>NC_087450.1:21788714-24288714 GCF_036321535.1 Camelus dromedarius
CTGGAATTTGACAGCTGTTTGTTGTTGCACATACCTTAGCTATTACTAACACACTGACCTTAGTATTTGGTGTTTTAAATAAATTGTGATTTGCACGCTAACATAGCATTCTGGGGTTGTTGAGGGTCTTGGTGGGTGTGTGCTGGAGGTGGGAGAGGTGGCTGTAAAGGTTAACATTTATGTGTAAACATTTAAAATTTACATTTTCAAGGGAGAAGGAAATAGTTCAATGGTAAAGTGCATGCTTAGCATGCACAAGGTGCTACGTTCAATCGCCAGTATCTCTATTAAGAAAAAAAAATAATAACAATAAGTAAACCTAATTACTCCCCCCAAAAAATAAAGTGGTAAAAACAAGACAAAAAATAAAATGTACATTTTCAAATGTAACATTTAAAAAGTTATAATTTAGGTGCATTGTTTTGGTGTGTCTTTTTTTTTTTGGGTAATTTCATCTCAACATAAGAATGCTGAGTCTTCCTCCATTCCTGAGAAGTTCTGCTTTTGCCTGAATGATCTGTAAACATAAGAAAAAGATGCACGAGGAAAACAATGGCTAAGTCACTGCTGGCTGTCACAGATCACAGTGCCCAGCCTCAGCTTGGAATAAAACTTGTCAATTTCTTTGGCTTCACATTCGTAACTCAAGTGCTGGGGACAGGAGTTGCCTATCTGTCCCATTAGAACCACTGTGGTCAAAGATTCAAAGAACATCTGGAAAAGAATATTCCTAAGCAGGTTCCAAGTCTTCGAACATAGAATGAAAGAGAATGGTTGTCAATTCCATGAACAAGACTATAAAAGTATGTTGTAATTCCCTAGGAGGGTTTTCAGCCCTTAAGCAGAGTAGAGATCCAGCACAGATCTCATAGGACACCTTTGATCCCAGAAGTAAACTGGGGAAACTACGGTAGGAAGACGAGCCAGAGAGGATGAGCTGCCCACTTAATATCCACTCTCCCCTTTTACTGTAATCATCTTGCATCTGTTTAGAGAGGCAATGGGCTCAACTAAAAGAGTCTATGTCCCACTCCCTTTGCATCTAGATGTAGACTCTGTGACTATGTTTGGGTCAATGAGAAGTTACCAAAGAGGGCTTTTTAATGAGTTGACAGACAGCTAGAGACCCTTTTTTGCTTCTCCCTTCCTTCTTTCCTGCCTGCCTATGACAGCTAGAGATTCAGTCATCGTCTTTCTACTGACTGGTGCTAAAGATGGTGAAGCAGAAACAGAAAAGAAACTCTGGCTCCTGCTGCCCCTGGGAAGTCTGCCTGCCCACCCTCATCTGCCCTCTTACAGACTTCCTTCACAGGAGAGGAAAACTTCTTAACTTTTTAGGCCACAGACTTTCCCATCTCCACTACTAGCAGCAGAACACAATTCCTAACTGATAGAGCAGTTTCACAGGGCAGGCCCAAGGGACAGCGCTGTGAGAGCCTGGAGCTGAGATAAACGCCTAAGGCTGTCAAGTTCTCAGGAGCCTCTCCCAGAGGAGTTTCTGACCAAATCTCTGCTCAGAGTGTAGGCTTGAAACCTCAGGAGATGACATGACATTAGTGGTTAAGAGTATGGTCTTTGGAGTGTGACCATCCCTGGGCTGAATCTCAGCTCTGCTACCTATCTATGGTCTCGGCAAGTTATAGCACAACTGGGAGCTGCAGTTTCCTCCTGTGAAAAACGAAAACAATGAGAGTTCTTCCTTCATCTTTTTGCTCTGACAATTAATGAAATAAGATGAGAAATGCGATGAGCACGTTGCCTGGCACCCAGTGAGCCTCAGAGGAATGTCAGTTAACTCCACCCTCTAGACAGAATCCCAATTATACAATTAGCCCTGCAGGTTTATTTGCAGTTCTTCAAGAGTGTCATGGATGCATGCAGTCTTATAACGCAATGTCAAGCTCAGAATGCGTGTCTTAGAGGCCCTTGAACATCTGTCTGTGCTTCTTATCTTCCTGGACCAGGAAACAAGACACAGGCCCAGGTTGGGCCTTCGCATTAACATTAACTACAGGGTCCAGTGACTGAGATGGAAAGAACTATGTTTATCTTGGTTAAAAAGAGAGCAATTTTTTCCCTTGAGAATTCAGATTTGGAAAGCTCCCCACATGGATTACTTGAGAATCAGAAAGAGTTATTATCTTTATCTCCATCTTCAAAGACACAGAAGTATTATATAGAAACATAAATATAACAACATGAAAGTGTCTATGTTTCTATATGGCATTCTATAGGATTTAGTAAAAATAAGTAAATTGCAACTTTTCTATACATTTGAGATTACATCAAAACAAAAATTTAAAAGGAGGAAAAAAGCAAGTAAAAAGTTCAACCCTCCTCATCTCCTACACATGATTCATTCAAGAACTATCTCAAGTCTTGCTTCTGTGATAAAGCTATCCAACCAAAACTCTCTCTCCTTACCTCTGGATTCTCATAGTCCTGGATCATCCTACCCTAACCCTGCACATGATCAGTGTGCAATAAATACATTTTGAAAGAGTGAACTTGTAAATGTAACTAGCCTTCCTGCTTCCTACCTACCCTTCACCCCACCTCTGGGATGATCAAGTTGACCCACTGTTTAAACTCCATCAGGATTTCTTTGTTCATTGCAGTGGACTTCATTTAAAAAAAAAAAAAAAAAAAGCTCCAGAACAATTCTTTCAAGAAAAGCTGGCTCAAAAGCCCAGTAGATAAAACAAACAGAGGGGAAGATGGCCTGGTGGAAGTGGAGGTGAGAAGCCCAAAGTAGGGCAGATTAGCATTTCTGTATTCCACAGTTCTCATCCCACTGTCCCTAAGGGGTTCCAGAAAGCACAGTTTGAAAACTATTGGTTTAAGTACTCAGTTTTAAATTCCTGATTTTCATCACTCACCTCCAGCCCTTGCCCCCAAATATATCAAGCAAGTATTCAGCGTTGCAGTATTGCCCAGTGTTCTTTGCTTATACACTTTGCTTGTTTCGTTCCCTTCATAAAGAGCTCTGTTCTTCATCTTGCTGTTTGGTAAAAGCCATTCTATGATTGAAACTCCTGCCCTGCTGTGAAGTGTTCTCTGAGGGGTACAAACCACATTGGTCTCCTTTTCCCTCAGATTCTCAGAGTGCCTGGTGTGTACATATCTCTTAGCTTTCTCCACACCATCTCACTATCATATGCATTCCCCACTCCCATCACGCCATTGGACAATATTTCTCAAGGACAAGCCCTGTATCTTATTAATAATCTTTGTGTTCCACGTGCTTAGAATAATCCAGATTCTCCATTCATACTAAGTCATTGATAAACGAGTGGATAAACAAATCAGTACATTATCACCCTGATTATTTCATATTGTTCGCTCTTTGTTTTGTTGCTCTGCCTTTTCTTCATTGGTATATAATACATTGTGTGAAGACAGGGACCAAGTCTTATATTTTTCTTAGATTTACTTTAACAAAATACTATAGACATGGATACACTAATAAAATAGTTTCTAATGGAGATAAATTACTTTTGAAAGAGTTGACATTATGTCAACATATACATATAGGGTGTTCAGCACATGGTAAGTTGTACTAACATCAAACAAACATTCAATGGAAATAAAACATTTGTTTTCCACCCCAGAGACAAGACAAATATATTTCTGGTATCCAGAAATCAATTTTGAAAATAAATGTGGCATTTAAATGTCATAAAAATTTAAGAACTTAGAGTTTTGGGAAATTAGATGTTTTCAAAGTGACCATGCTATTTCAGAGTTCAAGAAGCCAAACTGAGAAAGAGCTAGCTAAGCATAGTCTTAATGGTACCACAGACTTTAGAAAAGGTGATTGATTTCAAAGTGTTACATGGAAAGATAAGCAAGATCTCAGACCAGAGAATCATAAAAACAAGAGCTACTTAGGCCGTAGGGACACTTTCATAAATGAAGTTCCGATATTATAGATGGGAGAGAAATCTAAACAGGCCACGTGTCAGGCCAGGGAGCAATCCGACAATTGCAGAATCTGTAAAGGTACATACACTAGCTTAAAGGAAGGTAAATCACCAATGGTGAAGAGAGTGCCTTCCAGGGAGGAGTGGTATCATTTGAGTAGAAAACCCAAAGAGTGTGGAGACTTGTGAGAAACCCTAATGATGACAGAAAGTCTTTTCAGCTACATTTAGAGCAAGAGGAAGGTGAAAAGTGTTAGAAGGTCTACTTGGAGCAGAAGGTATAAAATAACTGATGACAGAGAAGAAGTAAAGCCATTCAACTCTTTTTTGCTTTCTCTGTCAAAGAGAGTAAGTTTATATATATGTGTGTGTAGGTGGAAAGCTGGGTGACAGAAAAGTTAGTAGTACCTGGAGGTGGTCAATAACTTTGTGGCTCATATAAGTAATCTTGCTCAAGACACAGAGAGAACTCACAACTGATATCCTGGCCACCCTTTAGGAACGTGCTGATGGGTCTGAAGAAAGAACCTATCTTTGACATGAAGGACGATCTAGAGTAATGGACCACAGAACTCTTTCCTTTGATTTGCCCAGCATCAATGATTTGATTCAACATGTAGATGCTATGTTTACTGAATACTTGGAGGCCTCAAAGCTGAGAAAACTAATACATCAGACGGCACGATGGAGGTGTAGAAATACCCCAGCATATTGGAATGTGGGGCTGAATCAAGTAAGATGCAATTTAATAGAGTGAAACCTTCCATTGGACAAAGAGGGAATTATTACAAAAAGTAAAAGATTTAGAAAATGTGGCCTAGAAGTGGTGGCTTGACTAAAATGCATTTAAGAGTTTTAGTTAGCTGTAAGCTCCATGTGCATCAAAAAATCATGATTTAGCTGCCAAAAATGTTAATTCAATCTTAAGCAGCATGAATAGCAGCAAAATTCCAATAATAAAGATAATGGTCCCACTCAACTATTAAAAGTATGACCTACAATATTTTGCTCATTTCTGAGAGCTATGTTTAAGATGATACATCATTCAATGAAATACATTCAAAAAAATGTTATCAAATAGTGTGGAAACTCAAAAATCATATGCTCTGTATAATGACTGAAGGAACTGATAGCATTTTATCTGCTTAGAGAAGAAGAATAATACACTGTCTTCAAATATTTGCAAGGCTCTCAGACCAAACTTGTATTGAACATTTCCTATGTAGATCTAGGTTCCACGAGCAAAAGTTGGAGAAAAGCCATCTTTGATCTGGCAGAGCAGCTCCCAAACCCCCTTGACCCTCAAAAAATACTGAGGACTGCTATTAGCTTTAATTTATGTGGGCTCTATTTATTGGTAATTGTCATATTTGAAATTGAAAATGAGAAATTGAAAAATATTTCTTAATTCATTTTTAAAAATAATAAAGCCATTATATGTAGACAGAAATAAAACTTAAGTGAAAAATAACTTTTCTGGAGACAAAATTAATTTAATAGGAAAAGTGGCATTGTTTTCCACTTTTTCCAAATCTCTTTAATATCTGGTTCAATAGAAGACAGCCGGATTTCATAGCTGCTTCTGCATTCAGTCTATTATGATGTCACATGTCACTGAAAAATTCCATTGTACTCTTGTGGGAGGATGATAACTAAAAACACAAACAATGTCTTCATATTATTATGAAAATAGTTTTTGACCCTGAGGGCCAAAAGGGTTTTTTAGAAACTCTCAGAATCCCCAGATGACCCTTGGAGAACTGCTGGCCCAGTATAAAGAGAAATGATTAATAATTGGAATTGTAAAACATTGACATGGATTATCTCATGAGACAACAAGTTCTAAGTTCCTGGGGCTGTTGAAGGAAAGGCTGAATTACCACTCAGCAAGAATTCATGTTTAAGGAAGGGAATACACGCTAAACCACTATCCCTTCTAAATCTAGTGTCATCATTCTGTTCCAATTTTAGAAACCACTTTTCCACAGAAGCCTGTTTCTAACGGGAGTATCATTTAAAAAAATATCTATGTCTAATAAGTAGGGATATGCAGCATTAGAGTTGCAGGGGAATCAGGTAACCTGAGGCTCCGTAACTCGCACATGGCAGAATTCCCTGGGTGACATTTCTGAGAGGATCAGAGTCATCTAACATCAGAGGCTTAAACCCTTTGGTGATAAACGTTTATTTCAGAAAACTCACCTACTTCCATTCTCTAAATGTTACAAATTCTTTCGTTTCCCTAGAAATCTCCCTCTCTTCTACCATTTAGAAGGGCTGCCCAGTAGAACATTCTAGGATGATACTTCTCCCTCTTCTACATGACAGGCCTTCAAATATTTGGAGACAGTGATTAGAATCAGATTAGACGTCTTCCAGGTTACTTAGTGAGATAAGTATGATTTTGTTGGTAGCGTAAACTGAAATCTTCTAACAAGTGAGCGAAAAGCTATTCCCCGCAAAAAAAAGCATTTTTAGTTTTAAAAAAAATGCATATTCCCAGGAAGTTATTGAGACTTTCTCTTTACAAAAGTTTTTTTTTTTAATAGTTCCTTTAAAATACTATGCTCTATAAATCACCCAGGTGTCCCCTTTACAGGAACGATTAATTTACAAGTCTGAAGTTGACTTGTTGATGGTATTTTTTAATCTATATAAAAATGGAGTTTTCAGGCTGATTTATAGCAGATTAATCAAGGTAGAATACAAAGCGATTTTGTGTTTTGTGACGTTACATTATATGAGATCGGATTCAAGTTACTGAACTGATTATTAATGAAAGAAATATGTATTCTGTATCATAACCTGGAGTCAAAAATCTGTTTATGTTTGAGCCGACCCATCGGTCACAAATGAACTTCTCCGCCCACTCCCCACCCTAATAATAATAGAACAAACTGATCAACAGCAGCCTAGGTGCTCAAAAATACACATTCTAGCAGAGCATGCTAATCAGCATTCACTTCCATGGACACTCAGTTCACACACAATTAAAACCTAGGGCTCCGCATGCACTCTCAAAAATGCATGAGGAAGGGGAGAAAGATTTGTCCCTGTGGTTGCCTGGGTTTGGAACTACATCTCAATTATGAGTTACTCTCTAGTATGCGAATCTCCATCCTCAAGTTTTGTCTAACAAATTTCTCATGTTTTTCTAGGTCTTAGTATAGAAGTTAAATTTGGGGTACCACTTGGGAGTACCACTTTATAAAAACAATACAGAACTAACGTAGTCTTTCAGGATGGGAAATGTTTACAATTTTCCAAACTTCAGGAGGTGCTTGTCATCTGAAGTCTTGAACATGAAGAATAACACATCAGGAAGGAGATTGATTTCCCTTTTTCTGTTGTTTTCTGCATGAAGGGCAGAGTGAAACAACTACAGACTGCTACTTTGTCTAAACTTAGAACACTCTCCACTTGAGAACAAAGTGAATTCATCTCTTCCAATCATTGCTGTAAATAATATCTGCTTTCCTGCCCATAAACCACTAATATCCTTTTGTTTTCTAGAAGGTAGGTCCTTAATCCTCCCATTGTCAACTTTTTCACTTACCATAGAAGCCTCCCCCCACCTGCTTTTTTTTCACTCAGGTGATATTTACATATGGTTAACTGCACAGATCTTAAGAGCACAAGTTGATTTGTTTTGATAAATGTACACACTGTATAACCACTACTTCAGTCAAGATAAAGATCACTTCCATCACCCAAGGATGTTCTCTCATGTCCCCTTTCCATCAATCATTCCCCCATAGTTTTGCCTGTTCTTCAACTTCATGAAACAGAACACATGTTATCATGTCAGGCTCCTTTCCATCAACACAATGTTCTTGAGTTTCATCCATGTTGTTGAATCCGTCTTTATACTGTTGCTAGTACTTCACTGTATGAGTATACCACAATGACCTATTCTCCTATCGCTGGACGCTTGGATTGCTTCAGTCTGGGGCTATTGTGAATAAAGCTGCGGTAAGCTTTCCTATACAAGTCTTTTACTGTAGATGTAACTTTTCATTTCTCTTGTAAGCATCCAGGAGAGGTGTTGCTGAGTTGTAGGGCAGGTCTAAGTTTAACTTCACAAGAAACTCCAGTTTGTATGAGAGTTTTGATTGTTCCACATCTTCACCAAGATTTGGTGTTAGGATGCATCCTCCTTTTTGGGGGGCTAGTTTCAATTAAATCAAGTTTCTTCTGTTAAGTCACTCTAACATTTTTAACCATCAATGCTCGTCTAAAAAAATGTTTTGACATTCCCACAAGCTTTCTAAAAATGGGTTTTACAGTTTTCACCTGAAATACATCAGAGTTTTACCTATATATAATATTATCAACCCTTTCTACCCACCCATCCTGACACACATGCTTTTTTAAAGGCTAGTTTTCAATTAGATCAAGATTCTTATATTATGTCCCTGAAAATGTTTAATCAGCTTTTATTATCTAAAGAAATGTTAAATAAAGCATTCTCAAAGGGGAATAAATTACGATTCGTGCTACAGATAGAATTTTAAAACTGGGTCTTTGATATAATCTGCCCAAAGCCTAAATTTTACAGAACAGGAACCTGAAATACAGTTTAAAGAACTTTCCAAAGGAGATGCACCTAACGGAGGCCAAATTAGAACTTTCTCTCACCCTGTCTGACAACCTTAGGACAATTCAACACTGACCTTTATTTTTGGTTGAGATAAAGACTGACATTCTACTTTAAGGGGCAAATTTAAGTCCAAATTATCTTTCTATGACTTTCTTCTCTGAAAGCTAATATCAAAAGGTTATTATAAATCTTTACTTTCATGCTATTAACAATATCTTGTATTTATTTAATAGAATTTTCAGAAAATATTAAGATATTTTCTGAGATAGTGGTATACCCTTGGTCAACCTTAAAAGTTGGGAAGGATAATTTCCTCATATTTTTTTAAAAGGGCAAATAAAATATAAAGAATTAAGTAATGTCCAAAATCAATGAGGCAAAACTCAGGCTTCCTAACTCAGAAGCTTACCACCAAAGCAGACCATTCTTTCTTGCACAGAATTCACTAAATGTTACATGTTCACTATTTTTTATGTGTATTGTTGTGTTCGGTTTTTGAAAATGTAAAATTGACCCAACTTTTTACCATGGCACATTTACTCCTGGAGAGCTTTCACATGGAATGGTTATTAGTGTGAAGGAGACATAGCACAAATTGCTTTTTAATCACACTCTCCTGGATGCCCAGGCAGAGCATACCTGCCCCGAGAGCTCCCCTCTCCAAATGACCTCACCTCGGGCTTTTTTTGTATGCTTTTTTTTTTCCCCTGTGGTGGTGCTAACCAAGCAGGCAAAAGGATGGATTTTTCATAGATTTGTGTCAAAATCAATCATTTTAAAAAGTTGAAAAATCAGTTTTTCAAATCGCCTGTAACATAAAGAACACTCGATTTGCTATAGATCAAAAGTTTAATACATTTCAGATGTATTGGATCTACAGAAAAATGGAAGAAATAAGAAAAGTTAACATCTCCTAATAGTAAATCCTGAAGAGCCTTTTGGAGTGAGTAGGCAGGATTTATTTTTATGTTATAGAAAACTGGGTGGTTTGAAAACCCAGTTTATTGCGTTATATCATTTTTCTAATATTGTCTTTTCACATGGATTTTCCTCTAACATCAAACATTTTTTAACACCGCTATTTGGGGCAGTTTTTATAAACAATTACATTTACCTTGGAAAAACATGAATGTCTTTTATCTCAGGTATTCAAGCCACTGTGTAAAACTTCTATCAACAGAAGCTAAAAAACCTATCATTTGGTTTAGTTAATATTTGAGTTTGCAGGAGTAAAATCATCAGCCGACAGCAGCTGTGCTCTGTGTGTTAAATCTAGAGCTGGCATTAGTCTATCAGATATGCAAATATTTATATCCTCATTGGCTAAGTAAACTGTTCTGCTCTGCAGAAATGATATGTTTGTTTTGGAATACTATAAGTGACTCCCTTTTCTAATAATGGCTTTTCTTTTGCTGAAATTCACACATCTAGTTTGAATTTGCCTAAAATTTCCAACACAAAAACTAGCAGAAATCCTTTTATACTAATCAGTAGATGTCAAAGAATTGGTTAGACCAGGTACAGGAAAAAAAAATTGAAATGTTGATCTTCAGTTTTCAAATATACAAATTAAGGAAATCTTAGAAAAACACAATATTCATTTAAAGAACTTTATAAAAAGCAAATATATTAGGGTGTAAGTGATAATGAATAAGGATTCAAGTCTTTGCTTTTATGAATATGCCATACTAAATTTAAAAATCTCTTTGTTTTGGAAAATAGGGCCTTTTTTCCTCTAATTTCATATAATTACAAATAAGCCCATGGCAAATATCCAAATACATATATCTTTGTGTGCACCTCTGATTTTGTTTCTTTAGGATGAAGTCCTGTAAGTGTAATTGTCAATCTAAGGATATCAACAGTTTTAAAAATCTTGATGCTCATTGCTAGTTGTACAATCTCTATGAACTTCAACTTCTTAAATTGCAAAATGGGATAAATACGACATATCTGGCAAGATCATTAGGAGGGCTAGAGACCAAAGATCTC
This sequence comes from Camelus dromedarius, assembly GCF_036321535.1. NCBI lineage: Eukaryota > Metazoa > Chordata > Mammalia > Artiodactyla > Camelidae > Camelus > Camelus dromedarius. The sequence continues at coordinate 21,799,230 of NC_087450.1, forward strand.
AAAAATGACTATGTTCTGTAATGATCTTCTAACTTTTTTTAAAGTGTGGATTTACTTATTAATTTATTATTTATTTTATTAGCAAAAATAATGATTAATTTCCTGGATTCTCAATTTTTACTTCTAAATATGATCATTATCATCCTCTCAAAGATAAAAATCATCTATGATTTGAACACTATGCTAAGGGTAGATAAATGTATAATCACCAACAGGATTAGGATCTTTACACATATTTCTCCTGTACCTCCACCTGTAATGGCTCATGTAACTTTATGAAGGCTGGTATTAATATCACAATTTACAGATGAAGAAATCAGACCTCAAAGAGGTGAGGTAATCCACCTAAAGACTTCCAGCTACAAGGTAGCTCTGCCCCACTCCAAGTCTGTGCTTCTCCATGGCTTGCAACATTAGTCATGCACTGTGTAAAGGAAGGAAAGATTGTTCAAATAGGTCATAAAGGCTTCATCATGAAGATGGCATTTGAATTATGTCCAGCCAAGAAGAAGAAGAAAATTCAATGAACAAACAGCAAGAATCAAAACCTTATGGTGGAAAATTATGTTGGTTCACTGAATAACTGCCTTGTGCCAGCCACTGTCCCAGGAGATAGGAAAGTGTAGATGAAAAGTCACTATTAGCAAGATGTTCACAGCAGGTAAGACAGACTAGCTGGCAAAATTATTGAATTGGTGTGACTCTTATGTTAGAGCGATGCTCAGGATGTCATAAGGCTTAGAGGACAGATACCAAACCCAGTCCAAGACAAAGGGGCCACCCAGGTCGAGCCTTGAAGGATGAGTAACTATAGGCTAAGCAGAGATGCATGTAAGAAAGAGCACTCCATGCAGTGGGAGTGGCTTGTGCAAAGTTATGAAGATGAAAGAGACCACGACCTATCCTCCAAGGCGCTGAAGGATCAGAATTCCTGGAGCACAGATGGGTTTAAGGAGAGAGTATGAAATGATGCTGGTAGAGCCAGATCACCACTCCTTTTGAAACAGTTCTTTTATGTTACTGCAGGGGCTTGAACTTCATACTGAAAATGACTTATTGTTTTATATATATTATTGAACACTTTTGTTATAATTACTACTACAACAATGGTGACAAAAAAAAGTGGCAACAAATGCCTAATATTCACGCTTCATATGAATAACCTAATTTAATCCTTAAAACATTATGAGGTGAATACCATTATTACTGTGTGTCAGTCATTGAGTTAGTCTCTAGACAGAAAGGTATATAAGAATGGCATGAATTTAAACAGAGAAGGGCATAATCAGATTTGCATTTTCAATGATAATTTTAGCTGGGATTTGGAAGATGGCATTGAAAAGTCTATCTGGCAAGATGAAACTGGTTATGAACTATCTTACCTTATCCAGGCAAGATATTATGATGGCTGGATTTAAGGCAGAGTGGTAGGACTTGAGAAGAGGGAAGAGATTTGAGAGCTACTTAAAAGCAGGTGATGGTTACCAATTAAATATGGAGGACCAGGTAAGGGAGTAATCTGGAATAACAAGCAGGTCCTGGCTTTAGCTTCTGGGTAGAGGTCATCCTATTCCTCTGAAATAGACAAAACAAGAAGAGGAATAAATTTTATGCAGGAAGATAATGTCTTTACACTAGAAATGCAGATTTCAGAGTCATAGTTTAGAGGCAGCAAGTCCACAGTCATAGGTATGTGTGAAATCATAATGTAGGAAGAACTAGAAGATGGATGATAATGAACTCTGTTGTTTAAGGAGCCATTTATCAATTATTGGGAGTGCTGGTATGTGTATGACTAGAACTCTAAAGCTGAGGGGTAACAATGTGTATTTGGAATTATACACATATAAGTGGAAGTTGAACCTGTAAGTGGAAATAAACTTCTTAACAGAAAGATGATGAATAGAGAGGGAGGATGAAGATGGAATTAAGAAAAGTATCTACATATGCTGTATGCATAGATAAAGACAACTCTAATGAAAATATAATAAAGAGTTTTATAAATGTGAGAAAATATAAAAACAACATAACATGGCATTTTGTTGACCTAATTATACTCTCAGGCTCAGTTCCTTTTCAGATCACATCACCTGAAAGCAAGAGAGCCAACTATAGCCAAGTGCCATAACCTTGACCTTGGAAAGGAGTGAAAATAACTGATGGGTGTGAAGAATCAAAACTCCTGATCCTCTAACCAAAAATCACTAACTCTAAACTGCCTTTCTAAAGACTCTTCTCAAATTTCTAGCCTAAATATTCATTTCTTTTGATTCCTTTTGATATGCAAAGCAACTAGTTAAAGGTTTTAATTGACATTTTAAAGAACAAGTCATTGGATCTCACTTGATGTCTTCAAATTGAACTGATATGTTAAAAATTAATCCTGTGGAAACTAGAAAAGCTGTTTTTACATGTGACAGGGAGAAGAGACAATCTCAGCTTTACTTAGGCTGAGAATAAAAAAAAAAACTTTTTCTATCATAAGTTTCTCCTTTTTAAGGAGAGATAATGGGTTAGAGACCATTTCCGCAATTGCTTCTAATGCTATTACTGCCTGAAAAATAATACACCAAGACACTCCTGGCTGCTCTGTTAGCCAGGCTTTCTTAATACACTACTCTATCAAGGTGAAAATGTTTAGGGTTCTTCAGTTCACGAAGAAATAAATTCCTAACTTGTTGAAGACAAAACCAAATATATATATGTATATATATGTATATATTACATATGTATATATATTACAATACTTATGATGCTTTATAAACAATCTTTTTTTTTCCTACTTTACAGCAGAAGTACTGTATGGAGATAGTAATCAGCTGTAATTATTGCTTTTGAAAACTCAAGCTTTAAAACCCACAGAATACTTTAAAAATAAATGCAGGAAGCTTTGTAAAATACATTTTCTCAATTCAACAAAGGAAAAAAAAAAAATCAAACCAGTTAGGACACTCAAGTGTTATTTGCAGCAATCATGATAAGTCAATTTTGGCTTAAACCATGATTGTTATAAACACTCACAAAACATATTATTTACCAGATGGCAATCTTACTCAAGCAAACACATAAAACTTATGTTTCATTATTATCAAATAAGGATGAACTTGCCAGTGGGATAACCTCCAGTAGTTAAACAAACACATCTCCACAAAATGAATGCCATGGTTTCCATCATTGGATAAGTATATAGAGTAAAGGAACTATCTTAATATTTAGCAGCACTAGATTATATTCAAGAAACAAAGCTTACAACAGAATATACACACACATGTAAAATGGCATATTCTTGTCTGCACTAAGACTTGTGCTTTCACTTTCTTAGTAAAAAAGTTATTGCATTTAAGTGTTCAAAGAAGGAACAGTCTGAAGTTATAGTTTAAGCTAAAACACCTGTATTAAATAAATACTAGTTGACATTATGAAATGTCTAAAGCAATCCTAAGACTTTGTTAGTATCCCCTCCACCAAATACAACATCAGAATCTATCAGGATCTATCACCCACCCACGGAATGCGCACTGTAAAAGCTGTGTTTTATATATCATGATATCACAGATCAAGGGCGGGATACTGTCTATTTGTGATGAACACCAGATTATCACATCAATGTGTATGTGTTAGTCTGTTTGGAAAGTGACCCTTCTTGTAAATGGAAATGTTTTTTAAGAAGATCATAGAAATTTTAAAATAGTCTCAAAATTAGTTTTTTCTTACATTTCAACAATTAAATAGAATGAGGATTGAGAGCTTCTTTAAGAGCTTATTTGTTTCCTGGCCACAGCAATCCTCTCAAGCAAGCTGTCAATCAGAAGCTCCATTGTAAAATGAGGCAGATACTCCATGAACTTGTACAAGCATGATGAGAGCTATGGGGTATTCCAGGATGGAAATCATCAGAAACTGAGACCATGGACAGAAACCTCAGGACTCGGTGAGAAACAGAAAGCACACCTCCTCACCTTCTCAGGTCCTCCAAGGCCAGAACTCAGGCACAATGGAATGAAATACTATAGAGCATTTATGTTCAATAAGACAATAAAAAGTCCAGATCGCCTCTCTCTAGGCTACCTCACTCACTGCAGTACCTTGTGTTGAAAATTCCTGGGTTTCGCTTTATCTCTGAATTATTTGCTGCAGCAGAAGTTGGTAAAGTGTCAGCTTTCTGAATGCAAACACAATTCTTCCACATGGAAACAACAGTAGTAAAGACACAAATTCTGGCCTTTGACAAGTCAAATGGATATATTAAATTAGAAAAGTATTCTGAAGATTTTCCTCTTCCTCAAATTGTTCTCTAAAACTAACAGTTAAGGGTGGGGACTTCTCATTGGATGACTGGATGGCGCCAAGACAGAAGACACACTCCCTCCACAGAGGAGGAGGCAGGCACTCCACCTGGCAGAACATTTCGCCTTTGAAGGACAGACTGCCTTTAGATTGCAACTTCCTTGAGGATCGAGTCTCTCTCTATTACACTCTGAATTGCACCTAAAATACTGAGGACTTTCAAAGAATATTGGTTTGTGACAGACAAAATGGATCACTTATACAGTACATCAGTACCAAAAACTTTAATGCACTCGAGCAAGGTCATTTCATCATCACCAAGGAGCCAAAGAAAAGACAACTCTATAGAGAGAGAAACTTTCTGACAGTTGTTCCTTCATGAGTGCTCTCTTAACTTGAACCAAAATTGCACCTGATTCCAGAAACAACAACAAAAACATATGTGAGGTGCTCACTACCTCTGACAGTTGTTCCTTCATGAGTGCTCTCTTAACTTGAACCAAAATTGCACCTGATTCCAGAAACAACAACAAAAACATATGTGAGGTGCTCACTACCTCTAATACCCTGATACATTTACTTGGGGTGTATTTCTCTTTATAAGGTCTATTATACTCATTTCTTGCTGCTGGACACATGGAAACACATCCAAAGACCAATTTTTAAGTGACTATTTTATATATATATAGAATTGAAATGTATATTGCTGTTAGTCTTTCTTCTCCTCCCCCAAATTAAATGCTGGTGGAAATATTTATAAAGCTGATAACACAATTATAGCTTCTAATAAAGACTTTTATTATTCATTGGTATTATAAACGTATTTCCTTTATGTAATTAGCATAGCTTCATTACAAAATCATTTGGAAAACTATCTCCCATAAGTCCTCCACCCTTATTACAGCCCCTCTCAGTTCTTACTCTTCCTGCAAGTGATGAACATGTTATATGAAGAAGTAGTTTTTAGCCCTCATTTATGAGCCTACCACCAGTCATAGAACTGCCCTCCTCCTCACAACAGGGTGGCAGAACATTCTCTTTGAGATCAACACCAAAAGATCTGTTTTTAAATGAGCCATCATCATATAATTGCCCAACAAGTGCAATCATTTCAATAACTAACTGAATTTTCTCAATTGCAAAGACTGATATTCCTTATCAAAATGAAAAAAAAATTATGGCTACAGAGAAATAGAAATTGAACTTCTTTCCCTACATACTTTACTCCCTCGTGGACAGAAGGGATTTGGTGAACAGCGTTTCTCTCTGTTAATATGGCTTGAAATTCTGCAATACATTGGAATAGGCTCTCTCCAGCAGACCACTGGGAAATAGCATCTACATACATTTGTGCCACTGGTTCTCATATATATCCCTCAGTGCCCCTGGTTAATAATGTGATATTTCCCTAGATAATGAAAGCCACAGAGCCATGACCCTTTTAAGCAGAAGGACAGCATGACAATATAAATTCTGACCCGCCATGAAGTCAGTGTGCAATAGCCTTTCCTCTGCAGCAAATTCAAGAGTGTGGGTGGTTAGAAAGGCCTCCGGTAGTCGGAATCTGAGCGCCATCTCTGAAGTCTGTCAGGAGCTTCCCTATTGGTATTTAAACTCGGTGGTGCTCAAAAGATGTGGAGTGTGGGAGATTCTTTACTCTTTCCTCTGCCCATCAGTGAAAAGGGAACAACACATGGGAATTAGAGTAAAAGGATCCAGATTCTAATCTCATCCCTGCCGCTTCAGGGCAGGCTACTTTCTCTTGCCAAACCTCAACTTCCCTACCTGAGAAATGGGGACAATACTAATGTTCATTTCAAGGGGTTGTGGTTGGAATCTAAGGAGACAGTGTAGCTTTAAGTGTTGTATAAAACTTTTGAGGATATTGTACACTTTCATCATTGAGAATACAATTATGGTTTATTAATGTGAGCATACTAAGTTAGGGCTATTGTTTTCTTGGCATGTTTAGAACTAAAAAAAATCAGAAAATAATTCCTATTGATTTCATAAGCATAGAAATATAAAGCTGAAAAACTGGCCACTTGTAATTAAGCGGCTCCATGCTCTCTAATTTTTGGAGTACAATACAATATTGTAACTCTTTACTTTTACTAACTGCCAAAATCAATCTCAGAACCCATTTTCCCAATAACTCTGGAATAAAAAGGACAGGATTTTTTTCCTTAAACACACAGATGCAGTTTCATCTACATGCAAGCATTTCAGAGGCATTATTTAAGCCATAGTGCATATAATGAACAAACTGTAATCATATCTTTGTCCCAACTCAATTACAAAATGAACTCATAATGTAGAGCCCTGCAATAAATACCTATTTCCAATTTTAGGCTGATCATTAAATATGGTTCACACTAGGAATCTGTTAAATGAAAGAATGTTAAAATTCACTTACATCACTTACAGCATATTGATTCTGATGACTATTAATCCACAGAAAACAAGCGGTACATCTACAGAGAGAACAGCATTTCAAGAAAATTCCACCCCACTCCCATGAACTGCTGGCTGTGTTCGCTCCGTTTCTGTACATCCCCCCACCCCCTCCATGTGTACCCTTACCCTTTTGTCAGCTGTGTCCCTTCTTTTCCTCTCCCACATTGGTGTTCATTTCCTTTCATCCTCCTCCTACCAATTTTACTTTCAGGGAAAGAAGTGGAATAAATTATTCACGTACAGATGTGCTTAGTGATAAGGCTCCCAAAATTATAAATCCCAGGGGTAACTGCATGTTAATAGGCAATGTTTGTCAACCTAGTAAAAGTCTTCTTTATCTACAAACCTCTGAAAAAAATATACCTGTTTTGAGATGTTAGGAGCTCTGTTATTTTTTTAAAAAATGAGTCATTCTTTAGAACTCTACCTCTTTGTCTGTGCAAAGAAGACAATGATAGCGTTTCTAATATTCTACCATCTTTTAAATCTAAAAAAATGGCAATTTCATATGATTCACCTCAATAGCTTAGCGGTTATAAACATAAATACTTTGATAGGCTAGTTAGGTTAGCATAAATGTGTCAAGAAGGTGGCTGTGAGAAACTAGGGAGTATTGGTGTATATAGGAACCTGAGAACACATACCTCATTTTGAAGAGATTCGGACTAAAAAGAGACAAACAAACAAGCAATGATCACTATGCCAGTCCAACTAAACAATGCGGAGGTGAGGGCTGGTGAACAACCAGTTTGTGAAGGCTCTGGCTTTCTGTGGGTCCATGTAGTGTATCTGAATAGGGAAGACGAGTTCTTAAAAATATTAACTTTGCTCTTCTACCACGACTGAGACTTCACTGAGGAGCCATGTTAAAAGGTAATAGCCTCAAAAAAAAAAAAAAAAAAAGGTAATAGCTTCAACAAGCAACATTCTGCTGTTGTCCTTATAAAGACAAGCCCTTGGACAGAACTACCATGATTAGGAAACTAGAAAGCAAGAAAATGACAAATCAGTATGAATGAAAAAGGAAAGTCAATAAACTGCCAAATTTTCCCCTTGACAAATACAGAGGCTGTGAAACTCTGCTTTACCTTCTCCACTCCAGAGAAGGACACACTTATCATCATCGGTCATGAAAAATCAAGGGGGCAACTCTGAAACATCTGATCATTTACAGACAACAAGTTAGTCTGAATTTTAAAAACAGGAAGAAAAGAAACCAAAGGTTTCTTCCACTCTTTCAAAAGTGTCTTTATGGATCTGAATATATTGTCCAAGAAGGGCTCCACTTCCCCATTCTTAGCATTTGCTGGACAATAAACAGAAAAGCCAAGCCACACAAGAATGCAAACGCCACCATGTGAGTTTGGTCGGGTTAAATGCATACTCATAATGGGTTATAGGTTTAAAAAATCAATTTTGCCCACTTGAGTCAATTGTGGAAGTCTTAATATTGACCATGCATACTCAACTGTCTGCCACATATATCTTATGGCTATGTCAGGGCTTATTTATAAATGATATGTATAAGGCACCCTGTCTTTAAAAAAAAAAAAAGTGGTTTAAAAAAAATCTTTTGCTTTTCTCTTCTCTTTAATGGGAAAATGTCACCAGATCAAAATGTCTATAAATATAGTATGTAGATTTTTATGAGAACATTTACTGACTGCACATAGAAGAACTATAAGCAATACAGAGAAGCCTTAAAGGTGTATTTCTTACAATAAAAAGGTAATATACTTCACAGTTTTACAAAAGAAAAGAGAAGCACATTTCTTCTTCTTTTATCTTCTGCTTGCCTAAGACTTTGCACGTGACCAGATCTAGGATCTGATTCTATTTCAAAACCTATATAAATCGGGTAATTTTACTTCCAAGGACTGTTGAACATTAGAGTTATGCAATGCTGATAAAGTGTGGTAAATTTTGAGCATGTTTTTGCTAATGAGATAGACAAAAAGGCACTATCGAGATGCACGATAAAATTTTAAAAAACTAGATGTTTCTGATTCCTCAGTTACATTTCTAAGTACTACAGGACATCAAATTCCCAAATAAAATACATTTGTTCTGTTCACCTTACTTTTAAGCAAAGGTGATCATAAAATATGGATGTCTAGAATCTATATACATCCTGAAGAAATCACTGCAATCTGGTTTAAAGCATTCCTGGAAGATTTACAATAAAACTTATAAGAGTGATTCACTGCTGTCTCACAGTGTCAAGCCTCATGTCTTATGAAGAAAAGAATATATCTACTCATAAAGAAATAATAGTACTTTATAAAATAGCTATTTTTATAAGCAATGCAGTGGGTTGATCCAATCAGATGTGTGATTATCAATATGAACTATATTTGATATAACTAACTTAAAATCAGTACAGAATCTTAATGGTTTCCACTGTATAAACCCCTACGCCCTCCTTGGCTCTTCTCCATACTATTGCAAACCGGGAATAACTTTACCATGGGTTACCAGATGATCAACCCACACTCAAAATATACAATATCTAACATGAAAAAGACAATGTTAAAATTTTCATCGATTTGGAAAATCTCAGTATAGGAAAATGAATAAGCAAGGTGAAAACTCCAAGGCTTACAGAGAACAGAGAAGCAGTAAGACTGTGAGATGTGAACTGTGTTGGTCTGTGGCAGCAGGCAATCCCGCGCCCCATCTCAAGGGACAGTAGCTACTTTCCTGTGCCAGGCTTGTCATTTATAAAGGTTAGTACCCCCACTGCCAGATCTACATTTTTCAAGAAAAACTGGAAATTTGGATCTTGTGAATTCTCCCTACTTATAAGTGTTGGCAATTAGTTCAAAACTTATAAAACCTAAAATGAACAGACAGAACCTATCTGGAAAACAGGTCCTATCTCTAGGTCACAGGTTAACAAGCTACATATAAGCGACTTAGTCCAGGTTTTCTGACTTGCATCTTTTATTACCATTCCTGCTAGGCTGCTCTTGCCTTGGTTCAAAAACTTCTAAGTATGACAAATTCAGCACTTCTCAAGCCATAGCCCGTATTTTGGACAGCTCTTCCTCATTTTGAGTCAAAATTTGTCATTATTGCTTCTAGAGTAACCCCTCAAAATCACAGAAACCTTCTTCAACTTGAAAAACTCTCAAATACTTGAAGACAGAAGCATACAATGTATATTTAGATGAATGATTAATGCAAACATTTCCAAAAATATATATTATGACTTTTACAATTTAGGGATTTTTTTTTAGACCTAAGTCCAATTTTCTTCATATGAGTTAATAATCAAAATTAAAAACAGAAATAGCCTCAGATCAGGTGTTGGAGAATAAGAAGCATATTGTCAAAAGAGATCTTGCCAGTGGCTCAGAAAAACAGAAGGGAAGAGAAGGACCTCACCGGAGGCTGATGCAATACCCCACGCCCTTCCAATCCTGTACCGTGATGAGCTCATTCCCTTACTCGTTTCAGTGCATCAGTGCTTGTGGACAATGGCCCTGTCCATTTCCTCACATTTATAATTCTGAAGTACTACATCCCACTCCTTTGTCCTCAATCAATTCCTCTCACATGCACATCCAATTCAAAATTCCACTTCTAGGTTTCAATCCTCCATGGACCCACAGCAGTCTGCTCCACATCCTTTCCTCTTGCTAATCTCTTCAAACCACCTTCCCCTCCTGCCTTTTCCACAGAAACTCATTCCCTTCCTTTCTTCCCTTTTGAAGAGTTTGCCAAGGAGTCTCCATTTATCACCATTTCTCAGTTGCCCAACTCCCAAATACTGTTCCACACTAAAGATTTCCAGTGATAATTATTGGAAATGTTTTAGAAAATAGTTGAGTAATACTATTCATTTGCCACCTGTATTTAGCTGTTGAATAATCCACATCAGAAATGAATAGCATTGTGCTTTTTTTCCCCCTCAGATATGTGAAAATGTGATTTTTGTGAGTTTTGTTAGGGGTGAGAATTTTGCCTTCTTTTCCCCTTTATGCAATGGTCTCCAGTGTCAACACTGTCTATGAAGTGAGTAAAGGCCCTTGAGTTACAACAGCCATATCACTTCTTTTTTTAATCAAGTAAAGAAGGATAAGATGAAATCTCCCTCAAGTGCTAAAAAGATAGTTTATTTAAAGAAAGTATTTATACTCTTCACTAATTACTTAGGTGTGCTCACACTGATATGAGTGCAGAACTGTATACCCTTCAACCATCTCCAATGTATCATTAAATTAAATTCATAAAGAAATGTGGGTTTATATCAGCAACATACTTCAGCAATTGGGACTATAATATCTTTCAACTTTCTCACACATTTTTAAGAGAAGAAAAGAAAACTAATGGGGTTTTCCTTAGTGGCAAAGAATATTTATCTAACTGGGCAATATATTCTTAGCATAAATACAGCACGACTGCCCTCTTTTGATTGAAGTTTTGTAGCAGAGAAAGTATCATATCATCCCACCTATTTCACCTAGTAAAAAAAGAATTTGATTAACAGAAAAATATAGACTGACCAACATAGAGAAAGAACTTTAAACTATCCTTCCCAAGTTTAGTAAAGGAATATTTTCTTGCCCATATTCTCTTCTGAATTTTCTACATCCCCCAAAAATTCCTTCTCAATTTTCTCCTTCTTTCTTTCAATGAATGTTTACTGAGTGCCTCCTATGTGTAAAAAACTATAGAAGACGCAGGGGTAAAAGCAGAGAAGAACAGAGATTCTACCTTCATGGGCTATTAAATGACTCTTTCCCCAGCACTATTTAGTTACACTCTGTGATGAGTGCTGGATAATGGAGAACGGTAGAGTATCATAAGAGCATGTAGCAGAAGGACCTGTAAAGTTGGCAAGTGCTTCCTCTAGGAAGTGAAAAAGCAGAAATTAATGATTAAGCATGGAGAGCGGGTTGGGGATTTCCAGGGTCGGGGAGCAGAACACGCAAAGGCTCCCGGTCGGGAAGGAGCATGGGCACTAAAGGGCCTGGGATTCAGAGAGCGAGCAGGAGAGAGGTTCAAGCTGGGAGGAGAGGCAGGTTCCTGGTCATTCAGGACTTGAGACAGTGTTCAGGATTTTGATGTTTGGTTCTAGAGGAGTGGGAAGCTAATTAGAAAAACAAATGGAAAATAGATTGGAAGAGGTACATGGGAAGATCAAGTAAGAGGCCGTGTAGTCAAGGGAAAGAGATTATGGTAGCTTCATCTAGAACAATGAGACTGTAGGAGAAGAGAAGCAGAGAGCCAAAAGAAATACAGGACATGAGACCAACAGAAAATGGTAAACGTTTGGAGATGGAAGGTGAAAGAAGAATGCAAAGTTGCTGTAAGGAAAAGTGGCAGATCCTATTTGGGGTGGGAGGGATGACGAGTTCATTTTTTGAGAGACTGATTTTGCCTGTGAAAAGAGGTGGGGGGGACAGTGGGGGTGAGGGTTTCACATATGAGTTCCACTGTAGAGAAATAGAAGTCATCACTGTAGTAATTCTATAATGCAGATCACACTTAAAGCCAGGAGTATAAGTAAAAGTTCCTGGGGGGAAACTTAGCCTGCAAAGAGAAGAAGGGCAAGGACAATGCTTTGAAATGCAAACATTTGAAGATTAGGGAGAAAAGATGTGTTGATAAAGGGAATTTAATAGAAGTATCTAGACTCGTAGAAAAAAATTCCAGAAGATGTGGTGTCATAAGCCAAGGGAAGAACATGTTGTTCTCTTAGGAGAGAGGAATATGATGTCAGAAGATCCTGAGGGGGTCACAAAAACTGAAGACCGAAAATTGATATAAGTTATTATCAGCCCTTCTGAGAGCTGAATTGATTCAATGATGGAAACTAAGTAGAGCCTGTTGAGGAGTAAAGAAAGAAAGACAGTGTAGAAAAAAATTTTAGAGACGGGTGACTAAACTTCACAGAATATTCTGGCCATGTGTGGGAGGGTCCTAAGCTCTGAAATCTCAGGGAAAAATATAAGCACCGTTTCACACACTGTCATAGCCACACAGTCTCCCAATCTCTGTCTCCCCTTCCATCCTCCATCACCTCTCCCATTCAGCAGAAAATTCCTATTCCAATCTCGCCTTCCAACTCTGTGCCCACTCACGCCCCTCTCCTACACTTTACTCCTTAGACTCGGAGCATCCGAGTAAGAGTAGACTCCTCTGGCAATTTCGTAGCCAGGGGATGCTTTATAATGTGATTGTTCAAAGGTATTCTGGAAACACATTTAACTCATGAGTCTCACAGTTCAAAAGACTGATGGCTGATAATTTCTTAAGAAAAGGCAGACAGACTTGATTTTTTTAATGTAATAGGGAGTTAAATAAAAAATGTCACCGTTCCCTTGTGCTACCTCAACCATAACTGTACTGCATTGAAATTGTCCTTATCTATTCAATAACTAACTGTATCTTGTCATGTAAAAGCTCTGACATGACAATTAACATCTCTGTTATTCTGCAAGTAAAATTAAATCGCTCACTAGTAAAATAGAATAAAGACAACCAGAAAAGGCAGATATGCCACCTATCTCTTTGCCCCCATTCTATCCCCGTGTGCCTTTTTCCTCTATAAGTTGCAGAGAGAGTTGGAGGGAAGACTTTAGACATTTGTTCCGTGATGTAATAGCGGATTCACCCACCAAAGCACACTCAGACGTAGAAAGTTACCCTGCTTATAGGCAGGAGACATGTAGGCAACAGAGCCCAATGCAGTTCACCTGTCCAAAAGCCCCTTCTGTGTCCTTCCCAGTACTTCTTCAAGGATTAAGTGAAGTGCATTCAGGACCTTCCTGTGCCAGGCACTGTAATAGATGTATTATGCACATTCCCTCCACAGTTGATCAGTTGGTATTTCTGTTTCCATTTTTCAGATATGGCTAAACTAAAGAGGTAAACAATTTGCCCAAGATCATCCAACCATTAAGCAGATAATGGCTAAATATCTCCAAAAGTGATGGTCTTTCCACTCCACCATGCTGTCTTCCTAAGTGATAGTTATTTTCAAACTGAGGAACTAAATCAATGTGAGTTATTAAATTATATATATAACTATATATGTATTCTACATATTAGAATCCATGGGTGGGCTGTATAGTGTCAGGGTTAGGAGAATGGACTCTGGAACTATATTCCTTGGGTTCAAATCCCAGTTTGTTTCTTACCAGCTGTGTAACTGTGTGACCTTGACCTTTGACACTGGATGAATTACTCAACTTTTTGTACCTCAGTTTTTTCATCTATAAAATAGTGATTCCAATGTGCCAAACTTACAGTCCTTGTGAGGACTGATGGAAATACAGCAAATTAATAGTAAATACCATAAAAGTGTTTGCTAATATCACCATATTATGAATGCAAATTAATGATCAGTACTTCTAGCTTCAATGGTCATAGGTTAAGATTCCTGTAAAGGTCCACTAGATTTGTAAAAAGAAAACCAAAACAAATCTTTCCATTCTGTGCAGTTACAACAAACAGGTAGACCAGTAATTTGTGATTCCAGCTGTGCATCCAGATCACTTCCAAAGCTGGGCATGCTGGCCCTAATTCTGAAATATCTGATTGAGTTGATGTGTAGTAGGGCTCTAGAAGGTGAATTTAGGCACTCTCCACCTGCTGAACCACCATGGCTGAGAACTGCTGATGTAACATCAGAAGAAATCCATTCATTGTAATCAGGAAAAAAAAAATCAGATTAAAATAGCATGTTCCCTTTCTTTTTTAAAAAAATTCAAGAATGTTATACACTAAAAACGTTAACAGCATTTATCTTAGGTTGGTAAAAGTATGGGCAATGTTTATTTTCTATTTCATTTTTTATGACGTCTTTACATTTTTATGATTCATTTATATATTTATTCCACGTTATCTGTTTTGGTACCATGAGCTTGGCACTATCTTAGGCACTAAAGACATGACCCAGAACAAAACAAAGTCTCTGTGCTTGAGGGCTTACAATGTTCTGGGAGGGAACAAGAAATAAATAAATAAATAAATAAATAAATAAATAAATAAATAAATAAATAAATAAATACAGAATATAAGGTCAGCCTGTGCATATGCAATAAAGGAACTTAAACAGAGAAAGGTGACTGAAAGCAACTCCTGGGCTATTATACTTAGGATGGTCAAAGAAGACCTCTCAGAGAGGTGATATTTGAGCAGAGACCTGAATGAGACTAAGGATTCAGCCATGCACATCACAGGGAGAGGAGAACGGAAATTTCAAGGCCCAGAGTGTAAACACACATTTCTTTTATAAAAATCAAATTTAAAAAACGATAAGGTTATTTCATTTGGGTGAAAAAGAAAAAAATATATATTTTTTCAATGCCCTAGAATGTTCCCAAGCCCTGGATGGACCTCCATCATCCAATTGGCCTCCCTGACACTCTGAATATCAACTATGAAATGGGGTGGGTGGATGTGAGCTTTCACTCCTGATTTTATAGCACTAGTGTCAAAAGCAAATTATACGAGGGACTTGAGTGGTTTCCTTCACTCACCAAGATCCAAAAGGAAACATGAGTCAGCGTCATTACCTTTCCATGTCACTATGTCAAGGAATCCTGCTGGATGCCTGCAGTGTGCCCAGCAACTGAGAGAGGCGGGGCGAGTAAGAGAAGCATGAGACATATTGCTGCCCATGGGTAATCTCAACAGAAATGCTACCTGTCTGGAACCGTTAGAGACTCTGCAATACAAAGTGTAGATCAGGTCCAAACTGCTGCCTGTGCAGATGACCGCAAGGTGGGGGCACCTAGACAGTGGGCTCTGGAGGCCATGAACTGCAGTGGCTATTAAGGACACTTGTTGATTGACCCCTCTAGCCCCTCCCTTTCACTTAAACACATTGTTTCTATTTAGTCCAGGAAAGCAATATAAGTCCTACGGTTACAAAAAGCCCAACAAGAACAAGTTTGAGGCATTATCTGTTGCTAGGAATAGAGACTCTCTCAAGGTAGTAAAGGAGAATGACGGCATCGACATTAGGACCTCCAAGGACAGGAAACACAGTAGCGTTGGACCTCAACTTGGATACCAGATTGCAGTAACAGGGACCACCCCTTCAAACCTTTAGGGCCTGTAGGGTTTCATCTTTACTTCCCTGAACACAGGACCTATCCCCTTGGCTCAGCGGCTTCCTCAGCGCTCCATGCCATTGGTGCGCATGTCATATTAGGAAAGCAGTCCCAGTACTAATTCTGTATGACTTTGACCTTCCATCTCAACGGCAAATTCCCTCTGTTCCAGCTTCCAATTCTCTAAGGGAAAAAGTCTGATTGAATTGGCCAGGCCTTATTGTAGACCAGGGTCAGGAGGCCAGCTGTGTTCCAATTAGCTGTGGCAGGGGGTGGGCCCCCGGGTACCCAGGAGTACATGGGTGTGACAGTCAAAGAATCTCGCCTAGTTCTGATTAAAACAGGACCACAGCATGTATGAAAAGATCTGCTGGGCCTACCAGGTATTTCTAAGAAAGGTGAATCAGTACATAGTTTATGGCATTAGTCACCACCTGCCCTGGTCTAAAGGGGTACAGACTTGCTGGTAGAGGGTTTAGAGGGACAGATTTTAGGGATTCAAGGGGCTTCTACAGACAAGTTAAAGAAACAATCTCAGCGTATTAAAAAGTTCCCTTACCAGAGTTTAAACCAAATTTCCTCTATCCAGATGGCTTCCAAGGCCAAGAGGGAGGGAAGTCCTGCTGCCTTTTTATGTTGGTCTTGATTGTTGTTAATGATCCCCAGCTGTAAGGCTCCCACATCTCTTTAACCTCTCTCCGGTTGGCCTCACATCTCTGCATCTCTTGCAGGGAAAATGGAACACTAAACACAGCACCCATTTCCCCAGCAGAGCACGTGCTTCACAACACAAGGAGGTCAGCCCCCCAAACGGACCCCAAGTCTTGCTCAGTTAGCATTGCCAGGACCTTTCATTCATCCTGGAAGAAGCCAGCCTCAGCATTCTCATTGCTGGAGGCGACATGGAGCCATGCCAGCTGCCAGCAGGCGAGCCAGAGCATGCAGTCACCTGTGGCCCCCGCGGAAAGGTTTCTTCTTCTGGATGCAGAGGAATCACTGCCAGGCAAGAGCATAATTTCCAGGGATGAGCTACACATCAGGGATGCTGATTCTGAAATGGGACCCTTCGCCACATAAATTTCCTTCCCAGGAGTGTGCAGCTAAAGTAGCAATGAGATGTTCATCACTATTTTCCTGGTATTCCCCTAGTCACTCGCTCAAAAAACTTATTTCCTGAGTTGGCCATGGATGCCAACACTGTAGAGTCAGGGAACACAGCTAAAACAAGTCACTGTGCTGAAGGAGCTCGGAGCCTGATCAGGGACCCGAGGTTTGCCTTCACTGCACTGTACGGAAGGATACTTAGGTGCTAGTGGAACATGGAGGAGAAAGATTCTGCTCAGGCTGGGGGCAGCAGAGGTAGACGAGGTGGGAACAGCAATCAGGGAAGGCTTCCTGGAGGAGATGACACATAAAATGCATTCTGAAAGATAAGTAGGACCCAAACAGGTTATGTATGGATGAACAATCAAAGGAACAAAGGAAAGGAGAAAGACTTCCAGGCTGAGGGAGCACACATGCCAAGATACAGAGGCATGAGGGACTGAGGCATAGGAGAAGAATTGCAAACCTTTCTTAGGGCACATATGATGACCTGAGAAGGGCGGGTCAAGAAACGAGGCCAGGCACCCATCTTGTATGCCCTATAAGGGAGCCCCTCTTTTATCCTGGTATGAAATTCATTTCCAAGAACATGTCTTTGAGTTAAGTGTGGATCATTGACCTCTCTGGCTACTCCCATTGAAACTTATAGACTAGTTAATTATGGCCAATTAAGGGCTTTATTTCTGTTTTGCTTTTTTTTTTTTTTTTAAATAGTTTCTTGTGTAGGTTGGCTCTACGTAACCATAATACCAAACCTGGGAGAGACGGGAACCCTTTGCTCTCGTCCAGCAAATAGTAGGCAATGGACAAACAGTTGTTGAAATGAACTGAAAACGTCCTTGAAAGGAGACTGCTGCCTCACCAGCAAGGACTAGCAGAAGCTTTAACCTTCTTTATTCAATATATTTCCTTAATCATCCCCCACACATACACACTTTATAACACATCTGCCAAGTATGCACAGTGGCATTCTAATCATCTTTCCAGAGTCTTGAGCCCAGGCCAAATGAAATGCCCCCAAGTCCAGGTGAATCTTTTACTCCAGGATTTAAAAATGGACCCAATAAAGAAAATTCAATTTGCAGGCATGGAATCAAGTTTCCTTTGTTCTTTCATCTTATTCTGGGCCAGAGGGATCAAGACCCTCCTGGTGCCTTTATTAGAGTTCTCAAGAGGAAGAGAAAAGAGATCTGAATCTTAACCCTGAAGACCCCAGTCAAGAGCGAGCAGCCACGGCGACATCCAGACCATGGGGAAAGGAGGCATCACTGTTTCGTTCCACTCGGTACAACAATGGGTCTGCACTGCTAGCCAAACCATCACTCATCTGGCCTTGCTCTTCACTCTTCCCAGCCCAACATCTTGGTCCTCCTCCCCTTAACTTCCTTCCTTCTGATACCCCTCCAATATTCTATTTAACAAGGCTCTTCTGTCCATCTTTTGTTAGAATCACAAATACACCTTAAGTGCAAACACAATAGAAAAAACAGAAAATCACTGTTTGGTAGACACAGGGGTGGTTATGTAACTAACATATCTTACTTTGGGCAGTGCTTGTGTCCAGACTCTTGTTTTGCTAAGCCCGCTATAAAAAGGAGAAGGGGCTTTATGTCCATCTAATTCCAATGTTCTTCTTTATCACACAGAAATTTCAAAAGAAAGGCCATAAGATTCATGTAAAAGTTGTGTGGAGGTTGCTCCCTATTCCTAGCATATCAAGTATTTATACCAAAAGGAAGAAGCAACCATAACAGGAAAGGGAACTAACTTATTTCAAGAACTTCACACACGCCAGCATTTTACACATATGCTAATTCACTTACTTCTAACATCTCTGGGAGGAAGGTCTTCTGATACTCATGATAATGAAGACATTGAGATCAAATCAGTAAGTTACATTCCAGATTGAGACCCAGACCTATCTGACTTTCAAAGTCTGCTCCTCTTCCTGGACCACATGGCAAATAAAAGGCGGCTGCCACCCCCATATAAACATTTACCTCCTCTCAGGAAACACTGATTCCACACCTACTGTGCCCACCACTATTTTAGAGGCCACAGATACAAAGTGGGGTGCCACAAGGAAGAAAAGGGGAAAGACCCCCACTTCCAGGCCTCAGGAAACAAGACGATTTGTATACAAAAACCAGAGCATATAAAGTAACATAGGAGTACAATTTCAAGTCACACATCAGCCCTGCCGAATGGGCAGTGATAAAAATTCTGTCCAGAGAGTTGCTGAGATTTTCCTCAAATGCCAAAAGTCAGTCTGTTAAAAAATCACGCCCCTGGGACGGACCAACAATCCCTCCCTGACTCCATGTCATGTTTCCTCAGTTTGCTTCCAGTCAAAATGCAGATTCCCCCCCAACTGCTGGGGGTCAGCTCAGCTAATGAACATCAAGCTGTCTTTTCTCCCTGCCATCAGCAATGGTCAGATTACAAAATGCAGGTTCTGATTCTGGCATGTTTACTGTTGGTGATGATGTATAAACTGATGGCCGACAGCTTCATTTTCTCGAGGTTGGGAAGGCCCTGCTGGGAGAATTGGGAAAGGAAAAAACTTCTGATTTTGACTAGGAGTAAAACAGTTGGATAAACATGACATGACATGGATGTCAGAGTGCATAATACAACTACGTAAACCCAGCTGGGACTGGGGAACATACAGACAGGGACAGAATGCATGGAATGGAGAGTCAGGGGTGGATTCATAACCCTCTGTATTCTTACAATATTGTGAAATATTAGAATGGAGTTTTGACTAAAAGGCAAAAGTGGGACAGGCCTTGAAAATGAAGAACAGTCCTTCGAACTTGACTATGTTTTTGTAAAATAAAGCAAGATGAAACTAAAAATTGCTAAGTAATTTTGGCTCTAAAGGTATATGCCAAGGGTACACAGCACTCAGAGTCATGACGGAAGATGTGGATTTGAAAGAGAAAACTGGGCTAGAGCATGTTTTTAAGACAGTGACAGCTGAACTGGAACATTAGGCGAAGTGCAAATGTCCACGAAGATGAAGGTTTTCACTGTCACTCCACCAGAATACACGGAGTGAGTTACTGAAACTGTTCTAAGCCTGAGTTTCCTTTAGATGTAAATGGTCTTAGCTCAGACAGTTCATCCCAGGGAAGCAAACCAGGGTCAGTCTTAGTTCTTGTTATTGGAAGAGTTGAATTCCATTTTCTCTTTAATTCATCATAAAGCATTTTCTGATCAAGTTTAGAGTATAGAATAATGCAGGCTAGAGCCAAAATTTTCTTCCTGCCACAGCTCCTTAGAGCAGTGTTTTTACTGAGGTTTTTATAGATTGCAAACAACTTTGATATCCTAAAAAAAGAAAGGAAACTTATTTTAGAAAAAAATGCTCATATGTACAAAATGCCAGATACAATTTCAGGAAGTTCAAAGATCCCTGGAAACTAAGGGAATTCATGAATCCCAGACTTACAAGCAGTAAAAGTTCACTGGGTTGGATGGGTACCACCAGCTAATAGCTTCCGCTTAGCCACACATATCTGTGACTGAACTCATTTCTGTATTTTATATACCTACTACTTAGAACAGGGTTCCATGGCTTCAGTTGTTGTTTTGCAACCTCTAATAAACATAGAAAATGAGAAAGATTCCTTTTCTTCTCCCATTTTGGAGTTCTTGCCATTCTGCTGCCTACAACCTTTATACTCCGTGGGGGAAATACACACATTAAGAGAGGTTTCAAACATTCTCAAACCCACAGTGACAACTGTCCTGGGTTTGTTCACTCCCTGCTCCTCACCAGGCCTTGTTCTTCATTCTCTGGCCAGACATTTTGGTCCCATCTGCTTTCCTCTAAGCTCTAGCCACCTTAATCAATGCTCATGTCACCCCTCCTCTCTCGAGCAGTGGTTGCAACCCACTGGCCAGCAGCATCAATGAAGATGGAGAAGAAAGAAAAGGACCAGCACCTCAGCAGGAAGGCAAGACTCTCCCTCAGGAATCTGTGAAACTGTGGTCAGTGGAATTGTTTGAGACCAATTAAATCAACGTTGCCTTGGCTCCAAGTCAGCATTTATTGCTGGAAGAAACTGTCAGCTTAATTTGTGGATGAGGTCAGCTGGCTCACAGCCAGAACTACTAGCTCCCCCAGTGGAGGGTCAATACGGAAGGAGGTGAAATTAATCCCCTTTGCTGGGTGGTTTTCCTGCAGTTGTGGCTCAGGGTTCAGGATGTGCTGAAGCCTTTAATTCAGGGATGAAGTGTCACCCTTCAAGGCTGGTGAGATCAATAATGAGGTTCAGGACTCGTTAATGGAAATAAGAAGGACATATGCTACAGCAGACGGTTTTCTAACTGGAATCTGAACGACCCTGGACTCCTCACTATGTTCATCTCAGGGATGGGTACAGACCATCTCAGCCATACACTTCAGTGAGTTCTTTTTAGGACCTTGCTCTTCACAGTGTGGTTTTGTTAGAAATGTAGAATCCTGGGCCAAACCCCAGATCTATTAAATCCTAATCTGCATGCTGAAAAGATACCAGATAATTTATAGGCACTTTGAAAGTTAAGAAATACTTTCTAGAACCCAAAGAAGAGAAGACTGCGTTTTCAGAGAACCCTCTAGCAACCCAGACTAAGTCATTTTCTCTCTTGATAAATGAAAACAAATTTAATTTGTTTGCTTCAGTGGTAAGAACATGGCTTTTCAATGGTGAGAAAAGAGCCAGAAGAAACGGGACACCTTGATGTTTCCTCTAAGCACTGGATGCTTGGGTGCAGGTAGTTATGGAGCACTGTTTGTCTCAGCTGCACAGAGAAGGCGGAAAGGCTCCTGGCTGCAAGCAGGAGGAGAATAAAACCATAGCAGATCATTCTGCAGCCCAGCAGCTTCTGATGTGAAGCTGGCTGGGAGATTGGGATTCAATTACTTCAATTATTTTCATCCCACTTTAGGTCTTCAGAAAACTCTCCCCTAATTAGTGCCTGTGCAGGGTTTCCAGGTGTGATGGACGGTGATGGAGCACTGTGATCCGGGACCCTGCCCTCCATTCATCACAAGGCCCGTAGATTATAGCAGATCTAATAGAGAGTCCGACATGATATGTTGTCCATGGAACTGTCACTTGTGATAGATGAATTACACAAGTCTCGATGTTTTAGGGACTCCTGTGAAGTGTCAGATCAAACAAAGCCATCAAAAACTTAAGAGAAAGGGGCAAAAAGAAATATATTAAGCACTGCCCAGTCACTGATACAATGCTGATATATGAAGCAAAAAATAAAATAAAATTCCAATTGTCAAGTTGTCACATTTATATTAGGAAAATACTCTAAAAGATGGATTCCAATTACAAACATTTTTCTGAAATTTCTTGAAAGTCTTTATTCTGCCACATAATAATAGCTATAAGAATCAATGAAAATTTCAATCTCCAGATAACCTTAGGGAAAGCAACATAAGGTAAAGGATAGACATGCACTATAACAAGTGTGAACCTCAAACAACAGAGAAACACAGGGCTAAGCACGGCTCCAGACTCACAAATGGACACTATCAGAAAAAGAAAGTAAGAACAGTTGGTCAAATGCCAACTGCTCAAATAACCCAAGGCTTCCATACTCCACACTTATTTGGAGGGTCAACTGTCTCTCATGGGGACCTGCTCATTGTGTACAAGAGCAGTAACACAAAGCAGAGTTGCTTTCCTAGCGCTGTTTCACTATATGTGTTCTAAGGCTAAACACTTTATCATTCACCTACTGTTTTCTGTATATGTGATGCTCCAGGATGCTAAGATTGATCTAAATACATTAGGAGTCAAGTGTCTAAGATGAGGCCACAGCTAGAGTTCTTCCTTAAGTTTCATGTATATCAGAGGTTCCCCTTTATGATTTTAATCCTTCCATTTTCATTCTTAAGTTGCTTTATACAAGTCAATGTATGAGGAGCTTTTGCCCTAATGAAGATCTATTTTGAAGGCCTACTCATCTCTTACCTGCTTTCTGATACACATATAGCAAGTTCTCTTGTGTCAAAGTTAAGGTATGGCTTAAAAAAAACAAAGTGGTAGCCAACGTTTGTGCAAGCAATTAACAGAGCCCTCACCCTAGGTCTTACGAAGGTTGTAAAATAGACACATGGAGACATAATGAAGTGACTGTTGCCAGTCTTCCAGCTCTCAAAGATTCCAATGATGAACAGCAGCCTTTTCCCTTGAAGCAAACTACACAGAATGTTTTAAAAAAAAATTTTTAAAGGTGGGGGAGACTATGGTCTTGATGCTTGACTAAGTACAAACACATGGTAATAATAATGATTCCATTGGATCCTGCTTCTCTCAATATTAAGATATCTAGTAAGTTTGAAGAAGCATTACAGAAGCACTTAAGTACCCCTTTTCCAATGGAGCATCCAAGAAATAGGTACAGGAATCCAATGGGCTACATCATTTTTAATACTGAAGCCCAGTAGTAAGAAAAGACACCATGGAGAGTACTGGAACACTGGGAATAAAGAACTTATGAAACACTCACATCCAATAGCATTTACCCATTCTCTTGCTATTCTTACTGGGGAAGGTCACAGCAAAATTTGGCCTTTCCAAGCTTATCAAAAGCTTCTCATTATGGATGGATGGTAGCACAGACACTGAGTTACCATTCATTGCAAAATACATTGAATTAATCTTTAGTTAGGATTCCAGATTTCTATTCATCATCAACTAGACATGGAAATTTCACCTTCCCACATTGTAGGCATGGTAGCTTATCATTATGTTAATTGAAAAATGATAACGTATGAACTACCAGAAAAAACTTCAGGAAATTCTCATGTCCCAATAAGATAGAAAACTAAAGGAAAAAGAAACAATGTGAAATTTGGACCCTCTAGCTACCCCATCAGAGTTGCTGATAGCGACCCAATTCAGGACAAGATGGCAGGTCATCAAATGCCCCTCAAATCCAGGGCAAGGAATTCCAGAATAATTTTACTGCATTTTCCTTTCACAAAAGCCATCAATCCTCAACTACTTCATTGGTTTCTATAACAATGTGTTCTATAGCTCTGGAATCACTAGACACTTTCTGAATTCTTAGTTATTTATTCTACAAACATTTGTTGATTGCCTATAACGGGTTAGACACTGTTCAAAATGCTGAGATAGATGCAAGCTATTAGCTTCAAAGACATAACTTTGCAAGAGGATATAGGTATAAAACAAAGGAACTAGTGATGAGCACTATAAGAATTTTAAAATTAGTTAAGATGAAAATATAGGAGTTTTACCAGCAACAAAGAAAGGGGAAGAGCACCTTCAACAGAAGGAACAGAAACATAAAAGAGCCAAAAAAAACATGAAATATTTAGAGACTGGCAAGCTATTGAACTGGTCTGAAGCATACATTGTGTTGGAGGCAGGAGAGGGAGATGTGAGGCTGAAGGTAAAGGTTGGGGCCAACTTGTGTGAAGAGTAAAGAGCCAACCAAGTTTTTTTGAGCAGAGGAGCAATATGGTATAATTGGTGACCTATCTACTAGAATGTGTGCTGTTCAATTCAGTTTTTCTTTCCTTTTGAATTCTGACTAGTGATTTGTTTCCACTGCTATATGGTATCTTGACTGAAAGTAGTGGAGCCCAAGGGAGGTTTTGTTCACTAATCTGTTATTGAAAAGAATAAACAACCACAATAACAACAAAAAACCTCCACAGAATTACAGCATTTTAGAAATGGTGAGCATTTCAGAAAGCATCTCTATAGTTTCCCAAATGAAGAAACAGAGACTTAAAGAAGCTAAGGAACTTGCAGAAAGTGACTCTAAAAATTCATAGCAGAAAAATACGATAATTCAGGTCTTCCAACTGCAGCCCTATAATATTTTCCAGTACGCTAAAGATGCTTCATCTCTTGAGGAGTTCCCTAATGTAACACTGGTCCTTTACAAAGCTCAACCCTAAACAACCTCCAGCCTAAAACAGATATGCTTGCATTTTTTTAAAACTGAAAATTACTAGGAGTGTTTAGATTTTTAAAATGCATAGATTGGAATTTTTGTGAGTCAGTGGTTCTATTTATCCAAAAGTAATTTGAACTTTTATGACTTTGTGTGCAAGAAAAGGATCAGTCTCACCAGCACACCATAAAGTAGACTGCAGGCAATAAAACTTATCCTGAAGCACAGAAGCATCAAACTAGTCAATCATCCCATAGTGCCAGTTTTGAATATATATTAAAAAAAAAAGGGGGTGGGGGAGACGTGTAAGGCAAGTTATTTTTTCATTGCCAGACAAAAATGAAAACAGGTACTGCTCAGATTTAGAACTCGTTTTTTCTAAATCCCAGAAAGTTAATGTAGCCAGATTTCCTCCACTCTCAATCAAAACTTTTGTTTGTACTGCACTTTGCCTTCAGAGAGCATGAGGTAGACAAATACATATTTGGCAATGTCCACTAGGAGTGTGTGTGTGTGTGTGTGTGTGTGTGTGTGTGTGTGTGTGTATTCCTGCTTGAATTATTCTGGAGGAACTGCAGCTTTAAGAAGTCTCTCCAGGTTAAATTCTGGCATTTGTTTAGAAGTCCACTTTCTTGAATCTTATTACAATGTCCCTTTCCCTTTTAGTCATCCTGGTTATCTCCACTATACTTTTTTAGTTGCAGAAATTTACTGGCATGAGATGTCAGTAGAAACCAAAAATGCAGTAAAGGTTTTTTACCTTCCACGATCACATACCTAACAGGCATGGTGTTGTCAAGCCTGAGTTTTTCTTACCTAAAACACACACACATACCAAAAAGAAAAAAGAAAACAATGACAATAAAAACTTTCAAGAGAGAGACTGGCTGAAGAAGGAAAGAAAATTAGCAAGCTAGATAATGCAAATTGGGAAGTTCTAAAATGCACGAATGATAATAGTCATAGAAGCTACCCCTTCCTGAATCTCTACTATGTGCCAGTAATGTGCTCATCTACTTTCCAAATATTCACACTTATCATAAGCTGGTAAGTGTGTTCTTATTATCCTTATTTTTCAGAAAAGGAACTGAAACTCAGTGTTGTCAAGTAAGTGACTCAAGGCAGACAGCAGGTAAGTGGCACCTTAGCAGGTCTGTCTGATTGCAAAGTCTATGTGCATAACCTTTCCTGTATACCAAGACCTTGGGCTCCAGACACCCTAACATCCCAGCTCCACTGTTACAGCAGAAAGCAGGATTCCATAGCCCATAAATTTTGTGGATGCTACTGTGTATGACAAAGAATGTTCATCATCACCCAGCCTTATAAGTATATGATGGGATCATAGAAAGATCAGTTAATAACCATTTGTTAGGAAGGGTGACAACAATGGTCTGGCAGGTAAGTGGCTCAGGGAAGAAAGTGCTCAGCACCTTCATTCCCTCCTCTCACAGCACTGAGAGAGAGGGAGAGCTCCAAGGAGGAAAATAAGAATTCTCTCCATTTAGAAAACAATTTCAGTACACCTAGACTTTTGTTGTTGCTGTTGTTTTTAACATGAATTAACTCTTTTTGTTAAGCACGCTATCTCCTGAATTGGATGGGATGACCTCCTCTAGGCCTCCACTGTGGACACCCCTGAGGAATCATAGATCCTTATGAGACATTCTGACCGCTAAGAATCAAACCTATGCCTTGCAAACTGCAACAGAGATGCCAAGGTTTTTCACACAGGTCAGAAGTGGTTAGTTGGTCCCATACTGTCACTATGAAAGTTCATGGAACCTGCGTGATTTTTTTTCTCAGTAACTGCAGTCCTAAACTTTCAGTTAGTTCTTTCTGTGGGTTTGATACAGGGTGTTAGTTATTCCTCCTGCTACAATATGTCTCCCCTCTGCCCAGTACAACATTATCTGCCTCATTATCTGCTCTGTACAATATTAGCTGTCTGCCTCAATCATCCCATCCATAAAATGGGGTTAATAATACTGGCCCGCATTCACCTTGAACAAATACTGCCGGGGAAAATGAGAATATAAATTAAATTTCTTGCTGCTCTTTAGAAGAAAGTTGCCTTAGAAACATAGACTTATTATTTCTCCATAGAAAAAGCAAAATATATTCGGGTTTGCACAATGTTGCTAGCTCTTTGCACAATGTTGATTTTGCTCTTTTTTTAACCCTAGGCAGAAGGACCACATTAATTCCAGTCCCTAGGTGAACCTTTTATTCCATTTTCCACTGGAGGGGAAAAAAAAAAAGTTACTTTGTAAAGAAAAGAAAGAAAGAAAAAAATGTAGTATTCCCAAACCTCATTTACGGAACATTCTGTTCTCCAAATTACAGCACAGCAAGCAGGCAAGTGGGAACTTTTAGAATCCTGCATCCAAGCCGGTTCCACACAGCACCCACTAATACAAAATGGCTTTAATTACTTTAATATAAATCCTGGAAATGTGCAGATGGATTGTAATAATTATGCAAAACTGCGATGGTCCTTTATAGAAACACAGATCTTGCTAGCTTAAAAGAGAATGAAAGGAACACAAGTTCAACACAATATGTCAGGAAGCATATCTCCTAAGAAGTCCTGTATTTCAAATGCCAAGTTGTACGTTTCATCTGATGTGGCAGTTGTTATGGAAACTATGCTTTTTGATTGAATAGCAGAATAAATACCTACCTAAAATCAGCATGATGGGCTAGTGCATAAATTAAGAACTCCCCAAGACAACAATTACTTGGAGTTCTTCCTTGAGATAAATTTGGGGAAAAAAATTATATATATAAAATCCATTATCAGCTTAAATTTTTCTGACCCCAAATTTTCTGACCTGAATACTTTTCCTTACTGGAACAGTCAAACCTGCTTCACTGTGTGTATGAGCATGACTGTGGGTTTATTCCCCAAACACACTCACTCACACCCTTGTACACTTAAGGCTTAGTGAATGAAAAGATCTGATGTTCTGCCAAAAAGACAAAATTTTTTAAAAAAAATCACACTTCTCTTTCCTTCTAAATTAGTACAGGAGAAGCCTTGAGAAACGAAAGTTGAGTTATTATCATTGTCATTTTTAAATCAAGTGGGTCATATATAAATGTGGAAAATCCCCAGGCATGAGAGAAAGGTCAGTTAAACATGGTTTTATATTTTCATGCGTCTGACATTAGACTGTGGCTGATTCCTATTGATATTAACAACCTTTCATAAATCATAATACAAATACTTGTATCTTTCCATGCAAATATAATTCACCCATTTGCTGACTTAATTAAAGGCTCACTGTATACAGTATGAAATAAAACATAGTGAGGTTTGTTTTCCTCTCTCACATTTTACATGGAATGATATGGCAAGAAAAAAGTGAGTGCAACAGGCACCCGTGTCACAAACTTCTCCATAATGGGCATGCATTCGCCCATTGGATCAACATCTTTCAATTTATTAGCATGACAAAGGACACAATTATTTTGGATATGCCTGAATGCAATTTTCATTAACTTTGCAATGATTTATTAACAAAAGTGTCAGGAATGTAATAAAAGCAGCAGGACTCCTCAAAATGCCAAAATAAAAAAAAAAATGAAGAATACAGCAGAATTTCCCAACACGCCTTACGGCATCAGGTCAATAAGGTTGCCTGATTCCATCAAAAGCATCACCATGGTGAGTGAACTCTGCAATTAACAAAGAGTAAGCACAAAAAATGCTAATATCTCATTTGAATGTAATTATGCACAGATTACTGTTCACTGGAACAAGAAAAGGGATTTTAATTGTCATCCAAAGTTACATGCAAACCCTGGATTCTAGTTAACTTTTTTTTTTTGGTTGAGGAGTTCATGTGAGAATAAAGCATGCAGTTCACAAATTCTTATGTTCAGGGATATTGTAAAAGGCACTGCCTTTGTTTAAGGGATACAACTTGCAAAGTTTTAAAATAACATCATTCCATGTATGTTGTCAAGGTTAGTTTGTAATAAGTTTCACCATCGTTTGCATTTTAATACTATTTGATCTCATTTACATGTTTAAATTTGTTCCTGTAATAAAATTCATTAGTATGTTTATCATAACCACATAATGAATATAGCCCTTATGTAAAATAAAAAATTGAAAGTACATTAGAGACATTACAAGCTGTTTGAAATTACTGTGCTTTGCATATTATACCTTATTAATTAAATTATAAATTATTTATTTATGTATTTCTTTAATCAGGGGCAAGCACTAGAACAATATTATATTAGTATAAGAAACACAATACAACTCAAAGCTAATTCACACGTGGACCAATTTTATGGAGAAGCATGCAGACCCATTCTGCCTTGGGGTGGCGAATGCCACGCCCCCTGCTGAGCATCGAGGGATGTGAAATGGCTGCTTAAAGAGTGGAGGGCAGAGGGATTTGAAATGTTTCTTGGACAAGTTAAAAACTTCACTTGTTAATATATCTCCCTTTGCCTTCTCAATGTATTAGTATTATTAGATCAGATATGCAGATGGAAGCAAAAAGCAAACCATCAGAGGAGTCGATACCATGTCCATTTTATGTGGAGTCCATGCAAAAGGAAAAGGTAATCTCTTCTATTCTTTTCTTTATTCTTTTGGTTTCCTTTGTCAGCAGGGACAGACGAATGAGAGAGAGAGAGAAGGAGAAAAAAAGAGAGGAAAAAGGTTGGAAAATGAACTAAATATCTAGGAAAACAGCACTAAGTTCATTTATCTTATCTATATTTTTTAATCATTTTTAAAAAGCATATACAGAATATCTGTGATCTCTTTCTCATTATGTTTATATGAACTCGGATCTCTTTTCAAGTTAGTTTTTTAACCCCTGGTTTGAGTACAGTAGCTTGATTAAGGGCTCAGTCTGCATCTATACACACAACAGATTCAACTACTTTGATAAGTAATTAATCTCATCTACCTGGTCAAACACAGGAGCCTTAGATAGGGCCTTTAGCCTGGGGAAGCCTGGGGGCAGGGTGGAAGGTGGGGGTGGAGCAGTCAATGAACTGCCCGGTGTGGAAAGTGCATGGGTTTTAGAGTCAAATTGGTCTGGATTTGAATCAAAGCAGGCCCCTCTCCTTCCAAATAGGGATAATCCTAACTCACAGAGTTGTTTTGAAAATTAAACGAGATTAATAGTGTCAAAGGTTTTAGCAAGACTGCATAGTAGGTGTTCAATAAATGTTAATTGCAGGGCTATCTTCATGCAGGGAAACAAGAGAACACTATTCCAGACTCTCCTTCTCAGAATTCCGCAAGCTTGCATAGCATTCTGGAACTCATTTTTAATAGTTGTCAGACTCTGACCTAGGGAAACACAAGCTAGATACTGAGAAGGGTAATGTTCTCAGCAAGTAATAAGAGAGACCAATACAAGTCAGTTATTAATATGTTTTTATTACTTTTATTTTCTTTATCAGTTTTAAGTTTAGTGTGCAATTCTATCCCGTCTCACAGTTTCCAAAATTTGGTAAACACCAGAAGAGAAGAGTAGGTACGCAAGCATAGCATTAAGAGAAACTATACTATGAGGAGAGGTCCACTATGTGAGGGTTTTGGTTGTTAATTTAACAAGGTCTTTGGCAGATTGCTAACATTAGAACATATCTGTGTCTGCTCCTTCTTGGCACCTGGCTAAACCTTTTTTCTAAGCTGCCCTCAGTTACATGGAGCCATACAACTGAGTTCTGGCCAGACAGATGGATAACTGGATGGATACACATGATATATGATATTTCTAGACGGGTCTCAAAAAAAAAAATCTTACCTATCTGCCATGCTATTTCTTTGTCCTCTGTCCTCTCCCTCCAGAAAGAAATGAACCAGCCAAGGGCACTGAGTCCTCCGAAGACAGGACTGGGTGGGCCACTGGATGGAAAGAACCTGAGTCCCTAAATGACTATGTGAAGTAAAGTGCCTTCATTTTAATAGGACTGTGTCAAGAAGACACAGAACCTTGTTGTGTTATGTCACTGAGAACCTAGACTTTTTGTTAAAACCATTAGCCCATCCTGACTAGAACTAGATCATCATGAAAGGTAGGCAGTTTTTGTTTTTCTGAAACACTTCTTTTTATTAGAAGTATAATTTTTGATATAATTAACTTGATTTGGGTCAGAAAGGATGCCCTAAATTTTTTTTTAATTTTAAATGAAATTCAACAAAGATAATACAATCCTGTAAGATTCTTTCAATAGAGAAGTTTCCTCTATATTATAGGTATTTCCTTTTTTTTTCACACATGGGGTTTCTCCATTATTTTCATTGACAGTTGACATATAATATTTTGTACAATTTAAGGTGTTGATTTGATACATTTATATATTGCAATATGATTGCTGTCTTGGCATTAGCTAACACCTACCACTATAAGTATTTTCTAAAGTAATAAATGATCATTAAAAATGTATATTGTGCTTTCAAGTAGCACTCTCTATATAACTACAGGACAGGAAAATTAACCCTTGAGAAAGAAATAAACTAGTATACATAGATGTTCATTGTGGAGAAAGTAGGTTCACTCAACAAAAGGTTTCATCAAAAACACGTTTCAAATCAATGTGTTCTGCTTTCCTGAGGGCACATTTCCAGCCATAATGCTTCAATAGCAAATAATCAAGACACCCCTACCTTTGTGCTACTTCTGCTGAACTGGAAGCTGTCAGTGGGCCACATGTAAAGGATGTATACAGAGACACACTTAACACAAAGGCTCTGATATCAATCAATAAAATAGAAACATAAGTATGTGTTGGAGCCACTCAGTCATGGAGCAACCTGGGATGGCATGTAGAAAAACAATGCCAATAGAGAGAAGAAATAAAACTGAATTTTATTACATTTCTAATACTTCAATAAGTAAAGAATCTCCAGATGGTCTAATATTCTATCAGTTGCTATTTGGATCAGCACATTAAAAAGAAAAAGTCTTAAAATATCAGCTGCACCTGTCAATATAGGACATAATATAAAGCATCTTTTGTAATCTGTCTGCATTTTCTCAGTGTTTACTTAAGTACCTAATAGCTTTTATTGGTTATGAGCCTATTAGCATGCGGTTGAATGTTCTTCAAGGGTAAAGGCCTTAAGGTCCATTTAAAAGCATATTCAACTTGCTTTACATGATAGCATCCCACAATTCATATGGTCTATTAATAAACACTTGTGAAGATCAGTATCATGATATACTTACCAGAAAGAGAGAGACAGTACAAAGACACATGGCTTAGTTCAAGTGAAGGTGAGTCCTAAAAGTATTTTAAACCAAGAACAGATCCTGCAGCCAAGGTATAGAACAATACATCTTTAGAAGAAATGAAGAAAACATACAGATATACAATAAATAATTTACCACCTGTATCTATTTATATTTGGTTATATATTAAAAAGGGGACAGGATGAGACTGTCAATCAGAAGGTGAAAGAAAAATGACAATAGCACAACTCATGTTTGTTGAACTCCTACTTTGTAACAACTATTCTCATTCCCATAGCCCCATGGAAACATCTCTCTTCCAGGTACCAATGACCTCTCATGGTTTTCCACATCCAGCCTGGACCTCTCCACTGAGCTCCTGACAAACACATTTGCCCAAATCCCATCTCACCGCTCCCATGGAATGTCCTAGAGGCTTCTCATTTTTTTTTAATATTTTTTAATTGCCTTTCTCTATTAGGAATAATAACCTGGCTGACTATTGTTTTTCTGTCACTTCTATATAAGCATATTTAGGTTCCTTGCGTCCCATCTCCTCCAGTAGCCTTGGAGTCTCCATGGGTTACAGCACCAGGCGTGAGGGGCCAGGGTTCATCCCTGTTTGTAGCTGCCCCTGTCCCCTGCATGCAAACACAGCCTCACCCAGCACCCAGCCCAGAGCTGGGCACAGGAAGAGCCATCAGTAGTCCTGACAAGGGGGCTTGGCCAGCCCTTCCCCAGCAACCAAAGAGTCCTCTCCCAGCCACTCATGGGAATTCACATCATCAGACAGCGGTGCTCAGTCCGGCTATTCACTTGTACCACCCTGGACGTTTTAAAAACCTCTCATGGCTGAGCTTCAGTCCTAGACATTTCTCACAGTTTAAGATGTGTTAACTCAGCCAAGGATCTTTCTGCCTCTCCTAGACCTGCTCCCACCACAGGTGACTCCATCGTAGCAAATAACAGCTCTCTCTTGCCAGTTTCTCAGGCCAAAAAATAGTTGACCCTTTTTGCCTCCTCTCATTTTTCACCCTCCATATCCAAATCCAAAAGTAAATTCTATCAGCTCTACCTGCAAAGTCTATGCAAAATATGATATCTCCCACCTCCACTAACATCAAACTTCACTGCGAGTTCTTTTCAAACAGAAGTTAGACCATGTCCTTCTCCTGTTCAAAACATCCAGTCACACTCAGGATCGAAACCAGAGTCCTGAGACTAACCCAGGAGGCCCTGCATGATCTGCCCTCACAGTTACCTCCCCAATTGCCTTCCTCCACTCTTCCACTCCCTCACTCCTCTCCAGCCACACTAGCCTCTCTGCTGTTTCTTCATGTATCTCTGGCACATTCCTGCCTCAGGACTCTTATACCTGCTGTCCCCCTCTCCCTAAAACACTATTCTCAGTGAGACTTTTATTCAAATGTCACCTTTTCTGATGATCTTATTTAAAATTCCCATCTCCACCTTCTTGCCCTAGAATTCTCTATCCCCTTCTTTTTGCCTCCCCCCCCTTTTTTGAATACAGCACATATTACATTTATCATTATTTTTTAATTGTCTGTCTTCCCCCATTAGAATGTAGCTATATGAGGGATTGTTTTTCCTATTTTGTTTTATGCTTTATTTCCAGAACTAAGGAAACACAAAATGATTGGGAGGACTATATTATCTTATTTAACTCAAATAGATCATCTGAGTTAGGAATTACCAATGAGCATTCTCACTTAATAGTTGAAAAAAACTGAAACTAAGGAAGAATAAGCAATTTTCAAAGTAACAAAGGCAGCAAAAGGCAGATGATGAAAGAAGTTTGTCTCTCTTTGGAGACATCTTGTTTCCTCACAGCACCTGACTTTACATAAAAGAAATTACACCATATTCACTTAAAGTTTTCTTGGGCTCTAAAATCTAAGATGAGTTAAGAAGTTTGTTGTTGTTTTATCTTTTCCCTTCCCTAATTCATTTTGTAGTGTTTCTTGGACTTACCTGAGTCTTAAAAATTATTTTATCTAAAAATTAAAATAGAATTACATCAAATAAAAAGTACTTTCTTCAAAGTTCACACATTATCTAACCAGGAATAGAATCACTGATATGAACCAACCTACTAGGATACAGCTGAAATTTATAATTCAAGCAGAACTGGTATATTTGGAGGAAAAGAAGAGAGGAGACTATCCTGGAGACCCTATTTCTCTTGCTGTTCATTCTGTGTAAATGCCAATGGGAACCTCCATGCAGCAGCTATGGCTTCTTGAACATTTGACTCAACTAAGCCTGAAAGTTTTTGAGCTCTGCAAGAGGACTGCCACTATCACTTAATAAAAAGAATTTCACTCTCAAACCTAACATTTAAATGATATAAGATTCTTATTTAATTAGAGCAACAATATGAAGCCAGGTCAAACAAAAGGCAGGAACGATTGTCTAACGGATTTAAACTACAAGTTTGTGACAGTCTATGACAGATGACATATTTACTTTTCATAGGAGCTAAATGAATACCTTAGATAAAATGTGAGCTAAAAACAGCAAATTTGTAATTAATGAATTCATTGACAATATATTTTTGAAGAAAACTTTCTCCTGTAAAGGAAAATAGATCTGTAAAGCCAAACAGTTAGTTAAAATGGCAAAATCCAATACATTATTGGAGCTTAGAAATGAGTTGGGAATTTGACCTTTCTTCAGAAATTGAAGATGCTCTAATCAGAATTAGCCAGGTGCACACCTGGGTCGAGTGTCATCCTGAAGTTTCACTAAATAGCTTCTATCTTGTCTCTGCCCACAAAGGCTTCAGACCCCAGGCTTTGACACCTCAGTGACTTCAGTATTTTGGTTAAGCAGCTGCCACTTACTTCATTTTTCAATGCATCAAGTTTTGCATGCTTTAACTAGAGGCCTTTTGGCAAAATGTTTAATCTAATAAACTCATGATCTAGCATCTTTATCTTCCTTATCATGGCCTTCGCCTCCTTAAGAAAGAGAGAATTCAAATATGACTGTAGAAACTGAGTGGTAAATGAGAATATAAGTGTACACATGCTTGAAGACATCACGGTGAACTAATGACTAATTACTGTGCAATTGAATACTAATGGAGAGACTCATGAAATCAACATGAACAGGAAATGAACTCAATATGACCAATGGCTCCACAATTAAAATCAAATAAATGCTAGTAATAGAAAGTCTTAAAAGATATTACAACAAGCAGTCAATTATTCTTCAGGTTACACTTTACTAAAAAATAAGCATAATGCTAGATAGAAGTAGCTAGCTCAGTATCTTTAAAAAGTTAATGTGCATTTGAAATGTGAATTATAGTACTGTAATTATCTTCAAATTAAAGTATGTAAAACTAGTTCAATAGCAAGTCACTTATTACAGCAAATCAGATAAACATGAATTTCAGGAAGGAAACTTGAGAGGTTAACTTTCTAGGACCCCTTAATTAATTAATTATCGCTCCAAATGTTTAACTCTTTAAGTCTTGACAATCCAATCAGAAAACTGTCAATAGAAAGCAAGCTTGGGCATTGGGGAAGAAAAACACACACACAAACAGAACAAACAAACAAATTTTAAAAGCCCTTACCTTCAATACCTAAAGGGCTCATGGCAATTATAAACACTGATTAATAAATTTTACCACCACTTTTAAGAAAATTGCAAGCAGATTTCCTTTAGTTCTATTTCATTTACTTCCTCTTCACAACCCAATGGCTAAGTGAGGCAGATTGAAATAAACTGCAATATTTTCTCTTGAAAAGTCTACTCACTTATCAGCTGTGGATCTAATCAAGGACCTAATAAGTCCATAATGGTACATTTGCTTCCCAGGAGAAACCATGGTTTCTCATCATTCCAGAAAATACTCCCTTGCAAGGTGCAACCAAGAGCCACGGACTCACTGCAACAGTCTAATAATTTGATTGGGAGCCCTTAGGCAGGGGTAACTTAAATTACAATTAGAGAGCCCTCACACTGGTGCTAACATCTGTGTACTGAACCACTGTATACTGATTAAAGGTTTTTAAAAGAGAACTAAGTACTTCCCACATTAGAGATGAGTCTAATTCTAACGGCCCTCGTCCTTGGTATGTAATATTCAACATTCCCTGCTGAGCTTCCTGCTTGTCATCAATCCAAAGACTGCACACCCTGGGTAATAACTGTCTTAAAAATGTCCACTAAATGCTCAGGTGCAAATAGGGAGAAGGGCAGAGTCCTGTGAAGGAAAAGAAAGTACTGCTCATTTCATCACTCTCCCAGTGTCTACTTCCCCCCTGAATTTGTGGCTATGCAGTTGAGGTGTTTTTGTTTTTCTGTTAAGAGTGATTCTAAAGAGAGGGTCAGAATTCTGAGAAACTGCCATGGGGGCGCCTATTAATGAAAATTGAAATGAATGAGGACACACACACTGCATCCCTGAGAATCCTCCTGCCTTGTTGTTAAATGAATCGTGCATGCGAGGAAAACTGAGCCAGAAGAGAGCAGAGCCACAGAGATCTCCCCCGACACCCTAGCCGCCCCTCTCTGTCCCCCTCCATCCATTAGGGCCTTTTTCAAGCACATGGCTGGAGCAGATGTCCCTGAGAGGACATTTTGTTTCCCCCCGACATCCAGGCTCAAACACCTGGGCTCTGACATGACATCCGGTGGAGGCTATTTTCTTTTTTCCTTTTTTTAAACTTTCCTTTTATTTGGTTTGCATACAAGGCTAATAATGAGGTTTAAAAAACTATACACAATCAGTATACAATTACACTCATCGGGAGCCTGACATGTAATTTCTGATAAACCCACATAACTATGAACAGCGAAAGGAACCACGGAGCGCACACAATGTGTGGGGTCATCAGAACACAATGCCAACACAATCTCTGCGTCACGTCTTGTTGCATAGTATTAATCAGTGCAAACATTGTTTGGGAAATGAGAGAGGAGAGAAAGAGCAGTTTCCCAGCTGCTAGTGCTTTGCCATCAAATCTGATAGTCAGTTCCATCTAATATAAGAGACTTCAGTAATAAAGCTTAGGGCCAACTAATGACTCTTGAGGAGTCTACTTAAACTGTGCAAAATGAAATCAAATAACAGATCCTTGTATATAATCCCAACCCTCCTGATAATTTCACATCAGATGTCTCTTTGGCAATTTGTATATTTTCATAAATTTAGCAAATGTATTAGCATCTTTAACAGCTACGATAGGTGGGTATTGAGTTTCCGCATTATCTAACTAATCAGTGTTCTAGGCTAGTTAATCGCTGCCATTTGGATTTACTTCAAGTTTTTGAGTCCTATACGTTGAAACATAATTATTTTCCTGTTGACTGTTATAGGTAAAGGATATGATAAGGTTTCATTAAGAAAGAATTATCCAGGACCAGAAGATGACAGCCCAGGTTACTGGGGAGCACAATGCAATACTACTGTCAATACTATTGATATGTCTCAGGAGAAGTGAGTCTGGGAAATGCAGAAATGTCACAAGCTTTGTTTTACCTTCCTTTTAATAGAGCATAGCATGACCTGTATGGGAGGAGTTGACTACTTCAATTAGGTTTATGCTATTTTCGATAGGACTTCCAATCAGTGCATTTAGCTGGAAAGCAATTCCTGACTTTATTATTACCGTTGTCATCCTTAAAATGCATTCTATTTATTTTTTTAATTCACCAGGAGGATCGAAGGAAGGACGGGAGCAATAAAGAAAAGGAGCCAGTAACATGCCCTTAGGGACCAATAGCAAAGGGAGAAGAATCACAGGAGAAGAGAGAAAGGAGATGAAAATGAAAGACGTATCTTATTAAACCATCATAATTAAGAAGTAATAGGCGTTCATAAAGAGACCCAGGCCCAAAGACCTGCAGATGTCTACAGCAGCAAGGGCAAATGTTTTCTAATAGGTAATAATCAACAAATGATCCACGTGAAAAAGCAAACTGGATCCCACAAGAGTGAGAGGCAGAGGCCTGCCTTCTCACAATGCTCGCACCTCCAGGCCAGGGCGGACAGACCAAAACGGCAACACATTAAAGGAAAGAAAAATCGGGGACCTCTTTTCAACTACAGGTAAATTCTAGCAAACACAGAGATAAAAAGCATTTGATAATAGAGCACCTCGCTCCCCATCACCTGTGGCTTATATGATGGGGTGGTCCCTGGCTCTGAATCTTGAGATTACAATTGCTGCCAGAGATCCAAGGGGATGGGGGCCTGCTGATGAAACTGACCCCACATTATTCATTTCAGCACAAGACAGGAATTAATTGGATGAATCTTCCCTGAGATCCTGTGCTTTAAGTTAGCTGGACCTAGGAGTACAGAGGAGACAAGGCTGAAGGGAAGGAGAAACACATTTGGTCCTTGGACACCCCCTAGTGTCTATGTGAGCATGAAAGCGTCTAGCAGGTATCTTTTTTTTTTTTTTTTTTTTTTTTTTTGCTGCTAAATCAAATGAGGGGGCAAGAGTGGTTCCCAAAGATGGGCTCCCAGGACTCCAGCCTGGAGGGAAATTTGCCCTCCTCTCACATCAGGATTCAAGGAGCCTGTCTCAAAACCCCTTTTGGGTGCTTCCTAGAATTTCTGCTCGCCGTTGACTTTGTCTCAATGAAGCAGAGTTTGTCTCAAGAAAATGTGGAAAATTATAGGGAGGCTGGGAGGAGTCTATAATTTGCTTCCCCCCACCCCCACAAAAAGGACAAACTTCACCGTTAATATACTGGATGTAAAATGAAAAAGAGAAATGGAGAGAAAATCTATTTCAGAGAATATATGGTAGTTTGTCTTTCTATAGATAACTTGTGAGTGTTTGAATAAGCCCTGTGATGTATTTATGTTTACCAATGCGATTGGATGTGAATACTGAATAAAGTCTGGAAACACTGCTCGCTACTTCTCTGTCAGCGGTTCTTGGAGTGATATTTCATTTGTGTGATGAAGATAAAATTTAAAAGTGGCTTGGAAAAGCTTTAGTGTAAGCGCCTTTAAAAGTTCCCACACAAATTGTCTGTGATTCCCTTTCTATCTAGGTAAATTAATTTTTTG
This sequence comes from Camelus dromedarius, assembly GCF_036321535.1. Taxonomy (NCBI): domain Eukaryota; kingdom Metazoa; phylum Chordata; class Mammalia; order Artiodactyla; family Camelidae; genus Camelus; species Camelus dromedarius. Next base: position 21,838,355 of record NC_087450.1, read on the forward strand.
TGTCCCAGAGTTATCTGTGGACTAGGCTTTCTCAGTTAAAACATTGTTCAAATCATGAAGTGTTACTACCAGTTTCGTATACAGTCATCTAAATGTGTAAATGTACCAGAATGTCATTATTATATTTGGCTGTCGTAAATACCCAGACAGTTTCCACAATTCTAGGGAAAGCATCCCTATATGGGAATTCCAAGAGATACTTTATATTTTTCTAGTTTTTCTAACATAACACTTCCCCTCACCTTTTCTAACTTTGGATCATCTATTATGGCAACATAGAGCACTTTTTCTTGCTGCATCTGGAAAGGTTGTGTTTGCAAACTTTGCAAGATTTGATTCTTTACAGATTCACAACATTTTAAAGGACAAGGATCTTGAGAGGCCACCTGATTCATACCCATCTTTAAGGACTGGGGAGTTCAGAGTGACTTAGTGACTTAACCAAGAGTCACTGGCAAGGTTGTTCCAAGGCTGAAACGGGAACTCAGGAGTCTTCCACCTAGCCATTTTTGGTGACTGATGTTTCTAAATGTAAAAGGACATATCAGGAGCTTTATGAATGTGAAGATGTCATCTGTGGCAATAAAAGAGAAACGTGATTGCCAGGTTTGTACCCTCCATGTTGGGACACATTCTATGAAGGTGTCCGGCGGCTCCCCACCTGGGAAGAGTGTGACTTTGGATTCAGCTCCTCTCCCCTTAGTTTTTCATCAATGACTCACAGATGAGGAAGGAAACAAGGGGAGGGATGTCAGAAACATCTCCCCCCGCCCAACCCCCACCACAACCTCTCACATCCCAGGTCTATAAATGAAACAGTTTTGTTGTTTTCCCCGGCTGGGAATGCTCCTGTTTTAAATATCAAACAAAGATGGCGCTTGCTTCTGTTACAACCCACACAAATCAAACTTACTTTTAAAACGGATTCTTGGCATATGGTAACAAAACCTATATAATTCTCCTGATCTTTAATCTCTATGCCAATGTCTGTTTTACAGATTATGGCCTCAGCCCCTGACAAATCTGCTTAGTGAATTTTTGGCTCACAAACCTGGCAACGCAAATGCTGTCTGAAATACATTCAAAAGGCTAAACGTTTTTCATAATAGCTACTTTACATAGCCTAGTAGGTTTCCCTTTAGGACATCAATTAAATTTTTTTTTAAAGTGACAGTGTTAATTTTTATGATTACACACAGAACTGAGATTTTTATTTAATACACTGGGCTTTCTTCTAAAGCTTTTCAAGGGGATCAACCACTTTGCCAACAGACGGGTGTTACAGCAGGGGTGATTATAGTAATTTTTCATGTAATTGGGAGTCACCATTTGGTTGCTATCTTTCACAAGCTTGTTGACTCATCATATAATCCTTTATAATGGGGGTTTGTTGTATGTCACTTGAACGTGCCAAGCAGCCGGGAAATGACAGAGGACACCCCTCCTTGGCTGGTGGGGACCACAAAGGTTTTTAACATCTGCCCAGCTCTTTAGATTGCAGTACATTTTGCTTAATAGCAGTGACCAAACACTGAGAGAAGGGTTTCAGAGGACTGGGGGAGAATCTGTGTTTTCTCTCAAGAGAAGATTTCTCAAAGCATCATCTTAAAGATTCTATTACACACTATGACAGCACAGTGTTAAAAAAGATAAGAAGGTATACATACTCATTAGAATTATCAAAGTACCTTCCCATAAATTCAAGAATTGAAGACCAAAACAAATGCAGCATGTTGTCCCTCGGGTTCATTTATTGCAGTTTAACTTTTCATCTCATCTTCTGAATCCCAGTAGTTAGTAAAGTGCTTTAATGGAACAAATGCACCAACAGAGGTGACGTGTGGATACTAGAAGTTGTATAAAATAATGGGTAAAGGTCAGAACTGGAAATGGGGACACCTGAGTTCTTGGCCCAGATCTGTCATCTTGGGAGAGTCCTGTGAGCAAACCAAAGCTTCAAATTCACTTCATATTACAGGTGAAAAGGTACATGGCTATGACTCCCAAGTCTTCCCAAGAAAGAAGTTAAAAGAAATAAGAGTAAGTCTGGAAATAATTCGTGAGTTAAAGCACTAAATACCAGGCCTTAGAGTTTGACCTTAGGTGATGATTCCTGCTAACACTTTGCCTTCTGGGACCCAGTAAAGTTGGCACAGCCGTCTGCAATGTGCCTTCATCTATGGAAGCTAGATGCATGTTTTCTTTAGAAGTTTCCAAGAGTTTTAGACCTAAAATGCTCATTTTTATGAAAAGTATCTGTTGAAATGTCTCCTCACCACTTGCTTCTAGCAAGTTCAGAGGAAAGACTTATTTTAACTTATCGGTGACAGCTTTTACTTCCACATAAGGCCCATGATTTCTGATAATGACAGAGCCTGAAGAGCATTTCAGCTGGACTCAACTCTTAAATATCGACTGGACAAAGAACCTGGATTTGTCTTTTCATTTAGTTGTCTAAGTACTGGTTCGTAACTCAAGCATAACATCGAATATGCCCATTCTTACTTAGTTTCTAAAATCTGAGATAAAGGGCCTTTGCCTCACTAACCTCACGTGTTACAAATTAGCCGTAATATAGGTTAGCCTTTGGTTAGGTATCTTCAACAAATCCTAAACATTGTTACATTATACTTTTAAATACATAAACATAAGATATAACTCTAAATGAAAACTTAACAACACAAATAAACAGTTTAACCAAATTTAACTCTATGACACCAAAAATAAATATAAAATAAGAATATCTTATTATTGATTAGAAATGAGTACACGTCATGTACTTTTAGACTGCTGTTTAACTATGACTATTTCCAGAATTTAAAGTCACGTCCACTGCGTTCAAAATGACATCAGTGTTACAGGTTTCTGACAGCTATTTGAATAAGATCATAGAAGACAGTTGGTAAAATCCAAACCTATTTTGATCTAATAATGACCTCGCATAACAAACAAACAAACAAACAAAAGGCAGGAACCATGACACAATTTCCTCCATAGTAACCAAATTTATGAAAATCAAACATAGTTTTATGTTTTCTAGGAGCCCCTAATCAGTAGGACACTTTAGAATTACTTAGTGTTCAAATTTGTCCAGTAACATGGGAATTAATAAGGATTGAATGGTAAATAAATAAGTTTGCAGAATCAGGTTTAGAAATTTATTTCATAAATTACGATCAACTTTTCATTTACACAAAGACAAAAAAAAAAAAAAACTTTGTGAAGTTCAATTCTACTATGTAGATCAGGAGAACTTTCCACTGATAATGACTTTTATCCCACTCCTAATGTTCCAGAATCCACAACACACAAAATTATAAAACTAGTTTACAGGTGATATGCCATTCTGATATGCCATTCTTTTCCCCAATAAAGGAAAGTATTTTCTCAACAGAAGCATATTTAGAAACACTAAATCTGCAAGAATCCTTGTCTCTTATGGCTTCTTCTTGTTAGGTACACACACATGTCCTTCTGATGAACTACTTGCATCCAACCAAATGACACTGATCAAATTATGGAGCAAAAATGCATGCACTCTTTGTCATATCTCTTTATTACAGAGCTAACAACTTATTTAATCTCATTAATAAATTTGGTTTGGTAATGGCTTTATCATTTACCTCTTTGTTTTCTTAAACTCAGGAAAAGAGGGAGGTACATGAAGACAAGGGTGTATTAGGATTGATGTAGCTTCTAGTTTTCCTCTTGAGTTTAAAATCATAAACTATTCACTAATGTAAATTCTTAGGAGCAGCCTGTCAGATCCATTGTGATAATTAATATAATGGCATACTGTAAATGCCACTGTTGTTAAGGCTGTTATCTTGGTGATTGCTGTTGTTGCTGACAATGCTATTAATAACATTACTATGTTGATAATGATACTAACAAACAATGTTAAACACAGACAACACGATGTACTTTGTACTATACGTACATACTGGAATACTGAAATAAGTGCATTTCCTGGCGAGACGCCGATCGTCTAAATTGTAAGCGACACCCACAGTACTTGTCTTCCGAGCATCTATATATTGGATGTGAGTGGGTGAGACTTTGCAAAAGAAGAGCCGGGAAAACAGTTTTACATAATAGCTCTTTAGAGTACAAATTGGAAGTTGGAGGATTGTGTGAAGATTCGAAGAAGAGGAATCTTTTGAGAGATGAGACAATGTGAATTGAAAGGTTAGTGAGAAGCTAAGATTTAGAATGTTAAAGTATCAAAAAAGTATATATTATAGCAGTGACAATATAATCACTGGACAACAACTTTATTTTCCTAATCTTTTTCTGATTATAAATATAATATACTCAAAATGTAAAAAAATGTGGTCAACACAGAATAGTATAAGGAAGAAAGCAAGAAGCATGTATAATACTAGCAATGGCTACATAATTTAAAATTTGAGTCATTTATTTTAGAATGAGGAGAATCCTAATTAGTATCAACCATTTAAGTGCTTTTCTAGTATTTTATCACAAGATTAGAAGGTTAGTGGGAGGCACAATCTTTTGGTTTATGATCAGCATCCTTTTTTCATAATAGAAGGAGTTTGTGCAGTAGAATGGAAGTTTTTTATGAAACTTTTATTCATATATATGATACATTAGGTATAGGGTCTTGATGTAAAATGAATTTCTAAGTGTGGGTCACAAACAAACACTGAAAATAACTGCTAAAAGCCTTCGATTGTCATGATTTTAGTAGATGTAATTGAAAAGGGGGAAGGAATTGGTATGGAGTTCTAAAAAATAATGAGACATATTTCATAATAAAGTTAATCTTGGTAAGGAGTATCTTTAAAATAGTACATTATTATGATACTGATGGAGATACCAGTTGCTTTTATCTGGTCTCATTCATATACACTGGATGCCATTGAGCAAAGACAGACACTGCCATTAACCTTATGGAGCTCACAACTAGATATTAATCAAATAACCAAGCAAATACTTGTACAATTTCAGCTGTACAATTTACCACGGTGCTCAGAGAGTCTATAACAAGGGACTGTAATCTCATTTAATTCTGAAGGCTGCCCTAAAAAGGTAGCACCACTGCATTTTGAAGGGTAAGTATAAGGTGAAGATGTAGCAGGACTAGACAGATAGGACAGCATATGCAAATACCTGGTCACCAGAAGGGCCTCACGGAGTACAAAGAGCAAATAGTTACCCACTCTAGACCTGCTCACGAAGAGATTATCCCAGGTGCTGTATGACCTGGGTTTAGCATACATGTAGGTCCAGTGAGAAGAGACATTATCTCTCCTTTATGATGTCAAAGGAAAAAAGCTCCAAAAAGTTTAGGAGGTTCTCTGCTTGAAATATAAACATGGGTGGGTTAAATGATCTTTTATGTAGATTTCCAATTCTGCTTTTGATTTTGGTTTTGTGTTTTAAGTTGTGTTGATAGTTCACTTGCAGATCAGACAGCTGCTGAAAAGGCATAAAATGTAAGTGGAGATCTTGAGGGTCAATGCTTGTCTCTATGTACAAGAATTCACTTGTATCCCTGGTAATAATTTCTCCATAGAACTCCAGTACATGCCTCATAATAATAACAGCCCATTAATGTTTCTAATTAGGGGAAAGGAAATAGGAACCTTTTAAAAATGTCTTCTATATACTGAAAAGACACACAAATACAGACTGATCAGCCATAATTCTGAATCCTAAAAACTGTAGGGTAGAGGCATATTTTGGATTGTTGGTTTCTTCTACTCTAAAATCACTTGGCAGCTTGCGAGGTATTTAGCATTAGGAAGCTTTAATTTAAAGAATGCCAAGGTTTCCCAAAAAAACAGATTTAATTTAGGCAGATAGTTCTGGAAAGCCCGGTCTCTTGAAGTATAAATGTATAATGGAGTAGAAAAAAAAATGAAAAGAAAATTAGGATAGGTGAAGAGAAGGAGTGGGGAAAGAAGTTTATTCATTTATTCATTCACAAAATGAAATATATAACACACATTTCATCATTAGAACTATGTAATAACACTTTCTCAGAGCCATTTTAGAAGGCAATTCTCGCTCCAAAGTTGTCTACCAAAAATAATTTGTCTTTAAAGCATTGTTTCACATTTGGTCTGCAAATTCATTTATTCATACATTCATTTAGCTAACACTGAATAGACACATATATACTTATGATTTAAAATATTTACTGAGTTATCTAGATAAGAAAAAAAAACTCTCCAATCCATTTCCTACATGGCAACAGGAATGATTTTGTAAATCTCATTGTGACATTCCCTGCTTCCCATGGTATTCCTCTGCACTTGAGATAAAAATCTAAATCCATCCCACGGCTTTTTACAAAGTTCCACAAAGTCTGGGTCTTGCCTGTTTTCCAGCCTCATCTCACCAGCCCGCAATTACTATGCGCTGGTCACACTGGCCAGCTCTCAGCACTCACTTAGGGCTGAAATCAAAGCCATTTCCTCACAGAGAATAGAATTTTCTCCACTCTTCACTTGTACAGTATCTCTTCATTCTTAGTTCTCCACATAGATGATCCGATAGAAACACCAATGGAAATTATGCTCCTCCCATGAAAACACCCTTCACTTTTTCTTGATAATATTCATCATAATTTATAATCATGCATATTTTTGAATGAATCTTTTTTAAAAATGATTGGCTTCCTCCACTAGAGAGTAGGCCCCAGAGGGCAAAAATCTGTCTGGGTTGTTCACTACTGTATTTCTAGAGCTTGGCTCAATAAACACCTATGGAACGCCTTTGTTTCAATCCTAGATTCACCACTAATCGTTTAGCCTGACACAAGTCACTTCACCTTTCTGAAACCAATTTTATCATCTAAAAATGACTATAGTACTCCTTTCCTTTTGTATTATACTTAGATTTCTTAAAAATACCATTACCTAGACCAGACTAAGGCTTGGTAAATGAATAAACTTCTCTCCACCCCTCCGCCCCCTTGTTTCACCTCCGTGCACATCTAAAAATGTTTCAACACTCCATCCAAAATAAAGCAATGATTCACACGTCTGGCATTTACCAGCCACTAGTTTACTTTTCCCTTCCTACTCCCCAATTAAGAGAAAGCTCATTTTGAGGTTTAATGGAGAGTGTCGCAGGTTCATCAGAGTTCAATTCAGCAGTCTGGAGTGAATATGTAATAATCCATGACCACAGACCAGTTTGTATTTTTCCACTAATAAAATTCAAGAATGGCTATGTTTAAATGGAATTTTGCAGGTCATTAATCCATTCTAAGGACTGACTCTTTTGGCTATTTAATTGGGAAACAGTGGTGGTAGAAGCAGATAAAGAATCTGGATTTGCCTAAAAGATAAGGTGGTAGGCTGTTTATATTTTATTAATTTATACTTCCAGAGAATGTCTGGGTGACTTAAAGAATTCTAAAAGCTACTGTCAGTTTTCTAAATCAAACAGGATTTAGGTAAGATTTGCAATGATTCCATAAAGTGCTAAACTCTGGTGGACCAGAAAAATTCTTTCTTATTTGAAACTGAAGAAAATAGCTTTAGAAAATTGTCCTTTCTTGTTCTCAACTGACCACAGTCCTCTATTTTGCTGCCTCAGAAAGACTCATTCCTCTTGTAAGTGATTGATGGAAACACAGTCAAGTGCCACAGTTCTGACCAATGAAAGACAAAGGAATGTCTGAAGTAGGGGATGGGGCGGGGTGGAGTCTAGGAGAGGATTTTCTCTCTTTAAATAGTACATTAAAAAGGGACATTCCCTTTTTCTGCCTCTGGATGTTATAAACTGCAAGATGTCTGGTATACGGCAGCTTTTGGGAATGGAAGCTCAGGGTATGTGGGATAAAAAAATATTATCTGTATTTACAGAAAAAAAATGGAGGTATACAAATACAGAAGGACTGGACAGAGTCCAATCTGATCATGACACAGATGCCTCAGTTGTTGTGAATTATCTGATAATTCTCCACTCCCCCTCCCTTTCTCCCCCCCATATTCCAACCAGTCCTGGAAGCTTTAATCTTGGCAAATGCAAATGCCTATGCCAATGCCCCAACACTCCCCACACACCATATTTTAAAATTTAAGTTCTAAAGTACCAACTGGAAGAAAGATGGCCATTCACTAATCTCAAAGGGACATAGATGGATGGATAGATGACAGATAGCTAGATAGACAGATCTCACATGTGCACTCATTTAACATATATTGACTGTGTAATTTAACATATTTAACACATAACACATTTAACACAAACACATTTAACATATATATTTAACATAATTTTATATATGTATGTTTTACACATACATTTTACTTGTGTAGTATGTGTATGTGTATCTCTATATAGAGAAAAAGAGACAGAGACAGAGAGAAAATAGTTGATGGCTTATGGAAATCCAAAACAAGACTGGGAACAACCCTCAATCCCCAGAAATTCATAGACTGAGTGTTTATGTGAATGACCAGCCTTGTTCTTTTGCCAGCATATTGACATGAAAGCAACATCAGTGAGGTCAGTGAGCAGTTTCCTCATCTCTGCAGAGATTTTAAAGACTAACTGCCATTCCTCCCCTTTATTTATCTATCTTCTTTGAAATTGTAATGACTGGACCTAAAGACTGTCACCCACAGTAAAGACACAGCTAGAAACTCTGTCAATAATTAGGATAATAAGAAACCATCAGATTCCTACAAGAAAAGAAAACAAGTGATCACCCTAGAAATGTTTGGTTGGAGTGTAAAGCAGATGCACATGAAGTTAAACACAAACCTGTCTTCACTCACAGAGTCATCCCAGAGTTACCCGCCTCCTGTCTCCACCTTTGTCATGTAGCCCAGATGCACTTCAACCACACCTTCAAAAGCTGAAGTCTGGAGTGGATGTTTGATTCAGTTTTTCTACTTTTGTTGAGAAACTTGACATCTCGACTCTTTCTAGGTGTAACATTCCTGTCCCTCCATACTTAGTATTACACCTCATACCAAGCCTCAGACAGGAGCGGCCCCCTCTCCTGATCTGGTACTTGCAGGAGAGCAAGGAGCGGGATTTAGAAAATCAAGAATTTGGCATGAAAGTAGCTGGTTTTTTCCTTTAAAAAATTTTAATTGTAGGTACTTCTCATTAATTCATAAATTACATGCTTCCCCTCCCATCTCTAAACCATTAAGCCCCAGCCAATGTTTGAAAGATCTTATCTCTAAAAGTAAAATAAACTTTCCTTTTTGTTTGCTGGTATATTCCTTCTTGACCCCTCTCTTCATTTTTTCCTACTCCGATCTATGAGCCATTAAGAAGTATACGCTAAATTTTAGTGTTTAACAAACATCATGGCATACTGCAGACCTTATAAATGACAGCAGTAGGTCTTCAGAATTAGCAAGTATACCTATAATTTATTTTTGTTTTAGTAGCATCTTATTTTTAAATTCAGAAAACATGTTTGAATAGGTAGTCTTTTTATGGGCATCAACACATTAACAATAAGAAATATATATTGTCTACTATAGGAAAGATATTAAAATAGAATGCTCAGACATGTAAGACTATAATATTGCCAAAATATGTCACTAAACCCAGGATCATATAAGTGCAATATGCTACTTCAAGAAAAATACGGATTTAAAAATCACAGCTTATAAGACTCTATTTTAAGATGACATAATAGAGGATATATTAGTCAATGTTTCCGCAAACGTATCAACCCATTGCATAATTGCAATCATATTTAATCATGATAGCAAAGTACAGGGAGTAACATAATCTACTTTCTATTTGGACAACTCATCTCACACTAGAATTAGCCTGAAAGTAAATTCCTTGAGGGTTGCTTGTCTGATAATACCTGACCATTAAATATAAATTAAATTTTTTAAAACTCCTGAGTTTGAACAGAAATGTGGCTTTCTAAAATACATATAATTTTTTAATGCAGTCACTCAGTGTTTGTTTAATGTTTGATTCACTCAATAGCAATTCCCCCCTTAAGCATTTGTGAAGTAGTTTGTGGACATGCTTGCAGTAGTACACTTGTGTGCAAAAATCAAACATAAAAACTGATCACATGCTCACAGCTGGAAACCGTGTCAGGCTTTATTCAGGAAGGTATCAGGCATTATCATTTAGCGCTCCCACAGCGGGAGGAAAACTGGTGGCACAGAGGAGAACGATCACATCAGACACACTCCAGGGGTTTCCTTTCCCTACATTGTTCCTCTCCCAAATGTAACTCTTTAAATTTTAAATAGGAAAAGAACACACAGAATCATTGCTCAGAACAAAAAAAAAGGTCGGGGGAGTAGATAACGCAGGAAGAAGGTAGTGGCAAAACAAGAAGGAAAACATTTCTCATTAAATAAAGTGAATACTAGAAAGTTCAACATACACTTTCACATGCCCTTAAGACCTAAAGAAGCACACATATCAAAGAGGTTTTGAAGATTTACTTTAGTTTAGACAGAGCAGTGTTTTCCTGTGCCCTGTTTTACTGTTGTTGATCATGAATAAGTTATTCCTTAGTAATCAAATGCAAATATATTCAGGAATAGCTAATTGGTGAGGTGTTGTCTTGTAAACCCACACTTAATGGATACAATATATATTTTGTATACATTAAGATAATTGAAAGAGTTGGAGACACCTAAACTAGAGCATATTTTATTTCTCCTTTTCCAGAGAAGACATCATCTTTGAACCCTGTTATCTAATTTTCTTTCCTCACAGAAAATTATAATTTAGGAATTAATTTTAACCTCTGAAAATCCAAATTCTCACATTAGTCCTTGTTTAATATGTTAAGGCCATCATTATTTTAGGGGGAAAAAATTACAGTACTAGCTTTATTTTTCCAGAAAAGCAAAATTCAGGAGAGGCTTAGTTTCAGCAGTCAGAGAAACTTTGAAAGAAATGATTCCTGTTTCATGTCAATAGCAGTCCATGCCAATGCCTTCAATAGCAGTGTAACCAGCTCCTAAAGGGCCACAGATAGATGGTCCATTCAGGGTCTCTCCTTCAATGTACCTTCTGTACCTGCTGCTCCTGAATACCTCTTGACATTGCAGGCACTCTGGATACTTTGTAGTGTGGCCTCAAGAGTGGCCCTTTGAGCCCCAGCCACTAGGCTATCTACCTTACTTCGGGAATAGTTTGAGAAAGAAAGCTTTATCAGCATGTAATAGCTAAGTAAGGGTAGAAAAAAGAGTTTGGTCCATCCATCAATCCTTTTGTAAATCCTAATGTAAATGTATCAAATGTATCATTTGGTCCATCCATCAATCCTAAATGTAAATGAATCATTCTCATCCCTAAATTTCATCCTGAAATATTATGGCAAAATTCCAAAGGGTCTTTCTTGTGACTGTGTCACAAATACAGAAACTAAGCCATAAACAGATTCATTACACATTTAGCCTAAAGTAAATCTTAAATAAAATCTAGATGTGACCTCTAGACTTCTGGCTGCAAAGCTGTGCTTTCCATCAGCTTCTGTTCTGAGTCCTGTGTGTGTGTATGAGTATATAGACACGTGTACATGTATAGTACAGACACATGTGAATATATGTAGGATATACATGTGTGAATACACACATACATATACACACACATATATACACACATCCTTTTAAACTTCCAGTTTTTTTTCTAAAAGGAGAAAAATATAATAGATCCTTAGAGCAAAATAAGAAGAAACAAACTGAATATGTGCGTTTTCTTTTTAAACAGGGAATCAGATCAGCCTAACAAGATGTTTCCCTGAAATATTGGCCTCAAATGAGTCCATTCAGCCATGGCAAGGAGAGGTTTCCAGCCAAAACATTTAATTAGTGCCCAATTAAGACAGCCAGAATGATGTGAAGTCCAGGCTCTGGCCGCGTGCACGCCTCAGGATGGGTAAGCAGCTTAAGTGAGTCTAGTCTGACTAAAAGCTGTCAACTGTCAAACTGTCAGTGGGCCATATGGGTCAGGCAGCATTTCTCTGAAGAATTCGGCTTGTCCACTCATCAGGGGAAGAACATCTCCAACACCGTTGGGTTGACAAATACCCAGCAGCCCCTCAAAGTGGGAAGGAATTGAAGTTACGGTCAGATTAAAGGAAGAGCCATGTCATGTCCCCGTCTAAACTTTCCTGGCACCTCATCAGCTATAGAAAAAGGCCCAAACTCCTTCACATGGCAGGCAACACCCCTCCCTAATTATCTGGCCTCATCTCTCATCCTTCCCTCTCCCTGCTTTATCCTCAAGCAACGCTGAATGGCTTGCCACCCACTCCATGTGCACATGCACTTTCCGACTCCAAAGCCTTGCAAACACCATACCCTCTGCCGACAACACCATTCCCTCCTCCCCCTCCACCTCAACTCATTCCTCTCTTTCACTCATTTGTCTGTGTCTATTAAGGTAGGAGTAAGTGGCCACAAGAAGCCTTTCCCACCCATCCCCAACACCACCAACCTCAGGCAGGGGAACAGCTGCCTCTCCCAAGCTCTCATGAGCTCTGGGTGTCAAGCATCCATCCTAACACATATGAACCTCATCACCTCTGTACGAGCCCACTTTCCCCTCTTGACTGTACACAACCTGATGGCAAGAGTGCTTCTTTGGTCTTCATAATGCCAGCACCAAGGACACTGAATGCTCTTAATAACTGTTTTTGATAAGAATCAACAAATTAATTATGCAACAATCAAGTTAAAACCACCTTTACTCCATGTTTATTTCCTTCTTTTGTTTCAAAATGTCCCTTTTAGGCAAGCAAATATCACCATGCAATTGGATTGATTTGGCCATGTAGACACAGAAAGTCAACACACAAGTGAGTCACTGCAAACCTGTTGCTTACTCTGAGCTGAGATCAGTGAGTACATCCTTCCAAGAGAGTATGCACTGGACAGAAGGGCCTGGAATTAAAATTGATTAAGTTTTTTAAATGAATGTTATCAAATGGAGGAGTGTACTGGCAATCAAAGTCAAATATTCTTTAAAATACATTATTTTAATTTAGATATTTTATCATAACCAGGAATCAAATAGGATGTGGAAGATCCTGGAGCAGTGGGGAAAATCTTGGTTTCTGGAAACACCTTAGTCCCCTTCTAGCCTCTTCCTCACCAGAAATGTTTTTATGAGAATACTAGAAAGAAGAAACTGTCAAAGGCAACCTGAAAAGGAGACAAGACAGGAAGAGGTGCCACCAGAGTTCAGCTACAGTTTGAGGGCCGTGTGTGTGTGTGTGTGTGTGTGTGTGTGTGTGTGTGTGTGTGTGTGTTGGGCACTGAGGTATAAATTCCTCAGAAACTATTCAGTGAATATTGGACATTGGGATCTTTTCATTCATCTGTCCAATACCTCCTTCAGTAAATCTGCTGCATTAACTCTCTCCAATGCAGGCTTATCTCTTCCCCTAAAAGCCTCTGGAATCAAACAGTGCTGCCCCTAACAGTCCCATAAGGAAATGTATCATTGTTTTGTTTTCTTTCAAAGAATTAGTCTATATCTTTACAGTAACTATGTTAAAGATAGAACAAAGATTAGACATATTAACTCAATTTCAAATGTTACATAATAATGAAATACCATCGAAAATGAAAAAAAAAATCTTTGATTAAAAAACATGCATTAGAAAACAATAAACATTCTCAAACTTAGTACTTCCTATGCTCAAAACAAAGGTAGAACCTGTGAACTAATCATCTGACAGAGTATCCTGAAAAACAGCACATGTTAAAGATGTGATTTTGCAAATGCCAACTGTTGGTCACACCTTCCAGTACAGAACAATCAGGCTGTAATTATTACCAAAAGAAGTATAAACACATTATTTTAATATACTGATGAACCACTATGGAAGCACACTCGTGCACAAACTTGGACAACTGCTTTCACTGCCTATAAGGAAAGGATCCTGAACTCTGCATTGAGTAACTGCACTCAGATCTGTGAAAGGTCACATGATTCTCCTAGGAGTGGGGTCTGTTGTATCAATAAGACATTGGTGGAAAGAGTCCTACCCTGGGAAAAGGCAAAAAAAAGGACTTTCTACCTAATGTATCATGTGTCTCATCCCCAAAAAGTAATTTTTCCTTCATTCCAAAGGAGAAAAGCTTGTCTTGCTTCCACCTTCAAAAAAGAACACACATGTCTGTCAAGAGGGCACAGAATCATGAAGTCCATGGGGACCCTCCAGGGCGTCCACAAACCTGCAGGAGGCAGCCTTTCACAAAGCGGCAGTGGGACTGAGCTAGCAGCTGCATTCTCTCTATACTAATGCCAACCACACCAGCTGAGAGCACCCTCTCCACTCTTCCTGAAGGAAACAACCAGAAGAGCTAAGGCTTCCTCCTGGTCTCTCTACCATCCCCAGGAAAACGTTTCTGAGCCTCTTCAGAGAAGTACTAAGAATTCTCAATGGCAGGATGGGGCTACTTCATCCTTTGTTGCCTGCCTCTTTGCTTCTTTTTTTGTGTGGGGGGTTGTTTCCCCTTCTTGGAAGAAGCCTATTTGGAAAACCCAAAAGGAGCAGAGAAACTGTTAGCCTAAGAGATGGTGACAATTCGTGAGAGAGAAAGAGAGACCTCTGACGGCTCATCTTGAAAAATGCAGATAACATGCAGAACCTAAGGGCCCAAGGGCCTCTTCTGTTATCCAGTTAGCAGTCTCCAGATAGAAAACCAAAAAACACATGGACTAAGAAACAGAACTCAGGAGAGAAGCAGAAATATAAACCCAAAACAGCAAAAAGACACTAGGAAGAAAAAGAGAAAGGAAAGAGGGAGCCCTTTGATGTCTTATCTGGGTTTGTTATATTTTTGAACATTTAATGGTAAGATTTTTTTTTCCTCAAAATGGAAAAACTTAGGTGCCTCCTGGGCAAAACTTAGAATAAGTCCCTGAAATCTCTCTTGCTCCCTCCTGCAAAGAATGTGGGAGGAGATGCAGAAAGGAGCCTCCCCTCCCTTTCCAGGGAGCATTGCTTCCTTAACTCAGAGAGAAGTGAACCATATTGCAAGGAATCTTTAATTTGAGTAAGCTTATCTTGCAATGCACAGCATAGATCAGAAAGGAATCATAGTATAGCTGTTGGCATAAGAAAAATGGAAGTCCTAGACATGGATATTGTAGGGGCAAGTTTCCAGATTCTTGGTACTAAGTCTGCATAGTGAGTTAATCATAATTAGGAAAAAAGCTAAGGTCATAAGTATCAAATCAACCTCTAACCCAAAGAAACCACAGTGATCAGAGTCAGTGATCAGAGCAGAATTTGGAAAAACATATGGCATAAAGAAAGTGATGTCAGTCAGAATCAGACATTGAGCTGAGATTTAAAAAAAAAAAAAAAAAAGTCAGAAACATGGTTAGGGAAGACCCATGACTCAGATTCACAAAACTTCAAGGGCAGGACCACTACCAATAGAACAATGATATCTCCATATGTGTGGATTTAAACTGCAAGAGTTGAAAGAACAAAACTAGCAAACTTACATAGGCAGTGTTCTAAGATTTATTTTGTTAAGACACATCATAGTATAAAAAGGTACCGAAGGCCATAAGCCTTGTGAGAGTAATAACAAGCTTTGTGCTGGTAATAACAAAGGATTATTATTGGACACTGATATGTACTAAGTACAGGAAATCAAGTGCTGAGCTTGCTACTGACATATAAATGTTGAATTAGGGGGAAAAATAGCCAATTCCCTTGACTTAGATTAATGCAGGTGACAGGTCTAGAAAAGCAAACTGAATGAGAACCATCTAGCTGATAATGATCACAAGGTCCATAGACTGTATCTAGAATGAAAGAGAAATGGGGAAGCTGAAAATGTCTAAGGTGGTGAAACCCTGAAAATCAAGTGGCAACTGTCAAAGTAATGAAAAAATTGCAAATTGAAATTTAGCTATATCAAAATTATTCCAGGTTACCTTAAAATGACAGTACTCTTTATAATAGTGCCAGAGACTATGCTCAATAAATATTTATATACAGGGCTAAGATATGGAAGGAAACACTATCATTAAAAAGAAAAAAACTTTTAACTATTTGAAGGTATTAAAATAGGTATACAAAACATAAGAGCAATGAAATTATTTAAGGTCAGTATTTCTAGTATATAAAGTTGAAGGAGGAAAGGAAGAACAAACACTTAAATAAGTTATCAGTCAGCTAGCAAGAGACATGAGAACAGCTTCTAAGATACTTGTTATGTTTAGTTTCTTGATCTAGGAGTATTCAATTTGTAAAAATTTACTGAGAAGAACAATTATTTGTGCATTTTTCTGAATTAATGCTACATTTCAATAAAACGTTTTCTAAAGAAAAAAAATTGTCAGTCATAATCTATGTTCCTAAAACCTTGAGTTTATCCTCCTCGGGTATTTAAAATTGAACCTCTGGACAAAAACCAATAATGACATCCTACATTTAATTACACGTAAAAAATGTTATGCTCTAAAAGTTTTGAGAATAACTCACAGTTGGCCCATATATTTAAAGTCTTAAAAAGCATCTTAAAAGATACTTGTTTGAATCCTAAGAAAATGGATAGTGTTTGTAAGCAGGGAACTTGAGTCAGGAACGTGTGAACTGGATCTGCATAACTTGAGTGAAGTGATTTCAAGAGTAAATTGTTCTGCTTGGCCAAGTTTTTTGAGACCAACTCAATAACATAAGAAAGTAGCACTTCTTCTGGTCCCTGTTGACAGAGCAGGTGTCCAGTTACAAAATCAGAATTCCCATAATCAAGTCCCAAGTTCACCACCAGTTCCAAACTGCCACTCTTTGGGTAAAACATTAAACATCACTGAGTCTACCATTTCTATATACATGGAATGAGACAACAGGGCTTGCTTCTTGGGTTATTTTGAGTCTTACATAAGATGATGTAAGCAGAAGTGCTCTGAAAGCTGTGAAATACTGTAACACTGTGTTAAGTTAATTGACCATGGAGGCCATTAGATGGTGGCTCTGATACCTCAGCAGCCTACGTTGGTAAACCATACCTTAGCCTGCACATGCCTCAAGGTTAAGAAATCAAAACCTAAGGACAACCATTCACAAACAGCCAACTAGCCTTTCCCAAACAAGGCAGCCTTAAGCGATAGCCAATCAAATATTCTTGCTTTGCTTCTTCCGCATCTTCCCTCCGAAAGTTTTTCCCGGGGCTCCTGTCAGTGGAACACTCCTCACCAATCAGGTTAGCTGCTTCCTGAGTCAAACTGAGTTTTGCTCAAATAAATGCTTAACATTTGTAATATGCCTCAGTTTATCTTTTAACAAATGTGATGACACCTCGGGAGTTCCCGGAGTGAAATCTGAAACCGGCACACAGAGGGCAAAGAGATACCAAAAACAGAGGCCAGCCGCTCGGGACTGGCCGCTCGGGACCGGAAAGCGGCAGGTTTGACAAGCGACGGGACTTACTCAGGAGGCTTGCCCCGGCGGCCACAAGAGGAGTCGAACTCCGTGCCTGCTCCCCAGAATCTTCAACGTTTATATACAGGCCTTAACTGGATTCAGTCAGTCTCAAAAACGCACTCCTCTCTCAACGCTGCATCCTTGCAGACGGCTGCCACTGCGGGAACAATGAGCAGACTGGACATCCTCTGGACTTCCGGTGAGGAGCTTCCGGCTGCCCGGGTCCAGCGCTCCGTCCCGCCGTCACATCCTCCCAGTGACTGATGCCAGCAGATTCCCATTTGAACAGCTTAAATTTGATGACCCAGTCTGACTAAGCTCCATTTATTCTCTTCCAGATCCCCATATACAATTAGCCACTTCCAACTTCTCAAAAGCATAAATCTGTTATATTGTGCTCTTGTTTCAAACCTCCAGCATCCTCCGTCTGTGTGCAACCTCAAATCTTTGATAATTAGGTCCCAGCCTTCCTAGTCACTCTCATCACTTGCAATGCCCCATTTGGAGCCCAATGCGACAGCCTCCCAAATCATGCCATGTTCCTTCCAACCTCTAAAAATTTGTTCCTGTCATATCCTCCCCCTCACTGTGTCCCTCCTGCTCCTCTTCTTCTTGTCACATTCAGTCTATCCTTTAAGGCCTGTTTCACATCCTCCTTTTTCCATGAAACCTCCCCCATTAACTCTAGTATATTGATCTATTTATCATCGCTAAATTTCTGTGGATATTATCTTCTGCATTTAAATTTACAATTTAGCTCTATGTTTCTCTAAACCTCTGTATGCATTGACTCTTCTCACCAAACTATAAAAGCACTGTAGAAGAGGGATCATCTCCTATATTTCTTTTCCCTTTTCCCAGTAGTTTGCACAGTATTGGCAAATGGTGATGAAACTGTGGTTCAATAAATATTGGGGTTATCAAAAATATTCACGGAAGTGAATTAAGTTAATAATTCTGAAGGGGGCATGGGACAGTTGTATTGATGTCTATGTATCAAAGACATATTCCTCTTAATCATTTCAAATGAAGTACTTTGAGAAACTACAGATGAATGTGATCTTATATTAGAAGAACCAGAGAACCAATCTATGTCAGTGTCCCTGACATACAGGGTTCAGACAAATACATAAAAAATTAACCCATACACAGGACTCAAATAAGTACAATATCAATCCCCCAAAATTAATAAAAAGATTAATAATCTAAGACATGATTTGTACATAATAAATGCTCAAGGAGTGGTTCAGTTTTGACAAAGGGAGTTCTGCCAAGTTCTACCAAGATTAGATTCAACAAAGCAGGTCACTAAGGACGGAGGAGAAAAATAGGTAAGTGGTCCAAAATTCAGTTGCATTTTGGACTTAGCCATTAAGTGCATCTAATTAAACTCCTGCAAAGAGGTTTGACTGTAGGTGGGTGGTGGCACTGAAATTAACAGGGTGCACAGTGTAGAAGGGAGGAGAGAGAAGGGAGGAAAGGATCGAGAGGAAATGGAGGGAGCAGTATTTGGAGACCACTTTAGTTGGTGAACCTATGTGATTCTGATTTTTAGCTTTTTTTTTTTTTTTTTTTTACATTTTTTCCCTTCCGCTTTGTATTCATGCCCAGATTCAAAGTGATGGCTTCATAATAATAAATAAATAATTACAGAACCAAGAAAAGATCCAAAAGATGTGCCAAGAAGGGTTACAAGCTTGGCTCCAGATCTCACTGTAGTGAGAGATAGAAAGCAGGTCTGTAAATTTGCCTGCCTGGGTGGCTGGAAAGCAGTGACAAACTTCCAATTACAAAGCTCAGGAGGCAACTTTTCTTACCACCAGTAGATGCCCAAGCTGCCTGATATTCATCAAAACATTTCTTTAAGGGATAGTAATGTTTTTTTCCTTTCCTCTAGGGGGCTTAAATGTAGCCATATCTTCCCATAGACCTTTCTTTAGGTTCAGGAATAGGCTAGGTGTGAGGAACACCTAGACTCCTATAGGGCAGTTGCCCTAGAGGACCACACCTCTGACATCCCAGGCGAGGCCACATGTCTTTCAGCACTTGTCTCCAGCCTTCAAGACAGACTCAGTGAACAAGAAGGTAGAGAGAAGAACAGGTGCTCTAGGGAGATGAGAATTTACCAAAGAATTTTTTTACAACTATTATCTCATACAATCCTGTGAATCCAGCAGGGTAAAGAAGATCATTCTCATTGCATCCTCATTGTATAAACAAAACAGAAGCTCAGCAATTCTGCCTGCATAGCTTTTGGTCACTGAGCTGTTATACTGCCTAGTGGGACTGGAACCCAGACACCCCAAGTGCATCCAGATACACACAGGCCCGCAAAACAGAAGACTGAGCCTCTTAAACGATGAAAAGCTCAGGAACTTTCTGAAGACAGACATAAAATCCCCAAACCAGGGCTTAGAAAATATCTAAGGCCAACTTCTTCATTTTACAGGTAAGGTCTAATTTGGTTGAATGGTTGGCCCGAAATTATCCATCAATCTCATGTAGAAGTCAGCTGTCCTAACTCCCAGTCCAGTGCTCTTTTCCACCCACGGTGATGAAGGCTCCTTCCATTCAGCCTGGTTTAAACAAAAAACTCTAGGTTAGGATTCATGTACCCTGACAAAGCAAATTGGAGGTTAGAACAGATACCCGATGAAACTGGGACCCGCAAACAGACTCACTGTAGTTAAAAGACTCTCCCTTGTAAAATAGGAAAAGCTGAGAAGATGGCTGAGAGGTCGGATGAAGCACCAGATCCAGAATTTATAGGTCCTCCTGTGCCTCCTCACCCTACCTCTCCCCAAATGATTCTAGAAGGCTGGCTGAAGGTCAGTTTCTTCATTTGCAATATCTCGGGTGAACAAGGCCTACATCACTGGGCGGTTAGGAGAAGGTACTGAGATAATGGATGGGAAAGTTCACTGCAAATGCCCTCCTTACTGCTGTGTTTTTCCTTTCCTGAATTACCGAGCTAATTGTCCTTCCTTTCGCTTGATTTTTGTTTTTCTGTCTGCGGCCCAGGCTAGCTGTCCAGTGCGAGGACGAAAGGCCATGGCATAATCACTCCCAGACGAGACCTTAAAAGTGTCCTTTCCCACCCTGCTGCCTCAGACAAGATCGTGGTGTATATGGGTAGCCCAGAATGTGGAACCGAGATACCCCTGAGATGTTGAAAAATAATGCCTACGAAATAAGCTCAGCCGTCTCTGAGTGCAAGTCACATGAGATTCTTCCCCTACGTCTGATGAAGAAAATTGGAGAATATCCCCTTTTCAAAGGAATGTGGCTATTACTAACACAGCTAAAACTGAAGAGGCATGGAAAATGAATTCCGAAATCAAGAGTTTATCAAGGTGTTTCCAGCCCTGTCCAGGGTGGACAATTCTTAAACAGCTGAACTCCCTGAGTGGAGACAAATCCATAATGCTATCAGAATCTGAGGACACTAGCTCTCAAGATTCAGATAAACCCCCTGGCTCTGAAGCCTTGCTAATCCAACAATAAAACAAGTGTTTAAATGACAGCTTGTTAACAAGACTTGCTGCAGGGGGTGACCAGGTAGGACAGAAAATAGCCTGGGTGGAAAAACCCTGGAACTCCCACTTCTCTGGGCTTATAATCAACAAGAACACAACCAGAAAGGATACTCACTCGATTTTCCTTTCAAAAGCAATTTTGGAAAAAAATAGGAAAAGATGTTGACAACAGGAACCATTTTTTTTCTTTAATTAGATGATGCTCTATGTCAGGTGCAAGTTGAGTCAAATTCTCCCTTCTTTCAGAGGCATTTTTTTAAATGCCTGAGATAAGAAACAATGAAGAAAGTGCATAAAATCAAAGATTTACCGATATTTTATATACTCTATTGCTAAATTCGAAAAGTGAACAAATATACTCAAGAAAAAACATTTCAATTAAGGTAGTTAGAATAAAAGGGATTATGTTACCTTTTGATTAGCCAGAAAACTCAATTAGCCAAAGTCACTATGCTTTTCAGTTAGTGAAGATTTTGGAAAATTTTATAATATAATTATACATAAAGAGTTTGTCATGAAGATAATACCCAGTTGTTAAGAGTACATAGTGTTCCGAGAATTTCTTTCAATTGTTATTGTATTGAGTGCTATTTATTTCAGAAAGGGTCTGGAGTTAAAGAGGGGAGACACTCTAGTGATTAATCTTAAATCCTTTCAGGATGGGAACATGGCCCTGGGCCAGCCAAATGTAAAGATCCACTGCAGAAAAAAAAAAAAAAAATCTGCAATTCCTTCCTCAAACTTCCTAACCCAAGTAGCCAATTGCTGGTTGTCATTGCATTAATCTAATTATAACTCTTTCCTCTTGAATTTCAAAATACATGAAGTGACTGGGAAAAAAATAGCAACTTGTGAAAAAATCAAAGGGTTCCACAGCTAATGTTACATTCAAAGGTAATTACTTAACACACGCAAAGCTGAACCCTACAACCTACAATTCTTCAACTTTCTATCGGCTCTTTTGCTTCTACTTTAAATAAAAGAAATCCTTTTCATTTTGTCAGGAAAACTTTTCTCTACCTCACTACTGCCTGACAAGGGAACAGATGGCAATTTAAGGGGAGAATTTATGAGAGCCACAATCTTAATGTTGCATAAAGGAAAGAAAAAGACTCGCATCAAAACCACTGACAAATGTACTTGCTAATATTAATGCACTCCCCATTCATCCAATATGCTTCCTAATTGCTTTTCTGTACATAATAATGTGGCACCTGCTGCTCAACATTGCAAACGCATCAGGATTTCTCCAAAGTCAAACAGCTCTGCAACTGGCCCTCTCCCAGTGATAAATGTAGAGCACTGTATCACGCACAGTTCCTGTCAGTGGCATAATTAAAATTTTATACTTACAGAAAAAGATAGTAAACAATCAGTTCTTAAATGGATTCACAAGAGGAACTCTTGTTACAGCCAACTTTATAATTAGTATGTATCATGTACTGCTAATATATCCATGACAAGAAAATACGGAAAAATTGAGAAACCTGACTTATTCCCTTTAATGCAATGTTTACTAAAAATTAAAAAAAGAAAGAAGAGAAGAAAGAATCCTCTGTCCCTGTACCACTGCCTCAGGAGCTTTCTCGTGTAAGCACGTTTCTTCCCTCTAACTTGTCTGGGCTTACTCAAGTGGCTATGAGAATAAGATTAGAGATTAGGGTGAAGAAAACTTCTGTCTGCACACACACCAGTGAAAGCACGAGCGCAAATCCCAAACAGTGCACGGAGTCAGAAAACTACAACCCACAGGCCAAATCCAGACCGCAGACTGTTCGGGGAAGGCCTGTGAAGTGAGAGTGATTTTTACATTTTTCAACATCGGAATACAAATTAAATGAAGAATAATATTTTGTGACCCTGGAAATTGTATGGATATCAAACAACAGTGGCCATAAATAAAGTTTTATTGGAACACAGCCAAGCTCATTCACTTACGGATGGTCTCTGGCTGCTTTCCTGCTACAAGGGCAGAGTTGAGAAGTTGCAACAGAGATTGTATGGCCCGCAAGACCTAAAATATTTACGGTCTGGCCCTGTTCAGAAAGAGTTTGCTGGCTCCTGACTGAAGGCAGTTGTCCTCTAGAAACCTTTGCAAGTCGAGTGTGTAGCTATTTATACGTGTGCGCGCACGTAAACAACAATCAGTGATCCGTGAGACAGAAGTACATGTGTGTGTGTGCACGTGGGTATGTGTGTGAAAGGGGGGAAAATATCATTCTAGGTGGAATTAAAAATTAATGTCTGAGTTGTGATAAAAATCAAATGATATTAATTATCTACACGGGCTTTTCTTTTGGTTATAATTATATCTTGTAAAATCTAGGTCATCACTTTTAAATCGAGACATTTATGTTCCTCTGTCTGTGAAGAGTCCACTTCTTAAACAACAGAACAGCCAAAACAGCAACCCAAACAGCAGCAACAAAAGATTTCTTTTTGACTATCATACAATGTTGAAATAATGGGAGATTTAGTAAAATACCATTACTATTTGAAATAAAATCACACAATGTGATACTTGTGGGTTAAGTTTTATTTGGGGCAGTCGACATGTTTAAGCCACTTGGCTGTTTTATTTGGGCAAAGCTATGACTAAGCTTTAAAAAAAAAGTTATTTGATAAAATTTCTTAGAACTACACATGGGCACACACACAAACACACAAATACACAAAGGAAAGCACATAAAACTGTTTAAATCTGAATAAGGCTATGGATGGTATCAACCTCAGTTTTCTGGTGTTGCTGTTGTACTATTATTATGTAGGATGTTACCAGTGGGGGAAACTGGATGAAGAGTACATAGGACCTCTTCATACTATTTTTGCATCTTCCTGTGAATCAGTAATTATTTCAAAGTAAAGTTTTTTAAAAAGTTATTCTAGAAGAGAGACCTCCGGACAATGGGTTGGCTCCTCTAACTAGTATGAAATTATATTGTACCCGGATTTTGTTTTTAATTGACAGGGAAAAAGAAAATAATGGTAGAGATAAACAAATAGATCTAAAGACTCACACACGCTTTATATATGAAATGAGACTGAAACGAATCGATCGGTTTAATTTTTTCTGGTGACTATAGGAGGGGTTGGCGAAGGGGGCAGGGAACCAGCCAAGTGGATTCTTTGGCTTGGTGGACAAAGCCCTTAGTTGACGAGCTGACCATTTTGCTTTGCGTGGGTTGTTATGCGTGCCTTTCCAGTAAGTCCGGCCTGCAGGGCCTGATGACTATTTCTTTGCTCCTCTTTTCACATCCTACGGGCACAATCCTATTGGCCAGAACCTTTCTCTTATTGTACAATTACCATCTTTTACATCTAGATGAAAATCCTTTTCTTCACAGCTGAAAGCTGAAAGAGAAGGGAATTTGAATCTAGAGGATTTTAACTTGCTTTGCTTCACCAAGAAAGCATGCCCCATACAATGTAGTGCCTTTTTAAAACTGCTTGTTCCTTTGAGCAAATAGTATTAATTCCAACACTTTTTTAAAAGAGGGGGAGGACTACCTGGGAATATAAATAAAGTGAGAAATTCCTCAACTAAAGATCTCAGAGAGATTAAGGTCTAAAAATCTGAGGCACAGTTGCAGATAAAATAATTTGGATCATGAATGAAAACGTTACACACTAAACTCCTAAGACAAACAAAACCTTTTGAAGATAAAACTGCATAAAAATTGCTGATGTGAGTGAGGAAATAAAGTATGTTTTTAGTTTTCATGGCAGGAAGAAGATGAGATTCGTTTTTATACCAGCTCCACAAAGGCTTGCTAGCAACCTGCTTAGAATACAATAGACAGGATTTAAATTTTCTTTTCCTTTACGTGGTTTGCTCATTTGCATGCTAGGCCCCAGAATGGTCTTCTCTCTCTCTGCCATTTCACAGAAACACTGGGATCTGAGCGCTGGGAGCAAACTGAAAGGTTCAAGGGTGCTTGTGAGTTCAGCAGAAAGCTCTTTTATCAGTGTATTTGCAAGGGAAAAATGTAGTCCTTTCCCCACTTCATTGGGCAACTTTTCCTTTGAGAGACAGCTTCAAAAATCTCCTCCCCAGAACACCTTTAGGCCCAGAAAGTGCTCCGGATTCCTCAAAAACACAGAAGCAAACTCACCATGGGGATTGCTAATGAACACAGATGAAATTAGTGTAGTGCTGGTTTCGAAGGATTTTTAGAAAAAGGATCACTCCATCTTTCTCTATCCCCGGTGACAGTTTCTCCAATCTCTTTATTTAAAATATCACACGTGGCTGTTATTCACACTTACAGGAAGGTCCAAGGGGGTCAAGACATTGAAGGAAAGGAATATATACAGACCTTCTATTCCATTTTCGGATGATTAAAGCATACACAAATGTCACAACTATTCCAACCCAGTGGCTAATAATGTAAAAGAAGAGAAGGAAATAAACACACAACATATATGTAGATCAAACAGGAAATATCTATCCATTTCCAGTGACTGCAGCCAGTTTTTCAAGCCTAGAAAGCACATTTTCATCATAAAAAGAAATACTGTATAGGAAGAGAAATGCTCCCACATTGCAGTATAAAGATCTCATATGTGATGCCCAACGAAATAATAAAAGGACTATATTCATCAACAGACTTAAAACTGCACGTTATTCTCTGTTACTGACAGACAACTGTTCAGACGAACTGAAAGAGGTAGGGATGGCTTTCCTATGTAAATAAGGGGAGTGGTACTGGAGTGTTGTTTTTTCCAGCATTGCAAGAGCCCTCACAGCAGGAAACGTTTTATTGTAATGCAAATGTATTTGATTTCCTCCAAAATCCCCTTTCACTGTCTTTCCTGTCTGAATGTATCATCACACCATATTTGCAATTCTATTAAGCACCATTTTATATTAGCCTAATTTACGTAACCTGCCTAATAGGAATCGGAAATGTTACAGTTATTTTACTGGATCCAATTAGTATTTCATTGTTTTAGCCTGAGCACAATATTGTACAATAGTCCTCAATACTCAGCTAAATGGAATAGGATGTACTCCACGTAATACGATAAATGGAAGCATATGTTTTAAGCTAATTAAAACGCAGTTAAAACCTTCCTGAACTGAAACCAATTGCATCCTTTAATATCTGGTGAGTGACTATTTAAAAAAAAAATCTAATAATGAAATGTCACATTATGGTGAACTTAAGAAAAAAACACAAAAGTTAAGTACTGAAAATAGCTGGACTAAATTACTAGTGAACTGTTTCCTGGAAACACATTTTCTCTTTTTGTGTCACACAGTGAAGAGTGAGCTTTCCCAAGTTAAATACACAAATTCACAAAATGTGTAAAATTACTGGTTTAAATATATCAATTAACAAGAGGGTAGAGGAATAGTTTAAAGTATTCCTAGAATTAAAAATATAGTTTGCTACCCTATTTCTTATATTTAACATCTGTTCCATCTTAAGAAATAGATCAAGTGTTGCCTTTCATGCATATATGTAATAATATATTTAGAAAAAAGAAGTTACTTGATTTCAAATCAAGAAAATTTTGCAACAGTGATCAATTTTTACAAGTGTCCCATTGATAACACAAATATATCAGTGGCTTTACATGGGGATACTATAGACTGTATAGACTAGTATCTTGTGTCAAAATTGTGGAAACAGCAATCGCAACCACTGCAGCTGTTAATGCTATAAATATATATCGTATATAATTCCTTATAATACAGGACAATCTTTTCTCACTAATTTCGGAATTCTGCCACTAAATTCATATCGGGTTGTTATGCTTTATCTCAGTATTGTTCCCCTAAGAATCACAGGCTTTATTAAAATATAAGTAGGATATAGTCAACTTATATCCAGGAGGAGAAAATACTGACACGTAACCCAATTAAAAGCATATTAGCTTCTTAATTTTCGTATAGACACCTTTCAAACCCCATTCCCATGAAGAAAAAATAGTTATTTTTTTAAATTGCAGCTTTGCCAAAAATAACTTTCAAAAAAAGAAAATAGGTACAAGAGGTTTTTCATACCTTAAAGGAGAGGCCAAAAGTTTAATGTTTAGCAAAATATCAAATGCAATATTTAGAGGAAAAAAAATCTTATTTTTCACTTATGGTACTAGTAAGAAACAATACTAAAGTGAACCCGCGGCTGACTGGAGATTTTTTTACGGTAATATCATGATGGTTGCACTAAAAATGAGAGTGTGCTTTATGTCATTTCTTTCGACTTTGCCATTAACTCCATAACAGCTGGCATCAAATATACTAAATTGTGAAATAATGAGCCTGTATATTGCTAGCAATTACAGAGTTAAGTTGAATAAATCCTTAGAGTACAAAATAAGTGTGCTTTCCACCTGACAATAAATTAAAGGTGACACCTGCCTTAATTTAAAATTGCCTAAGATCATAGATAAAAATCAACAAAAAATACTGTGATTGAAACCACATCTCAAAGTTTGCCAGGTTTGACTATATCCATTTCATATATGTTTATGACATCTGTCATCTCCATCTATTATTTAAACACTTTTTATGCATTGCTGAGTTATGAAGTATGTTTGTGATAACTATACTTTTGAATCTGAAAGCCCAGATTGTGAATGCTATATATCTTGGTTTCCTTGTCAATATATATATATATCTGAACAGAAACTAGATAACCAAACCACAATATTCTTTACAGTATGACACCAGAGGAGCTGTGCCTTCAGAAAAACAATGCAGTTTAAAATGTCTGAGGACCAGATTTTGTTGGAATGCTGCTGGTTACCACATTACCATCGCTTTTCAGTGAAAAGCATGCAAGTCGTGAAATTAATTTCTTCTTTAATTAATTTTGGAAAAATATATTTTATAAAAATATAATGTAGACCACAGATTAGTGGACTATGTCCAAAAGGAATTCAGATGGCAGCGGCAGTTAGAGACTCACACAGCCAGGGACTTGGGTTTGATCTGTCAGCATAAAAACATTCTATGCAAATTAGTCAGAGGGGGGTGGGACAGGTACCAACACAGGACCCCTCTCTCTCTACACACACACACACACACACACACACACACACACACACACACACACACACACACACAGCAAATGCAAAAAGTTGAATAAGAGCCACAGAACCTTATGGATTTCATAGAGCTGGAAGTGATTTTAAGAAGTGATTAGAAGCAGCCTTTTGGTACCTAAGAGGGGAATAAAACTATCCCAATGGATAGTTCTATGTTTCTCTTCTGAATATTTTCAGCAATTGAAACTATATAATTCAAGAGATAACTCCTTTCCTAAAATGTGGCCTCTTCCAATCTTGAATGTATTATGCACCTAAAATCTTTTGGTGATCTAGGTGTCAGGCTATCTTATAAAGACAATACAAGCCCTAATATTTCCATCCCAATGAAGCAGGCTGTCAGTTTGGAGACATTGATCAACCTCATCACTTCCTATACAATCAATTTGTGTTACTGGGTATGAAAGTACAGACTGACATAGATCCAAATTACTGAAATCAGATCAGCCCTAAAACAAACTACATTTGTTGTCAGGCCAGAATTTGAACTGAAGTGGAAATTACAAAATATTAACCATTATTTTCTTAATTGCCTAATTCTCAGAACTTGAGTATGGGGGATGCAAAGGTGAAAATCTGAGGTCTAAAAGAAATGTTTCTCAACTTTTTCTATATCCATGGTCGAAATCAAAAGCAAGACACTCAGATAAAAATTCTCCAACTTTTTTTCAGTTAGCTGTGCATTGATTCCAAAGGATTAGCTTATATAGTGGCCAAAATGACCACAAAGGCAGATTTGAGGATATTTATCTGCAAAGCTTTTACTGACACGGGTATTCACAGATATGCACATTTTGTTAACATAGATTGATTGAGACAGGATCTGTGGGCAAAAAAGCAGGGGGGAGGTGTTAATGAGAATTGTTTATCAAACGGACTTTACTTGTTCAATAGAAAGAATTGCAGAACAACTTAAACTCTTCTGCTTGCCCTGAATATTTCCGAATTACTTCTAAGAATATCTCTCTCTCCTTTTCTTTACTCTGTAACTTCATAATGCTATCTTATTAAAACAAAAATCATCATCATCATTATCATCAACAAGAAAGACAACTTTCTGGAGAAAAATGAAAAGACTATCTCTAATCGCTTTGGGAACAAGAGGCTGATGTTGGGATTTGAATTTTTAAAAAGTGTACCTTGATGTCTTACATGCTTAGTGTGCTGAACAACATGTGCATTAATCTCTTGAATCTATATAGTATATGAATTTCCCTTGTACTCCTAACTCATAAAACTATAAGGAATCCCATAGACTAGCATTCTTTCTTGCAAATGGCCAAAGCTTCCAGTGGGCCAGGCCACTTTATTTTTGTTCTGGGTGGGATGTGGATTTGTGGGCAGATGACAAGGTGCTAATGAGGAGTTAATGTCCCTGCAGCTGGCAAACTGCCAGCCTCAGGTGGGAGGATGAGTGCATTTGTCTGCATTAGCCCAGGACAAAGGAGGGAGGGGCTGAGGGAAAGCCAACTACAGGTTGAATAGCTGGACTCACATTGGATTCTGCGTCCCATTCCTAAGGTAAGGGGCCATTTTGGGATCTTCTAGGTGGCATGGTGAGTTCTCATGAGGATACACTTGACTTGGTTCTCATTCTGGAATGAATTAGCTAGAATAGGCAAGTTCAGAACCTGTCCCACCTCATCACCAACTCAGGATATAATCATATTAATGAGGAACCAGGTGAAACTTCTTGTCCACGTTATATTCATTCAAAGTTAGTTATACAAATGTCTAGCCAGATAGCTTCTTGAATTCAAAATTTATTTTTAAAAGAGAACGGCACTTTATTTTCTAATTTTGCCATCAAAAATTCACATCATGCGTTTCTAAGCCAGGCGGCTGATTGGAAAAAAAAAAAAAAAAAAAAAACCCATAGAGACTTGAAATTTCAATAGAATCATCCTGCCTGAGCAGAATACAGCTGAGGTGCTTCCACCTGGACCACTTTCACCCAGGTCTCCCGAACATTCATTTCAACAGCAATTATCCCTGCTACATTTTAAAATCTCACCAATAGGCTTATTAATGTGTATTTTCACGTACTTAAGGAAAACAAAAAAGGTTTTTAATGGAGATACAGGTTTGGAGGGATAAAAATAAATACTTTCCCTTCCTGGAAATGATTTTTAAAAGCTTGAAACATGAAAGTAAATATTATTAACACACTAAAAGATAATCCTAAATTGCTTGCACAATAATATATATCAAGTCATATTACATAAATTTAAGACATTCCATCTTTTATATGCATCCAGAATGTTTATTCTATATAAGGTCATTGCTCCATTCACAGTGGTATTTTGAATTCCTTGCTAACTAAGGATCATGGCGTATAGGCTCCCAGCTAGCCCCATCCAACACAAGCGTGCATGATGTGATGCTCCTGACATAGAACACGAACCACGCGGTCGAAGCGTCTCTACCCTGCAAGATTTGTCCCTGGCCCACTTCCCCCACTTCGTCCTCCTCCCCAATCTCTGCCCTGCTCACCAAGCTTCAACTCCCTTCTGGGTTCTTCCGGACAGGACAAACAGTTTTCACTTCAGGACTTTTAAAAGTGTTGTGTGCAGTGTGCCTGGAAAGCTCTCCTTCTCAGAGTCAGCCTAGCTGGTTTCCTTTTCAACCTTCAAACCTAAACTTGTCCCTCAAAGAGTTCCCCCTGCCTGCTTCCATCCCTCTGTCATAGGCATATTTCTCTTTGAAGATCTCTGGCTCAATACTCCATTTTTTCATTGGTAACTTGAACACAATGTTTCTTTCTTTCACAGATGTTTATTTTTGCTTTTATTTGCCTGTCTGTTTTCTTCCCCAGTAGAACCACATGATCCTTCCTCACTGATGTATCCCCTGGGCCTGGCACAGTACTGTATTCAGTAGGTACTCAATAACTATTTGTTCTATCAATGAGTGAGTGTAAGACATGGAGTAAGGTCTAAAATATCTTAGGATGCAAGTTTTCAGCATGATTTCACTCACAAAGACAATGTTTTTTTAGATGTTGAAGAATAGTTCAGTTTTAGAGGAAAGACAAATTCTTTTTCAAGTTACTTCATACATTATCGATGCCACTTTATTGCTGTACAGGCATGCAGTGTTCTACTGAGGACTCATTTTAGCTTCGCTGAGATAACTAAAACAATCATGGGTAATATTAACTGAGCACCTTTCAAAGTACTTGTTTTATCTCATTCAGCCCCTACCTTGGAGAGGAAGAAAGGGAATCAGGGCAGGGATGTGTCATCCGCCAGGGACCTACAGCCAGGAAGCAGCAGGGCTGGGTTTAAGTCTGGATGTTCCGGTTGCGGAGACCAGGCTCAAAACCACCACAGTATACTGTCGTCCACATTCCTGTGTGCACAGTGGCCACTGCTGATGGATTGTGCGACAGACACAGACTCTCACTCCATGTGCATATATGGAATCAGTGGGAGAAAAAAAAAACAAAGGAGACGGACTTAGAGCATCGTGGCATAGCTCCACTTTGGGGTGGCTGGTTCATGGACTTCCCACTCTCAGATGGATCTGAATTACAAGCTCCTTCTCACCTTCTCACCATATTGCATATGACATTTGCTTTGTTTGTAGCACTGTAGGGTCCACTTCTGCTGCCTTCTGATCTTTCACTTCCTCTGCCTAGCTATCCTTGGGCACTCACAGCTCTCTTTCTTTATTTCTCAAAAAGATTCTTATCAGCTAAACAACCATTAACACTTGTTAGGTTGCTACTATTGACCATATGCATGGAAACTAAGCGTGCATGAGATCAAGGAGACATAACATGGGAACGGCTGCCCAGAGGGCTACATGGAAGTCTCTCTCGCTCTCTCTCTCTCTCTGTGTGTGTGTGTGTGTGTGTGTGTGTGTGTGTGTGTGTGTGTGTGTGACTTTCAAAACATGGCAGATACCAGTTGAAGAAACAGCCTCAACAAACACAGACAATTAACTGAAGAGTCTTTTGACAGATATTTGAGGGCCAGAAAGTGCATGTGGTAAATCAGCATTGCACTTCTTAAAAAGAAAGGCTGGTGTGATCCTAGGTAAAGACTGCAAAATATTAACCAGATTATCAGCCTAAGGGCATGAGTTCCATCAGCAGGAATTTTGTCAAGGTAGGACAGACTGGTTCCATAACAATGCTGAGAACTGGTGGGATAAACGGACAAGGGAAAGTAGCAATACCCCAAAGAAAATATTTTTTCAATGTAGTTGCTGGTTTTGCTTTCATCACTCATATAGAGGATCTGATGAACAATGAAAGTAGACTCTAAAAATAACTATTCCAGCCAGGGTGAGTAATATCTAAATTACCAGTGGGTGGCTAGTTTCACACACCATTTACATTGTAAGAGTATCAATCTACCTTTGACCCCAAGGTTGATCCTTTTGCCGAGTCAGCAAACATTTTCTTGAAAGGCCAGATAGTAAGTATTTTAGGCTTTGCAGGCCACATATCTCTGCCACTACTACTCAACTCAGTGTCACCACAGTGCAAAAACGGCTATAATGCAGTAAAACAGACAACAAGAAAGAGCAGATAATAAAGAAATGAATGAGTGTGGTTGTGTTCCAATAAAACTTTATTTTTGGACACTGAAATTTGAATGCCATATCACTTTCATGTGTCATGAAATATTATCCTCATTTTGATTATGTTTCAATCATTTAAAAATGTATAACACATTCTTAGCTAACAGGCTATACAAAAACAGGCAGTGAACCAGATTTGGCCAGAGACCATAGTTTGCTGACCTCTGCCTTCTACTACTACAGAAAAACAAACAAATAAACATTCTAGGAGGAACTCTGAAAAGGAGTAAGTCTCTTGAAATACCAGATTTTTTAAAAGGAATTAACCATATTCTTTTATATGTGAATGTCACTTTAACCCTTTTTATTCAAGTACATACACGCAGTAAAAGTGTGCAGTTTGACAAATATTCACAAACCAAACACAATTGTGTAACCAGCAGGCAGATTAAGAAACAGAACATTAATTCATCATCGAGAAGTTCCCCTCAGCCTCCTCACCTGTCAGCTACCATCACCACCGCCATCACCATCACCATTACCACCATCACCATCATCACCACTACCACCATCAGCACCACCACCACCACCACCATCAACATCACCACGACCATCACTACCACCACCACCACTCCAAGGGTGGCTACTACCCTGACTTCTAAATGCACAGTATGCTGGGTGGGTTTCTTTTTTTTTTCTTGGTATGGTCATTTACTTTTAAGAAACAAATTAAAAAGTTGTAGGATAAATTATGGTTATACAATAAAAAGGACAAGCAGTTGTCCTAACTGAAATTTATAATTTTGAAACCACATAATCATAGACTCTGGAAATGGAGATTTTAGAGAATATCCATATTTATACCCTCATATTACACCAAGATCACAGAGTAACATAACTAATATATTTATCATTCAGTTATCTAAGCAAATATTAGTTCAATAAGCAGTAGGCACACATGCATGTGGTCAAAATCTATCCATCAATAATAATATCTACACTCAGTAAAATAATGAATTAAATTTCTGGCTAAGCTTTTATTGTCAAAATTCATATCTCCCTCATTTTCATTACATAATTGACAAAGCATTGAATTTTTTTACACTGAGTGTCGAGGACTAGCCAATTCTTTAAGCTATTGGCACTGCTAACGAAGATAAAGATCTTTACCACAACGTACAAATGACTAGCCTTCATCATAAGGTGCACACTGAATAATATTTATTGATTTTATTAACTATTTTATTTCGCTGTATATATCAAGGTATCTCCATGTTTAAGCTGGAGTATCAACTAAATATAAAATAGCGCTTTGCTAATTTTATTGACATTACAACAACAAAAAAGACATTTGTATAATACTACAGTAAAATTGGGCATTTCAGCAATCTTAGAGCAGAAATTTTAAAGACTATATGCTGCATTTCCAAACTATGATAAAATACAGGAGCAAAGTCAGATAAAAGGTAAGATCTGGAGCTGTTTTCTAACACTGTTTTATGCAGCCTCCTTTGCAATACCTTCTTTCTTTTCTTCCCCACAAAGTGAATGTTTTTACCAGAAAGGTAATTTATACTAACAAGATCTGAAAATGTTTGTTTTATGGAGAAAAATTAAAACATGTTATTATTTAAGTGTAAATAGCAATGTATAACTTATCCTGAAATAACACATTAATATCTCTAAGTATAAAAGTAAACTAATTCCAAAGATTTAAATGGGATTGGGTACTCCTGACCAGTGTTGCTCTGGTCTCCGCTTTGTGACAAAGCTCTTCCTTTGACCATGGCAAATTATCTTGAACCTCAGTGTGCTCATCTAAAATGTGCTATTGCGAAGTTTCTTTCCAGTTCTAAAAATATAAGTATTCTAAGCACAAGAAAGTAATTAACATCCAAGCAAAAGAATGTCTTCTTTCCTGAAATGCCTGAAGATAGCATAGTTAAGAAAGAAAGTTTAAAAGCAATTTTCCTGAAATGTTATGAACTCCTCCAATAGTTCAGAGGCTAAGTGTTAAAGACACTTCTACATTAAGAAATGAATGTCTTACATGGTAAGAATGCATAGCCTCAGACAGTTCAAATTTTCAACTGCTGGCCAAAAAACTTTTATCAACTCTACATCTTTTAAAAGTGAGACTTTGTGGCTGGCCCATCCCTATCAGTATAAATTCAATCCAATTTAAAGCACGGTAACAATGGGGGCGGTCTCAGACTATTACTTTCAATGGGATTGAGTCCCAAAGGATGGCAACGACTGAGTCCCATTGAAAGTAATGGAGTAAGCAATCACATGCCATTACTTTCAAGGAGACACGGTCTCTACTACCCATAATAACATGGTAATATAAATCTGCACTGACTCATCAGCATGAAGAATGAAAATGTAAAAGAATTTCAAAGCCGCAAATGTGCACCCTGAGACCCAAGAGAAAAAAATCCTCATCTCTCCTGTACCCATCAGAGTTGAAACCTATTTGAGTGGGGCCAGAATGGTCCAAGAACCCAGAGTAAGGCAGCATGACCCCAGGAACAGGTTCTGTCCTTCTCACACCATCCTTTAAGCAACTGCTAACGTGTTGCTAAGTGCTGTCTGTAGTCACGTGCCTGTTTTGTGCCCTTTTCTTTCTCACTTTGGTTTTCAAGTTTTGGCAACTTAGAGGAGAACAGTTTTTCACCCTCAGAACCACAATTGGTCAAATTCATTACAAATGAGCTTTCCGCTTCTGTTTTAATACATATGTGTTTATTTCCCCAATAGGTGGAAAAATTCGATTTTGACTTCTTTCCATATTACATGCAGGTAAAATTCCAAGAAAACCTGTGTTTTAGACATAAGTGAGTTTGCAAGATTTCCTCATTTCATTTCCTTTAACTGGAAACTTGTTTCTGAGCAGGAAGAAGATGTGTGCTCTTCCAAACCTCCTCTCAATTCTAATCTCTCAATCGGTGAAAACAATATGAACAAGAGATGGGAGCTACTTAGACTAAGCATAGCTGAGGTTCCTTTGTCAAAGGAATGGTCAAGAAAATCACAATGAAACTCTTGCAAAGCTGTATCTAGAGGTGTGCTAGTAAATGTTTAACAGCTACCCATCAGGGAGGAAAAGGGGCTCTGATTGTAGTATCATGTGCCAGTTTTCCTGGTATAAACAATCCCACCGTGGCTGATTTCAAGTTACCCACATGATGTTACTAAATAGAGGATGTGGGAAAAGATACGCAGCAGAACACACTGTGCGGTATTTTCACTATAAAGACACAATAGACATAAATGACCTCCAGATCACAGACAATAGTAAAATGTCATGAAGTAATTAAAAAGCGATGAGTTTTCAGTATCTATTACTTCTGTCATAAATATAATTTATCTATATGTACAATTATTTAATTTTTAATAATGGCTGTGTTTAACAGTGGGCTTACAAAATGCCTGACAATCTAACAGTTGGCTCTTGTGAGCCAGAACTGATCAGCTCCAGAACAACCAGTCTCTTTAACTTGGAGCAAGCAAGTTGACATTATGTCAAGGGTCACAAGGGACTTGCAGATAAGTGAAGACATTTCTAGACTAAGATCAGTGGGATTTGTCCTAAGAAAAAGACCCAAGTGGACAGAAGTTTCTGAAAAGTCATATGCAAGCTGCTTGGTACGTGACACAGCCTGTCTGATGTAAATGAATTAAGGTCACATCTTCAAAGGTTCCTATGTAGAATTTTTGATGTGGAAAGGGCACTTGAGTCAGACAAACCCAGGTTTAGCTCAGCTCCCCTTTGTTACTTGTGTGCCCTTGATTTATCTGTTTCAACTTTTTTGTGCTTTAGTTACCTCCTTTATAAAATGAGGCTAATAATAGATTATACAATTGACATTTCTGAGATATATCACCAGAGTCTCTCGAAAATCCTTCAATTTCCGAATACCACAATAGTATATAATTTCCCTCATGAAATGCAATAATGTAAGTGAAAAAAATTAGACAACTCCCTCAGACCTCTGATGATCTTATAAAGACAGGTTTTAAGCCATCTATGAAGCTATTAAAATAAATTCAACCATCTGTAATTTTCACAAAGTTTCCTCTTTTATTTAAGGAACAACTTTTGACTCGAACAGCTTCATGAGTCACTTTTTCTTCCATCTTTTCAGTGCATACAGTGAATTCTTCAGTTACAGATCTGAGCCACAGACAAATCTAGCACTGCATTCCTAAATGTATCTAGAACTTCTAATGTTCTAAGTAAAACCCTTATTTTCTTAGATTTCTTTACTTCCATCATTAACCCTTGACATTCTCTAGGAATTTTTTTCCATATGCAAAAGAAAAATAAACAGTATTTACATTATAAAAATTCTCAGCGATGAGAAGAGAAAACAAAAACATGCAAAGGTGTGGATGTTATGAGATCAGCCAAGTACACTCACTGTCTAGTAGCTACCCGAACATACAAACCTTACAGAGCAACTCAGACTCCTTTGTCAGTATCATTAAAAATCATACATGCAGTGACCTTTCAGTGACTCATGAGGAGTCATAACTGTGAATGACTCATTTATAAATGCCAAGGTTCCACTTACTAGAGCTACCGGGCATAATTTTGAGAGGATTAAATAAGATGGTATATGTGAAATACTGGGAACAATGCTTGAGACTTAATCATATCATGTGCCTCTCTCTTAGTTCCTCCTTGGACAGTAAAGATAAAAATGGCCCCAGAAGAAGACAAAATGTAGGGAGAAAGCTCTAGATTGCTCTCCATGATAATTTTAGACTCTTCCCGTTGCAGGATGTCAGCGTGCCTGTCACTCCTTAATATTCAGTGAGTGACAGCTCTAGCCAAGGAGAAACAAGTTTCCTCCTCAGGGATGCCTGGACACACCCTCATTAACTTTACTTCTGCCCATTTGGAACTTCCCCTTTGCTTTTGCTAGATTGTTCCTTCAGCTTGTCCCCGAAAACCGGTTAGTGGTGGGGACGGTTCCTTTACCAGCAATCCCCTTCCCTCCTTATTTCCTTGTCTTCTCATGTGGCTGGGCTACATATACCATCCAAACTTTCAAGGCTCATTTTCCTGTTGTCCTAGTCAGTTTGGGCTGCTGTAACAAAAATCCCATAAACTAGGTGGCTTAAACAACAGAAATTTATTTCTCACAGGTCTAGAGGCTGGGAAGTCTGAGATCAGGGTGCCAGAGTGATGGGGCTCTCACGAGAGCCTGGCTCACAGAGGGTTGGCGTCTTGCCGTGTCCCCCCTTGGCAGAGAGGAGGTGGGGAGGGAAAGGACTGGGGGGACCATGCCTCTCAGGTCTCTTCTTGTAAAATCTCTAATCCCCTCATGAGCACTCCACCCCCATGATCTGATTTCCTCTCAAAGATCCGCACCTCCTAATACCATCCCATTGGGAATTAGGGTTTCAATCTATGAATCTAGGAAGGACACACATATGTGGGCTAGAACTCCTATCTTCTACCTCTATTCTACTGGAGCCTTTGAAAATTCCAGTCTTTAATGACCAAGTGCCCTAAGTTTTCCCTGGGTGTCCCTTGCATTGTCCCTGTGCTGATCCAATTCTGGCTCTCTCTGGCAAGGCCACATAGCTCAAAAACCTAAAAAGTAAGTCAGAGTCTCAAAAGGGGGGAGTCTTAGAAGAAAAGGTTATTAGAAAATTTCTTGGGGTGAAGTGGGAAAAGTATCAGTTTTCCATTTTAGTATAGGAGCCCTTTGTTGTTTTCACAGGATGCCAGTATTCCAACAAATACAAGATACGCCATGACTTAACTTTTAAAAGAGCAGGCAAGTTTCTCAGGGAAAGCACCACCAAAGAGTCAATTTCTGTAAATTAAATGTTTATGATCAGACCTCAGATGCCTTAGTCAAAGTATTTTTTGAGATCTATATCTATAGTTACTTAATACATGTTTGCAGGTTTATATTACTAAATTATTTTATGATTGTATATAGAATATTCTGAAAGCTAGGGATTTCTCCTAAAACAGATAATTTTAGAATCTTTAAGGCCATATATCACAAAATCAGGAACCCCACATAAGAATCATATTTAAACATATCTATTTCATCATAAAAAGAAAGTTTAAAAGAGAAAAAGGAAAAAGAAACTTTTAAATATACCACATTACACAAAATCTTATTCTGACAGAGATCACTTTAGTTAGTAGTCTAGAAAAAAAAAATCTCCTCCCTTTCCCACCTAACTGCATCTCAATCTTTAGTTACCAGAAAGAACTCCCTTTGGCCACACATTCCACTCATCAGCAATAGTTTGGAAGTGCTCTTAGGCATTAATCTATCCTTAATATTTCTGTGTTTCAAAGAAGCCCGAAGAATACAGTTGAATCACGAGCGATAATTTAAACGGTGCATGTAAATTGTCATGAAGAAATGAAGAGAAAATTGTGTCAAATGTTCACATTATAATAAAAAGAAAGAAAAGAATGGCTTCCAATGCCTACTGACTTCTCAAAAAATATTCCATCCCACTAGACTGCACTGTGACGATGTCACCAGTGCTTGTGAAAACGCTTAAAGCAGAGAAACTATGCCATCCAGCACTTGAAAATAGATAAATACACTCTTTTGAGGAATATCACGAGCATTTTTTAAGGACCTGTTTTGGCGAAATCTACTACAAGCTATGGTACTGGCGGAGACACATCTGTATTCATTTCTGTGTTCACTGTAAACCGTAGAATTTTGCCCAGTTACCGTCTCTTGAAACAGCCTCACGACTATAGACAATTTTCACCATGAAAGTAAGAGCTGGACGGTAACATCGTCAGCTGAGCACAGACAGGTTTAAACAAACTCGATACAGCATTTACTTCTTTAAACAAGTCTTCCTCTTTTTTTATTTCATTCTTTGCTTTCATCTACAGCAGACTCCACTTTTCTCTTCTGTATAAACCTCTACATTTTAAAACATGTATCAGTGAAAAGAAATTAATCATTTAAGTGCTTTGAACAGCACAACCTAAGGGGAATTATAACAACAGATTAAGTTAATTGAAATTTTTCTTATATCTCTTTTAAAACTTGTTTTATCTCACTAATACTAGTCATGACATGAAAACCTGTTCAACAAATAGCCACTTTTCAATAAGCTTTTTTTATCTTACAGGTGCACCCATTTAACATTTAAAAGTTCGAGAAGGAAGAGCAAAAGAATAAAAATGGAACAAGAAAGAGAGTAAGGTAAAGATGAAAAGATTGTTATTATGGCATTTTAATTCCATTCTTCCTAACTGTAAGCAAAACAGGGACAAAATTATTTCAATTCTGTGTTCTTTTCTAGACAGAGCCTCTCTTTGGTTTGTTTTAATTTTGGTTTTTTTTTTATGTTACGTTTCGATTGCAGTTCACATTTCAGGGCCACCAACAGGCACCATGTTTTTCTCTAGAAGTTTTGAATGACTTTTCTGTGTGTGGTATTTTATTATAATTTTTAAATATTTGTCCTTTGTTAAGTCCAACTTTCTCTTAGAGGGTTCTGGAATCAGAGGATCCGAAAGACACATGGCAGTTTGTCACAAGACAGTGTTCTCATCAATCAGGCCACTGTCACTATTTGATAGTTACCCTGCACACACAGGAAGCTGAAAAGCAGAACTCACTCGAATGAAGAGGCAACTCTATTCTTTTCAAAATGACCAGAGTTGTTCCCTTGTGAATTCAACTTCACGAATTACACAGATAAGTTTGACGTGGTCTCCAAATGGAAAGTGTTGCAGCTCTAAAACTGTTTTTCACATGATACACATAAAAAACTAACTGTTAAATGCTTTTGAGCCCTGTTCTCAGTTTCTTCAAACTCGCTCTCCCTGAAAACTCAGGATTCTTTCATTTGGTACCTCTGAAAACCAAAGTAATCATAAGGTTTATTTTTTATGGTTTGCCTATTTTGAGAAAAAATGTTAAATAAATCATTCCTACATGAAAAATGATTACCAGCATGTAAAGTGGAACGCAGAATTACCTTAGATATATTATGCACAGTGCTTTTCAGGACGGCAGCTAATTTCCAGCAGAAAGGTCATGCAAAAAAATAATGTGATTAGAAGAGGTTGAAGGAAAAAAATAGCCACATATTTGGACATAGACCAAATTCCCTTTTTGCCACTGTAACTGAAAACCATTGCTTCAATATTTAATGAAACGCTTATGCTGCAGCACCTGGTCACATTGTCAGCACTGCCTAACCACTGCCTCCCCCGTGGGTCATTACTGCAGCCATCTGAAAGGGGGCAAACTGTTCATCGACGACAATAATGCCAGTCTTTAAGAATCTACAGCTACAAAACAGCAGGAGACAGAGTTACTTTGGCTTTGATCTTGGGAAAAATGGCTGGGGGCAAAACGCTGTTTCCTACCATCAGAGACTCTACAGTTAGCAATAATTCTGTAAGTCAAAGCCATTCACAGGACTCAACTTGGCTGCCCGGCTTTGCTTTCTCTCTCCCCTTGCAGAAAGCCAGCAGCTCCTGGTGAGAGATCCTTGTCAACAGGAAAACACTAGTTCACGCTACCCTGCTAATGATCCAATGCATCAATACCTCAAACAATCACAACAAGCAGATGTCCTAAGTTAATATAGACTTCCCTGGGATTTTCCCGGTGAAACACGGCTTTAAAAAGGCATTAGTCTTTTGTCCT
This sequence comes from Camelus dromedarius, assembly GCF_036321535.1. Lineage (NCBI taxonomy): Eukaryota > Metazoa > Chordata > Mammalia > Artiodactyla > Camelidae > Camelus > Camelus dromedarius. Next base: position 21,879,523 of record NC_087450.1, read on the forward strand.
CACTAGAGAACGGCTAAATTCTGGCACCAATTCCTTGGGTATGTGAACCTCAGCCTAATGGAATTTAATTACTTTAGTGGTATTAATCATCTGTACAGTAGAGCAAAGAGTATTTTATTACCACTTTTAAGGGTTATCGGCACATTTATTTCAAATGAACTGTCAAACTGCGTTACGTGGAAGGCCTGCTGGGTTTGAATTCTGCAGCTCAGGTGAAAATAAATTTACAGTTTAAAACTCTTCCCCCCTCATCAGCATCCCACCCATTAATAGTGGTAGCACATATGTAAGACTCTCAAAATTAAAAGAAATTAAGTGTTGAATTAGCTACTCATTTTTTACTCTCTGGTTTTATTCCTTATTCCAACCATTTTGACTACTCATTTGCAAAGGGTGCTTTATATCAAGGACCCCAGGAACACCAATTGGCATCAAATAGGCTGTGACACCATTACAGGCTTAGTTACAGAAAAGTGGCGCTAATCTTGTCCATTATCAGGCAACAAGCACCAGCTCAATAATACAAGATTCCTCCAACTCACACCATGTAGCAAATGCTTTTGTTTTCGTTCATATTCAGGGAAAATGAATGTGTACTTCTCTCTCCTCTTGGTTGTTTTTAGCCCTATTTGAATTGTTCCATAAAGAACTCTAAGAAACTGTTGCATCATTTATAAAGCTCTCCTCCTGTGCTAAATAGATCCGAGAGTGGACTGCAAGATGCCAAACTCAGGTTAATCCTGCAGACTTCGGTAAACTTTGTCATAAAGCATTCTACAGGACTCAGGGTAGCAAACTAGAAGAGTGGGATCCGGGAAGATGCAGGGCAAGGGTCCTGAAACACATGTGGCCGGAGAGCTCCCTAGGGCTCTGGAATCGGGTTGCCTGGGCTTTAACCTCCCAAGTATTAGTTACGCAACTGTTTCATAATGAGAAATATATATCTGGTCTTCGTCCCCAGGTCCTGGCACTAAGCTCCTCAAACCTGGAATTTCGAGAGCTCAAAGAGTACCTTTGCCATTCCCAAGGAGAGCCCTTTGAGTTTATGTTAACGAGGAGATCTAGGGTGAGGCCCCCAGATAACTTGAGGACAGGGCTGCTCAGCAGAAAGGCCAGGTGATCAGAAGGCTGGAACTTTCAGACCCACTGATTGGCATGGGGAAAGAGAGAGGTAGGGAGCTGCAGATGAAGCTCTATAAAACCTCTTGAACAAGATTTGATGAGCTTCCAGGTTGGTGAACATATGGAGGTGCTGGGAGAGTGGTACCCTCGGAGATGGTGTGAAGGCGCCACACCCCTATTCCCTTACCTTGCCCTACACATCTCTTCCGGCTGACTGTTCCTGAGTTAAACCCTTTTTTGACAGACTAATAATCTAGTAAGTAAAATGTTCCTCTGAGTTTCATGAGAAGCTCTAGCAAATCAATCCAATCCAAGGAGAGGGTTGTGGGGACCTCTGATCTATAGTCAGTGGGTCAGAAGCACAGGTGTCCAGGCAGACCTGAGACTGGCATCTGAAGTTGGGGGAGGGCAGTCTTAACCTGTGGTATCTGGTGCCATTTCCAGGTAGATAGTGTTAGAATTGAGTTAACTGCTTGGTGGAGTTGGGGAAAACACACATATTGGAGATATCTTAGGGAAACTGTTCAAACTCTTCTGTCCTAATCTGTAAAATGGGGATATAATCATAGGCTTATTTTAAGGTTCAAAGACAATATGTACAAATAAAATAATCTTAGCACAATGTCTGGTTTATAGTGGGCTCTGTTATGTTGTTGTTATGATTAGAAGGAAGATACATAATATTTGAAAAGTTATGTATTCCACCTTATCACATGGGTCAATAACATGTGAAACAAATTCCCTATGAATGCCAGTGACTTCTAAGACACCTTCCTTTTTTTACCTTCCTCACCCCACCCTTCCTCCACCAAAGTCCCTCTAGCCCCCAACCTGTTCCACATCCACCTGTTTAAGGCATTTTCCAGCCATCTCATTTCAGAGACATTCTGCAGAGAGAGGCAAATGAGAGCAATTTGTGACACGAGATACTGCATGTGCAAAAGACACGTAATTAGTGTCAAAATGGATGCATTTGCTTTTTCAAGTCTATTTGTCCTATGATTTCAAATGAATCAAGCTGCTATATCTCTCTCAACAGCTTCATACTACTCCATAATGAATTAAATGGCTCCTTTGAAAAAAAAGTGTAAGCTTTATGAATAAAATGCATTTTCAAATGTTGGGATAAGAAGGACTTAAAAAGACTCTTATGTCTAGCGCCCTTTCGCTTAAAGATCTTCTCCAAACTCAGAATCTTTGAAAGAAAAGCATTCTCCAAGAAAAAAAAAAACAACTTTTTTCCCCTATCTTTCCAATCGGTATAATTACCAGTAGTGGGGAGGGGGGTAGAAAAAAGCTACAGTATTCAGCAAAGCAGAATAGGGCTCTGAATTTCTCTACCCCTCCTTAGTACTCTGACGTCCTAAGCATGCAATCAAGGCCCCAAATCTTTTTCAAAGACATCTCATAAGAGAGGAAAGAATGCTCTACTCAAAGCTCTAAAATGTTTAGATTCTGCTATTCAGTTCCTCTATTTCTATCCTCTTTGTTTTTCTTCTCTGAATATGTTTGGTATTGCAATAACATGTGTACCTTCTGAGTTCATTCTCTTAACTCTACCTTTGAAACAAGCTTGTTCCTCCAAGTTTCTGGTTAACTTTAGTTTTTACTAATATCCTCATAGATTTGAAGAAAAAAAAAAGAAACAAAGAATTTTTGAGCCTGACTAACAGCAGTCTATGGAAAAGGCATAAAAATTCATTAGCACTTTTGGAAGACCAGCTCTATGGATGATTGAAGGAGAGAGTGTTAATAAATAACTCAATCAAAAGTAGTTTGAGATTTCAAGTAAAGAGTCTGCCCTGGTCCATCTAGAAATATGCACATCCAGATTATATTTAAGCCCAGTTTCTAGTAATGGTGCATGCTTCCTTTGTGTGATGGGAGGAAGTTAAAATCAGCAACAGATTTATGGAACTAATCTTTTCCTACTTGAACAAGCAAAAAAATAAATAAAGGAAAGGATGTGTCAGATTCCATCCAATGGTCCATGGGGTCAAGTTTACCTCATCATTGTCACTTGCATTATGAAAAGTAATGTCACTGTAAATACTATAAACTAGGCTCACAGGGAAGGGTTCAGGATTTAATCCTGGTTCCCTTGTATTCTTCCAACCATAAGGGCTGTTTCTTCATTGTGAAATAAGGCAATGTTAATCATCTTAACAAGCACATGAGGATAAATGAGATTAAATTTATATACCAAGTTAAACTAAATAAATCCAACATGGTATAAAGTGACAGCTATATTAAAGGAAAAAAATAAAACAATTTCATTTATTTTCTCAGAGGAAGCCCCAGGCTTCACCACAGTGACTTCTAGCTATTGTTAGTTCTAAGTAAAGGCACAAAGTAGTCTTCGTAGTGAAAAAGTCTTTCATTTAATCTGCATTCTCCAACCCTAGAACTCCTCTGGGATAATTTTTCTGTCCTTCAGGTATTTGTGTCTAGAGTTGGCCACGATGACGATTTGAACAATAAACCCTGGTCGTTGCTATCAGAAACTACTATCTGAGTGCCCAGCTGCACACAGAAATGGGCTAATGGCAATATCACACAAACCCGATGGATGTTTATACTCTAGAGGGCAAATGCTGAAGTGACGTGAAGGCATGTAACTGAAAATAAACATAGGTGGAAAAAATAGCTAGTGAGAGCCATTCCTTCTCACACCTTGCATAATCATCAAGTTAGTCATTTTATTAAAAATTCCTATTCACTAATCACTTTGGTAATTTTATCTCAGAGCACAAATTGCCAATATCAGAATCATCAGTATTATAGATATAATTGCATAAATTTGGGTACATCTATTGATGCAATATTATTGTGTGAAAATTACTACTGAGGGCTTATAATCACACAGGAATATGTTTTTGCTGAAATGAAAAGAAACAGAGAACAACTGTTTTCCATGGTTTGATTACATCTGTATAAAACCAAGCAACCAAGCAGCAAATATAGATAAAATGTTGGAATAAAATACATCAAAATGCCAACTGTATCAGTTTGGTTTGGTAACAGTAAGATTTTTTTCCCTCTCCTTTCTAGTTTTCCCAAATTTACTAATATTCTGTAATAAGTATGTTCTTTCATGCTGAGAAAACACATATGCAAGTTTTTTGTTAATTAGTTAAAAAAGAGAGAGAGACCTTATTTTACACTTTTGAATCACCATAGAAGGGTCTAAACCTACAATTAATGTTACATGTCATTTAGGGACAGAGGTAAGTACACAACTTTGTAAAGAAGAAGGCCACTAGCATACAAGTTCAGTCTCCATCACTGATGCTCCTATTCAGTTCTTTTTCATCAGCAACCCTTTTCTAGTACCAGAATACTGGTTTTAAGTATCACTCCACCTCCCAGATAATACTGTCTATTTTTATTTATTGTTTAGGTGTATTTGTTGTTGCTATTTCAGTATAAGCATCAATCAGCCAATTACCAAAATGTCCTTCATTGTGCTATTTGGGAAAATGAGTGACTTTCCACTTAACAAAACTTATTTTTCAGAAATACATTGTCTTTACATAAATTCATTCCCCATTTCCTCATTTTTTCCCATTCCTCAGGATATTTTCATTCTCTGCTTGACATGTCTTAAGGTGCGTTGACTGAAATTAGACTGGTATTCCAGATGAAAGTGTATCATTATTTGATATAACATCAACTTAATATTTCCATATTATTTTCTCCCTTTTTTAATGCACCCTGAGGTCCCATATGCCTTCCTAACTGTCTCTGTGTGATGAGAAGACTTCTTTGCATTGTCCGTGATGACTCCTAATTCATTTAAACATCACGCACTGTTTTAATCATATCTGTTTTCACAGATAGCACATCTTTTTATAAGCTGTACTATCCCTTTGCTAACTTAGCTTTTCTTTCATGTGAAATGCTCTAGGTCAGATCAGTAATACAGTATTCAAAGATACAATGATAAAAAGTAATGTTAGCTCAGTGGCAAAACAATGATGTTTCAAACATAGTGTTAATCATTTCTACAAATACAGGAGAATTACCATTAAAAGATTTCATACGGGTGACTATTGAAATATTTAACACTTATAAAAGAGATATATGTGCTTCTCTTGTTTTTTATAAATGTCTTTGCCATTTTACTAATTAACCAAAGATATCTTTGTTTAGACAAATTTTGTCTCCATCACAGCCCATGCTCTTTCTGCATTACTTTTTCCTGCAGTAAAATTAAAGCACTCGGTTTTACACATTAATCATCCTCTAGGAAACAGATTGCAATATTGTGAATACAAAAGATGAGACAGGAAGATGGGACTGTTGGGCTCTCATCCCGGATCTGCCCCCCAGCATGTGCGGCGCTCCTGGAAATGGGCTGCTTGTTCCTCTGCCTCAGTGAACTTGTTCAAAGAATGGATGGAGCGATTTTAACTACTTTACAAGATGCTGTAATTTTTGTGGTTTTAAAAAAATATGATTCCCAATTCAATTATTTTTCCTCAGCCTACATTTGAGTGTTCCTGATCACATCTTTATATACCTTCCTAAAATTACGACCGGTGAGAATGTGCCTGCACGCCCGGTCTCCGACTTCATTTTTGTGGCTGAACTTCACTGTTAAAGGTTTTCTCGTCCTTTCCAAACAGCCTCCGTTTTCAAAGCATGTGCTTACTGCAAAATTGCAAGAAGGCATCACCCCCTCCCGCCCAATACTCAGACTTTTCATGATCCCAAAGCCTTTCCTTTCAAATCTAATCAATATTTCTTTGGAGTGAAATATCACTTTGTCAATTATTTGAAGCAATAGTTTAATTCCATGTTAGGTTTGCCCTTCTAGCAGGCCTCTCATCTACTCAGATGAAATGTACTCAGGACATAAAAATCAGAATTTATAGTCATGGTCTTGGTAAAAATGAAGCATAATTAGTGGAATAAACATGATATAAATATATATACATATATTAGATTTATATTGCATCCTTCTTTCAAATAGTTACTCTGTTCCCCTTGAATCATCCCAGTTGCATACTAATTTAGCTCCTGGCTGAAAAAGATGGCGACTTATTTTCATATGAAGAGATAAAACAAAAAAGAGATTGGATACATGGATAGAAACATGAGTAGCACACCGTAGGTACCTTAGAAGTATTGTTGTCTCGCTGATTTTATTCTGCAGATTGAGCATTCATTACGTACTAAGCACTATGCAGGAGCTGGGGCTACAAGAATGAACTTCTGTTTTGAAAAAGTCTCTTCTAGCACAGAGCTTACAATAAACAGGAAATATGAATTAGCCTGAATGCTATGCACTGACATTTTTTGTAGGACAAAAATGGCCATTATCTACAATTTCATGTGGTTCAACCTAAATAATATGTCAGATGGTGATAAGCGACATGGAGAACAATAAAGCTGGGGTAAAAGAGAAAGTGAGTCTATGTAGGTTATTACTCTCTAAAAAAAAAAGTATGGAACACTTCATGAATTTTCATGTCATCCTTGCTCAGGCCAAGCTAATCTCTGTTTCGTTCCAACGTTAGTCTATGTGCTGCCAAAGTGAACATAGGATATTTTAAATAGGGTAGTTGGGGAAGGAGGGGACCTTAAAAGCAAGATGATGTGGATCTTGCTCTGGAAATCTCTGGAAAGAGCAGTCACAGCATGGGGAACAACAAAAACAAAATCCTGGAGCAGGACTAGATTTAGGCACTGAGAACCAGCACAGGCGTCAGTATGGCCAGGGCAGGGTGGACAAGGAGCAAGAGCGTCGACGGTGAGGCCAGCAGGGGAGAGCAGGGGCTTGGAGGCAGCAAGGTCATGTAGGGACTTGCGGTCACAGTAAGGAATCTGATGTTACTCTGAGAAGATCGGAAGGTTTTGGAGGGCTTCGAGCAGAGAAGTAACATGAGGCAATCTGCTTTTTAATAGGACTATCCTAGTTGTGGGGTCAAGGACAATATCAAATGGCAGAGAGAAGGGCACGAGTGGGGGGTGCATTTTAGGAGGCCACAACATGGAGCTTGTTGGTGACTTTGACAAGGTCCAGGGTGTCCTCGTAGGGAAGGCAAGGTGGAAAACAAGATTGCTGTGGGAAAGGAGGTCAAGGAACTTAGAGGATGCAATTTTAGAAGAATCATCTATGTGACTAATACATGGAAGAGTTATTCAATCCACATAGAGATTTTACTCATCCACCAATTGTGAGTCCAGTGCTGTGTCCAATATGAGGGCTCATATAGAATAAAAAAACAACAAACACATCAAAAAACACTTTCACTTCTGTAAGGGTCACATTTTAAAGTTGTATCTGCTCCACAGAAAGATGCAGCATGTTTATGGGCTTGCTTATTCCATTGCAAAGTATAGGATTCCTGGTATACTTTGTTCAGAGCAAAGAACATGTGTTTCTGAAAACTGACACATAAATGAGGTAATTTAAATGTCTGGGAAGGCTCATTAAACAAAATCTGACCTAATCACTTAAAGTGAACATCACCCTATTTATAAATGTGGGTTTTTATGTATTGAGTATTTTTATAAATGCATTGATGTTGCATGTAAAGTAAGAGTGAAAAATAACACATAGACCAACCCAGTTTGGTAGTACTGCCAATATTCAAACAAAAAAGCCTTTGACCCCAGCTTTGTTACTGAGCACTCCAGTCTATCCATCTAGAGTCTAGACCCAGCTGTGCAGTACTTTCTAACCTACTGACTCTCAGGTATCTTTGAGTCACTTTGAGAATCTGATCAAAATTTTAGACTGCTTCCTTACAAGAGGAAAACAAGTCTCCAGGTACACAATATTATTCATATAATTTCAGGAAGTTCAAGGACCCTGTGAAGCCCACCTACAAAGTATCCTCCTCGATCAACCTGGAAAGCGATCATAGACAGAACTGTAAAAAAAAAAAAAAAAAGCTTTTGTATTTTTACCGATATTAGGCACAGTTCTTTTTACAAAAAGTTAACCTCTTTTGTGAAAAAATAAATAAATGAATATAATATATAAGCACAAGAAGTTTTATGACTATCTCTTTGGTATCAAAATCAAATCAACAAAAATGATGTTGATCAGTTATTTTCATGGATCCTAAGTGCTGTGAAGCATACAAAGAAATATATGGTACGGTTTTGAGTGTCAAAACCATACTAGACTATATATGATAGTTTTATACTATGAAAGGGAATATAAGATGCACACACGTGAAATTCATCTGAAAATACATGGGCCCAAGTAAAGATTCCAGAAGTTGCTTCTGGAAAGAAGAGATGCCACAACATTGACGATAAATTTGTTGTCAAAATAAGAGCTCAAATATTAAGAACCACTGAGGCAATGGCCTTTTACGTTACAATAGTGAAGAATTTCTGAGAGAAATCAGCCTGGAGCTGGGCCTTGTAGAAGGAGGTGAAATAAATGAAATCAACATGTAGAAAGGATGTCTCCGAGACAGAGATGGCTGGCTTCCTGTTGGTCTGAAATTTGACATATTTGGCAAGTTCTCCATCAAAATGCACCCGGCCTGTCATTAGAGAGTGAAACAGGCCAAACAGTGTGCAAAATCTCAGCAGAGCAGATGAGCAAATTCAAATTAATGCAGAAGCTCAAGTACTAGAAAGTCTCCTCCAGGAAAGTTGCTTCCCTGGTTCCCAGTCAGTGGTTAGGAATAGTCAACTGTCAGCCTTGTTCAAAATACCCACTGTTATCATATTCTCATTATTATTTATCCGTGAGCACTTTACAGTTTGCAAAGGTGTTTCACATACATTGCTTCTTTCTTGCAGTTAATAGCATTTGTACTAACCTTTTATTAAGCAACATCTGGGAGATAAACAATGAAGAAAATGGATGCAATTATTTGATCTATGTAAAATCTCACCCAATTAAAAAAAAGTCATTAAAAATTCACCCAGATTGACACAATTCACACCAAAAGAGTCATACAGCAAGGACCTTTGTTCCTGTCCCTGTAATATCCATGTTAGGTCAAGTTTCATGAGTCGAAGAGAAGAGGAACATACTTTTCCTCTAAATAACTAAAAAAGAGAAAAGTATCATATTCTTCTGAATTTTGTAAGTTTTTAAAACAAATGTTTTGCTTGTGTTTGTTCCTTTTAACAAATTCTCCAAATTAAATAAAGCTGTCAAAATTGGAAATATCCAAAGTATTTGATTAATAGGTTTTCTGGTTAACTTGGATAGAGTAAATTGAAGGTAATCTAATGTTTTTTCATAATTGGCAACCTTCAAAGGTATTCTGATCATTGGTGATCTGGGGCAGCAGGGAGAGGACAGGACTGATTTGAACTTGAACAACCTCAGCACAAGGTGGGAAAGGCCGGTGTTGAAAAACAAATCCACTTAATTAACAGTTTTGGTAAGTTAGGATCCAGATTATTAGCTTTTAAATAAAATAAGAACCTAAAACCTCACACTTAAATTATTTTAACTATCTTTCACCTTCTAGACTTGGCCTTGCTAGCCTTCACACTTTATGTCTTTAGAATATGCATTTAATAAAAACGAACTTATTTACAAAACAGAAACAGACTCACAGACACAGAAAACAAACTTATGGTTACCGGGGGGGAAGAGGGTGGGAAGGGATAAGTTGGGAGTTTCAGATTTGCAGATACTAACTACTATATATAAAATAGATAAACAATAAGTTCATACTGTATAGCACAGGGAACTATATTCAATATCTTGTAGTAACTTATGGTGAAAAAGAATATGAAAATTAATATATATGTATGCTTATGCATGACTGAAGCATTATGCTGTACACCAGAAATTCACACAACATTGTATACTGACTACATGTCAATAAAAAATATATATACAAAGGACACTGAGACCCTGATGGCAGGGCAGGAGCTGCAGGTTTGGACTTTGGCACCTTCCTTGGACAGTCTGCATCCAGAGCCTGGCAGTGTCACTATGCGATGTGACTGTGGGCAGGAGTCAGAGCTCACAGGCTTCCCTGCAGTTTGTAGGGTGAGGGATTGTAATAAACCCCACAGACCTGTAAACGGAAAACTCGTCCCACGCACAAAAAAAGAATATACATTTTTAAAGTTGAGAATTTGCTATATCTTGGAAATAGGTAACAAAGATCTGACATATTGAGCAAAGGTATCTTTTCTGAATACTCAAAATGTTCTATTACCAAGGACTTCTGCAACTGTATAGAGTAAGCCTCAAGGAGCCTGAAATGATGGGACATTCCCACCTACAGGCCCCATCAGACCACAGGAAACCCTGAGATCCTGAGACATCTTCTGACTTCTGAAAGGCCAAAGTATAATCAAATTTTGTTTCAGTTTTAGGGGAAGTTAATTTGGCTCTGATTGTTAGCGAATTAACCATCTACAAATTATATATGGAATATACATATGAACTTTTGGTTAAACAAAGCATTTTATTTTATAATCATTCCAAATGACAGAGTTTACTGTAACATTTATTCAGAATTTTAATCATTAACACCAAATTCTCCTTTCTGCAGCTATCTACCACAGGGTAGTTGAAAAAAAAAATTCCCTTTCACCATGTACTTGCTTGGAAGTAAAAGATTTAGGAAGAAAACCTAAGTAAACCTAAAACCAAGGAAAAAAGCACACGGTATCCAATTTCATCCAATACATAGTGATTAAAATCTCCAAACTACATGTACAGTTTTACTGACTGAATTGAGCCAGAAGTAAAATAAAGCAAGCAAAAGTTTTTTTTTTTTTTATACATAGTTAAAAAAAATTATGGATAATCATAAGCTCTGCTCCACCAGGAAAAAATAACAAGATTTAAAATTGTTGTAATAAGGCAGTGGTTAAGAACACAACTACATGATGCTAATTATCATAGTTATACCATTAGCCAATGTAAATTACTACACTTATTAAAGGGACAAAAATGGCTCCGTGCTTAGAAGATACAGATAAGTTATAGTAAGGCTTATAGGCTGAGAGTAAAATTATGCCTCTTTTGCAATAAAAATAATGGTTTTAAATAGAAAATAATAAATAACATGAGTGGACATGCAAGTGTATAATAATTACTTTAACTTTTATAGAGGGCAGGACCTCAGTTTTATTATCAGTAGTGTATCATATGCACTTCAGCTCTGTACAACTGTAGCCTTCTTTAGTTAAAGCAAATGTTTGGTGTGTCATTATGGGTTTAATTCCTACAAGGGCACATTCTTTTTTTTTCCCCCTTTTGCACCAATGAAGAAAGAATCCAAATAATTTTCAAGAACCTTTGATCCAATTGTTATTTTAAATTGATATAATCTTCTGCCCAATCCCATCAAAGCTCAGAAGATACTCTTGACATCTTCTCCACACAATCAATGAATTACCAACACCTGTGTATTCTATTTCCTAAATGCTTCTCAAATCTGTTCTCTTCTGTCCATCTCCACTACCAATATCCCAGTCCACGTCACCCTCATTTCTTACCTGAACTTCTCAGGAGGCTTTAAACTGGCCTCTCTTCTTATACCCTACTCGGGACCAGTCAGAGCACTCCTAAACAATCAAGGCTCTCCGAAGCTTCTTGCTGCTCCAGGGAGAACTTCCAAAACCCTTCACATTGACCTCTAAGCCCTGCAGAATCTTGGCCCAACTCACTCTGGCTTTATTACAGTCCAACTTTGCTATTCATATTCCAACTTTTCCCACCTTTTTTTCTGATCCTTCAATGTTCTCTTCTCCTTCCTGCCCTAAGGTTTTCCCTCTTCAGTGTTTTCAATCACATACTCAGCTTGACAGTCACTTTCTTAGAAAAGTGCATCTTGCTATCCACCTACATGGGATCAAATCCTATGTGTGCCATATACCCAGATGCTGTATAATTACCGGAATTCTAGTTCTCTGTTTCTATGTCCATTGCTCCTGCCTTCCTTCCCTACATGCCCCTCCCCTCAAAAACGCACTGTTTTTGAGTGGTCTTGTTTTCTACTGAATGGAGGTCTTGTTTTCTACTGAATCTCTAGCCCCTCAAACAAGCCATGTTACATAATAAAAGTGCCCACTGAACAGTTGAATAGCCCCACTTCTGGGGGAAAAAGATGTTCTATAGTTTTGGTGCTGGGATCCAAGGATGGCCCCACTGAAGAATAAACCAGCGCCAAAAGCGGCAGGAATGAAACCATCTCCTCTGGAAGGAACTTGCCCTTGTTTAGCTCAAACATCTTATTTAGAATACCGGTAAGTTGGGAGTACAAAAGCTACTGGACATGTTCACAATGTTGTAGGGACATTCTCATAAAACAATTTTGATGAAAACACTTTCTAAACTAGAAAGAGCTATATTATACAAATGTAAGCTATTCATGGGAGATGTGTGTATATGTGTGTATAAATGTTGATTTGAAGATGTATTTAGATAAAATTATAAATATTTATATTTCCCCAACTGTGCTGTGATTTTCCTAAGGGTAGCAATTGCATCTTCTTTCAGTGAAGTAGAAGTTATCTTTGTTTTTTAAAGCTGGAACAAGTACTGTCTTCTTTTCTAGATTTTACCCAGTAATGGGTACACAATGGTTGCCGACAAATACTTCATGAATGAGGAGTTCAATGGTCTTTAATAATCAAGGAACAAAAGTTATGCATGGTGACAGGCTCTGTAAGGAATTGCTAATAAGCAAATTACACACAGCTTCTCCTGGGAAAGCTTGTGCATCACTCGGTACTTGCATTCAAACACATTCACAGATAGTGGTGGCGGGTCTGTTAAATACTCGTGATTTATATAAGACTTGAGGGGAAGGGGCTTATCTCTGTATTTTCCTTACAAAGGAGCCAGTCAAGGAGCAATTTTTTCCTTGCTGATCGGGATTAAAATTTACAGATTTAGCAACAGAAATACGACAAAATTATCTAGCCACTTATTTCAGAATGAATTCTTAAATTTACTGCTTTTAAGATCCAAAACTGAAAAAAAAAATTTTTCTTGCATACAATCAAAAAATTAGGTATGTTAATATAAACGCTGAAAAAAAATAACAGAGAAGGAAAATTAAAAACAATATAAACCACTGTAATAAAAATAGTATGGTACTGGCATAGGAATAGTCAAAAACATTAGTGGAACACATTAGAGGAAACAGAAAAAGTCAACAGCAAGAATTTAATATACAGAAAGATGAGATTTCAATCAAGTAAAGAAAGGATAATTTATTAAAACGTAACAATGATACCAGTGGTTATCTCTCTGACAGAAAAACCTCACAAACTAAAATTTTTTGCTTAAAAATTTAAATGTAAACCTAAACCAATAAAAATTTTAGAAGAAACTCCAGGAGACTGAATTTCCAACCCAGAGATGAAAGCAAAGAGAGATATATCTGAACATGTAAAAAGTACTACATTTTGTAGGACAAATGATTCAACAAACAAAATTTATTGGCAGATAATATAGCAAGGATGATTCTGCAATCCAAATGATATAAAAATTTTTAAATCTAGAATCCACAAGCAGCTTTTCAGATTGATAACAAAAAGATGTACCACCCACGCTGATGCACCTTGAAAACATTATGCTACATGAAAGAAGCCAGACACGAAGGTCACATACTGCATGATTCCATTTATAGGAAATATCCAGAATAGGTAAATCCACAGAGACAGAAAGCAGCTTGGTGGTTGCCAGAGGCTGGAGGTGGAGGAAAGAAATGTGGAATAATTGCTTAATAGGTATGGGGTTTTCCTTTGGGGCAATAAAAATATTTCAGAACTAGATAGAGAAGTGGTCATGCAACACTGTGAATGTACTAAATGCCAATGAATTGTTTGTTTTAAAATGGCATTTTTATGTTACGTGAATTTCACCTCAATTAAAAAATATTATCCAATAGAGGTACAAACCATTTGAATAGCCATTTCACATAAGAGTACATTCTAATGCCCAATAAACTTATTAAAAGATGTTCAGCCTCCCTAGCAGACAGGAAAATGTAAATTCCATGAGACAGTTTATGTCCATCAGATTAGAAAAAAATTAAACAAAGAAGTAGCACCTACTTTTGGTGAGGATTCAGAAAAATGGTTACATTTAATAACCAGCTGCTGGAAATGTCAGTTGTTAAAGAACTTTCTGAAAGTAACCTAGACAGATCTATAAAAATTAAAAATTGTATATACCCTAGTCCCAGGAATCCTATTCCTGGGAATCAATCTCAAAAATAAGCGCATCAGTAGGTAATAGGTATTTTACAGAAACACAAAGAATTGGAAACAAAGAAAATGCCTTTAATAGGGAAATGGTTGAAGATTAACTGAACTGGAGGGAGGTTTTTCCCTGAGTGTCAAGTGACAACATGCAGAGAAGTCTATACAGTGTGATCCCATTTTTTAAAGCAAAGGAAATATCTATGTTTATATACAAACTCAGAGAAAGTCATGGCACATACACACAGGTAATTACCATTAGTGACAGAGGAGGGAAGTGGGGTACAGATGGTCCCAGGAAAAGAAGGGGAGAGGGAGACACAAAGAGGGAGAAAAAAAAAAACTTTCTTATTATTTTTAGACTCTCTTTAAGCAAGTATAAAATAAAAACCTAACCTTTCAACAATAAAGGCCCTGAAACAAGGAGACTCCCAGCTCCATCTGAGTGGAACAAGCCCAATCGGGGACACCTGCAAAGGCTCCCAGTCTATCAGAACGCCTCCCTTGGCCACAGTGATGAAGGATGTAAGGGTTATACCCTGTCTTTGGTGTCAGAAGCCACTGTACATCTAGTGTATTTAAATGAGGGCACCTTCCCTTATTAGCAATAGGACTTTGGGCAAGTTATTTAAATTACCTAACCCAAAGTTTCTTCATTTAAACATCTATACAGCTGGAATAATAGTACCTATCTGATATGGCTGTTGTGAGAATTAAGTGAGACAGGGCATGTAAAAGTCTTATCACAGTGCCTGGCCTTAGTGAGCTCTCGGTAAAGGGAAGCCAGTAGAAGTGAAGCAAGATCCCCAAACAATAGAAAACTCCAAACCCAACACTCTCCCCATTCCCTGTGCTGGCCTTCTGCTACTGAAATGTGAAGAGGCTTTCCTAATAAAAAATCCACAAAATAGGTATAGGCACTCTTTCTGCTATGCATGAACAAGTATTAAAATATTTCTCCCTAGAAAAATACAATAGAATTATATTCTCAATAATTCCAGAATGAGAGCATTTTTCAAGTTTTGTGTCTCCTTTTCTCAAGTAAGAGTCTCCCCTCCTATAAAACAGATGTAATAATAGTAATCGATATCACTGCTCTAAACCAGTGGAGACTTACATCTCACTAAGAGTAAGAGTCCTGATGACAGCTTTTAAGACTAGTCCTACAGACTTGGGCTCATTACCTTTCTAACCTCATATGTGACTAGTCCCTCTCAGTCGAATATTTTTGCTTCAGCCACACTCCCCGCCTCGTTATTCTGAAATATATCTAGCCCTCTGCCCCAGGATCTTTGCACTTGCTTTGCTCATCCCCCAAATATCCATGGGGCTCCTTCCTTCACTTCTTTCAGGTCTTTATTTAAAAGTCACCCTCTTATTCCTTGACCTTCCTATCAATCTCAAACTTCAACTAAACAAACAAACAAACAAACAAAAGACAAGACTGTCTCTAATTAAATAACACAGATGAAACAAAATGTCATGTTCAGATATATTGCTCTTTGCTTTAATCTCTGGGTTGGAAATTCAGTCTCCTGAAGTTTCTTCTAATATTTTTATTGGTTTAGGTTTACATTTTTCTGTTTTCTCTAGTGTGTTCCACTGATGTTTTTAACTATTCCTATAGTCCTGCTTTCCCTTCCTGAATGTGAGTTATTATCTGTATTCCCCACTACCCTAATGTAAGGCATGGCTTTTTGCGTATTCCCTTCTAGTACCTACATAGATAAGTGGCACCTCCAGGCACTTCATGAGTATTTATTTAATGAATGAGAGGCATTGTTTTAAAATTTCATTATGATAATAGACATTACATGCATACATAGACACACATAACATTTACATACACACAGAAACACATACCTATAACAATCCACATTAATACTTAAATTAAATGTGAGGAATAACATGACAACTTTAAAAGGAAGATTTTTTAAACAAATTTATTGAATTAAAAAAAAACAAGACCCTCTTTTCAGACTAAAATACATCAAAGATTTCAAATTGCTGGTTTACGTAAGATTGATCAGTCAACCAGGAGAGTGGAAAATAATCTTTATATTGTTGAGATCACCAAATGGAATTGGTATTTGTAAAATATAGGTGTTTATGGGATTGAATTTTAGGATAAGAAACACCATTTGATTCTAGAGAAAGAGTCCTTAATAATACAAGACTGTCTCTAATTAAATAACACAGATGAAACAAAATGTCATGAGCAAAAGGCATCCTCTGAGTCCTGAACTTCAGATTCTACCACAGGATAATTACTGTTGCCCCATGGCTACCACTTAGTACACCCTTTGGGTCACAGCTGTAGAAGGGATGGCAGGGCAGGCGTCTCTCACAGAGACTCATCGGTGGCACTGCCACACTGGAATGAGACTAAAGTTAATTCCCAGTGAGACCTGAAATCTTGACTGCCGTCAAAACACAC
Source organism: Camelus dromedarius (assembly GCF_036321535.1). Classification (NCBI taxonomy): domain Eukaryota; kingdom Metazoa; phylum Chordata; class Mammalia; order Artiodactyla; family Camelidae; genus Camelus; species Camelus dromedarius. The sequence goes on from NC_087450.1 coordinate 21,896,243, forward strand.
TCATTAAAAAAGGAAGGAGATTACACTGATAGGAATTCATATTTTCATAGGTTTCAGGTGAGATATTTTCATTACCATTAGATGTAAGAAAACATGAGATCTTACGAGGAATTTTTTTTTTTAAATAAGACCATGTCCTTAATTCAAGACACATGAATTGGAAGAAGCTCTCTCAGGCCAAGCCAACAGAAGGATCTCTGACTGTTCACCCAGCAGCCACTCAGCACCCAGTCCTTTGCTGACTACTGGCAAGGAAACAAAAGAAACTTCTGACATGATCCTTTCCTTCAAGAGGACTGCGATCTATGTAGCTGAGAAGGTAAAAGCTGTATCCAGGAAGTAATTCGAGAATAATTAAGTAAACATTGTCAGTACAGTTACAGGAGAGCAGATCTCCATGGAGAAGGTGTGCTCTGAACTGAGCCTTAGAAAGGAGGGTGAGATCGGAGAGGCAAAGAGCTGGCGGGGGCCACAAACAGGGAGGCCCTGGAGGAGGCAGTGAGCACGCCACATGGAAGGGGCCAGGGAACGAGGCAGGACAAAACCCAGACAGCGGAGCTGGACCATGTGCTGATCAAACAGAGAAACACTATGGCCGAAATCTGATCCTCTGCCTTCCAGTTCCATAGCCACTTCTTTTCATGAGACACAGATCTCGGACTTCTTTACTTAGAGAGGAGAGCTATTTGGCTTTTCCAAATCCTCTGAAAACTGCCCAAATGGGCCATTTTGCTAAGCCTATTACAACAAAAACATGTTTCTTCAAAGCATAGTGAATTCCGCTGTTTGTATTTGTGTGCATTATAACAAGCTTCTCCCTTCTCTTAGCTGTGGCCCATTTCACCTCACACAGTCAACAGAAACAAAGCTCATCAGTGATGCCAGGGCTGCAACCTTTGAGCCAATCCCGACTCAGATATAGGGTGTTAGAGCCTAAATCCCTCCCTGAGATCAGGGCCCCTCGGGCTTTCCCCATGAGGTTCAGCCTATCTCCCCAAACCTACGATGTTTGTCCAGACTGTACAACCATCCTTCTACCTCGGTTTCCAAAAGGTATTCCAGCTCCTTGGTCTCTTCTCTGCTGGGGCTGGAGCCCTGCCCTGAACTTCAGCTCATCTGCTTGGGGCTGGGACCTGGTTCTCTGCCCAATATTCTGCCCCTGGTGCCTGGACTCTTCTCTACTCATACTCCCTCTTTCAGCACAGCTAGATCTTTCTGGAACAATGATAACTGCATGTATTGCCATTCATATGACGTATGCCAGAGATTCCTGTTCCATAGCCTCCCATCCAACAGACTGGATCCCATGGGTATCCTTGGCAGGTGGGATGTTTGGATTCCAGTTGGACAGGTGGCCTGACCTATGTGGTAAGTCCTGCGATGTGCCTTCCAGAACCTCCTTTAATAAAGGACAAGAAGTCCTAGCTGCTGGGCATGCTGTCGGCCCTTTCAGGGATTATCCCACCTGCAAAGAGCAGCGTCACTCAAGTTCACTCCCCTTCTTGGAGCTGTCTGCATACAGTGACTGATCACTGTTAGACAAAAATATCTGGCCACCCTGCTCCAACTCTGAGATGCCATCCTACCTGTATTCATCTATCCTCTCTATTAAGTCATCCTAAGTAGGTGTAATGCCTGGATACAGCTTGACCTTTCCTTCGGCTTAGTCCTGACTGCACATAAACACCTCATACATGAAACACTGTCTCAGAGTCTGCATCCCGGGAAACCCAATTTATAGCACACAGTGCTCGGGTTTCTCCCCCCAGCACAAGCCCTTTTCACTTTAGTTCATAAGTAAAGCATGCCTTCCGGTGGAGGTCATGGCAATTTCACAGTTAAATTTGGGGGCACTATTTTTTTAGTACAATTACTCATAAAAGTCATTGTTTTCCTCAAAATTGCAAATCTAAAAATGGTCATAAGCTGATCATTTGAAGATTGCTATAATTTCAAGTACCTTAAAATCCCCAAATAAAGATTTTGATAAAGATTATGTTTTATAGTTGCATGATTTTAGCCTATTTGTTTACTGTGATTGAAACCAAACATGAAAGACTCAATGATACTTAGCTTGGAGTAGGGGCCGTTTATTTCTCTCCCTTACATCAGATACAGCAGTGCTCACTGGCAATCATATGGTTCTCAGTGGAAAACCTTCGGAGTCATTTTGGAAAATGTGGGGACATTTTTGGTAATTATAATGATGGAGAGGGTCCTTTTGGCATTTAGTGGGTGGAAGCCAGGAATGCTAAGCATCTTGCAATAAGTGAGTCAACCCAATTAACAACGAAAAACTGACCTACATCCTGAATAATTTTCTATTGTCTTGCAGAACATTCACATAGCTGAAGACCCCATTGTAAATATTTAAGCCTAGGGTATAACTCCTTTTTACACAGAAACACAAAGTATTTCTCCCACAAATTTAACAGAAACTGAATTTTCTGAGAATGCAACTAGCATGTCATCAAGGGAAGATTATGTACTGTTTTGTTCGTAACTTTACCAAGAGTTATTCATGGTTTGGTAATGCGTGTCACAGATGGCAAAGCCACTCCTGTGTCTGAGGACCCAACACGTCACAGACCTCAGCAGAGGTCAGCCCTGGCGACCACACGCGGGCAGGCTTCTGCCAACCTTGTTCTACATTCTGGTGTTGCCTGCCTAGCGTTCACATCCTGAGACACATATTACATAATTGTAAATCCTGCTCCTTTTCTTTCTCCTTTAAATTACAATTGGGGAATTACGTTGCTTTTAAAAAAAAAATCTGTGTAATAAGTTATAGTAAATATGAATTTCACCTCTGGACAATAAGGAAAGTTATAAAATGTTTACAATAAAGAGATTATTGACTCAGATAAGGTTGAGAAACATCCATGCAGAATATTTTCCCAGTTGATAAATAAGTCAATTTATAGCTTTTTTTTGATATACAAAAAGCTGTACATATATAATGTACACAACTTAACTAGTCGAGGGTAAGTACTCACCTATGAAACCACCACCACACTCTATGCCATAAATACATCCAACACTCAAAATTTCTTACCAACCTCTCTATTCACGATCATTATTTTTTTAACTGATAAGAACACTTTACAAAAGACCTACATTCAGCATCATTTTAATAAAGCTTTTTACGTACAGAAAATGCAACACTGTGATCACAAAATATTGGCCTTAAGAAACACCCATGACTACTGTTCATATTTCAACTCACAGAAATTAAAACATGATAATAAGCTACACAAGTGAAACAGACTTAAAAGCATCTACAAAATAGTCTTCTCTGTCACTTTTTTCTCCGTTCATATATTCTTAGGAGGCAAAGGTATCTCTCCATAGAGTCAATGTTTTATGTCTGAGTCTTTTTAATCAGAAATTTACAATCTAGAAAATGTTTTTTAAAAGACGTTAGTAACCTAAACCTTATGCTGTACCATCAGCCCAATGATTTTTATCTCAAAAGTTATTTGGTAAGACAAATTCCAAAGTAAACACAAATACTACCTGTCATTACCAAGTCCTTGAAAACATGAAAAGAGGTGCAGCCCAAAGATTTCCCTATCAGATTACATTACTTATGCTACTAATAAAAAGTCAGTAAGAATAGCATATAATTAAAAGTTGCATGCTTACTCTTACTGTGCCCAAGAGCTTTGTTGTAAAATAAAACATTTCTTTCTATGCTATCAATTTTAGTTAATATATAATAATCATTTAAAAGTCACTTTAAACAATAGCTATCATATCTTTTAATTAAAATAATATTTCTGGAAGTTTAAAATATTTTTTCTTTAAAAAAACCTCTGACATTTGCAGTGTTTATTGCAATTTTAGAAATGAGGTTAGGAAGGCTGCCCTGGTCATTAAAAAGCAAAACAAAGCAAAAACAAAAAACAAAGGCAGAACTAGAGACCATCCAGGCCCTGTTCAGGCAACTCACTTCACTTGTTCTCATTACAGCTTCCGAAAAATTAAGAAACATGGTGCTTGAAAAGTAGTAGCATTTTGGTATAAAATTCAAAAAGAAAGAAAAGTTAATGGCAGATGAAAAACTACATAAAAAGAGATGTTGCAAAGACATTTGAACAAGAACAATTTCACCCACCTAGAAAGCTTCTTGTAGTCTCACCATGACACTTTTAAGTCCAGAATAATCCACAGTTGCAGTACTGCCCGACAACTTACATGCAATCATTTGATACATTCCTCTTTGTTCTTCCTTTTGTACCCAGGAGAGCACTGGTACGTGTGAAGAGGAGACCCAGCCCTTGGAGACACCCTGTTATTCTTGATGACCTACTATTCTCCCTTAGAAGCAGAATTGTTTCTGATGCCGTACAAAAGTATTTTAATTTCACTTTGACATTGATCACAGACTTTTTCTTCAATAAATCATAGAGGAAAACACTGTAATTATTCTTACAATACTAGGATTCCCTACTCCAGGTCCTCCATTGTGAGTATTCAAACACAACCCTTCTATCCCTGTAAGTTCTATCAAACTCCCCTCTCTACACACACACACACACACACACACACACACACACACACCCCTTCTTTCCTACCTTCACTAAGAGAAAGTATTATTCAAGCATCAATACACGGCTTTCATTAAATTATGTTATTCTTCCTTTCTTTAAGGAAGAATAGATCCACTCGGGTACTCAGCAATCAGAGGCAAAGCTTGTTGGTTTATACATTTTATTAAAAGTTCTACCTGCTTTCCACAGTTCTTAATATTCTCTAAAAGGGAATGGGAGCTGATTAAAGCAAAAGAATGGTTCAACACTCATACATTATTAAACAAATATTTCTGGAGCATGTACTAGGTGCCAGGAACTCTGATTATTATTACTTGACTCATATTGCAAAGGTGAGCAAAACCAGACTTAGTTCCTAGCCTCACAGACACTGACCAACTAATTAAACAAATAAAGGCACTACATAAACCATGGTATAAGGTGTCACCCTAAAGAATGAGTTGTGCTTTGGAGGAATCAGAGAAGGGTTTCCAGAGGAAGTGTAGAATGAATGGCCAACTAAGGTTAAGTAAGAGGTGACCGGGTAAATGGGGGGAGGGTGATGGAGGGATAGTGTTCCTTGCAGAAGAAAGAAAAAGAAAACACAATTTTCAATGATCACATCGTGGAAAAGAGAAAGGACTGGCTGAAGAACTGGAAAATGTCCAGTGTGGCTGGAGGTGACGAAACTGGAGGCTGATTAACTGGAGGTCAGATCACACAAAGCCATAAGGGGCTGGGAAAGGAGGTTTTTGGTCTTTATTCTTAGAGCACCAGGAGTCCCTAAAGAGTTTATCTACATGTAAATGATAAAAGAGTTGCTTAAGCAGAAAAAAATCTGCCCAATTTATGAAAGTAATTAGTAATATGACTTTTAAAAATATTCTATAGATAAATGCAAGTTAATCTTTGTTGGAAAACTTAGTAATTATCTACCTAATCATCACACTTTACAGTTCAGTGTCAACAGCCATGATCCCACAGACTAAAGAGAGAAAAAAGAAAGACAAATGAAAAAAAATCTGAATATAAGTATGTAAATTGAATTAACTGAATTAAGGAATATATAATACATAATATACATAAAATATGCATGTGCACTTTACATTAATAATATAATAAAGGAAATTATTTAGTTTAACAAAAACTTACAGTTCCACATAAAAATATAACAGAAATGTATAAAACCAAAAATTTCACACATTTATGAGCTAACACCCACAAAACAGGAGAGAATAGATGGCAGATTTGGAATCTCAGGGATTAAATCCATGAAATTTCTCCAAGTTTTCGATGTTATCACTTTTATCTTTATCTAGACCAGAATCGTTTATAGTAGCACAACTGAAACAGACTTATTTGTTGAGTGCATTAATGAACTTTCACAAATCTTTAATATACAATCAAGCGTTCTAGGTAATTTAAAAATACCGTGCCTGTTTGTAACAGCTGCCGTTAATAACAAGTTGAAGGAGAAAAGCAACGCACAAATGTTTGCCTTTTCTCTGCCTCTGAGCACACTGGGAATCCACATTTAAGAAGGGAAGGAGGGAAGCTCAGTTTCATTCCACTATTGATCTATCAGACAAGAACTTAATCAATCTTCTTTATAAGCTATTAAAGCTGAGCTCGAGAAATGAACTCACCTGACGCATTCAACATTGATTGCCTCTTTCTAAGGACTGAATACGTCAGTCTTATCTGCTACTACAGCTGTGATTCAATTTTTAAGGGGCAAGATTTTCCCTTCATTAATTTCCCCAAAATGCTCCAATTAAGAAAAAGCAGTTTTGATAGTGGTCCACAGTGAATGACAAAAACAAAATGAAGACCATCACCCTCAATTTCAGTCCCAGTCTCCAGAGAAAACGAGAGACCAAAAGCATATGTTCATCAAAGGAAATGCAGCACTAGTCCCACGCTCCTGCTCTAGCATGAATTCTGAAGAATGCTCTGGCAGCATAAACTAATGTTGAGACCTTAAGCTCAAATAAATCTTGGAAATTCAAAGGGAAACTCAAGGCAGCTGTAAATCTGTCTTTACTGCATATACATTTCAGTCAGGGGCTTCTATATGTAGTATTAGGTTATGTGACATCCCATTCAGCATCTAACTACCTCATAAATAGAGGCAGAGGGGTCATTTTATACTTACAGGGCACCCCCAAAGTGCTAGATGCTATACACTGGGGGTGGGAGAAGGGGGAGCATTTTCAGTTTATTAGGAGAGATTAATAGCACGAACTCTCCACGACCAAAGAGAGTCCCCTTCGGCTCAGCTTTCCGGTTTCCATTTCCTCTTTCTAGGTCCCCTAACAGTCAAGAAATTAAATACTAGGAGAAGCAGCAATAAAGAGTTGTCTCTACAGCGCTGCAAGGCTCTTGAGTGTATCTGCCCACTTCAGTATGGAAATATTGCCAGCTCTCTAATATAACAGGAAGAACACTGCCCCTGGATTTGTTTGTTCTTGGCTTGTTTTCCTAGGGCAGATACCGGGGGGAGAAAATATCGAGCCCCACCCGCAACAGCTCCGTCACAGGCTTACGAGGTCTGAGTCTCACCAGTTTCCTAGTCTTACTCACCTGAATCCTTTCACAATACTCCTAATGAATTCACCCAAAGGCAGGGATTGTAGCTCAGAGAAGCAGAGGGCCTAGGGCAACATTCCATGTCAGAACCATCTCCTGCACCCTCCCTCCCCGGGTTCTTCTGGAAGCTTCTCTAAAGCAGGGTAGGAAGGGATTAGATTGAGCCGGCACTAAGGAGCCAAACAGCCACCGGCTAGTTGAATTGCTTTCTCAGCATCTTCTTCCAGCCCCAGTGCCCTTCAGCCTCAGTCCCAGTAGAAGAATCAACCTCTCTGCTATTAAAGGTGCTATGAAACATGTGAATTCCCTTAGAAATCCAAGGAGTTAATGGCCTCAATACTTCCAGAATACCTAATACAGTCAGGAAGATGGGATGCAGTATGGGGTCTAATGTTTATTTATTGCAAAAGTCAAGAATAGCTGGAAGTCCATTAAGAGGATGTTCAGCAGATTATATTAATTTGTAATTAATTTTCAGTGGTATTTATAAGAGAACCCTTTAATCAGCATAATTCAGGCTTTGAAAATTATAATATTAACTAATATTAATTAAATAATAATTTATAAATTTCAATCGTTTTAATTATCTTTTGATTAAATTACCTGTTAGTCAATTCCACACTGCTTTTGATATTAATTAGCTAACTTAAACATGATCTACTGAAACTACTCCCCTGTGGATTAAGGCATATTGTCTAAACAGGTCAACACTGAGATACTTAAGTGTGACAATTTAGATTGCCTGATTAGCAAAATTAATTGTTTAAAGCACTGGCTTTTTCATTCTCAATTTGCCAGCGGGTAAGGTCTTTAAAAGATGCCCTGGGTTTCCCTAGGCCCAAATTCTGAAGCATCCCACATTCTGTTCTTCCCCTTCTCCTCCCCCCGCTCCTTCCTTCTCTGTCCTGTTACAGAACATTCCAGTCTTCTGAGACCTAAATTAGTGTCAGCCTATTAATCAGCCAACAAAATATGTCAGAGGAAAATGAAGTTGCAACCCCACCTCCCCCTACAGGCAGATCGCCTGGCCCCTCTCTCAGCGTGCTGTCTCTGCCGGCAGATCTGGGACCTCAGGGCCACAGCCCAATTTAGGTCTCCTCTGTGCAGTGACAACCAGCCCAGACCTCATTTTTTTTTTTTAATGTTAATATTTAATTTAAAGCCACCAACCCTCAAGTTCTCAAAAATGAGTGTGTCATTGACTGCACGTGCTGCTGTTCCGTGTTGGCTGGAGCTTCTCTGCTCCCGGACCCCACCACTCACCCCAGCCTCCCACTTCAGAAGTTCAGATCTTTTCAAATGGGTCTTTTGAAACCAGTTATCAAAGTGACAGTTGATGTTAATCATGAATGTCACCTAAAATGGCAGAGAATATTCTCTAAACAAATAGTAAGAGAGGGATTTTATTTTTTGTCACCTGAAACATAAAAAAAAAAACAAAACCATTTTCCAGAAGCTCCAATGGACCAGCTCCTCTGAGGAAATACCAAGGGAGTATAGAAACTCACACCAGCTAGTATGACATAACTTTGTTCACGGATCATTCTTGTATGAAGGGAAAAGTCCTCACCAAGTAGGTGTTACAAACAGTTTTTACAAAGGGAAAGTGCAAGTGGTCCTTTAAGGTTATTCATATTATAATATATTATACCCTAAATAATTTCATCCCAGAACTCCCTATTTACAATGATTAATGAGGATAAATTATATTTCAGAGCCCTTGACCTCTCCAGCAGTATCTGATGTGTGTCTTGCATTGGAGCTGAGAATAGTAAGGTGCTCGTACATGAAAAGCCACAGCAGTCCACGAAGTAAAGGAACGTCCACAAAGGGAGGGGGGAAAATGAATTTGTAACATCCAACTCTTGGTTGTTATTTCTGACTTATGTTACATAGTTTTGCCGTTTATATAAGCTAAGCCTACAAAATGTACATGTGATACAAGAAGAGGTGTATTGCATGCTCCTGAATTATTGTTATATCTATTATGGTTTTCTATAATTCAGGGTCTAGTGATTTTCTTTTGGTTTTACCTTGCATTGCATAGACTATTCTTAAAAAAAAGACTGAGTTATTTGCATGACAGACACAGTGAAGTAGAAAATTATTTCTATCTATATACTTGGAAAGAAGGTAGTTGTTTTTCTAAAAACTGATTTTGAATGACTTGTAATTATTTGAACAGTGTTAAACTTATGTTCATGGTGTGTTTCTGGACAGACGATTGATCAATTGTTCAAAGGATAAGGGATTTTTGTATAAATACAAACGACCAGTTCTGTTAGTTATTTTGATAAAGGGGGTAGGGTATGGCAGGGATAGGGACAAATGACCATAATGTGAAAATTTTAGAAATATATAATTTCGTATTTATTAAATTCATAAACACAAAGCCATGAGTTATGAAAAAAGGAATTTACTGTTTGAAAATACTTTATCTAACAAAAAGAACTCAAATCTTCAGTTACACAGCACAAAGAGCATGCTTACTACCAGGTGAGGCTCATTGGGAAAATATTAATTAAACCTAAATCTCAGTTGGAAATCACTTGTATACAGCATGTGGAATATAAAATACTTTAGAATAACTCTAATTTAAAATGTTCAGAAATGGAAAAAAAACTTTACTGAGCTATTAAAAAATCTAAACTAAACAGAGAGACATAGTTCTCTTGAACTGAACCCTTCATTGTAAAAAATGCAAAAATTTCCAAATTAATTCATACCTGTACATAATTTCAGTTAAAATCCAACTTTTTGAGTTGGTCATTCTAATGATCATCTGTCAAAACTAGGTATGAAGAATGGGCAAGAATCAGTAAGAATCTGGAAAGAGTATTGGGGAGGGAACTGACAGTCAGTAATCAAAATGCATCACAAAACTATACTGGTTGAAGCAGTTATGATACTTTCCAAAACACCAATCATCTACAGAGATAGAACAGAAATCTCTGCAAACACATGCAAAAGGATAGTGTTTACTGTTAAGGTGGTGGCATTTCTATCCGTGAAAAAAGAGGTAAGGTCCTGGGATTATTGGTAAACTATTTGGGGAAAAAAATGTGCCATACTTATGTCACATTATGTTATAAAGAAAATTCACTCCTCAAATAATCTTCCAACAAATTTTTTATCAAGTGCCTCTATGTTCTAGGCAATAGTTCTACGTCCCAGACTATAGAATAGTGAAGGAAGGAAGGAAGGAAAGAAGGGAAAATCCCTGACTTATAGAGTTCAGATTCTGGGGCAGTCAGACACACTGGGGCAACTAAACAGTTAACCAATCAACCAATTAACCAATAATATTATTTTAGATAGCAGTAAGTGCTTTTAAGAAAACGAACGTAGAATCAGAATGTAGAGTAGCAGGGGGCTTAGACCTACTTGAGAGAGGACTGTCAGAGAGGGCATTTTTGAAGAGCTGATACTTGATTGGACACCTATATCAAGTGAAGGTACAAACCATGTGTATTTGAGGGCAGTGTTGTCCAGGCAGAGGTGACTGCAAGAACAAAGGCCCAGGAGAGCGCATGCTTGTGTGTTCCACAGCTGCAAGGTGGCCGGTGTGGTCAGAACACAGAAGAGGGGTGGGAAGCCAGGAGGCCTGGAGCCAGGTCATGCAGGGCCTCTTAGGCCATGGGGAGAACTTAGCATTTTGTTCTAACAGTGATGGAAGTGGGGTGGGGGGTTGGGGGGGTGACATGATCTAATTTACATTTTGAAAGAATTACTGTTTTGTGAAAAGTAGGTTATCAGAGGCTTGCGTGAAAGCAAGGAGACCAGTCAGGAACTCTTGCTGTGAAGCAAGGTGGGAGGTGTGGTGATGTGCAGATAAAGTGAAGGTAAATGGTTGGATTCAGGACACACTTTGAAGGTAAAGCCCATAGGACTTGCTTATATATTGGATATGGGACATAAAATAATCCGAATGATGCAAGAAAAAATTACCAAAACAATATCATCATATTACTAATATATTTTAACCAAAATAAAAACCTTGGAGGGGGCAGGGGGTGGGAAGGGACAGACTGGGATTTCAAAATGTAGAATAGCTAAACAAGATTATACTGTATAGCACAGGGAAATATATACAAGATCTTGTGGTAGCTCACAGCAAAAAAAAATGTGACAATGGATATATGTATGTTCATATATAAATGAAAAATTGTGCTCTACACTGGAATTTGACACAACATTGTAAAATGACTATAACTCAATTAAAAAATGTTAAAAAAAAATAAAATTTAAAAAAAAACCTTGGATAGAATACAAAATAAAGTCTAGAATGCCAAAAAAACAAAACAAAAACAAAAATACTTTTTATTTTTGCTTTTTTTAACATCTTTTTATTGAGTTATAGTCATTTTAAAATGTTGTGTCAAATTAAAAATACTTTTTGATAAGTAGAAAAAATAGTTCTTTCACTAGTGAAAGAGTGGTGGATGCATCTATAAATCATGTATTCAGAATTGGAGAGGTAGGTACACAATCAGTTTAAGGTTCTGTGGGAAACATTATTATCTATTTAACTTTAGTTTCCTCTTCTGATCTCTGTCCTTAATAGTAGATGCTACTTGAGGCATTAGAATGGAGTTCATAACAGGGAAAAAATTAAATCCATAGTCCCCAATCCACATTTCAATAATTCAGCCTCAGCAACCGTCAGCTGCTTTGCCCGAGTTGCTGACAAAGTGACAAAGTTGATAATTCAAATTTCCACTCCTCTTATTTTCTCTGCTCATATTCTAGAGAAGGGGCTATATGTTGTGAACTGGCTGAAAATTAAGCATCCAAATAAAAAATAAAGATGTAATGTTGGCAGTTATTCACATGATAAAATAATTATATTATGCTTAGAATTATCTAAAGTCAAACTTAGCAATAGTGCTAAAGTTTTGTCACAATTCCTAGAAATTTTTTTAATTGTGACATATAAACTAATAATTACATTAAATTTGGTTATTTAAGTTTACTGATATAATTATTTTTATTAGATTTAGGTAAAGATGATATGTAACATTGTTACACACACTTACCAAATGTTATTAGAGAGATAAGAAATAAAAATTGATCTTGAAAACTGAGCTAAAAATATTGAATTTGAAGTAGTGTCCTTTATTTATTTTCAAGCATATACCTATATTCATATCCCTACATAGTTCAAAATTTCCTACAGTATCTAATTACTAGATGTGAGATATACAGTCTTATCTCCTTGTTGGCTTTTATCTAAGGCTTTACACAGCTTATAATAATATGTCAACAAAATTGGTAATTGTACCTTGACTTGTAAAATAAAACTCGTTTTAAGAGTATCGTAAATCTAACAGAGCATGTCTTGTGTTCTGATTGGTAGAAAATTGGATATTAAACACTAGGGACAAAATGGTCTTCTAATTCTGGTACTTGAGTAAGTACAAAGAGAAAAAAGAAAAGGAAAGAAAAAAATCGTTATCTGGAGTTGATAGTTTAACTGATCATGATCAATTTGAAGTGCTTATTGCTTAAGTAAATGACCTTTGGGGTGATTTCATTAGCTCCACATACTGCAAAAGGTTATATCTGAATTCAATTTTATGATTGAGTCTAGATATATAAAATCTCAAAATAGTTTGAAAGGGTGTAAAAAAAGAAGAAAAAAACACCCTGATTTTTCTGAGACAGACTGGATTATGAAAATCCTGCTTGCTTCTCTAATTATTGGTTTCATGTGTGAGTAAATATTTGAGAGAGGAATGACAATGCTCTGATATCATCATCACTTTGGTATTTGTGGTTAGAAAATGAATTTAAAATTAGCTACCAGTTCCAACTTTTTAGTACTGTAAATTACCACATATAAGATTTTGTCTCCCTGGATCTACTTTATTTGTTTGATGAAGTATCTTCACCTTTATAGAACTGTAATACTCTATGATGGTTTGGGTTGGGTTCTACCTTCCTTTCCCTTTAAAAGTGCTACAAAGCATATGCTTATTATTTTGTTAAATTAAGATATGTCTTAAATACTTATGGAAAGAATTTCACATGCTTCCTTGAGATATGTCAGGCAGAAGAACCAAGAAAGAATGTTTGAAAAACAGATTAGGCATTGATACTTCCAATTCTCACATGCTATTGGTAGATGAAATAGGGCCAATCTTATATCCTCAAATTAGGAATAATAGGGTTAGAGAAAAAAATGCAGAAATTTATGTTAAAAAATGAAACTGTATTTTTATCCAGCTGACCTTAAACCCAATATAATGATCCATTTTCTTATGTTTCATGCTCTTCAGTAATCATTGCCTTTTAGAATATTTCAAAAACATAAGGCAGTTCCCATTTTTTAATATCAGCCTGTTTCCTAATAAGTCTCCTACTTAAAACTTCAGGACCACTTTTGTATTCCTTCCTATTCTTGTGATTTCTCCTCCATCTTCTTCTCTCTTTCTACCCCAGGCCTTTTCACAACCAGGGCCACTTTCCCAAACCTCAGTCTCAACCTCTTTTCCTGTGGCAGCTGTGGACCCCTCAGTGGTCCCTCTTCCCTCTCCTCCTCCACCTCACTCTGGCATCCACACAAAGGACTTGAAACTGGACTCCATCACTTACAAGAGATGTGCTTAATGTAATCGCCTGGCATCTTTGAACCTCAGCTTTTTCACCAAGTGAGACTCAAAACTTCTGCCCCATCCTCCTTTATAGGGCTGCTAAGAAGTCTTCTGAATTAAAAGTGCTGGGTAAAGTATTTGTTACCTTGAAAAGTTAAAAGATGGCTATTAAACATTTTATTTTAGAAGAAGCATAAGGACCGAGTGGAAATGGGGAAAGCAGAGACCTGTCTTCGAGTCCCAACAGTGCCCCCCGCTGGTTGTGCGCTCCTGGGCACTTCGCCCAACCTCTGCACATCTGTAAAAGGAGTAATGATATTCACTCGTCTATCACCACTAAAAGGTGCTAATACTAATATTTACCTTAATTTTATTGCAAGGATGAAAAAAAGACTTTGAAAGTTCCTTGTGCAATACAAATAGAATATGACAATTGTCAAATTGACTCTATGGAAACCGTGTTGAATAGATACCATCCTAGCCCTTGATACGAAAAGTATAGGATCCTCTTCCTTAGGGAGGAGCAATGATTCCCGAGGGACAAACAGTACAACCTTTTCCTCTGAAATACTGGTAACTTTTTAATGAATTTTATTTGTGAACTTAGCACTGCACAGGATGATTTTGTGATGATGAAATTAGCAAGTCAGTGGACTTAACAGGGAGTAAAATAATTTTTAGGCCTCCATGGTTTGATGGATATTCAATGATTTTTTTTTAAGAGTTAAAAAAAACTGACATAAGGATAGTGGCTACCTTTTTGGGAAGGGAACAGGTTGGCACTGGGTTGCTGGATGGGTGAAAGGAAGTTTCTGAGGTGTTGGAAATGTTCTTTTCTTGACCAGAATGAGAGCTGCACACACGTTCACTAGGAAACATTCATTAAAGCTGTGCTTTATGTTTTATATGCTCTTACTAACTGTGTGATATGACTTGAAATTTAAAAGTTTAAAAAATTGAAAAAAAAAAAGAAACTGACACGGCTGACAACTTTCCACATTTCCAGTGCTCCATGGAAAATAGGGGTTCAACATCTTTTACACTTTCTCACCTACTCAGTGGGAAGAAGACATCATTCCCACTGAATTCTCCCACGTCTTGAAGGGGGTATGACCATAAAGAACCATGGGCCCTGCGTGTCAGTATTGTCATCATGCACAGCAAGGGGTTATTCATTTTGCACATAATAACTCACACTAACTGATTCCTTGGAGCTGATATTTCTATGTGGCTAGCCATACATATATGGGATAATTAAGTCCCGTACATTTTGAAGGTTTAGGAAGAAAAATTCGGCCATATCTAGAATTTTCGAAATTCTGCTTTACCTTTTTTTCTTTAAAAACATGCATCCTCTTCCTGCTTCCACTCTCTTCCCAGGAAATCTTTCCAACTCGATGTTAAAATTAAAATAAGACTGTTTTATAGTGTAGTAGCTAAGATTCAGAATCTGGAGCAAGACTGCCTGAATTCAAATCTCATATGCCCTTTATATTCACTCTGTGACTCTGTACAATTGTGCCTCAATTTCTTCATCTCATAAATGGGCACAGTAGTAGTACCAATGTCATAGGGTTGTTGTGATTTAATACATGTAAAGTGTCTATGACCATGCCTCGGACACACCCAGTAAAAGCTTAATCAGAACACTAGGAATGAAAGCTTCTCTTGAGGGCTAGCCTTGCTCTTCTGAAGCCCAGGAATTCCTTCTTACTTTATTACGTTTCTCAAGTCCTTCTTTGAGCCATTTGCCTGTTTAGGAATAGATGCTGCTAAGTATTATTTATTTTGTTGCATTTTTTCTGGTCACTCACTACCTAAAGCAGACCTTACATATTTTTCTTTCATGACATGAAACTTAAAACATTTTAGGGTGGATGGCTCATTAAAATATCATTTATTTTCTGCCACTGAAAGGCCAGAGTCTTCTCATCCATCACCATCCCATCCCACCCTGCCTCCTTCTCAGGCAGTACGAACCCACAGTACATTCCCAAGTTCTCTTCCACTGGCCAGCCTTCTGCCACATAAATAAGTGCTTTTAAAACCATAGAGAGAACATTCCAAAATATTTGGAATAAACCACATTGTAGCCACGTTGGTGTGTTTGCTTTTTGGTAGAGATGGAAAGAAGGAGGAAAGACGAGGCAGCTAAGTATATTACGGTATCTGAGAATGGACACATCACTACAGCATCCCTTCAGATGGTAACCATCCTAGACTATGATAGCGAGGAGGAACCTAAGAAGTGACACTGGCCCTCTGTTACAGGAGAGGACCCTGAGTTTCAGAGAGGCCACCTCTTTCCCTAGCGCAGTCAGGAATACACACAGAACAGAGCCAGCTTTCGTGCCTCAGCCCAGCATCCTTTCTTTCCTCTATCTCATGATGTATCTCAGTTGGAATGCCTATGCCGCAGTATCTCAGAGGGAAGGTAATTAAGAGTTACTATCCACGCAGCTGAACAACAAAGGTACATGGCTTTTATATAGCAAGGTACAATCTGGTGGAAATACCACTTCCATCTTCAGCTGTTCAGATAATTAATATTTTGAGAGTACTTAAAGCATGCTCACATACCTTTAATAATTCCAACAACCCTATGAGAAAACTCACTTTCTCTCGCCCAAAGTCACAGAGCAAGTAAGCCGTGAACTCCCAGGCTCAAGCTCAAGTCTTCTTTAAACACCAACTTATATTCTTAAAGAAACCATTCAGCAATTACAGAGACGGAATTAAGTGCTTGGTGTAGGAGAAAACAGAGATGAAAGAGCTCAACCAGGTAAACAACTACACAAAATTAAGGTAAGCGCAGTGACAGAGGTATGCATGGGATGCGACAGAAGCCCAGAGGAGAGGGCAGAGAACTTCTGTGGAGTATGCGATGCAAGCTACGTTTTAAAGAAAGGGAAGATGTTAGCTAGACTAGGCGTTAGGAGAATGGCAGTCGAGGGACGGAAGAACGTGTGATAGCAACTATAGCAGCTCCTTTATGTGGAGCACTTGCTATTCTCAACTATACTATATAATATATATAGTTGAAAAACACAAGGACCTGAGAGGTGAAGCAATTTGCCCAATGCCACACAGAGCCTAGATTTCAACTTAGACAGTCAGGCTTCAGGTATCCACAGGCTTAGTAACTGCCCCACAATCCACCACTCACACCATATAAAAGAACAAGACAGTGCTTGTTCAAGAACAGACTAGTTGTCTGAACTGCAGACACACAGAATATGCATGAAGAAGTGTGGTACCTAAGGCTGGAGGAATGGGCAGGAAGCAGGTCTTGATCTGTACTCTCTACAAGCATGCTCCAGTGCTTGGTGCTCGGTGCCCCGCTCTGCCCTGACAATGATGGGATGCCCGCACCTGCAGGGTATTCACCATGGAAGAGTCATAATTCAATCTATGATTAGACAGGTCCTCCCAGAAAACACAAAGGGGATAAATTAGAGGGAGGAAGAATGGAGACAGAGAGACCCGTTAACAGTCTATTATAATAACACAGGCAAGAAGTAGCAATGAATGAAAGTAAGACAGTGGTACTGGGCATGGAAAAGAAAGATGGATTCAACAGATATTCCGGGTGTAATACATACAAGACTTGGTGTTTGAGAGAAGAATCTCAATTCACACTCAGGCTTTTGGGGTTTTTTGGGTTTTTTGTTTTTTGGGGTATTTTTGTCTGTTTGTTTGTTTGCAAAAGGTGAATGATGGTGTTATCCATTTAGACATCAAATACAGAAGGGGGAGGGGATTGGGGATGTTGTGTGGAAATTCATTCAGCTTTGGACATGATGATTTTGTGGTATGGTGAGAGAGACCAGAGAATTCTCTGACAGTTAGTTGGGTACATAGGTTCAGTGCTCACAGATTTGGAGTCCAAGTTTGCGGAACAACGTATGGTGCGTGGTAGGGAGGGCCTAGGAATAAGAGTAGCCAGGCAGCAGTTTCAGAGTCAGAGGAGGAGCAGACCAAAGAGGGAGCCCCAGGAAATGGCCATTTAAGAAGCTGGTGGAAGGAGCACACCCAAGAGGCTGCTGGAGAGGGAGGAGAGACCTGGGAGATCCCGGAGCCACTGAAGTACAAAGGAGAAGGCATTTCAAGGGGAGAGGACTGGCCCGTGGTATCAGCTGCTACAAAAAGGACACAAAGCCACCTGGAAGTGACTGTTGCCTTTACACTCACCATCACATTTCTACAAACTATTTGAAAGCTAAACCCCTACTAGGAAAAATGCAATGACTCCTTTGATTATTTAACTAGTTTGTATGTGGAACTTCCACTGTGTATATAATTGTTTACAGCTCCTTTAAGTGCAAGAGAAATTAAGGAGGAATACTAAAAAAAAATGCAACTTACAATATATTTGGGCATGCTATACACAATTAGAAAACAATGTCAACAAAGAAGTTAAATACAACAGAGCCATGGGAAGTTGCACTATGGAGAAAAAGATGAGTTAAAAAAAGAAAGACAGGTTCTGAAAGATCAACACTTTATAACAGGTATTAAAGAAGTGTATTGTTAGACTTGTGGTTGCCGGGGGGAGGGGGGATGGGAAGGGACAGACCGGGAGTTTGAAATCTGTAGATACTGACAGGTATATATAGAATAGATAAACAAGATTAGACACAGGGAATATATACAAGATCTTGTGGTAGCTCACGGTGAAAAAGAATGTGACAATGAATATATGTATGTTCATATATAACTGAAAAATTGTGCTCTACACTGGAAATTGACACAACATTGCAAACTGACTAAAACTCAATAAAACAAAATTTAAATAAAAAAGAAGTGTATTGTCAGAAGGTTAAGAAGTGGTCAGTAGCATCACAGGCAGAAGTGCGCGAGCAAATTAATCCACCAACGCATCTTTGTTATGCATCCTCTGGGCTCCACATCACCAGGAGCACCGTAGATGATGCCCTAAAGTGTAAGGTAAGGTCTTGGATAAGGGGACAGGCAATAGTAACACAGAGACAAAAGCCAGGGTCAGGAAACACGGAGATGAAAATAACGGTGTCTGTGTCAGACAGGCCAGGATTAGAGTGCCCCGTTCCACCCTTTCTAGCCTCAGTGTTGTAATTCATTATATAAAATATTCTGTTACTTCCTGATAATGTCATAAGGAAATAATAGCTAATGTCTACTGTGTACTTGCTATATTCAATATAACATAAGCTGTTCTATCTCATTTAATCAGTACACCTATCCTAATTGGTATGTTACTATCATTATCCCCCTTCTCCAGATGAAGAAACTGAGGCACAAAAGGGTTCAGAAACGTGTTCAGGAACACACAGTGAGTGGCAGAACTGGGATTTTTACTTAGACGATCTTAGCCTGGAGGACTGGCTTCTATAGATCATACTCCTCTGCCTCTCAGTAAGCATCATGGTTCCAGTAAACACAAATGTCTGTTTCATGGAGGCAGAGGGATGGGACTGTGGGATGATGGATTTGCAGAGGCAGAGAGCATTCCCAACAAGGCTGTTGTCCATCAAACCCTTCCCAAACCCAGGTGCATTAAAATTCCAATGGAGATATATATATACACTCACACACATATATGCACACATAAGCAATTCTATTTTTATATATGTGTGTGCATGTGTAAAACAGAGCAGAATTTTAAGAGAAAATATACTCCTGCAACTACAGTGATGCTTTTCCCTGCTCAAGTGAAAGTCATGTTGGCGGGAGTGAAGTTTAAATTCTCAGCCTTCTCCCCTGCTCAAAAGCAGACAACCTGTCAATCAGCAGGGAGGCACCTCAACTAAGAGTGGAAAGGCAGTCACCTAACTGCTCCCTACCAATTTAGTTAGGGATTCGTTCTAACTCTTATTTGAAGTGCCTAGAAATTAATGTAATATTTCCTGTACTCATTTGCATTGCCTGCGGGCTGGAAGCGACCCCTGTGAGGGCCACCGAGTTAGGCAGGGAGCTGTATCCAGGGCAACTCAGTACCAAGTTAAAGCAGAGGAGCCCTTGTAGAGTGAGGCTGACACTGGGATTAGGATCTGTTCTATGAGACCGTGCCCGGCTGATAAATTGAAGTGGTAATTTGGGACTTAACCAGATAGAGCAGTAAATGTATTAGAATAAGGAGAATCCGAGGGGAGCAAAGACTGGGAGAAACCATGCAAGTTGGCGAGTGAGGTTTTGTTTTGTTTTGATTTTTAAATTCCAGTCTCTCCTTTTGGCTTTGCGTTGGAATCCTGAATTTGAGCATCTCTTCTGCTACAGCAAATTATTAGTAAAGTGGATTGATTGCCTTTGTTAGTCTAAATTCCTGTGTGTTTGCAAATACATTTCGAGAGAATGCCACTCCAGAGAAAGCTTCTCTTGGACCCAAATCACAGGGTCTATAAGTAACTCTTGACCTTGATGCATCTGTGCCCTGTGTATAATGAAAATAGGTGCGGGAGTGGTGGAAATCTTCCCAAACTATTCATCTCTTATTGATTCACTTGTTCTATTGTGAGCAGAGAGACACCTACACACTAGTTTAAAATTAGGAGCTCCCAAGACTGTGATGAATGAAAGAGACGTGATTTGCCCTCTGGGATTTCGAAGTACAGAATTTTCTCAGCCAGGAATTGTTGGAGGCCTTATTATCTTGGCACATCCTAAACACATTCATTAATTTATTTCTTTAGCCTACAGATCCCCAAACATTTCTAGGATTGCTGGTTTTTTTTTAAAGCCCAATTACTTGACAGTACTTCAAAGTGCTATATAATTTTTAAATGAATAAAAAATAATTTTTGAGAATCCAAATTAATTGAGGGAATATTATTAAGAGTGGGTGGGGAAGGCGCAAGCTTTGGAATTCCTTTTCCTACATTAGAGTTTAGTAACCCACAAATGATACTGCTGCATACCCACCAGGGAAAAACCAACTCACTCACGTGAACAGTTTCTGAAAGCAGCCTGGACCACTTTAAATGTATAGACTCTCCTCTATTTCCACTGAAAATATTTCTCTCATTCTAACACTTTTATTCTAAAAATCAGGTAAAATAAACACAGTCACCACCATGCTCACGGGAAATCTGTCACCTCGCTTTCAGAGCCAGCGTTTGTTTTTAAGCTGCTTCCCCAACTTGGAAGTTAGTAACATTTGGAAAAAGCCAAATGACTCATCCATTCCTAAATCCTAAGAATGACCCATATAACAGGGAAAAGTCACAGAGGTAAGTTGAGGCCCGTGGCAGTAAGCTTTCATTGTCATTACTGTTTTCTTTGGTCTTCTGTATGCATAGTTTTCTATCCCCCAAAGCACTTCACCCTGCCCCTCAGTGCATACGGCTCCATCCGCACAGAATGCCTTCCCAGAGGCAGACACTCCATGAAGCATTTGCATGGGCCCCTTACAAGACTCTGTCCCCAGTTTTGTATTTATAAATTGCATTATTAATTTTAAAAAGTGACCCAGCACTTTTCATTTCAGGCCCAGAAAAGCCAAAACCTAGATTCTCCTCTCTCTACTTTGTCAAACCTATTCACCACCTAAGACACTCCCTGGTCAGGCCCTGCTTCCCCCACCTCACTGACTTGTGCCCTTAAAAGCTTTGTTACAAAATAAGGAAAGAAGAAAACCTGGACCGCAAAAATATCAGACTGTTCTTTCATTAGCTTAGCCGCCTCTAAATAGTGTAAGATACGTAACATAAATAATGAGAACCATTTTAATTTGCATTCTGTGAAAATCCTATATAAATACTAGGCAGACTTAATGTTTACCTTAAAGTCACTGGTCTGCTTTTCACTGAGGTGAATGTTTTGTCAACGCAGGTCATTTGCTTACATACAAATATATTATTGATTTCGTATTGTCTTCATTTATCTCTAAAATTTTAGATACAAAATTGAGTTTCTTTTGAGCTTTTTGCAACTATGTTTGTGCTAAGTTTTTGACTTGGATTGAAGCTATAAGACTAAGCCTTAGACAGAATAAGGACAAAATGGAACACTTCTGCATTCCAAACAAAGAAGGGTCCTTAACATCATGAATAACGGGTCTAAAATATATCTGTTCATTTATTTTTTTCCTAAAGTGGCACTTTATGTTTATGTATATTTATCCTAAGATGGCACTCCTGATATCTGGCATATAGAGAACATTTGTTTTTTTTTAAACACAGCATTTTACAATTCTGAAGGAGAGATTTCTTACAAAGGGTTCCAATATGTCAGAGAAGAATTTGTAGAAGCCACTTCCACTTTTTAAAAAAGCTAAATCTTGACAACTTGTTACTTAAAGAATTTTTTGCATTAGAAAGAGAACTGATGGGAGAAAAGCAAACAAAAAATTAACTCTCCTTATTCTGTTGATCTAGAGCAGAGCTTCTCACCTCCAAGGTGCATACAAATCACATAAGGATCTTGCAGATGCTGACTGGTCTGTCCTGGGAGGATCTGCATTTCTCACAAGCTGCCTGGTGATCCCAACATTGCTGGGCCCTGGATTACACTGAGGAGCAAGGGCCTGGAACACAGCTTCATTTTCTCTCTTCCACCTCCTCTAACTTACTTTTTTTTAAAAAACATAGATCAGAAATCCTATGACATTCCCATCTCATTAATGGGAGCTCGAAATTTTTTTGTAAAGAGCTCCAGTTTTTCAAGGATTTGGGAAGTAATTAGTGTGTGAATGGGAAGATATGGCTAAAGAGAAGATCTGACTCCTAGGCTGGAAGTAAGGAAATCTGAATTTTTATTAATGAATCTAAGATTATTGACAGTATGATCCTGGACAAGTCACTGGGCTTTTCCAAACTTGGTCTCTTCATGTTTAAAATCAAGATGTTGGACAAAGTCCTTACAGAAGCCTCGATCCGGTTTCTAGATTCCATAACATTCGTTGGCCATGTGTTTGCATGTGTCATGGAGGATAACACATAATTAATCTGTTTACTTTGGCCATTTTAATAACCAGTGCAGATTGCCAATCAACATATCTGAACAATCAATATAATGATACTGGGGCTTAGTATCAATTAGGAAGATTGCTGCATAAATACTTTGTTTATTTCTTCCTTTGTTCATTTACTGCCAGCTATAGACTCTGCTTTTGTGCTTTACTCATAGTAGAGGGTCATTCCCAAAATGTGAATCAGGAGCTATGAATCAAGACGTGCGTACCACAATCAGCTGCGGGGCTTTGGATGAGTCCCTTAAACTCTCTGCAAATGGGCTTTTCAACCCCATCCTAAAAGAGTAGCACCTCGCCCTACAAACTCACAGGACCATTAAGAAGC
The DNA here is from genome assembly GCF_036321535.1 of Camelus dromedarius. NCBI lineage: Eukaryota > Metazoa > Chordata > Mammalia > Artiodactyla > Camelidae > Camelus > Camelus dromedarius. The sequence continues at coordinate 21,919,229 of NC_087450.1, forward strand.
CAGAATGGGACACAGTTTACAAAGCTGCTTTAGAAAGTTTTAAAAAGTGCTTCGCAAACACAGGTTATAGTTTTATCATTCCCCACATCGTTTCTAAATAATGTTCACAAACAGACTTTGCATTTTGTTATGCGGGCGTTTTCTTTTCATCTATTTATTGACTGAAATAAACACAAAGAGGCAGGAAAAACAGAAAGAGACAAGTAAGTGAAAGAAGACATTCCCCAACAACACACAGAGATCTATGGAAATAGATTTTCTCTGAAGAAAAGAGTCTATTAGAATATTCTTAATGATCTAATAACAGAAAGGAAAAAGACTCAAAAGTTTCATAAATCATCTTGCACTTATATTGTTATTTGGAAAAAAAGGAATTGTGTGGCAATACACAAAGTAGGAACAGAAGAAATTGTACAGTGCACATCTGCAAAGGAAATGGATGTGCACTTCGCTGGGAACAGTGTTAATAACTATGCCCACACCATTTTACATTGTGATGGAGTAACTACTGAATAGAAACAAAAAATTTCCTTGACAAAGATGCGTTTTTAATAGACTCATAATATGTAGGATTATTCTATTTTTCTTCCTACTAGATGAGTACAATGATAATTATACTAAGACTGATCTGGTTCCATCTCTTCTCATTGCTCCTTGAATGTTCAAAGTTCATGTAATAGATTAAAATATGGAGAATATGCTAACACCATCAAAGAACCTAGAGAGATTGTTTTAAGCGTTTGTTTGGATTCTTTTAAATTCTAAAACAAGCAGAAACACAGACCACTCCTGAAAGTATCAAGTAAGGTTACTAACCTTGCAGTCTTGCTAATCTAGCTTTGCTTGTCCTACCGAAAAAGCAAGACAGTTTTTCAGTCCCTCACACATAAGTTTTAGTCACATAACTGGATAAAGGTAGAATGTCCATCCTGACATAAAAGAAACAACCAAGTAAATAAACAAAAAACAGATGTGGGTGCTTCTGGATTCTTGAAGCCTGGTTAATTAGGTTAATTGAAGTTTCTGCACAATTAGAAAACAATATTATTGTAACACCTTGTTCTGTTAGCCCTAGTTGAATGTGTCCTCGATCTGTCCTAGAAAATTCAGCCTGGTTTGCATAATGAATTCTTATTTCATAATTCAGGATTTTGCACTATCTCAGGATCATCACTTCCAAACATCATCTCTCATTGTCCAGGATGGTACATATAAAAGTTTAAGATGTGTAAGCAGTTCACATCTTAAGTATCCCTGGAATTTTTTGTTTTAGCACATAACATTATTTTCTTATGGTTCCTAAAATTAAAGAGTAATTAATATGATTAATAAATAAAATTAAAGAATAAAGAACCGCCCTGGTTGAAACTCTCACTGTCTTGTGCCTAAACTAGTGTCACACCCTGCTAACCAGTCACCTAGCCTCAGTTTCTCTTCTTTCTACCTGCCGTCTACTGGCAGAATAATCTTTCTAAAGCACAGTTCTGTCAGGTCAGACCCTGGATCTTGATTCCGGCTAGAGAAAGCAACCCAAGCACTCATGTCTACCTCCCCTTCCTTTCTAAGTCACACTGAAATGGCACAAGAGGTTGTTTTGTGTTTTGTTTTCCAAAAAATAAAACCCTAAGAGTTCTGGTAAATAAGAAAGCCAGCCGGAAGCAAACCGTAAAGTTGGAGGAAACTGATTCAAAGAAAATGAAAAGGCTAGAAAGGAAACTACGGCCCAAAACACCAGAGGAAATATCAGCCCAAGCTGAGTCAACAAACCCAAAGAGTAGGGATGGGCTGTGGGGCTGTCAGCAGGGAGGGAACGGAGTAAACTACATTCTGAGCAGTTGAGCCACAAAGATCTTTCTCCCTACTCTCCCTCTGCAGCATGTGATGTAAGCGCTAGCAAACTATAGTTTTTTCCCCAAGAGAGAAAACCGAAGAATTGCTTTCTTAAGAAAGTGGGTGATACGGCTGGTAAGTAAGCCCAGGGAGAGAGTTGGGCCTGAGAGAGAAACAGAGCAGAGCTGGATGTCATAGCAGAGACCTCCTCACCAGCAACCGAGGGGGAGACAGGGATCAAAGTGCTCCACGGCCACAACGAAGCCTCCTCATTGGGAGCTGTGGGAGCCCCCGAGGGCCCAGCGGCTCCGCACCCACACCTTCTCCAGAAACACCTCACAAATGCCTGGCGGGGCTTCCCTCGGAGGGGAAGTTCTGCTGGAAACTTGCATGGCTGCCGTGCAAACAGACCTGGAGGACCAACATATCTAAGGGACACCAACAGCATGGGGAAAAAAAGAACCAAGAAGAGTTTGCAAAATAGATGAGTGAATGGAGAAAAGACATTGTTCAGCAAACAAAGGAAAGTGTTAAAATTATAATTAGTATCTTTAAACAGCGGAAAAAATATGATATCCATTAACAAGAACAGGTTGCTTACGAAAACAAAGAGAAAGGAAAAATTCCTGGAAATTAAGAAAAAATAAATAAATAAAAGACTGCTAAAATTTAAATCCATATCCATTGGACTTGGACGCCTGGGATTCCCTCCTTCCAGCAGTGGGAGTTTAGTGAAATACGACTTCCTTTACTTTGCCCGAGTCCAACCAGAATTTATAAAAATTGAACAATATTTACATAATACTGTTTTATTGGGTTAAAATGTATAGAATCATCCTACAGCAGTGAAGAAGATGAGGAGGAAGAAGAGAAGGAGGAGGATTGGGAGGAGAAGAGGAGGAGAAGGCAACTTAATTGTGACGACAGGATAGAACATATGTGTTATCAACCTGACAAAACTCAGAATTTGGAGAAGTTACGAGGATGTGGAAGGCAGTGACTGTGTGAAATGAATTCATCTTTCATCACAGACAATCATCTGAGTAGTCTAAGACTGATAACTCAGAAAATGAAAGAATAACTTTATTCCCTGATAATATAATTGAGTAGAAGAGCAAAAAGAGGGACGTGACGGTGGAAGAAGCACGAAAGAGCTGAAAGTGATTTCCACGGGGAGTAAAGCTGTTAATGGTTAAGAGAAAGTTTCACTTTTTGTTTTTGCCCCCTGGACAGTTAAAAAATTTTTAAAAATTAAGTAGAGGTATTATTTTTATTTTTAACCCAAATTAATCAGAAGTGCCTCTGAACCAGTGCCAGTTAGCTGAAATTTCAGTGTGTATACAGTTTTCCCCGGCAAAATGTCAAAGACACAAGATGTTTTCTTTCATTAGCCTTGACGACATTTTTCTCATGGACTTTACTGTAAGACTGAAGCCTAAAAGGTATTATAAAAACACGAATTCCACAATCATATTCTAACCTTTTATTTTAGTCCTCAGTTTAAATATTAAAATTAAATAAAAGGACTGATTTAAAAATTTATCAAATCAGGTTTTCTATGCAGCAATGGCTTAGATATTAGAAAAGACTAAGGGAGTTGATGAGACATAAATCATACAAATTCAATATAAACACTGTTTTTAAAAGCAAGAATTACTCCAGAAACCATATTCTTTCCATGTTTGTTTTCTTTTGCTCTTAATTCATGACACACACCCAGCTTAGGATATCTGCAGGCTGATCCTGATCACCTGGAAGACTTAGTCAGCTATACCAACTGGATGCTCACACACACAGAGCTGTGTATTTCACTTCTGATGCTACTCTACTGGTGTGCATGTGTGTTTCTGTGTGTTTGCATTCACGTGTCTATAAAAAAAAGCACATTTACACCTTGGTTACCTTGGATCAAATTATAAATGGCTTATGTCTCTGGTATTTACAGACGGTATAACCACTCAGAAGCCCATCTTTAAAGCATGTCATTTTCCCAAAACATACTTAATAACTGTTGTTATCCAAGTTGTTCCTAAAAACTGCCCGAGAGGACTTCCTATATTCTTAGGAGTGTCTTGAGTCTCTGCTAGGAGTTAGGGCTGTCAGATTATGGGAAAGGTCATGGCTTTGAAAACCTCGTATTTTCCATGGCCTCAAAAATACAAGACAGCTTTCTGTGGATTATTACTCCCATCCCCAGCCAGAGAAATAACAGCCCATATTACAGCTATGTTCCAGGGAGTATGGTACATATTGCACTTTGAAATATAAGAAGCCTTACCTAGGACTTGAAATCAAATCACTGCCTCACCACTGGTAAAACAGAGTGGAGGATATCCCTTGGCTCAAACTGAAAGACACCATTTTTGAGTTTAATGCATTTTCTCTCCTACCTGCATGCATTTGTCTCATATTGGTTGTCACTCTTCTAGGTTGGGGGGAGGGCTCAAGCCCCCCATTGAGTATAACTTCTTTAAAAATAAAGACTAAGAAAAATCTAAAACCAATTGCAAGAATTCTAAGACTGGTTCCTGATGTTGTCAAAGAACAATGTGTAGAAGCATAATGGAGGAGAAAGACATTTTTCTTTTCTCTTCTCTTCATTGTTGGGGAAAATTTAAAAATTTATCAAATCCTATCTACTATGTGTGACTCATTTTGCTCTGCAGCATGACAGATACAAAGCAGTATACGGAGCTATCACTATGGAAAAGGAACTTAAAAACCAGTTGATGAGATGACAAATAAATATAGAGAAAAAAAACATTGCAACATGGCAACACATGATGTGTTTCAAATGAATGGTCCAGACCACAGTAGCTCAGCAAGGAAGAAAGAAAATTATTATTATTTATCACATGCCAGCCACATGCCAAGCTAATATATATAATGCATTTAATTCTTACAACAGCCATATGGAATTAATATTACCATCTCCACTTTAAAGTCAGAGTAAGTGAGATTGCTAAATTGAGGTTAACTAAATCGCCCAAGTTCGTGCATCTAGACTGTGGCATATTCCAACAAAATATGACTCCAAAGTCTATGTTTCCGTTAAAGCACATTTTGTGCAGACGGAGCAGGTAACCATTTGTAGCAATGGTGACATGTGAAATTGGGACTTAAAGGAATGGTAGATGTCGGACAGGTGGAAAGGAGAGAGAAGGGATGGAAGGGCATTTTAAGCAGTGGAAGAGTGTGAGTGAAGAAATACACAGGTGTATGTGGAAATCCCTGATGTCGAAGGTTTGTTCAGTAGAATGTAAGACAAGGCTGATAAGCCAGGTTGAAGGTCAATCCCCCGGTTTTAAATGCCCAGGAATATAGTTTCAATTCTGCCCTTTAGAGCAAGGAAAAGCCAAAGAAAACTTTTAAGCAGAGGAGAAGTTCCAAGCAGTGGCAATAATACAAGATTCTCCTGAGAAGTATGCAGAATGTCTTGGGGGGTGGGAAAAAGAGAGGTGTGGTATGAAGAGGTCTGGGGGCTCCTGTTATGACTGTAAGTGTCTCAAAGACTAAGAACTTCAAAGAGACACCGACACACCACTTTAAATTTGTCCCATGCATGCTCTGTATCTATTAAAATCTGGCTTCATTTTCATTTATTTTACTATTTCTACTCAAAGGAAAACATAACTTCAAAATGAAGCCCCAGTTCTAACCAGTACCTTCAGATCCTTGATGTTAATGGGTCAAGTCCCCAGAGGGCTCCACATTTAGAAAAGACTGTTTGCACATGTGAACAGGGCTCATACATTTTGTCCATGCCCCGAAATAACTGATGTACTCCAGTAGATGGTGTATGTTTTTTATAATTACACAAGAAGAAAGCATTCTTTATGGAAATAAATGTGCTTTTTAAAAACACATTTCTGAAAAGCAGCAGGCAAGGCATTAATAACAAAGTGAAATGATAAACTGAATGGAACTCTGAGAAAAATTCTATATTTGTATTATACAGGCATTGTTTTCATTCCTGGCACCTTATTTTTCATGTACATAAAGAGAACGCAAGCTACAGCAGGGTGAGACAAAGATCAATGCTGAATGTATTACTTGGCACTGGTCAGATGCAGTTTAATAAGAAAAAAATTGATCCATTAAGCTAAACCTAATTTTTGGCCAAAAATGGTTGAAATCTCTTCTTTATATTGCTAGCTTCATAAAGACCTATAATATTTGGAAGAAACAACTCAAAGCTGAGTTTAATAAGATTAAATGTATTGCAAATATACTTAACAAGAATCTATCAAGTTGTTAATGATTGCTATTAATATCAAACAATTTTTGTATAGAATTTTTTATTAGAGCAATTGTAAAATACAGCCATAAGAAATGCAATATAAAAAGGTTTTCAGGTAATTTGTAACAGCTACAATTGCAGAACTCAAATCTTAACCTACAAGATACAGTAATTTATTTTATCAATCAGTTTCTAACACAAGAGCAATTCAATTTGTAAAGTATTTAAGTGCTGGTCTTAGGCCTGTATAGCCAAGTTCAGAAGGACCTCATTCACAGCAGGTGGTACTGCTGTCACATGTCGGGAGATTATAAAGTAGAGGATTTGGTGTTAATACTTGAGATTATTTTTGAAAATTCAATGCTAATTTCAAAGAAATTATCTTAATTCAGCCTCATCTCAGATCATTTGAAAAAGCAGAAATTTTAGTCTCAAATTTCATGAATCATGGAACTTTAAAGATAGTAGGGGATTCATTGTCTGGTTCAATCTGCCCATCTATAGATACAGAAATTATAACTACAGACTGATTCTGTAAAATAATCTGCCAAGTGTGTGTACACTGGAGGAATACCAAATGTTTTTCTTCACAAGATGAAAAATGCAGCAAACGAAAACTGAGACTACAGAAAAGTGAAATAGACACTTATAGCCATGACCACAACATACCAACTGAAAAACACATAGACAATAAATACCTTTTTACCTAAATAATATAGACTGTGATTTGAATGCTCAAATTCTATACTCTATTTGTATTACTCACTAACAATTACATATTCACTATTACATTACAAGAAGTCCAGAAACACACACACATACTCACCCATACACATTTTGCTCAGAACTTAATCAGTATGTAAAATAGATCCATGAAAATTAGAAAAATTTAAAGATCATGATTTACTAAGCAATTATACTAATAAAATACTTTTAAATGACTGTATTCTCAAAAATGTGGAAAGGAAAATCATATCCTTGTATCTGTTAAAAAAAAAAAATCCCCTGCAGCCTAGGCACTGAGTGATGAGCTATGACCTTTTACCTCCAGGGTACCAATTTAAATCTTCTCTGCATCAGGAAGGAGAAAATATTGTTTCCATTTTAATGGCTGTCCAGTGTTCTATGCAAAATGGATAGGAGGTTTCAGTTCAGTTCTTGGTAGATAGATGCTTACATTATAGAATTGTCACCCAGGAGAAAAGACAAGAACTAAAAGATTATGGTGGAGAGGCACCCTCTCAGCCTACATACAGCACATCCCGAGAGTGGGAAAGACACCTGGGGACCTTAAGAATGCCTTTCAGTTCATGGGAGCTAACTGACTATGCCTCATAATTATTGGATTTATTACAATTTGTAAAATCCGAACATTTGCATGTTCTTATGTTTTTATACGCAGGACACCAGCTTGCACTAGAAACATTGGTGGTCAAGTACTCTGATCACTATGCCACAGGGAGCTGAGAATACCTTTTTCTGAGTTTTAACTCCTGAATATTTTAACTGCAAAAGTATGATATAAGAACAGAATTGATGATTAATTTGTATTTAAAGCATATCAATCACCTCTTGGTTGCCCAGCTAATACTGATTTAGAAAAATACACACTTCAGTTTATATTGATCTGCTTCTCTAATTCTTCATCAGAAGGGTCTAATATGGTTGCTTTTGCAATTTACTTTCAAAGTTATCCTTTTAGGAGATGAAGTAACCAAAAGATATTGAAAATCCAAAGTAAATTACATCGTACCAGTTAGACTTCCCTGAAGGAATGGATACACCCTTGTAATCCGCTCAGCTCAGAGCTAATAGGCACAGGATTCAGCTCTGTCATAATCTTTACTAAACTATGACTCTTTTTTTGGCACACAACATTTATCTTCAGGACATCTATCAAATATTTAGTGTATCTTCTAACACAATTAAATTTACTATTAAATTACAATCTACATTATGAATCAGAGCTTTAAAATGTACATAAAATCCAATATTATGTTGTGATACTTATCAAAGCACACCAAAAGGGGATGCTTTGGAAAATATGATTCTTCATTTTTAAAGCTTTAAACAAGCAATTTAAATTCTTAAAAAAAAAAATCCTCAGTTTCTTAAAATTGGTTTACTTCTAGAAGCTGAGTGTATATATAATTTGCTAATGGGGAAAGGGCCTAAACACACACCTCTAAATGAAACTAGAATGTGAATATTGCCACAGGAGAGCACACAACAGTTGTGATCTACAAGAAAGTGAAACTGAATCATATCTATCCATGCATCCATGAATGCAAACAGAATATAAACATGAGTGTATGTAGACATACATATATACACGCACACACACAACTTGCATGAAGACAGATGGATCAAACATACATATATTTAGTACCTTTAATACTATAAAATGAAAGTTAGAGGACATACCAGGTGATAAAGACCATTAAAAATTTTCAGAATAACTAAGTTTAACTAAATATAATCTCTAGAGTAAAAATAATGCCAGAATAAGAAAAAGCTTACTTTACCAGGCCTCCTATCCCTCAATGTCTTCCAGAAGAAAAAACTGCACGTAAAACTGCAGTGGACAGAATATCTAGAAGCAATCAATGTTTCAGAATTCACTGAACTGTGAAAAGGAAATTAATATAAGAGAGCTCAACATTAACAAAAATAAAATTCTAAGAGAATTGATCTAAAGGAATTAAGGATGGTGAAGGAGCTTTTAAAGGGAAGTAAGTTCTGGAAACTTCTGTAAAGCTCTAGGCGATACCAGGGAACTCATGGGAGGGCTGACTGGCAATTTACTGCATGGTCCAACAAGAAAAAAAATGTAAGAGAGGAAAACAAAAATGAAAATTATTAACCATCTCATAAAATAATTTTCTTCCATTCCATTAATATGAGTTGCTGCCAACCAACATGTGTCTGTATTCCTTTAAAAATTGGTAACAAATCTATAGAACAAATCTATGACCACATGTCATCATCCATATGTTTACTACTGTTAGTGTACAACTGGTTTTTGTTAACTCACATGATATCTAAGTCCTGAAGCTACAAATAGAATCCAGGTCTTTTGATTTTTAGTTTACCTTAAAAGTTATTTTAAATGCTGCTTTCTATGATACTTCCTAATAATATGCAGTCAGTTTCCAGTTAATTAGGATAAAGGGGAGACAGAGGCCATAGATCACCAAAATCATAACTAAGACAAAGCATAAAAATACATTTTAAATGCAGTTAACATACACTTACCTGGTTAAAATTTCATCCAGTTGACTAATTTAATTATGATGCATATAGACAATAGATTATATGCAACTATTTTTTAAAAGATGAGATTGATATATTTATATTTACATATGTATATATGATTGTACATATAAATGTATACATATATATTGAAATATAGAGACAGAAGTATACTGTAATTCATCTGAAAATTGTATGTTTATATGCACATAAAAATCTGACTTTTATTTTTACACCTGAAAGGATGTACACCAAAATGGAGTGATTGCCAAAAATTACGTCCAGTATCTGGATAGTGTAACTTGGTCTTTTTTTTTTTTTGCTAGCTAGGTCTTCCTATAGATCGTAGCTCTCATTTCCTCTTCTCAAAACACCCTCCTGTCAATGGCACAAACCCTGGCTCCAACACATCAACATATTATCATCAGCTTGTTAAATATGAATCCCATGGTGTTGTTTGTTTCAGGCTAACCTACCAGAATGCTCATCAAAGTTATCTTCCATTCTGAAACCATCAAACACTTTGCCTTATCAGCCTGGTTTAATCCCAAATCAGGCTTTTCCTGTGCCCCAATCTGACTGAAAAGAGCCTAGCATTTCTTTGTCAAGATCACCATAAAATAGTGCCTTTTCACAGTTTTGGGGCTTTTTCTCTTTGTTTTTCAGTCTCTTTGAAGAACTTAACCTATACTCAAAAGAAATTAATTTATATTTTCTTTTAAACAACCTTCCTCTATTTAAACTATAATGCAAATTGCTTAACATTTTCCTCATTACCTAATTGATAATTTCAAGATTTTTTTTTTGAATGTTAAGCATTATCCTGTTTACACTAAGTTGACAACATTTTAAATGCTTGGCTACTTATCTGATGCATAGGTGGCATAGACTTTTGCATGTAGCAGGAACTATTGTGTGACATTTATTAGTTAATACATATTTCTAAACAGTAGATGTCTTCTAATAGCTAGGGAGTTTGTCTTGAGTCGATTTATAGTGGTTCTATTTCATTTTTAACCACAGTTAATTTGCAAATGGATTGAATTTTAATAAATTATATTTATTTTTTGACCATTGCCTCTCTTGCACCACTAGCTAGTACAGTACCACATAACTAAATTGAGTGGATAGATAGTATAAATGCACAAAGAAAGGCGTTTACTGGGGTGTTGAGAATCTTTCCATTTGTAAAGTCATCATCCCACCCCTTTAATTCTTTCTGCTCTTCCCCACTTGAGATAGGAAGGAATGGGGCAGGGCACGACCATTAAAGGAATGACACAGATGTTGAGGATATGACAAAAACTGGTTAGAACCAACTAGGCCCAAGACAGAGAAAGCTCTGACTTCCGGTAGAACTTGTGCCTCATCATACGCTCACTGTAATACACAGCATGCTAAATGACACACCTATGGGGACCACGACAGTTCCTACACTGACCATAAAAGGCCAAAAAGTGGGTGGTGGCCCAAGTCCTGGAAATCCCCACCCCTTCCCCAATATAGTTGGAATAATCCTCCCACTTGTTAGCCTATGAAGCTACCCAGCCCATAAAGACTAACAACCCCATACACCAGGGTGCTCTCACTTTCTGAGAGGGTCCCCATTCTGCCTGTGGAATGTGTATCTCTCTACATAAACTTGCTTTCACTTTACTTCAGCTAGCTCTTGCATTCTTTCCTGTGCAAAGCCAAGGAACATCACTTGGCAGCACATCCCAGGAACTCGCCTGAGACCTGGGACAGGACCATTCTCCCACTCCCCTCTTCTGCATCACACTGAGAAAATGAGAAAGAAAAAGAGAGAGAGCAATTTTTAAAAAATTCTTTGGTTTGGGTGTTTATTCGCTTCATCTAGAACATTGTTCATTAAGCTGCTCAAAATATTTGCAAAAGATGTGTTATTTTACTTAACTAGTAATTATTTTACTTAATCTGTCTTTTCCTCAATCATGGGAAATAGATTTAAGGGACGACAATGGTAACATAGGATACTGAAATGCTAAGTGTAGACAAGGTCTTAGCAGTGATTCATCCAGGTATATAGGGTATTTTCAGGATCATTTACCTGTGCTGACCCAGCACTTTTGGGAGGAATCTAATTAAAACTGTCAAATGTTATTGTAATTAGTCCTTAAAATTAACTATATTCAAAATGACTGAGAATAAATATTTATTAACAACTATGATGTTTAATCAATAATACCCTCAATTTGATCATTTTAATATACGTTACATATAAATGTGCATTTCAATTATTGAAACACATAGCTCTCCCTAGGCCTACAGGAATTTTACATATATAATTTTTTACACATCTACTTGTATACGTGTGGTGGTGTGAGCGTTGATAAACGTCTCTACAATATTTATATCTTACTTTGCATAGCTATATACTATGTGGCCTATGTATAAAAATGTTAGAAATAAAAATTACTGACTTATATTCCTGAGTAGAATAAAGAGTGCATAAAGGGGGAAAAGGAACATGGTATCCATAGGACAGATGTTAGAAGACTTCACAGAATGAAAAATTAAACGGAACAAAACAAAGAGATCAAATGGGAAAAGCAAGAAGATAAAAAGGAAACTACATTATAAGTTTCTCCAGATAAATTGATTCTCATTTTCTGGTTTTCTTCTGTCCACCCTCAGCACCTACATGGCCACTTAACACATGGTGGGCTTTCATTAAATGGAGCTGACCTGCTGGGAAGATAGAGCAGTAAGTGTGCTGGCTAAGGAGAGAGGAAACGTACGCCTGGGCAACATGCAAAGTTAACAGTATTCATTCTCCGTATTACCTAACGGATATTTTCCCTTCCCATATCACTGATGAAATTTTATTGGTTTTAATTTTTTAGACCCCCAAATTAATATCTTAATCATTAAGAGAGATGCCTTCTCTTTAACATGTAGTTGACTAAGTTTCCAAAAAAAAAAAAAAAAAAATTCTCAGGATCCTATCCAAAAACAAACAAATGACCAAAGCAAAAGAAAACTACAATATAAACAGAAAGTACAAAGATATTTTTGTCTGGTGATACCAGCCTTAAAAACAAATGCTCATTTACTGATAATGAGCTTTAGACATTCCTATAGTTAACCAGCTGAAAGAGAAAAGGTCCAACTTTAAAATCGTAAAAAAGAGCTACCTGCCCACAGTTCTTTTCTCTCTCTGCAATCAGAATTACAGAATTCTCATTGAAGGAATTAAGGTTATATTTTCCAGCCTTGGAAATAGGGGACATTATTTTCTTAAAGGGAACACACATACGAAAGCTGAGGCTCAATTATTCAGACAACAGAGAAATCATTCACCAGAATATGTGGCCCTAAAGATGCTTTAAAAAATATATATATATATCTTTTTTTTCTATGACCATTACCTATTGTTCTTACAGGAAGGTAGGAGAGTGAATCTGTCAACCCAGTTTGGCAACCAAAGACCGTAAGAGAAATTATCCTTCAGGGAAACAGCCCCAATACACTTTTAAAAAATAATCAGCTTCAAAAATCAAAACTGCAGAATGTTCTGAGTTCACGAAAACATAAAAATTTTTAACCTCAGAGAAGTAAACTTGTGGCTATTTTCATTACCATAGACAGCACAGTATTTCAGAAATGATCTCTTCATTACCAACAGGTACCAAACAAGATTTATAAAAGCATAGAAAAAGATTTTTTTTTATTCATCAAAAAGGAACAGAATGATATATAATTAAGAGGCAAGGTCATTTAGGAGACAGTCCAGTCCAGTACAATAGGGCATGGGTTTGAATCTCACCTGTGCCATGCTAATTCGACCATGGGCAAGTCACATAACTTCTTTAAAACACAATTCAGTAAAATGGAATTATTATTAGAAAAAATACAGTTACCAAGAGTTTCTATTTCAGATTTGTTCAGGGGAGAAAGTTAGTCCTTGAGAATTCAAGTTATTTCTTAGCCCAATGCCATAAATATTCTTAAAGTAGAAATATATGCAGGGAATTTCAAAGAACAAACGTCAAGTACTTTTGGTGCATAAGATAAGACCATGTCTATGTGTGTATGAATATGTTAAATATACATCAAAAATTTCCCAAAGTCTACATAAGAAATGACTGGTAGTATTTCTCTCTGGGAAGTGAGACTGGAAGTTTTAAGGGGGAAGAGCTCAGGAAGGGAGATTTTTAACTTTCATTTTATTCCCTCCTGTAATGTTTAAGCCTTTAACAATGTACATATATTATTATATGATTCAAAAAATAATTTGGAAGACAAACGAATTATCTCAAACATCAGCATGAGGTAATATATCTTTTTCAGTATATGAAAGTAATTAATCCATACTCCTTTTCTCACAAAGACTAAATCATCTATGAAACTTAAAAGTACAAAAATTTACAAAAAATAGTTCATTTATAATAGGAGATTAAAATGGCAATAAATGATTTTTTAACAATGCCTCGTAAGTACACGGTGCCTTTGGGCTTATGACTAACATTTGTATTGCAAATAGTACAAAATGTTCTCAACATATGGTCCTTAAGACATAATCAACCATTACTATTACCACTTCCATTTTCATAACGATGATGACTGTAAACACCTTAGGAAAAATGGATACACTTTTAGGACAGGGAGCAGGATCATTCTTATGTGTCTTAGCATCTCCATTCATACCACAGTGCTTGGCACAGGATAGATTTTGAGCAATTAATTGTGGAATAAATAAACATAAGAATAAAATTTTTAAATGAATGAATAAAAGACACAGTGGCATACCCATTCAACACTTGCCCCAAATGGTTAGTGACCATGTTAGAAATGTCCACTCTTTCATCCTCAGCTCCATCCTGCTCAGAAAACCTGTCCCAGCCCCTTAAAGTAAATCTCTGCTGACTGGCCAGCGCCTCCTGCTTTTGATCCAAGTTGACTGGACCAGAGGTGGAGACTGACATGAACTAAGCTAATAGATCCTCTTATTTGTCATTTGCTTCTTTCTGTTGGACGTTCAAACAGGAAAGCTGAATTTGGACCGTGTGAAAATGGAGGAATGAAAGTCAGTCTCCAGAGGTAGAGAATAACATATCTAAAACTCAAGAGAAAAGACATGACTCTCCTTATGAAGCTCAACTACAATGAATCCCACTGGGTTTTCTGAGCTACCACTAAGTTCTTCCAAAAATTCTTTTTTAAAAAACTTTATTTTAAGTGAGTTTGTGTTCCATGCAAATAAGCATTGAGACTCCCCGTACCACAACTACCTACAGAATTTTCAGACCATGTTCTGGCATCTCCAACTATTAATACAGATAAACCATACGTTCTGATATCTAAAGTCAATCCCTCTACTTGTGCACTGGATCACATTCCTTCTCACCTACTCTAGGAAACGTAATCCAACAATTCCCCTTTTTCTCAACTACATCAGTGATTTTTAGCTATCTACTAGATTCATCTTTTCAGGACATACAAAATAGCTGTTATTTCCTCTCATCTTAAAACAAAGCAAAGCTTATTTTGACCCAGTGGTGTGGTAGAGCTGCCTCCTGCCAACTGTCAAGAGCTCGCTGTGCACATCTCAACTCTTCCCTCAGTGAAATTGTTTTTTTCCCCAAAGAACTGGTTGTTAAGTACCTACCATGTTCTTGACCTCACTATCTTCACCAAGTTATCATCCCTTGTCTTTGCTATCCTTTTCAGCAAAATATATAAAAAGAGTTGTGCATAAACATTTTCTCTATTTGTTCACTTGAACAAATGACAATCAAGCTTTGTCCCTATCACTCTATTGAAACTGCTCTTATCAAGGTCTCCAAGGACTTCTGCATTGCTAACTCCAGTGGTCCATGCTCAGTCCTCATATGACTTCATCTATCAGCAAGATTTGACCCAGTTGATTCTTCCTCTCCTCCCTCACTGGTCATTTCTTCTCAGTCTCCTTTGCCTGTTCATCCTATTTCCCTGACCTGTCAGTACTGGAGTGCTCCAGGGCTCAGTCATTGGCCCTATTCTCTTCTCCATCTACGCTCACTCACTTGGTGCCTACATTCAGACTCGGGGCTTTAAATACCACCTAGAAGCTCATGGCTCCCCAATCTATATCTCCAGCCTAGACTTTTCTCTTGAATTGAATATTCTTAGATCCAACTGACTGCATCTCCATTTGGATATCAAAAAGATATCTGAAACTCATTAAGCCCAAAACTAAACTTTTAAACATCCTTCTCAAATCTGTTCCACCAGCAACCGTACATCTAAGACAATAGCAACACCATCTTTCCAGTTGCTCGAGCCAAAAAACCTGGAGTTATCTTCGATTTCCTTCTTACACGCACAAGCTTAATCCACTAGGAAATCCTGTTGGTTCTACCTGGGAACTCGCTCCAACACATGACTTTTTTTGCCCTATTCCACTACTGCTAGCCTGGTTTAAATTTATAGCATGGATTATTCTCAGTCTCCAGTAAGGTCCTATATTGTACTGTTACCACAGTCCCTATATTGTTACAAAAGCCAGAATGACCCCGTCAAAAGTAAAATCAGAACATGTCACTTCTCTGCTCAAAATCCCAGGATTACATCCTAGTTTGCTGAGAGTAAAAGTTAAAACTCGGGAAATTGCCTACAAGCCCTTCATGATCTAGAGTCTTGTTAACTTTCTGAACCATCTCCAAGGATTCGCCCTCACTCATCATTTTCCAACCACACTGAGGTTGCACCTTGAATTTGCTGGATATGCTTCTGCCTTTGGGCTTTTGTTCCAGCTGTTGGCTTTGCCTGAAACCATCTTCTCCCATCTATGAACGTGGCTGACTCCCTTACTGCCTTTCAGTCTTTCTTCACCTCTTCCATGTTCAACCTATTGTGACTTACCTTTTAATCTATTTTGTAATTTATTTATTTGTTATGTTTACTGTCTTCCTTTCTTCACAGAACATAAACTTCACAAGGGCAAGGATTATTTTCTGGTTTGCTGATGACCCAAGTATTTAGCTCCTAGCAATATCTCACTAAATATTTATTGAGAAAAAAAATAATAAACGAATAAAGAGCATAAACGGCAAAGGCCTTACTGAACTATCACACAGAAACAAATCTGTGATTATAAACATTAGAAGTTTTAGAACTGTTTTCTTAATGAAATTTTCACTTCTACAGTTTTCTAGTTGAAATTTAAAATTTACAGAAAAAATGCAGCAGTATTCCCACAACTGTACCTAAACCTCTCTCATATCTGGGCTTCAAATCCTGGCTCTTATAAGAGCTCACAGCTCCTATAGGAGTTGTGCATTTATCAGTGGTGACACAAATGTGCCCGGGTAGTATTTTGTACATATGGTGTTAACTTTTATGCTTTAATATATATGTGCAATATGTCTGAATTATACTTGCTCTAGGAACCATCACTTTTATTCCACTGACTTTTGTGTATTTAAAACCTCAGGCATAATACAGTATTGAATTAAAGTCTTTTTGGTTGTTTAATTTCCACAGAAGTAAGACAAAGAATAATTGTTCTAACATAATTTTCTTCATGGTTTGTACAATGGAAAATTCTCCCAAGTTTAGGAAGGGCATGAGAACTAAGTATTAGAAAATGGATGTGAGGTACCCAAACATCTCTGCATCAACTTCAAGGAGGTTTCTAACACATGCTTATTATGCTGAATTCATTCAAAATAAGTTAAGTAACAGAATAATGTATGGAGCTTATAAATATATTGATGAAATACACTTATTCAGACATGAATTAAAAACCCATCATAGCCAAGGATGCAGTCATTTCACACTAAATCTTATTTTGTACTCTTCAATTTAATCTTATAGTTATGACAACACAAGAAGGCACCTGAAAAAGAGTGCTTAATTAATTTTAAATGTCATATGCCCATTTAAACAAAGAGAACGAAAAAGAATGAACACAAATATAACGAGGCTAAAAAACTGATTTTGGAAGAAAACATAAAAATCTCCAACACAAAAGAATAAAAATTAGGAGTATGTATGATGAATGCATCATCTTAATTTAGTATTAACTAAATTAATAACTAGATGGGATAGCCTTTAAAAACATATATAATTAACTGATACGCAAATATTAGAAGGGGAGGGTATATAGCTCATGCTTACAATACACAAGGTCCTGGGTTCAGTCCCCAGTACCTCCTCTAAAAATAAATAAGTAAACCTAATTACCTCCTCCCAAAAAATAAATAAAAATTTTTTAAAAAAGTAAATACTATATAAAAACACATAAACATACCTAAGAAATACTTCAAAAAAGTTTGCAAATACATAGAATGAAATATAATTCTACAAAATAGAAAGATTAGCTGAATAAAACATTTTCTAATACTGTATGGACTGTATTCAAGCTCATTTTTATCTATATTTGTCAGAAATTTTGTCATAATTGAACTACATCACATTCGTAGCCTATAGACAGAAAGGAGTTTGGCCCGGGATACAATATAGAACATCCATTATTGTCAGGGTAGAAGACCCGTATTTTCTAAACTAGTTTCAATTTCAAATATTCTCTCCCCACTTAACACTTTGTATGAACCAATGTTTTGTTCAAACATATAGCTTGAAAAGTCTCTTTGCCTACTGTAATTCTAAACTTATAAAAATTAAGAAATAATTTCCTTAACATATATCAATCCAAAAAGTAAGATTTCAGGGAGAATATATGTATGAATCTCATTAATTCAACAGTTTTTTTAGTACTTTGGCATCATCTGTATATAAATAACATACTAGTAATAATCAGTTGTTATCTTTTTCATCTGATAGGATCAGATCACTACCTGAAAAATCTTATTAGCTCCAAGTTTTTGTAAGTGAAAAGAAACTGCATTTTTCTTATTTCACAATTATTTTCACTAACCCATACTGGCCTCTCCACCAACTCCTCAAATTTGTTTAAATTAAATAAAGTATTGGTTTAAAACACCTAGACAGTTACTTAACCAGGTAACCTGAGGAAGCTGCTTGAAATTATGTTCACTGATACACTCACTTAAGTCCAATGTGATGATCACAGAATCACCTGCCTTTGCTAGAGGTAAAGGACTCCCCCAGGGACGAATAGTTTTTCTAGAACTTTTTGCATAGGTCCACTTTGAGATTACTTACAACTCTCCTTTGAGAATTTCCTAATATCAAACAAACACAAAGAACAAAAACATCAGGGAAAGATTTGACCCTAAAGGTAGGACTGTCCTAGTTGTTCAGCTCTACTTGTACCCGGGTGGGTAAGAAACCAAAAGACTGTTATAATTACTCGTCCATCAGCCCAGAAGCCAGCACAGGAGGAAGATGAGCATACAGCAAGGTGAAGCGGGTGATGGGGAAGACCAGCTGGGAGCCCAAGAGTCAAATGGCCCCTCTCTCTTCTGTGGTTACTGGTGCACAGATGCCTGGGCAGCTCACCCCTGCCTGCCATCTTGTTTTCATTTCTCACTTTATTTTTCATCTCCATGATGTTCTGTTAGCTTCCTATTAACATCCATCAGAAAACCTAGCTCCAGTTCCAACCAGCCTAAGGGCAATAGGTTGAATCGGGTCATGGAAAATATAAAATAACTAATCTGGTTTTCACAAGGTCTTCATGGACTAAGAGGAAATTATTCAGAAAGCACTGAAGGAAATAAATATTCATTTTCTGTCTTTCTGTCTGTATTTCTCTCCTTCATGGTCTTTTTGTATTTGGTTTTGATGGGAATCTGTATCTCTAAGGAAACCTTTTTTAAAAAAAAAAACAGCAGCCAGGATCTGAATTATCTTAAACTAATGATAATATGCCAGACGGAGGGTATGAATGGGTTGAGATT
This sequence comes from Camelus dromedarius, assembly GCF_036321535.1. Taxonomy (NCBI): domain Eukaryota; kingdom Metazoa; phylum Chordata; class Mammalia; order Artiodactyla; family Camelidae; genus Camelus; species Camelus dromedarius. The sequence goes on from NC_087450.1 coordinate 21,938,378, forward strand.
TATAATTTCCAGTGAATATTTTCAAAGTTTCTCTGTATCCTCTGTACTGTTTTCTGGTTAGCAAAAAGATTTTTAAAGTCATCTTCAAGGTTGAAACATGGTGTTTCTGATGAGGAAAGCAAAAATGGAGAAAACAAGGGAGGCAAAAAAAAAATAAATAAAATTAGGCTTAACAAATACTTTATATTTATTCAACAACTATTCATTTGCTCAAAAAAATTACTAGTGCCTACTATGTGCCAGGGAACAGAAAAATATACAAATAAGTTCTTGCCTTTATCATACATAGTATCATGAAACACAACATACCATTAAAAAATCAAGTAATAGTGATAACTGCTACGGAGAAAAACAAAGCTGGGAAAAGAGCAGAGTGCAGGTTCTGGTTTCAACAGGGTGGGCAAGGATGTTCTCTCTCAGCTGGTGACCTGGGGTGGTACAGGGAATAAAGGACAGAAGCAAGTCATGTACCTGTCTACCTGTGGGGGATGAAGGCATTGCAGGAAGAGGGAGCAGCAACGATAAAGGCTAGGTACACTAGGATAGGTCTGAAGAGCTGCAAAGGAAACCAGTGGGGTTGGTGAGAAGTGAGATAAGCAATGAGTTTGGAGAAAGAATCAGTGGCCAAATCATATGGGGCTTTATGGGCCCTGATAGGTCTTTGGATCTATTGTAAGTGTGACAGAAACTCACTGGAAAATGAGCCATTATTTGATTTACCCTTTGAAAACTTCACCGGTTTGCTGGGTAGAGAAGGCACTGTAAGGGGACAGGAGCGGAAGCAGGAAACCAGTCGTAGGGCTAAATGCAGGAGGACCGCCTAGAGCTGATGGTGACTCTGGCTGGAATGGGAAGGCAGGGACTGGAAAGAAGGGTCAGCTTTGGGATCTCCCTTGAAGGTAGGGTCAGCACAGATTGCTGAGAGGGTTGGACGTGCCGTCTGGAGGTCAGAGAGGAGCCAAGGATGAACCCAGGATTTGGGGCTGAGCCGCTGAATGATGGCGATGCTGATATTTCCGGAGAGGAAGAACACTCGGGAGGAGAGCTGAGGCTAAATGGACGCCAGGTGTACCGTGTTCGCCACATTAACGTTGAGATGCCTATTAAGTGATGACAAGCAGCGGGCGCTTAGCGGAGAGGGCGGTGCTAGCGATAAACGCGGGGGCGAGAGCGCGTACGCGGCACGTGGGCCACGCAGGGAGCGGCCCTGCCGCGAGAGCGCGGAGGCGGGGCCGCGACGGAGCCGGACGCGGCCGCAAGGAGGAGGCGGCGGCGGCGCAGGCCGCGAGGAAAACTCAGGCACAGCAGTGAGGTAGGAGGAAAACCAGAGCTGGGACGGCCAGGAATGCTAGCCAGGAAAGCGTTCCAAGTGTATCAAAAGCTGTTGAGATGGCAAAGACGAGTACTGGACGTTTGGGCGGAGTGACGAGTGTAAACGCCTGACTGGAGTGTGCAGAGAAAACCGGCAGCTTAGCAACGGTCTCTGGCCAAGTTAGCACAGCCTCGCCTGGAGTTGTGTTTCGTGTTGTTCCTCAGTTCTTTGCTGCTTAATTTGCAGCATGGCCTCCAGTCATTTTAGTATTGAACTTGTGAGTTCAGTGTCTGGTGTTGCAGTAAAAGCTTCATTTTGAGCAGTTTGACTAAGAAATCAAAGAAGGCAGAAACCATGCAGGCACCTCAGTTTAGGATTCTTCTGTAAGCTAAGCTGTGTCATATGTTAGCATTACGTTATATTGGTTAATTATCGGGTGTTAATATTTATGTAGTTATTTTTTCCTCTATGTTAACTAAAGAAGAAAGTAAAGACCTGCAGAACATCTAATTGTAGAATTTGCTAAAACCTTTGTTGGCATTAACGAGTGTTTAGTTAACTGGAAGGAGGCTTTGAGGTCGTTTTGAAAGAGGAGCAGGAAAGTGCTAGACTTAATGTGATTGCTGAGATGATTTTGCTTTTATTTTTACTTTCTACTACCACGAAACAAAATGAACTGTTCCACACACAGGTGAAAAGTATACTCTCCTATCCAAAACAGTTTTACGGCTGCTTTCTTACGTCCTTTTGAACTTTATCCTTTCTTCAATGTACCTCTTATTGACTTCAACATTATGTATTATGAATAAGAATTACTAGACAAGATTAAAGAGAAAAAAATGCTTGAAACAACGAGCCAAACCGTTTCACTTAAATGTATTTGCATGTATCCAGATTTTACTCCTATATCATGATCCAACGCGGATAAACCTCCATTGAGACCTTCCCGATCCCTTCCTCTTGGGATGAATCTCTCTCACCTGTAAATTTGAATAATACTTTACCCGTAAATCTCATTCAAGTTTTTTATTCATCCAACTAACACTGAGCGCCTACAGCGGGCAGGCACCCCTCTCGGCGCTTCAGATGTATGAGCAAAGGAACGAAGACCCCGGCCTCTTGGAGCCGAGGTTCCATTGAGGAACAGACCACAATCAGACACCGTAAATACATAATCACCTCCCATTCAGAAGGCGATAGATTCTGTGGCAAAATGAAACGTAGAGCAGAGGAACAAGGTGCAGAGGTTCCAATTTTTAATGCAGTGGTTAAAGTGGGGCTTACTAAAAAGGTAAAATCTTTGCAAAGACCTGAGGACTTGAAGGAGGGGAGGGAGTTAGGGACGTGGATACGTGAGGAACAGCATTCCAGGCAGCAGGAGGAGCCAGTAGAAAGAGCTAGAAGACACACCTGGTGTTTTTAAGGAACAATAGAGACCAGAGTGGCTTAAAGGACGCGTGAGAGGGAAAGAACAGTGGGAAGTGGGGCTCATGGATGGGGGTTTGAAGGGCAGATAATGGTGGCGAATGGCAGCTATTACAGGGTTGTGTGCGGAAGGGTCACATGATCTGACTTTCAGGTCAAAAGAAAGCCCTGGCTGCTGTGTTGAGACTAGTTGCTGGTGGGCTGGGGCAGGAGAGAAATTAGGGAAACCAACTGGCAGAGCCCAGCAGTTATCTACACAAGAAACAATGTTAACTCAGACCCGTGCAAACAGTGGGGCAGGTAAGAAGTGGTTGGGTTTTTTAACATAGCCCTTTTTAACTTTTGTCACATTTACATACGTATTTCATCACCATTTCTAGACTATACACTTCTTGAAGCCAGGATTTGGGTTCATGCTCACATTTCCAACAAGGGGTACCCAGTAATATGTTTAACGGCTAAATGAACGGATGGTCACTGGACAAAGAATCTAACTTATCCCTCTCTGGCACACACCCTGTATTTCAAGGCATATTTATGAATGGACAACAGCACCACCAAGAGCATCAACTTTGAATAAGAAGAGCAGGAAAAAAAAAATTGCACACTGCGTAAGTGATGGCAGATCACATAAAGGGAAAGACGCACTTCATATACATGAGTTTAATTGCTTACAGGTTTCTAGAAGTAATCTACTTCTGCATTTTCTCTGCTTTCTCGTTAAGGTAAAGTAGTAACCAAGGGAGAGAGAAATTTCTAGAGAGTACAGGTTCACAGTAGGTTTTGTCATGGAAATATTTATCATTATAAGAGCCAGTCAAATGACATTCCATAATGCTAACCCTTAGTGTAGTTAACACTGTAGGGAAGAAATCTATCTCTGTCTTCAAATTCCATTATACATAATAATAAAAAAGAAAACAACAAATACATTTAAAATGAATAACTTCTACAATACATACATATTTGGCATTACAGTAGCCAAGTGATGCAATAATTTGGCATTAATAACTTCTGAAACTTCAGTGTAGCAAGAGGGAAATTCCTTCAGGAAAAAAGTACCTACAGTTTTGTCCATTCAAGAGTTACAGAATAGAGCTTAAGAATTTTTCTTTCTTTTTTTTTTTTTTATTGAAGTACAGTCAGTTACAATGTGTCAATCTCTGGTGTACAGCACAATGTCCCAGTCATGCATATACACACATACATTCATTTTCATACTCTTTTTCACTAAAGTTACTAGAAGACATTGAATATAATTCCCTGTGCTATACAGAAGAAGCTTTTTAAAAATCTTTTTATACATCATGGAATAATTTTTTTTAAATAAAGTAGTCCAGGTTTTTAAAATGCAACATCTAATTTGGGTATAGAGTTCAAGGAAAGCTGCTACATACAATGTGGAAGTAATTTACTATGTGTACATATGAAAAACCAGGAAGGTGCAGATTTCCATGTATCTGTTACGAAATATGAAGTCAGAGTCTAGGCTGTAGGCTGCTACAATTCCTAACTGAGGCTATCATCTGGAGGATTTCATCTCCCTCTTAAGATATGTTCCTTATTTCCCCTTTCTTTAGTAACCATTGAGAAGATTGAGTTCAACTTACGATAAATCTAATTGAAAAATATCAGCCTGAATTGCAGGTTAATGTTTTGAGACAGTGGCTCTTCTATCTAGTCATGGCACAAATATTTATGGAGCACTTAGTATTTCCTGGCAAAAAGATACAGTCACTACCTTCAAGAGGTTAAAATGAGGAAGAGAAACAGACAGGCAGTGAAACAGTTGGACGGTGCTCTGATAAGGCTAGGCCTGAGGTGCTGTGGCCATGCAGGGTGCGGACACCCTGACAAAACAGGGGAGCCAGAGGGCTCTTACCACCGTGTTTTGAAGGATGAACAAAGCTGGCCAGAGAAAGCAAAGGGAGAGGGAATGTTTGGTAGTAGGCATGCATAAGCAAGCATGAGCTGATTTTTAGAACGACTGCCCCACCAACACTGCCAGAGATGGAGTGCTAGAGGTGGGCTGGGGCAGGAGGAGCATTCCAGAGGCTTAAAGGAAAAAAGTTAGTCTTCATATTTGGAGCCTCATTATTTTCTAACAGTAGGCGTGAAAGAAGCAAGTTCAAGATAGATTTAGGAAACAGACCACAAAAGTTGTGGTCTTGACGGACCAGGGAGAATGAAGGAAAGCAAGGGCCTTGGGACAGCAGCCAGGTCTCTAGGTGAGAGGTTGGGTGGGTGGAGGACTGTGCTCTAAGGTAAGGAGTGCAGGATGAAAAGCAAATAACAGCAGAGAGAATTCTTTTTTAAGATCAAAATAAAAAGATCTGGCATGATATGTATTTGAGATTATGACTGAATTTACAAAAATAAATGTGTAGTTTGAAGGTTTCCTACCCATAGAGCTTACCCAAAGTACAGAGATCACTGAGGATAATTTACACAAATTTCCTTTTCTCTGATCTCCAGATGCAAAGTAGTGACAAGATAGAGACTAGCAGACAGTAAAGATTTTAGATATTTCTGTCGTGATTATCTACCAATTCTGGACCTCCCATTATGCACTTGGAAGCATGACTGCTTCCTGAACACTTTTTTTCCTCTGTATCCAACAGAACATTAGTATGCCACATTTTAGCAGACATTGATAGACAATGGAAAGTAGAGTACAACAATAATAATTTTCTAACTATTCAACTCTCCTTACAAATTAATAGTAGTGATTTTTTTCACTTGGAATCCTCATTTCAAATGAACTCACTCATTGAAATTGACTCAATACCCAGTGGAATTTCACTATTCAAGGACTTTCACACCCTAAAAAGATTAAAATCTCTCTCTGATCATTTGTCATTTTGGGGTTAGCATTTCCTTTTTTTTTTTTGCCCCCCAGTCTTCCAAATCTGCCCTGGGAACATCAACAATACCCAGGAAATGAAACCCTTCAAGCAGGACATCCTGAGTTAGAAATCTGATGTTTCACTCTGCATAGTTCCCAGTAAGTGATTTTCTGTAGTTTCAGTAATAACCAAAACTCTTGAATAATGCATCATAGCATAGTCTGTTTCAAGATCTTTAACACTAGAGACATAAGTGAGAAAACTTTATATCTTTTATATTTCTATACTAATAAGTAATGGCAGACTACACAAATGTGATCCACCAATAAAATGCTTCCATTGCAAATATACAGATTTTATCAACCTATTATAAAGAAGCCCCATATGCCCTATCTTTATATGGAATAAAAAGCACTGTCTAAATCAGTGTTTTTTGGATTGCAGGTCATGACCCATTTGTGGATCGTGAAATCAATCTGGTGAGTCACAACCAGCATTTTTACAAAATGAAATAAAAAACGTAGAGTAGATTAATGTAAAAATGCATTACATTTTATAAGGGCATGTGTGGTTTTGTGAGTTTTGTATATATGTTCATACTAGATCCTAACATAAATGATTTTTCACCAAGAGTTGCATTCAAAGAAATCTGAAAGCCACTGGTTTAAATACCTCATCTGTGGGTGTTGTTGAGAGATGTCAGGGGTTTGTAGCTCAAATCTGAAGTGGAAATAAATTTTGTAAAATGTGAAGATTTATTTCTGTACAACAGCCCTCTGAAAATCAAGCACTCACTTATTTCAAGCTGTCAAATATCTTACAGAATAATACCTAACAAACAGGATCAAAGGTTTCCCCCATACTGTGTTCTGTTACTGAGGATGATCGGTCCAACATCACTAAATAACAGATTTTCACTTGCTTGATTTAGCCTCACTGTTTAGTCGTAATTATGCACAGAAGTCTCATTTAGTTGCATTGATCTTATATTTAACTTCAGAATAAATTTAGATGTTGAGCCATAAAATGTACTGTATGAATCTTTAACCCAGGAGGACCCTTAGATAAGAAAGCAACTATAATCCTCCTGAAAAACATACAAATGCATATGTTATCATTATGTATAGCCTATGCACACACCCCCAAACATCTTATTAGTCTGTACGAACTATAGGATATTCTAATGCTCTTGAAGAATAAATAAGGAACACAAATACAGTTCTAATCATTGTGCTTCACTGTAATTTTATGAAGCCTAAGAAACATAAAAGTTACATACAATGTTTTATTTATGCCATCAAGAATAAGTTTTATCCATGGAAATGTTGAAAGACTTAGCTTAATATCACACCACCCAGTTATCCCTTGCTTTGCGATTCCTTAATTTATATTTTTGCAAATAAATTTTAGGTCAGTTGTTATCAATAAAGTACTGGTCATGAGTTTTAGCTTGAGATAGTTTAAACTTGAAATAGTCCTCTTTTGAGAGAGCTATAGTAAATATGAAGTTCATATTTTATTTCATTCCTATCATTCCATTCCTTAGGTTCTTTATGGTGTTTTTAAAAATCCATAATATAATTCTATGAGAGTTAACATAATAGACTGTAACAGCTGTTATGGTCTATTGTGTAAATAAGTAATTACAGAATTTACAGACTATCATGTAAATATGTAATTATGGACTTTTTAAAATGTGCATTATTTACTCGATAGTCTATCGTTTACATATATAATTATGGACTTTAAAACATGTATTATTTACTCAGTCTGTAACAGCTCCTTGGGACAGAGTCGTTCTGGCCTATCGGGTAAACATGTAATTACAGAAATTTTTTAAATATGTATTATTTATCTGATAGTGCTGCTACAGATTATCACGTCCATACATAATCACAGATCTTTTAAAAATGGTTATCATTACTTTGTATAATGCTTCTGCAAGTCGACTCAGAGACTCTCAGTTCATGGATCAGTTATCCAAAACCATGCAGTGATTCCATCGTATAGAATGTTTGCAAAGAACAGTGCAAGTCACCAAAGTAAATTTTCCACCTTCCCCCTCAAAAGTTAAAGAACTGACCTCAAAAAGAACAAGTCATTTTGATAGAAAGGATGCTTTTATAATAGTCTCTAGCTCAAGGTTCTACATTTCATTTTTTCACAGTTACCTACATTACCATAATATTTATTTTAAAAAGTCAAAATCTTAGCATATTTGGTTTCTTTCAGATAGTATCTGGAATGCTTTTCACCTGTCGTCGTCTTTCATACTCAATTATAAACATCTTAGGCTGACGATTTAAACCACTTGCCAATTTCTGTGGTGTAAATTCTCCCTTCAAGACTTATTTCAAGCCACCAAAGGGTATCACAACTCAGATTACCACTGACGCCAAACTGTAACTGCTAGTCAGTCTGTTTCTGCACACCACTGCCTCTTAGGCCATTTCAAATTTCAATTATTGACTTGTGGTGCCTGAATCTTACTTGCCATAAACTCTGAGAGAGTTGAAACAAAAGCCCAAGTGCTAAGGGCACATCAAGTGTTTACAACTCCAAATTCAGTGACAAACCCTTAATTAAGAGTCAGTTGTGCCCTCTGTAGTGACTTCTCCTTGGTTCTGAAGATGCCTCAACTTCCTCTTAAGTGTGTTAAGCAGGTACTCTGAGGGTGGGGGTGGAGAAGGCATTATTCGACTTATGGGACAGAAGACCCATACCATTGAGGCACACCTATGAAAACGGTTTGGCAAGAATATTTTAGAGGTAATGTAAGTATCAGATGGTGGTTAGGCTGGAGAATTTTAAGATCTATTTGACTCCTATAATGTTGTAGTTTCATAATCTAATAAAGAAGTGAGATAAATGTTAAATACATCATACTTCAAGAAGCCATCCCTAATCGCATAGTTGTATATTCACAGGTTTAATTGCCATTTTTGACTGAGTAATAAGTTGTAAGCTCAGCTAGGCAACTCTAGAAGATGGACCTTTACAAGAAATGCCATAAAAATGAACTTCAGACACTGCTGATAACAAAACTCAGGACGTTAAAGATGTGCCTTTTATTTTAATAACAAACTTAAACATTGTTCTGAACTGAAATTCAGAAACTGAAATTTTAAGGGATTTCCTTACTTGTTGACTCTGATTTTTTTAAAATCTGATTGAATATTCATAGATAAATTATAAAGATGGATAGTGTAACCAGTGATTGTTAATTATTTCAAATACTCCTGATTTCAAATTTGGGGGAGAATACACTGATCCCCTTAAAGAGCACAGACAAGGGATCAGTGCACATCTATATGATTAATTCTCTACACGACTGCATTCAACACATCATGCTGTGTGGTCAATATCGCGAGAGTGAAAGCTTCCAGGGAATTTCCATCCAAAGGGAACGAGATAGTATGTATGTTTGTCTAAGATGCTTATAAGGTTTTGTTTCATTCATTCAAAACACCCTGTGACAGGACCTTCCAAACACACTAAATGTTAGTTGCGTGGAGCTTAATCAAGGCCTGACACCATGGGTTGCATACCTTCAGGGAGAGATTGTGTTACCCCAATGTTTAAATCCCCGTGTAGAGCAAAACTCAAAATATACATAACGTTAGAGTATCGCATGGCCAGGGACTGACTAGACAGCATGCCAGGAAGAGGGCAGGTGCCGCCTGCCAGAGGCTGCAATTTAATATCCTGCTATAAAAGCAATAGGAGGGCTGCTGTTCATCTGAAACCTAGAACCTATAATAAAAACAGTGAACAATTCAAAATTGGCATGTTACTCCTCCTGGCTGTTTACGTGCCAGGATCTTTTACCATGCCAGAGATGCAAACTGTGTACAGACTTTGAGACAACTGGATTCCTATTTGTAAGGTGGAATCTTTGGTAGTAAGGGATTTACTGTATAGGGAATTCTGTTTTCTTTGTCTTAAGGAAATGGGTGTAATAAATGTCCCAGTGGTTATTTGGAGAACTCATTTATTCTAGGTTTGTGAAGAGGCTGAACTACATAACTTTAGATAAAGACTTCAGCAGTTAACAACCTGAGGCACAGAAATGTGAAAGGTAAGCCAAAATTTATAAATGTTCATTTCATCCAGGTGCACCTCACTTTAAACAATAAATGCATCCCAGAAGTCAAGTGAAAATAAAGTACTTATAAATCAAATCATATCTTAAATTAACTAAGGAGACAGTTGCTTAAAGGAAGCTTCAGTTGTTTCTTTAATGTGGGATGGTCGGTTTGCAATTTGTCAGTTTCTGAAATATGAATTTTCACATGTTAAATTTTAAAGCAGAGCATGCATATACTTAGATATATTTATATGTATATATACTTATGACTACTTGTCCTTATAAATAGTCTAAAAATCATACAGTTAAGATCAAGAAACAGTACAGGCATATAGTAAAATACATGTTTAGCTTGATCCATATGGATTTTCTGGGTTTAAACAAATATATGAAATATTTGCTTGAAAAGGGATGTGTTAGAAAGTGAAAAACAAAGGTTTTCACAATTGCAGTTCGTTATCTGTGAAGTGGGAGCGACAAGCAGTAAACCTCCGTGTCCACTTGGCTGCAACAATTAATATGGAGCTATTTTCAAGGTGGGATTATGGGCAATGGAACCTCTAGGGATGGGCTGTTTTGCCCATGCGTTAAATCCTCATTTTGTGTGAACTTAATGAAAAGATTGCAGTATGTTCTGTCAATGGTTCCTAGAGCACAGAGATGTCTTTCTTTTCCCCCTGAGTAAATGTAGTGAGATTTGTGCTGCATTTTATGGATGGAAATGTAAAGAAAGTGTGTGCTTTTTACTTTGTTTAAAAGTCCTGAAGATAGACTTAAAATCACTTAGGAAACTGCAGTTGGTCTAAGGATGAAGCATTGCCTGGATACACAGTCAGTACATTTGTAAACTTTGCTGTATTTGGGGAAAACCTCGAACATAGTAAAACATCAAGGAGAAAGAGCTGAGTTTTTCTATAGCATTTTGAATTAGACAGTAGCTACTTTCAACAGAAGCGTGTTGGTCTGTCCTAAAAAAAAGTTTTTATTTATTATTCTAACTAATTTGAATTCACAAGTATGATGTGCTCCAGCCAGAATAGACTTGCTATGCACAGAAATGTTCAGATGCTATATAATACAGTCAAGTGTACGCTTATCTCATTTGTATAAAAGAGATTATTTAGGACAGTAAATAAATGCAAAATACTAAGTAGCAAAAAGCCTGGAGTAGAATGGAAAGGGATGGAAACCAACAGGTCTCACACTTAATATGCATTCCAGCAGGTGCCTGGTCCTACTGTTTAGACACCCCTAGCAAACTCAGTGTACTCTAGGTACATCAGTAAGGAAGGCCTCCTGGAGCTGAACTGATACTCAGACATCTCTGTGATGCCAAGGGCCACCAAGAGATGTGCACATGGTCGGGTCCTTCCCTCCACTTCCCCAATCTAGGGCTTAGCTAGAACAAAACTTGTTTTCCTTCAGGGTTGTTGAAGAGCACATCACCTAGGAATATTCAGGGTCCTAGCAAACAGCTCAGAGAGGCTCTTCATAATTAGCATCAGTAAGTTGGCTACCTAATCCCTGAATTCTGTCCTCACCTAGAAGCAGGCTACCTAATCCCTGAATTCTGTCCTCACCTAGAAGCAGGCCTCAGAAGTTTTGGAATCTAAGCAGATCTTGACTCAGGAGGCCAGAGTTTGGTTTTGTTTTTAACACCATAAAATTCTCTGGATGAAAGGAGACCTTAGAGATAATTTGGTCATATCCCTTCACTTTGAAATTAAGAAAGCTTAAGGCCCAGGAAATTGACATGATCTGGCACAGTTGGTTAGTGGCCCTGCTGTGGATGGACCTTCATTCCAAGAGAAAGGAAAGAACATTTATTAAGTGAAAGGTAACACACGTTATCTTACTGAATCCTCACAAGAGATACTCATCTTTATCATCCCCATTCACAGAGTAAGGGAGATTAAAAACAGTGACTAACTTTTCCCAAATCATACACACTTTTAGGGCAATTTGCTGCAAATCTATTCACCAAATGATGAATTTGAAGAACGGCCAATTTGCTGAATTCTCCAAGAACTTGTTTCTTTAAACTATTACTTTAACAGCAAGTAAAATTATCCATCGTGAAGCTTTGAAGATTATTTTTAATTTTGTTGTCATGGCAACATTTTTTAGGACTTTGAATTCATATTGTATTGGTGATTAGTATACGTCAAATTTGAGGTCCTAACCACATGGTCCATTATTAAATCTCATTTGGGCATTCCTACTTCTTTTCTGCTGCTTATAATAACAGTATTGCCTTTCACCCCAACTCTTCCTGCAAACTAGGACCGAGTCAACATAGCAAAAAGAAGTCATAAACTTTATGAATTTTACAAAATTTCTAGCAAGTTGAGTTGCATAGGATAGTTTAACTGCCCTAAATGATATTCTGAAATTTTAGTTTAATATTTAGCCTTAATTTTAGGATTTTAAAAAAAAATTTATTTTGTCACAGCCATTTAAGGCCAGCAGCTCTGCAGCCCATTCATCGGTCCAGATCAGCTGTCATTTCCTGAATGTTTCACATTTCGGACACTTTCAAAATGTTTAGAATATACTGCATGTAATACATTTGATGTATCTAGTTAATAAATCTATGAATCAAAAAAAATACAAAAGGGAACTGGCCAGATTAAAAATGACAGAAACTTACACTGTCCTTATGATTTATAAAAGTCCTTGATTTTAAGACAAGCATAACACTGTGACTTGAGATATAGTAATTGTGATTCCAAAAGTCAGAGCTCAGTCCTCTGAGGAAAGACGGCGCACACTGAATTTCAGGCAGTGCCTATCAATTAGTTAATGTAAAATGGCTGCAGCAAAAATAAAAACTATGAGTTAAATCCAAACTAAACAAAAACTAAAACTTTGAAATAGCCCCAATGCTGCTGTAGTCACCTTATATAACGGATTTGCTATAAACTTTACGACAGCTTCATAGAAGGAAAGTTTTGATAAATCAGTGATTTGGCAAATTGGTCATGAATTGCTCAATAGGGGAATTGGATTTTGGTGAGTTGACTTTCAGGGAAGTTGTTTTTGAAGAAATAACAACTCAAGAATTAGTGCTTCAGAAAGTTGGGTTTTGGTCAATTGACCTGCTTCTGATCACCAGAGAGTAAGCCACGGAAATCTGTCTGCTGACTTCAGAACTCAAATTCTAGCCTCTTTGTGTCATCTTTCCAATTAAACACATAGCTTATTGGCTAAAAAGTGGAAAGATTTTTTTAAGTTCTCAAAAGCCAAGGAAAAGAAATGTGGACTGGAAGTTTCAGGAAGCACTGAAGAACTTCCCTTTAAATGTATTAAAATAAGTATATTGGATAAAACCTCATAGTCGAGTTCAATGCAAATCTTGTACTATATGTCCCAGTAAAAGAGTGAAATACAGTGATTTTGACTTGCCTAGTGAGAAAGAGCTTTTTCTGATACCAAGAACCTTAATTTGAGCAAGACTCAAACATTTATATTCATATCATGTGGATCTGTCTGGCCACAGTTCATTTGAGCATGTCACTTTATTCCCTGTACGGAAAATCTAAAGCTTTAAGGCAAACTCAGGGAGCCTTTTCTTCTTGAAACACAAACACTTACACAACACTCTCATTAACTGGAACTTTCACATCTGCACTGAAGTGAAAATAGGACCCAAAGCTCTGTCCTACCTAGTGTATGTCAAATAACACAGATTAGAGAGGGTGTACTTGACAATAGCATTTTATTCAGGCATTGGAGGGGAAGAGTTGGACAAGTCATAAACCTGCATAGCCACGAAATAAAAATACTGCAGTGATGCTTAAAAGATACACTAACATGAAAACTTTAAGAATACTCAATAAGGCAAAAATTTGCCTCTTACTCGTTTGACTTTACCCCAATTTGTCACCACCATTGAAAAGGTATGCCTCTACAACTTTAACACTAAAACTATCCCCAAGTCATCTGGAGCCACAGATGGACTTGGGAGCGTGTTTCCATGGTGGAAGAGAGAAATAATTATTTGCTAGCATCTTCAGGTTGGAATAATCTAGGCCAGTGCTACCCACAGAAATATAACGTGAATCACAGGCATAATTTAAAATCTTCTAGTCGCTACATTTAAAAAAGTGAAAAATAGCTGAAATCATTTTTAAAATATATTTTCTTTAACCCCAAATGTATCCAAAATATTAGCACTTCAGCGTGTAATCAATATAAAATAGTATTGAGATTTTATAATCTATTGGTAATAAGTCTTCAAAATCAGTGTAATTTAACGCTTAGCACACAACTCAGTTTGGTCTATGTTTCAAGCACTCATTAGCCACATGTGGCAAGTAGTTACTATATTGGATGGCACAGGTCTCGATCCAGTCTTATTTGAACTGAGAAGGTACTGAAGGTACTGGAATTGGGTGATTCTGTCTGGATTGGATTGGCCTGAAATTTATTGTTGACTCTGAACGTTAGATGCTGTGAGAACACAGACCAAAAGAGCACAATTACAAGATTACAAGACCCCAAACTCTAGGCTGCAATGCATACCTCAGGGAACATGCAATTAGTATTTCCAAATGGTCAGACGTTGTGCTGTTCCCCAGTTCTAAGTATTTTCCTTTACATTTAGAGCCAGGTGGAGAAGAAACACCTTCCCTGCACCCCAATTCCAGTCACCCTAAGTGCTCTACTACATTTCCTTCCACTAGATTGTCAAGAGCAGCCATTCCTAAGTGTAGTTTTCCTTCTACTTTGATGCACAAAGTTGAGGTATCTCTATTTTTGAGCCTTTGAGTAGGCTGCTCTGTCTCCTTATTATGCCCTTGAATAGGGCTGCCTGCATCCCCACAACTCCAATACCTGGCTGACCCCTGATTACTCTCTGGAGTCAACTTTGCTTTCATTTGCTCTTAAAACCCCAAGTACCCCCCCACTACACCCCAAAACCCAGACCCAAATTTCCTTTTCCATGTTCCCATAGCAAACAGTGAGGGCTCTTATGCCACAATATTTCCATCGTGGCCCTTATCCCACAGTATTGTCACATCTGTTTATCATCCCTCTCTTGTCCCCAACTAGACCATGAGCTCCTGGAAACTCTCATGTACCTTTGTAGTTACGGTGCCTAGTACAAAGCAGGTACTCACTACAGGCTCATAAAGATGAAGGGTTGAATAGCACACGGAAAGGATAATCAGGGTCCTTTACTCAAAGAATCGGTTGTTCATTGTATATGTACAATATATTTTATAGCAAAAAGGGATCTGAAATTCAGCAAATGGTTAGTTATCCTCCAAGTTCCAGGTATTGGGCTAGAAGTTGAAGCTATAGAGGTAAGTGAAACTCCATACTCTCAGAGATGGCAGTTAAGTAAGAGCTAAGATGAGAGTTTCTCAAAGGAATGTGAATCCCAGTCACCTGGGGAAGTTGTTAAAACAGCAGACTCTGATTCAGGAGGTAAAGCTCCCGGGTGGTGCTGCCGGGCCAAGGATCCCACTTAAGTAGGAAAGGACTGTGGCCTGGGAGACTGGAGACCTGAAGTTTAGCTCTGCCTCCCGTGGTATGGATGGGAGTCATTCCTCCTACTACTGCCAGATCCGCTCGCTCAACACTTAAACTGCCCGAGACGAGAGAGTAGATGATCTCTATACTATCTAAAAACTCTGTAGTCCCCAATATCCACGTTCTGTCAGCCTGCAGAAGACAAGAGGGACTGGGGCAGTGATTCTCAGTTTTGTCTGCTCCTTAGAATAACCTGAGCTAACAGCAGAATGCTGATGCCCAGAGCACAGCCCAAACCTAGTACCTTGGAATCGCAGCAGGCGGGGCCCAGACATCAGTAGTTTTAAACCCCTGGGGGCTGAGAACAACTGAAGAGTGTTACTTGCAGTAAGTGTTCATTATCAGCTCAATTGATGGGTGTTAATGAGGTGGGAGATAAGCAAAGGAGGGTCCCCTGCCAAATACCTTTACTCTTTTCTGTTGGCAGTAGTGTGATGCCAGGCTTGGTCCAAAGAGCCAGATTAAAGTCATTGTGAAATACAACTTCGCACACTAAAAAGGCACAGAAACACAGGCCTTGATGTGTACAACTGCGCCCAGAAGAAAAGCTTTGCTTGATACCTTAAGGAATCATCAGCCAAGCTTCTCAGTTTCTTGCTCACCCCCTTGACTCAGGAGATCAAAATGAAAACGGATTTTTTTTTTCCAGTGGAAAATAGAAAAACCAGCATCCCAGGAGCCATGGATATTTTTGCCTTGCAAGTGCGGTCATAGCCTAGGATCTTTTCAAATTAGTTTTTAAGTTTGAAAATTTTAAATGAAAAAGCCCAAACACTTTTTAACCGTACTTCAGTTTTCAAAAAGGGAAAGATTCTTTGTAATTCTCACCCTGTCTCTTTGGGCTAGGTTAAGAAGAGAGGGAAACATCCAAACTTCTAGTCTACGCTTTTAAGGTATCTTAGTTTTAAACCTTTCAGTGTCTTTAACTTTTTTTTTAATTTGCTTGCTTGATGTAAGAAAGAATTCTGTTCTTTTATCATTCAACTTAAGTAATGAATTGCTTTGCAGCACAGCAGTTGCATATCACTAAAATACTGATTTTTCCCACCTTTATTAGTTTTCACTTCGGTCAAAATATGCTACTCATACTTTTCCAGAAAAGATTGTTGATAGATTTGTTGAACATAAATAAATAACTAAAGGGTACATACAATAACCAAAACATTCTGGGATATGAGAGGCAAAAATATATGATGTCCTGTTGTCTTTAAATGCCCAAGAACCTGTCTGAGAAGATTAAAATCATACTCTGTGAAAAGATAGCTAATATTACAAACAAAAATAGTAAAAGCTTGAATAGTAGCTGTAAAGAGTTCAGAGAAGAGAGATGCCTCACTTCCAGCTGGGACAGGCTAATGGAAGGCTAAGCAGAGAAGGGCAGCTTTCGCCTGAATCTTGAAGGATGGGCAGGGATTCGATCCTTAGCCCAGAAGAAAAACTATGACCAAGAATGTGAGGAAAGGAAGGCATAAAATGGGCTCAAAAATAGTAATGAGACAAGTAAGGAGAGTAATGGGACAAGAGGGTGTGACAGGTCAGGGGAAAAGTTTTATTATCATCCAGGCTTAGATCCTGAGGATTAAGGAGTATGGACAAAACCAAAACATAGTTAGGCAAATTGGGTCAGGTGTCCCACTCTCCAGGAGCAGGGTCAAGTTGATCGACATTAATTGCTATAAGTGTAGAGCTGACAAAGATAAGTGAACACAGGGCCAGAATGGAAGTGCCTGAAGCCAAGACTGTGGATTTTTCATTTTAAATTTTCCTATAGGTAATGGGAAATCAGTGAAGACTTTTGTTTACTTGCTCGTCTAAGTAACACAATAAAAGCCATGTTTTCAGGAAGACAAACTTTGAAGCTATATCTATGTGTGTATATATATATATACATTGTATATATATATATATTGCACAGATTGAAGTAGAATAAAACGAGGTAGGAAGAACTGATTAGTAGAATGATGCAGAGAAACTGGTATGAATTGTAGCAACTGAAGGAGAAAAGTGTCAGAGAAATTACAGAGAAATAATAAAAAGTAGAACTTGGTGACAGATTAAATCTGAGAGGTACCCATTGGACACCCACACATAAACCCCTGGCACTCGCTTCACACCAAAGCCTGCTTGCTGGGAACACTGTGATGTCTGCTTCAGGTCTTCAGCGTGGGTGGGGGACTATGATTGTCCCACATGCACGACAAGGCCAAAGTGCCAGAGAGATAACACCCTTAGAAGCAGCCTGAACCAATAAAGACATGGATCCGGAGGATAAATGCAGCAGATTCCTCACTCCTCCATTAGAATAACTCTTAGTTCTACCCTGTCCCTCAGAGTTACCCTAGCGGGGTTAAACATCAATTTCCCGGTGGCAACTTGCTTGGTAACACACCATTACTTGTCTTTTTAAAATTCCTTATCTCTTTTCCCTACTCCCTTATCAGCATTCCTTGGTTATCACTCCCACATAAACTTGTGGCACTGGGATCCTTGGCATCTGCTTCCAGAGGATTCTAAATTAACAGTTAGAAAGTAGAATTAAAAATAAGGCAGACTAGTGGGTCCCCAAAATGCCTACATCCTGATCCTTGGAATCTGTGAATATGATACTTCCTATGGCAAGAGGGACTTTGCAGATGTCATAAATAATCATTCAAGATCATGAGATTGGGGAGACCATCCAGGTGCATCCAATCAAATCACATGGGTCCTTAAAAGAGAACTGTGCCCAACTGCAGTTAGAGGGAGATGTGGCTGTGGAAGAGTAGACAGAAAGATGCAACACCTCTGGCTTTCAATGTAGAGGAAGGGGTCCATGGTCCAAGGAATGTGGGTGGCCTCTAGAAGCTGGGAAGGACAAGGAAATAGATTTTCTCCCAGAGTCCTTGGTTAAGAAATGCAACCTAGCTGATACCTTGATTTTAGTCCAGGGAGACCTCTGTCAGAGTTCTGACCTACAGAACTATAAGATGATGAATTTGTGTTGTCTTAAGCCACGAAGTTTGCAGTAATTTTTAATAACAGCAATAGAAAACTAATTACCCTTAAATTACTGACTGCAGAAACTTGAGGCATAAAAAATGAAATGAAACAAGCCTGATTTCTTAGGAAATGTTGGTCTAAATGTTCAATTTGTTGAGTTCTATGTGTGGTCTTGATTGTGTGATATTCTTAGTCACAGTGCCTCTTACATGTATGTAATATCATTCTTCAACTAATTATGAGCATGAGAAGGGAAAGATGTTTGATACTTGTTGTATTTTATTTTGTTTTAGCCAGGAAGTTATTGTCACTTAAGCAGTTCTGTCAAATCTTATGTGACGCCCTCAAGAAGAGATAATTTTCAAAATGCGTTGGTATAGAGGAAACTCTGGCAATTGATAATAAAATGCCATTGTCAAACTCACTCTTTCCAGTGCTAAGTTTCACTTGGGCCATATTTAGAAGCTTTCATTTGGAAAGGACAGCTCTGTAATAAATGTGTTGTATGAGTATATTCTTTGAATTCAAAATTTTCGTTGAATTGGGGCAACATACACAAGGGCTTGCTTGATATAAGAATTTTGAACATTAATTCAGAACAAGTTAAAGTAACTTCCAGTGCGTGTTGGAAATATACAATCTTGGACGCATAGTTGTTGTTGTTTTTTCTAATTGGAGTATATGGTTTTTGCTTTCAAACCCTACACCTTTGGTATATTATATATTGAATGTTTTATTATATTCTAATCCTGCAGTCTTACTGGGTTATTCCATTAGTCCCTGTTTTTTTCCAACTCTGTCCAGGCAATCTTTGTAGCCACACCCAATCCTCAACCCTAGTCAACTTGCACAGTAAGGATACAATAGAATATTAAAAACTAACCCACTAGTGTCCTGGATTTGGCAAGAGGGTTGGGTCTGCTCCCCCTGTACAAAGAGTTCTGGGGTAATACTCACACCTCCACCCAACCTCCTTCACATGGAGCCTACCTAGCTTTCTGATTCCTCTTCTGCCAGGTTCCTGGCTGGTATGCTGGTACTAATGGAGCTCAACTGTAACAAGGCTGGGGCCTCAGACTCTCAGGGAAGGACTGTCAGCCTCTTTCCTCCCAAGACTCTGCTTCCACCAGCCTTGCAAACTGGCACTGAACTCTGGTATGTACATCTGAAAGCTGCTGCTGCTTTAAAACCCTACCTTCCCTTGGTGCAGATTCCATGGGGTTTGGTTAGCCTTCTCCTACGGCCTTGGTTGTGTGGACTGCTGTTTCCTCTGAGGTGGGTCGGAGATGGTTTCTGCTGCTCCACTCTGTTTTCCACAGCTACTGACTCATAGCAGCCCCTGCTGACCCCCTACTTCTGCTCCAAGCACACAGCCTGCCTCAAAGTCACCTTAATGAAATCAAATTCTTATTTTTAAAAAATTATCTGCAGATTGTCCTCTAATAAGGCCAGATGTTTTGCTTTCATTTTTCCCTTTCTCACACTATACCACTCATAATAAAATAAGCCCTTGCCAAACAGATTTTAAATAACTCATTTCAAATGTATGCATTACAAGTTTAAAGCCTTTTTATACATTATAGATTCAGTTCAATCTCTTAAATGGCAGGACTGGACAATAAAAGCTGCTGTTCTTTCTGGCGGGCTGTGTGGTCCAGTGTTGCAGAGAAAGACTGCTTACAGCACATCCTCTAACTCTGCAGATATAACACCAGATGCACACCCCCCCTCTAGAAAAGCCCCAAACTCCCCCAAATACCAAGATAATTTGTAGAAAGGCTATATGGTTACAAAAGCATTTTGGCAGGGCTTAAGAAAATGAAATGAAGGAGAAAGCAAGTGCAAAAGACAGTGAATTTCAAGTAAGAATGGGCTCAAACACTTTAAAGCCAAAAATAATCTGTGTACCCTAGAGCTTGGGGACTGTCTGCCTCTGCCGATCATAATCCTGGAGCCATGTGTCCCCAAACAACTAAAGATGATTCAAGAGGATTACCTGTTGGTACAAGCTTTTAATGCTGACAAATGTGGCTAGTTTTGAAGGCAGGTGCCTTCCATAGCTTTTATTTGCTATGGAGTTTTTACTGTCTGTAATGCTGTTTTAATTCTGTTTCTACTAAGATCCTATTTTCTTAGACTTGGTCTTGTGAACTGAGGATTTGCCAATCATAGTACCTTTCAAGAACGCCATCCTGAGACATTCTTCTTTAAAACTGTCTACTATAGCTTTCTCACCATCTTCTTCCTCTTTGCCCTCCCAAAATCTTGCCTCTCACCTTAACCCCTCAGTCAACGCTACGCACCCTGAGCTCATCAATGATCTCCTCTTTGCCAAATTCAGTGGCCTGTCATGATTCTGGGGACGAATTCTCTGTTTCTGACACTCTCAAGCCTCCTCGACTCCCTTCTTGGCCTCAGTGTTAGAGATGCAACAATGTTCTACTTTTCCTATATTTTTCTGTAGAATACTTCTTGGGTTTGATCATACTTTTGTTTTTGCTTTCACTTTAATAAATGCTCACCAATTAATTAATTCAAAAACCACTACTGGCAATTACTGCTCCTTCTGTGACCTAGCTGACAGAACAGACTGAGTTTTGAATGAAGTTCCATAGCAAACAATCTATACAACCCCTGATCTATCGTATGATTGAGAGTATGAATTTTTCAAGTTTTAAAAGCAGTTTCCCCAGCATTATTGACATATTGATTAGCAAATGGTGAGATTAAAAGAGTAATCACTGATGATACCCATTCCACCAGGATTCCAACTACCTTGGAATGTTCTAGAAATTTCAGGAAGGCCAGGAAAACATGCTAAGGATTTACTAATACAGAATAAAGATTGATTTCTAACATATGTTGGTCACAAATGTGTGCCTCATTGGGGCCTAAGATTCACGCTTCCTGGTAGGCAAGGTTTAGGCTTAGATATTGACTACAGAGAGCTATTCCTAGCTGGCAATGTACACAAACCATCATTGAAAACTAAATATCATTAAATTTACAGTCATTCAAATGCACACAGAAGAATAAGAGGGTTAGGGTGATAGCTACAAATGAAAAGGATGCCAATTTTAAATTCTTAGCGTTTATATTTATTTTTCCATTTAGAGGTGGTATTTTTAATTGAATTATTTTTGTGTATCTTCAGATAAGATTCTGCAGCCCAAAGTCATATATAGTTATAATACTGAGTTTTCTTTTTTCTGCAGAAGGGTTTATCTAACTAACCTCTTTAGTTAAAAAAAAAATTTAAGGCCATGATGAATATTGATTAACCTTGGGAACCAAAGAGTAAACATAAAAACAATTTCCTACTGTACAAGTTCAGGCTTAACAATGTGCTAATAGCCCATAATGAAGATAGCAACCATCAGTTAATCAACCCATTAAGTTGGGATCAGAAGTGTCAACTCAAGTGCAGTCTACTAATTTACTGACCCTTAATGGGTCAGCAAGATCTATAACCCAACGACTGATCTTTCTGCTTCTGTTAGTCACTTTGGAGGTCAGTTCACTTCCTTCCATGATTATGATCTCTGACCTGGTATGGGCAAGGAGTCAACATAAAATCCATTTATGAGAATGTGCTTGGGGTTACTGAGTAATGGAATCTCAAGCTAACGGGTGAATTAAGTATCTGGGCAGGAGCTCTTTATGGAAGCACCAACTTTTTTTTCCCTAAAGTCCACACAATCATGAAAACAGACACACATAATCTTCAGTGGAAGCTTCTGACTCCAGGAAGTTCTGGGTTCTTGAGTTAGCTAAGGCTCGCAATCCACTACCATTCCTATGCTGCTGTGTGAGTAAATCTTAGTTTTTGAAATGTCAGTTGGTCAAAAAGGAATGAGTAGTTCAGAAAGCAAAGTGTAGGGCTACGCCTGCCAAATAATAATTATGAAGTAAGTTTTGCTTTATTAAAGAGATAGTGAGTTATAATAAGCAAACAATAGATATAATTTGGTTGACTAATAAGTGAGACTCAATTACCCAATTTTTGCTACTTTCAAGGGGAAGGAGAGAAAAATAGAAGCATACCTTATTCCAGAGGGGCCTCTGAGAGGGTATAATAAAAATTATGAATCAAAAAATTCATTCACTTGAATCATATTTGTATAGAAAAGATAATAATAATTGCCACAATAATGCAAGTGTTTTTTAAATAGCATTTTCTTAGGTGATAAAGCAGTTCACTGAACTACAGTTACAATGCCCATTAGCAACCTGTCAGCCACATGATGTCAGAAACTCAAAAAGGACCTGTGCAAGATATGTCACTGGGATTGGTCCTGTTGCTCTGGTCCCCAGCCAAGCTGGTGGCAAGGCTACTTAAATGCCACCAATTCTAGTCCCACTCTGACAGTCCTGGTTGTGATTTTCTCCCAAATAGGACAGATGAAGAAGATATATTAACTGAGTTTCTGGAAGGGGGAAGCTAGAGCGGGAAAAAAAAGGGGGGGGGGGGGGGGGACTACCAAATACACTAAACAAAGTTTTATGGAAGGAAAACCTATGATTAATTCAAGGACCTAGGATTTGTTTTTATCTACAAAGTAAATATGCCACTTTCATACCAGTGATACTTGAAGGATTCCCTCAAAGGAAACCATCTTTGCTGGGAAAATAGCCTTCTCTCTTGCCAGGGACAGTGCCCTCTATTTTCCCCCTATTTATTGCCTTTGTTTTCCTCCCCTGTCGTTAGCGAACCTCCTGGTACCAATGTCCCAACCTCAGGACAAAGACAGCTAAAAGCCTCTGGAGGAAGAGTTCCTTCCTATGGGAAAAAAGTGAGCCCCAGTGCCAGAAGGATGAGGAAAGATTCAGCCTTTGGGAAAGCTCTCACAGACGTGGGTGGCTTTCAAGGTCAGCCTTTGGAGGTGACCTCGGGCGCAGGTTCTCAGCCTTACACGGCCGGCCAGAGGGACGCAAAGAGGCGGGAAGGAAAGGAGGGGAGCGAGGGAGAAAGGTCGTGGGGGCGGCGGGTGGGAGTGAGAGGGAGTACACGTCAGAGGCCGCTGGACCAGAGGCTGGGAGGCTAGGGCCGCGCAGCGAGCAGTCACCCCGCCCTCCGCACAGCGCCTCCCGCGGGGTCACGGCCGGGCCCCACCTCCCGGGCTGCGGCGCGCTCCGCCTGGGTCCGCCTTGGTCCGGGAGGCGGCGGCACGGGGCGAGCGCGCCCCGCGGGGAAGGGCCTGACCCGGGAGGCCACCGACACAGAGGGGGTCCCGCTCGGCCCGCGGCTCTGCTGTCCCCACCCCAGCTCTCCGCACCCCTCCCTCGCGGCCGCAGCGTCGGGGAAATCCGCGGCGAGCCCAGCTGCGCCGGGGGCCGGAGGAGGGGGCTGGGGCGGTGGGGGAGGGGCGGGGCGGGGTGGCGGCGGGGGCGGCGCGCGGGGCGGCGGCGTCGTCACTTACCGGCCGGGGCGCGGGGGCAGCTCGCCGACTCCTCCGGGCCGCTGCGGCTGGGGGCCGGCGGTGGCGCGGCCCGGGCGCTGCCAAATGTAAACAATCCGCCATGATTTCTTTGTTTAGCTAATTGAACCTGCCGCCGTCGCGAGTCCCAGGCGCTCCCTCGCTCCCTCCTCTCCCCGGCCCCCCTCGCTCCGCGCTTTTATTTATTTATTTGCCTTCCCCCTGCTGCTCGGTCTTCCCCTCTCTGCTTTGGTCTCAGTAGCTGCTTCTAATGGAAGTCGAGGCCGTGGGGTGGTTGGTGCAGGGAGTGCGGTGGTGGTTTTTATAAATACAGGTAAAATAATGCCCAAATCTCAAGCTGAGGTGCAGTTTCTGAAAGAGGAGGAGAGTGTTTCGCGCGCTCTCTCTCTCCCTCCCTCGCTTCTTTCCCGCCACCCCCCACGTATTAGCCTAGCCTCCGTGGAAAGTGCCAGACAATCATGGTGCGACTTGCAGTCACCTTTTCTTGACACCCAACTCTACTACCCAACTTCTCAGGCGGATTTTAGAGTGGGCAAAAGCGCTGAGTTCTTTTACTTGGAAACCTCCAATGTATGTGATGTCCGGCCGCCTAAGGGCGTACAGAGCAGTCTCCACCACGCCAGGGGAGGAATAATCATAATACAGCGTGCTCATCGGGAGGATGATCAGTTGGCATCATTTCAGACCTTTAATATAACACTGGGTTTTACACACCCACGCCCGTGCGTACAAGATCCAAACTAGCACCAACACAGTGGCAAGCTCCTAGAAAAGCGAGACCTTTCAGCCTTATAGTTGCATAAATTATTGGTACTTTCTGTAGCACAACTATTTGGAGAGGAGGTAGCCTCGGCATATATACTGAGTTTAGAACTTAGAGGAGATACTCAGGTCCTGCTGGGAAGGGAGGCTCAGCACCTTATTTATGTGTGTTTCTGTGGGTGGAAAATTCATTTGATCACGAGCTTTCACTATAGTTAATGTAGGCATCGTTTACATCCTGTGCTAGGTGGATTTATGATGAGATTCAGGTAACCTGTGGCAGAAGAATTCTAGGGTTATGGCTTCATTTATTTTAAAAAAAAACTGTTAACTTCGGTCTCACTTCTATTTATAACCACTATGTTGAGGACACCAAAAATGATTCAGTATTCTAATTCATAAGGAGAATTGAAAGTTATCTACATCTTGCAGTGAAACTGTGCCTCTTATGTTATCATCAGAATTAATCTTTTAAAAGAAGTTACTGCTTTATCTGTTTAATCCTTGTGGGCAGAGCATAGTGAATAGAGTAATGTCATCCTTAGCCGTTTGGACCAGCCGTTTACAGGTTACATGATATATTGATTCTAAATGCAGAAGGGCCATCTGGTCCAGTCAAGAGAACTGAACTGAAGAGTATTTACCCTATAGGCCAGTCACTGTGGTGGTTTTAACCACTGGGTCAATTAATGTATAGGTGTTCAAGCATTCTGATTATATAGAAAGAAAAAGGAATTGTATTGCCAAGCAAACAAAATGACCCCAGTCAAATCCCCTGTGTACACATGGCTTTAGTCTATTTCCTCAGGGAAGTTCAACAGAAGTTATAACCGTGTTCTTTTCCACACTTGTGATGTTCTTCTCTATGCCAGGCTAAATTCTACATGTTTTCCCAAATTCTAACTTCAGTCCGAATTTATGAAACCTGTCTTAATATTTACCCTCTCCCAGTTCTTATGCCTAACTTCTCTTCATGTCAGATATGAAACTTCTGAGCTTCACAACTGTGTGAGCAAGGCCTTTGAGTAGGAGATTTCTGTACTCAGTACATGAAAGAGTTTTTTGTTGCATAAAAATTAGACTGAAGGAGCAATAGATTCACTTTTAAAACTTAGATTAAACAAATATTTTGCAATAATTTATTTAAAGACCTGGCCTGCTTGTGGAGAACTGCTGATCCATATTGACTTTTTTTTTCCTAATACAGTTGAATTTTGCCTCTGTGCACCATTCTCCTGCCCATCCTGGATTCATTTCATGTGTCACTCATGAACTGTGATTTGTTTTGGAAATTGGAGGCAGAGGGGCAAGTAGAGCTGCTCTGAGCCCATTCCAAATTCTCCGTCTCTCGAGCAGGTGTGTTAGAAAAACTCAGTCTTCTAATCAAGTATCTCCTTTCCTTTCACGCTGCTACCACACTCACAGCACTTTACTTCTTATACTTCTGGTCTCCAAATGTATGTTTTTTTTCTACACCAAGCAATTCTTCACGACACCAGTTGGCTGTCCTGCAATTTCACTCCATTCTGGCACTGTCTACCTAGAGATAGTGTCAGATCCCACCAGTGTAGGGCTATAAGACTGCCCCCAGCCCGCTTCAGATGCTAATTGCAAGTAGTAGATCCCCAGGTCACCTACAACTCATCTCTGATTTGCCTTCAAATGAGAGGTTCCCCATGGCCTCTTTCCCCTTTGGATTTAACTAATTTGCCAGAGAGGCTCACAGGATTCAGAGAAACATTTACTTCCACTTACCGGTTTACCAAAGGGTGCAGACGAACAGCTCGATGAAGAGATACGTAGAGTGAGGTCTGGGAGGGTCTGAAGCACAGGAGCTACTGTCCCTCTGGAGTTGGGGTGCACCATCCTCATGGCGTAGATGTGTTTGATAACCTGGAAATTCTCCAAAGCCTGTAGTTTGGGACTTTTATGGCAGACCCTGCACATGTAGGCGTGATCAATCATGAACTCTGTCCTCAGGCTTTCTCCTTTCTCCAGAGAATGAGGGGCGGGACTGAAAATTCCAAGCTTCTAATCTTGGCTTGGTCTTCCCAGTGACTGCCCACCAGCCAGGAGCTCATCCAGGATTTCGCTGCAGGAAAACAAAAGTTACTCCTAGTATTCTTACCACTTAGGAATTTACAAAGTCAGGCACAGGTCAAAGACCAAATATTAGAACAAGAGATGCTTCTAGGGCTCTTCTTCACTTAGGAATTTACAAGGGTTTCAGGAGCCTTGTGTCAGGAACTAGGGGCGGAGAACAATATATATATTTCTTACTATTTCACACCAGGCGAGATCACATTACAGATGTGTGTATGTATCTTCCCTTCCTTATTTGGCATTCTTTAAGTTTTCACCTAAGAAATGTTCATCACAGACCAGACACTTGTTGAAAAAATTGAAAACTGATAACATAGCTAGATTTTATTTTTAGGTTCTTATGGTGGACTGTTACACTGACAGCCCATAATCAATCACACCTCCCTGTATTCATGCCCTTGTATAGTTCCCTCACTGACCATGTGATTGCTTTGACTACTAGGAAGTGTGATACAAGCAGAAGCTGGGGAAGCACTTGCACACATTGGGGCTTGTCTTTTTGGATGTTCCCTTTTGGAATCCAGTCTCTAGGCTTTAAAGAAGTCTAGACTACCCTGCTGGAGAAAGAGGCCACATGGAGAAGAGCTGAGGCTACCAGCTGAATTCAGTCACATGAATGATCCAGCCAACACTACCTGGAGCAGAATAACTTTCCAGCCAATTCATGGAATCATGACAATAAATCATTTTTGTTTCGAGTCACTAAGTTTTGGAGTGGCCAGTTATGCAGCAGTGGGTAACTGATAAAGCAATCACCAACTTCAAGGACTAGAGACATGGTCAGGTTACTGCAGGAGACAAGAATTTATCAAAAGGTTGTGGGGATCGGGAGAAGGAAACTGAAAAACTTCCTAGTAGAGCTTCACAGAATTAGAAGTTCATTGGTCACCTCTGAGAACTCAATTACACTTCAGTGATGTAATAGCCATTCTGGTGAGTGTCTTTTTGCTGTCAGTTTATATATATATATATATATATATACACACACATATATATTTTTATATATATAGTAAATATATATATTGCTTTTCATATCCTGTTCCACTATGGTTTATTACAGAATATTGAATATAGTTCTCTATGCTATACAGTAGGACCTTGTTGTTTATCTATTTTATATACAGTAGTTTGTATCTGCTAACCCCAGACTCCTAATTTATCCCTTCCCCAACCCCTTTCCCCTTTGGTAACCATAAGTTTGTTTTCTATGTCCATGAGTTTGTTTCTGTTTTGTCAATAAGTTCATTTGTATCATATTTTTAATTCTCCATGTGAGTGATATCATATGGTATTTGTCTTTCTCTGACTTACTTCACTTACTATGATAATCTCTAGGTCCAACCATATTGCTGCACATGGCATCATTTCATTCTTTTTTATGGCTCAGTAGTAGTCCATTGTCTGTATATATCACATCTTCTTTATCCAGTCATCTGTCGATGGACATTTAGATTGCTTCCATGTCTTGGCTATTGTAAATAGTGTTGCAATGAACATTGGGGTGCATGTATCTTTTCAAAATAGAGGTTTTTTTCTTGATATATGTCTAGGAGTGGGATTGCTGGATCATATGACAACTCTATTTTTAGTTTTTTAAGGACTCTTCATACTGGCTGCACCAGTTTACATTCCCACCAACAGTATAGGAGGGTTCCCTTTTCTCCACACCCTCTCCAGCATTTATTATTTGTAGACTTTATGATGATGGCCATTCTGACTGGTGTGAGTTGATGCCTCATTGTAGTTTTGGTTGGCATTTCTCTAGTAATTAGTGATGTTGAGCATCTTTTCATATGCCTATTGGCCATCTGAATGAATGCCATTGGAAAGATGCGTATCTAGGTCATTTTTTGATTGGGTTTTTTTGTTTTTGTTATTGAGTTGCATGAGCTGTTTATGTATTTTAGAAATTAAGCCCTTCTCAGTCACATCATTTGCAAATATTTTCTCCCTGTCCATAGGTTGTCTTTTTGCTTTGCTTATGGTTTCCTTTGCTGTGCAAAAGCTTATAAGTTTGTTTAGGTCCCATTTGTTTATTTTTGCTTTTATTTCTATTACCTTGGGAGATTGTTTTTGTCATCACTTTAGAATTAAGCATCTTTGAGGCTGTGATCAAGGAGGTCAAAAGACACAGGCTCTGGCGTTGCTTTCCTGCTTTCAGATCCCATCTCTGACCCCACGTGACAAAGCAGTGTGAATGGACGTGAGTTCTTTCCAATCCTTGGGACTTCTAGAAATTAGGTATATTTTAAAATGTACATTTCCTCAGGAAATAGTTCAAATGGGACCAGAAATGAGCAGAAATCATGAGTAATGCTTGGAAATTTGGGGCTCAGATGCAAATCTAATACATATGTGGTTGTCTAGCTACCTATACGTCAAGTTATCTCCCTGAATAAAATAGTCCTTGGTTGTGAATTAGGCACCAAAGGACCTGGTGCCCTGTGACCTTGACTTGGTTTTTTTTGTATTTGCTGCTGATATAAACACACATGCACACACACACACACACACGCCAGTTATCCCGATTATAAATAGGGTTGAGAATGGGCAAGAAAGAGTATGAATGTCTCAGATGGCAAAGGATGGAGTCTGCTAAACTTGGGATCTTGAGCAATGTTTTGTATTCAAAACTTGAATTCTCTCAGATCCCTAAATGTGCAAAAGTTTTATACAACTGTGAAATAACATACATTTACAAATTAATCAAATCTTTAAAGCCAGTAAGACCTAAATTAACCAGTTAACCTGAAGTGATAAAATTTTGCATAAACTAAGTTACTGCTAGCCTTATGAATATAGCACTGATGATTACTGACATTCCTCTGCTACCATGCCCAAGTGGTCAAGACATGAGCCCCCCCCTTTTGGTATTCACAGTTCTGTGAAACTTGCCTTTGCACAGTTCTCCCTCCCCTCATTTGGCTATCACTTGGGATGCATTAAGTTCTTACCTGTTTCAGACTAAGATAAAGTTGGGCTGTTTAGCCCAACTCTAGACACAAATACAGGCATTAAAATGATCATGAGTATACTTGTTTTTAAGGTTTTATTGAATTAGAAATCCCACTTTGAGAAAGATTACTATCAGTTTAATAGCACTGGGGTGGCAGAAAGAACACCTGGGTTCATGCCATGTATTTGACATTAACCACGATGTTTGACTAGGTGGGACTCAGATATTTCACTTTGGGAAGAGGAAAGATCTGAGAGTGACAAGAGGACTTCTGGGAGAAATCACAAAGTAACAGTTTTTCATGCTGGAGTCTCAGCACTATGACAGAGACAGGTGGAACTTTTTGTGGCCAGGAGCTTTCCAGTGTCTCTCCTGCAATGTCTGACTTCTAATTCCACCTAGACTTAAGGCTCATCCACATCTCTTTAATTTTTCCCTCCCTTAATTTGAATTCTGTTAAACTATTTCTCCTAAACTTTGGGCATATGGTAGTAGTATTTTCATGGTTTTCTTAAATTATAGTGTCTGCTTCCAAAATCTATCCATTAGTGATGAACAAAACAACTCTTCTATTAGGGCTCCCAAATGTTCACTAGGTTTTCAGGAAATAAAATTTCTTTCAGTCCTGGGAAAAGTTTTGGCTTCAGATTATTTTTCAAGTCTGAGGAGAAAAAAAATTGGAAAACTCATGCATTCTGTAGTTTGGGGAATGAATATAAGGTTCTAATATATAGCAGAGTTAGGAAAAGATCAAATTCTCCTAGCAGTTTTGTTTTCCTTTGTTTTCTAGAAAACTCTAACAACAGCTTCCATGGCAAACCCAAAGAGAAGAATTGCAGGGTCTTGACAGTGCTTCTCCCTGCACTTGGCTCAGGTAGTCAGGAAACAAATTTCCCACTTCTCACCAGGCGCTTCTTGGAATGGGTGCAGGATCATCTACGGGCGCAGCTGCTGCCGTACTTGAGGGGTCCCAGAACCCAGACACAGCTCTCTGAGCAGCCAAATGAGTATCTTCCCAAACTGCTACCACCTCATCCACTTTTTTGTCAGCCTGAAATATTAAAATTAGCCCAAAGTGTTTTTAAAATTTAATTACACCCTTTGGAGTCTGTGCTTTTGGAAAACTGTTATTTTTCCATTAAATAAACCAATATCTGGAATACATACCTAAGTACATATTTATTTAAAATATGCTTGGAAAACACACTTACTGTAACTTTCAGCTTGGTAGGAAAATTAGAGAAATCCACAGTTCACACTTTCATTTTTTAAGATTTTCAGAAAATACCTAGCAAGCTGTTGTCTGTTCAGTGATGCATACACTTGAATGTGAAGCAAATCTTATTACTTGTCTTAGTAGCAACCCTATGGGGGTGGGGAGAGATGAAAATGATTGTCACTTTTATATTCTTATGCTATCCACTCTTTAAAGGTGGGTGTATTAATGCTCTCTATACAGAAGTAATAAATACTATCTTTAAGAGATGATGATTATAATAATAATGTTCCCTTGCCAAAAAAAGTAACAAAGGTATTTTAAATTGTATTTTTATCATGATAGGGAGATTTCAAATAATTTAGCTAATTTTAACTAATAACTGCTGAGAATTAACGTTATTATTTAATGAAATCAGGACTGGAATAGAACATAAATTCAAGAACTAAGCACTAGGGAAGATGTAGAACAGATAAGACTTAGAGATTTGTAATTCTCAAGGATTGAAAAGGGAGAACCCAAAGGAAATTAAGAAATTGGCTTTCTCAAATAAGGAGATTAGATTTTCTTATTTCTTAAAATTACCCTGCAAACCATATATTTTATGACATATGTATGGTCTTATAATCTTCCAAAATATAGAATGTAAGTTATATGCATTTTCTGTATCAAGATATTATTTTATTTCTAGTTTCTGTTTCTTTTCCTGACCATCAAAGTAGATGGTTACTTTATCTTGTTTTCATAGATTATTTGAAAATATAAAATACATTTTAAATGTTTATCTATTGTAAGTGCTATATCAACTTTTTTACTTTAATAAAGGCACTTAGCATTGTGGTTGCACTTCAGAAATATATAAGCACAATAAAACTTCACTTAAAATGCTCTAGCATTTCTTCAGTAAACAGTGTGAAGTCAAATTCCTATGTAATTTAACAGTTGCTAGTAGCAGCACTCTGTGATACTAGTTGAAAATAGCGACTCTGAAACATGAAGCACAACGCAGAGAAATTATTCTATAGGTTTGTTCATTTCCCAGG
The DNA here is from genome assembly GCF_036321535.1 of Camelus dromedarius. Lineage (NCBI taxonomy): Eukaryota > Metazoa > Chordata > Mammalia > Artiodactyla > Camelidae > Camelus > Camelus dromedarius. The sequence continues at coordinate 21,970,083 of NC_087450.1, forward strand.
GTTCTGTCCAGATTGAACCAACTGGTGCAGAAGCATGAACTTGAAAAAGCAGTACGAACAAGCTCAGGTGTTGAGCTATTTTAGCTGTTTCTCTCTCCCTCTCCTTCTGTTCTTCCCCTCAGGTCACTTGAAAACACAAATAGAAGTGACTAGCATTTTAAAATGCCAAATAAAATGGAAAATTATATAAAACAGTCGTCTCCAAAGTAGAGTGCAAGAAAAAATTATTGGAACTAGTACCTATAGGCACTTATTATTTTGTTATTACTTTGTATAATTTTCATCTAAAAATAAAAATGAATTCTGCTCCACCTTTAACAAATGGGTGGACACCAGTGCTCTCAATGATCTCTGTGGCCAGTGACCACCTGTCATGTATGGGGTGTATGTGACTCCTGATGAGAAAAATGTGTACACTGACAGGCGTCGTTTCAGTACACACTGCAGCTGTTCTGCCTACCAAATACTCTGGATTCAGCCCTATTCTTTCCTTGATTTGGGGTAGGAGAAGATGAGGATACAAAGGGCTGAGCCACATTCAGGAGGAGCCGCAGGTCACTTGTAGGTACCAACCATCCAAAGGAAGGATTTCTGGACCACTGAAGGTTTTCCACTTGGGAGCAGTGTTGAAAGAATGGGAAGCTGGACCTTTGGGGCCATTTTGATCTTTGCATTTTTGTTCATATACCATTGGAATAGATTTCCTTCCCTTCTTTCCCTTCCTTCCCCCTATCTCCCTCCCTCCCTCCTTTCTTTCTTCCACATTTTTCCTTTTTTTTTTTTTTTTTTTGCCAGTGTTGAGTATTTAATTTACTTAAACTATGTCTGGGGTAAAATGAAACCTGCCCACATAAGTCACATGAGTCATTGTCTCACACTGTTTTAACATGTTTCTGTCATGAGTTGTCACACAAGAGTGTCTATAAGAAAAGATGCTAATGGGTTATGAGTTTTGTTGGTATTACAATGTCATTAACTAAATACATTTTTATATAGAAACTCCAGAATTCCTAGTAAATTCTCCATCAGTGGAAATGGTCTTTGAGAATGAATACCTCAAAATACATATTTAAATGCAGTTAAAGCTATGAGTGTAATATATATTTTATATAATTTATACATATCTTTATATATGATACATATAAATGTATATTTATATAGTACATAAATATTTCTTAAATAATTTATAAATATAAATACATTAAATAGGTTTAAATTATACATTATATTTAATACACTGTATATTTTTACTTACATGCCACAATACTAATAAATTATGCATTTGGTAAAACAGTAAATTTTTTAAAGATAGAGTAAATAAACAATGTTACTGAAAGTTTTTATCTTTACTCATCAATGGTAAATTCAACCTTATTTCCTCTCATATAATGAATACACTCAGCCCCTAATATTTGGAATGTATCAGTCAGGATCTAAGCATGAAAATAGAAGCCTACCTAAGAATTTGTTTTTGGAACAGAAATTTAGTACTAGGAGTTGGTTACATGAAATAGAAGAGCTGAGAAACTGAGCAAGGGATGGAGGAGCAGCTCAGAGCTGAGCAAGTGCAGGACACCTGGAGAAAAGGGGGACCAGGAGTCAGACCTGCCCTGGCAGAAGCTGACCAGGAGACATAACCCCCGCTGGGGTGCTGCATTGACAGGAGAGGTAGGAAGAAATGTTCTGGCCTCTGCCTGCCCTCTGGTCTGCAGCCTGTGGCCAGAGCCTCCCACTGCCAAATCTAGCCTCAGGCAGATGTCTGGACAGCACGTCCCACAGGGGTTGCTCCAGCCGTGATATAGAGTAGAGCAGGGCAAAGTGCGAGGATGGAAATGAGGCAAACCCACCCAGTACCTGTGCTCGGAACTTCTCACAGTCCTCTAAATAGTCCTTGTTTTTTCATTTCTCTACATATTACCACATTTCCTCCATCCATCTACCAAGAATGCCTTTCTTTCTTTCTTTTCTTTGTCTATCAAACTCCTATACGTCCTTAAAGAACCAAATCATTTATTTCACAAACATTCATGGAGGGACTATTACATGCAGTGTACTGAGTGCCAGGGTTATCAGAGCTATCAGTTTCGTTGGGAAATAAGTCTATTTCCAAAACCTTTCTGAAAATTAAATATAGAGTCAGCACAGTCTAGTAGTTCTGAGTAAGGATTCAGAACCCAGACTACCTGGGTTAGATCCTGGCTGAACCACCTACCAGCAAGATAAACATGCCTCAGTTTCTGGGGCGGGTGATAACATGTACCTTGTAGGACTGTTAGCTGGATGGAATGAGTTAACATTTTATAGCACTTAGAACGGTTTCTGGCTGTAGTAGTTTCTTCATCTGTGTTTGTTAAACTAAATATATGAATACTGAGTCACTCCTTTTGCTGTGCTTCCACAGCCTTCCATCCATGTTAACATCATAGAATTCCTTACGCTGAGTTGTAATCTGCACATCTGTCACTTCTGGTAGAATATGTGCTCTTGCTAGGGAGCCTGTGATTAATCATCTTTGTATTCCCAATGCAAAGAACATAATAGATGCTCAATAAGTGTGTGTTTAATTAATTAATCACTTTATCTAAACCTCCCCTGTGTCACAAATCATGAAATGCAATGATGAGCACCAAAGAAAAGATATTTTTAAGAGTTCAGAGAAAAGAAGGATTTGGACTTGACATTCACGGAGGAGGTGGCATCTAAGCTTTTTAAAATTGGCAAAGATCAGGCACATACAGCTAATCAGAAGAACCGAGGGGAAACGTGAGCAAAGGCCTGGAGGTGGGAAAGCACAGAGGCATGTGCAGAAGCAGTGAGGGAAAGGAGCTCAAGTAGACAGGATACAAAAACGTACATGGGAGCAAAATTGGGGAAGGCATGCGGGAAGATCCACTTTACCCGGAGGCCAAAGGCTCTCCATCTCTGTTTCACTGTGACACCCCGTAGTGTAAACCCTGACAGTTAATTGATTTTGTTTTTGTTTCTTTTCTTGTAATGAAAGTGCCTGACTTAAGCTCTGATTACCAGGGCATCCACTTCAAGAGGGCTATCTTGGATAAACACATTGCCAGCCACACAACTGGATAGAGCCGGGCTGCCTCCCTCAACTTTGTTTTAGAGATCTTGGTTGATTTTGGTTATTGACCATCTGGGCCCCTTGTTTTTTCCTTTCCATGCTTTAAACTTCTGCTCTTAGTTTTAAATTCACCAATAAAGAGTGGGCCCCCAAAAAACCCTAGGCTCCCACCGTCCACCCCAGTAAAAGGAGCCCCCCAGGCTCATATGTACTCTCTCCCTCTATCCACGACCTCACTGCATGGCCCCACGTGTGCTGTGTAATTTCCAGGTCCTGTAAGTAATAAACTTTTATTTTTTCAAAGTTTCCTGATGGTTATTGCTGAAGGGCATCTTACAGTCATAAAAAGAACCACAAGAGCTGGTCCAACCACAACAATGGTTATTGATATGCTGAGATGAACACAAAACATACCCTTAATAGGTAAAAATTACACCTTTATCACTCACCTAAGCTCACTTAAGATTAATAATGGTCCCTTTCTTGCCATTCAAGAAGGCACATCTGTCTCTCTACCCATCTGTCCATCTCTCTCTGTCTCTCTGTCATGTATAACGCAAACTGGTTTTCGTATCAAATGTACAGATGTCCCAAATTATGCTACACTTAAAATTGTTACTTCAGGCAATGGGGAACAATAGGAAAAATGAGTTGAGTATGTTCAGATTAATCTTCAGGGAGATTATTGTGACAAAAATCTATAAAAATACATGTTAATAACCATGTCTGGAGTAGTATCATGCAGGCAACTTCTCGAAAATGATGGATGGAGAAAGAAAATCAAGCTAAAGGATAAAATACATGGCCAAAATTTTTAATTCAATAATAAGTGCAAAAGGATTATTCCATACTTCATTCCAGCTAGAGAACTCATTGTAAAATCTGAGAATTGAGACTCTTCTGTAAGCAGCTTTGTTTTTCATTTTTTACACGGTGGTACATGGTGCACGGCAAAGCTCCTGAGAGCTGTCATTCGGCTCTGACCTACTTTGAGGCACATTTCATTTTTGGCTGGGAGCTGTGAGAATGTACACTTCCTCAGGACAGTAAGAAATGCCCATCTTTCCGATTAAATCTAGTTTCCCACAGAGGCCCTCAGTGGTGGATTGGTCTCAGACAGTCTAAATCCCTTGTCTTGTGTGATGAGGCTGTTCTTATTGTTTGGTTTGGTGGCGGGTAGCTTCAGGGATCACTAAGTGAGGTACAATCCGCCTTTTGGTCCAAATTACCTTTCTGTCCTTTTACAAAATTCGTACATCTCTCTGAACCTCTGCCTCCTTCATAGCAGTTCTTTTCTCGGTGTAGCAAGTTAAACTTTGTGACCTCCTCTGGCTGTGTTATCAGCATATCTCTGTGAATTGGTCAGCAGGATGGAGATATTTTCTGAACAATTTGGTCAGCATATGTAGTCTGTTCCTCAAACCTCACACATAATGTTAAGTCCCCTGATACTAGGAGAGAATGTTTTTCTGCATTTTCTGCTTCCTTATTATGTCTGGGGTTTGCTTGTCTATTTTTTGAACTTAAGTTGAGAAATTTTACTAGCTTCTTTGCTTTCCAAAAGCATTTTATCCATACAGAAGGGTTTTATTCATACAAAGAGCTAAGCAGAATGCCATTATGTTGTAGTTCATCATTTAGTGTAGGCACTTTCCTTAAACTCTGATCTCAATGTCCACTTGCCTTCTGGGAAGGGCATGTGGTCCAGGATGATCTGATGGCCAGGCTCCAATGTGGCTCCCAATAAGTCTTTATTGAAACTTCTGAATTCGGTTTTTTGAAGTGAAAAAAAAAAAAAAGTGAATGAAGAGCTGCAAATGGCAAATTATCTTTCTTATAGGTGAGTTGTATTCCATTACGTACATATATGCTGCATCTTTATTATCTATTCGGCTATTGATGTGTACTTAGGATGCTTCCATATCTTGGCAATTTTTTATAAATAATGTTTCTGTTAATAGCAGCATGTACATATCTTTTTGAATTAAATTCTTGTTTTCTGGTTGACTTTATTCCTTTGATAACTATATAAGTTTAAAAAGCTAAAGCTCTAAACATTCTTAGAACCAATGAACAGTACATACATGTAAATTTTTAAAATATATGTGCAGTTAAAAAAAAAAAAAAAGAAATGGGCTATCAAGCCATAAAAGACATGGAAGAAATTTAAAAGACATATTACTAAATGAAAGAAGCCAGTCTGAAAAGGCTACAAACTGTACGATTCCAACCAAATGACATTCTGGAAAAGGCACAGCTACAGAAACAATAAAAAGATCGTGGCTTCCAGGAGTTTGGGGAGAGGGAGGGAGGGAGGGATGAATAGATGGAGCACGAGGGATTTTTAGGCAATGAAATTATTCTGTATGGTACTATAGTGGTGGCTACATGTCATTATGCATTTGTCAAAACCCATAGAATGTACAACATCAAGAGTGAACCCTAATGTAAACTGTGGACTTTGGTTGATAATAATGTGTCCATATTGGTCCATCGATTATACCAAATATGCCACACTGATGAGGGATGTTGAGGGTAGGGGAGTATATATGTGTGGGTGGGGAGGGCTGTGTGCAAACTCTCTGTATTTTCTGCTCAATTCTGCTGTGAACCTGAAACTACTCTAAAAAAATAAAGCCTATTAATAAAAAATTTTTAAAAAGTTTAAAGTCATGATTGGAAAAAATAAAATAAAAACCATTATAGGCAGGAAAAAAGAAAAGGATATGCCTATTCTCCACGTTGATATCTACTGTCCAATTATCCCCCAAAGTGACCTCTAAATTAACAGTATATCAGCAATGGAGGAATGCCTGCTTTCCAACATCCTCTTTGACAAAGTCTGCTATTAAACACTCTGGTCTTTGCAAATCGAAGTGGAAATGCTATCTCATTTTCATTTTAACTTGCAAATTTTGTTGTGAGTGAGGTTGAATATCAGTTTATATTTAAAGTCTACCTGTATTTCATTTTCTGGAGCTGTTTGTCATGTTCTTTTGCCATTTTTCTGTTAGGTTGTTGACCTATTGGTTGGTATAAATTCTTTGTATTTTTTGGAAAGTAAACTCTTTTCTGCCAAAAAAAAAAAAAAGAAAGAAAGAAAGAGAGAAACTATCAAAATTTAATAAAAAAAGTAAAGAGTTTGAATCCACAATAAATTAATAAAGATTGCCAAAATTTTTTTTTAAATTAAAAAAAAGAAACTTCTGGTATTTATGCCTTTGTGTGGTCCCCTTCCACACTGAATAACATCAGATATCATGGAAATGATGGAGTGTGGCTTCTGGGGTTATGTCACAAAGGACAGTGTGTCTTAAACTTGCTGTCTTGGAAATCATTCACTTTGGCGAATGCCAGTCATGCCATAAATACACTTCATCAGCCCTATTGAGAGGTCCACGTGATGAAGGAGTAAGGCCTCCTACCAGTAGCTGGCACCAGGCATGTGTGTCAGTCATCTGGGAAGCGGCTTCTCCAGCTCTAGTCAACCTTCCGATGACTGCAATCCCATTTGACGCCTTGACTACAAGCCCATGAGAGCCAGAGCCTCTTCTGACCTCCTGATCCTTCACAACAGCTGTGTAAGACAGTAAGTGTACCTAGCCCACAGAAACTCTGCTAGATAGTTTTGTTGTTGTTGTTGTTGCTTCAGGCCTCTAAGCTTCAGGGTAATTTGCTATGCAACAATAGGTACCAATGGTTGGGGTAAGGGGGACACTTCTGTTCTTAGCTTCAGCTGTTTTACCCCTCAAGGATCTAAGTTTTAAAAAAAATCTCCAGTGTGAGAACAAATTTTCTCCCCTAAACCTTTCTGCTTTATGTGTGAAAATGATATTCCTCCTATTACCATGCTTTTGACCATTACAAACCATGTAGTGTTAACTGGCAATAGTTGGCACCCATGCCCCACACTTTTCTTAGTTACTAAATTCTACTCTAACCTCTGAGGGGTGAGGAAATAATCGATATGGAAGAAAGTTGATCTCAGCCTGCTGCAAAGGAAAAGCAATACATAAAATACGCTTGCTATAAAGTTGATTTTTTTTTTTCCCTGAGAAGAAAAAATTGCCTCTGGAGACCATTTTTGGTCTTATCTGCTATGTCGTCAACCCATGGCCATCACATATTTTACATTATCTTCAAAGTTCACTGTAATTAATGGGTTAGGAGCTAAGCGTCCTGGGTTCAAGTTTTAATTGTGCTACTTTGTAGCCTGTGATTGAATGAGATAATTTTTATAGTTCTTAGTTTTCTTGTCTGTGAAATGAAACCACTCAAGTCCATTTGTTCATTCAGCCCATATCTACATGTTTATTTAGTATCTTTTATATGCCAGGCTTGCACCAAAGATGAACAAGACAGGCATGACTCCTGCCTTCTGGGGCTTTAGAGCTTAGGTCTAACATCACATGAATTCATTTTTGGAATAAGTTCAGGCGGGGAAAGGGTCTACAAAAGGAATCAATTCAATACATTGTTGAGCATCTACCATATTAGTTATGAGGGAGGTGTTGATACTCTAGAGCCATAAGCAAATGCCCCCAGATTAATAATGCTAGATCACACGTAGCTCTTTGTACTTTGCAGGGCACTTCCAAATTATCATATGTGGGGCTCTCAAAAATGTTTGTGCTTGCTAGGTTTTATTACTGGACTATCCACCCACCTTCCTCTAACTCTGCCTTTGATTATATTAGATTTCCCTGCTGGGATAGTCTTAAATGCATTTCTCCAGAGCATTTATCCCACCTGTAATTAAATAGTGAACTAGGGAATTTATCAAAATGTGCTTTCCATTCTGTACTGAACCATAATCTAGCTCATTGCTCTATCGTAGTATTTAGAACAGAGAAGGTATTCAAGATATATTTATTATGAATAAATTTAATTTCCATTTTTTACGCTTACAGATGAAGAACCTGAGTCAGAGATGTTAAATGACTTGAACTGATGACTAAACTAATGACTAAAGTCACACACTGGATTGCAGAAGCCCCAGATTCAGGCCTACATCTATTCAGAAGATTTCAGTGCTACTTGGGTTAGATAGGATGTTTACACCATTGGTCCTATTCCTCCTACCTTGATTCTTTTTTGTTGTTTTAAGACTTCATTTTTTTAGGGCAGTTTCAGGTTCACAGCAAAATTGAGAGGAAGGTCCAGAGATTTCCCATATACCCTCTACTAGGCATGCACAGTCTCCTCCATTATCAATATCCCCCACCAAAGTGGTGCATTTGTAACAGTGGATGAACCTCCCTCAATACAGCATAAGCACCCAGTGTTCATAGTTTACACTATGGTTCACACGTCCTTGATCCTTTTTTGATTTGGGCTACAGCTACAGCAGGGATAACAGCATCGTGACAGAGTTAGTACGGGGGAGACAGCAAACAACCAGGCACATAATCCCTGTTGGTCAGAGGTCTTCTTGCTCCGCATGGCAGGGTCTCTCAGTGAAAGGCATTTTGCTACTGCAAATTGAACCCCAAATTTTAAATTTTCAAGTGAAAGCATTTTTTAATATTACATGTAAGCTAATTTGGCAGATAATGAATTCCTTTGAAAAATTAGCTATATTAAATTTAAATTTCTTTTTAAAATATTAGGAAATGTGAAACATGAGACAAGAAGTTTGCCATTATATTTTGTATCTCTTACTATTTTCCTTTTTGTAATGACATGATCATAATGAGTGGATTTGTCCAAATGGAAAATATGTCTGTATAATAATAAAATTATATTTCTCTTTCCTCCTTCAAAAGCTGGCTTCTTTGTTTGGAAAACTGTAGTATTTACTGACTTGCATTTTGTGTTTTTGCTCAAGTGTCAATTTCCCTGTAAAGTCTAACTCTATTAAAATATATTTGCCTGTGGCCATGCCATCTTTAAATTTTCCTTAATTTGCATGCACTTCATATCTCAATGCAAAGCCTAAAATGTCTGACACAAAGTCTATACATAACAATACTTTTGATTGACAGGAAGGTTTATTATGCATTTATATGACATCATATTTATGTATAACAATGACTTTTTGACTGACAACTAAGCAATGATAGAATTCTGGACACCTTCTATATGCTATTTTTTATACGACAAACTAAAATATCCAGATAATTAGCTGAATTTTTCAGTTTTCATGCCAATTGCTTAGCATCGTTTGGGAAGACACAATACACTAGTGTCTCATTCTTTGCCTTTTCCAGGGGTAAAAGATATTTTGTCCCAGGAGAACATCAGATGGTTCCACTCTTGCTTTTTTATTTTTAATGATTTTGTGTGTTAGAAGTTGGCAACTCTGATATTAAATGAATTGATTTTTTTTTTAAATGAGCATGTTTGCAACTGATCTGTGGAATATTTTCAAAAACCTGATGGTGAGAGGAAAAAAATCTTAGTGAGATTCTGCATTCTGGTCTCATGAGAAGGCTTGTTCAGGAGGCATGGTCCACATCAGTACACACCAATGCCAGTCAATTAACATGTCTTCCTAGAACAACGACCATACAGTCAGCATTCAACACAAGGACTTGGGAGTGCCACCAGGCAATACATAATGAAGTGTTAAATAACGTAGTAATCTGTAAGAACCCAGAGAAGGCAAAGCCAGAGTAGGCTGGGAAATAGAGTGGTCTGCACTGAAAGAGACTCCGTGCCATCCGAACGTTTATGCTAACCAGCTGGATGACCTCAGGCAAGTTGTTTAACAGCTTCACGTCTCAGTTTCCTCATCTTTAATATGAGCTAGCATGATCTCCCAGCTCTACTGTTCTCCAGCTCTATGTAAGACTAGCTTCACAAACAAAGCAAGGTCTGCTCTGAGCCTGGAGAGCAGATGTGTAAGCCAACGCCTGTAGCTTTAACACCATGGTGGGCATGAATGGGGAAGGGAGGATGCCCATGTCAGGAAGAGACCTTGTGCAAATCTGAGACTCTGCCATGAAAGTGGCCCTTATCTTCCCCAATTCAGCATGTGCTGTAGCACAACAAAAAAGGAGAAGAATAGTAGCCTTACAAGAGTAGAATGCTTGTTGATTCTTCCAAATAAATATACAGTTTTAAAAAATGATTTGGGTCCTGATTGTCATCATGGTGAAATGACTGGAGCTTCTGTGTGACTCTGCAGGACTGGACTGTAGCCACCGGATGGGGCCATCTCCCTCAGTCACTCCTCTAGGAAAGAGTTGCAAATAATGGGTTTATACTGCAGGCATAAATTGTTGTTTTCTTAATTCTGCCAGTTCTCTGAGTTATGTGCACTTTCCTGTGCTCTTTACAGAGAAGAGTATAATGGCCAACTCTGTTAACAAATTTGGAAATAATGAAATGGGACATTAGTTTGGGCTCTGGCCTTGGGGACTCTTAGGAAGGATCAAAGATTCTGCACTAACTGGTGGAAAAAAGCAGTCCTTTGCTCACTTCAGGATGTAAGCAATAGAAGATTTTTGACATTCTTACAAAAGTGACAACTCTGCCTTTTTTGTTTTTTTTCATGTTGCCTCTTACACCTTTGATTCCTATAAACTTAGACCCAGATATTCTGCTTTTACCAGTGGTTATACACTGAGCTAAAATCAGGCACAGCCAAGCATTTTGTGTCAAGCAGTTACTTATAATACATAACTTATTTTCCTTTAGCCAAATAAAAGCTACTTTAGAATAATTCTGCATTATTCTATTTGGAAACATTAGGCCCCATCTAGCTATGGTTATTGGCAGTCAAAATTCATCTCCAACAGTAATTAACAAAGAAAATAATGGTGGCCTCTTTTCTCAAGAGAAACTAAGCCCTTTATTATACTCCAAGAAAAGATGCTGTAAAACAGATTCTGTTTTACATACCAAGGAAAAATGGATTAATATTTCAGGTAAAAGTCATGATGTTCCAGGCCATTTCTATAGGCTAGGGAGTCAAATATAAATAATTACTATATATTTTATTGTTTTTTCCCATGAGTTATAGTGGACATAGTTGCATGATGCTGGTTTTGTTTTTTGTTTTTTGCGTCTGCATCATGGAAAAAAAAAAAACTTGATGATGCCGAAGTTAAAGATTTTATACATAAATATTTATGTCCTTCAATATCATAGGCTGTGAAACTTTCCCAAATCTGGAAGTTCATCTTTAGGATAGACAAAACTAACTTAGCACTTCGGAAATAACTTATGCCATTGTCTATCTACTAATGTCAATTAAACAACTGCAAACAAAATAATAACATTCTGCAAACCTAAATTTCTGTGACTAGCACCACGGGGAGCTCGTGGAAGTGCAGTGGTGGCGCACCTGCGTCACTGCTGGCCGCCGGCCCGAGGCAGCGGAGGTGGGGGGTGTGTGGCAGCCAGCAGGCACAGACTAGTTCATGCACCCATGAGACACCTTCCAGAAATACTTCAGAGGAACCTTGCCAGGTGCTGGGTCGTGCGTGACCAGGTTTGTTGTTTTTGGTTTTATTTGGGGGGTTTGGGGGGGTTGGGGGGGGTAGGGGTAGAAGTGTCAAATGTCCAAATAGCAAAATTTGAGTCTCCATTCTGATGAAACCTAATTTATTTCCACAAGCTTCCGAACTCTGGGATAGTAGGATAACACTAATGAAGCTTAGAATATCTTCCCAGGTTTGAGGGACTCCAATCTGTAAAGCCAGTCCCTTCAAAAGTGGAAGGTCAGAAAACTGCAAAAGAAATTAGGTTGAATGCCCATGTTATCAGGGAAGGCATGATAAGAGAGCCAGCGGTGTGGGCAGCCACTGAAATGCCCATACCCCCTACCTCAAATTCTCCACACATTTTGGAACCGTGAAGGATGTTACTTTCATTGAAACCGTGGGGTCTTTTAAAAAGTATGTTTAGAAACATCATCTCCTACTCGTGTTGGATACATGAGAGAAGCAAATAGGAAGAAGGATGTGACTCAAATAGCTCGTGACTGGAAGTAATCTTAAGTTTACGTACAAGGAACCCATCCATTAGTTCCACCGATGAGATGATGTTGGGGGAAGAAGTGGGAATGAAGCTCACAGCGGTACGGGCCTGGGAAATGCCGGAAGTACTCCCTCTCTGCATGTCCACACAAACATCCTTTCCTGATGGCCACACGACACAGGGCATGCTCCACCCTGCCTTCCCATCAGGGAATGAAAACTCTTAAGGAGCAGTGTTACACACCACGTCGTGCCCTCTTCTCAGTCAGCACCATGTCTTTGTACTTCAAAGAGGCTTGATTCCTATTTATGTGACCAAAAGGAAGAGAAAATGGCCCTATCCTACTTGCTTTCAAATTGTTTTAGCTCTCAATCCTAAGCTTTTCACTACAAAAGAATCTCTGTCACATTTTCATTCTTCATAATTTGCTAGTTTTTTCTCTTAGATGCATATAAAGTAAGACTGTGTATTATTATTTTCCTATTTTTCATCCCCCCTCACCCACCTTCCTTGGTTTACATTAACAACGGCCCTATAGGGATATGCCTTCATTTTGCAGTCTTTCATTGGTCTGTTCCTATTGTTTCTCATCTTAATAACTCAGTTCTTTGGCGTCTGTGTATTCCAGTGAAATAACCTGGTTATTTCATAAACAACAAGCACACACATAACCCTGGGCGTGTATATGTACACACACATGCATACACAAACACTTTGAAACTAATTCCTTTTTCAACGAGGCACATTAGAATCACATCAAATATAAACCCACATATATGTCTACAAAAATTTTAAAGTAAACATAGTCATTCTGAGTTCAAAAAAATGGAGAAAATAGTTGAAATGATGGGAAAACTGATAGCTCCCAGAGGCTGAAATATTATGATCATTTTCGTAATTGAAACAAATATGTAATTGTTAGACATCAGCAGGGAAGATTTACAATCGGCTCAACTAAACCAAGGAATCAGTAGCGATCAGTCGAGGAAAATGTACCCTCTTATATCTGAGGTAAATTAATTTTGTTACTGAAATGTCATTATGTTGTCATATTTCCACTCATCTCTTATTCAAACATTTCCATTTTTCATTCCTAATGTTTCATTGCTAAGATAATTGAACTTTGCAGTTTTTACCTCAAGCTTATATTACTTAAAAATCTCTGTGTGTGTATTATTACAATGAAAGGGCAGAGGTAGAGATGAGACTTATTTAGCTCTCATGGTTCGCGATTGCATTGAAGCTCACAATTGATTATAGCTTTCTAACCTCTCTTTTCCTTCTCATTACCCTCTTCATTTTATACCAGTATTCCTAGCCATTAGACTATCTTTATTTAGAAGGCACAAAAGGAGAAGACCAAAAAGGATTTGGAAAATAATGTATTTTTGTTTTGATGTTTCAATTTAATGCAGGTTTGAAAATGCTGAACTGTCTCAGGTATACTAAATATTCATTAGGCAGTTTAGCTTTTACTAAGTTCTAAATGAAAATGACCCAGCAAAATCAAATTGAAATTTCATAGAGTACTTTTCAAGTATGGTTCTAAAACATACATTAAACAAAATGCATTCATTTGAATGCAAGTCTCTCTCTTTCTCTAGAATACATACACACCCTAGGGTCTATTAGACTTTCAGTTCAATGCCTCCAAAATGTGTGTGGTGTGGATCAAATAAATAGTTCAACAGCTTTCACAAGCAAACAATCTTATGGTCTGGTATATCTACAAACCTCTTGTGCTATTTCTTTATGCCTCCCCACTTACAAAGGTTAATGCAAATTTCATTTGAATTCAAGCAAAATATTCTGCATTATTTTCTGCGTAGACAAATCTGTTCTGAAAGAGCCCATCAGAATTTGTCCATGTGAATCCAGCAGCTCTTTATGGACTTGTAGAAGCCTAGCAAAATGTGCTCACTTTTAGAAATCAGACTTGCCGCTGGCCAACCCTGGAATCATAGTACTCTGAGTAGGAAGGACTTTAGAAATCATGTAACCCAACCCTCCCCTTTAAAAAAAAATGTAGAATTTAGCATACATTCAAAACAGAGTATGTTGTTTATTTAAAATGTCCTTTACCATTGGTAACAGTCCTTGTCTTGATATGTGCTTTATATGATAATAATAAAAGCACTCTAGCTTTCTTATGTTTACAGATTTCATGGTGTATCTTTTTCCATCTTCTTACTTTCCATCTATTTGTGTCTTTATGCTTAAAATGTACCCATTTTATAGATGGATCCTGCTTTTTGATCCATTCTGACAATCTCTGTCTTTTAACTGGAGTTAGTCTGTATAAAATTAATGTAATTATTTTATTTTTGTGTTGTCTATTTGTGTCATTTTCTCAAATTTTTTATTCCTCTTTTCACCTTTTGGTTTAATAAAAGGTTTTTTAAAATAAACATTTTATTTTGGAACAATTCTATGTTTAGAAAAAATAAATGTAAGTCTTTCTCTTGCATAATTTATAATCAGAAATAAAGTGTGAAGATAATTCAGAGTTCCCATATACCTCACACCCAGTTTTCCCTATTACTAGCATCTGTGTTTGTTATTAATTAACCAATATTGATGCATTATTATTAATTAAAGTCCATACTTTATTCAGATTTCCCTAGTATTTACCTAGCGTTCTTTTGCTATTCCAGAATCCCATCTAAGACACCACGTTGCTTTTAGCCATTATGACTCCTTAATCTTCTCTTGGTTGTGGCAGTTTCTCAGACTAATCTCCTTTGGCATGACCTTGACGTTTTAGGGAAGTACTAGTCAGGCATTCCGGAGAATGTTCCTTAATCGGAGTCTGTCTAATGCTTTACACACGGTTAGGCGAGGTTATATATTTTAGGAGAAAGATGACAGAGGTAAAGTATCATTTCATCACAAGTATCAGGGTTACACAGTGTCAACATGGCATCGCTGTTGCTGTTGACCTTAATCACCTGCTTGAGGCAGTGTTTGTCAGTTTTCCCCACTGTAGAATTGCCCTCTTTCCATAACGTACTCTTTGGAAGAGAGTCACTCTTAAGGAGTCGGGAATTACGTTCTGCCTCCTGGAAGGCAGGGAACTTAGATAAATTGGATATTTTCTGCTCAGGAGATTTATTATTCTCTTTTATTTATTTGTTTGTTTGTTCATTCATTCCTTCAATCATTTATTTATATCATTGTGAATCATGGACATTTACTTTATGCTTTATAATCCAGTGCTACTAGGGTATCGTTGTTCTAGGCCCTCTCGGCTGACACAGCAAGGAAACGTGTGTGTATTAACCCAGGTACATATACCACGTGTCTATAATATTTCTGTATGTACGCATATATATGTATATACACACACATACTAAGCTAAAGATGATTTCATACTGATGTCTCTAACTGTAACCCATTACCACATGGATCAGTCTAACCCCTTCCCCTTGCTGTGTGTCACCTACTCCAACAGTGAAAAACAGAGCTCCCACTCTTTGTCATCCACTTACTTAATTGTTCAGTTCCAGTGTACATGTGTGGAAGTATCAGAATTATCTACCCACACCCTCATGGGAAATGACTTGATCAACTAGAACATAGCACTTATGTACAGATTCTTTTGCCTCCTGTCTTATAGACCCCACGTATTTCCAGAGTTACTTAGGGCAGCCACTTTTTCCCATAGTCCTTTCAGTAAAAATGTTTTATACATTTGTTATGAAGATATATTGTTTTGTCACATTCTGCATTCCACACTGGGACTCCACAACCCCCTAAGTGATTTTTTTTAATTTGCACACATTAAAATTTACTCTTTATGTTGTGAAGTTCTGCAGGTTTGACAAATGCATAGTGTCATGGATTTACCATTACAGTACTATTCACTGCCCTGTGTTTCACCAATTCAACCCTTCTCCCTCCCCTAAACTCTGGGCAACCAGTTCCTTTAACTGTCTCTATAGTTTTTCCTCTTTCCAGGATGCATTTAATTGGAATCCTGTATACAGTATATAGTCTTTCCAAACTGTCTTCTTTCATATAGCAAAATGCATTTAAAATTAACTCACATGTTTTTGTGTCCTGATGATTCATTTCTTTTTCTCATGGAATAAAAACACATTGTATGGAGATACCACAGATGTGTCATTTCATCTACTGAAGGACATCTGGTTTGCTTCTAGTATTTGATGATTATAAATAAATCTGTCATAATCATTTGTGTGCAGGTTTTTGTGTGGACGTGTTTTCGGATCAGTTTGATAAATAAATACAAATACAATTACTAAATTGTATGTTTAGCTTTGTAAGAAACTGCCAAGCAGCTTTCCAAAGTGTCTATACGACTTTGCATACCCACCAGCAAAGAAGGAAAGTTGCCGTCGCTCATCCTCAGTAGCAATTGATACTGTCAGGTTTGGGTTATTTTGTTTGTTGGTTGGTTGGTTGGGTTTTTTGTTTTCTGCTCTTTTAAGAGATGTGTAGTAATTTTTCCTCGTAGTTTAATTTGTGATTCTTGAATGACAGATAATAGTGGGCGTATTTCATTTTGCTTATTTGCTATCTGTATATCTTCTTTGGTGGGTATCCGCTCACATCTTTTGCCCATTTGTCAATTGGGCTGTTTGTTTTCTTTTTGTTGAGTTTAAGGGTTTTCTGTGTATTTTGGTTATAAGTCCTTTGTCATTTAGACGTTTACAAATTTTTTCTCTCAGATTGTGGCTTGTCTTTTCGTTCTTTAACAGTGTTTTTTGTAGTGCAAAGGTTTTCAAATTTCAATAAATTCCAGTTTATCAGTGTTTTCTTTCATGATTCATGTTATTGATGCTTTAGCTGAAAACGTACCACCAAACCCAGTCTCACTTAGACTTTCTCTTATGTTTTCAAAAAGTTTCACAATTTTTCATTTTACACTTAGGCCTATTAGCCATTTCAGATTTATTCTTGTGAAAGGTGTAAAATCTCTGCTGGATTGACTTTTGTTACATATGGCCATCCAATTGTTCGAGAGCCATTTGTTAAAAAGACTGTCCTCTCTCCCTTGAATTTATGTGATAGGCCAAATAATGCCCTGCCAAAGATGTTCACATCCTAGTCCTCAGGATTTGTGAATACACAAATTTGTGAATTTGTTTTCAAATCAGTTTGAAAAATAAACAGGAGTACAGTTACTAAATTGTATGTTTAGCTTTGTAAGAAATTGCCAAGCAACCTTCCAAATTGCCTGTACAATTGTGACTACGTTAGGTTACGTGACAAGGGACAATTCAACTTTTAGATGAAATTAAGATTGCTAGTCAGATGATCTTGAGATGGAAAGATTATCCTGGATTTTCCAATATGGGTCCAACATAATCACAAAGGTCCTTAAAAGTAGAAGAGGAAGGCAGAAGAATCAGAGTCAGAGGAGGAGATATGATGATGGAAGCAGTGTCACACTGATGCAGTATGAGAAAGAGTGATTGGCCATTCCTGGCTTTGAAGGTGGAGTTGATCCATGAACCAAGAATGCGGTGCCTCTAGAAGGTGAAACAGGCAAGGAAATGGAGTCTCCCCTAGAACCACGTGGAGGGAACTCAGCCCTGCAGACAACTTGATTTTAGCCCCACTAGACCCATATCAAACCTCCACACTCCAGAAGTGCAATATAATAAATGTGTGTTGTGGTAATTTGTTACAACGGTACCAGTAAACAAGCACTATTGCCTTTGCTCTTTCATCAGAGATCAGTGACTGTCTTTCGGTGGGTCCGTTTCTTTGCCCTCTATTCTTTTCAGTTGATCTATGTGCTTTTTATTTCACCAATACTGTCTTAATTATGGTAACTTTATAGTTAAGTCCTGAAACTGAATCGTGTTCTTCTAATTCTTTCTTGTTGTTGTTGTTGTTGGCTCTTTTACAGTTTTTTGCCTTCCCAAATAAACTTTGGAATAAATTTGTTGGTATCTGTAAAATAGTTTGCTGGGACTTTAATTAGAAGTGTGCGAAGATGAAGCTGGAAAGACTTAACAATATTGAATCTTCCAATTCATGAACATGGAATGTATCTCCATTTATTTAGAGCTTCTTTAATTTCTTTCATCAGAATTTTGTCGCTTTCCAAATACAGATCCTGTACATATGTTGTTAGATTTATATTATTGTAATATATTATATTATTGAAATATATTATATTATTGTAAATGGTTTCTTAAAAAAAATTCAAATTCCAATTGTTCTTTGCTAGTATGTAGAAAAGCATTGTCTTTTACATCTTAACCTTGTGTCCTGTAGCTTTGCTATATTCACTTATTAGGTCTATGAAGTTTTTTATTTGTTTTTTTTGGTTTTTGTGTTTTTGGCAAGTTTGGGGGATTTTTTTACATAGACAAATCATGTCATCTTTAAGTAAGGACATTTTAAGTCTTCCAGTACAATGATGAATAGCAGCAGTGAGAAAGGATGCCCTTGATCTGTTCCCAGTCTTAGAGGTAAAGCATCTAGTTTATTACCATTAAGTATAATGTCAACTGCATGGTTTTTGTAGTTTTTTTTTTTTTTTTTTACCAAGTTGAGAATGTTCTCCTCTATTCCTAGTTTATTGAGAGATCTCACCATGCATGGGTGTTGAATTATGTTAAATGTTTCTTCTGCACTGACTGATACAATCATGTGATTTTTTTTTTTTGTCTTTAGCTTATTGATAATGGTAAAATACATTGATTGATTTTCAAGTTTTGAACCAGTCTTGCACACCTGGAACAATCACTTGGTCATGGTGTATGATTCTTTTTATACATTGTTGAAATTGATATGCTAATATTTTCTTGAGGATGTTTACACCTATGTTCATGAGAGATATTGGTCTGTAGCTTTCCTTATAATATATTCATCTGATTTTGGTATTAGGCTAATTCTAGCCTCATATAATGAGTTTAGAATTGTTCTTTCTGCTTCTACTTCTGAAAGGGATTGGGGAGAATTGGTGTAATTTCATCCTTAAATGTTTGGTAGAGTTCATCAAAGAAGACATCTGAGCCTAGTGCTTTTTTCCATAAGGGAAAGGTTATGAGTTATTGATTCATTTAAAAAAATATATATAGGCTTATTCAGATGATTATTTCTCTTTATGTGAATTTTGGTAGTTTGTATCTTCAAGGAAGTAGTCCATTTCATCTAAATTTTCAAATGTGTGTACACAGAGTTGTTTGTAATATTTCTTTATTATCATTTCAATGTCCATAGGATCAATATTGATGACCCCTCTTTCATCTGATATTGGTAATTTGTCTTCTCTCTTTTTTTTTAGTTAGCCTGGTTTAAAGGTTTAATGATTTTATTGATCTTTTCAAAGAACCAGCTTTTGATTTCATTTACTGTTTTACACTTTATAATTTCATCAATTTCTGTTCTAATTTTAACTATTTCTTTTCTTCTGCTTGTTTTAGGCTTAAATTACTCTATTCTTTCCTAAAGTAGTAGATGGCTGACTTTTTTTAAAAAGCTAGCATTAACATTTTAAAATTTTATTTGGCGCATTCAGTATATTTACATTAACCTTAATTTTTTATATATTTAGAATTACTTATACCATCTTATTTTATCTTCTACCTAACTCTTCCTATCTTTTTCTCCCCTTTCTTAACTTTCTTTAGATAGTTAGATTTTTTTTTCTCATTTCATTTTCCCCTTACTAGTTTGGATTTCTATATTCTATTTCCATTTTGTAGTTCTTTCTTTGGGAAGTTAAATTTACATATATTTACATACATTTAATTTACATACCTAACATATTATAGTCTAAAGTTAATGAGTATTTCTGTCCTCTTTCTAAACGCTTCAAGAACTTACAGAACTTTATTCCAGTCACCTCTCTCACAATAAATGTTTTTATTGTTGGGAATTTTAACTCAAATTTTTAAAAAAATGGTTTACGTTCTTGTTATATTGTTGTTACTTTTTTATATAGTTAATGTTTAGATTTACTCACATATTTATTGTTTTCATTGCTTTTTATTTTATTTTTTATCTGTGATCACTTTTTTTTTTTTTTTTTTTGGCCTGAAAACATGTTGCTTAGAATATTACTTAGTGAAGATATGCTGGTGGTAAAATCTAAGTTGAGAAAGTTCTCATCTATTACTAGTTTATTCATGCTAAGAATAAACCCATTAGGTTTTTTTTTTCCCCTGGAAAACATCTTTATTTTACCTTTTTCTTGAATGATGTTTTGCTGGCAATGGAAGTGTAGGTTGGCAACTGTTTTCTTTCACTCCATTAAAGACATTCCTCTGCCTTCTGTCTTCCATTTTTACTGTTGAGGAGTCAGATGTCAGTCTAATTCAGGGGTCAGCAAACTATGGCCTCCCTGCCAAATCTGAATCACCACCTGTTTTTGTAAATAAAGTTTTATTGGAACACAGCCATGCTTACTCACTTAAGAATTTCCTATGGCTGCTTTGACTACAATGGCAGGATTGAGTCTTTGCAGCCAAGACCATACAGCCTTCAAAACCTAAGGTCCTTACTATCTGTCTTCCCTTTACAGAAGAACTTTGCTATTATGGCTCTATTTAATGTAATCAGTCTTTTGAGATGATGTTTCTGCAATTTATAGTACTCTGCCGTTTCAATATGATTTGTCTCAGTATGGACTCTTTATATTTGTAATTTGTTGTGCTTTTTGAAGGTAAGGATTATTGCTGGTTCTGTGTTCTGGAAAAGTTTCAAATCTTGCCTCTGCTGCCTCTCCCTCTTTTCTCCTTTTTAAAAGGCAAACTGTCTCACTCTGTGCTTCCTGTCTCTAATAATCAGTTTTGTATATTTTTCACCTTCTCTTTCTCCCTTATACATGCCAAGTAATTCCCCAGATTCACCTTCCAGTTCGCTTACTATTCCTCTAATTTAGTCTGCTGTGCAGTTAACATAATCCACTGAATTTTTAATTTATTTGTAATAATTTTAATTTCTAGAAGTTCTGTTTGTTCTTTTCCAAAGATACTTGTCCCTTTTTATATATTCTCTTTTTCCTTGCTCATATTTCCAAGCTACTCTCTTATTTCTTAAATATAATAAGCATGATTTTTAAATCTGTAATTGATAATTCATGTATCTTTATAATCTTTTTCTGCTATATGTTATCTCATGTAGAACATTAGCTATCAGAACTCTTTGAGACCTTAGATGGAGGTAATTCCTCCAAAGAGTATCTGCAGTTGCTTCTGCCCCATCTTTGGGGGCAGACCAGCTCAGCACCACCTGAAATTATAGTTTTATACATTTGAGGATTTCTGGAGAACCTAGCCAATGTAAATTGCCCTATAAGTCCCAGGAGTAGGCATTTGTTCAACAATTTTCAAGGAAGAATTTTTTTCCCACTTTCATTAAACACCATGGTTTAAGGCAGGCAATTTTCCTTATATTTTGGGTGGGGTGAGGAGTTGGGGATTCAGGGAAGGAAGACTCTGGTTTGTTTATAAGTTACCCTTTCCCTCTTACATAGGAACACTTCTGGGATCCTGACTTCACTTATTTTTTTATTTGCCTTGTAGTTATCTTATCAGTGCACTTAAGAGGTGGGAAAAAAATTATTCAACATTTTAGTTGTTTTTAGCAGAGAATAAGTTAGGATATTTTGTCTACAATATTGATGGGAATGTAAATCTAAATCCCCTTATTTAAACGTGAGCATCCTCAGGTCAAAAGAAGGCAAGTGACCTGACTCAAGTCACATCGTTCTGATTGCCCAGAATAAAAAAAAAAATAAAAAAAAAAAAAAAAGAATTACCATTCAATTTACAGTTGAACAGCAAATTCTTTTTAAAGAATGTTCTTTAAAACCAAAAAAAAAAAAAGTTTTTAAGAATATTATTTTTAAGGAATTTAAGATTCAGAAGATAATAATTACTGGGATAGAAGCAAATATCCATCAATATTCCAAAGAGTAGGTTACCTATTAAACAGACAGTCAAATAAGTGCATTTCAAGGCACAGAGGACTGTCATTTGATTAAAGATTTTAATCTAATACACTGTCATTTCCACCTCAAACCGTGCACCTCAGACAAATGTCTTTGTTTCATTTAAAATTTTCCCAACTGCCCTACTTCCTAAACACCAAGGGAATCACCAGCTGCTATCCTGGTATTTAAGCCCAAATCACTGGCATTATCTTTACTTTCAGATCTTTCTTCTTCCACACATACTCATTTATCAACTTTAGCAGCTTCCTTTGCTCTGTCAGTCCCTTGTTGAGGTCTGGCTACTTCCTGATTAGAATATTGTCAGTTTCATTCTAGCTTTCTAGTCTTCCACATCTACCCAGAAAGCTTCCAACCTCATAGAAAACACATGTACACTTACATACACTACACAGACAATTAGCCTCTGTGTTTTGTCTGGGCATCTTTTTATATAAATAGAGAAAGACTGCTTAGTGGTTCCTTTGGAGAGGAGGGTTCTAAAACTGGAGAGACAGTAAAAGAGTCTTTTGCTTTATATGTAATGTTTTGTTTCAACTTTTTAACAAAGAAGTTTACCTTGTACTACTTAGGTAATCCAAATTACAGTATTAAAAAAATGCTTATATTTACTGTCAAAGTAATGTTTCTTGTAATGTTTATTTCAGTCTTTTGTAGTGACTTTCTTTTACCCCTCCATATAATGGAAAAAATGAAATAATATATAACCCAAATGCCTATTGATAGGATAAATAAATTGAGGGTAGAGCCATGGAATCCACATCAGTGAAAGTGAATGAACCCTAACCACACACACACAGAACATGGATTCATTTCACAAACATAAGGTTGAGTGAAAAATGAAAATTGTGGAATATATGTAACTTAATTTCACCCATAGGAAGTATAAAAACAAGCAAAACTAAATACCCTGTTTTAAGATATGTCTGTATGAGGCCAAGCTATGAAGAAAAGCAAGTAAAGGAGAAACACAAAATTCTGATCTGTACCTACATCTGGGCAGGATGGAAACCGGGACGAGGCATCCAGAAAGGAAAAGAGGGGACTTCACAGCTATTGATAATGTTCTATCTCTTAAACTAAGTGGTGAGAACATGGATGTTCATTTTATCATTTTTCTTTAAAATGTATTTATTCATACTATAAAATATTTCATAATAAAAGATGAAAAAAAGAAAGAACTTATCCAATAAATATTTTCTTATAAACTAAAAATATTTTTCAAAAGCATGGCATTCTGCCTAGCACAGACTAAATGAAACACATGCGTTAGGATTTATTGCTATTGCTATTACCTCTTCTTAAGTCTTCATTTTTGCCTCTGATTCATCTTCTCTCCTGTGACTGTGTTCTCCTTCGTTCCTGCTACCACTTGGTAGTATAATTCTTACACTCCCCTGATGGGAACCCATAATCTCTCAGGACCAGGAATCCTGAGACAAAAGGAATTTGGATCAGGGAAAGATTTCGCCAAGTATGTTCCTTTGGGAAAAGACAGGGCTACATATGAGGCTGTAAGTTTGACATCTGAAAGTAATTGGCTTTTAACGGCAATAAACTGACTGTAGGATGCAAAATGAGCTTGATAGAAATTGTTTAGTAAAAGCATGGATGACAAGTAAAGAAAAAGAAGAACAGAGCCAAATAAGATTGCAGATTGTATGTAACTGTTTGTATTTAAATAAATTCATATTATGTTAATAAAACAGTTTATAGAAACCTATGCATCCTATAATTGGGATTTCTCTGAATGTGACAAAGATAGTAAGAAAGTAATTTGGTGCAATAAACTAACATAAGGCAAAATTTGTATCCTCGAAAATCTTTGTTGCATTCTAAACAATGGAATTTCCTTAACAGTAGACGCAGATTTTTATTGAACACAGAATAAAGAAAACATACCTAGCTCAGGATTCTAATCTACAAAAGCTTACTGCTGCTTCCTTCTTTCAGTCTGGGATGGGAATGTATAGGAGCTCTCAAAGGTAGGATACCACTACATACTAAAGCCAGGCAACAGGGTGTATCAGTCAGAGAAGCAAAACCATTTGGAGATTATATATTTATATATACACATACATATACCTATATATGTATATGTGTGTGTGTGTGTGTGTGTGTGTGTAATTTTTAAGGGATTTGACATCACACAATTGTGGATGCTGATTGGGTAGTCTCTGTAAGGCTGTTGCCTTTGCCCCTGAGGCTGGAGTTTGAAATCTGCAGGGAGAGCGGAGTCAAAAAGAGAAGATGTTAAAGTAGAGGATTACAAGAACAAGCTGGAACCCACAAGCACCTGCTGGCCATTCTTGTTGCTCTGATATATAGGAGTGTCTGCAGGAGAAGCTGGCATTCTTCATCACCTGATGCAAGAGGTGGAGAAGCAGAAGAAGAATTCAGGAGAAGATGGGGCAGTTGCAAGCGTGTCTCCTACTCCATGCCAATGAGATAAGGCAGTAGATCAGCAAATATATGTGTGAGTTTTTACAACAATGGCTGCCTCTTCACTTCTGCCCTCCAAATCCTGCACAAGAGCTTCTCTTGTGGCCAAGTCTCACTGGAAACACAGTGGGAAAGGAATTCTGGGAGATGTAGTTCAGTCTAGCCAAGGTGACACATTACAAAGCTGGCACAGTACATTATGGTTGACCCTTGAACAGCACGGGGGTTAAGGGTGCCCACCCTCCCTGTGGTTGAAAAATCTGCCTATAACTTTGCAGTCAGCTCTCCTGTCTGAGGTTCCACATCCATGGATTCAACAGTGTAGTATTGTAGTACATATGTATTTATTTAGCATATAAAGAAGATGAGAAAGATAAAAGTGACTCAAGTATATTGAGAAAAGGAGAATAGTTTTGCCAACTATTGACAAATAGTTGAAGAGACAGAAGTAAGGAAATTGAAGGGGGCAGCAAGGACAATATGGAATCTGGTGTGGGATGTGGTGAGTTTGAGATAATGGCAGATCACCCACTTAGAAGTTAAAATTTAGGAATGAGGCCCATGTGAGAGATTGGAATTATGAAGATAATCTTTTCATGCAATTTATTCTGCAAATATTTGCCAAATCTCCATGACAATAAACACTATAAAAGCATGAAGATAAATATGGAGTAAAGGAAGAAAATCCACATTTATCAGGCATCCTAACACACAATAGACAACCTATTGGAAGGATTGTTTTGTTACTAACCACTTTAAGGATACTTTGGATTTTTTCAGAGTGATTAAGTGAACTTCTTCTGCCATATCAAACTCCGTGTTATTTCAACTACACCTGTCTGCCTCACTCTGTTCTCAGTATGCTTACACTCCAACAATGGAAAAGAATGCATATGCTAAGATAACTTCAATATAAAACTGCACGTGTCCAAGTTCTAACAAAGGAACGTAAAGCCAGGACCATCAGAATCCAGATGAGAAAGATGAACTCCACTGGCTCAAGGTGTTCAGGGAAATCTCAGTGGAAGAGGTGGCATTGGAGCTTAATCTATAAGGATGGAAAATAATTTGAAACAGAGATGGGAAGAAGAATGTCCCAAATTTAAGAAGCAGAAATAACAAATATAAAGGATTAGAGAAGCGAGGAAGCTTAGAGCTTTGTGACTGGTGCAGTTTGGCTGAAGGTTAGAGTATTTGGGGGAAATGGTTAGAGATGATATCAATTGCAGATAGTCTGGGGCCTTAAATACCAACCTAAATCTGTAAGCTATTTAGAAAGCAAAGGGAAGACATCAAAGGCTCTTGAGCAAGGAAATGATGTAATTAGTGCTATGTTTTAGGACAATTACTCTACCTGCTGGCCACAACAATTGGTTCAGCATGGCTGCACAGCAGAAAGAGAGGCTCTCTTTCCTCAGGATTTGAAACTTGGGGGGTAAGAGTGAAGATGCTGGGAGCTACTATTCATTCATTCATTCGTACAGTATTTATTAAGCATTTACTCTGTGCCAGGTCCATGTTTGGGTTCTGAAGATAATAAGATAGACATAGTCTTTACTTCTGTGGTGCTTGCATGTTAGTTGAAGAGAAAGATAAATGCAAAAAATAAATAAAATAAAGCATAAGCTAATATCAGATAATAAGTTCCATAAAGAAACTAGAACTATAGAAAAATAGAGTGACTGAGAGCTTCTCAGATTACTTTACGTAAGGTGATCAAGGTGTATGACTTCGGAGTGATGATATTTGAGTTAAATTTTAAGTGATGAGAAGAAAGAATAATTATCCTGGGCAAAGGAAAGACCCTTGGCAACGCTTCCACTTTGAGTCCTTGCCTTGCCTGTTCGAAGCGTAGGAAGGAGATGAGTGGGACAGGATCAGAGTGAATGATGTCAGAATGTTAGGAGAGGAGGAATTACCGATTCACGTTTTTGTATTTCGCTTTTAAATATTTTATGACATTTGATAGTTAATTTTATGGATCAACATGACTGGGCCAGGGAAGTGCCCAGATACTTGATTAAACATTATTCCGGGTATACCTACAAGGGTGTTTCTGTATGATATGAACGTTTGAATCAGGAGACTGGGTAAGGAGATCACCCTCCCCAGTGTGGGTGGGCGTCATCCATCTGTTGAAGGCCTGACTAGAACGAAAAAGGCTGAGTAGAGCAGAATTTGCTCTTTCTGCCTGCCCCTCTTAGAGCTGGGATGTCAGTCTTCTCCTGCCTTTGGACTCAGACTCAGTCTTGAACCTACACCATTGGCTGTCCTGTTTCTTAGGCCTTCAGTCTTGGACTGCAATCATACTAGCAGCCCTCTGGGGTCTCCAGCTTGTCAAATGCACATCTTGGGACTTAGCCTCCATTATCGCATGAGCCAATTCCTTATAATCAACATAGATATACATGTACGTGTATATATATTATATATGTACTTACATATATATTGTATTATTCACTTTCTCTGGACAACTCTGACTAATAGACACTCATGAATTCCTTTTGTATTTAAAAAAATGTGATCTTTTAAAAATAAAATAGACTTTACGCTAAAATAAAGAACAGAGAAACATTGAGAAAGTATTGGGCAAATTACTTGGGCAAGTAATTTGATTTCCATCTCCACATGGTCAGAAGACAGCATGAAGTGCCCCCACTTCATGGGCACTATGAAGCTCAAATACAATGTTTTTAGAACCAGGATTGATAGAGTGGTGCCACTCATTGTTGCCAAAGAAGAGCATCAAATAACCGAGTCTGGTTGTTTCCTGAGAGGAAGGAGAGCCAGCAACAGAAGCCAAAAAAGAGTGAAAAGAGAGGAAGCATGAAATTTAGAAAATGAGAGCATCACAAAATGTAAAGAAAAGAAAATATCAAGGAGGGAATAGTCAGAGATTTTAAATGCTGCTGAGAAAGACACACCCAGGCTCTTATCACATCTAAATTCCATTGACTCTATTGGCATTTAATAGTCCTTACTCCAGTGACAGGCACTTATGAACTCACTTTGATGTGTTGACTTGCTCTTGTACAGGTTTTAAATCATATTCATTTACATAACATCTGTGCATCATTTTCCTCTACATATGGTCTCCTTAGCCAGACTCTAAAGTTTTCAAAGCTAGACTCGTATCTTTTTTCCCTAAATAATAAACTTTTTTACTTTCTCCTCTCCTACTTCTTTTTGAACACACATAGCACCCACCCCTCCACAACACACACACACACACACACACACGCACACACACAAACTTGGTAAGGACACAGGAGCCATTAACAAGGATTTAACCTACAGATGTTAATAAAGACAGAAGTACAGATGTTTAAAAATTAATTTTGAACATAAACTATCCTTAGAAAATTTTGTTACAGGTGATTTACTCAAGAGCATTCAAACTTACACACTTCTATCCAGAGCTCTGTTTTGATAAATTCTAAATTATATACTTGTCACAGGAAATAATAAAACACTATCTCTTTGGAATTTAATAAGAGTTGCTCTCTTAGTCTACCAACAGGATATCTTACAAGTATTACCGTAAAGGAAATTTCTAAAGAATAATTTTCATTTTTTACTTCTATCAACTAATTCAGTAAGTAAAATAAGTTATTTCCAATGATTCTTTCTCTTTTTTTATGCTTTATTCAGTTATTTATTCAGTTACTTCGGTAATCTCTGTCCAGATGAATAGAAATGAGTGAGTCTCTTTTATTTTGAAATAGATCATTTTTATGGTTGTAGGCATTATCAAAGTTTTATAAAAGTTTGGCCTTTAGCCCACCATATCTATAATGAGCGTTTTCCTTTTTAAATCCCAAAAGACAACATTTAAATTTTATTTGATGAAGTAAATCATCCCCATTACAATGCCTTCCTTGTTTCCTAAAAGAAACCCAAAAATAAACTTTCATAGTGAAAAAAAATCCCAAAGGGTCTTAAAAATATTATAATACAGACATGTGCACGATGAGTAGAGAAAGTAAGTGTTAAGTGATGAAAACAAATTTTCATTGTGCTGTTATATAAAGCGAGTAACTGCGTATCTCAAAGTCTTCATCTTGGACTTAATTTGGAGGCCACTTTCAGTTGATGACTCTGCTTCTTCTTTATCTGAGAAAATGGAAGCAATTCACATACATCCACCACTAAAACAACAAACTTACCTACGTCTAAATCCGTGTTGATATTCTGCTCTCCCTGCTATTACTGCAGATGAGCTGAGTAAGAGTCATAGTTCCTGTCTGAGGCCAGCAGTTGTTACCTCCATCCTGTCCCCTCATATCTACTTGCTTGCATCTGCAGTTGTCTCTTTTGTCTCTCGTATCATCAATTTTTTTCCTCTCTTCTGGTCATCAAGAAAGCAACTCTGAATCCAACTCTCATTCCATCTACCTCTCTTATTCTCTGCTTCTATTTTTAGCAAAATTTTACCGTATGAGACTCATCTATACTCATTGTGTTCAATTCTTCCCTTCCCTTGTGAATGAACACAGTCAAGTTTTTTTCCTGCCACTCTTGTCATCAGCTCTGGTCAAGGCACAAAAGACCCTCACATTGCCATGTCCAATGGTTAATTCCCACCCTCATTTTATTTGGTCCATCAGCATCCACAGACATAGAGAATTGTTCTTTGTAGTCCTTAATCACTTGAGACACAGAAGAGTGGTCCCTTGATATTTTCCCTACTTCACAGACCATTCCTCAGTTTCCTTTGCTGGTGCCTCTTTATTTTTCCAGTCTTAAAACATTGGTGTTACTCAGAACCAAGTCACTGTATTCATTCTCTGAGTGATCTCAACTGGTCTCGTGGTTTTTGACATCATCTTACACTGATGACATCCAAATTTGTATTTCCTGTCCAGGCTTCTCCCCTGGGCTCCAGACTTATAAATTCAGCTGGTTATTCACCTGTCTCCATTTGTGTGTACAACAGCCATCTTAAATTAATCAAAACCTACATTTTGATTACTCTCTCAAAGCTTCTGGTTCTTTATTCTTGCCTCAGCAAATGGTACCTCTATTCTTCTAGTTGCTCAGACCAAGAAAATTGGAATAATCTTGATAACATATCCTGTCTATGAAAAGTGTCCAGGACCTAAACACCTCTCATCTTCCTCCGCTACAACCGTTGTAGTATAAGCTGCTGTCAACTCTACTTCCCATGATCTGCTATATTTTCCTTTGGAATACTTATCAACATTTGAGGTTGTGTATTAAACTGTGTTCCTCTCAAAAAGATATTTTGAAGCCCTAACTCCCAGTGCCTTAAAATGTGACCTTAATTGGAAATAGGGTTATTGCAGATGCAATTAATTAGGATGAGGTCATACTGGAATAGAAGGGGCTCCAAATCCATTATGACTGGCATCCTTATGTAAAGATGGCCATGTGAAAACACAGGAAGACACACAAGCAGAAGGCCATGTGAAGGTGGAGGCAGGGATTGGAGTTATATTGCCGCAAGCCAACATAGCCAACCTAGGCTACCAGAAGCTGGAAGGATCCTCTCCTACAGACTTTAGAGAAAGCATGGCATGACCAACACCTTGATTTTGAACTCTTAGCTTTTAGAACTGTGAGAGAATAAATGTCTTGTTTTAAGCCACTCAATTTGTGGTACTTTATTATGGTAGCCCTGGGAAACTGATACACCTGGCATATTACACATTTCTTTTATGTATTTATTTATGTCTTGTTCATTGTCTGTCTACCTCTACTAAAATGTGAGCTCCCCAATGACTAGGGTTTTGTTAGTTTTTTTCATTGCTGTATTGCCTTACCTAAAAGAGTGAGTGGTTTATTGCAACTATTAAGACCTCAGAGAACAGGTCTTGGATACCATTCTATTCAGTTAGGGAGAGTGCCTTTTCAATTTGCTGTGTTTTTTTAAAGGCTGCTAGCCCTTGGAAAGAAAACATCATATCCAAAATGACCTAGGTAATAAGAAAAATTTTGACACAAAATCAGGACAAATTTCATTAAGAATATGTGGAACACAAGATAAAAGTCATTAAAGCATGTATGTATAATATTTACAAACAAAAAATAAAAGAATACAGTGCTGAGATTGTCATTGTTAAAACTATCTTGCTACTCTAGCAAAAATAAACCCAAGAAGGATAAAATTTTTTTTAAATGTTTATCTAGAAGGAAGAGGTAAGATATGGTAGATGAAACAGAAATGAAAGCAAGACTTTTCTGAATATTTTATGTTGTATAATTGTGATTTTGGAAGCAAATGTTTCGTCTGCCCCCAAAAAAATCAATTTAAAAAACAAATCCTGAAGTAATAGAAAACAAATACAATTATATACCCTAAATGCATACCAACTGATGGAAAAACACACACACACAAAAAAAGCTATTTCAAGTCACTCTATAAAATGAATATGTCCTTAATGCAGTATATTCTAAGACAGATACAACTGCATAGAAATGTTAATCTTTACTTAGGGGTCTACCAGTGGTAAAATTGGTATTGTTATTTTGAAATTATTTATATATATGATAGGACAATGCAAATAAGTAATTATGATACTACTATTAGGAACCAAGATTTTCAGTATTAAAAAAAAGAGAGAGAGGAGTATAAAATCAAAGAAGTTAAGTTAAAATCCTATCATCTTCATTTTTTAATTTCCTTGTATTTACATTTGAATTAGAAGAACAATATGAATTCATTTAACTTAATCGCTTTTTTTGTAAAAATAAGTTCTTCTTAGTTTTATTCACTGAAGAGGCCTAGAAGCAATGACAAGCCAAGACGAATGAGCATACCTAGAGCCTATTTGTGGGATTTAAAGTCTAGTCTAGTCTCCGTCTCCATTAAAGGGGACTAAGACATCATAGGAAAAATCAGGGCAGGAAGTATACAATATCCCTGGGGTATCTTGATGGACTGGAAACCAAAGTCTCAGTTGAATCCCATGAGGTGTCAAATGAACCTAATGGTCAACATGATGGAAATCCAACTGGCCTAAGAGGGAACAGTCTGAGGTCAAAAAAATAATAATAATTAACACAATTGGTTGAAACCATTAAATGCTCTCTTGTGAATTCAAAATAATATTTGAAAAGAGAGTGAGGTGGGGGAAAAGAGAACTCCTAGGTCAGAGGGTGGGGACAACATTTCACTGGACACCACTGGAAGTAACTAAGCACCAACACCTTACCCTGAAGACCGGCAACAAAGAGGAGAGAAGCAAGCATTTATCCTGCCTTTTCTGTATAAAGCACTGCAGACTAATCCAATAGCCCTACAGATGAGGGAAGAAAAATCCTTCTTTATAAGCAAATTCCATAAATCTGTAATGGATGATAGAATTGGGGGAAAAAAATCACTGTTTTCAAATCCTAATGAAATAAGCGATTCAGGCAAAAAACCGTCAATGGATGGACGATCAGGTGAACAGTTGTTGAAGGGATCAGGCTGTCAACACTTGAGCCCACTGATCAATCTTAGCAGCACTAAAAGTGGAACTTAAGGTACTATGTACCTCTGATACGAAGCACACAGCACCACCGGCAAATTAGCCCTGCTATAAAATGCTGAACTTGAATCTAAACAAGCATCTAGGGGTAACCTCTATGTTCAGGAAATACAAAGGGAAAAGGAAAAACTAAATGACACCACAAGAAAGCAAATAGACAAATCCAGACTGCAGGAGGTTCTTCAAATCAGCTGACCCAGTTTTTTAAAATATGTCAAAGGCAAAGAGGAGGAAAAGGAGGGAGCAGAAGATGGGGGAGGGGAAATGCTTTTGATCATGAGGCTTCAGGGACACATCAAGAAAATGTCATTGCAGACCTTGTTTGGATCCTGATTCAAACAAAACAATTATAAAGAGACATTTTTGAGATAATTGGGGAAAATTTGATTATAGTAGTGGGTATTAGATTATATTATGGAGTAATTGTTAATTTTGTTAGGTGTGATAATGACATTATAATTATAGAAGAAATGTCCATATTTATTTAGAAAAATGTACCAAAATGTGTAGCAGTGAAATGACATGATGTTTGGGATTTATTTTGGAATAATTCAGCAGAGAAAAAGAAGAAGAAAAGAAGCATATATGGCAAAACCTTGATAATTATTGAATGTAAGTGATGGAGATACAGAGTTCATTGTATTGTTACTTTCTCATATGTTTGAAAGTTTTCATAATAAAATAATTTGGGTTTCAGGTATTAGGACATGATTCTTCAGAGAAATTCCAGTTGGGTGGCAGGGGAGAAGCGAGATTGACTTATGTGTAAGAAGCAAATTGGCAATGAAGCCAGGAGGCAATATGTTTAGATTCATCTGCACACAGAGCAGTTAAAGAGAAGAAGTAGAAATGGCAGAACAAGTTGTGAGAAGATGGTGTGTGCACATATTGTGCGTGAGTTTGTGTATGTACCTGTGTGTGTATGTTTCTGTTTGTATGTTTTAGATTTACAAAGAACCAAGCATCAACTATTTTGACAGGTTAAAAAAAAAAAAAACCAACCTAGTAAAAATATACCCATTATTTTCTAGCATTTAAAGTTCTTGAGGTATTGGTTTATCCAACAGTCTTATCATTTTCTCTCATGTTCACAGAAATCACATGAGAATAATTGATTTAGCTTAAAGGTGGTAATGCTTATATTAGACCAAATTCAGGTCAAACACACCTCCTCCAAATCCACTTCTCCTCCTACCCTTCCATGTCTACGCCAGTGCCCTCTTGGCTCTCTGCCCCCAGCTCACTCCTGCTGTCACCTAATAGGTGCTTTTATCCTGTCATTTACCCACAAACATCTTCAATGACTCCCACTGCCTTTGGAAGAGTAGGCAAATCCTTGAGCCTTCATTTTTAAAACTCTCCAATGCCTAACGCCAATTTTCTGTTTTTAAAAAATTTTTACTGTATTTAATTTCTTAAAATCTTCTAGTGAACCCTCTGCTGTAGTCAAGTTATTCTGCTCATGCTTAACCTGACACGCCTGCATAATGTTTCCTTAAAGTTATAAAATATAACATTGCCTACAGATATCTATCTGTTGGTAATACTGTTACCAATCTAATTAGGCATCTTGTCTAAAGAATCAAAGTATTTTGAAGATATGAAATCAGTGGTTCTCAACCCATCATCAATAGTGCTCCTGTTGGGAAACTTTGTATTAAAGTGGTACAAATCAACCCAAATTTCTAGGTATTTGGAAGGAAAGGGATCTTTTAAGAACAATTTCTTGCCAAATTCTTCTACAGAATATTCAGTCCCAGACAGGCTATTCTAGGTCTGCCAAAATGAATTTAAAACTCACCTGCAAGCCCCCTCTGGAATTTTGAGTAAGAGAATTATCCGCAGCCGTCTTTATGTGTTCAAAGACTGCACAAGGGACTTTCTTTCAGGAAAAATTTACCCAAACCATGAGAATAAGCTGGTAAAATATTGGTTGCAGTATATCTCATGTGAGGAGTATTTTGGACCCAGAGGGGCTGAAAAAAAGAATACAGAGAAAGAAAAATTATCCTGCCCCTCATGGTGATTCTATTAATGAAATCTTATTTAAGATCTCAGAAATTGATCTAGTTTCATTCTTTTGCATGTGAATATCTGGTTGTCCTACCACCATTTGTTGAAAAGATTATTCTTTTCTCATTGAATTTTCTTGGAACTATTGTCAAACATCAGCTGAGCATAAATTTGTGGGTTTATTCTGGATTCTCAATTCAACTCCATTTACCTGTATGTTTATCCTTATGCCAATGTCTCTATATCTTGATTACTGTAGCATCACCCAACAAAAAGCAATATATACTTGAAAATGATCACTCCCTCAGTGTTGTGTGAAATGGCTTGAGGAGGGATAAGAGTGGAAACAAGGAGAATGATTAGGAGGTGATTACACTAGTCCCTGTGGAGAAGTCATGGTGACGTGCTTGATATTGCAATGGGATAAAAGTGGAGAGTTGTATTTTGAAGGTAGATCTTGAAGAACAGCATGTTGGGAATGAGAGAGAAAGAGATAATAGAAATAACTCCTGAATGCTTTGCCTAATCAAGTTGGTGCTTGGTAGAACCTTTACAGAAGTAAGAAAGATCAGAAAAACATCACATTTCTGAAGGACAATCTAGAATCTGGTTTTTAAATTATACTTACAAAATGTCTTTGAGGTAGTCAACTAGAGATGCCAATTATAGCCCTGGTTATAGAATTATTTCTGTTCTTAAATTAGGCAAGCTCAGGGTTGTTGTACCTAGAAAACTCTTGCCCTAAACCTTAGTTTGTTCCTTCTTATGATTCATATCTAAGGCTCAGATGTTCACCTAACTGAGCCCTGCTCCCATTCCCTTCAAACCCCTGATCCCATCCTGGTTGTACTCTGTGACTTTGCCTTGCTGCTTTTGTAGCATTTAGGACCATAAGAAATTCTTGCTTTCTCTATCTTTAAAAAAAAAAAAAAAAAAAAACTAGTTTAATGTTTGATTTCCTCAACTAGAATGTAAGTTTTCTAAGAAAGGGTTCTTTATCAGCTTTGTTCACTGCTGTATCCGTGGCGTGGTTACTGGTGCTGCTGCTATCAACTACATTGCTTCCCTCCCAAGTTATATGTATATTGAAACCCTAACTCCCGGTGTGATGGTACTTGGAGATGGGGCCTTCAGGAGGTAATCAGGTTTAGGTGACGTCATGAGGGTGGGGCCCTCATGGTAAGATTAGTGCCTTAATGCCTTATAAGAAGATACATCAGAGAACTTTCTGTCTCTTAATCTCTTTCCCCCACCCATGGAAGGACATAACGAGAAGGTTGCCATCTACAACCAGAAATAGAGCCCTCATCAGGGAAGCAAATCAACCAACCCCTCAGTCTTGGACTTCCCAGCCTCCAGAACTGAGATACAAGTTCCTGTTATTTAAACCACAGAGTATGTGGTAGTTTTTTTTATGGAAGTACAAACTGACTAATACACCTGGAATAATGAAAATGCATTAAAAGTATGTATGTGTGTGTATATATATAATGAATATATCTAATGAATGAATTCCAGAGCTCAGAAGATTGAAAGTTGGTGTGGGAAAGAAATATAATTTGGGGAGTTTTCAACATTTAGATAGTATTTAAACCTAAAATGATAGATGATTTGGGGGGGGGGGGGAGGTTGTACCATGAATGTGGTTTGGCAGCTTTAGTTTCCCTTGCGGGATGTCTTAGAGAGTAACCCTGCACCCATCAGCTGACAGTGTCTTAGATTCTATGAGATTAGGCCACTTCAAGGACCTCCCTTCCCCATTTTCCCCACACCCTGGATCATTCACCTGATCAACCAAAGAGATAGAAAGGGTCCAAGACAAATTCCTAAAGAAGGCCATGAAGGAATAGCTACAGGGAAGGAGAAAAATCAGCCAGGACTACAATTTATTTCAAGAGAGAAGAGTATCAGTTATGCCAAATGTTGTTGAGAAGGCAAGTAAATTACTGTCAGCTGGATCACTAATTTATTAGAGATTTACTTAATGCTTACTATACGGAAAGCTGGACCTAGTGGACGGGGAACATGCACAAAATATAACTACCGTGTGTGGTGGTTTATGACCTAAGTCATAGCAGTAAGAGTGAACTCCAAGAATACATTAGATCCTGGGATGAGAAGTAGAAAGGACATTCATTCATATGTTCATTC
Organism: Camelus dromedarius; assembly: GCF_036321535.1. Classification (NCBI taxonomy): domain Eukaryota; kingdom Metazoa; phylum Chordata; class Mammalia; order Artiodactyla; family Camelidae; genus Camelus; species Camelus dromedarius. The sequence goes on from NC_087450.1 coordinate 22,006,117, forward strand.
ATACAACAAACCGTTTTTGAGTACTATTGCAGGAAAAAGAAACCATATTAATATAGATAAATAATCTTAGAATAGTCCAGGCTTTTTCATTAGAATGGAGGAGAACATATTGCTTCCAGAATTTTTGATTTGCAAGTACTGTAATTCCCTTTAACTTGTCTCTACATGAAACAATGTATTTTACTGAGAATAAGGAAAGAAAATGATGCATTGACGTTGGAGAACCCATTAATGTAGTACCTTTGCAGAAAAACTCAAAGAGGACTAAATTGAATGAGGTATTTTTGGAGTACCTAATGTGTATCTAGTGTTAAACTTATAGTGATATAAAAGAAGCCACTGAAACTATTATTACAAGTTTACCATTAGAATATAATCAAGTGCTAAACAATGGCATATGGACCATAGAACAGTGAGCATGGATTTATTTAAACTCAAAATATATTTTCCTAAAAATAAATTGGGAGATAGTCCAATGACATACATTCTGAATCATTAGAGCCTTCCACCCCTCACCTTACTTAGCCTCTACTAAAGACACAGTGATTTTTTTTCACTATGTGGAAAGAGAAAGGTATGCCATAACTTTTCACTAGGTTAAAAAAAAAAAAAAAAACTTCTATCTTGGAAAAGATAGAATAGAATATCTGAGGCTGGAAGAGTTTTAACATTTATATTGAAAATGACCCCATTTTCCTCCAAGGGCAAAATCTGGCTATAAAAGACCTCTTCCCTGAGCTCTGCCCGGGCCACAAGTGTGGGACTATCAGCTATAATGAGGGCTGTGTGGCTAAGTCCCCATGCGCTGTATGGAATACTTATCCTGACCAAGTGTCTGTAGACATAACGAATGTTACAGCCACATTAGAATTATGGGCTGTAAAAAATATTGCGGTATCAATTATTTGTCAAGAAATAAAAGATGCATTGTAATTTGCCAAGAAACAACTGTCTAATGTGTTTCCTTTAAAAAAAAAAAAAGAAAAAGTGCTTGCTTGCAAAATATTTGGAAAGTAAATTATCTATTACTATTGCTTGCTTGCTAATTGTCACTAATAATCCCTTTCAATTACTATGGTGAAGTAGGTCAGCCAATTTTTAGTGCTTATGAAACTCGCAATTTAGAGCCAGGCAGCGTATCAGCCGGTTAGGTTGTAATATGAGCAAAATAGGCTTTCTTTCAGTGCTCTTCACCCTGAACATGGATGTAGACCAGCTGTAATACCTAAAAGCAGTTACGCTTAGTCTTATTTATATTATTTTTGTAACCATCTGTAATGCCGAGAATCCATTCTTAGCCATTTTAATTTTATTTTTTAATTCATGGATTTTATGTTTTAGAGCAATCTTAGGTTTGGAGAAAAATTAAGCAGATGTAGAGAGAGTTCCCATATACCCTACTCCACCATTCATCCATTTTCATTTACCCCAACTTTTCTTTGAGTATTTAATATTCTTAGGCAGCTTAGAATTCTGAGGCTATCTTTATACAGTTTTAGTAATGTGACCCTCTTCCTACCATAGTTACCTGCTAAATTCCCTTGATGTTTCCGGTATCTTGTCCAACCATATTTCTTAGACAGTTCAGCACTCACAGCCATTGAAGAGCTTTAGATTGGCCATTTGATGAGCAAACCTTGCAGCAGTGATGGAGTGTGGAGGATTGTTGGATCAGGGAGAGTCTGGGGGAAGGAAGGTCACAGTCCAGGCAGAACCGATGAGGGGCTAAATGCTCTTAAAGCCTTTACCAGGGATGGAAAGGAAGAGACAGATTTGAGAGAGCTTGGGAAAAATTCAGTGTGACCTAGCAATGAGTTAGATGTGTGTGTCGAAGGAAGAGTGGAGACAAGTCCCAAGTTTCTGGCCTGAGCTACGGGTGTGGCCGTTAACAGAGATGGGGAAATTGGAGAAGACAACCGATTTGGGGAGGTGGGCAATACTAACTCGCCATACTTAAGGGGAACTGCAAGTGAAGATGCCTGCTTTGCAGCTGAAATAGGGAAAGCTCTTGGGACTAGTTTCAAGCTGTGTAATCATCAGTGGAGCGTGAACAACAGAGGCCTGAATGGGTATGGGACAGGCCAGGGACGCTGCGGCACCTTAGAAAGAAAAGATCCACTTGTAATCCACCAAATCCATGGCTCTCGCTGGCATTTGGAGGCATAGGTATGAGAATTTGGCATTCTCATTCCTACCACGGCTTTCCCACCAGCTGAGTGACCTGAGGCAAGTCATTTCCTATTTCTGTGTCTGTTTCTCTGTCACTTACTGAAAAGAGATAATGAAGTTTGTCTAATTTACTTCGTGGGTCAGTGTAAGCCCTGATAAATCAATACATGTGAAGATGTCCTCAGACGTTAAATATAAGACATTATCCATCTCCGGAGGCTGGAAGCACTTTGGACATTCTGACAGGGAAGGAGGAGGAGAAGCGAGGAGGATAGGAGGGCAGACCTAGAAGAGTGAGGACTTATTTAATTGGAGTGGTTAACAGCCAGCGGCTTCTTTAGTTTTAACCCTTTATTCTGTCAAGGACTGTTACAGGTTGGATTGTGTCTCTCTCAAAAAAAGATACATGAAGTCCTAACCCCAAGTACCTCAGAAGGTGACTTCATTGAGAAATAGAGTGGTTGCAGGCGTAATTAATTAAACTGAGATCATTCTGGAGAAAGGTGGGCCCTGAATCTAAGATGACTGATGTCCTTATAAGAAGACAGGCTGGTGAGGACGGAGTCATGGGAAGAATGCCGTGTCGAGACACCAGCAGAGGCGAGGCGTATGCAGCCGCAAGCCAAGGAGTGGCAAAGACAATGGGCCTGCCACCAGACGCCAGCGGGAAGCGAGGAAGGATTCCCCCTGCAGGGTCTCAGAGGAGGCGTGGCCCTGCCCAGAGCTTGATTCAAGCTTCTGGCTTCCTCTAGTCTGTGGCACTTTGTCACAGCGGCCCTAGGACACTAATACTGAATTAATTACTTCCTGTTTAGAAAAGTTTTAATAGACCGCATGGTTTCTGTTCCCAGGCAGAGGAATCAAACAGAGTAGCAGGGTAAGTTATATTCAGGGGGGGAAAAGTGATTTTTTTTTCTCAGTTGCAAGGAGGGCTTGCCTATGCAAGTAAGCGCAGTCACTCTTTCCAGTACAAGAAGTCATTTAGTCCAGGCAATAAAGCACGAAGCAGGCTGATTGGACAGTCTGATCAACCTCAGGCTGATAGATTATCATCGATTAAACAAGTGACCCAGATGTCTTTCCGTAATCCAGAGATGTGAGATGAATTTGTCCTGGGTGTCATTTCTGCTGATAGAAGCCTTGGAATTGCATTGAATAACCATTAGGTAGCCTGCTTCTTACCACTGTTGAAATGGGACAGAAAGGACACCACTAATTCATGTCAGGTGTGCTGAAGAGTACTGGCCAAGGAATTAAGAAACACAAGTTTCAGCCCTGACTCTGCCACTTTTGTAGGCTTTTAGGTAAACACTTGAGTAGACATCTGTAGTTTTTGTCAATTCAGCATTTTTTCCTTCAAAGATTGCCTCCCCCTCCCCTGTGCTGACACCAGCTGGCCTCACTTAGATCAGGGCTAGGCAGGTGGCCCTTGCAAGTTCTTGTCTCTCGCTCAGCCAATCTAAATGGTTTGCAAATGTTATATGGATAACAAGGTAGAATCTTTGGCTTCTGTGTCGTGAACACTCAAGGTCGGTGCTTCCGGTGGCTGTCCTCCTGCCACGTGGAGCAAGCCTGCTGGAGGTTGAAACCACTGCAGAGGAAAGCAGGGCCATGGGATGGAGAAAGATGAAGACACCAGACATCCTTTGAACCAGTAACTTCCGCTTGCCTTGAAGTCATACCATCCACTTGGGTTTTCCAGTTGTGAAAACCAATGAATCACCCCCCTCTCCCTTTTTCCCCTTGCTTAGTTTAAGATGGATTTTAGTATTACTTAACCTCTCTGGCTTTCAGTTTTCTCATCTATAAATTAAGGAGATTACCGTTGAACTTCTACCATCACCGTGAGAAGAACATGCCCTGGTTGACCTCTCTGGTATTTGAAGGACCAGAGACATATGAAACAGCGTCACCCTAACTCACCCACAGACCCGTGGCCTCGAGCAGAGCTACCGGCCAAGCCCAGTCTAGATCGGTCAAATCGCAGCCAACCTACCAATGCATAGGTGAAAATAAAGAGATAGGATTTTTTAATGCAATAATAATAAATTAAGAGGTTGAGATAGTTAAATTTACATATGCTCATGTCTAAAAACGGAACATTAATAGGTAATTACTTTCCCATCCTCTCTCCACAAACTCAACTTCCTTTTTAGCCTCTCTGGCCTTAAGTCTAAAATTGTTACCATTTTTATTTTCAAATTTCTCTCCTCTAGGAAAAACAAAAGCTGCATTTATTAGGCACCAATGGAAATGGGTGAAAATGTCAGGGTGAGCCCTTGAATTTTAGAGCTAGAATGTAACTCAGAGATCATCTAGTTCAATCTCCTCCTTTTACAGATGAGAATCCTTAGATCCAGAGAGCTTGCACGACCTATCAGAGATCTTACAGCTAGTGAATGTTAGATGGGACTAGAACCCCACGCTTTTTTAACGTGTATTTCATCACTCCTGTTATGACACATCTTTCCCAGTGTTTACCAAGTTTGGAAGGATTTAAAGCAAATACTCCCTTCTGACCTCACTGACTGTAATTTTTCTAAGTATATTTGGGGCTTTTGAAAACTGTGAGCTTGAATACCAAAGCTTCTTCTTGTCCAAAAAACGAAGAACAAATAGAGGTAGCTGGTAAGCCCGATGCTTTGTTATTAGCCTATGTTATGTTGCATCAGTTTCCTGTTTCGGAGGAGTACGATGCTTCTGCCATTCAAAAAAAAAAAAAAGGGAGAGAGAGATTTAAGTCACCACTCCATCTCTGTCTTTTATGACAGCACTTTTTTAAAGGCTGAGCAGCGTTCCCCCCACACCTGTTTCTTTTAAGCTGAAGGGACCCAGCTGCACTCAGCAGGGAAATCACAGAGACAACCAGAGATCTTGTCGATTTACATCCAAGCTTGGCTGGAGGAAAGTGGGTAGCTGATCTGAGGAGATAAGGGAATAAGTACGCTTACCTGAAGGTGAGCATGGCCTCGCCGAAGAGACCAGAGATAATGAGGAAGGCTGCCTTTGGTTTGGTGGGGAAACCCATGATTCTGTAACATCAATCAAGACGGTTTTATCTGATTGCTAAGTTTCGAGAAAACCAGTGAGCATTTAAAATAACTATACAGGGAGAGAAAAAAAGGAGATGGGGAAGGTACAATCGTTTGCTGTTACGTCAAGTTGGAAACTAAAGCCCTAAATGGTGTGGGATTAATAGTAAATTTCAGTGTTTCACAATGAAGGAGTGAATTTAGGTTAATTTTATAAGAACAAAGGGTCTTGTAGATTTTCAGGCTTCACCTGCAAGAGATTTTGACCTGGGTTCAACGCACATAGAAGAGAAACATTGTCTTGACATGTGAGGGCCGGGATAACAAAGTGAACTTCTTTAAAATTGAATGTGCTTAAAAAGTCTCATTGAGAGTAATCACATCATACATGCTTCTAGATGTTCAGTACACGTGGGTTAAAATCATTTGCTTTATAGTCATTCTCTTACATCATTTTACCTCCTCGTTTACCTGGAGACTGCTATAGGCAGCTCATTCTCGTACCGTAGGCAGCAACCAGGGGCATAATCTGAGGATGTTGATAGAACCTCTTCATCCCTTCCCCAAGTACACACCCACAAACACACACTAGTATACAGGCTTTGTGCAAAAAGTCCATATTGACTTGGCTTTGATGACTCACGAAGGGGCAGGAAATAATCTGCCTGATTAACTCATTATTGTTGCCTACCAGGGAACAATTCAGTTTTGGAGACTGTGGGAAAAATTGGAAACACAAAGTCTGTTAGGATCGTGGTGCAGGTATCAAGATGCTTGGAGTTGGTGGGGAGGTTCACAAAGAAAGGAGAGAAGTGCTGAATGTCAGATTACACAAGCAGCAAAAAGGAACCACCTCCTCAATTAATTTCAGTTAAATATTATAAAAATACCAATTATGTGGAAGGGATTGCCACAGTATTAATCATCTCTATATTTAAGGTCCTTACTCTATGATTAAGAATATAAAACATACACATCTAGAACATTAAAACATACAAACAATAAATGGCAGTGACTAATGACTAGTCGGGGCCCTAAAGACCATAAATGTTTGGAGATTAATGATATTGCTGCAAGGTGGGTGTGGAGACTGGAGTTCAAATAAGGCTTTAGTACAAGAGGAGTCTTGAACCAGAGCTTCAGGATGGTAGGATGCCAGGAGAGAGGGATAGGAAGACGTTCTACGTGAGCGAGGAGATGAGAGCAAAGTGCGGAGGTGAGGAAAGGCTGGAAGCTTGTGCAGAAGGGAGGGGAGACCACCCCGACACCAGGAGGAAGATTCTTGGAATGTTCTATATGACAAAGAGGCCGGGATGATCCACTGTGGGCCTTTTTCTATGTTGAATATGGGGAGTCTATTTTAAAAGAAAACGATCTGATTCATTTTAGTCGGGTTGATTGGCTTCTAATTCCCTAGACAAGGCCCCTCTCCGCAGAAGGACGTTCATAAAATGTCTACAGTCTGAGCAGCCTCCCAGCAGTTGCCGGCATCTAGAGAACCACTGACCAGATACCCATGTGGACACTGGAGGGAGCCCAGGGTCAGACTTGGAGTTTGGAGGACATGCAGCCCCAGCCAGCAATACCATTTTATTTTACTTCTCATAACCTGATCTTTAAAAAAAAAAAAAAAAAAAAAAAAAACTCCTTGTCACAACCATTCCTATTTCTAAATACAGAGCAAAACCTTGCCTATGCCTTTCTGCATCACCCATCACTGGGTACTTTTCCTCCCATTTTGCATCAGCAGGAGGACCTTCCTGCTCACTCTTTCTGTTCTTGCCTGTTTTGTAAAGTGATCGAGGAAGCAGTGGACGTATTCGAGATCCTCTCAGAGGATTGCTTTCTTTAGGGGGCCGAATTCTGTAAGCACTTCCTATGTGGCCATCTACTTGGGTTTTTTTTGTGTTTTTGGTTTTTTTTGTTTGTTTGTTTGTTTTTACATTTTCATTCCCTATTGAATCTTACAAGGGAACAATAAAGTGCTACCCCTCGTCCCTTAGCTTCTAATCTCCCACCCACCCACTCACAGTCACAAAAGGAACACAGGTCTTTTTCTTCCCTTCTAGCCACTGCCTTGGGCTAAATTTTACAGAATTTATATAATTGTGAGGAATATGAACATGTTCTAAAACTGACACTTCTCTTGAAAATATGAAGCTGACCAGAAATTCTCACAGTGAGTGATTTGGGAAGGGATGGTGGCATCTTAAACAAATAATCTGCTAAATTAATAAACCTCATAAATTACAAAATCCCTGAATACCAACTGCTGAAATACAATCACTCTCTGACCTGAACCTATTAAATGAAGAAGTCTGCTGTGCATAATTTACAACAGTGCTATGAATGAAAAATAGCTCCTTAAAAGGGAGATAAAATACAAAAATGGTCTTGTTGTAGAAACAGAATTACTGGTTATTTCAGTTCTTATTTATTCTAATATTGGTTTATGGGTCATCCAATCATTTTTATCTTTATCATTGTTTTGCTCTCAATTGCTCAATAATCCACAATCCAGACATCACATTTTGTTGGTTGGATGGCAGGAGCAATGTTAAAAAAGGCAGTATTCATCATGTTAAATTGTACATATGCGTAGTTTCCTTAAAGTTATAAAATATAACATTGCCTACAGATATCTATCTGTTGGTAATACTGTTACCAATCTAATTAGGCATCTTGTCTAAAGAATCAAAGTATTTTGAAGATATGAAATCAGTGGTTCTCAACCCATCATCAATAGTGCTGCTGCTGGGAAACCTTGTATTAAAGTGGTACAAATCAACCCAAATTTCTAGGTATTTGGAAGGAAAGGGATCTTTCAAGAATAATTTCTTGCCAAATTCTTCTACAGAATATTCAGTCCCAGACAGGCTATTCTAGGTCTGCCAAAATGAATTTAAAACTCACCTGCAAGCCCCCTCTGGAATTTTGAGTAAGAGAATTATCCGCAGCCATCTTTATGTGTTCAAAAACTGCACAAGGGACTTTCTTTCAGGAAAAATTATCCAAACCATGAGGAAAAGCTGGTAGAATATTGGTTGCAGTATATCTCATGTGAGGAGTATTTTGGACCGAGAGGGGCTGAAAAAAAATACAGAGAAAGAAAAATTATCCTGCCCCTCATGGTGATTCTATTAATGAAGTCATATTTAAGATCTCAGTCTCTAATCTATTGAGACTTTGAGGGTGAACACTTGCTGGGATTGATTGGTTGAAAGAAAAAAAATGAAAAGGGGCATGTAGTTAGGACACTCAGATATTTGTACTGCTAAATCAAATTGTGAAAATCAAGACAAGTATGCAAGACTTTCTTCATTTGTTTTTTCCTAGATCTAAAGTCAGTTGAGTTCTGGAGCTCCTCCATTCTCCACACACACACACACACGTGCACGCGCACATGCACACACTCACATTCACTCACCATTTCTACTGGTGGTGAGAAATTCTTAATCTTCCACTTCATGATCCTTCTGCCTTTCTGATTTACAGATATATATCCCCCTCGTCAAATTTAAGATTCGAACTCAACCCGTTCAGTTTTCTCCCACTCTCTCTTCTGTCCTTCTCTTGGGAATATGTAAGTTCTCTGGAACCTGATAAGTTTGTAAGAGCAAAAGGTTGGAAAAACTATGAGTATTTTATCCTGCCTTTGAACCAGACCTCACGGGGCTGTGGGACAAATAAGGTCCAGGCAGAGGACATGTGAGGGTCTTGGTATCTCTTTGCCAAACCTATCTTTGTCCTTCTGCTTCTCCTGTTTTGACTTTGCTTTGGGCTCCAGTGAACGGTCTTGCTTCTTCTTGTAACCAACACCCACAATTCATTACCACAATTCCCACACAAATTCTGAGTTTCTCTTGTACACTCGTTACTCTTTCTCTCTCTAGTTCTTGTGGACACCTAAGAAGGGTCCTTACTCTACATTCCTTTTCCGCTAAAGGGACGGAGTCCTGCATCTGAATTCTAGTCTGGAAAAGGAAGCCTGTAGCCCAAAGGTAAAAGACCTAATGTACCTGAACCATCGCTGCGGGAGAGGAGTGATGTCAAGGAAGGCTGACAAATTGTAATATCCACCTTTTCCCTGATGCTGGAGTTTCCCATGTTTTCTCAGTACAAGCTCTCTCAGCTTTTTGGGCTCATTGTTGCCAATAAAATTCTGTTCCTGGCAATGAACTTTTCAGTTTTAAACTTGAGAACCTACAGATGAATTCATGGCCCTGATAAATATATTGGAAGTCTGAAGTGGAAATAGCTTAAATGACTTATTATGAAATAAGAAGACTTATTTCTTCATAAAACCACTGAAAGTTCTAGTCACTAGCTATAAGATAAACGTAGGGTCCAAAAGTTGTTTTATCCAGTCTACACTAAACATTGCAGACCCTTTTATATTCTCAATAGTCAGTGTGTTTTATAGCCTACCAGAAAATTTAATGTGTATATTAGATCATTTTATTGTTTAATTTTTCAAAATTTAAAATTGCTGTAAAGGATTTTAAAACATCACCCGAAACTAACACAATATTATAAATCAATTCTTCTTCAATTAAAAAAAAAGTTTAAACTTCTTATCATTGGCCCAATCCTGATAAGTAATTTCAAATCAGTTTTTAAGTTGATTTATGTGTTAGGTGTGTGTGTGTTTTACAATAGGTGTCCAAAAAAAATTGGGAACTTGAACAAATTACATTGCATTAGCAACCACATTTTAAAATTTTGTTACCTAGTTTAGTTACCTACTTGCCTGGTAAAAGTACAAGCATTGTTATAATGTAGAGCTTTAAAAAAATCTGATTTCACGGCTGTTGGAAGTAAGGAGAGGCTGCAGACCCCTTGGGCCTGGACGGATCCTACCTCTTACGAGGAATGCAGTACCATCAGAATAGAGGTTAAAACAGGGCGCTCAGACCATCAGCCTCCTGGCTTAGCTAACACCGGCTGCCACTTCCTCACGCACACCTGTAAATACACCTACGAAGGGCATTCTGAAAATAGAAGTGACTGACTAGTGGGAAGTCGCCTTCTTCTGATACCAGGATTGATGTTTTCAGCGATGTTGCGTTTCCCTCCACCCGTCTTTCATTGTCAGTGGAAGAGTTTTCTCTAACGACTTGAAGATCTTGTCTCTCACTCTCCTTTATGGCACTTTTTACTTCTTGTGTTCTTAGTCAGTGTCAATGAACCTCACTGATTTCCTTTTTTTTTTTTTTCCACACAGTGTCAGTGTATTCACCTTGAATGTTTAAAACCTCGCCGATCTCTTCGCCCTTACGTTAACCTCTGTAGAAATCTCCAAAGTGACTTCCCTAGGTTCAGAGGGTCATGCTTCTTTCTGAACTCAACTTCTAATTTATCAGTTCTTATTTAATTGAAGGACAAAATGCAACCTCAATATAATTTTTTTAAAAAAGACATCTGTCCAAGCGCCAACCTAAACCCGGCGTTCCTGGCTCCCCTCACGTCCATGCCAGTGTTCCTTCTGTGGAGTTCTGCTGCTTCTGCTGCTCCCCTGAAGAACGAGGGTGTGATCCTGTATTCATAGTCACTAGAGAAAGTGTACCGTAACAGAAATGCGTTCACATCATTGGGATGAGTGTGACCCACTTACAGCAGGGACCTTCCAACTTGTTTTCCAGACAAGAGACACCGTATCTCACAAGTGGTTGTTAACAAATATGAAAAATGATATTTCAGTTCTTAGATATCCTTTTTTTATTCAGCGCATTCTTAAGTCTCTGAGCTCTTAAGGGAACGGAAGTGGTACAGATATTTCCCCATAGCTCCTAATGCATTTGTTTTAACTCCTTTTTCACCAGGGTCAGAAGAGGTAGGTTGGAGAATAAGGGAAATGGAGGATCTGTATCCAGGCTCCACTATTGTTTAGATAGTAGGACTTGGTATTTCTCACATGCAGAGAGGGTAGTTTATTCTGTTGCTTAAACAGAAGGAGAGAAAGTATTTTCCAAAAGTAGTATCACCACAGCCCAATATACCATTAACATCTGAAGTGATAACATGACACATTTATTCTCTCTGATTATTAAGGAATTCCTCACTTATGAAATACCCTTAGTGGGAGATCACATTTAGCTTTGTCACTTTTTACACCTTAATGTTAAGTCATTTACCACTTGGGCATATGATTAGTATTAATTTTGGGGTGGTAAGCAGAGAATAGGGCAAAAGTTACAGAAATTGTTATCTATGTGATATAAATAAGGGGGGGCTGCAAAATTATCAAATGCACACTCATGAATTTTTAGATGAAGAAATTAAGACTCACAGAAGGTTGATCAGATACAGATCCAGGGCTGAAGACCACAGACACTGACTCCCAGAGCAAGGCTGGAGCCACTGTCCCATGGGGAGGGGGAGCTCTCCTCAGACATGGGACAGCGAATGCCTGTGAAGTCTCCACATGCTGCTGAAAATATTTAAGAATCTTCTTGTGCCCATTGAGGTTCTATTGGGAAAAGAGAGAAAGTTTAATGTAGAATTTTAGGGACCTGAGGGATCAGCAAGTCTCAATTTCTCAATTTTGACAGGAGATAACTGACGCCCAAGATAATTAGTGGTAGATCTGAGGCTAAAACCCAAGTCACCCAATTCCCGATCGAGTTCTCTTGTCACTTTGTCTTGCTTCTGTGAGGACTAGAAAATAAAAGTGGTTGCCTGACTTTCCTGGAGAGAAACAGCAGAATGTGAAACTAGGAGGGGAGGGTTATGTGAAGAGCAGACCGCAGGCAGAATTCTGTTCCAGGACGTGGTGGGATGGAGTGACGTGAGAGGGCAGTGAGTGAGGAGCTGGCATCGCTAGGGCTGCAGTTCTCGAAGTGTGATCTGCGGACTAGCAGCACCAGAATTACCCGAGAACTTATTAAAAATGCAAACTCTTGGCCCAGCCTGGATCTACTGAATCAGAAGTTCTAGGGGTGGACACCACCAAGCTATATTTTAACAATCTATCAGGTCATTGTGATATACCCTAAAATATGAGAACGAATGTGGTAGAGAAGTTTTCATGAAACTCATCTGGACCCGATTCTTGGAAAATAGAATCTTCTGAATAGGAAAGCTTTATCAGACACAACAGAACTTTGTTCTGTCTGATCTCTTCTAACTATGAAGACTGACCTGATTACTTTCATAAGACAGCCACAGACTCTTAACGTGGGCAAAAGTGCTCATTTAATTGTCTCTCATTTCTTTTCAAGCTTTGAAGTTCTTATTCCTTTTAAAATTATTTCTCACCGTATCATTTAGTGCTGTCTATTTAGGGATTTCCCCTCCCATAGTTTCTCTGCATCTATATAGTTTGGGATAGCAACAACATGACATGCTAAAATTATTTGGACTCACTAGATCAGAGGAAGCATATTTAACTGAAAATATTTTTAAAGGACAAATCCGAGTTGTCTTCTTTTTCTTTTAGGTCAACCCCACATTTGTAAGCTCTGTCATTTAATGGGGTCTTGAAGACGGTGCAATCATGTTCTAGTACAGATATATTTAACTCTGATTTTGCTAACCTACTCATTTTCCAACATTTTTCTTTACTAAACAAAAACAAAGACTGGTCAATAAAATAGGTAACTAACACAGCTGAGGAAGGGGAAGCAGCTCAACAGAAATGGATGCAAGAAGCCCTCGTGTGAACAATGAGGAGACAGCATGGTGCTGTGGGTTAAATCCATGTGGGTCTGAGCCTCTGCTCTGCTGCCTCACAGAGGCGGACCGCTGGAGCGTCATCCCCCTTCTCCTCTTAGTCTCTGTTTTGTTCCCTGGAAAACAGGAATATGAATACCCACCTCCTGGGGTATTTTTGGTAACAACCAAATGAAATAATTCATGTACAGTAAGAATTAATGATGCCTATTTATCTCTCCCTCTCGTCTTAATTTTCTTTTCTACCAACTTTGCCTTTACAATATGCTGTTTTGTATTAAATGGCTCTCAACTGTCTTATTAATTCATTGAGGACAGAGAATGTGTCTGAGATTTATTCATAATTCGTTCAGCCCTGTACACAAAACTCTGAACATCTAAACGTGTGTAGTTGGCCTCCAATCACTAAGAGATATCCAGTGTGCAATGGCAATGGAATAAAAAGTGCCACCAACACTTGTCCACGGGCTACTTAATGTCATTCCTGCTAGAAAGGCTCCTGCTGTCTCTGTGGTCCCTACTCCCTGGCTTCCTGAAGCAGACGGACAGCAGTCATAGGGCTTAACTTCATCAAAAGACCAAGAAAGGGTTTCCCCCTAAATAGAAACAATAATTTGGTCTGATGCACTTGTTACGCTGTACAGTGGTTCTCTTAGTGAAATCTCTGGAGGAGCAGCATTAGCCTCACCAGGAACCAATTAGAGATGCTAATTCTCAGGCCCCACCCCAACCTAAATCTGAGTGTTGTGGTTTCACAAGCCCTCCAGGTGATTCTGATGCACATGCAACCATTGGCCTGAAACAATGTCTTTATTTCCACTTCCTAGTTACCAGGGGTCCCGGCTAGCATCCGTCATGTTTTTGAGGCAGTTATCTTATCAGGGACAGATAGTGGGATAGCAATGCATGTATTCTATCAATCAGTAATAGTTACATAGTGAAAATAGAACATGAAATGTCTCAAAGTGTGTTTAATGGATCAGTAATTCATAGGCTATTAATAAGTACGATGTTTGAGAAAGAACAGAAATTACTTAGGCAAATAAGTTTAGAGTAACTAAATAGGATTTCTTCCCTGAGAAATTCTCAGTTTTTTTATACGCACCAAAGCATTCTAAATCTCCAAAAATTTCCCCGAACTTTTTTGAAACCGCCTTTCTTTTCAAATAAAAATGAATCTTTGCTGATACGAAGATCTCTTTTGTGGTTGAATTTTCCACATCTGAATTTTGTTACAATATTACTTGTCATTAAGAAGCGTTTGATGTTATGCTATTTTTACTTGGAGCTTTTCAAAATTATTAGTCCAGAGGTTCTCAACCAGGTTCTCATACCACCTACCCCACCCCAGCCCAGGGGTTAGCTGGCAATGTCTGGAGACGTTTTTGCTTGTCACAGGTGGGAGGGCATGTTTGCTACTGGCAACTAGTGAATAGAGGCCAGAGATGATGCCAAACATCCTGCAATACACAGAACAGCCCCCGCAACAAAGAATTATCCAGCCCCAAATGTCAGTAGCATCGAGGTTGAGATACCGCATATTCTTCAATCAAGTATTTAGTCAGCTTCTGTGCACACACCCACTGAGCTACAGAATAGACTCGTTGTCTTCATCTTCAGAGTTCCAGTCCTTACCACACTGCCTGACACAAAAGATGCACCCAATAAGAGCTTAGTGAATAAATGAATTAATCTGTAAAAAAAAAAAAATGAATGATTGGAGGAAGCTTGACTCTCCTAAATGACATGGCAGCAAACCTTGCAAGACAATATAAAATCCACCTTATTTGACACAGCAAGTGAAGTCTATGTCCAGGAAGGCTGTGAGGAGGCAGGAAGGTTGCAAATGATCTTAAGTGATCAGAGCAGATGCTGGAGAGCAGAGAGCAGCCCAGCCGAGGGGGATACGAGAGACGGCACAGAGAACGGGGCCCAGCCAGTTGCTCCAACACACCTTGTAGGTCAGTGCCACGCAGCTTTACTCACGGGATTCCACCTAGAGATTCTGTTCCATTCCTTTGACCCAATGTCCCATCACAGACAGGTAGCAGGTGGCAGAGATCACCATCTGCTGGCCTTAAAGCCGTAGTGTTTTGTTTACCACCACAGGGTTTTTTTTTTTGTCTGTTTGATTCTTTTTAGGAGTTTTCTTTTCTGTTTAACTGTCTTTAATGATCTCAGCAACATATTATATTTCAGTGAATTTTTTAACAAATTCAGATAAAACACCAAGTCCTCCTTGACCTCCACCCAGTCCTCTCTCGTGTTTGACACCACGTTTGTTTGTTTGAATTCACTTTGAATGCCTGTAGTTGACTTTGACTTTGAACTCGCCAGCTCACCACAGTCTCCACCTACTGCCTCACCCCTAAGCTGACTGCCATCTATCTGCCACCCACCTGGCCCTGCGGTCACTTGCTGTGAGAGGAAAAGCACTGTAATTGGCGTCCTAAGACCACCCTTATCTGAACAAACCTCGGCTGACCACTAAGCACAGTGAGCTGTATCTTGCTCATTTCTAGGACCTGTGCTCCCTACAAGACAAGAATTAAGAAACGACCTGGCAAGCCATACTTTCCTGAGCAACAGGTACCCCGAGCAAGGGAGCGTGTATCTCAAAGAAGACTACAAAAGAGCAAAACGCCATGATTCCCACGCCCATGATCTAGCCATGAAAATCAAACAAAACTTGGATTCTGTCACGTGATAAATTCCATCATAAGCAATGATACAAGTGAAGCACTTAGACATTCCCCGAACAAAAGTGGTTCACAATTTTAGTATCATTTTTGGTGCTTCAAACGATAGTCATAAAAAATTCCTGTTTATTTTTATATGAACATACTTTGTTACTTTCTATAAAGTAGAATTGATATCCCAGGAAGACGAGTCATGTTTGTCCTAGAGTTTCAGCTACTTCCTGACACCCTACAAAACATTAAACAAATGTGAGATGTTGGGATTAGCGGTCTTCCAAGACCCAGCTAAACAACTCTTTCATAAAACCCTCTCTGACTGCCCCAACTGAACTCCTCTGAATTCCAGTGGTGGTGATTCCTCTCCTGTTTTCTTGGTCATTATGTGTACACATGGCCTTGTTTTGCTTCTATTGTTGTCACACTGTTATTTAAATATTTGTGGAATGGAGATTCTAGTCTTTAATTTTTCATGTGTTTATCTCACCTCTCCTCACTTGGTTAATGGGCTTCTTGATGTCAGAGGCCACCTTCCCTGCCGCATTTTGCAACACGCTACACACATTGTAGGCGCCCAGTAAGTGTCTTTAATTTCATTTGAAGAGAGTGTTAGATCCTAGAAGTGCCACAGAATGTGTCTCTTAAAACTCCTCATCTATAACCTTGTCCCTTCTGATTTGTGACCAGAGAAGAGCTTTGAAGTGAGGTGACAGTTTGTTTCTTTCTTATGTGTTCCTTGGAACGAAAGCCCTTGTTTTCCACCCTGGCAAAATGAGATGATTTGACTCTCTCTAATGCAAAACCCAATATATGCTATTCTTTGTACTGAAGGTCATCTGCTAGAATCTGAAAGTATCTGTTAGCAATAATTATTTAAGTAGTGTATTTCTCATCTTCAAAGGGATAGCTCCATGTTTCAAATTAATTTTCTTATTTGTCTATGGTTGCAACTTAAAACACTTTTCCTTAGATGCACTATAAAATGTTAATAGCTACATATAGAGTGACTTTACGACTGTAGTATCATTTTTCTCAGCTTGATCAGCTCTTTTGAATGGCATCATTATGATCAAAGTTGTTTACAGTAATAAAATATGAATAGTTTCGATAAAAAAGTAGGCACCATTACAATTAAACAGTATCTGGCATTTTAGAATGTGATAACTACTCATAATGCTGTCTTAGTATAAGCAAGTCTACAATATAAACACAGTCACAAGAATGACCTAAAGAAGTCTTTGAAGCACAAAAAGGAACATAAATTGGGGGGCGGTGTGGTGCCATAGGGTGAGAACGTGACTCAGAGAGCAGAATATTCAACACACCTAGATTCTTTCAAAGAAATTGTGCTTTTACAAAAAAAACCAAAACATTTTATTTATACAGTACCCTTCATCTAGTTTTACATCTGTAAGAAACAAGCAAATTTTAAAATTAAGACAACATGCCAAATGTTTCAATAAAACTTGGGTCTTAATACTTTGTTTAATAAGGTTTACTGCAAAAATTAGCATATTCATATTTGTAGGGTGTTTATTCAATTATATTACCGTGCTATTGGAAAACATAACAACTAGGATATATAAAATAGCTCTATAAATCACACCTTGTACTAACACCTCTCCAACTGCAATCAAGTTTTCTTGATCCAGGCACTGATTTTCAGGTTTCTATTCCTTTTCTTTTTTCTGAAGATTGACTTACTTCTGGTTCTTATATATGTTATTATATACCCATTGTCACCACCATTAGAGGGGTGGCAGGTAAGAGAAATTTGATGAATTCCTAGTCAATCAGTGTTGCTACTGGTTTGAGCTTCTGAAACAGGTTTGAAGACGCAAAGAGTGGTAGACTATTTCTTTGGGGGATAAAAAGGGCTGCTTTCAGCAATTTTAGGAAGGTGATTGTCTTCCTAATGTTACAAGTGAGTAAAGCTGTGAGGGCAAACACAGAAGCAGCTGAAAATGATGGCTATGTTGGCTCCTTTATTGAAGAAGGGAAATAAGCAATTTTTGACATAGAGTAATTAGGAACCTGTGTACAAATAAATGAGTGGTTAAAAGATTACTTAACATACTGTATGTATGCCAGCAACACTAAAATGTAACTCAAGGCATATGATCTTTTTACTAATTCATTATTTTTTCATGAATAACTAAAGTGTTTTCTCCTGCCAGAGTATTTTAATTTGCCAGATGAACCAAGTTCAGACTTTGACCTTTATTTAGGGCTTTCCACAGTCTGACCTTGGCATCCTTGAACAAATGTATGGCTCCCCAGACCTCTCTGTAAACCTCCAGCTCATCTACAGCTCCTTGAAAAATTGTTACAAATTTGTGTCTCCATTGATCCCAAACACACATACACACACACACACACACACACAACCTATTGCAACCTCATAAGTATCTAAACAATATCTTTCTTATGAAGCTGCTCCATTTCCACCCCATCTTCTGTAACCAGTCTCTCCAAAGCTCCTTCTTTGGTTCAGTCTTCCTCTATCATCTGTACCATGCACTCAACGCTTATCCAGAGCTATTTTAGATTTCTGGCTCACTACTTCTGGTTGCCTTTCACATAATATATCCTGAAAAATATTTAGTGGGAGTTTTTAATAGTCATGAGATATTCTGATTATAGCATAGAGTTATCCAATGACACAAAACAATAATCTATGTCCTAAATCTATAAGCTTGGAAAGAATTTCTTATAGATCTGGCTTTTCCGTTTTCCTTTAGCGCTCAGAATGTATACTTTCTTGCTTTCCTATACTCTCTGCAGGAGATACCTAAGTTGAAAGTAGAACAAAATTAAGAAACAAATTTTAAAAAAACCTAACCACTGAGGTATCAGAATTTCAGCGGAAATACTTCCCAAATAATCTTCATTGTATAAGCAAAAAAAGGCAAGTGCCAACTGTGACAGCTGTTATCTGCAACAAGGAAAACAGTGCAAAGCCAGTCCATCCTTTCTGATGTTTTTGATTTTCACCCATCCCAAGGGCAAGATTATGTGTATGAACTAGACAAGTGGTTTCTAGGAAGGGAAAATAAAATAACAACACATTTGATCATCACTACCAGGCTCAATAACACGGTTTTAAAGTAAAATTTGAGACTGTTAATTTAGCAGTTATTAATTTAAAAGATCAGCAAACTCATTAATTTAAGAACAAACATGTAAACCAATGATTCACCATTCCAGGGATATCATCTTTCAACAAATATAAGCATACCATACATGTTTGGCACCTTTACTTAAAGCAGCAGTGCAGGAGGGATGGAGAAGTTGAGGACTTTGGTGTTAGACACAATCACGTTTTTTGCTTGTTTGTTTTGACAAAAAAAAATGTATATATTTAAGGTGTACAATGTGATATGTTGATATATGTATACACTGTAAAATGATCACCACAATCAAACAAATGAATATCTCCGTCACCTCCCAGAATTATCTTTTGTGTGTGTGTTAAGAAAATTTGAAATCTACTCTCTTAGCAAATGTCAAGTTTGCAGTACGTTCTTATTAACTGTAGTTACCATGCTGTACAGCAGATCTCCAGAATTTATCTTGCAACTGAAAGTGTGTGCCCATTGATCAATATCTTCCCTTTTCTCCTACCCCTCAGCCTCTGGCAACCACCAATCTACTGTCAGTTACTATGAGCTCAACTTTTTTTTTAGATTCCATATATAAGTGAAATCATGTGATATTTATCTTTCTGTGTCTGGTTTTGCAGTTAGCATAATGACTTCCAGGCTCATCCAAGCTCTCTCAAATAGTAGGATTTTCTTCTCTTTTTTTTAAGACTGGATAATTCATTGTTTATCTATACCAGATTTTCTTATCCATTCATTGGCCCATGGACACTTAGGCTGTTTCCATATCTTAGCTACTGTGAATGATGCTGCAATGAACATGAGAATGCAGGTATCTCTTCAAGATATTGATTTTATTTTCTCTAGATACACCCCTAGAAGTGGGATTGATGGATCATATGGTAGTTCTATTTTTAATTTTTTGAGGATCTTCCATATTGTTTTCCATAAAGGCTGTGCCAGTTTGTAGTCCCCTCAAGAGTGCACAAGGGTTCCCTTTGGTCTACTTCCTTGCCAACACTTGCTATCCTTTGACTTTTATTAACAGCCAACCTAACAGGTGTGAGAGGATATCTCATTGTGGTTTTGATTTGCATTTCCCTGATGGTTAGTGATGTTGAACATTTTTTCACGTACATGTTGGTCATTTGTATGTCTTCTCTGGAAAAATGTCAGTTTGGGTCCTTTGCCAATTTTTCCATTGAGTGATGTATTTGTTTGTTTTTGCTATTGAGTTGTGTGAGTTCCTTACATATTTTGGATATTAATCTCTGATCAGATATGTGGTTTGCAAGTATTCTCTCCATTCTGTAGGTTATCTTTTCATTCTGTTAATTGTTTCCTTTGCTGTACAGAAACTTATTAGTTTGGTGGAGTGCTACTTGTTTATTTTTGCTTTGGCCAAGGTAAAGGAGATTTTCCCCTGTTTTTTTTTCTAGAAGTTTTATTTTCAGATCTTAAGTCTTTAATCCATTTTGAGTTGATACTTGTGTATGGTGTAAAATAAGGATCCAATTTCATTCTTTTGCATGTGGATATCCAGTTTTCCTACCACCATTTATTGAAGAGATAATTCTTTCTCCATTTTACATTCTATTCTAGAAAACTAGTTGACTGCATATGTGTGTGTTTATTTCTGGGCTCTCTATTCTGTTCCATTGGTCTAGGTGTCTGTTTTTATGCCAGTTCCATAGGGTTTTGATTACTATAGCTATGTAACATATTTTGAGATTAGAAAGTATGATACCTCCAGCTTTATTCTTGTTCAACATTACTTTAATTATTTGGGGTATTTTGTGGTTTCATACCAACATTAGGATTATTTTTTCTATTTATGTGAAAAATGCCATTAGAATTTTGATAGGGATTACACTGAATGTGTATATTGCTTTGGAAAGAATGGACACTTTAACAACATTAATTCTTCCAATCCATGAGCACAGGATATCTTTCCATTTATTCCATTTGATTATAAAATGCCTGCAAGTCATAGGAAAGAGAAAAGGAAACCTTCCAAAAAGAACATTTATATATACACACATTCACATATAGGGCATGTGCCTTGTGGGTCAGCCTCTCACAGAGTCCTCAAAGCAGCATGTGTATCAGCCACCGAATTTAGTCCCAGGCCACCATTGTCATGGTTTATATGATTTGCCCCAGCAACCTCACTTCTAGAAATCTGTCTTGGAAAAGTATTTTCACAAGTGCAGATCAAAAATTATTTTTTCAATTACAAAAAATTCCAGCAACCAAAACTTGAATTTGCCACACACCAGCAACTATTTACATAGCATTTACATTGTATTTACAACTATTTGTTATAAAATTATACATAGCATTTACATTCTATTAGGTATCGTGAGCAATCTAGAAATGATTTAAGGTATATGGGAGTGAATCACTATGCTATATACCAGAAACTAGCACAAAACATTGTAAATCAAAGATATTTCAATTAAAAAAATTAAGTATATGGGAGGATGTGCATAGGTTATATGCAAATACTACACCATTTTATATAGGGGCTTGAGCATTTGTGGATTTTGGTATCTGCAGGGGGTCCTAGAACTGAGGAACCAATCCCTTGGTTCCCTGTGAAAACAATGTAAAACTCTACATTATTATCTTCTTTAGCTACATAAGGACCAGAACTAGATTTTGAGATTGCCTCTTCCAAGTACTTAAATTTTTAGAAAGTCTAGAAGTCTATCAAAAGGGAAACAGCTGAATAAATTATGGTAATTCCAGGTAATGGAATATTATATTGCTATTAAGAAGAATGAGGTAGTTCTCTATGAATTGACAATCAAATAGGTTATATTATTGTGAAGTAAAATATTTTAAGTTAAAAAAGAAAATTACATAATATATGTAAAGTATGATGCCATTTTTTGGTAAAAATACATATATTTGTATATTCATAGAAAAGAGTCAACATAGATGTATGTCTCTCTGGGGGAAGGAAACAGTCACAATTTATTTGTATTATTTTAACTATCACAACACATATTTTTAAACTATTTCTATGGTACAAACACCAGAGAGTCTCAGAAAATTTCTATCAAACTTCAAGAAAGACATAATTCCTTTACTTGTTTGCAAACAAACAAACAAAAAGGAAAATCTTCAGTTTGTTTATGAGCTATTTTTTTCTATCTATATTTGCTATTTCATTTCATTTCCACATTTGGAAATTACTTGTTTCATATTCTTTGGTCGCCTATTGGAACACTAACAACTGATGAAATAGAAACCAATATTGGTCCACATACCCCAACCTGAGCAGATGATCCGTGCGTGGCGTTGTGTGTGGATTCAGAGCTGGCTCTTGGTAGCTGCGCAGCCTCAGCCTCTTGTCTGATAGTTGCTTGACTCTCCCACTGGACAAAATTGAGAAATCACACAACTGTGCTGCTGGCAGCCACGGGACAACCCCAGAGGAGCTAGCCTTCAGATGAAGCTGAATCCAAGGTTGCAGGGCAGAGAGACAAAGAGAAATGGGGTGTTTGGTGATGTCTCAGAGCTGATGGATTGAACAACCCTGAAACCTTCCCTATGCTGAGTTTCCAGTTATGGATGCAATAAATTCCCTATATTACTTAAGTTGTCTTGAGTTGCTTTTTCTGTTAGTTGCCATTGAAGGCATCTTGCGGATGTATTTTTCTTAAGTGAATAATTAGGAATGTAGACCAAGACTTATGCACAATAATGGTCATCAGAACTGTTTTATAAGAGTGAAAAAATATAAATGATGAAGATACTGAATATTAGGGAAACAGGTACATAGATTATGACTCACTGATATGATGGAATATTCAGTAGCTGTTCAAGTTGATGTTATCAAGTAGTTTTTAATGAACAGTTAGCTCCTTATCATCTCTCTCGCCTTGGTTAGCACTGAGTACTCTCTGTCCAGATTCCAGTCTCATCTGTTTGCTTTGCCACACATGGTTTTCTCTGAATAGAATGCTTCAAAAATCTTCCAACTTTTCATTCTACTTCCCTTTAAAATTCATCCCAGGAACACCTCCTCCCGGAAACCTTCCCATAACTCTAACTTCCTTGCTCCCCAGCCTGGAACTAGTCCCTCCTCTATGAACTCATCATATTTGTGGTTATCATTTCTCTAACTGACAGGGTTTTAACTCTCTGATGATGTGTCTTTCTTTACCATTAGACAGGGAGTAACTGATTCTTATTTAGCTGTGCATTTGTAATGCACGTAGGTCTAGCATTGTATAGATGTTCTATAAATATTTATAGACTGCATGGGTGGGTGGTTAAATAAGTAAATGAAGGAATCTTAACCAGGGATGTATCAAGAATGTAGGATAGTTAGCATCTAATTTTTGTAATGGTTTTCTGTATTTTGTACAGAAGTGGGAAAATTATGTTTAAAAAGCAATAGACTCTTTATATGGAAATTGAGACTAGACTTTTAAAAATAATCCATCATTTAAACTCCCTTTGTAAAAATGTATTAACCAAAATTTATTAATAAATATTTATAATTGAGATTGCTGAAGACAAACCCCACACTGCTATTCTCTCATGAAAAATTAAATTGACTTACTCTTTTGATTAATTTTGAAAGCTTTGGTTTAAGGTTATCGGAGTCTTGACAGAAAAATTGAAGCTGTGATTGACTTACATGACACACTTTTAATGGAAAATACTGTAAAACATTGCAAAAGCTCTCTGACATCTTTAAAGATGAACTCGGATGAGAAATGCCAGGTTTGCAGGGCAGGGAAAGGTCGCTGTAAGTCACCTTCACCTCAGACCCACCTTTTCTGAGGACCCCGGTTGGGCAGTGTGCTTTTATTTCCTAACTGCCACCTACAGGAACAGCAGAGAGATGAGACATCACTTTCTCTATCTTACTATGTTGGTATTGGGCTTTATAAAAAGACTTAGAACAGCAGAGAGAATATAAAATAAATTCTGAATCTGCACATTACATATTAAAAGCACAAAGCTGGCAAAATCCCTTTTCTCCACCCCTCCTCGAGGACAGATTGTATTAGTCATTTTGTAACCACCCTGCCAGAGGAGTAGATGGCATGCCGCAGGCATTCCTAGGAATTGCTGAATGGATGAAATGTTAATGGTGGTTATGTTTATGGAGTGGGATTATCCATGAGTGTTATTTCTTTCTTTGCATTCTTCAGTCCTTTCTAAATTTTTGAAATTTGTACTAGTGGTGTTATTTTCATAAATTCACAGTCTATAGAGATCAAGGGAGAGGAACAAAGATATTCTGATATTAGGAACCTCTTTGTTCTCTTCTGTAATTCCACGTGCTCCTAATAATTGGTGCTTTTGTATGTGTGGCCAATCAAGATAGAAACAGGTCTTCTCCAAGTCCTAGCCTGTCAGATGTGCAGCCTACCTGAATTTTTTCCCCTCCAGTTATCAGAATTTTTACTCTAGTATCTACTCATGGAAAAGCTAAACCGACAGGAGAATTACGGTGGCGAGAACTAATATTTGCTGACTACCTAGTGAATTTGATGCTCGGTTATGCCAAAAATCTTCTCACTAACCCTGCATCCCATGTTGGTGCCAAAGAATGCCAAGGAAAATTAATAGAGTGATCTTTAACTTCCCTATAATTTCTATCACTTCAAATAAATTTAAGTAAAAACAGTGTACTTACTCTCCAAATGCAGCTTCGAGACAAATCACTTCACCCCTTACCAACAAGACTTCCATATCTAGGGCCCTCCTACAAAGATGATTTGTAGGTATGTAGATACCACCATAGATATTATTATCTTTATTTTACAGATGAGAAAAGATGAAGGAAACCCGGAAAGGCACAGTTAGTGAGAGGGAGAGTTTATAAGAGAACTCTTCTCTTTCTGACCCAAAGTCTGTCCTTTTCCTGCTAAACCATGCTGCTAAACTTTATAAAACCACAAAATAGTAGATTTAGAATGAGAGGTTTAGAATTCATAGAATGAAGACAATCTACAGTTTATTATTTGGACACGTTATGCAAAATGATAAGTGATTCTGGTATTAATTGCAAAAATCTCTTGACTAAGAAATAGAAAAGAATCTCTCAGCCAGCTGTGTCCTAAGGAAATATTTCTGTTTCTCCCTAGTTCGAGATCTCTTTCAGACTGATCGTCCTGTCCTATTGGTTTTTGTTTTTCACCTTAGCTGACCGTCCGTAGCCCATGCTGTTCACATCATAATGATCTCCATACTGCAATGGCCATTTTCTTACTTTCAGAACTTAGCTGTTAATTGCCAAAAGGATTTATTCATTTATTCTCCTTTAGGTAACTGCTAAAGGCTCTCATTTTAGATTCAGTATTAATCAACTGTATTTCTCGCTCTTCAACTAGGTCTGTGATCATTAGCTGCTATAGGTATCCCTGTAATCCTGGAACATAGGAGGATGTGTGATGTTTCAAACTGCTCACATCAAATGACTGGCTATTTTATCTTGAAAATTAATTATCTGTATCTGACTCAATACTAACCTTCTGTTTCCTGTGACTAGAAGGGAAAATTTGTATTATCTCTGGTGGGTTTTTTTGGAAGAGTGGAAATAGTATAAAGTCCTCCCACCTTGGAGGTGAATTCATTTACTGTTACCTCCACAGTGACAACATTAACATTCCCACCCTGAGCACAGCAGCTGAGGGTGGACTGTTCCTGGTTCACTGAACCAGGATTCTTGAATGGAAAGCTTCAATTCAACTCTGTCCATTGTTCTTCCCACATCTCATTACTACTATTAATTTCCTCCTCAGAACCATCTTCTTACAATCTCTTGCTCATAGAAACAATGGACAAATTGTATAAGCCTCAATCGATTTTGGTCAGGAAAAAAAAAATCCCAGGGGTTCATCTTGAAGACTCCGTCTGCACACATACCTGTAGCTGTATGAATGACCACGATGTAGTGATACACACACAGGTTTCAGATCCAGGAGATCTAGAATCTCTAGCTCTAGAATCTACATAGCATATTTTTAAGTTTAACCAAATGATATTTATATATTTTGCAACTCCAGGAATAAAAGAGAAAAAGAAAAAAAATTGTCCCCTAAATCTGACTTAAGCTGTTAGGAAAGGAGTTGGGTTTTTGTTTTGTTTTTAGTTCCAGATTTTACTCCTTCTCCCAGTTGGTGAAAGAAGAGGTTTTCCTATTACGTGGATAATTAAAATTTAAGAATATGTGAGGCTATATTTTACTTTGATAAAAGCTTATTTTGAAGATCAAATTTTTGCTTTTCTTTGGTCCTTGCTGGAATCTTGTAAAAGGAATACTCTACCCAAGGGGAAAAAAAGATACCTGTCAATGACTCTGAAACAGTGACCATTTAATATTGACTATTTTCTAAAATAGGTTTTGCTTTTCTGTTTAGTTTTAATTATGTTCTCACTAAAGCCAGCTGATATACTTACTGTGTAACCGAGTATGCTACAAATCTAGCTCATTAACAAATGTCTAATTCATATTACCTCTCCAGAAGCAGGCTTTTTTTGCTTTGTGTGAGGCTTATTTATTATTTTATTTATGTAGATGTATGTTTAATAACTTTAATGAAGTATAAATTACATACCATAAAATAATACCTTTTTTTAGGTATACAAGTAAATAGTCATAATTGTGTAACCATCACCACAGTCCAATCTTTAAACATCTTCATTGTCCCCAAAGATCTTTCATTTTCAATCACTTCCTGTTCCCACCCCTCAGCCTCAGCACCAAATTTTAAGGAGAAAAAATTTTTTTCTTAAAAATGATCCAACTCTCCTCCATTATCTACTCTTTAGATAAGTCAGCCAGCCAAGGGACTAAAATTAACAAATCAAAACCAAAATTCACCTCAAACTAAATGGGCTTTTGAAGTTCAGTGCCTCCCCCAGAGTTATTTATTTGTTTATTTATTTTGCATAAAATCAATTGACACTGTTTAGTTCTAAATTATTTTGGAAGAAAGATCTAAGAAGTGGAGCCAGCAAGTTACTTAGGCTGCTTCTGTTTATCCCTAATTTACACTCAATAAAAATGCATTTAAACTATTTCTTTAAGCATAATTGAAATGTATAGATTTTTTTAAAATTCACTTTTAAACATTTTTTTAACTCATTGATTTTTATTTAAAAATTTTTATCTTGAATAGACAGTTTTCCCTGCACACCTTCCCAAATTTTACAAAATATACAATTATTCCAGCTAAAATTTTAAACTTTAAAGCAAAAAGATCTCAGTATAAAGTCATTGAGGGCGAGGGCCAATTTCCCGGCATGATTATACACAACCTGGACACCACAGGTAGTAAAAAGGTGGCCTTTTGAAAGGTAGATTTCAGACCTGTTTAGTAAAGACATCTGCCTCATCAACCTTGTTGGCCTTGCAGGAGGGGTTACTCCTTACTGGCCATGTAGACGTCTATATTACTAATTAACTACTTGGAAAAAAGTAATGAGACTGTACGGGGTGAGTTATAGGCCTAATATCAGGAACTCTCCCATATCTTTCCAGCCTGCTTATACAGATGCTCTAAATGATTTCACTGGATAGTAAAATCTTTCTTTCATGGAGATTAAGAATTATCATATCACTCTACATACATTCATTAACAAATACATACTAAAGAGCCTATACTATAGAGAGACCATGCAGTGATAGAATTAAAATCATTTTTTAATTGGAAGAAAGATATTTGAATTGCACTGCAGGCGAGGTAGGATGAGCAAAAGTACTTACTCTTTCAGTAATCAGGAAATTTTCAGAGAGGAGATAAACTTTAGAAGTTTTTTGTAAGTACATGATAGACTATAAAGTTGGATCATGAAATGGTAACAGGCAAAGCTCTGGTCATATCTTAAAAAATGGAGTTTTAACAGATGTACATTACTATATGTATTAAATAGATAAACAACAAGGACCTACTGTATATATAGCACAAGGAACTATATTCAATTTCTTATAATAACATGCAATGGAAAAGAATCTGAAGAATAGATGTATAGATGTATGTATATGTACAATTGAATCGCCTTGCTATACATCTGAAACTAACATTGCCAATCAACTGCACTTCAGTAAAAAATAAAATTTAAAAAAAGATTCAAAATGGAGCTTTGTTACTAAGTCAGTGGTAAGGGGGCTATAAAAATATGACCCTTTTTTTTTCAGTTCAGTTCTTTTCTATTCAAATCCACAAGTATTTATTGAAAGTTTATTATGTGAAAACCACTATGCCAGAGCCATAGGCAATGTAGTAGGCCATGTAAGTAAATGAATTAAATGTAACAGGGGAATTTCTGCTCAGTTGGCACTCAGCAAAATACAGTTGTGTTGTAAAGCGTGCCAGTCATAGCATTGCCTGCATATCTTTTGGGCCCAAACTTCAAATTGTGCAAGGATTAGTTATGGTACCTATTTTCTCACTAGACTGAACAATTAAGTCTTCAGATAGAAAGGATCCTCTAGGCAACACTAAATATAACCCAAGTAGCTCTAAATTTTCCACGATAACCTTGAAGCTCTGCATGATAAAATTTCCACAATTTTTCAAACTGTGCCAAATTTGATACAACAAGTCACCAAATCCAAATACAATTTCAAAATGAGTTATACCTAGAGGAATTCCTAAGATCACTGATGACTCCTCTACCACATGTGTGAAGGTTGCAGGACAACGCTGACATTGTGCAGAAGCTCTGAATTCTGAACAAGAGGAAGATATGCAGCAGTGGTACGGAGGAACACGGTTCAGGAGGGCTGACTCTGGATTGCACGTGGGTTCTGCAGGCAACTGGAGGATGTGTTTTCACCAGGACCCTTGATAATTTCACCTATACTGCCAAGATTTTTCAGGTCACTCTAATTTATCCAGGAAAAATCTACTCATTAGTGAATTAATTGACTTACTAATCATACTCTTCACAAAATACAAATAACTTTCAAGAGAATAAAAAGGCTAATAGTTATTCACAAGTTAGTGGAAATTAGTTTGAAAATGTTTAATATAATTGCTTCCCTCCTAATAAATTTAAGCAACTACATAGTAGGAATGGTAGTTTTTATTTATTAGAGTAGTTATAAAACAATGAATACGTATACATTTTTTTCAGATCTTAAAAATTTTAAAAGATCTGTGACATTCATTATCTACTTTGATGCTCCTAAATGTCATGCGACCTAAAGACACTGTTGATTGCCCACTGTCAGTTGCTTGCATGTAAAACTTTAATTTGGGGTACTTCCCACACCTCATTGTGACCCAGGGCTAAAGCAAGAAAAATATAAACCAATTATGGTTTATCATTTCCCTTACTGATGATCTGTTTGGGGTGGGCATGTAACTCTCTTCTGGACAATGAGATAAGGGGAAGGCATGTTGAAGGGCTTCCAGAAAAGGTTACTTTGATCTGGTGTGGTGAGGGGAGGAAGGAAAAGGATGCACAGGAAGGAATCAGTCCCCTTTCTTCCATCAGATGTTCTTATACAGATTCCTCCACTATCCCAGAGGAGAGTGTTCCCATGAAACCTTTCTAATCTAATGTAGTTTTTTTATAAAAGACAAGTGGTGTACAGTGAACTTTCAAAAAGCAAGGGATACCTGTATTTGTAGGTGAGGCCATGCTTCAAAGGGAATCAAGCCAGAACTGCAGAAGTCATCTTATTTCCAGGAGGTTACTAAGTTATCATGCTGAAAATGGCTGACAGAAGAAAAAGTTCTAGGGTCCTTGGTCTTGTTATTTAGCTGCTAATTTAAATATTCCAGTAACTACATCCCCTTAGAAGTTTGTGTTATAGGAATGAATTCATCTGCCTTATTGCTTAAGATAATTGAGTCAGAGTTTTTGGTTAGTGCTAACTGAAATCACAATACATATGAACGAGTTAGATCCCTGATTTAGAGATGTGATAACTGAGGTCCAAAAGGTTAAAAAAAAAAAACTACCAAAACCACAGGGTAAATTGCAGGTATGTGACATAGTTGTAATTTCACATTCCAGGGATTATATGCCTTCCATTTAATGCTATATCTATTTTGTTGAATGGAAACAGTAAGTAGTATTGGGGTGTTAGACACTTGGAGAAATGACATAGATTTATTCTTTTATTCTCCTCAGAATAGGAATGTTGTGGCAGAGGGCTTAGGATATCAGAAAGAACAATGGAAGACTGGAGTGCAGAAAAGAAGTAACAAGGTCATGTTTTGCCTATTTTGAAATTTTGTCTAAAGCTAGCCTGAAACTCATGAGAAAAGTGAAACTGTTTCCTCCTTCTTATTTCACGCATACTTCTATTCCCAGAACCCCAGACTTTGGTGAGTAGTATTGGTAATTCTGCTATGTTCTGTCTAATAGAGCTATATTTAGCCAGGTAACTTAAGTAGGATCTCCTGAAGACAAAGGGGGGAAAAAACCCCTATTTGAACTCCATTTAAACTAAAGGAAAAAGATGAATTTATTAGAAGGAATGGGGAATCCCCTGGAACAGAAAAGCAGAGCACACTGTGTGACTAAATAAGGGTCTAAAGCCAGGAGTTAAAAATCTATCAGGAACTTACATGTGCCATCACATAGGAGTCTCTGGGGCACTGGAGCTCTCTTTTCTAATTTTTCTCTCTCTCTGTGCAGACCAGCTTTTCTCTACTTCTCATGCCCAGGGTCAAAACATACATCTTCCCATCTACTATCAACCCATCAGCACCAATTTAACATGACTTTCTAGGCAAACGCTCTGTTATAATGGACCCATTCTCACCATGTCTCAATTCTTAATCCTGAATTATTCAGAGGGAGAATAGTTCTGGCCACACCAAGCCTCTGGATTGGTTTCACTCCAACCAGATTTCCTTACTTCTGTCCCATCAACTGTTGCCATAGTCGATGGCCACAATGAAACATCATGACCATCTCTATAGTAAGGGACAGTTCTCAGAGACATGGTTGTGGCTGGGAAGTACCCTCAAATCAAGTCTGAACAGAATTTCAAACATCCCTTTTAGTGATGAAGGGGAAAAAAGTAACCAGACATCCCTGATGACGATGATTACTTAGTGTGGACAATGGCAAATAAGTGTAAAGAACCTTAATTGCTAATGTATCTCACCGTTTTTCAGAGTGGAATTATCTGCATAACTTATAATTACCCATTGCACTTAGTATATACATTACATATACAAAAACATTTTTATGTATGTACATGTTCAGGGGGAATTCAAAGAGTAAACATGTTTTATATGGAAACTATATGGGAAAAAAACTAAATTCTTACATAGGTTATTTGATTGCATCTAAGTAACTCAGCTATATGCTCTCAAAACTGTAGATGTAATACTAAAATTTCAGATAGACAAGTGATATACAATAATGTAATGACATCAGAAAATGTAATATATTTTAAAGTGGTGAAATGAGTTACGTTAAAACCAGCTCACACCACACATGACACTAAGCATATGAAATATACCATTTAAGTCAAACAAAAAATACCCATATGTGAAATAAATTGAAATTAAATGTTAATGAAGCTTAGGGAAGTACAGGTATGAAAACTGTTTAAACTAAAGGAACTTAAACTACAGGTTAAGAATTGTATAGGTTATAAATTTTAACCATTAGATTTTTGTGTGCTGAAAATTGACATTCTGTATGTATTAACACCAGTATGAATTTTGTTTATCAAACATGTTTTTCAAGGGCCACAAATTTTAGGGGGCACAATGGCTTCCAATCATAAATTCTGACATGACACGTGAATCTATGAAAATATATATTATATATGTAGTTATACATGTGAAAATATATTGGGAAAAACCCAGCTAACATGAAATTCATTTTGTAAATTGAAGTAGGCAATAGTATAGTTCTTTATGAGAGTTCCAGGGAATTTGAAAAGAAATGTTATGTGGAGTAGGTCTTTTTAAAAAGTAATGACTTAAGATTTTCAAGTGCCATGACAGAAATGTCAGAATTTAATCATATAGATTCACGTGCTGTACACAGAGGGGTTAGCTAGGATGGTAGCTGTTTTCAGCATAAAAATGAAAATAAAAATCATACTATTCATTTAGAAAAATCAGAACCACACAACACGTACCCAGGACCACAAAAACAAATTTCTCACTTTTTTCGATAAGGCAATTTCATTCCTTTGTTAGTTTCCATTTTCACTAATCTCTGCCCTACCTGGGTTGAGTGAATATGCCAAAATGCGATGCAAAAGCTGTTCTTGTTTCAGCTTAATTGGGAACCAGAAATAGAGTACATCTCCAGGGATTTCTAACTGAGCATGGCAGACATGAAATGTTTGGAGTGTTCAGATCGGATTTTGGACAAGAATGCGAATTATGTTTATTCAAATGCCTTTAAATCTCCAGAATCTCCAGGCCAAGTCTGCTGTGACTCTGGCTGAAGGGTGACATCTTACAACTTAAATGAGGCTGAGTCTGCGGTGGCTTCACCAGAGTACTTCCTCTGGTCTGCACCCAGGATCCAGGCCACCAAGGTCCTAGGACCCCACATCCTGGACTGAATTTATTATAATTCCGAGCAGCCCCTATCATTTTGTACAGTGTCATCTGGACACTAAAGACAAATCAGCAGGGACCCCAGATGGACGCTGCCAGGAATCCTCAGCCACGTCTGGCACCCTAAGGGCCAGTTAATTCCGTTCAGTCTCTCATGCTTATAATCTTAGGACAGTGAACAATATGCAAATTACTCCAGTCACCTAATTCTTCAATATCTGGTTTGTGCTTCCTTTTCTTTTTGTTGTTTTCCTACTGTGATACACCTACCTTTTTTTTTTTTTTTCTGTCAATTCAGTGTATTTGTTCTTTGAAACTTTTTTTAAAAAATTGAATTATAGTCAATTTACAGTGTGTTGTGGGACAACGTGGGCAGTGGCATGGTGACACACGGGTTGGGAAAAGAATTTACTAGAGCTAAAGACATATGGGGATAGAAAGGAGTTTATTAGGGTATGCTGCCATAGACAACAGCAGGCCACGGATGAGAGGTGCCTGTGTGAGCCCCGAGTGCTGGTTGTTGGGGTCTTTTATAAGGTTGGGTCACAAGGTGCCTTATCTGCTTGTGCACAAGTCTCGGATTGTCTGTAGGTGAGGTAGTAGGTTTAGGGTCAGTGAAGGGCCTGTGGGGTTTGACTCTGATAAGGTAGGCACTCCCTGGGGCTATTTGTTTGGGGAAACACGCCCAGTAAAGAATATCAGACATCTGAGAGCCCAGGAGTCGGGGTCTTTGGACTTTGAAGGATATCAGTTGGCCCAATACAATGTTATGTTAATTTCTGGTGTACGGTATAGTGATTTATGTTTATATATATATAAATATTTCTGATCAACTCTCCTACATTATCAGCTTTCTCACATTCACTCCATGGTCGTGTCTCCTTCCCTTGTTTCTATTGGTTTGCAATAATTTTCTTATTAAGGTAAATTTACATTTAATAGAAATCCCAGATTTTAAATGTATAGTTCCACAAGCTATAAAGACTTTGATCACATCTCCAATCAAGATATAAGACATTTCCTTCATTCCAGAAAGTTCCCATAAGGATCTTTCCGGTCAATTGCTCACCTTTCCTTCTAAGCAACCATTTACAAATTTTTATCACCGAAGATTAGTTTTGCCTGATTTATAACATCAAGTGAATTCTTTGGTCTGACTTCTTTAGCTCAGTATAATGTTTTCAAGATGTGTCTATGTTGTTGTTTGTATCGGTAGTTCATTCTTCTTACAGTAGAATAGTGTTCCGTTGTATGGATACATGACCTAACATTTGGGTTGTTTTGAGTTTTTTGCTCTTAGGATTAAATCCGTTGTGAACATTCATGTACAAGTCTTTTTGTGGGCATACGTTTTCATTTCTCTTGAGTCTTCAGATTTGGTTGCTGATTCACGTGGTATCTGGTTCTTATAATAAATTATCCATGACCCTCAGGTTTTATAAATCAGTCTCGTGAGTTTACTTAAGTTTAAGTTCACCTGTGAGAGTTGGAGCCCCTCTAAGCATAATGACAAATAGGGCTTCTAAGACTGGAGGGCAATCATGACTTGTGATGAATTCATCGTGGAAAGGTCTCAGGAGGAGCTGTTTCTAGACACTAGCTGGCCTTCACACCATGATTCTCCTCTGTCCCACCATGGACCATGTATGTTTTCATTTGAAGCTGTGTACATTTTAACTGTTCTGCCTGCCCGTGTCACACTTCTGCGTGTCACACTCCTACCTACATTCCACCAGTCACCGTGTCACTGTTGGGAGAAAATCTTCTCCTCTTCCAACTTGGGTCCAATGACTGGGGGCCTGCAGATTAAATGACCAAGAAACAGATTCACAGGAGAACAGACAGGGTTTATTTATATGTGTGCTGTCTACCTGCAGGAGTGCTTAGCCAGGAGTAACTCATACAAAAGCCAAAGATTGAAAGTTTATATTAAAAAAAAATTTTTTTTAAAGGTGGGGGGATGTTTCAGATTTCAATAGGAAGGTATGAAAGGTTCTGTTGGGCTTTCTGATGTTGGTAGAAATGGGCAGTCTATTTCTGTGGCAGCTGAATTCACAGAAAACTCCCTGGAGCGGGTTAATGGCAGCTGAATTTTCTGGAGGTTCTGCTTTAGTCAGATAAGGGAAGTTCAGATAAGATTTCTTTCTGCATCTTTTTAGTGCAAATGTCTTCAGTTTAAAATAAACTTTATACCCACTCTGGGGGTCTGAGTGGGTCTCCATATTTCCCTATCTAAAACTTCCCCAGAAGTTCGACAAAAAAAGAAGTCAGGTTGATTGCTGTGGAGAAAGGTTCAGGTTAGAAATTTGTGAGGTGGGAGGTCTGCAAAGGGAGAGAAACACAAAGATTAATGGTTGGAGCAGACAATAAACCCAGTTTTTAAATCCAGAGGGCAGACAGTCAAGATGATTTCTTGACGTTGGACTCGAAGCATCTTTAGTGAGAATGGTGGTGGTAATGTCACCGTCATGGTCATTTCCTGGAGCAGAGACTGGGAGATGCAAGTGCTCCTGTGAAATTTCTGAGCGGCCCACACTGTTGTGGTGATAAAGCCTTTGAAGTTCTGTCAAGTCATCCAACTTCAGCTTACAGGGATTTGGGGAAGAGGCAGCTTGTGTTTTCAGTGGTGCTGAGCCACGAGTGTGGGAGAAAAACTGGAAATATGAATTACTGGTAAAAAGTGCAAGATGGCAGGAGCTGGTTTATGAAAGGGTAAAAAAATAGCTCAAAGACAATGGAAAAGACTAGACTCTGATAACTCCCAAGGGTTGGGTTATAGTTTTCCATTGGGACACAGAATTTCTTGTACAGTCACCCTCTTTTTGATCAAATATAATCAAAGGAAAATAGCCCTTGTTTACGAAATAAGTGTGGTCTCATTTACATAAGCCTGGTCATTTACATAACTGCAGGAAAAATAATAATTATTCACATAGGCCTTTGTAACTTTGCTTTGTTGGAACTTTCCTAAAGAATCTCAGATTGGACTTTTAAACGTCTCTCAGGGCTAGGACATCAAGCTAACAACTTGCCATCAGACTTCACCTGCATTACCTGTAGATTTGGGTGAATTCCTCTTTTCTCAGGGTTAAGTTTAACAAAACAGCTTAAGTTTCCTGGACCTGCCAGGAAGCAACGTTTCTTACTCATCTGTAATACTGGGAACCCTGTAAGTCAGTACCAGGCCCATTTTTTAAAGAGGCCTTTATAAAGTCCCATTAAGTCAACTGTAGTAGCTTAAGACGTGTCTGCTCATATCTGATGCCATGCCATCACTCTCAAATATGACATTCCAGCCAAAACCTTGGTAATATAATCAATTTTCCCAATTATGTCCTGTTACAAGGAGAACAGATTCTTACTGAACTTAAGCAAGTAACTATATGGCCATGAAAATAAGAATACCCAATAAGGGTTTCCAAATTCTGGAGGGATCAGGGAAGGAGGGGAAAAAAATGTTTCATCTTTGTTTAGAAAGGTACAGTTTACTAAATTGTGAGTTATAGATAGCTTAAGAGAAAACAGAAAGGGGTTTGTTACACCCAGAATATTAAAGAACTGGCAATGCTCCAAACATCAGGCCATAAAAATTATAATCATTCTTCATCAGTTCATTCATTCCCATGTGGTTAACTCTTGTTCTGCTTGATCTTGGGTTAGCTGTTTTATGAACCCGTCAGCTTCTCCACTAAAGTTCTAGAAATCCTTACTCAGTCCAGTGATATGATCTCAAAGTTATTTACGCAATGCCATCAGAAGCCTATAGCCCAGGGCACCTCTCATAATCCTTCCCAAGGATCTCTGAGACATTCCCTTTTGTTGAGGATGAAGTATTCTGTCTTATTGCTGATTATAAGATCTTTCAGGAAAGCATCAGAATAAAACAGTAACTGTGAACAGCAAAAGACTTAAAATGGCCATCATTAAAGATTTATGGCGATTTCATTATAAAAGTACAGTAGTCCTCCCTTTATCCACAGGTGACACTTTCCCAGACCCCCAGTAGATGCCAGAAACTGCAGATAGTCCTGAACCCTAAATATGCTTTATTTTTTTTCCTATACATACCTATGATAAAGTTTAACTTATACATTAGGCACAGTAAGAGATTATCAACAATAACTAATAATAAAAAAGAACAACTGTAACAGTATATTGTAATCAAAATCATGTAAATGTGGATTGTCTCTTGCCCTCTCTCAAAATATCTTTTTGTACTGTACTCACCCTTCTTCTCGGGATGACATGAGATGATAAAATGCCTATGTGATGAGAGGAAGGGAGGTGAGTGGAACAGGCGTTATGATGTAGCGTTAGGCTACTGCTGACCTTCTGACAATGTCAGAAGAAGGATCATCTGCTTTGGACGGTCATGGATCACAGAGCCATGACAATTTCAATGGTTGTGTGTCAGGGGAAGATGATGTCAGTGGTTGGGGATCTCAAGCAGGATGGAGCAGGATGGTGCAAGATTTCATCACGCTACTCAGAAGGACACACAATTTAAAACTGATAAATTATTTATTTCTGGAATTTTCCATGTAATATTTTCAGACCATGGTTGACCTCAGGTAGCTGAAGCCATAGAAAGTGAAATGAAAGAGAAGGGGAAACTACTGTAACATAACTGATAAGAGAATTTGGTTGTTTCTGTGACATACATTTAAGGGTAATAATTAGAATTATGACTGATAACATACCAGGAGATACCATGAACAGCTAGAACACTGACAAATCTCTGTGGATTTTATATAACTCTGAAACACCTATATTAACAATATGTACCCAGGCAAATATAACCCAGGGAAAGTTAAATATCTCTTCTTATTTGACAATGTGTTTATGAAATTAAACACATGAAATAAACCTAATTATTTTTTAATACCTCTCTTTTTCCAAGGTGAAAGAACAAATCCTTTGAGATTTCCTAGGAGCCCTCTGGGAAATCTCAAAGTCAGTTTGAGATGAAGATTTCATTTAGGATTTGATTTTGGGAAGATAAAATATCAGAAGTTGTCAAAAATGACAAAAAGTTTGAACAGTAAATTACATAAGATCACAGATGACTATGAAACAATAAAGGATTTTTTATAGTAAATATAAGAGGTAACATGATTATAAAAAGAAAAAGAAAAAACTTAGGTCATTTAATGGTGAGAAGATTCAGTTCTCTTAAATAATGGAAGACACGATAAAGACAATACACTACAACAGAGAGACACATAATCTTTGTTTCCTAAGTGGATTATTCAAAATGTAAAGAAAAACCTTTTACAATCTTACGCTAAGAGTTCGCCAGTTATCTAAGAAACTCTGTCCTTTTGAGAGAGAAAAACAAACTCTAGTTTTACATCAGTACACTGTTGATTTTAAAGCTCATTTTAAACCTTATAATAAATTCAATCTTGGTCAACTTGACCACAAGATAAGATTCCCTCTCTCTCCACCTCCCTCCTTTTTCCCCCTTTCTTTCTTTTTTGCAGACCCTTTACAACTTTACAGATCCCTTCAAGTTTTTGTCCTTCATTACCCTTTTTTGCATTCTAGAACAACCTTTAAACAACCTCTAAATAACTATCTCAAGACAGTATTACTCTCCTTTACTGTCTTTTTCCCTTAAAAAAAAACAACCCACACCCTGCATTCCTTTTATACCTTTCATACAGAGTTTTTATCCTTCACTCTTACTATTTCTAGGAGTTACAGCCCCAAAGTTAGTTTTCCAAAGTGCAAATGCAACCATTTTCTTACTTAATATTCAATAGTTATAGTAGTAACTGTACTTATCACCTACTGGATAAGGTTCAAATTCCTAGAAGGTCCTTGTTGACTGCGATTTTGCCAAACTCTCTAGTGTTGTCTATAACCATTTCCTCCTCTTACCCTCTGCTTTTTCAGACTATAATACATAAGGGCTATTCCTTGAATGGATTGTGCTTTTTCTTACTTCCACATCTTAGCACACAGTAGTCCTGTCCCCTGAAATTTACTCTCACCTCTGACCACATGCAGATTTCTACATGCTCTTTAAGAGTCAGTTCAGTTGTTTCCTCCTCTGTGAAGATTTTCCAATTTTCCTGTCCACACTTAGGCACTTTTTTTCTCATGGCTTCCATTGCAGCTTATGCACACCTCCCTTCCAGTAACTGTCACGTGATATCATTTCATCAGTGTTCATATTTTGCCTCCTCGTGACATCAGTTTCTTGAGGGCGGAAATAGGAATCTTTTCTTCTCTATATCCCCATCATGGATCACAGTGCCCTGCAAAAAAAGGGCTGCCCAATAAGCAGTTGTTGAATGAATGAGGGAATAAATGAATGAAGTTTGAAGGCACCCTTTCAGCTCAAGCCTTTGGGGAAAGAAGTTCCAGTAACTGATGTCAGACTAAAGGAGAACGTGTCCAGGAAGTGGAGGATTTTTGCTTGCATGCAAATCCAGGTTGCTTATATATGATAGTCTTGAAAGTGCACTTTCATATACCTCTTTATTTTTATCTTGAGCCTTACAATAATTGGTGACGAGAGCAGAACAAGTATTATTTCCATTTCATACTGGAGGGATGAGGAAATAGGCACTGAAAGGTTGAGGGTCCTAGAGCTGGTTAGTAACAGAGATGGAGCTAGAATGTGGTGTCTTGAAAGAGCTTATATTCCACGTTTCAGATTTTCATTCCATTCTTCTTTTTAAACCTTGTATACTTTCCTTAACACACACATACACCCACACACTCTGAGCTAAGTTGTAACACAATAAGGCATAGAGCAAGAAAGAACCTTAGAAATCATGTATAATCTACTCCCTTATAATGAGAGTGATTATTCCTCCCATAAGACAAGCATCATCTACATCATTCATATTTCATCTGAGCAATTGGTATCTTTGTCTCCAGTGTCACTTCTCCGCACCTGCAAATAGCTACCCTTTTGCCTCACAGAAGCCTTAGGAGCAAGTACAATGCACTTCTCAAGGTTATAAATTCCTTACAATGTGGCATCCTTCTCCTTTGGATTTGGATGTTAAGAAGGGAATCTTTCTCTCAGCCACTCCCTCCCCATTCCCCAAGCATGATATGGGGGCTGGGGGGGGGGGTCCTGCCTGGGAGATTTTGATAGTCCCACCCTTCCACACACTGAATGAGCTCATAAGAGCAGCCCTCTGACTTAAGGAGTGCCAGCCAAGTGGCAGGTCAGCCTGTCGTCAGTGAGCCTGGGAGGCAAGCGTAAAGTGACACACCGACCACACTGTGTTACTCATTCATCTCCGGTTGCTGCCTGTATCAAAGGAGAGACAATGGGAAGCACCTTCTCACCTTTATCCATATCACCTCTTCCACTCAGATACAGTCAAGCACCTCCCCAAGAATAAAGGATGTTGTCATAGGGGCTAGTTTTTACTGTTAGTGTTGTTTTGTTTTAGATTTTGCTCTTGTTTCATGTTTCCTTACCCACTGTCATCACAGCTCTAGCCCAGTCATACAGGGTGTGATGGTTAGAGTAAAAACTTTCTTTTTTCATTTTTCAGTTTTATTAGGTATTTGACTGCACATATACAATATATTGCATGTAAATACATATACATATACTGCACATATTTTTAAAATTTATGTATATGTACTGTTCATTGTTTCTAAGAACATTTAGACCTTTAGCTTTTTAAACTTAGTTATCAAAGGAATAAAGCAAACCACAAAATAAGAATTAATTTAAAAAGATATATACACCCTGCTATTAACAGCAACATTCCTTACAATTGCCAAGATACGAAAGCATCGTAAGTGCGCACCAATAGATGAATGGATAAAGAAGATGCAGCATATATATGTAATGGAATACAACTCACCCCTAAGAAAGGATATTTTGCCATTTGCAGCCCTTCATTCACTTTTTTTTTCTTTTCACTTCAAAAACCAGAATTTTATAACTGGCATAAATATTTCCATTGCATCAAAAACAACAAAAATACCCGGAAATAAACGTCACCAACAAGGTTACCTATACTCTGAAAACTATAAAACACCGATGAAGGAAACTGAAGATGATACAAAGAAATGGAAAAATATCTTGTGCTCTTGGATTGGAAAAATGAACATTATCAAAATGGCCACACTACCCAAAACAATCTACAGATCCAATGCAACCCCTGTCAAAATCAGAGTCAAAACTTTTAACCCAGCATAAATCCATGGAAATGATCATGAGAGGATATAAGTAATGTCAGAGAGAAAAGAATACCCAGAACTGAAGCCCTGAAGTGTAAATGTGTATTACTAAATAAGACAACTGTAAATGAAAAGGCAATATCATGCTCACAACTCATTTGCAAAGTTCATTACCACTCATGACTAGGTTACAATAATTGTAAAGAATTATTCATTGTTAAACACTCAGCAAAAATATGGGTTTGCTTTGTGTTTTATTTCCACTTTACAAGTTTCTGTAGCTGTTCTGTGCACTTTACAATGTCTGTTCGTATCAAAGACAGATTATTTCCTGATTTTTAGGAGCACCTGGATTTTCTCAGTACAGGGGTGAGGAGAATTTATAGCAGAATTTGAAAATGAAATAAGCATGCTGTAATATTTTCAAAGTTTAGTATACATGCTTGTCTTTTCTGCAGGTGGGGGGCAAAAAAGATTAAAACGAGTTCTTTACTGGTAATTCTACTTTTCTATCGTGGAAATGTCACAGTAAAAATTATTTTTAAATTTGTTGCATGAAATTTAAATGCATCCCGTTTTATTTGAAAGTCTGGGTGTGCTTACTTGTGATATTTATGACAATACAAAAGCTTTCTGTGCTTTCTGTATAAGTAAACTATTATTCTAGATTATCTAAAACAGAAGCATCTCAACTGGTAACAGCTTTGAAAGAAAGGATACAACTGGAAACTATTGTTTCTTTGGATGTAGACCCATGCCCTGTCCTCCAAAAACAAAAGAAGCCAAGTGGTAGACAATTTTATCATCTGAAAGCAGTCTAATTATTATAAACTACAGTCATATTAATTCTTAATTCAAGTCTCTTTATATCATTTTTTAATGTAAGTTTAATGCAAGGAGCAGCAGCTCTTGCTACATAACTTATCAAAGATAATAAAAGCAATAAAAGCTGGATTTGTCTTTTAGGCTTGAAAAAAACCCCACCAAATTTACACAGAGAAAGTGATATACAGCGATGACACAAGCTATACTCCTGTTATCAGAAAATAACACAATTGAATTGCACTGGGCCAGCTCAAGTTGTCATATCATGTTGCTATTGTTTCTTATAAAATAAATAGCTTTGTTTATCATGGGCCAATGTGACATGGCAGCACAAAAATCACATTCCACGCTCCGGCAGCAGGGAAGAGAGCAGGTGTCACCACTCAACCAAACCTGCAAAATCCTTTGGAATTCCTATTTATTAAAGTCCACATTCTTTGCACCTTGCTCGCTGGTCACTATACATCTTCTGCAACCAGATTCACAAATATTTTCATGGATTAACCAATAAAAGTGCCCATTCAGAAAAACAAAGGTCTTTCTTAAGGAATGCTGGAATACAAATTGATTTCACCAGGAGCAATCCGACTGTACTGTGTCATGCACACTCACTTATCACCAGTTAAACTGCTCTTTCACCACAGGTAAAATGTCCCCCTTAAAAGTTGCTCTGTTCCTTTATACACAAAAGTGCAGGGAAGAAATCTTGCAATGCACCATTCATAATAATAATTTCCGTTGCCTGTCTCTTTACCTCCTCTCGACTTTTCTCATTTTATCCCCAGTATCTTGTGGCTTTTCTTTTGTAAGTTGCATTATAGAACCTTACAGTGAGG
The DNA here is from genome assembly GCF_036321535.1 of Camelus dromedarius. NCBI lineage: Eukaryota > Metazoa > Chordata > Mammalia > Artiodactyla > Camelidae > Camelus > Camelus dromedarius. The sequence goes on from NC_087450.1 coordinate 22,048,127, forward strand.
GCACAATAATGAAGAAAAGCAAAACTAATAGGGAAAAATGATAATTAAGCAGTCCACGGCACATTTCTGCATGAAGCAACGGAGGCAATGTCCAACATTGGTCCTACCTGTAGGAAAAGCTTTTGCTGTGCTAAGGCACATTTTCATTCTGATAAACTATGGAACCTAGAGTACCCTCATAATGGTTTTCCCATAATACAACTATATTCTATGTCCTGAGGTGAGGATAAAAGTGAAAAATAAAAATCTAAGTAAATTGATAATACTTTTAATACTTTTCTCCGACTGAAAAGTGGAGAATTTATATCCTTTTTGGACACTAAAAAAAATTGTCATTTTACTTCTTTATTGTGTGTTTATATGCATACATATATTGTGTGTAAGTTTGTCCATGTATATAATGTATATACTCACATATATGCATGTATATATGCATACATACATAATTTATATAATATATTATGTCTTTTACATTATATACTTTATATTATACATATGAAATATACATACATTACACACACTATATATTTATAGTGTGTGTATATATATATGTGTATATATACACATATATACATATAGTACCTTGGGGGAGATTCTAAGAGAAGATGCCATAAGCATAGGGTTCATATTCTTGGAATAATGGAATACTTTCCCTGCATGAATCTCAAGAAATCCTTTGACAGGTTAATCTACAAAACATGCCCTCTGATCACTTTTTACTTTCCTTATTTTAGAGATTTGTGACCTGTGCTAGAGAAAGAAAAAGTAGTTTACACATATTAGCATAGTAGATAGTCGAGCCCAGCTGTTACAATATCCATTTTCTCTTGAAAACAACATCCCCGCTCTTTGCCATCCTCCATTGAACTTAGTCTTCAGGGGACTTGGAAACCAATGAGCAGGAGATTGGATCAAGCTAAGTCAATCAAGTCAGACTTTTCTTGGAATTAGAATCTTGAGCAATGTCACCGGAATAGGCAATAGCTGGATCTGACTCTTCTGGGTCACAAAGCTCTGGAAAAATTGTTCACTAACTCTGTAAACCAGATCCAAGCATCTGCCCTGAGGTCTGACTTTCCAAGGCTTGATAGCCATTCTTTTCCTCCAGCTCCGTGAGCTGCCCTAATCACGTTCAACAAATTCCTTTTTTGTCTTTTTGTTTGGATTAGCCAGGATAGCTTTGTCTCATGCATCCAAAGAGCTCTAGCTGAAATAGTTAGCAGTATTTTCTATCCTGTGCACAAGCCATTGGGCTGCTCCAGAAAATTTCCCATTTCTAATATGAAGAAAGACTTTCAGAAATATACCTGTGATATAATAAATAAAGCCTCAGTCAAAGAACTTCAGTTCTGATTTTGCCTTATTAATTCTGGACCTTTTTCAAATCATTTAATATCTCTGAACATCAGTTTTGTCATTTGTAAAGTGGAGACACATTTCCTGCTTAGTTATGTTGAGCATTCATTGAAATATAAATTATTCGAAAATCCCTTGTAAGTTGTGATGTATAATCCAACTGTTAGCTATTGTTATTAACTCCTTCGTTCCAGCTTGGCCACTCATGAGCTGTGGGAACATTTTCATTTGTGTCCCTCAGCATCCTCATATGTAAAATGAAAAACAACAACCTCAGAGAGCTGTTGTTATTATTCAGTAAGTTAGCAAGTGTAAAGTGACTGGTGCAAAGCAAGTATTATAAAACTGTTACCTATTTTTGGCTGGAATATTATTCTTCCACTGTGAATTCATAGCAATGTAAATATACATGTTTCAGGATGGTATCTGCCTGTTTACTCCACTTGTTTTTCCTCTCTATTATAGTTTTTTTAAAAAATAAGCTACAATAGAGGCATCCAGATGGGAAAGGAGAAAGTAAAACTATTTCTGTTTGCAGATGACATTATCTTGTATATAGAAAATCTTAAGACTCTTACTAAAAAACTATTAGAACTAATAAATGAGTTTAGCAAGGTTGGAGAATACGAAGCCGATAAACAAAAATCAGTTGTGTTGCTATACACTTGCGATAACCTATCTGAAAATGAAATTAAGAAAACAATTCTAGTTAAGATAGTATCAAAAAAAATCTGCAAATAAATTTAACAAAAGACGTGCAAAGTGTATACTCTGAAAATTACAAAGCATTGTTGAGATTAAAGAAGATCTAAATACATGAGAAAATATCCCATATTTATGGATTAGAAGACTTAATATTGCTAAGATGGCAATACCCCCAGTATTGATCTACAGATTCAGTACAATCCCTATGAAAATCCCAGTGGGGTGGGGTTTTTTTTTTGGTAGAAATTAGCAAGCTGCTTCTAAAATTATTAGGGAATTGCATGGGACCCAGTGTAACCAAAAAAATCTTGAAAAATAACATAATTGGAAAACATACATTTCCAGATTTCAAAACTTACTACAAAGCAAGCAGTGATCAATGTGTGTATTGGTACAGAAATAAACATGTAAGTCAATGGATTAGAATTAAGAGTTCAGAAATAAACTCGTGTATCTACAGTCAACTGGTTTTTGACAAGAGTTCCAAGACCATTTAATGGGAAAATAGCAGCCTTTTCAACAAATGATGCTGGGACAACTGAATTGAATGAATGCAGAAGAATGAAGTTGAATGCTTACTTCCCACCATATACAGACATTAATGCAAAATGGATCAAAGACCTAAATGTAAGAGCTAACACCATAAATTTTTTAGAAGAAAACAGAGGGGTAAATCTTCATGACTTCAGATCTGGCACTAGATTCTTATATATGACACAAAAGTACAAGCAACATAAGAAAAAAATAGACTGAACTTCACTAAAATTAGAAGTTTTGTGCTTCAAAAGACAATATTGAAAGAATGCAGACAACCCACAGAATGGAAGAAATTATTTACAAATCATATATATAATAAGTAACTTTCATCTAGAATATGTAAAGAACTCTTACAAGTAATAATATAAAGACAAATAGCCAAGTTTTAAAATGGACAGAGTATCTGAAAAGACATTTCTGCAAAGAACATAAGCAAATAGTCAATAATCACATGGAAAGATGTTTGACTTCATTTGCCATCAGGGAAATTAAGTCAAAACCACAATGAGAAAAAAAAACCACAATGAGGCACCACATCACACCCACTAGGACAACAAGAATCAAAAACTCAGGTAACAACAATGGTTGACAAAGATGTGGAGAGATTGGAACCCTCATCACCCCTGATGGCAGTGTACAGTGCACCCTCTTTGGAAAACAGTCTGGAAGTTTCTCAAACAGTTAAGCATTGATATACTATATGATCCAGCAATTCTACTCCTAGTTACATGCTCGGGATAAATGAAAACATATTTCTACACAAAAGCTTGCACACAAATGTTCATAGCAGCATTATTCATAGTAACCAAAATGTAGAAACACCCCAAATGCCCATCAGCTGATGAATGGGTAAATAAACAAAATGTGGTATATCCATCCAATGAAATATTATTTGGCCACAAAAAGAAAGACGTATTGATACATTCACAAACCTTGAAAACTTTGTGCTAAGTGAAAAATGCCAATCATAAAATACAACATATTATATGAATCTACATGCAATGTCCAGAATAAACAAACATAGACAGAAAGTAGACTAATGGTTGCTTAGAGCTGAGGGGGTTAGAAGGGTAAGGAGTCGTAACTAAGTGAATGGGGTTTGAGGTGATGAAATTATTCTAAAACTAACTGTGGTCATAGTGACACGTATCTGAATATACTAAAAACAACTGAATTAGGTACTTTAAGTGGGTATAAATGTATGGTATTTGCATTAAATGTCAATAAAGCTGTTTTTTCCTTAAAGCTGCTATAGAGAAAGGAAATTATATATCTCCAAGTAGTTAAACAGACTCAATATTGGACAGACACAGAACCATACTTGACTAATCTTGTATGAGTGTATCACAGGGCAGATTGAAGTACCTTGGCAGAAAGTGATAAAAAAGTACGCTTTGCTTTGGGTTGTTGACTTTTTACGTTTTACCCATACCTTTAAAAGAAAACAAAAATTGGAAGAATTATCTCCTGCCTTCTCTGTTAAGCTTTTCTACTTCTCCTTTATTACCACCTCCATCAGAATTGAATACTATTGTGTCTTCTCAGAGAAGCTTGCATATATAACTGTGTCCCAGCACTGATTTCATCCCAAGTCACTTTGTTTCGAATGCTTGTTATGTCTACTAGGCTGCGGCACCTGGAGGTCAGAGACTATGTGTGATTTATTCTCCCACCTAATTTCTGCAGAGGGAATGAATTTTTTATTTGGGCATTCCAAAAGACGGGCTTTTCTATCAAATATAGTACAAAACCATAGAAATTCAGAGTTGAGGCCTTAGAAAAGATTTGGTCTAGTGTCTCAATAGATGTTAATAAATCTTTTCATAGCATTCCTGAAAAATGCTTTATTCAAGCCACTATTTGAACATTTCTAATGCCACAGAATCTGTACCTCACAAGGGGCTTATTACATTTTTAACTAGCTTTTATTGTTGAAAGGTTCATCATTAATGTTAAACCTAATCTTGTAACTTTCACCCTTTGGTTGGTCTAAGATCTGTCACATATGGCTGTACAACATTATCTAATTCATCTTCCATGACAGCATATTAATTATTTAAAGACACTATCATAATCTCCCTTGTCTTCTCTTTGCCAAGCTTCCCACTTTATTCAAATGTTTCTCATAGACCTGGTTTCTGGACCTTTCACTGTATGGAGTCAACTCCTTGGGACACCACCAGATTTTCAATATCCCAGTTAAGTTGTGCTTCCCAGAAAAGAAGCCTAAATCAAGTGATCAGTGTCAAATATACAGATGCCTTTTTCCTTCCTTAATCTGTACCCAGGGCTTCTGTTAATCTTTCTAAAACTGCTTGAGTTATTTTGCAAGTCACATCACGCCACAGTCTCCTACTAATAAGCTTGTCATAAACTGAACTCTTCTTACATATTTTTTCTATATGAATCCTGTTAAGTCGATCTCCTTCGTTCTTACACTAGCAGTCCATCTTGTTAACCTTCACACAAGACCATAGTGATTTACGAATAAACAAAATGCTCTACACAAACTAGGTGCTTAACAAATGTCTGTACCTCTCTTTCACATCTCTTACCACAGAAGTAATGTTCTATTTACTATGCAGTCATTTGAGGGCTGGACCCATGTGAAGTTTTGATCAGCACTGTATCCTCATCACTTAGCACAGTGACTGACAGAGCAGTCACTCTCGAACACTATTTCTTTCCATAATTCTTTGACTGCATTGCCACGTGGCCTAAAACAAGTCAATTCAGATAAATAGTTTGGTTGCATCATCAGTCAGTTCGGTCAAAACAGTTAACTGAGTGACCTCATGGTGACAGTGTTTGAAATGACCTTCCCAATATAGGGTCAGTACCATTAAAAACCCAAAGTTAGTGCCGGCTTTCCAAAATATGCCTCATTCTTACTGAAGAATCTAGTCTTTGTGTCAAAGACTAACAATCCCACAGCCTGAAAAGCATTAATTTACTGAGCACAGTGGCGTCCACGTACTTAGTCTCTACAACGCTGCCTTGTAATTAGTAGGTTCACAAGGCTGATGGCCTCAGCTACCGCGTGTCAGGTTCAAGGAGAGTTCATTTTCCTAGTTTTACTAACTCATGAAATTTTTGATTTGAGCATGTACAGTTTGTAAGGTATATAATCCATTTTTGTTTCCTTGAAAAAGTAAAGAAAAAATTCAAAGACATCTCAAGACAAAGAACGGTTTCAGAGTATAAGTAAATGGAATTTCTAAATAAGTTGTAGATACTATTGGAAAAGACAAGCAACCTAAGATTTCTAATTAAAATTAGGCTGTCACTTTTTTACAGTATATGGAGGCTAAAGATTTTCTTTTATATTACACACCAACTTGACCACATTATTTCATAAATTACACTTAAAATTCCCAAAGATGTTAGAATTTGGGAAGCTTTTTATTGTTTTGGGGGTTTTTTTGTTTGTTTTTTTTGTGTGTGTTCTCATATTTATGGAAGAATAGGCAGACAAACCTCCTGCTCTTTAATAACCTAACATCAGGTACTTCTTGGAAACAGGACACAATAGAGAGAGGGAGTGTTTATGAGTCAGAGAAACATGTGCTACTGTCAACTTGAATAAGAGCCATCAGATATTTCTGGTGATGAAAACCGTTCAGTGAGGTGAAACAGGCCACGTTCCATTCCTTTTATTTTCAGAGATGAGATGGATTTGAAAACCATAACCTGGCTTCTTGATGCAAGGACTCGCCACATGAGATAATCTCCAGCACATTACTATTGGCAAGCAGATCTTTCACCCTTTTGTCTCCATGCATTACAGAAAATGTTAAATCAGTTTGGTGTCCATATCAACTTTTGATCCTCGGAATAGCCTAGGGTACCATCATTATCTTCCCGAGGACCATGTATAGGCCTTCAGTAGGTAGTACTAATTTAATTTCTTTGCTAGAGGAAAAAGTAGCTGATTTTCTAGATCAATATTTGATTGAATATGTTTGAAATGTTGGCAGATAAAGGCCCCTTTTCTGGTCCAAAGACTTTTTGAACCACAGAGGTATAGCGTTCTAGCTCCCCTGGGATTTGAGTGGAAGGAGGTCTCAAAGATCTGTAAGAAGCCTTCCTGCCTTTCCTTGTGTTCTTCCAGCAAGACTCTCTAAAGGTTGAGATGAGAAAAAGATAAGATCAAGAACTGGAATGTCTTTATACCCATTTTTTTAATCTTTCCTGGGGCTTCTCTTAACTAAAAATAATCGTTTATAACACTAGTTTACAAAAACCTCCTATAATAGGATGGTTGAAAGGAAGCCTATCTGATCAGCTTTAAGGAGATAACCCAGTGACTTTGGCAAATAATTTGAGACCTCAGATTCTACCACTCATACCACTAATTAAACAAGAATGCCCGTGTATCATCAAATATGAAACGAATAGAAATTAAAAGGCTGAGATAGACACAGATTAGAACTTGAGTTGTGTCTAGTTAGATTGATAAATAAAAGATCTTTTCACAAACTGTACTGGTTTTGCAAAGATATATACAAAGGAAAAATGGAGATTGGAGAAAAAAATTCCATCCATATAGTATCTGATCATACAAACAAAAAAATTAGTTCAGAAGCATGTGTCAGTATAATCATTGTTTTTTCTTTTTAAAGCTTTATCAAAATTAACAGCTCTTCCCCAAATAAAACAGCTTCCACATAATGAAAAGTATTATTCAGAGTAAACAATGCTAGCAATATCGGTTTCTAAGTCTACACAGGAAATTCAAAGAAATATTCTTAAGGAGAATTTTTTCCTTTGCTACAGAAATGCACATGCATTCCCTCAGCACAAGAAAGAAAGGATACTCACCAATTCCTTCAACTTTCTTTCCTATCATTGAACTTTTGTTTGACTGAAGGAGAAATTTGCTTTTCCCTAGCCACTGATTCGAATACACAAGTTCATTTTAAAAAGGGGAGTAACCAACTACGAGCAAAGCCAACTGCAACTCCTCAGGACTGCAGACTCCAAAGGATTTCTTTTCCACAGGTTAAGACAAATCAATTCTCCTATTCTGAGATGGGAGGATTACACTCAGTTTAGTTTCTTTTGTTGTTGTTTGTTTTTTAATAACAGTTCCCCACAGCTTCCTTCTATATTGGTAAAAATCACCTAATCCAAGTAATAAAATTTGCCGTATAAATCAAACAGCTATTCAGGGCATCCAATCACATTTCTCCCTTGAAATGGGAAATAATTAGGCTGTGAAAAGGGACTGAGTTTTTGATATGTTTTATTTTATCACACCTTGCTGACTGCTAGGTGTAGAACAGTACACATAATAAATACTTAAGTTGATCAGTTATGTAGATAAACTTAATAATCTTCAAGGTCTGCTTTTTAAGGAACAGCCATAATTTGAATAAAGTAAACCGAATTTCTAGCTACAGTTACATTATGAAATACACAATACTAATGTCATCAGAGATTGTAATAGAGTATTTCTTCACAGCACTACATCAATTGAACATAACACATAAGCAACTGCTATAGGCAGAAGGATCTTAAATACAAACTCAAATTGCCCCTGAATCTTTGATTTAGAATCCTTGCTTCAGGGTCTTCTTGCAACCCAAGCCTCCCTTGTCAACCAGGCAGTGCTGATTGTTAGTTTTTGAGAGTGTCCTTTTTTTTTTTTTTTTTTTTTGTGGTCTAACAAGAAAAAATAAAAAAGACAAAAGCAGTGAGAGTTATTGGATGTGAAAATTTAGAGTGATACCAGCAAGAAATACAAAGTATTTCATATAGCTTTCCTCAATATTATTGTTAATAAAAATGCTCTACTTTTCCCCAAAACCTAGTGTTTTGTAAGGTTCAATTTACATTATCTCTTGTAATAGAAGGTCCTACCATATGCTAACATTTAAGGTTTAAAATTTCTGGGTATTTTTCCTAAGTAAAATCCTGGGCACTGAACTGGTGTATCTCATTGACACATGTCATGTCTAATTTGAAAATTCTGTCTGACTTTATAATGCAGAAATATTCTTTTCCCACCCACATTCCCCATCCTTTCAGACACTAGAATTGAGAGGGGCAGGAGAGGGGCTATGTATTTACTTCTTCCTTACATCATTCATCTTTCGAGGGAAAGTTGAGCCTACTCCCAGCCTCCCAGCTCCAGGAAAATCTTATCAACTTGCTTAAAAACATTTCTCCCATGAACTGTGAAGAAAGCCTGAACTCCACTGAGGCCGGGCCCCTTCACCCCACCACAGGGAGAAGGCTTGGGATGAGGCCCTTACTGTAATCCACAGAGAATGACCAGGGAGGCAAAAAGACACTGAGTCCTTGACAGCCTCTGGACCAAGTAGCCCTGAAGTCTGCCCTGCTCTTGATTTTTCTTGCTTGAGCAATCAGTCTCCTCTATCATTTAGGCTATCTCGAGCTGGGTTTTCTGTTATTTGTAGCATTACAGGTCCTAACTGATACTCTAACTTTCCATTTTTAGTATATTTCCTTTCCCACTGTGTCCTTGCCACAAGGAACGTAGCTCATTTGTGGCAAATGATGTGGTTTCCTTGTGACAACATAGCCATGCTCCAAATTCTATTGTTTGGGTATTTCAATTTCTAATTCATTTTCTCAATGGAGTTTTCATTATATCTAACGTATATTCAATCCAGAAATCAAATTTTAAAGTTGGGTGGGCCTGACTACCTCCTGAGTGACTCCAAACCTGGGGATATGAAAGTTTCATGAGTAAAAACAGATGGAGAAACCCACTAACGGAAACAGAGGGTTTCATCCATACCGTGCACACACTGGTGAAACCCAACAGATCTTTTTCACTTAAGCAAAAAGCATGAGCAAAATAACATTATTTGAACATTATCATGAAACCGTGCTTTTAATATAATCTCATTAAGGTGAATTTAAAACTCTACATTACCTGACATTAAACAAAATGTCATAATAACAAATAACCATGATTAAATACTTCCATTGAACTGTATCAGACAGATAATATTTATATTGATATGAATCAAGGAAATCGTTTTCCAAAAAACCTGGGTGGCTATTACATATATTTTTTAGTTTCTCAGTTTACAAATCATTTTTGTTTGTTTTTGCTGATAAATTTGCAAGAGACTTTAAGACAGCTGAATTTTACAAATGAAATTAATGTATGTCTAGAGGCACTGTGATGCACTTGGTATACTTATCATTTGTTTTAATTATGTGATTAGCATGTTCTTACTCGTACTATAAGAAATCGGGTATGGTTAACTACATGACTTTTAATTACAATAAAATAATGTAACTAAAATCTAAAATCTATTTTTCTTTTATCTCATACTTTTACCTATATAACACTCTCTTTGGTGACAAGGATTGGATGCTCTGAAAATAGAACAAAGATGAACCACAGTGGGTAGTATGAATTCACTCCTAACATTTGTGGCAAAGAAGTGAATACAGCACATCCTGGAAAATTGGAGCAAACTCTGTGATACATATAAAGTATTCTGTATTTACACGCATGGAGTATTCTGAAGAATTTCAAATCAAAGAAATTCAAAGTTTGAGATCAGTCATCCTTTTTCTTGACATTCATGCTCTGGAATGATTGTATTAGTCTTTACCTAGATGAATATCCTCAGCAAATATAAATAAACATTCCGGGTATATGGCAAAGCCTATGACTAAGGGATGGTGATTCCCCACTTACTGAAGCAAGCAATTCCCAGGAGCACAGGGAATATAGATATGGTTCAATGAGAGCAGAAGAGAAAAATATGGGAACCACGTAGCCAGAGTTGGCTCTTAGATTGTGCCAGGTGGTTTAAGCCCTGTGCACTAGGTCTCCTTCATTACTTCAGAAAGCACTGCAACCAGAGTCTGATCACATAGACAAAGCATGGTTGCCAGGAAAGCAGGAAGCTGCCATTTTTCTGGAATTAGATGAAGCGGTTGGTCATCTGAGAGATATCCACTCTCATCCTTGGAATGAGGCTTCTGGATATAAGCCAGGCAGGGTGGCTCCATCTGCATCACTGGAGGGGATTCAGGGCAGGCTTTCCAACCAATAGTATCACGGGAACTGAGGTTGGGTGATACAAGGGAGAGATGGTCTCTATTGTTCCAGGAAAGGTACAGGAAATGTGTAACATTTTACACCAGGAAATTAACACTGCTACTCACAGCATCATCCTGAAAGATTTCTCCAAAAGCTACAGACTGGGGACTATTTTAGAAGATGTCTTGATATAACTTTGTAAGTAGAATCCATGATGCAGGCTCATGGAAGCAGGAGAGATGAATTATGTAGTTCTTAGTAGTTATCTTTACCCACATAGTACAAACTGAACATGGTATACTGAGTAGAACACAAGTTTTTTAGTCTGAGCTGTTGCCAATAACTGCATTGCTGGGGAAGTCAGAACCAGTGTAAGCCTCCATTTCCTCACTTATAAAATGAAAATGAGGCAATCAACCGGGATGATCTCTAAGATTTCTCGAATACATTTCGTGGTTTACACATTTCTGATAGATTTCCTGAGACAATAGGTGTCGTCTCTACTTTTTTTTCTCTTGTCCCACCTAACTTCAGTAGCCATGTTACTATTCATTATTATATAGAAGCTGATTTTCCTAAATCACCTGTCTTTTAAAGATTAGCAGCCTTCCCCTATTTCCACACCATCCTTCAGGAAGTTCCTCATATCAAACAGAGACTCTAAAAGAGGAGAAACTAAGCACCTAGCAGCTGTGATGGATATGCAGCGGTCTCCAAAAGGATAAAAGTAAGCCTGGCAAAAATCTTCGTTTCACTCCCTGCCTCCAATACATTTGTGAAGGAGCGTTAATGAAAAATGAGAGTGATGTCCCCATCACATGTTTTGGGATTACCGTGCAGCAACATCAATTGGAAACCTAATGAAACAGAGACCACCTATGGAGGAGGGATATTGTGTTCCTCTGTCTGCCTGCATCCAATTTACCAACCGGCTGTAGAGAGCAAGCTGCCTGTTTGTTTGAGGCCCCGGTGCTGCCTGACCATACATTTAACGTCTGTAATGGGCAGCGCCAGTTGCCATTGCCTTTCACTGGTAGAAGTAGGTCATAGTACTTTCCAATTATGGGGTGATGGTAACTGGTAATAGGCACATTTCCACTGAGGGTGAGCTCAAAATTCCAGCACTGTGTCCTCTCACCATGGTGACCTGTTGGAATCAGCCCGGGTACCAGGTGAATTGACTGGTCCTTCCTCTATTTAACCCTTTCCCTTGACCAAGTGAACATGCTATGTATGCATCAAATAGACCTTCTCCCAAGCAGGGGAATAACAGTAAGAAACCTAATAGGTGAGTTCCCACAAAGCGTATCAGGGAGTCCATAAAGAGGGAAAGCTGGTGATGTTCCAAATGGAAGTGTTCTGTTCTTTGTTTTTGCACCTGTTCAAACTGGCACCTGGTATTACACTTGTAACTAGTCAAACATTACTACTTTCTGTCAAGCTGGCTGGGAGAAACAAAAGAAAGAGAACATAGTGTAAAACATTAGCTCATCCTTGTGTGTTATTTCAAAATGTAGTTACTGTGTTTCCCTTGTCAGGCTCCCTACCCGTGCTTATCATCGGCTGCAGTTTATTCTCTCTCTCTCTTTTTTTTTTTAAATTTGACTTCTAGAAGCCATCTGGTATTCAGTCTAATTCCCATATTACAGTTCTCCATAAGTCAGTCTGCTGACTGCCTGTCAGGTAATAGGATTAAGTTTAAGGTTTTCTTAATTCACTGTGAGGTTCTTCATGGATATAATCTATTATATCTTCCTGAGCTAGTCCAGTTGTAGATTTCTGTGTGTGATTTATGTTTAGCAGGTGTTACTTTGCTAGAGCTTTCTAAATATCAGCTTCACAATGCAGGGGAGGCTTTGGAAGACCCAAGGACTCAAAACTGTACTGCTCCACAACTGGAGAGTGGCCTCCCTGCTGAAGTTCAGTGTTGCAGAGCAATTTATTAAGCTAAAAAGATGGAGATCTCAATATATGGAAATTAAAGAGACTCAAATTCCAAAATCCACTCACCAGTTGCGCCTGTGTACTGTGTGACTCTCAGGATACAGTATATCATTTAACGGGTAGGACAACCAGGTGAATTTAAACGTACAGATTTACTCTTGGCTGTAAATTACCGTGAATTTGAGTGGTATTTTGATTTGTCCTATTTTTCACTTGAATTCCTTTGTGTGATTTTTGTTTTCCTGGTGTGAAGTTTGAGTGCCTAGAAATGAAAACCTAGACATTGTTGGGGGCGGGGGGAAGGCTTCCTTTAAAGAGTATACCAATAGAGTATTTAAAAATGCATTATTGTACATTTGGAAGATGTATATATATAGCATTGAAGGAAACACGGAATAAGGAAAAAAGCTAATTGAATAATGAATGTCCACTTAAGTATTTGAATGCTATTACAAAATTTTTATTTCTTATGTTACATGCACGTGAATAAAATTCCTAAATTGGGTTATGGCGAGTTCCACTCTTCTCATTACAATGGGCCATTTGTCTTACCTTTGTGTGAGCGATACAACACAATGTTTATTAAACCCATAAAATCTTTAGCCTCATATTGTTCTTTTAGGTGAGAGATACATATATTTTTCTTGTTGTTGTTGTGATTGTTGTTGTTTTAAGCCACTTTCTGTTTTATAGTTACTCTTCACCTCAACTACAGGAAGAAAATTGTTACACACATATTATAGATGGTTAATCCAAGACACAGGGAGATTAAGATATTGTGCCTGTGGTCACCCTGAAAATTAATTAAAATTAAAATGTACAGCTCTGAGTTCCCAGGGCACTGCTCAGCCCCTGGAGCAATGACACTTTATGCTATAAATTGTCCCTATAACTTAAAAAATTTATAATGTGCTCATCGATTTGCGTATCTGAGTATGAATTACAAACATTAAAATTGGCTACAATTCCTCATCACCCAGTTACTAACAAGAAGCACCTGAAAGGTCAAAGTCATGAGAGACCAAAGTAAATGATATGTGTGCACCTTTTGCTAAACACCTTACATATCATGCAACATGTATTCCTTATTTTTTTTTTTTAATTGAACTATATAGTCAGTTACAATGTGTCACTTTCTAGTATACAGCATAATGTCCAAGTCATGCATATATATATATATACACATATTTTTTCATATTCTTTTTCATTAAAGGTTATTACAAGGTATTGAATATAGTTCCCTGTGCTATATGGAAGAAATTTGTTTTTTTATCTATTTTCATATATAGTGATTAACATTTGAAAATCTCAAACTCCCAAATTTATCCCTTCCCACTGTCCCCTGGTAACCATAAATTTACTATGTCTACAAATCTGTTTCTGTTTTGTAGATGAGTTCATTAGTGTCCTCTTTTTTCTTTTTTTTTTAAGATTCCACATGAGTGATACCATATGGTATTTTTCTTTCTCTTTCTGGCTTACTTCACTTAGAATGGCCATTTCCAGGTCCATCCATGTTGCTGCAAATGGCATTATTTTATTCTTTTTTATGGCTGAGTAGTATTCCAGTGTATAAATAAACCACAACTTCTTTATCCAGTCATCTGTCGATGGACATTTAGGTTGCTTCCATGTCTTGGCTATTGTATACAGTGCTTATAAACATTGGGGTGCACATATCTGTTCAAAGTAGAGTTCCCTCTAGATATATGCCCAGGAGTGGGATTGCTGGATCATATGGTAAGCCTATTTTTAGTTTTTTGAGGAATCTCCATACTATTTTCCATAATGGCTGCACCGAACTACATTCCCACCAACAGTGTAGGAAAGTTCCCTTTTCTTCACTGCCTCTCCAGCATTTATCATTTGTGGACTTTTGAATGATGGCTATCCTGACTGGTGTGAGGTGATAACTTCATTGTAATTTTGATTTGCATTTCTCTGGTAATTAGCAATATTGAGCATTTTTTTCATTTGCCTTTTGGCCATTTGTATGTCTTTACTGGAGAATTGCTTATCTTAGATCTTCTGCCCATTTTCAAATTGTGTTGTTTGTTTGTTTGTTTTTGTTATTAAGTTGTATGAGCTGTTTATATATTCTGGAAATTAAATCTTTGTCAGTTGCATCATTTGCAAATATTTTCTCCCATGTTGTAGGTTGTTGTTTTGTTTTACTTACAGTTTCCTTTGAATGCAAAAGCTTGTAAGTTTAATTAGGTCCCATTTTTTAATTTTTGCTTTTATTTCTATTGCCTAGGTAGACTGCCCTAGGAGAACGTTGCTAAGATTTATGTCAGAGAATGTTTTGACTATGTTTTCTTCTAGGAAGTTTAGCGTGTCTTGTCTTATGTTTAAGTATTTAGCCATTTTGAGTTTATTTTTGTGTATGTTGTGAGAAACTGTTCTAACTTCATTGATTTACATGTTGCTGTCCAGTTTTCCCAACACCACTTGCTGAAGAGACTGTCTTCTTCATTGTATGTTCTTGCCTCCTTTGTTAAAGATTAATTGCTCGTAGGTCTGTGGGTTTATTTCTGGGCTCTCTATTCTGTTCCATTGACCCATAGGTCTGTTTTTATGCCAATACCACACTGTTTTGATTACTGTAGCTCTGTAGTATTGTCTGAAGTGTGGGAGGGTTATTCCTCCAGCTTTGTTCTTTTTCTTCAGTATTGCTTTGGCAAGTTCTGGGTCTTTTATGATTCCATATAAATTTTAGGATTATTTGTTCTAGTTCTGTGAAAAATGTCCTGGGTAATTTGATAGGGATCGCATTAAACCTGTAAATTGCCTTGGGCACAATGACCATTTTAACGGTATTGATTCTTCCAATCCAAGAGCATGGGATATTTTGCCATTTGTTCCAAGTCATCTTTAATTTCCTTAATCAGGAAATTTTTGTAATTCTCCATGTATAAGTCTATCATCTCCTTGGTCAGATTTATTCCTAAGTATTTTATTGTTTTGGATGTGATTTTAAAAGGGATTGTTTCTTTACTTTCTTTACATCTATATTCATCGATGATATTGGGCTATAATTTTCTTTTTTAGTAGTGTCTTCGTCTGATTTTGGTATTTCCTTTTTTTTTTTTTTTTTTTGACACTAGGAAATAGTTCAAACCTTGGCTTATTCATAGTAGTTGAACATGAATTATTAGATGAAATTAAAATTATTCTAATATGATTAAGATTAATGATATCATCTTTAAATACAAAGTATTAGGGGAAAATACTTGTGAACATACAAGTCACTAATAAGATATAATGTAATCTGTCTACTGAAAATCAGTACAGTTTTTTAAAAAGCCAGTAATATATAAAAAGAGTCATGTAGCAGTATAACATGTATTAAGCACTGACATAATACATTCTGGTTTGGGAATTTCTTGATTTCTATGGGCATTTCCTCTGTAATAAAAAAATGTCCACAATTTTCTACTTTCAGCTGTTGTTCTCATTCTTTGCCCTGTTACGACTTCGTTGTTTGGCATCTCACAGTCAGTTTATCAATGGAACAATTAACCATATAGCATTGATAAGGATAGAAAGTTCAGAAAATTGTCAAAAGAACAGGAAATTCAAGATCCTTTTTGAAAAGGCTGGTAGTCTCACTGGAAACTGTAATTAAAGTGTAAATGATTTTGCTTGTGTGTTTGTTACACAGTTCTACTAGTCTAGAGTTAAAGAAACATGGGACCCTACAGTGGATTGCAATGAAAATAGAACTTTAATTCTCTAGCCGGTGATAATAAAGCATAACTCCTTAGGGAGGGATTTTTCCCCGTAGTATTTGCACCACCTTCCTTTCAAATGCTACTAAGTGTGAAATTAGTGTTGTCCCTCAAAGTGCATAAGATTAATTGTTAGTAATTGAACACAGTTTGGGGGCTAATTATATAAAAATTGATATTAAAAGAATACTAGCAGATTGATTGAGTTTTACAGTTTGCATTTAGTTTTCAAATTACATGAGTTGAAAGGCAATGGCAAGAAACAATAAAAATCCATTCAAAGCTGCTAAAGCAAATTAAGGTTTACTAGTCCTTTGAAAGACAAATGAGTCAAATGCTATAATGTAGGGAAAGCAGTAAAAATGATTCTGAAGTTAACTGTAGAATTAAAATATCAACTGTTCTAAGAATGTATGGGGGTTCACTACATTTGTGGAGGTGACCTGGCTTTCCCAGTGTGTCTGACTAGTTCAAGTAGAGCAAACCGGAATACTAAGGCTATTCTTTTGAAAATATAAATTATGATGATTTGGCTGAAGAATGGGAAAAGTGCATATAATTAATTGCCTCCCCATTAGTCCCTATTTATCTTTAAATTTTCAGCTAAAGACTTCTGCTTCCTGAAATATGGACTAAATGGCCTTTTCCCTATTTCTCCCACTAAGTACAACTAAAAGCCCTGGACATTACATATAAAACAAACATAAGAAGGCTCTGAAAGGTGGACAAGAAAGCAGCCTAGGTAGGGAGCTAGGAACCAAAGGAACAACCCAGTGGTGAGTTCTGTGGGTTTTCTTGATGCCTCATACATTCCAGACTGGATGCAAGAGAAATGTCAGAAAACACCAGTGGGTGCAGAGCTAAAGCCCCAGCAAAAGCCTGTTCTGTCTTGCAGGAACAGAAGGAGGTAGCTTAGCAGGACAGAAATTTTTAGACAATGCTTTGTAATAGCAAACACCACAGACAAAAACCCCCTCATCCTATCCAGCAAAGGCCAAGTGGAGAGCCTAAACTTTCGCCCTTGCCTCATTGTCCAGTGCACCCCAAGCTATCCTCCTGAGATCAGTAGGACAAGATACGTACTTCTGAAGCTACTCAACCTTCCTATCCTCATATTTTCTCTCACCACATGTACCCAACTCTCATCCAAGGCTGTTTATTCTTTTGTACCCACCAGTCACCCACTCCGACCCGCTACTTTATCCCTGCCTTCCTCTTTGGCTGTCCGGCACTGAGCCCCTTTTGTTCTAATAGCCTGGGCGTCTACCAGGGCTGTTGGCAATGTCATTCTTTCCTCGTCAGAAGATCTTCTTCCTGATCTTCAGCTGCTGATTGTATTCTTTCTGAGCTCCCTGTGGACTGGCCGCACAGATGGGTTTGGACCTACCTGAGGCCAGCCATCGCTTGGGGACTGATATTAAGTGCCAAATAACAGAGCCAGGATGACAAAATACCTAAGGGAAAAAACCGTTGCCAAAACAAAGAGACATTAACAGAAACAAAATTATTTGAAGGTATTTTAACGTAGTGCTATCAGTCTAAGACAAGGCAACTTGGCTAAAATAAATAAGGTCTTAGAGAATCAAGACAAAAACTAATAGCTTAGAATTTCAATGTATTGAGAATCATACCCCCCTCAAGGGCAATATAATTTTTTGTCAGGATCCTCTAGAATAGTACATTGATGAAAGTATTATTTTTTTTTTTAATTCTGGGGAGAAGTGTAATGGATAGATTTCAGACTCACTACAAATCAAATCATTCCCATATTAGTTAAAATAGTAGAGTTCTGGTGTAAAAATAGGTCAATGGAACAGAAAGAGAGCCTTCAAATAGTGTATTATATATATGTAATAAGTTAATATATCATGAAGGTTTTATAAGCCAATAGCAAAAAAAAAAAAAAAAAAAAAAAAGACTTGCCAATGACAGTTTTTAGATAATTGGTTGGCAACTTAGGAAGGATCAGTTTTGACTTTCACTTTACACCATATACCAGTGCTTTTTAACTTACTTCTCAAAAAAGGATATATCCCCAACTATAGGACCAAGGATGAAAGCAGGAAAGGGAGATGGGACAGAGTGAACTGACCCCCACCCTTTCAACTGCCCAACACCAAGCCACCCAAACCATTCTGTATTCTCACTTTTATAAATCAAATTTCCATGTCAGATTTTGTTTAAAGAAATAGTTTTTCACCAAAAAAGAAAACGAAAGTTTGAAAATTTACCATACACCAAACGGCATTTAGAGGAATGAAATGTTATTGAGAACAAAACACTGAAAATCCAAGGGAACATATAACTCATTACAGTAAATATCTAAAATGAGTAGAACTTTCCAAATATAGATGCAATAGAATAAAAACATAGGAAGGGCTGAGATGACTAGATAAAAATGTGAAACTTTCTTTACATCAAACTAAACCAAAGTAAAAAAAAAGATAGTAAGAAAGTATTTCTATTATAAGTGAATTTTAAGTGTTATTAATTTTAGAAAATTAATTTAATTTTGGAAAGCTTTTGTATAGATGAATTAAAAATACAAAGATCTCAAAGTTCATAAAAAAATTTTGTTTGGATAGCAATGTCCGAAATGGAAAACCCGGATAAATACCACAACAATAAAGAGATAGAGGGTGAGAAATTTCAACCAATTTTTGCAAAACGGAAGGTGGGTAAAGGAGTGTAGACTGAGCAAAGAGGAAGGGGACAGGGGCGCTGACTGATCTGCCCTACAGAGCCCCACAGTTGGACTCTGAAACATCAGGGAGTGAGACCGGGAGCCGGAAAGAAAAGGTTTATCGGCAGCTTGGACACAAAATTCAGTCACTGCTGTCTCTCTCCACCCTGTCTCATTCCCTCGCGCACACACCTGCACCCGCACACACAGGCAGAATCCCCAGAAGTCAAGCATTTATTACCCAAGTTACAAAAGTAAACAAGATCAGAGCTGCCTTTTCCAAAGAAAATGAACCACTTCTCTGAGGGAGAACTCAAGAGTGTGAGGAAGCCGCCCCAGAGCAAAGCTTTCTTTCCTTGCTTTAGGGCCTCCCTGGCATGATGGCTGCCTCCCACCCTACTCACCCCAAAGCAGAGCATGTTGGTGGATATACTCTGCTCCTGTACACAAAGCACAGTCATTTAATTCTGTTGTCACAGTCTTAAATATAAATAGGTAAAAAGGGAACAATTGGCATTGAGGGAAGCCTGTAACATTGTTACGTAAACGACAGGCCAGTCAAGAAACAAGCACCACTGGGAGGGTTGGAGTACTCAGATGTATTACGCCGGCGGGCTCAGAGGGGCTTCTGCTCCGAAGCTCTGAGCACCTTCAAGATGTGCACATGAGGTTTTATAGGGTAAAGTACAAGCTTGGGGTATTTGGCCAATAGGCATGGAACAGCTTTAGCAGCATTATGATCACAAAAGTGGAGGCGGGGAGGCAGCAAACCAACATTCCAAAGCCAGATATGTATCTTTGAAAATCCAGCTGGCTAGCAAAAAACATAAACAGCAAACCAACACTAATTAACTTAGATTTATAAGTTAGTCCAGCAGAACTCAGATCAGTATTCCAATACTTAGACTTGTTAGCCCAGCCCAGCCTCTCCTTCACATTCCTAGACTTATGAGTTATCTTGTCAGACCAGCCCGGTTTTTCCTTCACAACATGAAGGAGAATGATCATGAAGTAGAAACAGAAATGTCCATCAAAGAAAGACAGAATTAAGGCTAACAAAAATAAATTAAGAAAAATAATGTCTAATAATACTTCATGAATATTTCATAAAATACTGTATCCGTAAAGTATGAACAGGTTGCTATTAAAAGGAGGGGTCAAGCAGAGAACAAGAAAAACTCGTGGAAATAAAAATAGGATGGCTAAACAAAGAACTATCACTAGTACACAAATATATGGGAAAATAAACAGCATCACAAGATGCAAATTATGCAAATTGACACCAAAATGCCATTTTTTGTTTCATTATTAACAAACGCAAATTAAAGTTTTAATACAGAAATACTCGATGCTCGGAAAGATGTCATAAATCTCTGCTTATGGTATGATATATTTGTAAAACTCTTTGAAAATAATTTGGCAATATGTATATAAAAAGAGACATAACTAACTTTTGGCCTAGGTGTTTTGTTTTGTTTCCATCTGGGTGGAAGATATAAGGAAATTTAAACAAAATATAGAAACAATGAGGTGCCCCAATGTATTACCACAGTGGTATTTAGAAAAGTAAAATATTGCTCTCAGAATAGCTGTTCCTGAGTGAGCCCTCTGTTCAGCAGGCACTTTCAGAATATCCACGAGCACTGAGGGTGTTTAAAAATCTCACCCAACAGTCCTCTTACAGAGTCTACTTTTGGAAGTGAATTGTTTTGTCTTTTCTTCTCACAATTACTAGTTAATAAAAGTTGTTGCTAGACAAAATAATGCCTGGGATAGGTTTTGAAAGATAAATAAGAGCTAAACAGAGTACAAAAAAAAGAATAGCATTTCAGACCACAGAAAAAGCATGAGCAAGTATGCAGAGCATAAGATGATATAAAGTGCATGAAAATCTCTAAGCAGCTTGGAGTTCCTAAGGCTTACACCATTCAGCTGGGCGTGGCGAGAGATGAGGCCAGGGAGGTAGATGGGGAGTGCCAGGTCAAGGATGGCCTCATCATATTCCAGACTAAGAAGTTTTGACCTTAGGTACTGGAGAGCCATGAAAGAGTTTAAGCAGAGGAGTGACAGCTTCAGATTGTGTTTTGATGTATCAGTGTTGCTACCTGAAAGGAAAAAACTGTATTTCCTCTCTCTGTACTCAATACTCTCCAATACCAAATGTGTGGGGATTTTTCCCACACCAAACAATTTAACTCTCCAGTGGAAACTGATTGGGTATCTTACTCTGACACCATCTACCTGGAGATAGCATCATATCTCACAGATTGAGGGCTCAGTCCCACAAGACTGCCTTCCCCCCACCTCAGACACCCATTGGAAGCCCAGGTTGTCATTTATGCTTCTAACATAAATGAATGAATTGGGCTATGAATTGGAGGTTCCCATCTCCACTCCTCAAGTTCAATAATTTGCAAGAATGGCTCAAAGAACTCAGGAAAACTCAGTTTACTTACTACATCACCAGGTTAATCATGTGGTTGGTTCCCTTGGCAACCAGATGCCCATTCTTAGGGAATTTTCAAAGGACACCTCATTAACATAAACTCAGGTGTGGCAGAAAGGGGTTTGTTATGAATGACAAAAGGCTTTCTTTGCTCTTATGACTTAGGAAATTCCAATGGTTTTAGGAGCTCTACCAGACCAAATATGTATTTCTTATTCTAAGTGTCGACTGAAATAAATGCACAACCTAAAAGCTGAGAGTTATGTTTTACTCTGTGGACAATTCTGAGAACTTGAGCCCAGGATGACAGCCTCTCAGATCGCTCTGAGGGACTGCTCCAAAGAGGTAGGGGAGGAGCCAGGATATATAAGAGCTTTACAACAAAGACCAGGTAGTTGGAACATTAAAAGATTACTTGTTAACTAAAGAAAACCAGACATCTCAAGTTAAAGAATTTAGCACTTTTCTATGTATGGGAGGAAGCAAACATTTGGGCTCATTGAATTCATTCCTTTGACAAGCATCTAGCTATCTAGGGCCAGTGTCCTGTCCTTTCTTATTCTGAGTGCCCTCAGAGTGCACCATTGTGAGTGGCTGCAGAGGCTGGGCTGCAGGCTTGTCTTCCCTGGGGGATAGAGGCAGCCACTAATGACTTGAAGGCTTCAGTATTCTTTGTTTACTGATACGGTTTGCAGTATTTTTCATCCACCTAAGTCACAGTATTACACTAGAAAAATGGTAAAAAATAAGTGGGGCGTGGGAGATGCTGGGTTCGGTTTAGGGTATGTTACTTATATGGTTATTACAAGACATCTAAAGGGCTATGTCTAGTAGGAAGTTGGATATATAAACATAGAGGAGAGGGAATAGGTTAGGGCTGAAGACAACGTTTTTTGAAGTCATTAGCATTATAAGTGGGAGTTAAAACCATGGCAATGATGAGATTGTGTAAGAGTGTGTAAAAGAAGAAAAAGTAACAGTGAGTTAAAAATGGAACCCTATGTGGCACCAATATAAAAGAGTCAGGCAAGGAGAAAGAGTCTACATAAAAATTAAAAACAAATGAACAGAGGTGGGAGAGGACAATGAAACAACACTGGGGTGGAGAGTTGCAAAAAAAATGTCAATAGTGTTCAATGGAATAGGGAGATTTATTAGGCTAAGGAGCAAAACACGGCCATTAGACTTGGTTACCTGAAAGTCGTTGATAATTTTTTTCCCCAACAAGTCTCTGCAGAGCCTCATGATAGGAAATTTGATTATTAGTGAGTTATAGGAAGCAAGAGTCACCTCCTCTTCAAAGGCAACTGATTGAGCAAACCAGGAGAGTAAAAGAGTGTAGAAAAGAATATAGGGGATGTATGTGGGGGGGTGGGGGTGGGAGAGGGGCTTTTGTTACTGCTTTGTTCATTTAAAACTGGGAGACCCATGAATATATTTCTAGGATAAGAAAAACAAGCAAGAGAAAATAAAGCATGAAAATAAAAGAAGAGGGTGCAATCTTGGAGTAGACTGCAAGCACTGAAATCTAAAGCACAGAAAGCAAGGGTCTTACCAGGAAGATATAGACTGTAACCTTTGAGTCTTGCAAAAACCAAGTAAATGTAAATGTGTATATAGAACAACCAGAGTGTGTGTTTTAGAGTTGGGTGGGGGAGTGTCAAGGTGGGGAGAACAGGAAATAAGCTGAGGTCTCACACCTTATAGACTTAATTTTTTTGTGAAGTAGGAGATAAGCTCAGTTGGGTAAAGAAATGGAAGAATATGGTAAGATTGGAGCATCACTGAGTCCAAATGGGAAAGGGAGCTGACAGGGTATAATTTAAGGATTGTGGAATGGCAGTGAGCCCCAAGATTGGAAGCCAGAAGTGTGTAATAGTGCCAGTGTGTATGGTCCTGAGGTTCTTCTCTAGTTATTCTCAGAATCCCAAGTGTAGCAGGGAAAGCTGTCTGTCCAATTGACCAGGGTGAGATGTTCCTGAGTGGATGTGCTAGAATAGTGGCTGAAGAGCTTGGAGAGAAAATAGTTCAGGTGCCGAACCATGTAGCTTAGGCCAGAGAGGGGCTAATAAATTAGGGAAAAATTCATCAGACAAAGGACTTTTATCAAGTCAAAAAGCATTAAAGTGAGCCTTTATCTGCAGTAGATTTGTATCACTATTATAAGAAAAATAATTTGCAGAGTTGTTTTTTTTTAATTGATGGTAGAAAAAGCAGTTTTCTACCATCAATTATAAGTATAGAAGTACCTTATATTTACACAGCATGCAAGAATTAAAACATACCATTTGCAGGTTATACTAAAAAGATAAACTAGTATTAAATAGAGAATAACAATTCATGATATAGAGAAACAACTTTCTGATGTTCATGTGTTACGGAAACGACAGGCCAGTCAAGAAACAAGCACCACTTGGAGGGTTGGAGTACTCAGATGTATTACGCCGGCGGGCTCAGAGGGGCTTCTGCTCCAAAGCTCTGAGCACCTTCAAGATGTGCACATGAGGTTTTATAGGGTAAAGTACAAGCTTGGGGTATTCGGCCAATAGGCATGGAACAGCTTTAGCAGCATCATCATCACAAAAGTGGAGGCGGGGAGGCAGCAAACCAACATTCCAAAGCCAGATATGTATCTTTGAAAATCCAGCTGGCTAGCAAAAAAACATGAACAGCAAACCAACACTAATTAACCTAGATTTACAAGTTAGTCCAGCAGAACTCAGATCAGTATTCCAATACTTAGACTTGTTAGCCCAGCCCAGCCTCTCCTTCACATTCCTAGACCTGTGAGTTATCTTGTCAGACCAGCCCGGTTTTTCCTTCACACATGAAATATGTACCACTTTATTATTTGCCTCAGACCAAAAAAAAAAAAAAAAAAGAAGCTTTCCAACAAATTCATTTTAATAATCATACATTTCCACCTAGGTGACAGAGTTACTGTAAGTATCAAAGTGAATATGAGTAATTTTCAGCACACACCAATAAGGACTTTTGGTTCACCTTGGGCCGTGTGTTTTTGGTTTTAACTAAATGAACAGGAAAATTATAAGAATTAATTAAAAAGTATATGTTAGAACACTTAAAATAACACATTACTGGCATCATTGGGTAGGGAGCCATCTAAATTGACTTTGGTGATTTTTTTCCTCATACATGGGATGTTTTCAGACTTTCTGTTACTGACCAGAGAGTACATGAGGCAGTTTATTCATTCATTTGTTCGTTCCTTTGTTCATTCACTCATCAAGCATGTTTTGAATGTCTAGAATATACTCGATATTGCTAGGGCCTGAGAATCAAAGGTCCCTGTGGGCCCGGGACTCATTCAGTTTTCACACCGAAAATCATGCATCTCAGGAAACCCTTTAGTCCCAGGCAAATCAGGAGCATTCTCCTCCTGGGGCCAGATGTGTTTCAAAATATTCCTCAGATTCTAGAGAAGCAGTATGGTATGTGTGCCATAAATCATGCCAACCCCCTAGTCTGGTCTGCGGACGCACAGCCATCATCAACAAACAGTACTATTTTTGCAGAGAACTTCATTCGTCAGGCTTTGCCCGCCAATGAATTTGCAGCAGACACAAAAGGCTTTTGTTTTTCCGAGCTTTTTAGATTTATAATTGCAGATAAGGGATTACTGTGTAAGGAGCAAGCTGTCCACAGGTTAATAGGGGATCACCTAAGAGCCCACAAAGAAAGGGAGAAATTAGGAAAACTTTCTCAGTTAAGATAAATCTTGAGCTGAGTTTTAAAAGATAGTGAGCAATTAGCCAGTGAATGAGGAGGTAATAGTGTTTAAAATAACAAGAAATGTGCTTTAGAAATTATGAGTACATTTCACAGAGTAATCCTAATTGAGCCTTCCCCAGGTTTCCTCAGAAAACATTTAACAAGAGCTTCTGCAATAGAACAACTTACACTTGATATTTTGATATCAATTTCCAAGTAAAGTCAATATCGTCTGGACCTCCTGAGAAAAAGTATTTGAATATTAAACGGAATCCTCTGTTTAAAGGTAGAACGTTGTGTGAGAAATGGCAGAAATCAAAATCTGTCACAGACAGATATGGATGAATTAAAGCATTATTAACTCGAATATCAAAGTCTCTCAAAACTAGAACTTAAACTGAACCTAAAGGTGTTTGTATTACAAAAAACGTTTTGCCCTGAAAGAACTTTTTTTGCTTATCTTTTTGTGCACAAACATTATCATTTACTAGTTCAAATCTAATAAAGCCTTCTCCATGAATGCATCATTAATAAAATCCTCAAAATGGCTTTTCTCAACATTTTCTTTTTGATTTTTCATGATTTAATTAGAAACATCTTTTAAAAGGCTGGTTTTACTATGGTAGTATCACTTCTGCATCTTCAGCAATACGCTGTTTAATCACAATGGGTTATAAAGTGGAACTCCCAGTACTTATTGTATTATCTAGTAGAACCCATGCATTTTGTATTTTTAGTGCCCCTGAGTCATCATCTTATATTTGTTCATCAACATTTTAACTGCCCCTCTTTAAAAAAATGTAATTTGATAGTTAATTTTCTAAACTTGTTATTCTTTTATTTCTTTTCAAAGGAATGCCATTTCATATGACTTTGCTATGCTTCATCTTGTACCTGAACCCTGTTCCCCAACAAATCAAAAGACATTTCTCTCTTGCTGCCTTATATTATTTCTGCGCTTTTGTTTAGGGACATGATAAGCCTAAATCCTTCTAAGGTTTCATGATCATCAGTAAAAATAAATTAGCTATTTTACCACATCATTGGCTAGTTTTAGAAAACACATAAACGCTATGGTGGTAGTATCGAAATTGGTAGCATGAGATTAAAGGTCTAAGAAAAAAGTACATATATATATAAATTTATAGGGAGACCTACATATCTGTAAAGAATGGATTGGTTAGTTTGACAGTAGAAAAAAATGTCAAGTTACTTTCAAAGGAAAGATTTCTTTTTCTAATAAAGATTAATTATCATATTCTTTAATGCTCAAAGAATGGTTAAAAAAATGTTTTTGGATGAAGTGCTAGTTTGAGAGTATTTCACTCATTGCTTCTTGTCTGGAACAGAATCAAACCATTTTATACAAAGGGTCCATAAGCCTGTTGATGGAGAGTTAGGCAGTTTCCCACCTACCACCCCCATACCCTTGTCCTTTCCTTCTCTATTTCCCTCTTCTCTTAAATGTCAGAGAAAAAGAGGTTAGCAAGTTATTCAGGTAAGCTCCCTTGAAAGCTAGAGCCCATTTTTAGCAGACCCCTCCCCACCACCCCCAACACAATGCCTTTATCATTGCTTACACTATGCAGAGCAATAGCTGAAAGCATGGGTTCTGGAGTCCAGATGCCTTGATTTCAGTCCTGGCCGTGTCTTATGTGACTTTGGACAAGTTACTGGACCTTCCTTTATCTTGAAATATAATACTACTACTAGTAGTATTTCACCTACCGGGTTATATGAAATAAATGCTACAGTTCAGGCATTTAGAACTATTTCTAATACATGGTAAGAATTTAATCATTGTTAGTAGTGAGACAGGAAGGGGGCAGGGCGCAGCCATTCAAGGAATGCTACAGCAATTAACATCAAAATGGTGAAAGATTCAACCCCCTGTAGGCCTTGAGGCTCAGGATGATGAGAGATTTAACTCCTAGCAGATCTTGAGCTTCATTATACGCCCACTGTAATGTATTAACATGGTGAATAACACGCCCAGCGGCACCATGGCAGTCCCAAGGCTAGCCACAAAAGGTCAAAGAGTGGGAAATGGCCAACTTCCTGGGAATCCCAGCCCCTTCCCCAGGCTACTCAGACTGGTCCTTCCACTTACTAGCATACGAAGCCACCAAGTCCATAAAAACCAGCAACACGGCGCCTCGTGGCCGCCTCTCTCTCTCTCCCTCTTTGGAGACAGAGTGTGTCTATGGAGTGTGTACCTACTTTTAATCTGAGCACTCAACACCCACACCTTGTGGCCTTTCTCTTGCCTTTCAGTGTATCTCTCTGAATAAATCTACCTTCACTCAACTGTGGCTCGCTCCTGAATTCTTTCCTGCGTGAAGCCAATGACCCACCCACACTTGGCGGGGCACGTCCCAGGGGCTCAACCAAGACCTGGGACACAGCCCTCCTCACGCCCCACATCTGTTTTCCTGCATCAGTAATATTATTATTGTTCCCCTGTTTCATTTTGCTGGAAAGGTAAATTTCTTCTTCTTAAAAAAAAAAAAAATGTACTTAATGCACCCAAGCTGCTCTCCTTTAAGTAGTTTATTCATTAATTCGTTCTTTTCTTCAGCAAGTATTTTTTGAGTACTTGCCATGTTCCAGGAACTGTACTAGATTCTGGGACCTTAAGAGTAAACAAGAAACACAAAGCCCTATTTTCAGACTTGAGAGTCAAGAAGGGGCTTCCCAATTAAACAAGCAATTACAGCATAGTGCTATTATGACAGTAGCAGTGCTGGGGTGGGGGTGTATTGAGCCAAAGGTGTACACCCAACCCAGGTTGGGAAAGCGCCTGGTGGGGAGCCCCAGTGTGTTGGAGAATACCATGCCTTGCCACTCTCTAAGTCCTAAAACATCACTTCCTCGCCTAAATAGGTGTCTGCAGATTCACAAATTGGATTTATCTGACCCCAAAAAAGAATAGGGCCTCGGGGACCTAGGTAGTTAGAAAGCACTCCAACTGATTTTGATGCAAGAGTCTGAAGACGCTTTGCAACAAGTCTCAGGCAAAAGAGGCCAGGCAAGAAATCCTGGAATAAAATCCCAGTGCTGCTGCAGTATATCCAAATTGTAAACAAACTGGTATATCATTCCAATAGTGCATTAAAGAAGAGCTTTCAGGTATGATGCATTTCAAAGACATATTTATCCTAGACAGGACAATTAATCAATGTCATCACCTTCTGTTCAGTAGTACTCATAAACCAGGCCAGAAAGAACTGAGTACCTTATTGTAGAAGACTTTCAGGTAAGAGGATTCTGTAGCATTCCATGATAACACTTTCTAATGATTATAATGAATGTTTATGTGGAGTGTCTAATTACTAGGATAATTACTTTTCTACTCCCCAACACTGTATATGTGTTGTGCCAGTTTGAGTGTATAACCTGTGCTGAGAACTCTATGCTCTGAGGTATGGGGGAGCAAAATGAAATTATCCACAATGGTTTTAAAAGCCAATTGTTACTTTTTATACGTGGCAGAATAATAATAATAATTGGCACCACTTAAATCGTGCCTTTCATCCTGGGACCTCAAGGCACTCCAACATTGTTACTTCACATTATTTGAGTGAATTTCTTTTGGAAGACGGGGCAAATTGAGAGACACATAATACATGGTTAGCTATGCTAATTCTGTTTCCCTTAACAAATGCAAAATAAATAGCCTACTAAACAGCCAGATAGTATCTTGAAGACAAACCCTTTCTAAAGTAGGTTATGCTAAACAGATGTGCTTTGTTTCATATCAATGTTATTTTTAAAAATTTTCTTCACACAGACATAAATCCCAGACATGATTAATACTGATTTTTGTTGATTTCTATTTTATCAGAAAAATGGAAACAAGCAACTTGCTTGCACACAGGAAAAAATGTTTTTAATGAACAGTGTAACCAGATTTTTTTCAAGCTTTGCTGCCTTCGAAACTTTATGAGTAAATTTTGTGGAAAACTATGTAAATAGAGCATAATTATTTTAAAAATAGAAGCCTTTGTTATTAGTCATCTAACTGTCATAAGTATACAGAGCATCCCGCTGCAGAGACAAAGGACTAGAACAAAGTTACCTGCAGAGAGTTTTTGCTGTTGAAAGAATAAAAACTAAAGCAATGGGTGAACTTTTGGTTCACAGACGCAAATACTGAACGCTAAACCTGGCTGAGGGAAAAGTCACTTTAGCCTGATAACCGGATTACTTAGAACAAAAATAGGGAAAATTAAGAACTGAAAAGCAGAAAATTAAGGTGGAATGCAATTTAAAAAGTAAGTAGATGATGTAGGCTTTCATTTTCTTCCCCCCCAGTGTCCAGCTAATTAAAATTACAATCACCATGAAAGAGTCTAAACTTGGAAAAATCTTCAGCTAATGATTTTGTCTTTTTAATCATCTTCACATTCAAAGTCTTCTTTTATTCATTTAGGTTTTCACAATAAAATAAAATTGTTTTTCCCCTGTAAAAATCCTCCTTTTAATTTTCCTTATCTGCTTCTTTTTATATCGTATATTCTCTAGTTCTTTTTTCTCTGCCTCTCTTTGTGCCATATTCTTTCAGCTTTTTCCTTTATTTTGAACATACTTCACAGAAGGCAAAAGTTGTATAGGTATAGAGGTTGTATTATTTTATTTCTGAACTTAACTGCTGATCCAAATACAACTCTTTGAGGCTGCCTCACACACAAAGGAATAATGACTTGTTACATAAAATATACCTTGTAAAATTACACTTTCAAAAATTAAGTGGATTCAGTTTTCTTACCAGAACTATTTCTTCATTGCTTTTGCCACCAGGAGTATTCTTTATATTGCCAAGTGAAATCACAGCTAAAGATGCTGCCAATCTTTGGAAATGTTGCTTCATATCTCCCCTTTACAAATATATTATGCTTCAAACTCTCCTGGAATAAGTGTTCGGGGACGCAGGAAATAAAAAAGCACCCAAAGAGCATGAAGCTCATAATGGTGACCCTTTATTTAAGTAACCAGATTTAATACACATTAATCAAGCCCCACCATCCATACACTTTGTTGGAGGACTTGTTCCTAAACCCAGAGGTCAGATCTGGGCTTTACGCAGATCCCAGCCCTCTCTTGATCTGTTTCTGCTCGAGCTGCTTAGGTGACTATTTTATTTTCCAGCTTGATAGCCTGCATACATAAGTTAAACTACTTAAAGAATGGGCAGCAGCATTCCCATAGCCTGGGACCTTGTTGAAAATGCAGAATCTCAGGGAGCAAATTAGATGTCCTGAATCAGAATCTTTGTCTTAACAAGAACCTCCGGTCATTCATGTGCACATTAAAGTTAAGAGGTCCTCTTTGAAGCAATCACCTGTGAGCACTCTCCATGTGTGACTGCTCCTTCTTTGTCCCTCTGCACCCCTTCCACCCCGACCCATGAGTGATGAATGTATAATGTCGAAGGTAAGAATGGAAGGGACTGGCTTTCAAGCCTTGTCAGCATAGGACCTAGCCTAGGATGTCATTTCCCATGGCCAGGGTCCTTTCCTGATAAGCCAGCTAGATGGAATGCCTAAAGCCTGTGGCCAGACTTAGGTGACAATGATGGTTTGTCAACTAGGAGCCAACTTGTCAACGTCAGCGCCTGCCTCCTAGATAAGAGACCAGCATGAGCCAGCCACACCCAAGACCAAGCACAAGGGCAGTGAGGACATGTATTTGGGATCTGGGGTAGTTTACTTCTGTTTCCTGCAGCCCAGGATGGATGCTCCCAGCCAGCATAGTTACCTCTGTGTCATCTGTGATATCCAGGTACACTGCCAAGGACCACTGTGTTCTGCTGATGACAAGGAAGCTAGCATCATCCACTCAGAACTCCCCTACATTTATCCATTCCATAAGCATGTAGGCTTATCCTTACTGGCTTTCATTCCACCTCTCTATAACTTATTTTCAGTATCTCTTGATGGCCCTTTTCCTTCTGTCTAACCTTGAAATGTTTGAGCTCCTTGAGACAACCTCGTCTTTTCTCACTCAGTATCTACTGTCTAGACCCCATTCTCTGTCCATTCCAGTGGCTTCAGTTACCATCTATGTGTAAACTACTCCTATTTTTATCTCTAGTCCAGCTCTCTCCTCTGTGCTTCCAACCTATATATCTAGTGCCCATTCTGCATATCTCTTGGATATCTCACAGGCATCTCAATCTCAATATGTTCAATACTGAACCTACCATTTCCCACAACTAACCAGTTCTTTCTCTGTTCCTGTGCTTAGTAAGTAACTCAGATGTGCTTCCAGTTAAGTCATCTTATGTCATAGCCAATTAATCATCAGGCCTTACTGATTTTACTTTCTGTGTTTAGAATTCTTCCCTTCTTCCCATTTCTATCACCAACACTCTGTTCCAAGCATCATTATAGATTACCCAGGTTACTTCAATAGTCTCTCCACTGGTCTTTCCCTATCAACTCTAATGTATGAAAAGCATGATTTAAAAGATGATCCTAGGAAATCTCACTAGAGACAGCCAACAGCCCTAGTTAGAAGTTAGCAAAAGCAGTTATCCAACTAGTCTCTTAACTGATCCCTGCCTTCACCCTTCTATTATCAACAGAACTATAGCCACTAAGATTTTATATACCATGCAATGTTATGTGTGATACTCAGAGTAATTTTTTTCCCTAAAAACTAGGTTTTAATTAAGTCTAATCATGTCAATCTCTTGCTTAAAAATCCCACAAACTCTTCCTAATAATTTTACGATAAAATATAAAATTTCTTACATTGACTTTAAGGCATTCTAAGAACTATGTCCTGCCCCACACGTCACTTTAGTCCTCTCCACATTCCTACTCTTTATGCTCCAGTTTCTTGAAAGTACCAGGCATTTTTCTACCTTGAAACTGGCACCTCAGTTCATATTGTCCTCCTCTGTTTTGCCTGAAAAACTCCCATCCATCCTTCAGTTCTCAGATTAATCACTTCCTATGAGACTTTATATCTTACACCTCAAACTAGGTCAGACCTAGGTTATATGCCCTCTTATCAACTTCTACTTCTCCTGTGTAACAGGTTATATAATTTTTTTATGCTATATCTGCCCCTCCAATTAGATATAAGCTCCATCCTTGCAAGGACTGTGTTGGTCCTTATTCACTTTAGCTCTAACAGTGCCGTATACAGGTAGGTTTTCAATAAATATTTCTTAACAAAGAAATAGAGTACGGAAGGAATGAATGAGGATGCCAGGTGCTGGGAATGCAGAAGAATCTGACAGAGCGAGATTGCTTTGACCTTTGTCATCCCACTACCTAAAGTTAGTACTTTATCAAGTTAGTACAGTAAAGCCAATTGCCAGTATTCCCTAAGAATACGTCATACCTAATTATATCTGACTGGCGAATGCCTATTGCTCCAACCCCTCACCCATGACTCAAGAAAGGCAAGACTAGGAAATGTCCTAGGCCTACAAGAGATGAACTCCTCAGCAGTGGTCACCATCGTATAGCACTCCTCCCCAGGATTGATGGCCTGGGTTCAGGTAGTAACCATTAGACCTACCTGATCTACCAAACTAACTTAGGCTTCTTAAATTCACATTGGTCTGACTCTGATGGTTCATCCTATAGTCAGAACAGTTTCCACTTCAGCTGTATTATGGGGCAGTGTGGGGATAGATCCAGCTTTCTTGTATCACCACAGGGCCCTAGGTCCTGCTCGGAATGGGTGTTTGCTTATGGGGTTCATTCTGTTGAATATAGTCCTCAAATATGTTTAAGGTCTCAATAATTATAATTTATAGAAAAATGTGATCTTCACTTTTGTCATGTGTATTTCATTGGTAAATGTGTATCATTTGTAAAGTATGACATTTGTATCAGATCATTTTCAGATTTCAAATTATGTAGCTTATTTATTCATCTTTTCATTAGTAACTTTATGGCTCTAACATGACTGAAAACTGATCAAATTCAGGCAAAATCTGTATATGTAATAGTTCTTTCAAGAAATAATTGCTCGAGTTTCTATTATGTTCAAGGGACTAGTCTAGATGCTGTAGCTATGACAGAAAATAAGACAGAAAAAAATATTCTTTTCCCTGGGGACTATATACACTGTTGAGGGGAGAGACAGACAATAAGCAAAATACACAAGTTAAATTTGTAGTTGCTAGAAGATAAAAGTTTAAGGGAAAAAATGCTTAGGGATACAGGATATGACGGTTGTAGGCTACAATTTTAAATAGATTTGACCAAGGAGTTTTACTGAAAATATGACATTTGGGCAAAGACCTGAAGATGGGGAGAAGGGGAGAAGCCATGTGGGAAATAAACATTCCAGGCAGCAGGAATACCAGTCCAAGACTCAGACAGGAGCATGCCTGATGTGTTCAAGGAAAGCAAGAAGATTAATGAGCCTGGAGCAGTGAGCAAGGAGAATAGTAGGGGATGGGATCAGAGAGGAAAATGAGTTGGCAGGAGAGATCCTATATGGCCTTATAAACCATTGTGAGGACTTTGGTTTTTACTTGATTGAAATGGGAAGCTTCTGGAGGGATTTGAGCCTTACAGGGACATGATACGATTTCCATTTAAAAAGGATCTTAAAGGTTTCTGTGTTGGTAATAGAAGGCCAAGGGTGAAAGCAGGGATCAGTTAGGAGACTAGTTGGAGGACTAGTTTTGCACACATCCTAACTAGGCTATTGTATGTCTCCAGTGATAATTCTAAATGAGCTGTGTAAAGGTTATGAATTTTAAGCCTTAGTTTTCATATAGTAATGGACCTGGTGGAGATGCATTAAAAATAAAGTAGGCTCAACATAACTACTCTTCCCTTTCTAAAAGTGGTAGAGTTTCCTTGTGGAACCTGAGAAATGTTAAGGGAAGTTCCTTGGCAGATAGAGATAGGGTACTGCTGGGTACAAAAGCACCTAGTTGTGTTTTCAGAGTGCAGAAAGTCTCTCTGCACTTTTCTTACTATGGGCTTCAGATAATCTGGAAACATGTGGTACTCATTCATAAATTAATTACACAGTTATTTCCTTAATTCCTAATATTGCACAACATAGCTAATGCATAATCAGTTGATTTAGGAGATAAAAAGTAATATACATGGTCCTAGCCTTAAGGAATTTATTTATAATGTAGTTAATCTCATGAGGTAAGATTATAATGGATTAAGTATAGTTTTTATATAGGGAATAAAACTTACTACCTAACTTATAACATACTGCATATTTATGTTCTCATTTAGTCCTGTTTCCTAAAATTTTATATTTAAGTTACTATAATCAGATTGTGTTTCAAGAAATAATTTAACCAGATTTCATGCCTAATTAGTCATTATATGTAGCAACAGAATATGACCTTCAATATAGAGATTGCTCTTGCAAAGTAAAAGACACAGCAGTTAAGGAGTGTCTGTTGCTAGTAGGTGAGATTAGAAATGCTCTTTGGGATATTTTCTTAAAGGTTAAATAAAAAACAAACAGCATCTCTACTAACAACCTGAAGCAATTTATCCTGAATTTCCAGACTTAAAACTGAAGTCCTAAAATAACTTAAAATAGTTAAAATTTGATATAAAAGTCAATTTTAATAGATGCCAAATAATGAAAATTTCTAAGCTTTGGTCAGTGGTCTGTTATTATAGTGACTTGTTAATCTTAGTTTTAGAATTTGTTATGATAAAAAAAATTTCATAATAAGCACCACACCATGTCATAAAAATCAATGCATGTGCCACACATATACATGTATATATTTGAATATATAAAATACATACTTATTTACATGTGAAAGATCATAGCTTAACCTGGGTCTCATGATCCCTTTCCTGATGCTTTGTCTCACTCATTTATAGACTCAGAGAACAAAGGGATCAGGAGAATTGTCGATCTTGCCCTTAATGGAGAGTTCCCTCTATACAACTCAGCACAAATGAGTAATCCATCCACCATCTCTAAGTGGCCATTGAAACTATATTAAATAAAAAAATTTTTTTAACTGTTATTCTAGACCAGACTTAAATGATCTTACTTGGCACAGGTTAAAATGGGCCAGTTTTTTCCATGCCAGATCATTTTCAGATTCATATGTGTTTTCGGTGGACAAGTAAGACTTGTGAGGCTCGGAATCTATGACACAGCTTATGAGACATATAAGCCTAGAGCAAACAGCATGGTATTTTGAGGGTTGTTTGAAAAAAATAGAGTGTATCAAACCCTGCCAAAATCTTTTATGAATGGAGTAAACAAAATGTTGTTTTTCTAAGGGAAATATTTTCTGTGACATTATAAAGCAGCATTTGTCAAAATGAAATCCATTTGACCACAAGATTCAGTTTGTAAGAGAACCCCATGGAAAAAATGCTAATAGTAAATTAACAGTGTTGTTATTAAAAGAATAAAATAATTTATGGTACAAGAACTATCCCATCAACACATAGATTAATTTACACATCCTCTTTAGTGACAATTTCAGCATTTTTTCCATATAATTTTCAATTGTGGATGAAATTTTCTCTAAAAACATGATTACTATTACTTCTTCTCCAGTATAATCTTAATTGTGTATTTCTCATGCCCCTCTGCTGAATTCCACATTAAAATAAAGCATTCTAAAAGTGTATTTTATGGTTGCTGATTCTTCTGGGTTTTAAAGTTCACTGTCTTTGGATCCTGGCAAAAAATGCCTCTGCAATATGATTTAGTTTATGTTTTTAAAAAAACAGAAATACAAAATTGAAATTCAAACTTCTACTTTTCGTATCCAGTTGAAAATATAAATATATAAAATATATTAAAATATGAAATTTAGATTTATTAGTAAAGTCTTGGATTTAACAATTCATAACCTATCCATGAGAGTGAAATGAAATTAAACATTCTTAACTCTTTCTAACTCTCTTTACATTGGTTGGGTTACTGGTAAAACCACCATGTCAAAGTCCAAAAGAAAAGATAGAGTACTTGCTAGCATTTTTTTAGCTTGGGTAGGGAAATGAGCAAATGCACTTGAAATAAGTGAAAACACTTTCAGGGAAGCATCAACAACGGCAAATTACTATAATGCAGGGTCTTCAAATAGCACAAAACTGAGGTGTGGATTAAGAGTGGATTAAAATTAAGGTGTACTTAGGGTGATTCAAAAGACACTTCTCAGAGATAAGTTTTGAATTGGCAGGTGGGGACAGTGATTTCCAGTGAGATAAGAGGGCAAAGACATGGAAAGGATGACTATGAGGTGATGACTATGACTATGACTATCTCCAATATTAAGTCAGAAACTTTCTCACAAAATGTAGTTACTGAAGATGGCATGGCCTTTGTCCAAGAAAATACTAATGGTCAGAGCCAAGGAGGGATGCAAGAATGTACCACTATAGACCCATACCCCCTTTAATCTTTTAATCCCTTCTCTTTCAGTCCATCACTTACCATTTCTTTACCTATTCAGTATTGACCCTCCAGTACATCACTACAACCACTCAGTCGCCAGAACACTCAAAGGTTTAGATTCTGTTTTGTTCCATTACCCACCCTGGCATGGTTAGTTTCAGAAATCCCAGGAACAAGCTTTGTAGCCACGCCTGCATAGTGGTTGCTAGTGAATTGAACATGGATGGTCAAATTTGGGTTATCTTTCTAATGTGACTCACAGTCATGGTCTCACACTGCTTCCTCTTCTGTCTTTTCACCATAATCTTAACAACTTTCATGTCAAACTGTTACCTCTGTTAAAAAAAAAAAAAAAATTGGAAAAGTTACCAATGTTGAAAGCATAGAATTTTCTCAGGAAGAGCAGCAGTTCTCCTCTTCCCTATCCAACACCCCCTCAAGCTGTACTTCCAGTTATAACCACTAGTAAACCTCCAAATTTGGATCAATTTAGCTTTTCTGTTCTCAAATCTAAGATGTTGAAGAAAAACTCAGGCCTGCTCATGGGCTTTCAGAACCATGTAGCAAAAATTCTACGTCTCCTGTCTTTTGCAGTGTCCTTTCCCATTTTCCATTCTCCCCCTTCTAACTACTCGCCTCAGATCTCCTACCGCAACAGCACTCTGTTGATGAGATCATTGACCAACTACTGAGCCAGAAGGTCATCCTGTCCACCTGATTATTAAGGAGCCTCTCTTTCATTGTGAGCCTTCTGCTGAGTATTTGCTTGAGGCACAAACATTTCCAGGCTCTCGGATTATTTTAAGAGATTCATTCCAAACGTAAACCCATTCCATAAGCTTGCTTTCCCTTTGATCTTGTTCCTTCAAAGTCCTAGAAGATTCATACCATTAGCCCCTGCCCAGGACCAATATATATCTTGACCTCAGGCCAGGTCTTCTTCCATGAAAAGAGTCTAACATGGAAACACAAGTTCTGCCTATTAAAGAGATTTCTATTCTATTCTATTTTCTATTCTCCATTGTCCTAAGAGCTAATAATCTTCCTACATCTGGTATGGAAATATTGTATGGAGCCATTCTTAAACCAAGACATTCCACTACCTCCTCTTCCTAAATCAGGATGTAAAATTTACTTTTACATCATCAGTCAATTGCTTAAAGGAAACTCCCTCTGGGCTACACATGTAAGTTGAAATAAGTGTGGCAATTTGCAAGAGGCATAAGAATGTAGGACCTGTTCCATCATTAAATTATTAGATACCGCAAACTTCATGGCCAGGTTGACTGAATAGTATACAGTTTATTACTGGCAGCTTGAGCCAAATGGAATCCCCCTAGTCAGTTTCCTCTAGAACTAATATTAAGTCAGAAACTTTCCCACAAAATGTAGTTACTTAAGATGGCATGGCCTTTGTCCAAACTTGAGGATCCTTCTCTGTGTATCATTTATCTAGAGTTAGCAAGACCATTCAGTATCTTGGCTAGAGAAAGTTCAAGTGCCATGGGAACTTCTAGATCATAAGGACCAGTTGACAGTTACCTGCACTGAAACTCTGGACCAGGCGCTAAGTTTTCTTTCATTATGGATTCTAACTATAGATGGATAAGATGTGGATCATTTTGTTAATGGTCAGAGTAAGGCATAAAATTATGCTGCCTCTAAAGTTTAGTTACCCATTTTGAAAGGAGTAGCCTGGAATGTCATGCATCCTCAAACACCCAGGCCCTTTACTGTCATGTCAGAGCTCTTTATTCTTACACAATTCACAGTCATACCTATGACTTACAAAAGCATCTGGAAGCACTTCTACTTTCTGATCTTCATACCCTATCACCATGATGCCTTGTGGGCATTGGATCAAAATGGTAACATGATCAAGGTCCCAGCAAACCAGACTAGATAAAGCCAGAAAACTGATGTATCCCTGAGGCAAGACAGTAGAGATTTAGTGGTATTTATGTCAATGAAGACAAATTTCTGGTGGTGCCTATAATCAAAATACATAAAAAGTGTTTTGACAAGATGAGCAACTGCACCATAAACGCTAATAGACACATTAATTTGTTCTAGAAAGGAGAGAAAAACTGCCATAGCAGAGCTACAACTGGGGCCTCAACTGATTTTGTTTACAATAATCCACTGTCACTCTCTTAAGACCTATGAGATTGCAAAAGCCAAATCTACCTATGAAATTAATCATCAAATCTACATCTTCCAGGAAAGGTTGTAGAGGTTCTGTTCATACCTTATTTTTGCAGGAAAAGAAAGTGCCAAGTGGCCTCCGCTTGGCCCTTCCTAAAATAATAGCCCTTACTTTATGGGTATAAGTGAGAAACTGTGTAGGGTCTGGTATGGTCCTAAAATATCCACTCCCACAATTCACTCAGGATCTGAGAAAACAACCCCAAGATAGTTTTGGGAGTCCCACTTGGCCTACCGTGAAATAAACTCAGGTCAGAACTCCATTTATCACCTGGGCTCCATAATGATCCCCCAACTCTAATCAGCTGGCTACAGTGGGATTACAAGTCCCACGAAATCAGTGATAACCTTGAGCCAACATCCAATATTTCCCCAGTTTCAGGATTTCCTTTTCCTCAGTGTACAAGTATTCAGGTTAATGACTGCCAGCCCCATTAGGAAAGACAAGGCCGGAGGGTCACAGGATGCCAGTGTAGTGTTACAGCAGATCTTTCCTCATAGGTACCAGCTTCCCTGTCATCGAGTGATGCTGGGTCTGTGAACCCAAAATCCTCTAGCACGTTGGCTCCAGTGAGGCCTCTGTTCACCAGACCTAGAATAGCTTTGGTTAAATAAATCAAGACACACCTTAATTGACTGTCTGTCTATTTCATTCCTGGGGACCCCATGATTAATTAACCACAGCCAGAGATTTCTGCTGTTGAAGTCATTCCCTGATCCCTGAGTGTAGCATCTGGCTATTAAAACAATACCCACTTTGCTTCAGACTGTTAACAGTCATCACCTGGGCCAGGCCTCAGCTGGCTTCTCACATCCCCATTGAGATCAGGAATACCATTTCTATTGTAGCTCCCTCCACAAGCATTCCCAGCCCAGGGGGAAAAAAAAGCCAGCAAAGCACTTTTAAATATTTGGGTATTTTTATTGGCAAGGAAGAGAAGTCTTCTGGGCCCTGTCAAGATATAGGGGTGAGACACATGATCCACTTAATCTACTTTCTTATCTCCCAAAGTCTTTGTATTCTTTCCTCTATGTTGTGCCAGTGACTTTCTGGCCTTTTATTTTATCAAAAGAGACCAACAGTGGGTTCCTATTTGCTTTAGCAAACCCAGAAAACCTGTTAAAACTACAGCTAACTGCTTGAGCTACCACACTGATGCAATATGTCTTATAAATAAACCGATTGTAATGAGTTCATTTGTGTTCAGAAAAAATCTCAGATTTCCAGTAGTAGCGAAACATTAAAATAAAATAATATGAAGAGTTTTTTAAAAATATGGTGCTTATCACTGCTCCCTGATTCCCAGACTTTTAAATCAGAATCTCTGGTTTAGACCAAGCGTCTGCACAAAATTGCCTAAGTCATTTTGATTCACAGTGAGGTTCAAGGACCACTGCTGTAGAAGTTATCATTCATTCCCAAGGTTTCTAACACCACCTATATACACTCATATAAATTTATAAATCCTTTTCTAAGACCTGTGATTTAAGCTTTAGCCCATCCAAAACAACATTTCTCTCTTTGCCTCTCTCCCCAATTTTCCGAGAACCTGGAGGCTTACACAATATAAAAGGGATTATCAAAATTAGAGCTTACCATATGCCAGGAGTTGTGCATAGATCAAAGTAAACGAATCAACCCTGGTCCCTACCTTCTTTGTGTAGACATTTGATTGCCTATTACAAAGTTTCGTAATCTCAGCTCTGTTGGCATTTTGAGCTGAATCCTTCTTTGTTGTGGGCAACTGTCTTGTGCATGGTAGGGTGTTCAGGAGCATTCTCAGCCTCTACCCACTAGATTCCAGTACTGTCCTACACCCTCCACCATGAGACAACCAAAAATGTCTCCAGATATTGCCAAATGCCACCTATGGGTCAAAATTGCTCTTGGTTGAAAACCATTGATCTGTGATGATCTGTACATAAAAGTTTCACAAGAACTTACATTTTAACATGTTATATACTAAATCTACTAATTTTCTTTTCATTGTTCCTAGTTTTGGATATTCGTAACATTATC
The DNA here is from genome assembly GCF_036321535.1 of Camelus dromedarius. Lineage (NCBI taxonomy): Eukaryota > Metazoa > Chordata > Mammalia > Artiodactyla > Camelidae > Camelus > Camelus dromedarius. Next base: position 22,088,891 of record NC_087450.1, read on the forward strand.
AAGACTTCACCAATTCAGAAAGCTCTCTCTCTCAGGGCCATTGCGTAAGCTTGCCTAATTGGGTCATTGAAATCAGTATTCAACCAAAATTTTAAATGCTCTCAAGTGTTATCTTTCTAAGTCTCTTTTAAAATTGAACCAATATTTCCCCTCTTGCCTTTCTTTCCCCGTGCCTTTGTCTGGGTGAAGAAATTGGTTCTATTGTCCTATAGCATACTTGACGTTCTGGGTTTGCCTGATTGTTTACTTCTGACCTCATTCAGCTTGGTCCTCTATCCCTGTTTAATTTGTATCAAACATTTTTGGTCCTGTACTTCATGTTGCAGTACATCAGTTAACACAATGTCTGCATGTATGGCTTTTAGCTAAAGAGATATCAGGTGGTCTCGGCCTCATTCCACCATTGTAGAGTTGATAATTTTTGCATCAGGTGAGTATCTATTTCACTATAACTTTTCAGATAATGGTTTAAGTATCTACTGATCTTACTAAGTCAGGTATTTATTTAAGAGTTATAAATGGTCATTTTCTGGAGGTCTATTTTTGGCACAATAATTTGAGGTGATAATTAGACATCTAAAGTGGATATATCATGTAGTAGTTAGGCATCAGCTCTGAAAGCTGGGGTGAGAAAGATAAATTTAGAAGTTATCAGTACATGGAATGACATTTAATATCTATAGACAGGATGAGATCACTAAGGGGAGAAAGTAGATGGAAGAGGGTCCAGTAGTGAGCAATAAGTCACCCCAACCATTACAACTGGATGAAGAGAAAGAGCTAAGAAAGAGCGCTACGAGGCAGACTCTACCTCATTAATATCAGTTCTCATAGCCTTTTCCCCAACATCGTCCCTGGACTATGATAATCACCTCTTAATGGATCTTACCTAGTTTTGCCTCTTCTAATTCACGCTCCACAGAGATCTCCTGATAAATTTTTCTAAAAGTTAAATCCATGAGATCAGTTCCCAGATTCAAACCCTTAACTAGTTATGCATTGTCTTTAGGATAAAACCCAAATGTCTTCTGTCATATGAGACTCTTTCTGATGTATTTCTTTCCTACCTGCTCAGCCTCACATCTTGCCAATCCTCATCCCTTACCTGTAAGTACCTTATGGCAGTTTCCTCAAACATTCTAAGCTGCTTAATGTTTCTGTAACTTTTATTCAGCTTCTTTGTGGGATAATTTATTTCACTTGGTGAACACCTAGATCATAGTTTAGGACTGAGCTAAAGTCAACTCACTTATTAAACCTTTCTTGACTCCAGTGAGGTGGAACTGACCACCATTATTCTGCCCCTACTGTAGTGTGTGTGTGTATCTCAAAATGTGACCTTAATGCACTGTTCCACAAAATGAGTACAAATATGATAACTTATTTTATTTCCAGTTAATTACATAGAGTAGAACTTAATTGCCATACTAGAGGACAAAAAAAAATTTCCCTCTTTGCTTCCTTTCTAAAATTTTCCAAGATTCTAGAGGCTTACATAATCCAAAGAGAATAATCAGAAGGATATTCACTGTGTGATAGTCATTAGATTTGGTCCAAAAAGTCCTGGTTCTCCTTCTAAACACATAGTGGGTATATATTTTTCTGCTCCCTTGGAAGAATTGTCCATGTTATTTGCTTGAACCAATGAAATGTAAGTAGAAATGACACATTTCACTCCTTGTGGGAGCCTTTAAGGCTTGGTATTTGGTTTGTCCTTCCCTTCCCTCTGTGGCAGTGGGTTGTGGAAGCATGTGTTGAGATGGAGTCTTTACAGCCTGGATCCCTGTTGTGATGAGCATCTCAACCTGTGTTGGAATGTAGCAGGAACAGGAAATAACCTTTTTTTTTTTTCGGTATTCAGCCACTGAGATTTTGAAATTATTTTTCCACAGAATAATATAGCCAATTCAGGCTGACATATACACTAAGTGGGGAGAGAGTGTAGAGTCTGATGATGCTAGTAAGTAAGGTGGCAACCAAGCCTGGCTGCTGAGCAGTCTTCTTGCACATCCCTACAGAAGAGAGTTTCTCAACTTTGGCATGTTTGATATTTTGGTCTGAAAAAAATCTTTGTTGAAGGAGGTCATCGTATGTATTGTAGGATGGTTAGTAACATCCCTGGCTTCTACCTGCTAGATGCCAGTAGTGCCCTCCACCCCAAGTTGTTTTAACAACCAAAATGTACCAAGCATTGCCAAATATCCCCTGGAGGTCGACACTGCTCCCAATGGAAAACCACTGCTTTAGGCAATACATATCTGCTTTTGATGCAACTCTTTACTTAGGCTGCTATAGCTTTGAGACAGAAATGTCACTCTGTCAGAGCTGAATTTTGCCAGTGTGCCTTTGATGGGTTCCCAGAGTCATGGCTTTTACATTTTGACTCTTCCAAGGCCACAGGGCTCAAAACACCTCCCTCTGGCAACCCCAGAAGCATAGCTGGTTCAGATGTCTGTTTCTTGTGATCTTGGATCTGCTATCCTTGGATGTCAGTGCCATCAGAGATGAGGTAGCTATCACTTTTTGATCCTGAAAAAAATATATATAGATATAAGTATGTGTGTGTATATGTATATGTATGTATGTATGTATGTATGTACGTGTGTGTGTGTGTGTGTGTGTGTGTGTGTGTATAATTTATACATACCATTTCCAGGACAATGGATTGAACAAGCCCCTTTTGGCCCAGCTAACCTGATGGTACTCCAGAGACACACTTCCCTTTGGGAAGGGGAACTAACTTCAGTGCCATCAGAGTAACTTGTCCTCTATGGAAATCTCTGTCACTAAAACAGTGAGAGGAAAAAAACCAGTTTAATTCTTGGTGGAACATCCTAATGTCAACAGTTGTTATTAACATTATCATTACTAATAATTGCTAACATCTATTGAGAGCTATGTGCTAAGTTGTGTTACATATATCTCATTAATCCTCACAATAATTGTAAAGATAGATTTTTTAATTCCATACTTTATAGTTAAGGAAATAGGGGCACAAGAGGAATTATGTAACTTGCCCAAAGTTTTACTGTGCACTGGTAATTTTTAAAGTCTGGACTTCAATCTATTCTGTTTGACTGACACCTAAGACCCCTTGCTCTTAACTACTTACATTGAAAATGTAATCAAGTGAGAGTTCCACTTCTGGAAAAGAGGCAAAATGACCCAGTGGAGACCATTCCCCAGTGAAACAATCACAACTTATTAAAAAAAAAACATTTAATGTCTCTGGAAATTGTCCTAAGGGAATATAGCAAAAGAAGTTATTCAAAACAATCTACTTCAGCCATGAAACCCTTGCTCTCTCTGTCCCAACTTTCCAGCTCAACATGATGGAATTTCCACCTTGGATGGGTGTTGTTAGAAGATGGGGCTCCTTTTCTCTCTCTGCTCATAGTCAAGGGATATAATATCTCACTGTGGGGGCAGGCCACCAGCATTTCTTATTCCCTCCAGCTTTGAGTTGCAGAGGCTAAATTCTGGCAAGTATAGCTGAGAAGTCACAAGCCCCCTTCTTCCATCCTGCCCCTACTCACAGGGTAGAGGTTTTACTCTAGGCACAGCATGGCCCAGAATACTGGGGCCCCAATGACCCTCATCCCAGCATGCTTGTAGTGTAGAGGTCCCATGCTGGAAACCACAAAATGAAAAAAAAAAGAAATATGAATGGCCAATAAGCACATGAAAAAAATGGACAATATCATTAGTTATAGAGCAAATGCAGATGAATGACAATAAGATACCACTTCACATCCACTAAGATGACTATAGTGAAATAGGAACATAATAACAAGTGTTGGGCAGAATGTGGAGAAATTGAAACCCTCATATGCTGCTGGTGAGAATGTAAAATGGTGCATTTTGGAAAACAGGCTGGAAGTTATTTAAAAGGTTAAACATCTCTAGAATTACCGTGACTCAGCAATTCCACTTGGGTATGTACTAGAGAGAAATGAGACCATATAACCACGTGAAATCTTATACATGAATGTTTATAGCAGCACTATGCTTAGTAGTCAAAAAATGGAAACAACCCAAGTGCCCATCAACTGATAATTGGGTAAATAAACAAAATGTGGTATATCCATACAATGGAATAATATTCAGCCATAACTGAAGTACTGAAAGATGCGACAACATGGATAAACCTTGAAAAATTAGGTTAAGTGGAAAAAGCCAGTTACAAAAGACCACCTATTTACTGTATGATTTCATTTATATGAAATGCTCAGAACAGGTAAATATATAGAGACAGAAAGTCGATTAGTGGTTGCCTCCACCTGGGGTTGGGAGTGGGAGAAATAAGTAGTAACTGCTAATGGGTATGAAATTGCACGATTTAAATGAATGAGTTATACATGAATTATATCTCAATAAAGTTGTTATAAAAATACAATCAAGTTATAGTGTTTTCCTGTACTAGGTTGTAAATCCTTGAGAGTAGGAGCCATGTCTCATTCATTTCTCTTTTTACTCCATTTATCAGAGAGGTCTAGTGCAGACGCAAAGAGTGTGGATTTTGGAATTAGGACAATATGAGTTTTGTAGCCTTTGGAGAATTATGTTAGTTTGCTAAGCATCAGTTTCCTCACCTGCGTGATGGAAATGATAGAACTAATATCATAGAGTTGTCACAGGGAGTCAGTGAGATAATGCATGAAAAACAATTATTGTAATGCCTGGCACATAGTGAGTTCTCAAGAAATGTTATGTCTCATTTATAGCAGGTGCTTTAAAAACATACGTTGAAAGGACAGAGGAAAGAAGGTAATCTAATATACGCATAGGCAATAGGGCTTGGGGATAAGAGCTTGAAAAAAAATCTGAATATGTTTATGGTGTTGAATTTCAAACTGCCAGGATGACTAGGAAGTTACTAGATATTCTCGAGTTGGGTAATATATTAAAACTTCTGAGGTGGAGTTTTTTACCAGTTGTGAATAAGAATCTTTTAGAGAAGTGTGTTACAGGCAAGGAAGCAAACTGGAAGAAAATGTGAATAGTAACTTCTGTCTGGAATCAAGAAGCCATTTCTCTCCAAGGCTCAGTTTACAAAGCTATAAAATGTGGAGAGTAATCCTTGTCTCAGCCACCTTACAGAGTTAATGGAAAGCCCAAATGATAAAACAAATATAAATGGGTTTTGAAAGCTATGCCAGTGAAAGTAATGCCCCTTACTAAATTATTAGTTCTAGACAGTAGCAGCAGCTAAGCTGCACATGTATTTATTCAAATATTAATGGACGATCACCACAGGTTGAGTTCTCCGTGAAGCAGACCTGGAGAGGAAATGTTTATCAGGAGGAAGTTTTTGAGGGAGTTGTCTGGGGATCAACACCTGTGGGGGATGGAAGGAAGCAGTGCTGGGTGGGGGAGAAGATGGGGTGTAATTCAGGTACAAGGGGGCCTCAGCGAATGACGTGAAGAGCTCTGAAGCTGAAGTAGCCCTTCAGAGTGTCCCTTAGCAGGGAGGGAAAGAAGCCTTTATACTTTATACCCCTGCATTGGCAATCATTAGGTGAGTGCTGCCCTGGGGACAAGTCGTAACTTTGGGACAGTCAGCTCATTTTTCAGCGGAGGGGCAATTAACATAAAGGGCTGACAGCCCAGAGCTGTCAGTGGCCACCCATCTCAGCAGGTGGGAGGATGTCAGTCAGCCCTGTAGGGAAATTTGGCTAATGCAGCACACCACCCCCAATAACAATAGAGTTAAGTAGAGAGTTGGTAGTCACTGGGTATATTCTACCAAAAGATTTCCAGTTTGGATAAATCAGGCCAGTTGTATTGTTTTTGCCTCTATTATTATTTATTGAGGAAAAAACCCCAATCTTTTCTTTTTGATTCAATGACTAAGATAATTCAGCTGTGTCCATAATTAACAATTTCTAGTGGAAAAGGCTTTTGGTAATCAGGATTATTGAGAAGATAAGTAATCAGAATATCTAAATGTAATCATTAAATAATTTTATTTGCTAAAAAAGAATTTTCTTTCATGGAGTAAGTATCTTAGGAAGGTTGAGGACAAAGGAATTATTGATTGCATCAAATTTATATTATATTGCCATTAAGGTTACTTTGATGTTAAAACTTTGTACAATAGTCTCTATAATTCATTCACTAACAAAATAATCTCTAAAATCATTATAAGAGCAAAACAATGCAGGTTTCAAAATATTTTGATAATCAACCAAACCCATTTGAAGCACATGGGAAAATTTGATTATATCATGAGAAAAATTAATTTACTTTTGACACAAAAGTCTTTTTCCAAATTTCTTAAACAGTGAAAATATGCTGACAATTTGGTCTGTTGGAATCATACATTGTAATTGCTATTTGAAAGATTTTAAAAGTCTGTTTAAAATATGTTTTTCCTGAAAGCTTAAAAACTTAATTCGTGAAGTTTTTCACTTTTTAATGACTTTTTTTTCCTTCTGAGATTTTTTTAATGTTCAAAATTATGGACTTTCAAAATAAGAGAAAGAAAGATAAGAAAAATTTTATGTACAATAAAATGTTACTGAAATTCAGTATGAATTTGTTACTAGTTAAAATACCAGCTATTCTTAAAGGTATTCAATTTTATTACTCCTAAGTAAGAAGAGGCTGATAAAACGCTTTCAAACAGACATTCAACAGGAAAAAAAAATCTTTGATAAGTAGATAAACTGATTTATAATTGTTTATCCCAAGGTAGCTGTTTCAGATTTGTTGAATGTGATTCTCAATCTGTGTAATATCACCTGGGCTTTATCTACAAATATACTGAATAATAATACTGGAGCCTCAGAGAAGTAGTCTTCACATTTTCAACTCAAATATCTGCCAAATTAAAAATTTTAATTTCACATACTTCTGTTGACATCTAAGATTTTTCATTATAAGTTTAAATAGTTCCAAAGGATATAATTTTGGCATGTTGTAAATATTGGACTTTTTGCAATATTGCTCATACTTCATTCTTTTAAATGATTAAATGGAATGTAAATATCATAGCAATTTGATACTCACTATATTAGAGTAATGCACGCTACATGCTAGTGTAACAAATGAACCGCACAACTTCAGTGCCTTGATATAATAAAGTTTATTTCTCCTCCATATCAACTCAATGAGAAGGCATTTCAGACAGAGCTTCTTCCTACATCATGCCTCCATCATTCCTGAGGGTTTCAGAATCCTTTGATTCAAGCTAGTGGACAGGAAAAGAGAATGTTGAACCATGCATAGAAGGTTTTTATGAGCCATTCACATTCCATTGACTGATTCAGTCACTTGATCACATCAAACCACAAGAGCTGCTGGAAATGTAGTTTAATTATGGGCCCAGGAGAAGGAGGAAATGGGTTTGGTGAACACACAGCAGTATCCACTGTAGTTAACTCCTCCGATTACTGAGTATCCTTCCTCTTCTCACACAGGAAACCTACTCACCCCCTTTCCCAAGTAGACGACCCAAAGTTTCATCTGTCACTGCATTCATCTCAAATTCCAGGACCTCTCAGTGGTACACATCCCCTCTATTAGAATCTGGATTTAGATTCCTCTGGTCACTGCCACCACCCCTTCTCACCTCAGCACACACACAAACACACACGAGCACAAACAATAAAATGGTGGAGCAGGGACAAGATAAATATAAGTTCACCCATTTGACAAAGGGAATAGTAGAAGATAAGAGCAGTTACTGTGTTTATAGAGGTTAGGAAATCTTGCAGGGTCAGTACTATGAAGAGCCCCTACTCTGGCAGCAGAAAATGTTTCTTGATTGGGTTTTGATTCTTCTCACCATGAAGAAGTCCATTGTTCTCTGTGGCCTCTGGCTCTACACAGATTCATCCCTGTCCATGTTCACCCATAGTCACCTCTGACATGGGCATGGCTTCCTTTAGATGGTCTAAAGACTATGGCTTTTAGCTCAATATATTCTGTACAGTATATAAAGTTGTATTTGACTGAAATTAGGTTAGCTGACAATTAACTAAAGACTATTCTGGCAGAGGGGTTATCCGTGGGGTTTTACCTTTGTTGGATGAACCTGTTTGCTTATCCAATGAGACTATTCAGTTTTCATATTCTCCTGAGTTTACATCTGTTTTTCCAAGTCTCGGGACAGCTGAGGAAGAGAGTATAATTTAGGTTGTGACTTCTACGAACTTATGCACACTAAGGTAACATACTGTTTTTCAGGAGAATTGAACAAATTGTATATATAGAAAATACCTTCACACTACTACAACTTATATGAAATGTACTAGGACAAAACTATAAACATATTTATGTTAATGTATAGTGAATAATACACTAAAGAGGCCTGCAGACTTGCATGATTTCATCTTTTATCTTTGTCAGTCAGGTTTTCATATGAAGTCCCAGCTATAAAACTTTGACTAGCCAACCCCGACATGTGATATTCTTTCCTTTGTGCCTTTTTCCTTTCACAAAGTCTTTTCCTTTGTACCTTTGTTAAGCTATAAAGGAAAACGAGATTAAAATGAATCCTCCTCGAATGGACTATTTGAAGATTATAACTATTTTACAAGAAAAAATTTTATATACTTAAGAAGATTTTGAGACTATATTTTAAAAGTTCTGCTAACTTTCGATAGTTACTTAAAATGTTTTTGTCATTTTGAAATTTCTATATATGTGTACATATAAAATTACCTTGAATTTTGGAATGATGATATGTGATTATCTCTTATGATAGGCACCTACAGTAGGGAAATTAACTATATCTGGGTTGATAGGGTTTATAGCTCATAATTTGAACATGAGCATCTTCAGGATTTTGGGAATTCTTAATTCATCAGATAAAATAATAAAACCTTATATAAAGGTGTTTTGCTTCATTTCTTTGTTGCTGCTCACTCTATACTGAACATGAAATTCACCTCCTGCTGCAGTAATTAGTTCATAATGTTTCCTGAAAGCATTTATTGTCTCACTAAAAGTGTACAAAACTATCTTCCTAATTGTTGACCAAATAGTAAAAATATCCAAAATAACTGTTCCACTTTAGATTTCACAAACACATTTCTTATTAGGCAGATAACTGACAATATGAATAAGATTTTCAAAGTTAGTTTTTTTTTAGATTTATTATTCAGATAATCTATATTTAACTATAGTTTTTATTTTTGAACCCATTCATTTCTTATGAATCCATTTTTAGAATTGCAAAGGACCTTAGAGATCATTATGTGATTTATATAAAGTCAAGTGTTTGAACTAAAATTTCTTTTTCTTTTTTTTAATGGAGGTAATGGGGATTGAACCCAGGATCTTGTGCATGCTAAGCAAGTGCTCTGCCATTGAGCTATACCCACCACCCTTAACTGAAGATTCTTGACTCTCTTCATTATGTTGCATTTCCTTCAACTCAATAGATGATTTTAAGTCTGACATCATTTACATTTATAAAAATCTTTGCTAATGCCTTAATTTAAAACATTCATGGTACTGTTAAGTACCTTGCTTTACAAAGAAAAATAAAAAATCCATCACCAACTAATATAAGTTCCTTCTCTTAAATAAATATCAACTAATTATATAAGTTCCTTTTCTTTCGCTTGACATTGACTTGCTCTTTTCATATATTGGGATTTTATACACATTTTATGTCCCAATATTGAGTGCACACATACATATCTATGTAACTTTCATGGCTTTTAGACATTCTGTCATGTTATATAGCTTGACCATTTCCACCAAATTGGATGTTAGGTTGTCTCCTAGTTTTATAAACTTTTTTGGATTATTTTCTTGGATATACTGTCATAAGTAGTACTTGCTCAAAAGAAAATAATTTTTATGGTTCCTGCTATGTATAAGTAGATTGATTTTTAGAAGCGTTTTGTGAATTACACATAACTATCAGCAATGTATGATTGTATCTGTTTCCCCATAGACCTGTTAACTTTGACTTTACATATTTAAGGTTTTGAAGAATAAAAATACAGTTACTCATTTTTTTACTAAAATATTTGAAATGGCTTTATTTTGTGTATAAAGTCTCTTCTGAATTTTAGAGTGAATTTTAATTTTTGTTAAATTTAGTTATTTCTCAACATTTTGTAAGTTTAGCTATTTTCACATTACAGATAATTCGTAACTTTACTTGCTCTATTTGTCTATTGATAAAACAAGCAACATTAAATAGAAACCAAATTACTATTTTAGTAAATCCAATTTTATCTGCAAAGGATTCTTTAAAAGAATGGCATAAACCACAACCATATCTTATTTATCTTTCATAGCTGAAGGACATTTTCAGGTGGAAAATATAATTTCATGGCTTCCTCATTCTATTTGTAGCATATTTCATTACTATATAGATCACACATAAATTTCCAAAATGTGAAATTGGTTCTTTATTGCCTCTTAAAATGTTACCTATCCATCTGATTTCTAAGTCTTAATACTTTTAGAGATGATATTCAGTTAGTCAATAAAATATAAATTAATTTTACTATTCTTTTGAAAGGAAAAATCATCTTGAAAAAATAGAAAATAGAGGAAAACATACTAATATCTTTGGAAGTACATGTATTTACAATGGATCTTTAGTCTGAAAATTTGTCATATAAAGTACGCATTTTATTAATAATGCTATGCCAATTGAGTTCAAATCTTTTCTGTTGTTGGGGGAGGGGAGTTCACAGTGCTGCAGGAAGGGGGAATGGCTCATCTCAACCATCCTTTCCCTTATTCTAACAGAATTCTAGGCAACATATTTAGCTGAAAAACTGCATTTCCCAGACCTTTTGTATGTAGGATGCCTCATGTAACATAAGACTTGTTCAAACAGGCCTCTGGGAAAGCTGTCGTTGCTCTTCCATCTAACGATGGCTACAGCCCCAGCAGTAATCTTGGGGCCATGACAGAAAAGCCAGAAAAATTTCAGGTACCTAATATTGGGATTAATCTTTCAGCTTAAAAAATACATATGTTTCTCTTTTTATAAGTAAAATGATCTCTGTATTGAGAATCATCTAAATATTGGTTTGCCACTAATCAACTATGTTTATTCCTTTAGCTAGGATCCTCTAAGCCTTACCTATGTGGCCAGCTAACTCTGAACTTGGAACTATTTGAACAATTATTCATTTGATTAGTGCAATGACTTCACCTGGCTACACAAAAGAATCAGATATAAAAATGGAGATTTACTAAATTGAAGATAATGGTTTTCAAACTTTAGCTCGCATCAGAATCCCTTCTTAAAACATAGATTTGGTAACGAGATGCTTGGTAAAACATGGATTGTTGAGCTCGTCTCCCAGAATTAAGAGATTCAGCAGATCTGGAGTGACCTGTTCCCAGGTGATGCTGATGCTGCAGGTCCAAGGTCCACACTTTGAGAAACACTGGTCAAGGGAACAACCTGGACACCCAGGTATTAAAATACCTTAACATGAGTATAAAGGTTGAAGGCAGTATCGGAAACCCATAATTGAGAACTGGTAAGATTACAGCTGTTCCCTCTAAGCTCTTTATTTCCCAGCTTCAGTTTTCCAGAATATAAGTGAGGGCTTTGTGCATCTTCTCTTTGTATGCACTTTTCTCTTGCTTTCCTTTTAGTGTCTTGGGGTAAATGTTGTTGACTAGCTTAAGGCAAAATTTCAAAATAAAATCATTTTTCCCTTCAATTTTTCTTTCTGCATCCTTCATCCTTCTCTTAACAGCTAGTCTTTCTTATCCCTAAGTACTTATTAGGCTCTTCCTCCCACAACCTCTACTGTGTGGCCTTTCTAACTTTGCACCTGCTGTGAATAGTTCTCATCTATGCTCCCAGGCTTAACTGCAGCACTCATTACCTGAGTTGTAATCTTTGTTACGTGTTAGCTATTTGAGTACATTTCTTCCAGTTGCTCACCAAAAAATAGGAGTTATTAATCTTTCTATCGGTGGTTTTGGGGTGGGGTGATGTTTCCAGGGAAGAGGGTCTCATTGTGCTTTGCTGAAGAAGAAGATTGTCTAATAACCTAGATTCTCCTTTTCTCCAGGATTCAAGAGTCTTCAGAGACTTTTTGAACAATCCATTTACTTCCTATGTTACTTTAGATGATGACCTCATATTCTCTGGATTCCAGTCCACCCCTCTAACCCACTAACACTTACAGCAGACTTAACCCTTAAATGTTCTTTTGTTGACCTGAGAGGTTGGATTGTGGGCCTCATTGTTCCTTGAGTTTATTGCCTGGATTGAGGTGGAAATTATTATTCTGAACCTGCCCTGGATCTAGACTCTTTATTGGTCAAACCAACCTAATAAGGGGGTTTCTCTGGGGGAGTTTAGATAGGGCTGTAAGAACTAGGATTCCTCCTTATATCACCTACCAAACTGTGGCCACATAACTAAGTCTTTATGGACTATTTATCATGAACATATGCTTCTCAAGGCTTTACACTTAAAAGTAATGCCAAAATTACTACATCACCATTTATGAATTGCATTTTTCTGTTTGGATAGAAAAAAATGGGCAAGAGCAAACCGCTCTTTAAAGTTAATCAATACTTTTACCAAACCAATCCAAAGGCCCCCATGTAATTCTTAACTTTTTCAAACTTTATGTAGCATTCCACACTGCTGACCATGCCTTAATCTTTTTTTTTTTTTTGTAATTTGGTAAGTTGAAGTTCATCTTTTATCAGTTTCATTTTTTAAAATATAGTTGACGTTCAACATTATATTAGTTTCAAGTGTGTAACATAGTGGCTGGACATTTATACACCTTGAAATGGTCACTACAATAAGTCTAGTAACCATCTGTTACCATACAAAGTTGTTAAAATATTGTTCACTGTATTCTCTATGCTGTACACTACATCCCCATGACTTATTTCATGACTGACAGTCTGTACCTCTTAATCCCCTTCACTTAATTTTGACAATTACCCCACTCCTTTCTCCACTGCAACCACCAATTCTTCTCTGTATCTGTGAATTTCTTTGTTTTGTTATGTTATCGGTTTTTAGATTTCACACATAAGAGAAATCATATGGTATTTGTCATTCTCTGTCTAACTTATGTCACTTGCATAATACCCTCAAGGTCTATTTGTGTTGTTACAAATGGCGAGATTTCATTCTTTTTTATGGTTGAGTAATATTCCATTGTGTATATATACTACATCTTTATCCATTCATCTACCAACAGACACTTAAGTGGCTTCCATATCTTAACTTATAAATAGTGATGTAATGAACAAAATGGTACATTTATCTTTTTGAATTAATGTTTTTGTTTTTTGGGGGAAAAATATCCAGTAGTGGAATTGCTAAATTGTATGGTAGTTCCATTTTTAATGTTTTGAGGACCCTCCATTCTGTTTTCCATAATGGCTGCGCCAATAGTGAGTAAGGGTTAAGTTGATGAATATTCTCTTAAGTTCAGCTGCATTCTATCAACTCTGCTTTTTGTTATCTCTTCCTCCACGTTTAATGTTTTTGACGGCATGTGTTACACCTTCTTGTTTTATGCATCCATTAACTACTTATCTTTTAAACTTTAAAAACTTTTAAACTTTTACTTGTCTTTTAAACTCCCTACTAGTTTTGTAAATGGTTGAGCTACTACCTTTACTCTATGTTTGCCTTTACCAATGAGATTTTTCCTTTTATAATTCTAGTTGTGCTCTTTTCTTTCTGCTTAGAGAAGTCTCTTTAACATTTCTTTTGAAGCCACTTTATAGGGCCCAGCAGCTCACTTCCCTCTGGTTACTAGAGCTACATGCTCTATGGCACCCCCTATGTGGGCTGTGTGGGCCCCTATTTGTGATGGGGCCAACTATTCTGGGCACGATTGTCATCACCCAGCACCCAGGCCTGCCTTGTGCAGTGGCTGCTGACCCACTAATGGGCAGTGCTGGGTCCCTGCATGGTGACTGCTCGGCTAAGGGTATCCCAGTACTGGTGCTGGCCTACTGGTGGGCACTTAAGTCCCGGCACTAATAGGCTAGAGGGAGGACTTTAAAATGGTGCTTACCAGCAGCAGCATCCTTGTGATAGAATGAGCTCCCAGAATGGCTGCCTCCACCATCCTTGTCTCCAGGGTGAGTTCCAATTGCCTCCTGCCTCTCTGGGAGGCTCTCCAAGATCAGCAACGGGTCTGATTCAGGATCCTTACTTCCTCTGAGCCAGAACTCAAAACATACGAGATTTTGTGTGCACCCTTTAAGAGCAGAGTCTCTGTTTCCTACAGTCCTCTAGCACTTTGGAACTCATGCTTCATTGGTCTTCAGTGCCAGATGTTCTGGGGTTTCATCTTCCCAGTGCAGGATCCCTGGGCTGGGGAGCTCAAAGTGGGACTCAGACCCCTTGATCTTTGCAGAGAACCTCTGCCATTGTGATTATCTTCCCATTTGTGTGTGGTAACTACCCTCTACTCAGGGGTGTGTGTATTGACTATACCACATGGATGTATCCCTCCTACTTGTCTCGCTGTGGTTCCTTCTCTATATTTTTTCTTGTAGAAAATCTTTTCTGCTAGTCTTCAGGTTGTTCTCATAGATAATTGTTCTGTAAACTGTAGTTTTTGTATGCTACTGGGAGGATATGAGCTCAGGGTCTTCCTACTCCACCATCTTTGCCATAAACCTAGAAGACCCTTAAAAGGCTGTTCTCCCTCCATTTTTCCTTAATGTTGGCATTTTCCAACATTGTTCCCATATCTTTCAGTACTCCCAAGCAGTCTCTCCCTTATTATTCTCATTAATGTTAATGGCTGACATCCTATCTTCTTCCATTACTGATGGGAACTGGGAGAAGAAACACCTGAGACAAAGTTGAAAATGTAGGCAATAAAATAGTGATAGATGCTAACTGGAATGGTATTAGTACTTATAATTTTAAACTCTTAAGACTAATAGTCTCCTTTTAAAATTTTAAAATATAACAGATAAGGTGAAAGTCTCCTCTGACTATTCCCCCCATTTCTTGTCCTCTATTTTCCTCCTCAAAAGTAACCACTACTAGTAAAATACCGTGAGTTTATTTATTTATTTATTTATTTTAACATAAATGGTATAGTAGTAAACATACTATTCTGGAACTTGTATTTTTCTTTCATGAAAATGTTTTGAGAGTCTTCCATGTTAGAACACATAGTTCTTCCTCAAGAAATAGCATTTACCATAGGATATATAAAAGAAGTCATGCCTAGGATTCCTTGAAGACTTTGAACTTTGGTGCAGATAGGCATGTAGTTTGTCAGAGTGATTCCAAAATTAAAATAATGCTGGTGGTGGTAATAGCTCATTGGCTTTCTGACTTTTAAACACATTGAATATTCTCTGTGAATCTGACGGTGGCTGTCTTTGACTGGGCTAGATGTGAACAATGGCCCCAGCATATCACATATGAGTTGATGATGGCAGTGAGATCCATCACTCAATCTTGGAAACCTAAGGAGAATCGTTGAATCACTGAATTAAAAAGTCTTTATATGGGATCTCCCTTTGTTCTCTGATGGTTGGATTCCTTAGATTACACACTTTATCCATAATGAATGCTCATTTACAAATCCAACTTCTATGAATGGTGATTTGGATATCTTCCCCTTAGGGGCTAAGGTGATATCTGGCAATATGTTTTGTGACAATCTCTACATCTAATAAGTTAGTTATGAGGATTCAGAGGCTGGCTGTTAGTTTGGCTATAAGTTACATAGTCCAGTATACCAGTGGTAGTGGGTATGAGTGTGATGAAGATGGCTTGTCTGGACAGGGGTGCATATCTGTTCATAGAAGACTAAACTGATATTTAGGAAGTTTCCAGAAGCTTCTAAGTGTCCCCAGAACTGTATTAGTTTGGCCTTCCTGTATGTTCATATATGTATATACACCCACACCCATACACAACTCTAGCACTTTGAGAAAATTACTTTCTTTTCTGGATTTCATTCCTCCAATCTATGTAATGAGGGTGCTCTACAGTTACTGTCATGAAAAACCTCTAGTTCCTGAGGAATCTATTGGGTAAAATGTTCTTAGGCTCTTTCCTCATAATACGTGGATCTTAGGTAGAACATGCTAGGATTATATTAAGAAGTTTATTATGTTGGTAAATCTGTTATCAAACTTTCAAATTAAATTCTTGAAACCCCACTGTTAGCATGAGTCAGTAACAACTTTAGATAAACTTCCCCTGAGTTTCATGGGAAGTTCATCTCTACCATGCTTTAATGGAAAGGTTATTGAATCTAGAATTTAAAAGATTTGAGTTTCATCTTCATTGTACAGGTCACTAAATCACTATCTTGAACAATTTAATGTCTCTGAATCTCAGTTTCCTTGTATACAGAACAGACATTCTAAAAAATACCTACCTAAAGAACACTGCCATCAAAACTAAATAAAATAAAATGTGAAAGTGCTTTACACATGCTAGCTGTTTTATAACTTAAATAAATCCCATGAAGTCTATAATAATGCTATGTAGCCTGATTATTAGGTCTGAGGTAGAGGGGTGAAAAATCTAACTTTCTATAAAGTTCCCAGGTGATGTTGATGGTTCCAGGATTACATTTTGAGAACCACTGCTTTGCTGTAATTTACCACTGCTGCAACAATCTTGTTTTCCCCTACGCACCCAGAATACTCTGATAATTCTCATCAAACTTTAAGAATCTTCAAGAAGTTTAATTTCATTTTGAGGGCAATAAAGATGGGAGAGTGTATATCTTATTCATTTTTTTGCAGAGCCTGTAGTATATTACAATGTTTTGCAAATTCTAGGGCTCAAAAATGTAATGGGTTGAATACAGATAGGAATAAAATGTAGTCCAGTAAATATTAGTAAGTTCCCTAACCTTTAGTAAAAGGGAATGTAAAATTATCGTTCTTGAATTAGATTGACTCTTGTTTGTTTTAATGAAGGTACTGGGGAATTGAACCTGGCATCTTGTGCGTGCTAAGCACTACCTCCCCCTCCCCTTCTTGAATTAAAAAAAAATGTATAGAAAGGGTTGTTAAAGGACAGTTAACTTTGGTTCATCACGTTCATCAGCAATTTCTCCTCCTGTTTATCCTTAGACATTTGTGAGTGCAGCGCACCAGACCTGAATCTGGTGTTGATTTGAGTCTGGATTAACATGTTTCCAAGTGTTCTTGGGGCAATCAAGGCTAGATTGATTTTGCTTGGTCAGGCCCGTGAACCTGAGAGCAATCTTCCCTCCTGCCTCCCAATGCCGCCTCCTGCCGAGCCGCGTTTCTTAGGCGGGCTCTGAGCCCAGGTGTTCCCACTAGCACCAAACCTTCATGTTCTCCTGCGGAATCCTCGAGGCTTTTTCCGCCCACGCGCCGGTTTCCGCCTCGGCGCCCGAGACGCAGGCGGGACTGCGCATGTGCGGGCTCGGCGGCCGCAAGTTCCCGGCGCTTGCACGGCGGGCGAACCACGGCCGGCGAGCCATGGCGGGGACGGAAGCCAGCCTGTTGCGCCAGTGCCCGCTGCTTCTGCCCCAGAACCGGGCGAAAACCGTGTATGAAGGATTCATTTCGGCTCAGGTACTCGCCCGGGTGGGCTCTCTCGCTGGGAGAGCCTCCCTCTGGCGGGGCGGCCCCACTCCTGCAAGTCTGACCGGAGGGGTTAGGGGCTCGGACTTGTTGGGGTGAAGAGGAGCAGCCCTTCAGGGCTCCTGGGAGACTGGAGGTTTGAGAACTGCGGCGGCGGCTGGAAAGCCGATCCTCGCCGCCACCTCCGCGCCTGGGCCGGGGTCGCCGCCCGGGCTGGGGCGCTGGGAGACCCGCGCGCGCGGCCTGAGGAGGGGTGGAGAGCCACGCCCCCTCGTTCCCGCCTCTCAGAGTTTGCCTCCCTCCTAATTCCGCGTCTGTCCCAGATTTAAACTTTTTTTTTCTAAGTCAATCTTTTGGTTTCCTCTATTCGAACGTTCCCCACCCCCATGAAGTTTGGAGACCGTTCACGGGGGAATCTCTGCTCGTTATATTCGTGTGTCCTGTAGAAAGGACATTTTGGAGGAAAACCTCATTTTGGCTGTACCGAGTCGTGGGTACCCGAGCACATCCAGTTGCGGTATTTTGTAGGAAATCTTGACAACCGGGTTGATTACGTTTGCTGATTCCAAGTGGCCTCTCTTGTGGAGTATATTTCACACGGTAAACTGGCTTTGAAATGTACAAACTGCTTTCCGAGTACAATATCTCACTTAATCCTCAGCCCTTTGAGGCAGAAAAAGAAATTTAAGTCTGTATTCTCACTTTATAGTTGAGTAAATCAAGACATGAGAAAGTGGAGAGATTAGATTTCTTGTCCATGATCGCAACAGACTCCCCTAAACTCAGGCTTATGAGGATGAGGGGGCCATATTTTAGAAATTCATTTGCCTTCAAATTCATTGTGACCATCACAAAAAGTATACGTTATAATTTATTGTTACTTGCTGGAGAAAAGTTAATCCACCATTTCCTTCCCCAATTGGAAGTATTGGTCTTAAGCTACATACTTGAAAACTTTAACAACATTTAGAAAAATTGAAGAGAGATTACTAAATTACATTTTTATCCAGCATCATTTTTACCTACTTACAGGCATTTTAAGAAAAGTATTTTGTATTATATGTGTCTGTATCTGCTAAAGCCTCTTAGAAAACATACGTAGCCATCACAATTGAGATTAGGTGACATTTTCTTATGACCCTTGCTTTGCTACAATTCTAATTTGTACCTGCTAAGTGGCTTATTGAAATCTTAACCTAAACACTTGATTTAACGTTGTTTTGTTTGGTGGAGCTAGCTTTCTAAAAATGTTTGCTTGTGTGTAATTTCAAACTAACAGAAAAATAGCAAGGATGTAGGAAGAATTTGAATGTACTCTTTAACAAGATTCACCATTTTACATTTGCCCCATTTGATTTATTATTCTGAGTGTGTGTATGTGAGTGGGTGTGTACCCACATTATTGCCCTGAACAGTTCCAGATTAAATTATAGATATAGTGTGCCTTTATTCCTAAGTACTTCAGTGTATGTTTTATGAGAACAAGGGCACACTCATGCATAATCACACTACAATTAACAAAATCAGGAAATTTAATTGTGATACAGTACCACTGCCTAATCTGGAGTCCAAATTCAACTTTTGTTAGTGTTGTAATTACATGTTTTATACCCCTTCCAAGCCCCCTACCATCTGATACAACATATTTTTGTTGTCTCTTCAATGTGGATAGTTCTTTTTTTTTCTATAAACTTGGTATTTTTGGGGTACAGGTTGGTCATTAGGTAGAATGTCCCTCAATTTAGATTTTACTGATGTTTCCTCATCATTGAATTCAAATTATGCAATTTTTGGCAGAGATAACTGCAGAAAGTAATTTCAGTGGGTCTCATTATTGGTGATGTACCTCTGATCACCTACTTAAGGTGGCATCTGCCAGATTTTCCTCTTGTAATTGTTAAGTACTTTCAGGGAGCTACTCTGAGGCATCAGACTTTCACACACATACACTGCCCCCCCCCCCCCCCCGACTCTTGTTTGAGTCAGTTAATACTTGAGTCAGTTAATTGAATTCTGTAAACTTTGGCCTGCCCTAACCCACCCCAGTCTTCTCAAATCAGAGAAAATGTTAGGCTCTATTTGGTTCTCCATCTTTGCGTTATACAGCCTAAAAATTCTCTAGGCTGGCCAATTACGGAGATTTTTCTCATTTGTTCCCCTTCTTTCAAGGATCACTGTCCTATGCTGCCTGTTGTTTGATGTCTGAAAATCGTTTCATATATTTTGTCCAATTTTTTAGTTAATGTGGGAAGGTAAATCCTTCCCTGTTGTTCCATCATGGCTAAAAGCAGAAGTTACCTTTCAGTTTCTTAAAAGGAATACTGAATTATATATTACTTAGTGAGTATTTGCACTCAGATTCTTGAAAGTTCTAGTCCATGGTTGCTTTTTTAAAAAACTCTTTAAGATGTATGATGCCAATATTTTTCCTTTTCCCATATATTATTTGTTCTTTTTCTCAAGAGTGGGTAGTAATGAGTCACTTTTCTCATGTGTCCAGTTGTCATTTTTAGTATGTGAATTTCCAGAAAGTATACTTGGATTATAATTTAAAATATTTCCTACTATTTTGTTTTCTTTTTCAAGGTCTCCAGTTATTTGTATATTGGATTTTGGGGGACTTGGTTTCCACTTCAGTTGCTTTTCTTAGATTGCCTTTTATTTTTTCTCATTTAGTGATTTACTTGCCCTTTTTATCTCTTAGAAAGTTTTTATTTTACTCTCTCTGAGTGCCTATTTTAACTTATCTTTATATTTTAATATTTTTTCTTTTTCTTTTTATTCAATTTCTGTTCTTAGTTTTAAAATTTCTGAATCTCAATGCAAATACTCACCAAATAATATATAATTCAGAATTGTAGTTTGTTTATACATATGTGGTTTTTGTTTGCATGGGAGGTTGTCTTCACCTGAAATGTTTTGATTCTCTTATTTGTACTGTTTTTGTCTAATAGTAGCTTGGTATTGATGAAGACACTATCTTTGTGTTTGTGAACAGTGGCTTTTTGCAATAGTTTATTAAATTCCTCATTCAAGAATACCCTTTTTTGTCACTGAAGCAAAGTGCAATTTATTTAGTGGATAAATTTTTTAGTAGTGCTGAAGGAAGACTTGAGTCTTTTAATTTTCTTATATAAGATCTAAATTTCCCACTCTTTTTCCTAACACCCAGTTTCCAAAGACTATCTCTACCTGCCTGTTACCATCTTCTACTGCATTTCTTTTCCAAAATGAGCTCCTTGACTTTTGTGTTCATATTAAGTTCTCTCCCTATAGTCAGTGCTCTGATCTGCCAGAAGTGTTTATTATTATTTTTTGCACATAATCCAATCCCCTCTTCTGTCTTCTGTGCATTTTTTTCTGAATCACCTAGCTCTCTAAAAGGACTTGATGTGGGAGCCCGAAAGTGGAAATCACTGAAAAGTGGTTTATATTTTTCTTCTTACAGGTAATTTTGAAGTTTTATAGTGTTCTCTTTCTTTTCATTTTGCCTAAGACATGGGGTTTTTGTGGTGATATTTGTTCTAATTTTGATGTATATCGTTTTCTGGGACGATATGTAGAGAGGTTCAGGTTTAGGCAACTGTCAGTACTTTTGTTCTCTGTAAGCCTGGAAAATCTGCTTCATGAGAGCAATTAACATTTTTTTCTATGCTTTAACTAAAAAAAGATAATTTTGGACATTTTCTTGAATCAGAAAAATATTATGGCACATGACATGCCATTTGACCTTTTAAAATGGTTGGATTTTGCAAATAAGGGGCTTTGGAATTTTATTCTTTCACATAACAGATCAGCAGAGTCGTTTTACTATTTTTCATGTAAATTTTGAATTCCAGATTGTTCTTACACCTATGTGTGGGATGTCTATAAAATTAGGTTAAAGTTACTACATCATACCTTTTGGTGCTTTAATGAAATAGTGAATTATTGTTACTTGACCTTTTGAAAAGGTCAGTAGTACATTTTGTTTCATTTTTTTAAAGGACATTTAAATGTAATGAAAGTCAAAACTGCAATATTACCATGAAAGTAAAGGTTATGGGGTACATTTAATTGTGTTCCTCTATTTTTGAAACTGCTTTGAGGGAGTCTGCTAAAATTCTCGTGGTAATTGTTTTTCAAGAATTTTATTACTCTTTTTCATTTTATACTGTTGGAGTAAAAGATTATATTTCTGTTTGTCTTTTTCTGCTTACCTTTGCTCAGATTTCATGTGTATTATCCTGTTTAAGTTACAAAGTTTAAGCTGCTTACCCATTCACTTTCTCAAGAAAGTAAAATTGAAAATATTTCTCAGAGAACTGTCCTTTTCTCCTTAGAAAGACTCTTGAGTAAAACTTGGTATTTTCAAACGTATAGCTAGTGAATATTTAAGTTAAAATAAGTAATTTAAGTAACAATATTTTAGTGATTTTATTTATTAAAGGTCTGAATGTGGGAGAATTAAATACACTGATTTATGAAAATATTTCTCATGTCTATATTTAGATTATTTAAATGTATTACATTTTATTAAAATCTGGAAAATTAGATATGAAGCCTATAATGTATTGTATATTCTCATTTTACATTATTTTTTCCATATCAAAGCCGTTTGATGGAGTTACCTTTTTCATAAATTTATTTCCTAAGAAATGACATTTAAATTTCTTCTTTACGTCTGCATTAACCATTTCTTAGTATTGTGTTTATGTGAATGAATTTCTCTTTAGAAACAGTCCTATCTTCGTGTTTTGATTACCCAATAATTACAAAGTTTCTGACGTTTTTGAGTTATTTTCCCTTAAATGCAATATTCTGTTGCTTATTTTTTATCAAATATTTGGGTAAAGTTGATACCTTTTAGAAAGTAAATGAAAACATTGCCTTTTCTACGTGATTCTCTTTAACTTAACATTAAGTGAAAGATGAAAATTTGAACTTTTTTTTTACTATTCTCCACAGGGAAGAGATTTCCACCTTAGAATATTGTTGCCTAAAGATTTACAACTGAGGAATGCAAGGTGATGTGGGGTGTTGTTATTTACTGTACATGGATCTTGGCGGGTTGGGTTGGGCAGTCATTTATCTGGTATGAACTGATTGTAGTCATTAGAGTTTTGGGTAAAGTGCTTATTAATCAATCAACTGAAACATTTCTGGTTTCAATGTGCTTTGTAAATGGTATTCCCTAGTGCTGAAGTGCTTTGCAAAGGTAACATTCTCTAATTTTTTTTTTTTAAATTTAAAACAGTAAAAGGCAATTGTGTAAACTTCATTAACAAGTGAGAATATTTGGAGAATTCAAAGGAATTGGAAAACTTTGTTTCTCTTTTGACTGATGTCAATTTTGTGAATATGCAGTCTGTGGGACAACCCTCATTATCAGTTCTATCCAACAGGACATGTTGAGAAATTAAGTATCAACATGGTTGTTGGGATGGACAGCCTTCAGGGAATGTCAAGAGACTAGAAACGTAGGTAGTGCTGAAATCTCATTTCTGATCCTAAAAGAGGAGGGAGAATCCAGAGAGTTAGGAGTAAAACTGATAGGATTTTGTGACTGATCAGCAGTGGGAGGTAAGAGGGAAAGAGCAGGGAAGGCATGTTTTCAGGTTCTTAACTCCTGTCACTAAGCTGGAGAAGAGGTCACGGATGGAAGAAGTAGAAGAGGAATTGTTTTAAGACATGTCAGATGTGAAATACCAAGAGGAGACTTTCCGTAGGTAGTAGTGTTTTGGTGTGGAACTTGAGCGTAAGACTTGGAGTGGAGATACATGAGGAAATCACAGTAGGCATGGGATTTGCGGCCATAAATATGGGTAGACTTGCCAGTGCCTGCACGTATGGAGTGAGAAGAGAAAGCCAATGACAGCATCTCGAGGGCATACCAACATTTAAAGGACTAGTAAGTAAAGAGGACCTTGGAAGAAGTCTAAAGATTGACAAGAGAAGTAACAGGAAAACCTGGACAGTTGTCTCTGAAGCCAGATAAAGAGAAGCTTAAAGGGAGGATGGTTAACAGTGCTGAGTGCTGCAAAGGGATCAGGTTAGATTGAATAGGCTTCATGTAGTGGTGGAAGCTAGCTTGGTTGGGTTTTTGGAATAGGAAATGTAAATAGTATAAATTACTTTGAAGAACAGGAGTGGCTTTAGTGGAGGGTGTGTAGTCAACAAGAGTTATTATGTGTTGTTGTGGAAATTTTTAATGAGATTTGCTTGAGTAAGTTAATATTATGGAGGAAAAAACTGGCAGAAAATAAGGATACCACAGTGAAGGAATAATCATAGTGAATTGGTGTGACTGTTGGTGGCAAGGGGTGGGAAAGTATGCTTGGTGAGGGGATTTCCCAAGAGCAATTGAATGAGCTACTCTGCCACTCTTGAGAGTAGATAGTGTGTCAGTAGGGGTTAGCACACCAAGAGTAGAGAGGGTCGTGGGATGTTTGAAAAGGTCTTGCTTGGGAAAACTCAGACTTTCTCCTTCTAGATAAGTAGAAGCAATTCCTAGAAGAGTTACTTACCTAACAATATCGGGTGCACAGCTGAAGTGAATAAATGAACTTTAATTTACCACTATACAAATAAAAGTGTGTATCCTTAATCTGGAATTTGAAGACTATATTGCTACATATGCTTTCTCAAATACAGTTCTGTATATTATGATCAAAACTGTTGGTTTTATTTAACCTACCTTGGAGAAGAATTCAATTCAGTAGAAAACCTTGCTATGGGTATGGTAAAGTTTAAAAAAAAAAGTACTGTTTTGTTTACATGTCGTTTGCTGACTGCAGTTATATTTTGAAATAAAATTAGTACTGACAGTTTGAAGACATGATTTTCAACAGTACCAGTGGTAAAAATTTTATTAACTTGTCAGAATTACATTTATGTCATTCTTTTCTATGTAATGTACATGTTTGTGTTAGCATATAAATGTTTTTTCTCTTAATTCTGAACAATGAACAAACCATTTTGTTCCATTAAAATTTTAGATTACTATGTAGTTGGCAGCTGAGAACAATACTCAATGGATATCATCAAGTAGTACAACAGGTAAGTCCTTTAAAAGATTTATGTTTTAAGCGAGGGTAAGAAATTACTAAATCTCTTTTTAAAAGACCTATTTTGCGGACTGTTGTAATAAACTAGTTTCATAATTGCTGAATTCTGTAAGTTTCATCTCTACCAAATATTTTAAGGATCCATGTTTTACATAAAATGTTTCCTGTCTCAGACTCCTCATCACATTTCCAGGCAGCATTTGTGTCGAAACTGATTTCCATCCTTGATTTTTTAGGGTCTTCAAATGCATATACCCTATCCATATCCATCACTTTTTGAGTGATTTTTCTGTTGGAACTGAGTTAGAGATGGTACCTAAAAATCCCAGGACCCATTTAGGAGTTGTAGGGTAGCAGTGGCAAAAATTTGATTGTAATTCAAGATTAGCAACAGAAAGGTGGGGTGGAAATCACTTAGGATCATGTATGCCTACGTATTGAGAGTAGATGTAAAGGCAGGATTGGTGAAATAGGATTAATTTAGTTATTCTTTATTTTTTAAAATTTTGTAACTAAGTTTGTACTTTTGTCATCCTTCACACACTCCACCCACCTGCCCACTCCAATTCAAAATTTGTTAAAATTCTTAACATTTAGTTTCGTCTACCTGAAAATGCCTTTAAAGATTAGAGAAACAAACAAAAAATAGTTACTGAACAACTGAAAATAATGAAATGCCTCTTGTAGAAAAATAAATGTAAGTAGAACTGCCTTTCTTTTGATGCTTTATTCATTTGTATGTTTTTCCTGATTTCCTTTATTTTCTCTTATCTTAAAGCAGGTTATTATCTTTGGTAACTGACAGTGACATTCATACTCACTTAAAGCTTTACTGAACCACAAAAAAATACAGGAGATAAACTATTTGATTTGTAGAATGTAGGCTGTCTTTGCTGGCAGTATAATTACAGCAGATTTTTAAGGGAATGTTTAAATTATTTCTCTTTGTTTTCTCTCCACTGCCCCCACCGCATCCACTGTGACTGTATCAAATACTAAAGTTTAAGAAATAAATCTAATGAGCTATGTGAATAGCTTGAAGAAAACTTGTTAATAAAGACTAAGAATAATAATCAGCTCTATAACAGTTTTTCTCCACCAGTTCACCAAGAGGGTTCCTAGAAAAAGTTGCAGTTACTTAATTCCTCCCTGTCTTCCAGTTGGTCACATAGAACCCAGTGTTAGTTTGAGTCTTTGTTTTATTCCGAAGTCCTGGTGAATATTACTATTCTTTCCTGGTATCATTTTTAACTTTAGTAATTATGGGTCGGGGGGGGGCAACAGCCTTTTTCTTTGATGGGCCAGATAGTAAATTTGTCAGGTTTTGTGGATCCTAAGGTCTGTCATAATCACTCAGCTCTGCCCTTGTAGCACCGAAGCAGTCTTGACAAGAGGTAAATGAGTAGGCGTGGTTGCATTTCATTACAACTCTATTTACAGAAACAGCTCTTGATCTGGACTCAGTCTCTGGGCTGTAGTTTGCACATCTTTGATATAATGTATTACCATCTCTAGTAAACTATGGGGAAAATACTGTATAGAAGAAGGGAAAGTCAAAGATTGGTTCTACAAACGTGTGCCCACCCAAAGCTGTGTTAAGATGTGAATCATATATTTCATGTATTGTTGAAATATCTGAGATTACTATTTTTCTCATCTAAAAACAGTGAATTTACATATCAACTTTGTTCAGAACCGTGGTGGTAGTCCAGGGCCTCAGAAAAAGTAACAAATACATTATTTTGATTTCAAGTAGAGGAATGATGTAGAGATTTGTCTAAGAAAGCAATTTTAAATGAGATTTATTTTTGCCTTCTTTTATTCTGTAGTTATTTTCTTTGAAGAATCAAAGATTTCTAGGAAATGGAACCATGACTTGAATATTCATTCTACTTCAGAAATTACTTCCTTTTTACCATTTTATTATAATGATTTTACCTTATTGAAAGATTGATTCCTTTTGAATTAATATGGGTTGGTTGTAAAAGGACAAAATTAACAATTATAGGTAGCCTTTAAGGTCAAGGAAAACATTAAAATAGACAATACTTTGACTGCTAATTCATTGCTCTAACTAGATTTTTTAATTGTATAGACTTGCCTGATTTTTATGTTTTATGCTCCTCTTGACACTCCTTTCATTCATACTGTCTTTTTCCCCCTTAATAGTGATGTGGTTTGCTAGATTTATTAAACTTGGCAATAATTAGTGCTGAAGAAATGAGTGTGTGAGATTTTAAGTGACATTCTTATATAATTCAGTATATCTCACCAAAACAGATTTGAGGGCTTTATTTCTCTTTAAGAATGAAATTGGTAGGAATAGTAGGGATAATGATCAATACTTCAGTTCTTACCATTTTAAGACAGATATAGCTAGTTTTTTTCATATTCACATGGACTAGGATTTTACTTCAACTTCAGTGCATGGAATATTCATTGTACATATGAAAATTAATTGGAAATGTTGTTTTGATCTAGAGAATGCAGCACTCTCCTGATCTAATGAGCTTTATGATGGAGTTGAAGATGGTTTTGGTAAGGATATGTTTTCTAACCCTGTTATGATATATAACTTTTGTATACAACTGAAGATTTCTGAAAAGTTTGTTAGGCTTAATTACACACATATGTTACATATCATAATTGATCATTTGATTAATTATGCATAAAATACTTGATTATTTAGTTTATCCTATGGACATTTTATTATTTAGAACAGAATTTTATTATGCAAGTTTTCAACATAAACAGAAGAGGGAAGACTTTAGTGACTATTCATGGGCCTATGACCTAACTTCTAAATTTTGCCAGTCATATTTCTTCCCCTACTCTTAGAACAAAGAGAGTGGAGTATTTTAAAGGAAACTCTGGATTTTGTATCCATACCTCCATAAATACGTCAGTGTATACTTTAACACCTAAGTGCTTTTTGTCTGTTTTAAAATGTGCTGTCATGAAGGGAGGTGGGTAGCTCAGTGGTAGAGCTCGTGTTAAGCATGCACAGTGTCCTGAGTTCAATCCCCAGGACCTGATCCATTAAAAAAAAACAAAACAAAACAAAGTAAAATTTTAAACAAGTAAAGTTTCAATTTAAAAAATGCTGTTATAACCCCAGCAAAATTAGTGTTAATTCCTCATAACTGCTTTGTTTGTATCAGCATACAAACAAGGTACACACGTTATATTCAGTTGATACGTCTCTTAAGTCTCTATGTTCCTCCTGTATAGCAGCACCTCCTTTTCTCCTTATCCCTTTTTTTTCCCATGCCACCTACTTACTGAGTAAACCAGATTTTGTGTCTTATAAAATTTCCTACATTCTAGATTTGATATATTAGATATTCATGGTACCTTTTAACTTATTTGTCTACCTTTTTTTATAATCTGGCAGTTAGATCTAGAGAGTCTCAACAGAGTTGGATTTATTTGTTCTGGCAAGACTACTTTGTGTGCTGTATTTCTAACTTTGCATCAGGAGGCATATAGTGTCTGATAGCTCCTCTTGTAGTAGGGTTAAGATTGATCAATAGGTTTAGGTGCATCCAGTACAAAGTTTCCCATCAGCCTGTCACCTGATGATTTTAGCATCCAATGATGGTCATTGCCTATATCCAGTATTTCATTAGGGCTTCAAGTGGTGATTTTATAAAATCTGTTGCCTACGTTTATTAGCTGAAAATCTTTTACAGAGAACAACTTACTCTCATCAGTTATTTGGTTAATTTGAGGTGTAGCTTTCACTGGAGAGAGAGAATAAGTGCTTGTTTCTTGTCCCCTCCCTTTCTTTAAAGTCAATTTTTAGAATAATGAGTTGGTGCTTAGCAACTGTCAAAGGGAACTAGTGATTATTTTCTTTTTTTAGTATTATTATGAACTCATGGGTTTTTATATACTTGACTAACTTTAATCCATTGCAATCATTATTATTTTCAGTGCTTAAATTGTACCATTTTTGGTCAGTGTAAGCGCCTTCATGTTGGCTCCTGAGTTCTTTTAACACAACCCAAGCTTTGCTTTATGACACTGGTTGCCCCAGTTTCATTAACTCATCCTATTGCAGAACTGTGATCAGTCACTCTTCCAAAGACCCATAGTTTCTTTGTAGAAAATGGTATTTGGATCCCACAGTCTGAAACTGGAGTGTTCATTGCTATTACTTCTAGGCCTTTTCAGCAGACAAAGCTAGAAAAAAGTACTGTTTAAGAAAATAATTAAGAGTTTGTTTCAGTATTTTCAGTTCAAATTTGGCATTATAGGGATTTTACTTTGATTTTATGCTTATGTCTCTTTTCTCTTAAATCTGAAAATCTTCGTTTCTAATATTAACATTTTATTACGTTTTTACTTGTTATGTTTTACTTACACTTTTCTTGTATCTATAAAATATTTCTTCATATTTGTTATACAAAATTACAATACCAATAATTCCTACTAGCAATATATTGAACTAACAACTGAAAGCAGTTTGATTTTTTTTGTGGTTCTTTTTGAAGACTTTTTATTGTTAGCAGCAGCTGTCACGTATTGAGCTGCTAGATTTGAGTCCTCTTCTTAATCCTCAGAACAACCCTCTAAGGTGGGACTTTGGTAAAATGTTTGGGATCAAAATAAAGAGTATAAAATCAACTTCTGAAGCTTAATTTTGACTTATAAATTTGTAAACCCTAATAAGGATTATCAAAACTGGTTATAAATTTTGTCAAAGGCCAAAATACGATAACCTTACTTACAGAAGATACGATGAAGTGAAGTTATTGTGGTTTATATCCCCTTGACATTGGACAAAAGTTTGAAAAGTTTCTTGTATCTTTTTATTATAATTTTAATAAGCTATACAAATAGAAGGACTAAGGGAACCAGGGTAAAACTACATATACTGTGACCCATCAAGCTTTGTTACTGAAGCTAGCTTTATTAGGTTGCAAGCATGGCTCTATTGGCCATTTAATTTTGAAGTAATACTCCTTAATTTAAAACTAAAATAAAATATTGAGATTGATGTCTGATTCACAGTGTTCTAATTAGTACATTTGTTATTGCATTTCTGAATAAAATGAGATCCTGTGTTTTTAGCTTTCTTAGAAATTATGGACAGAGTTAATGATGTTATTGCACATTTATGACTGTACCTAAAAATATAAGAATTATTAGTTTATTAGATTGTGTTGTCAGTAATAGGTTCATTTAATATAATCACTGGTGCAAGTATTGAGAATGTTGCCCAAATGAAATCAGTAACTGCTGAATTTAGGAAACTGTAAATCTTGCATGGAGTTTTCTAGTAATAAGTAGGCATATAGTAGGAGTTTGGTATATATTTAATAAATGAACAATTGTATTTAAAAAAAAACTCTGTGAGGTAGATTAATTTTTTTGGAGCTGAGTCACTGAGTGCTTAAGGCCTTAAAACTAGGAAGTGTTTAAAGTTAGGATTTAAAACCTGTTTGTAAAGCCTGTGTTCTTTCTTCTGTGTTCCTTTGCTTACTTCTCCACAAAGAAGGCTTTGCTTCTCCTTTGCCTGTCTCTCTTACGGTTTTAGAATAGGAATAACTTGTCTAACCCAAGGTTGAAGGCAGAGTTTACAAGTGTCATAAACCAGATTAAAATACATTTTTAGTATTATCTAAATTTACTTTTACCTTCATTATATGTGGATAGCTGTAATTAATATTTTTGAATTGAAAAAATTTTCAAATGAAATACCATGTAGCTGTTACAAGTATAAGTACAGGAACTAGACTGACTATCACTATCATTTTTAGTAACAGGATAATTTTAAGTACAAATTTATTTTTAAAGACCATCAGGGTATTTACATATAGCATTAGGTATTTAAGTTTATAAAAAAGGGCCGTATATCCTTGTCTTGTAGGGACTTCCCTTCTAATTCAAGCTGACATTCTGAGCTTCACAAACCTGCTTCACAATTTTATTTTTAACCTAAAGCAGATTTAGAACTGTATTAAAGTAGTTTCAGTAAATAGTTCTGATTTTGAAATGCTGTTTTATAAAAATGTATTCTTTCTAGTGTTATCTTAATTTAATAGTGTCCAGTCCTTGTTTAAGAAAAGGATAAGGACTAATAGATTAAACATATACTCAAATGAATAAAAATCTATACTTTTTATTAGGGTTGCCAGAAATATTTAAAGCTTTTTATACTTGTTCCCACATGGTTTTGTTATATCTGATTTTTTAAAATTTTATTTCTTTACTTTTTACAACACCGTTTGATAATCCAGACCATATGAACATCTGTGTAATTCATAGATACATTTATTTTTAGTTCCCAAATAAGATATTTGTCTAGGTTAGCACCTTTGAAGTAATTGGTAATTTTTAGCCTCGGCAATTCTAGTGATGTTTGTATTGCTTATTAAAAAAAATGTAAATTTTAGTTTTGTTTGGGGGAACATAAACCATCTTAAAGATATCATAGGTGGGCTTAGCAGGGAAATGAACTGTGATCTAGCCAGATAGATGGCAAAACACTTAGCTCATCTGGGAGCAATACAGAATGTAAGTCAGTAAAAGAAAATTAACAGGTAAGTTAATTTTGAAGAGGTTTTGTTTGTAAGAAAGTGATTCATAACTGTGTACAAATATATCAGTCTAGGCAGTGTACATAGAGTTCAGGCTTTAATTCTTTAACAGTATGTGTTTTGTCTATCAAACGCTCTATCTACAGGGGTAGAAAAATAGTGAAGCCTTGAGGATGAGTTTTTTCTTTTTGAACTTTTCTCATCTCTGATAGGCATAGTAATCTAGGAGAATATTAAAGTCTTAAGTTTATATGGTATAATAATTGACATTTTTACATGACCTTTAGTGCAGTCCTTTAACTTTTTCATGTCTCTTTTTTTATAAGGAAGGAAATGAATTAGCTGGATTTTCTATAAAAATAATGGCCACTTTAGTTAGGCACAACGATTATAAAATTGTATTTTGTAATCAGGTACTAATAATTCATTGGCTAGCATTCCAGAACTGATTCAGGCTTTTTCTTTTAAATAGGAGGTTGCTTTAAAGAATAAACAAGAGCTACCTGTCCTACCTCCTCCTCCCCAGTACTACTCAAGCCTCATTGAAGAGATAGGAGCTCTTGGTTGGGATAAGTATGTCTATTTTAAAATATGATTTAGAAAAGCCTCTCTCTTACACGTTATAATTTAGTGTATTTATAGTTTTAGCAATTTATTTTGTACCTATTTTTAGTCAAAGTGTTTCATTGTAATTAGAGTATCTGATCCTTATTATGGCTATGAATTAAGGTGTATCATCATAAAAAAAATTGACCTACAAGGTAAACTACTAAATGTAACTTGGAAAAAGTAATGTTTTTATATACACAGTAAGATATTACCATATTTTCACTGAACATGTAACATTTTCTTTTCTCTTTCACTTTTAGTGATACATAATTGACAAAATTATATCATATCTAAAGTGTACAATGTGAAGATTTGATATACCTATACGTTGTGAAAGGATTCCTACAATTGCAGTAATCAGTATATCCAATATCTCATTATTTGCCTTTTTTTGACCTTTTTTTTTTTTAACTTTACAGAATTTAAAAAAAAATTTTTTTATTGAAGTACAGTAAGTTACAATGTGCCAATTTCTGGTGTACTGCACAATGTCCCAGTCATGTATATACATACATATATTTGTTTTCATACTCTTTTTTTGTAAAAGATTATTACAAAGTATTGAGTTTAGTTCCCTATGCTATACGGAAGAAATTTGGTTTTTTTATATCTATTTTTATATACAGTGGTTAACATTTGCAAATATCACTCAAATTTATCCTTCCCACCCCCTTTCCCCCGGTAAACGTAAGATTGTTTACTATCTGTCTGCGAGTCTGTTCCTGTTTTGTAGATGAGTTCATTAGTGCCCTCTTTTTTTCTTTTTTTTTTATATTCCACATATGAGTGATATCATAAGGTATTTTTCTTTCTCTTTCTGGCTTACTTCACTTAGAATGACGATCTGTAGGTCCATCTGTGTTGCTGTAAATGGCATTATTTTATTCTTTTTTTTGTGACTGAGTAGTATTCCATTGTATAAATATACCAGAACTTCTTTATGTAGTCATCTGTCGATGGACATTTAGGTTGCTTCCATGTCTTGGCTACTGTATATAGTGCTTCTATGAACATTGGGGTGCTCTATCTTTTTGAATTAGAGTTCCCTTCAGATATATGCCCAGGAGTGAGATTGCTGGATCATATAGTAAGTCTATTTTTAGTTTTTTGAGGACTCTCCATACTGTTTTCCGTAACAGCTGCTCCAAACTACATTGCCACCAACAGTGTAGGAGGGTTTTCTTCTCTATAGCCTCTCCAGCATTTATCATTTGTGGACTTCTGAATGATGGCCATTCTGACTGGTGTGCAGTGATACCTTATTGTAGTTTTGATTTTCATTACTCTGATAGTGATATTGAGCATTTTTTCATGTGCCTATTGGCCATTTGTATGTGTTCATTGGAGAATTGCTTGTTTAGGTCTTCTGCCCATTTTCGGATTGGGTTTTTGTTGTTGTTGTTGTATGAGCTGTTTATATGTTCTGGAAATTAAACCTTTGTCAGTTGCATCATTTGCAAGCATTTTCTCCCATTCCGTAGGTTGTTGTTTTGTTTTACTTAAACAGTTTCCTTTCTATGCAAAAGCTTGTAAGTGTAATTAGGTCCCATTTGTTTATTTTTGCTCTTATTTCTATTGCCTGGGTAGACTGCCCTAGGAGAACATAGCTAAGATTTATACCAGAGAATGTTTGCCTGTGTTTTCTTCTAGGAGGTTTATTGTGCCTTTTCTTATATATTGAAGTCTTTAAGCCATTTTGAGTTTATTTTTGTGTGTGGTGTGAAGTGTTCTGACTTCGTTGACTTACATGCAACTATACAGCTTTTCCAACACCACTTGCTGAAGAGACTGTTTTCACTCCATTGTATATTCTTGCCCCCTTTGTCAAAGATGAATTGATCATAGGTCTGTGGGTTTATTTCTGGGCTCTATTCTGTTCCATTGATCTGTATGTCTGCTTTTATGTCAGTACTACACTGTTTTGATTTCTGTAGCTCTGTACTATTGTCTGAAGTCTAGGAGGGTTATTCCTCCAGCTTTTTTCCTTTTCTTCAATATCGCTTTAGCAGTTCTGGGTCTTTTGCGATTCTATGTAAATTTTAGGATTATTTGTTCTGGTTCCGTGAAAAATGTCCTGGGTAATTTGATAGGGATCACATTAAATCTGTAGATTGCCTTGGGCACTATGACCATTTTAACGATATTGATTCTTCCAGTCCAAGAACATGTGATATCTTTTTTCAGTTCTCTAAATCATCTTTAATTTCCTTAATCAGTATTTCATAGTTCTCCTTGTATAAGTCTTTCACCTCTTTGGTCCGATTTATTCCTCAGTATTTATTGTTTTGGATGCAATTTTTAAATGGATGGTTTCTTTACTTTCTTTTCCTGCTGTTGTTAGTATAAAGAAGTGCAACTGCCTGACTTTTTTGGGGTCAGTTTTCTTGTTGCTGTTATGGAGGGGAGAATTTTAGGGACTTCTGATTGCCATTTGCATTGACATCACCCAGTATATTTAGTTTTATACCTGCCATCTTGCTATATGTTTTCTATTTATTTCACTAATTTTGTATTTTTTCTTTTCATATGCCTTAGAATTAATCACACAGTTTTATTATATTTTTCTTTCTCTTGATTTGTTAGGTATACTTTTTTTTTTTTTTTTTTTTTACTATTAGAGGTTACCTTAGAGATTACAACGTTGTAATACATTTGCCATACATATGGCAAAACCTATGTTGTTACCTTTACCAATTTTCTTGTATTGCGAGGATCTAAAACTCTTTAATGCATTTTCTTCCCTTTCACTTGGCTGTGTTATTGTTATAATGCATTTTAACTCTATATTTAAATTTGACAAACTTTTTTGTTATTCTTAAAGCAGTATTTTTATACATACACAAATAATTATTATTCCCAGGGTTCTTCATTCCTTCCCTCCTGCATTTCTATCCTTCTGTCTAGAATAATTTTCCTCCTGGATAAAGAATTCTTTTTAGTATTTTTTATGGAGGTATGATTGACGTATAACATTATATTAGTTTCAGGTGTAGAACGTAATTATTAGATATATATGTATTATGAAAGCATCACCACAACAAGTCTAATTAATAGTTAACATCCATAACCACACATAGTTATATTTTTTTTTTCTTGTGATGGTAATTTTGAAAATTTATTGCTCTCTTAGCAACTTTCGGATATACAATAGCACTGACCTTTGAACAACACAGGTCCTTATGTGTGGGTTTTTTTTTTCTTTTTCAATGAATATGTACTACAGTGCTATACAGTATACAGTCGGTTGAATCTGTGAGTGTGGAACTGCAGATATGGAGGGCTAGCTGTAAAATTATAGGTAGGTTTCTGACTCCGTTGTGGGGGGAGTTGGTGCCCCTAACCCCCAAGTTGTTCAAGAATCAACTGTTCAATATTATTAACTAAGTCACTATGCTGTACATTACATCTGTATTAATTATTTATTTTCTAACTGGAAGTCCATACCTTTTGACCTTCACTCATTTCATCCACCACCTATGCCAACCACCAGTCTGTCTCTGTATCTATGAATTCAGTTGTTTTTTTTTTTTTAAGATGTCACATATAAGTGAGATCACCCAGTATTTGTGTTTTTCTGTCTGACTTATTTCTCTTAGCTTAATGCCCTCAAGATCTATCCATGTTGTTTTCTTTTTTAATGGGTGAAAAGTATTCCATTGTGTATATATATGTGTCTGTGTTTTCTTTATCCATTTTTTTATCAGTGGACAGTTAGGTTGTTCCCATGTTTTGGGTATTGTAAATCATGCTACAGTGAACATAGGTATGCAGATACCTCTGTGACATTGTGATTTTGTTTCCTTCGGTTATATACCCAGAAGTGGAATTACTGGATATATGGAAGTTCCAGTTTTAGTTTTAGAGTGCATACAGATTTGCATCTTCCTTCTGGATTTTTTCTCTTACAATTTTAATGTTTCTTTTTGTGTCTAGTAATATGTCTTGCCTTGATGTCTACTTTGTGAGATATTGGTATAACTTTGCTAGATTTTAATGCTATGTTGAAATTCTCCATCGTTTTCTCTATTTTTTTGTAATTATCTTAGGATAATTTTCTACCTACTCTTGTAGTCTAGATCCCCTGAAGTCTTGTTTGTTTTTTTTTTTTTTTTTTCCTTGTGGTTTTCTGTCATGTAGTCACGGATCTTGGCATTCCTAGGAGTTTTATTAATTTTTTAAAAATAGATTTAATTTTTTTTTTTAGAGTGGTTTTAAGTTCACAGCAAAACTGAGAGGAGGTACCTAGATTTTCCATATACTTTCTGCCCCCAAATACACGCATAGACTCTCCTTATTGGTATCCCCTGTCAGAGTGGTACATTTGTTGCAATGGCTGCACCTACACTGACACGCTGTTATTGCCCCAGAACCAAAGTTTGCATTAGGATTTACTCTTGACGATGTACTTTTTTGGGTTTGGACATGGCGTGTATCCACCATTATAGTGTCATACACAGCAGTTTCACTGCCCTGAAAGTCATTTATGTTCCACCTGTTCATCCCTCTCTCTCCCCTAACCCCTGGCAACCACTGCTCTTTTTAACTGTCTCCAAAGTTTTGCCTTTTCCAGAATATCATGTGGTTGGAATCACACATTATGAAGCCTTTTTCAGATTGACTCATTTTACTTAATGATATGTTTTTAAATTTCCTCTCAGTCTTTTCATGGCTCATTAGCTCATTTGTTTTTAGCACTGAGTAGTATTCCATTGTCTAGATTATCCCCGGTTTATCCATTCACCTGCTGAAGAACATCTTGGTTGCTTCCAAGTTTTGGCAGTTATGAATAAAGCTGCTGTAAACATCTCTGTACAGGTTTTTCCTGTGGATGTAATTTTTCAACTCTGTTGAATAAATACCAAGGCCTGGACTTTTCTTTTTTTTAACAGTAAACAGTAAAGGGTTTTTCTTTGTTTTCATGGGGACTTTTTTCCACTGGTGGGCTCTAAATTCTAATTATTTTCTCCTCAGTATTATGAGATTTCTAAATATTATCCTTTGTTTTTCATTGGCTTTCTGCTTGACTTTTTATCCTCTTATCTCTTGCAATTTAAGGATTTATCAAAAGTTTTGATGGAGAATTGCCAGAATGTTTTTAGGCCAAGGTCTCTGACCCTACATTTTCACAAGATTCTGGTCCTTAAAGTCTGCTATTTTTCCACTAGATTCTGGCCTTTTAAGTCTGTTATTTTTATTTCTCTGTCTTCAAGAGATTGTCAGAAATGCTGTTAGATTTGGTTTTTTATGTGTTTTGGGTTTTTTTGCTACTTAACTCATAGCTCTCTGTCTGCACTGTTTGCCCAGATCCTCCTTGCCTTGCCCTGTGCCCAGAATTGGTAAATACCCTGAGGGAAAAATGGCTGAAGTGTTGGCTTACCTCTTCTTTGTTCCCCCTTCTTCAGGACCTTGGCACTTCAAGTCCTGGTTGCCTTAGCAGTTCTTTGATGCCTTCAAACTTTTTTTTTTCTTCCTTTTCCATTTTATCAGACCACTCTAGTTGTTCTCAGTGGGAGTTTTGTTCTGTAGTAAGGTACTCCATTTTAGCCAGAAATGGATGATGCATATAGTTTTAAATGTGCTATTTAAGATTTTATTGAGGACTGGTTAATGTTTATTCATGAGCTTATGCTTTATTTGATAAGGCATCATTCCTGAATAGGATTTGAGATGGATGAAATCTTTTTAATAAAATTTAGCAAAACCCTGGAGGGGAGAGACAGAAGACAAGTAATGAATTGAGATGCCCAAGTCACAGTTCTGCTGAGGTTATTAAGATTTGTTTTGAGGCATTGATGTCATGGACCTGGTCATTCTTTGAATTTAAAGTGATAGAAAAGAGAAAGGTTATTTTGTCTTATTTTCAAATGGTTAAATGTGAAGATTTTGGTGTTTAGAGGATAGTTAAGAATGTAGGAAGGGTTTGAGAAGGGAAGAAGTGTTCTTCTAGTTTTATTTCTGTTATTTTGATACAATGAATTTGAGGCAGTTTTCTAAGTAGATGTGACATGATTCGGAGAACTCTAGTAATGAAAATTAATTGAAGCACTGAGTATGTAGATACCAGATTTTTAAATCATTTATTTTTTTCCACCTATTACTTATTGAATGCCTGCAGTGTAAGATATTGAAGATACACAAACAAGACAAGATTCCTCAAGAAACTTAAATAGTCGAGTCAGAATTTAAGTAGATGGTCCCGGTAGTACTTACTTCTAACTGTGATAAGTACTATGGAATATACTCATTGGATTTTTTGAGAACTGTTAGTAACAAAGTTATAAGAGAAATAGTGCAAGTGTATGAAATATTTTATGGAATATTTTATGGAATAAATGCTTTTATAGATAGAGCGTATTGACTTTTGCTTTGTACACATTGTTCTGATGTGGGAGAGAAAGGAACGCATCTCTAACTTAGGTAATAGATGAAAGCCAAAGGTAAGGATATAAACACCTCTGCTGTAGCTTTCGCCGCAATATAAATGTTTGTCTGCCTCTTAGACTCAGATTATTATATGTAGGAACTTCCATGTATAAGTTTCTGTTGTATACCACTGACTGCTAGCCACTTTATAGAATTCTTATTAGAATAAGTTTCAAGATAAATATGTTTATTCCCAACTTTGTGTATGAGATGAGTGTATATTACAAAGCTGGCTGTGTAACGGTGCTCATGCATTTGGTGTGAATGATGCTCCCTGGAGTTGTGCTATCAGGATAACTCTGATATGGACTCTTTGTAAAGTTCCCTCAAGTACTCGGACATAGTCATACTTCGAGGGGTAACCAAATATCATTATGGATAAAATTGGCCAAATGCAAAATGATACCTTCAGAATCTGTTGCTTAGATTTGTGAAAGATCATAGTTTAATTATAGTGATAGAGTGCATAATCAAATTAGAATATACTTGCTGTTACCTAATTATTTGTTTGTAGTTTTTACAAATAAATAATATGTTAGCAGAAAAGTTGTCTACATGGATTGTGAGAAGCCAAATAAGATTATGTTAGTATTTATCCAACACTGGCAAAGTTAAGAAAATCTTCTTTCAATTTTATTTTTGACTTAATTCTTAAATCAGGTCTGGTATACTGATACACTGATAATACTAGATTTCAGGACCATCAAAGCTGAAAATGAGACCTGAACTCTGCTGTCCCCATATTAGAATTGCTACCTTTTGAGGCCCTGCCTGAGCAGCTGCCTAGCTTCTTAATTTAAATTATCTTTTAAAATGACACACATTATGATTTGTGTGACAAATTGATTTAAATGGATTTTCAGAATCTTCATAATTCCTAGACCATGTCAATATGTCTATATTTTACTTACACTCTAAATAGTAATCTTGTAGGTTTGATAGTGTAATAGTAAAAATCTGATAATAAAAGAAAAATCTCTAAGATAAGGAAGACCTTGCTGTGTTTTTAAATTACATACTTGACATATCTAATTAACTCTATAGGATCAGGCATTATCAAAAATTAAGTTAGAAAAAAGAAATATGTAAAATATGATCGAAATCTTTGCATTTTCCCCTATATTCACATACTTCTTTTAAAAAAACAGAAATGACTTTTTTTAAAAACTGAAATGAATTAGTAGCTGACCTTAAGTTTGATTAGTATTATTGTAGTTTCTATACTTGTTTCAACTTCTGTAAAAACAAGTTGTCCTAAGGGTAATATGAAGTTGTCGATGATTTTCGTGTTACACTGGCTCACAAAAGTGAGTGATGCAAAAAAGTGTCTTGATGGATTTCTGTTAATTTCTGTTTGTGGTGTTTTACAGAATGGCTCATTAAAACAATAAGAATTAAACAGAATCCTTGAGGTTTAACAGGATTTTCTGTTTGGTATTAATAATATCCTGAGGTTGAAAGTAGTGTTTGCTTTATAGAATGGCTGATCTATATCCCACTTTAACTAGGTTAGTCCTGTCTTGTGCCTTATTCTGGCCCTTTTCAGCCTCAAAAGTGTCCCAGTTTGAAAGAAATGCCTAGCCACTTATAGGATATCTTCTGTTTATTTTAATAGTCATGTGGCCTAAGATAATTCAGAGATTAAATGGTTCTAATAGGGGGTAGTAATCTGATGGTTTTGTCCTTTTTAGATAGCATATTTATCAGTTAGAGTGAGTAGAATTAAGCTATTTGGTCTTTCAAATTTGTGAGAGAAAGGGCTGAGTTTTACTAAATTTGTTGTGTTGCTGAAAGATTGTCAGTATTTATTAAATTAGATTTTTAATTAAGTCCATTATTTTGGTATTGGACTTACAGAAATTGTCACCATCAATGAAGTAATTCTCAATGCATTTCAAGGAACTATATAGCATATTGGGGAAAATGGAGATACTTTTTAATAAATTAATTCCAGTAACTAGACAAGGGTTTTTAATGATGGCTTTTCAGCTATGTGACCTGGAGTAAGTAACGTAACCTCTCAGGGCCACATTTTCTTCATTTTTCAGATACTTAGTAATGAGGGTTGAAAAGAAACATGAGTTATGTGACTCAGATAATCCCTTCTGTAAAGTAAGTATAAAGTTATTAAGACATTAGTTCACCAAAAAATGTCAGACTATATGTGAGTTTTACAGCACTTAATTAGTGTTATGATTTCATTATAACCAGTAATGATAATTTTTGTTGTATAAATGCATAAGAACATAGATAATGAAAGTATGATTTTCATTCTAAATTACCTTTATAAATAGAGTGCTTTTTCCTCATGCATATATCCAAATCATTGAATGCAGATTATCTAATAGTGGAAAAATTGTCTTTCTAAATTGGTGATGTTTATAGTATCTAAACAGAATTTGCATTTAGTTATTTAAAACTTAACATGTGAATCAGTAAATGAACCAGTCTGCCAGTAGCTTGTCTATGTTCATATAATATATATAGAGCACTAACACTTTCATAGATACATAAAACTTTCATTTACCTTAAAACTTACTTGATTGGGAGGCAGAAACTTTCATAAAAAAAAAAGCAGTATGAGAATTTTGAGAAAGATGGTCCTTTTAGGCTAAAGATAATTTAGGAAGGTTCTTAGAGGAGGTGGATATTGGGAAAGCTTGGAAGGAATGTGGAAAGCCTTAAAGGGAATGGTGGGGGCAGGACTGTAGTGATGGAAACGTGCAGTTCATTCTTGGACTTTGGAGTGGATCAGTTGCTCTCATAAGAGGATAAGTATCAGAGCCAGACTGGAAGGTCTTGACTGGTATACTAGGGATTCTTTATATTCAGGTGATGGGGACTCACTGAATATTTTTGAACAAGGGGTTGATATGATTAAAAATATGCTTAGGAAGATTAGTTAATAGAAAGCAGGCTAGGTTGGTATACAGAAGAGACAGGAAGTAAAAATGTCAGTTAGGTTTTTTGAAGTAGTTAATGCTTCAGACTTGAGAGTAGAAATGGAAACTTTGATACTTTAGTAAAACATGAAGGTCTTCAGTCTGACTTTTGACATTATTACTACATAAATGCATCTAGATATTTAAAGAGAAGAAAAGCTGTGTAACTTAAGCTTTTGGTCAAAATAAGTACAATATCTCAAGAGATATAAAGCACATTCATTCTGTTCTTCTGTACTGATAACATTCACCTATTAACAGGAACAACAAAAACCTCTCTGAAGCTTAAGTATTAATACCCTTTTCAGATGTTTAAAAAAATAGCTGTTGAAGTTTAGTGCCATTTTAGTTATTGTAGGCAGTAAAGAAATGCGGTAAATGATAAATGTGAAGTAAAGTACAAAAAGTATTCTATTTTATTTCTTCAGATTTTTTATTTATAGTTTTATATTTTCTTAGTCAAATTTAGAATATGTCTAGCTAAGTAATAATACCTAAATTCCTTCTAAATATAAATTTGAAATGTGATTTTTCAAAAATTTAAACTTTCCAATGATGAAATTTTTCTAAATGTATTATTTAAATGAATAGAAATTATTTCATATTGTCTGAATTGAGATATCCAACTTAACAATAAAACAGAACATTTGAAATAGCCTTTTTTTAAGAAAAATTGATTTTGATATTACTTGTGAGAGCTTATTACTGTTTTTCCCCTTTAATAGCTCTTCCATCGACCAAACATTAAGGTATTCTTTTCTACTAAAGGTATTATTTTCTATCATAAATAGATAGAAATATGCTTATTAGTTAAGGTACAGGCTGAGCTGTTGTTAACAAAGAGAACACCAAATTCTCAGTGTTTTAAACAAGATAGAATTTTATTCATCATTCAACAGCTCAGAGGTAGGCAGGTGGTCAAGAGTGAGTTGGTGGCTTTGTTTCACAAGGTCATCCAAGAGCCCGGGTTTCTTTTATTTGCTTTTCAACCATCCACTGTCTGCATTGTTCAGCATAGTAGCCACATGTAACTATTGACATTTATATTTAAATTAACTTAAATTAGAAATTTAACGTTCATTGTAGTTAAAGTCCTCCATAGCTACACCTGGCTGGTGACTACTGTTTTGGACAGTGCAGATGTAGAATACCCACATCACTGCAGCAAGTTCTGTTGGTCAGATCTGCACTAAGAGAGTTGTTGTTGTCTGCACAGTCTTTGCTGGCTCAAACTGGCCTAAGTTGTAGTCTACAGGAAGGGAAAATGGGAGGGTCAGGGAGAGGGGCAGCCACAGTTTTGTTATAAATGATCCAAAGGATGCATATATCACTTCTGCTTACAGCACATTGGCCAAAATTTGGTGATATGCTAACACCCAAGGGCAATTGTAAGAGTTGCTGTCTGGATGGATTGGA
Organism: Camelus dromedarius; assembly: GCF_036321535.1. Classification (NCBI taxonomy): domain Eukaryota; kingdom Metazoa; phylum Chordata; class Mammalia; order Artiodactyla; family Camelidae; genus Camelus; species Camelus dromedarius. Next base: position 22,131,389 of record NC_087450.1, read on the forward strand.
CCCAGCTTAAACTCAGTTTAGCCAGGAGTGCCATGGAGGCAGGGATCCAATTACCAAAAGGGAGAAGGTGAGAGTATATATTAGAGGACATCTGCCAGTCTAGGTCACAAGTACTCAACATGTTAATAATCACAATTAGGTTTCTCCCTAATCCCCAAAGTAGACAGGAATCAACAGGGTAAGATATTTAATTTTAAATGGCCATGTGGAGATTAACCTGAAATTATAATTTTTTAAAAAATTTGAATTACGTCTTAAGGTTTAACAAAATTAATCTTGTAATCATTTTGACTGCAAGGCAGTATTTTGAGCACGAGCCTGTTTTTCTCTAATACATTAGTTTTACGTCTTAAACTTTGTGGAAAGATATTCTTTTGTTTGTGTGCCTGCAAACAAAGACTAGAACTTGAGTTTCTTTCTGTCTTATTTTATAGATGTTCTGTGATGATTTTGAACATGTTGATGCTGAGCAGCAGTGTGAAGTATGAAAAGTACTAGTTGGTGATTTAGTTGTTCCTTCTCTCTCCCTGTTCCTTCTTGCTCTCTGTATATATTTATCATGGTTCTAAACTATTTAGGGCTTATAATGAAAAGCAGCAGGCTTTTTCCACACCATTTCCCATCCCTGGTCTTACTCTTTGAAACAAATACTCTGAAATTTTCATGTTTACAACCTCCATATTTCTAAAAAATATGCCTGTGTTCAACATGGCTTGATTTATCTGGAATAACATTAACTACTATAATGAAAATAGATTTAGCTCGTATACTACCTTCTCTCTTCCTTCATCACATTTTTCTTATATTAGCTTTAATATTTCTTAAACTTCTTTCATGTCTGTTCAATTAAAGATGGCATCTCTTACTCTCAAATTAGCAATTACAAATTTTAATATTTCTAATCTTCCTCATAATTTCCCTTTTCTACTGCTCAGTTTTTGTTGTTTCTTTTAAATTGCATTGATCAAATACACTTACATTAGTTTCTGTAACTATAATTAAGCCTTCTAGTTTTGTCTGTTGCTGAATTCTAAAAATTGTTATTAGTAAGCAGTTTGATTTTTTTATGACTACATAAATATTTTCCACTGAAAAGCTAGTGATCGAACAATTACAATTTTAACATAGCTTTATTGTTTATAATTTAGTTAAAAAATTTCCTCTTTCCATTTTGGTTTCCTGTGTTTTTTTTAAAAATTCTTTAATTTCTTCCCACATATAAGTCGTACTCTAAAAAACATTCAGTTTTTTTTGCCAGCTGTCTCCCTCCTGAAGCCTTCTTTCTGTCTTCTAATCTGTTTTGTCAGCCAGTATTCTTCTAACCACTTTACCTTTTTATAAAATTTGTTGAAAATTTGCTTTGGTTGATTCTATTCCTTGTGCTTTTTATAACTGGGTTATAAAAAGGGTTTATTTATATCTTTTTAAAAATTCCTTTGTCTGTATGTATGTGTGTGTGTGTAGAGAGAGAGGATATAAACGGGTGTACTCATCTCAGCATCTTGAATCTGAAGTGTTGATATTTTCAAAGAATCAGATGCCCATGTATCTAAACCTTTGAGTCATATTGATAAAACATTTGATTAAATCTCATGTTCTAATTTTTGGAGGGAGGGGCGTTTGAGATGTTTACAGATACAGCTAAAAGAAAATCATGGTTAACTGTATAAAGTCTGATATTTTTATGTAAATAAACATTATTTCTAGAATAGTTTTACTTTTGTTTTCTAAGATTCAACTTTTTATAGATTATGATAATTTTATAATTTTTTTCGTTTGATAAAGATTGTTGTGTTTTACTTTTTATTCTATTGAGTTTAGTATCTTCACAAATGTATTGCCCAGCATTTCTTGAAATTGACCCATTTTACCCTTATATCTGGCCAGTGACTAAAGAGCATATAGTGATGTTAAAAAAAAAAAGTTTCCTAAGTTGGAAGGCTAATGTTAGTTTTGAACTTTAATAGGTCTTACCATCAGTCTGGGTGATAAGTTGTACAATACTCTTAGGCTGCTTTTTATCTTTACAAGAGAATGGTATTGTAAAAATGTCAAAAAAAATACCCACATGCCCCGTTCACTAGTAAATATACTGCTAAATTTGAACCTTTTTGGCAGTAGTTTATGCTACTCAAGGGACCATATTTTTACAGAATGATGTATTTCAAAGTGTATTGGTTTCCATTGTAGAAAATTCATGCATTTAGAGCAACTTTAAACCAAAACAATTGCACTTGTGCTATATGTTTAAAATATTAGTCATCTTGAATACATGCCCAGGTTAAGTGTCAGAAGCTATATATTGCACAAAAAGAAAATTTATTGTTAGGAGACCAGCAGTACCTGTGCTTATGCAGCCTGTTCCTTCGAGGATCAATTTGAGTATATGAACTAATATCAGCCTGATTTTTGTACAGTAACATTATTGATAATAAAGCAGAAGTTCATTGAGGAGAAAAACAAATAAAGGAAGCATAAAAGTCTCATACTGTATGAAACTACAGAAATGGATCAAAGAGTTTGACAGGAAGTTTAATGTGTACATAAGTAGAGTCTGACAGGAACATGCTGTGTGTGCCAAAGGTTCCGGTGATGGAAAACCGAAACATAGTGCTCACTGACCACAGCATGAGCCTTGACACACATTGTAAATAATCCAGAGATCTATGACTGCATTAAGCGCTGGGCTGGTGTATTAACGGCAGTAAATCTATACCAGCATAATGGGATGGCATGTAGAAATTCCTCTGATTAATTTTTGTAATGGATTAATAGGAATATAGCAAATATTTTCATCTTGAATCCTACCATCCTCCAACCTCCCTCTCTCCCCAGCCCTACCCTCCCCATTGTGATCATTCTTTATTCCCTTCTACTCACCAGGCTGGTATATGTGGATACTGGCTTTAGTACCATCAAGTTAAAAGCCGAAGATGCTTCTGGTAGAGAGCATCTAATCACTGTCAAGTTGAAGGCAAAGGTACGTGCTTCATTAAACTGTTACTGTGGTCAGGAAGTACTGTGTGAAATGAACTCTGTGAATGTTTTCAATGTAAACATGTGCTAGTTGCTTCTAACAAATACATATGATACTATAAAAATTTTTATTTTGGAACACCTCAGAGAATTTATTCACTAAGTTTCCCAAAGCCTGCGTACGATTTCATGTCACTATTTTAGTTCAAATTTGATCAAAATATAGACTTTATAGTAAAGAAATATTACAAATTAGGTTTGTCAGCCTCAAAGTACCATCATGTTATTTTTGTAACATCCTATGTAGAAAAGATTTGGAAGTTTCTATTATCCCAAGTAAAGTTCTACTGCAGAAGTCTTTTGTCTTCAGTCTTACTATGAATTACCTTTGTTCTTATTTCTGCCCCAACCCCCAAACACAGACACACAAATATGCATGCTTTTCATTGTTTTGGCTGAAATTTTTTTACTTCTATATTTTAAAAATTTGCAAAGGTTGTATGTACCTCTATTTATAGCCTTACAGGCTAGTGATCTGTAACTACTGACTAATTTTATTGGCACAAAACATAGCTGTTTCATCTTTTATTTTTTAATTAGGGATTGTGAATTTTGAGACATAAGTAGAATAAGCCAGTTCAGGGTATTCATCATTTACTTAGTAATCACTAGGCAAACATTAGAATTTGAGAAAACCAGGACGTCTGACTTTTTTCCTGATCCCTAGGAGTCATCAATCAACTCTATTTCAGAAGATTGTAGTGATGAAAAGATCAATTGTGTTTGTCCTTTTTAAAAATGTCTGGCATTTAAGCTTTTCATGAGAGAATGTTAATACGTAAAGTTGTACTGGGTGACACAGAAAAGTTGATTATCTTACAGTGCCTCTATATCAGACAAGTTGAGAAATGACTCTCCTACACAGAGAATGTTTTAGATATAATTTTAAGATTCATATGGGATAAGTGTTGAAAAAAATTGGGCTAACAATCTTATTTGTAAAATAAATTACGTGGATATATTTATTAAATGAAAATGAAAAAAATTTGTTTTCCTTTTTAGTTTTTAAAGATTTTTTTTTTAGGATCAAGGAGAAATCTGCCTTTACCCTTCCAAAGGTCATATGCTGCCAGTGGCAAGGGTTCTGTCATCTTCAAAATTTTTTGTTTGTTTGTATTTTGTACATTGATAAAAGTTGTTTTGGTGTGAATACTAAAATGGAAAAAAAATTAAATATATCCTGTCCTGATTCTGTTTGTTTAATAGCCTCGTGTTTACAACCGTTTCTGCTTTACTAAGAGATAATGATGATTTATTGTCTGTGCTGCCTGTAATTGCACCTATAAGATTTTATTATTAATTCTGGTTAATGACATCATTGGTAGTATTGAGAGGGAGGATGTGTAGCCACTAGTATAGTCCATTCCATTTGCTTTTTCTTATAACTTTTCAAGGTAGATAAGGTGACACTTTGAATATTTCTCTAGAGAATATTTTCAAGTGTCAAGTTTTTGCAGTGTCGATAGCTGTGAAGCACTATTATGGATGCCTTTGCAAGAGGGAAGAGAAAGATCTATTTGAGTTAGGAAGAAATGAGAAAGAAAAAAATTTTACCAAAAAGCAAAAAACAAAACAAGACAGACTAGACCTGAATGAATCTTATGTTGGTGTGATTTGTTCAAGTCGTGAATTATCCATTTAGTTCAATTTTCATAGAGGCCAGAGTTATTTTTTAGATGTGGTAATTTCTTTCTTATGAATATTTGGGATTGTCAGTTAAAAACAGTGAAAGCTAAAACTTACACATTAAGAGTACATAATGTAAAAATCGTAGTCTAAACTAAATTTTTAAGGATCAAGCTGATTTCTTAAAAAATAACCTTACATTAGCCTTATTTATGTAAATACTCAAATTTCTATTTCTTTTGATATTTTTTGATACATAGTAAAGACATACATTTGTTTTATTTTTCTTCTTGAGTATATACTCTCCCAATTCTGCCTTTCTCTCAACTTTACCTCACTATCCCCAAAAACCCACAAAGAAAACAATACCAATTTCGTCTAGACATCTCATAATAAAAGTAAATATATAAGTCAAAAAGAAATATAATAAGGGAAACAGTTGAATTTTGTCATTTTTGTAAGTATTTTTATGCAGTATTAACAGTTCATCCTAAACCATGAGATTAAATTATTATCTTTTCTTTACCTTCTTAAAAAAGAAGTAGGGCCTCCGTAGCTTTGGCCAAGATCAAAACTACTTGAAAAACAAATCACAGATGTGTTTCAGAGGCTGGGCGCTCTGTCCGATGCCTGTTTTTGTAATCTGCTGCAATTTGCATGTATTCAGTTGCTAGGGGGCCTTACTGCTTAGATGGTCCAATTTATAAACACGGGTTAAATTTTTTCTTGGAAAAGTATACTATGGAGTCTAAAAAAATATGTTTGTGACAAAATACATACTGAATATTATATAATAATTGTATTCCCCTTATAGTTATTGATTTGTTATGAGATTTGAAAAATGATATTTTAATTAAAAATAATTACTGTACCTATTTCTCAATTAATATTGTTTTATGTGGAGCTTTTGTTGTCAATTAGACTTCTAAAGTAAAACTTTTGGCAGTTAGTCTCTGGTGGTTTTATATATGCCTCCAACTTACTATTGAAAACTGTCTGAATTTTGATAGTCATTTTATAATACTGTATTTAGATATCTATGCTGTAGTTAGTACTACAGTACAAACAGTTCTGAAAATGAATATCTAGGATGCTACTTCATAATTCATGTTAATCATCCAGGAGTGTGTAAATTTGTACTTTTTAGGCTCAATACAGTTATGTAAAGTTTATTATATAAACAGAATTGATCTTGAATGTGAATATAATTAACACAGTATATATGCATTTAACTCAATAGATACACAGTGACGCCACCTACATATAGATCAGTCTAATTTATTATGTACATATTTTTATATTTGCAAAATTACACCTAAAATATATGTTTGAACATTATCATCTCAGAAACTCTGAGGAAGTCTCATTTATATGTGCGGGACTATATTATATTTATTATAACCTGCTTTTCCTTAAACTCTTTGTGGATCTCTTTCTATATCAGTACATACGTATCGTTTACTATCCTGCATTTGAATGTAGGATCATAATCTCTTTTAACATCACGCGTTCTGTGTGCATAGTGACTTACAAAGTCACAGGTACTTTACTTGGTTTATGTACTCTATACAGTAGTCATTTCGTTAAGTTCATATTCTTACCTAGAATGATTTGTTTAAGTAGGAGAGTTGGTATATGTTCATTGTTAGCATCAGTAGGAGACAGATAGCAGCAACTCAAAGTGAACTAAATACTCCATTTTTGACCCATGGAGGTTTTAAGTGTGCATTATTATTTTTACAGAATATCAACATTTTAGAGGGAAGAGGTTTTTTTTTAATGCTTTTAGTTGAGTTCCATCATTTTTACATATAAAACAGCGAGAGAAGTTAAATGACTTGTCCAGAGTCACAGAGTTAGCAGAACCAGAGAAAGCTAAGATCTCTGCCTGCATTTACTTTGAGATAATCACATGACTTAGAAAAATGGTGTACAAATTGTTTTCCAGTGATTGCAGCAGTTATAATCTGAAGTATGTCATCTTCTAGTTTGAATTGTCTGAAATAGGGCTCCCTCCTTAATCTCAGCCTGACTTTTCTTTTTTTCCTCCAAATTGGAGCACTGTTACATTTTCATGTGGTTTCCTGTATATTTGCCTTTGTGTTATCAGTTCTAGAGAACTGATACCATAGGAGTATACATTGATAAGTTTATTTTTAGCCAGCCAGTCGTTATAACTAAATGTTGGGTTTTTGTTTTGTTTTGTGTTTTTTTGGCAGGGTGAGGCAATTAGGCTTATTTATTTTTTTTAGAGGAGGTACTGGGGATTGAACCCAGGACCTTGTGTATGCTAAGTATGTGCGCTACCACTTGAGCTGTACCCTTCCCCTATAACTAAATGTTAATTCTTTTCAAAGCATTGATTTCAAGTGGCTGATGTTTTTTAAATACTGTAGTGGTAATTTTTGTCCTCTTTTGCTATGCAACAAAGTAGTTAAAAATAGGAGGTTGAAAAAAGTGAAAATTTAAAACTTATTATAAACATTTTGTCCAATGAGAGAAAGGAGTTTTCCTAAAACTAATTTTCTTTTAGTATATTTAGCTTTTTAATGGAATGAAATGAGCATTTTAAAAATTATATATGACTTTCAAGAGTCCAGAATTGAATTTTAGAGAAATCGTGTAGTACAATTCTCTAATAACAAAATTGAAGAAAAACTACCTTTTGTCTTCATTAACTTAGAAACCTGGTTAGTCCTATGACTATCAGTTTTTGTATAAAAGTATTGAGAAATTAAATTTCTATTTATCAACCGTGAAAAGGTTTTTCTTAAACCTGTTACTTTGTTTTCCTTTAATAAGCCAGAAGGCACACCATTATTTCTTTTATTTATCTTGCTAAAATTAATTGCTTTATTGTGGAAAATACTTTTTTGTTGATAATTATATGAATTCATTTTTATGCATTTCTTGATTCTTTTAACAAGCATTGCCTCTTTAAATAGCGACTGAGGTTGAGATTAAATTTTAGACTGAAAGGAAATTAAATATCAACCAGTTTGAACTCTTATTTTAAAAGTAAAGACACTGAGATTTGATGTGGTTCACCCCTCAGATCACATTAGCAGCTGACCTGACACTGACTTAAGTCATTACTCTTTGTTTAAAACTAATTGGTTTGGCACCCACAAATCACCAGACTTTGTACCTCCTAAGCATAGCTTGACTGTTAATCCACTCTTGACATCTCTGTAATAGTAGAATCAAAATGTTTATATATAGTACATTTGCATTTATAATACTACTTTTCCTAATATATTCAGTTGTTTTAAAATACTTTCTGTGAAATTGTCACACAGAAGCAAAATGACCTAATTTTATGCCTTTTCCTAGTACCCTGCAGAATCACCAGATTGTATTGTGGATTTTCCTGTTTCATTTTCTGTTTCGTGGACACCACAGGTAAATTCTTAAATTTATTTTAAGTAGCTAAAAGCATATTCTGTTTACTCATAAGTGCCCATTATAGGTTACAAAGTGATTTTTTTCAGTTTTCTTTAAGCATTTATGTATAAACACACTTCTGAGTGCTGCTTTCATGTTTCCTAGTCGTTAAGTCCATTCTCTTTCTCTCTCTCTTACTCCCCACCCCCACCCCACACAAACACACTCTCCAGCCTTTAAATCTTTATGCTTCATTTTAAGTAAATATGAGGAAGCTCTATTGACAGAAATTTTCCTTTAAATTTAAATCCTAAGAAACTCTTTATAAAGCAGTGAGCAGCAGGTTAAAAATTGGGTGGAATTTTTCAGACATAATATCAAGAGAATGAGTTATGACTGAAAATATAAACCCTGCCATTTTTATTCAGTTTTTATTGTTTTAAAGTGTTTATCCTTAGTTTATCCTTGAATTTAGATGATACTCTTTTTGTATGTGCTTTGGAACATTCAGACTGAGTAAAGAATATAGAAGAGTCTTTCTTCTGCTCCTGTCAATTTAATTTCTCCATACATTGGTGGTATCTGATAAGTTACTGTATTCAGATGTGCATTGTAAATTATAATATTATATAGATAAAATTGGTTATGATTATCAATAGTTCCATCATCAACATTTATTTGTGTGATTTTTAAAGATCTGGCAGAATGGTGGTTAGATTCAAAGAACAGTCTAATGATGACAGGCATAGTCCATCTTTCACTCAGTGAATTGTGGCAGTTGATTCCAAAATGGAATGAACAACTTCTCTTGTTATGCAAAGAGAAAAACTTCCTGGTGACATTTTACAGATACTCACTAAAAAGAGGCTACTCTTACTTTTGTTATGAAATTTTGGTAGGCTCAAGTGAAAATTTATGCTTTCATTTTAAATTATAATATATAAAGTAATTGTCTTGTATATGAAGTTAGTTTGGGGGAAAAAAAAAGACCTATTGGGATTTAAATAGTCTCATGAAGTTTCAAATACTACTTTAATCATGCATATATATTCAAAAAATATTTTTCTCATTTTATTCTTTAAAAACAACAACAAAAAAGTCTCCCTCCTTCCATTAGAAATCAAGAAAAGACAGCAAAATAAAGGGGAGGAAAAACGCTTTGATTTGCTTTTGGTATTCTGTGTGTTATAAATGTGTAAGAAATACTGTTAACTTGTATGGAAAGAATTGGAACTACATATAAGTTGTGTACCTTTGTGTTTTTTTCTCCTTAAAGCAAATTTATTAAACATTTAACTCAATACTTATTCATGATACAAATACTTAATGAAATAGGAATAAAAGTAAACATCTTTACCTACTACTATAAGCTACTACAAACCTTTCTTGTTTTTTAAATACACATTTTGTTTGGCTCTGTAAGTTTCACCTTTATGTTTTATGTGAGATCATGAGATAACACTGTACATAGTTGTATTACTCTTTCCAGATATACTGTCTCTAAATTATAATTCAGCATTTATCAAAATGCCAAGATTGAAGAATATGTTTTTAATGAGTTTCTTAGTGTTTTTAATGTATATAACCATAGAAGTTTTCCCCAGACTTTAATCTGTGAAAATATTTCCATCTCCACCAAAAGACTGTTTAGCACTTTCCTTATCTTGCTATTTAGCTAAATTAGTTTGTGACTCTAACAGTAAAAAATCTTGGAGGACAATTTCTTTAAAATTTTGTATCCCTGCTTAATACTAGCTCAGTTTCTTGCACACATAAGCATGGGATAAGTGCTTATAATATTAGTTCAAATTCAGGTTTAGATTTAATTAGGTCATACAGCAAGTTTTCTATTTTGTATTAGTTCCAAGAATACAAAATTAATTAGTAGTAACTGGAATGTCATAAATTCTTTTTTTAAATTAAAGAACATACTGAAAATTTTAGCATAGTACAAATAAAACTTTGGACACCTTTTTATCCACAACTCAAATTTGACATGTTAATATTTTGTCATATTTTCTTTAGATAACTCTCCTTCTGTCTCTCTCCTAGGAATAAAATGTTCCAGGACCTAAAACTTTACCTCCCTTTTCCTTCTCTCCCTTGCTTTCTTTCCTTTCTAGAAGTAAACCACTTGCCTGGAATTGATGTGTATGCTATCCATGCATTTGTTTATGCCATATCCTGTAACATACAGAGTCTGACTTTTTTATATAATGTTGTTTCTGAGGTTTACCCTTGATCTATGCATGTGTAATACGTTTATTTTAAATGGTTTATATCATTCCATTGTATGAATCTAACAGTTAATTTATCCATTGCCCTAGTGATACGGTTGTTCACAATTTCTTACTTAAACAGAACATCTTCTTTGTTTCCTTGTACACACGTGAGACTTAGTGTGGTTTATGCCTAGAAGTGAAAATGCTGGATTATAGGAAATGCACCTCTGGGAGATTACTAAACATCGCCAAATTGCCTTCCCAAATTGGTTGTGTAAGTTTATACTCCTGCCCTGCAATGCATAGTAATTCCTATTTTCCCAAATCCTTTCCATCTTAGTCTGATTTTAATGTGACCTTAATTCTTATCAAGAACTGATAATCATTATTATTGTTTATAATCCTTACCTTAGATTTTTTTTTGTTACAAGCATTTCTTATATATTTTGGATGCATATTTGTTGGTTACATGGGATATAAGTATCTACTCTCTGAGGCATGTTTTTTTAACTTGTATATGATATACTTCGTCAGAGGTTTAACTTTCACTGTGGTCATATTTATCAGTCTCTTCTTTGTGAGTTTTGCTTTTTGTGTCTTGAATGAGAAAATCTTCCATTATCTTGTTCTGAAGAGATATTCTACAGTTTGCTCTAGTTACACATTTTTTCCCTATTTCCGTAAGTATTTCAGTATGAAGTAAGAATCCGTATTTACGCTTGCCTGTTTTATATATCCTCATTGAATTTGAATGTGTCTTCATTTGTAGAGGTCTGGGGTGATTTCAGTTTTGTTTTTTTTTTTTTTTTTCACAAATACCATTAAAATTTAGAAATTTTTCAAAATATATTATTTACCTATTGTTTTAGAGTCTAGTTGACATTGTAAGCACTTTGGTTATACTGCTAGCAGTAGGAACTCTTGAGTCTTTTAGATGTGGTAAAAGTGTTGGCAGTATTAGTTTATGTTTTGAAAGTATGAAGCAACATCAGATTTCTTTGCTGTGTATGGTCTTTTTTCAGTTGACCTGTTGGAAACAGTTCTGCTTGTGGGATTTACTATGTTTTTTCTTTTTTCTTTTTAACAATTTTTAAACAGTTGTAGTTCTTAAGCAAAATAAATGTTACTATTGTAGTCTAATAGGAAACTATATATAAGAGACTGTAAATAGGTTCCAGATAGTTGATTTTTAATATTCCTTGCCTGCTTTTTGTACATTTCCTCTTTGGAAACGGTGTTTCTGGACTTTAAACTTGGAAGATCTTTATTTTCCTTTCTTTTTGTAAAATAATAGCATGGCTTTGTGGCATCCATATTAAAAATGGGTAATTTTCCTTATGGTCCCTGTCTTCCTGCTGGGTTGATAATGTTTTGATGTATTTTTCTTTTGCTCTGATGAGAGGTCTGCTGCTGCTGCTCTGACATATTCATTTGGATGAATAATTATAACTTGCACAATGTCAAGCTGAAGATGGTAGGGTTTTGTGCGTCATGACAAGCCTAGTAGCCAGTGCAGGTGTCTCACAGCATGATCAGCAACAGCCAGTGTATTCTGGCTCAGAGGAGACATTTAGAGTAGTAAGAAATCAGCACCAAGGGCAAGGCTGCTGCTACTACTGCTGCCGTGATATGTGCCAAAGAAACACAAAGTGCTTCTCAAAGACAAGTGACTGCACAGCTCTTTACAGATACTTTGTTTACCCAGTGAATTTTCTTACATAGTTTTCAGCATAGAATGTAAGAGCATGTCATGGTTTTTATCTTATTCCACTTCCCAACATCACAGATGCTCTAAAATGTATCTACTCTGCTACCCTTTGGGCTTTTACATACAGGTCATATATGTGAATATTGCTGACTCATAAAACCATAGAATGCTCTAATGTAAAACTTTTAAGTGTGCCGACATTTGTGATTCTATAAACACAAAATTAATTTTCTCCAGGTCTCTGACCAACCCAAAATGGATGCTAAAATTGTGGCTCTGCCATTATGTGCAGGCTTAGTGAACTGTCCTCGCCACACTGGTTAGAATTTCACATTTGGTATGATACAGTAAGCAGTGGTCTTTATATTTTTTATCATGTAAATCTCATATTCTTGGAGTAATGCCATGAATGCAGGAAGAGCAAAACTAATGATAAAGCCTCTGGCTGATAATCTGATGATGAATGAAGAAATTGTAATTGAAGGAAACAGTCCTATTGCATAGCAGGGAGCATGATCCATTAGTTAGAGCAGCAGACTAGCAGTTGGGTATCCTAGGTTCTGTTTACAGTTCAGCCATTGCCTTAATTGTATAATTTCAGACAAGTCACATGAGTGCCCTTTGCCTCAGTTCATATGTATATGGAAATAGTGAACTCTTTCTTTCACAGCGATCTTAAGAAAAACAAATTTGATTTAAAACCACATTAGGTGGAAAAACCATCAATATCCATTGTATGGATCCTGTGGAAGTTCTCTTTTTGACCTACTAGGTTATCTTTCTTTCCATTTTTCTCTCTGCTGTCTGTGTTGAAGAACTCATAGTACTGGATTTTTGTTCACTCTTAAATTGGTTATGCTCTTGCCATCTTGGTAGTCTCATTGTTGCCACAGTGGTATGGGTGAAAAGACATCAGAGGGATCAAAACAAAGGAAGCTAATTCATTATTGAGAGTAGGTGATATGGTAGACCCATGAGACATGGTGGTGTGATCTGTTGGACTCAGTAACTTATTAACTGCCTTTCTTTGTTTCTCTTTCCTCTTTCAGTAACATCATTTATTTTAAAAGTACCCCATGTTGATTCTAAAAAAAAAAAAAAAAAGGAAATAAAAATAAGCAAAATTAAGAAAATGTAAAATCCCTTCCCCTCTTCTCTCCCCTCCCCTTTCTTTTCCTTTACTTTTCTCTCTCTCTCTCTGTTTTTTCCTTACTGTTCTGGCTAGGATATCTAATAACCTCAGAAATATAAATAGTAGATAGAAGCATTCTTGTCTTTTTCCTGATCTCAAAGGAAAAACTTCGTTTTCATCATTAGGTAGATTTATGCTTATAGTTCTTGTACTAAAATCCTTTATCAATAATTAATGGAATTTACTTCTATTTCCAGTTTGCTAAGTGTTTCATTATGAGTGAAAGTCAAATTTTTTTCAAATATATCCTTTCTTTATATTAAGATAATCAAATTTTTTTTCCTTTAATCTGTCATTGTGGTGAATTATATTGTTTGATTTCCTAAAAAAACAATAACATAGTAAGTTTGGGGGAGGGAGTGAAATTGGATCTATGTATTTAATCCACCTTCTTTATCTAGTAGCTATAACCTTCTTTTTATATAATATTAAATGTGTGGTTTTTACTTTATTTGAATTCTGAGGTATAAACTAGTTGTGAACGTAATGCTGAAAATTTTTTCATTGCTTTCACTTAATGGGCTGCTAGTTAAAATGAAGTATTGAAAGTTTTAAATAAGTATGCTAAATATGTTGGGGTTCCACCTTTCCAGCTAGAGGCAAGTGAGGAAATTCTTTGACTTATTTTCCTGCCCACTTGAATAAGTTGGGGGTGGAGTTTCGTGTGGATAGGTCGGAGTTCTTTGAACAGTCATAGAACTTAGGTACAATAAGGAAGAGAACTGACCCACAAGATCTACTACGGAAGTTATATCCTATTTTAGTGCTTTGTTAGATGAAATGGTGTATTTGTCACGGTCAAGTCTTTCTTTTCGTGTTTACCTTGAAAAAGTACATGAACAGAAAAGCAAAAAGCAGGATTTTTCAGTGGGAAACAATTTAAATGCAACAGACATTTAATATCTACAGATGGTCCCTGACCTAATTTGACTTAATGATTTTTCAACTTTACAGTGGTCCAAAAGCGGTACACGTTCAGTAGAAACCTCATTTTGAATTTTGATCTTTTCCTGGATTAGTGATATGCTGAATGGTACTGTCCGTGTTTCTGGACAACAGCAGCAGCCGCAGCTCCCAGTCAGCCACGTGAGCATAAGGGGAAACAACCATGTACAACCATTCTGCACCAAGACAACCATTCTGTTTTTCACTTTCACAGTATTGAATAAGTTATATGAGATATTCAACACTTACTATACAACAGGCTTTGTGTTGGATGACTTTGCCCAACTGTAGGTTAATGTAACTGTTCTGAGCATGTTTTAAGGTAGGCTTGGCTAAGCTGTGATGATGTTCAGTAGATTCGGTGTATTAAATGTACTTCTAACTGTTTATCTGGATATAACCCCATCATAAATTGAGTAAGAATTGTACTATATATGGAGCACTGAGCTGGATCCTAAGGAATTTGAGGTGAATTAACCAGGTTCTAACATCCTAGGATGTTTGGGTTTCAGGTGTAACTTTCAATCTCATCAGGAGACAGGCATTTAAAAGATAATTTCAGTAAAATGTGTTAAGTGATATGAAGAGCCATTTTGATAATGTAGAGAAGAGGCACATAATTTAACCTGATGTGGTCAAGCAAATTTTCTGGTTAAGATGTTACTTGAGCTTAGTGAATCTTGAGGAATGAGGGATGAGGCTTGGGAGGATATATGATACTTGAGGAGAGAACTACCTTAGCCAGAGAACAAAGGCATGACATTGTGGGAGATAACATGTAAATCATACATCATTTTGTACTCTCTAGTCAGTGATAGGACTGAGCTTTTGCTTAGAGTTAGGCGGGGTCTCCTGTACTAATAATTCTGATAATCTTGGACTTTATCCCCAAAGTGATGGGATTATAAGGAAAAAGCACAACGTGGCCAGAATTTTGTTTTATGATAGCATTTTTCAGAGTGGTTTTTTTTGTTTCGTTTTTGGCTATTAATAGGATTAAGGTGGAGAAAGGACTCTGATCTAATAAATTTATGAAATCCTAGATTTAATTTCTGCTATTTCTTTAGGACTTCTCACCTTTCTTGGTACACCAAGATGTATTATAAGTCTCTAGCATTACTCTTTTTTTTTTTTTTTCTTCCTCTCAGAATGCCTTTATAGATTAGTTTTCAGCAAAACTTGTTTTTTAGTAGGTCACTCTGTCATTGTAGAGGAGGATTCTAAGAGAGGATGGCAAGACTACAGTGAAGAAAACTGAGAGACTACTATGTACTTACCCACGTAGGCAACGATTAGGGTCTGTTCGAGGTTAATGGTTGCAGGGAAAGAGGAAAGTAGATTGGGAAAATTCCACAGGTTATGTTGGTAGAACTTGGTGATGGATTGGGCATGAGATCTCATGGAGTACTCTCACTGCTTCTGGTGTGGGTGATTAGATTAGATAGATGGTTGTACTACCAAGTAAGGCAGAGAATGCAGTAAGAATAGGTCTATTAGAGGCATATTCAGTTGGGAATTTGTTGAGTTTGGTATGCCTATGGTATGTCAAAATAAATGTGTTTAGTGGGCAGTTGGATATATGACTTTGAATCTCATACAGTCAGTTACTTGCCAAATTAAGGAAGAAGATATATCATAATTTCAGTTGATTTCTAAGTTTATCAAGGTTAATTTAAGCTTTGCAGAAATTTTGAGATATGTGCATTGTGAGCATATGAGATACTTTTATGGAATGGTAAAATTCTTCCATGAATTTAAACACTTATTAATGAGACTAGTCGTAAATAGTAAAAAACAAACAAAAACCAACCAACCAAAGGAAGAAAAGCCCTCAAAAAAACAAAACCAAAAACAAACCAGGGTTTTTTAATCAGATGTCTTCAATACCAGTCTAAGGTACATTAAATAATTTACCTGTTGATATTAATAAATCTGACTTTGTTGTAGACCTTCATGATAGGCTTAATTCCGCTGGACCACTGTAACATAGTGAAAAGAGAACATAGAATCTTAAAATCTGGGCCAAATTCTGGCTTTATCCTTAGAGTGCATGACCTTGGGCAACTCTTTTAACTTTATCTGTAAAAAAGAGGGAAGTAATACTTAAGTCATGGATTGCATGTAAGAGTAAATTGAGATACTGTTTATGATAGTCCTTTTGAATTGTAAAGTGCTATACAAATGTATAAAGTGTATAGGGAGGTAACACAATTTATGAATTGGTGAGCTTTTAAAATAGCAAGTCAAGTCTGTATGCTAGTACCACACTGTTTTGATTACTGAGCTTTGTAGTAAGTTTTGAAATCAGGAAATGTGATTACCACTTTGTCCTTTCCACTTTTTTCTCCAGCTTTGTTATTTTTCAAGATTGTGTGACTATACAGGGTCTCTTAAGATTCTGTATAAATTTTAAGATGGGATTTTCTATTTCTACTCAAAAATGTCATTGGATTTTGATAAGGATTGCATTGTCTTCCAGTTCATGAGTGGATTGAGATTCCATTTATTGATGTCTTCTTTAATTTTTTTCACAAATATTTTTTAGTTTTCATTTTGTAAGTTCTTAACTTCCTTGGTTAAGTTAACTACTAAGTATTTTACTCTTTTTGATGCTATTGTAAATGGAATACTTTTCTTAATTTCTTTTTTGGATTGCTCGTTATTGTTCTTCAGAAACACAACTAATTTTTGTGTTTTGACTTTACTGGTGGTCAAAGTGGTATCCTGCTACTTTGCTGAATTAGTTTCTTAGTTTTAACAATTGGGGAGGAATATTTGAGTTTTTTACCTGTAAGATTACATCTTCTGCAAGCAAGGATAATTTTACTTACTCCTTTCCAGTTTGAATACTTCTAATTTATTTTTCTTGGCTACCTGATCTGGCTAGAACTGTGTTGAACAGAAGTAGTAAAAGTAGATATCCTTGTCTTGTTCCTGATCTTAGAGGAAAAACTTTCAGTCTGTGAACATTGAGTATGGTGTTTGCTGCTGTTTTTCATAATGTGGCTTTTATTATGTTGCAGTAATTTTCTTCAATCCTAGTTTGTTGAGTTTTATCAAGAGAGGGTGTTAAACATTGTCAGATGCTTTTTCTGTATCAAGTGAGATGATTGTGGGGATTTTTTTCCTTATTCTGTTAGTATAGTATATTACATTCTATTGATTTGCATATATGGAGCCATCCTTGCATTATGAGAATGAATCCCACTTGATTCCTGTGTATAATCTTCTTAATATGCTGCTAAATTTGGTTTGCTGGTATTTTGTTGAGAATTTTTATATCAGTATTCATAAGGGATCATGTTTTTTCAGTTTTCCTGGGGCTTTAGTATCAGGGTAAATAAAGCCTTATAAAATAAGTTAGAAAGTATTTTCCCCTCTTCAGCTTTTTGGAAAAGTTTGAGAAGAATTGGTGTTATTCTTTTTCACGCTTGGTATAATTCACCAGTGACACTGTCAGGTCCAGGGCTTTCTCTTTTAAGATATTTTGATTAATGATTCAATCTCCCTACTCTGTTAAAATTTTCTGTTTCTTTGTGATTTAGTCTTGGAAAGTTTTGTGTTTCTCAGGATTTGTTCATTTCATCTAGGTTACCCAATTTGTTGACATACAGGTTTTCATAGTTCTCTCTTATAATTCTTAATTCTGTAGAATGGTAGTAATATCCCCACTTTGATATCTGATTCTAGTAATTCGAATTCTTTCATTTTTTCTTAGACCATTATCTAAAAATTTGTCAACTTGTTGAACTTTATAACGAACCGACCTTTGGTTTTCTTGATTTTTCTTTATTGTCTTTCAGTTCTCTATTTTACTTATCTCTTCTGTAATCTTTATAATTTCCTTCCTTCTGCTAGTTTTAAGCTTAATTTGATCCTTTAGTTGTTAAGTTAGGTTGTTGATGTGAGATCTTTCTTGTTTGTTAGTATGTGCATTTAGTTATAAATTTTCTCTTTAGTACTGCTTTTTCTACATTCTATAGAATGTTTTCACCTTTGTCTCTAAGTATTTTCTTATTTTCCTGTGATTTCTTCTTTGATCCATTGCTTGTTTAAGAGTATGTTATTTAATTTTCATGTATTTGTGAGTTTTCTAGTTTTCTTTCTTTTATTGATTTCTAACTACATCTTGTTGTGGTTAGAAAAGATACTTTATATGATGTCTATCTTTTCAAATTTATTGATAAATATTTTGTAGCCTAAAACATGGTGTGTCCTGGAAAATATTCCATGTGCATTTGAGAAACATGTATATTCTGTTATTGGGTAGAGAGTTCTATTTATGTCTATTAGATCTTGTTGATTTGTTGTGTTGTTTAGGTCCTCTATTTCTTTACTTCTGTCTGCTTATTCTATTATTGAGAGTAGGGTATCAGTGTCTCCTAACTATTACTGTACAGCTATTTCTCTTCAGTTCTGTTAATTTTTGTTTCATGTTTTGCTGATCTGTTATTACCTGCATGAAAGATTTAGTTGTTATATCTTCTTGCTGGATTGAACCTTTTATTAATATATAATGTCCTTTGTCTCTTACAACCTATCTTGATTTAAAGTCTATTTTGTCTGACATTAGCATAGCCACTCCTACTTTCTTTGGTTATTATATGCATGGAATGTCTTTTTTCCAGTCTTTCACTTTCAACCTCTTTGTGTCTGTGGATCTAAAGTGAGTCTTTTGTAGACAGCATATAGTTGGATCATGTGTTTTTAATCTGTCCTGCCAATCTGTCTTTTAATTACAATTTAGTCCATTTATAGTTATTACTGATAAGGAGGGATTTAATCTGTCATTTTGCTACTGTTTCTTTATATCTTACAGTTATTTTGACGCTTATTTCCTGCATTACTATTTTATTTAGTGTTCCAGTTGGTTTTTTGGAGTGAAACATTTAAATTCCTATGTTAATTATTTTTGTGTATATTCTGTAGCTATTTTCTCTGTAGTTACCATCAGGATTACATTTAACATCCTGTAGTTATAACCCTCTAATTTATACCAGCTTAACTTCAGTAAGATACACAAGCTGTGGTCCTTTACAGCTCTATACCCACTCTCCTCAGTTGTTGATGTCACTAAATTTTATTTTTATAGTATGTGCTCAGATTCACAAACTGATGTATTTTAAATGCATTTGTCTTTTAAATTATGTGGAAACCAAGGTGTGGAGTTACAAACCAAAGTTAGTCAAACCAGCTTTGAGATAAGTAATTCTTAGTTTTAAAAAATGTTAGTCTCTTAAATCATTTAGAAAACAAGTGTAGTAAAAACATTTTTATAATAATACTAACTTTCATAACTGCACATGTATTTACCTTTACTGAGATCTTTATTTTTCATAGGGCTATATGCTACTGTCTAGTGTCCTTGCATTTTAACTTGCGAAACTTCCTTTAACATTTCTTGCAGGGCAGATCTAATGGTAATAGACTCCTTTTGTTTGTATAAAGATGTCTTTATTTCTCCAACACCGATGAATGGTAATTTTGCCAGTGATGGGATTTTTGGTTGACTTTTTTTTTTCTTTTAGAAATTGTGAATATTAGTATTAACCCACTGTCTTCTGGTCATCAAAGTTTCTGATGAAAAATCTGCTAATAGTCTTTGAAGATCCCTTGTATGTGATGAGTCACTTCTCACTTCTTTCAAGATTCTCCTTGTCTTTTGAAAACTTGATTATAGTGTTGTAGTGTGTGTCCCTTTGAGTTCATCTTACTTGGAGTTCATTGAGCCTCTTGCGTGTATATATTTATGTATTTCAGCAAATTTGGGAGTTTTTCAGCCATGCTTCCAGATGTTCTCTCTGCCATTTTCCCTCTCTTATTCTGGGACCTCCACAGTCCATATATTGGTCAACTTGATGTGTCCCACAGTTCCCTTAGGCTCTGTGTACTTTTCTTCAGTTTTTTTCCTTTGTTTCTTAGACATAATAATTACTTTGTTTTGTTTTGTTTTTAATGCCCTGTAATTTTTTTTTTTTTGCTATTGTTGAAAACTGGGCATTTTAATTATATAATGTGGTAACTCTAGAAATTGGATTCTCTCCTCTCCCCAGTGAGGGAAGATCGAGATCTCCCATTTTGTGTGTGTGTGTGTGTGTTTTGTTGTTGTAGGCTTTCTCTGTGTCCAGTATCAGTCCAAGGTGTAAGCGTTGGGTCTTCTGGCCTTTTTGAGCCCGTACCTTTCCCTGGGCATGCAGAGTGACTTCCAGATTTTTCCTGTATAGGCAGTTGCTTTTTTTTTTTCTTCCAGTTTTATTGAGATATTGAGTTGACATACAGCATTGTGTACATGTAAGCTGTGCAGCGTAATGATTTGAGTTGTATGCGTTATCAAATGATTATCTCAGTTAAGTTCAGTGAATATCCATCATCTCATATATTTACAAAATGAAAGAAAGTAAAAAATATTTTCTTGTGATGATAACTCCTGGATTTACTTTCTTAACAATTTTCACATATAACATACAGTAGTGTTAACTGTATCAATCATGTACATTACATCTCTAATACTTACTTTTCTTATCACTAGAAGTTTATACCTTTTGACCACCTTCGTCTATTTCCTCCTCCACCCACCCCTCCCCTCTAGTAACCACAAATATGATCTCTTTTTCTATGAGTTTGTTTGAAGTGTAATTGACCTACAACACTATTATACACAACATAGTCATTCAGCATTTCTGTGCATTGCAAAATGATCACTGTAAGTTTAGTCACTGTCTATCACCATACAAAGATATTACAATATTATTGACTATATTCTCCGCACTGTACATTTTATCCTCATGACTCACTTATTTTGTAACTGGACGTTTGTACTTCTTAACATTCCTCATCCGTTTCACTCATCCCAGTTGAGCTGCTTTTGAATGTTAGTCTTTAATGTCTGACATTCAAAAGGGGAAAATGAAGACGAGGGTAGAAAAGAAAAAAAAGAGCCCCGTCTTCCTAAATACTCTGCCAGACATTTCTGCAGGAGAGGGAGGGACTTGCAGTGGTGGGAGGAGGTTCAGCAACAATGTCCAACTGCCGTTTTGTTCATTTCTCTGAGATTAGAAGCAATATTCCGCCATCAGAGCACAGATCCCTGATATTTGAAAGACAGGTCCTTTTTGCGCACTCTGGCTCCTATAAGCTGTGTGTGTGTGCAGGGCTGCCTGTCATGGGGCTGGGAGCTGGGTGATGGGTAGCCCCTGGGAAGCTCAGAGCTGAAATTGACCAAAGTTGCAAGCCTTCCGTAGACTCCAGAGTTCCAGAGTAGTTACATCAGACAGATTTCTGTCAGCACATTTGTTGTCTACATTGGGATACAGGTCATTGGTGCTTTCTACTCAGGCATCTACCCAGAATCCTCTACTGATTGGCTTGATTTTTTTTTTTTTTTTAATGGTCTACAATATAGGGTAGCTTAGGACTGAACTGGAAGTGCCTACTCATTCTCTGCATAAACTTGACAGGTATTTATTTATTCCTCCCTCCTTTCTTTCCTCTCTCCCTCCCTTCCTTTCTCTTTCCCTCCGTCCCTTATCTTTTTTGTTAATAGAATTGCTGTAGTCATTCTGTGATGGCTACACATTGAATGTATTTCATTTAACTTTGTGGGCAGATATACTCTCCACATGACTTAAAAATAGTAGCAAATCTTTTAAATCATCAGTGGTCAGTAATAGTACAAAAAAAAAGAAGAAGAGGTGATGCATTCTTTATGGATTGTGTGACAGAACAACCTTTGATTAAATAGATTTATTTATTGAGATACCTATAGAAAGAGTTGAGAACATTAATGAAGCTTGCAAATAAGATGAAATGAACTGTATTTAAGAGATATATCTCTTTAAAGATATCTGATTGGGAATATTGCAATTAATATTAAAATTACATTTCTGTAAAAGTTTAATCTCTTGATATTCCCTTATTCTATTGAAGCCTTTTGAATTCCTCAGAGATAAAGACAAAAATGATTATTAGAGGATTTATCTGCACATATTATAGGAAAGTATAAAAAAATCAGAATGGAAAGCAACTGTTGCAAGTACCAGAAAATTATGCTATTAATTTAAGTGTCATCAGAGCACAAAAGATCACATTCCGGGACTGCAAGAAAATTATTAAAATACTGGAAATAATAGTACTTAAGATGAAGATATTATGCTCTAAGATCTGGTTAAGTGACTGACATTATTATATCACTTCAGGTATTATAAAAGTAACAAAATGCTTTTAAAGATAATAAGCGTTACATTTTGAGATTGGCAGTGTTCACACTTCTCTGCTTAAGTGCTTTCCTAGTTTAACATAATTTAATAACATTTATGGGGGAATAGCTAACATCTTAGTTCCCAGATATATCCTTCCTCCTTCCTTCTCCAATATATACACATTTTATATATCTGTGTATACATGTAAAAGTGATAAAGTTTTATTCTCTAAGTGGTGGGTTTATGAAGTTACTCTTCTGCCTTTGTCCTTTCTATTAGGAATGCTGCTATTTAGTAATTTTTTAAGCTTCTAAATGTTGAGAAATCTACTTCAGAGAAGGTACTGCTATGTAGATCCATTACTGTCCAGAAATCAGAATGAGTGTTTTTTTTAAACAGCTTTATTGAGGTATAATTGATATACGATAAACTGAACATATTTAAAGTGCACAATCTGATGAGCTTTGACAAATGTTTACCCCCATGAAATCAATCCCACAATCAAGATAATAAACATTTCCACATCAACCAGGTTTCCGTCTTCCCTTTTTTATCCCACCATTCTGGCCCTCTTGTGCCCCTTGATTCCTAGGCAACCACCGATGTCTTCTGGAATTTTACATAATTCTATGAACCTTTCTATGTGAGGCTTCTTTCCTCAGCATACTTAGAGATTTGTCAGTGTTGTAGCATGCAGTCATAGTTCATTGTTTTATGCTGAGTAGTACTCCTTTGTATGAATGTGCCAGGTATTGTTCATTTACCTGTTGATGGACACATGACTTATTTTCAGGATTTGACTGTTATAAATAAAGCTACTGTGAACATTGTGTGAATGCCATTATATGAACATAGGCTTTCATTTCTCTTTGGCAAATACCTAGGGGTGGAATGGCTAGGTCATATAGGAAGGGTGTATTTAACTTTTTGAGAAACTGCTGAACAGTTTTCCAAAGTGGTTGTGCCCTTTAACATTCTCCAGAATAGTGCTTGAGAGTTCCTGTTTTTCTGCATCCTTGCTGGCATGTGGTATGTCCTATCATTTTCATCTTAGCCATTATAACAGGTAGCTCATTATGATTTTAATTCGTATTTCTTTAATGACCAGTGACGTTGAACATATTAAATGCTTGTCATCCATGTATCTTTGTGAAGTGTCTGCAAATCTGTTGAATAAAGACCTGAGTTAATGGAGAGATAAACCATATTCATGGATTAGAAGACCACATTGTTGTCAGTCACTTCTCTCTATATTGATCTATGGATTCAGTGCAATCCTGATCAAAATCCCAGCCGATTTTTTTAATTGAAAAAATGATTCTGAAATTAATTTGGAAATGCAAAGAGCTTAAATAGTCCAAAAAACTGAAAAAGGAGAAAATTGGAGAACTAATAACACCTGATTTCAAGACTTACAAATTTACCTTTAATACTAACCTATCTATCAAGACAATGTAGTATTAATATAAAATATGACAAATAGATCACTGGAATAGAGAATTTAGAAATATACCCATAGAACTGTATATACATATAACTGTTTTCAGTGAAGGTGTAAAAACAGTTCAGTGGAGGAAAGACAGTCTTTTCAGTAAATAGGACTGAAGTAATTTGCTGTATGCAAAAAATGATGAAATTCAGCTCATTATAAAAATCAACTCACAATGAATCATACACTTAACGTAAAATCTAAACAATGAAACGTTAGTTTGGGGAAGTTTTCGGTCATGATTTCTTCAAATACCTTTTCAATCCCCTTTGCTCTTTCTTCTCCCTCTGGGACCCTTGCCATGTGTAGATTGGCACACTTTATTTTTAAAGAGGATGTGTTCCTGTGTAGACTTTGTGCTTCTTATTGAAATTTACCTTCTTAAAAAAAATCCTGATAGTTGCCTTTTGCTTGATTTGTTTTTTTCGAGATTGAACAAACCCTGTGCAAGCTATATGTGATCTAAAAGCATTATAACTTAGCGGGCCCTTTTAGAACTCAACTTATAAAACAAAGAGTTGCCATCAGCTTCCTTTGACTTAGCACCACCATTTGAACAATTTTATGCAGCTTCTATGTAACAGTGGACTATAGCCACTAACTTCTTAGCTTGTACTTATTTACCTAGTTTCTTTGTCAAATATAAATTTTTTTTTTTTAACATTTCAGTAATGTACTGAATGAGTTGAAAAGAGTTTTTAGGCTTAAGCGTATAAAAAATTCATCAGTGGGTGGTGACAGTGGAAACCAGACCACTCATTTCTTTCACTTAATATACATCCTCTCAGCCATGGAGCTAGTAAGAACATTTTCATCTGCTTCCCTATTGGCTATGTTTCATAAGAAAATGTGATACCCTTCGAGATTTTTATAGAATGCTGATATAACATAGTTTTCTGATTGTTTATTAAGCATGAACAAGAATAACCAACTTGCTCTTCTCCTGCTCAAATATTGGGGTACTTCATTCATCACACTTTACAGCAATAAAAATTGGCAAGCATTTCCAAAACAGACTGTATTTCTGCATTTTAAAACTAGTTAGGAAATAGAATATGCCTTTTAATTTTTTGGTAAGGTCATGATTTGGTGACATTTGAGTGGATAACTTTCTTATGGTTCAAGATCTCAGGGTTTAAATGCCAAGTCTATCATACTGAGCAGACTGTTCAGAAATCTTTTCAGTTGTGTTCAGAAATTTTCAGTGAACCAATGCAGGGATCTCACCAGATCTCATCAGTTCTGCTGACTGAGAAGCCTATATACAGAACAGCCCAGGTGTCCTGATTTCAGTGCCGAGAATTTCATTAAATGCCTTAGGTGAACCTAACATTAAATTGATCTCTTCATATCTTTATGCCTACTGTTTTCAAATCATGTCGAGATGCCAGTTTTTTTCTTTGAGATTAATACATTTTTATTCTTCTGACCTTTGTATTTCACAGAGGAAGATTGTACATCATTTTATTTAGTGAATATCTCCCGTTAAACTTAGCTCTTGTGCTCACAGTGCATGTAATGTTATAGATGTAGTTTTCCAATGTCTAGTGGTTAGTCTGTGCCTTTTTTTCCTGTCACTGCCCTACCCCATATAAAAATAGTCAGCTAGACTGAAAGAAACATAGATAAAATAATGTTGTGATTAGTATGCCTTCAACATGTTGTGTGGCAAATCTTTGGAGTAGGTAGAATGGAATGTACTCTTTTCACCTTGTTTTATGTTTTCTACCTTTCTCAGAATGTCTCTCTCTCTTTTTTTTTTTTTTTTGATGCTTTAAGGATAAGGGGTTGGCATTCCATCCTACCCCTTCTCACCACAGCACAGCTTAGATGAGAGGCTTCTGCATCATTATCTTGGTTACTGGGATACTTTTCTTCTCTGCAAGACAGTTCATTGCTTTTGGAGCACTAAACCTTTTCTGTGTGTTATTTTTTTAAATTAGTTAATTTTTGTTTTGTTTTGCTGCTGATTGTTTTCCTTCTGCAGTTGCAGTTTCTTTTCTGTCTTACATCTTTTTTTCTCCATTTTATTTCTTTCAATCATGGTATTATGTGTATATGCAAAAAAGAATGGCATTTTCCTTTGATTAATGAATTAACCAGTTGCAGTATTCTGGATCTACTTTTTAGATTTTCATCATATTCAAGCTATATAATTACCTTGCTATTCCTACTAGAAATCTGTGGTTTCAAACCTATTCCAAAAGTTTTGGAAGACTGAAATTTTTCCCCTATATTTTAGAAAATAATAGTAGTTGTGTAATGCATCTTTGGCTTCTCCCCTTAAATACATGGGAATATAAAATGTAATGTAATCCAAATATTTTGATTCTGGTATGAAAGTTCTTTTGATTCAAGAGGAAATGATTGCTCTACAGTGAATCATATAAATTATTTATTTTTATATAATTTGAATGAGAAATGTTTATAAACTTGATTTAGAAATACATGGGAGTATGTTACAGTACTTGGCATCTTGAGAGGAAATACGTATTTTTAAGTGGATGGAATCACCTACTTTATGGATTTTCAAAGTCAGAGTTATCAACTTTTAGAGCTGGTGGTCACCTTAGAACTTAATCTTCCTCACATTCCCATTTATACAGTGTTAAAACTTCAAGAGACAGTATGTCTTGATCAAATACTTTGTTACCCATCAAGATTAGAATGGTGACCTTTTGGTGAACTGGATTCTTCTGTCTTTGTATGAGAGATCCTAACACAGTCCTGATACACAGCTGAAATACTAGTTTCATTGAGTTAAGTTTAGTGTATTTTTCACTATACTGTACATGGCATGAAATGAAAGGATGACTAACAGACCATTTATTCCTATTTCTACATATACTTTTATGATTATACAAATAATTGTTATTGTTGGAAGTATGGAAAAGTACAAAGAAGAAAATAAAAGTTGTCATAAAAAGGGTTGTTTTAAAACCATACTCCCCAGGAATCAGTGAAGTCTTGGAACAAAATCATTGGGCCTGAATCAGAACAAACCCACTTTTGATTATTCTGGGATGGGTTAAGAGCATGTATCATAGTCCTGTATGACCTACTGAATGCTCACCTCTTTAGTGATAGAGCAGTGACTGGGAACGGGAGTGCTATAAGAGAGAAGCTGTACCGTGGAACTGAGCTACGTCAGGTATTGAAGGAAAAGCTACTGTCGGAAAGCAGACTCCCGTCCAGTAGACCTCATTTTTCTCACCATCCTGCAACTTTGAGGCTTTGCTCACCTTTTCTCTTTCTCTTACCCTGAAATTTTGCATTAGAGGTATAATGTCTGAACTTAGGCTGAGTATTTTTTATTATGTGAATTTTTTCTCTAGGAAACTCTGTCCTCCATTTTTAAATATATATGAATTTTTTATTGATTTTCACTAACCCTTTTATATTAAGGGTGTTAATCCTTTGTCTAATATGATACACATTTTTTTCATGGGCTGTGAATTACTCTGGGAATCATACGTCTTTTAATAATGCTGTCAATTTTTAAACATACACAGTACGCTGAGCACTTAGCATTTCATATACATTATCTCACTCAAATCTTATAAGGATTAACAGTATTTCTATATTACAGATGCCAAGTGAGATTAATTTGCTGAGAAAGATGCAACTGGTTTGAAGTAGTGAAGCTAGGAATGAGATTTAAGATTTGACTACAAGTCTGTGATCTTAATTAACATACTGTATTGCATCTTATATTTTCTTAGATTAGAAAAAGTATCTGCTATAGAGCATAACACTTACTAGACACTTTATATATATTTGCTGGATTGAATTAAGACATAATTCATTTTTGTAGTATTTACTTAATTTGATTTTGCGTAACTTAGTATATGTAAATGAGGACATGCATTCTTTGATTCTTGACCCAGACAGCTTCCACTTAAAACCATGTACAACAAAATAAAACTTTTTCCATAGGTCTAATTTTATAAAATACATTCCATTTTTACAGATTTATTGTATACTCCCTCAAAATTTCAAAATTGGTTGCAAAAATAAAATATTTTAAATGTTAATAGTGAAAAAACACTGAAATTAATGTTATGATGTAAACATTCTTAAGGATACCTTTATTTTCCCTCATTAGCTTGAATCTTAGAAATGTGACTCTGGTAACATTTAGACTGTAACAAGGATGGCTGTTCTTCATTGTTCCACTTGTGGTTCTTAACTTTGTCGGCACGTTAGAATCACTTGGGGAGCTTTTAAAATTCCCAATGCCAATGCTGCATTGAAACAAGATCAATTAAAAAAGGAATCTGTGTGTGTATATGTATGGCTGAAACATTATGCTGCACATCAAAAATTGACAAAACATTGTAAACTGACTATATGCCAATTAAAAAAAAAAGAGAGAAACAAAAAAACGCCACCAGAAAGAAAAAAAGGAATGGCTGAGAATCAAATCTCAATATTAGTGTTTAAGTTCTCTAAGTTAAAGTGAATGCAATATGATTTTTATTGTAGAGAAAGTTACAGGTACTGATACCATTTCTGTAGTTTGGTATCTATATCCATAGTTGAAGGAAATACTAAATTTTACTTAGAGAATATAAAGATGCATTTTTTTAACCCAACCTTATGATTCTCTGGTTAAGAATGCCTATCACAGACATTGCAAAGATTATAACTCGCCTTATACAGTGAGCTGCTTTTCTCAGAAGACATATTTGTGTTTTGTTTT
Source organism: Camelus dromedarius (assembly GCF_036321535.1). NCBI lineage: Eukaryota > Metazoa > Chordata > Mammalia > Artiodactyla > Camelidae > Camelus > Camelus dromedarius. The sequence continues at coordinate 22,159,891 of NC_087450.1, forward strand.
GGAGATGGTTTTAAATATATATAGATTTAAAGATTTATGTAAAGAGATCAGTTATTGAATATTTGAAAAAAAAATTAGTCCATAACCTAATTCAGAAAAAATAATTTTAATTAACTTTCTTGGTTATAATAAGTAACTCACATGAGTTATATAATTCCCCCCAATATTTTAAGTTTTCAGACATACAGAAACATTAAAAAGGTTTATGGTGAATATTCATATATACATCACCCAGATTCTATAGTTAACATTTACCATACTTGCTTTAACACTTATCTTTCCATTTATACCTCTTTTCTACCCGTCAACTTGTACACATTAAATATGTGCTGTTCTTTATCAATTATACCTGAATAAAGCTACTAAAAAAATCCCAACATACTACCCAGAAATTTGATGATTATGTTTGCATCTAATAATCAATGACTATTTTATTATAAGCAAATAAATTGTAGTATTAGATTTACAGAATACAAAAGTCAATTTAATTACAATGTAAATAATACATTTTAGGGGGCTATGACGAAAGGAAGGAAATTCAGTCAGAAAGTTAACTTAGTAATCTACTTGAAACTGTGCTTAGATTCCTGGTTTGAGTAATAGGGCAAGTAGTATCCCCTTTCACTAAGAAAAAAACCAGCTGGAAGGGGTTATTTCTCTGGGAAGATGATGAGATCAGCTTGGAGCAATCCGAGTATGCTGTGTGGGTTAGACAGCCATAGAGTTATCATCTGTATAGAGATGGCTGAGTAGTTTTGGACTTCTCCATCTGGCCTAAACAAATTTGGGAATGGTCAGAGAGAGATGTTTACTGAACCTTGGACTAGTAGATCTACCCACAGAAAGTATTTCAATTTACTTTATGTAAACATATCTATGCATACATATTAAACAATATTAATTGCAAGTCATGATAGAGAACTGTGGTTTTAATCACTAATAACAAAACATAATTTGCAAGCTACTTGTAAATAATGGTGGCCTTAATAAATAGAATGATGCAGGTCATCAGTGATTATTTTTTTATGTCAAATAGTTCAGTTTACTTAAATTTATTGAATAGCCTCTGGTACTTGTGTTGTTTTCATTACATGGTAGCATCACAAAAAAGAAAATACCGCTTTGAGAACAACTGCACTTCAACTGTTTATTGTAAAGCAGAAAATTATGATTATAAGGTTTGCGGAATACAAAAAAAATCAACGTAATCACAATGTAAATAATGGGCCTCAGGGGCCTATGACTACAGGGGAAAAAATCCAGTTCCAATGTTGGTTTGAATGGTTTTAAGAGGGCGACTGTTATGTTTGGTTTTATATTTTAGATAGAGTACTCTGCAGTAAGGTAGTTGAACTCAAGGATGGAAAGTGTGAATATGGCAATAAGAATAGGGGATTATTTTAATAACATGTAATAATACTAGAATAAAGAGTTATTAAGAAATATGTTAAATATAGACTTAGGCCTTATGTTAACTTACTGAATTTATTAGGTATAAGAGGAAATCTACAGGGATCAAAACTTGTTTCTTATTTAGGTATCTAGAGAATGGTGGTGCATTCAGTGAAAGAGGAAATAAAGTGCAGCTCATAGTTTAAAAAAAAACTTGGAAATTTAGTTTTCTGATTTCTGGATTCTGGCACCTAAACTTGTAGAGAAGGATGGTATATCAGAAGAGAATCTTCTACCCTCAGTGTCCTAAAAGGTTATTTTCAGACATTATGCGCTAGTTCCTACTCAACTTTTTTCTGTGTATAGAAGGTTAGAAGAGTTGAAACTAGCTTTGTGAAACTGAGCAATGAATCCATCTACATATAAACCCTGACTGGGTTTTAAGAATTTAAGTACAAAATACAGTAAGGAAGTGAGTTCACTATTTTCATCTTACTCAGGGTGTATCATATTCTTGCATTGTTGGTTTGTATCAGTTCTTTTGGATGAATATATTTGTAGTATTTTCAGTGACTTTTTAAATATATTTTGCTTATTTGAAACAATAAATAAATTCTTTAATTCTTTTTTAAACTGTTAAAGTTTTGCTTGCTTTTTATATATTTAGTTGTATCTTTTAACTGTATCACATTATTTTATGAGAAGCTGTTTACTTTGAAAGTAATTATGAATTGATTTTTAAAATCGGTGATGGCTTTAGTTCTTACCATTTAGTGAAAATGTATTTAACTCCCATAAAGGATTAATGTCTGAAATGCTAAATTCAGAGATTGGCTAAAAGTTTAACGTGTGAACAAATCTTGTTTGTAATTTGTTTGAATTCTTTAAAAAAATGTGTAAAACCTTTTCATACTCTTTGCCTAGTTAAGTCTGCATTTATTAATAATGTTTAAAAGAAATTTAATGAAATTACAACTAGCACTGCATTTAACTTGATAACTGGGCAAAAATATTTTCATAATAAAATTTATGGGCACTATGCTAAATATATATATTATATATGTTAAGAAAGTTGTATATACATACCTTCTTGTTATTTTTCCATACATAATGGTACAAAATACATCAGAATAAAAATAAATACAGTTTTTTAAAAAGTTCTTTCTTGATAAGGTGCACAGTCCAGTGATAATCAAAAAGAATACTGTCAACACTGGTAGTGGTGAAGAGAGATGAAGTTGGGAGAGTTGACAGCTGTGTACTAGTTTTACCTGAAATAGAGCTTAAAACTTGTAAATTGAGTTGTATTTTAAGTGAAAGATTATCTGCTGTTGATAGAGTGTCAAACAACTCACTCAGCTCTCACCTGTCTTTTCACAGAGCTCCTTAATAAGCATTCATAGTCAGTTTTTGGCAGCATTAGAATCACTGAAGGCATTCTGGGATGTTATGGATGAAATTGATGAGAAGACTTGGGTACTTGAGCCAGAAAGACCTACGCGGGGTGCAACTGCACGCAGAATTGCATTAGGTAGGGGAAAAGAGGATTAAGGAGGTATTTTTTTTTTTTAGGTGTTTGATTATATTTTGTATTACATATGAAAATGAATCTAAGATAACATTGGACTCTTGGTGAAATTTTTTTTGTATGAAGTCAACTATTAAAACTTTTGGGGATGAACTGTGATTTCTTTTATTACCATGCATTTAAATGTAAATATTTCAGGTAGAAAGGGCAAGTACTGAGGTGTTTCATTATAAAAGGTGATGATCCAATCAATGCAAGTAGCATTCAGAGATAGTGTTTAATTAGCTTTTAATTAGCACAGAAATAGTCGGACAGGTTTTTCTAAACTTTGATTACTTAGGGAAAAAAACTATGTTAGAAATACTTAAGTCTTCTTACCTGTGAAACTAGTTAAGATTAGTATGAACAAGTCTGGTGATATTTTCTGACAAAAATATAGAGGAGTGTAAAAGAACCTGAAGTGGGCTGTGCACCCACCGAAGAGTAAACAGAAAACTGCAAAACAATAAGTGAATATGTTTTAAGTATTTTCTTTAAATACATGAAATTAGTAAGATGTGGAATAACCATAAATACATTCCTTGCAGTATTACCATACTCTTTACTATGAAATGCTTGTTCTGTGTATTCTCATTATGAGCAGGCAGTACATGAAGTCAGTTTTAGAATTTAGCCTCTCAAGATTTTAGATGTCTTAGACTATATTTGAGTTCACAGTAAATACCATAGTTATGAAGGATATTTTGGAATTCTGATGTCAGTCATATCCAAATTAGCAGTTTTTATAGTTTCTACTCAGGCATGATAGATGATCCGGGGGAAAAGTGTGGCATGTTCTTACGAGAAGAGTGAAGTCACTGTGCAGCAGTTCTGCAGATAGTGCTGCTCCTCACCCAGTTTGAGGAAGTCTTAACAGTATTTCATTTGGAATAATTAACCAAATTACAGGATATTTGTGAACAAGTAGATACTAAAATGAAAACATTTTCTTCAAAGAAGTGTAATTTATTATCTTAATGGTCCCGTTAAACCAATTACTTTTATCAGGTTATGATTAAATATACTTTTTACTATATTTCTCATCCTTCAGCATAAACAACCTGGTTTTTAGTCACTCTTTCAATATTTACCTCTTTTCCTTCAGGCATTGATTAGCCTTTTTAGGACCAAGTTTTCAGCAAATTAATTAATTTATTAATTAGTTAATACAGTTAATTAATAGTTAATTTATTAATTAATTAGTTAATACAGTTATTGTTGTTAAGTGAAAGTACTTTCTGGAGCCATTAGAAGATGACATTGCTGAAGGCTAACATGGAATTTATATTTATGGTAAAAAATGCATTAACCAATGAGATCATAAGTTAACTTTTTGTAATTTTGTTTTTCTCATTGAATTACTTGTACTCATTTTCTGTTTTACTTTGATTACCTTCTTGCTAGATCTGTAATAATTCTATTTATATTGTTGCCAACTTTGGCCAAAGGCTTACGCTGTGGTGTATAGAACTTATTAAGACATTTTTACCATAAAAATGAAATCCAGATTAACCTTAAACTACATGTACTAACCTTATACGATGTGCCTTCAAAAAACAGCAGTAAAATTTACAAAATTTGTACTATACTACAGTTAAAATTTATGAAAGAATTTAGTGCCAAGTAGAAATAGCTTTTTCTTAGATTCTGCAAACTAAGTTGTTTTTGTTATTAAAAGAATAGTTTCCAAAAAAATTAACATGAATTGAACTCTGAACTTATATAGGAAAGCTTCACATGGTGATAAAAAAAATTCAGAAAATGTTTTCATAAAACTTCATAAAACTCAAATCCTAAACATTTATTTTTACCATTTGTTGTATTTTTAGTCTTTTATGTTTCTTCTGTTACTTTTCAAGAAAGTCATGATGTCATTTAGATCTTTATTTCTTAAACTTGTGATTTGGAATTTTTATATTAAAGACTTCTTTTGTCACTCTATAGAAATTTTTAATTTAAACTTCAATAGAATTCTGCCCAGAATTTCAATCTATATTAACTTATGGATTGGCTGTTTTTTGAAACTTAGGATTCCCAAGTCTTTAGTCATGATCAAAATTTTAAAATTTACTTCTTTTAGTTAAATTGAATTAGTAATATATTTTACCTTTATAAAAAACTGTACATTAAACAATTGATTAATCTTTCCTTGGGTATACAGTGAAATAAGTACCCAGATACTCCTTTAGTTTTTGTTTTATGACATCACTATACTACTCCTAAAAGCTTTACTTTTCTTTTATTCTAGGGAATAATGCTTCGATAAATATAGAGGTAGACCCCAGACATCCTACTATGCTTCCTGAGTGCTGCTTTCTTGGAGCTGACCATGGTATGAGACCTCAGGCTTAAACGTTTTTAACAGATCACAAAATCTTTGTCTACCACTGTAATTAAATAGTGTTCTATTAACGTATTAATGGTAATTATTTTAAATGAAAATGTCTAATTTTGAACTGTGTATTTCTGTGTTTTTAGAATATATAATATATATGATTTAGGTATTTTATTGAGGTGGTTAGGAAACAAATCCTGTAATTAACAATATTACATATATTTCAAAGTTGCTGAGAGAGTAGATCTTATAAGTTATCCCATGTAAAAAATTTAACTGCATGGTGATAGTTGTGAATGTGTGGTAATCATTTTGCAGTGTACACATATGCCAAATCATTCTGCTGTACACCTAAAACTGTAATACAGTATTGTCAGTTAAGCTCAATAAAAAGAAATTCTGTGCCAAATGTGACTTACAAAATGAGCAGCAAACCCTAAATTATTAAACTTTTTTTTTTTTAATATTTTAAGTGATAAAACCCCTGGGAATTAAGCTGAGCAGAAACATACATTTGTGGTAGGTATCTTTGCCATATAATTCTTACTTTTTAATGATTTTACAAATCAGTAACAATTTTTTTCATGCTTTTAGGGATCCAGAAAATAGTCTGTTACAAAATTTGAAAGATGTTTTAGAAATTGATTTTCCAGCTCGTGCTATCCTGGAAAAATCTGTAAGTTTTATCAGTGCTTTGATACTCCAAACAGTGTTGCATAATGAAAGTTAAGTGTTCTTTTAGACACTAGAGGAAAAATGGGGCTGAAAGGAAAGGAACTGGAAGAATATTGTTACAGACTTCTGAACTGTAAGCAACAGTTGCATCGAAGAACTTGTTAACCTTCATTGGTGGTTATAAGTTTTTTCATGGTCTTCGTAGCAGTGAAGTGATTAATGACAGACATCTGTATTAAAAATAGGGGGAAAGGTCCAATGTAGCTAATGAGATGTTTGGATTTTCTATACTGTCAGCTTATGGGTGACTGAAATAAAGTTTTAATTAGCTTGATAGAAGTGTTTGTGAAGGATGGCAGTACAGTTTTTAAAAATTGAATAGACACCACTACACAGCAAAACAAACTTAGAACTGATTTTTGACAAAGCTGCTGAGGATGTAGACTACTGAAGTGGTGGGGATGTTTTCTTCCTTTGCCTTTATACCAAACTTCAAAATTCTGTAACTAGTCACTAGGGAATGTCATTTCCTGTCTTTACGTACTATAGTGGCATTATATTGATGTACGAATTGGGAACGTTAGTTAAGCCCAAGCATCTTGTGAGCCAAAAATAGACTTTTTTAGTACATCTATATTATTTACTGGATGAAAAAGGAAGCACTCTTCTACAAGTAGCTTTTCTAAGGTGTTAAATAGACTGTATTTTCTATAATTTAGCAATATAGTTAACCTTTATAAATATTTTATAAAAATGTAATATCTAATACCATATTCGTTTCTTTAAAATTTCACCTTGTAAATTTTGAACACATATGCTTATAAGTATTTCTTTTGAAGGATTTTTCTATGGATTGCGGAATTTGTTATGCCTATCAACTTGATGGTGCCATTCCTGATCACGTGTGTGATAATTCACAGTGTGGACAGTCTTTCCATCAAATATGCTTATATGAGGTAAAACTAAAAATACCAGCAAGACTAATGTGGCATAGGAAGTATGAGTATTTGAAATATACAGAATCTAAATCATGTTGTCAGTAGTGATTTAGCTCCTTTACCGGTTTATTCCAAATGCCGTGTGCTTCATTTCTTCATCATGGTTACTAATGAGTTTTGAAGTGTCCTAAAGTATCCAAGAAGGGGGAAAATGTATCTAGAATATATTCATGGACTGTTTATTGATGCATAGAAAATTAAATTGATGGTAATTGGAATCTTTCAGTAAGTGTCTCATGTAAACGCTGTATATTCATCCAGGTGAGATTAACGGTAGCAGTAAGGTAAAGGGAGCTAGCACTATGGAGTACTTACTAATTTTCAGGCTTTATGTATGTATAGAATAAACGTAATAGTCCTACTTTTGGTATTGAGAAGAAAGCATTTTGTGATCTGAATATCTGACAACACTAAGTCAGTGACATTTTATTTACTATTGATTACCCGTAAAATCTGCTTTCATTCCTGTCTATAGTCATTTGCTCTCTGTAGTACTCATCTTGGGCCAGAGTTGACTTATGATTAACTATATGTGCATCTATGTACAAAACACCTTGCAGTTATATATAGTGTTTTCAGTTTTCAGAGACTTCCTTAATATCACCTCTTGATTTTTGTGATTGAAGATAGCAGCCGGTGCTATCTGCAGTGTAACAATGGAGAACTTAGGTAGAGATGTCAATTTACTTTATATAAAATCATAAAATACCAAGTCTAATTATAGAGATACTCTTAAGGGAGCATGTACTTTCTTTTGTAATAATGAATATTCATTTAATTTTTAAAAATGGACTGTCTCATGCTTATAATTAATGAATTGAGAATTAACCCACTATTGGTGATTAAGACCAGAATTAAGACCTAAATTTTCAAGAGCCTATGTTATATTTTACAGCAGGAGTTCTTAATTTGTGATTAACGGATTTGAGTAGGGTTTGTGAACGCCATGGACTTAAATGCATTATTTTTGTGTATATCTGTTTTGAGGTAGAGAAGATGGCTTTATTTTCATCAGATTCTTAAAAGGGCCTATAAATAGTGGCATAGACCTTGACATCCATACTGGTTTTCCCTTTTTATTCAGAATTTTAGTAGTTAGGTATTGGCTCAGGAAATGTCTCCCTTATTTCTTGTAAAAGAATAAAGAAGGCAAATCTGGCATAAAAATATAATGTGCTCAGAAAGGAAATGATATTTGGAATTTCTGTAATTTTGAAATCATGCTGACACTGCTCCCTTTATTTTTAAAAATCTTCAGTGGTTAAGAGGACTGCTGACTAGTAGACAGAGTTTTAACATCATATTTGGTGAATGTCCATACTGTAGTAAGGTAAGCAAATTATTACATTTCATAAAATGTGCCTAGCTTTTAGTAATGTGTTTTAGATGATATCTATATAGTATGTCAGCTTATATAAAATTTCTTGAAACATTTGTTAATCTATGTATTTTTAAAAAACAGAAAATGTCTAATTGTCCCTATCAACATTTTAATTTTCAGATTTCTCCTTTGATCAAAAAAAGGTTAACCCCTTATCTAGATTTCTTAGGTGATATGAAACTTAAAAAGTATTTTCCAAACTGTATCATTACACCATTTCTAATTTAAAACATTCTCTTTTTATAAGCCAATTACCTTGAAAATGTCTGGGAGAAAACCCTGAAATAAGAATGCAACATTTCTGTGAAAAACTGGAAACCTTAAAAAGGATTTTATTTGATATCTTCAGAGAAAGTATAAAGCAAGACATACTAATATGAAAAGAAAAACAATGGTGATGCCATAATAATATACATCTGATTTTGTCTCTTCACTAAGAGTATGCCAGAGTCCTGTAGAACTTTCTAATTCTGTGACCTCCATATCAGTTGTAGAAGCGTCTGTGTACCAAGATGGAGATCTTGACTTACTGAACATATCTGGACTGGTAAAATATTGATGGGGTTCATAAAATGAATTTGGGAGTTGTACACAGCTGGATATTTGTGGAGAATTTTTTACTGCATTCAGACATTCTTGAGACTCACAGTATTTTTGTCTTCTCCTTGTGCTTTCCTATGGGCAAATACATACATTGTGTGTTAAATTTGAGCTGTGTAAGGTTTGAGTTATCAAAGTATTTATTTTGTGTACTCTATAAGAATGCTAAGTAAAACTTTTTATACAAGATCAAATTGTACAAGATTAAGTTTTTGAGTGCTTTTTATTTTTCCTGAAGTTACTATGTTCAAGTGTATATATAAAAGTACTTACCAACATCAAACAACCAAATCTGGTTAATTTGACTGGTTCTTTGAAACCAGTAAGTAGGCCATTTCTTAAATAATTTACAATCTAAAAATAGGACAGAATATTAAAAAAATGAATTTTTTGGAAGACAAAAATAAAACCAGGCTTAGGGATAAGACTGTCATACAATTAGAAGGCTTTTTGGTCAGTAATAATGAATAATGCTAGAGGTACTGGTGCAAGTATTCTGTGCCCACAGAGTGGCGCCAACCAGTGACCCGGTAAAACTATTTGGATGGTGGAGTATTGGGACCATAAGCTTGCCTCACCTTGCGACTACAACAGAACTATAACACGACCACAACCAACTATTGAACAGCCATCAAGAAAAAAGATCTTCAACTGGAAACAGAGAGGGAACCACAGCAGGAAGGTAGGAAGGGGCGTGCTCACGATATAATCAGGCCCCATACCCCTCGGGTGGGCAACCACAAGCTGAAGAACAATTAAGTTGCAGAGGCGCTCCCACAGGAGTGAGAGTTCTGAGCCCCATGTCAGGCTCCACAGTCCAGGGTTCCAGCATTGGGAGGAAGACACCCCAGGACATCTGGTTTTGACGGCCAGTGGGGCTTAACTTCAGGAGCCCCATGGGACTGGGGAGGGGAGAACAGGATCTCACATGCGCCAGATCCAGAGACAGTGATTTCATAGGAACCTGGGTCAGACCTGCCTGCTGGTTTTGGAAGTTCTCCTGGGGAGGTAGGGGATGGCTGCAGCTCACCCAGGTGGGTATTACAGGAATGTTCACCTACACGAGCTTTCCTAGAGGCTGACATCTTGATTGGATCATTAGCAACAAGACCTAGCCCCACCTGACAGCCTGTAGGCGAAGCCTCAGGCCAAACAACACAGCCCCACCTGTGAGCAGACTTCCTAAGCCACAAACACCTCTAGTCATGGCCCTACTCACCGGAGGTCTAGGTCCAAGCTTCTCCAGCCAGGAAACCTGCATAAGCCTCTAGTGCAGCCTCATCCACCAGAAATAAGAAAACAACAGTCCCCTGACCCTTGGGTGACAAGAGAGGAGTGTACTGCTGGGATTCATAGGACATATCCCAGAGGGCCACTTCTCCAAGGTCGAGAAACGTAACTAACCTACCTAAAAATACAAAGACAGACAAGATGAGGTGGCAGAGGGATGTCTTGCAGAACAAGGCATAAGATAAAATCCCAGAAGAAGAAATAAATGATGAGGAGATAGGCAATTTACCTGAGTTTAGAATAATGATGGTGAAGATCAGAGAAATCAGGAGGAGTATAGATGCACAGAGCAAAGTTTTTAGCAAAGAGTTGGAAAATATAAAGAATACCCAAATAGAGTTAAAGAATAGAATTACTTAAATAAATATCACACTAGAAGGAATCAAGAATTGACTAAATGAGGCAGAAGAATGGATTAGTGAGCTAGAAGAGAGATTAGTGGAAATCACTACTGCAGAACAGAAAAAAAGAAAAAAGAATGAAAAGAAATGAGGATGGTTTCAGAGGACTTTGGGACAACATTAAGAGCACTAATATTCACATTATAGAGGTCCCAGAAAGCAAAGAGAGAGATAAAGGACCTGAGAAAATTTCTGAAGACATAATAACTGAAAACTTACCCAAGTCCAGGAAGCACAGAGTCTCAAAGAGGATCAACCCAAAGAGGAACACACCAAGGCCCATAGTAATCAAATTGACAAAAATTAAAGATAAGGAGAGAATATTAAAATCAGTAAGAGAAAAGCAACCTTGTATGTTATCAGCTGATTTTTCAGCAGAAACCTTTCAGGCCAGAAGGGAGTGGCATGATATATTTAAAGTGATGAAAGGGAAAAACTTACCACTAAGAATACTCTATCCAGGATGGAGAAATCAAAAGCTACACAGATAAAGAAAAGCTGAAAAAGAATTCAGCACCTCCAAACTCGCTTTACAGTAAATTTTAAAGGAACTTCTCTAGTCATCAAAGCATGAGAAAAGAACAAAGAACTCATACAACTTAATAAGAAAAAAAAAACAAAAAAAACCAATCTAAAAATAAGCAGAAGACCTAAACAAGCAATTCTCCAATGAAGACATACAAATGGCCAATAGACAAATGAAAAAATGCTCAATATCATCAGAGAAATGCAAATCAGAACTACAAACAATAAATAAGGGAACCCTCCTTACACTGTTGGCAGGAGTGTAGTTTGGTGCAGCCATTATGGAAAACAGTATGGAGATTCCTCAAAAGACTTGTAAATAGACTTACCATATGCAGTCCTACCCCTGGGCATATATCCAGAGGGAACCTTAATTCAAAAAGACACATGCACCCCAGTGTTCATAGCAGCACTATATACAATAGCCAAGACATGGAAACGACCTAAATGTCCACTGACAGATGACTGGATAAAGAAGTTGTGGTATATTTATACAATGGAATACTACTGAGCCGTGAAAAATAATAAAATAATGCAATTTGCAGTGTGACATGGATAGACGTAGAAAATGTCATTCTAAGTGAAGTAAGCCAGAAAGAAAAATACATGGTATCACTTATATGTGAAATCTTTAAAAAAAGAAAAGAAAAGAAACTTATTTACAAAACAGAAACAGACTCACAGACATAGAAAACAAACTTATGGTTACCAGGGGAGGGAATGGGGTGGGAAGGGACAAATTGGGAATTGGAGATTTGCAGATACTAACTACTATATAAAACAAACTACTATATAAAATAGATAAACAATAAGTTCATACTGTGTAGCACAGGGAACTATATTCAATATCTTGTAACTTATGGTTAAAAAGAATATGAAGATGAATATATATATGTATGTTCATGTCTGACTGAAAAATTATGCTTTACACCAGAAATTGATACATTGTAAACTGACTATACTTCAATAAAAATATACTTAAAAAAAAACTACAAAAACAAACCCAAAACATTTAACAAAATGGCAGTAAGAACATACCTATTGATAATTACCTTAAATGAAAATGGATTAAATGCTCCACCCAAAAGACACAGACTGAATGGATATGAAAACAAACCCATATATATGCTGTCTACAAGAGACCCACTTCAGAGCTAGAGAACATGCAAGCAGAAAGGGGATGGAAAAAGATACTCCATGCAAGTGGAAACCAAAGGAAAGCCGGAGTAGACAAAATAGATCTTAAAAGACTGTTGTAAGAGCCAAAGAAGGACACTACATAATGCTTAAGGGATCAATCCAAAAAGAGGATATATCAATTGTAAATATATATGCACCCAACATAGGAGCACCTCAATATATAAGGCAGTTAACAGACATAAAAGGAGAAATCAACAGTCACAATAGTGGAGGAACTCAACACCCCACTTACATCAATGGACAGATTATCCAGACAGGAAATCAATAAGGAAATACAGGCCCTAAATAACACATTAGACCAGATGGACTTAATTGATATCTATAGAGCACTCCATCTGAAACCAGCAGAATACACATTCTTCTTAAGGGCACATGGAACATTCTCCTGAATTGACCGCAAAGCTACAAGGTTAGAAGTCAACTACAAGAAAAAAAAAATGCAAACACACGGAGGCTAAACAATATACTATTAAACAACCAATGGATCACTGAAGAAATCAAAGAGGAAATCAAAAAATACTTTGAGACCAATGAAAATGAAAAACACAATAATCCAAAACCTCTGGGACACAGCAAAAGCTGTTCTCAAAGGGAAGATTATAGTGAAACAAGCCTTCCTCAGGAAACAAGAAAAGTCTCAAACAACCTAACCTTACACCTGAAGCAGCTGGAGAAAGAACAAACCCCAAAGTTAGTAGAAGTCAAAAAGATTAGAGCAGTAATAAATGAAATAGAGACTTAAAAAAAAAAAAGAGCAATGAAACTAAAAGCTGGTTCTTTGAAAAGATAAACAATATTTGATAAACCCTTAGTCAGGCTGATCAAGAAAAAAAAGAGGGCTCAAATTACTACAGTCAGAAATAAAAAAGGAGAAGTTAACAACTCACACCACAGGAATACAAGGGGTTATAAGAGGCTACTATAAGCAACTGTACGTCAACAAAAAGGACAACATAGAAGAAATGGACAATTTCTTAGAAAGGTACTAATTACCAGTACAGAAATTGAATCAATAATTAAAAACCTCCCAGCAAACAAAAGTCCAGGACCAGATGGCTTCACAGGTGAATTCTACCAAACATTTAGGGAAGAGTTAACACCTGTGCTTCTGAAACTATTCCAAAAAATTGCAGAGGAAGGAACACTTCCAAACTTGTTCCATGAGGCCACCATGGTTTTGGTTTGATACCAAAACCATACAAAGATAGCACAAAAAAAAAGACAATTACAGGCCAATAACACTTATGAATAAAGATGCAAAAATCCTCAACAAAATATTGGCAAATAAACTCCAACAATGCATTAAAAGGACCATACGCTATGATCAAGTGGGATTTATCCCAGGGATGCAGGGATTTTCAATATCTGCAAATCAATCAATGTGATACTCAACATTAACAAATTGAAGAATAAAAACCATATGATCATCTCAACAGATGCAGAAAAAGGTTTTGCAAAATTCAACATCCATTTATGATAAACTCTCTAGAAAGTGGGCATAGACAGAACATACCTCAACATAATAAAGGCCATGTATGACAGACCCACAGCTAACATCACACTTAATGGGGAATGCTAAAGGCATTTCCTGTGAGATCAGGAGCAAGACAAGGATGCCCACCTTTGCCACTTTTATTCAACATTGTCTTGGAAGTCCTAGCTATGGCAATCAGAAGAAAAAAAATAAAAGGAATCCAAACTGGAAACAAGTGAAACTGTCACTGCAGATGACATGATATACTATGCATAGAAAACCCTAAAGAAGTGACCAGAAAACTACTAGAGTTTATCAATGAATTTGGTAAAGTTGCAGGATACAAAATTAACATACAGAAATCAGTTGCATTTCTATACACTAACAACAAAATAGCAGAAAGGGAAATAAAGGAAACAATACCATTTACCATTGCACCAAAAAGAACAAAATACCTAGGAGTAAACCTACCCAAGGAGGTAAAAGACCCTTACACTGAAGACTGTAAGACACTGATGAAGGAAATTAAAGATGACATAAACAAAGGGAAAGATACACCGTGTTCTTGGATTGGAAGAATCAATATTGTTAAAATGGCCATACTTCCTAAGGCAACATACAGATTCAGTGTAGTCCCTATCCAAATTACCAACAACATTCTTCACAGAGTTGGAATAAAAAATGTTAAAAATTTGTATGGAAACACAAAAGAACCCAAATAGCCAAAAAAAATCTTGAAAAAGTACAAGAAGCCAGCTGCTGGAGTAATGTATATAAAAGCAAAAACAAACAAATGGGTTCTAGTTAAACAAATTTGATCCAGGAAAAGATGCTCACACTAATCTAGGCAAAAAGAAATCAAGCAGTCTATACAAATTAGTTTCACTATGTCAAAAGAGATGTCTTAAAGGCTTTTTAGCTTTTCTATTAAAAAGAAATTGAGAGTCAGGTAACTATAAACTACTCTTTATTGCCTGAGAGCTAACAAAGTCACACTAATGCAATTTTCCTAAAATTCTGTCGGCTCTTTTCACTAAAGGTAAAATGAATTAATGGTTATTCCAGTAGGCCCATAAAGCATTGTTCTTCCACAAAGAAAAAAGAAAGAAACCATCAAATCATAATTCTGAAGGCTGATTACCAGCCACAGGTAAACTAACTTAAGCTGCATTTACATGTAACTGGAAGTGGAAGTGGACCATCTTTGGTAATCCCTATCTAGGTGAGAACAGAAAAACTACTAAAATTTCAAGATAGAATCATCTCCTGTGTAATCTGAACACCTTGTCTCTAAGCAACAACAAATGATGTCTAATGGGAAGGCACTCGTCAAGGGATTTAGCTGTCTTCAGTTTACTGAGAGCTCCGACTGGGAAAGATCTATGGCTTGGGTTAGAAGACTGTGGCTCATTGGCTGGCTACCTGTTTTGTGAATAGTTCTACAGGAACACAGCCACAATCACACCCATTTGTTTATGTACTGTCCATGGCTCCTTTTACACTATGATGGCAGCACTGAATTTTCTAACAAAGATGGGACCTTAAGCTTAAAATATTTACTACCTGACCTTTTAAGAGAAAGTTTGCTGGCCCCTGGTCTATGGCATCATTTTACAAACATTAGAAAAAGCATACAAATCATTTTTGGGTTTTGTTAAAATGCAGATCTCAATCACAAGGTCTGAGGTAAGACCTGAGATTCTGTTTCTAAGAAGCTCCAGGTGATGCCTGTGCAACTGGCTGGCACAGCTCATTTTGAGTAGCAACAGCATAAGGCATAAATTAGTCTATTCTGTCAGAGCGTTGGTTTTTAACCAATATGCCAATAATGTTGCTGTCAAGAAATCCTGCATTGGGAGTGGTTATTAGTCTTGAATGCACATTAGAATAAATTAGGAAGCTATGAAATTATCAACACTCCAGTTCAGAATTTCTAGTTCTGGCCATTAATAATGGGTATCAGATCTCCCCTCCTGCTATAAAAGCCTATAAATTGAATACAAAACAATACAGCTGCACAGAATTTATGAAGCAATTTGTCAGGTATAGCGAACAACCAGGGCTGTGATTCTTACGAAAAGGCAAACAACCCAGACCCCAGAAAGGCCATACTTTAAGATACTTATTTTAGACCAGTCCAAAAATGCCTAAACAGAAATCAGGATATGATCAAGTTGAACCACCAATAAGTTAACTGCTTGCCAGGACAAAACACAATACTCTTTCAAAGAATACTATAAAACCTGGAATCTTAAGAACTTAGCATCTACACTGTTCACCACACAATAAAACTTTACTACACATAAGGAGCAGGAAAATGTGACCCATAACTAGGAGAAC
This sequence comes from Camelus dromedarius, assembly GCF_036321535.1. Taxonomy (NCBI): domain Eukaryota; kingdom Metazoa; phylum Chordata; class Mammalia; order Artiodactyla; family Camelidae; genus Camelus; species Camelus dromedarius. The sequence continues at coordinate 22,176,069 of NC_087450.1, forward strand.
AGAAGAACAGAAATGGACATATATATGTACCAGATGGCAGAATTATCAAACAGGGATAAAATATCTACATAAATATGTTCAAGGACTTAAAGGAAAAGTTAAACATAATAAGTGAACAGAGAAATGGAAAAACAGTGCACTTCTGGTAGTGAAAAAACACAATATTTGAAATGAAAAATTCTCTGGCTAGGCTTAACCACCAGTTCAACAATCAAGTAGAGGCCAGACAAAAGAAGATATCCAAACTGGAGTACAGCAAGATAAAAAAGACTGATCTTAAAAGTGAACAGAACCTCAGAATCTGTAAGAAAAGGTAAAGCAGTCTAACTTGCATGTATTGGGATTTCAGAAGTATGAGCCACAACTTGTGGCTGAAATTTTCAATTTGATGACAAATGTCAACCCACAGATAAAAGCTCAATGAACTCAAAGCAGGATAAACACAAAGACAACCAAAGATCTAGAAAATCTAAAGATTAAAAAATAAATTTTAAAAGCAGCCAGAAGAGAGACAGAGGATTAATGATAAGAATACCTACTAACTTCTAAAAAACACACCCAAGAAGACAGGAGAACAACATATTTAAAGTTCGGAATGAAAAATTCCATACCCAGCGAAGCCTTCAAAATGAAGGTGAGGGGCATCTGGTTCCAGACAAGAGAAATATTCTACTCTATACTTTCTGCTAATTATAACTAATGACTTTTGACAAAAAGGAACTAATAGAACATCCTCAAAGTTGTTTAATAGAAGGCGGACTGGATAGGGACATCAGGACTTGAAATGAACTAATCATGAGTCTTCCCTAATCCCCCTGTGCATCCAAACCTGGGCCATAAAGCAGCCTACAACCTGAAAACAACATGCATAGACAAAAAGAAAAAAAAAAAAGCCTGCTCTCTCCAAACAGTGGACCAGGGAGAAGCCAGGTCTACAGTACAGAACGCTCTGACTACACCTGCTCTACTCTAGGTGCACACCATGAAAGAAACCGCACCCCTCCCACTTCTGACCAGGTGCTGTGGAAACGGGTGAGTCCTATCAAGTACACCGCCCTGTGCTAATAATCAGGATGTGCACTTACTCCTCCCCACCAAGCACTAAGGAGACTAGAGTGGAACCCTGTCAACCAGACCATCCCCGCACTAACAAGGTGGTACCCTGCCCCAGGGTGTTATGGAAATTATGAGACAGCCCTGTCAACCATTCCAAAACTGTACTACTGAGGTGGCACACTTCCCTCCTTACCACGTACTATGGAGACCAAAGGGCAGCACCCTGTAGACTATCCTTCCCTGCATTAACACAAGCAGAAACAGTGCCTCCATCCCTCACCCCAGACTCTGTACTGTGCAGCAGAGCCCTACACCGACAGTGCCCACGCTGCATTAAGCAGACATCGGCAAAGAGAAAGTAAACCTCTGCTTCCCACTGGCCTCAAATACTGCAGGGAGGAGCCCTACTGACCATCACTACCATGCATTAAGGACTGCAAAGAGGCGGCATTCCACATCCTCCTAACTAGAAAACCTTGCTGTCAGTAATTACTGGATAGACGGACAACAAGGTTAGGTCACACAAACCAATGGGATTTAACCATTATTTATAGAGCACTCCACCCCAAAATAGGAGAATACATGTTCTTTTCAATTGCAATTGGAATATTCACCAAGATAGACCTTACCCCGGGTTATGAAATAAACCTTAACAAATTTAAAACAAAGTTATACAAAGTATGTTCTCAGACAATAATATAAATTAGAAATCAATAACAGAAAAACCTTTAAACACTTGGAAATTAGGCAGCACACTTCTAATAACTAAAGCATCAAAAGAAGTCTCACAGGAGAGTACAAAATTAAAATACAATATATAATGATTTATGGGATGCAGTTAAAATGGAATTTAGTAGGCCCTTTATAGTGTTAAGTAATTTTATTAGGAAAAAAAAAGTTTCACATCAGTAGCCTAAACTTTTCACCTGAAATAGAAAAAGGAAAATAAATAAATCAAGCTAAAAGAAAGAAAAGGAAAATCTCCAAATATATGAAAAAAATTTAAAAACTCTTCTGACGGGGTCAAAGAACCCAAGAGGAACTTAAAACTAAATGAAAATGAAAACATAATATATCAAAATATATGGGACATGGCTAACACAGTGTTAGAAGGGGAATCTGTAATACTAAGTACTTATATTAGAAGAGTCTCAGTTCAATAACTGAGGCTTGTTTCCACCTCAAGCAATTAGAAAGAGAAAATAAATACATAGCAGAATGAAGGAAATAAAAACAAGAGCAGGAATCAATGAAACTGACAAAAGAAAAATAGTAAAAAAAAACAAAAAAAAAACCCAAAAAAGCTAGTTCTATGAAAAGACCAATAAAATTGATAAACCTGGCCAAAAAAGAGAGAAAACATAATAAACTACTGATATTTGTAAGCATATTACTATAAGCTTCAATCTCATTTAGAGGATTTATATAAAGGAATATTATGAACAGTTCTACACATAACAATATAATGACTTAGACAAAAATTGACCAATTCTTAGAAAGCCACAAATTATCAAAACTACCTCAAGATGAAATAGATTAGGGGTTGGTAAACTGTGGTCTGCAGGCCAATTTTGTGACACTAGAAAATTACATGGAATTCAAATTTTTGTGCCATAAATAGTTTTGTTGAAACTCAGCCATACTCACTTGTTTACCTACTGTACATGATGCTTTTGCACTACAGTGCAGAGTTGAATAAAACAGAGACCATATGGGATCTGTAAAACCTAAATATTTACTGTCTGGCTCTTTACAGGAGAGTCTGCCCACTCTTGAAATAGATGATCTGAATAGTCTTAGCAAAAAAATTGAATTCATAGTTAAAAAGGAAAAGAAATTTCCAGGTCCAGATGGTTTTACTGGAGAATTCTCTAAAATATCTAAAAAGAAATTCTATTCATTCTCTTCCAGAAATTAGAAGATCTCTCAACTAATTTGTGAGGCCAGCAATACCTGGTTACAAAACCAGACGAAGACAATAAAATGAAAACTACAGACCAGTAGTCTTCATTAGATATGCAAACGTTCTCAACAAAATACCAGCCAACTGAACGCAATGACATATGAAAAGAATAATACACCACAGCCAAGTGGGGTTGATTCAAGGAATGTAAGATTAGTTCAGTATTCAAACACTGATCAGTGTCATCCACCATGGTAATACCATAAAGACGAAACATCAGATGATCATATTAATTGATACAGAAAAAGCATTTGACAATATTCAACACCCATTCATGGTAACTCTTAATACACTAGGAATGGAGAGGAGCTTCATCAACAGCTTTATCAAAGAATATCTACCAAAAATCTACAGTTAACATCACACTAAACAGTGAGAGGCCAAAAACTGGAAACAACTCACATGTGTTCTTCAACACTACGTCCATACCTCAGAATGCAACTTAGCAATAAAAAGGAATCAACTATCAGTACATGCAAAATTTGGGTGGCTGTGACAGGTGTTATGGTGAAAGAAAGCCAGTCTCAACAAGTTACACAGTCTATAATTTGATTTATACTGACGTGCCCCAAATGGCAAGATTAGTGATGCAAACAGACCAATGCTTGCCAGGATTTAGGACTGGGGAGATGGTGTCACTATAAAGCAACATGAATATCAAGTTACCATTATCAGGAATGAAAAGTTACCAGTATCGGGAATGAATACTGAAGATGTTAAATGCATAATAAGAGAATATCATGAACTATATAGAGCTGACAAATTTGACAACTTAGATGAAATGACAAATTTCTTGGAAGATCAAATTACCAATCCTGACTCAAGAAAATCTAATTATCACTACTATCTGTGATAGAGAGTAAATTCATAATTTAAAATTTTATTCCAACAAAACTCTAGACCTAGATGGTTTTCTTGCTAAATACTGTCACTTATGAAAAACAAGTCTTATAAAAACATCTTCTGAAAAGGCACTTCCGTCTCATGTAACTTATATAGAGACCAGAAAACAAAACCATACAAGGATACTATGAGAAGAGAACTACAGACCAATATCTATCAATATAGATATAAAAATCCACAATAGAAAAATAGCAAATTGAATTCAGTATGACAACACATAATGACTAAGTGGGTTTTATTCCAGAAATAAAAGGTTAACATTCAAAAATCAATGTAACTCCTTATAATAGTAAAGGAGAAAAATCATATGATCATCTCAACAGATCACAAAAAACAACTTATTACCCATTTATGACTTAAAATTATTCTCCAGCAAACTACAAATACACTGAAATTTCCTCAGTGTGAGAAAGAGCATTTAGGAAAAACCTACAGCTAACATCACACTTAATGGTGAAGGAAAGAAGAGAGGTCCCTGAGGTCAGGAACATAACAAGGATGCCCACTCTCATTACTTGTATTGAATGTAGCATCAGGGGTCCCAGCAGCTGTAATAAGACATAAAAGAAGTAAATGAAAGGCATACATCTTGGAAAGGAAGAAGATTCTATTGACAGACAACATGACTGACCATGCAGAAAATCCTAAGAATACAAAAGAACTACTAGAACTAACAAGTGAATTTTAGGAAGGTCCCAAGACACGAGGTCAGCATACAAAATCAATGTATTTCTATATACCAATAAATAAATGGAATATGAATTTTTTTAAAATGACATTTACAGTAGGATTAAAAACCAAAATATCTGGAGATAACTTTTAATGTGTAGGATATCTACACTAAAAGCTACAAAACGTTGAAATAAATTAAAGAAGATCTACATAAATGGAGAAAAGTATTAGGGTTATGCATTGGAGGATTCAGTGTTGTTGGGATTTCTTCCCCTGATACTGATCTTTAGATGTGGTATAGTATCAATTAAGATCTCATTGTGCTGCTCAGTAGAAATTGACAAGATGATTCCTAAGTTTTATGGAGGGGACCAGGACCTAAAATGGCTATGGCACCTTTGAAGAAAAAAAAGGGGCTGAAGGACTTAAACTACCCAATTAAACTACCTAATTTCACAACCTGCTATAAAGCTATAGTAATTGGTGCAGTACGGTTTGGGTTTAAGGACAGACAAATAGATTGATAGAAAAGAGAATCCAGAAATAGTTCCATGCTTATACAGTCAGCTGATTTTTGAAAAAGGCCCCAAAGAAATTTAATTAGGAAAAGGAAAATCTTTTAAACAAACAGAGCTGGGGTAACTGGCTTTTCTCTATGCAAAAGAATGAATATCAACCCTTACCTCACATCATACCCAGCTTGTTTGAGATGGCTCATTGACCCAGACATGAAAGCTAAAACTATAAACCTTCTAAAAAGTATACAGCAAAATAACTCTGTGACCCTGAGGTAGGCAAAGATTTCTTAATTTTTTTTTTCTGTAAAGAAACCTAAGGAAAAAAAAAACTGATAAGCTGAACTTCAAATAAAAAAATTTCTGCTCATCAAAGACACTTAAATAAACAAATAGGCAGGCTGCACACTAGGAGAACATTTCCACAATATAGATACTGGACAGGAGACTTACATGTGGAATATAGAGAGAATTTCTACAGCTTAATAAAAAGACAATCATCCAAACAACAATGGACAAAACACTTGAAAAGATATTTCACAAAAGAAGATATATGAATGGGCAGTCAGCAGGAAAAGGTGCTCACAATTATTAGTCATCAGGCAAATGATAATTGGAATCACCATGAGACACTAATACACACACACTGGAGTGGCTAAAATTAAAATAACGACTGACAAACTCCAAATAATGGGGAGGATGTGGAGTGCCTGGAACTCACATACATTACTGGTGGGAATATAAGATGGGAAGTATTTGTCAGCTTTTTACAAAGTTAAACATATATCTGCCCTATGACCCAGCAATTCCACTTCTCAGGACAAACAAAACATGTCCATAGAAGGACTTGCATCAGAATATTCATAGCAACTATATTCATGGTGGCTACAGCCAGGTGCAGCCCAGGTGTCCACTAACAGGAGAATGGATATGCAAATTATGATGTAGTTATACCACGGAGTACTACTCAACAAGAAAAAGAACAAATGCAAGAGTGTGGGTAAATTTCAAAAATAACATGCTGAGAGGAGGAAGCCAGACACAGACTATATGAAGAGGCAAAACTAATCTAGTGGTAAAGTCAGAATATCAGAAAAGTGGTTGTTTCCGGGAGAAGGGGACTGACATGACAGAAAAGGAACAAAGAACCTTCTGGAGTAATAAAATCTACACACACCTATTGCATTGCCGCCCCAATGAAAATGAATCCATTTCTTTGCTTGCAACCCGGTCATCAGTATTTTTATAGTCCTGCCTCCCTCCACACACAGGTGATACTGGTGCACATTAAAGGCTGAAAAAGGGCACTCAATCTAAATTTTGTCACGAAGTGATATCTGACTTTGATTTTATAAATGGGAACTATAAAAAGTGTCCATTTGAAGTAGATTCCTTCATATCAACTTAAAAAATAAAAACAAAACAAATGATGCTACAGTTGTTCTGTATCAGAGTAAATGCAAGATTCCTGTTAGTACTAAAAAAAGCATTTCTCTCTAGATAAACTTGTATGCTTGCTGGTTAGAGGAGACATGTCTAACTTGTATGCTTCTAGTTTTTGCCTTGGCTGCCCAGAAGTTCAGAGCCAAATTCAATGCTCAGTTTAGTGATTAACATCCCAACTGCTTGATTAACCAGTTTTTTTTCAGGGGTTGGTTAGAGAGGCTTGGGAGATAGAAGGTGGGGGCATTAAATTATCTTGTTCCATATTGTAAATGACCTCAAATCATTTGGGGAAAATGATGTGTAAATTATATATAAAATGTTGGCCATTTGGAAAAACATTTTTTTCATTGCAGGTATAAATACCTTGCATGCTTCTCTTTCTTGTCAAAAAGGGTTAGATTAAGAAAGGCTTTTGGTGTTGCTTGAATGAGTCATCTGCTAAAGGTGAGTCACCAGACAAATGATGGAATAATATAAAAAATACATCATTTAAAAATACAGCCATACTGACAGAGACACTCTCACATTGGATTATGAGTTAGACTGGAAGAACCAGTCTAATGTAAAAGTCTAATGCAAAAGTATGGAATATGAGGAGTCACTTATGGATCAAAGGAGGCATTAACAATTTCAGCGCACATTACATTCTCAGGCTAAAGAAAGAAATCAGATCTGTATGCAGATGTGCTCACTGTCATTCTGTTTCTATGATAACTTGGCTGCTTTGATTTTATCCACTGGATAGGGTATTTTCTGTCCTTTCTCATTTAACAAAACCTTGGCCCCCAAGAGAAAATAAAACGTCCTCACTCCCAAAGGGCATATCCGAATTTAACACTAAGGGAGAAGTCGGCAGCGACAGCAGCACACCTCTCACCTGCGGCGGGTCACGGCTGGGCAGCCCCGAAGGCTCCTCCTCTCCCTGAACTCTTCTCCGCGCTGCGCAGGACTCGGCACTTCTCTCACTGGGGCCTTGTTTTCCTATTAACCTATTTTGCATCTGATTGACTTGCTTTGTTGTAGCCTTTCGTGAATCAACCTGTTGATACAGAGTAAGTAGTAATATATAATGAAAACTTTCGACACTTATAAAAAAAAATGCATTCATGTCCAGATTCTTGAAAATTCTGTACTTGCCAAGCTTTGAAAAAAAAAAAAAAGGAAGAAGTAAAGAGGAAACCAACAAATGGAAGTCAGAGAAAAATATAGTCGTTGGCAAGATCCAAGCCTTCTCTCATCAGTAGGACAAGACCAATTAAAATTAGTGTCACTGTTGTGCACTCCTTAGAAATTATCTCTACAGATAACTTGCTTATTGAAAACGGCATTTTTACAGAAAACTGTCACATTTTAAAACTGCACATGAATTCATTATTAACCTTTGCTGGGAGTAGATCCAGTACATCTTTTTAGTTTAAATTCTTATTAATTAGAATCTTAGTCTTCTATCACTGCAGTGAGCCTAATTAATGTGAACATATGAAAGGTGCTTACGATGTTGCTTACTTTCTTACACAGGTAATTTAACCTTTGAGCAGATGGATAACAGTCCATGTCATCTAATACTGTGTACCAGTATCAGAGGTTAAATTCTATGAGCTTGCTGTCTCTAAGGTTTCTTTTTCACACCATGGTGTTATCTGGGGGATGACTGACTCTCAATAACCTTGAAGTAGACACAGAAATAGGAGGGCAGATCCCACAATACAGTTGGAAGATTGAAAGCCACAGTGAAGATCCTTATGTGAACTATTTGTTCAGCAGCTTCATGTTTACAGCAGCTGGAAGTGCCATCACCTTTTTTCATGGGTTAAATAGGGGGCAGAAGACAGGAACAGCACGAGGGGAAATAATGGAGTAGCCAGTGCCGAACTGGAGAATGAATTACATCGGCGGGGCAAGCAGAGCCTTAATTTGTAGTCTCAATTTTTAGCTTCTATTGCCAAGTGTGTTCACTCCTTCCCTTTAAAATATGCTGGTGTTTTGTGGCTAGGTCTAAGTTGTCACAACACCATTCTTTATCCACTCCTCCTCCCTGATCCAAGCTTCTCAAAGGATAGCAAAGCCACTGCTTCTCAGTAACCTGAAAATTGGAATTGCTTTCTGATCACTCAGGGGTTCTTTATTTCTACCTCTCAACTCCTAGGAAAATCCATGTGTAACCACCTTCTGAGCCAGTTTTCCACTGAAGTCATCTTGGTAATAGATGCCCATCATACCGCTAGTGTGAAACAAAGGGTTTCCCAAGGCTGCAGTACACGGTTCTACCCTAATCAAATGCTGGCTTGCCAATCACTATGAAATGTGTTCTGCGATATAAAGGATTCGTTGAGATATTAATTGAGGTTTTTAGAGCCTCCTATATGCGAGGCACTTGAGGCATAACAGTTTTTTGGCCTAGGAGCTTCTGATATACAAACAAAATTTGGTCTAATGTATTCAGTCCTTTTTGAGGCCTCCTGGATCTCCTGTCAGTTGGCTGGATGGTTAAGTTGTGCTGCCATGAGCACTTCTAGCTAATAACCAAAATGATACCCAGTTTATGGAAAATTTCTATTTCTAGGGAAACTTTTAAAATGGTAAGTGAAGTGGGATGATGAAGTTTAACTCTTAATTGTGAACAGAGTAAAACTTGTTCTTAAAGATATAAAAGTAAATATAGAAAACACGCCAGGCACCCCACATCATCAAATAGAAAGATACTCTCCAAACCTGTGTCATTTTCAAGACAGTGGCTATTCAAATAAGGTACTTTTCATTTAATTTTCCATTGGCATGCCACCCTGTTCTACAAAATAAGCAATATTTTTGGACTCCTAAAGCAAAAATGTGCTTATAATTAAGAATTTATATCCTCTTTCTCACACATAGAAAATAAATATAAAAACAAGTTTAACAGAACTATTTTTGAGAATTAAAGCTCAAGAAAGAATTCTGTAAATTTTTAAGTTCAATACAAAGATTACTACTACCGATAATAATATATTCACCCTTGGACTTGCCATGTGAACCCTCAGATCTAGGGTGAACTAACTTTCCGCCTGAAACATAGGACAGCTTGAACACTTTAACCATGACCCCGCAGCTACTCCTCTGCCAGGTAAAGCATGTAGGGAGGATGGCTCATCATGCGGCTGTCGATAACCATTATGCTATGGATTCAGGTATCAATACAAGGAGGGAGATACTGATAAACTGATAAAGGGATCCAGCACCGTGGAGGAAACACCTTATTCAAGGGTTCAGCTGGGGCCTCCAGGAATGCTAGTTCCCAGCATGGCTTCAGCATTTTCCTCTGGGAATCCTAGAGCTTTGGCTCACCTCGATAAGCATTCTAACTGAATATGGTTTCCTTCAGTGAATTCTGGACATTAAATCCAGTGGATGGGATAGCTGGACTGTGGTGGCCCTGACGACAGATTCCTGTAATTTGGCAAAGCTACCTCAGGAGCCGTCAGAACCACTGGCAAGTAACTGCAGCTACACTCAGCTACACCGCTCATTTCAATTGAGGCAAATACCCCCAAAGATTTGCTTTTCAGAAAAAAAAAAAAACAATGTCTCTACCATCTGGAGAGTTTAACATCAATAATGTATTTGAGGACTTCAAGAAGAAGGCTCAGTAATAGAGAACAGTTTATGGTGCCCAGTAAGTAAAGCCCGGTGTTGGAAAAATACCTCATTTTTCTTTTGTGAAAAGATGCTGTTTGTTGAGATTCTTATGGTGATATGCTATTTTCTAATACCTAACCAAAACATATTTTTGTTATAACTGCTAAATTTAAAAGGCACAAAACACTTATACTTAGGAAAATAACACTAAAAAAATTAAACATTTAAGACTTTCCTTTGAATACTCAATTGTAGAAACATTTTATTAGAGGCTAAATGTTTTCAGGCCCACTGACTTCTTTTTAAGTATCTTTATCCATAAAGTACAAGTCCAGAGTTCATTCTTTATTCTCTTAAATAACTAGATCCATGTACAGAGTAATTAGAAACGTCTTTAGCTACTAACAAAGGGAGTCTGTCTAAAAAGAGAGAAATGTGTGGCTATGTGAGTGAAACTCATTCTGGACTTAAAAATGATTTTGTTATGGAAGTAATTAGTTGTGGAAACTATCCTGTACTTGTATCATTTATACTGTCATACTTTGCTTTTGATCATTTTCAAGTTTGGTTTTTGCAGCATTACAAAATCTGTAAACTTTTAAAATAAAAATTAAGATATTTAAGAGGTTTGTTCACATATGGTAAGCCTATATTTTATACTGTAATTATTAAATATATTAGTGTACTCAAAATACTCAAGAAATAAAGTCATTATTCAATAAATATCAATCTGCTTTGAAAAATATCCCCAGTTCATCTTACTGTCTATAATACTGAGGTTGATCATATGGTTAACAGATATTAAGGTCTTAGGAGTGCATATTATTCTTAGTGTTAAAGTGCTGCAATCAAAAGGGAAAAATAAAATATTTTCGACTGAATCTCATTGGAAAAATGTTTTACTTTCTATCTCTGCATATAAAAATGTTTTCACAACAAACATCCTTTGAATTTGATGAAACTGAAAATTCTGGTGGATAATAATTAGAATTTTATATCAGAGGATATAGCTATCGGTTTTTAAAATGGCTTCTTTTATATTTCAATTAAGTTTATGAAACTGAAAAACTACAAAGAAGGAAAAATCTACTTAAATTAGCGTAGATTAAGTGATGACCATTATTGCAAGGGGAATACGACGTCAAGGAAATAGCTCTTTGTTTTGTTGCAAAAGTGATAAAAACACAAAAGTCAATAAAACTGTTAAAATAAGTCTCAGTAATTACCAAGATCAAAATCCAGTGGCTTTTTATTAAACATGAACTTTTGTTCTGCCTTCTGCAATACGTAAATAGTGCTGACAATTGGTTTGTGAGGCACTTGCTACAATAAAATGTAATTGTATCATGAGAGAAAGGTGACAATCAGGAGATCATGAAAAAATTACATATTCTCACTGGTAGTTAATTAGCCATGCAAAACCTCCTCAAACAGATATTCTCTTCTATTAGGAATGATTACTATGCAGGCCTACAGATGTCAATACCACAGTCATTCAAATACTTCTTTCCCTACTAATTGAAGGTTGTAAAGCTCTGGTGCCAAGGTTTTGCTTCCAAAGAGCTAATTTATGACTAGAAGGATATTTTATGTCTTCAGTTGCAGCAGCTACAAAATTCAGCAAATCAGAACCATCTGTGCACTGATACTTGACTCACCATTCATCTAGCAGCCTATCAGTCACATTAGTTTGCATCCTGCATTCTTGGCTCGTGAACACTTGTGATGATCCAAAGTTCATAAGAAATATTAAAAATGAATGGCATCCTGACCCTACCTTATTGTACAAGCATCAGGGAAAAAAGCCCTATTTTTTTTTTTTTAAACATATGAGCAGTGTCAAGGTGGGGTTGGATATTTAGCTGCCTGTCCAGTAATGTTGCTGAGAGCAGTCTCAGGTTTCCCCCACCCTCCTAAAAAAATGTTTCCTCTTAATTATTTCGTATTGTTTCAAGTTCTAATTCTTTTTTTTCTTAATGTTGCTGTGAGGGAGTCAGTTGGAAGACAGAGTAAAGGAGAAGTAAATTGAAAGTAACTTTTTTTTAAAAAAAGAACTGTTTCTATAGATTGAAATATCTGCACATACAAATAATTGGTTAAATCTAAGAATATTACTACCACCACCAAATTATGGCCAAACGAGTATGCAAAAACAGAGGAGTGACTAAAGAAAATCCGAAGAAAAGCAGCAAGAAAAGGCTTTCATGAATGAAGTCGGGTTGGCCTTTGATCTTACCTGAGACCTGCCTCTCTGACATCAGTGAGTCCTTTAGTTCTTTCAGATGCACAAGAGGACACAGATCCTTTTTTTTTCTAAGAGACAATAGGTCAAAAGAACTTTCCACAAAATTTCTTGAAGCTGAGTTAGGAGATACGCGAATTAAATATACTAAGCAAGAAACAGGGTTGTCAGACTCGTTTTGACACCTAAAAAACTTCATTTGGTAGAAAAGCTTCACAGAAGGTAATTCCAGGGACAGTTACTTACCTTTGGATTGTTTGGAGCAGGCATATTTAAGCTCTCTTCTTTAGTGGAAAACTCCAGTGGTCCTAATGGCATTCCATCTGGATTCAGAATTTTCCTGAGCATTTGATAGTTTGGCTTTTCATCGTATGCTAAATCACGAGCACACAGCAAATACTGCGCTATTTCACCTGTGAAGTATCACATTTTTTCAGTATGTCATTCATAATTGGCAAGAATTGTCAAGACTCCAATATCCGCAAAATCTCGGTTGTTTTTTCTCTTACACATGCGTGCACTCACATCCACACACACACCTTGAAGAAACTAAGAATGAACAATTCGATGAAAAGCACTTTTTAAATAATACCCTCAAAGGACTGGAATACAGTGACCTACAGATTTGATAAGATGGGGGAAACTGGTGGGTTTCTTTTTTTCCCCCACATATCTTTGTTGATATGTTTACAATTCATTAATCTTATCAAGGGAAGCAAATATTTAAAATCATAGTGATTTTGATTTATGGGGTGCAACAACTAAGAACTACATGAATAATATAATAGACTAATCATGCTTCATAACTTTTCATGTTGAAGTTTTTAAAATTCAGTTAAAAACAAGTGTTACTTATTATAAACCTCCTTAAAGGAAAAAAAAATCATTGTAAATTTTAATTAAGGCTTTGATTTAGAGATTACAACAGTATATTTAGAAATGACCTTGAATTCTACATTTTTAGCTGTGACTGACTTTAGAATTTGCCAAACCTCACTCAAATCCTCCATACGTAGCTAGCCCAGTGCAATGACCACACAGTCTTCCTGATTTAGAGCACAAGGATGAAAAGCTGCCACCTTTTTTTCTCTAACATAATCCCTTCCCTAGAATGATATATTAACTCTTGCCCCATGAAAAAGTTGTGAATGAGAAACTTTAATACAGTACAAGTGGAATCAGTAACCAAAACTTACAAACATAGCCGCTTAAAGCATAGTTGACGTTTTTTTTTCAGGTGGAGGTTCAATCTGAGATACAAGTAAGTGATCATACTGTACACTGTTTAAAAATTGGCCTGTTTTCATTTGTTCACAGAGACATTTAGATACGTCATAACCTAGTTTTTACAAGCCTTTCCTCTTCAAAAGCTTATTCCTGACCCAGACACAAGTTCCTCTGTCTCACTGAGTTGTTTATGTCCTACGGCGGGGAAACCTGCGAAGCTTCCTGGGCTGGCACAGTGGCTTCCTAAGCCTTCACTTCCCCTCCAGGCCGACCTCCACTCGAGTGGGCAACAGCAGACACACTGGCTTTCACTCCCTCCAGGAAAAACCCCACAGGAAGCAGTCATCATCTCTCCCCCCGAGGAAAGTCAGAGAGTGACAGTTTACGCTGTCCACAGCTGTCTTCTAGGAACATAAGGCTGTTGTGGCTAAAATGAAAACTCTTGGCTCCAGAGTTTTTTGATTGTGTTGGATGGTGTTGTGATTCTGCAACCTCCTTTTGTCCTCTCTGAGGTACAAGACGAATTTGTTATCAAGCATTTGCTCAACCAGATCTCTATTAACTAGCAAGTGCTGCTGCTTCATCACATTATAACTCATGCTTCCAGGAGCCCTTTTTGGGGCATCCAATTCCTGAAGAGACGATCAAAAAAAAAGATTAAATTCCACTTTACAATTTTAATATAAACACTCTGTTGTTCTCTGTCTCTTGCAAGACTGGTAAGCCCAGTTTGGCATATATGACATTTCTATTAACCCAAATCTCCCAAATGGAGAAGAGAGCTGAATTTGCTGGGTACACTTTTCACAAATCCCTGTTAGAAGACGACGGCAAACTCCTGGCACTCTAGCAGCCGTGCGGCAAAGCCTTCGTGGGGCTGGGCCTTGAAAAACCAAGGTACCAGTGAGGTGGGAGAGGCAGAAAAAGACAAGAGCCACCTCTGTTATAAATTTATTATTATAAGCCTGAAGCTTAGACTATCGGGATACAGTACTGGTTTAAATGTCAGCCTTTCAAGATCTGGATTTATTAATGAGGTACACCTTTTAATTTACTAACATATTTCCAGAGCTATAAAACAAAATGCTTTGAGTAGTACAAAATTAGGATATTCTTGAATCCCCTGCTTTTTAAGCTAGTGAAATGCCAAGTATCATCACTGACTATCATTTCAAGAGACAGAAACTTCTGAAACTTACTACACTGAGTTGGATGTGTATGTTGCAAACTTCTCAGCTGTTCTATTTCATAAAATATCTCAGTAACAGACCTTTTGTAAATCAGATTAATTTTCATGTTAGCAGTACCCACTCTAAGCACAGCCAACTAACTTGAGATCCTCAGTTAATAAAGTTTTGGCATTTTGTGCTTTAGAAATAGAAATCTGCATTTTATAAATAATAGTATAGACTCAAATGGTTTGTACTGAAAAAGAGGAGCCTGGTACTCCTTCCGTCATTTCTTCCATCACTCAAATTTTCTTATCTCTAGCAACAGCAGTGCCCCAGAATATACACGGGCCCATGAGCAATTATCTTATACAATCCAGGGCTTCAGGTCTTTTTTTCTAATCCTAAACTGAACAGTTACCTTTCGTGCAGGAAGGACAGGAAAAGTAAGAGAAATACGTGATTAAAAAAAATTTTTAAACATCTTTCCTCTCGTTTTTGCTGTCCTATTGAGTGAAGCATAAGCTGTATGACTTGGTAAAAACACCAATGAGAATGTTAGCCAAAAAGGGTACTGGCATATTGACAGAGTTACTCAGTGCAGTTACATAAATGAAAAACTTTCATCTTGCAACCCATGCCCCCAGGTGAGAACACTGCTCTCCCGTCTGCCTCGCTTGGTCATAAGGAAAGGGACAACAGAGAGTGGGAAGGAGAAGGCTCACGCTGGGCGGACTTATGGGGCTTGGGAAACGGAGGTGGGAAAGCAGAACGGGGTGGTTCCTCTTTCTTCTCCTAAGGAAATGAAAATTGTGGTTTCTTGTCAAAGAAGGGCTGTAAATATGTTTAAGATGACTTAACTCTACTTTGAAACTCAGGTAGAAACTGACACTATTTGACCTTAGCTAGAGGGTCAGTTACATATTTACTCTCAGAAGTCAGGTAAAAGCTAACTCTGAAAATGCCTGCTGTAAGTGGAGAACAAGACACTCTGCTTCTCTGTCTCCAGGAGAAAGCAAGCCTGACAGCAGAGGCGGGCTCTTTCTGCAAGACAGTCTAACTCGGCTGTTACATTGGTGCTGAACAACATGCCACACGGCACTGGGCAGTTCTGAACTGACTTACTATTCTTACTGAAAATACTGTCAATTAAAGAATTCCAAAATGGTCCATACTAACATGTAAGAGAAAACCGTTTAACGAAATAGACCTCCGATTCCCAAGGACATATGCCTTTGCCAATCCCGTTTTTTTGATGGCTGTTCAGTCAGATTGTAACCCAGGTCAGAACAGCATTGAATGGTTTGGTTTTTTAAATTGTCAGTTGAAATTTTGTGCTTTAGAAATAGAAATCTGCATTTTATAAATAATAGTATAGACTCAAATGGCTTGTACTGAAAAAGAGGAACCTGGTACTCCTCCCATCATTTCTTCTATCACTCAAATCTTATCTCTAGTCTTTTCTTATTAGATAAACTTTATCTTCTTTCAACAATATATGGAGGAACAAAAACAAAAAGTCAGCTCTAGAAATACCAGATATGGCTGACCATTAAATCTGTGCATGGGTCCCAAAATGTGTGTCTAAAAGAAAACAGTGCATTCAACAGAGCTGAGAACTCTGCCTGAATATGTTCTTGCAGCATTCTTGTGTCCTGATGGAAACAGGATCTAAACATTCTCCTATCTAACAACCTATCCATAACCCTGAAGACATTCCTCCCACCTCTGTGGGAATGGGTGCAGCAAAAGCTACAAAACAGGAGTGACACATGTGACGGCTTGTAAATCACACAGAAGGTGGAAGTTATCATTTGACTTACTGCTTCCGGAAGGAGCCCATTTAAGCACTGACTCAGGGAGCTCATCCAGCAGACTAAAAAGAAATAGAGTAAAGCACAATTAATTTGTTTGCAATCTTGTAAATCGCTGTTTTGATTAGAAAACAAAACTCAAGTTCTGTGTTGGTGGGTCACTTGCCATACTTCTCTTCACCCACCTGGAATGGCTAAGAGGGTAAGTGGAGGGAAGCAATCCCTCAAGTCTCACTGACCAATTTTATATCCATCGCCTAGAAACTAAATGAGAATTACAGTATAAATGCTTTAACACAGAGTTTGTACATGTAGAAATGTACAAGTAGGGACACATGGTTCCCCCACCCCCTTAAAAACAAGAAAAAATACACAGAAAATTGTATCTGGACTTTCAGGATTTTCCCTCACCTGGTTACCACTGGGGTGGGCAAATCATTTAATTATTTATGTATACTGTTCTCCATTGGACAGTGTTTTATGCCATCCTATGATTTCACAAGTTAACAAGAAATATCCCCAACACAAAACAAAAAATCCCATTATTTTAGCACTTTCCAGTGTTTTAGACTGAACAAGTACAAATCTCTTAAGTTGCTTCAGCTACAAATACATAAACACTCAACTACAATTACTAACATGAATGTCTGATTCACAAACTCAGGCACAGGCAGAACTGCAGCAATAAATGCGCTGATCTAATATCACCCCATGTCAGGAAAACAAAGGGCGTGAGAGAGATACAGTATTATGGTTGAATACGCATGCATGCCTATATGGGAAGTCTCAGTGTTATGGCTTCTCAGCAAGTTGAATAAATTATGATTATGTATTACATAAGAAGTTTGAAAATGTCTACACCTCAGTTATATACACATATAAAATATGTCTTATACATATGTCTTAATTATAAGCTTTATGGTACAATATTAGCTTTACTGATCTATAGGGTTATATTAGTAGTCAAGTAAAAATGAAGATATTAATATATGTAAAGATCCCCAAAATATAAATGAGGGTTATATTTATTACCATTTTATTATTTACATGATACCCTATACACCATGTGGGCATGTTCCTTAGAGATGTCTACAATGAATGCATCTACATACTCATATTGATGAAAGAGTAAAATAATATTAGTTAAGTCTTATTAAAAGAAAAACATACATATGATCATTAGAAGTAAAATGCTATTCTTTTAGATAAAGTCTTTTATTCAAAGTAGGTAAACTAAGGTGGAAAATTTGGATGCCAAGACTGTTTACATATGCCCATTACTGTGCTTTGATCTGACCCATATATGGAAACATGTTAGTTACACGAGGGTTGTACGGACACATCGATCCCTGCAGTAAACACGTGGTGAGGTAGCTCTAATAAACTGACATGTAAATGTAGTTCATTTTGGGAAAGGGACTGGGATGATCAAGATTCCAAGTGGAGAACTATTTCAATATAATATATGTCAGTATTTACAAATGTAATCTGTATTATTCTGTATCTGCAAGCTAGCTTTTCTGTTAAGAACTGATACCACACTGAATTTGAAGACATTTCTATGGATCAGCCACCTCTTTTGGAAACTTCTGTGGTGACTCGCCCTACTTAAAACATAGCTGCTTTTTCCCACTGTGATACTGTATCTGTGGATAACTACTGTTGGACATATCTCGTCACAGAATGAAAAACTGGCTATGCTGTGCTGCGTGCAACTGACTTCTCCTTAGGCCTGATCAGTGAGAAAAACAGTGAAATAGTAACCCATTCTGCTCTCAGTCTAATCTAATTCTCATGCTAATGGAGTTTAGGTGATAAAAATTGAATGTGGAATACTAAAAGTGTTTTTTGTGGCTACAAGATGATCTCTTATATAAACACCTCATAAACAAATTTTGTTTGTTTCTTCCCTAAGAAACAAAACATACTCCCACCAACACACAGGATTAAGAAAAAGGTATGTTTCTTTCACTTGAAAAATATAAGCCCTATTTGTCCCATTTCACACTGTGGCTCTGCACGGTTAGTATCAATCACACCAAGCTCACACCACCTCCGTCTACTTGTACAATGCTAATTTGAAAATACTCCTTGAAAATACCACCACCTAGAATCTAAGCTTTGGAAAACACCATGTAAAGGAACAAATATTTCACTTCAAATTCTGTATTACAACTCACATACATGTGATTTCATAGGTGTTATATTCATGTCTGTAAGCTGTTTTATGTCTGTAAGCTGTTTGGTTTTGTAAAAAATATTTTTCAAAGTTAAGAAATTTGCTTTAGCTATCATTTGGTTGAATGGCAATCTTCTCTGGGAGGTTAACTCCCTTTAGTGTGTCCCTTCAGACCTGCTGCTGTACATGATGGAATACTTGAAAATCTGTACTTTGTTTTAGCAGTCTGGACAGCCACAGGGTCCTTCAGGTTCCGTTCCCAGGGCAGTTTCCCACATAACCACCGCAGCAGGCAGTAGCCGAGGATTTCAAGGTCACTTCGTCTGGACAGGGCTATAGGAATAAGCATTAAGAGAGAAAGAGGAGGGATAAGCGAGTTTTGAGAAATAGAGAAATCATTGAATGAACCACCACTGATGAAATATGAAAAAGCCAAATGGGCGATGTGTTTTGTTTGTTCAGCTGGAGTAAAACTTAAACGCCCAGGCATTTGGCCCCAGTCCACAGACAGAAAGTGACTTGTTGCTGTTGAAAGTAAGGGTCAGTTTCCTCACCTCCTCCAACTTCATCCTTCCTTAGTCTGGCCTGTCACATGAACTTGATCTCCATGGCCTCTGACATGATCCAGACAACCCATAACCTGGCACCAACACTTTCTCAAAGAGCCAAGCAGTAAAACAAAGAAATAAATGTCTGCAGCTAAATTGCTAACATATGTTCCAGGAAGTCCATGGGGTCTGCATTGGTCATGCAGAGACCCTTTGAGTGCAGACTAAACACTGATGGCCTTTCCTGCTCCACGCATACTAGTAGCATTTGAAATTGGAAGAATATGACAAAACTGCCATCTAGTGTGCAGTATTAAAACACAGATCAAAGTACAGGATAAAGTACGCCTCCTGTTTTGGGTACACGGATCTAAAATTGTAAAAATACTCTTTTCAGAACTAAGCAACACTAAGCTGAAATTCTGGTCAAATATCCTGAATAAAAAATATAAAGGTGAGGCAACAGTGCACAGGATGGGGCGGAGGTGGTGGGAAGTCGATTTTAAAGTCAAAGAGAGGCTTTCAGAATTTAGTATAACATGGCTTTTCACAAAAAAATGCAGTAAAAGAATATTTTTAGGCCAATATAAATATCATTTATATAAAGCTATTAAATGTCAAGACTAATCTTATCATAACTTTATGTATTTTTTAAAGTAACTGATTTCAAAGCATGGACAATGAAATGTAAGAAACATGTCAAATATAACAAATATTACTGAAATAATGATGAAAACACCAAACAAAATCCAACAAAATAAACTCATTTTTATAACCATTCCCAAACTGTTATAAAACAACAGGCTGGTATTTACATTTCTACCATTAGCTGAACTTTCATCTGTGTAGGGATATAAAATCTCCTAAGTGCAATATGTAGCTGTTAAACCTGCTGTAAACAGGTATCTTGTTTTATTATGTTTCATTAAATAAACTCAGAAAAGTCACTCAGTAAACTTATTTTTAATTTAAAAAGTCATCTACTGAGAACAATGCTGCTAGCAGATCATAACTACTTTTGGTCACTGTACGTAAGTTATTGTAAAAGCAGGAGACAAGGCCAGCTCTTGCACATACTCCATCTTGAGCGCTATCAGAGTATGGGATTATTACAGGCCCTTCAATCTAGTAAGATGCCACAGTCCCGTGGGTGCCGTCTAATTTCTGCACAAGCTTCAACAGTGTCCTAATGCAAGACCTGGCTCTCCTATTAAAATAAAAACACAATCTCTACCACACTGTTTTGGAGTGGTATCATCAGTAATAAATCTCCCATCAATAACGGAATGGTTCCATTTGTACAGATGTGTTCACAAGTCCCTTTTCCATTATGGCAGTTTCTGATTACCACCACTTAAAAAAAATTCATATCCTCTAATTTTAGAAAAATTATATTCTGGTACCTGTGTGGACAACATGAGCTACACACAAGAGGCCCTTTCAGGAAAAACAATCAGAATTAAAATGGAATGAACCTTCCCAGCCACTTCCCTCCACCCCCCAACTGAGGGATTAATTGATACGAAGCTGTAAGTAATGACAAGTCATTTAGATTTCTGAAGTCCATCTTTTCATAAACTGGTCTTCATTTGAAATAGCCCTTCGAGAGTTAACTTCATTTCGCTATTCTAGTTTGGTCTTACCTAATTAAAATACACTATCACATTTTTCAACCTTTTACTTATTTCCTTTCGCTGCACATGTACATTAATAACTATGATTAGGTAAACCTTTCACCACTGTTTCCACTAAGTTCTAAAGAAATACATGTAATGTTAAAAAAATATCCTGTAGTGACTCTTTCCCGCCATTAAACAGTGAGATGAAAGGACTAAAAATGTTTCCAAGTAAATACCTCTCCCTGAAATTCCCTTCTGCAGAAACAAAGTGCAAAGTTCGATGTGTTTCGGAGTTTAACTCAAAGACTCTCCCAGTGATTATGTCTTCCTTCTGTCTACTGTATACAGAAGAGTAATTTTAACATCTGTTAAATTAATTAAAAATAAATATTCTAGATGACAATATTAGCATCTCTGTGTGGGTATGTAATTAACACAATGAACTGATCGTGTATCTTTAAAATACATCATCAAAATATAGATGATATGAAAAATGGTAAGTGTTGAATCGAGGATAGAATATTTGGATATTTACTATATTATTCTATTATTTCCTGTATATTTGAAAACAATTAAATAAAATGATGAAAATAAAAAATAAGAATTGATCATAGTTGAAGAAGACTATTAATATCTATAATTCTTTTTAATTGGAAAGTTGAAATATTTTGTGGATTATATTTTGTGGAAAGTTGTGGATTATTTTGCTTCTGTGTAATTTGTATTTCTGTTTAATTTATTATCATGTATAAGGTTTTTCAGTTGTATTTGATAATTAACATAATTATTAACAGTGCATTTTCATATAGATTTCCTTAAAACAAAAATCATTTTTTACAGTACTACTGCTTAGAAATATAGCAAGATTTCATTACTAATATTTTTCTTCTACATTCTCTTGTTAGTTCCTAAATAAAATTTAGCATCTAATTTTTATTTAGCTTATTAATATGGAGCAATGTAAATGACTCTTTCCATTGAAAGCCTGTGGTGCTCTCAGTTGCTCAACAACTGTAAATGATAAAGTATTGCCAAGAGTAAGAGAAAAAAAAAAAGGCACAGGTAGAGTGAGACCTGAATTCTATTACACTAGAAAGCAGATTCCAGAAACAGCTGACACTAGAATGCATAATTAAAATGAAAACAATTGCTATGATTTATGGAGCTGCTACTGTGCCAGACACTCTAGCTGCTTTTATATTATCTAAGTTAATTATCCTAACAATAATATAAGTATCATTAACCCTGCTGATCAATAAGAAAATAGAGGCTCAGAGAGGTTAAGTAACTTGTTCAGTATCACAGAGCAAAAATTCACAGAGCTCTGTATTGAAATCCAAGTCTTTCAGAATCCAAAGCTAACACTCAATCTAATTACTTTGCCTCCATTGTTAGTTTTACTGTTATTTAAACAACATCACATATGCTACTTCTATAGTTAGAGAAGTACTTCAAGCAGGCATTTTCACTTAAAACACCCAAAGACAAACTGATGCAGAGACAGTTGTTTTGGCAAGGAATAAGTAAGCAGCAGATATTGAGGTCTTAGTTGCAGCACTACCAAAATTTTTCATCCAACTGTCCTTTCATGAAGCTGTTTCTTTCAAACTACTTCATTCTGATAAAGAAGAGTTAGTCTAGTTAAAACATTAATTCATAAAGTGTTAAATGGTCCTTCCAATCTGGTAAGAGAACAGAGAAGTTACACTGGAGAACTGGTCCTTATTCTCAAATCAGAGAGCAGTAAAATTATCTGGGTGTGATTCACCAAATGCAATGAAAGTAGAATTGGGAGAAAAAGAAAAGTGTATGTGTTAAACCCCAAACAGATCTGCTTATCTGTCTGAAGTGTGTTCTGTTTAGTTTTATTTCTGATATACAGTAACATTATGAAGTATGAAGAAAAATAAGATTTGGTAGGAAATAATAAACTTGAAAACTTTTGCCTCAAGCAGACAGGGTTTAAATGCTCAAAATACTAGTTTAAATACTTAGAAATGACAATAAGAAAGCAGAAAACATCTGAATAAGATGCTCATTTGAGAAGTGAGTGGTGGCTATCTGCAGAACAAATTTAAAGTTTCTTTTTATCTTTTCTAACTAGTAACCTATGTTATTCAGCAATTTTGTGAATTCAGATGTATAAAGAGCTACCAAATTTTATGTTGGCCGCAATTCACTGCAATTTCAAAAGGGATGCTAGAAAACTAGAATGCAATTTATCACATTTCAAATAGGTCTCTCTTATTTTTTCAGTACTTTATATATTCTAAGCCTTAGTTGTTTTTTTTTTTATGAAATACTACCGTGTGAGGCTTAGGAAAAGTTATTCAACACAGCAAAGGTATCTTACATTTGGCCAATGTGGATTCTTAACCCAACCAAATAGCTCAAGATCTGTGTCAAGACTTTGAAAATCATGTCTAATGTCAAAATTGAGTTATGCCACATAGAAGGAATAATGTCTTCATTATTATCTATTTATACATCAACCAAAGACATTTATAGCAGTGAAATTTACCTAAAAATAAAAATCAATAGTATGTTTTTCTGACTACTAACAGATTCAATAGAGCATATCAATAATTTGATGGTTTACCTTAATACCTTACAATTGAAAAGTGGGTTCCCTTTCATGAATTGTTGTTTAAGAAGGTAAATATTGTGTAAACCATGTCATTTCCCCCAAGTTTGGTAGCATGAAAATACATTCTCAGTTTATTTCACAAATATTTTGTAAGTTGGAGCGCTAAATTAGAGTGAAATGAAGCCATGCAAGAAATAACACAAGACTTGGATTTCATATACTGTAGCAATTGGCAAAAATAAAAAAAAAGGGATGTAATACATTTCTTTCCTTGACAATGAATATATTATATAAACAAATAGACATTTGAAATGCAGTTTAGATATATTCTATGGTCATCTATGATGTCAAATTAAAACAGGTATTATACACTCAATGCACAGGTCTGAAGTATTTAAAAAAGCTCCATTTGTTAAGCGCAGTACATCCCTAGAGAAATTAGGTATTGACTGCATGCCTCAGTGAGTAGAAAAATCTACAAAAATCTATACCACACATTGATCCAAATATTGCTTTTTAACATTACTAAGAATGTAACAAATTTTAAAATAGTGTGTTTGACACAGATATAATTCTCTTTAATTATCAGGCAACAAGCCCAAAACATGTCAATGTTTATACATGTTGGTTTTTATGAGGAATAAAAAATTAATAATAGACAAGATAAGCCCAACAATATATTACTCTACTTGTACACTATATAAAGCATTGTAGCTACTCAGAAAGGTCATATAAGAGAACTGAGTTTGGAAGAATAACTGCAATTAAAAAACTACAGATACATAGATGTAGCAGTTCCAGGAACAGTTATCCACCCACTCAGTGATCCGTCCATCCATCTCTCTCTACCTCTATTCATAGTTTTCGGTTTGTAATAATATAAGCTACGCTCCTTTTTAAAGTTGAACCAGAAGATGCTTAGGTGAAACTACCTGGCCCCTCATACAAGTTCCTTCACTACAAAAACCTAACTAATTCACAGAAACACGAGAGTTAGCTCCAGTTTCTGAATAACCACAACAAAGGAAGCAGCGACCATGCAGTCCGACTGGGTTAACAACCTCTGTTAAGTGGGTAATTCACAGTCAGTTTTACACTGAAGGCTGAATATTCTTCTGGGCCTGATCAGACAGATAAACCTAAAACATAGCAAATGCTTTGACAGCTAGAGGTTCTTCTTCCTTGTTTTGCTCTTTATGTTTTCCCTTTGCATTATCTCCCTCCGTATTTATTTGATCTCATGGCTAGACTGGTATAGAAAAGATTTTTCTGAGATTAAACTACATAGTGACTGTACTGAAAGTAAACATGTGAATATTTATGAATCTGACCTTCTGTATTTACCTACAGGATTTATGGCCCTGTTTATCCTATTTTCTAGATATGACAAAACAATTATTTCATTTCTAATAAAATCCTCAAGTGAAATGTTTTATTTTGGAAAATTAAATGTAAAATATTAGGAATGAACAGTATTCAAACATTTGAGGATACCAAACTCTTTACTTTTTACACTAGACTAAAACTGCATATTAAATTCTCAGCATACATATGTATTTATGACTGTAAGTCTACCTATCTAAGTATGTGTGTATATATGCATATATACATATATGTATATCTATATGTAAATATAGATATATCTAGAAGTTTAGTGTATATTCAAATGTATTAAGGGAATCTAATTTTTACAGCAATCTTGTGAAACCTGTGATAAAAATAAATATTCACGCCAGCATATAACTTTCTAGCAAATACCAAAAATATATAATGTAGGCGCTCCCCTGAAGAGTCCTTCCAAAGAGATAGTATCTTTCTACCATCATTCTCAGTTCAATCTTCTCCCCAGAGACCCAGCATAGTGAGATCTACCCAACTCTTCAACATGTATTATTATTATTTAGGGAGAAAAAAACTTAAATGCAGTGTAGAATAAAAATTTGTTCAAATTTTTCATGAAGACAGCACAACGAAAATACTGCCCCAAACTATGCAATAACTGAGGAGGACTTTTCAGATTTACCGCAGTGCCAGCATTCAGCAGACCGACATGTAACAAGCCTACCTTCCCACTCCACAATCGCGGTAGTTCCTAGCTATGCTAGTAGTCAAAACCCAGCTGGACCAGTATTGGCGCTACCAGGTGAACTAAGTGGCCCAACCGTAAGCTAGGAACATTATGAACGTAGCTGGACCAATGCTGAAGAATCTGTGTGATGAGCTTCCAGTTATGCCAGTATCAAACAGTACTTGCAGGTTTCTAAAAATTCCTTCATACTAATAAATCTGGCAAAAGTAAAGAATAAAATTCATTGAGAACTTTACATTGAAAAAGAAAACCCACTATTAGTGACTATTTGACTCTTACATTTCTTAATTTAATTAAAGCCATGTCCCATTTATATCTTTTTAAAATGCTCATTGATTCATTAACAATGTTAATAGTGAAAAACTACACAATATTACTAAATTTCTGAGTGACCATTACTTTTCTAACCAAACTATCCTTGAAAAAAAAAATGTAGTAATTTCTTTTACTCTGATCAGGAGTATAAAAGTTAATTTCCATTCCAGAAAACGTAACGTATGTTTCTTCCGGAAAGGAACAAGGTATATAACCGACACACTTGTTTCACTTTTTCATTGGCCTACCTTAAACTAGTGTGGGTTTTAATTGCTCTGGAAAATGATCAAGACCCTCTACATTACATGGTCAATGGCCCTTTTAATAGAAAAGGCAATAATATACAGTTGTTTGCACCAACTAAAACTCGTTATAAAGTATCAGTTTAGGGTAACAGTTCAACAGCCATTAACACGTGCAAATGTCTAATTGCCTTTTAGTGACAATGTGGTCCTTTCGAAGCTGCTTAAAAATTATTTCTATGGTTTAGCATACTTGAAAATACTTTTACAAACAAACTTTACAAAAAATATAATTTTGAAAGCCGAAGTTTTTCAATAATCA
Source organism: Camelus dromedarius (assembly GCF_036321535.1). Lineage (NCBI taxonomy): Eukaryota > Metazoa > Chordata > Mammalia > Artiodactyla > Camelidae > Camelus > Camelus dromedarius. The sequence goes on from NC_087450.1 coordinate 22,202,589, forward strand.
CCATTTTTTTTACTAGCATAACATTAGAATTGACTTTTTGTCTTGCTGACAGAGCAACTAAGAAAGTACAGTTGCATTGACCATATTGATTGTGAACAAAGCAACCATCAGTGGGACGCTGCACCATATATTTTCAATATTGACCTCCTACTTCCTTTTCCATGGCTTCCTGGGTCGGCTATTGGATTTGGACTGCAGTGTAATAAACAGCTAAGGTTTAATTAATGGTAAATGAATACAAGACATAGGTTATGACTTTAACTAATTAGGGAATTGTTGAATTAAGTCTGCCTTGGAATGCAAGGCAGTACAATCAATATCCAATAAAAGGACTATGTATGTAATTTACCTGCAAATGTGTTTCCAATACCATCAAAGCGAGTTTAAATAAGTAAGATATATGAAAGGCGACTAGGAGAGACTTCCACAAGTTAACACTTTATAGTTTCAGAAAAGATTTCCTTATTGAGAGATGGTATCTTCTAAAGCCCTGACAAGGGCACCATGAAAAACGGGAATAACGTGTTTCCTCACACATGTATCTGTACCAAATCTGCAATACGCACTATAGCATAAACATTCAGTTGCTGACCTCCAAGTTTAACCTAAACAAACTAGTACTTTCCTGCCCCAAATGAGTATCAAGTTTTGTTTACTAGACACCCTTTTATTCATTACTCACTTGTCAAAGTCTCTATCTCCTCCCTCTGTTAGAAGAAATACTCACTGGCATACAGGAATTCACTACTTTTGATAAAAATCTCACCAATGTTCTCACTCTTCAAACTAACTATGCAAAGTCACTTCATGGCGCATAGGACTCTTTGCTCTAATTACTCTTCTAAAACAAAAATAAGGGAAAAAAAGAGAGACCTACCTACTCCCTTGTGGGCATCCAAGCTGGTAAACTCTATTGTCCCATTATGGCCTTTCCTCGGATTTTCCTGATACTGCTTGTGGTTCCCACTGGGACAGTATCTGTAGGAAAGTCCATAATCTGCAAGATAAACCTGGAAGACATGAACAGACAAATGATTATAATAATGCTTTTGTCCTCTGAAAATATAACCTTTATAATTAAGTCTTAAGAAACTGATAGGTTAAGAAAGCAACAGACCTACATTTTAGTAACCCAAATGGTGCCTTAGGATAAAATATATACAACTAGGGGGCCATAAGAAATAACTTTCCAACTTCATCACAGGCATAGCTTGTTTCTGAGTTGACTTCGATTTCCAGTCTTTTTATTTTGCTCTTAAATTCCCTTCCCTCCAGGTGGGCATGAAGACATTATAAACCACAATGTGTCTTTTTATCTGTATTCATACAGCTTATAAGATGAGCTCTGCCTTTTCTTATAACCCCTTCCTGTAACATAAAACTGTTTCAAACAGGGAGGGGAGATGAGAGCAAACAATCTAAAAATATTAACCAAATGTTAGAGGAGTCTCCTTTAACGGGCAGTACAAAAACAATGAACATACTATAAGAGGTAACCACTCTTTAAAACAAAAACAAAAACAAAAACAAAAACAAAACAAACACACCATCACGTTGTCTGTATTTAAGAATGGAATATCAATGCAGTACTTTTAGCCTTTCAGAACGATCCATATCATCACTGTTATCTTTGTAAGTCAGTCAGAATTGCAAGCAGGGTTTCCAAACAGAATATAGATTGTTAAAAGTCAGATAGCAATTCAAGTGAATTTTTCTCAGATTACTTTTGGAGAGAGAAAGAAGGGGGAGAAGCAGTTTTACAGATAGAGCACACACTGAACAGGGAACTATTATGACAGGACATTTATACTGACATGTAGCCACACTACCATAGTTCCCAGCTGTATGTTACCATGCTCCCCCACCTAAAGAAAGCAGTTTCAGCGTTAAAGCATGTGTTGTTTCACATGCATTTCTTAAAATTTAGGGACTGAGGCAACGTTTCATGATATAGCTTCAGGCAATGAAGTGTTGCAATACAACTTGTATTTTAACATATATCTATTAAAGAAAAATTAAATTTTAGCTTAAGTGTTTGGTTCCAGGATAGCCTAAGTAGGAGATATCTTGAACTTCAAAATATAAACAGCACAGTTTTCTTCATTGGTTGGAGAACACAGCTTGCTAGTGTCTGAAAACATGGTATTTCAGTTTTGTCTCCCACTCACAGATGCCAATTCTCAACATGGCCTCAGAAGTAACTCCCCAAAGGAACTAGACTTCAGGATCATATGTATAACTGGTTGCTTGCCTTCACTATTTATGATGCATTTTTATCTTTATTTCAAGCACTCAATAGATTTCACTTTGCAAAACAGGTATCCCAAAAATGTACATACTGATAATCAGCAACATTTTAAATACATTACAGTAGTTCACTATTTAAAAGACAGCTATCAAGAAGCTTTTCATGCAGTCACTAACAACAACAACAAACCCCTAAAATTTATGGATTATTTTATGGCTCTAATATGGTTATGCCTAATATGCACCAGACAGCATGCCAAGAGCTTAAGGTTTATCAGCCCACGAACAGAAATCCTGTAGGTAGGTACCATTATCTCCATTTTACCCTTAAGCAAACTGAGGCTTAGTGACATTATGTAACTTGTGCAGTAAAATGGAGCCAGAGTCTAACTTCAGAATCTTCATCTTAATGACTATTAAACTGAAATTGCACTAGATCCGATTTAAATAGATAAGGAAGACTTTATTCAAAGCTATTGCAATAGAGAAGAGTGAACCCAACTCAACCGAAACAAAATGTGGGAGTTTTTAAGTGCTGAGGTTGAGCTAGTGAAAAGTACTGGAGAACATTAAGGGGAGGCTGGTCAACGTGACTAGGTCATCTATGTTTGATAATTGGTGCTTAGGCTCCTAGCCTCCCTCAAAGACTGAAGAGAAAGGAGCACACTCTTTCTTAAAGATTACATTTTAAAGAGATGACTCCTGACTCCCAGGTGCTAGAGGTCCTTGAGAAAGACATTCCGGGGCTGTAAAACTGGCAAGACACTAAAAGAATCACATCTCAAAGGGGCAGAGAAAGAAATTACAATTTCAAATTTTCTTGGGTAAATGCAGTAAGAAACGGGAGGACAGGGGGCTATAGTTAGGAGGAAACCTGACCAAAGCTTAGTCAAGCTGAGCAGAACTTTAAGGCCTTCTTGGTCATCACTGAGCTATGGAACTCAAGGTAGTGCTGGGTTAGTCCAACTTTGAAGGGCAATGCAGGATATACATTTAATATAAAGACAAGAAGTTAACAATATAGTAAAGAAAACATGCACTAACCATGTGACTCAGAATACACTAACTCATTTGAATAACGCCGCAGTGAACATGGGAGTACAGAGCTCTTTGAGATAATGATTTTATTTCCTTTGGATATATACTGAGAAGTTAGACTGATAGATGATACAGAAGTTCTATTTTTAATTACTCGAGCAACCTCCATACAGGTTTCCATAGTAGCTAAGGGCTCCCTTTTCTCCACATCCTCACCAGCAGTGGTTATCGCTTGCCTTTCTGATAATAGCCTTGCTAACAGGTGTTGAGTTGATATCTCATTGTGGCTTTGATCTGCACTTCCTTGATGATTAGTGATGCTGAGCACCCTTTTATGTGCCTGTCAGCCATCTGGATGTCTTCTTTGGAAATCTGTCTGTTTAGGACCTTTACCCATGTTTTAAATTGTTTTGTTTTGCTGAGTAGTATGAGTTCTTTATATATTTTGGATATTAACCCCTTATTGGATATGTGATTTGAAAATACCTTCTCCCATTTAGTAGGTTGTCTTTTTGTTTTGTTGATGGTTTCCCTGCTGTGCAGAAGCTTTTTAGTTTGATGTAGTCCCACTTATTTATTTTTGCCTTGTCCCCCTTGCCTGAGGAGATATACCTAAAAAGATTATGCTAAGACTAATGTCAAAATGTGTACTGCCTATGTTTTCCTATAGAAATTTTATGGTTTCAAGTTTTATATCCAAGGTTTTAATCCATTTTGAGTTAATTTTTGTGTCAAATAAGGGGGCACCCAATTTTACTTATTTTTTTTACCATGTGGATGCTCAGTTTTCCACCCAATTTTACTTATTTTTTTTACCATATGGATGCATTTATTTAAGAGACTAAGAGACTAACATTTCCCCGTATATATTCTTGGCTCTTTTATCAAAAATTGACCATACATGTGTGAGTTTATTTCTGCTCTCTAATCTGCTCAGGTGATCTGTGTGTCTGTTTTTATGTCAATATCATACTGTTTTGATTACTCCAGCTTTGTAATATAGTTTGAATCAAAAAGTGTGATGCCTCTGGTTTTGTCCTTTGCAGGATTGCTTTGGCTATTCAGGACCTTTTATGGCTCCATACAAATTTTAGAATATGTTTTTTACATATTTCTGTGAAAAATGCCACTGGAATTTTGATAGGGACTAAACTGAATCCATAGATTGCTTTGGGTAGTATGGACAGTTTAGCATTATTAATTCTTCTAATCCATGAGCATGGGATATCTTTCCATTTATTTGTGTCTTCCTGAATTTCTTTCACCAGTGTTTTGTGGATTTCAGTGTATATATCTTCCATGTTCTTGGTTAAATTTATTCCTAAATATTTCATTTTTTTTGAAGCCATTGTAAATTGAATGGTTTTAATTTTCTTCCAATAGCTCATTGTTAGGGTATAGAAATGCAACTGACTTTTATATATTGATTTTGTATCCTGCAACTTTACTGAATTCATTCATTCTAGCAATTTTTTTGGTGGAGTCTTTATGGTTTTCTCTATATAATATAGAGTCATCCACAAACAGAGACCATTTTACTTATTCCTTTCCAATTTAGATATCTTTTATTTCTCTTTCTTACCTAATTGCTCTGGCTAGGACTTCCAGTACTACAGTGGATAAAAGTGATGCGAGTGGGTATACTTGTTTTATTCTTGATATCAGACGAAAAGCTTTCAGCTTTTCGCTGTTGATTATGATGTTGGCTGTGGGCTTGTCATAACTGGCCTTTTTTATGTTGAGGTACTTTATTTCCATACCTTATTTTTTTGTGTTTTTAATCATGAAAGGATGTTGAATTCTGTCAAAAGTTTCTTCTACATTACTGACATGATCATGATTCTAGGCTTTCATTTTGTTCATATGGTGATTCACACTGAGTGGCATGCATATCTTGAACCATCCTTGCATTCCAGGAACAAGTCCTACTTGAACATGGTATATTACACCTTGAATGTACTGTTGACATCAGTTTGCAAATTTTTGATTGAGAATTTCTGCACCTATGGTGATCAGGAATATTGGTAATTTTTTTTCCTTTTGTGTCCTTGTTTGGCTTTGGTACCACAGTAATGCTGGACTCTTAAAATGAGTTTGGAAGTATTCCTTCCTCTTCTATTTTTTGGAAGAATTTGAAAAGGACTGGGTATCTTTAAATATCTGGTAGAATTTACCAGTGGAGCCATCCTGTCCTGGACTTGACTTTGTCAAGGGGTTTTTGATTATCGGTTAAATCACCTTACTAGCAATTAATTGGTCTGTTTAGATTTCCTATTCCTTCATGATTCAATCTTGGAAGGTTGCATATTTGTAGGAATTTATTTCTGTAGGTTATCTAATTTGTTGGCATGTAATTGTTCATAGCAATTTCTTATGATTCTTAGTATATCTGTGTTATCAGTTGTAAAATCTCTTCTTTCATTTCTATTTTCACTTAGTTGGGTCTTTTCTTTTTCTTACTTTAGTTAAATGTTTGTCAATTTTGTTTATATTTTCAAAAAACCAACTCTCAATTACATTGATCTTTTCTATTGTACTTTTAGTCTCTATTTCACTTAGTTACACTCCGAAATTTATCATTTACTTCCTTCTACTAATTTGCACTTAGTTTGTTCTTCTTTTTCTAGTTCCTGCAGGTGTAAAGTTAGGTTGTTTTGAGATTTTTGTTTCTTAATATAGATGTTTATCACTATATACTATCCTCTTAGAACTGCTTTTTGCTGTATCTCGTAAGTTTTTGCTGTATCTCATAAGTTTTAATGTGTTGTATTTCCATTTTCATTTGTCTGAAGATATTTTTTATTTCCCTTTTGATTTCTTCTTGACCCATTGGTTGTTCAGGAACATACTGTTTAATCTCCACATATTTGTGAATTTTCCAGTTTCCTTTTTGTTATTGATTTCTAGTTTCATAACACTGTGGTTAGAAAAGATGCCTAATATTTCAATCTTCTTACATTTATTGAGCTGTTCTCTAACTTTACATATGATCTAGAGAATGTTCCATGTGTGCTTGAGAAGAATATGTATTCTGCTACTGTTGATGGACTGTCTATATGTGTTAGGTCCATCTGATCTAATGCATAGTTTAAGTCCAGTGTTTCCTTATTTTCTGTCTAGATGACCTATCCGCTGTTAAGGCCCCCTATATTATTGTAAAGCTACTGAATATTATAGAAAAATGAACAACAATCTATCTCCACCCACCTATATAAATTTTTATTTTTAGTTTGGATTTTTATCTACTAGTGTAGCAAATGGTTCAAATATTTATATTCTTATAGATTCTATGAGAATTGGGTACATTCTCCAAAATTCTAATGAAAGTTTTACCACTAGCATCTATAAATATATTTTAAAATTACAGACTGCGTGTACTACTGACGAAACTTAGGAGGAATTACCTTTGGTGACTAGACATTTGATGTAAGGGGAAGTAAAGTCAAAATTTATCCAAGTAATTAAAATACTGAAAAATCAATTCAACTCAAATGAGGTCAAAATCAGAGTTTCTACTAAGGTAACTTAAGAGAAATATACAGTCTAGAATTTTGTCAGGACAACTCAAAGAAAGAAAAAAAATGGCTAGGAACTGTTGTCAAACAAGATAAGGAAGGAAGGAAAGGGAGCTGGGACATTTGAGGTTTAAATTATGTGATAATCACTAGGCAAAGTACCTTTCAGAAATTATTTCATTAAATCCAGGCAATCACCCAGCCAGGCAGCACTGGTCTCACTTTACAAGTGAGCAAATTGAACATTCCAGTAGTTAAATAACTTGCACAAGTCACAAAGCTAGCAAAGGATGGAAGCAGGATTCAAACTTATACAAATATGACTGTGTCCATTCTATTTTTTTTTTTAATACAGTACCAAACTTGGGGTTCTATCCATTTCTGAAATTTTGCTGAGCTAAGACTGATTTTTATATGATTGGAGAAAAAGAAAAGAAGAAAGACAGAAGAATGAGAAAGAGATCCATATGTGGCCAACATAACCTAAGTATTTACTATCTGGCTCTTTACAGAGAAAGTTTGCTGACCTCTAAAGTAAAACTTAGTTTCAATTAACTTTTTTTCAATAACCTTTTTTTTCTGTGGAATCAAAAAGAACAACTCGTTAATATTTTTCACTTTAAGGATAAATATATATAATATCCCTATTTTAGACAAGCCTATAGTGGGAAACTCAAGAACACCAAGATCAGGTAGAGGGTTATTATTTACATTATAACAAGACTAGTTACAGGAAAATTTAAGTATTTAGCTAATATATTTTAAATAAATTTTATGCAATTTTTCTGAATTTAGTAACCATTTCCTTTCTCTATGAATAGAACAGCCCTGCCCTCTTCTCTTTACTTCAATCCCATAGATCTTTCAATCACATTATAATGCCTCTCACATTTCCACGTGGTACTCATTCTTTTCTTATCTTTCTTAATTATGTACTATGATTTTTTTTTTTATGACTTCACAAGGTAGGCAGGGAAGATGTGTCATTATACACATTTAACAGACGAAAAAAATGATATACCCAAATAATGCAAGTTATTCCAACACTAAGTTCAGCTTTTACAAAAGTATTTATTGTTTTAATAAATTTTTCAGCTGCCTACCCTCCGCCAATCTCCCCCCAAAACCCACCTAATTTGAACTAATGCTTTCAAGGGCTTTGAATTTTAATATTTTATTACTGAAAAGGCAGTGTAGTAGCCATTGAGGTACAATCCCATGAAGAAAGAACTAGCCTTTCACTTGTGAGAAGTGCACTAAGCTAACAGTCTCCAGGGGCAGGGCCATTAGGAACCACTGAAGTATGTGAGCCAAGGAAACACTCTTCCTGGGCAGCTTCTACTAAAGAATGATCATGGCAGGAATACTGTGTGGCTATTTCTGCCCAACTGGGGACTCTACTACTGGGACCCTTTTGCTCTGGTGCTTCCTAACAGACTGGCTGAGACTTCTCAGAACTGCATCATGGTTTGAGCTCTCCTTGGTCAATCCTTCTTTGCCCTCTTTCCTTCCAAAAGCATCATTACAACATCCCACTCTGAAAGCTTCCCTTGTCCAAACCTGTCTCCTTTCCTTTTATGTCTCTGTTATACAGGTACTATACTTCCCCCAGTAAAGCCCTTGCACTCCTAATGCTGTCTCAGCAGCTCCCTCTCTGAAAAACAAATTTGACACAGGTGGTCAGTAAATCATAGCCTTGATTAAAAGCACTAAACTAATAAAGATGAAAAACAAATTAGCCTTCGATGATCATGAAAATACAGCTTTCCTATACTAACAGATCTGTCTCAAAAAATCAACTTCCTATTTCACCTAGCCAGATTTACAACCACATAGGCCACATTCTCAAGTTCTGCATTTAATGAAACTTTTACTTCCCTTCTCCTTGCTTTCTTATGCTTGTAGGTTTACACCACTTTGTTTTTCCAAACGGATGAGTGAAAGGAATGATTAAAGAGCACCCTGTGATAATTCTGCTTTGCAGTGAATCCCATTAGGAGGGCCTTTGCCTTTGGTTCAGCACCACTCCAGGGATACCCCAAGCGCTCTTCTCCCCCTCCTACCACACCTCCTGGATTCACACTTCTCACTTCCTAGACTGACTACTCATACCTGAGTAGATCCTTTAACCACAAGACAACTCATTGGATTTTCATTTGTGTTCAGATGGATCTACCATTTTAAAATGTACTAACTTACTTAGCTTATATTTACGTCTTGGCTTCACATTTACAGGCTGTAAACTCCTATGGGACAAAGGGCTAGGATGATATATGGACATTTTTGTATCCATTACAACATCTACTCTGAGGCCTTCTGCACAGTAGGCTTAAATAAAATTTTATTGATTTGACTTGATGGTAGTAACTGGACAAACTGAAGTAAATTCCATTCAACAGACACCTAAGTGCCAAATATGATAAAATATCAAGAATCATACATTTTAAAAAGGAAAGAAAAAAAGAAAAACAAATGCACATTATTGAATACTTGCTATGTGAAGGCATTAAACGCTTTATAGAAGTCAAATCATTTAACCCTCATGACCCTAAGAGGAAGTTATTTTAAGATATACTAAGGATGAGAAAATATGACGAGTGAGGTTAGGCGCTCTGTGCAAAACAAATATGCTTATAGTAACTGGCAACGCTGAGATCCCACCCAACTTAAATCAGTCTGACCAGAGGGCTGAGCTTTTTCCACGTGTGTCCCACAGAGAGGCTGGAGAGATGACACAGCACATGGAGAGGGAACGTCTCCTCCGACAAAAGTATACAGATTTAAGTTTAATAACACTTTAGAGTAGGGGGAGGTTGTTTCTAAATTGGAGGACCCAGAGAACAAAATGACATTTGAGTTGGACCTTGAAAAATATGAGATTTCCACAAACAGAGAAAGTGAAGAGATACACAAGGAAAACCAGGGCATGGGTCAGTGTGTGTCATGAGTGAAGGGGTAATTGGAAACAACACAAGCCAGAAAAGCTGGCTAGCATAAGTTTATAGAAAACCACGCTAAGAAGCAGGAACATAACTTCTGTAGGCAAAAAGAAGTCACCAAAAGTTTTTGGCAAGGAATATTATCAGCTCTGGCAGCATCACAATGAGGAAATGAAAGTGGAGAGTCCACTTAGGAGAAGATGATGATAGTCCAGGCAGGAGGCAACGGCAGGCTGGACTAGGACACTGGGAACAAAAGAGGGGAGACTAAGAAGAGAGCCACCAGTCATTGGACAGGAGGGTTGAGAGACAAGAGTCAAAGATAACTCTGAAAACAGTGTTGCTGGCTGGGTAAGTGAGGAGTCAATAAATAGACAAAAAGAGGAAGAGGAGGAAATTTGGAAAGAAAATGACTTACTCATTTTTGTACCAAAAGCATACTGGTTGATTGATGGCTAACACTCTAGCCCAACCAGTTCCTGCTTCTCTCAGTTTATACAGAACTGAGTGACAGACTCAAAGTTGACAGAAAAAGTAAAGGCAGGCCCTCCTTCCCATCAAGAGTCAAATCTGCTGCCTTCCTGCTCCTCAAGGAACCAGGAACCCTAAGTATGGAGCAGCCAGAATGGCTCAAATGGAAGCATTTCTCAACACTGGATATGATGGACAGGAAAATGTGAGCTGGAGAAGGGGTGCAAGAGATGATGGAGCTGGAAGAGAAAGAAGATGCTAATATGGACAAATGTCATTGCCCACTAGGATGTGATCCCCCACTAAACGACATTACTACTTTACCTCTGTTTTGCAGATTCACATTAGAGAACAGAAGCATATACAGCCCAAAAATGTGATTCACTTTTAAAGCATTTCAATCTTTCCTGTTGTATAATCTAATCACCTTATCATCATTTAGACTATTTTATACAATTAAACCCTTTTAATCAGCATACCCTGTTGTAGCAAGAAATGTGTCTTAAACTCTCATCAGAGACTGATGGAAATTATACTACAGAGAGACAGTCACTATTCATGACTTTGTTTAATGGTAATTTAGAAAACACTTTAAAAACTCTAGGAAAAATATATAGACTTATTCAGCAACTTTAAAGGCTCTTATTTTTAAAAAGCCAGCATTTATCTTACTGAATAGCACGTAATATTTTCCTATTCTTTCAACAAGATACTGTAATGTGAAAATCTTCACAATAAACCAAACGCTTACTGACTAATGGAAATCACTACCTGCCAAAAGAGGAACGAAGCATGGAGTGAATAAGCAGCATGTTTATGTTCACAAAAGTCATTCATATCTATTTAAAACCTTGTAGCCTCATAGATGCTACTACATTCTGATATGAATCTGTGCTTTTTACTCTTTTATTATACGGTACTTTTTTGTTTCTCCTCAACTTCTCGACCTTTTTGCCAGTGACACAGTGCCTGAGGATTTTATGTGTTCATTACTGCTCTTCAGCCTGGAGAAAAGAATACAACTTTTAAAAGGTGCCAGGTCACTTTTAAAATACGATGTTTATTCAAATAAGCATGAAAATATATTTTTCAAAAATATAGTTTGGTCTTACATTTTTTTAAACATGCTTTATATGTTGGATTTTTTTTTTCCCTCCTGGACCTCACAACTACCTACTCACATTTCAAATCTGGAACTTTATCCTTTTTTTCCTTCACATTTAATGCTCATTGGGAGTGAGACTTGAAGACATACCCAGGAACTTATCATATGAAGAAATAGCAGAAAGCTGCACCTCATCTCTCTTCACACCCTCAGGCCCAAGTCTACGACTCCCTTAAATAGCACCATAAATTCAAGCATCATAACCAAACACTGAGTTATCTTTAGCCGTCTTCCAAATGCTACTAGCATTTTGACCCCATGACCTGCTCTTCTATTCCACCCTGGTTCCCTCAGCAGTACGTGAAAGCCTATGTGGCCCAACATGGCTGCGACTTAACATGCTTCCCAGACTTCGCGGGAAAAGCCCCTCAGTAACTCACAGGCCAGCAACTGCTTCTTTACTAAAAATGCCTTCACCTACAAAAGAAAAAAACCTTTCCAGCTATAGTCAACTTCCCATTTGTCCTCTTGACAAAAGTTCTCCAAGATTACATGAAAGAAGCTACAATACTTTCTTTATAATTTCCAACGTTGTATGAGAGGCCTAACGTGTGTCTGTCCTTCAACAAAATAAATAGGCAATGGAAGAGGATAATCTGAATTGCATCCAACTTATGGTCTTCTTGTCTAAATCAAATCGGAGCTTAAGACTTTTCAATATGTCAATAAGCATTAATCCAAGCTTGGTATGTCTGGAAGCAACAGGTACTCACAAAACGTTAGCTGATAAAATTTGACTGTCATATATGAAGTTTCACCACATGTAAGTTTTCTCTACATAAAACAGTTATCCAACATAAAATAAAAAAGGTCTCCTTGCTCTACATTAACTACAAACTCTTTTGATTTCAAAAATAATGTTTGAGGTTGCCAGCAATCATGCCATTCTTAAACACACAGCCACTTGGGGATCTACAGTTCTTTTAAGCACCCCTAAACATATGTACCTCTTAATCCATCCGATTTATACAGCTCAGTGAGTTGATTCTAAATTCAGAAATACCATTTTACCCATACTAACTAGAAAAAAAAATACATAGCCCTTTATAAATTAAAATGCTCAAATATATCTGTCATACACAGTTCTTTAGTCATGTATGCATCTGGCCTTTAGAAATATAAATAATATGACCAGTGGGACCCAGTAGGCATCAATAAATATGTATTGATTATGAACAGTCAAACACTAATTTTTCAACAGCATTAACTCCTTTGGAACTATATTCTTGGGGATAGGTGATTTGTTAAATAGACCACCCTTTACTTACAGAGCATCTAAATTCCTAAAATGGGAATCTTTCTCCCTTATATAGAAAACAGACCCTGAATGCTGTTCTCTACAACTTAAGGGATATCTATCATCAACCTGCACACCAGGGAGAATTACTCTTCTTAAATCCAATTCATTACCATTTTCTTAACAACTAACCAGAACATCAAATGTCCTTCTTCATAAATCTAAACAATTTCGAGGGAGCATGGATAAACGTTCTTTTGTCATAAGCTTAAAAATAATACAATCTAAAAAATTATTTTCTAGCCTCTACTATGTGCCTGATACTGGTCTAAACCTTTCGTATGTTTAAATCATTTGATCTTTATAGTACCTTTTTAAACAAGTACTATTATCCTTTTTTTCAATTTAAAAATGGAAGCACAGAGAGGTAAAATAATATGGCTAAGAATACGGAACTAACAAGGGGGTAGAGCCAGAACTCAAACCTGAGAATTCCACAGCTCACAACCTTAACTATTCTACACTGAATCCCCATTATAATTGAAAGTTATGCAAATAGTCTCAAACTTCTAACAAACTTTTGCCTGGGAATAGGAGGCGGTAAATACCCCTCTTTTAATATCTTCTTCTGATCCAGAACAAGGACAACAAGCACACTGTGTATATCATTAAATGGAGATTCCACCACACGTGTTCAGGAACTAACTGCTTGGAGATCCCATGTGTAAGAACAAGTCATGGTAGACACACTACCAATTTGGCCCTGCCTGGAGCGGCTCTACGTAAAATAAAAGTGCTTTCTGTTCTTACTTTTCCCCTTTTCTTTTTCTTTCCTTATCCTAGTACCCAAAGCTCATATATTGCCAAAATACGCTGGCATCCATGTTAACGTGTTTAGCAACTTATATGGAACAGAACATTACCCTGGGGTTTTTATTAAAATTATTTAGAAAACTGGTTATCTCAACCTCCATTCAAAGCTTTATGTCTAGGTCCCTGAATCAGTTCTGCGTGGCTGCTGTAACAAGGTATCACATACTGGATGACTTCAACAACAGAAATGTATTGTCTCAGAGTTCTGGAGGCTAGAAGTCTGAAATCAAGGTACTGGTAGGGCTGGCTCCTCCTGAGGGCTGTGAGGGGTAATCTTCTTCATGCTTCTCTCCTGGCTTCTGATAGTCTCAGGTGTTCCTTGGCTCCTAGAAGGAATTCTCCCTGTCTCTTCACATCTTCTTTCCCCTATGCATGTCTGTCTCTATGTCCAAATTTTTTAATAAGAACACCAGTCATATTGGATTAGGGCCCTCCCTAATGACCTCATCTTAACTTGATCATCTGCAAAGATCTTATTTCCAAATAAGGTCACATCTACAGGTACTGGTGCGTTGGGATTTTAACATCTTTTGAAGGGGATACAATTCAACCCGGAACAGTCCCCATTCTCATTTCTTTTTGTGAATATGCTGACAGAACTCTGTCTGTAAGAAAACACTCATAATGACTATATTAAGTAGTAAAGATCTCTTGACACAGTGGTTAGACTTCTCCCAACAGGAATTTAAGAAATGTACAAATAGCTTAGCTGCTGTACTTGTTAAACTATATCCAACTATACTTGGTTGGCTTTACCTGTTACTCCTGAACATTAAAAGACTAATTAATCAATTCATTTGTGCATTAGCCTATTCGATTACTCATTGTTCACCCACCGTTTATTTACTGAGTGCTTATATGCCATGCTTTGTGCCAGCTGCTGGATACACATCAGTGAATAAAACATAATTCCTGCTTTCCTATTTACAAGACCACGAACATGCTCTCCTGATGGACGTTTAACTGAAAAAAAATCATGCTCACTTGGTTCTGTAACAGCAGTTTCCTAAATCAGATTCGTAGCTAACAACCAGTTCTATCCAGGTAGAGACTCAGAACTAAAAGGGACCAAAGAGATCATATGATCTAGGCTACTCACTTCACAGAAAAGGAGCCTGTGGCAGAGAAGTCTACTGCAATAAACAGTAAGAAGAAAAAAGAGTAAGTATAACTGGAATTCAAAAATGTCTGTATTCCCATTTTCTCTTAAATTTTAGGGAAAAGAAGAGAGTAGAAGTAAAACTATACCTGATACTAAGTAATGACTGTTAATTTTGTTAAGTGTGGTAAAAGCATTGTGATAATATAGTGAATTATCCTATTTGCATACATACTTAAGTATTTTGAGGCAGAATGCCATATCTCCATTTTAAAGCATTTTAGCCAAAAGATAGATAAAATACATTTCCAAAATGTTAAATTTTAAATCAAAGTGATAAGTATACAGAGTTCTCTGTTTTTCAGTATTGAAAGTTGTTGTTTGAAATTTTTTTAATAAAGGTTAAAAAAACTGTCCTCCAAGAGGCAAAATTACATACTTCACAGGTTCTCAGAGTCTCTGCACTGGGAAATAAACTTCATGAAATATTAATTTTAAACATGGAAAGCATGGCTTCCAAATTATAATTATTATGATGTTTTCTTCAGTATTTTCCCCCCATCACCACCCTCCAATAATAAGACTGTAGTAGCCCATATTCATATAGCTGTCATTTGCATAGTGCTCTGAAATAAGAATTTTTATATGGACCTAATCTGATTCAAAATCAGACATCTTAATATATACATGTTAAGAATAAATTTTAATGATAGGAACACTATGAAGTATCAGATACAGAGCTAATAATATGTTTAATTACTTATAATAATTTTAAAGTAATAAATTGGAGTGTAGTAAAACACAGTAGTACTAACACATTACAGAATGTTAGATGGAAACAAAATTTGGAGCTGACTTTAGTTTTACTGGACAAATCATTCTGAAACAATCCCAAAACAGTAAGTTTGTAGAACTGATCTATGAATACCAGATACATACAATCTATTGAATCTCATAAACAGTCATATGATAAATAATTATATTGAGATAAAAAATTCAGTGAAAGTATATATTTTAAAAATAATTCTATTAATATAAAACTCATAAAATACTAATTTTAAAAGTTCAAGTAACAAAAAATCATAGGGGGAATTTTCAAAGTCTCTTTGCTCAACTGAAAAAATATAGCAGAATCTTACTAGGAAGAAAGAAAATAACACGTATGTTGCTGCATGCTTTAAGTGAATATAAACAGCACCATGTTACTTAACCTACAATATAAGCTGTACATGCGATATCAAAGTATTTTAAAATAGCCTTGTCATCTGTACCATGTAGTAATATTATGGCATCCTCAAGCTAAGACCATCAGTGCTACTCTGGAGCTAATAAAATACAGAAGTATGTTACCAGGGCTATGTATGTTCAACAAAGGAAATGCTCTCTCTAAATGGTAACCATATTATGTGCACATACCATGCAAAATTCTTACTAACACAAAGTCACTCCATCTTACAAGTAACTGTGATTGATAAATAGATTATGTTAGAATTCCCTCTAGCAAACAGTGAACAAGCAGCTTTAATGAGGCTTATGACCCTACCCGATGGATATTCTAGGGAATCTGAAAGTGAGTATTTTGCCACCAGACACAGGTCAGGTACTACAATTCCTGCTCCCAGATCATTAAATTTTTTTCTGAATTTAAACTTCTCTAACTATGCACAATAAACAAGACACTTTGGAAACATAAGAAATATTACCTTCAGCAATAAGCATTAAGTACTTGGAAAACATATTGTCAGAGAATCACAGACTTTTACAGCAAGAAGGAACTTTTGAGATCACTTAGAGTCCCACGTTTTATGGACCAGAAAGCCAAAGTCCACACAGGTTAAATGATTTGCTGAAAGCTGCAATTCTGCTCAATGTCAGAGCTGAGACTAGAACCTGGTTTCTCAACTTTGAGTCCAACACAATCCCAGGAATCAAACAAGAATTTGTAAAAATCACAGTCTACTTATCACTCCCGATGTTGACATGAACTGCTCTTCTCTAACTGCGAGGGCATTCCTCTTTGACTTAGCAGGCAACTCTGGGGCAGAAACACAGGGAGCATGGTGGGGTCAAGAGGCAGAACAATCAAGGTGGTCCTGGTTCTAAGTGAGGGGTATTAGCCTCATGATCTGAGAAGCCAACAAAGAATTTTTTGAGTGCTTATTACAAAAGGAACACTAACCTAGATGCTGTGAGGAACACAAAAGAAGGAAGAGAATATACCTACCTGTAAGCCTCAGGGAGTTCCTTCTAGTTCAGAATATAAGACAACACAAGACAAGTGAGACTTGAGTGCTCATGTGTTTCAAACACACATTAGAAGCTAAAGGAAATTAGAAATGGAGATCAGTACAGACCACAATCATCAAGAAAGGCTTTCTGGAAGAGTACGAATGTAATCTTTGCCTGAAAAAACAATGTGCTTCTTTCTGATAAACAAAGGCCCGGGCTTCCATACGTGAGGAGAGCATCAGCACCACTGAAATAAAAAGATGGGTACAAACCCTGATTTTAGTTAAAATGCTTCAACTTCCTTCACTAGTGACACTGGGAGATGCAGCCAAATGGGTGGTACTCATTAGCAAAACCACTACTCGGTATTATTTCTGGTAACATCATTTTAATTTAAAGAATTTTTTTAAGCAAACCAGTACACTTGATTTCTATTTCTCCTACCAAATACAATATTAGCACTAAAGCATTTTCTTTAAACTTTTGCCTAAAATAAAGTTTTTTTTTTTAATATCTTACTAAAACACAGAGGATGTAAAGAAGTACACAAGAAATTCCAGATTTTTTTAATGAGATTTTTCCACAGGTGAAATTGGGATTTCTTTCTTTTAATAAAAATGCTGAAAATCATGAAAGAAGGTAAAATGTGTACACTTTGAGAGTCTTAAAAATTCTAAATTTGGATAGTATGAGATGAATTAGTAAGAAAAGGCCAAAATGCTGTTAAGATACAGGGAGAGAGATGAGAAGACTCACAATATCTATAATCGGCCATTCAAACTCTCAATGAGGCTATCTGACTATTTTTAAAGAAAAACATTGTTTGATCCCACTATAAATATTATTTGGGGAAATTTTTTTTCTCAAAAAAAGCCAATAAAATAAAAGCAACCCAGAACATCAACTGTGTCCTCAATGGGCTATCCAGGCCATGACTTTATTATCTCCGCCAGGACCTTTCCATCCCACCTTAGTTAACACAGCAGCTACTCTTACCCAGTACCTCTTTTTTTTATCTACTTCCCAATTTTACCTCAATCCTTACAGCCCTATTCCTTTGATACAAGCTATATAAACGTCAACTTTTCTTGCTTTTTTCTCTTGCCAAACCATTCAGCATCTTCTCTAATTTTGGATCTTTTCTCTCACTTTTTTCTGCTCCTTAAATACTTTACTGCTAAAATTTCTTTCTCCATAGTTCTAATTCAAAATATACATGAAGGGAGAGCTAATATTTAAAACTATAAACAAGAAAACTTTCTGGAAATAAAAGGCTTGATTATATATCAAAAGGCCCCATAAGATATCTGGGGAAACCGACACATGATGATCTATTCTAAAACATATCCTGGTAATAAAGGAAAAAAATCCTAAAGACAGCATGGCAAAAAGGACAAATACAATACAATAGTAAGAGGAGTAAACTGGCAGCAAACTTCTTAAAAGCAAACTGCAAAACAAGGCAAAAATACATCAGCATTTTCAAGAAATTCAATGGAAAAAATTATGAACTAAGTATTTTAAATCCACCCAAGCTTTCCCTCAAGCATCAAAGGCTATTGAAAAAGTTTTACACATACAAAGGAATACTATACCCATGGGCACTTCTTGAACAAACTACTAGAAGATTAGTTTCATCCAATCAAAAGATGAGTAACTTAGGCAAAAGGACAGAAGGGTGAGCATTTAAAATACTTAATGATCTAAGATTAAAAAACAAGGCTAGGGATAAATGAAGAATATATAAATATGCATGTTCTGACACAGTAGTATGACTGAAAAATGAGACAATGGTAAGGAAAGGAGGAAAAGAAAGTAAGTGCAGTAACAGTGAACTGATTAAAGTTGTGGTAAAAAAAAAAAAAAAACCATAAAAGACTATTACAGTAATACTAGAAGGTTAAATACAGAAGAGTGGGCTCAAAGCATCTTTAAAAGGTATAAATACCAAGATAATCACTACAAACAAAAATATAAACTTTAACAGACTCCTCCTCCCTCCAAAAAACTGAGTGAATATAATAAGCGTAAAGAAAAGACATAAGAAACACAGCCAATATAATTATGACTATTCACCAAATAGTACAGCAGTGGACTTTATAAAACAGAAACTACAGGAGAATCAAGGAGACAAACAAAAACACATTAATCACTGAAGGCTTAAGTTGGTACAAAATAGATTAAGTGGACAAAAACTAAGTGAAGGTATAGATGACATAAATAATATAGTCAATAAAGTAGATCTTTTGGACAGATTTTAAACTTTACATTATGAAAATATAGACTACCTTTTTCTCAAGAAAACATGGAAGACTGACAAAAATTGATCCTAAGTCATAATAAAAGCTTCAGTGCATTCCAAAGAGTAAAATTATTATAGCAGTTCTCTGACCATCTTGTCACAAGTCTAGATTTTAATAACAATTTTTAAAAGGTCCTTCTACATGAAAATTTTAAAACCTTCTATTGCACTACTTTTGAGTGAAGAAGAAATACAAACCTTCTAAAAAATAAAGATAATAAAAACGGTGCAATGAAAATCCATAAGGTACAATATAAAACAGTGACCAGAGGAAATATCACGGCCTTAAATACCTATGGAAGTAGAAAAGATTAAAAATGAAAATAAATTAATTAGATCCCAAATAGAAGACCAAGAAAAAGAATAAAAAGGTAAAATTAAAAGAGCAGATGAAAAGATATAATAAAGGCAAAATCAGAAGTGAAATAGAAAAGAGAAAAACAATATATCTCATTAATAACTCAAAATCCAAGTTTGCTGAAAAATTAACAACAGACAAACTAGCCGCTTTCATCAGAAAAGAAAAAAGGGAAAAAGCAAAAATAAAGTGAAAACTATAGAAGGAAACAACCACTAAAGTAGAAGAAATTTAAAAGTCATAAAAGACTATAGTTCAGACCACCACACAAATAAATTTGAAAAACTAGACAAGAGATAACAACTAAAACTGACCCAAATACAGCTAAAGAGCTGTAACCAATTTCCATAGGAAAAAATAAGAGTTACAAGGAACTTCCCTACAGAAAAGCAGCAGAACCAAAAAACTTTCACATTTAAAAACCAAATGGTGCCAACATAACAGAAATAGGTATGGAACACAGAAAATGAAGGGAAACCTGCAAATTCTTTTTATGAAGCAATTAGAATGTTGATACTTGAATCTGATAAAAATTGTACAAAAATAGATACTTACAGACCAGCATCATTTATAAATACTAGTATGAAAATACTACATAAAATAGTAGTGAACACACTTCAGTATCATAATAAGTAAATAATATACCTTAACAAAGTCAGATTATTCCAGGAAATAAGGTTGGTTCAATATTAGAGGCATAGCAATAATTAGGTGATCTGAGAAAAACATGATCATTTCCATATGTGCTAAACAATCACTTGACAAAACTCAATATCCATTCCATAAAAACAAAGCATGAGTTCAGGAACATAGGAATTGATGGCTATTTCCTTAATATAAAGACACACACACTCACATACACACATTCACACATATGCAGACACACTAGTCCTAAAGACAGCATCACATTTAAAGAGGTACTACCACAGACATTTCCACTAAGATCAAGAAGAGGCAAGAATGATCACTATCTTCACCTCTACTTACTATGTACTGGATGCACCTTAGACAAAACAAATCAGAAATATAAGAACTGGAAAAGAAGGAAAACTGTATCTACTTGCATAAAATATGACAGTTTCCTAAGAAAACTCCAAAGAATCATTATGAAAAGTACCTCAAACAAATTCAGTAAATTAACAGGATATAAAATGAATGTATTAAAAATAAATAACTTTCATATACACAAACTCAATCACTCAGAAGATAAAATGGTAGAGTAAAACCACACTGACAACACAAACAAAAATGGTTTAATATTTAAGTGTAACAAGAAATGTGCAAAACTAAAATAAGCAAAGCTTTAAAATATTCCAGAAGATACAAGAGTAATAACTGGTGGAAACAAAAACATTCCTTGTTGTTGAACAGAACACATCTACACACCATAAAGATGTCAGGTCGTCCCTAAATTAATTT
Source organism: Camelus dromedarius (assembly GCF_036321535.1). Taxonomy (NCBI): domain Eukaryota; kingdom Metazoa; phylum Chordata; class Mammalia; order Artiodactyla; family Camelidae; genus Camelus; species Camelus dromedarius. Next base: position 22,223,481 of record NC_087450.1, read on the forward strand.
TAAAAGGGGTAATGCACTGTATTAACTATGTAAAGTCTTATCTACATAGGTTTGATTACATAAATATTCTCTAAATAATGAAAAAAAATTAACAAAATTCCAATGGAAATATCAGCAGTACTTTTTAAAATGAAGCCAGACAACAGAATATAGAAAAATTTGAATAGCTATAAAATACTGAAAAAGAAAATCTACAAGACACTACCAGCCTTACCAGATGTTAGAGTACATTACAAAGCCTCAGAAATTAATGCACTAGTATGACAATGAAGCACAAACAGTTAAACCAGAAGGGTCCAATAGGAAGTACACAAATAAACTCGAGTACATAAGGAAATTTAAATATATGATAAAAGTGGCATCTAATATCACTGACGCAAAGTTTTTTTTTTTTCAAATAGTGTTATAAACTGGAAAACCATTTCAGAAAAAGACAAAATTGGGCAATACCTCTTGTAAAAGAACTCTAAATGAATAAGAGGTTTAAATGTAAAAAATAGTATTATATAATAAAATTCATATAAAACCTATCTGTAGTACAAGGTTACTAACCATGACTCAATATTCACAGTTAATAAAAGATTGATAAATTTGACCACATTAAAAATTTAAAAATTCACCTTCTACATGGCAATGAAACACCATAAGTATAATCAAAAAACAAGAGTCAAATTTGGGGAAAATATTTGCACAATATGCAATAGGTGAAGGGCTAATATAATTCATAGCTAAAGAACTCCTCAAAATCAAGGGAATAAAAACCAAAAAAAAAAAAAAAAAAAGCTAGAGAAATGGGCACAAGACATGAGCAGACAATTCAAATTAAATAAAGAAATTTTAAAAACTGGTCTATTTTACTTTTAGCAATGAGGGAACACAATGGCTGGATTTACGTTCCTGCTGCCCGTAGAAAACTAGACAAATAAAATAACTTAAAAAACCCACTACTATATATGACTACACATCTACTATAACGGCCTAAATTTTTTAAATGAATGAAACCAAGTGATGGTATGATGTGGAGCAACTGGAATTATCACATGTTGCTGGTGGATATGTGTAACGGTACAATCACTCCGGAGAACAGTTTGGCTCTTTTAAAATTAAACATACACTTCCAACTCTACTCTTAGTAATTTACCCAGAAGAAGTTAAAACACACCTACACAAAAACCTGTAAACGAATGTTTACAGTAACTTTATTCTTAATTGCCCAAAACTAGGAACACAAATACCCATCCAAAGGTAAACAGATAAAGAAATTGTAGTAGTTTTCAAAGGACCACTATCTACCATTAAAGGGAAATGAACTACTTATGAAATACAGCACAGATAATTCTCCAAAACATTATGCTAAGTGAAGGAAGCCAGATACAAAGAATACATATCTATAATTTCATTTACATGACATTCCTAAAAATGCATACACACACACAAAAAAAAATACGAGAGAATTAATCGTCAGGGGGCAAGAGAAGGGGACTGACTAGAAAGGGTGATGAGAGAATTTTGAGGATGATAGAAATGCTGTCTTGATTGTAGTGGTGGTTACAGGAAACGTGTCAAAACACATCAAACTATACATTTAAAAGGAAGAATTTTACTGTTTGTAAATTGTACTTCAATAAACCTAACCTTAAAAAAGTATGCAGACTTTTAAAGGCTTTTAATATATATTGGCAAATTGCCCTGCCATTAACTTAATTTCTTCTCCTACTCCCATTTAATTTACGTTCCCACTGGCATTCTACAAGTACCTGCACCCACAGCAGCCTCAATATTGTCAGATTATTATTTTAGACTTTTCCTATTTGATAAGTTCTTTTAAAATGTTGCTTAACTGTTTTGATCTGCATATCTCTTAGTTTCTAGTGATGGGGAACTTTTTTCATCTATTTCTCAGACAGTCATATTTCTTCTCTGTTCTATTTATTCTATTTAATCATTGTTTTAAGAAAGTATTTGTTTTTCTTACTAATTTTTTAGAGCTTGCTATATATCCTAAAATATTTGTCATAAATAGATTTCCTAGCTGGCCAGCTGCATGTAAATCAGTGAAGTTAGAATATTCCCTCACACCATACACAAAAATAAACTCAAAATAGCTTAAAGACTTAAACATAAGACAAGAAACTATAAACTTCTCAAAAGAAAAAATAGGCAAAACATTCTCTGACATAAATCTCAGCAGTGTTCTCCTAGGGCAGTCTACCCAAGCAATAGAAATAAATCAAAAATAAACAAATGAGACCTAATTAAACTTACAAGCTTTTGAACAGCAAAGGAAACCATAAATGAAACAAAAAGACAACCTACAGAATGGGAGAAAATATTTGCAAAAAGTGAGACAAGGGCTTAATTTCCAGAATATATAAACAGCTCATACACCTTAATAAGAAAAAAACAAACAATCCAATCCAAAAATTGGCAGAACACCTAAACAAGCAATTCTTCAATGAAGACATACAAATGGCCTATAGGCACATGAAAAAATGCTCAATATCATTAATTATCAGAGAAATGCAAATCAAAACTATAACTGAGGTATCACCTCACACCAGTCAGAATGGCCATCATCAAAAGTCCACAAACAATAAATGCTGGAGAGGGTGTGGAGAAAAGGGAACCCTCCTACGCTGCTGGTGGGAATGTAGTTTGGTGCAGCTGTTAAGGAATACAGTACGGAGATTCCTCAAAAGACTAAACATAGACTTACCATATGATCCAGCAGTCCCACTCCTAGGCATATATCCAAAGGGAACCTTAATTCAAAAAGATACATGCATCCCAATGTTCACACCAGCACTCTTTACAATAGCCAAGACATGGAAACAATCTAAATGTCCATCCACAGATGACTGGATAAAGCAGCTGTGCTATATTTATACAATGCAATACTACTCATCCATAGAAAGTAATAAAATAATGCCATTTGCAGCAACATGGATAGACGTGGAGAACGTCATTCTAAGTGAAGTAAGCCAGAAAGAAAAAGAAAAATACCACATCACTTATGTGTGGAATCTAAAACAAACAAACAAACAAAAGACAAACGAATTTATTTATAAAACAGAAACAGACTCACAGACATAGAAAACAAACTTATGGTTACTAGAGGGGGAAGGGGTGGGAAGGGATAAATTGGGAGTTTGAGATTTGCAGATACTAACTAATATATATAAAATTGATAAACAACAAGTTTATACTATATAGCACAGGTAACTATATTAAATATTTTGTAGTAACATGATTAAAAAGATGAAAGTGAATATATGTATTTTCATATATGACTGAAGCATTGTGCTATACACCAGAAATTGACACATTATAAACTGACTATACTTCAATAAAAATATTAAAAATAAATAAATATATTTTCCAGTTTTTCACCTGCCTTTCACTTTTCAATTTTTTAAAATATACAGACATCTTAAAATTTGAAATTTCTCAATATTTTCTAAGATGGGGAGTATTTTTATTTAGAAATTTCTTTCCTCATGTACAGGTCAGTTAAATATTCAGCTAAATCTTTTTTAATTTTTTATAGATTCAATTTTTTAACTTTTTAAATCTCTGCTGATACAGTGTGGTTGTTGAAATTTAAATCAATTAAAATTAAGCTTTTCCCCTAGGTTTCTTCTAGTTGTATGGTTTCAGGTGTTAAATTTCACTCTTTAATCCATTTTGAGTTTATTTTTGTAAGAGTCCAATTTCATTCTTTTGCATGTGGATATCCCATTTTCCCATCACCATTTATTGATGAAACTATCTTTGTCACACTGAATATCCTTGGCACCCTTGCCAAAGATTAGCTGATCACATATGCATTGCTCTCTATCTTGTTCCATTAGGCTGTGTTTGTTTTTATGCCAATGCTATACTGTTTTGATTACTACACTGTTGTGATATAGTTGGAAATCAGGAAGTGTAATACCTCTAGCTTTGTTCTTTCTCAAGATTGCTTTGGCTATTCAGGGTCTTTTGTGGTTCAATACAAATTTTATTTTTTTCTATTACTATGAAAAATACCATTGGAATTTTGATAGGAATTGCATTAAATCTGTAAGTTTTTATATACCATTGTTCCCAGCCCCCAAATGCAGCCTCCCACGCTATCAATATCCCATGACACAGTATTACATCTGTTACAATGGATGAACATACACTGATAAATCCGTTATTATCAAATGTCCATAGTTTACATAGGGCTCACTTTTGGTGTTGAAAATTCTATGGGTTTTGACAAATGTATAATGACATGTATCCATGATTATTTCACTTCCCTAAAAGTCCTCTGTACTCTGCCTGTTCACCCCTCCCTTACCTCTAACTCTTGGCAATCACTGTTCTTTCTAGTGTCTCCATAGTTTTGTCTTTTCCAAAAGTTACATAATTGGAATCACACAGATTTTCACTTAGTAATATGCATCTAAGTTTTCTTCATGTCTTTTCATGTCTTAACCGCTCATTTCTTTTTAATGCTGAGTACTACTGCATTGTCTGGATGAACCACTGTTTATTTATCCAGTCACCTATTTAAGGACATCTTGGCTGCTTCAAGTTTTGGCAATTAGGAATAAAACTGCTATAAACATCTGTGTGTAGGTATTTGTGTGGATGCAAGTTTTCAACTCCTCTGGGTAATACGAAGGAATATAACTGCCAAGATCATGTTAGAATATGTTCAGTTTTGTAAGAAACTGACAAACTGTCTTCCACAGTGGCCATACTATTTTGCATTCCCACCAGCGATGAATGGAAGTTTCTGTTGCTCCACATTCTCATCAGCATTTGGTGGTACACTGCCCACATTTCCAGTGCTTCATAGCCATGTGTGACTAACGACTACCATACTGCACAGTAACACATAGATATTTCCATCATCACAGAAAGTTCTATTGGAAATGCTGCTCTGTTTAAAACTTGTTTATACAATGGAAAAGGAACTAATGTGACAGCTTTTTTAAAATCTCTGCATAAATCCATCCCATCTTTCATTGGATTTTGATGATTCTTTGTTTATATTTGCTCAGAAGTTCAAATTCCTGCTCAGCACTTCTTAATTACATATTCATCAACATATTATTTAACCTCTCTGAGTCTCAGTTTCCTTATCCTAATCACTTATTAGTTCAGCGCATTAAATTGTATAAGCAAGATACGATAAATTAGAACACTCATCATGTTACATCCTCATCTGCAAACTCTTCCAGGTTACAAATTTGTCTTTCGAATGTCTCAGTATGGTACTTTAAAGCAGCAAAAGCTTAATACTGTACTTACCCGATCTGGATTTCTATAACCCAAAAGTAGGTTTGCTGCTTTTATATCACCATGAACATATTCATTTTCATGTATATATTCCAGTACATCCAACTGTGGAAGGAGACATATAAGATTATACTGATGTCTATTTGGAATTCATGATCAACCCGAACATTTTAAATAGAGAATAACATCTATTTTTCCATATTAACAACAACAAGGTGATGTATTTCACAATTATGCACTTACATATTCTAAAATTATCACATGTGCTGGTCACTCATCCTGGGAAAAAGTTGAATAAAATTATCCTCATATATCAAGTGTTTTAACTGAACCTCTGATGAAGAGGAAGCCAAGCTTCAACAATGCCTATGCCTATGCTCCCGACAGCCTGGGAGCCAAATCACACTGTGCAAAGAGGAAAAACACAGTAAAGTGAAGTAATCATGACGCCCACTCAGCAACTCCTCACTCAAGAAATAATTATAAGTAAGTTCTGGGGACCCCATAACAAAACCCCATGTTCACAAGCACAGAGAAACACATTCTCTCTCTGTGGAGTAACAGAAAACACCTATGCTTCATCTGTGAAACCCAGGAGACCTGCATATTACCTGCACCTAGCGCTCAATAAACATTTGCTGGCTGGCTAGAGGATGAATGGGAAAATTAATGAGTTCTATTTGCCACATCCCAACCTGGCATGAGTAGTTGCACTTTATCTAAAATGGAAAAAAATAAAATGGAGCTTAGGCAAACCAAACACAAACAAGATAAGACAAATATGTGGTATAAACAAAATGTGTGCATGGGTGCTATTAAGATTTCATTGCTTCTTATTTGGCAAAGTATATATTATTCATTGCCACACTAATTACTGCCACCATCCCAAACTCATAATAAAAACTTTATAGCACCCTCCTTATCATCATGTGTGTAGTATGGAAAATAATATATTTTGCCACAGTTTGCATTGTTATAAATATAACTGACAAAAGAGAGGTTATTCTTATAGCAATGCAAGCTTGTTCTGATGTGTAAAACAAAGCTGAGAGAGAAAAAAAAAATCAGACTGTAGAACCAAAGCCTAATTGAGTTTGTAGTGCCAAACGCAGCACATTCTGTCACTTACAGAGCCCACGGTTATCAATTTCACCAAAATAGCAGCTACTCTCAATAACTGACATTTCTAGGGCAATAATCCTTCATTCTCTGATAATTCCACAAAGGGCAACAATTTGTATGTTGTAACAAGTAAATAATCTGAAAATGGAGCATGGGAAATAAGTCATTCCTTCTTACCATTCGGATACCTAGCTGCAGGACAGTTGACTTTTTAAAAGTACCATTCTGGTCTGAGATCTTCTGCAAATCTATTCCTAGTCTTTCCATTACCATAAATCTGTAACTGTAAGAAGGAGAAGTCAAAAACAGATGTTAAGACAGCAATGCTGAAACTGTCTATTTATGAATTTGAAACAAGGGAAAACACCCCTGACTTAACAATAAGGAATGACGCAATCCCAACCATAAGAGAACGAATGTACATGAATAATCTTGTTATTTTGCAAAAGCATACTAAGTATTTACTTTGCAGTTAGTTTTCTAAAAGAAGAACATGCTGTGCTGAACTACCCACACTGTCTTAGATCATGAAGAGAGAAGAGTCTTTCTAAATTAAATAGTCTTGAATTTAATTCATTTTGACTCCATCACATTCTCTCTCACCTTATGGCCTTGAATAAATTATTTGTCCATACAGGAAATTTTATTTCTATTTGTTTCTTGACCTTATAAATCATATTTACTTTCTCTATACACTTATAAACATGTGTTTTTTTAAATGCAGCTCTTCCTTTTCTTGTCTGTTTAGGACCTCCTCCCCTTCTTTTCTTCCCTTCACTTACACACCCACATCAGCCCCTACTCTGTATCTATCTATGTATACACACACAAACACAGACATAGGGGAATTTCTGACTGTTTTACAAAAATGCGACCTTACTACATGCTCTTTTTTGCATCATACTTTTTTCAATAATCTCACTGAAATCCTTCCAGATCAACTGGTAGAGCTCTAACTGATTTCTAAAATGCTGCATAGTATTACATGGTTTGGATGTATTATGATTTATTCAGACACTTCAGTTCCCTATTGGTTGCCCTTTACTTTGTTTCAAGATTCATTGTGTTTTTATTTATAGCATTTAAAGACCATCTGAGCAAAGCACTGACCTCTAAGCCTATCTTCCCAGCTAGGAAAAAAAAATATTATCACCTGTCTTAAAAGGCTATTGAAAGAATAAAAATGGATACCTAACAAATGACAGAATTTTTTCTTTTTAAAAATTACTATTAGTGAATTATTTATATGTGATGATTAGCCATGTTTGATGAGTTTTAAAATATTTCTACAAATTCTTTGCTTCTCTCAAGAGATGGAACTTGATTACGTTTCCATCTTGAATATGGGGTAGACTTAGTGACCTGCTTCTAGCAAAGAGAACAGAGTAGAAATGATGGGATATCATGTCTCAGATCAGATCATAACAAGACTGTGATGTTCTTCCTGGTTGCATGCTCTAGTGTGTGTTGTCTTTCTTCCTCTCTTTCAATTAATTGCTCTATGGGAAGCGAGCTGCCACGTCTTTGTGACACTCAGGCAGCCTATGGAGAGATCTACCTGGTGAGGAAGTGAGGCCTGCCAACAATCACATGAGTGAATTTAGAAGCAGAACTTCTTACGCCTCCCAACAGCCACAAGAGTGATCTTGAAAGCAGATCCTTCCCCAGTCCAGCCTTGTGATTACTGCAGCCCCAAAGACATCTGACCACATCCTCCTGAGAAGTCCTAAGCCAGACCATCTAGGGAAGCCTTTTGTACATGGATAGCTGATCCACAGAAACTGAGATAATATCAGTTTGTCATTATAAACCATCACATTTTAGGTAATTAGTTATATAGCAACAAATAACTAACAGACCACTTAAGAAATAGTTAAGGACAATAATCAATTATAACAATTCCATTTTACCTTCTTCCCTTGAATTCAGTAATACCAGATCCATAAAACAGAGGAATTCCCAAATAATCAAGTTGTTTGAGTGCTATCCATTTTTTGACTACAAAGGCAAATTAAACAGGAAAAAAAGACACATTTTTAGGAAGATATTTCTTACTTTTGAATAGACACTTAAACTTACTTAGCTAAACTAAATAGAAATTAGACCTTCTTAAAAAATTTAAAAGTCAAATATATCTAGCTAATAGTTTCAAGTTCTATTTATCACTATAATTAACATAAAAACATATACAGATTTCTAACATTTTTAAATTTTAAATTAAATCAGTTATAACCAAAACAAAAAGTCATAGTCATAAAATGCATTGCTATCATTTACACAAATGTTTTCATTCATTAAAAAATTCATTCTCTTATATGCTTGTTAAATTTTTGAATATAAAATATATTAACTACTAAAGGACCAGTAAAAAGGTGGCTTTTTCTTCCCTATTACTAAAAATCTAAAGCTACAGTAGTGAAAAAGAAAGTAAAAATTGGGCAGAAAAATCATCTTACTCTGAAATTACATTACATGGAAATTGTTTTGATTAAATTTCATTTTAAAAGATCAAATTCACTTAAACAATCAAGTAGCTTATTTAATTTTTCACCTTTCTTCCATATATGTTTAATGTTGAAGACAGCTCTACTGATAAACAATGAGTTTAATGCATTCTACTTGTCACCTTGGCATAGTTTAAGCAGTTAGTAAAGACTACAGTCTTAATGTTTAGAAGGTTTTATTAAAGAAAACAAAGTCAATTATTGAGGCTAGACTCATCATTCTTTTTCCTAAACATAATGTAAAGGACTTTGACTATATAGTCATTACTCATATCAGCTTCCTTTAACTTTTACTTAGTCCACCTGTATCACGTAGTATTTATAAAATGTTTTTATTCTTCTTAGCTCTGCTTATATTTATTTCACATTGAAATCCTCTAACTGGTAGTTTTTACATCTGATATCCATCTACAACTAACTTCAAGTTTTCATCTGTCTTGTTTTTATATAAGTTAACTGTATCATTTTACAATAAAAATTTCTAATTGAAAAGAATTTTCCATAAGGCCAGAAAAAGACAAAAATATTAACACCGATTTTAGTAAACATATATATGGAAGTAGCTAACTTTGCTAATTCTACTTACTAGAGTCTTTTTTTGCTGCTCTTTGATAAAATTTAAGTTCTGAAAATAATGGGCCATTTTCTTGATATTCCTATAAAAGAAAAGAACAACTAATTTTATTAGAAAAAAATCTTAAAGGCAGAATTGGTATTTCAACTGTGAAAATATGTATACATATGCAATATATAATAGTACTTGAATCATTTATCATAAAACACAGGCACCAGATTTCCACTAAAAAAAAACTCAGGAAAGTATTAAATAAACTTGAAGAAACTCAGTTTTAAATTTCACATACTATAAAGCTACCTCTATACAGTTTTACACATGAAAGCAATCTTATGGAAAGAACTTCCTAAAAGCACTGTGAATTATACACATACACAGACACCCAACGTGTACCAACATGTACATCAGGGTGGGTACACTGCAAACTACCCTGGTGGTTCATTCATACATGATACCTTTAATGAGTATCTCCTATATTTCATTCATTGTACTAGGCAGAGGGGATACAAACAAAAATAAAACCTCATCCCTGCCTTTAAGGACTTCACCATCTAGAGCAGAGAGGAAATAAGAGGGAGAGTGATAAGACAGGTAGGTAAGATACAAGGATGATAAATGTCAACACAGAAGGACAAGATTCTCCAGCCTTTACATTTTAATAATATGAAAATATTAGGTGTATTGATAAGTAAAACTAAGGTGAAAAACATTTTTTCACAAAAATAATATGAATAAAGCAGAAAATAAAAAAGTCAAATATATGTGAAACACAAATTTAAAAGCAACACTTACCACTTTTATTACATGTCTTGCATCTTTATCTGGTTTATTTGTGGGGAAAGCTGCAGAACAAGAGACAGTGAGTAAAAAAAATAGCTGTTCTCACATACTGAATGTCTACAATATCCCAGATCCTGTGCTAAGAACCTCTTACAGTAGGTCTCATCCATTTTATACAAGATCCTTCTAAAGTTTAACAAGTTGAATAATTTGCTAAGAAGTAGCAGATTGGGATTCGAAACTCAAATCTGACACCACAGCCCATACTTTTTACCATAAACCGTATTTAAACATAGACACCAATAGATGATATTAATCATATAGATCCAAATGTAGGGGAAAATATTTTCTAGATATATTGTCTTGAATCCAATAAATAATATATAGTAAAAATCCACTGATTCAATTTTGCTAAATTAAAATCAATTATTCCTAAATTAAAGATTGTGTATCTCATAACATCAGCTCATTTAAATTTCAAGTTATCATACTTCATCTTATTATTTACCACTTGCATTTTAGATACTGTAATCCAACTTCTGAAAATTCCATGGTTCAAATTCTTAAATCAAATCAATTCTTTCATCTACATTATCTAAATTATTAAAGATTAATTTTCAAATCTTAATTAAGAGAAGTTAACGTGTCTACTGTGTTGTGAAAGTCTATAATTTTGTCACTCTTCTATTCAATCTTCATCCATTTATTCCTTTATTCATTCAATTAGCCGGTATTTATTTATCAAGAGGCCAGAATAGGCAAGGCACTGAGTTAAGTGTTAGAATGACGTTTAAAGGAAAGCGAAAGGGGAAAAAAAAAGGGTCAAACTAGTATTGAAAACCAGCACTTAGATTAAGAAGATCAAATTCTCCAGGTATATTTTCAGTATACTTATCAAAATGCTGTCTTCTTATCGCTACTTCTAACATTTTTCTTTTCCTCCTAACTCTATCAATTTTTATTTTCTCTTGTTAATTCTCTTAATAGATATAAAAAATACATTATAAATTTACTAAAGTATATAAATTCTATTTGACAGTTAAGCCAACTCATGCACAATTCTGTTAACCAATCTCCAAAACTTTGATGTAAGCAATGCTGTTAGCCAGTTGAAGAGATCACTTCAATTTTAGTTGCTATTAGATATAAACTGTGAACCCAGACCATTTTACAGTAAGAAAGAAACTCAACTTATTTATATCAATTAAATTTTTCTTTTCATCTTTATTCATATAAAGTCATTTCATTTTCACCCATGCAGTAGTCCCAAGGAAACTTCAGGAAGAGTGGATTATCCATGTCTAAGGAAGGAAAAACTAAAGAAAGTATATAAAGAGGAAGAGGTCCAATCCTAGCATAGAAGAAAGGAAGAGAAAAGCCCCTCCTTGCACCCTGTTTTGCACCCCTTGCAAACTATTTTTATCAGTATGGTACCCAAGGCTGGAAAGAAACAGGGCTGCCCTAACTCTGGTCAACTCAGTCAGTACTGACTCTAGGCAATGGTCTTTGCTTCCTAAAGTAGAAGTTGGTAGAAACTCCCTGCTTCTTGTCTGAAAGCAAGTAGCCATAGCAGCAAATAAATTTTTAAACCCAACAGTACATAAGAAACAGAAAAGCACAAAAAGGAAATGGGGGTTTCAACTAGCTAAATAACTTACTATGTTGCAAATGGGAAAAAAGATATACAATCAGTCCAATGTCCTATTCCTTGCTGATTTCAATCAGTATATCTTTACCACTTTATAATCTGAATCTTCCTTTCATATTATTTCAAATGAATATAATCGTGTGTGGACATATACTTGAAATATCCCCACACTTGTCACTTGATAGCTACACAATATTCTGTATAAACTTTCAAGTCAGATTATATTGGAGGGCCTAAATCTAAAATCAATTGACTAGAAAGCTCTTGGAGATGGATCTTGAACAAATAAATTGCCCTAGTTACCACGGAGGTCTCTTTATAGTAATCAATCAGTTAATTAATTAAACAAATATTTATTTTCTACTGTAAGCCAAATCATATCCTAGCTAGTGAAATTAAATGATGACAGAAAACAGACGTGCTATCTGCTTTCATAGTCTAGTAGAAAAATCAGACATTCATCAAATACTCATACAGGAGTGTAAAACTGTAATTATAATAAATGTTAAAGGGAGAGGTAGATGGTACTATGAGAATGTATAATTTAATCTATGTGAAAGGCAATGCTTGAGCAAGAATAGAGACATGGTGAAGGGCCAGATGCAAATCTGACTAATAATTTCTGTCCATGAAAGGTTTTTTAAAAGCTTGAGGTGTAGTTGTAGGATAAGAAACACATAATTAGATGTGCATTCTGAGCAGATTGTTATACTACAGTGTGAACAGACAGAAGGGGAACCAGAGTAGACAGAGACATATCAGTAAGGATTTAATTTTGAAAGATCAGAGAAGAGAGGACTATAGATTGGACTACAGTATCAACGGTACATAAAGGAAAATGAGCAATTCCAGAGATTTCGGAAAGTGAAACTGATAGGACTTAACCATGGAGGGAAAGGGATCTAGTCTGGTAGGTTACAGCTGACTTACCTACTGGGGGTTGAGAAGAATGATCAATCACAGACAGTGATAGTGTTGAAAGTACAGTAGTCTCACATCTTCAATTAAATTTTTGATTAGAGGTCTGAAGACCCGGTAAGGAAAGAACTGTACACATATATGATACTTACCTTCCTAGCATTTCTTTTCTATGCATTGGGAACCTCACCTGAGTTTTTCTTTGAGGAATGAAACCTCCCTCTATCCTGTAGACCTGGTAGGCCTGCCTATCACAGTGTACTCTCCCTTACATTCCAGAGTCGGGCACATGACCAAGCCTGCCTAACTGGAATGTATAAGCCCACTGGCCACCATAACCAGTTCACAAAGGGAAAAGTGCCCCAACTAGGCATATAAAAGTCTTCCCTAGCATTTAATGTTAAGTGCTAAGTAACACAAGACAGACCATAAGCTGTAAGGATACCAAAGTTCTAGAAATAGCAGATAATTTTCCCCAGATAAATGGAAAATAAAGCCTGAAAATAAAATCCAGAACTGAGGAATGTAGGGTTAAGGCAGAGAGAGAGAAAGAGCCCTAGTGACACTGCAGAAGCCCTGGATCTGCCCATATCTAAAGCCAGAAAAGGCCTGCACTTCTCAGTTACAAGAGTTAATAAATCCCCCTTTTGTTTAAGTTCATTTGAGTTTCTAACACTGGCAACCAAAGACTTTCATAGAAGGCAACTGGAAAAACTATAATATGATGGAGTCTAAAAGAATGTCAATAGACTAGCATACTAGCTAAACCAAAAAACTTCCTCTATAAAATAATCAGAATACTGAATATAATAAACCAAACTTTCTTACAAATGCAGAGTTGATCTGTAAAAAAACAAACAAACAAAAAGGCGAGGAAGCCAAAGACCAGAGAAGCCTAAAACCAAGAAGGAGATGTAAGTGAGCACTGATGTTCGAGGCCATGCTGCAGCCCTGGAGGAGGGTGCCCACACTGCGTAACCAAGGATTTGAGTGCTAAAACTCTCTTGGCAAAATGACAAGTCTTTGGACCTGCAAGAGGCAGAAATTTGAAGTTAAGATGGACACACAAAGTCAGAATTTTCAAAGTGCTACATCCTTAGTAGTGTGGAGCATTAAAAAAAAAAAAAAAGAGAGAAAGAAATAGGGAGATGGAGCAGGAGAAAGGGGGAGGAAAGACAGGAGGGAGACAGGGAAAGGGGGAGAGAGGGAGAGAGGGGTGCAGAGTAGGGAGAGAGAGAGACGGAAAAAATCTACCACACAAAGAAAAAAGAAAACAAACAAACAAATCTTGTCTTAGCAGAAACCCTAAGTATAAGAAAAAGTAGAGTCCTGATAATTTATCATCCCAAAGCAGCCATCAAGAATTTGAGGCTTAAATTTACACCAGTGTGGTACAGGAACTCAAAGTCAATTAATAATCCAGAGCACCTGGCAAAAGCAAAAAACTAATCTCCTTCAAGGGACATACTGGACCCACAGGATTATCAGAGATAAAGCATGGCTAAAGATGAGTTAATGATCCAAAATTACAAACAGGAGAGAAAACAAAAGGCATAAACCCCAAGAAACTTAAAACCTCCCATACAGATTGAATGTATGCTTAAAGTGATAAAAGACACAAAGAAAGGTATCAATAACACAAGAAATAATATGAAATGCAGTATGAAGACAAGTAAACAAATTGGTTGTAATTCAAAAAGCATCAGAGATCTAAGAGATATTGACCAAGAACAGGGAATACGTTAAGAACTTCAAGTGGAAATCTGGGAGTAAACTTGAATTTGGAACAGCCAAATAATGGAAACTAACCAAATCTCCAGTAGAATGTTTAACAAAATGTATTACAGTCACAGTATTGAATACTTTGCAGCAAAGAAAATGAATGAACTACAGACACTATAGTAACATTGATATATATTGAAGACATATTGTTGAATGAAAGGAACCATGTAAAACGGAAGGCATACTTACGATTCTATCTATATAAATTTAAAACTCACAAATTATACTCATTTATGGGTACATATATATACTATAGTGAAAAATAATAAAATAAAAACCATAAATAGTCTAGACGGTGTGTTACTACTACAAGGGAGCAAAGAGGTGCTGGAACTACTGGAGTGCTGATTATGTTATGATATATTGTATGTTTGGCCTGGATGGGATTGTGAGTGTTTTGTTATCAGTTATAGCTTTTTGACAAAATACATATATGTTATATGCACTTTTCTTTATATCAATATATGCAATACATATATAATAATTAATATTTCAAACCTAATGAACAGGAAAAAAAAAAGATTAGATAAAGCTATAAAGAGAATTAGGGAACCAGATTAGACCTGAGGAAATAACCCAGAATTCAGCACACAGAAATAAAGAGACATAAAATATGAAGAAGAGATTATGAAACACGAAGGGAATATGTGACAGAAAAACAATTTCCTAACAAAAGTTCCAGAGCTAGAGAAGAGAAAGAATGAAGTACAGGTACTTTTGAATAAATGTTTGATAACTTTCAAATCATGAATTGGAAGTCATGAATTTTCAGATTTAAGAATTTCAAGCCCCCAACAAGATAAGTAATAAATCTGAACTTCAGCCCACCACAGTCAAAGAACATTAATGACAAAGTTCTAAGAAGGAAGTCAATAGGAAAGATTAGATTACATACAAAAGATAGATGAAGTGACAACAGATTTCTCAATAGCAACAAGGGAATCAGAAAACAATTGAATACTATTATGTTCATATGTTGAGAGAAAACAATTATCAATCTAGAACAATCTAGAAGGTGCATGGAAAACATTGACAAAAATAATGTATGAGATAGGAGTATAGCGACTAGAGTTAAAAGTGTTGCAATGCCCAAGTATTTATCCAGGAGAAAAGGAAAGACCTCAATTAGTTTCACAGTTGGTTAAACCAAGAGAGTATACTGATAGGTTAAAAGTAACCGCTAAAATAATAGACATAAAATTCAAAATCAGTAGATAAAAAAAGAAAAAAGAAAATCCAAAAAATCTAATAGAAAACAGGGAAAGAACAGATTCAAAAAAAAAAAAAGGCAGAATAAATAGAAAACAGAAAATATAATAGAAATAAAATACTTGAATATATCAATTTTAACTATATTTTTTCATATTTTAATATCTCTGAAATTTGAATGCATCTTATAACTGAAGACATCTTACAGTTGCTGTTAATAGTTACAACAGTTGACACTGCCTGTGCAGATACAAACTCAGTCCCAGGTGTCTATTTTCCTTCACTTCAACTGAACCATGTACACTGCTGGTAGTATTACATGTTAAGTTTAATTGTCATATGATTTGTATATATAGAAAAATTAACTAATTAACCAGCCCAAAACAGAGGAATGGAGTATAAATTAGCTATTAGTGGAAAAAATATTCATTAGATATGAATGAGATGAAACTAGGTGTTCCATATGTAAGACTATTTTACAGGTAGAGTGTCATAGTTTAATGGCTAGTATTAGGTATTACATATAATGCAGGTCTTACATAAACATAAAAGGAATAGTTCAAGAGGAAGATAATTTTGAACTTTTAAGCACCTAATGGAGACTTAATATACATATATAAAATGATATACCTTATAATCAGTAGCATCTTACATTTGAAAAAATATGCCAGTAATCATAATAAATTTGAGTAGACTAAGCTCACCAGCTAAGGAAAGAAACTGTAAGGTTGTTAAAATAAATAAATAAATAAATGTAAACTATAAGACAACTAAAACTTGGTGGTGAAGAGAAACAAAATAAAAAGATAAAAATAAAAAACTACCCAAAATTAGCTGAAAGAAGGCTGTAATATATATTTTCAAAATTATGTAAATCTAAGAAAGAAGAATTAGATATAAAGTTAGTTTAGCACAATCATAAAAGAAATGATTCAAAAGAAAAACAAAAATTATGAACTTTAAAGCATCTGATAATGTACCTTCATAATATATGTCCCAAACCAGCAGAATTCCAAGAAAAAAATGGCAGAGTAATAAAAATTATGAAAGACTTTAAATGCAACTCCATAATGTATAGGCAAACAGACAAAAACAAATTGAAACAACACAGTTTTTATCTAAAGGCCACATTAAAAATAACAATGAAAGAATATACATTCTTTTCAAACTAACATAAAACATTTTTTAACTGCCCATAGTTTTACCTAGAAAGCAGGTTTCATCAAATATCAAGGAATTAGGGTTATTAAGGCTACATTCTGTGGCCTTAATGCCTTGTCCCTATGTCAAAGAAGAAATCACAATGGAAATTAGAAAATACAAAGGACTAAATAATATTTAAAATATAGTATTTAAATTAGTTAGGATGCAGTTAAAGTGCATATTTATTGCTCATTTTTCTCTGATAGAATGTAATCTTCACAAAGACAGAAATATTTTATTTAGATGTATCCCAAGCACCTATAATAGGGCCTAGTAGGCAGTCATTAAAAATTTGATGAATGAATAATGAATTAGTACATGAAAAAAAATTATTTTATTAAAATTTTTATTTTAAGAAACCAAGGGAGTACCCAAGATGGCATAAGAAATTCCTGCACTCCCCTTCACTCAAGGATCGACCAAGTGTACAGCCACACAGAGTAATTCCTTCTGAAAGAGATTCAGAAACTAGCTAAGGTAGGGAGTTATCAAGCAAAAACAAAAGAATGCTAATTATTAAATGAAAATTATATGAAAATAAATTAAATGAAATATGAAAATAAAATTAAATGAAAATATATAAAATATATAAAAGTATAAGACTAGCAGGTAAAGGTAAATATATAGTTAAATTCAGAATATCCTAATATTGCAATAGCAGTGGATAAATCACTTATAACTCTAGTATAAAAGTTAAAAGTCAAAAGTATTAAAAACTATAACATAACTTGTTAATGAATATCTGAGACAAAACCATGTAAATTTTGACAAAAACATAAAATGCGTAGAAGGGAAGTGTAAAAATGCAGAGTCTTTGTCTGTTTTCAAATTTAAGTTATCAGCTTAAAATAGCCTGTTAGAAGCATAAGATGCTTCATGTAAGCTCTATGATAACTCCAAAGCAAAAACACAAAAGATAAAGAAATTAAAGCACGTGACTATGAAAAAATCATCAAATCACAAGGGAGGAGAGCAAGAGAAGAAAGCAACAAAGAAACTACAAAACAACCAGAAAACAATTACCAAAAACTTTCATATCTATCAATTTACTTTAAATGTAAATGCATTAAGATCTTCAATCAAAAGACAGAATGGTTGAATGGATGAAAAAATAAGACCCAACCATATGATGTCTACAAGAGATTTGCGTCTGCTTCAAGGACATACAAGATTGAAAGTGAAGGAGTGGAAAAAGATGTTCTACATAAATGGGAACCAAAAGAAAGCAGGGGAAGCTACATTCATCTCAGACAAAATATACTTTACACCAAAAACTGTAACAAGAGACAATGAAGATCATTATATAATGATAAAGGGATCAGTTCACTAAGAGGATGTAACAATTGTAAATATCTATAAATCCATAGGTGCACCTAAATATATAAGGTAAATATTAACAGATCTAAAGGAAGAAATAGTCAGCAATACAATAATAGTAGGGGGTTTCAATGCCTTACTTTCAACAACAGATAGATCATTTGCATAGAAAATCAATGAGGAAATATTGGATTTACATTATATGTTATACAAGAGAGACCAAACAGACATACACAGAACAGTCCATCAAAAGCAGCAGAATACACATTCTTCTCAACCACACATAGAACATTCTTTAGGACAGATCATGTTAGGTGACAAGTCTTAAATTTAAGAAACTGAAATCATATCAAGTATCCTTTCTGACCACAATGGTATGAAATATCAATTACAAAAGAAAAATTGTAAAATTCACAAATATGTAGAGATTGAACATACTCCTGAACAGCCAATGGCTCAAAGAAGAAAATTTTTAAAAGCCAAAAAGTAACTTGAAACAAATGAAAATGGAAACACAATATATCAATACTTATGAGTTACAACAAAAGTAGTTCCAAGAAGGAAGTTCATAATAATAAACTTCTACACTAAGAAAAAAGAAAAAATTCAGCATGTCCTAACTTTACAACTCACAGAACAAGAAAAAGAACAAAGGAAACTCAAAATCATTAGAAAAAGTAAGTAAAGATCAGAGTGGAAATAAATGAAACAGACTAGACAGACAACAGAAAAGATCAAGCCAGACAAAGACACTACAAGAAAATTACAGACCAATATCCCTGATAAACATACTGAACAGACTATTTAGCAAATTAAATTCCACAGTACATTAAAGGATCATACAGTATGATCAAGTGGGATTTATCTTGGGGATGCAAAGCTGGTTCAACATATGTAAATCAATCAATATGATAAACTACATTAACAAAGTGAATAAAAATCATACAATCATCTCAATAGATGCAGAAAAAGCATTCAACAAAATTCAAAAATCCTTTTATGATCAAGAACTCAAAAAAACTGTATAAAAGGAACACATCCCAACATAATAAAGACTAAGTATGAGAAGCCCCCATCCAATATCATACCAAATAGTGAAAAGTTGAAAGCTTTTCCTTTAAGATCAAGAACAAGACAAGGATGCCCACTCTCGCCACTTTTATTCAACATAGTATTGAAGTCCTAGCCAGAAAAATTAGGCAATAAAAAGAAATAAAAGACATCCAAATTGGGAAGAAAGTAAAATTATCTCTGTTTGTCGATGACTTTCTATAAAGAAAACCCTTAAGACTCCAGGATACAAAATCAATATACAAAGAATCAATATGTTTCTATACAATAGCAATGAGGTATTAGAAAAAAAATTTAGAAAACAATATCATTTACAATAGTATCAAAAATGCATTATTTAGGAATTAATTTAACCAAGGATGTGAAAGATCTGTACACTGGAAACCTTAAAACATTGATGAAAGAAATGGAAGAAGACACAGTAAATAGAAAGATAGTATATGCTCGTGGATCAGAAAAATTAACAGTGTTAAAATGTTCATACTACCCAAAGCAATCTATGGATTCAATGTAATCCCTATCAAAATTCCAACGGCATCTTTCACAGAAAAAAAAAAAAATCCTAAAGTTAGTATGGAACCACAAAAAACCCTGAACGGCCAAAGTATACTGCGAAAGAAGAACCAAGCTGGAGGAATCATACTTTCCAATTTCAAACTGTACTACAAAGCTATAATAATCAAAATAGTATGATATTGGCATAAAAACAGACACATAAATCAATGGTACAAAATAGACAGCCCAGAAACAAATCCATGCATTCATGGTCAATTAAGTTTTGACAAAGGAGCCAAGAATATACAATAGGGAAAGAACAGGCTCTTCAATAAATGGTGCTGGGAACATTAGATAGGCACATAAAAAATAATTAATTGTATTGTATAATTGGACCCCTGTATTATACTGTACAGAAAAATCAACTCAGAATGGATTTAAAGACTTGAGGGTAAGACCTAAAACCATAAAAGACCTAGAGAAAACATAGCAGGTAAGATCCTTCATATTTTCCCTCGTAATAATTTCTTTTGGATTTAACACCAAAAAGCAAAGGCAATAAAAGCAAAATTATGTAACTGAGACTATGTCAAACTAAAAAACTTCTACACAGCAAAGGAACACCGTCAATAAAATGCGAAGGCAGCCTATGCAATGAGAGAAAACATCTGCAAACCACATATTCAGTATCAAAATATGCAAGGATCATACAACCTAACAGCAGAAGAATAAATAACCAAAATTTTAAATGGGCAAAGGATCTGACAGATTTTTTTTTCCAAATAAGACATCCAAATGGCCAACAGGTGCGTGAAACAGCACTCACCATCACCAATCACCAGGCAATGCAAATTAAGCCACAATGACCTATTACCTCACACCTGTTAGCAAGGCTCTTATCAAAAAGACAAGAGGTAACAAACAGGAACCCTTTGTACACTCTCAAGTAGGAATGTAAACTGGAATAAACATGATGGAAAACAATGTAGAGGTTCTTCAAGAAATTAAAAATAGAACTACCAAATGATCTAGCAATCCCACTTCTTGGTATATATTCAAAGAAACAAAATCATTATCCTGAAGAGACATCTACACTTTCATGTTCCTTACAGCATTTTTAACAATAGCCAACATACGGAAACAACATATGTGTAAATGGATGAATGATACACACACACTATGGAATACTATTAAGTCTTTAAAAAGAAGGAAACCCTGCCATTGTGACAACATGGATGAACCTGGAGAGCATTATGCTAACTGAAATAAGTCAGAGTAAGATAAATACTACATGGTATCACTGATACATGGAATCTTAAAAAAAAAAAAAAAAAAAAAAAAAGGTTGAACTCATAGAAACAAAGCAACATGGTAGTTGTTACCAGGGGCTGCTAGAAAGTAGAACAGGGATGGGTTGGTAAAAGGATATAAGCTTTCAGTTGTAAGATGAATAAGGTCTGAGGATCTAATGTATAACATAGTGACTAAGGTTGATAATACTGTGCTGTATAATTGAAATGTATTAAGAGAGTTGAACTTGAGTGTTCTCACACAAAAAAGGACAAAGTAAATATGTGAAGTGATGGCTGTGTTAATTAACTAAATTGCAGGAACCCTTTCACAATTTCAAATTATATCAAATCATTACATTCTCCACTTTATATATACTACAATTTTCTGTTAACTGTACCCCAACAAAGATGGAAAAAAGCAGCAAAAAATATGTATAAATCTAACAAAATATGTCCAGTATCTATATGACTAAAACTATTAAAGTCTTGTGAAAGATATCAAAGATCTAAATATGTTGATAGATATATCCCATTCATGGAAAGAAGACTCATATTCTTAAGATGTCAGTTCTTCCCAGCTTCTATAGACTCAACACAATTCTAGTCAAAATACCAATAAGTTTATTTTGTGGATATCAACATACTATACTGATCCTAAAGTTTACGTGGAAAGGAAAAAGACCCAAAACAGTCAACACAATACTGAAGGAGAACAAATTCAGGGGACTGACATCACCCAACTTCAACACGTTCTACAAAGATACAATAATTAAGAAAGTGTAATAGTTTCAAAAGAATAGATAAATAGATCACCAGATCAGAATAGAGTCCAGAAACAGACCTGCAAAAATACAGTCAACTGATCTTTACAAAGGAGCAAAGGCAATTCAACACAAGGATAGTCTCCTTAGCAAACAGTACTGGAATTGAAAATCCATATGCAAAAAATGAAAGTTGACACTGAGCTTAGTAAATATTAATTCAATATGGTTCACAGACCTAAATGTAAAACACAAAATTATAGAACTTCTAGAATATAACATAGGTGAAAATCTAGGTGACCTAGATGTGATGTGTTTCTAAATACAACATCATGTATCACTAATTTTTGATACAACATCAAAAGCATAATCTATGAAAAAGAAAACTGGACTTCATTAAAATTAAATATTTCTGTTTTGCAAAAGATACCATACAGAGAATGAAAAAAATGACCCCAGTCATTTTCCCCCACAGTCTGGGGGAAAATATTTGCAAAACACATACCTGATAAATAAGACTTGTATACTAAATATATAAAGAATTCTTAAAATTCAATCATAAGAAAATTAACCTACTTAAAAACAAGCAAAAGATCTAAACAGACTCCTCCTCAAAGATGATATACAGATGGCAAATAAGCATATGAAAAGATGCTCAACATCATATGTCATCAGGGAATTGCAAATTAAAACAAGATACAATTACATATTTATTACAATGGCTAAAATCCAAAACCCTGACAAAACCAAATGCTGACAAGGATGTGGAGCAATAGAAACTCATTAATTGCTGGTGGAAATGTAAAATGGTACAGCCACTTTGGAAGACAGTTTAGCAGTTTCTTAAAAAGCTAAATACAGTCTTACTATATGACCCAGGATTCACACTCCTAGGTTCTATGTCCACACAATAATCTACACATGGATGTTTATATCAGCTTTATTCATAATTGTTAAAAACTAGAAAAATGCAGATGCCCTTCAACAGGTGAGTGGATAAGCAATCCATGGTCTAATCACACAATAAAACATTATTCAACAATAAAAATAAATATGACATTAAGCCATGAAAAGACATAGAAGAAACTTAAATGCATGTTACTCAATGAAAGGAGACAGTTTGAAATGGCTACATAATGTATGATGCCAACTCTATGCCATTCTGGAAAAAGTATAACGACCAGTAGTTGCCAGGGGTTTAGGGACAGAGGGCAGAGAGATAAATAGATGGAACACAGGGGAAATTCAGGGCAGTGAAACTACTCTGTATGATGCTATAATGGTGGATACATGACATCATGCATTTGTAAAAACCCATGAAACTGTACTATATAAGTGAACATTAATGTAAACTAGACTTCAGATAATAAATTGTAACAAATGCACCATACTAATTCAAGACACCAGTGCCAAAATTATACAGATTTGAAACTGATTAAGACATTAAACCAACTATTATAAAAATGCTCCTGCAAGAAAAGACAAATACTTTTGTAACAAACAGATAGACCAATGCAGCAAAGACACAAAAAAATCAAATAACACTTTTGAAAGTGAAAAATACAACGACAAAATTTTTTCTTAAAAATCCATGATTGGGCTCAGGATTATGGAGATGACATCTGAAAGAGCCACTGAACTTGATGATGGATCTATAAAAATGTATCTAACCTGAAAACCAGCAAGAGAATGTGAAAAAACTGAACAGAGCCTCAGGATCCTGTAGGCAATAATGAGACATTTAACACTCATAATGTTGGAGTTCTAGAAGTAGAGAACTAAGAGTGTGGTACTGAAAAAAAAATATTTGATGAAGTAATGGCTAGAAGGTCCCAAATTTTATATACACATAAGCCTACAGTTCAGTGAATCCCCAATGGGATAAGCCCAAAGAATTCAATGCCCAGACACATATAAACTGCTGAAGGCTAAAAACACAGAAAAATCTTGAAAGGAGCCTGAGTAAAACTATAAATTAACTAAAAGGGAACATGACTCAAATGACTGTGGATTTCTCAACAGAAACCAAGAAGACCAGAGGGAAGAGTCATGTTTGAAGTGCTGAAAAAAAGAACTATCAATCCAATATCCAGCGAAAATATCCTTCTGGAATTAAAGCTGAATTAAGACATTCTCAAGCGGAAAAAAAAAAAAAAAAAAAAAAAAAAAAAAACCTAAGAGAATCCACAGCCAGCAGAGCTGCTATATAAGAATTGCTAAAGAAAGATATTCCAAAAAGAAAAAAAATCATACAAGGGAATATGAACTATCAGGAATAAAAGGAGAGAAAAAATGGTAAATATATGGGAAAATGTAATGTATTATGCTTTTCTTTTTCAGTTAAAATGTATTTAATAGTGAAAGTAAAAATTACAACATGTTTTGAGACACTTTAATATAGATGTACTATATAAGACAACTACAACAAAATGTGTAGGCTTCCAAAGAAAATCTTAGAAATTTCAGCATTGAATACTTAAACTACCAAGAAGAAAGGTTCAAATAAGTTTCCACCTAAGGAAACTAGAGGAAAAGGAGCAAACTAAACCCAA
Organism: Camelus dromedarius; assembly: GCF_036321535.1. NCBI lineage: Eukaryota > Metazoa > Chordata > Mammalia > Artiodactyla > Camelidae > Camelus > Camelus dromedarius. The sequence goes on from NC_087450.1 coordinate 22,247,980, forward strand.
AGCAGAAATCAGTGAAATTGAAAACAGAAAAATTCAGTAAATCCACAAAACCAAGAGCTACTTCCTCGAAACTATCAATAAATTTCCTCGAAACTATCAATAAAATTGATAAACCCATGTCAAGACTGACAAAAAAAGGATAAAAAAAATCAAGAATGAAAAAGGAATATAACTATAGAACCTGCTAACACTAAAAGTATAATAAACTAATACAATTAACAACTCTATACATATAAATTTGACAACTCAAATGGAATGCAGCAACTCCTTAAAAACTACAAACTGAAAGTTAACTAAGATGAAACAAATAACCAGATACGTCCCATAACTACTAAAGAAGGTGAAATCAAGTTCTAAACAAACACACACTCTTCTGAAAAAGGTACCTCTAAGCCCAGATGGCTTCACTGTAGAATTCTACAAAACATATTGAAAAGACAAAATACCAATTCTACGTAATCACTTCGAGAAAGCAGAAAAAGAGGGAATACCTTGCAACTCATTTTATGAAGCCAGCATTACCCTGAAACCAGAACCAGACAACAACAGTATGGAGAAAAAAAAAAAAAAAAAGAATGATAAACACCAATATGCTCCCCTCATGATATTGATAAAAAAAAAAATCAGTGTCATCTACCATATTAAGAATCTAAAAAATAAAAAACATAATATAAATCCTTCTTACATCTTTCATTATGGTGTCTATTTTGCAAGTTTTTACCTTTTCATGTAATATTCTTATTATCCAAAAATATACTATATAAACAGATAATAGAACCATTATTTTTTCTTCTTGATGGCCTCTTTATGTCATTTTCCCATGATTTAGATTTGTTTTGCTTACTAATTATTAATATAACTAATTCTTTGTTCAGCTGGGTCAATTCTTTCCTTAAAGCCTCTATCCATGTTTCACTATCTCTCATCTTCTGGACCTCACAGATTTTCAGGGTCCGATGGAACTTAAAAACGCTTCCCACAATAAAAGCCTCTTATTTTTAAGAGATTCCATAGTGCATTCAGTTTATTTTTTTAATTGAAGTATAGTTGATTTACAATGTTGTGTTAGTTTCTGGTTTACAGGAAAGTAATTCAGTTTTATATATATATTATATATAATAATTATTTTATATATATATATTCTTTTTCAGATTCTTTTCCATTATGAGTTATTACAGATATTGAATACAGTTCGCTTTGCTTGTTTATCTATTTTATATATAGTAGTGTGTATCTGTTAATCCTAAATTCCTAATCTATCCCTCACTCTCCTTCCCCCTTTAGTAACCGTAAGTTTGTTTTCTATGTCTGTGAGTCTGTTTCTATTTTGTAAATAAGTTCATTTGTATCATTTTTTTTAGATTCCACATATAAGTGATATCATATGGTATTTTTCTTTGTCTGCCTTACTTCACTTAGCACGATAATCTCTAGGTCCATCCATCCACATTGCTGCAAATGGCATTACTTCATTTTTTATGGCTGAGTGATAGTCCATTGCATATATATACCACATCTTCTTTATCTACTCACCTCTTGATGGACACTTAGGTTGTTTCCACGTCTTGGCTATTGTAAATAGTGCTGCTATGAACATTGAAGTGCATGTACTTTTCGAATTAGAGTTTTCTCCAGATATATACCCATGAGTGGGATTGCTGGGTCATCTGGTAACTCTATTTTTAGTTCTGTAAGATACCTCCATAATGTTCTCCATAGTGGCTGCACCAATTTATATTTCCACCAACAATGTAGAAGGGTTCACTTTTCTCCACATCCTCTCCAACATTTATGTGTAGACTCTCTAAGAGCCATTCTGACTGGTGTGAAGTGATAACCTCATTGTAGTTTTGATTCATAATGCATTCAATTTACATTAAACTAGTTAATTTCAGAACATGTGTACTTGTTCAAAAGTTTTCTGCTGGAGTAGAAACTCTGATATTACAGAAGACTTACAATTGTTTTCTTCTCCTTTTCATCACACAGGAATAACTGTTTACTATATATGCAATTTTGTTTTGCTTTCTTTTCACTTTTCTTGAAATGTTTTATTGTGTGGGGATTTTTGAGTCGGTGTTATTACTTTTTCTTCTACCACCCTCCTAACACTTTGTACCATAGAAGGTTTACATAACTAATACTCAATTGTCAACTGTAATACTCACATTTGACACTGGAGATCTATGTTAGAATTGTAACATATGATCTTTGAATAGAAGCAAGATCAAGTATAGTATAATAGCTTTTCTTCACATTCTCCAGAAATTGCAATTAATAACTTTGTATCACCGTTAAGTGCTCAAAAACAGGTATTCTAATATATTATTATATTTTATTCACTCTTTTCCTTGCTATGTATATACTCCAAAGAAAAAAGTATCATAGCATAAAAACTAGCACGCAATGTCAGACAAATCTCTTCTCCAACAAAAATACCTAAAGAATTACCTTTATATGAAATGTTATTATTTTTCATAAAATCATCTATGGGTACATAATAATGACTATTATGTAATAAAATGTTGATAAACCTGAATAATTTTTTCAAAAACTGTATCTCTATTATAAATAAAATAGTTTGGTATCTGAACAAATTCTCTAAGGAAACATATTCTTTATCAAGATTCTACTAACCCAAGTATTTATTTTTGTTTTATTCTTAAAAGATCTAGTTTTCTTAATAGTGCATCTTTAAATTATTATCCAATGAGAAAAAGACATGGTCAAAAATAATTCAATACTTGTAAAAATATTTATTTTTATATGATGTTCATCAAAATTGTATCATAGGGATTTAAAGAGGCTTCTTTTAATCCTCCTGTTGGTTATTAGCCTCAAAACAAATGCATAAAATCCGTATAGATGAGACAGATTTATTCATTTTATTAAAAAGCAGAAAAATCTACCAAATCTTTCTCAACAGTTTGTATGCACTACTGACTATTCTCACTTTTTTCCCATAAAAATATTGTTTAATCTAGGTATAGTACATTTTTAATGTATTTTTTCCAGTTCTTAACATTAGATTTACTATAAATATCAGATGTTCTTTCACAGATTTTGTGAACTTAACATTAAAAACATATCATGGATGCTCCACACCTCGAGTTGTCAATTTAAATGAAAATGACACCACTACCAGCATCATCACTAACATATTTCTTAAATTAGCTGCCAATACCATCAATTAGACATTTCACTGTTATTTTAGAAATCAGCGTGTCATTAGCATGTCATTTGCCACTATTTTCTCTGGCAAGCAATAAATTCAAAGTGTTCTTTGACAAAGGACATCAATCAGGAGAGCGAATGAGACCTGAGTTGAAATGTAGGTGGAGAAGATTATTAAAACTGCGGCATGGAGGCAAATTACTTAACACCCCTAGGCCTAGGTTTAAATGAAATAATGCATATAACGCATTTAACACGAAGCTTGGCACACACTAAGGGAAAGATTTTAGTAGTAGTTGATGATGATTTCCTGAAAACCATTTCAAGAACTGTCCCTAGCAGTGTGCCCCAGATAGACACTTACCCTTTACCAGAGATGCTCCCTTTCATTCCTTTTTGCTTTTCTATGTCCCATGTTCATGGCCTCCACAGTGAGCCTTTGGGAATACTACCTCTAAGAATTTCATTAGGTGGCACTCAGAACACCTACAATGGAAGCTATGCCCTCCATGAGCCTCTTTCACACATGTTGTAGCTTCTGATTGCTCTTGCTTGATATAAATTTGCGGGAAGCTGCCTTTTCTCCAAACTAAGCATAGGAGAGAAAAATGGCCAGTGTCTCTGGGGAATAATTAACAAAAGACAGTTTGTTTCATCTTCATGATAAAATACAGCATCCCTATTAAAAGGCAAATTCATCATTCCCAAAAGTTAAATAGAATGACACTTTAAAAGTAATTCCAGCTGATTAAATTTAGGGTTCTGGAAAAAAATTTAATTCATGAATATACTCTGAATCTTTCATTTGATTTTAAAATGTATAAATGTTCATTTAACTTTGAGCCCTTGCCTCTCAGTGTTCTATTCTGAGCTAGTCAAACAAGTGGTAGCAGGCATGCTGGGCTCAATAATACTGCCTCTCATATTTAAATACTCTTTTTCACTTGGATTGCAAATTAAAGACAGTCTCCTGAACACTGACACATTTTCCATGATTGATTTTGCAAAACGTGTTGATTTTTCCTACACTGTTTTGCCTCTGTGTGTGTCAACTTTGGCCTTCTTTTCTTGCTCCTTTGCAGTGCTGCTGTCTCTTTGAAGCCATTGTTTCTGCCCGATATGAAAAATGTACATTAAACCTCACGACTAATTACACAGATAGAAAATTCCTGATCTCAAATATAAAATACTCATGCCTAGAAACCATAACAAAAGCTTCAGACTAAGTATAAAACTCTAAATCAAGACTTTCATTCACTTGGATTAAAAGAAATTCCAATAATTTATTTTCTGTTAAAGTTGTGTTTACAAGTCTTTGAAAAGTAGATTTCCTATGCATGTTACATGCCTACAAGCCAATCCATTTAACGTTAAACCCCATCTATTTCCTCCACAGAAGTTTATACTTGCTGTTAAGCCTACTTAAATGAAGTGCTACTCAGTAGAATTGTTTTATTCTAAATACAAAACTGGTTAGTCTTAATATAATGTCCATTTTTTAACCCTCCCTGCACTATGTATTAGCAAAGTAGACTTTTCCCATGAATTCTGGTCATCTGTGGATTAAGTTCAGGGCTTCCTGTATTTAAAAATGTACTTGAAAAGAGAATGAACAGATACTTCTCCCCACTCCCAAACTCCCCCAAATATACAACATAATGTCTCTAAGTCTAAAAGGACAGCACCTTACACACATACCACATGTTATATTATATGGGGCACAAAATTTCATCTCAGTAACCTAGTTGCTAGGAAAATTATTTTTCCCTAATAGACTAGTTTCTGAGTTAATTTAACCAATTATTTTTTTTTTAAAGCTATCACATGCAAGGCCTACAAGGAGTTTATAATCTAGTGTTGGTAGGGGGTGAGTAGGATACAAACACCGATCGTGCACAACAAGGTAAGCGCTTGCTGAGAGCACACCATGGGCAGGAACAAGGAGAGCGTGAGCAAAGTTGTGGATACTCCCCGCTTGCCTCATTAGCATGTCCAAATTTTCATAAGGCCCACCAGCCACCATGTTTCCACCAGAGATCCTAGCAAAAGACTACCCTAGCTCCCAGCCTCCCAAATCTAGGTACTCGGCTCCATCTGGCTGTCGCCTGCCTTTCAGTAAGACCCACACTCCTCAGCCTCTAGTTGTCCATGTCTTGCAGTTACCAAGTGCAGTAAATGCATCACATGACATCACACGACTATTTTCGGAAACCTTGCAACAACCACTAGCGTACCAAATGGCTAGTCCAAACCTACATATGAAATTTTAGTTGCTTGAAAATGATGTTTCAGAGTGGAGAGATGAGGAGGAAGGGGTGGATGTAGCCACACCGCTCTTCAGAAATGGCCACAGTACCTAAGCAGAGCAAGTTGGAGTAAGGTCTGCACATGAGCCAAAGCTTAGAATTTCATTGCCTTTGTTGGCTCATGTCACTTCTTTAATTAATGTCACTTTCTCTGGTTTAATATCAGAGCAAGTGACAAGAGTGCTTCTGGATGAATTGTGTTTTCTGAGGACTGCATGGCATACTCTCCCGCAGTCTGACAGAGGGACGTGCCAGTTTTACTTGGCAGTTACAACGCACCAGCTTTAGTTTTAGTAGTTTAATTTGTGGCAGTTATATGTTTTGAATACGTTGAAGTATTCACAATGGTCTCATGGAATCTGCTCCATAGATAAAGTTTACACAGTGGAAAAGAAAAAGCAATGGCTATAAGGCGATTACGAAAAGCTTCTCTTGGCCACAGCTGGTCTTACAGGCATTCCTGTAAATTTAAGAGCATTTAGGGGATATGATTAAAGTGATCACGAGGAATGATGCCCTCTGTTTTTTTCTTTTTTGGCCAGTGCTGTAGTTGGTGTGAGACGATCATAAGGAATATGATATTTAGAACTCAATTTTATGCAAAATCCATTATTCAAGAAGTGAAGTTTATATACATGATAGACATGCAATGAAATAAATGTTAGAATAGGAAGCTTTGTTACTTATGCATTAAGTTGGTTCTAACATTTTGGTAAACTAACTTTTTATTGATATAAAATTCAGAAGAATTTCTGCAGTGACGAGAAAGGACTAAACTTTTCCTTTGGTTTGTTAAAGATCTTTCTGTTTTAGGCTGAAGTATTTGGAAGGTTTTTGGTTTGGAGTTTTTCCTTCATCCCCTTTATCCACTTTTGTAGAGCCTCATCAGCTCATGGTGAGTGCTGCCACCAAGGAGTTCTTCCAAACTTTGCCTGCCCTTTCTAAATTTAGGGTTCTTTACTGCAGCAGGTTGAAGATCTGGCTTTGAGTGCACCTGGCTCTGCTGGAGAATAGAAATATTCATCTCCACTGAATGCATGCTGCTTGAGTGCTAGAGGCACTTGCAGGAGAGTAACTCTCACTGGAAACTTCATTACAATACTTTCTCTTCCCTACATGAAGTAGTAATTCTCATTCACCAAAGATAGAATTTTGCCTGACACAGCCACAGGAGCTCCTGTTTGACTTTCAAAATTAATCAGCCTCTAAGCTGGAGTAGAAATGGCATGTCCTTTAACCTTAAAGCACAAAAAGCTCTCAACAGACTGCAATTTTTATATCCCTGGATGGGAGTTTGGGCCCCTGATACTTAAACTTGATGCACATACTGGGTTTCTGGCATGCTTTTGCCCATACCCATCTGCTAGCCTGGCACAGTGCCCATTCAGAAGGTGTGATGCCAGTTTCAATAGGGCATAGGTGCCAATCAAAGATGGGTTTGGAGGGGCAGCATGCAGAACGCAGCAAAAGTCAGCTCTTCTGCCAGAAGATCCTCCTGTTATCATATAATGCCAATGAAGGGCCACATGCTTCATTGCCTGGGATCACATTGCATCTGTAGATGTTTCTGGCCTTCAATGGATGTCTTTCTACAGAATCTTTTTCTCCAAATATTACTTGATTGGAGAAGCTTAAGAGAAGTCTACCTGACTTACTGAAGTACATCCTTTTAAAACAAACAATGGAAATCTTCAGCAATTTTCTTCAAATAATTGCTGAGTTTTGTGTCTTTTCTCCTATAATACACTTTCACATAGAATACTATATAGTATACTCTGTTCATGTAATGGAGTTACAAAGGACAAATGTTCCGAAGAAGCACGAACGGCAAAACCAAGTACCAAAGCAGCATAAGATCCACAAACTTTTGAATCATTGTTAATTGTGGATGGTGGACAAATTTTCATCATCCAAATAGCTAATTTCTAGTGAATTCTCCCACTTAGAGCTTTAGAGTTTCTTAATTTTCATTTCATTTATTTCACAAAGATAAATAGTCCTGTTCCTTAAAAGGAGGACCATACCTCCTCCTATTTATTCCCCTTCTTCCATATCTAAAGAAAAAAAAAGACACTTCAGAAGCAAAAGTCTATCCATATTTCATAAGGAAGCCAGAAGCTCTCAAAGCTGAGAATTCTTTTATTGTGTGGCAGTAGAGGTGAGCTTATTTCATGAAGATGAAATTTCCCTATAGCGATAGGTTTCAAATTTAAAAACCTTGACCACCGTAAACAGTTACAAGATAGTAACAGGTGCAATAGAAGAGACACAACATATAAATCATTGAAGAACAGAGCCATTTGTAAATCTTCCCTTAAGGCATGAGAGTTTGACAGTAAAAATGTTGAAAATGAAGATCTATAATATATGTTGAAAAGAAGATCAGACACTTAAAAAAATGAAAAAGACAAGCAAAGGCTAAGTCAGCCTTAGAATAACTCTTCTTTTTTATATAAATAATTCAAACTTTTGTAGATACTTAGATTTCTTAACTGATAAGTAAATAAACACTGCTCTCTCTTTAAAAATTCAAAATTAATAACCTATGTACAGCACATACAAAATTAAAATACAACTTCTAGGGGCTTTTAATTCTTGTGAAAGGTACAAGTGTATCAAATTCACAAAAATCCCAAGTGATCCCTTCCTCTGTTGAGTTTATATCACCTACTATCTCTTTAACATCTTCAACTGAGAACTAACTTATCCTATATGCTACAGTTTCTAGCACAAGTTATTCTTACTTCATATTTATTCCCTTCTTCTTTTCACCCCCACAGTATTATCTGCAAACTTTCCTAGTAACAAGTGTGGTGGCACCATAATGTTGTATTTTGTCAGATAAGAGCAACTGCTTATCTCAAAGCCTTCTCTGTAAAACATTGTCAAAACAAAATTTAACACAGCAATAGGTAATAAAGCAATAAATGTTCAAATAACTCCACTTTGTTGCTAGCATTATCCTTAGGCTCTTCTGAACATTATTCTGCGTACCTTAAAGTATTAATCCAGTACAGCTGCACAGAAAGTAAAATAAGTAAAAATTTCAAATGTTTAAATAATCTTTTCTATTTCTTCATAAACAGAAGTCTGTTCCTTCATTGATAAAATAAGTGAGCTAAACTTTGATGATTTCTAAAACTCCTAGTTATTCTATCCTCTTCCTCTGGACCTTGCCAAAAAAAAAAAGTACATACATTTTTCTGTATATATATGTATATATACATATACACACACATACATAGTTCTTCAGTTTCTAAAGAGCAAAACTGAGCTAATCTGAGAACATGATCCAAAAAATGCATGGCAGTAGCTTGGATGAAGTCTAAACATTTATCCATGGATAAATGATTGATCTTAAGGCTTCACCAGAGTTCATTTTACTTAAACAACATATTATTCTTTAGAAGATAATGTTATTGATTTATTGTCAATAAAGCATATATGCTTAGCACAGCAAAGAAAACCAGAAGTAAAACAAGAAGAAAACCTACGGAATAGGAGAAAATTTTTGCAAGTGAAACCAACAAAGGCTTGATCTCCAGAATATACAAGCAGCTCATACGACTCAATAAGAAAAAAATAAACAACCCAATCCAAAAATGGGCAGAAGACCTAAACAAGCAATTCTCCAAGGAAGACATACAAATGATCAAAAAGCACATGAAAAAATGCTCAATATCACTAATTATCAGAGAAATGCAAATCAAAACTACAATGAGGTATCACCTCACACCAGTCAGAATGGCCGTCATTCAAAAATCCACAAATGACACATGCTGGAGAGGCTGTGGAGAAAGGGGAACCCTCCTACACTGCTGGTGGGAATGCAGTTTGGTGCAGCCACTATGGAAAACAGTGTGGAGATTCCTCAAAAGACTAGGAAGAGACTTACCATATGAGCCAGGAATCCCACTCCTGGGCTTGTATCCAGAAGGAAATCTACTTCAGGATGACACCTGCACCCCAATGTTCATAGCAGCACTATTTACAATAGCCAAAACATGGAAACAGCCTAAATGTCCATCAACAGGTGACTGGATAAAGAAGATGTGGTATATTTATGCAATGGAATACTACTCAGCCATAAAAACCGACAACATAATGCCATTTGCAGCAACACGGATGCTCCTGGAGAATGTCATTCTAAGTGAAGTAAGCCAGAAAGAGAAAGAAAAATACCATATGAGATCGCTCATATGTGGAATCTAAAAAACAAAAACAAAAACAAACAAACAAAAACAAAGCGTAAATACAGGACAGAAATAGACTCACAGACAGAGAATACAGACTTGTGGTTACCAGGGGGGTGGAGGGTGGGAAGGGACAGACTGGGATTTCAAAATTGTAGAATAGATAAACAAGATTACACTGTATATCACAGGGAAATATACACAAAATGTTATGATAACTCACAGAGAAAAAAATGTGACAATGAGTGTGTATATGTCCATGAATGACTGAAAAATTGTGAACACTGGAATTTGACACAACATTGTAAAATGATTATAAATCAATAAAAAATGTTAAAAAAAAAAGCATATATGGATGCTTTTAGATGACATCATAATAGTTAATTTGTCTGTTTTTCCTGTGACTAAGAGTATATCTCTAAGATTTCAAACTGGGATTAAGGGTAACATCCATAATTATGGAAGAGAATAAAGCAACCTGGCTTGTGTGTGTTAAGAATCCCAACTTCAGCCTCAATTTCTCAGGCAAATAACTGTGGAACATCTAGTCTGTGCTTGATATTTCAAAGATGCTAAATGATCATAGCTATGCCCAACTTCAAAAAACTAAAACTTTCACAGATAAATCATTTCTATTTGTACTCATATAATAAGCCTTCAAAGGAATTTTGCTGAAGTTTATTACCTATAATTCTGTTTTTCTAGATTTTTGAGTAATTTCTGAAACACGGTATCTTTTATGTCTGTAGTAGATAAGATACATACTGCTTAAGTGAGAAGTTTTCACTATGTCATCATGGCCACTATTGCAAATTTTAGTGGGAAATACAAATATAGGTTGGTAAGTAAAATGTCATAGTCTTCCACTGACATTCTCTTTGTTCTTAGTTTTACCACATTAGCTAAATCCATCACAGTCCACGGCAAGACAAACAGAAAAACCCTCCAATAAATGTCTTTGTTACCATCCTAATCCCCTGCAGCACGAGACACTGAACTCAGCTAACACTGAGGATGGTAAGCTCTAAATAAATAAATTACACTGAAATGCTTACCAAGTTTCAAGTTCTTTAAAAACATTATCTCATTTAATCCTCACAATTGTCCCAATTACACCAATAGAAGCAACTCATGACCAGGTGAAAGTCACTCCATTTGTAAATGGTTTAGGTAAGAATTCAACTCAGATTTGCCTAATACCAAAACCCATGCTTTTATTTATGCATTTCTCCCCTAGTTTGCTTGGTCCTATGTTATACCTAGCACACAGAACTCAAACTCTTAGTTCTCTCTCATTTCCTGGAGTTTTAGAAAGTTTTTCACTCATTTGATACTAATACGACAGCAACTTTTTCCACTCCCTAAACCAGTTTCCTTTCATCCTTTTCTTCCCGCTCTTTTCATAATCAAAGAAAGAACTTTATTTTGTATTCAGCCTTTTTTTTTCCCTCTCCTAAATATTCCTATTAATGCCACAGGCACATTATTTCTCCAGGTCAAGAGTAAATACAAAACATCTCTGCTACTTCCCCTTTATATTTCGCTGATTACTGAAAGGCCCTGGCCATAGGTCTCAGAGCTAGAAGACAGCTGTACACGCACAATGAGTTCCACACAGCGGCTGGTTTCTTCCTAGCCTTAAGTAGCAAATGCTCAAGTGTCTGCTGAAAGAGTGAGCATATTTGGAAAAAATCATGCTTAAAAGGGCTGGACATAAAGGTATTAAGGAAACTTGACTTTATCTACTTCATTTACATACAGGAAGTGATGAGAACTATGGTAAAATGTAAAAACGTGATATAATTTCATACAGATTTGCTTAGCTTTGAAAATAATAAGTAAAAACCAAGTTTAATGAAGTTATTGCTGATGGCATCTCACTAGAGAGCTGATTTTATGATTTATGAATGCCACTTTTGGTGGAACAATGACAACATTTGGAACACACAGCTTTATCATATATTCTGAAGCATGGAGACTTTTCCTCAAAATAGCTGAACATTTTTTTAAAGTCCTTCCTCAATGGTGTACACTTGCTAAAATTCAGATAGTAGGGGGACTGCATAATATATGAAATGTTGAAAATTGTAAAATAAATATTATTTTGGTAATGAGAAGAAATAAGTAAAAAAATATGTGTAGTACTTAGACTGAAAGGAGATTTTTCTGTATTTGAATAGGCACAAATAAATCACACACCTAAGCAAATAAATTCCTTTTTCACAAAAGGAACCACACAAGTAGTAGGTATGTGCACACATATACGTATATATACATATATGTATATGTGTATAGACATGTATTTAAACATGCACTTAAATTTAAATACATATTAACACATATACTATTTACATTTGAAAAGAGAAAAGCAATAAGATCATTATAATCTTTGAAATTACTCAAATAGGTCAAACATCAGAAAACTAAAATATAACTAATAAGCTGTGGGATCCAAAGCTGTAGCTCAGCCACATCAGACATAATTTATTCAACCTCAGTTCCCTGACCTTGAGTCAAGACAATATACTAGAGATCTTAGCTCTTTGCTATATTAGAGAAATCACTAATTCAGAGTCTCAACCAACACTTATTCTACAAAGAATTCTACTGTCTATGGATTCTAAGTACTCTCAAGGTCTTTATCTGCATTATCCAATATGGTAGCCACTGCCTATATGTAGCTGTTAAGCCCCTGAAATCTCACTAGATACATCCCAGATTTTAAAAACTAAAAAAATGAAATATTCCCTTTTTTATATTGATAACATGTTAGAATTATAATACTTCAGATATATTGGACTAAATATTTATTATTTAAATTTCACCTTTTTATCTTTTTTAATGCAGCTCCTAGAAAACTTTAAATTACACATGTGGCTTGCATTACATTTCTACTCAAAGTGCTGCCTATGTCATTCAAACTAGTCCTCAGAGTCACAGCACTTCAAACTTTTTAAATAGAGAAGTTGTTCTTTATTTAACACATAAAATGTTTTTATGTTGGTCTTATCTTTCCAACTAGATTAGACACTGAGGTGATTAAAAAGAAGTCACTTATTGACTGAATTTCATCCATTTGTTCAAAACTACAATCTTAATTGTATCAGAAAAGGAGCTTTATCCTTCATGATCCATGTTTGTTTGAGAAGGGTGGCAAAACATGCCACCCTAAATATGCCTCTTTGACATAAGGATTATTTTGAACTAAAGGCACTGGAAAAATAGCAAATGCAGGGACAGGCCTTCTCTGAAATCCCTTTATTTGCCTAAAGACAGATTGCCCTTCCCCCACCAAAAAAAAAACTCAATTGTTATAAATCCCCTCTAGGGGAATTTCATTAACCAGGAAAGACTGACTCATCGCAGAAGAAGAAGCCGTTAGAGGTTGACACCACTCCCAGACAAACTCTGTCACAAACTATCATCCCCCATCTATCCTTCCAAAGGCCCGTTCATCTTCCCTAAAAATCATTTACTGTCCCTTAAGTGGCCTATATCCGCTTTCCCCTTTCCCTGCTAAGAAGGTATGTAAGCTCCCAAATCTCACCATGTTTTGGAGCATTCACTTTTCTCCCTGTGATATCACTGTGCAAGTAACATTAAAAAAATTAATAAATTTATATACCTTTTCTCCTGTGAATCTGCTTGTTGGCAGTTTATTTCATAAACTCAGCTATGAAATTTAGGAGGGTAGAAGGAAAGTCTTTCCTCCCCTACAGTTTGAAATGTTTAATAAGGAAACCAGGATTCCCCCAGTGAAGGTCTTTTACCAACTTCTTAAACTGCTACATTAACAGATGCAATGAGCCAATACATTTGGCGGAACTTAACCTGGAGGAAACTTTTTTTAAAATCACTAATATTTAGCTTATTTTATTTATTAAATCTAGTCTTATAATGGATATGCCCTGGTCATTAAACTACAGATTTTTTAAGGTAGCTCTGAATTATCCTTTTAAATGTAGGATAATTTTTAAATTTTTAAATGTACTGTGAAAGTATACTCAGGTCAGGTTCCTTCCCTGAACCAAAGAACACAGAAAACAAATTTGACTGTCTATTTTCTTAATTATCCCAAGGATGATACATAACTAGTACCACTCTAAATGTATAGGAGAGAAGTGAATTCACTCCATGCAATAAATGCATTGAAGTATTCAAGACTAAATTCTCTAGTGGCGCCTAGTCAAGAAATGACCAGAACCCTGTACTACTTAAACATTAATGATTAAGATTCACAAATGGAAAGTGTTTATATTCATACAATTGTGTCCCCTGAGCTGTAAAAAGCAGTGTTTCCAGGAAAATACACTCTCTAGAAAGAACATTAACATTCTGCCTGGCTGAAAACTAATTATGCTCTGAGAACACTTCTAAGAGTCCTTAAGAAAGACCTGAACAACAGGGACTGAGGTCAGTCATGTCTTGAACCTGGACATTCTACTTAACTATCTTCATAGTACTTAATAACATACATTTATGAATTCTATTTTATTTCAAAGTTTTAATTTTTAAATTATTAAGTAATCACAGACACATATATGAGAATATTTGGTAATTTATAGTTATACTTTACCTAAATATATCAAACCAAATCCTCCAGAGCCAATCATCTTGCCCAGTATCCACTGTTTTCCTTCAGTATCATCTAGAACCTGGCCTTCTGGAAGTGGAACAGGAAGCTTGTATTTCTCATTTTTTCTTGGTGGCATCACTTCTGCAGGCATAAGGGATGAGATGGTGATTAGGAACAAAACAAGAAAGAAAATTCCAGCTAAAACACATTTCTCAAAATGTCTTCTGTGGGGCACTTTCCCGGGTTTCCAGATATTAGAATTCTAAAGTCAACTGGGTTTGGGAAAACTCACACACTACATTCAAACTGGAGAGTCACCGACAATACAATATTGAAATCTAAGAGTCACTGATGTCAAAAAACAAAACAATGATCCTATTGAACCTCACTTAACATTGCAAAATTCAATTAGGGGGTCAAAATACCTATTAACAGTGCAGAATACACCTTAAGAAATGAGTTAACAATTCCCAATTACAAAGAGAAAATAAATTTCATGTATATGAAAATACTTTCATTGAGAATGCTAAGTGTCAAAGTGAGGTCTTCCGTCACTAGAAAAAATACAGCTTTGGATTGGAAAGACATGGATGATAGCAATATACATCATTACCAAGCTCAGCAGCTGACATAGAGTAGGTACTCAGTAAGTACTTCGTAAATGAGCCCAGGATTTTCACAGATGTGTAACTCATCAGAGCACTGGGCAGTTTCAGGGCTGGCACATTACTCTTTCAGCTTCTTTCTGTTTCTCTATAGCCTGTCCCATTTTAAAAACTGATGAGTACTTTTGAAATGAAAGTTAGTGTTCATTGTGTAAGCTATCCATTTCTGAATGAGAAGGTTTCGGTTCCTTTATCAGGTTTTCCCTCCTTCACTTAACTTTAATCCAACGCCCTGTTTTTACTTAGCACCACCCGTGATAGAGCAAAGGAACACAGCTGAAATCTTTAACAGTATTCACCTGTCCTCCTCCTAATGAGAACACAAGGGAGGCCAGGAATTTAGATGAACGACGCCTAAAATAGGAAGTTTTGACCGCTACTTTATATATACCGACCAGTACCTTGACCAATACTTCATATAAACTGGTATCCAACACATATTTGCTGATTTAAAACCTTAAGTCTTCAACTTTGCAGTGGAGTCTAAATTCTAAATCAGTATAAAGATAAACTCAGTTTGGGGTCAAGTCCATAGCATTATCAGAACTTGAGCCCTGAAAGGCGACTCTAACTATAAAACGCACATCCTGGGCACGGGTACCGAGTTTAAGTTCACAGGAGGAAGCGCCAGCCCGACTTGAGCGTCCCTGCCCTGCCGCTCCGGGGTTCCTTCCCAGAGCTACGATGAAAACCGCTCGAGTTTCCGGGAACAAACTGGTACCCAGAGGCCTGAACGAGCCACGCCCGGGCTTGGAGTGGCCGCGGCGACGGACCGTGAGGGCGGAGGCAGGGGCGGGGACCGCGCAGCCGACCGCCCGCCCGTCCCCCCTCGGCGTCCCGGGACCCCCGCCAGGCCGGCCCGAAACACCGCGAAGCCGGCCGGCGTCTGGGACTCACTTCCCGCCTCAAACTCTCCCCAGACCGGCGGAGAGAAACCCGACCCCCTCCCCCGCCTACCTCCTCCGCCCGGCGCTTCGGGAGAACGCGAGGCAAAGGGGCGCCGGGCTCTCGCTCCGAGTTAGGAAAAAGTCAGACCCAACCGCGGAAGACTGGACCCCGCCGGCGGGGGGCTGGGGCGCTGCCCGGAGGCCCGGGCGTCTGTCTCCGACGGCAGCTCCTCCCCGGGCTTGGGGCGCCGCGAGGGCCGGGCAGGCGGAGAGCCGGGCGAGGAAGTGCGGAGGCCCGCCGCGACGCCCGGGGCTCGGGAGCGAGAGAAGGCTGACCAGACCCTCGGCGTCCCGGCCGCCAGGCCGCGCGCGCTGCCTCCCGGGCCTTCACTGGGCCGGGCGGGGCGGCGGGCCTCCAATCCCGCGGGGAGGCGGGCCCGGAGCCGAGCCGGCCCTCGGAAGAGGCTACACTAACTGTCTGCACCTGGGCCCGCGGCGCAGGGCACGCCCGGCCCCGCTCGCTGAGGGCGGAGACGCCGGCCTCGGGGCCCGCGGAGCCTCGCACAGGCCGCAGTCGGCGCTCTCCTCCCAGCACGCTGTCTGCGCTCGCGGACGCCGAGAAGAGGCAGCGGCGGGTCTACATCTGGAATGGGAGCTGTGTTTTTTACCATCCACCCTGGCCCGCCGGAGCCTGGAGGATGAGCCATCAGATCAGTCTCGGGTGCATTTGCGTAGAAGAAATTCCAGGTCTCTGGTACCATGATCTCAGTACCTAGAGTTTCCAAATCAATGGCCGGCCCTTGCTGAGCATTTACCCGGCAACTAGTCATCTAGCCAGGCCTCTAGAGCCAGAAGCCTGGTGTGAGCAGGAAGGCCTGTGACCCAGCGTTTACGTTCTCAGAGGCACACTGGCTCAAAACACATTTATTAGTCTAATAATCTTGACTAAACGTTAATTACTTTACAAAACTTCAAATTTTTGTTTGTGAAACGGAAATAAACCTATTTAGGTTATAAGCTCTGTTAAGGAAAAACATTATTGTGACATTTTTCAAAATGGTAGGGAAGACTTTATTACAAACTTAACAATAGGAAAAAGAGCTATGCTCAACTCCAAAGACAACAAAGAAAAGTAGGAGTTTATACTCAAGGAGTAGGTTGGGGGCCAGTAGATGGAAAATTACTAAGAAGAAATATCAGGGGTGAGGAGAGAATTCTGGCTAAATTGAGCTAACAGAATTCTTGTTGAAGGCAGGCCAGGCTAATCATATGTCATACTAGGGGAGGTGGAGGATGAGGAACTGGATTAGAGATGGAGGATGGTGAACTCTGGCTAAACTTAAAAGGATATTTGCTAAAACTGGACAATGTAGAGAGAACATGGAAGTCCAAAAGTCAAGGCCTATTTAAAAAGAGTTCAGGGGAGCCTAAGTAGAGTTCGGTTAAGGGGAGGCGTCTCCATCAAGTTATTAGTTATAAGAATACTATGATAACTGAAAGAAATAAGTAGTTTTCAAATATATAATAAGGACTCGTAATGAGCTTATAATATTTCAGGGTAGAGAAAACAAATGTTAGAAAGCAATTATTAAACAATACATCAACATCTTATATAGGAAGTCAGTAATTGCTTGGGATGCAAATGCTGAGAAGAAAATCAAAATCCTGTAATGACTTTGACAGAATAAGGTTTTAGGATTTCCTACATCTATCAAAATGTCACCAAATGAAAGATGGCATGAGAAGACATTTCTTAAAAAGCACTCATGCTGTGGATATAAAAGCATTTTAAAGAAACTCAACAGTCTATATATAGAATAATCCCACCCTTAAAGTTGTCATTTACTAACCTAACAACATTCATTCTTATTTCCATAGGATGTGTGTGTGTGTGTATAATAAACGCTATTGATTGCCTATCCAAACATTTATATGGGCATTAAATCTCCCATACCAAATTGGTTCAGGTTTCTACCCACTTCCCCAGGTTACTTTCTTTGGGAAGATTCAGCTCCAGCATCAGGCAGAACATTACTTTTCAAGGGTCGTACGTGGCTCCTCTCTTTCATACCTATACCAATATGTTAGCGTCATAGCCCTTTCTGGCTGCTATACCAGAATACCATAGGCCAGGTCATTTATCAACAGCAGAAGTGTATTTCACACAGTTCTGAGGCTGGGAAGTTCATGACTCAGTTACCTCCCAATGTCCCTACCTCCAAATACCATCACATTGGGGATTACATTTCAACATACACGTTTTAGGAGGCCACAAATATTTAGTCCATGGAATCTGGTAAATCCTGTTAGGTCAACCTTCAAAATATATCCAGAATCCATCACTTTCTACCACCCCTACTGCTATCATCCTGGTCTAAAACCCACATCTTTTCTAGATACTCGTAGTACCCTCCTAAATGCTATCCTATTTCCTACCCTTCTGCCTATCTTCAGTCTATCTGTAAAAAATAGCCACATGACCTCTTTTAAAAGCTTAGATCTCTCCTCTGCTCAAAATACTTCACAAACTCAAAATACTAATTCACTCACTGTTAGCCGGTCTTTACTATAACCTAAAACAGTGTTTTTCAACCTTGGCACTATTAACATTTGGGCCAGATAATTCCTTGTTAGAAGGGAAGGATGGTCAAAAGGTGGATTCTCCTGTGCATTATAGGTTATTTACCAGAACCCTGGGCCTCTGCAGTACCACTCCTCCCAAGTTATGACAACCAGAAATGTCCCCCAGACATTACTAAAATTTGTAAATTTTGCTAAAAATCATTGCTGGTTGAGACTGACTTGCCTACAATAATCCAAATGTTCTGCACCTCCCCCATTCCTATTATTCTTTCCAACCACTGGGGCCTCCTTGCTGTTCTCAGGACTTCAGCACTTTTCATTCTGCCTGGACCACTCTTCAATCCCATATCTGTATCTCCTGCTTTATCACCTTCTTCAGGTCTCTATTCAAAAGTCAAGTCAGTGAGACCTTTCCTTATCCTATCTAAAATTTTATACCCACAATACTTCCTAGCCCCTTTTCCTTTTTCCCTCCTAGTGCTTAATACTGTAAAACAACATATTATATAGATTACGTATTTATTCTGAAAATAGACACACAATATTCCTCAGTAAATTGTATGCTCCATGAGAGCAGGCAACATATTTTACTGTTTTAATCACTACTGTAGTCCCAGCCCCTAGAATGCATATAGAAAACATACTATTTTCTTTTTAAAAGAATAAATGAATCATGGTGGTACCATTCCCTTTTCCAGTGATTGGTTTAGATGTATGAAGTAGGCATGTATGAAGTGTAGGTAATAAGAGGTGAAAAAAGTTTCCTGTACACTTCTATAAAGAGATGGTCTCTTCTGCCTAGAATTTCCTCAGTCATCTTGTGATCATGAATATAGAACAAAGTACAAATCTAATACACCAGAAACTGCAGAACATCCAACAAATAAAGTTAGAACACTTAAACTATCGATCTATTTGTCTGTCTGTCTGTCTATTATATATATGTAGAAAGAAAGAACAGAACCTCAACCCTTAACTCATACCCACATAAAAATTAACTTAAAATTGATCATAAACCTAAATCTAAATGTAAGAGTTTAAACTATAAAATTTTTGGAAGAAAATCTAGAATAAAGTCTTTATGATCTTGGATTTGGCAAGTCTTGGTAATCTTTGAGTTTGTGTAATTAGAATGTACCTGGGGGAGGGGCGGAGCTGAAAGCCCAAAAGAAAAAATTGGTAATTAATTTCATAAAAAGTAAAATTTTTTGCTCTTCACAAAGCACTTGCATATCAAGTTTTAGTAAGTATGTGGAGTAACTGGAACTCTATTACACTGCTGATGGGGATCCAAAATGGTACAGCTACTTTGGAAAACTGTCAGTTTCTTATAATGTTAAACATATAATTAGCATATGACCCAGTATTCATGTTCTAAGTATTTACCCAAGAGAAATGTAAACCTATGTCTACACAAGGACTTGTATGTGAATGATGTAAATGTTTCTAACATATTCCTATGTAATAGCCAACAGCTGGAAAGAACTCAAATTTCCATCAGCTAGTGAATGGGTGTACACATTGTGGTATGCAACGTATCTCCTATGCAATGGACTACCACTCAGCAATAAAAAGGAACAAAGTATTGATACAAGCAACAACCTTGATGAATCTCAAAAGCATGATGCTTCTTGAAGGAAAGAAGACACAAAAGAGTACATACTGTATAATTCCATTGAAATTGCCAGGGACTGGGCTGGGAGGATGGGATTGGCTACAAAGACATTAATGGAACTTTTCAGAATGACAGAAATGTTTCATTCTTCAACTGTGGCAGTGATTACATGATTATACATTTGTAAAAACTCATTTAATTATACAATTAAAATTTATGAATTGTATTATTTGTAAGTCATGCCTCAATAAAACTGACTTAAAAGAAAAGAATGGCTGAAGAGAAAGATAGGAACTTGAGTCCTTGAGACCCTTATTGAACTATTCATTCAGCCACCTTACCTTTCATAGTCATCCATGGGGTGTCAGGTATCCTTATTGTTTACGCCATTTAGCATCAGTTTTTATGTTTCTTACAGCCAAAATGTTCCTAACAGATAAAGTTTCAAGCACTAA
The DNA here is from genome assembly GCF_036321535.1 of Camelus dromedarius. Lineage (NCBI taxonomy): Eukaryota > Metazoa > Chordata > Mammalia > Artiodactyla > Camelidae > Camelus > Camelus dromedarius. The sequence goes on from NC_087450.1 coordinate 22,268,434, forward strand.
TGAATTTAAAATGTTAATAAATTTGTAATAAATAAAAATGGCAACAGAAGTACAGGTAAATCTGTATTGAGAATACATGGGTTTTCTTAAGGGTTGGGATTTAATGCAGAATTTTATGATTCAGAGCATATTGCTGTGTGTATGTTTCAAGATGAAAACTGACAGAATATAGAAATACAAATTTTGGAACTAGTGAAAGAACAACTTCTGAATGAACAGGATGAGAAACAAGAAAGAAAAGAGAATCTAGACATGAAAGCACTGAAGTATGAGGCATCAGAAGAAAAAAAATAGGGAAAACAAGATTTTCAAACAACACTATTTTGATAGATCTTACAAACCACGAATGATACACCACAAACACACACACACAAAAGGACTTTCTTGGCCATGTGCCAACTTGTAGGTATGGTATGGGTTCTGCTTTTCAAAGAAATAGGTGCTGTAGAAATGCTTATGCTGGTTCAAAGGAAAGAGGAAAAAACCTAACCATTGAGTGAGCATACTTCACAAGGCCAAGATCATTTCAAATCAATTAAAGTGTTAAAGATGTTGCATAGACAAAACATTCAGAAAAATCTAATCTTTGTTATTTAATGTGAGAAAGGGAGATCACTTCATTGGAAACATTTTCCCTGCCAAAGAAGCTGGTTTTGTTTTATAAAAATCAGGAGGCCATTTGCACTCATAAACGCACAATCCCTGGAGAGCTAAGCAGTTACTGACATAGAAATTTTGAAAATAATAGTATTCAGATAAATGGAACCTCAAAGCTATCAGATAAACAATCAGAGGAAATAGCTATGCTCTTTGCATTCTTTACATACAAGACCATTACCCAGTATGAACTTCTTTGTCTAAAAGACCTAATTCTTGATTGTCCATATAAATGAAAGACAAGGATACAAAAAAAAATTTTTTATTTCACTTGTCAGTATGTCAACAGGCTCCATAAAATCTTTCCCAGAGATAATAATTGGCCCTGAGGCCAAACAATTGGCAGTAAATATGTATCAAATTATCTCCCAAACGACTGAGCATGGTAAAATCTAATACTAGTTAGCCAAAAGTTGTGTTAGTCCTACCCTGTCCGTTCCCTAACACAAGCAACATAAAAGGTTAATTAATCATAAGACTATATTCACATTTTACATCCTCTTCCTCCCTAACTTACATGCCTGCAATAATCAAAAATATGAGCTGGAAAAGGAGGAAGAGGAACTGGCCCAATGATTTTTAAGCAGAAGCTGTGCTTTCAGGAAGAAGGGAACTGATGACGTATTGAAAGCAGAGGTAAGAATGGTTTTCCCCTGTGTCGCATGGGCCATGCTTTCAGGCGTTCCTTTCAAGTATTCCCAGCCCCGACTCTTACAGTTTTTATTCTAAGGCTCTAGAGGCCTTGATCTCAGGTTGTCTGAGATAAAATTATGGAGGATCTTAAATGCTTGATAAGGAGTTTGGATTTTACATTAGAGAGCTGTGCATGTTCCATATGGTAGCCACAAACCACTTGTGAACATTTACACTTTAATTAATTGAAATTAAGTACAATTAACAATTCAGTCCCTTAGTTTCATGAGCCATGTTTCAAGTGCCCAATAGCTACAGGTAACTAGTAGCTACGCTATTGGATAGAACAGGTTACAGAATATTTCCATTACCGTAGACAGTTTTTATGTTGGACAGCACTGCTATAGACAATGGACACTCACTGGAGACCTGGCTAACACTAACTGCCCATGTATTATAGCCTCACAGAATATAGGTAGTGTGTATGTAAAAGGTCTTTTCCTCAGCCAATACCATATTCTTTTGATTACAGTGATCTTATAATAGATTTAATTTATTTTAATACTGTCTTGGATATTTTCACATCACAATATATTGTTATATTAATTTTATTTGTATAAACATAGAAAATGATGTAAAAGATAGACATCACCCTGATACTGATTACACTGGGTTATCTCAGGATGTAGACTAAGAAAGGTGGGAGTAGATTAATATTTTGTTTTAGACCTCTGAAATGTTTTACTTTCCATGACAAAGAAAAATGCATAAGTGTTACTTCTATAAAATGAAACTAATGATACATTCATTGCCTGATCATATTTGTTCTTTTAAAAAAAGTCCTAAGGGAAGGTAATTAGACACCCAGTTGAATGTAGAGACTTTATAGTTTTAAGGGATATACATTCTCTTTTTTTTAAATATAAAGGGTCCAACATAATACTATTATATAAAATAAACTCCCTTTTCTTGGTGGAAGATGAACTATAATGTTGCTTATATTCTACGTTCTGTTAATAAAAATATTAGGTGGAAAAAACTCATTTAATTGGGGCCTCTTCAGGAAACAATTGGATAAAATTAATGATATATTGTGTTGCCTCAGCTCTGGAAAGACTATGCTTTATTTAGCTGTCTCAGGCATATAAGAGAAAAATTATTCTTATTCAAGTATGTTTAAGAGGATATTTATAAGCCACTCTTACGAAGTCATTCTAATGGATTACAGCCATAACTAGTGTTCGAAGTTCTTCTTTCCAAGATTATTCTCCAATGATATAGTTCAAAAAAACTCTGTGTGAGGACAGTGATCTCATTTTATATCTGAATGTTATCCACACCTTAGTGTTTCATATTTGCACACGTATGCGGTTGGGCTTCATCTGATACCGCTGGAATTCACTTATACAATGGAGGGATTCTAGCACTCTTTCATACCTCATGGAGCTTTCTCTCTTCTCTTCCTCCAAGTTACAGAGAAGGAGCCTGCAAAAACCCATTCCTTAGAAGTGAAGTTAGTAATGCTGAATTGATTTGATAGGGGTGATGAACATTCAAATGCCAATACACTGGAGTGAATCAGCAGTGTGAAGTATTCATGACAGTGTTCATTCATTTCACAAGGTACTCAATCAACTATGAAATGCAAATGTGACTGGAGTCATGAAATCCTTCCTCTGAAGCTATCTGGACAATCTATTACAGGATATTTCATACTATATGAATACTCCTGAGTTTTTAATATACATAATAATTTCCTAGAATGCAGCTCCTACCCATAACAAAAATAAACTGATAAATATACAACAGACAGGATAGCAAGTAAGGAGACCATAGTCTGGTGAAGAAATCATTGGCAGCTTCTGCACAAGATAATGACAAGGGCAAACTTTTATCTCCCGGCATTCCAATTCTGACTGCAATGCCCAATGCAATATTTTTTAAATGGGAAAGAAGGAAAAAAAAATCCACTTTAGCACCAGAAAGCAAAGATGAATACTGGCCATATGCAAGAAACATTGATGCCTTTCTGTTAAAAGTAGTACAGGTAGAATTGTATTAAAGGAAGGCAAAGGGCAATATACCCACGATGCAGTAAAGCAAACACTGGCCAATGAATACCACCACCCTCTGGACTTTGGAGGTATTAGGGTTAAACCTGAAACCCAGGCATTACATCTTCAGGAGCATAACCTCAAGTATATGGACCAAAAAAATCTGGAGCATATTAAGGGTACCACAAGCCTCATGGAGCAATGAGCTGGCATCGTGTTCTCCACACCAAGAAGGAACTGCTAAATATTTAGAATAGTGCCTAGCACAAATATTTTGAATGAATAAATGAAGTTTAAAAATAAAAACAAACCTGCCATCAGCCTTCCTTTAGCACTGACTCAGGGACTGAAAAACAAGAATGAGAGATGCTGTTCATGCTCTGAGGCTAAGACAGATTAATGGAATAGAACAGAGAGTGAAATGAAATGGCCAGAAATCACCATGGAGAAGCCAGAAACAGCAATTCAGATTCATTCACTTACTCAAATATGACTCGGGCTTGGCTCTGGAGACAGACTGTAACAAAAGACATAGTCTTTGCCTTCTCCAAACTTATAGCCTTTTGGAGGGACAGGCATTAAATAATCACTGAGAAAATTTATAGGATTCTATTAGAAGCTGTAACAGTAGGAGCTAATTTTAACTGGCAGGCAAGGTCACGGGAAACCTTTGCGGGAATGACACTTTAAATGAGACCTGAAGGATGAAGCGTTGTTAGTAGGCAGAAGGGGTGGGGAAAAAAAAACATTTCATGGAGGAAAGGATTTATGCAAAGTCCTGAGGTAGGAAAAAACTTGATGTATTTAAGGTCCTAAAAGGACAGTGAGAGATGACAGCAACAGATGATCCTAGAGAGGTAGGCACAGGACAGATAAAGCCAAAGTTTGTGAGTTTAAAGATTTTTGTCTTTTTCCTAAGTGAAATGAGGAGCCACTGCAGAATTTAAACAAGAGAATGACATGATATTATCTACATTTTAAAATTACTCTTGATACTAAGTAATCATACTCTAAATGATCCCTGGTGGGAAATGGCAAACAGTTACTAAAATCTGTAAGCACTTACCTAGACCTCAGAAATTATTTGGGAAACAACTACACTATCTTCACTTGCATTGGATAGGAGCCTGAGTTACTTCATTTCTATGATACAGGTAAGAATTATTTCAAAAATCTTGAGATTTGGGACGACATCAGAGTTACACTATTAGATTTTAACTTTTTCCATTTATCACTTGATCTAGACAGGAGAGATACTAGTAAGAAAATCCTGTCCAGTTAACAGAACCATATTTATTTCGATTTAGCCATAAAACAAAACTAGCCCTCTGTGGATGACCAAACTAAGAAAAATTACCATCCTTAAGGAAAGAGCCTATACTTTAGACTACATCCCTTTTTTTGCCAAATCAAAACTACCTTTTTAAAAAAAATGAAATTACTACAATAAACAGAAAACCATTCTACAAAATTTTGATTCATATGTACGATAAAAATTAAAGAGGACATTTTAAATTATGAAGCTAAGGACAGTGTGTATTAATTTCCTGTTACTGTTTAATACAGAACCACAAAATTGTGACTTAAACAATACAAATTTATTCTCCAGCAGGGCTGGAGATTAGAATCCTAAAATCAAGATGACAGTTGGGTGTGCTCCTTTAGACACTGTAGGGGAGAATCCATTTCTTGACTTTTCTAGCTTCTACAGGCTGTCTGCAGTCTTTGGCTTGTGGTCCCATGCTCCATCTTCAAAGCGAGTAGTGAAGCATCTTCCAGTATCTCTCTCTGGCTCTGACCCTTCTATCACTTTCATAGAGACCCTTGGTTATACACTGAGCTCACCCAGACAATCCAAGATGATCCCTTCTCAGGATCCTTAACATCATCACATATGCAAAGTTCCTTTTGCATGTAAAGTAACATATTCCCAGTTTCCAGGGATGAGAATGGGAACATCTTAGGTGAGATGTGGGGGTAGTGTGTCCTTATTCTGATTACCACAAAGCTTTCTGAGAATAAAGAAAAATTTAATTTTGGACCAAAGAAAAAGAAATAAATAACATAATTCTAAGTTATAAACCAAAGATGAAAGTAACCCAATTTGTTACATGAGAAAAGGCAACATTAGTTATGTAGAAGATAAACATAAATATTTTAGAATTCAAAACAAACATTAAAAAATTTAAAGACAGGGGAAACCAGGCTAATATAGCAGGACAAAAATCTACTCACCTGAAAAATTAAATGGGCCTCAAAGATTCTTCTCTAAGACGCTAAATAAAAGAAGAAAAAAGAGTGTCAACCACAGAGTTGTAAATAAAATGACTGTGACTTAAGAATGCGAAACACAGCCAAGTTATTCTTATGTATGATGACAAGAATAGAGATACCTTCAAATATGTAAAAGTCAGAACATATACCAACAAACCTTCTTGAATAAAGTAACTAAAAACCTGGAAGAAAAAAAAAACATTAAAAATAAGTCAAAAGTAAGAACAGAGTTTCATTTCTATCTATTCATAACCATACCACCTCCTTTGGAAGAGAACTTCATTTGCTGGACAACTTGAAGGGAAAAATTGCTCTATAGAATTAAGAAAAATGTGAAGTTCTTGGAGTTTTCCAAGAGTAAAAGAGGAGAAGCAAGACAAAATGTGGAAAAGAGATCAACAAGAGAAATGGTATGAAGCTAGATGTTGGATGGGGTAAGAGATCACTGTGGAGACACTGGTTGTAGGATGGACCACGGACCACTCAAGAATGATAATGTCCACGGTTTCACTCAATGTTGCTTGGGTTGCTATGATTTCAACTCCTCTTCTACCTTCTTCCCATTTTTTTTTTTTTTTTTTTTTTTTTAGTTTGTTTGAGTGAGTATGTAAACTGAAGAGTCCATGTTCCATACCTGAGTAGATGTGACTCAAAACTGAAATGGCAAATGAAGAAACAACAGACCAGATGCAGCCATGAGAACACAAGCCCCTGAAAATCCATAGAAATTTTAGGAACAGGCCTTGAGTTCTTTTTGTTTTCTTGAAAGAGTCGGAAGCGCCTGGTTACCATTTGGATTGCATGTAAATTATGGAATTACAGTTAGGAAGATACTGGTGGTAACCATTAATGATATGAAGTCTAAATAATTGTTTTAAATATCATTTCAAAATGTATTTAAAATTTTTCTTTATTTGATGTCTCAATTTCAATGTTTTTTTTTTCTCCATTCCTACTGAAGTCCATTGTTGAAGTCAAATCAACTGAAGTCAGTCACTCTGAGGAAAGAGAGCAAATCAGCAACCATACTCTTGGTTGCATCACCAAAAACTGTTTCCCTTCCAATCTCAGTCCTCTTCCTTGGACTTTCATGACACCAACACTCTCCTGGTGCTCCTTCTAGACCACTGGCTATTTCTCCTAAATCTACTTTGCTTAATCTGTCTCAGCTAAGCCTCTACTCAGGGTACAGACACTGAGCATCTTTTATTCCATCTGGTCCCAAAGTTTTAAATGCAATGTATGTGTTGTGAACTCCAAAATTTATAACCCCAGTTGCTTCAGTTACCATTTACAATGACAAACACTCCAAACTTCAGGGCAGAAAACCATGGCTAAACTTTTAGGTTCACATATTCTGTGTGTCAGGAGCTTAGAGAGGATGGCCTGCCCCTGCTAGGATGATTTGCAGGCTGGGGATGACTGACAGCCTGAGGGCTAGAACCATCTGAAGGTCTGATCACTCACATGTTTGGACTAGAGGACCAGACTAATGACTACAGCTCAAATAATATTCAAATAAGGGCAAATAACAATGAAAAGTGCTGTGTGGGATGTTTTTTTCATAACATCAGGAGCATCATTAGGGGCCACATAGGAAGATGACTTCTTCATCCAGATACTCAAGAAAAGTTAGATGACTATAAAAGGTAACAGTCAATAGTCAACGATAACTATAGATCAAGAGATCAACAGAGCCCAGAGCTAAAGTGGCCATTCTGATACAAAATCAAAAACAAATAAACAAACAAAACCTCGTAAGAACATCAATATGACAAGGGAAGCAGCCTATGTCTGCCTTAGGCTAGCAATCTGAATAATTAAATCTGGTCATGAGAAAAGATTGTGGCTAAGAAAAGAAATAGGAGAAGATCTTGCAAGCTGTGCCCGCCATACTACTAGCTCTTGGTTAAGTCTCCATTGGTTAATATATAATCATTTAACTTTCCCTTAAAGGTTAGTAAAAGTCTGTTTTGTAAAAGTGAGTTTCTACTTGAATCAATGCAAAACAAAATGCAACATCAGAGGGGAAAATCAGAGACCTCTGAGAGCTTAAGTCCAGTGGTGAGGAAACTGGCCTAAGACAGACAATAATGGTAGAAGTGGGCAAAATAGGTTAAAAAAAATATTGAAGGTGGAGGAAAATTGGAGATGCAGATTACGTAGATCACTTCATGTCTGGAGGTTTGCCTTTTATTTTTTCCCTCTGTTTGGTTTGTAAAAGAAATAGAAAATAGTTAATCCGTTTCCATAGAGCTCTTTAGGCTTTTAAGGGAATTTACTGAATAGACTTCTCAGCTAGCATGTTTGGAATTACTGAATGACTAAACTGCAGTTAGGTCTTTCATCTTCCAGAAGGTCTGCAGGTATTTTTCAAAAGAGATCAAATTGCTAAGTGTTTCAGTGTAACTGTCAAGAGTTTCAAGAACCCAGAAACTATTCTATTGGATTACTATTTGGAAGGAGCTGCTTCCCTTTTTGTATATTCCTAACCCTCGTTATAGAGCTATGGTAAACAGGAACTACAGACAAGACCAGGAAATGATATTACTGGTTGTTGCTCTTAAAAGAGTCCCCTCTTTATGGGAACCCTGGAGTACAAAGTACTAAACCCAAATCAATAGAAGTCCCAAGATAAAAACAATTTCCTCTGCTCTGAATCTTAAAAATAATTGGTGAGTCCAGATGCAGTATTGAGACATTTTGCATCTAGATTTAAGACCCAGATTATGAGACTGTTCAAGCTCCACTTAATAACAGACAGTCAGTGTCTTCCTTACTGGGCAGTTCTTCATTTGAACCAAACCCCAGCCATGGGATTTCCCTTCTCCTCCAGATAGATGAATACTGTAGTATTGATCACATTTTGCTAAAACTATGTCAGTTAGCCAAATCAAATTCTTCTTCATAAGACTTCTCTTTTACTTTGTATTTATTTATTTTTTGAGGAGGGGGTAATTAGGTTTGTTTGTTTGTTTGTTTGTTTATTTTAATGGAGGTACTGGGGATTGAACCCAGGACCTCATGCATGCTAAGCATGTGCTCTACCACTGACCTATACCCTCCCCCAGCCCCTGACTTCTCTTAAAATACTGGCCAAAATCATGGAAATACAAGCACATTTTTTGTTCAGAGGACAGACAGCGTGGGTTTTTCCCTCTTTATTTAGGTGACCATTTCTACTATCCTCTCTTTTGGTCTCATGTTGGATACTTATATCTATCAGTTTTGTAGGTGGAGCCAATATAATTTTTCTAATTTGAAACACCGGTAAGAAAATTCTGTCAATATTTCTGTCTATATTAGAATCAATATTTGTACACATTGACTCAGATGTACAAATCCACCAATCCCTTTTATACCCTCTCTACCAATCCCTCCATCACTGCCACTAATAACTAACACATGACCCAAACAAAAACCATAAGTTTGTTAAGTAGGGGAAACCTAGTCTCCTGCTGTTTAAAAGACTCCTTTGGATTTACATTCTGTCATTTTTGAGGTGACACTATCAACCATAGCTGCTGTTCTCACTGTACAGAAGTTGTCTCACCACTACCCATTCCTGTTGTCTTTCCCTGGGTGCAATTTAAATCCTGTGGGATTTGATTTACGTTCATGGAGCTGGATGGGGAGGTATTTGTCCTTCCTTATATCATACCCTGGGTTCTCACTGGCCTCTAGTAGGTTTTTCTCATTCTGCTGCCTTACTGGGCATTCTGAACTGGTGTCCTTAATTTTGGAATATAAGGCGATAGAGGTACTAGACAATTAGGAAGGGAAAAGATGAAAAAGGGAAAGGCACCTTTAATTTTAACAGAATGTTATTATCTAATTATAACTTTATTTAAATAAAAGTTTAAAACTATCAGCCATAGGTTAGCTGAAATCCACTAAAATTTTTATATTTATATTTCTTCAGCAGTCAACAAAGAAATATTTCCCTTTTGTCACAAGTCTATAAAAAATTACTAAATGGTCTTTTTTATTCCATTAAGGTCAATGCATTCTACAAATTAAACAGAACCATACTCACTCTTCTACATATAGCACATGCCAATACTGACAAGCTTCATTCATGACCTTCAAATACTTTAAAAATCTATTTTTCATGGTTTCATATCCATAGAAAGAGTGCTGTGGATCTATAGTGTTCAGCAGTCATATCAACTTTCCTGAGCTAAATATATAAAACATTTTCATGCTAAAGAAATTAATTACATATTAAATTACATATTAAACTGTCCCCCTCCTTCCCTCCCCTCCCCCTTTCTCTTTCACATACATGCCACTGGTCTCACTGGCAACACTCAGTTTTACGTAATAGACACTCCAATACTCTCAGCAATTAATTGAAAGACTTTCCATTATTCTCTTGGAAGTGAAAACGTGCTAAGCACATCTCCATGATGTAATGGAACAAGTGAGATAGAGTACATTGAAAGAAGGAAGACTTGCAATAGCTGAAGTATTAAAATCCCCCAGCAGAGTCACATTTTATTTCATTTACACATAGTTTTACAGAACACTATTTAATGCATGAAAAGTAGTCATCTATGCTGAAATCACAGGGACCATTACAAACTGATGAATGCTTTGTACCCCTTATAAATTATATGAAAAGGGACTAGAAGTATGGGAGCAAAAGCTAGATAAAGGAGGCACTACTTGGAAAGGCTAATACAGCAACCAGTGATCCGCAAAGGTCAGGTGAAAGATTTTTGAGTGTCTCCAGCAGAAGCTTACCTTTTCCACAAAAGCCACCCAACTGGCATCCCTGCTCTGGTAAACTGAACCAACCTCGAAAAATGCCACAATAGAGATTCCAAAGTAGAAGGGCATCTTTAGTCCAGTTAGAGGATTCATTCTGTCCCTGGAAGAAAAGCTCATGCCACTGTTCCTGGCTGTCCCTCTGCTCTAAGACAGGTAATAAGATAAGGCATGACTTATGCATGAGCAGAATTCACATAACAGCCCTGAGCAATGAACGTGAAGTTAGATAAAAGATTTAGAAGTGATTGAAATATACAAATATTTTAATTAAAAAATTAGCCTCTGATTTTCTTCCTTTGTCTGATTCTTCAATGTGGGCTTTCTCTAAAAACTGGTTTTTGAATTCTTGTTGGAAAGTCAAATGAATGAAGGAAGCCACAGTGAGAGCAATAATAATGGCTTAACCACATACTGAGCTATTAATATGCCCTGGACCCTCTTCTAATTGCTTTATAGGTATTAACTCATTTACTAGTTTAAAAAATGAGATTATGTATATTATTGTTCCTATTTTACAGTAAGTGGACCTGAGGATCTGAGCAGTTTAGTTACTTGCCTAAGAACACAGAACTTGAAAGCAGCAGAGGCAGAATTTGAACCCGGGCAGTCTAGCTGCACTGTACTCTTCACCACTCTACCACACTTCATACAACGTTCTGTGCAACATGGGGTTAAGGACAAGGGTGGCTCAGTTAGACTGTGGCCATATGAGGTGACTTTTGTCCAGAAGAGAGGGCTTACTACCCAGTCTTTCTGCCTTTATTCTACAAACTAACTCTTTGGTAGATAAAACAAGGTCCATCGCCTTACATTTAGTTCCTAGTAAAGGTTTTTCCCCTTATATTTGAAGCTCTTTAGATAACCCGTATTTCCAAAAATTATTGATCCTTTTCATGGAATTACTGTCATATTAAGCAACTAAATTCAGCACCGTCAGCATGCACCATTACCCAAATACTGTGTAACATCATCAGAGCTTAGTTAGTATTTTATGAGTCAGGTCTTTATGAGAGCATCAAAACCTTGAAATAAAACGTCTTCAGGGTATTTGGCCCTTACTTAGGTAATAAATTGCTTCAGTGGGATCTATGAATAGGCTAGCTAGGAATAAAGTTGGACAGGTGTAATTTTAGAAGAACAAACAATCCCAAATAAAATATTAAGAAGGCCATGATTATCTTCCTGACCAAAATAAACTTAGAATGGTTAATGCCAATGGGAGAGTCTTCTCCATGTACCAACTATTGAAAACATACATCCACTGAATTGAGATTCCCACTGCCAAGTGATATTACACTCTATCAAGTGCTTTAATTCTTCTAACAGAATGAAAAATGAAACACACACACACAGAAATTACTACTAATTCCTGACTTATTCTAATTTCTTTTTTTAAAAATTTTTTTGGGGGGAGAGGTAATTCGGTTTGTTTGTTTTAATGGAGATACTGGGGATTGAACCTAGAACCTCATGCATGCTAAGCATGCACTCTACTACTGAGCTATACTCACCTCTGACTCCTCTGATTTATTCTGATTTCTAAGCCTGTTATTTCAACCTCTAAACTGGAAATATCTGTCCAGAATTGTTAAGCTATTCACAAGTATCAATGGTGCTTGCCAAATCTGACTTCCTCACACTGACCACACTTTCAGCCTAAATGTATGTTTATTTCAGAAATTGCTCTTGTGTCTCTAGATTTTAAGTATTTAAAATATTTCTTACTAACTAGTTATCTGTTCATCATTTGTATTCAACTGTGGGATTACAGACTTCTTTCCTTTTGCCAGTAAACCTCCATATTTCAACAGTTTGTTTATTTATATCCACCTGAGCATGACCACTCCCCTCCAAAGCTTCTGTGCTGATTTTGTTGCAGTGTTGAGGCATTGTCCCCAGGTTTCCCACCTGAGCAGCTCTGATTGTGCTAATTTTTTCATATATAGCTTAGAGCCCTAGGAACAGAAACTTCTGACTTCTAATGTTTGGCTGCTATGTAAAGAAACCAAAAAGATGAAAGGAAGTGGTAAGCTTTGGGGATTTCCTCTGTTTCATATTTAATAGCTAAAAGGTGGAAGCAACCCAAGTGTCCATTAACAGATGAATGAATAAACAATGTGATATATATATATATATATATATATATATATATCTATATATATATATATATATATCTCCAGTGATTTTATATATATATATATATATCACAGGAATATTACATATATATACAGGAATATTATTCAGCCTTAAAAAAGGAGGAAAATTTTGACACAAATGAACCTTGAAGATATGCCAAGTGACATAGGCCAGTCACAAATGAAGATTATTGTATGATTACACTTACATGAGGTACCTAGCATAGTCAAATTCATAGAGGCAGAAAGTAGAAGGGGAGTTGCCAGAGGCCCAGAGGAAGAGGGAATGGGGAGTCATTGTTTAATGGGTACAGAGTTTCAGTTTTGCAAGATGAAAAGTTCTGGAGGTGGATGGTGGTGATGGTTGCAGAACAACGTGAATGCACTTAAGTGCCACAAAACTGTACACTTTAAAATAATAACTCATGTATATTTTGCAATAAAAATCTTTCAGTTATTTGAAAAAAAAAACTCTTGCTCTCTCCCTCCACCTCCAGTATATGAACTTCTAACCTCCAACCTTTGGTTTCTGATATCATCACAGAATTTCTTATAGACAACATAATTTTTACACTTGCTCTTTTCTCACTCCTTTTTAAAAAAAAAAAAAAATCTACCCATTGCTTAAAATACTATTTGAGATTTGTATTAGGAACATAATGTCTAAACAGCATCAACATTAAGCTATTCAAGTTTTCCCACTTCCGGCTGTGGCCCATCTAGTCATGATTGTCAAGCCCACTGCAACATTCCATGCTTACTTGATTCTCAGACAGTTTCTGGCATTTTCTCAGAACTTTTCAAGTAATTACTTTTTGGGTATCAAGGGACTTATAACAACCAAAGAGCTTGTTGCTCCTCTCAGTCATTGTCTGGGTGCACTGACACTCATTCTAAAGGCACTGACACTATTTTGTGAGCCTGGCCTCATGATTGAGATCACATAATTGCAATAATTAGGAAACTCACCTCAGGATATTATTGAAATGACCCACCCAAACCCACGTCCATATGGTTTGCAGTAGCTAATGAGTCAGTTAATGTGCTATGTCCAGGAGTAATGGGTACTCAATATGGATAGCATGAAGGTATAATTTACACACTTTCTGACTGATTAAGGTTTTCAAGTGGACATTTTGCAACTTAAAGAGGCTTCGAAGTATTAATAGCTTTGACAGCCGAGACAAAAGGAAGAAGCAACGATTGTTTAAAAGGCACAGGCATTGAAATTTGAGCAATTTCTTTCAATCACATACCCCACGCTGAAAAATGTGATGCTACATAAAGTCAAATGAAAATGTAGGTTTCAGTAGCCATCCGTCATGGTGTGGAGAGGTATACAAGCTGTTACTGGCTGAGTCCTATGCTTAAAAGTAAAGTAAATGTTAAAAACTTACACTCACTAATTTTAGGATAGGTTAGATAAAAGAGAAGAAGTTCAATTATTTAAAAAAAAAGGCTACAATCAATATTAACAGATGTCTACATGCAAAGGAGTCACTGGGTATCTGATGATGTATTTTTCATTTCATACATTAGCATAAACTCAAACAAAATTTTTGCAATATCTCTAACTTGTTGACTGCAATATCTTAGGGAAAAATTACTATTCCAAGCATATTTATAAGTTGGAATTAAGAAAAATGTTACAGTTAACACATTAGCTACTCATCTGAAACCCCTATGACAAAGATCTGTATTAAGGGTTTTTTTTTGAATCTGAAAGAAGGTAAGCCCAGGGAATATTTATAAAGAAAAGGTTCCTAATTTAGAGTCCATAGACACTCAGTGAATTCCTGGATAGACCTTAGGAGCAATCCGAGAACTTGGAAGGGAGGGGAAAAAATCACATCTTTATTTTCACTGGAATCTAGGATATCCTGTAATTATATAACAAACTAAGTAGTATTAGCATTACTTACGATTTTTCCACCAAAAGAAATTAAAGATGTTTTCATATCATAATAGAGCAGTTATAGACATCTCAAAATACCATTTATGTTCATCACTCCCACAAAAGTCTGATCCACTGTGAGTTCTAAGTTTTAAAATATTTGATAACTACTTTTAATAGATCTTATTTCCTTGCTGCTCCTATGTGCTTTATTTTATTTTATCTACTTAAAAATATAAAAAAATTTATGAGGAATGGGTCCAAAACTCTTCTGGACTGTCAAAGAGGCCTATGGCACAGAAAAGGTTAAGAACTTCTGCTACACAGTGGATTTTTAAGGTCTAAAATGTTTATACTAGACCAGTGGTTTTTAACCTTAAGTAGCAGAATTACTTCAGAGATTTTACCTTATTATTTAAAAAAACTGAAAAGATAATACATGCACATTAAAAAAAACATTCAGTTGTACAACAAATTATACAAAGGAAAGCCACTCTTAACTCTTGCCCCAAACTCTACTCCTCAGAAGCAACCACCAGTTCCTATGAGCCTTTCCCAAAATTCTATTCAAATTTAAGCATATAATATATGTAATATATTTATATTGTACTTTACAAACATATAATTACATAGGACGTTAACTTTTCTGCTTATCACACCAATAATAGTATACTTTGCACAATACTCTGTACCTTAGCTTTGTCACTTAACAGTATATCCTGGCAATTGCTCCATATCAGTACAAAGAAAAAGGTGAATTTGCTGTTTGTAATGGCTATGTAGCATTCAGTTATATGGAAGTACCTCACCTAATTTGACCAGGTCTTTGTTGATCATTACTTAATTAGCCTTCTGTGTTTTACTATTTCAAACAATGCCCTTAAGTAGCATTTTAATATTTTCTGTGTATAGACCTTCCACATGTTTTGACATGTTTACTCTTAGTTATGTCACCTTGTTTGATGCTTGTTTGGTTTATTTTTAATGTTTCTTTTTAATCCACCCCTAGTGAGCTGTGTTTCTTTGTTTTGCATGTATATTTGTCTTTTCATTCTGAAAGTTTGAGCTGTTTGAAAAGTTGAAGGCATACAGTTTTGCCAGTTCCTCTGGTTATTCCTCTGTAACTATAATTTTGTATAATATACTCAATTTTCTATTTCTTAAAATAATATCCATTTACTCTTTAAGTATTAAAGGAATTAGTGTACTTTTGAGGAGCCCTTAGATGCCCGGTCCTCCTCAGAGGTGTGGCTTTATGAACAGAATCCCACAGGTCATGCTCATCTGCTGCCAAGACTGCAAAGCACTTGTTTAAAAGGAGAGTCTGCACTAGAACTAGGAGGCTAGGAAGCCTGAAAGATTCTGGAATAACAAGAATGCTACTTCTTTTTTCTGTCACAATTGAAAAAATCAAAGCTGGATTAAATCATATACTCATTGTCATTTAGGTCAAAGCTTTCCATCCCCATCACATACCTCAGTTTCCTGGATAATTGTCTCATTTCTCTATGGCACATTTGCTGTGAAAACCTAGTATGAACAGGAGTCATGGCTAAATTTTAACTCATGTCATCATTACATAATGTTGTCATTTACATGACGACTGCTGAAGTCTTAGAAAATAAACTCAGAGATACTTACTGATTAGCCTTAAAGCATATATTACTCCCACATTAAAGTACTAATAGTGATATTCTTCGTGTTGCCAGCTTTATGATAGCAGTGTTCAAATTTTCTCTTTAGTGTCCTCATGTTTAACACGGTAACATTATCTAGTCATTAATTCCACAAATATTTTTGAGCGTGGATGTTATGCTTGGTATTTTAAATACAATTTGAGGAAGGCATAGCTCTTGTCTTCTGAGTTTATTTATTTGGCAGGAAAGGCATTTAAAGAGGCATTTTCAACACTGTGTGAAAAGGACTGTAACAGTGATGAGCATATATGAGCATATACAGGTAATAGAAGCCAAGCTTGGTGGTTCAGGAAAGCTTCCCACACAAGGGGGCACATAACCTGTGGATATGTAGAGGTTATTGGGATTGAATGAGGGTGTAGACTAGGCAGGGCTGAAGTCCTACATTTCAGGCAGATGGAATAAAACCTGCAGAATAGGGAGGACCTCTCATCTGTACCCTCAGGTCTGGAAGTGGTCAGAGACGCCTAGATCACACAGAGGAGAATTAAAAGGAAATATCAGAGTTTGATTCTTAGCCAGACCATATTTCTGCTATAAAAATAAATAAACATAACAAAGGTTTAGATGCAGTGTCTCCATGTAGACCAGGATTTTTATTCAGAGGAATTAGAAAGAAGTCAGTTGTATACACTTAAGTAGCCTGGAGGGCATATCAGAATTTCTGCAGGAGTGTTATAATCTGGGGGGGAAAAAAGTATAGTTCAACATTACAATATTGTGTTATATTCATAAATGAAAAAAAACCTTTTGAAATGTAAATTTTAGAAACATAAGATCCTGACAAATATTTGTTGGAAAATGGAACATGAATTTTAGACAGAAGAAAAACACTAATATACATGATTTATAAAATGAAAATCTTTTAGAATTTACAAAGTAAGATGGACCAAGTAAAATTTTTTTCTCATTGAAGAACTGGACTTAATGAGTTTAAAGGTTTTAGTCTTAAAAATATATTTTCTAATATTCAAGGGAGATTATCTTCTTCTACATATTTGTTGTCTCTCATCTACCCTGAGGAAACATGTTCTATGAATATTTTCATATAATTATCAAGTAGCAGCTTTAAAATTTCACGTTATCTGGCTTATTTATTTGTTTAACAGAAATTCAACAACAAACCCAAGAGAGTGGCTTTACTATAATTAACAAGAAATAAAGTAACTGATTTTTTTCGAGGAGGTGTATTACGTATTTAATCACATACTTCAAATCTGGCTCCATTTATCCACTAATGTTAGTGCTTTGAAAAAGTAAGGATCTTCCATTAAAAACAAACAAACAAACAGGAGATCTGCATTTCAGGACAGTAATGTGAGCCCATATATTTAACATTTCCCTAAATTACAAGGAATTGATCAAAGAAATGTAAATGATGGGATAATTTTTTTTAAAAAATCATTAACAGTGTTGTATAACAAGAAAGAAGGCCGTAAGAGGCCCATGCTAAAGGAATGACCCAACAAAATCTCTTGCAGATGGGAGCAAATGGAGAGCCAGAAAAACTAGCCTCTGCTAACGCACTTATGACGAAAAAAGTCCACCTGTGAAATCGGAAGACAGGATTGCCTTATGCCTCCTCTGCAAAATCCAATCTCTGAACAGAAGCTGGGGATTGAGTCCCCTCTGGTAGTGAACAGAGGGCAAAAACTAGAGGGCCAGAGAACTGGCTGGGGTCGGCACTGACACAGCAGACCACCGGCGAGATCCGTTATGTCAGGTGGAGAAGGCAGGGACGGGTGCTCAGCTAATTTGGGGTCGTTCAACAACTGTGGAAAAGAAACCCTCTTACCAAACCAGAAAATTTTCTGTCAGGTGCCTGCCTCCCCAGAAGCTCTTGTACTGCTCACAGCAGGCACTTGGGACTCTCAGGTCCAGCAAAATAAAACTACAGGAAATGAAGAGGTTTTCTTTTCTCCTTTGACTAGAATTAAAACTTAGAAATGAAACCCACATAATTGCTGGCTGATCCCATATCAACTTCCCCAACTGAATGTGTCTCACTCTATAAAGTTGAACAAACAAACAAAAAAAATCACCAGGTGAAAGGAAATATTTAGTAGTTCAGGGGAGGAAAACTATTGTGAGGAAATAAAACAAATGTCCTCCGGGGGAAATAAAACAGACTTTTTTCCAAGAAACAGGAGCAAATTTTTAAAACTCTCTAGTTTGTACTCCCTACAAGAGTCTAGAAAATGTGGCATCTCTACAAATGCAGCAATTGAGAAATTTTAAAAAGATTGCATTTAGGTGCAAAGTCTACTCAAAATTAAAACCCAATGGAGAATCTGTAAATTAGAAGTTCTACAGGACAATGATTAAAATACTATTAGTAATAATTAATGTAAGTTGAACTCATTATGTGCCAGAGTTTTAATCCTTTATGTGCAATAAGAGATGGTATCCTTACAACAACACTATAAGATGAATGCCAGTATGCTCTCCATTTTACAGTTGAGGAAACAGAAGTACAAAACATTTAAGCAACTTGCCCAAAGATCAAAGATTTGTAAATGGTAGAGCTAAGCAATGTAACCCAAGAACCCACAGAGTAATTCTAGAAAAGGAAAAAGGAGTAAACAGAGAACCAGTAATCAAAGAAAACCTCATAACAGGAATTGAGATAGATATTTAAATACAGCAGAAAGGACACTGTATTAATTGGAATTATCCTTGACCACGTAGTATTGATAATTTGAATGGCTGTTGTCCAATATATGTTGTATAGATTTGATGGTTTATCTCTTTAAGTAGATAGAAAAGGACACTGGTTAGAGCAACTGCAAAGTAGTATGTTCCCAAGTTTGTGTGCAAATTTTTAGTATATATATCAATTTAAAAACTGATAAGATGAACCAATTAGCAAAGAATTATCTCTGCTAAGAAGAGCTGCTATTAAATCCCTGCTATGAGAAAACAGAAACATTGGGATGTTATTTTCTAGGTGATATTTCTACTAACTTATGGAAGTATTGATAAAGGATTAACCTATAATATGTGCGAAATTTGAGTAGTTTGAGAAAATACTGCAGTTCAATATAAAAATAATATGAAAAATTTTATCAGTTTGTACTGAGCAAAGTATTGTATCTGTCTCTTTTTACAAAACAATTTCCATTACTCTAGGTACTGGTTTGAAAAAAGATATTGCTCTGATTTATGTCAAAGAATGTTCTGCCTGTGTTTTCCTCTAGGAGCTTTATAGTATCCTGTCTTACATTTAGGTCTTTAATCCATTTTGAGTTTAATTTTGTGCATGGTGTTAGAGAATGTTCTAATTTCATTCTTTTACATGTGGTTGTCCAGCCTCTAGAGTAACAGGAATAAAAGCAAAAATAAACAAATGGAACCTAATTAAACTTAAAAGCTTTTGCACAGCTAAGGATACCATCAACAAAACAGAAAGACAACCTACAGAATGGGAGAAAATATTTGCAAATGATGCAACTGACAAGGGACTAATATCCAAAATATACAAACAGCTCATACAGCTTAATATCAAAAAACAAGCAACCTAATAAAAAATTGGGCAGACCTAAATAGACATTTCTTCAAAGATGACTTACAGATGGCCAAAAGGCACATGAAAAGATGTTCAGTACCGCTAAGTATTAGAGAAATGCAAATCAAAACTACAAATGAAGTATCACCTCACACCAGTCAGAAAGGCCATCACTTAAAAGGCCATCACTACAATAATAAATGCTGGAGAGGGTGTGGAAAAAAAGGTCCCTCCTACACTGTTGGCGGGAATGTAAATTGGTGCAGCCACTATGGAGGACAGTATGGAGGTTCTTTAAAAAAAACTAAAAATATGCTTACCATAGGATCCAGCAATCCCACTCTGGGCATATATAATTCAAAAAAATACATTCACCCCAATGTTCACAGCAGCACTATTTACAATAGCCAAGATGTGTGGACACAACGTAACTGTCCATTGACAGATGAATGGATAAAGAAGATGGGGTATATATACACAATGGAATATTACTCAGCCATAAAAAAAGAATGAAATAATGCCATTTTCAGTAACATGGATGGACCTAGACATTATCATATCAAGTGAAATAAATCAGACAGAGAAATACAAATATCATATGATGTCACTTGTATGTGGAATCCGAAAAAAAAAAGTACAAATTTTAGCTATAAACCAGAAATAGACTCACGGACATAGGAAAAAAAAAAACTATGATTATCAAGGGAGAAAGGGCAGGAGACGGACAAATTAGGAGTTTGAGTTAACAGATACACATTATTATATATAAAATAGATAAACAACAAGGACCTGCTGTATAGCACAGAGAACTATGTTCAGTTTCTTGTACTGAGCCATAATGGAAAAGAAAATGAAAAAATATATACATATGTATGTATATGTATAACTGAATCACTTTGCTGTCTACCTGATACTAACATTGTAAATCGACTACACTTCAGTACAAAATAAGAATAAAAAAAAAAAATTCTTTAGCAACCATTACTTATTTTTAACATATTGGAGGGGAATTACATATTAAAAAATGTTTAGATAATTGAAATTAAATTCTTTACAAGTTTACCACTGGAAGAACATTTTAACCTATTTGTTTATTTCACATCACATAGTGTATTAGCAACCACAATATGTAAATATATTATCCAAACCAAGTATTCTCCCACTGCTCTCTCATTATGCATCTTTAATGCCTTAGTAAATGCAAAGAACAGATACAAGTAAATGTGGCTGGAAGTTACATAAATGCCTTCTGCAAGTGCATTTACACAGGTTATCTTGTGGTGATGATCAAACTTTGATTATTATATTTAAAGATTTTTTTATACTATGTCTATTTTCATATTTCACCATTCAAATGTGTTGACATTTAAAGAACAGGGGTTCTAATTTTTGGGGGGGAAGGGAGGGTTTTGCTCGGTAGTAGAGAATGTGCTTAGCATGCATGAGGTCCTAGGTTCAATCCCCAGTACTTCCTCTAAAAATAAATAAATAAACTTAATTACCTCCCCCACCAAAAAAAAATTTTTTTAATAATTATTTTGCTTCTTGATTTTTTTGGGGGGTGTTAATTTTATTCATCTAAAACTGGAATTAAAATAATTTATTTTAAAAAATAGAAAACAGACACCATTCTAAATAAAAAATTTACTTTTTTTTTTTTGAAAGATTATTCTTCTCCATAAGCCTATGTCCCCCTAAATGATCTGAAAACCTTTCACAGTTTGAATTTTCAGATACTGGAATGTTTAACGAAGTTATTGACACTTTAAAATATACCAGAAGACTTAAACCTTATTTTTCTCATTAAAAGTACCTGGATACCTAATGTTAGCTACAATACTTCATATTACTTAGATATAATATGCAAAATATCTTTGTCAGTAAATATGACTTACCTAGTATTGTATAATGAAAATATATTTGGTTTTTATCCCTGGATCCTGGTACAGACCTCCTAAAACCCTTTGAATTTTCTAGGTGACTAGAGTGTATTTTGTTATTGATAATAATGAGTTCTTTTCCACTGTGAGTTTATGTTAATGAGGTGACTCAAGGTGGCCCATAGAGAGTTTTAAGGGAGAGACTGGCCACCATGTTGGAGGGGAGAGTGGCTGGGAATAGAGCTCAATCACCAATGACCTACAATTTAATCAAGCAGGTCTAAGGAATGAGACCTTAAAAAACTCACAAACAGGAGATTCAGGGAGCTTCGTGTTGGTAAACGCATCAGCGTGCTGGGAGGGTGGCACTCCTGGGGAAGGCATGAAAGCTCTGCCTCCTCATACCTTGCCCTGTGCATCTCATCCATCTGGCTGAGTTGTATCCTTTATAATAAACTAGTATTCCCAAGTACACTGATTTCCTGAGTTCTATAAATCGTTCTAATAATTATTGAAGATGAGGGTGGGGGTGGGTTGTGAGAGCTCTTGATTTTTAGCCAAGTCTGACAGAAGTGCAGGGAACCGTGGGACCCAGGAATTGTGACTGGTGTCTGCAGTGAGTGCAGCCCTTAAACCTATGAAGTCTGATGCTAACTCTGGGTAGTTAGTGTCAGAATAGGACTGAATTGTATGACACCCAGTTGGTATCAGAGAATTAGAAAATTGCTGTTGGAAAATCACAGACAAATATTCTTCTCCATGTAGCAAGCAATATTTAGTTCAAGTAATAGCATTTATGTAACAGCAAATGACATTGTGGATTTGAATCTGTGGCATAGCAATGAGAACCTCTGGATTTCAACTATTACAACTTCATTTTGTTGAACTGGTTTTAATCTCCCAGTATAGGAACAAGGCCCAAAAGTGAAATATCAGGAGGCATGAATGCCATGAACACCTCTCTTACTATCTTAGCAATTTAAGGGCTAGTATTAGGAAGGAAAAAATGTATCAAGAGGGAAAAGCACATTGTGTCTTTCTTCCATATTTAATATGACGTATTAGATGAATGACATTAAATCATTGTTTATGAAACTTATTAAAAGAAATTCAAGCTCAGGTATCTTCTCAGCTAGCAGCTTTAGATAGAAGCTTTTTGACTGGCAGTTGGAATCATCATAAATAGAGGCAGAACTTTAGAACTGAAAGGAATTGGAAGAAATCCAAAAAAGGAACGTCCTGAATACCACTAACCAAAGCCAATTTCATTGGATGATATACGTAGAGCAAGGTCTGAGCCCAATCAGGTTTTTCATCGGGTCTAGCCAACATTGCTGAAGGCTTGTCCTTGCCCTAAGGCAGCTGTCGTTTGACAGAAAGTTGCCGCTCTTAATGCAAATTCAGTGACTTCAATTGTCTCCTCTGACATTACCAAAGAAATGCCCTGGGCTGTTAAATATATATTTTAAAACACTGATACGCATTGGAGAAAGACTACATGATTGGCTCTTAAAATAATGCACTTGACTTCCAAGTTATGATGGTCAGCTAAGCTTTGTGTGATGGAGTTCCCCACTGAAAACAAAGGAAGACTTGTAGAGTCACCATTATACTGCAAATAAAGTGATTAATGTGTTAAATAGGCCCCTTGAGGGCCTATTCTGGGCCAGGCACTGTTTAGGTAAACATACAGAGAAAATGTCCTGCCTTTTTAGAGATATTCTAGCTAGGGCAGAGGCAGACAGGACACAATTAACATAATATGTTAGAAGGTGTGAATGGGAGGGATACATAGAGTTGGCAAACTCTGAAAGTATTAATTATGCAAAAGTCTCAGACTGAGAAAGATGGGCACCACGTCTGGGCCTCCAGAAGGACTGCTTGGACAGGCAGGTAGGAGATGGGAGAGGGCCCCCTACCCGTGTCCCCTATCCCCATATCAGAAACACAGGTCTATGTTCAATCAAAGAGTGGTCGTTATTCCCTTGCTGGGGCAAGCAAAGTTGACCAACACTCTAAATTCCATTATGCATTGAGTGTCTGAAAGTTACAGACTAATGTAAAATAGCCCAGGGATGAACAGGGATAGGTGGGGCCCATAATGCCTGGATATTAAGTCAGCTGTAAGAGTAGACATAGGAAAAACAGGGAATTGGTACTCTATAGAGATTTTTATTTTCATCTGGCATTTTTAGTAAAAAAGTAGATCCAAACATAAATGAACACTCACTCACTCATTTGCCACAGAATTGCAACACTGAGGTAAAGATTATCATCTCTATTTTAGAGACACTAAGGCAGAGACGAGTAAAGTGATTTGGCCAAGGTCACACCTCTGATAGGTTGTAAAGCTGGATTTGAACCCAGGCAGTATTATTTAAGACAGTCCACTATTACACTAGCCACCAGACTGCCTCCTTATTGTAAAGGAACCAGCTAGTGGAGGTAAACAAAACAGTCCTGTCTCAGTTGGACCAGATAAGCATCTGCTAGAAACCACAAATTTTAGGGTACTCTGCATATATCTATTGTTCTCCAGATTAAGATATGAGAGGAGAATTTTGGCAGCATCCCAGTGGACACTAAGTAGGAGAAAATTTACTATACGTAGTCACATTGTCAACAACCTGTAGTCCTGGATAGACTGGTTGCTCCTCATTAAAGGAGGAGTGAATCAGAAAGAAAAAAAAATCAACATGAGGAATCAATGAACATACTCTCTCATACAGTATAAGTAAAACATGAACCTAAACACAATGGGCAAAGCATATCTAAACACTACTTACTTAAGGAAAAATATTTTAGTAAGTATCTCTGTTGTACTCTTTACAATTTCAATAAACTATGGCCTACAGGAATGAGATGAAAATGGAGTGGTCTGTCAGATGACACACAAAGAGCAGCAGTGATCAAAACTGACCCTGCAGGAAATCAAATTAGCAATTATATAAGACGTGCATATAACTCAAGGTGGGAACATCACAGGCGATGTGAAAACAAAACGATCAACTGAGGTGTAAGAAGACATAGTAGATCTATTAATTATATTATTTTCAAACTAAAAATAAATAATAAATCAATCGTTACCAATAGTTACTGTACAGATGACACTGGTGGCTTCTATCTGTTAGTATAGCACACAATCACGGATGACATTCAGTACAAGTGGTACAAAGAGAAAGGAGGAGAGAAAGCTCCATGTACAGCCTGAGAGATTGGCAGGTTTTTTGTTTTTGTTTTTATTTTTGCATATAGCAATGTGTATATGTGCCCACACAATGTATTACGTGCCCAGTTAAATAGACTCACAGATTGCATTTTCCTAAATCATAGGCTATTTTTTTCAGGACTTGAGAAGTCGCTATGATAAACTTTCGTACTGGTTACCTTCTGACAGAATACTGAAGAGAACTGTTGGTTTTGAACACGAGCTAGAGATTTTTCTTTTATAAAAAGACAAGCATTCCAGATTTTCTATGAAGACAAATGGCTGTCAGAGGACTGCTAGTTGGTATATATTCCAGAAAAAATAATCCTCTTAACTTGTTCCTTCATGGAAGTGACTTCTCTCAACAAGTGAAAAAGTAAGGTTTTTTTTAAACTCACGATAAGGAGAAAAGATTTTGAATATGAATATATGGAAATATTTCCATCATGATGTGTTGTGTGTTTGTGTGTGGTTGATAATGATGTAAACGTATTATTGATAAAAACTCACATGTCTCCATACTCAAAAAACTTGGAAACAAAATTTTCTATCCTAGTTAAAAATCTTCCATCTGAGGCGTTTCAGTGCATTTTGAAATCTGTTAACATTTTAACTGAAACCAAATTTTAACAAAAGAAAAACTTAGTTGACGGGAATTTGAAAGTGAATATTACAGAGCAGTAAGCACAGCTAATTCAGCACTTACCCACTTGGATCGTCTATCTTTGAATGTAATTATTTTTAGTTATGTTAGCCATTGACAGCAAGTATTCAAAACTTAGATCTTAGAGACACTGTATCAGAAAGTCTTAAATCAAAAATTTCCAAATCAGTGAGACATAATCAATGATATTGCTGCACTAAAAATGTCTCATTATTTTAAATTTTATAAATAATATTTTAGACTGGGCATAAAAACTTTTGCTCTAAATTTGTAAAAATAGTATTTTAAATGTTTATTACATCCTTATTTGTGCCTTCTAATTTTTTGCCTTTGCATACACTTATGATATAGTACATATACATGATTTTAATAAATAAATAGAGGTATTTTGTGATGTAAAGCAAGCCCAGCTGTGACTTACTCCTAACCTACTCTGACCACTTTGGCCAGAACTCCTTGTAAAACCTGCTCATGATATTTATTAGGGGAAAGATACTGAAGAATGCCTATCTGGAAAATGCTATATCTGTGCAGACTATTTATTATAATCAACCTGTAATTTGGCTTGCCAGAAAATGGGATATGGTAACATAGATATGCTTTATCTGTGCAACTGAGTATAAAACTGGAGAACAACAAAAATTGAAATGGCTTCTTTGAGAAAGATGTTTCCACATGCATTCTTCAGAATTTGTTATCTTAACCCAAATGTTGCTAATTCAGGAAAAAGTGATACTTTTGAAAACTGTAAGCTAAAGGATTTGGCCTTTTCTAGAAAGATGTGCTACCTCTGTGCCAGCTCTTGCCTGTATCCTTTGAAGCATTAGTAAAGTTTGGTTATAACTTGGTTAATATCCATTATTAGCCAGAGTCCACTTTGACAGTTCAATCCACTTAGTAAGCTGTTAGCTCTTTTTTTTTTTTTTTTTTTTTTTTTTTTACTAACGGGGTATAATGTATAAGTGTGGATAGCATTAGAATAGAGGACAAGACAAATGAAAACAAGGAAATATTTGACTCTATAGAAGTTTACAAGAACGAGCTGAAAAAGTATTTTTACAGAAAGACATGGTTGCACATTAACAGAAACTTTAGCAAGAAATATGAATAGGTGTCTCCATGTCAGATGTCTCAGTAACCCTTTACTTTCCAAGTGATCAAAGAACAGTTCAAACTGGCTTAAACAATATGAGAAATTTTTAGCTCACCTAAGGGCAGAAATAGTCTTCATAGTGAGAGTATTGTTTTTATCCAGAAGTCCACCGGCACCTCAGAACCTGACTTTTTCCACATCTCTGCTTCTTTCTGAGGTGTCAGCTTTATCCTGATCCCTGCTCTCTACTGCTAACTAACTAAAGCTTATATACTTTAGTGCCCCCATGGCTAGTTTTCCTAATCCAAATATAGATAGATAGATGACAGATAGATAGATAGATAGATACTGATGTGTATATATATATATATATATGTATATATATATATATACATATATATATGTATATATATATATCTATGGCTGCCAGCAGCTCAGAGGGATATGTGTTTCCTTGTTTATGTTGAGAGAAGGAGAGAGACTGACTGAAAGATAGTTTTGGTCTTTGCTCTGATTGAACCATCTGTGGTGACTTTGGTCACCTCAAAGAAATTATTTTGGTAAGGTAATACTATTTGCTGATATGTCCATCCTATGACTAAATATAGTGGCAAGGAAGTTTGCTGGGATTCTGCTGACAGGTTTAGTCTAATTACAATCCATCTTGTGAGCTAAAGGTCATATGAGGTCAATTTTATATAAACTTTAAAGCTAAAATTCTAGGTCAGTTTCAACAAAGGACAGTCTGGGGACTGGGTGTAATGGATGCTATGGGAGACTCTCTATATCTTTCCTTTAGGACAGAGGGATGCAGTTCACCAGTTGCTGGCACTTTTGGTTGATGATGGCTCACAACTCCTGGAATTTCTCAGTCAAAGGATGCAATCTCACCTAAGACCATGCTCCCTTTTGGGGACAGCCTACATCACATAACCAGCTCATGTGGGAACACAAAGACCTGGCCCCTTTGCCTCAGTGTGCACAACTTCCATGCGCTGCACCAGTCCTAGAGGCTTTGCTGTGACTGAAGTGAAAATCCCCTTCTCTGCCCAATCCTACCTATTTCTTCATATATATACCTGTTATTGATTGAGTGACAAATATTAAGATAATTTGAGATATAGGAAAAAATGTTGCTATATTCTGCAGAAGATTTGTATTTGCTTCTGGTAGGAAGCTAGTAGAAATAAATAACAATCTTGGATTACCTCACGTCAGTCAAATGTTAGGCTTATTCAAAACTGAGCTTCAGTTTCTATAAAGGAAGATTGATCTGACTCATCCTTACTCCTTGTTTGTGGCCCAGTAAACTTTCCAGTTCCCCAGCTTCCCTATTTTTGCAGACCACATGTACCAATTTTTCTCTATGTCTTCACAAGTCCAATGAAAGCTCTGCCCAGTTACTCAGCTGGATCAGTTTTTCTAGAATCAGTATAAACGTCTCAGGGGAAAGCAGCCCCAAATGCGTGGTTCCGCTCTCTAAATTTCTTTTTAGTTTTCTATCTTTGTCACATAAATTTTCAATGCCTGCTAGCTTCTAATGATTTGAAACAGATTTTTCCTTTTGTTCAAATTTCCTAGTTGTTCTCAGAGGAAGACTGGTCAAAAAATCCAACTTCCCAATTACTGGAAATGGAACTCCCTAATCAATTTTTTCAGTACCATCCCCAGATAATTTTGAAATCTTCTCTTAAAATATGTTTTTCTTTTGTTTACCTATGATATATAGGGTTGTGAGTATGAATTTTAATTCTGTTTAAGATTGACTGGCATTCTTAAACTGCGTTTTGATGTTTGCAACAACTCTGGAAGAATGTTTGCCTTCTATCTTTTTGAATGTTGTTATTGACCTTTTCAGTTGTTCTTCCAAGTTTTTAAATTCCTCTTTTGTATGTTTTATATTTTTTCTTCTTACTAGATGTTTATATCATTTCACTAGATTATTTTGCATCTTAACTTTTATTCAGTTAATTTGCTTTTAATTTCACCTATTGATTTTTACATTTAATTATCTTATTATGAAAAACAACATCCAATATGACCTCAATTTTGCAAAAAAAATTAATGTTTCAAAGACTAGTAACAAATATATCAAAAGGTAAAAGCTTTCTAAAAAAATGTTGGAGTAAGAAATTATTTTAATTTTAATCTGTACATTTTCTATGGTTTTCAAATTTCCTACCATGGGTTTTTATTACCTTTGCAAGGAAAAAAAAAATCCATATTTTAATGAAAAGCAATCCATTTTGAATACATTAATATCTTTATCTTCTTAGATATTGTTTCTCTTATTAAATTAATCCCTATGTAAGCCCAATTTTCTGTCAAAATAGTTTTTGCATCTAAATCCCTATACACTGATCTGGCTAATTATAAAGACATCTCAAACATAATACAATATATTAGACAGTTCTTGCTGAATATTTTCTAGATGACCAGTAAAACTGCAAACCTTTTATTCACCGAATGAATGTTAATGCTTGAATGTTTATACGTTTCTTTGCCTTTCAACTGTGAAATGAGACTAAATGGCCAACTAACTGGTCTCCAGAATTAGAATAGTGACCAGCTAACTAGTCTTTAAGTCTTTACATTCACTGTAACTGCTGAGAACTTGACAGGCAATTATTTAACACGGTTTTGAAACAGTCTTCCACTGGACTGGAAGAACTAGTATATGTCCCAATAGTCCCTGGTCAGCTTCAGATATTTTGATGTTTCCCAAAGTAAAATGTTTGTTTTACTTGTTTGATTCAGTGAAAGCACCCAGATAAATGTTTAGGTAAAAGAAACTTTGTGTAGCCTATTAAAATTTAGCCTATCACAATCACATATGTAAAAGAGTTAGAAACATTTACATTCTTTGCTTTGAATATTACTTTTTTTGGGATAGAAGACAAAATTAAAGGCAATCAACCATTATTGAGGAATATTAAAGGAATAAAATATTTTTTATGAATAAAATTCAGTACAAATGACACATGCCTAATCAAGAGTATATCTCTCTGGTTGTTTGTGAAGCTCATGTTCTAACTTCTTTACTTCAAATGTCGCTCACTTTTGTTTCACAGGCCAAAATCATTACAATTGCAAATTTGAAAAGAGTCAATTGCCATCCTAATAAAATCTTTGGTAAAGGATTCATTTGCAAATCTTGAAAAACAGATTCACTCATTTTCCATTGATCTGCTGAGTAATAAAAATTTTTAAAATCAATTTATAAAATCATATCTTATCTTCAGATAATATACACAGTAACTTAATACTTCTGTGGCTTCAAACACTAACATGGTTGAAATTGTCACAAGTTTATTGTATTCCCATAGGTATGTGGTGGGTCAGGAAATGTGTGTGTTCATGTGTGTGTGAAAGAAAAAGAGAGAGAGCGAGACAGAAAGAGAGACTGAAAATGAACAGAAGAAAAGAGGACAGTTAATTTTTTGACTATTAAACATACACTTCTGAGTAGGTTACAAAAGCTTTTAATCTTTGAAGTAACATGAAGAGAAAATGTCTTTTCACACGTATGAAAGATGGCAGTCTAGAATTAGGAATGTTGAATATCTGGTCTAAATAGGGCAAAGATAAAAGTAGCCCTAAGAATCCAATCTACAAAGAAGGGCTCAGTGACATGATCTAACCTGTTAAAGTTAACAATTTATTGTGTAACATAATTTTGTGCAAATAGAAACGTGTAAGTCCCAATTATCTTGATTTAGCCTGGATTAGAATTATAGCTGAAATCACAAACCACAAGACAACATGGTATTTGATAAGAAGAAAAGAAGTTTGCTGAAACAATTGATGTTGATGATTTAGACTGATTTAGACTAGCATCTCTAGATAAAATATAGAACATTCAGTTAAATTTGAATTTCAGGTAAACAACAAATAATTTTTAGCATAAGAATGTCCCATGCAATATCTGGGACATATATTCAACACTATAAAATTAACACTATAAAATTATTGTTATACTTACACCAAATTGTAGTTATGCTAAAATTATTTGTTGTTTATCTGAAATTCAAATTAGAGTGGGGATCCTATATTTGTATTTGCTAAATCTGGAATCTCTGTATTTCTATAACTAATATTTTAAAGAATAATGGAGAATATTGAAAGATATCCATGAATTAAAAAAAAAAAAGAATTAGCCAGGTCGTGTGAAGGCCAGATCAGAAAAAGTGTTGAAATATAGTTTCTAATCAGTTAGAATTAAGAAATAAAGTATAAATAGTTATTAGACAGTGAGGTTACATAACTAGTAGTTATACACAGTCTGTATTTAGTCATTATAAAAGTGAATTTCTGGGTAGTTTTTGCTTTTTACAAAACAAGGTCTTCCGTGATCTACTGCTCTTTATTGTAAAAGAACTGTATTGTCTTTTATAAGAAGTAACGCTCAAGGCTTTGATTATTATAAAATTTGTTTACATACATTTGCTATGGAAAATTGTAAACATGTTACAAGAACTATGATTATTAACTCATTTTATGCATTCTAATTTACTTAATCTCTAAGGCTATTGTATTTAAGTGGTGTGAGTTTACTTGCATTATGACTCTTTGACTTGGCTTTCTTCCTACAGGTCTGCTTGAAAACCTTCTATTTTGTGATTCTAGTAGACTCATTTCAGGATACAAAATGAAGCATGTTTCAACAACTGAAACAACCTTACAGTAGAACCCCCTTATCCACAGGGGATATGTTCTAAGACCCACTGTGGATGCCTTGAAACCACGGATAGTACTGAACCCTACATACATAATTCATAAATTAGGCACAGCAAGAGATTAACACAATAACTAATAAGAAAAGAAAACAATTATAATAATATACTGTAATAAAAGTTATGCGAATGTGGCATCTCCCTCTCTCTCTCTCAAGAAATCTTATTGTACAAATTCCATGCCTTTTCCATCTTTACCAAGCACTTATCACACACTGTGCCTGTAACTTGCATTTTGAGATGTTATAGCGAAACTGGCACAAATTTCTTTTTTCTTCTTATAATTTAACAGATAGAAGATTCGTTTTTACTGTAGATTTTATCAATCTCAGCATAAAATCATTTTTCTCTCCTCATTAAGTCAAGAACTTTCACGTTTTCACTTAAAGGAAGCACTTTTACAGGCTTCTCTTTGCCAAGTTGGGATTGCCAGTGTCACTACTCTTGCACGTTGGGGCCATTATTTAATAAAATAAGGGTTACTTCAACACAGGCACTGTGATACCTTGACAGTCAATCTGCTAATCCAGGTAGTTACTAAGAGACTAACTGGTGGGATACACTGGACAGAGGTATGATTCACAGCCTGGGCTGGATGGAGTGGGACAGTGTGAGATTTCATCATGCTACACAGAATGACATGCAATTTAAAACCTATGAATTGTTTATTTCTGAAATTTTCCATCTTAATATTTTCAGATCAGCAGGTAACTAAAACTATGGAAAGCAAAACCTTGAATAAGGGGGACCACTGTATTCTGATGTCTGAAGAGGCAGCGCGCATGTCAAAATACCTTATTTACAAACTTTAAATAGATTGTAAAATAGCTATTGTAGAATCAATATTTTTTCCTATGCTCACTTCTGCCTCTAAACTTAGGCCAATTTTTTTCCCTGCCCTAAAGTATTTGCTTCCCAGCTTCCACCTATCCAAATTCAGCTCATCCTTCAGATCTTGGAAGCTATAATTAACTAACAAAAGAATCCCCTGTGATATCGACCTATGTTGATCTCTCATTTTTTTGTCTTCTCTAAGTAGGTATGGTCCCCATAATCCATTCTCACACATTGTAAAATACTGATTTATTTTACTTAAAAATGTCTCAATTCTCTTGGTTCTCTACCAGAGTTATAAGCAACTAAGGGGCAATTAAATATTCTTGTCCTCTGTTATATTTCTCACAGTACTCATTTATTAATTCATTCAACAAATATTTATTGGGTTCCCACCACGTTCCAGGTCTATGCCATGTGGTAGCAATTCAGCCATTATTGAGATTCTTCGGAGTTTATAATCTGATGGAAATTTGCAAAGCATTGTTAAATTCTAGTTGCAAAAAAGTATGCATATCATGGCCTCATAACCCCTGGAATATTGTGGATATCTCAAAATGGTTGTGAAATGGAACAGTATAAGATCTCTCATGATTTATATATTTTAGGAATTGGTTAATGTAGCTTTTTAAAATTTTTTTCTATGGAAATATAACAAAATTAACAATTGACTTTCTTACCTGAAGCAAAGCACTTTAGATTTCCCTGAAGCACTTCTGGTAAGCAGGAGCAGTCATTTCATTTCTAATTTGTGCGCTGCATTCAGGTGATTTAGGTGACATGTATCTAAACAAAAGAATAATATTTGAAAGTCTCTTCCTTTACTATATGCAGTGACATAGCAATAGCCACAGGAGTTCAAGTAAACAGATATAATTGAATATCAGAAATAATGATTAGGTACATTTTGAAACTTGATTCCTTTCATGGATTAAGGCATAAATGTATGAAAAATATGAAATATATAAAAACAAATTTAGTTTATCTTGCAGCTTTAAAACAGAGATTTCAGGCTTGTTTCTTATTCAATATGGTTCTTTAGAATAACATTTCATTTCATCTGTGTAATAGGAAGTGCTTTATTATTTTGGAAATTATGCCACTCATTAAAATATTACGTTGTGTATATGGAACGTCGTTGTAGCAGAAAAACAGAGAATTCAGTATTTGAAAACCTTGATTATCTGCTGTGCATATTTATCTTATTCTAGCCAAGATGATTTCAGAGGCCCTTTCCTGTACAGAGCCATCAGAGAGGCAATAGAAGTCCAGCTCCTGAATTTCTATTTGTATTATTACTATCTAATGAATTCTATTGTACAGCAGGTGTCAAATCATATCGGGTGTTTTGCAATCGACTATGAATAGAAGATGTATTGCTATTGCAAATGAATCTAATATGAAACTAATGAGCAGTAATGAGCAACTGTTTTGTCATTATTGAGGCAACCACTGAGATGCTAATAAACTCTCATTTTTGCTCTTTAGAAAAAGCAGTGACCAGGATTTATAACATGGCCTTAATGTCCCCAAAGCCTGAGGCAAAAATAAATAAATAAATAAATAAATAAAGAGCGAAATCCTAAACTGAGAATAATTTAGTCATTTTCTGTATGATTGTCCTCTCTCTTATTAAAATGAACCTGTTATAATGCCTTTCAAGTATTTCTATAACTGAAGAGAAAAGATGAAGAATGGGTGTCCATTAAAAGAATATAACGTTAAGAAGATAGGCATCTTGCCTAATTTTCGTTAATGTAAATATAATAATTCTAGAGTTTTCCACTCGCCAGTTCTTTTACGGTATAATGAAGCCTAATGTAGGCAACTTTTTATTTTTAAACCCAGTTACTTTGGAAGTAATATTATTGAGGGACTTTTTGTAATTAACTTATTTGTTCTCATGAGTGGCCTAACTTGGTAAATAACCCAGAGCACTTACCACCCAGTATTATGGCCGTAGGTTTTATGTCTCTGCCTTCTCTACAGTAGTTTAAGAGCAGGGAGCTCAATAAATATTTATAAGATGAAGGATGAATAAATAATTGAATGAATGGGGAAGAAGCTAGTGCATTAAATTTGCTTTCTTAGGTAGAAATAATATGGCTTAAAACAGTTTTTAATACACATTCATTTGTTATGTCCTAAGACCCTTAAGAACTCTGCTTCAAATACTTTAATACTATAGGAGAGAAACAAATGCTTCAGTACAGATGACTTATGTAACCTCGTTGCTTTAACTACTTATACTAAATTTAAAGACTAATTTTGGTACCTTCCTCCAGATGCTTGCTAGAACTCATGGTTTTAACATACAACAAGACTTAATCAGTACTTTAAATAACATACAGGCCTCTACTAATATTCCCTCAGACTTTTATATATCTATATACTTTATACATTTACGTATATATGACATTTATAGCCTCCAAAGTCCACCTATTTGATTAAAGATAACCAAAGCTTTGAATTATTAACTTTGTATCTGTGCTGTTGATTAGATTGTTGTAGACATATGTGTACAAACAGGAAGCTATTTGATTTGAATAATTCAACATTGCTCACTTTAGTAAGACTTCGTTTCCATTTCTGACAGAGTTACATTACATGCATACATGCAGAAATTCCACTATTTCTGATATGTATGACTAAACTGTGGATAAATATTACATTTATATTGCATAGGATCTATAAACATTAAATAATAAACAAAAGTAAAGAAGGAACTACAACTTGAATGCTTGAAACATACAAAAGGAGAATGCCATGTGACCCGAAATGCTATTTTATTTGACCCTGGAGATCCAAAATACTACATAAAGATATTGCTATATTACAGTGAGGAAGTTGATTTAAGATGGAGGTGTTGGTTAAATGGACTATAACTTCAAAACTGTTCTGTGTCAGGTCCTCTTCCAATGAACCCAAGCATTCTGGGACCCTGACTTGTCCACTTCCCACATCTCTCATGCCTTGTAATGTAACAACTGACCAATAATATAAACATTCTTTCATATTGATTGATGTACACAAAAGTTTACAAAATTCTAAGTTTTGAAGCATGGAAATTGCACGTAATTTTTTTTTTTGATAACTTTTACCTACATAATTTCCTTTACTGACTTTATATACCTGAAGACTGAATTAGTCCAACATGCAAATAATTCTTAGCACAGGCATCTATGTTATTTGGGAGACTATTTTTCACGGACTTATTTCTTGTAGCCAACAATATCTGTGACTAATTGTACTACTCATAAATTCAAGTAAAGCAATGTCCTCGAAATACATCTTCTAGTAATTAATGTAGGCCTCCTGTTCTCTGTGGTGATCTAAAGAACAGAAAGAGTAGTTAATTGTGCCATATAGATATAAGTTATGGTTCTTTGGGGCCCATTCATTAAAGTAAAGTAAAATTCCCAACATCATCTTTAATTTTGGTAAGGGGAATCTCCTACTGTTTAAAAGCATTGATAACTTTTAAAGGAATGTGCCCTAGAGATAAGCTGTATGTTTTAGGATACTTGCCATTGCTTCCCCGTCATCATGAAAAAGAAATAAAATTATGAATTATCTCCTAAATTAAAACTTGAAGTAACTCCATTATATATCCTTGAGAAAATATATGAGGATACATTAAAAAATCCGTTACCAAACCACGGAAATGTTTACCATTATGTTTTATTAAATTTATTTCTACTGGATATCAACTGCTGATAGACTTTAAAGAGAATAACAGAATATTTAAATGGTCCTAACTAGTAATAGGATGAAAAAATCTTTTTTATATATTAATATTATTTCTCATCAAAGTAATACATGCATACAGTAAAAATTAAAATAGCACAGAAAGGCTTTTAATAAAAAGCAATAATTTCCTACCTGGCCTGCTTCTATCTTTATTTCTTCCAGTTGTTACTTCCTTAATTCTTTTTTAAAAACAGAGATGATACATAGTCAGTGTGTCCTAGTCAGCCTCCATCGTGAATATATAGAATTCTGATCTGATCATTATGTGTCCATGCCATATTAATTATCAAATATTTTTAATAGTAAGGCTGTCTAAATATAATTTATATCCTATTCTTTGGATTTGTCATAGTTAAATATTATCTTTTTTTATTATTGAAGTATAGTCTATTACAATATGTCAATTTCTGGTTTATAGCACAATGTCCCAGTCATTATCTCTTGAGTCAGCACTACCAAAGAAAATTTAGCTCATTCACAATACCTGTCTCTCCTACTTTTCCCAACTTGTGATAGTTGTATGATTTTCTAAATCTCTTAACTTTAATTTTATAATGTTGAATAATACTTTACTTAGATACTTAAAGTCTCCCTGTATTTCTCATTCTGTTAATGTTCAATTGCATCTCTTGACTCCCCATTACTGAAGATATTCTTAAGGCTTCTACCATTCTTCTGCCCTCCCTCCATAATATTGATAACATTTACATCTTGTTCTGCAACCATATTGAAATCTGTGTTTTGTCTTTCAGTTATATATATATATATATATATATATATATATATATATATATATATATATATTTTCACATATGTGTGTAAATAACATATATATAATTATATATTTAGGTGAAATATATATGTATAATTAACCTAAAGACAAAATTATATATAGCTATATACATATATTATAATGAGTAAACAGTATTTATATCATTATAGCTATGCAAATATTTCCTTCTCTACAAATCCAAAGTCAGAATCTCTGAGCAACTTAAAAGAGGAATTTCCTGGCATCAATAAAATGGCTTCTTTCTCCTTTCCTTCCATCGATTGCTCAAATCATATCTTACTTTGTTTGCATCTTATTTGGATCAGGATTTCCTGTATCGTTTATTTGTTTGTTTGTTGTCTAAAGCCTGGAGTTGTCTTTCTTTTCTTATTGAGTCAAGAACATGCTAGCCATCTTTATCATATTACTAGCTTGTTTTTCATTCTGTCTGTTGCTTAGAATTTCTCTCTCTTTTTTAAAAGACATTCCTCCTAGAGTTCAGAGATTTCCTGTTCTAATTTGGGCTTAAATTCTTCCTAGACCTTGTGGATATAGTTATATCCAATCAGTTGTAGCTAATTCTTCCTCTTTCCACTTAAGACACAGATTTAAAAAGGTTGGCTGCACATGTTTGCCTTCCCGTAGGATGTGACAAACTCCTATCGTCCCCCAATTTCCCTCCCTAATTGATCTGTATTAAAAGAAGAAAGTCAGGAGATTTTCCCCCTGCTCTTATTACAGCCTCTCATAGTACTTGCTTATTCTCTGGGCTTTAGCCAACTTTTATTTCATCAGTTTTTAAAGTATGATTTCTGGACCTTTTAGAGTCCACAAGACATTTTAGATGCTTTGTGAGGTAATAGTCAAGAGATGGAAACAACCTAAGTATCCATTGATAGATGAATGGATAAAGAAGATATGATATATGTGTGTGTGTGTGTGTGTGTGTGTGTGTGTGTGTGTGCATGCAATAGAATATTACCCAGCCATAAAAAAGAATAAAATCCTTCACTTGCAACAACATGCATGGAACTTGAAGTTTATTATGCTAAATGAAATAAATCAGTCAGAGAATGACAAATACCTTATGATTTCACCCATATGTGGAACCAAAAAAAACCAATAAACCAACCAAACGAATAAAACAAAAACAAACTCACAGACTCAGAGAATAAGATTAATGTTCACTAGAGAGGAAAGGAGTTGGGGGCTGGTCAAAATGGATGAAGGGGGTCAGCTGTCTGTTGATGAATGGTAACTAGACTTGTGCTTATGATCCCTTTGTAGTGTGTACAGATGTCGAATTTTAATGCTCTATACCTGAAACATATAATAAAAGAAAATATTTTGTAACAACACTAAGACATTACTTTGCTTGTTTCCTTGTATTGGCATTTGCACGGAGGGTGAAAAAGCAAAGACGGTGGATAAAACTGTTGGGACCTTAGCATGAATCCAGGCAGTAGTGCCAAGCTAGACTCACAGTTTTTAAAAAAGCTAATTTCACATAGCATGTTACTGATGAAAAATAAAACTAACTACAGTATTAAATCTTGACCCTTGAGTACACCTCTTTTTAATATTGTATGACAAGGCAGGAAGTATGCATAAAGCATTTTTGCTACATACTGAAACTTCTCTTGGGCAAAAGAACTTATGTGAGTATTTGAGTGAGCTGAACTAGACACTTATTTTTCACGGAGCTTCATTTTTATTTGAAAGAATGATTGACAGAAAAACCATGATTATGTAGACTTGGGTATTTGGCAATTATTTTCTCGATAATGAATGGAGTGAAAGTATCTCTTTAAGGAAACCACTTCTAGTATTTGTCACCAATAATAAAATTTAAACTTTCAAGCACAAATTAAGTTTTTGGAAAACTCCTTTCCACTACTGTGAGCTTGACAGCTTCTCAATAGTTGAAGTATTTTTTTGCTGAGATTAGGGGTGATATTAATGAATGTGACTGTTAAAATGTATTTTGTAATGGAAGATCTGCATAACTCAGCAAACTAATATTTTCCAAATGACAAATGCGTGATGTTACAAATCATACATGGATGAAAGCCCCATTCGAAGTTTCATATCAGTGTAGCAGAGTGTGGAAAGTCCATTGATGTGGTCTCAGATTTTACATTGCAGCTTAACTTTGAGAAGCTATGACTTGTCAGATATTAGTGTACTATCAGAGAAGAGTACTCAAATTTATCTGAAAAGGTTGTTAAAATGCTTCACCCTTTTCCTACTACATTTCTGTGTGAGACCAGATTTTCTTGATATTTTTAATTAAAATTAAGATATCACAACAGATGGAATACAGAAGCAGAGAGAATTCAGCTGCCTTTATTAAGCCAGATATTAAAAGAGATTTGCAGAAGTGTAAGATAATGTCACTCTTCTCAAAAATTTTTTTGTGTGTGGGAAAATATAGGGAATTTTGGTAAAAATGCATGTTATATTAACATAGATAAGTTTACTGCTATTGTTTTTAAATGAATAACTATACAGACATTTTTCAGGTTTAATTTCTAAAAGAACAAATATTGAAATATGTAATCCATATACATGGTCTTTGGAAGGGGTCTTCAAAAGGGGTCTGGAGACCAAAGCCACTACGCCTGACTTCTCGCCTGCAAAGATCTGAAGTATTTGCCACATCTTTTCTGCTTAGCTGAGTTTTTGTTTCTGATCCTTCTGAGTATTTTTGGCCTTCTATCACACATCCTGGTGGGACAATAGTAGAAAATGGAGACTGGCCATTTATTTCATCCCTTCAAACTATGTAGACTACAGCCCCTCCCCCAGTATTTACTTTGGGAAAATAATGATCTAGTTTACTTACAGATTATTAAATTTACCAGATAACTGAAACTGACTTTTGTCCTTATATCTTTGAACTGAGGCGTTTTACGTTATGTCAACTTAACTATTTCCCCCTCAATTAGTAAAAGCTACTCTCCTGGGAAAGTTAGATTTTATTTTCTTTCCAGAAAGCTAACCATGACCTTAACACCTTTCTGATTTAAAGAGGTGGGATCTCTTTAAATTTCAATGCCTGTAAAGTTATCTTTAAGAAACTCAAACAGAATCATCTACCGACATTTCTGATAATTTTCTGAAGCAATAAGAAGAGGACAAAGATGGACACATCCTTTAAAAAGGAGAGCCTTTATCGTGGTAGCATTGCTTCATCTCTTTCTATAGAACTTGAAAGCCTGTGCTCAGTAATTTATGTTAATGCTTTATTTTCGAAGTTTTCTTTCTTCCATAAGCTCTTCAGACTTTGACCAAGAACTGACCTTTCCCCTCTTTGAAATTTACCCTCCAACCTACCCCCACTCTCCAGGCTAGCTTTTCATTAGGGAACATGGGAGATGTACCCTCACGTTGCTATGCATTGCGCTCTGGTGTCAGGCCTCCCCGACAAAAATCAAAGAGCCGCCAGTGCGGGAAGGATGAACTCTGTGATCTCAGCCCCCGTAAAGAGAAGCATCCCCAGAGAGAGGTTCAATTCATGTCAGAGTTAAATCTTAATTCATCTGAGAGCTGAGAAGCAGTCAGGCTTTTGAATATTTTTATTGAGAAACATTTTCCAAATCACAGATCAGATTAATATTTCAGTAACTTCACTGAATGAGTCTGGTCTAAGGCAACAAACAAAAGCAATGACTCATGTGCAGTGTGATTTAGAGAGAAGTTTTTAGAGTGTTTAAACAGTTCCTGCTTCATGTTTATTTCCAGGTTGAGGAGGGATAAGGTCTAAACTCCTTTTCCTCTTTCTGTTTTCTTTTTCCTCTTCCTCCCATCCTCCCTCCCTTCCTTCCTTCTCACTTCTTCTAGGGATTTATTGCTTTCAGGAATAATCCATTGATTAACACAATCTAATTCTAATGCAATGGTCTTGGGGATTTCTGAATGCTGTCGATGAGAACAAATGGGGTGTTCTCAGAGGAATTAGTCTTCCTTTGACTTTCATGATGTTAAGCACCATGCTATCCTAAATAAGATTGTGTTGTTATTGCTGGACCCTGTCTTAAAATGACAGTGAGCCACTATAATTCTGAATTAGAAAAGATTGAGTTTAATTATGCTAAATGTTGAAAGACATGTATCTAACTTTCATGGGAATGTCTCATGTTCTTAAATTAAACGATAATATTTATCAAGCACTCAAATGTGCTAGTCACTGTTCCAAGTGACTTGCGTGTACTAAATTAACTATTAGAATCACTTTGTGAGGTCAGTACTTTTACTGTACTCATTTTGTAGATGAGTAAATTAAGGCACTAAGAGTCTTAAAACTTTGTCCAAGACTATTTGTGTAAGTGTCAGAAGTGAGATCAGAAAGCAGGCAGACTGGCTTCAGAGAATATGAATTTAACTATCACACTATGATGTCTCTCCAGGTAGTCAAAACATAGCAGATCATAAATAAACAGTAGTGAATTCTGTCAGCAGCTATGGAATTTTAACTATTTTTTGTATTTAAATTCACTGACTCATCTCCCTTTCACTGTAAGACAACTGACATAGTCGTGCCTCCGTGCGTGTTGTTCCCTAAGCTGGAAGGCCCTTCCTCCTTTTACTATTCAAATGCAACCCATTCTCTAATGCTCATTTCAAATTTCATTTTCTCCATAAAACCAAATCTGTTAAAAACCAGAGTCTCCCAAAATTTAAGAGTTGGAATGGAACACGGAGGATTTCTAGTACAATTTTTATCTAAATCAAGAAATTACTGAGCAACCCTGAGACCATTAGCTTTTGATTGAAAACAGGCTCTTAAAGGGTGCCCAATATCTTTTCTTCATAAACTTCTCCTTAGCTAGTAATTCTTACTGTCTTAAGCTAGACTAATGTCTTGTTGTTTTGACTGAAATTTAGCATTCTTCTGCTATTTTGTTAATCTCATTTATTCATATATTTGCACTTTCAATAGATATTTATTGGAGCTTTTCATGTACTCTCTTTTAGATGCTAGAAGATAAAATAGTAGCGACATAGACCTTGTTTTAGAAAACCAGGTGCCTTTTAGTAATGCAGACTAGAAGACCAGGGAATGACAGTAAACCCTGAGTTGAGATTTAAAGAAAGAGTAGGATTTAGCTATTTGGAACAGAAGAGGACAAACATTAAAAGCTGAGGAATGATCCCTATTTTACAGTCGGAGTACCTGAGGCATAGAAAAATAATTTTTTCAAGATCATAAGGCTAGTAATTAGAACTGAAATTTGAGTTGGCATTTTCACTCCGTAGTTCTTAAATTAGGGTAATGAAAGGGTGGCATCACACTCAGGGAGTTGTAAGTAATCATTTAAGGCTAAAGTGTGGGCAGTGGTAAGTGAAGGGGTTGAGATGGTGGTAAAAGGAGGAGTCAGGCAGAGGTCAGCTTGTAATGAATTTTGGATGCTACGCCAATACGTCTCATTATCCATTTCTTCTAATGCTTAGAGAACCTTTTGAGTTTGTCCTCATTTTATTGATTTGGTTTTCTCTTATGACAATCTTGGCTTTCCTGATGCAATCATTAATTTTTATTCTGTTGTCACTTTTTAAAGTTATTTGTTTCTTTGCTTATTTTGTAGCCAGGCCCATTCTTTTGCCCAGTTCCGCCTCACAATATCGCTCTCTCATAACTCCCTGCTTCTGCTTCATAGAACTCAGCTTAGATTTTTTTTGCTACATCAAATAAATGTTTAAAAAAGTATTCTCATGTTTTGTGTAGGAAGCAATTTCAGTGATATGCTTTTATTCCAAGTTTTTTCTTATGTTTCAGTATTTTTTATACATATAAATATTTATGTATTTTAATGTAACATATATTTACATATATATTTGTTGTCTATCCTTGAACTCAGGGACATCTAGACAGGTGTGCATGCCTACACACATCTGTATCTTTAGTCCTCTTAACTGGATATTTTAGCTCTGAGAAAATTTGCACCTAGATCTGTCCATGATTTGAAAGTCAGTATTTTACAGTCTCTAAACCGGTCTGTTGTTCCACAGCAGTTTTAATTTCAGGGCCTTTAACTATTTTGG
Organism: Camelus dromedarius; assembly: GCF_036321535.1. NCBI lineage: Eukaryota > Metazoa > Chordata > Mammalia > Artiodactyla > Camelidae > Camelus > Camelus dromedarius. The sequence continues at coordinate 22,311,035 of NC_087450.1, forward strand.
AGGGTCAAATCAATCTCTGGTGGCCATTGGACTGCGAGAGAATTTCACACATGTTAAAAGTGTTCAAAGGTTAAATAATTTTAGAAAATAAAATGTACTACTTTCTCCGCCTGGAAGTGCACTATGAAGCACCTGGAAAGGTCCTGGAACAAAGAAGCTTGTTAATCTCTCTTCTTAAAATCAGACTTTGCTAAACTTACTTTCAAGGAATATGTTATTTTTATATGTCTATTCACACTCTTTGGGCGCTACTTTGGTAAATGCTATGGGATGAGTAGAGTTTACTTCCGTAGACTTTGTTGGCTCCCCAGCGTTCATCTGTCTCTATACTTATTTATAGTGCTTTTTCTCAGGTAAGTCTATCCAGATTTTACATATCAGTGCCCCGCCTCCCGTCACTCCTTATCATATTGTACATATTTTATTTTTTAACTAAGATATAATATACATAGATTAAAATTCACCCTTTAAAAAAAAAAAGGTATGGTTCTTTATTTGGCAAATGCATATAGTAACGTAACTACCACTACAATAAAAATGTAGAACTATAGCGAATATTAAAAAACTCAAGCGCCTAAATGAATGTGTAAACAGAGGCACTGGTGAAGGGAAGGGTTACTGGTAAAATTTGTCAAACTCAGAAGGCTTGCCTCTTACAGTTGAAGAATGTTCACCAGTTTACTGGTAAATACAGGCTCTGTGTCTTTATGTTAGAATCTGAGAATAGGAGGTAAAGTCTTTTTTCAGGTAATCTATGCTATGCTGTTTCAGGAAGTGGATTTTGGGATAGTCAAGCATGTATTTTTTTTTCCATCCATCCCTACAGACAGAAAAATTCATAAAATTCCTCTTTCCAACTCTTCCCTCTTCATACACTTAGCATATGGTTTGTGTTCTCTACTTCTCTTTTGTTTAATCTGGTGTGCGTGTATCTATTACAATGAGGAAAAAATGCGAGGAAGATACTAGATACTGTGAGTTTCTCCCATGCTAACAGCAATCAAAGTATTTTATAAATAACAAAGTGTTATTGAAATGTAAGATATTCTCCATACATTTCTTATTTTCACAATAGTGCTCAGTAAAATACAGATAAGATTTTATAGTTAATGAGTGTTTTTTCTTTGACTGACTGAGTGGTTGGTAGATGTGTGAGCTATTGTGCAACCCTAGTCAGTGATATATGATATATTGGAGTGAAGTTTACTTTAATATTAGACTTAGAGATGTCTTCTGATGGAAGTTTTTGATGATGAGTATAAAGAGTTGCTGTGCCATTTTGAAAGGTAAATCTTAATGCCCTTCTGCCTGTGCTCTAGTCCTATCACCTGGCACATATTTACCCTGTATAATTCTCTCTTTTCAGCTCAGTATGAGATACTCATTTTTAGTACAAGATAGGTCATGTTTATCTGTTGCACTGTCTATGGTCCAGTGATCTCTTTTGTAGTCTAAGGGGAACTGTGTGAAAACTGAACAGTGTCAAGGAGTCTAAGAGTGTTAAAGTTCACCAAGAAATCAAGATGAGGCTTTGCAGAAACAAGAGGGAGTTAAAATTAGTATGAATTGATTTCCTACCCCCTTTTCAGAAATTGTTCTCACATGTTGAGAGCCCCTTGGCCATTTATGTTATGCTCTGTGTTGTGACTGTGACATGACTATGCTAGAGGATGGCCAAGGTCAACAATGTGACCTATTTTTATTTTTTCTTAATAGGAAAAAGTTGCCATTCTTTTCCCACACTGGCAGAGTCTTTCTGTGTGTGTGGCTTTGCAGACTCCTTTTTGTGAACATTTCACATCTTTTCCTTTGATTAAGCTTGTTAGATTTCAGACCTCCTTGAACTTTAAACTTCTCATTTCCAGCTTTTCCAGTTAGATGTTCTAAATCCAGTGATCTATTATACAGTATTATTAACTTATCTATCCTTTGGCAGCTCTATAAATTATTTCAGAAGTATAACATTTTTCTTAAAACAAACAGGAGATAAACATTGTTTAAAACTGCTTTCTATTTAAAATTGGATAATTTTATTTACAAATCTGAACTCTCTGAAAGAAATAAGAATGCATTCATTATGTGGATACTTCATATATCTCAACTTTCAGGTTTTCTTGAGCTCTGAGGGTGGGTTATAAAGCCGTCTTAGCTGTTTATTGATTAAATCAGTGACCCTATTGGTTAAGTCATGAATCTACCTGAATGGGTTACTAATATATTACAGATAATATAACATTCAATATGTAAACAACAATAAAACTTTTACTAAAACATGAAGTATTTAGTAGAAAATTCAGGTCATGTAACAGGTAATTAAAATATAAAATATCTAAAATCAAGGTGAACATTTCTTTTTCAAAATGTACAACTAACTCAGTGTTCCAACTCATTTTTTTGTGTATGAAAAAAAAAAAAAAAGGTGATGCTAGAATTGTATGTTAGGAAATATTCCTGTAAGACTTTCAGTCAAGATGACAGCCGTAAGTGATGTGACATACCACCCAATCACTTTCTATTCCAAGCACAGACAATGTTAGGAAAAAAATAAAATAATTTAAAAGCATATTTCAATGTGAATCCAAGAAATGGAAAACTTAGCTGTCAGAAACAAAGACTGAAATCAGGTAGAATAGTAAGTGGTTACAGAAACTGAATGTCTCACGGGAGGTCTCAGGACCTTGATGCCTGGGTTTTAATATCTATAGGCAAAGGTGATGAGAATTGAATCTGTGCAAACTGGGGTACTGAAACTGAGCTACAAAGGGTTGCTGTGCTCAGGAAGTTGAACACAGGAAAAATCTGCTAGCTGAGAAGCAATGATAAACCAGCATTTTCTAGTGCCTTTGGTGGGAAAAGTCAAGCGCTAGAATATACAACCCCTGTCTGTGTTTTGAATGACTATGGGGTCCAAATTCACACTGACTACATTACATTACATTAGGTGGTAGAACCATAGGTAAAGTCATTAAGAAAAATTGAACCACTGCTGAAGATAAAATATCTCAAGAAGTAGAAATCATAACATAAAGAGATTTTAATATAAGTATGTCAAAAATGTAAGGGACATAACAGAAAGAAGAGAAAACATAAAGTTTAAGTAAGACAGTATGACAAGAGAGTGGGAATTCTAAAAATTTGTAAATTATAGTTGATGGCAGTAAAATTCACTCTTTTTGGCATACAGTTCTACAAGTTTTGGCAAATATGTACAGCTGTGTAGCCACCACTAACATAAGCAAGATATAAAATAGTTCCTTTGCCTCCAAATATTTTCCAGATCCTCCTTTGTAGTCAGCCCCTCCTTTCAACCCCAGGCCCTGATAACAACTGATCTGTTTTTTGTCCCAGCAGTTTTGGTTTTTCCAGACTGTCATGTAAATGAAGTTATATGGTGTGTATAGCCTTTGAGTGTAGCTTCTTTTGCTCAGCCTGATGCATCTGAGATTCATTCATGTTGTTGCATATGTCAGGAGTTCGTTTTTATTACTAAATATTTTTCCATTTTATGGAGATGCCACATTATTTTTGTCCATTCCCCAGCTGAAGGACAGATGAATTTCTTCCAGGTTTTGCAATTATGAATATAGATGTTTTAAGTATTTACGTATAGGTTTTGGTGTGAACATAAATTGCCATTTCACTTGGATAGATACCTAGAGGTTGGGCTGTTGGGTCATCTAAAAGAGCTGGGTCATATGATAAGTGCATGTTTAACTTTGTAAGAAACTTCCAAACATCTTCCAAAGAGGCTGTGATAATTTGCATTCCTACCAATAACAAATGAGGGATTCCCATACCTTCAGTATGACTTTGAATAGGGGGGGATGAAGTAGAACATCCTCACTTTATTTCTGATCTTAGGGGGAAATCATTCATTGTTTCACTAGTACATGTGATGTTAGCTGTAGATGTTTTTGGAGATGTCCATTATCAGATTAAGGAAATAAAGAAATTCCCTTCAGTTATGAATTTGGAGAGAGTTTGTTGTTTTTGTTGTTATTGTTATTTAATCACTTTGAATGTTGAATTTTAGTGATTTCTTTTTCTGCAGCTACTGAGATGTTAGTATCTTTTTTTTTTTTTTTTTTCATTTTTACTCTATTGATGTGGTGAATTACAATGATTGATTTATAATGTTTAGCCAGACTTGCACTCCTGGGATAAGTCTCATTTGATTGTGATGTTTGGTCTTTTCTCTACATTGCTAGATTTAATTCTCTAGTATTTTGTTGAGGATATTTGTACCTATGTTCATGAGGAACACTGGTTTGTAATTTTCTCGTAATCTATTTGTATGACTTGGCTGGCCTCATAAAATAAGTGAGTAAATGTTCTCTTCTGTATCACGAAAGAGATTGTGCAGAGTTGATATTATTTATTTCTTAATTGTTTGGTAGAATTTGTCAGTGGAGCCATCTGAGTCTGTAATTTTCTTAGAAGATTTGTAGCTACAAATTAATATCTTTAATATATATACCAGCTTGTAGCTTTTCCATTTATTCTTGAGTAAGCTTTGACAATGTGTATGTTTAAAATTATTTGTCCATTTGATCTAGGTTGCCAAATTTATTGGCAGAGTTGTTCATAGTATCTCCTTACTCTATGTTTAATGTTTGTAGTGGTATCCCTTTATTTAAAGTGGGTAGTCTTAACAATCTGCCAAATAGAAATTCTAGAAAGTAAAAATATGATAGTTGAAATTAAAAGGTTAAACAAATTAAATACAGATGAAAAGAAACTTAGTGAATTAGAAGATATGAGATATGGGGAAAAATCACTGAGAAGATAACAAATAAAAATCAAAGAAAGAACAATTACAAGGCAGAAATTGAATCCAGAACAGAAACATGTCATAGGGACATGAGGAAATAAGAAGCAGAGAAACTGATAACCGTATTACTTTGTAAAAATGAAAGACTCATTTAAGGAAAGAATTTCTGAAAAAAGGAGAAAACAGTGATCATATGGACTATTGGAAAAAGTGTATGAAGCTAGAATATTCTAAATTTCTTCTATGATTTAAGAGGATAGAACTTTAGACAGGTAGAGTAGGCTTAGAATAAGTATGCATTTTAGAATTGGAGAAGGTGACTAATAGAAACAAAAGGTAAACTTTCCAGATCCCTGGAGCAATATTGAGGGCATAAATAAAATCTGATAAATCTAACAGAAGGTGGGAAGAAAAAGTTAGATATAGTAAAAGATATGGTAAATAAAAAGATGAAAAGTAAAATTTTAAAAAGATTGGACACATATCAGAAATAACATTAAATGTTTATAAAATAAACTTTCCTTCTAAAAGAGAAATGTATTCGGATGGAAGAAAATGAAAAAAAAAATTACAGATAAAGGTATATCCGGCAAGTATTAAAAGAAAGCTGGTGTTGTAAGTTTAACTGGTAAATCTAGATTTGAAGGAAAGCATTAGTGGGTGTATCAAGTATTTGTCTATCATCTCTGAACTCCAAACTTGTTCTTGCATACTTTGCTCTGTGATGCTGGGACCCGGATTCTACAAGCTATATTTCCCAGTTGTTTTTTACAGCTGTTTTTTACAGCTGATTGTCATTAAGTTGTGTCGATAAACAGCACTAGAGCGTGAAAAGGATAAGGGATTTCCTATTCTTTTTTCTGTCCTTGCTCCATCATCAGCTTCAGCTTTCAGCTCCTTTCAGTGCCCCCAGAACCAGTCTTGTCCTGCCTCTTCTCTTAGTGGTCAGAGCAGCATCTCCATGCAGTAGCTTCTCTGAGCTTATAGGTCCTAGGAAGCCCATCACCCCCACCTTTTGCACCCTCAGTTCTAAAGATAGTACCTGCTTCTCACAATTATTATCTCTGGGCTACCTCAAATTCTTTCAACCCTCCAACATTTGTGCAACATAGTCTCTATATAGTGTGGTTTTTCCTTCCTGATGAAATCCTGACTAGACAGATGAGGACAGAATAAAAATAAAGAGACTATGCAGTGATTATCCACCTGAAAGATACAGGTCAATATCCTATATTTAGTTAACCATAATATCTGAAGATACATAAAGCAAAGGCCTATATAATTATGAGGTACAATGCAAAAGTCCATAATTGTAGTGAAAAGATTGCTAACCTTTTTTGTTGGAGTAATTTTTGATTTACAAAAATATTTCAGAGTTCCCATATAATCTTTATTCATCTTCCTCAAATGTTAACACCTTATCTAACCATAGTACAATGATCAAACTGGTGATTAGCAGTGATAAATACTACTACCTAATATATTAGGTAAAATTTTTCAGTTATCCCACTATTGTCCATTTCTGGTCCAGGATCCAATCAAAGATCCCATGTCTTGGTCTCCTCCAATTTGAGATAATTCTTCAGTCTTTCTTTGTCTTTTATGACCTTGACATTTTCAAAGAATACTGATCAATTATATGTAGAATACCTCTCAATTTAGATTTGTCTGATGTTTTCTCATGATTAGATTGAGGTTTTACAACATATTTCAGCAAGAATATCACAGAAGTGATCTTGTGTTCTTCTCAGTGCTTCATTTCAGGAGACATATGATGTGGTATGTTTCATCACAAATGATGTTAACTTTGATAAGTTGGTTAAGATAGTGTCTGCCCAGTTTCTCCACTGTTACAGAGGATATTTCTGCCAGTTCTATCTAAAAAATTGTTAGATACCAGAAATCTAAAATAATTTGTGTATAGAAGATTTTTAAATATTATTAAAAGTTCAATCTTGTCGACATCTACAGATACTGCCCCCTCAAAGAATGTACATTCTATTCAAATGTACATTAAAAAGTATAAATATTGGCAATATATTAAGCTACTAAAAAGTCTCAATAACTTTCAAAGACATGATACCATATGAATCACATGGCCTAACCTTAATGCAATATAATTAGAAATCAAATATGAAGAGATATCCAAAAGCACATGATTGAAAACAAACCAAAAAAAAAAAAAAAACCTCTAAATAATTCAAAGGTTAAACATGGCTTTATAATTTACCTTATAAAATATTTAGAAGCAAACAACAATGAAAGCACCCCATGTTAAAATTTGTGTGAGATACCCAGAGGGTAATTTATCACGTTAAATAGATTATTTTAGAAAATAATTCAAAACTACTGACAAAACTGATCAAGGAAAAAGAAGAGAGAGAGAAGGTACAAATGGATTATATAGAATAAAAGAGCAACATAAACACAGCTTTCTCAGAATTGGAAAAAAAGCATATGAAAATACTAGAACAACTTAACAGCCAATGCATTTTAAAACCTAAAATAAATGGAGACTACTTTAGAAAAAAATATAAATTCCAACATTTCTTAAGGCACAACAGAAAACAAGAAACTGAACTGGTAAAATGTCCTCCCCTCCTACCTCCTAGTGCCACAGGAACCAAGTTGAAATTGTTCTGTAAATTTTACTAAATTTTCAAGTAATCAGTAATGCATAACTCACAGAATTTCAGAAAACACATTAAGAGACATAGGCTACTTAACCTAAGTTTTGATTTTAGCATAAGCTCAACACTAAAACCAGATAAAGGCAATACACAGAAATAAAACTAAAGATTCGTTACACTTAACAAAACAGAAGCTAAATCATAAACAAAATGCTTGCAAGTCAAATTCAGGAATTTTTAAAATAATTTACTTTGCATAAGTATGGCTTACTATAGGAATGCAAGAAATATTTAACATTATATTTATCAATGAAATCTCCCACATTAGCAAATTATAAAAAATGTGATCATCTCAATAGGTACAGCTGAAGTATTTAGCAACAGGTAAAATAACTAGTTGTAGTACGTAACTTCTTTAAATATAATTAAGAGGGTACAATGTTAAAAGCAGTTTCTTTGAAGCCCATGAGACTAGGATGCCTCTGGTATCTGTTCTCTCTTCTACAGTAATGCAAACCACTCATTTCTGAAGCGGGCTTATGACTGCCTATATGGCCCAATCTCCCTGGTAAATGATTTAAGTATGTCCATGTTGGAAGTGTTTGGGAAGTAATGTGTATAACTTTTAGGATGTGTCTTTAAAGGAAGTGAGCACATCTCATTTTTGACTCAAGCTTTCCTGCCTACTGAGCTGGACACGTAGCTGTGAAGCATCCCGGAACATCTGGATGAGAAAAACATCCTAAAAATGGCAGAGCAACTAGACACAATCACGTTGGTCTCTGACTCCACAGTGTCTATACCAGTTCCTGCAGGTATTCTATTTTATTTACATTTCAAATTTTGTTCTAATTTTAAAAACAATCTCTGCTATATTTGTTGAACTTAAATTCTCACTAATGTGCCTATTTTTACAATCTCTGTTCACTGGTTTACTGAAGGTTTTAAACAATGAAATAGAAGAAAAAGAAATAACTGGTATAATTTCTAGTAAGATATAAAATCTAAGAGAATCTAGACAAATCAGTTAAACTAGTAAGAAAGATCAGCAGGGTAATTGTTTATGAGACCAATCACAAAAACATTAAAATTATTCTATGAACTAGTAATAGGCCCACAGGAAAATATTAAGAAAAAGCAGTTCCATAACAAGAAGAAAGCCTAAAAGTAATCTAACATCAAATGTAATAAAAATATCTATGATTATAATGGTAAAAATTATAAAAGAATACCAGATTATTTTAAAGTACACAAAAGGAGACAAATAAATGATGAAATAGGCTGTATTCATGAATAAAAAGATGTGAAAAATAGTTAATTCTTTTCCAATTAAGCAATAAATTGAACATAATTTAAATAAAACCTCTGAAGCCCTATTTTGTGGATCTTAATTAGTCAAATCTAAAAATCTCTTGGAAGTTCATGGTTATTTGATATACTAGACCTGCAGGAAAATATCACAACAAATTTGGAAAGAAAACCCAACATCAGGATAGTCGTTGACTCTGGGGAGGGAGAACAGAATTGAAGAATAGTGTGAAATTCCAGCTGTGTCTGTCATATTTTCTTTTAAAAATATCTATAGACAATGTGTCAAAATATGTTTATTCATTTCAAGTGTTGAGTTTACACATGTTTGTAATAGTACTCATTCTCCTGTTCTGGATATTTGAAATATGTCATAAAAAAAGGAATCCTGGCTGCTATGTATAGATATCAATAAAAATTCTATTAACCTTGAAACTTCTGGGTTACATAACTGAATTGCAGAAATCCATCTTTTAATCAAATCAAAATTTAACTCTTAAATGTGACCATTTGGGGGTCTGTTATGCATCAATGAAATTTCTCTTTCCACCTATTCTTCCAGGATTTATATGAGAGATCCAAGAGTAATTAAGTTTCCCTTCCTTATTTGCTACATCTATTTGCTATCACTGCAGCACAAATCATTGTTAATATATGCTTCTTGACTAAATTATAAGAAGCAGTGTCATGTTGACCGTGTTTTGATATATATTTTCAACTGTTTTTTTTTTCCTTTAAAAATTGGGCCTACATTTCCAGTTCTGCCAATTTGTCTGGTATTGTGATTTTAGTTGACCTTTGGGTTGCTTCTAGTGTTTTGTGAATAACTCTGAAATAAACATATTTTTTAATATGTTTTCTGCATTTAGGAGTACTGCCTTAGATACTTCTCAAAAGTGGATTTTTTGACTCGAAGTGTTGAATATTCTTGAAACTCTTTATTTGCACACTCAAATAGCTTTCTAACTGAAAAATTCTAATTTACATATCTATCTCAAATGATGGATGTTATTAATATCATTATACAGTTGCCTGACAGCATATTCATATTTGAAAACTACCTGATAATTTAATAAACTATATTTTTACTATTCAAATTTCCATTTGCTTAATTGATAGCAAGTTGATCATTTCCATGTATTTATTAAATAGTTGACTCAATTTTGTGAATTTGCTACTTACTGTGTTACCTACTTGCTTTGCCTGAAGGATTAAGCAGGTCTTAGTGTTTAACTAACAACTGTATGATTTTTCTTTTCTGTTATAAAGTTATTAACCCTTGTTATGTTCACTGCATGGTTTTTCCAGTTTTTATTTTGGTTAAATCATGTGATACTTAAAATATTTTACATAGTCAATTTGTTCACTTTTCTGTGATTATTTTCCCTCACCTTTAAGCTTATATAATCCTTTCCTTTCTGATAATTTTACATGTTTTCAAAACTTTTATGATAGTTTCACCTCCTAGATTTTATAATTTGCTGAATATACAATTTATCTTAAAGTGAGGTATAAAATGAAATTTGAAATTGACTTTTTGAAAACAGGCAATTGCTCCAATCCCACTGGCTGACTAAATCATCTTTTTTTCCATTGATATATTTTCTAATGAAAATGTATTGTCTTTTTCCCTGATTATGTAAGTAAGAAGAAGATATTACTTTAATTTTCCATATTATTTCTATGTTATTAAATGATATTTGATAATGTGAATTTGATTTTCTGTATAATATTTTATTGGATAGATGTAAAATCATTTTTAAGTGACTTCCTCTATCAGAGATAGAGTTTTGCTCAGTTTTTGCCTAGCTAGCTCGTTATCCACAGAGATTTCTTATTTTATGTGCTTCAAATATACAGAAAATAAGAACATAAAATAACACACATATGACTTAACGTGACATTTTAATGACTTAAAATGACTTCTTGATTAACTTTGAGAAAATGTAATAAAATGTTTTAGTTTTCTTTATATATGTCCCATGTATTTTTATCTTTTAAAAGTGTTCCTAAATGTTATGCCTTTTTTCTGACTTTAAATTGTATCTCCCAGCTTACTTTTGTTGACAGGCAGGAGAGCTATTAAATTTTAGATGTTTATTTTATAATGATTTCTTTTAATAATATGAATGGCTTTTAGTTGTTTTCCTTGGGGTTTTTATGATAAATAATACTGTTAACTAAAAAAGAAAAGATCTCTTTTTTAAAATGTATGTGTCATTATCGTCCTCATCTAGTCGGACTGACTGACTTTAAGGACAATGTTAAATATTGTCCGGAGCCATCTGTATCCTTCCCTGACATTAAAGAGATTTAATTCAGTGTGTCACTCCTGGGGTATACTGGGTTTAAATAGACTTTATTATGTTAAACAAGGATCCTTCCTTTTCTAGTTTTGTAAGAAAGTTTAATCAAACTTTAAAAAAATGCTTGGCGTGGTTAACTATTAATATAATGCCTTTTAGCACTTAACGCAATTATGTGATTTTTATTATTTTACCAGAGATAAATTATATTGTCATATTTCTCACTGCTATATTCTAGAAATGATATACTTGGTCACTGAGTAATTTTCTCCTAATACACTTAAAGCGCTTTGTTAACATTTTATTTAGGAAAGTTTTGTTTTGTTTTGCACTTATAGTGATCCATGGGGCTGTACTGCAGATTTGTTTGTTTATTTTCTTTTTGTTAGGTTGTGATATCAAGTTGTTCTTGCTCTTATGTACATATGTATGTAGCCTAGAGAGTCCTCCCTGTTCTTCAACGATACATGTGGAACAATTACGTTCATTTGCACTTTTAATAAAAGGCTCTAAAGAATACATTTAGACAACGCATTGACACCTTGTCTGCGGCTGTTTTAGTGCTATCGCTGCAGAATGAGTAGCTTTGACCAAAACAGTATGGACTGTGTGGATAATATTTACACATTTTAAAGAAAAATTTAGCCAGCTCCTACCTTAGAGTATCATCCAAGCAGGAGTCCCGTGGCAACCCCAGTGATCTCTTCTGATGTTCCCTGTTAAATTAATTAAACAAGGAGGCCATTAGACTGAGATGGCTCTAATGCTGTGGAGGGTTTTGTAAGCAAACCAAAATCTAAGCCTATAAATGCCTCAAGGTTAAGGAAGAAACCTAAACGCTAAGGACAACCAATCACAGCCACCTAGGCTTTAAGCTGTAGCCAATCAAATAATTTCCTCTGTCTGCTTCCGCGCCTTCTCTGTATGCCCAGCTCCTGTTTGCAGAATGCTCCAAACCAACTTCTCACTTAGTGCTGCCCCATTTGAATAGAATTTTGCTCAAATAAACTCTTGAAATTTTAAACATACCTTAGTTCATGTTTTAACGGTCCTCATCTCCCCATGCCATAATTCAGCTCCACCTAAGCTATTATATTAAGACTCATGACTTTATCTTTGGCTGATTGTGTATTACCTTATGATCAGAGAAGTAAGGGACTGCTGATTGTCACCTCAATTACCAGCTAATGGAGGAATATAGGATTTAACATATTCCAGAAAAAAAAAAAAAAAACAACCAGAACTTTAGAATACTTTTTCTAAAAAATTCACCTTTTCTTCTTTAATATTATCATAGTGTCACTCCATTTGACCTTCCAAATTTTCATCATGATGGTTATTATCACAATAATTATTTCAGTCAAGACTTTTCTGACTGCTCAGCATGATTTTGTATAGTATTACATATACTTTCCTCTCCAGTTCTACTTTCTTCTTGACAGTAAACTTTACAGCAGCAGCAAGGAATGCCAAAACAGAAAGGATTAAAGGCGGGGCAAATACTGTCAATCTAGAATCCTATATTATTAGTGGTTTTCCTCTATGTGGTTTTGTTGTTGTTGTTGTTGTTTTTTTTTTTTTTTTTACTTTCTTTATACTTATATGATCGCTTGGCAGGGTGTGTGGTAGTCAGCAAAATGGCTTTCCAAAGACTGCTATGTCCCAATCCCTGGAATTTATGAATATATTATGTGGAAAAAGGGACTTTGTAGATGTGATTAAGGCTGAAGATCTTGAGATTGGAAAAGTACCTGGATTATCCAGGTGGGTTCAATCTAATCAAATGAGTCCTTACAAGGTGGTTAGAAGAAGCAAATATGAAAGAAAGGTTAAAGAGATGTAATATTACTGTCTTAAAGATGCAGGAAGGACTTTATGAGCCAAGAACTGTAAGGTAATAAATTTGTGTTGATTTAAGCCTCAGAGTTGGTGGCAACTTGTTATGGCTGCAGTAGAACACTAATAAACAGAGCATATAAAAATCTAGCTTGGCCTTTTTCTTTTAATCTTAGAACGAAAAGGCACTGCTTCATTATGTTTCTGCACTTATTGTTGCTTCTAAGAAATGTACTATCACTGATTTTGCTCAACACTTTTATGTATTTGGAGCATGGTTAATTTTGAGAATGAGCTAAAGCTTCAGCTCAGCTACTGATCTTATCTAGAATACCTTGGTTTAAAAAATATGACTTTGCTATTATTAATTTCTTGATAGCAGTGCATTTTTCTTATTGTGATTAGAGATTATTGCTTGCACAAATTCCACTTTTCAAAATCTTAGCAGTTTGGCCTAAAATATAACATATTTTGCAAATAATTTGTGGAACATAATATATAAATAACATACATTCTCTCTATAATTTATGACATTTTGTGTAATTGAGGTAAATAAATCTTATAAACTATGTTATTTAAAATTTCTTTATCAGTGTCTTAATTTTGATATCTCAAATCTGATGGATGTTCAATTTTTTCACTAAAAGTATTTAATTTCTGGTACATGTAATAGATTTTGCTTTATATTTTTTGGTGCCATTGTTCACCAAGTAAGGGTTGACTGTTATATCTTTCAGTGTGGATTGCAATTCATTATTTTCTGCCTTTATCTTTATTAATTCCTTAACTACCTACTTTTTCATTAATTTTGTTATTTGTTTTCTAGTTTCATGAGTGGCTGTTTCCTTTAAAAAATTTCACTGTTTCTTATTTGACAATAAAGAATATAGAGCTATGAATTTTCTCTAAGGTGGTTTTTGCCTTTATCCCACAGAATTTGATATGATAGTAATTCTTCATTGAGTTCTGAAGAGTCTGTACTTCTAAGTGATTTTTATAAGTAATTCTTTTCTATTTCCAAAAGATTCGATTTATATTTTGTATTTAATTCCTTGTTCTTTTAAATGTAATAAGAAATATGGCCCATCTGCTTTCTTCACTTTAATGGTATTTTGTTACGGGTCTTAGTTTATAGACAACTGGTAAAAAAAAAAATCCCACGGAAATTTGAAAAGTATGTTTATTCTATGTTAGTTGGTTATAGAATTATCAGTATATTAATTAATTAAGAGAATTTTATGATTAATTAAATGTTCTGTATATATTTGATCTGATAATTTCTGAAAGAAAGGTATTATAAAATATCCCTTTATCATCAAAGTTCTATCAGTTCCTCCTCTGATCCCATTTTCTTCATAGTAGAAAAAAAGTTTTAAATAAATATAAAATTTTTATATGGCTTTTTATCACACTTGAATAAAATATAAACTTGTTACTTTTCCCTTACCCAGTGTCCTTTTATTCTGTAGAACACACTTACTTTGTTCCTCAGAGCCTTTGCATATGATACTTTGATTTTCTGGAATACTTCATCTCCTCTCCACCTCCTCCCCTCCACCTCTATATCTTTTTCTTGGCATCTTTGCTTGTCTGGCTCCCTCTCATCATACAGTTTCAGGTACTTAAATATTTCTTCCTCATAAATCCCTATCAGATCTAAAATGGGTTCTTCCTTGAGGAAGAACAGTTTTCATAGTGACATTATTTTTTTCCCTTCTCTACCTCTTGACTGCAGCTAGTCTGAATATAGAGGTTCCTCTGTGACTTTTAGGAATAGGTATTTGCCGAGAAATGAGAACTTCTCTGAGAGTTAAATTCTTTCTTACTTTATTTTGGAATTTCAGCCCTTGGAACCAACATGCTCCTTTGAAATATTAATCATATCTGCATGTTGTCTTCCAGAAAATCCTAAAATTTACTATTTCTTTGATGGTCTAGTTATAGTTTTACAGTGCTACTAGACAATTATTATTTTGTATTTCTCTTCCTTTTATTTTATTGAGAAGTGAGGAGGTAAGAGAAGTAGATATGTGAGGAGAACTTGTTACATGGAAATTCAAATTTTAAAAGCTAAAAAACCCTTTAGGAAATGGGTATTGAATGACATATGCGCAAATGCTTTTCAACCTATTTTGAGTAAATATATTTAAATTTGATACATTTGTATTAAATACTATAGTAATTTGTTTCTTATTAATCAATATTTGTTAATGTGGAATAAATTTACTTGTTAATAGGATGTTATTTTTTAAATATATTTTGCACTTATATTTGCTTGGTCCTTAAAGATATGAAAAGATGTTCAAATCTATTAATAGTAAGAGAAATGCCAACTAAAATTACACTGAGTTATAAATTTTCCCCTGTCATCTTGGCAAAAATCCAAAAGTTCGACAATTGTTGGCAAGGCTATGGGAAAAAAGGCATTCTTATATATTGCTTGGGGTAGTACAAAATGGTACAGCCCCCGAGGAGTAACATTTGGCAATATCTGGCAAAACTACATAAGCGTTTATGCTTTGACCTAGAAAGCTCATTTCTAAGAATGTATCCCAAAGATACTCTGGAAAAATACGGAAGACATATGTACAAGGCTATTCACTAGAGTTATTTATAGAGGTAAAACTTGAAAGAACCCAAGCACTCATCAATTGGTACCTGATTGAATATGAACTAGTGTGCATTTATACAATGGAAATATGTAGCTGTAAAAAGAAATGAGGAATATTTTTACATATATAAATGGAATAATTCCCAGTATATGTTTTTAAATAAAAAAGAAAAATGAGTGGAGAAAACTGTGTATAATTATCTATAGGTCAGAGAAAGGGAATAAGATCAGAGATATTGAAGATGAAAAAGTTATATACCTTCTTTTATAGATTTGACTTTGTAATCATAAATGTATTTTACATAAATATCAAAACGAAACCAAAATGAAAAAATTAAGTTAAAAACAAAATTAAATTGAAATAAATGAAACTACCTCTGTATTAAATTGATGGTATAACCACCCAGGGAAGAATTAATGCAAGACACTTTGAAATACAGTACATCAACTGAACTTTCTTAGTGGATTATATCCTAAAAACCAACACAACAGAAAAAAATTAAACTGTTTTTGGTAATGAACTCATGGTGTTGTTGCTCTGTATGTAGTAAGTAGGTAGGATGTGTGTAATAGGATAAAACAATTAAGTATATTAAAGTCAATAGGAACTATAAGTTTTGATATAAGAGAGAAGAGAAATAGACATAAGATTATGGGAATTAAAGACTCAAATTCTACATTTGAGTTACATATTGATATTATGTTACATGTTTTTTATCTTAAAACAAAACAAAAAGTCAAACAAAAAAGCGTATTTTCTAGATTTGTCCACTGAAAAGCCTAGAAGCAATGAAATAGCCCAATAGTAATAAGTACCCACACGCCCAAAGTGTAGTCTCTAAGTACCAATTTCCAGTAAACAAAGCAAGGCTCCTTAAAGAAATGGCTGAATTCATGTCTGAGGCAGGAAAAATAAAAAATAATCCTGGAAAACTGTGTCTAAACCAGAAAGTAAGGGAACCTTAAAAAATAAAAATAAAAAATAAACTGCAGAACTCAAGAGCCAACCTGAAGAATCTCTTATTGGTCAAAAACAATTCAATTTAAGCAGCAATAAGAATAACTGAAATGAGTTGGAACAGATGCAATATGTTTAAATACGTAAGTATATAATAATAATTTTTTAAAAATCTCACTGATCACCTTTGAGATTGCTAAAGAACGAATTTAAGCATTCATTTTGCCATTTCTATGTGAAATGAACTCTGTGACTTTCTTTTTTAGGAAAAGGCTTCTCTTAAGATAAATGCTCCAAATAATAAATGAGAAAATAAAGGATAGAATTAGAATGTCATATTTTTTCAATACCAAGTGAAATAATGAATTTAAGCATTGATTATAAATGGATGATAACACCATAAAAAATGAACAGAAGCAGGAATTATGAGCTTTCTGGAGGAAGATTCTACTTATACTGTAGTATTGCAAATATATATATATATATACATATATAAATTATATCAAAACTGCATAGAGAATAATTAAATTTGGAGGCCCAAGTTGCCTTATCCTCGGAAAGTCCTCCTTGTAAGGTTGGTCCTTGGACCAGTATCTGGAAACTTGAATTTCAAGAGTTAGTACCATTCCCTCATTAGAATGCCTCACTGTCCCTAAACAATGTGGTTTGAACAATGTGGTTTATGCTTAACATCCTTTCTTTCTGGAAGTCTTGAATTGTGTTATGCACCTTAGAGGGTGCCCATATGACCAGCCCCCAGTAAAAACCTTAAACACTGAGTTTCTAGTGGGCTTCCCTATGTGGGACATTTTATGTGTATTGTCACTTGTTGCTATGTGAGTACTGTGTGATTCCACGGGGAGAGAGAGCTCTTGCAAGCTTGCACCTGGATTTCTTTGGACCTAGCCCCATGTACCTTTTCCCTTTGTCGACTTTTCTTTGTATTCTTTTTCTGTAATAAATCATAGCTGCGAGTTTGATGATCTTGCTGAGTCCTGTGAATTTGTCTAGTGAATCACTGAACCTGAAGGTGGTCTTGGGGACCCCAACACAAAGACTCTATACCTTACCACCAGCCTACAGAAAAGTGGAATAGAGGGACATATAAATGATACCACAGGGACACAATCAGCAGAGTACGGAATGTGGAAAGCTCTATAGTCTCTTTAACAAATAAATTGCAGGAAAAACAAAGAGGAAGAGAAAAATCTACTAGTTAAAAAAGACTTATGAAACATTTAGAGATGAAATAAACCAAAGCCTGGGAATGGCTTCAGGGTAATTCAATCATGGTAGTAGAAGAAAGCACAGAGTGGGATTACAGAGGAAGCTGGATTGGTTGGTCATGAGTTGATATTTGCTAAAATTTAGTAATGGATTTAAATAGATGTATTATATTTTATGATAAAATTTTAAGACATTTATTATATAATAACATTTTAATTAAAGTTAAGTTTAATAATAATTAAAAACTAAAGATTTGAAATTGCTAATATTTTAAGCATTTTTGTATGTTTACATGTGAGATTTTCTTTAATTTCCCTCTTTTATCATTTCAACTGTTTTTAATATTAAATTTATGTCTACTTCATATTTTCTCTATGCTCAAAGACATGTCTACATTAAAAGAAAAATGTATTCCTTGAAGATTAAAACATTAATTCATAAAGCATTCAAGCCAGGGTCCTTTTTAATAAACAGCCAGGGTCCTATTTAATTAAATAATTCTTTAATATCTGTGTATATATTTTTTCATTGTGGTTTTTACTTGATACTTTTCTTGCAACTATGTAATATTTCTTATATTAATAGAAAAAAATTCATTTCAAAAAGTTCTGATTTTAGGGAAACATAATATAGTCATATAATTAACATTTTTGGCATAAATGTATACATGTATACACACATATACATATATATAAACATAATTTGCATATGTGTGTATATACATTTTATATATCTTTTATCATATGTAATTATTCCATCTTCCCTCTGACTTTGGCTACAGAGGGTAGATTATAAGATTATATGAAATTTACCACCTTAATCTGGAGTCTGGATCTCAGCCTTAGAATCTCATGGAAGGGATCCTATCATATACTGAGAGTGGGGTACTCTCTCATGATGAACTTACACTAATAAAGGTCATGTCTAAACCAGAAACACAGTTCACTAATCTATTATCAGAGATCCCCTTTCTGGACAGGGTAATGCTAGTATTTGCTGAACAGGGAAGGCCCTCGCTCCTCATCAAGAAGCCAATTGGAAGTCAAAGGACTGCTCTGTAAGGTTGGAATGAGAGAAAAGGACTATGATAGTGAGTGAGGCTTGAGAAAACACCTGTCTTACTTACTGGTGCCCCAGTTGTTCTGGTCCCTGTGCATGGCTGACTGGCAGATTACCAACTCTGAAATTTCTGGCTCTTATTTTTCTATACTTTTACTTCTTTTTATTCCAGTTTTTTTAATACACCATTTTCTTGAATGTGTTATTATGAAAGATTTAGCTATTTCCCCAATAAATATTTTTGGAACGAGACTGGGCAAATGAAGATCTCCAGGACTTACACTTAGCTTTGAAGACAGAATTTTTGTCTCTTTAAGATGACTTTGCAAATATCCAATCTCATCTTTGTGTGTTTATTATATTGGTATAATTATCAGCCTTAAAAGACATTTTAATTTAAAAAATATACTATATACCTATAATTGGGCATATGCCTAACATATCAACTTAATGTTATACATACATGTGTTTACAAAAACATAAACATTATCCAAAATTTATTTATTTATTCAACAAATATGTACTTTGTATCTACTATGTGCTGAGCACTTTTGTATATATGGAGATACAGTGATTAGAGTCAAGCTTTCCACATTCATGGAACTCACATACTAGTGACAGTTAACAAGTATAGATATATATTTATAGCATAATTTCAGATAGTAGTAAGCCTATGAAGAAAAATGAAGCCAGGTAAAAACTGAAGAAAGATATGGGTGATATTTTAGATAGTATTGTCATACTTTAAATAGTTCTTAGAGCACAAATCTATATTGGGAATGTCATTAAACAAACAGATGTATTTGCTAATTCTGTTACTTCCAGTTTGATCATAAAAACATTGCAGTAACTGTAATGTGAATATGCAACAGCTGTCAATAAATCTGACATTCTCTCATCTTTGTAATTCAGACATATTAGCATTGATTGTTTGTAAAAACAAAATATTAAAAAATCTTGTTCAAATGCTGTCAACATATAAATACTTTGAGGACGCTGTTAAAGGACTGGCATTTGAATGTGTGATGAAATGGAGTAGATGCCATAGAAACTCAGATGATGTTGAGAAATTCTTAAACTTCAGTTAGTATATTAGTCTTCTGTTCTTTTGTAATCCATAAAAAGCATGCAGCATACGGTAATGTGTCAAGAATTTTTTAAAATCCTATTTATGTGTGTAAGTTCACAGAAAATGCATCTTCCTTTGTGTATTATATAATGGTGCTAAAATATGAGGTCATTTAAGGATTTGCCAAACATGGAGAAGGAAATGTATTTGCAGTTTTTACATTAGGATACAATCATGGTTTGGAAAAGCACTATTGCCTAAATCCACCTTGGAAATGCGCTTTTGATAGGGAATGAAGAGCCCACAAATTCTGATTCCTTTTAAGTTGTCTTGAAGAACGGACTACAGACACATGAGCTGAGCTTTAATAAAGTGCTAATTAGGAGTGCCTGCCACGATCTGAATGGTGGTTGTTTGAAATGCACAGAAATCTCAGCAGTAGGGGAATGGTACATGGCTTTTGGGGACAAGTTGTGACAGCTAGGTGCTGGTCCTTTGATGGCATGACTTTAAAACCTTTAATGCTGACAGAGACTTCGAGATCATCTATTCAAACTCTCAATTTGCACATGAGGAATCTAGAGCTTAGCCTGGGTAAGCGACTTGTTCAAAAATCACTTCACACGGCAAATAGGTCACCTGACTGGTGAGTTAGTGATATGCCTCCAGCCCTGCACTGCCCGCCCTTCCCTCCCCTTCACTGCTCAGCCATTTTGTTGAACTTCATGGCACAAGGGCTTAGAAAGGAAGTGAAGTTCACGTGTGTAAATTATCCTTTTGTTTGCTAGCCGCACCAGTGAAATACTTTGAAGAAAAGAATGACAGTGAAATGAAAATAAGGTTTAGGGATGTCATCTATTCTCTTTTACTTATATCCTGCCATAAGAAATCTTAAAAATTCATAATGAGACTAAAATAATATCAGAAATGGAGGTTGAAGGGGAGGATTGGCACAGAGTTAGTCAGAAAGAGAAGGTGTAAAGGAGACTTTCCTAAATCAGTGATCACCTCCCTCCTGGTTTACTTTTCTGAGTTTGAAAAGGAAACTATTAACCAACTTAGATCTCTTTTTCTTTTTGTCTATAGAATGAAGGGGGTTGATTAGTTAATCTCTGAGGTCCTTTCCAGTATCACTGGTCAAGGGCTGGGTCAGTATTCAGCCTTTTGGAAGTTTTTTTCCCCCAAGATCTTGTATATATTTCCCTGTGCTATATAGTATAATCTTGTTTATTTATTCTACATATGCCTGTCAGTATCTACAAATTTTGAACTCCCAGTCTATCCCTTCCCACCCCTCACCCCCTTGGCAATCACAAGTTTGTATTCTATGTTTATGAGTCTGTTTCTGTTTTGTATTTATGTTCCTTCTTTCTTTCTTTATTTTTTTAGATTCCACACATGAGCGACCTCATAAGGTATTTTTCTTTCTCTTTCTGGCTTACTTCACTTAGAATGACATTCTCCAGAAACATCCATGTTGCTGCAAATGGCATTATGTTGTCATTTTTTATGGCTGAATAGTATTCCACTGTATAAATATACCACATCATCTTTATCCAGTCATCTGTTGATGGACATTTAGGCTGTTTCCATGTCTTGGCTATTGTAAATAGTGCTGCTATGAACAAGCCTTTTGGAAGTTTTATTAGAAGATATATATTTAATTCTTGATGAAGCCTGTCACTACTCTCTACATGCAACTGGAAAGCACTGATGTCTGTTTTCAGGTGGAGATAAGACCATCTTTGCTGATCCGTTAGTACGTCTATTAATTTGGAATTACAGTCAACTCTTGATTAATCAGAACAGCGGGGTGTACAGCAGGGAGAGAGCTCAGATGACTGCATATCACGTGTAAAACAAAACTATAGTTTGTGGGGGTCAGTATAGCATGGTGTTAAGAAACATGCAGTGATTCTTGTGTTCAAATCCCAGCTCTGCACTTACTAGCTATGTGACCCTTGGAAAGACCTGTCAGGCCTTGCCCTGACTTTATCTGTGACTTAACATCCTGCTTTGTTCTCCCATGTACAATTTACTTCAACTACAAAGCCCTCCTTGTTCACCTGTGGTCAGGAGAACATGCTCCAACCTCAGGGCCTCTGCACATGCTGCTTTTGTCTGGACAGCTCTTCCTCCAGATAGCTACATGAACACTACTCTTTTCTTTCAAATTTTCCTCAAATGTCACTTTTTTGAGAAACCTTCCCTGACTATGCTAGAAGGAATGATAATGATAACAACTCAACTCTATATTCTTACCCTGCTCAAAGTTTCTTTATACTCACTTCCTGAAATATTACATACATGTTTTTATTTGGTTGTCTTTTGTCTACCCACATTACTAAATAAACTTTTGGTGTAGTTCCTGTTTCTTCCTTCTTTTCTCTCTCTCTCTTTTCTTTCTTCCCTTCTCTCTGTCCCTCCCTCCCTTCCTTCCTTCCTCTCTCTCTTTCTTTCTCTCTCTCCCTCCCTCTCTCTTTCCCTTCCTCCTTTCCTTCCTTCCTTCCTTTCTCCTTTCACCTAGGTCTAAAAAGTTGCCTGGCACATAGTAATAGTTCAGTGTGCACTTGTTGAATAAATACGTGCTGGTACCAATAGAAGTTCCAAAACAGAAGTGGTAGCATGTTGCCACTCTGGGGACAAAGACTGGTGATGGGCAAAGAGTACAGGGCCCTTGCCTCTCATCTAATATGATTGTTTTTACTCTGTGTGTGTTATATTTGCTATAAGTTATTTTTAAAAGATCATAATTGGATCCTGGTCTAAAATATACCACCATCCTATGCACATTTAATCTGTATTTAATTTTATTTCTTCCACTTCAATTTACTTTGCTTTGGATCATAAATGGAAATGAGCCACAGAAGGGAGACAACATCTATCCACTCTGCCACCGTGCAGGAGTTCACTGTTCTGGAACCTGAACACCATGAACTCTCACTAATGACCATAGATATGAACCTAGCAAAATACTTGTATATGAATTAATTGAAATGATACAAATTAAAAAATGTAGCTAATGTGAATGGGAATACAAGTAGATATAATCCATTTAAGTGAATGCACTAGACCATTCATGTGGCCACAATTCCTCAAGCCCCACTAAGTTTAAATATTTTCTGTATCTGGGCAGCTTCATTTATGTCTCCCCAGCAGCTTGCCTTAGCCTGGAAGAAATGTATGAGGGGAGAAGCCCCGTGCACAGTGGGCACCTCTGGAGATGACAGTCTGAGTACAACATAGGACACACGAACTTCTTTCCCACTGTTACCCCAGCAGGTGTCTGGCCTTCCCAAATGAAGTATTTGGGGGAGTCATAAAATATTTCCAGATCTGTTTTCTCTTGAATGTGTCATATTGAAGACAAGAAAAACAGACAATGAGGGTATCTTTAAATAAGGTCACAGACGCATTTACATCAGTGAAAAAATGCTTTTGCTCCCCTGCCACACACACACGTCATACACACATACATGATCCTCACCCATCTAATTTACACACACACATCTAATTCTTTTTCACACACATGCACACATATATGCACACCCCACCACCACGTCCTCACCCCAGGACTCAGATGATCAATGCCTGCACCGGTCTTGCTCCTGGTGAAGTCACACGTGAGTTCTAACAAACCCCCCTCTATAGCTGCCTCCTATCACATGCTCTTCAGGACAGGATGAACACATCCACCGAAAATCATGTTTTCTTTGCATCCTAACTGAAACAGCATTAAAGGGGGAAATGGGAACTCAGCGCTGCCAGCTACAGTATCTCTCCTATCAGTTCCCCAATAAGGCCTGGTAGGGACCTGCCAAGCCTCTGGATAAATTGTATTTTCCAAGGGTTAATTAAGCTGTCTTGAGCTTCTGCATGAAGAGGAACAAACTGGCACTTGCAGCGCTTTCTGAAACCTGCTGTCGACATTACAGTCCCTGCTGCTTTTAGCTGTATCGATCCGATGCCTGACCTGTGAAATCCTTGATGGCTGCTAACACTAGAAGCTTACTGGAGCTTTCCAAGGGAGCTTCGGGACAGCTTGTGTAGTCAGGTACAATTACGTATCCCTCCAGGAGAGCCAATTAGTTCACAAAGAGCTGGAGCAGAACAAATGTTTTGTATGTGATTTAGAATCCTAAAAAAGAAAGGAGAAAAAAAGAAGGAAAAAAAAAGGCTTTGTTCTGTCTGATCCTTTTGTTCCTAATTTTATGATTATTGTTCGATTCACAGTGGTCCTCACATTTCCTCACATGTTTCTGAAAGAATTATAAGAATGTGATAAACCAGATTTACAGTTCTTCTCTCTTTAAACTATGAAAATTGCCTTGTGTCATTTAAGATCCAGTTTCTGGACTAATTGTATGAACTCAAAGGCAGGCAATCCAAATTTGTTCTACTTTCTGCATTTCAGAAACTTTTTCTCTAACCAGTACAGTAAATTTTTAATCATAATGAATTTTTCCTTAAAAAAAAAAAAAGGATGGATGGCAACTATTTCTGAAACTTGGCTTTGCAGACAGAATGTAAGAATAAGAGATTTCCAGGTAGAAATAGGCTACACATATCCAGACATATAGCAACATCAGTATGATTGATTCTGAAACTACAGCTAAACTTTATAAATTGTCAGCTAATAAAGTGTGGTGTCCTTTGAACAAAAAGGTGGTACAACTGCTCTATCATCTGTACGCCCTTCGCCTGAGACTCCTTTTCCATCCGTAAGTGTTAGTATTACTGAGATATTTATACTCTCTCACCCATTTTCCTTTGTGACCAGTGATATTCACTTCTGAGATAGCTGCAGGGTGTGGTCTGTCCATTGAATACATTTTTCATTTATTTTTGTCTCTGAATACTATCTTGATGCTGCAGGAATCAATAATTAGCCCTCAAAGCATAGGGTACCAATAGAGTCAACTGTAAATGGAATTTATTGCATTCTAGAACGAAAAAGCATCACAATAAGGGGAAATGGCAATCAGTTATCATTTTTAATGTTGGAGACAAAATTTGCAAAAATCTGGTTTCAAATATTCTTTTGATGTAATAAAATTGTGTTTGCATATATATGTGTGTGGTAGCTATGAAAGGAAATGGGACCAGAAGAGTAACGTAAAAAAAAATGACATTAGGTATTCATCACAGAAACTTTTGGTCCCAGCTTAGATGAAGATAAACATTTGATTTCTGTTTCTGAAAGATAGTAAAATAAACCTGACAAACAGATTTCATCATTTTTCAGAAATAAGTAATCCAAGGTCAAATCAGTCTCTGGACCTAAACTAGAGCCAAAAGTGCAAGGACAGTAAAAACAAAATTAAAAAATCAGTCATCTAGGTTTTACCTTAGCTGCTCTTAGTAAAATCTGGTTTTATTAATTTGTAATAAAGTGATAATTGCACAAAGAGAAGTAAGGGCCTAACGTAGACCTGAGGTAGGTGGAATTCTAAGCGTGCTTACACAGAAGCAGGGGGACAATCATGTCAACGTCTGTGTGCCTGGGAACCTCCTGTGTTCTGAGCAGGTCTGATGCTTGTACCACTGGTGCAGGCAATATCAATGAGAGTAGATTTATGTTGCCTCAACTTCTCCATCTGAAGGCAAAATTACATGAAGTAGAAGATGAAAAGGCTCAGTCTTTTGTTGGTCTCTCTGTAAAATGGATTGGGAACTTGGTATTGATGGTGTTCTGCTATTTCAAATGTTTTCCTGTCTCTTTTATTAATGTCAAGTTGTTTTGAGACCATTCCATTTGGGTGTTGGAAAGGAGCTGATAACAGTTTCTAGTACCGGAGAGTCCTAGCATACACAATTTTGGAAAAAATTCTGGGAAAAAAATGATCCGGCATGATTCAGGGCTACATTCACTATTTCAGTCGGTAAGAGGCAAGCAGATGGTGCTCACCATTTTGGTTTTTAGAATAAATGTCATGAAAATGAGATGGAAACCACAAGCTGAATTCTCCTGGAGTCCTCTCTTTTGTTGTATGGTCACTAATCATAGCCTCATCCTATCCAGGTGATTTGGCACATGTTATAATTTGTGCTCAGAGAAAGCGTTGGGTGGGTCATACAAATCCTTCACTTTTGCTAGAAAAGCAATCTAATGTTGGTGTCTGTTGTGGAATCCTGAAATATGATGATTACTTATGATTAATGTGTGGTACCTACATATTACTTATGTACACTTCAGATTTATCTTTTACAAGAGAAAAAGAATTTTCAAAGCACTGGTGAAAATTCTAATGACTATTTTTCTTCACAGTCATTCTCTGGAAGAGATGGTAAGAGTTTCGTCAACTCTTTCTCACTGTATAGGCCTTCTGAGTAGCATGTGACTTCAGTCTTACTTCAGTTCAAAGAGGCTATCAACGAAAGTTACCCTGGAAACTACAGGTATGAATTAAAGACCATCAATAGAACTGACAGTTTTCCTATCTTTTTTTTTTTTTTTCACATCCTTCTACTAAGTCATCTATGAACTGGGAGAATAACTTCCTGAGGATTCAACTTGAACGCTTTCAATCTATTTAGCAGAATAAAGTACATGATGATCTGGTTTTTCTCAAACATAACAGGCCTGAGAGCTACACGCTGAAGACACAATGTACAGAGAAGATCCCAAATGACATTTTAATGTTTGAAATACCAGTGCTTAAAATAAATAACACAATAGCAAAGATTTTAAAACTGTTTTTATAGAGGAGTAGCTAGTTGGGGAGAATTGGTTTCTGAAAGCTTCATTTCTAAAGTATCAAGAATATTCTTCTCATTGGAAAATTGCTGCTGATATTCTTGAAGTGCCTACTTCCTTCTCCAACCAGAGCACAAAGACTCCATGTGTCTACACTCTGAGATGTACCTGGAAGTAGAATTAAGTGTGATTCTTCATCTGAAGGCCTCGAGGAAGAGAAAGAGTGGATTTCCCAAACTTGATAGATGTGGGTGTTCAAATGAGGAAGTGAATAAAGAGTCAGACTCAAACACAGAAAATAAGAAAGGAATTAAAGGGGCAGATAGAGGCGAGAGTGCTTATTCAAATCTAAATGTTTACTGCTTCATGGCCCATTAGGGCATCCTGGAAGGAATCCTAGTGCAAAATAAATGAATGCAATTCTTAACAAATAATGCCATTAATGCTACAGGATGTTCATTTCTTTTTTAAAATCTATTGTTATATGTTGAATGATATGTTTATTATTAACAGCAAGAGCATGACACTCTTAGTCTTAAGGTTATTTCTACATTAATCTAAATTCATCTCTCTGGAAAAATTTCCCAGTCATAACCCTTATTTAGAACATCTAATAAAATCTTCCCAAAGGTAAGACACTTGCCCGAAAGATATCTGTCCTTTTTCCAAATGACATTTTAACTTTTGCCTTCTAAACAGTCTCTTCTGTCTTTAATTATTTCATTACAGACATAGAGGAAAAAATCATCCATAAAAGCTAATAAAAACCATTCATTCTTATTCCCATTGCAGCTCAATTGGTCTTTCAGTCATCAATTATTTAGTTCAGGCACACTATTTTCTAGGCACTGTGCTAGGCACTGCACTGATAATGGTAGACAAAAGAGACACATTCCTTATCTCCCAATGCTCATAGGCTAAGGAAGAGACTATTAAACTCAAATTGTAATAAGTGCTTCGGAATGAAAAAACACACAGGTGTGTGAGAGCACGTAATGGGGTACCAGTAAGACAGTGTCTCCAGGAAGCATTCCCTAAGGGAGTGATGTTTGGGCTGTGATCTGAAGGATGTATGGCTATTAATTGGGAGATTATTCGAGGGATAGGGTGGCAACTAGCAGCTTCCAGGAATAATATTATGCGAAAAGGAGAAAATATCTGGTAAGCTGAAAGGAGCCAGTAAGTTTGAGCACACTGAACCAGATGGAGAGAGGTCAGAGATAAGGCTGGGGCAGAAGGCAGAGTGCAGACCATGAAAACCATGGGGCACATGAAGGTGTTGGTCTTTGTTCCTGCAGTAGGAGGAAGTCATTGCAAGGCTATAAATAGGAAGGACTTCATGAAATTTGAGTTTTCAAAATGTCACTCTGTCAAGCTGTAGAAAATGAATAGGTATGATGTAAGTGTCAGGCAGGTTAACTAGTTAAAAGGTGATGGCAGTGGCCTTTCTATCCTGCATTCTCTGTACTAATTGTAAACTCTTGCCTGTTATTGCCTGGAGATAAACATGTCCATCTAAAGACCCAGAACTGCCGGGTTTCAAACTATTCCAGTTTCCCTTGGTATGTTAGAAAATGTGGTTGCACGGGTCTGAATTCCTCGATGGTGACAATTCCTCCATGATGACAACTCGCTGGAGCCATGAAGTTGTCGCCTTTCCCCTCTAAGCTGAGACACCTGCACTCCAGTTTTCCAGAGTTCTTACCACCTGCATCACTCATCTGTCTTGTCCTGTAGGCATTTATATTTTTGGCCTTGTCAGTTCACTTTCGACATAGCCTGAGTGATGAACTTCCATTTTAAAGCAAAATTTTTAATTTAGAAAATAAGGTAATGATGATGATGATTACCTGGAATACTGTGTCTTCTAAATATAATAAGACTAACTGACTAGTAAAATAATGAAGACATATTCATATAGAAAATCTAATGGACTTGTTAATTGGTTTCCCCCCAAATAAGAGTAATACATTAATAAGTAATTTTTAAAAACCCCTATACGGACTAAATGAGAGGTGTCTCCCAAATACTCAAAACAAAAAATCACAATGAGAATATGCAAATATATGGAGCTACCATGTAAATCTCATGTCAATCTTTTTGACTGACAAACCGCAGTTGAGACACGTTATAAAAGCATAATGCTACCTTTAACAATATTTCTAGCTTTCACTTTGGGCATGAGGAGTTATTGAAATTTCTTTAATATTGTGGTTTTTTCCTTCTTTATTATTTTGCCCTTTTTAGAAGGAAATTAAGTCTCTGCATTTTTCTGAGTATTAATATGAGATATTACACACATGCACTCAGGCACACACATATCGGGGATGTGGATTATGTCACCCAAATTCTCTATATCATTACTCTTTGTGTGTCCTTGAGCTGTCATCATCTGTTTCCTTCTAGTTATGTCAAATTCTACTTGTTTTGCCTCTTATGTTTTGATTGTTTGCTGAATGGTGTATTAAATATCATAGCTTTCATAGAGTCTTGGTAGATTTTTATCTCTTCTCAGTATGAGTCAACTCAATTTCCTTTAGCTCATTCTGCCACGCATTCAAATTTGTCTGATGTCAAATGTTACCAATCCTGCTTTCTTTCTTTTCTTCCTCCCCTTCCTTTCCTTCTTCCCTTACTCTTTCCATCTTATCGTACTTCTATTATTTTTCACATCCGTTCATTTTTACCTTTGGTGCCATTTTACCTGGACTTCTCATACAGAAGATCTCACTGACTTCTATTCAGTGAAATAGTAAGCCATTTGAGTATGATTATCTTTTACTGGGGGCATATCTCTCTTTCACATTAACATTGGTGTTATTTCTGACATGTCACGTGTTTTCCCATTTTCCTTGTTGTTTCCCTTTTTCTTTCCACATTTTCAGCAGATTAATGACATTTTATTTCATTTATTGTATTTCTTATAGCATTTTGGAAGTTCTACCTTCAATTTCTAGTCTACGATTGTGGGAGATGTCAGTAGTGGTCACTGACATGTCCTTCCTGTAAATAGGGGAGATTATATTTCCTTGCCTTTTTGAAGGTGGGCACGATGCTGTGACCTGATCTGGCCAGTGAAATCTGAGCAGCAGCAACATCTTTTGCTTATGAGCTGTAGAGTTTGGGAGCTAGTATGTGGTTGCCCACGCTCCCCTTCTCTCTCTTTCCTTCCATGCTCTCTGCATCTGCAGCCGTGAAACTCCATGTCTCATCTTGATAGGATGGCTTCAGGGATGATGGAGCCTGGGTTCCTGAATGACTGTTATTATGCTTATGCCCTTGAAATTTTGGGCTTTTACCACAACATTGCCTTAGCCTCTCTCAACTGATATAGCTGATTGCATTCCAGATTTAAACAAACATTGAAACTTATATTTCCCATAAAAGTTCAGAAAATAATCAGCATGTGTAGCCTTTCCTTTTAGCCAGATAGGGCCTTTATTGTAATTTAATGCTTTCCTCTCACATTTTCCATCACAAACAACTGGGTTAAAATCAGACTGAATTATCTCCTGGTCGCTTTTCTTAATATTATACCTAACTTGGTCTACAAATCTTTTTATCTAATAAATTATATTCACCATCATATTATCATCAGTTAGTTTCACAGTCTCTGTGTTCATCACAAGTTTTTATATTTTAGATTTCTACTTCCTAGAATTTAATTTTCACTTAGCTGGAGAACATTCTTGAGAACTGCAGAGGGAGCATAGATAGTAAAATATCTGAAGCTTATTAATCCTTAAAATGCATTCTTTGCCCTTATATTTGAATGGTAGTTTTTTTTTTTAATACAGAATCTTGGGTTTGGCAATTTTCTCCTTTGGGCAGCGCTCTTTTATTTTTCCATATCTAAACCAAGAAGACATCTGAAAGTCTGTTTGTTATTCCTTGCAAGCAACTTCCTTTTTTTTTTTTTTGAAACTTGTGATATTTTTTTCTTACCGATGTTGTTGATACCTTTTTAAAAGACTCCATCTTTATTCTTCTAGAGCAATCAGTAGGCTCTTTTCTAATTGACAGATGGCCTTTTTAGTTCAGGGAAATGTGCTTCTACCATTTCCCTATTTCTTTACTTCTTCATGTTTCTGCTTCTAAAAATTACTTCTGATAAGTATTTTCTCACACCTGTCTCTCACAAGTTTATTTTTGTCTTTTTACTCTGAATTTTGGGAATATCCAAGTTGATATTCCAGGTCCTTTTTCTTTAGCATAATTAGTAAAAAAAAAATTTAGCCCTTTTATTATTTTTGCCTACAAATTGATACTAATATTTCTAATGTCAAAGAATTCTGATTTCTTCTTTCTCATAGTAACCTTTAAATTTTTTTTTGTTTTAGTAGAGGAGATGTTCTTTTATGGTTTGGAGTCTTGCGTTATGTGGGAAAATTAGCTTTTTACTCTGTGTGTATCTCTGGTTCTTCAGAACTGCTGGGTTTTGCTTCAGTTAAATTCCATCTGCATTGTGTCTTTCAGAAATACTTTAACTATGATGACAGTATTTTTTTCTGTCAGGTTGTCTTATGATTACTGATTCATTCTTATTTTTATATCTTGCTATCATTTCAATGGTAGAAATAAGTTCATGTGTCTTCACGTATTTTGATCTAATACAGAAGCTTCACATTTATAATAAATTCATATTCTAAAATTGTTTGGATATACAGGCCTCTTATTATATGCCTCATTTTCACACATGGTGTCAAAGATTGTATTATTAGGTACTTAAGACTACATGATAGTTGTGAAGTATAATCTGCTTCAAATCGTATTAAGTGACGTTTACTCTGTGCAGGAGACAAGGTTAAGACAAGGCTTTTCATTTTTACTTCTAATATTTTCTATTCCATTTTGGACCGTGAGATGTTCTTCTCCAAACCTTATAGATCACATTCCTCACCCTATGACCCAGTCTTGGTAAATATATTCTAAAACACCTTTGAGAGTCTGCTATCTCCATGTATCTTATCTGGGAGGAAGGATCAGGTTAATTTAACATTTCCAATAATATATGTAAGTTCCAAACATAGGCAGTGCACAATTTCTTTTCTCTGTGAGATTTAATCTTTACATATGCTGTCCTTTGTGCAGAAAATTAATGGCACTTTCAGTAGGCACTGTCTACTCACCCTTACATACTGAGAATCACATCAAGCTCATAATTTTAAGATATATAGGTGGGCCTTGAGATACACAGATTATGACTAGGAAATTGAGCCTATAAGCATGATCATAATATTGTAACTCTGAACTCAATAGCACTAGGAAAAAGGTAAGAGAGAGACTTCGTACTTTTAGTGTGTTTACTTTTAGTAACTTGTAAAACATTTTCCTCAAAAAGGAAAAGCTAAGTTACTTCGCTCAAGAAAAAAATGACATATAGAAGACTCTGCTTTAGTAGAATGGAAAAAAAAAACCAAACACTAGACTAGTAGAAGTAAAGAAACAACTTCTTGAATTAATTCTGGTACTAATTGAATAGCTTTGATGAGAAAGAAAAAAATCCTGCCATTTGCAACAGCATGAATGGCCCTTGAGGGCATTATGTTAAGTGACATAAGTCAGGCAGAGAAATACAAAAATACTGTATAATATCACTTATATGTAGACTGTTAAAAAACTGAACTTGTAGAGATGGAGAATAGAATGGTGGTTGCCAAGGACTGGTAGTTGGAAGAATTGGGAAGAGGTTGCTCCAAGGGTATAAATTTGCAGTTAGAAGATTAGCAACTTGCGGAGATTATCACAGTACAGATTATAGTTAACAATACTGTATCATATACTTCAAAATTGCTAAAAGACTAGATCATAAATGTTTTCACCACAAAAAAGAAATGATAGTCATGTGACATAATGGAGATGTTAGCTAACACTATGGTGGTAACTATATTGCAATATATAAATGTATCAAATCAACACGTTGTACATCTTAAACTTACACAGTATTATATGTCAATTATATCTTTAAAAATGATATGCACTTATTAAAGAAATTCCATTAAAAATTGAACAGGCCATTTAATCTATCTGTACCTTCATTCCCTCATCTTTAAACTGAAGGGATTGGATTAAGTGATATTAACCTCTCTGTCCATTCTGAAGACCCTTTCCTCTGTTTAAAACTCATTGTGAATAGAATGAATCACTAAAGAAGTCGTTTTAGTTACTTTCTTCAATGGTTCAAGGTTTTTAGAATAGACAGTGCACAATTTGGGTAAAAATGGGTGTTGCATAATTATTTTCAGTCTAGTGTTGACAACTCCACTATATGTCTAGCCAAGAAAATGGAACTCCATGACCAGAAGCCCTTAAATTAGTAAAGAGAAGATAGAATACAAATACAGTCAAACAGGTGAATTTTGCTGAGTCCTTGTGTTTTGAACACTGAAACAAGTATTGGGTGATGGGATAGCATGAAGGTAGGATGGGGGAGGATGGGAGAACATAGAATGAAAGGTCTTACATGGAAAGACTTGAATTTACATTATCTTATGTAGTGTTATCTGTTATTATCTTCCTTATGATAATAATTTCCATCCAGTCTCTCTGGAGAATCCTTTTGCTTATAAACAAATTCAGATTATGGCAGTGATACTAGTCCACTGTATTTTATTGTAATGTACAATTAATAGAATTTATAATCAGAAAACATTTTTTTCCCCTCTAATTTCTTTTCTCCTTCTACTCTCTGGGCCTTTTGGTGGAAATATCTTCCTCTGTCACTGTGGCTGCCAACAAGTCACTCCTCATATTACTTTCTTTACCTATAAATGAGGATTACATCCCACCTTCCAACATCACAGAAATGGTGTGAAAATAAACAAAATAAACTGCATTTGAATATGAACTACAGGAACTATGTGACTTCCTTAAGATGCATTAAAGTATATTTTTAGTATACAACTGCAATTCTAATATTTTCTTCAAATATAATAATAATTGCCATATTTCTTGGGATAGATTCAAAAATAATTTCCCTTTCTTCCTTGCTAGAACTATCCAGTTCATTCCTGGACTAATGAATCACAAGGAAAATGTCTTATCAATAGTTAGAGTCCATATATAGACATGGGACAATGAGCAAGGGAGAGGCAAATCCATCATAAAGGAAAGTTGTGACAAACGTTCAAAATGATCCTCTACAGAGAAAATAGTTATTTACAACCTAGACAAAAGTAAGCAGCATCAATTTCAACAAATCAGATAAAAGATAAAGCAAACTCTCTCTTTTTCTTTATAAGCAAGTAAAAACTGGCAACAGAGGTGGTGAAATAAATATGTAATTCTCTTAGTTTCTGGATTATCCTCTTGATAAACTTTAAAAAAGAGTTATTCTGTTCACTCCTCCCCCATACCTTTTTATAGCTTAAGTTTTTAAGCTCTGAGCAGCTTGGATATAATTTGCATGAAGCTGTCATGGTCACACATCACTCTGTCCTTGGGGAAGGTAATAACAGACTGTGTCATCCAACAACATCTGATGAGAAGTTCAGAAAATGAAGTTGGTGAAGGTATCATTGACTTGTTCGTCAAGGTCCAAGGGGTCAGAGAACAAGTAAGGAAAACATATCCACAGACAAGTCCACTGCAGGTTTTTAGATTTCAGTGGAGATGGCCCCAGTTCCCACCTGGACGTCTTGGGTCTGGGTCTCAATTAACGATGCAATAGTAGACTGTCACACTATTTCTTTTTCAGTTTCCTCATCTGTAGAATAGATTAACATCTACTCTCTCTTTCCCTTGAGGTTATTTTGAGGTGCAAATGAAGTCATATATATGGAATACTCACACAAATGTTATTTTAATTTGTTTTTGTGTGTGTGTGTCTGCCTTGTAAACAATGTTGCGTACCTAGCAAAATGCTTGGCACATGCTGTTTGTAAAATGTTTGTTGAATATTTGTTGAATCAAAATGAAACTTAACTTTGAAAAATCACAGTTTAATATTACAATTAATAGATTAAAATATATCAAGATGTAACTTTTTTTCTTTCACTCTTGCCATCTCCTCTCTTTGGCATCTTTCAGCTCTATGCCCATCATTAAAGTGCTAAAAACTGTCATTTATGTTCTCCTCGTTTCTTCCCTTCTGAGGGAGGAGCCAAAGCATTTCCCTCCCCTTTCTGGCATCAGCAATTTCTCCCTCCTTTTATATTTCTTTCTTTCTAGCATTTTAAGCTTTAGCACAGCCTTTCTATTTTTGTAGGAACCACTCATCACAATGTTTCCAGCTATCACTGAATCCCTTTTCCTCCCTGAGAAGGAAACGTCAATCAAGCTGTTTATTGTACTATTTAAAACAAATACTTCCATGTCCTCTCCACTAACTCCTTCCTAATGCTTTGCAATTTTACTTCCATTATTACACTCTTTCACAACTGTCCTGTGTAAGGCCACCAGTGAATTCCTTCTGGACAAATGCCACTTTCTAGCCTCCCTTTACTGGCTCTTTCTACTGTGCTTTACTTCATCAGTTTCCCTTTCTGCTTGTTACTCTTTTCTCACTTGATGCTTTTTTTTTTTTTTTTTTTTTTTTTTTTTGTAATTGAAGTAGATTTGCATTGATTTCCCCTTTGGTAAAGATTGTTTTCCCTGTCTGTGAGTCTGTTTTTCTTTTGTAAATAAATTCATTTGTATCATTTTTTTTTAGATTACACACATAAGTGATATCATATGATATTTGTTTTTCTCTGTCTGAATTACTTCACTTAATATGATAATCTCTAGGTCCATCCATGTAACTGTAAATGACATTATTTCATTCTTTTTTATGGCTGAGTAATATTCCATTGCATATATACACCACATCTTCTTTGTCCATGTCTTGGCTATTGTATATAGTGTTTCTGTGAATACTGAGGTGCATGTATCTTTTCAAATTAGAGTTTTCTCCAGATATATGCCCAGGAGTGAGATTGCTGGATCACATGGTAACTCTACTTTTAGTTTTTTAAGGAAACTTCAAATACTGGCTGCACCAATTTACATTCTCACCAACAATATAGAAGGGTTCCTTTTTCTCCACACCATTTCCAGCATTTATTATTTGTAGACTTTTTGATGATGACCATTCTGACTGGTATGAGGTGATACTTCACTGTAGTTTTGATTTGTATTTCTCTAATAATTAGCAATATTGAACACCTTTTCATGCACCTGTTGGCCATCTGGATGTCTTCTTTGGAGAAATGTCTATTTAGGTCTTCTGTCCATTTTTTGATTGTTTGTTTGTTTGCTTTCTTCATATTGAGCTATATGAGCTCTTTGTATATTTTGAAAGGTAATCTCTTAACAGTTGCATCATTTACAAATGTTTTCTCCCATTCCATAGGCTGTCTTTTCATTTTGTTTATGGTTTCCTTTTCTGTGTAAAAGCTTTTAAGTTTAATTAGGTACCATTTTTTAATTTTTGTTTTTATTTCATTACTCTAGGAGATAGATAAAAAAAATTATTGCTGCAATTTATGTTCAAGAGTCTTCTGCCTATACTTTCCTCTAGGAGTCTTACAGTACCTGATCTTAAATTTAGGTCTTTAATCCTTTCTGAGTTTATTTTTGTATTTGGTGTTAGAGAATGTTCTATTTTCATTCTTTTACATGTAGCTGTCTGGTTTTCCCAGCACCACTTACTGATTAGGCTATCTTTTCTCCATTGTATATTCTTACCTCCTTTGTCAGAGATTAATTGACCATAACTGTGTGGGTTTATTTCTGGTCTTTCTATCCAGTTCCATTGATCTATGTGTCTGTTTTTGTCCTGGTGCCATACTGTTTTGATTACTGTAGGTCTGTGGAATAGTCTGAAGTCAGGGAGCCCAATACCTCCAGCTCCATTCTTCTTTCTCAAGACTGCTTTGGCTATTCAGGGTCTTTTGTGTTTCCACACAGATCTAAAAAATTTTTGTTCTAATTCTGTGAAAAATGCCATTGGTAATTTGATAGGCATTGTATTGATTGTCTTAGGTAACTGAAAGTTACTTCATAATTTATATGTAGGAAGAACAGCAAAATTGCTCTCAATACTATTTGAGCAGCTCTATAACTTAGGAGATGAGTAATTAATAAATAAAAGCATTTTCCCCTTCCAGGCGTCTACAATGTGTTAGGCTGGGTAGTTGTAAAGATCAGGGTAGGACATCACTCATAAATTTGTGTAGCTGAGATGATTCCATGAGACATGTCCTAGGGTATCTATGTTATTGATTATATGTAATCAATATTGTAATATAAAATTATTATTATACATATATATGTATAAAATTTTAGAAAATCTTTGGTGATCTCTGACAGCATATTACATAACCATTAATGTAAAAAGCTTTTAAGTTTAATTAGGTACCATTTTTTAATTTTTGTTTTTATTTCATTACTCTAGGAGATAGATAAAAAAAATTATTGCTGCAATTTATGTTCAAGAGTCTTCTGCCTATACTTTCCTCTAGGAGTCTTACAGTACCTGATCTTAAATTGGAGAATCATTCCATATAGTTCTATTTTTAAGATTTCTTGACCCACTTCTGTTTGGTTCCTCAGAAAATCATGACATCTTTGATATGAGTGATACTTATTTACGTATTATGACCATCTGTTCTTGTTCACCTAATAAATGCCAGTTTCCTGGCAGTGATGCAGGAACTAGTTTTAGAAAGATACTGATACATGCTAAAATTTTAAAAAATTTACTTTAAAGCCTGAAATTCTTTACTATGATAAATTTTCTTTTTAACATTTCTATGTTGGTGCTCACCAGTGAGGTGTGATTATTTAGCGCCAAGAAAAAATTGAAGGGGGCATGTCTATTGCTGCTTCATGAAGAGGACTTCTACGTGAAGATTAGGCATTATTATTTTATTATTTACAAATTTCCTCCTACTCAAGATCAGAATAGCCTGGCTGTAGGCAATTAAGATGATTAAATCTCTCAGGCACCCTCAGCTGTAGTACACACGTGTGAATCTTGCCACTGGAATTCTTACTGTAGCAATTTTACAGAAGTTTCTACAGAATCTAGGACTTTCATGAATTTGGTTGGACAAAGTATTCATGTTAGACTTTGGAATTCTTGGTTTAGAATTCTTTGGTTTTTAACAACTCTACCTTGGTTGTAACTATTTGATGTTTTCTTGAATATGAATTTCGATTCTCAAAATTTGGCCCATGAAACACCAATTAACTGATAATCAAGGCTCTCTTAATGGAGAAAAAAACCCAAATCAATAAACACAATTATTTTCTCTGTTTCTTATGGGTCAATGACAATTCAAGCAATTCCACAGGCTTTTTTAAAAACATACTCTTACCTATTATTTAGTAAACTATAAAGTTACTAAAATTTCACATTAATAGTACTTATTGAGAATTTGATTCAGAATTATATGAAGACATCTTCTGGTGCATCATACATGCAATGCTGCAATTTTTTTTTTGTATGTGCACACATAAAAAGTTGGAGTTTCTGCAAATAGCAGAAAAGACAGCTTCCTTGAGTTGTTCATGTCTCCTAATAGTTGGTTTTTTTCTTTTTTCAATTACTTAATAATAAAATACAGCTTTATTATAATTACTGTATTTTGGTGGGAGTTGTCTGGTTAACTCTAGAATGCATATTTTAATCAATAATATTTTGTATCTACATCTGGATTTTAAGATATGTATGAGTTTGAGTGCAGAGATGAATAAATAATATCCCAGTTGCTAAGACAGATGCATGCATAATCTTCTACCCTTCATACATGATTGTAGACTGGTAACTTGTTAACACCAAACCCTAGTCACCTGGATATTGCAAACAGGTGAGTAGTGGGCTGTAGTGTCTTTTGCACCTCTTAAGTTGGTCTAAATATAATAAGAACTACTGATCCAAATAATTTATTATAATAACTTGTATTGTTATGTCAAATCATTATTGCATACTTGGTTTAAGATGCTTCTTTTCATTTTATACTAACCTTTTTTCTCCATACCACAGATGAACAGTTAGAGCTATAGACACAACCAACATGGAATAATTTTGCTGTTATTAAGCTTACATATTGCTAGGTTTTCATTTAACATCACATTAAAGCAAAATTTGCTATAATTGGTAGTCCAGGAGCATAATGTGTGCCTTGGCCACATTACTGCTATTTTCCATCTTACATTAAACAATATTCCCTGTTTGACTGGGTATGGGACCATGCTAGCGTCTGGGTGTAGCTCAGATCAGACAATCTGGAGTAACATAACCTCCACATGGCTAAGATACTTGGTAAGGCTAAACATTGCTTGCAAGTGGGCCATAATGTAAATTCCTTTGTTGTTTGGCTGAATTACCCTGAAATTATAGCCTGCAATTCCCTGCTCTGTGTTGTAAGTAAACCATATTGTGTTTGCATTTATCTTTTAGTTTCTACATAATTTTAATATTAATAAATCATAAACCACAAATCACATTAAAATAATAGCACTGGGAATGACCTTGAGGACCATTTAATTGTTTATTTCTCAAACTAGGATTCATCATCTTGTCTGGTACAATGAGGAGCTTGGGTTACTCAAAGGTACAGTATTTTTGAAATGTATTATAAGATATGGTCCATAATAAATATATTTTTTTAATCAGTGGGAATTTAAGACATTATTTTGGAGTTAAACACTACTTTTATATCCTGTTACATGGAAAATTTACATAATTTTTTGACTAGTATATGAGATTTCAGAAACATTCCTGTGTGCAGTGGATTGTGTTAGCTTTCTATTGTTATCCTAACAAATAATCACAAATACGGTGACTTAAAACACCACTCATTTAGTATCTCAGAGTTCTGTAGGTCAGAAGTCCAGAGTAGCTATACTTGTTTCTCTGCTCCGAGTTTCATAAAGTTAAAACCAAGGCGTTGGGTGGCTGAGCTCTTGTCAGGAGGCTCTGGAACAAATCTGGTCATGGGTGGAATTCCTTTATTTTTAATTGTAGAGCTGGGGTCCTCCTTGCTGAATGTCAGCCAAGGGCTAGTCTTTGCTTCTACATGCTATCTGTATGCTACATGTATCTGCATGCTCTTCCATGTACTCCTGGCCCAGCCTCAAGCAAAGGTCGGTCAAATCCTCCCCACAGCTGGAATCTTCCTGACTTCCCTTCTGCGACGTCTCACTTGCTTCTTCCCGCTCTAGCTGCTGAAAGTTCCAAGAGCTTTTCAGGGCTCATGTGACTAATTTGGCCCATCTGGGTAATGCAGGCTATTCACCCTGTCTTAAGGTTCCTAACCTCAGTTACATATGTAAAGCCCTTTGTCATGAAAAGTAACATACTCATAGGTTCCATCTTTGGAAACTCATTATTTGGCTTACCACAGATACACTCTTAGGCCCTTGGGACAAAGCATGAGAGGCACTAATATTTTAATCTTCAGGATGAGGGAAGTCAGGACCAGAGAAAGTGAAGTGACATGCTAGAGTTTATACAACTAATTAATTATAGTTTTTCAGCTAGAATCTTATAATCCTGAATTCCAGTAAAATGATCTTTTGTACCGAAGCAAGCTATCACGCAACTTAATAAAACATTGTCTATGTAATATCGTATTTAGACTTTGCCCCTATAATGAATGCCAAATGGAGAATCAAAAAAGTTAGTAAAATAGCTGCACTTTGTAAATATTCAAATACTTGTATTCAATTATTTAAAGACAGCATTAGGATATTTAATTCCTTTTTCTCACTTATTCCTCCAGATTTTTGACACTGTTTTGATCCAATCTGAGCCTAGGAGTTTACTAAAGTGAGCCATAATCTCTAAAGGAGAGGTTCAATTGGTATTATCTGAAGAGAAATGTCCAATGTAGAGCCTCTGTGATTCACTGAAAGTTCAATGTTGATACTTATCAAACTATGCACACACAAAAAATCTCTGTAGCAGTTATTTATCTTATCTTATAAATGCTATTGTTCAGCTGTGGCATGCTATCTCATACTTCACATGTGTAGCAGTACACGTAGGTGAATCTATAAAACTTTATACTGGTACATCAAATTAACCTGTACCACTGTGCTTAAGTGAAGCATGCTTTGAATTTTTCAATAATTCTTTAGTGTATGGAAGGAAATCAGGTCACTACAGGGACTCTTTGGGGAGACAAAGGAGATGTTCAATTCCTGAAGGAAACAAGTTTGCCTCAAAGGGCTTTAACAAAATAAAGGTAAACTGACTCTCTCCTTTTTCTTATTCTTCTCCCCTTAGGCTTTTCTCCTTTCTCCTGTTGGTACCTTGGTTCTGCTCTGCTTGCTTTGATTTTTTTTTTTAAAGCCCCTGCTTTCTCTCCTAATTCTTACATGGAATCAACAATGAGACTGATTAATTAGAAACGTATATAGAGCATGGATGTTTAAACCCTCCTATGGCAGAGACTGTGATCACCAAGTATTCCAACTGCCCTCTTACCTCCCGGTTTTACTTTCTTTTAGATCAGGGCTGTATGACTAGGTCTATTCAATAGACTGTGAGTAGAAGTGAAATTTGTTAACTTGCAGGTCAATGCAGTTAAGAACCAATACACTCCTCCATCTCTTTCTTCCTCTTCTATGGTGATTGCAATGCCCATAAGTTCTGGACAGTGAAATTATAACATAGAATAATTGTAACCCCTAATGGATTTTAAGTGGACAAAAACAAAAATAAGACTTTTGTATTAAACCTCTGAGATTTTTGCATTTAGTCTAGCCTTTCATGACCAATTCAGAAATTGTTAACAGAAGTGGGGGGCTGCCATCACAAAAATCTAAAACAGGTTCTATTAACAATCAAGAGACAGATATTGGAGGCTGGAAAAAATGGTAATCTTTGTTCTACAGCGACAAAGCATTTGATAAAACCATCATCCTTGTAGTTTCAGAAGCAGACTATGCAAGTGTCCAAGGCAAGGTACTGGAAAAGAAAACATCAGAGCATTTTGGTTACTGTTGAGTACGTGTGGTGAGGTTTTCTAAGGAGTTGGCTCACAAGAGAATTGTTCTGTTTGTAGCAGGAATGAAAGGAAATACAGGGTTCAGAAATGTTGGCTTTGCAGGGTTGGAAAAGCCTATTGGTCCTAGAACCCAATCAGTAAAAAGCGATATTAATAAAGGTTTTGAGGATCAAATGTCCAATAAATGCTACCAGCTAGATAAAATAACTAGGATCAAAAATCAAAATAACGTTGAGCCTTTCCAATCCATTATAAAAGCCTTATAATAAATTTGCATGGAGACAGATGGTAACTAGATTTATTATGGTGACCAATTCAAAATGTATATAAAATTGAATTACTATGATGTACACCTGAAACTAATAGATTATATGTCAATTATGTGTCAGTAAAAAAATGTATACTTGAATCAA
This sequence comes from Camelus dromedarius, assembly GCF_036321535.1. NCBI lineage: Eukaryota > Metazoa > Chordata > Mammalia > Artiodactyla > Camelidae > Camelus > Camelus dromedarius. Next base: position 22,352,859 of record NC_087450.1, read on the forward strand.
GAAGTCTACATGTCAGACACTTGAAGCAGCAGAGACTTTCTCTTGCTGGCTCTGAAGAAGGGTATTGCTCTGAGTTCTACAGATGCAAGGAGACTAATTCTACCAATGCCATGTGAGCTTGGAAGAGTCCCCCAACATCAGATGAGACCACATGCCCAGATGATACCTTGACTGCAGCTTTGTGAGACACTGAACAAACAATCCAGCTAAACCATGTCCAGGCTCCTGACCCATGGAAAATATGAGACAAATAGCTATTTGGGGATTTTTAACAGCTTTACTGAGATACAATTTACATACTATAAAGTTATGGGAGTACTTTTAAGCTTTTAAGAGTGTGGTAATTTGTTGCAGAGCAGTAGAAAACTAATACATTATCTTTCCAAAAAATGGCTGCTTCAAGTTTCTGACATGTAGACTTCTTGATTCAAGTTATACATTTTCTATTGACATGTAATTGACATGTAATCTATTAGTTTCAGGTGTACATCACAGTAATTCAATTTTATATACATTTTGAATTGGTCACAATAAATCTTGTTACCATCTGTCTCCATGCAAATTCATTATATTATTAACTGTATTCTCTGTGCTGTTTTATACATTCCCATGACATTTTGTAATTGGGGGTTTGTACCTCTTCATCCACTCTACCTCTTTTGCCTGTCCCCTGACCCCCTTCCCCTCTGGCAATTACCAGTTTGTATCTATTAGTCTGTTTCAATTTCAATCTGTTTTTTTGTTTGTTTTTAGATTTCACATACAAATGAAAGCATATGTAAAATTTTTTTCTCTGTCTGACTTATTTCTCTTAGTATAATACCTTCTAGATTCATCCATGTTGTTACAAAATGGTAAGATTTTATTCTTTATTATGGCTGAGTAATATCCCATTGCGTATATATACACCACATCATCTTTATCCATTCATCTGTTGGTGGATACTTAGGTTGCTTCTATATCTTGGCTATTGTAAATAGTACTACTATGAACATTGGGGTGCAGGTATCTTTTCAAATTAATGGGTTTGGGGGGAAGCCAAATACTCAGAAGTGGAATTGGTAGATCATATGGAGGTTCTATTTTTAATTTTTTGAGGAACCTCCATAGTGTTTTCCGTAGTAATTGCTCAAGTTTATATTTTCACCAACAGGTCACGCAGGTTCCCCCTTTTCCACATCCTCACTAACATTTGTTATTTTTTGTCTTTTGGTAATTGCCATTCTGACAGGTGTGAGATGATATCTCTCTGTGATTCTGATATGCATTTCTTTGATGATTAGTAATATTGAATATCATTTCCTGTGCCTTCTTTGGAAAAATGTCTGTTCAGGTCCTCTGCCTATTTTTTAATCAGGTTGTTTTTCTTTTTGATATTAAGTAGTATAAGCTCTTTATATATTTTGGATATTAACCCTTTATTAGCTTAAATTTATCAAGACTTGTTTTGAGGCCTATCATGTAATCTATCCTGGAGAATATTCCATTTGCACTTGAAAAGAATATGTATTCTGCAGTTTATGGATGGAATGTGTTTTTTATATATATATGTATATGTGTATATGTATATGTATATGTATATGTATATATACACACACACACAGACACACACACATACATATGCCATTTAAAATCTCCTGTATTTTTGTATTACTGTCAAATTCTACCTTTATGTCTGTTAATATTTGCTTTGTATATTTAGATGATCCTATGTTGGGTGCATAAAAATTTACAAATGGTTTGTCTTCATGTTGGACTGATCCTTTCATCATTATATAATGCCTTTCTTTGGCTTTTGTTACACTCTTTGTTGTAAAGTTTACTTTATGATATAAGTATTGGTATCTCAACTTTTTTTTTCATTTCTATTTGCATGGAATATCTTTTTCCATCTTTTGACTTTCAGTCTGTGTGTATCTATAAATCTGAAATGAGTCTCTTATAGGCACATATACATGGGTCTTGTTTTTTTACCCATTCAGCCACCCTATGTCTTTTGATTGGGGAATTTAGTCCATTTACATTTAAATTAATTATTGAAGGTCCATACTTATGGCCATTTTGGAAATGTTTGCTGGTTTTTGTTTTTTGGTTTTTTTTTTTGTTTGTTTTGTTTTGTTTTGTTTTGTTTTTGTAGGTCCTCTCTATTCCTTTATTCTTTTGTTCTCTTCCCTTGTGGTCTGATGATTTTTCTCAGTGTTATGTTTGGATTCTTTTTTGTATGTCTATTACAGGTTTTTGGTTTGTGATACCATGGGGTTCATTTACAAGGATCTAAATATAGTCCATTTTAAGTTGATAGTTGCCCAAGTACAAAAGCATTCTAAAAGCACTCATTTTTATCCCCCAGCACACAAGTTTTATGTTTTTTACATCATATTTTACATCTTTTTACTTTATGTATCCCTCAACTACTTATTATAGTTATAGTTGATTTTACTACTTTTTTCTTCTAACCTTCACATTAGCTTTATAAGTGGTTGATCCACTACCTTTACCATATATTTTCATTTTCCAGTGAGATTTGTTCTTTCATATGTGTACTTATTTCTAGCTATGACCTTTTCTTTTTCACTTTAAAGAAGTACATTTAACATTTTTTGTAAGGTCAGTTTAGAGGTGAAGGATTCCTTCAGCTTTTGCTCACCAGGGAAAATCTACCTCTCCTTCAATTCTGATGATAATCTTGCTAGGTAGAGTATTTTTGGTTGCTAATTTTTTTCCTTTCAAAACTTTGAATATATTATGCCACTCACTTCTGGCCTACAAAGTTTCTGCTGAAATATCCACTGATAGTCTTATGGGGGTTGTCTTATATGTAACTTGTTATTTTCCTCTTGCTGTTTTTAGAATTCTCTCTTTAACCCTTGATTTTAATTATAATGTGTCTTGGTGTGCATCTCTTTGGGTTCATCCTGTTTGGGACTCTAATTCCTGGAACTGAATGTGTTTCTTTTTCCATGTTAAGGAAGTTTTGAGCCATTATTTCTTCAAATAAGTTTTCTGTCTCTCTCCCTCTCTTCTCTTTCTGGGACCCTTGCAATATGAATTAAGATGCTTGATGTGGTCGCAGGAACCCCTGGAATTATCCTCATTAAAAAAAATTTTTTTTTTCTTTTTGCTGCTCTGAATTGGTGATTTCCACTATCCTCTCTTCCAGGTTGCTGATTTGTTCTTCTGTATCATTTAATCTACCGTTGATTCCATATAGTGTATTTTTTTTCAGTTATTGTATTCTTCAGCTCTGATTGGTTCTTTCTTATATCTTCTATCTCTTTGTTGATGTTCTCACTGTATTTATTTATTTTCCCAAGTTCAGTGAGCATCAAAGTTTTTTCCTAAGGTTTTGTCATATTCTTTTATTTGGAACATATTTCTCTGTTTCCTCATTTTGCTTAGCTTTCTGTGTTTGTTTCCACACATTAGGCAAAACTGCTACCTCTCTCAGTTTTGAAGGAGTGGCCTCATTTAGGTGATAATCCTTCTTTTTCAGCCCTACCCTAGCTCTATGTTGTCTCTTGAATCTTTGTAGTGGTCTATATTGCCTGATTTATTCTTGATATGCCCCTGATGTTGAGGGTGTACTGAGACCTGTCAGAAATGCCAGCCCCCATCACAACCAGGGCTGGGGGATCAAGGGGTATACCCTCTGTGGACTGTGTGCCTTACTGACTTTTGCTAGGCATCTAGTGAGTGTAGGGTGTGGGGCTTGCTGTCTTGCTTCACAAAGGTAATAGAAAAATGACTGTGTGCACCCATGGGCTTTGTCAATGCAGCAGTAGAGTGCCTTGTTTGTGCATGCGTGTTGGCATAGGCCTGGAGCTGGAGAATGGCCATGACTTTTCTTACGCACCAGCTGCAGCCAGAGGGTGAGAGAGTTAAACTCCTTCTAAAGGCTCAACTGATTAGGTCAGACTCACCCAGGTTAATCTTCTATTTGATTAACACAAAGTCAATTTATTAGGGACTATAATCATAACTATAAAAATTCCTTGACCTTTACCATGCAACATAACTTAATCTCAGAAGTGACGTCCATGATAGTCATATTTAGACATCTCATTCACACTCAAGGGGAGGATATTATCCAGGACCTTTACACAGGGTAGTATCTTGGAGGCCATATTGGAATTCTGCTTACCATAGGGAGAGACAGAGAGAGATAGATGAGACAAAGAGAGAAAGAGGAAGCTATAGAGATTACAAAGTTAGGAAATAAAGTAAATCTGAGAACAGTATCTTAAAAATAGATTTGAGTATTAAACTGGCAGGCATCTAATACTAGAACAGAAAGATTACAAGCCTGGTAAATTTTTAAGAGAAATGTATTGCCAATAAAATCTTGACCTCAGATTTTAAAAGCCTTTGACTATTTGAAATTTAAAACAACCTCTGGGCCCATATCTTATGGAAGCAAGAGGTGGGCTGGAAATCAGCATGGCTACCAAGGAGGCCCCCTTCCTGTATGATTATTAAAGAGGTAGTCAAGGAAAATAATGGGGAGAACCTTATGCAGGTAGCCTGAGGGGCCACAGAGAACAACAGGCAAAGAATTTCCTTTCAGAGTAGAATCAGGGTCTAGTCAAATAACCTCCCTACTGCCAGGACAGGAGGCCTCTAGATTAGTGACTGCTGTGTGTTCCCCATTTAATATGGGCTGAATTGTGTAGGCCACCAAATTCATATGTTGAAGCACTAAGCCCCAGTACTTTAGAATGCGACTATGTTTGGAGACAGGGCCTTTAAAGAGGTAATTAATTTAGACTGAAACCATTAGAGTGGGCCCTCATCCAATTTGACTAGTGTCCTTATAAGAAGAGGTTTGAACACAGAGACACCAAGGATGTTTACACACAGACATAGTATAAAGGCCAGGTGAGGACATAATAAAAAGGTGGCTGAACGTAAGCCAAGGAGAGGGGTCTGACACCTTGGTCTTAGGTTTGTAGCCTCCAGTACTGTGAGAAAATTACTTTCCATTGTTTAAACCAGCCAGTTAGTAGTATTTTATTGTGGCAGCCCTAACAAAATAGCACACCATTCTTCTATTTTGAATTGTTTATCTTGTTACTGTTCCTACTTTCCTGTGTTGGTGGTGGGGTGGTGCAGTGAGGGCTTGGATAATAAAGGGTTTTAAAATTTATTTTTTTCCTTTTAGTACATATGTCTCTAGACAAATGAAAACCAAGTCTGGACCAGATGGAGAATCCTGGTTCTCCTGAACTTTGAATTGGATGCAGTGACTTCATGGGACTTTGGAATGTCTTCCTTGGAGAGGCATTGAATGTATTTTTTATTTAGGAAGAAGGAAGAAAATGGATATTGGGTGACAGGAAGTGTGGATTGTAGCAGTGACAATTAAACTTAAATTTCTGATGTGCTTCTACATTTCTTAGCCAAAATTTCTTTGCTCTGAGAGGTCTTTATACTCTTCTCAAACACTCGTTCTCCCTTTTCAGATGAGAGAATTAGACATTCCTGCCCAGTGCCATGGGGCATGCAGTGATTTTTTCCAGAGGAGTCTACATCTCTGTCCCTGCCTCTAGCTTTGAACAATGAAATATGAGTAGAAATCATAATATAAATTTTGAGCAGAAGCTTAGGAGCCATGTATTGTTTCCATTCATTGGTCAGAATCTATGAAGAGAACTAGGATGAAGGAAAGATAATTCCAGGAAGGTGAATGACACGAGCAGGATTTGGCATATAGAACTCAGCATACGTTACAGAACTGATTGGCAGGATATAGTAATTATGTTGGGTTAGGGGAGTTTATACACACACACACTGTATATACATATATACACACCATGTATATATTATGCATATATATATAAGTACATATATATGCACACACATATACAAACATATTATTTTCCAGAAGAGTGGCTATTATGTACCAGACCTTATACTGGTAAATATGATGACAGTTCATAGGCTCTAGCCTAAGCAAAACATCATAGTCAGAGTGCAACCAATGGACTTACTGGGGGAAATCTCAAAGTTGAAAGTTTGAGGAGCCACATGCATACTTATATTATGGGTTTGCTTATAATTCAGGATATAAAGAGTATCCAAGAGAAATTATAGTCAATACAATATTTTTCAAAGTAGAAATTATGGGTCTTTGGTTTTTTTTTTTTTTTTTTTTTTTTTTTTTGCTTTACTTAATATTTCTTGGCTTTTAAATTTGATACATGAGTTGGTGAAGTCATATTATGCTGCTAAGAAATGCTTTTCCATATAAATACTGATCAGGCATTTCCGGCATATGCCTGCTATCACTGATGAGTTGGGTGATCTTAAGCAAGTTACTGAACCCTTGCTGAGCCTCAGTTTCCTCACGTGTAAACTGGCTTTAGCAAAAGAGCCTAATTCACAGGAGTTTTGCTGGAAATACATTTGCTAGAATAAATGCATGAAAAACACTGAACACAGTACCTGGTACCTGGTGGGCATGGTGACCTCCCCTCCTCCCTTCCTCTTCTTCCTCCTTCATCTTTGAAAAAAGGAACAGGGAAGAGGTAACTTGTTTGCTGTTTTACTTGTTTACCTAATGCATGGATTAATGAATTAAAGTGTATCCTTTTCAAACACCTGTTAATACAAATACTCTTAAAAGCATTCACGAATTTCTTTGCTTTACGTTCTTTGCTTACCTATGGCTAATGTGCTGTGCCTACTGTATGTTACCCACCATCCTCCACACATGTGCGTGCGCGCGCACACACACACACACACACACACACACGATACTTTCCCTAGTGTTAACTGTCGGAATAAGGGGTATACTACTGAGTAGGAAAGGAAAGGAAACCTGGAGTCAAGGACCCCACACATGACTCTTGCTGTAAACACCTCCATGAGACATTTGCAGAAGGATGATTAAGAAGGAAGACATGAATGTTGACATTGGCAAACATCACCCATTAACTTTACATACGTTGGTATTGTGCAAACTCATAACAGCTTTTTTAATTTTGTTTTTTCATTTAGAGCAGGTGTCAGCAAACTATAGCCCACAAGTCAATCTGGCCCATTGCCTCTTTTTGTAAATAAAATTTTATTGAACACAGCCACCCCACTTCATTTCCGTATTGTCTACAGTTGCTTTTTGCTACAATAGCAGAGTTGAGTTGTTGCCACCATCTGGCCCCCCACGCCCACAAATGTTTACTACCTGGCTTTTTACAGGAAAAGTTTGCCAACCCCTGGTTTGGAGGAGTGACCCAGTACACGTAGAAAATTATTATTTCTTTAACCTCTACGGCTTGGTGAGAAGATAGTCTGGAGGGAGGAAAGAGCTCGCTCTGTTGCTTTCTTCCCTTTTGTTGTCTGGTGGTCTCAAGCTTATCATCCCCTTGGACTTTAAACAACCAGCTTCTAAATCACAGTATGATATGCTTGTCTTTCATTATACTTAACAAAGGACAATGTGTCTAAGGCAAAATGTGTCCTTATGAAAAGGCCAGACATTCTGTGATCATTACATAATCATGTCACAACTTCTGGGGGCTCTTTCTAGAGCCTCAGGAGTGCAGTAAGACTTTCCCTATCTTGATTTTGAAACAGACCTCCTCACTCTTAGATCTAAAATCTATACCTGTGACTGTAAACTTTCCTCCTACAGTTGGCTGGTATGAGGATTGACAAACATAGTGTGCTATTTACCATAAAGTTAGCAAGTAATGAAATCCTATTGGATACTCTTGCCTGAAATTTTGCTGCTGAGATTCATGCCTAGTGGTGTGGTCTGCTGGACTGATCACATTTTGTATGCCCTCTTGGATATTTAATGATAAATAACAGGCCAGTGAGATATATTCACGCATTCAGTTGTATAGTTTCAGAATGACTAGCTATTACATGCAGTGGGATTATGAAAATGGATTTGGATTTGTTTCAGTTTATCAAAAGCTGTGAGCTGTCCTTGAAACATGGTGGATTTTAATTGCTTATAATGCTTATCTAAAATTGTCCTATGGAAGTGATTTGATAGTTTCCCTTTTTCATGCAAGTAACCGTTTTATCTATACATATATACACATAGGTAAGGGGGGAAAACCTACAGAACTGTCAGAAGGGTCACATCCCACTTTACGAACCCTCAAATAATGGATCTGGGAGAGGTCTGAGCCAGAGCCTGTTACTGACCGTGAAGACATTCTGCGTCAGTTGAGTGTGAACTGAGGTACCATTTTCCCTCTCATCCTGGCACTGGCATAGTATTGAATTAGAACCTTTGATTTGATTGATATGTCTCAATAGCAGGACATTGAGACATTTATGTCATAAAACCAAAATGAAATATGTTATATCACTGAACACAGCCCTGCAAGGTACAGTAGTTAAAATCAAATGCAGTTAGCATCAATTTTACAGTTATTTAAAAAGCAGACACACAGGCACACACGTACACACAGGCACACACATGCACACATACACATAAACCTGCCATAGAAAGGGCCCCCCCTTTTTGTTTCAGAGTGACATTTAGTAAAAACATAAAGTTTACCTAAAGAAGCTGAGGTGGCAGCTTTAAATGCAATAAACAGGGACCTACTTACATATGCAAAAGAGGCACTCACAGGTGCAAGAAAGGTAATTGCTGGTGCAAAATATGCCATTACCTGTTTTACATGCACAACTGCCTGATTTGTAAGGGCAACTAGCTGATTTTTGTCTTCCTCTGCATAATTTTTATGCACAAATTAGTTGCATTAGAAAATTTGGCACCAATATCTCTCTGTTCTTGGAACTAAAATATATTATGTATAGAAGACAATAGAAGCTTTACAGTCACTCAGTAAAATGCATGTGTTGCCTTTTTTTATTTGTAAAAACTAAAATATGGAAAAGCTCTTCTGGAATCTTATTTTTCTTCCCCTGATAACAAGTTTGTTTTTTTTTTTTTTTAAGTACAGTGTGTTTCATTAGTGCTTTAAAATCTGCTGAAACCAGGCAGCGACTTGCCTGCCTATTAGTTTAACTGAAGGCCCATCACAGTAGTGCATTATGCATTGTCTTGGGAACAATTAAGACATGCCATCCCCACAAAGCAGTTTTTAAGTGGGCAAAACACATTTAATAGTAGGGTTTGTGGCACCCAGAGTGGAAATACAATGAAAACTACAAGGAATATGTACTCTACCCTAACATGGAACAGATCCCTTATAATTCACATGTACACTCTTGGGGATATGGTACCCCGTGTGTACATTCTAACTGTTGCTAATGAAATGTTTATCATCTATGGCAGCCTAAGCAGAAGAGTGTAATCTATGGCCAGTTAAAGGGCACCATTAACAACAGTAATAATGCAAATTTAATATGCACATAATTATTGATCTCTTTAGTAAAAAGGCTTATGAATAATATTCATATTTAGGCTAGGTGCTAAAATATCCTGGGAATCAGGCATCAACAGCTTAGAATTGATAGATTTAGACAGGTCAAGCAATGTCAGTCTAACAGCATCTAATCGATACAGACAAATGTGTCAGAAAGGTGGTTTGAGAAATACCTTTATAATGTGTAAAAAAGACCAGCTTCAGTATTCCCTTTCCTTTCTTAATATGATACACATATGTTTCTAAAGCAAGAGTGTTTTTTATTATTTCTATGCAGCACTCATGGTAGGTCAAATTAAAACACAGTGTATGTCCAGTTCAGCCATCCTGCTTCTAATATCGGATGATCTATAAAAAAAAAACATAGTATCAAAATTTGTGCAAAACCTTTACGTCACCCTTAATTTGTTTCTCAACATTAAAATTTGGGAACTGACTATTTGAGGCCACTGACAGTTTCATTTAATATAATTACCTGATTTCTTAGTTTAGAGGACAAATTTCTTGTGATCCACAGGGTTATCCATACTTTTTGTGACATTTTAGTAATCAGATTTCTTACAGTGGAGCGAGTCTGAAGTTTCTCTAGTTAACTAGACAGGAAGAAGTTTTGTATTAAACCTGAATTTTGACTTTGAAGAGTCATTATTGCAGGGAATCAGAATCAGTATTTGGCCTTAAGAGGCATTTAGATCAGATGGCCTGGTTGTGTTTCTTTCTAAGATCTGTATAATAAATTGTATAAAATGTTATCAATACCTTTCTTGCTGGTAATTTTTATTTTGTTTTTTTTTTTTTATAAGAGCAGGCTACAGGTAAAGTCTAGGATACAAATTTAATTTCTATGTGAAATAGTGTAATTAGCTTTATTCTGTTTCATTGTGCCCTCTGAAACCTCTTGAGGGCAGAAATTTTGTCTTGTTTCTTTAATCCCAGTAACTAGTAGAGATACTTAATAATGTTCTTTCAAAGGAACTAACCATGAATGAGTGTGTGGAAAATGATATAAGAAGGAAGGGAAGAAAGAAGAAGGACTTTGTGGAAAGTTTTGGACGATATTTTTTTTTCCATTTTGTGCAAGAATATTTTTCAGTGTGAACAATGATCCAAGTGGAGTATGTTTCTGAAAGTATAAGATATCCAAATGTACTGTAAGATTTCTATTTTGAGAATAATTAGTATTTCAAGTATGAAGAAAAGGTACAATCTCAGCATCTCACTGTCAATTATAAAAGATGCAGTGAACATTTTTACTGATTAACCAGTGTGCACGTCAAAAAAGTTATCAATGGTCCATGGCCAATAAAAGAGTAAGCTATTTCTTGATAATCCAAATTAATTATTCTGACCATTTCCAAGAGATGTTCACAGACCTTTAAGAAGAATTAAATATTATTGAGTTACCCAATTTCAAGCATGTGTGAACAGAAAATATGCCATCAACTTCAATAGTTGATGAAAGATAAAATAAAATGCAACATTATTGGAACTGATATATTTATAGTTTTGCTGAAATATGTATTTACTTTCACATAATTTTATTCTTTTTCAATAAAGGCAACTCTTTGTATGCACAAATAATTATTATTTTATTTTTATGGCACTATATGACACTTTATAAAAAAAATTTGCAACCCAAATAAAATGTTATTTGTGGAGCCATGTGTCTTAATTTATTTGGAACATGTGAATATACTATATATACTTTTTATACAAAATATATATCCGGTATGGAAAATAATAAATCTGTTTCATTATACAAAGAGGCAACTGGAGATGACAGAGGAATAATAATAGCATAGAAGGAAAATGGAAGGGAAGCCCTTTACAAAACAAGAATTGATTCTGAGGGGGATCAATACATGTTTACATATAAAAATTATACCTTACTTTGGAGAATATAATGGAAGTACTGAAATCTGGAAATCATTCATGGGAAATGAAACTTCAAGAATAAAAGGCACAAAACAGAGACTTAGGTAAAGTGGTGCAAAGCTGTTTTTGAAAATATTGATCATGAGCCAATAAAACTAAGAGAATTGGGTCCAAACATCCACACTCTGTTAGGACACAAGTTGCTTTCTCCTCTGCTGTTCCCTCCTCTCCTCGACTTATCTTCCAGACCCCACTGCCAGTGCAGTTTCAGGCCTCTCTCTTGCTTGTTCTCGGCTTGCTCTGCCTGCATTGCTCATGCCCTGAAGGTTCTAAAATATCATGTCCCACTTATGGCATCTTTGAATAAGGAATTGTTATTAGCAAGGAAAGTTAGCCTAACCAGGGAGCAGTCTCTGAAAGGAGAGAAAGCTGGTTCTTTTTGCAGAGTCATAAGGAAATTCGAAAGGAGAAAAGAAAGACCAGACCAAAAAAAAGAAAAGAAAAGAAAAAAGAGCTCAGAGACCCATGATCTTCAGGTTTATATACAGGCATCTCTCTTCTTGCCTCCATTAATTGGATATATTCTCCTGGGCATGTGATAATTGCTTTTTATCAGAGCTAAAGACTATCATAGAGGTTCTTTTCCAGCTACTAGATGGAGGTAATCTAAAGGAAGTGAAATCCACAAAAGTCTATAATAAATGTTAATATTCAGATAAAGTAAGAATGAGCTGTTACTATAATAAGCATCAACCTGATGATGCATTACGTGGTATCTTGTTGTCTAGAAAGGGCAGTTTCGACCACAAAAATTACCCTGGATTCCTTCCTTTTAAGTCTCCTATCACCTTGTACAAATTGCTCCTATGTACTTAATTTTTTTTAACTGAGTTAATGTTCTTCGAAGACTTTAAAAACTCTGCCTTGCTTAGGCTTCTCCTCAAAGTATGCAGTTCGGCATCTCAGTAAATATTTGTTGAGATAAAATAAATGTACTTTATCAATAAACATTCATTGAACATCTATTATAGACAAGTCAGTGTGCGCTAAAGCCTTGGGAAGAGGAGAAGAGCAACATTTAAGGTTTAAAATCTCGGTGAGTTGGAGTTGGCAAGTGTACATTAAAGAAAGAAACAATAGTAGGAGAAGCATCACCCGCTAAATGTCAGAATTGTTAGGAGGTGCAGAAGCTATCGGGGGTTAGTCACTCCTCAGGGCTGGGAAGAGTAGAGAAAGTATGGATCTCTTACATATGTCTGCTGTTGTTCCTGAAGAGGAAAACCTTGACCCCCATGTGCTGCTGTGCAGGTCTTTGAATGGGATGCAAAGCCATTGGGCCTGTTTACCTCCTGGCTTTCGTATTTCCAATAGCATTCAAAAACAGATCATGGGGAGTCCTGAGAGCCATGAAGTATCTGAGACTTCCTGTTTTTCTGATTGCAAGATTCAGTAGAGCGTTTTCAATTCTATCACTTCGGCAGTGATCCAGGTTTCTTCTCCTCATGCTAACCCTGAAAACCCTGAAGCCGTCTTTCACCCATGCTGTGTTGAAGTGCCCAAAGAGGATGGATTTTTTTTTTTTTAATCACAGCAGGGCCCCCTGCATGGAGGGAAGAACTTGAAACCAGGAATCCTACTGGGGTGGGGCAGATACTTCTGCCAGAAGTGTGATCAGGTGAGGAGAGGGAGGCCAGCGGAGCAGAGTGTGGAATAGAGCAGCAGGCGGTGCTATCCCAGCAAGTGCTTGAGAGAGTTTCAGCACGACCTAACTGGTCAGAGTTGAAGGCAGAGCTGGGTAACTAACAACTCAATTTTCATAAACTTTTAATTGAGTGCTTAATATTCATTCATTCATTCATTCAATCACCCAATCAATATTTAATGATCCCTCTGGGGATCTAAGAAAGGAACAATATAAAATATATCACGTGCTGCAGAAGAAATTAATAAGTACGATGAGAAGAGAAATACAGGAGTGCAGACTTTTGCCTCAGGGAGGGGGTCAGGGAAGATTCCACAAGGGAAGTAACCTTTGAACTGAATATTAAAAGATGATGGACATTCACTGGATGAGGAGAAAGAACAGTTCAGAGAGCAATGAATAAAAGTCGAATCATTTTGTTTTGCATACTCTATTGAAACAGGGACTTCTCTCTACTGCTTACTAATTGTGTGCTTCAGAAAGGGTTTTTTTTTAAGCAAAACTAAATATGCAAACATATTTTGAGCCATTTAATGTTCCTAAACCTACCATTATTTGCTAGGTAATATGCTGGAAAAATCAGCCTATAGGGTTTAAGAGAAACTATGGTAAGATACCAAATAAAGGACAGATGTGATTTAAAAAAAAAAGAATTTACCAAAACAGATGTAAATGCGGAGTAAACTGGGCAGTTAAAGCTTATTTTTTTTGGCCCGTGGCCTCAATTTCTAGTCTTTGGGTAGATTATTGTTTTACACAGAGATGGTCTTACAATGGGAACATAATAAACATGTGATGAGATAATAGTAATTGGTAACAATAATAAAGATGATGATGACAATGATGATAATATTGTTATTACATATAGTACCATTTTAGAATCTGTTTCTTTCCTGCTTTTTGATTCTTTCCCACTTAAAGAGGATGGCTCAATTCCTAATGGATCAGCTGTCCTTAGATGAGTGAATTGTCAGGGCTTTCTTAGGATCCAAATCCACTCAACTAATCTAAATCCCTTCAGACACAAGTAGCCTTAGGAAAACCTAAAGTTTGAGCTAATTGGGTTGTATTGTATATAAGTAATTCAGATGAGGTATTGAAAACAAGATTTTAGAGTTTACAGAGGATACTAAAACTGGAGGCTGAGCAAATAATGAGGAACAAAACAATCAGACTCAAAAGGATTTGGATTGTATAAGTAATTGGATCAGCAGATGGCAAACGCAGTTCAGTACAGGAAAATGTAAAATAGACTTGAAGAGAAAGAAACAAACTAGAGGATGTGTGCTAAATGGAACAATCATCCAGAACGCTGACCAGGAAATGCAAAGGAGGGGCTATTATAAAACATAAATCATGGCAGCTCTTAGCTTACGGCTAATTCTGTTGTTTCAGAATCCTATCAGAAAGAACGTGCTTGCATATTGTCTATGGTGGGCGCTTACTGTACCCTATGGGAACTAGCTTCAAATTTCAGTCATTTCACCACTTGGTTTTGTGGAGGCACCTTTCAAAAATTTTCAAGGTGTTGCTTTTTGAATGCAGATTTTTCTTGGTTTAGGCTTATGCTCATTATTCTATAATTACCCATCTCAGACATTGCTGGAAAGATTCAGAACAATGTTTTCAGGATATTTTACTAATTACCCTATATTTCACTATGTCAGAAAATCCCCAGGAGAATCCACGTGAGGGTATCACAGTCCACATTTGCCCCATTCCCTGAAGGTATAGTATACACTCGGCAGGGGTCGGAGATCAACTGTTTTGTGAGGCAGAGTTAGAGGCAGTGCATTTAAAATTGTGTCTGTTTGTGTGCATAAGAATCACCTGAGCAGCTAGTTTAGAAATGGAAATACCTAGATTGCTTCTCCAAAGGCTAACACAGCCCAGCTGAGAAGGGGTATGACAACTGGCATCTTTTAGAAGTACCCTTGGTACGCTGACGTAGATCATCTTTGGGAGGCATTTTGAAAAACACTGGGTAGCTGGAAATAAAAAAGTAGAAGAAACACCATTCTTAGTCCCTCTTCATTTAACTTGTTGACAGTTACACTGCTCAGATCTCAAGTTCTTTATCTGGAAAAATGAGTATAATATGTGTCCAGCATACCCAGCAGAGGAGCAAATGATATAATGTCTGAAATATGATTGCATACAAATATAAACCTCAGGTAGAACGCTTGCCAAATGTAGTGTGTACTACTGTGATCCCACAATAACGTGCTTTTAAATGGATGATTGAGGGAGCCATCTATACTCAGCCAGAGTTAGATTTTCCTTTTTATCTATTGCTACAGGAATTCTCACCCATAGTTGATCTCTGCAACCAAATAGGTACTGAATGTAGTAGGTGTTTTCCTTTGTGTATTTTTAAAAAGTGCTAGCAGAAGGTCACTAGCTGTGTCCCTGTGGTTTTGTTACTCCCAGGGAGCAACGTTTTGAATAGCAGTCTTCAGTGTTTAGATTCAGTTGCATACCCTGTGGTCACCGATACTCAACTCCAGCTTTTGTTGTTGAGAATGAAAATGACTTCCACTGGCCTGACAAGCACATGGTAATCACCCTTTCATCATCTACAACTGAGGTCTGTCTCTCACCTGCAGAAAGTAAAACTGAAGTCTGTTTACAAACCACACTGAGTTCGCTGTGCAAAGTACCCCGTGAAATCAACTGATCTCGATAACATGTAAAAATTTCCATCGTTCTTTACTTACTGAAATTTTGTCTTGTCCAGGAAGTCTCAACGAGAGTTATGTCAGCTGAATTAAACAATGATAAATCCCCAAACAATATGAATCAGCTAAACTGAGGTATCCAAAGACACTGTGCTTTCAGATGAAATTTACCATAAACACACGAAAGAGTGTATGCACAGCTTCCTCAGCTCTGGTCTTGATTCCATAAGCCTCTCTTTGGAACATTCTGTGAACACAGTTACCACGTAATTAGCTGAGCTGTAAGTTAGGTGTTTAAAAATATTTTTTCAGGTGCTTTTTTGTATTCATGATAGATTCTCAACACCCAAAATCAATCTCAATCAAAGCAGCAACTGAGTTTATCATAAATTAACATGAAAAGGTTTTCTACTGAGTAGATGGTTAATTACTATCTAATTTGAATAATTTTGCATATTAATGAGAAATGAATGAAAATCATTTTTAGATTTTTAACTTCAGCTGGGAAACCCATGGAGATAATGGATCCGTTTTAAGAGGCATGTGATCTCTATTACTAAAGGAGACACCAATTTTTTTTTTATAAACTTGCTGACTTGTTTTAAGTTGATTAATGGATTAGTGTTTTGCCATTAATAAACTATATCCAAATGAAAGACAACTTCATTATTTGACTCTGTAGCCCTTAGCTGCCTGCCAGGTAAGAAAAATGGAAAATAGATGAAGAGTTTGCTAAGGAAAAATACAACCTTGCACAGTCCTTCAAAAAGTCTAGATGCAGACATTTATATGCTTCTGATTGTAAATGAATTTTTATAACTTGTAATTTTTTTTGCCACATGAAATTCTATGTATATTGTTTACAAGCGATATTTAGATTTAGAATACACATATTGAGCTGAAGTAGAGCTACCTCTTAAAACTATTACTGTATTCTCCAATTTGAAAAAGTGACTGACAATTGCCTCAGGCCTCAGAAATTACAGCCAGCCAGAAGTCGAAAGTCACTTTTATAAAGTATCCTTGAAATCTTTTTTAGCTTTGCAAACAAGAAATAATCTTTCTTATATATTTATACCCGCTCAGGAAAAAATTATTTAAAGAACAAACTATTTACTTCCTTCCAGTTTTCTTTTACTTTTAACTTTTATTTCATACTTAAAACTTTCTATTTGATACATACTTTCAAGCTATCTCTCTTTCCCTCTTTGGGCAGGATCTGATGTTATCCAATAATTCAATGCACTCAGTTAACTCTAGCCTGTACTAATGTAGAGCAGTCATGATGAATGAAACTGGATAAGTATTTCCATACTTTTGAAACTAAAAACTTTATCCAGGATGGGTAGTATTACAAGGTATTATTATTTCTCTACAGTCCACATTCAACTGGAAGGAATTGACTATTCTAGTCGTGTCATTACTACACCAGCCCAACATTGCTTTTGAAAGGCCTCAGATATACAAGACTGTTATTGCAGGTAAGTTACTTGGCCTTGTATTTTATCAAGAAGACTCAGATTGGACTGGAACTTCAATTGGGTACATAGGCCTCAGAGCGTAATTACAGAGTTCAAAAGATATCTTTGGATTATTTAACTCAACGAAAGAAGATAAAGTAGGAAAGAGTTTTCTCTCTGGGAAACAAGAAGGAGATGGGCCATCCCTGAAAAAGAAACTGCTTGGATGGATGCTCTGACTCCCAGACTTGTTCTATTCACTATTCACCTACTTTCATGGTCAGGACCTTCTTGGCCAGAAAGTGAAGAGGATTTTACCAGTTCACGGGTGATAGACTCTAAAAGTGGCATTGACAATACATCTGAAGAAAAGTCTGGAAAAGAGGCAAGCCATTTAAAAAAGAACTAAAAACCTTGATGTTTCCAATTGAGCCATATGCCAGGGTAACTCTCAGGATAAGAAATGAACTATATTTTATATTCACAAAGTAGGATTTTTTCACAAAAATATGAAATCAAGAGTGGCATTAGCATGAGCTGTCCACTCCCCCTCTCCTCCTTCTGGTCTCTTCCAGTCTCTTTTGCCAAAGAACTGAGAATGAATTTTTGAGAGCCAAGGATATGGAAAGGAAGACAAAATAAAGCTGGGAGAATTTTGGCGGAATTACATGCTTAACATACTGCACCATTTCTTTAATATATTTAAATAGTCCTGTGTCATCAGTTGGTGGCTTTCCTTTTCGACAATTTGCGATATATTTTGTTTTTCTTTAATTAAGCTTCACATGCTGGAATTAATTACTGCTGGGTAGTTGAAATCTGGTGGTCTAATTTTCAACTTCAGTCAATAGAGCTCAAAGTCTACATTCACCTCTGAAATTACCAAACTTGCCAAATTATATTTGTTACCTATATTTTCTAGATTACGAATTTAAAGGACAGTTGCTTGGTATGATTATAAAATAACAAGATTAATTTTCATGTGTGACTCATGAGTCCATCTCACTACTTATAGGGAAATTTTATCATATGCAAGATCTCTATCTCATAGGATTGCATGTAAAACATAAAGGGTGCACTTATAACTCTAAAACATTCACAACCAACCCTTTCCCTAGCCATTAAAATAAAGCTATATCAAAATTCTATTTGTCAAAAAGGTAATGTAAAAATAATGTGAAGATAAGAAATTCAGTATGCCAACCTGGAATAATTTTTAAATATCTAGATATCGTTATCCAAAATTAAACGTTCAAGGATTCCAAAAATTTCACTAATAAATTGGTCTAAGGCAGAAAACCAGCCAAAAGTCCATAGTAGGCGTCTAGAATGCCAAGTTTTACATAATAAAACGCACACAGATATATACACATACATAATAAATTGTTCTCACGTGCATGATGAGGCATACAGACAGGTGTTATTACCTTTGTTTTGCAGATGAATATATTAAGGTTCAGCAATATTAATTGAGGTTACCCTGTGAATAACTGGTCTTTAATTTGGATTATCTGAATTCCTAGCCTGAGCTACCTCCATTTGTATCACAAGTGGAAAAGGAAGAAGTGGAGGCAAGAGAGAGGAAGCTAATCAAGTGAAAGAGGGAGAGGGGCTTGTATTAACATGTCTTTCCCTTATCCTCTCTCTACCCATCATTTCTTACATTTCAATCAATTCTCTCCCATGTCGTTGGTATTTTCTTTCTCTAATCTATCTAGGTGACTGGATTATTAATCACATTAAGGCTCAAACGACCCCCAACTTAATTTTAGTGGATAATAACTATATCCCTAACTAGGACCTAAAGATTCGCCAACTAGTTGAATGTGCTCTGGAGATTCTCACGTGAAAATCATCACTGCCTATGCTTGTTTTGCTTTCTCCTCATCTATTTAGGTTTCTAACACAATATTTTACACACATTAGTTCATTTGATCTTTACAGTAGCGTTATGAAGCAGGGACTACTGGGATCCTTATTTTACACTGAAGAAACAGAGGCTCAGAGAACTCAAGTGATGGAGCTAGGATTTGAACTTGCATGGGTTCAGCTTCAAAGCCAGAGGGTCACTCCTCACTTTGGCAAAAGGTTCTATCCTTCCCAGGTTCAATAAAACACATGATCTAAGCTTCCCCAGATATGAACTGTGCCACCTTGGGCAAGATATTTAATTAGCTGAGTGTCACTTTTCTCTTTATTTGTCAGATAAGAATAGTGAGCGCAAAGAGTTTTTTTTTTTTTTTTTTAATTTTTGTCCATTAAACAATATCATAAATACAAAAGTTTTTGGTATAATGCTTTGTTATTATTATCAGCATCGGTCTAAGGAGGGTGGATTGATAGAGTGAATATTCAGAATTTACAGGCAACATGGAGTTACAGTCAGGTGCTTACAAGACTATGGCTCTTTGAGGGATGGTCTCAAGATTGAAATCTTGCTGTGGAGGTATTCCCCCATCTCAGGGAAGGGGGTCTTACTGGTTGTTTGAGTCATCAATGCTGCTCTATAACTTCCAGTGACAAATAGAGCTTATCATAGATAACTGTATGATAAACCTTCAGAAACTGGCATTTATCTTTCTTCAGCAGAATGTTTGGTCATCGTTGTCCCATTTTTCTATCTTGGAAAGAAAGTGACGTTAGGTACAGTGAAAATCTTTTCAGCTGCATTCTTTTTTTTCATATTTCTTTTAACCGTCCTATTAAGCACCTATGTATATATTTTGTATTTCTTTAGTCCATTCACTGGATTTCTTTAAATAGATAATGATAGTGTATGTTGATGAAACTTGTCACCTTAAAGCAAAAACCCTTTAGGTAATACTGGGCCTCATCTTCAGAAACAAAATAATAGAACTATTACTTCAGATTTGTTAGGTTATAAATGTGTTCATATTCCAAAGTGTTTTTAGATTTGTATAGAATCATGTGTGGTGAGTTACTGTAAAGCTTGATGATAATCAGAATTCATGTCAATGTATTTTGCTTAGTTATTAATAATATCATTTTCAATTGGAACATGTAATTGGCATTTGGGGTTTTGAGCTGACTATTCTTGTTTAGAGATAAAACTTTAAGTAACTATGATTTTATTTTGCTATTTCCAATTTTGCCTTTTTAATCTAAATACATATTATGTACAGTTCATTTTATACGGCAGTGATTTGTCAGTGAAACATAAATACTTCTGTAAACTTGTACCTTGTATGTGTGAAGATCCTGAAATCAAAATAATCAACAGTAAACACCACAACTACAGCTGCAGTTTTAAATATTTTATAATCCAATCAAATTGTTTGAGTAGTAATGCATTTAAATGTTGTTATGGAATCCCCTCCAGACTTTTTAAAATGGTTACTCTGTTCTTGAGTTTGCTATTTATGAAATTCATAAGGGATGACATTTTTTAATAATAGAGCATCTGACAGAGAGCAGTGTTTCTTTTCATGACTCAATATAATCTATAATTTTCTGGCTTAACTTTCAGAGGGATACAGCTACAAATTACACTTTTATTAATGACTATATATATATATATACATCTGTTGTTGCAGCTGTAATTAAAATGACCTTAACTGAGAAGTTTTACCTGAGTCATTTAGCATCTTTTCAGATATTTGGATGAAGAAGTTTTACCTAAGAAGAGAAGGTACCAGGCTGAAACCAATTGTGAAAAATACATTTATAAAAGACCCAAAGCAGAGGTCATCTATAATTAAGCTTAATGAGATACTTTAGGCCAGGTCTAGGTCCTAATATATTTTAAATTATTTAAAAATCATATAGGTTAGAAAAAAGAATTGGGATAGAGTTCTGTTGTTACTACTATTTATTTATAGAGTTTATAATATATTATCTATTTATAGAGTTAACATTAACTGAAGTCTTACTATGTGCTATGTCCTGAGATAAAGAACTTTATACTACTTATGTTGAGATTTTATGAGATTATTTCCATGTTTTCAGGTGAAAAAATCTAAGCCAAACAGAGGTTAAGTACCACAAATAGTAAATGTTAGGATTTGAGCTGTCTGACCCCAGAGCCTCACATTTAATACATACGTATTTAACCAGCACACAAGTATTTAATTGTTTGCACATATTTAATGCAACTAAAGGTCAGAGGATGTTCAGTTTTAGAAGAAAATACTCTCTAATTTAAAAAACACTAACATTCAATACAATGCATATTTTTTAAAAGTTGGAATTTTTTCTCTTTAATGTATTAAATTGATCTAACCTACTTAATTAAACAATTTTGTGTTTGACTTAAGAAAAAGAAATTAACATTAATTATTTTTGTTGGCATTTATATAGGTAAGCTAATAACTTTTTTGTGGTTACATTTTAGCATGACTCATTCAACTATTGCCTTATTACATACTCACATATAAATATTATTGGGCACTACTAAAAGCCTTTTTCATCTTTAAATTGAAATATGATGTAGAAACAATATTTTAAGAAAAAATGTGTAAGAAGAAAAAATAACAAAGATGTGCATACCTGGGTCTTGTTAAAGGCAAGATTACATACCATTATACTTTATACTTTTAAGGTTTGGTGTGAAAAAAAATTCCCTTTGGGAGCCTAACATTGAATATGTCTCTCTGAAGTATCACAGAATTTAAAAAGTAAGTCTTATCCTAACATTTCAATATAAGAATAAACTTATACCAAACAGACAAGAACACTGGATGACATAGTAAAGTTTCAGTTCATTTCAAGTTTCAGAAATATTTGCGTGCAATATAGTTTGATTAAAGGGGATAGCAACCTTTAAAGTCAGGGAGATCTCTAGTTATTTCACCAAACTGCTCTCCTTTTCAACTTGATTTCCTTGTAATTTGGTGGGCAGATAAATTTTCACTGAAAACAGAGAAAAAGAGATACAGCTATGCTGGCTTAGTTCTATCAAATAAAATAATTTGCTGATATAATCTTTGGACACTGCAATATTTGGAAAATGACCTTTTTAGTGTGTAATATGTGGTCGGCAATGAGTTAATCACTTCTATAGACACATAATTTAACCATCACATAATCTCTACAAAATATCTATTTTCAACCAGTTGAGTGTTTAAAGCTCACTAGGCATAATGATTTACCTATTTCCAGTCACATAACTGGAAATAAGTGAAAGCGCCAAAATTGAACCTTAGGTCTCCTCACCCAAATCCTGTGTATCCAGGCCACTTTATGATGATCTTAGAATATTCCCAAGGGTCAGTCCCCGATCTAAGTGATGTGTGTGAATGAATTATTTCTCATGATTTTTTCAGTAAGCCAGAAGTTACTTGGCTGACATAAAATATTACTGTAACAAAAGCTGCTGCTCTTCACTCAAATTACTAATATCCAACTGAACCATAAGGAAGCCTTCATACAAACTGTCTTGGTGTACATCAAATGTGACCTCAGCTCCTCTCTGAATTCCTCTCTGGTTCTACACTGGACTTTGCCCCTGCTTTTCTCTCCCACATCTGGGCTTCTCCCATTCTGGTTCATTGCTCTCTGCCTCCAAACTTTAGTCTTCCCTATTGAAAAAAGTATTCCTCATGGGAATTGTCCTTGCCACCCCTCTGATGGACTCCAACCTGTTCTCCAAGCAGTAATTGAGACTTCTAATGCAGATGTTTCCCTGCAACACCCTGGGCTCCACGTTGGCCATGTCTTTTTACTCAAATATGATCCTAGATGTCTGACTTCTCTAGATAAGTTACATGTTTTGTTCCCCTATAGACCTATACCAAAATTGCAGGGTTTTTTTTAATTCAAAAGTTGACTAGCTCTTTTGCTAGCCTCATCCTTAATTCTTTTCTATAAAACTGGCAAATTAGAACCTGACTAAAATTTTGATTGAAACTATTTGATGTATACTTAAGTCAATTAATAGTAAACATTAGTAAAACCTGCATAGTCTTCTCTTCATTTTGTAATTTAAACCCAGGCCTTTTTGTAGGGTCTGGTAAAAGTCCTTGCCTTAGTTTGTTCATATATTTAGTGAATGTTTACCAAGGGCCTATTATGTGTCAAACACTCTTCAAGGAGAGTAGGTGTATGTCGTATAAACCACTGCACCTCCAGTGAGTAGTACTACATCTTACACCTGAAAAGACTTGCTGTGTGGCTAGGTCCTAAGAAGTACAATAGTAACATCCCCTGATGCTCCCCACAGTAATCAGATTTCGGTCTGATTCGGTTTTCAGATTTAAGTCCAGTTTGCCCAGAATTAAATGTTCACAGAATCCTGAATGATATCTACAAGGCTTTTAATATGCCAGGATTAATTGTGACTCTCTAATAAAGAGTAAAAAGTTTAGTGTTTCCCATCTATATTTGACCATGGAACTCTTTGATTATTCTTTTTCTCAGAACATCTCTAAGGACAAAAGTTCAGGGAAACTTGGGAACTCTGCTTGGGGAACTCTGAAACAGGGCCACAAGAAGTATATTGTATAGGGTCTAGAGTCTCTCTAGGACTCCTAATCCAAGCTATGTTGCTAGCACCATGACATATATATGGGCATAAATTAACTGTTGTGAATTAAGGACCTGTCATTATTTTTATATTTCACTGATGAGGAAATGGAGATGTAGAAAATTCAAGGAGATTTCCCAAGGTTTCTCTGTTGGGAAATGTTACAAAACAAACCAACCAAAAATAAGTATAAAAAACCCCAGGTCTGTTGGACCCAGTCGGATTGTCATTCTCACATACTGTCCATTTCTCATTGGCTCTCACTGAACATTCAGGGCAGAGATATAGTGCTAGTCTGCACCCTCCCTGGTCCTGGACCATGACTGATAGACTTGAAACCAAACCTGAGTTTGAATCTCAATACTGAATTAACCATTGAGGTATAAGAGAATGACATCCACTGGGGAACTTCCCAATGTGTTTCATTTACAGTCCTCCATCCTTGTCCATAGGGAAGGACTGGCTTTAGAACCCACCGAGAATTTAACCACCTCCACCACCATAGTCACTGGCATTTATTATGTGTTGGGTTTGGTAACAAACATTTAAAATCATATATGCTTTACCTCATTTAATCTCTCCCCTCAATCCTGTAAGTTTGGTAACATTATAAAGAAACAGATTCAGAGAAATTACACAGATTATCAAAAATCAAATAACCAGTAAATGGAGAAGCCAGGGATCAAACCTAGAGCTGACCGACCATAAAGCCCATGGGCTTTTCACTAACCACTTTGTCTCCAAAATCTACAGAGATAATCCCTATATAAATTTGTCTTGGCGGCATACATGGATGGAGGTACGAAAGTGCCATAAATTTCCTGTATCTCCAAATGAACCTATTTCTGAAGCTGAGCATTGTGCTTTATTGTCATAATCCAGAAGAGAAGAGAACAGGGGTGTCAGCACCCTAGCGATTCTGATAAAATGCACCTTAACTCTGTCAAACTCCAGAGCAGACCTTCCTGTGTGCTGAAAATCAGCATGGAGAAAGGGATTTATCTGGAGCTATTACAGCCCTGGCATGTAGGTAACCCTGTCGGGATATCTAGGTCCATGTTTTGTACAAAAGAGACCTATAATGGAACCCCTGTGGAACTGTTTTCTTCTAAATTCATCCAGAGTCTTAAGTATTATGGGCTTGTTTACTCATCCGGCTAATTACAAATGATTTAACACTATAATCTGGAGTAAAACTTTTTAATTTTTTGTCAATTGACTCTGTGGATGAAACATTTTCCTTCCCATTTCTCAAAGACTTGTTATTATGGTTTATAGGGTCAACGGTTTTTACATTTCATAAAATTTCTAAGAAGATCTGAACACAGATGACAGCAAGCAAAGGATAGAGGTTCTAATGAAACTATTCAGGAGGTCAATAATTTAACGCTTTCAGAAAGTATGTAATATCAATTCTCACACAGATCTCTAAGATAGATTTCTTCATTAAAAATCTATTAAGAGTTAGAAGGAATTTATTAAACAAATTATTAATATTTCAGGGCACTGCTAAATAGCAAATTAAAACAAAGCTAAAATAGCACAGAAAAAATGTATTTCATGATTAAAAATGGACTTCCACTTGACAGTGAGTTTTACCAAAGGCTAATTATTTCTATAATATTTCAGTTTGGAATCTAAATTTTTTTTTTGCATCATGAATTAACTAGTCTGTTTTTTTAATTAAGCACTGTTTTGGGATATATGTTTCTCTCTTTAAGAAGGAAAAACACATATACACTCATACTATTTCTATTGGCTTTTTTTTTTACAAATGCAAATCACCACAAATTATAGTAAAAGGGTGCATAGTTTTCTTCCTCTTGACCATCATGTATAACCTCTGATGACTGTTAGTTTACACTCAGTATTTCAGTTTATAATAGGTGTGCATTCTATATTTGCAAATTAAAAAATATTTCCTAAAATGTTGAACACATTACAGTTTTAAGGTTCACGAGATGTTTGCTTTATACTAAATCAAATGAATTTAAGCAACAAACTCCATGAAGCACGGTTTTATTAAAAACTACTTTGAAAGATGACACTTTAAATCTGGTCAAATATTTGGTTCAATTAATTAAAACCCTGTTAAGTGCAGTTTGACAACACTTGGTTGAATTGGTAACAATATGGTAGTGTAAAGGCTTCTAAAGGGTTTATTAAGAGCCAGTCATTTGAATTCAAACATTTTTGAAGCATTACTTATATATGCAGAAACAAGGGAACTCATTTTGTTTTTAATGCTTTCATCCATCTATCCACATATGCATGCATGCATGCGTGTATGCATCCATCAAATTTCTTGATTATATTTTATACTAAAACACTGCAAGTTTCTTACAGAGACATTAAGATGAAATTGTGACTATTCTCAAAATAGATTAGTTGAGGATAGGCAAAGTCACAGCTGCTGAGTTTTTAACTTTCTCTGTCATGTAATTATAATACACTGTAGAAAACAATGTGTGGCAAAAGTTGTGTCAATTTTAAGAGGCTCTAGAAGGATGGGAAGGATAGAGGTATGCAGAGATAGAGTCAATGGGGACCATATTCTAGGATGGAGGACATAGGATATTATCCATGAGGACAACCATCGAAGTAGGATTCTGGATACAGGTTGTGAACTGAAGAGTCAAACAGCTAGATTTGGCAGGAGTTTAGGATATCTGAAGTGGTCATAGTTGCTTCATTTAGAAATGTGAGTTGTTTATTTGAGGACAGGGGAGATTATAACAAAAAGCTTTTGATAACAATTAGCCTGGTACAGAGCAGAGGCTGATTGGAGTTGATAGAAGACTATTACGACAGTCAGTGGAGATGTTCCAACATAGGCTCATGACAGCTTGTAGGAATGTTAAGGGAGAATGAAGAATCAAATGGGGAGAGGGCTAGATTTTAAAGTCCTATCCAGCCATGACTTAGAGAAGTAGGATAGAAAACTGGGCTCTGGATCCCACTCTCTAATGTGCATGCTGGTTCCAGCACTCCTGATTATGACTTTAGGAGATTACTTAGTTCTGCAAGTCTTCCAAGATTTGCTTAGCTGTAAAATAGGAATAATTTTATAATCTATTCAATCATGTTAATGTGATGTTTAAACAGAGTAGCATATATGAAGCCTTGAGCACAAGGCCTCAAACAGATAAGACCTCAATAAATGTTTACCTGTACTTTTAGTTAATTTTTAGACATCAAGGTTCTGAACTATACAAATAGAAAGAGAAGAAAATGGGTTAGGTAGGAAAAGCAGTGATGGGGTAGAATTCATGGGATTTGGAAATTCATTTGATCATTAAATGTAGATCAAACTGGGTCAAAAGACCCCAGTTGGAGAAGTTATCAAAAACTGACCATTTTAAGAAACCATAACAAAAACTGAACATTGTGAGAAGTTAACAAAAGCTGAACATTTTAAGAAATCACAACTATGAGGATTGGATTGCTTCTATTCAAAATTAGAAAGGGAGGTTCCAAAAAAAAAAAAAAAAGATTTCTCTGAATTGACAAAGATTTTTAAAACTTAAATTTATGAATTAAAATATATATTTTTGTGAACAGAATTGTTTTTAAATTGTTTGCTTCAAATTTGAGGAAACAATCAGGCATTTGACTTTTTTCCATCTGAGCTAAAAATCTTAAACAAAAGTTAATCCTTTCAACATGCCTATGGACGCTGAATGAGCATTCGGTACTTAGTGCAACAGCATAGACTAGTGGTGGGAAGGAAGATTGTAAGCAGGAGGCATGGACATCACTTTTTATCATACCGCTTTTCAGTTTTAGGCTTCAATTAGAACAAAATGATCTATAGCTGTGGAAACAGACTATTTGACAACTAAAAAAAATTAGCTTATGGGATAGTTATTTTAGTAACTTAAGGCTTATTTATTAACAACTAAGATATTTGAAAAGTGCTTTCCTTTTTGACTGTTATAGTAAGTAGCTTCATAGCAATGATCACATACACAAATCCTTAAAAAAGTACTTCTTTTTCTCCCGTTGAAAACTTCAGCTATTATAAAGAAGTCATGTATGAAAACTTCAGTTTTTAATTTGTACCAAGGGGGTTAATGGTGTCACTTCCTTGTATTGAACTTCCTTATCCAAATGGGTGCTATGTATCAGTCACTGAACATTTGTGTGTGCTCTACACACTACAGAGGGAAACAAAATGAACTGAGACCCAGATTCTGAATTTAGAAGTTTATAATCAAACATGTCTATAACTCATACAATATGGACTAAAGAAATAAGTGCTATTTTACCACTCTAAAGAGCCATGGAAGCACAGAGGATAAACGGGTTCATTAAACTCCTTTGTAGAGGGAGAAATCTCTGCAGGATTCAGTACTCAAAATATTACCTAGCACAGAGTGGACTTTCAGAAATATTTACTTACTAAATTAATACTCTATAAATAAATTAATTACCCCAGATTTTTGGTTTAAAACAACTATTGCTTTGTTATTTCTCATGGTTCCTGTGGTTGGATTTAGAAGGGGTTCAGCTGGGTGGTTGTGGCTCAGTGCCTTTCCTGGGGCTGCAGTTAGGCAGGGGCTAGAGTTATTATTGGAGCAAGCAGCTGGGGGCTGCCTAGACATCTCTTTTCTTGTGGTCCAGGGCCTCCCTGTGGTTTCTCCTTTTGGGTGGGTTTAGGTTTCCTCATAGCATGGTAGCCTTTGGGCTTTGTACAGAATTTCCACAAGTATTTTAGTTAACTAAGCAGAAGCTTCGTGGCCCTTAATGATCTAGCCACAAAAATCAGTAGCTTCATAAATGCCATAACCTGTTAGTCAAAAAAGTCATGGAGCCAGCCCATTTTAAAGGGAGGGCAACAGACCTCAGCTTTTGATGTGAACAGTATTAAAACCTCATTTAAGAAGGGAGGAGGTAGTGTCATGGCCATCTGTAGAAAACTAAATCACCATAATGATGCTGATGTTAGTTTTAAGAATAATGTTCTTATACAACATTCCATGTTGCCTTTTTTTTTTTTGAATATGTCATGAAATCTGAAAAAAAATTCAGAAGATTTGGAATCAGAAGTCAGCATAGATTATTTATGAACCCCTTAATTTCTACTCAGTTTTGTATAGTAGTTCTCCTAAATTCATATCTTTTCATGTGTCAATTCCCCTTTTAGACCGTCTATAAGCTGTGTGCTAAACATTTGCAAATGACACAACATATTTAATTTAGTCACTCCAACCCAAAATTAATCTATCAAATCAATTCTTTGGTATCATATAACAACAACAACAACCAAACTGAAACAAAGACAAACAAGCATACACACAACGCAAGCAATCCCTAAAAGCAAACCAAGACAAAAACTTACCACATCAATATTTTAGTTTTCACTTGTCAACAAGTTGCTTTCATATGGCATAGAAAACAGAGTCTTATTTGATAAAGATTATGTCTCAGATTTGATTTTACCAAAATGTTGCATGAGGGTTACAACTAAATGGGTTTTGTTTTATTTCACAGGCAAAGAATCTCTCTCCACGAGTTTTGTGAGATACATGAATTATTTCAGGCCAACATGATTCTACTTGGTGCCCCAGAGAAGCTTAATTCACTTCTTGTCATTTTGTATGCACCAATACCAAGAGAGAGTAAAAACACTGAAAGCCTGTAGTATAAACTGCAAAGCCCCTAATGACTGAGAGGATTGTGGTAATTGTCTCCTGACCATGTGACCATGAAAGCCATTCAGTGGAAAATGTGAAATAACAGATGTTCCAGTAATGTCCTCTGATTTCTGGAACTTACAGCTCACAAAGGGAAATGTCAAGCCCTTTCTGTATGTCTATTATTATTTTTTTAAACGAGAAAGGTAAGAGAGCATGCTTTCAAGGTGGACTCCATGATACTCTGAAGTATAAAAAATTTCATTACTAAAAAAACCCACTTTTAATATTTTCTCTTTAAAAATTAAGTACCACACTTAAAACTTAAAGGTTTTTATATGCTATGATTTGATTAGCATTTTAGGACAGGGAAGCAGTCTGAAAAGAAAATATTTTGCTCTAAGTTTACCTTTATTACTGTAGTTACAGGGAACGCTGATTATTAAAGGGAATATTCTGAAAATAGCATGTGAATGTAGACACAGCTGATAAATAAAACAAAATTTTATTTAAGCCGTCATTAAAATATTTAAACATGCACTAATGTTTAAGGTATAATATTGCTAGTGGAGTCTGAAGGTTGTTGTTTGCTGCTGAGGAACTGGATGCTGATTTTATTCTCAAGAGGTTTTTTTTTTGTTGTTGTTGTTGTTATAAATATCTCATAGCATCACAAGAAATAATAGCTCAGCATCTATCTCTTCGGCTGCAAATACCTTTTCAGTTCATTCATCTCCTTCATGTGTTCTGAGCTGCTAGATTCAGACCTGGGGAGAAATATTTTTTTGTTTTTCTACAGTATTTCTTGCTTTGTTTTAGTTACCTCAATAACTCTTTCCCTTCGTTCTACTTTGGAAGGCATAGCCATTAAAGAAGTTCACAACTTATATTTTCTGTCTGAGAACCAGAAAAGTTTCTCAGCATTTTCTCAAAGGCACATGGGTAACCTTATCACTTACAAAATTCAGGCATAAACTCCCTAATGTTTTAGCTAAAAATGAGTATCTGATTCCTTTCCCATGTAACATTCTGAGTAACAATGCTGGGTATAGAGAATCATGTAAAATAGAATGATAATTAAAATATTTGTTCTGGTTCATTCTATTGGTACTGTTTTTTCTCCCCTTTAAGAGATCTTAAATGCTTTCATTTTCAATATTAAAAATCTGAATTTTTAATATTAAAACTGCTAATTTTAAAAATGACAGAAAAGAACCCCAAGGTATCATCTGCAGGGAAACCCATCCTCTCCTCCTACACACACACACACACTTGGGCCCTAGACTGTGGGTGGGGACCCTCTCCAGGAGTGCCAAAACAGTTTTAAAATGACTGTCCAGCCAGTACAGGCATTAGAAAAATTGTCTTTGCAAAGGGAGGTGGGAAAGGGCAGTGTGTGGAGTGGGAGGTGGCATGGGCTGCTAACCTCACCTGTCCTCTCCCCTTGGTACCTGGGCTCCAGAGTAGCCAACTGCCTGTAGGAAGGGCCAGTCTGAATCTGCCTCAGAGGCTCTGGGCTGAGTCCACACTCTGGAGCCAGGGTTGGCAGGTTCCACTAAAGCCTGCAAGTTAGCAGGTATGTGTCCATGTGAAGGGCCAGACAAGAGCCAGGGGTCCTTGATCCCAGATCCAAGCAGAGCAGTTGGTGGCCAGGTTGCTAGCCTTCCTTATTTGATCAGGATGGCTAACACTAAAGCCTTGTCTTCTGCCAGCGTTCTCAGGTTCTTCTCAGATTCTCTGCAGAGCTCAGAAAATCCTTCACCACGACATCCCCTGATGTGTGCAGCGTAGCGCTGTCAACTGGTGGCCACGTTGGAGGACATGGGTGAGAACATGGCTCAGGAGGCTCTAAAGTGTTAGCTACTTTGCTGCAGGCAGAATCAGGGCATCCACTGCAGCTTCCTGGGGCCAGGATGATGCCTGGGTTCCCATTAGCCTGGCCCAGCTTCAGCAATTCTGGGAGACTTAGCTGGCACATGAGGCATTACGGCGCCAGCTAACGTCCAGAAAGCTGGGTGGCTCTGTGACGTTCTGGACACTTTGGGAGAAGCGTTCAACTCCGATGGGGAAATCAGGCAAAGGCCTTGGCAGTGGCACCTTAAGACCCAGGAGGTGATTCTGAGGAAGTCCTCCTACCAGCTATAGAAGTAGTACACCTGGGGCTGCAGGCCAGGCACCGAGAAGACGTGGTCATTGCCCAGTTCACGGAGGCAGGCCAGGCAGGCCCTGGCATAGTCCCTGCAAGCCACACTGGCAACTGTGACCAATGCTACCTTGCGCATGCAACACTCCTCCTGGGCCATCATCTTAAACTTGGCTTGGCACTCACCGTGGGCAGCGTGAACACCTTAACCTGCTCCACAGGTGCGTTGAGCCCTGTGTGACGGCCCTTCAAGTCCTGCACCTGCGCCGCGGCCTGTGAAGCCTCGTACATAGGTCAGGCCAAGAGCGGCTGCGCGCGAACAACGCGGGACTGAACGCGGGCGCGCTCGGGACGTCAGCCCCGCCTCCGTGCGCCAGCGCCGCCTCCTCCTCAGATGCCTCCCCCGTACGGCCAGAGAGCGTCCACACGCCGCCGAGCCCGCGTTGGAGCTCTTCCGGGTGCGCAGGAAAGACCAAAGCAGCGACTCTGTGAGTGACTTCACCCTGGAGAGGGGCCCCTGCATGGCCAGGGAGTCATTGGTGTGAAGGGTGTGCTTGGCCAGACCAGGGCTCTCGCGCCAGCGGACAAAGAGGCCAAAGCTGTGACTGGTGCCATAGGCCACGAAGCTGCGCTCGGAGTGTTGAGAGACCACAGAGACAGCGGGGCGACAGGCACTGAACCAGCACACCACATAGGCTGGAAGCCAGAGGCGAGGGCAGCGTCCAGGGCGCGAGCTCAGCGGCTCAGACTCCTTCCACGTGAAGCCCTCACGGTACTGGAGGAAGGCCCGCTGGCCGTGCTTACCGCCTGCTCCGAAGGCTCCCAGCTCAACTCCGGCACCGGCACCTGACCTGCAGTGCCGGCTGCCACCATTTGGGCTATGTGCTCGCAGAGCGCCACCTTCTGCTCACCGGGCAGAGGATCATCGCTGCAGGGGTAGAAGTAGCCCATCTTGCAGAAGGGTAACCAATGGTCCCTCCGCGGCCTGAGCCAGGCTGTTGGTGTGCCTGGAGTGTCTCTGAAGAGGCCAGCAGTGCTCAGCTTGCAGGATGGCTAGGGTGCCACACCGGAGGCGTCCCAGAACCGCACAATGCTGTCTTCATGGCCAGTCAGCAGCAGCCTTTGCTGCGATGGCTCC
Source organism: Camelus dromedarius (assembly GCF_036321535.1). Classification (NCBI taxonomy): domain Eukaryota; kingdom Metazoa; phylum Chordata; class Mammalia; order Artiodactyla; family Camelidae; genus Camelus; species Camelus dromedarius. The sequence goes on from NC_087450.1 coordinate 22,385,322, forward strand.
CAGGCTGAGTTCTGGTATCAGTGATGGGCCAGCTCGGGCGTTGTGCAGGAGACTGGCTGGGAGCTCTGCTGCTCGCTGGCGCTCACGATGCAGACCCATGGCTTGGCGGGGACATTGGCGACGTGGGCTGAACAGGTAATAGTGGATAGAAACACTTTGTCTTAATGCTGACTGCATGCGAGAGAATTTTTTTTCTAACCCTTAAGCATGCCTTTTCACAATGCATGACTAAACAGCCGCATCCAAACACGCTGGGCCACTCAGTGAGCAGGTGGGCGTGTTCTTTATTTGAAACAGAAGTTAGGTATGGAGAAAGGTGGAGGAATTAGAGTATTAAAGATGGATTCTACCTGGGCTATCTGTACTGAAACATCTCTTAGTTCAATATTGTTGTATCTACCAATTGCAATTTCTAAGTCATTTTCTCATTGAAGGAGCAGTTGAGCAGGTGTAGCTAAAAGTGTCTTTAATCACTTCTGCCTTAATTTGAGAGTTTTGCAAACCATTGAAATTTAATTTTAGAATCTCATTTAGTAAGCTCAAAAAAAAAAAAAAAAAGGAAGGCAAACTGGAGTTTTTGGTTTTGCTTTTACACCTGGTAATACAGTTAGGGCATTTAAAACCAAAGGGAAGTGATCACTGTGAAGAAAATTATGACAGTTCTAACGTTTAATAGATTAAAAGGTTTTATATATATTATCTAATTCCTCTCAGTAATTGTGAAAATAAGAGAGACGTAAATGTTGCTATTTGCATTTTATCCCAAAGTCAATAGTCTTAAATTATTAAAGAATATATATAATATATATTTTACATGCAAACACATATAATGTGTATACACACAGAATGAGAATAGCTTAGTTTTCGCAGTTATTCAACTTTATCATCAATGGTTTCCTTCAAGGGTGTCTTTCATGTAAGTGTTCTAGAATGCTGTTTCCCATCTCATTTATTATTTAGTTGCCCTGTTTTATTCTTTGTTTCAATTGCGTAATGTTAAGGCATTGATGGTCCAGTACATAAACAAACTGACCAGAGGGGCTAGAAAAGACACGATGAGACTCATAACAAAACCCTTCTTAACTGACATTTCCCTTAAGAACACAACCTGCCAAAAAGCTGGTATTGAATCAAGAGTATATCACCAAATGGAGGTTTGAAATTGACCACCCCAGCACACACACACAACTTCTTAGAGTTGACATCTGTGTTCTATTTAGGTTCCTAGACATTGTCACTGACCTCACCATTGAGCAAATATTAGTACATCTGCTTTGCAAGAAAGCTCCCTTTGAATTACAAATATTACACTATAATTTCTAAGTTAGTGCAATAATCCATAAACATTAGGATTGCTCCCACACTATGCCAAGCGTACAAAATAAATTGAGTCACAAAATATTTGCTCCAAAGCCAAGCCCATCCTTCACATGAACAGTTTTCAAAACTGATGCAGACACACTAATGAGCAAGACTGCTGCTGATTTTTAGAACTTTTTCCTGCCCTTTGAAACCATTCTTCAGCATTAGGTTCAGGTACTACAGTGAACTGAACACAAAGCTTACATTGAACACATGCAAATAGATGTGTTTTCAGTAAATATATTGAAAGAGTATACCAGAGGAAATTTCACGTTACTTAATATTGTGAGCTTGAATTTTTACTTTCTTATATATACGAGTGCATACACACACGAGTGCAGACACACATACCCCTGCTGGTACACACTTGCCTTGTCATCAGTGAAAATGGGCTGACATTCTGGATTCAATGACTTTCAGTGGCAAAGCCTAACCAAAACTTTTCAGGAATTTTAAAAGTCTATCTTTTAGGGTCTCCACTCTTTCCTATCAGATTTCTTTCTGAGTAGGTTCCCTTTTGATGATCAGGATCCACATTAAGGAACATATTCACTATTCAGTAGATGTCAACATCTGTTTTAGTTTTATTTTTTAGCAGCAGAACAGCCCAGATTTTCTTTGTAATTTATTTTTGGTATCAGTATCATTCCATTTTCTCCATGCTGCCCTCCTGAAGTACATTTAAATCTTCCTTAAAATACAGTGAGCACTCTACTAGAGAATGCCTAACTTTTAGCTTGTTTGATTTGAAATGCATAGCTTGAGCAATCCATCTCAATATAATATTTGTTTTCATCACTGAAGCTCTATGTTGAGAAGAGATCTCAGAAGTTTGCTTTTTAGGATAACTTCCTAGACTGTCACATTTCTACTTAGGACTCATTGCCTTCTAATTGGTGTAACTTTCATACAATTTAAATTTTCTTCATTTTACTGTATTAGGGAATAGCATGAGATGATTCTAGGTTCCCAAATTCTCTATATTTAATGGATTAAGAAAAAGAAATGCAGTTTCAAACTAGAGGCTCAGGATGAAATAGAGGACAGGGAAGTGAAAGAATCAATGTGTGGTGTTAGCGGTGGTGGGTGGGGAATGGCTAAGCAGTGCTGCCAAAGGACATCTCACGTCTAAAAGCAAGACCACTGATAATTTTACAGAGACTGTTGCATGGATGCTTCTCTAAATGCCTCTCTATTCTTTCCCAATTAAGTTTATATCAAGTCCAGGAGGAGAGTAGTTGTTGATTTTCTTGGGGAGCCAATCCATCATTGCTCTGTGAGTGCCAGATTAGGTGGTGTTTGGATTCCAGTATTGCAAACATAACATCACTTGGTTACTTCCTCCCAAGTAATCCAGTAGGTAACATGTCTTATAACAGGGATAGTTTTTAAAGAAAACAAGAAAACAACTGTGGGAGTAAATGTGTTGTCCTAATTGACAGGTGTTTTGACCGCTAAACCACTTTTACATTCTTAAGCTGACATATTTAGATGTGTGTGTGTGTTTTATCAGTCTTCAGTGCTGCACTGCCTGCTAATTTAGTTCAGTCTACAATCTTGGAAATGACTTCTTTCATTCCTAGATCCACGTCATTACTGTGAATAATTAAAAAGCAGTGTTCTACCCTGTTGGTAAATTCTTTCCACTTTGAAATAATTCCATTCCCTGGCATTATTGCGGTGATCACGCCTGACCCGTCATCCAATTTGCGGGCTCTTTTGCCAGCTCTCTGCCTATGGTGGGTCTGCCCTTAAAGCACTTTCCTTGTTGAAGTGTTTTCTGACAATATAAGTATAATATTAACTATGTATACAGTTCCTTACCGTATTCCTTCTTTGTGCCAATTAGTCTTTTGTGTCTATTTTTTTCCTAAATCACACAGGCTTTCTCCTCCAGCAAAACTGAACACGTGCAGCAGTTAGTGTCCTGCCCCAAATGTTCTCTCACTAGTCTCTCAAGGTGCAAGCTTAGTGCTAGACGTTCCTTTTTCACACTGCTTAGAAATTCTGTGATGTTCATTGTCTGTGTTATTTCCAGAAGATGCCCAGCAAATTTTGCTGAATTGAAATATGTATTTCTTTCATTAAATATAAGCTCCTTGGGGACAGGGACTGTGCCTTAATGCAACTTGCAGTGTACATTTGGTATTAGATGTTTTAAAAACCTATTTTTTTTTATTGGCAGATTGATTTGTTAAACTATTTTGCTTGAGTTTCTCTCTCTTTTTTCAAGAAAGGTCAGAGTTTTGATTTGTCTAAACTCTTGCAAGTCCTTATTTCAGAGAGTAGTTCCTTAAAGGGACTCAGCTATTTCTCTATTGGTCACTATCCAATTTCTGGTGCCTCTAGGTTTTGCTGTGTGTATCTTATGGGGGAAAAAGTATTTGTCCAGTTGGCTTCTTTGTAGGAATAACTGAAAGGGCAATAATTTGGCATTCGTTAGTTTTTAAAAAATGGAAGGAAGGGGAGGCTTTTAATTGTATGGGAAATTTAATTAGATTTAGACTAATTAAATTCATTTTTTATATTAACATGTTCACAAATATTATTGCATCTCGTTAGATTTCATTCTTTTAGCCTTACTGAACAATATTCAGTAGTAGTTTCAGATTACAATAAGTTCATTATGAAGATAAGGTGGAATTAGTGTAGGAAGCTCAGCTGGTTGAAGGGGTCTGTACTTTAATTACTGCAGAGGGTGTGCATATTAATTACAACACAAGTGATATTTACTGTACCTCAGGAACATATGACAGGGTAAAGATACTGACAGCACCAGCTAATAAACTCTGTATGATAATGAGGAGAAAAGACCATAAAAATAGAAGGAAATAAAATTATTCATAAAGTATATTGATCCCAAAGTAAAGACATTAAGCTCTGATGAAGGGCAACAAAAGGGAAGCTCCTCACTTTATCAAACAAATAACCAAAGTAGAGAAATGTTAGCAGGGAGACAGATTGTCATTATACTGGTCACATGATCGCACTCCAGAGAGTACACAGGAGCCATAAAGTGGGAGATTTTTAATAAATCAGCAGAAAGCCATACTGTCACCTGCAGGAATCGAGGTCGCGGTGGCTAAGGACAGCTTCTTAGAGTGGAGAAGTCGGATATGCTGCAGTACAAATGGGGAGGAACCACACGCGCACAGAATGTGGTTCAAGAGCCACTGTCCCCTCTTGGAAAAGCGAGGGGCCACCTAGGAATACTGTGAGAGTAGCTCTCAGGAGTAACCCAGAGACCATCAGCCACTTTCCCTTGTGGTTTGAATTCACCAGCTATGATTTTGAGGTGGTGAAGGGAAACAGGTGGGGGTTGCTTGGATAATTGTTCCCAGGAAATGCTCATTTACACCAAGATCCTGTCAGAATCTATACAGCTCAAAGGAAAGTTCAAATTTTGGCCTGGAGTGACTAAATCTGAGGTTTTATTTCTTTTGTTTTTTTATGTAGGCCTTCCAAAGGAATGGTCATTTTTTAAAACAATTATTTAATCAACGACTAACGTTTATAAACAAGCTCATTTTAGAAAAAAAATTGGCTAACATGCTAATTCTTCATATGCATCAAAATATTGAATGTAGCCAGGTTTTTGTGAGGTATGTATTTGTTATCTTGGAGTTTATTAGCCAAAATCTGCCACAGATACTGCTTATGGTTGACTTATCATGGAGCAAAAGGACATTAGTTACCTGTTTATCGTAACACATGAAATAATGATGTGGACCAAACCCTTTGAATCACTTTAAGTTGATTTTATGAGTAAAACATTTTTTGTGGGTGTATGTATAAATAGTGATTTTACTATATGTTGGAAATATGTGATATAGATTTGTATGTGTGAACGTGAATGTAGCTATAACAGAATATGCAGTTCTGGTTAAAACCCCTCAACAGAGTAGCAGTGAGCCCAGAGACAGTGAAGAGAGGGGCACACTTAGGGCAGCGTGTCCTCTGGGCCCGCAAGGTGGTAATATATCAGAGTGTCTGCAGACAGAAAACAAAGCAGGAGAGTCCTTATTTTGGTTGAAATCCATAAAATCGTGAATTGAAAGGATTAGACATCAAATTCTAGAATGAAATTATGGAAAAATCTCTTTGCAACTTGGGCAAGACAAATAAAAGGAATAACCAGTTCACTCAGATCGGAAGTATTTTAATTTATGCAATCCTGGAGCAGAAGAGAAGAGAGCCGTGGACGCCGTCAAGAGGTAGTGGTGCCAGTGCTGGTTTCCCATTTGTCCCTCTGCTCTTTTCAGGGCCTTACTCTTGGCTATCCCTAATAATCCAGGGCTTTCATGCTAGCGTTTCTTTCCTTTGGTGATGGGGTTGAAGGGTTATTTTACTCACATTAAGGTGAACTATATCCAGGAATATTTTTATTTTAAGAAAACAATGCTTCATGTACGCTCACATGTTATAACTTGACTATAAATGAAGTAGTTATATGTGAGCATAAGGAGCCATCTGAAATTACTCAAATGTATTAAATCGTTATGAATATGACCTGCATGAAAGGTCAAACATAGAGCAAGGGGAAAAGAGGTGATAATTCAAGTTTTAAAGTTGTTACTTTTGGGAAATGGGTTATTTTCCCCCAAATATGTGTGATATTACAATATTAAGGCACCAAGTCTGGAGGATTGTTGGGTACCTGGAACGTGGGGAGTATGTGTTTGATAGTTATTGGCTGAATGAATAAACAAATGATTGGATGATTGAATGAGTCCACCTCAGGTCATGTTTCACCAGTCCCTGAAAATGACTGGCAGTTTCTTCTGTGTCTAGTAAACTGGGTAACAGCTAGAACACTGGCATTTGGCTTTTTATGCTCAGAGTCCCTCACTACAGTGTCTCTGTCATCACCCGAGATGTAAATGCTGGCTAGAGGATTACCGCTGTGGAGTGGCTGGGCCCTTCTGTGTTTGGATGTAAAGGACATGGGTCATAATGGGAGACTAATGCACTTGTGTTGAAATCTGGAATATGAAGTTGTCTGCAGTTCACCCCATTGGGAGGTTCAAACAGTTTCACGATAAATATAAATAGCTTTAGCAGACTTTCAATTATTAAGATGTTGATGTCTGTTTTTGTTCAAAATATTCTGACCCTTGGAAACAAAAGAATGGTTTAGGTGCATACCAGTTATATGTATAAGCTTCTTGGGAACAGATGGGAAATTCTAAGCTTATGACCCTTATCAACCAGGATTTAGTCTGGGCTTAGTTGAGTATAATTCTGATTTTCTGTTCGTGATTTATGGATTTCTGTTATGACATTACTTCTTTTTTTTTGGTTTTATTTTTCCTGGTCCCTCTCACAGGGTTCATGCCGCTCTTGTGCCATCTCATTGCCCTTAGCTTTGCCTCTTTCCTTGTGTATATTGCTACAGTGATCTATAGTTCACTGTTCATCATTGTTTTTCATCCTTCTCCCATCTAATTTGGTCCTGATACTCTATTTCTGCAATTGATACTTTCTCTTTTCCATGTTCTTACCGTACGGGCTAATTTTTGAACTTACCTTCTAGAACTGCTCTTCTCTTCTCCAGCAGAGAAAGCGTTGAGTTTGTTGAGAAACTATCTTAGGGACATCTATCAATGTCCATTTAAGAAAGAAGGGCAGTCCTTATCTTCCTCCACTTATTTCTTCCTTGAATTAGGAGGAGATAAAGAATATTTGATGCAGATATTAAGTAGACATGGATTCTGAGGTTCAACATGTAGAAAGCAGAGGATTTAGTAGTTAAAGTAGCAGTGAGGCAAAATGGGTTGTATCATCTAAAGACTGGGATAACAGTCTATATCCTCAAGTTAAGGAATCGTTATTTTTACATTTGGAATAAGTACATGGGCGTTCTCACCACAGTGTGTTGGTTGAAATTAAATATTTAAGTTTAAACACAATAAGAGACCTTTAAAATATGTTATTACATTGGACCCAATGTGCTTTGTCATCACTACAGTTACAGGGAGCCACAAAATTCTTATATTTCAACTACACAGAACATCTTGTTGATCCTCAATGCATTGATGTGAAACTTAGGGAAAGTCCCCAAGGCCTTTGAACCTTCGCGCAGAGTTTAAATCCTTTCAGCACCTCAAGCTCCAAGCTGTTTCATAGATTACAGTTTTAGAAGGTTAAGTTTCTGTTAGAAACAAATTTTTGTTTGTGTACATTGATAATTAGAAAAAAAGTATTTCATAAAAATCTGAGGAGGTAAGATTGAATAGATAATTAAAAATTACAGCATTCTAATCAATAAAAGAGATGGATATGATGGTTCTTGCCATTCTGTTTCTTGGACCTTGTAAATCTTCATAAATCCTTTTTCCTTTTTTTTAGAAAAGAATTATGTAGACTCATTACTACAATGTGGGAGTCATAGTCAAGGTTTTCTATTAAGTCTTAGGTTGTGCAGCTCCAAAGAGTGTAAAATAATAATTCATTGAGAAACCTCAAAAGTGCCTCATAGAATATTCGTATTAATAGAAATAGAGGAACAGAAAAGGCAGCCTGTGATGGAAAATTCACAGATCTCTTAGAAATCGTCAAACTGTTCACCATCACTAGGAATTATTGAGAAGAGGGAAGGTGCTGTGCTTGTGTTTCATTTAACAATAACAAATACCAAAGCAAAACTGTTTGTTTCCGTTTGGGAAAGAGTGTTTTTTCAGTTACCTTTTCGGAAACAATCCCCACCCTCTGTTCCCTCATTCCTATTACAATTAGTCATTACCTACTGTTGCTTGCGATTTGTTGGCAATCTCTAACTGCAATCTGTTGCTCTGGGACAGATCGATTATTTTATCCCAGACTCATTCCTGAATTCAGCCAAAATTAAAAAGTATGTATATATGTGTATACATATATATATATATATGTATCTATACACACACACACATATTCTAATTCACATTCTTGTGGCTACTGTAGTACATCATTCTTTAAAAAGGTGCTCTTAAGGGAGACCATTCATGAACCTTGCATGTGTATAACAGGAGTGAACAATATTAAGTGACCTCTTATGCAGAATGGGTTCAGAATCCACGTGTGTAGTATTGAAATATATTTATTTACTATCGTCACTTTTAAAGGAGATAATTTCAGGGCAATATTTTAATTAGAGGAGAGGAGTTGCTGCCGAGCCTACTGAAGAGAATTTTTAGAAATCTTGCTGTTTATACCCACACACATATAGATGTGTATCCATACCACTGTGTTTAAATAATCCCAGTAAGATTCATATTGCTCGGGTTTTTCAGAAAAAAGAAATTATAGTTTTGTTGCAATCAATTTAACAGTCAGAGCTTTTGGTGTAGCAAAATATATGCTTCGTAACCCTTCAAAATTTATGAAGTTTGTGCATATAGATATATGTGTATATTTTGAAGTGATACGCATGTTGAATTTTTTCCTCACTTAAAACCATGCTGCATAATTGATTGGAAGAGTTACTCTCGTCACAATCTATTTTTTGCAGCAAAGCACAGGCTATTTGAGATGCTTGGGATTTTTTTTTTTTTCTTAAATGCTTTATTGCAAGGAAAGGAAAAACTAGTCATTATATGGTAAGATACTATTCATCATTGATTTGTTCTGAACAATGCTGAATTAAGTAACATTATTGCATGGCAAGATAAATATGTCAAAAACCATTTTCTCCATTAGCCTTTGGCGTTACTGTTGTCTGACTCAAGTGAGACTGTATTTGGTGAAACACACTCACCTACTCATTGACATTTTAAAAATACATAGTCCCTTGAGTTTGCTACCTTACAGATCCAAAGAAAACTTGCTTCTCAACATTTGTGTATAATAAGGTTGCCTCAGTCACAAGGCCAAGGCCACAAGAGTTGCCAAATAAGGAAAATTGATGGGCTAGTGAGAAAAATGCCGCTGAACCAAAAGGCAGATGTTTTACTGTATATTAGACACTGGAAACACCCTCAGTCTGCCAGCATGCTTTTTCTCAGAGTATAAACTAGCCACCGTCTTGATTCCTGTTTCCATTTCAAGTTTTTAAAAGGGCCCACTTGTTTGGTTCCTGGAAAACTACCAGCTTTCCTCACTCTAAAAATAAGACAAGGTAGTCATTCATGAGAAATTACTCTAACCACTTGAGATATACTTAAATTTTTTTCTCAAGCTGAATTTGGAAGGATGCTACAGGTATTATGGTCATTATGCAACTTTACAAATACATCCATGACAGCTGATGCAGAATTTAAGTGTTATATCAATATACACCGGCCAAATGGGCTAGTAAATAGCATAGGCAGGACTAGGTTGCAAAATGCTTGTATTTTTAGCCTAATTACTTTTTTTTTAACCAAATCCTTTTATGAATAAAAGGAAAAGTCCTTAAATACAGAAATGTGGAAATCAAGGATTGAAAATATTACTTCAAGGAATATAGAAAGGGGCAGCTTTTTTATACTTTGTTTTGCATTATTACTGCCTTTGTAATCATTTAGTATACTTTTCCAAAATTATAAGGGTTTTTTTTCTTTACAGTTAATTTTTTTTTTACAATTTTGTCATTTTACAGACCTAAGACTAGAAAAATTACTTAAGTCAATATGCTAATTCACTGAAATACTATGTAAGATTAAAGTCAACTTTTAACATATCATTGTACATAGACTATGAAGACATTATCAGATTATTTGGATTTCACTAGATCTGAATAAATATCAGAAAACACCCAGAAACTAATTCAAACATATTTCTTTGTTCTGGTAAATTACTACATATGCCTTCTAGATCCTTAGTATCTGAGGTTCTATAAAAGGAGAAATTTTTTTTTTGCCCTCCCAGTGTGTTTTATCCACCATTTAAAAACACATTTGAAATATATTGCAATCGCTTGAGAAGTGACATAAATACATTTGGTGATTAATATTTATTTGATCAACTGTGAGTGCAACAATATGACTTCTAATCTGAAACCACACAAGCTTCCTTTACAGCAATCCTGCCTTTCAGAGCCTTTCACTTGCTGTATAACAGGCTGATCTTGGAAAGAAAATCTGTTCGATGTACTTTTCCCTACTCTTTTTCCAACTTCACTGTTGAAACAAGAGAGTGGGCATTTCGCCCTATTCCCAGGTGTGCCATCTTGAAACTTGTTAAAATGCATGAGGGGATGGGGGAACTTTTAAAGACTCGAGGCCCCTGGGTGATTCCTAGGAGCTTAGTCTGTTGAAACACATTCCAGGGTGTGTGTATTTGAAGGTCTACGTATACGTTATCCGCAGTGTATAAACATGCTCCCACACACATTCTGTAAACATGGCGGAGTAGATGTCAAGAAGACATCTCCCAGTGTTAAATAATGATCCTGTTCTTTTCTGTATTATTATCCCTATGGTTTTATTTCTGTCCCCTGTGCTCATGGTGTCTTTTGTGGCACTTCAGCTGTGATGAGATGGGCGGGTGAGCTGCTTCCTCCAGAATTGACGCCAGCTGGTTTGGAAGACTGACAAACCCTCAACTCTCCCTCTATCCACCACGTTAGAGATTGACTTTATTATCCACTGTAACTCCTTGCCATGCCCAGTCTCCAGTGGCTCAGAATGCAGGCATGTAGCACAGCCCCATTCACCATCGCACTTATTTTGAGTTAGTCATAACTTCAGGAATTGCCTTTTAACAACAACTACTAAAAAAGTGAGGGTCATCTACTTCTAATGCTGGAAACCCTGTGATAATCTGTTCCATGGATTCAAATGAAAATATGACTTCTTGGCAGAGAATAGCATTATAATGTAAAATCCCATATGCTGTTATACAGTATGTTGCAATCTGTTTTACGGCTGCCTCTATTCTAACGAGTGAATACTGCCAATAAAGCAATTGAAGATAACACTAATTGCTTATTTCTGTGATCCATAATTTTTATGGCTGCCTTATAGCTCTTTAGTCAAATAGATGCTTTCTGGCCTTTAAGATCTAGAACTCATGTACTGTAGCAGTTGAAACTGGAAATGTACATGCTGGCCTGAGAAGCTTTTCGGTATTTGATGAATAGGTTGCAGCAGAAAAATAATGGAAAGGTATGAAAAAAAATGTAGAAGCCTTAGGTTGTCTCTAATAGGTAAACACATGATTTTACCAATATTTAGGTAACTTCAAATAAATGCATAAACATATGGCTGTGTATGAAACCAAATTAGGCTGTTAGGTCTTTTTTGGCTTCATGCATTTTGGGGGGCCTGTTGAATGCAAAAGTGACCGAGGAAGACTTGGTGGTGTGTGTGCACAGCTAGTTGGAGATCAGTCTCTCTGTTTTATCTTGGGCTTTGCCATGTATCGACAATATGACTGTGTGATCTTGAGCCAGGGATTCAACTTCTCTGAGTTTAGGGTCCTCTTAGGAATCCCATGATGACTAAATGGATGGGAACACAGTCTGATGACTGTAAAGCACTATACCCATGTTAGTAATTGTCTCTGCTTGATGCCTGTTTGGGGCCATCATGACATGCTTTCCCGTGAATAATCTTGTAGACACCCCAAATTATACAGCCTTTGTCCAAGAATTTTTCCAGCCCTTTGCCGCTCAAAGTGTGGCAGCACCGGCCTCACCTCGGAGACGTAGAGATGCAGAATGCCTGGCCTGACTGCAGACCTGCTGATCACACTTTCTTTTATCAAAATCTCTAGGATATTAGTATGCACACTGAAGACTGAGAAATTCTGATCTAGTCAAACTTACTTCACAGATGAGAGCTGAGATTCAGCAAGGTGAAGTGATTCATAGGAGGTCCATAGTGGGTTCAGAGCTAAGCCTGGGTCTTCAGACCCTAAATATAATCCAAATATAATCTATTTTATAAACCTATTTTATAAACCTAATATAAAATAAAGATTTAATTTTATCGTGTGACAGATTTCAGATTAACTCCATAGGCTCAAAAGTGGGCAACATATTTGTAGCTTAAAATAGTGTAAGTCAGAAAAGCCATCTGTTTCTGCTTTATTTGGTCAGATAGCAAAAATAAAAATCAAAGCAAACAATCAATAGGTTGTATTACTGAGCTTAAATTACATATATATATAGATAGTGTCTAGAATACCCAAAGAATTCTATTCATAAAGTTCAGTAGACAGTCTCAGAGTCTCGAATTGAAGAATTTAAGATATATGCCCTTAAATTCAAAGTTCATGTGCAAAGATCACAGTGTCCTAATATTCCATTTTTCTGTTTGTATCTGGCTTTCTAGCTATTATGTTCTCTTTGGTAGGAAAAAGATGATGCTTACATATAAATAAGTATTTATTTCCTCTGTTCCAACAGAAATATACAACGTGCTGTGTGCAAATAGAGGTGCAAAAGGATTTTACAAACAATAGCTTAAAAAGCTCACAACTCCCTAATGAGATACAACAGTAGTTCCAAAAAATACCCCAGATCAATTTAATCATATATATATCTACATATATATACACTATTTTGATAGTATATACTATTACTATTGGACACCGTGGCAATGTTTCTTACGTTTATTCAGAGCTGAGCATTGTGAACAACATATAAATTATTATCTCATTTAATCTTCTCCAAAACTCTGTGGGGTGCTGTTGTCCTCATTTTATAAGTGAAATGGTTGTGAGACATCAAAAAAGGAACTTGCCTAGGGAAGTTCTTCCAAAACTGCTGGAAGATACAACAGAGGGAGAAGCCTCGCGAATGAGTTGTTTAAGTGAACCTTCCTAATTAATGCTGTGACTTGGGAGTAAAGCTTTTGAGTCCTAATTCCTTTCGTTCTGACTTCATTAGCGCTCTTCTCTAGATGTAAACCTCTACTGTAACTCCATGCCATGAGGTTGGGGTGGCGGTGACCTTCTCTCCCTTTTGCACCAAGCACAGGGATGAGCGGAAGAGCTGATGCCCCAGCTCCAAGGAGTCCGGGGCTGGAGGAGTCTGTAGTCAAGGAAGGAAGGAACCTTAAACTCATCTGCTCTTGGCAGTCAGACTGCTTCCCCAGAAATGCTGAGTCTAGGTTCTTGGTTCAGCAGCTCTTTCTCTCTATTGATGAGATGGACAACAAAGAAGGTTTCTAATAAAAACTCCAACAAACGTGTGAATGAAAAGTACTTTTCATACTTTCTTAATGAAATCAGCTGCACAGCCTGTCACAGAGAAATGAGTACTGAAGACAGAAGGAGGAGACAGAGCTCCCCAAAATGGTTCTACATACAGCTGTGGGAGCTTTATGATGGAAGGTGTGGAGCTGAAGAGAAATGCTTGAGAGAAAAGCAAGGAGCAAGAGGGAGAAAGAACCAGTAGAAGTAGTTAAGGGAGTCTAAGTAAAATAGTCATTAATAAGCACATAGCAAAATGATTGATCTGGAAAAAGAAATCACAGTCACACAAGCAAATGCACGAAGCTCACCTCCATTTTATAGGACACACTCGGCTCCAAGCTCATAGTCCATGTGTGGAATCTCTAAAACTGTGCCTTGCCAAATGTTAACAGTTAGTGTTTGCTGAAACCTCATTATGAAAGGAATAGGATCAGAAAACAAGGAATATTGCAACCAGCTGTAACCTATAGCATTCAAGTATCTTGCTATAAAAGACAAACCCTGATTACTTAATTCCAACATTTTGCAACACCTCACAGAAAAAAAGAGAACCATTTTCCCTTGGATTTGTTATTTTCCTTTATATCAGAAGACTAGATTCCAGTTTTGACTACCTGATTTTTTTTTAAATACTGGAGTGGCGGGGGGATCAATTTAAATGTCTCTAGCCTCTGAACATATTATTTGAATATAGCACAGTATTTATAATATCCTATGTTATTAATGAAATTTTTCAGAGAAAAAGATTAGTGAATCATCCCTTGGATGCAAAAAAAAAAAGAAGTAACCTATCACAAAATTGTGATTTTTTAGAAGAAACCTCATGCAATGTGCAACCTGTCATGATTAGAGAAACGGAATGATCCCTCATCTTTTCTTTAAATCCTGGTTAATTTTTGAATGCTTTCTGCCTTACTTTAGAAATAGAACTCTAGCATTGCCTTCCTGTTGGGCTCTGATCAGCTTGATTTTTCTGCTACCCCAAAGGGCTTTTATTTCACCTCTTTGTGAAATTGGCTACTTTCCTAAAGTTATTCTTCTATTAGAATTTAACACATTAAGAAGAGAGCAGATAAAAAGCGAGATCTAATATGGTATTATTTTATTACTACATAAAACTCCATTGTCAGAACGGAAAATGCAGGAAAGGCTCCACACACAGATGGCTAAAAAGTTGAAGCCGAGTAAATGATCAGAGAGAGAAAAACAGAATTGTATTACAGCCTATGTTTCTCGGTATTATTTTGTATGCATGTCTTTGAATTTGAAATTCAAATAAGGCTTATATATGTATGTATATACATAATTGAAAACAATTTTTTGATAAACAAGCAGACCAGATATCCAAACAAGATGATGCTGTTCTGCCCTCTCTTTCCATTTAATTACAGAAGCCCTTGTCTTACCTTATGTTATAGGAGTGGAATTCTAGGGATTAATACGAACAAACTTAACCCTTTTTAGCTTAACAACACGTAACGTTTTCCGCTGACATGCCAGGAGGATCCTGGGCAGGGCTGGGGGTGGAGCAGATTGGGGGTTGCAGAAGGAAGGAGGATGTGAGGGGAGAGGAATGATAGAAACCTTTTTGCTATATTGATGCGAAATGAAAAGTAATTCAGAAATGCAGTTTAGTGATGACCTCTCCTCTGGGTGGTTATGAAAAACAGCCTTGTTTTCTTTTTATAAAGAAATGCTGGCATGCTTGACTTTAGTGAATCAAGAGAATTGTTTGGCAAATAACAGTGATGGTGTGTGTCCTTGTCAGAACACCTGCTGTATTCTCCCAGCAAACACTGGGGCCACGGCGTCTCTCCTCTAATGACACCTCATCAATCCGCTCCTATCAATGTCCCAGCCATGGAGGTGACTTCGAGTGCTCAGAAGCCTTAGAAAATGTCAACGTTTTGGGAGAAAAGGTCAGTCACAGCTTCCCCCCCACCTCCCCTGCCAAGCCACCGTGGGCCTGGCGTTCATTATCCTAATTAAATCCAGCAGCTGAACATCTTCTTATCTGTAGGGGAGGAGAGCAGGGGCATGATGCAATAGGATTGATTTGCATATCCAAAGTTAATTAGTGCGGAGGAGCAGGTGTACAGTAATAATAATTATCACACATGACAATCACCTGTGACCACTTCCCTGCGCCCCTTCCGGGATTCAGCACAGTGATTGCTGGCTGGTTTTTCCCTTGCTTGATACCCATCCTGAGCTGTTTATGTCCTTGTGCCTCTCTTCACAAACCTGCTGTGAGTAGCTCGTCTGTTCCTTAACGGGCGCTGTATTTTTCTCTAAAGGTGTATTTTCCCCTGTTTCATTTGGAGGGAGAGACTATTGTAAGGCAGCTATTTTCAATTTTGTTTGCTGAAGTTGTCACATCCTGGTGGAGCCTGGGTATTTATTTTTAGATTACATGTAAGTGGGTAAGGAGAAAAAAAAAAAGTGCTCGGGATCATAATTTGAAAATCCCACTTTGCATCATTTGAACATTTTATCTTGAGCATATGCTGGCAACTCAGTCTGATCCAAAATAAACTTATTAGGCAGCAGACACATGAAACCAAGTGACAGTTTGATGTTTGCCACGAGACTGTCCGTGCCAGTTTAAAGAGGGCAGTGGGGGCTGAACGCGCAGCCCTCAGACCTCCCTGTCTGTGGATGGCGCACTAGGGCACAGGCTGTCGATGCTTACTGGACATCAACCTGAAGAGACTAAAAATGATTTTGGTGGGTGGTTTAGGGTCTAGCAGAATCTAGGGCAAATAAACACACATTAGAATGATACACCAGTAGGAGGACTTCACACTGGAACCTGGGAGCAAGTTCAGGAAGCCTTCATCACAGAAAGCTTAGATACACTGTAGTCTTCATATTTTGCCCACACATAAATGCATAGGTTATGAGTGTTTGAAAGTGTTTTCTCTGTCAAACAAGGGTAATTTTTTCAAATTAAGCCAAAAAGCATGCCCTGGAAATGGGATGTGCTTTTGTAGAAATGAATTATTGCTGTATGCTATATAGGAATTTAACATTCACAATGGTAGGCTAATAAGTAGGTAAGAACAGAATATTAAATACAAAGAAATTTTTGTGGGTAAAGGGGAGGCATTAATGTTAAATTAGCTATGAAACTGTGACTGGTTTTAGGGTTTTTTTTTTTTTTTTTTTTTCATTTTGACTTTTGTCTGTTTCACATTTATTTGTCAGGGTACACTTTTGCCAATCAAGTCAAACAGAGCAGGTAGGCCTCCCTTTCACACAGCTTTAATGATAAGTGACAGAGATGGCAAAAGGCACTCAACCGCCTGCAGAATGCATTAAAAATTCAAAACTTTACTTATCAGTCTTTTATTAAAACTTTCTGTAATTGTGCAGGATTATTTCCCCACTGGGTTAGCTTTCAATATGGAGTACAATTATATTTGTCACAAAAATAATTACACTTAAAAAAAAAAAGCTACAAGAAAAAAGAAGTATTTATTTTTTAAAAGCAAAATCCATCCATTTTACATCCATGAAGAGGCACTGCAATGAAAAATTAAGCAATTACTGAACTAAAGCTGCAGTTTTGAACATTCAGCTTTCAGTATTAGACAGCTGGGTGGAGATCCAGCTTGTAGAAATTTAAAAGAATTACGGCTTAGGGTTAAAGACTTTCTAGTCCTTGTCTGTTTACCAAGGAAATACTTTGGGGTATTGTATCTTTAATCTGTCAGTCTTAGTGTGGCTGAAATGGTGGATCTAAATTCTTTCCAACAGGATAAATATTAACTATTTGTAGCTGTGTTTTGTGGAATTAGCTGTGGTTTTTCTGTGACTGATGTCTTCTTAGTTTCCGATTTTTAACACAAGTGTTGATAGCTCTGGACAGTGGGCTCTGCTTGTGGAGACCAACATTCGAGTAATTCCCAAACCTCCACTTCGGTCATCTGCATCTTTTAATCTAAAAGCCTATCAATCAAGTTGCTAGAAAAAGAATTGCCATGTGTACGTTCCCTTAAGATGTAGAGATCAACACATATTCACTTGGGCATCTTTTATGTATAAGGCACTACAGTTGGAACTCTGGAAAATATGGAGGCATGAATTTGTACTTCAACTGGAAGCTTTTGGAATCAGCTCAAATTTCCGTAAAAGCTGACACTACACTACTACTCTCTCTTACATTCTACCCAAATGGCATATCCTTACTGAATACAAGAAATACCCATTATGTATTCATTAAGTACTCACACGACATCAGACTACTCCATTTAAATCTAAAGATTTACAAGTCTTAACTCAGGTCTCTGTTCTTGTCCTCAACTAGCTCACAATCTAGGAGAAGCAGACATGGAAAAACTAAACTACAATCCTATGTGAAAAATACTAGGCATCTCCTAAGTGGTAATCTATTGGTTGTGGGAAAATCCTGGAATTTCTGTGTGTATGTATTTTTCAAACTCATTATTTTGAATTTCTCTTATACTTAATATACATAGCTTAAATAGATAATTTGGGAAACAAAAATTAAATTCAGTTTTTACATTGTCTTTAATATGGCATCTGTTTATATCTTTGTCTTACATGTAGATGTTTTCATAATTCATTTGGGAGCTAACATCATGCGGTATTTTAGATGTGTATTTTAGAAGTTGTACTCTGGCTTTGGTGTGGAGATGGGATAGGAGAGGTATGAAGCTGGGGCCAGGGAGTCTAGCTTTAAGAGTGTTGAAATTGTTAGTTAACTCACTCATTCACTTATGAAATTCTATTAGTTCATTCATTCATCCATTTACCCTGTATTTTGTGTGCTTACCTGTACCAGACACTCTTCTCAGTGCTTGAATGATATTAGTGAAGAAAACAGGCAAAAATCTTTGACTTAGAGAAGATTAAAGTCTAGTGTAGTTCAGGTACAATTATAAGGAAGGACTTGAAGGGTTTGTGAAGTATTAAGGAGGCAGAACTGACAGGACTAGTGGTCAGGACTGAATCATGGATTCTTTTTATTTATTTATTTATTATTGAAGTTTAGGTGATTTATAATGTGTTAGTTTCTGGTGTCCAGCATTGTGACCCAGTTACACATATATATTCTTTTTCATATTCTTCTTCATTATAGGTTATTATAAGATATTGAATATAGTTTCCTTGCTATATATACAGAAGGACCTTGTTTATCTATTTCACATATAGTAGTTTGTATCTGCTAACCCCAGACTCGTAATCTATCCCTCCTCACCCTTTCCCCCATAAGTTTATTTCCTATGTCTGTCAATCTGTTTCTGTTTTGTAAATAAGTTCATTTGTGTCATCTTTTTAGATTCCACGTGTAAGTGATATGTGGTATTTTTCTTTCTCTTTCTGACTTACTTCACTTAGAACAATAATCTCCAAATCTATCCATGTTGCTGCAAATGGCATTATTTTATTATTTTTTATGGCTGAGTAGTATTCCAGTGTATAAATATACCACAGCTTCTTTATCCTGTCATCTGTCGATGGACATTTAAGTTGCTTCCATGTCTTGTCTATTGTAGATAGTGCTGCTGTGAATATTAGGGTGCATTTGTCTTTTCAAATTAGAGTTTTCTCTGGATGTATGCCAGGAGTGGGATTGCTGGATCATACAGTAACTCTTGTTTTTAGTTTTTTAAAGAGTCTCCATACTGTGTTCCATAGTGGCTGCACCAATTTACATTCCCACCAGCAATGCAGGAGGGTTCCCTTCTCTCCACACCATCTCCAGCATTTATTGTTTGGGGATTTTTGGTGATGGCCATTCTGACTGGTGTGAGGTGATACCACA
The DNA here is from genome assembly GCF_036321535.1 of Camelus dromedarius. Lineage (NCBI taxonomy): Eukaryota > Metazoa > Chordata > Mammalia > Artiodactyla > Camelidae > Camelus > Camelus dromedarius. Next base: position 22,404,571 of record NC_087450.1, read on the forward strand.
TTGTAGTTTTGATTTGCGTTTCTCTGATAATTAGTGATGTTGAGCATCTTTTCATGTGCCTGTTGGCAATCTGTATGTCTTCTTTGGAGAAATGTCTATTTAGGTGTTTCGCTCATCTTTTTTATTAGGTTGTTTTTTTGTTATGAATCATGGATTCTTAAAACAAGATCTGAAAGTGCATAGAGAATCAATCCTGGGTTAACAGAAAATGGTCCCAACAACTAAAAAAGGAATTGACTATGTCAGGGAGCTGAGAGAAGGTAGTCAAACAGGTTTCACGGGCACAGGGGATAGAGCGAAGAGGAGTTGGTGGCCACTGGTAACATTCTTTGGCTATTGAAATGATTCATGAGACTGATGATTGCCACCTGCCTATGTGACCTTTGACCCCAGAGATTCCAAAGCAAAACTTCCTGTTGAAATTTTTGATTTACCATTTGGTGGAGTAATTAGTATAATGTCATTGACAGCTATGTTCATAGAAGGGGCTTCCTGAAAGCAGAGCAGTTGGACGTAGATTTTCTGTGAATTTAGATTTTCAGGCCTGACAGAAAGCTCAAGTGAATTTAGATTTTCAGGCCTGACAGAAAGCTCAAGTCCTTTCATTGTCTTTCCCAATCCAAGTAAGAGTCAGGCCCACTTATTGCAAACTTTAGAGAATATTATGTCAACTTTGTAGGCGAAAAGAAATAGCAAGTTTACACAGACTTTAAATTACCTGGAATACTTTGCAACAAGTCTTAACAGGTAACAGTACTACTTTGCCACATGTGGTCTCCTTGACCTGCCAAGGTATATAAAGATTTGTAGAAATAATCACTGACAAAGAGAGGCTGGGTGAGTGGGTGGTTAGAACATCAGCTCTTCAGGGCTCTTCAGACCTCTTCCTAGCCTTGGTGTTGACTCATTTGAAGCAGACATTGGGTCACATTCTTGACCCACGTGTGCCTGTTTGTCCATTGGGAGAATGGGGAGAAAGGCAGTACTTGGCATCGAGTCAAGGTTCATGGAGTGCTTTAAGAGCCTGGATTGAAAGGCTGTAACGTCAAAAACAGAAGTGAGTAGAATTCTATTTTTATGGACGGTATGAATAAGAAGCAAAGGTGATGTGACTGAAAACATCTCTGAATAAGAGTCTTTTCAGAAATGGGGAATGATTGGCAGAGGCCTGGAAGGCACGAATGTCAGACACCTTGACCCTGGCCGTTGTCTCTTGGCACCTCAAGGATAGCTTTGGAGCCAGCCTCACATCCTCATGGGTCCCCTTGGGACCCTATGATGAGCTCCTGAAACAACTTTGATACCTTGGGGCTGTTAATATGAATTTAGAAAATGCATCAGTCTAGGGGAGATGAGTGATAAAATGCAAACAACAGAGAAAGGGAGGGTCTTTGTTTACTTTCCCTTTTCCTGGTATATGGCTAAACAGGTTAAACACCTGTGAGAAGAGGGTGCTTCAGGGACACCCTGGTACTCAGATTGTTCATGGGTGTCTTGGAGATTGCATTCCTCTCCTTGTGCAGTGATTAGTTGCCTCTTCATCACTGGCGAGGCTGGCAGCGAGGAGCAGGGCCTTCACCTGCAGGTGTTGCCATGGCAAAGGACACTTGGAATAGATTCAGGCAACATTAAAAGGCAAAAGTGAAAATGAGAGTTGAGAGAAAATAGAAGCTTGATTCAAGCAGATATTTGAGTGGGTCAAATCGCTGTCCTCATGATAGCCATTGCCAAGCTCCAAATCAACCCCACCTTTTTCCTCCTGACTCCTGAGTTTCTCTGAGTCCTGGTAATCTGGTGCATAAATGATTTTTAAAATTAAACACTTAAAAAAACGCAGCAAGATTTATTGTTAGCACACTGTAAAACTTACTCTGTTCTTTGGAGACATGATTTGGTTTCTTAATCCAAACAGAATTAAGAAATTACAAAATGAGAATTGGTTTATGGACTCTGTTGAACAATTTATTTTTCCCTATTCAAAAATCAATAGGGTAGTTCATTCTATCTGCTACTTTGGATTTTTTTTTCACTCATCACCACTTTCTTTACTGTTCACGTGGTTTCTCAAGAAAGCCAAACCACATTTCTCCTGTGTCACTTAAGGAGGCTTAAACTTTTTCCCAGCCTTCACACTGAATTCAGTTTTCTGTCTTCCCACTTCTACATTTTTGCCTATTAGAATAATCTGGTTTGTGTTCACTCAGCTGCCCCAGAACTTGAAGGTGTTTATGGTCAGACTTTCTATAAGTCATTATCCTCTAAGTTAAAAAAAATGATTTATATATCTCCATATAAATTTTTAAAGGAATTTCCAGTTAAATCCAGGGATGGCTTTCCTCTTTTTTACTGATTGGTTAATTCACTTTGTTATCTAACTGGTTATGTTAGTAATAATGACAACTATGTGTTGACTGTATATCCACTTCCATCAGTATCTTTGGGGGTGAGGCCCAGGTATAGGTGCTATCTCAAAGCCCCCGAGGGTTCAGGAACCCCCTGCTGGAGGGACAAGGGATAATTGGGAAGGCACTGGCTGTTCCATGGTAGATATTCAATCTGTTGGTTTCCTAAATTTCTTGAGTTCTCGTAAAAGAAATGTGTCCTTTCCATAGTTGCCTTGTCTCTTTAGCAGGGCAGAGAAGAATGTGGGGCTCACCTAGGCCTTTGGGATGTTGAGGGGAGAGCTGGGGATTGGGAGCAATGTCTTTGAGATTCTTCTTTATGTACCTTTCTGAATGGGTTGAGAAGGCTCCTCTAACTCTGCTTCTACTAGGAAAACATTTGAAAACAGGGTGAGGTTCCTTAAAATGGAAGAGCATGCAAGTCACTCAGGTGTGTACAGTGAGACTGAATTGTTGGGAAGCGCTTGGACTGGGCAGAACCATCTTCTGGTTATTGGAATTACCCGTGTGCTTTCTGGGCCTTGGATTTCATCTCATGTCTGTGGTCTCTGTACAACTGAAGGAGAAAGTTTCTTTACAGTGGGTCTTCTCTTATGCGACCTGGGCTATGATTAACCTTGCTTGGCCTTCATCTTAAAAGTCAGTTCAAGTAACAAAGGTGACATCTGTTCTGAGCTAGCACCTGGAACGGGCTCATAGGCCCCATGATGAGAAAATGTTATTTAAATGGACCAGGAGAGGAAAGGGCAGAAAGAGAAATGAAGTGGGCCTGACACTGACATCTAGTTCTCCTCTATCCAGACGTTAATATAATTCCTAGGTTTGCTTGATACAAAGAAAATAGCCTCCAACGTGAGGACTAATGCTAACATTATTTGAAAGTTTGAAGGTCAGCATGGTAAAATTTGCCAAGCCATCTTTCCACATGCATCATCCACCTGGAAAAAGGTACAAAGACTGTCACAGATTTTCTGAATATTCTAATCAAATTTTGATCTCATGGCACTGCTTAACCCCCCGTCAGCGTGCAGGCCTGTCATGCGTGAAGCTGAGGCACGAGAGTGATTTGCTGACCACTAATCATCTCCTTTATTCCACACTGACACTGCCTTATAGAAAGGCCCAGAAGTTCTTTGATGGGACAAAGAGAATCGACGCCAAAGTTGAATGAGTTACAGCCGCTACCACCTAATTAAAATGATTTTGTGCCAGTTGCTTTGGTTGGGCTGGATCCACACATAATATAATTTTAATCCTGTTTATATACACTCTTGGGATAGATTTGCAATTGGCATTTCCATTTCAGTGAGGTTAATCAAGCATACTGTATGCAGCTTTTGTTTTTCCACTGTATGTGGAAGGTGACCACTGCTGATGGGTTACCCAACTGGCCGCTTACTCTCTTAACAAGAAAGAGGTGGTTTTCAGTGTCCGATCATTAAACCAGCCTCAGCCCCAGCGACTCTTTCTGCCTAGTCCTTGGAATGGTGCAGCTGTTGTCAGTCACAGAGGAGAACTCTAGTCAGGCACTGCTCTGCTCCGGCTGTGGCTACATGCCTCTACACCAGGGGAGGGGGAGGGAGCAAAAGAGGAAAAAAAAAATCTATAACTCCCCTAAAAAGCAAACACCATTTTTTGTATGCCTGGCTCTGTTTATGTATATAAAATGGACATTATGTTGGAGTGAAAAAGACCCTCGTAAAAATCCTTCTTGAAAACTATTGTTGCTGACAGCCGTGACCTCTGTGAGTCTGCATGTTTACCCATAATTCATAATTAACAAAGACATTAGAACTGCCACAGGAGAATTCTGGGCTTTATTTCTTTCTAACTGGGCAGTACTAATGCTGGAAGTGCTCCCAAATCAGTGATTTAACATTTCAGGAAATCTTGGAGAGGCAGCAGAAGCCTCCTTATATAGCTCATACGCTGGGACTTTGGTGCTACAGATACGGCCGAGATAATTATTCAGTTCTCGTTATTGCTGTAGCTCTGCACCTGATCCCCGAGCCATTAGAGCACTCTGCAGGTTATTACAACTATCAAACATCAAGGTCTCTTTTCTAGTCTCTTGACTATGTGGTTATCATTTTACTTCTTTTAAATCCCCCATCTGCATAGAAAGCCTCTGTGTTTTTTACTGAGATCTGCTCACAGCCTTCCCCCCGCCCTTTTCTTTATTGCTCCCCAAATGGAGCCCTTTTCTTACCAGCATATTAGCATAAAAATATAAACCTCATGCTTCTCCACTTGTATTGTTTTTATACCCTCTCTCTTGTTTGATTTTCTCTTTGAGGCCACATGCACCTACACTTTAATTTGGGCAGCAAATGAGTCTGGAAGTGAATCCTGTCGAGCCCAAGGAGACCACGATAATATAATTTCATATGATGGGAGTTGTCGGTGTCCATGTTTAACCTTCTGCTTAGTTGAGGGCCCTCTTGACTTTATTGTATGTTTCTGCCTATTGCTGCAGTGTTATAGGTGGTACCCAAAACACAGCAGATCACAAGAGACTGTGATGACAACTTGCAGAAAGGGGTTTTGTATTGTAGATGTATTTAATAGTTCATTACATTTTAATCTCCTCACTAGAAAGTGTACCCTTTTTCGGAATTTGACGTGAGGCGCTCTCTTCAGTGGAATATATTTTCAGTCTTGGTCACAATCTAGTGGTGTAACAAGTTTGCTTCTAATACTTTTCTTGATAAACTATAACATGATCAAGACCAGACAGCTCGGAAAATTCTGGGCCCTGTGTCAGCTATCTAGGGGCAGGCAATCACTTATGATATATAAAGATAATGCTATAAATTAAGAGTCTGAAGCAGACCTCTGCGGATTGCATCTTAAGTGAAAACAAGTTGCTATTTCTGGATGTTTTACACAGCCTCACTCCCCTTAGAAATCTTTATTTTGCATGTGATCGCCACCAAACACCTGTAAAAAAAAAAAAAAAAAAGGCATTCTACCCACTGTAGGCCTATCTGATGAAAAAGCTAATCCACAAAGGGTGAGGGGCAGGCACAGACAGTATGGTGGGGCTACAAAACATATGGCTTCCTCACTTAATATTGCTGCACAGTTGTTCCACACCATATTCCCTTAAATGGGCATTAGCTCTGTAGCCAAATTAGCAGACTATAAAACAAATGAAAATAGAGGCATTTTTGGTGTTACAAAGCTCCCCCCGAATCCAAAACCGTGAAACATGACTTAGTGTCTATCTAATGTGTGTATGTGTGTGTAGTGTGTTGCCTATAAAAAATGAAATACAGATAAGTTGCAAAGATAGGTAGTGTTTTTATCATGAGCAGTGAAAAGTTGAATAATTATATGCTTTAATCTGTAGTTTACTTCATCAGCCTATGCAGAAAAAACATCTAATTTTTCTGACTGATGGAAGAGACTGGTTCCTTTTAGGATCTCCTCCTGCTCCTTTCTGCTTAAACCAACTAAGAATTTAAAATTTTTTTAAATATTTAAAAAGTCACATTCTTCTCTTTTTAAATTCCTGGTGCATGTGTATTTTCTTCCTTAGGAGCTAAGAAGCATAGACTTCAACACCAAATATGTGTGTGTGTGTGTGTGTGTGTGTATCTTGTGTGAATTCATGGTGGTCAACTGTAAGTTAATAAGTAGTATTGTTGTGGATTAAGTTTATCTGTAACCAATGACAAGTATAAGAGTGCTTCACTCTGGGAACTTTGTTTTACTGATAAATCATTTGAATACTGTCAGGGGTTCCCCATTTTGTATGTACTTTTGTTTTTGCTACTATGTGCAATTCTTGTCCTTTTCTTAAAGGTTGATCCTTAATATTAGAATTTTTTAGTTAAAAATCTTTCTAATTACCTAGCCTGGCCCTTTTCTTTAATGAGAAAACAAACCTAGAGAAGCCAAATAACTTGCTTAAAGCCACAGAGTCACTTAGTTCTTGGCAGACTTTGGTTCTGGTCTCTTGGCCCTCATCCTCTTTCTATAACATACTGCTGCTTCCAATAATTATAAAATTATTGATATACCCGAAACAAGGAAAAGCACTTGTGAGTTTTCCTCCCAGAAGCAATGATAATTTGTTCTTAGCCATCCATTCTCTCATTGGCAAGAAAAATGCATAAATTTGCAAGATGGCGGGCCACCAATATGGCAAAGGCCTTTTCTTTGTATGACAACCAACTGACCCCTAAATGAATTGAACCTATGACCCCCTTCCTCATTAGCTCCAAAAAAAAAAAAAAAAAAAAAAAAAAGCTAACTAGCCCAGAAACAATTGTTACAAGCAAGCTACAACACAAATCCACCATGTTATTCCTGTGGGATTAATTAGAGAGCTAAAACAATGCTTTATCTTTGAAAGACATACAAAATCATATTGTTCTGTTCTCCTGGCTTGTGAACCTCTTGAAATGTTATGCAAAATTTTATGTAAGAGCAAATATACATTGCTCTGGGGAGAGGGTTCCAAGTTTTTGTGAGATTTTCACAATATCTGTGTGTGATCCAAAATAGGTTAAAAACAATTGTTCATGCTCCAGTGATTTGTGCTGATGTCATCCCTGGTGTTGGTACACTACCAAAAACACAAGAATTGCATTATGCTTCGTTAAACTGGAGGAATATATTATTTCTATTTTTTCCTTGAGGAGAAAAAGAGTAGAAAGTAAATATACACATGTGGCCCTTATAATTAGCACTAAATAAAGACTAATTTGAGATATAATGAAAATTTAGTTAATGCTAGCTTGAGTAGAGATGGATATCACCCAAATCTTGAGTGCTAACTTTTGTACACAATGAGAAAAATAATTCTGTAGCCTTGAGTGTGTGGAACATGGTGGTATACAGGATAAGGAGAGCAGAACAAGCAAAGAATAAAATACTCAAATATTTGACAGCATCTTTAACTTACTTAGATGCTACATAAGAAATGAATTGTCAGTAGGACCTTTCTAGTCATCAGGGGGTTAAAGCACTATAAAGAAACTTGCATATGTACTTTGTTATCCAAGAGACAGATAGAGAGATGTCTTTCTACTGATATATTACATAAATCATGGTGCCAGCCAGAAAAACAACAGATGACCAATTTGTACAAAGCATTTTTTCCTTATGTTACATTTATTTAAAATACATTAAATCGTTGTGCTAAAATTGAGGCAGCTGGCAGTCCAGGCAACCTTATAAGATTTGTGTTTTCTGGAGTCAGGCCCATTCATTTGGAAAGGTGGATTTGTTGGGCTAGTATATTTGCTTAGTCATATGCCAAGCGCTTTGGGGAGCACAGGTAGTCCAAAATTTACCATCCATTCATTTAAAAATTTCTTTAAATCAGAACTCTCCCGACAATTGGAAGTCAGATGGTTGATAACCATTTGCTCCCAAGTGAAGTCACTAATTAACGGTAACGAGGCTCAACCCAAAGAAAAAAAGACTCAAATGGGATGGAATCTGAAAAATCTGACCATATTCCAGGGGTCTCCCTTCTCCTATTTCATAGACATTGATGTGATGCCTAGTTGGCTTTAGGAATAAAAGTCAAGTGTAAGTTGAGTAGGTTCATGTAAATTGATTCAAGCATGGGCCATGTTTTAGGAATTCTAGTGTTTGCTGTTGCATTTTTTAAACTCACAGCTTTCATCAAGTTCTTAATGGGACTGATAAGCTTTTCAAAAGGATAAGAACCACTGGCAAGGGTTTTATATATACTCACTTAAGCCAGCTTCCAATATCTGTTGTCAACCACATTCAAAACTAATACTGGATAAATCAGAGCCAGAACAGAGAAGCTCACTTTAGGTGATCCCATCTCACATTTCTGTAGCTTCTTTAGTGACAGCTTAACCTCTAGGGATCCAAGGCTCTTAGAGGGTTGTGGTAGTATGAATACCTACATAAATTAGTCATTCAAATGTAAAGTTGTTGGCTTTTAACAAATTTTTCTTCCCTGTTGGCCAATAATCAGAAGATGGAAGAGATTTCTTCAAGAAGCTGGATCTTGAAAATTGAATCAACAGAAGTGATAGGATTGTATTTGAATTCAACAATTTTTTTGTGTGTGTCACCACTGTATTCACAACATGCTAGAAACATATTTGGTAAATTTTTGAGGACTTACATATTTTTTCCCTGGGATCCTGAATTAAAGCGTAAGAAAGAAATATAAAACAAAGTCTGCTCTCAGTTTATGACTGTCATGGAGAGATTTGTATTTTGGGGAGACAGGTGAGCACAGAGCCATTCCAGACTTCGAATTGTACCCAGCTGAATGTCAGAATACATGGTATAGACAGAGATGGCCATGACTGGTTAGAAAAAGTAGAAGTTATGGAAGATCATTTACCTAAAGAGGTCATTATGGAAAGTCTCTGTAAGGGAGACTGATGGAAGAGGTAGAAATTGAAATAAGTTCTGAACTGTAGAGAAGATTTCGATGTGTAGAATTAGGGGAGCATTTGATGGTGTTGGCTGACAACGAGATCTTAGCACCACCATTTGAGTGAATATAAGGCAAATTTTATTTGAGTACTTTAAAAAATAGGGTAGTGGCTTCCCACTCTGGAGAAGGACAAAAGAAATATGAAGCAGGAGAAAGGAATTGAATTTTTTTTTTTTCTTTTTAAACTAAGGGTGTGCTACAAAGTAATGCAGCCAACCTTGAGGAATTGAAAATGTTTCCACCAAGATTGAGCCCAGGAAAGGGCAGAAGTCAAACATTCTTGAGAGTTGTATTAGAGCTGGATCCACTTCAGGGCTGGAATCCACTTAAGCAGAGTATATTCATGAGAGAGTACCCAGGATTGGGAACCCAAGACAAGAAGATACTCTGAATAAGTAGCTTTGGTTGACTTTTAAAAGATTGAGACAACCCTGGGATTTCTTATTTTCATCTCAACTAACAGATATATTATTTATATACTGTTAATTAAACCTATTACAATGTGTATATATAAAGATTAAAGTATGGTAGGATAAAGTAGAACATATATATCCTAATAGAATACCCCAAATTAGTAACCAAGAACCTCCTGAGAAATTAAACATTTATTAGAGTCTGAATTTTTAATAGATTTGAAATCATGTGCAACCATTTTTTTCCTACTTGAATATATGTGTGACACATCTTGAAAATTATCAAGGTTTTAATGGCAAGAAGAAAGGATTTGGGTAGATCTCAGTCTTCTACAAAATGATCAAAATCAGAATTGTGGCTAAGTTTTAGAGTCTCAGCTTTCTATAACATTACTTTCTTTCCTTTTCTCTCTTCTTCCCTCCCTCCCCCCTCCCCTCATTTTCTCTCTCTCTAATAATGAGTTAGAATTTGAATTCTTAAATTATCGGGAATAATTTCCTCATGCAGAGGGACTATATCTTTCTGCATCTTAGCAAAATTTTAAGCGATTTATGATACAATCAATGAACTCCATCCTATCTGGATACGCCAAGCATGGTCAAGGATAACGGTAGAATAGAGTTTTTGTGTTCAGGCTTTGGAGTCGTAAGAACTTGAACTTGAATCCTGGCTTCTTTACTTACATACTATGGTTAAGTTACTGATACTCTTAGAGTCCTAGTTTCCTCATCTGTTAAATGGGTATAATCATACTTCATAGATTTGTTGCAAATATTAAATAAGATAATACATGCAGAGTACTTCACACAATACCTGAAACAGAAAAAGCCTACAGTAAATTGTACTTGCTCAAGTAAATTTTCCTTGAGCACTCATGTCTGACTTTAGACATGGCTCTTCTGCTGTGGCTCTTAAATTAGCCTGGCCTGGGAATATCTGAGAGACATTTTTACCATTGCTTTCACATTAAAAAGAATTGTATAGTAGACTCTAGGAAATAGATCCTATTTGATTATTGATTGCATTGTTGAGAAATAATTATGTAAAATGTAGACTAAGCCGTGCTCTGCATCTGGTCCTTTGGAATCCTTCTCCCATTCCTCCTCTTCAGCAGGGAGCAGCTCAGTCTTGCTGAACTGGCAGTGATATTGCAGAACTCTTGGATGATAAATCCTCCAAACTGGTTAGTGTGCACGTTTGGTAGCTATTTTTCCCTGACAATCTTAATATCTGTTTTTATTATATGCAATCCATGTCCTAAATGCTAATTAGCTAAACTGGAGATCAAATCATTCTCTTGGGTATACAATATGTGTTTTTTTTTTTTTTAGAAGTGCTCAAATAAAGATTTACAAAATAGGCTAAAATAGCTTCTCTCAAGTGGATAGAATACCTGCCTTACAAATTGGCCAGAATAGATATTTAGCTGATTGACTGTAACTGTCTCAAAGATAAATCATAGATCTAAACTCTTTAAGTGGTATATAGGGACTGAACTATTAGAATCAATGAGAGTTGAGTAGCTAAAATCTCATGCCATGCTTTAAAGGTAAAAAGGTTGACAAAAACAAACAAATAAACAAACAAAACCCAGTGACTGTATTTAGCCCGAACATTGTGGAAAATCATCTCAACTCCTTGGGTGGATAATGTGCATAGACATAAAAGCTAAATACAGTTCACAGAAATTGAGAACTTTCTATTTGTGTGAGATAATGCAATCGTGAGCTTTAAAAGAGTAGTCTATGTGTGTGTTTATTTGACAGTCTGGAATGTTTCCAAGAGGCCATTAGGGCCTTTCAGGTAGATAATGCTCAGAATGAAATTTGCACTTGTGTCCAAATATACCTTTAGAGGACATGACATTCTCCAGTGATGCTACCATTATAATCTAACATGTCAACTCTTGTTCACACCCTAGATTTTTCTTCACTCATTACCTCTCCATTTCATTTTTGTGTTTTCTATTCATACTCCTCAAAGCAGAACTATTTGCTTTTCAAATGCATCCTACAAAAAAGCAGGCATCTTTATAGCTATGCTTCGGTGGTGACACTGGCTGAAAAAAGCAAGGATTTTGAAATGGGAGCCAAAATACCCTGGCACTTCAGCTGTACATCAGAGACTTAAATCCTAGACCTGTCCTTAATGTGCCTCATTGTGATTGGCGATTGTGGCCAAAATGTTGTGTAAACTCTCTCCCGATTCTAGGAATACAGGAACATGGTTCACCATTTAGGCTCCATTGCTCGTTATGGGTATATTTTCAAATCTTCTTGGGGAAATGGTCTTGCAGTTAGAAGGAGTCAGTCTTCAGGCTTTTGTTTGGTCACTCTGGTGGAAGGGAGTTTTAGAGAAGCGACTGGAAGCTGGAGGCATACAGCTGGTTTTGTCCTTCCTTGAACCTTTTCCACTGACTGTCTTTAGCATCTTCGCTTCATTGCCCGCATGTCACCTGTGTTTAGCCATGAGGTGATATATCCTCTTCCATTCCAAAAACATTGATCTAAGTCTCCCTCCTTCCATTTTTTAATAAATCTTAGTGAAGCAATATAACATTCCAGGTCAGTCCTGTAGTGCTGTTCTGGCCTCGCCGGAGCGGCTGCTGCAGAGCATGGAAACTTGCTGGCACAATATTGCAAAGTGACTCTGTGGGGGCTGGACGACTTCCAGCGAGCAGTGAACCACGGCCAAGAAACGCCAATATGGATAATGCAAACAAGAGAGATTTGGGGCACATTTCGATTTAACCATCTGATTTAATTGACAGAATAAATGCACCTGTCAACGGGTAATATTCTTGTGATTAGTTTTGGCTGTGATGATGAGATGATGTTAAAAGAATGTCAGAACAACCTGTCCTGGGACTCTTACAGGCAGTTTTGAGCTGGGGAAGGTCAGTTTTTAGCTAGTTCAAAGAAGCAGGATTATCCTCTGGTAATGTGAGGGTATTTTACAGAGACAGTGAACGTTTTATTTGTCATTTTCCCTCTGTGCTTAGCTTTCACCACAAATCAGACCAAGTAGGGGACAGAGGCACACTGAAGTAATTGGCTTTTGAATCATTTTCTGTGGCTACTGGGGATAGTCCTCATTTGGAAATGGAGAACTCTGATTGTTAAGCCTAAGGCTGTACCTGAGTGGTCTTGCTTTCCCCCAAATTGTGGTTCTTTTGCTACTAGAGTAAGCTATTTAACACAATTTCAGTGGGATGAAAATTCAAAGAGTCCTTTAATTTAAGTCCTGTTTCTTTCAGAGAGAATGTTGTAATTTATGAAATTAAAACAAATATTTTAATTAATACTCATTTCATTAACCCTTTGCAACCTAACCCCAGTCTCCTCTGGTAAAGTGTGCTTCTGATGTGGCTAATGACTGAATAAGCAGCTCTAATATCCTTCTCTTGGCTCCCAATATCTGATTTCTGTGCTGTTTAAGGCTGTTGACTTTTTTCTCCTTTTTGAAACTTTCGCTTCCCTTTCATGCTGTCCCGATTGAGCTCAAAACTCTTCTTCTTGGTCTCCTACACCAAGTGGGAAGGATATCTGAAATCTCTTTTAAAAAGGTATTTTTGATACCACAAGTGAATTAGTGGCAGAGCCTACAAGTCCTAAAAATCAACAGCAACTGCAGATCTACAAACTTGTCCATGTTGGTGTGTTTGAACTTTTACTTGGTGGCCAGAATGGATATATTATGTTCATAGTTATTAGCACAAAGGCTTTTTTTCCCCCTGATTATTGGGAGAAGGTGATAATCTAGGTTTAGGTCAGAAAACATTTTCTGTGAAGGACATTCATTATTCAGTAAATATTTTAGGCTTTGTGGACCACATACAATCCCTGCCTCCTCTTTATTTCTCCTTCTGCTCATCTTCCTCCTCCTCTGCCTTTTTCCCTTTAAGAATGTAAAAACCATTCTTAGCTCACAGGCCATACAAAAACAGGCCATGAGCTGGATTTGGTCCATGAACCGTAGTTTCCTGATCCCTGTTTGAGGTAACTGAATACTACGGTAAGTGAGCAGTTTCCATACCAACTATGAATGGATTTATAGTAGTCAGAATTGTGACTCCTCAACTTATGTCAACACTTACTTTTATTTTTGATTATTGTTTAGAATCTAAAAAATACAATAAATAATATAAGAATTGTCATGTATTAAAATATAATTATAGAAAATAATTTAGGTTAAATATTTTTAACCCAAGTAAATATTAAGCATCATAAATATCAAAAAGTTACTTTTATAAATAGAATAGGGCTCCAAACTGAAGTTTACTTAAATTGAAGATATAGAGACATACTTGAGTATTTGGTGTACTGATTCATCACTGTTATAAAAATTATCCTATACAAAACTGTCCTGTGGCTACCTAGCTTAGTTTTTATGTGTTTCTAAGGTCAAAGTCATTGATTTCCTTACCATGTTACTATCCTTGACCACCTGCCCCATCTCTTATTTGTATCTCCTTTTGGTTTACCGTAAAATTCTGTTAAAATTATTTTGCATGGCACAGATGCATAAAGTATGAATGCTAAAGAGTAGAGTCGGCGTTTTATTTGATTCCTGAGGTCTTTAAGACAATAGCTTAAGTAGGTATATACTGATTGGTTCTCTTTCATACTTTAATTCAGAATATCCAGATATTAAGTATAGAAGAGAAAAGAATAGGTTAAAACGTTTTATTTCATTCTTTCATTCAGAATATCCAGATACGGAGTATAGATAGTAAAGGATAGGTAAAAATATTTCTCAAATGGTTAATATACATCAGCCTTCTTATTAGTAGAGTTTGAAATATGAGGAATGAAGAACTAATAGGTAAAATAAGGGGTTAAATTCATTACAAAAAATAATGGGAGAGGTGGAAATATGATTTGATAGTTTCCCTTACAGGGTTGTTAACAGCCTCCCAAGTAGTTTTCCCCCGTCAATATTCTTACTGCAGCAATACTTAAGAGAAGACATAGCCAGCCTGTCAGATAACATACATTTAAAACGCACTTTAAGTATGATGGGAATGGTTATTTTGAAATAAAATGGAGAAATGATTCTTATATTTGAATGTGGTTGTCCCCAAATCCCTGCAAAGGTGCTTCTTTCCTCAGACATTCATTAATTGTGAAGATACAGTGATTCAGCTTTGTTTAGAACTGTGAGTAGATAATACTACCCCAGTCCTGAATTTATTTCACTATAACTGTACTTTGAGTAGCGTTCTTCTATTTGTGATGCTTATTCTTGAGAATATTGTTTTTACACTAGAGGCTCTTTCCTAGACAATGTAAAAATTAGCCTTTTATAAACAAACATGTACAACAGTGTATGTTATATACTATATTATGAAAGCAGTAAGATAGGGCTGTTGCTAGTTATTCTTATGGAACAGTCATTAGGGTTAGACAGGCGGGAGGAGGGTAGAACATGGAAAAGACTAGTTTTGAAAGTTATTTTCTTGCCTCTAGATCAGTGTACTTGGGACTAACTTTTCACTGGGATCAGCGTTAACATGACTTTAGGTTCAAGTAAAGGGAAAAAAAATTAGACCTTATTTTCCAATTTTTGTAGGCAACAAGTTTTTCCCAGCCCCTTGGTTCCCTTGTTCTTGGTATAACACATCATGCCTCTATATCTTATTTTTTGGCATTCTGATATGACACCTGGAAGTTAGCTGACAAGGGCATTAAATTTGCTAGTCAGGTGATATTTTTGCATTTCCATAGAGGATTCTTAAAAATCAGGAACTTTTCAAACTCAAGAAAATGAAAATAAAAGAGTAAAATGTCCAAGTTGGTATTTTTGAACATAAATGTATAAAAAACGTGGAACATGCAGACCACAGTCCTGCAGAGATTGTCTTCTTTCTCTTTGCTTTTTCCACACCTGAGATGCCTGGGTTTACCACTTTATAATACTATGAAAAGTTTGCAAGTTTCATATTTTACAAATTTGGTAGTTCCTAGAATAATAGAACATATCAAAAAAAGAAAAGTTATCCTTAAAAGAGGCCACGTACTTTATTATCCTGGCAGATCAGGTCTCCAGTGTTTAAGCCACTGACATGGCCTAACTTCATCACCAATGCTCTCTGGGGCTCTGGGGCTCCTGGACAGTAGCTTCTGTTTGAAGATAAGAGCAAGTGGAAGAGACGTGGACTCAAGGCAACTCTTCTAGATTCTCACTGAGCCAAGTTCAAGTGGCTCTTGCACTCAAAAGAAAAGAAAGAATAGAGTATGTCCAAATGGATTCCTAGCTTGAAGCATTCGACTAGGACATGAATCTGCCCTATTCACCTTCCAAAAAGCTAATTCCAGATCAGTTTATGGGATTAGTACAGTAAATCACTTAATGGCATTTGAGCCTTTTTCATAAGAACTAGCTTCTGCTGGATGTTTTCTCCTATTCTATTCCACACAGTAAGGTTCTTACTTGAGCATCTTATAAACTATAAAGGAAGGGGACTTTGAAGCCCTTGAAACAGACCTTAGGCCTCTAACTCTAATATTATCGATTTTAAAAATCAAAACCTGGTTAAACTTACATGATCTTTTAATAGGCACCTATTTGTCTGCGAGGAAGGAATGTACATTTTGCTCTCTGTTGTAATTTGAAGGAAATCAATTTTTTTTTAACAAATGTTTAAAAACTCATTCTGAACTGAGTGGGTGATCAGTTTGCCAATATTTGATGTTTTGGCTTGACTTCCAGTTCTTAAGAGCAGGATTAGAGGCAGCCTAAGTAATAGAAGCACTCCAACCTGATCATGGAATTAGTAAGCTCATCCGGTAGAACACAGTTTCTCATCTCCAGTTCCTCATAGCTTTTTTAGTTGCTTTCTTATGACGTCACCTTTACTCAGTCAGTAAACATTAACTGGGTAGCTGGTGTGTGCCACGTCCTACAGTGTGCACTGGGATGAATGATCCGTGGTCCCTGCCCTTGAGGAGCTCCCAGTGACATTACCTGTTTCTTGAATTGGTCTCAATTACAGTGCTTCATAGAATATATAGACTCTTCTAAATTTTGGTGGGAAGCTATTTGCTTTGAAATATATGGCATTTTTTCCCATTGATTAAACAATTATTGGGATCTAAAAATTCCTGAATTAAAAAATTATTGCTTGTTTGATTTCCATATTTGTCTATAGCATTCTGGTGATGCTTACATTAATGTGATATCTTTTGGGAGTTTAAGTTCTTGTTTAAATAGGGTGTGTGTGTGTGTGTGTGTGTGTGCCACTTATTTAAGGTGTACATATTATTTCTTTTCACAATTCTACACCCGGAACAACAGGGTTAGATTCAACTGCTTCAACCATCTTCTCTTCCTTGCCTTCTCAATGTTTATGAAAGGTGGGCATGAATGGTTCTCTCTGTTATTTAAGTATGATGGAGTTTACTCAGGTGATTTTCTTTTTATTTTTGAGCTTCTATACTGTATAAAATTAATTAGCTCCCCCATAGTCATTTCTGCAAATTTATAATGCTGTTTAACAAGTTTATGAGCAGCCTGATTGGTTTAAATCTATTTGGAAATTCATATAATTAAATCTGAGTTTTATTGAAATTTTCTGAATTAAGAACTTTATCAGTTTTTAGGCCATCTTAAAATTTGTTCATTATCTCAAGTGAGGAATTTGCACGTTTTTTATACTATTTTTTGCATAAAATAGAATAAGTGAGGAGAAAGCCAATTTGATGAATTAAAGTTGTATGTTGATCCCTACAACGCATCTTCTGAGGTGACAATCTTCCATTCAGGCAAATGTTCTATATTAAATTAATGTTTTAAGTAATAAAATACCTTCGTGGGGAAGAAAAGAAATCTTAATCATGAAAAAACTTTGGAACAAATGGAAATATATATGATGCTTTGGATGGGAAGTATTAATATTAAAAACATAATCATTCTACCGTTGATAAATGTTATAAACCTTTATAATTAAGTATAACTTACTATATATATGCTGAAATATGGAAATCTTAATTACACAATTCAGAAGATTTTTATAAATTTAATATATTCATGTAGCCATCAACAGTACTGGAGAATTCCAATTATTTAGCATACTTGCAACACTTGATATTGTTAATCCTTTTAATTTTAGCCATTTTCATGGGTGTATAATTACATAGCATTGTGACTTTAATTGGCATTTCTCTGATAACTAATCATTTTTGAATACCCTTTCATTTTATTCTTAGCCATTTGGACAAATTCTTTTGTTTAGTACCTCTTTAATCTTTTGCCCATTTCTCTATTTTCTGTAATTTTCTTTTTTTCATTGAAATAAAGTTGGCATATGATATTCTAGTTTCAGGTGTACTACATAGTGATTTGATATTTAAATACATTATGAAATGATCACCATGATAAGTCTAGTAATTGTATGTCCTCATACACAGTTATTACAGTATTATTCATGACATCACTTAACGTTGTAATTACATCACTGTGACTATTGTATAACTGGAATTTTGTACCTCTTAATTCCCTTTACCTATTTTTCCCATCCCACACCCTTTTCCCCACTGGCAGCCATGCATTTTTTCTCTGTATCTATGTGTTTGTTTCCATTTTGTCTTGTTTATTTGTTCTGTTTTTAAAATTTCACTTGCAAGTGAGATCATACAGTATTTGTCTTTCTGTCTCTGACTTACTTCATTTAGATAATACCCTGAAGGGCTACCCATGTTATTGCAAATGTCAAGATTTCATTCTTTTTATGGCAGAGTAATATTTCATTTAACCTGTATTCCACATCTCCTTTATCATTTCATCTATTGGTGGATGGACACTTACGTTACTTCCATATTTTGGTTATTGTAAATAATACTGCAGTCAACATAAGAGTGCATATATCTTTTTGAATTTGTGTTTTTGTTTTCTTTGGATAAATAGCCCAGTAAAATTGCTGTATCATATAGTTGTTACTTTTTTTTTTTTGAGGAAACTTCAGTCTTCTGTAGTAGCTGCACCAATTTACATTCTTATCAGCACTGTGCAAGGGTTCTCATTTCTCCACATCTTTGCCCACACTTATTTGTTGCCTTTGTGATGATAGCCCTTCTGACAGGTATAAGGTGACATCTCATTGTGGTTTTGATCTGCATTTTCCTGATGATTAGTGATGCTGAATTCTATTCAGGTGTCTGTTGCCAATCTGTATATCTTCTTTGGAAAAAATGTCTGTTTGGGTCCTTTGCCTATTTTTAAATCGTATTTTTTAAAAAATATCAATTTATATGAGTTCTTTATATATTTTGGATATTAACCCCTTACTGGATATATTATTTGCAAATACCTTCTATTCAGTGGGCTGGCTCTTCATTTTGTTGATGGTTTTCTTTGCTGTGAAAAGGTTTTTTAGTTTGATGTGGTCCCATTTGTTCTTGCATTTGTTTCCCTTGCCTGAGGAGACAGATCCAAAAATATATTGCTAAGACCAATGTCAAAAAGCATACTGCTTATGTTTTTTCTAGGAGTTTTATGGTGTCACGTCTTGCATTCAAGCCTTTAATCCATTTTGTGTTTATTTTTGTGTATGGTGTGATACAGTGGTCCAGTTTCATTCTTTTGCATGTAGCTGTCCAGTTTTTTTCACCATCATTTATTGAAGTGTCTGTATTTTCTCCATTGTATATTTTTGCCTCCTTTGTGATAGATTAATTGACCATATAAGAAAAGATTTAATTTTGGGCTCTCTATTCTGTCCCATTGATCTGTGTGTCTGTTTTTGTGCCAGTACCATGCTGTTTTGATGACTGTAACTTTGTAATATAGTTTTATATTAAGGAGTGTAATACCTTCAGTTTTGTTCTTTTTTATCAAGATTTCTTAGGCTATTTGGGGTCTTTTATGGGTCTGTACAAATTTTAGGATTGTTTTAGTTCTGTGACAAATGCCATTGGTATTTTGATAGGGATTGCACTGAATTTGTAAACTGCCTTGGGTGCATGGACAATTTAATAATATTAATTCTTCCAATCCACAAGTATGGTAATATCTTTCCATTTGTTTGTCTTCAATTTCTTTCATTAATGTCTTATAGTTTTTAAAATATAGACCTTTTACTCTCTTGTTAGATTTATTCTTATCTATTTGATTGTTTTTGATGTAATAATAAGGATTGTTTTCTTAACTTCTTTTTGGTAGCTTGTTGTCAGTGTATAAAAACAAAACATATTTCTGTATATTAATTTTGTATCCTGAAGGTTTATTGAATTTATTTATTATTAGTATATTGGTGGAATCTTTAGAGTTTTCTATGTATAATATTATTTCATCTGCAAATAGTGACAGTTTTACTTCTTATTCAATTTGGATTTCTTTTTCTTGTCTGTGTGGCTAGGACTTCCAATACTGTCTTAAATACGAGTGGCAGGGATGGACATCTTTGTCTTATTCCTGACTTTAGAAGAAACATTTTCTCCTTTCACCATTGAGTATCATGTTGGCAGAGGGTTTGTCAGATATGGACTTTATTATGTTGAGGTATTCCCCCTATACACATTTTCTGGAGCATTTTTATCATAAATTGATATTGAATTTTGTCAAAAGCTTTATCTTTATGAAGTATATGGATACACACAGTGTCTAGTTCAAAAGACAATTTATGGATGTGTCCACACACTGTGGCACATCCATAAATTGTCTTTTGAAGTAAGTGGATCCTGTAAGTCTCAAGGCAAACAAGACTGCACCTAAGCACTTTACTCTAGTTGACAACGTTATTTCCCATGGGGGTATGGGTTAACAATTCTGATAGTGCTCAGCCTGCATACTCAAATGCAACAATTAAGTGAATGGACAGCAGATGGTGCAAGCCAGGTTTCTTACTATTGGAGTGGGAATTCACAGATTAGCAAGAGGAGGAAGCTAGAATAACCCATATGGTAATGGATTAGGGTTGAAGATATTAGCGTGGACTCATGTTTAGCTTAAGGCAGAGATAGATAGTTAGATATTGACATATTTATAGCTTTGTTTATGTATACAGGTGAATATAGGTACCTATATTGTTTGCTCTGTCTGCTGAGAAAGTGTGAAAGAAATAGCCACCCCATTAATCATGAATGTACCTACTGCCCAGATCTTGGTTTCTAATACCATTTTTTTTTTTTAAATAAAAGGAACTAAGGCTTCTTGGAGAAATGTCTGATTCTAGGACCAGGGTAGGAAATATACTTGAGATGGTGAGCCTGGAGTATCTTGTAATGCCAGAAAGTAAGGAAGTAATCAAGACAAAAACAAAAAGCAATCCCAAAACATTGGTGAGGGTAAGTCAAAGAAAGACAGGAGTATGGTATGGAAAGGGGAAAAATCTGACAAACAATACCTCAGTCAGGTGATCAAGACCAGCATCAGCAATCATAAATCATGTTGATAGTATATATGCATATGATATGATGAAAATGGCATTTTACCTCTGGTGTTCTTCCCAATAACTCATAATCTCCATCTTATCATAAGAAAAACATCAGATACATTTCAAGTTTTAGGTATTTTTGACTGTTAATTATATGTGTCAGTTTGATGGGGCCTATTCTGGATGTTTCTGCGAAGGTAACTTGGGTAAGATTTACATTTAAATCAGTGGATTTTGAGAAAAGCAGATGACCTTCCCTAATGTCGTGGACCTTATCCAGTTAGTCGAAGGCCTGAATGGAACAAAAAGCTAACCTCCCAAGCAAGAGGAAATTCCCCAGCCAGACCACCTTCCAACTTCATCTGCAACACTGGCTCTCCAGCTTGAGTTGCAGTGTTTGCTCCTTCCCTGGGTCTCCAGCCTGCTGCCCACCCTGCAGATTTTGGACTTGCTAGTCTCCATAATGGTGAAAGCCAGTTCCTTAAAAGAAATGTCTTTCCATACACATCCTGTTCGTTCTATTTCTCTGAAGCACTCTGAGTAATACAGCATCCTGATAAATATATAAGCAGAGCTTCTCAGAATAGTTAAGGTCATCAAAAACAAAGTCTGAGAAAATACCACTGCCAAGAGGTGCCTAAGAGAGTCCAGTATAAGATTCACATGACACTATTGGATTTGCATTAAAGACAGTGTTGAAAGTGTTTTCTACTTAGTGGCCTTGTATATGAATAAGTGATAAATATTTGTGGTGTTGTTATTTTTATATCTTTTAGAATATACTGTTAAGAAAAGTTTTGTTTTCCATGAGGCTAGGCTCTGCCTTTCTGCTAATGAGAATCATAATTGGTTATTTTCTCATTTAACCTTGAATTCCCTTAAGCTCTGAGACAAATTTGAACATAACTATTGCAGTTGTGTTCTCCTTATTTGTCATTGTTTTTTGTTTGTTTGTTTAGCTTTACTTCCTTGTTCCATAAAAGATTTGAGACAATGGTTTGAATTTCATGTTGCTATTTTCCCTGGTTTTATAGTTGTATTTTCCCTGATCTTGATTTTTCTATTTTTATTTTATTGATATTTTATATTTGTGAAATCCAGTAACAGATGAATAGTTTTTTAGAGTCAAACATCTGAATTATAGACTATTTTTAAATTGCTTTTTAAAAATTTCAAATATATGTCATAACTTGGATTTGACTTTAAAATGTGATATCTTGTTTGGCTGATATCTCACAGGCACGCCATTAATGAACTGATATGAGTGATGAATTTGGAAGAGTATTAGACTAGGATTTGGAAGACCTATATTTTTGTAGTTATGCTTAACTTGGGATTAATGATTTAATGTCTCTGGGACTCATTCTTCTCAGAGTAAAAGAAATGTTTAATCCTTCTGTTATAAAAATTAATTGGTTTTACATATTGGTTTTTATTTTGTAGCAAATTACCTTTAATTTAGTGAATTTCAGAACTCAAGGAAAATTAACAATCAATTGGAAAAAATACAAACATCTCCATGTTCAAAAATATATTTTGTCATTTGCTGAGAAAGAACGTTCTTAGAGAACGTCTTATCAGAAAAAAAAAAAAGCACCAAATTCCATTTGGGCATTTGGCTAAGATTTTAAGACTTTTAGAGGGATACATATTAATTGTTGAAATTCGCATGACCTCATATTCATTAAATGGTTGTCATTAAAGTTGTTAGAAGCTTGAATTCATGAATGCTTCCAATGGAACATTTTTTACTAGAACTACAACCAGACTGAGAGTTTCCCCTGGAGTGCAGTAATGTATATAGCCATACCGTTAGAGGACTCTGCTCTGGGAATTTCCCTCTCCTCTTCCTCATTTGGAGCTCCCAGTGACCTCCAAGTGAAGGTTGAGTATACAAGATTAGAACAATATAAGCAGATTCTATTCCAGTTTGCCAAAGTGTTTATGCTAAGTGGATAATAGTAGTCTATCCCTATATTTTCCTTGAAGAAACTGAATGTCATATGCTGGTAAATATTACTGCTTATTTATTGCTATATAATAAGTTACAAATGACTTTTTTATTCTGGACATTCTGTAACCTCCATGAATAATCAGAAACGTGACCATAAAAACTAGAAATCTTCAACATTTTTAATTACTCTCCTCAGACAACTAAATAACTACTGGACCACACAAGAAAGCCATTGGTAATGCTGACTAGGAAAGACAGGCACAGAATTGGTATGATGGCTGAAAAATAAGGTCTCTCTTGTCTTAAGTTTTAGGAGATTTTATTAATTTTGATTCCAAATTTTTGGTTCTTTGCAAATGGTCTGATTTCAATGAGGTTGCATATAACATTCATTTTATGAATGAACAAATCATGTAGTCACTGATAGTGTTTTCTTGCTCATTCCTTGTGATGAGTTCCTCAAAGTTTTCAAGATTTAGTTTTCTTTTCACATTAAACACACTAGAATCATTTCTTTTGGATGGATTATTACATAATATTCTATGAGATAGCCTGAATACTGAGGAAAAATATTTTTTATACAGTGTAAAGTTTTACTCTAGGCATCTCTAGAGCAGAGGGCATTTTGTCTGATAATTAGGGAATTTAGAATTCCAAAATAAACTTTAAAGTTTTTGGGTTTTTTTTTAAATGGGCTAATCCTTGTCTAGATTTAACCAGTTTCCTATTATAATTATGATGATGATGATTGTTACTGTTATTATTAATTTGTGGAATATAAACTCACATGTGTTCATCTGAACTCCAAATGTCTCCTTATCTTTCAAAGTATAGGTCTTTCAGAGTAACACTTGATAACTTTTGTGCAAATAAATTACAACTATAAGGAACACATTACTAGATTTTTCTCTACATGTAGGTAGACACACAAATGTGCATGTATTTTAATCTAAAATACCTATGTGCAAATGTCTTTCTGTACGTTGAAAGGGCAAGAATAAGAATTCTGACAATGAAAAGTTGCTTTAAATTTCACTTAAAGTTTCTGAAATATTTATAGTACATTTAAAATTTTTAAAAAGTCATTATAGATTCACAAGAAAGTGAAAACAAAATGTACAGGGAGGTCTCATGCACCTTTTACCCAGTCTTCTCTAATGGTAACATTTTTTTATAAATGTAGTGCCATATCACAATCAAGTAGTCAACCTTGCTACAATGCATGCTATTTTATCATATTTGTTGAAGGATAAAAAAATTTACTATGAATTTCAAGTAATAATTCTACTAATCTGAAAAAATCCTCAGTCTTTTACATTTGAAGATATAAACATATGTATAGTTGAAACATAAACTTACTTGTTATTTACCAATTTGGATCTACGAAATGACTGTTTTGACCATATACCTATAGATATAGATATACATATACATGAATGAATATACTCAATTGACTCATGTGAAA
This sequence comes from Camelus dromedarius, assembly GCF_036321535.1. Taxonomy (NCBI): domain Eukaryota; kingdom Metazoa; phylum Chordata; class Mammalia; order Artiodactyla; family Camelidae; genus Camelus; species Camelus dromedarius. The sequence continues at coordinate 22,428,616 of NC_087450.1, forward strand.
TGTCAATATTCAAACTTTTTGACCTATAAACTGGCTATTTCTTAAAAGTCAATATAATATATCATCTCTTATTTCTATCAAAGTATATTTCAATCATTTTACCATGTTAGTGATGTGAACTATTTAGAATACTGGGAAAGGGTTGAACCTATGAGTGAGGAAGGATTAGGGAAGATATTGGAAATGATTTTAGAACAATCTGAAAGAGCAGATTATTAGAGAGGTCTAAAAATTCATGTAAAATCTGACAGACCTCCTCTAGGAACTCCAAATTATTTCCTTTAGTCAAACGAGACGATCTAAAAACTATATGTGAAATTCCAGGTATTATTTTTTAAGGGAATATTCCTATGTGAGGGTCTATTTTTGAAATTTCTAGAGCTATTCCTCAACCAGATGCTACTTATCTACTCATGTCTCCTAAAAGGATACTCATTCCTTATTTTTGCTTTCCTAAGGTCTAAAAGGTATACTTGCAAAGCTAAAAATTTCAAAAATTTCCTTAGAGAATATTTTATTGATACTGATTACTATCCATTAATAAAAATAAATAATGAGATGATTTCTTAGCAACATCTTAAAGACAACAAAGAATCTAAAATATTCAGCATAACAGTGGAGTCAGCCTTAGTGGGTATGCTGTGATCTCTAGCTGCCATGTCAGTTATGTCCTTAAAGGTCGTATCTGGTTATAGGAAGATGAGTCTATATCTCAGAGTATCAGGGTTTCATCAGAGTTTTCATCACGTGAGATATAGGCTTGGTTCCCTCCAGTCAAGGACAGATGTTCTTTCTTTAGCACTGAAATTCAGAAAAGGATATTCCAGCTTTACGGTATCCTAGACAAATGAATGATTAAAATTTAACTAACTAATCACATCCAGAAAGATGATGAACAGGTATTGGTGGTGCTGAAAGAGATGGAGATTTTTGAGGGATACATATGTGTGTGGAGCAGAAGACCACAGAAATTCTACTTAAATTCATCAAATATTTTCAATTAAATTTACTTTTGAGAATTTTTCCCCCCTGGAAGTCAGATGAACTTGAGCAGAAGATGTGGACAGTTCAGAGTTTCAGGTCTAACTAACCCAAAGAATAACTTAGACTGAAGGCTGGAGAGTAAGGGAACTCTAGCTTCCATCTGCTTTAATGACAGTTCGGTCGGCTTGTCCATGGACCATTGATTTCAGTATCTCTGGGGAAGGCTGACAAACACAGTTCCTTATTTAGAGTTATGTCCATGGCTGGTCATCTGGCGTGGCAGAGCCATCCGGCTGCCTGTCCTCTGGGACTCTGCACAACACTGATCTACTCTCACCTATAGTTTATGTTGCTTGCCAGCTCAGCTGGTGCCAACCCAAGCAAGACCTAGTCTTTCTCAGTGACCTTGCTAGCCCAACTGAACAGTCAGACCAGGCTTCTAACTTTGCTGTGTACTCCTACTAATACAAGAGTTAATTCTGTTTTCATTTGTGTTGAGATTTCCAGTGATACCTGGGGAAACTTGTGCCATAAGGGACTTGGGGGAAGAAGGGGAGCAATGGGTGATTTGTGAGTAGAGACACTCATAAAAAGATAGTGCCTAGCTAGAGATTTTTTTTCCGGCATCTACCTCTTATCTATCAAAGACTATTAAGGACACTTACCCATTTGTGATAGAACATTTATAAGGGACTCTTCTTCTTGCCCTTCCTTTTTCTTTTTTGAAGAAGTCACTAAGAAGGAGAATAACATAATAGAAACTGGTATTTGATTTTATTTAAGTGGCACTTAACATGATAATCATGATGCTAGAGGTATCTTAGTAAGGACATGGCTTTTGATTTTGGAGTTGACCATTAAGGAAAAGTTTAGGAAATGGATTAGTAGTGGTTGACCACACGAAGCTATTATGGCTCTTGTGGCATGACCATGAGCTGACCATGAGTCACACATAGCATCAGCGTTCTGGGGAAAGCAAGTGCTTCTTTTCTTAATGCTTACCTTGGAGGATTTCTTTCTCTAGTGCATCGTGATATTTACTGCTCCCTTTGCAAAACTCCTGTTACCTTCCTGGTTTGTCTCTTCTCTCTTACATTTATTTTTTATTATTCATGGGTTCCTTTATTCTCTGCTGGACCTTGTAGTATAGCAATGTATTCATGCACTTCTCTCTCTCTGCTTTTGGTAGTTGCATCTAGACAGTTCAGATTCAACTCACTTTTTATAATTAATATTAATTTTGACTAGTCTCTCTAACTCTAATCTATACATCTAACATTTCTCTATATTTTTCTTTCTTTTCCTTTTTAGGGACTTAGCCCAGACCTTAATTTTGACTAGATTCTTAGACTAATCCCTACATAAAGCTTTAAAGTAATTTTTATGGCCATTTCCTCTTGGAGGTAAGGAAAGGGGAGCAGGTACTAAACTTGGGATAACACTTCTTTTGAAGAATGTTGTTGATTATTTCTCCTTTTTGGGAGATGAAGAGGTAAATCTCAGTGATGCGATTTAGAATCAAATAAGACCTATTTATGCGATTTTTAAACTTGTCTCCCAGAGTTGGATAAATAATAATGCTCCAATAATGAATAAGCAACCAACTGTTCCAAATGGATCTTGAGGAAAAGGAGAGACTCAGAGACTCTGTTTTGATATTAGCTGCCTTGGAGGGAGATGAATAGATGGACGAACGTGCCTCAAGGAAAGGGTCACTGACACTGCATTTATTATCAGTATACACATCCAAAGGATGAGAAGGTTGTTGAAAGCTATCTACTGCTGTGTTAGCTTTCTGAAATAATGGGTCATTCTCTTCAAAAAAAAAACCTTTGCCTTCCTCAGTATATAAATAATAGAAATGCTTTAATCAATGATTTCCACAATTGTCCTTTCCCATATTTCTGGCATCATTTTCCAAGCCACCTTCCTTCTCCACACCTAAACCACATACCCTAAATAGCAGCTATTTTGGTCTCTGTTATTTCTTGCTTACTGCACCTACTCATCAATCTTTGGGCTTTTGCTCTAATTTTTACCTCCCTTTTTATGTCTTTCTTCCTCACTTCAGAAACATAGTTCAAGATCTACCTTTTCCGAGAAATCTTTGTGAATCAAACCTGTCACTTCTAAATTTCCATGGCATGTTGCTTTAATCTTTGTTATGCCATTAAGTCATCTTAGCTCTTATGTAATGTTTTTGTTTCTGAATCTTATACTAATATTCTCGGCGATGTAGCCACTCAGTAAATGTTTCTGAACATAACTGAACTCACTTAAGTTATATTAAGCTCAAACTCACCAGTTAGATCTTGGCGAGTGAGTGCACCAAAACTGCAATCTTTCTTTTAACTACTATAGGGCCAAAACCAAAGATTTTAAATGGAATATCAAGACTAATTTTTTGAGTGGCTTCTGTAATGAATTATTTCATCTATTCATTTTGTGAAGCCAGGGACTGTGGTAGGGAGGCTAGCTCTGTGCTACTTGAATAAAAAATGGTCTATAACCTTAAGGAGATCAGAATCTATAAAAGAAAATAGAAACTTAAGTAAGTCATTAGAATAAAAGATGATATAGAGACTATAGATAGTATCAAAGGACACAGGACTGACCAGTTGTGCTTGGTAGATATCAGGAAAGCGTTCACAGTGGTTCTGAAAGAGAAATAGGGGCTGTCCAGTTTAAGATGGCAGGGTGTATTCATGATAATCTCAAATTCAATTTGAAGTTTGTCTAATTATAGAACTGGTGTGCTGGTAATCATTCTAGGAATTTGTTTGAATGGGTTTATGTGTAAGATTGTGTGTGTGTGTGTGTGTGACTGAGTGAAGTTCAGAAAGAAGGGGGGATCTCCAGCACTGTGAGGCAGTGCTGAGTACACAAATGGGGGAGAACGGGGAAGAATGTCCCATCGTACGCCTCTGCAGAGACTTAAGCTCTGGAAGGAGAAGAGTTAAGAACCAGAACCTAAATGTATAGTGTTCATAAGGCAAGCTTTGGGATTCTAGGAATAAACTCGCTAAAGTAATCTTTTACTTCCTCTGAAATGTGGATGCTGCATTCACACTCTGCAGCCAGAAACACTGCAGGCCATCAGTACTGCGAATGCCCCTGGTAGGGCCCTAGCATGTTTTTCCCACGAGTTCTCAACAACAGTAGAAGCTCTAGAGACACCGATTTGTGAAAGTCTAAGCATGATGATTTGGAAGCCAGACAGTTACTAATTGTGTGGCTTTGGGCAAATCACTTAAGTTCTGAGTCTCATTTTCTTCATGTGTAAAATAAAGGTAATACTGCACTTGCCTAAGTCCATTGTGAAGATTAGGGAATCTAAAGGGCCCGATGGAGTAACCACCAGATACGCTACTGATTTATTCGCTCAGTAGATAATTGTGCTATTACTATTAATACATTATTTTTTAATCTTTTTCATGACCTCCTTTGTCATTCAACTCCATGAATGCTTACAGTTATATTCCATAGGACAGATTTAAGCTATAGAAAATGTTTATCATTTTAATAAACATGGATTTAAGTAAGTTTTTGTTGATGTTATATAGTTCATTACTGACGTTTAATAACTTTGTGCCTTACTGTGGCACTTTTACTTTAACATGGTGTAATAAATATTTGATAAATGGTGTTTTACCTGGTATACTGACTGCAGAACATACCTTGCTGAGAAATTCTAGGCATTTCTTGTAACTCCTACTTTCTGTACTTTTGCTGTCTCAAATTAACTTCGTATAAGGGATTTGAATGCAATTTGACCATTGCTGCAGTGTCAATTATCAGCGTATCAGAGATTCATTGCTACTAACAAATTCTGATTTATGTCTGACTCAGAGCATGCCAGCAAAAGAACAATAGCTATGTTTATTTCTACAATGAAAGAAGACAAGTGAGGTTTTCTAGTTGGAAGTGTCTATGTGTGACTGTTGATTCAAAATGGAAAAACTTGTGAAATGCTTGTAAAATTCAGGAGACATAGCTGGTTTTGGATATCCTGATAAACTCAACAAATCACATATTTTTCTTCAAAAGGCTGTAGGTGAATAGATGATAGAGATCTTAAACTCTTAATTTTGTCCATCCAAAAATCCCTCTCATTGGTAATGGTAGAGATATTATGCCTTGGTTTTCATCTAGTGGGAAGACTGAAATTGGTAAAATCATGATAAAGCTGTATATTTTACAGGGACCATCAAATTAAATTTCATGTGGAGTTTGAGTCAAGGTGGGAAAATGCACTTATGATGGAAGTATAAAACTTGGTTAAAAAATAAGGAAAAAATGCTTGCCCTTAAAATTTTTGTGGAAAATACATACCTGCAAATAATAGATGGAGCTGTTGAGGTCACATGTCTTTTGTATGTCTTCTCCAGTGTTCTGTTTTACAGAACACACAACTGTTATCTTTACTGAACTTAAAAAAAAATCATACCTAAAAGATCAAGTGTGGGAAAGAACTGAGTCGACGAAATATAGCAAATGTATTGTTCCCCATATCGTGGCAATGAAATAACCCTGAAATGACTGTATGTGAGGATGTATTGATTAAAAAAAATATGGCTGGTCCTACCAACCATATTGGTAGCATTGACTCTTATTTTTAAAAATTTATTGCCAAGAATATCCATCCATTTGGATAAATACGTTTTTCCAAAAAAAAAATCCTTGAATAGTTGATATTTTCTTCATTTTAAATCCAGGTAAATGAACATATTATTGGGTTTGACTTCAGATCTATAATTCATTCCTATCTTTCCTGTCTAAAAGAGCAACTAGAATAAGTTAATACTGTTCCCGTGCTCAAACAGTGTTAGGACATTGATTTGTAAATGTCAGAATGAGATCTTAACATTTGCAAGAAATACCCAAATAAGACTGCCAAAGATCATTAGTGTCAGGTGGTATGAGAACAAGACAACATTATCTTTTAAAATTCATTTCTACTTAGTGTATGTCGTATACCAAAATAATTCTTCAATAGTTCAAAATGATGTTCGGCCGTTCTCAATTGATGGGATGGTGCACTTCCCTGATTACTCAAAATAATTTTTAAAGTTTTTATTTTGAAATAATTTTAGACTTCCAGACAAGTTGCAAAAATAGTGTAGAATTTCTTTATACTCTCCACGCATCTTTCCCTAATGTTAATATCCCACATAACTGTCGTACAGTCATTAAAACTAAGAAATCAACATTGGTGTAATAATATTGGCTAATCTACAGACTGTTCATATTTTTTTTTTTTACATTTTCACTTAAAAAATTGAATTATAGTCAGTTTACAATGCTGTGTCAATTTCTGGTGTACAGCTTAATATTTCAGTCATATATATACATACATAAATTCATTTTTATATTCTTTTTCATTATAGGTTACTACAAAATAAATCATTAGTTTTTATTAAAATTCTTTTCCTTTTTTTTTCTTCCAGAATCCAATTCAAAATCCCATAACACAAGTAGTTGTAATGTCTTAGTCTCTTCCAATATATGACAGTTCCTCAGCCTTTCCTTGTCTTTGTGACCTTTACGCTTTTGAAGAGTACTCTGGTCAGTTATTTTGTAGAATGTGCCTCAACTTGTGATTGACGTTTTATCATAATTAAAGTCATCCATTTTTGGCAAGGGTACTGCAGAAGTCATATTCCCTTCTCATTGTATCGTATCAGGAGATTCGTGATACTACGTTTCTTATTACAGTGGCCTTAAAGATGGTGTCGTCTGAGTTTTCCACTATGAAGTTACTATTTCCCCATTATAATTAAAGATACCTTGGGGAATGTTCTTAGAGGCCATTCAAATATCCTGTTTCCCCTCAAGATTTTATCCACTAATCTTTGAATCTATTGGTAAATTTTGCTTGTAACAGTTACTATTGTGATTTCCTGATGACGATTTTTCTATTTCTACATTCTTTCTGTTCTTATAAGTTGCAATTATTTTGTAAAGAAGAGCTGTCCCTTCTTCCTTATTTCTTTTTGTTCCCACCTATTTATTTATGTGCTTGCTCATGGATACTCTCTTCCATGAGTGTTAATCCAATACTATCATTTTTATTCTGTTGCTCAAGTTGTCCCAGCTTTCATGCTGGTGCTTGCACCCTTTCAACATGTTTCTGTCTTTTTTGAGCACTTCCTTACTTTGTTGGCACCACAAGATGCTCTAGACTTATCTTTAATTTTCTTCATCCAGACCCAGAATAAACCACTTCACCAAGAAGTCATGGTTTCTTTTGCTGAAAAACAGTGTTCAGAAACCAAGATCTGGATACTAGATATACTCATAGCTACTGGGGTACCATTGCTTCAAGTACTTCTCAGCAGACAGAGCTAGAAATTAGATGAATAGTACATGCCTATATATACATAGATTTTTATTTCTGTATTTATCTGCATATGTATTTATGACACTGTACTTATACTTCCAGTTCCAATCCAATGGCGCAAGGTTCAGGCTAGCCTTCTCTCTTCCATATTTGCAACTCCTTTCTCTGACAGTCACAAATCTGGCTGTCAGTATATTACATTTGTCTATTTAATCAACTTCAGTATACATATCAGCTAGTTCTGGATTGGTTGATCCATTCGCCCATGAAATATATATTTTCTAATTAGAGTATGCTGTTTGGGTAGAGTATCTTTTGACTTTAGCCTTATAATATCAGCTAAAATATGATTTGCCAAAGTAATTAAAGTTAATTCTTTTCTTTTCCTCCACATTCCTTGTGGTTATGTTATTTATTTGTAACATAGTTCATTCCTTAGTTTTTATTTCATTTTGGGTTCCCCTACATGCTGGTTGAGTTTTTAAATTTTACATTACGCATTCTTTGTTGTACTTATGAGTCTATGAGTTTTGAAAAATGAATGGAGCTGTTTATCCATCACTGCCGTCATGATACAGAATAGTCTCGTCACCCTCGACACACCCTCATGCTGCCTCTTGGTAAAATACTCCTCCCACGACCTTGTATCCTTGATGCTGATTTTTCATCCTTATAATTTTGCCCTTTAGCATGTCACATACATGTAATAATAGGTATGGTTTTGAATATGGCTTCTTTCATTTAGCCAAATGTATTTAAGGGTCATCAACGTTGTGTGAATCCACAGTTTGTTCCTCTTTATTGCTGAGAGGTATTCTAGTATATGGATGTACCACAGTTTGATTACCTCTTCACTGGCTGAAGAACACCTGGGTTGTTTCTGGGATTTGGTGATTATGAATAAACTTGCTGTAAATATTCACATACAGGTTTTTGTGAATGTAAGTTTTGACTATGGGGGAATAAATACCTAGTAGTGGCTTTGCTGGATTATGTTGTAAGTGTATATTGAACTTTATAAGAAACTGCCAAACTGTCTTTCTGCAGTGCTAAATCATTTTGCCCTCCTACCAGCAACGTATGAGAGTTCTAGCTGCTCTGAATCCTCACTAGCAGTTAGTTAGCATTATCATCATCTTCATTACAGACAAGGAAATGGAGATTAAGAAATATTTAAAAACTTGTCCAAGGTCACATACATAGTGCCAGGACTCAGATTTGAACCCAAGCTCAGTGAGTTCCAAATTCAGTTATTATTTCACTATCCCTTTTTCATAAGAACAATTATTATTTGTCCACATTTACTCATTTACATGGGGAGTTTAGGTTACTTTTTCAAAGAGCATTTCTGTTATCTTGGCCAGCCATTGTGAATGACTTTTGAGAAGTAGACAGGGTAGTTGATAATGATAATTGTTTTTCCATGAGAGAAAGATGAGTCCTGAAGTAGTCAAGAAATATGCAATATGTTTCAGTGACTGAGCGGGAAATAACAGTGATCATTTGCTTCTAGGGCACTGTGATATGATGATTTATAATATGAAATATATATTTGGTCGTCATCCAGTTTCTGGCATACAGCTCCTAAAACCTTTGGAATTTCGTAAGTAATGAGAATGATAAATATGTGTTTTGTTATGTCAGTGAGGTGACTTTTGGAATGCCCCTAGATTACCTAAGGGTGAGGGCTGGTCACCAGAGGAACCAAGTAGGTGATTTTAGTCCCATACCTCCTGATCTTTGGGAAGGAGAGGGGCTAAATCAGTTGCCAGTGACCAATGATTTGATCAGTCACACCAACGTAAGGAAGCCTCCATCAGAACCCCAAAGGACAGAGTTCAAAGAGCTTCTGGGCTGGTGAACACTTGGAGGTTTCAGGAGAATAGCAAGCCTAAAGAGAACATGGAAGCCCCTCACTCCTTCGCTTGTACATTGCCCTCAGCATCTCTTCCATCTGGCTGTTCCTGAGTTGTATCCTTTTATCATAAACCAATAATCTACTGAGTAAACGGGTTTCCTGAGCTCTGTGAGCCTCTCTGGTGAGTTAATTGAGGCCAAGGAGAGGTTGTGGAACCTCTGATCAGTGGGTGGTATGTCAGAAGCACAGGTAACAGCCTGGGCTTGCAACTGGTGAATCAAATGGGGTGGAAGAGGCAGTCTTGTAGGACTGAGCCCTTGACTTGTGGAATATGAATCTATCTCACGTAGATAGTGTTAAAATTGAGTTGAATTCTTGGATGCTCTGCTGGTGTCGGAGAACTGCTTGTTGGTGTGGAGAAGCACCCTCTCCATACACACACACACACACACACACACACACACACACACACACACACACACACACACACACACACACACAGATTGGAGGTTGTGACCAGAACACACAAGAACATCTTGAACACAAGATATTCTGGCTCTTAATATGTAAAATCAAAATATGATAGACTCTTTTTCTTAAGACAAACAGCCATCTTCCTTTCTGAAAGGCAGAAGTCCATAAAATGAATATTTCTACAGTATTAATACGATGGCAGGATGGATGTGGAGAGTTGGGAAAATATACGGGAAAGTTGAAGATAATCTAAGAATATTTTGTGAACCTGCACCCTTCACTCTTCTTCCAGGAACTTTAGACAAAACTGGAAGAAGTTCAAATGGTTTGGACTGCCTCCCCCCAACTCTTTTTTTTTTAAATGCCTTTTTTCTGGGATACTCTGGCCAAAGACTAACAAGCAGTGAAATGGCAAAAGGCAGGCAGCAGGCAGGGAGAGTAGAAGCAAATGGCTGGGGTAAAACACAAACTGTGATTAGGCTCTGAATAATCAGCAATTGCATTGTAGCTTGTTATACATATTCCATGGTCATAATTTGATATTTGCAACAAAAAGGAAAAGAATAATCCTCTTAAAAAAAAAGAAAGAACAAAAGCAAGTCAGTGTTGCCAGGGGAAGTTTACCTGCCTTTTTCACTCAAAATACTACCTTTTTACCTTTCTGATCGCCTCCATGTGATCTACTTCTTTGCACTTAGCATATCTGAGGGAACTAAAGAGTGATTCACATTATCATTTTAATGGTGCATGGATTCTTTCATTATGTAGTTGGTTCACATACATCAACATTTTAAATTTTGGACATTCTAAAATACATTTGGCAAACTGCTAAGGAGAAAACCGTCTGTGAGCCTGTAGGAACTAAAACCTGGTACATGTCTGAACAAATGCAAAAGTTCCATTTGTGCCTTTCAGCGTTTTAAGTTATGTAGCTTTGTGTGACCCTTTTAAAAATAGTCAAGTGGTTTTGAAATATCATTAAAAGGTGATCAGTGGTAATTGTCTTAACGATGGTGCTCACATGGAAAAAAAATTATTGCTCAGTGGAACCCTTTCCTAACCTCTGATATGATTTTTAAAGGCCCTTTTAAAAAAAGCAAGACATCTGAAAGTTACTTATTAAAGGCCAAATGAAAACACAACTTGCAAAGGGGCTTTTAATTTCATAATGATTCAGATTTTTGATCATAAAATAAGACCCAAGACCAGCTCTTAATTATTTATAGATGGATTCTGCCATTTGTGTTATCCAGTTTCCTTACTTTGGCTAGGAGGGCAGGAATAGGTGGAGAAAGTGAAATAAATCAGCTCCTTTATATTTTATCATCAGTAGTAAAAAGTCTGGTATGATATAAAATTTTAGAATTATCTGTGCCATTTGACCCATTATTATGGATAATTGAAAGCATATCATAATTGTGAAGAGAAAAAAAACCCATTTATTGAATAACAACTGTTCTAGACACAATCCTAGGTTCTCTGTATATACTGTATCACATAGTGTTCACAGCAATCGTGCATAGTATTTATGATTATCCTCTTTTACAGGGGTGGAAATTAAGGTTCAAATGGCTGAAATCACTTACCAACTCAAAGGAATAGCAAGTGGCAAGGCTAGGATTAAAATGGGTCTGGCTTTCCTTACAATCCATGTTCTTTCTATACAATGGGTCACTTGTACCATGACTGTCCCTTGATGCAAATTATGTACATTAAAATCTTTTTGCAGCTCAAGGATGATAATTGGGAATCTGGGCTAGTTTTAATTTCACACAGTGAAGACCAATGGCTACCCTTTTTGAGGATCTGTCTACGAAGGTGTTTGGAAAATGCATTCCACATCACGAATGTCACTGTTTTGCAACCTCTGTGGAAAAACTATTGAAAGTCTATAGGACTGGAGAGCAGTACACATTTTCTGTACAATAATATGGAAAAAAAGTGCTCATACACTTCAAGACCAGTAAATGTATGTTTTTGTGGATTGTCAGAAATTAAAGTACAAGGATATTCATCTTAGTGCTATTTATAATAGTGTAGAATTGTAAACCATGCAAATGCTCAGTAGTTTTAAAAAAAAGTAAATATACTATAAAATTATACATATTTTGATATATCATGCAGCCATTAAAAATAAGTTTCAAAGAATATTTTAGTAACAAGGGGAAGATTCTAACAATATGATTTTCAGTTGCTGTATAAATATGTATTGAATGAATAAATAGATAGGAAATTCAAAATAATGCACATCATCAGAATTAACATTTTCCAAATCAGAGATCATGAAGAGATATTATTTCCTTTTGCTTATGGTAATTGTTTTTTGAAGTAGAACATACACAGTGTACAAATCATTAATGGCTCAATGACTTCTTACAACTCAATAAATTCTTACAAGAAGAAGCACACATGTGGCCACAACATAGTCAAGAAATAGAGTGGTATCAATGGCCCCAGAAGCTTCCTACATGCCCTATCTTGTAACTGTACCCTATCCCTCCAAACGTAACCACTGTCTGACTTCTAACACTAAAACGCTCTAAATTATTATGGCATTACCCTAAACCTCTAGTTTATGCCTGTGTTTGAATCTTATGTAAATGATTCATCTGTTAGGTATTCTTTTGTCTACCTAATTTTGCTCAACATTATGTTTATGAAATTCACTGATGTGGTTGTATACAACAATATTTTGTTCATTATCAAAGCTGTTTATTATTCTCTTGTATATTTGCATGTCTGTATGTACTCTGGATGGTTATTTGTCTGTTTCCAGTTTTTGACAAACTGTGAGGCAGTGAACACTAGAGTACATGCCTTTTGGTGCACATAAGTATGCATTCTGATAGACCTGAGAGAGAAGCTGTTGGACCATGTGGCATGCGTACCCAGCTAGATACAACCAGTTAGTTTTCCAAAGTAGTTGTACCAGTGTGTAGCTGCCATCGGCAGAGTATGAGAGCTCCAGTTGTTTCACAACTCACCATCACTTTGAATTACCGGTGTTTTCTAACTGTAGTCATTCTGAAGGTTGTATAGTGGTCCCTCTCTGTGGTATTCATTTATATTTCTCAGATGAATAATGAAGTCGTTTTCACATGATTGTTGGTCATCTTGATGCTTTCATTTGTGAAGTGCCCTTCAAGCTACTTGCAGAGTTTTCTGTTCTTTTCTCTTTTTTATTTAGTGAATATAGGAATTATTTAAATGAACTGAATTCAGGATAGATGTGTGTATTTCAGATGTGTGTATATTCTTTTCTTGTGTAGCAGATAATTTTACTTTTTTAATGGTGTCTTTAGCTGCAATGAATTTGTCATTTTAAACACAGTCCAGTTTATTCATCTTTTCCTTTATAGTTGGCCTTTTTGTGTCCTGTGTAGAAAATACTAGTAACATGTGTCCTGTGTTAAGTTACAGAGATTTTACTGTTTTATCTTTCACAATAGGTATATGAATCATGCTTCATATTTCTAATATTCTCTCTTTGACTTAGTGCCAATAATTTAAAAGATCATTCTTTCCAACTACACTGTTTTATACAGGCTCTATTACCTTTTTCACAAATCAAGTGATTGTGTATGTGTGGGTATGTTTATGAATTTGTTCTGGTCTCTATATTTTGTTCTATAGTCTGTGTGTCTGTCTTTGGAGTAATACCACAGTTTTTATTACTGAAGGTTTATAGCCTGCTTTGCTCACATGAAGTCCTAGACTTTCATAATTATTCTTCTAGTTTGTCTTATCATTTCCAACCCTTTACTAAAATGTTATATCCCAAACATTTTTAAAACCTTCTAAAGATTTCTCTCATCAGTGTTTTGTAGGATGATTTCTATGTTTTAGATGAGTTTTTATGCCATTTTAACTTGTATCATTTAAAAATGTTCATTTTAAAATAATTGTTTATTATTGGCACATAGAAAAAACTGAATTCTGTATATTGATTCTATATTCAGCACCTGAATGGAATCATAATTAATAACCAATATCAATGTTTAATATGTATAATATTTAATTTTAAAATAGATAGTACTATCAATATAAATCATTAAAATTTGTGAACAATTATTTATTATAATGAAATAAATGGTTTCCATTTTTAATAAATATGATTATGTTAATGAATAATGATATTTTTATGATTTTTCCCCAATACGTACGTATTTTGTTTTTCCTCATTTCCCTTTTACACTAAGTAGGAACTTATCAAATTTATTAGTTTTAATAATGTCTATTTTTGAACTTTAGCTAACGATTTTCTGTATCTATTGAGACATGAATATGATTTTTTATCTTTATGTTATCTGCCATTCCCAAGATCCTTAATTTAGTTACATCTAGAGTCCCTTTTACCTCATGAGGTAACATCCAAAGGTTGCAGGGATTAAGAGCCCAGTATTTTATCTTTAGAGGCCATTATTCAGCCTACCACAGATTTTTGGTCTTTTTCTATTGCAAGCTGTTGTATCTTTTAGTAATTTCTGCCCTTATTTTTATGGCTTTGTTATTTTTATTTTCTTCTAGCTTTGCTTGCTTTTTTTTCTAACCTCTTTTGATAGATAATTGATTTTAAAGTTTTTAAAATTTTCTAGTATGTGCATACCTGTAAGGTTTTAATGTTTATTTAGTATAGCTTTAGCTGCATCCCACAAAATTTAATATGTAGCATATTTACTGTGGCTCTATGAAATATATTTAAGTTTCAATTGTTTTTGACCATTATTTAGAAGAATTTTCTTAGTTTCCAAACATTTGGGAATATTTCAAGTTATCATTTTCTACTCATTTTAGCTTAATTCTCCTGAAGTCAAAAGTATCATTTTAATCCTTGATAAATCAGCTTTTAAAATCAGCTGAATGGTCACCATATCATCAATTTTAATAGATATGTTTCATGGTACCTGTATTTTTGGTACATTTTTCTATAAATGTCCATTTGGTCAGGGTAACCATCATGCTAAAATATTCCATATTCCTACTAATTCTTTTCCTGATAGTTCTATAAGTTACTGCAAAAAGAGTAGTAAATCCTCCTCCCATAACTATAGAGCTTTCTATTTCTTTTTTTTCTCTGAGATTAGCATTTTTAAAAATTTATTTATTTTTATTTTTTAACTTTTTTTATTGAGTTATAGTCATTTTACAATGTTGAGTCATAGAGCTTTCTATTTCTTAATTGAGTCTGGTCAATTTTTAGTTTGTGTGCTGTATTTGGAAGCTATATTATTTTCTGGATACACATTTAGAATTATTAAAAAATTATTTGTGGATTGATTTTTTTATTGTAACATGTCCTTTAGCTCTACGGATGCTTTATATCGAAAAATCTACTTTGGTATTATTATCCATATACCAGTTTTACTTTAATTAGTATTCACAGGCATATATTTTTCTTTTTATATTGCAGCACTATTGTTACCATCAACTTTTTTATTTTTTAAAGATCTGTGGCTTGTCTCTTATAAATGTCATATCATTTTTGTTAAAAATCCAACATGAAAATCTTTGGCATTTTCCCCACTTTCTTGAAATAATTTGTGTTGTCTTAGTGTTATTCTTTCTAAATGATTAATTAAACACTGAGGTAAAAATGTCTGGACTTAGAATTTTTGTGGATAGGTATTTAATTATGGATTTAAGTTCTCTAAGAGTCACGTGACTTCTAAAGTTTTCTTTTTTTTCTTAGTAAAGTTTTAGTACATGTGGTTTTACAGGTTTTAGAGACATAGGTCTGTAAGATGTGGGCCTGTAGAACCTATGGTTATGTAGAATTATGTTGCTTAATTTGTAAGCATTTAGATATTTGTTTCTAACCTAATTCTAAGGTCATCAGAAATTATATAATTTATAACTTCAGTTTTTGTAGTGTGTTGAGACTTGCTTTATGGTCCAGAATATGTTCTATGTGTTAAAAATTCTCTTACAGACTTGAAAAAACTGCATATTCTGCAGTTAGAAATAATCTCTCTCTCTATATATATTAAAACAGTTTGATTAATCATGTTGTTCACATCTCCTACATCTGTTCTTCCATATGGGGTCATCTTCTTAATTTAAGGAATTTCCTTTTGTTTTTCTTGTAGTGTAAATGCACTGACGGTAATTTCTCTGAGAATGTCTTTATTTTCTTTTCGGTTTTGAAAGAAATTTTTGCTGAGTATAGAATTTTAGGTTGACATTTTATTTATGGAGACTATAACAATGTCATTTCATTGCTGTCTGTTTTTTATGGCCAGTGTTGAAAAGTAGGCTCTCATTTTTATTGTCATCCTCTGAACAACAGTACCACCCCTCACCCTGCCCCTATCCCCATCTCATGCTCTGACTACTTTTGAGATTCTCTGTTTTGGCTTTCAGCAGCTTGACTATAATATGCCCAGGTATGGTTTTCCTTTTACTTATCCTACTGTGGGTCATTGAGCTTCTTGAATATGTGGGTTGATGTCTTTCATCATATCAGGAAATTCAAATTTTTAACCATTGTTTATTCAAATATTGCACCTCTGTCAATAGGCAAATGACCCTATGGCTAAGAGCTCTGAGTGCTGTGCTTTCCTCTCTGTATATCTAACACTTTCTAAATTCAGCCTGATAATTCTTTATTCTTGTTAGCCATCTAATTATTTTAAGAAGACCAGAAGCATTTTAATTATTTAGTTGTTGTCCTTTTTGAGATTCATTCAAAAGTATTTATGCATTCATTGCTGTAAACAAAAGTTCATTGCTTTTGTTTCTGTTAAGATACCATTTGATCCAATATCATTTATTAAAAGGACTTGTCTCTTCCTATTGTTCTATAGTAACACCCTTGTCATAAATCAGATATCCACATATTGAGTGTTTCTGGACTCTTTAATCCACTTCATTGGTCTGTTTATTTTTTCTTATATCAATGCCACAATATTAATTATTGTTTATTTATAATGTCTTGATGTCTAGCAGAGAAACTCTTCTCACTTTATTCTTTAACATTGTCTTTGTTTTTCATAAAAATGGTGCTCTGTTGTTGATTAGGATTATTTTGCATCTGTCTATTGATTTGTAAACTGATTTTTAAAAAAACTGTTATCTATTAACATGTTATATCCCTCCCTATATTTGAGTACTCTAATTTTTTGAAGGTTTGTGAAGTTTTCACTATGTTTAATTTTGGGTATTGAAAATTTCAATGCTATTGCAAAGATGTATTATTTTAAAACTTCATTTTTCTAATATTGTTGTTTTTATATAGAAATATTATTGATTTTTTATTGACCATGGAGTCACCAAAGTTGCTAAATTTATTGATTGATTCAGTTAATTTATCTGTGAATGCTTTTGAATTTTCTATATGTATAACCATATCATTTGAGAATGATAAGACTTTTTCTATAAATGGTCAGATAGTAAAATATTTTGAGCTTTGCAGGCTATACTGTCTCTGTTGCAACCACTGGAGACCCTTGTAGCCTGAAAGCGGCCATAGATAATATGTAATAAAGTATAATTGTTTCTCAATAAAACTTTATTTATAGACACTGAAATTTGAATTTCAAACGATTTTCACATATCATAATATATTACTCTTATATTTTTCAACCACTTAAGAATATCTAAACCATTCTTAGCTCATGGGTGTATAAAAACGGCCAGTGGGCTGGATTTGGCCTGCAGGTCATAGTTACCAGCCTGTGCTGTAAAGTTGTTCACATGTCCTCTTATGAACTGAGGTTTATAGTCATTAATAATGTTCACATATTCATTCTTAATATTGGCTTTTTGTATTTTTTCTCTTTAGGAATGATTAAGAAAATCAGTCTACCAGGGGGTTACTAGTTTTAAATTCTTTTCAAAGAACTAAATTTTGACTTTGTACATTTCTTCTGTACTACGTTTTTTTCCTAGTTCACTAATTTCTCGTCTTATATTTATTATTTCCTTCTTACCTTTTTTGTGTGTTTATTTACTGTTCTTTAATTTCTTTGCAAGTATGTTTGAACATTGATTTTAGCCTTTCTCTTAAACTTTCTTTTAAAGTTATAAAATTTCTCTAAGCATGGCTTTAATTGCTTCTTCCTACTTTTGATTATCATTCAGTTCAAAATACTTTCTAATTTCTATTTGATTTCATCTTTGACTCAGGTTATTTAGTACTATATTTATTAATTTGTATCCATATATGTACATTTGTATGGATTTCTTTTAATCTTTTTTATATTAATTTATAGCTTAATTCCATTTTGGTGATTAGCTCATATATTCTTTAAGATTGAAATCCTTTGAATATTGTTGCATCTTTCATTATGGATTAGAATTTGGCTAGTTTTAACAGTTATATAATGTGTACTTGAAAATGTGTATTCGGCAAGGTTGTTTGGTGTATTGTTCTGTATGTCCATTTGGTCAAGTTTATTGTCTTGTTCAAATCTATCTCTTTAATGCTTTTTATTTCAACTTGCTCTATTACTTATTAAGAGAGATTTCTTCAAATCTCTCACTATAGTTGTAAATTTGTCTCTTTTTCCTTTTTGGAAATGTCAATTTTTTCTTTAGCTTTTCATATAGTATATAAATTTAGAATCGAAACTTTTATTATTATGAAAGGTTTTTCTTAATCTCTATTAATGCTTCTGACCTTAAAGTATGCTTTGGCTATTATTAATAAAGCTACACTAGGTTTCTTTAGTGTTTCTTTACTTAGGATATCTTTCCCATTCTTATACTTTCACATTTTATATCCTTATATTTGTAGTATTACTCTTAATATAAAAATATTTTGGATTTTACTTTTTATATTTAATGTGACAGTGTACCAGTTTTTAATGTAATATAGGATATATATGTATTTATATTTACCAGTTTTCTGCTTTGTTTTAAATTTTTCTGTTTCTGTGTTTCTTTTCACTAATTCTTTGCCTTCTTTTAAAGTATTTTTATTATTTAAATAAATTTCCCTCATATTAAGTTGATTGCACCAAAGTACAAATAATTTTTCTTCTGATATCCACTATTGTAATATATTTAATTGTAAAGTTTTGACCTCGCCAAATAGCATTATTGTTGTTCATCAGACAATGTTCAATTAGATTTATCCAAGTATTTTCCCTATTGATTGCTCTAAACACCTTCTTGCCTCTCTGAGTCCCATCTGACATCATTTAAAAATTTTTTTTCTAATTGCAGAACCCTCTTTAAAATTTAACTATTGAGTTTAATCTGTCAGCTTTTATTTTTGTGAAAATACCTTCACTTTGCTTATATTTTCAGTGGCTATAGAATTCTAGGTTGGTAGTTCTGGTTTTTTTTTTTTTCTGCCAGCATTCTCAAGATACCATTCTATTTTACTTTATTTTTTTCTGGCTGACATAATTTCTACTGAAAAGATAACTGTCATTCTTTTTTTCTTAAACATAATATGCCAGCTGCTTTTAGATTTACCTTTTTGTTTTGGCTTTCATAGTAAGTATTACTATATAGCATTATGTTAATATGCTAAGGTGTTGCTTTATCCATATTTATCCTTTTTGGAACTTATAGTTTGACTTATATCTGTTCCTTGTAATAGTTTTATCAATTCTTGAAAAATTTCAGCCATTATCTCTTCATATATTTCTTCTAACTCACTCCTCCTTCTGAAACTGACATTTTCAGCATGTCCCATTTGTCTCGTGCTCCATTTGGATTTTCTATCCTTCACTTTTTTCAGAATTTAATCTTAATATTTTCTTCTAACTTATTTTCCAGTTTACAGTCATCTCTTTCAGCTTTATCTCAACTTTTGTTAAGCCTATTTATTGAGTTCTTATTTTCAAGTTAGCTCTAGAATTTCTAGTTGATTCTTTTTTGTAGTTATAGATTACCAGTTTTCCATCCACATCCTCAATATTAGCATTTAATTCAGAGTTATTACAGTTATTTTAAATTCTGTGTCTGTTAGGTTCACTACCTAGTTCCCTATGGATCCTTTGTATAGTCTTTTTTTCCCCCTAAATTTCCAGTTACATCTTAATTTTTTTCCATGCCTGGTTATTTGATTAAGTGTTGAAAATTGTATATGACTATATTAACATACCTATAATCTCTAGGTGATGTTCTCATTGTCCAGATACATTTACCTTTACTTTTGACAGGCAGTTAGGGTAGAGAGATTAGCATTGTAGAATCTTAACTTTAATTCAATCTGAAATTAAAGTAGTTTGAATCTGGGCTTCAGTACCTGTGAGGACTTGTTTTTTCCAATTTTTATTTACTTTTATGGTGCAACTTCTAAAAATCCGTACTGAAGCCTGGGTTCATACCAGGGCAGCTCCTCCTGACCTCTAAATTGTGTCTTTTCAGATGTGTACATCTGTTAATATATCTCTCACACTGCATGAAATTTACCATTACCTTGATAGAAGCAGTCCCAGATACAGGACTCACCTCTATGGGCTTTCCTTTTCTTCCTAGAATCTTAGTATCTCTCCAGTGACTTAAAACTGGTATTTAAAAAATAAGTTGGCTCAGATTGTGTAATTGTTTTCACTGAGAGAATTGGTGTGAAACAATGCCATGTGCTATTAGTGGATAAATTCGTAACTTGTATATTTTAGCTTTCTATTCCTGACAGGTATTTCCTAGTATGTCTTTTATTTCTTTGAACATAATATGTGCAGCCGCTTCATAAACTGTGTCTGATAATTTCAGTATCTGATGTACATCTGTTTCTACTGTCTGCTCTTTTTGTTGGTTTTGGCTCCTACTGCTCCATTTCTTTTTGTGCCTTGTTACTTTCACCTGTGTATTGCATTTGTCCTTGAGAAAAGTACATTTTTTTGAGGCACATTCCACCCAAGAAGATTTACATTTGCTTCTAACTAGTCCATGCGAATGTGACTAGTGGAAGGCACTCTTAACCCAAAATAAAATTTGAAGTTCATAGAAACCTCTAGAAAACAAATCTACAGGAAGGCTGGCCACGGGCAACATTTATTCATGAATACTCCTTTAACTTCTCTGCCTTTTCTCACAGTTTTTCTCCTAGGACCTACAAGGCATTGCTTATGAATCACTTTTATATTAGATGCTCAATCCTTTGTGTCCCATATTAATGTCAGGGAGTCTCCTCTCAGATTCCCTACTATGGGCAGGTCCTAGGCCTTGACTGTCTCCCTTCTCTGCCCATAATGTATGTTGGAAAATTGGCATAAGCCCTAAAGGTGTAAGCAGCTCGGTGCTCATGTGTACAATTTTTATCTCTGTGTTTTCTTCTTCCCCACCCTTAGGTTTGTGCCTGCAGTTTTTGACCAATTTGTTAACTCTTGAATGACTTTAAAGGGATTTTGAAATATCTTATCTAGCATTTTCATTTTTTATCATTGGAAGGTTTGGTCTAAATTAAATTATTCATCATTACTGGAAATAGAAGTTCCCTGTCTTTTTGCTTTTAACGTATTGGGAAGAGAAAATACGCCCTTGCGAGGTGTACTTTGGGAATTTATTGAATTTCTTTTTGTCTGAATATATCACTTTATATATCCATTACACCCAATCAATAAACTTTAGCATTTGTATGTTTATAGCATTTAATATCATTATCTCTGGAATATTATATACTGTGTACTTTGGTATACATTTCCAATACATGTATGTTAATGTATTTTACTATGATGATGGATCTTTTGAATGTTTAAAAATATTTTTAACAGTTTTAAATTTACCTGTGCCAGGGGCAGGTGAGCAGGTTGATAATGAAAAGTGAAAATAGCTGAATAATTGTGAGGCTACAGAATCAGCAGTGGGATAGGATGTGGCTAGGGTATAGTGAAAAGGCTGGTAGGTTAGGAACACCGAGATATTTGGATTTTTGTGTCTTTAGGTCATGCAAAAATCTCAGCAATAAACCAGGTACTGAGTCCTAGTGTACATACTTGAATTTTGTTTCTTTCATGTGCCTTTTTTGATTAAAAATGTGTTACTAAAATGAGTTTTGTTAACTGTTGGTAAAGCCTTAAAAAGATGCATAACTGTCTTTTTTAAAAAATGAATTCATGGGGAAATATATTGTTATATGCAGATTTCCAGTGGAAACCTGCAGATGCTCACATAAGAAACATTCTTCCCACTCTTTTGAATAAACATGTTGCAAGGCCAGTACATTTGCATACCCAAGAGAATAATTGTTTCAAAGATATGGGCTGTGAACACATGTGGTTGTCTACCAGATTATGAACACGAGACTTGAGACATATATTTTTCAGGTGTACAGCTTGAGGAAATTATTGAATACTCAGCACAAATGCTATGTCTTGGGGAATATTTGGAGAAATGTAGGTGCTACTGTATTTTGAATAATCATTCCCTCTAGCTCTTGTTGTGACTGATGGAAAATTTATTTTATTTTCCCTTGACGAAGGGAAAACAAAATTGTAGCTATCTTACTGCATAGTTTGTTAAGCAATTTCCATTTTGTACTTACATTTAACAGATGTTCTGAAATGGTTAAGCCCAAAGAGCATGTTTCAACTCATGAGTTACTTATAACAAAGTAGATTCCCATTAGTTGGTTTAAAAAAAAATATACATATATATATATATAGGCTCATTGATAACATTGACACACACACACACACACACACACACGCAAGCATCTTTATAGGCCAGTGTAATCCTTTCTTTACGGGTGAGAAATTACAGCCACATACTAGGCCTGAATGTTTGATTTTTCATTTATCTCTAGTAATTAATTACAGTGGAGCTGACAGATGTTGAAAGATGTTTTGATATACATGAAGCTTAGCCGCTTCTGTAAATCTGAAGAAGTTCAAGTCCTCAACCTGTTAACTTCAGAGTCTGTTATAACTTATGCTTATTAAATTGGCTCCAGGTTTTATTTTTCAGAGAAGTCCTCAAATAACTCCTTTTCCAAGATATGTGCAGTGTTAGCCAGACCTCCTCGCAGAGAACAGCTCTTTCAAATTGTCATGGTATGACTGGGGCAAACATACAGCCTGGTTTGCTCATGCTAGAAGTAATTAATACTAGTGCACACTTTGTGCTCTCAAAAGGTGCAGATTTGGATGATAAATTATATGGCTACACTACATTTAAAAGGCCAAGATTCATAGTATTTGGAAGGAAGAAAAATTGGTGTAATATTACATATTCACATACTCTGCCCCTCACCAAGGAAAGTATTCCATTTGTTATCAAACGTTTTCCCCCTACTCTTTGGTTTGAAGGATGTCATTTCTGTTTTGTTTAGAAGTATATTCAGGGTGTTTTAGCTTGGCAATTGTAGAAAAAATTACAATCTTCTATAATTTAATTAAGGAATGCTATACACACTTATCTCAGGATTTCCAATGGTAGAGTAAGGAAACCTCTTTATGTTAATGCGTTTTAATGGTTAATCCTGCAAAAATTTACATTTATTCTTTCACTATTATTTGCCTATAAATGTCTGCAAATATAAATAACCTACAGAAGATATCTTTGATATGCCAACTAAATATATTTGTGCGGGGATATTACTCCTGTAGAATGCTGTCAAAAGTTTTATAGTAACTAGCGAATGATCTTTGTATTAATTTCCATATGTCATCAGTCATTTAATTCTTACTTTAGAGAAAGGTATGCTGTTCTTTGGTGAGATTTACAGATAACTACATCTATTTTCTAATTTGTTTTCTGTTTTATAGTAAAAATTTTGATCTTTAGTTTCTCTATTCTGGAAATTGGATGATTAGAAAGCTGATTAGACATCAGATCAGATGGCATGTAGGAGGTATATCACAAAGTTCTCACAGTCTTTTTCAGAGTGTATGTCTTGTGTACACTTGAACAAGCCAGAACTCTCAACTATTATAGGTGCTTTTGATGAGATGAAAAACATAGCAAGAACCACAAAGATTCATGAAAAAATAAGTTTTATGGAGCCAGATACATTTATCTGTATAGCCTGGTCTTAGCCTGGTCTTCTGTTCATCGATATGTAGACTACTTTTGTATAATTACAATCATATTTATGAGTTTATGAGACTAAAAGGGCCTCAATTAACATGTCCAGAAACTCTGTAGGTAATAGGAACAGTCATATTTTTAAAAAGATTTTAAACAAGGAAACTGAGCCATAAAAAAGAGTTACTAATAACCTTCAGTTAATTTTTTAAAATGTAAAGAAATCATTCAGGTCTGAAATCATTTCAGATAATTATAATTTTACTTTTTATTTTTTATTGTTACTATAAAAATATCAGAAATAATGTATTGTTTGTTCTGTTAGGGTAAAAGTCAGTAGCCACCTATAGCGTGTGTATCTTCTACCATTAGATACTAAGCTTGGTCAGAATTCAAAGTGAAACCTATGTGTTACTTTTTAAAATTTCTATAATTTGATTGTATCCTTTGTTAATGTTAGGGATGGATAAAAAAGAGAAGTACCATCTTTTAGTACGCTTATTTATTCTGTTTCCCACTCAATATTGTTTAGCTTTGGAGTATGTGTCAGGTGATAGGCAGGCTTATAATAAAGAAATTATATTATATTAGGACTCTTGAAATTTCTTCTAAATCTAGAAGTTAGGAATGAAAATGCTACATTCACTTTTTCTTATTTTTCCCCCATTGGAAGAAGGCCCTTGATTGCTAACTTTCTCATTGCCAAGTAACAAACTGTCCAGGTATCAATTTTTTTAAACAGCAAACAAGCATTTCTTTTTTCCTAGTCATGATCATTAGTAACTTTAAGATGATTTATCAGCTGTTGCTTTCTGTAATGCATAGCCTTAACTACTTGAAAATAGATGCTCACGCTTGGTGAAGTTATCCCCTAGCTTTCATGAACTTAACCGACATGTAGCTGACAAGTCTTTATAGTTCCACGGCAAGTATATGCCATTACTGGTGAATGATTTCACAATCTGTAATACCACACGTGGTTTTGAGATCTTAAATCTTGAGCATTCTCCTTTTGAGTCTCTCCTTTCCCATCGTGCTCAGCATGAGTTTCCTGGTAGTCCAAATTCCTGCCACACCTAGTGAGCTTCCCCCAAGTTTGTTTTGCTGTAAATGCCCAGAAACACCTCAGCTTGTGTCTTGTTACTGATGAATCACATTTACAAGGCTTTTGACTTTTTTTTAAGTTGAGTCTGAAATGGGAGATGGAAATCAAGGATCTGGCTATCACCCATATCAGAAAAGTGAGGCATTTCTAAGACAGGAAATACATAAAACAGTGAGGAGATTGTTGAGTAGGGAGGCAGATTTAGATAAAATTCAGATACTTTTTTATTCCTGACATGGAATCTTGGCTAGGTGTAATTACCATAGGTTTGAAATCAAGCTCTGCTCCACATCTTCAGGTAAATGATTTCCCACATATATGGTTTGCCTTTTAATAGTTTTTGATATAGTATCTGTAATTTTAAAACATCACTTTAATCCTCAAATTTGGTGATATATTTTTACACTACAGATTGCAGGAAACAGTGCGGGTTATACAATAATAACCCCCAAACAAGCAGGTATATTACAGAGAAACAGTAATAACATACAAGCGTGCCAGTTAACAATTTAAATGAAGTAGATACGTTTTTCTAACACCTAATTGAGTATCCCAAATCGAATGAAACCCACCTATGTTGAATTCTTGATTAAGCCCTACCTTTTGAGCTTCCTTCACAGTCTTGATTTGTGTTTACTCTAAGATAGACACTTTACTTCAAAGGTTAAATGTTTTCAGAAACCAGTTTTACATAGTTTCTAAATATTAAAGAATTACATAAATGTAAACTATTGTTTCCTTTCAAAATTGGTTTCACAAGAGCAGATAATAGATTTCCACTTTCAACTGCACAGCTAGATGTTTCTTTTATTTTTGAGTGTCCCTTCTCCTCAGCATTTCTTTCCACAGAATTTTGGAATTTTGTTCCTCTCATGTTTTATTGAAAAAGCTCTCTGCCATTATATCATTTCGTTTTCCAGTTTTATCCTTTTGTCTGAAGGCACATTGCAGCATGCCTGGTTTAAGGACTCTAGACAGTGAGAGAAATGGATAGCCACAAGAGTATCTCTAGTCAAGGTTGAAAGAGAGCACATAGCTTTCTAAACCGAACGCCGTGAATGGGGGACATTTAGGTTATTGCCATGACAATCCTAATTGTTGGAACTTTATTCTTATTATGGTCTTTATTCAGTTGGATTCACCCGAACAGCACACATAGACGAGCCACTTTAATTTCTGGGCTGGTTTTGGAGAACGTGTAGCCAAGAATCATCATCTTTTTGTTGCGATAACAAAACACACGGTCAAGGGGGGTCTAAATGGAATTGCATTTCATAGGCCTGCAGAGATCGGTATGAAGGAAGACACGCTCCCTTTGACCCCCGGAGGCTCTCTCTCACAAATGACGGGGCTACATTTTAAATTACAGGAGGTTCCAATTACTGTGAAATTATGGGGCTCTGTGAGCTCCCTCTATGGGCTAATTTAACGTCTGCAAATTATCTTTTGTCTTCTTCTTCTTCGTCTTTTTTTTTTTTTTTTTTTTTCCTTCTTCTTCTTCCCATTTTTCCCCCAACAAAGCCTCTGTGTGGCCTCTGGGATGGGGTGGCCGCCTAAGGGCCCTGAGGTTGTGCTCCTTGGAGCGTGTGCAAGATGGCTGCCCCAAGGCTGTTTGAAGCTGGCGCGTTTGAAGCTGCCGCGCGTGTTTGAAGCTGCGGCATTTGAAGCTGTCGGGCTTGAAGCTGGCGCGTGTGTTTGAAGCTGCGGCATTTGATGTTGCTGAGGACGTTTGTAAATTTGAGACAGACTTTAATATTGTTAGACGGTAGGGGAGTCCTTTTCAACCCCCTTTTCATTTTTTTTTTTTACTTGAACTTTTAAAAAAGTTTTATTTAACTTTTTTTTTCCCCCAACTATTTTAACTACTTATGTCAGCCGAGGAATGCTGTGATTCACAGCCATTATTGTAAGGAGGCTGTTATGTATTTTTAGTGCTGCTGGGACCATAGGAATTCTTGAGTGGCTTTGACTGGATACAACAATGTGGAGAATAATCCCAACTGTGAAAAGTGCTACTGTGGCCACCGAACAGTACAGAATAATTTTGAAAAAGGGCAGTCTCCTTGTTGCTTTTAGAAGAGGGCCGTGTATGCCCGCTGTTGCATTTGTAAGATTGACGAGTGTAGAGGTAGAACAAATGGATGTGAGAAGAAGTAGTTGGGGATGCAGAGGTGTAGGAATTAAATGTGCAGTTTTCCAGGAGCGAAGCATTTTCTAATTTCTTCCTATGATTTTTACTCCAATTTTTGTAAGAACTAGAGAGAAAGATGGATGTCGTTAGGAAATGAGACCACCGACCCTTTGAACAATACTGTAGAACCACATGGTGCTTTTAATGGAGAGCGTCTACTCTGACAACGTGAGAGAAGGGAATGAGTATTGCTGCTGTTGGAAAAGGAAGGAAAACAGATGGTTATCTTGTAGCTGTAGGTTGTGGTCTGGGTAACACGTGATTTGGAAGAACCCTAGGGGTGGAAGTGAAAAATGTGGAGAAGAATTTGGAAGGAATCATGAGTTGTCAAATCCAAAATGCACTGGATGAGAAACACTTTGGGTACCAAGTATTTCACTTAATTCCCAGCCTGGAGCAATGTCATGCAGTTGCATGGAGAGTTGAAGTAAGACATGTTCTGTTGTTTTCTGTTGTTCCTCTTCCGATAGTTGGTGTGGGTAAGAAAGCCACTTTGATGACCCTGCTGTCAGTGTTTCCGTTTGGAAGAAGAATGATCGCCCTCTTGAAAACTAAGTGATGGTTTCTTGGTATTGGTTATGTGTCAGAACTTGAACCTATTTACTTACATCTCCACCATAATTTTTTTTTCTTTGGGTAGAATACAAATTCTGTAAAATATGTATCTGTTTTTTCAGCCATATTTGGGTTGTATATCTACCCAGGATTGAGGGGTTTTGTTCAGTATTTCATTCATTTTAGCAAAGCTCTACAGTTCCTTCAGTTCACAGGAAAAGCTCTATATTAAATACATATCATTAAAATCAAGTTATTGCCTTTAATCTCTACAGAACTGGGTTTTATTCTAATAAATAATTTAAATGTGTGCTTTACCTACTTAAGAGTAAGATTTTCCTTGTACACTTTCTGAATGATGAAAATATTTCCCACTTATTCATACGGCTGGTGATCTTGGACTGTGTTTTCTTACAAATAATTGTTTTTAAGGATTTCCCTTCATTAGTTAAGGATTCCTAATTTTGTAGGAATAGAATTTGCTAAATATTTTCCCTTGTATTGTATTTTCTTGCATTTTCTACTCCAATTTACTACTAGCTTCTTCAATTGTATTCCTTTTGCTCCACCTGTCTTTTCCATTCTATTAGCTAATCATCTATTTTACAGCATTATTATTTTACCAAATTTTATTTAAATTTCATACGTGCACTGTTGACATCATTCATTGAGAACTGAATCCTTGCAGATTATCAGTCTAATGTACTAATAATTAATCTATTATAACAAATTATTTTATAAGTTATAAGGCATTAAAAACTAAGTGACATGGAAAATACTACATAAAATTATTGGCTTAGCATGTTTGACTGTTTTTAGCTATAGTATTTTCAGAACTTTGTTAAAAACTTTACGAAACTCAAGGAGCAAGGACATTACACACACACACATACACACAGGTCGTGCCGTGCATATATATGTATACTTGTTTATTTTTTATTGTAAAATTTTACTGATCAGTTCAGATTTTTTCTCATTCCTCAACTTCTCTAATAGTCATTTGATCCATATGACTGCTTCTTAAAGCCCAGAGAGACTTTTTACAGAAGATTTTCCTACTCTTCACCTTAGTATATAGTCCAGTAATGTACATTTGGTGACAGAACTGCTTGAGAATAAGTGAATATATATGCTTTAATGAGAACTTCATGCGTTTTATTATACATTTGTTTTAGCATATTCAAAGGGATAAATGTTGAAAATTGATATACCACATACAGTATGAAACTTCTGGAAAAGTTTAATCAATCTGGCTGCATGTTCCGCATCATTCTTGTTCCTTGCTGATTGCTTCTTATTTTTAGAATCTTTCATGGGATTTTTTTCCACACAGTTTTCTTTTTGTTGTTGTTTTCATTTTATTTAATTAAAATTAATTTCAGATAACTTTTCTTTTTAATAGAGTTACACTCATATGTGCTGCTTTCAACAAGCCCCACAAAATATAGGTTGTTAACCCAAATAATGATTTATCTTTGTTGCCTCTCTATCTTTCTTTCTCTAAGCTGAGTGTTCCATCCTATATCTGTTTTCTCTCCTACCAGTGTTCTTTTCCATCCTACCATGATGAAGTTTATAATTTGTATCCTGTGGTAGAGAAATAATGAGTAACTTCATGAGTGGGATCCAAGTTGAAAACAGCTTTTTCCCTCGTACAGCACCATGACTCTGTGTTTTTTTTTGGGGGGGGGTGAGGGGAGCAACTCTTAATAATAATATCTCCATTATAAAGCCAAGTCAGTGTGTTTAGCCGTTCATCCACAGTATCACATAGGTTTATTGATCAACAATTGCATTGTTGATTTTTCTTTTCTTTCTCTAAATGTTTCATCAGTTATCCTCTTTTAAAGGCAAATACTGATTAGAAATTTTATACATAAGATTAAAAATTTTCTTTTGTATTACTTATGAAAATCAGCTTAATTGAGTTATTATTTACATACAGTGAAATTTATTAATTTTGATTACATGATTCAGTGAGTTTTGACAAATATACTTAGGTATGTAACCTCCACCACAATCATGATATTGAACATTTCCATCACCCCCCAAAAATGTCTCTACTACTCTTTTGAGGTCAGTTTCCTTCTTTCATTCTCTGGCCCTGGTCCCCAGCAACCATTGATCTTCTTTCTTTGACTAGAATTTTGCCTTTTTTAAGAATTTTGTATCAATAAAATCATACAATGTGTGCTCTTTTGTGTCTGTCTTCTTTCACTTAGTGCAGTGTTTTTAAATTTCCTTCATGCTGTTGTGTGAATCAGTGGATCTTTTCATGATATCGCACTATATAGATACACCATAATTTGTTTATCCATTTGTCTCTTGATGATCTTTTTTTGTTCTTTCCAGTTTTTGTGACCATGAATAAAGCCACTGGAAAAATTTGCATGCAGATTTTTGGTGTGAACCTGTTTTAATTTCTCTTGGGTAAATATATAGTAATAGGATTGCATGGTCACATGGTACATATATGTTCAGGTTTTTGTTTTAAAAAATTATACTGTTTTCGGGAGTGGCTGTGGTATTTTGCCTTCTCACCAGAAACACAGGAATGTTCCAGTTGTGTATCATCTTCACCAACACTTGGTGGTGTTAGTCTTTTTAGTTTCAGCCATTGTAGTGAGTGAATATATTTTCTTTTCAACATTTTTTTCCTATTGCAATAATTTACTTCTGTTTTACCAACTTTATTATTACTAGTGTATCTACTGAATTGGATTATCTTTTAATTTTTTTCATATATTCTGTTCTTTGTAACCTTGTTCTTTTGAAGGCAACAAACATATTTTCATCTCTTGCTTTCTTTTAGTGTTTGGTAAAGGGAACTAAAATCCAAAAATATGAACTTATAAGTAGACCAGAGTCTTGAGTGAGCATGTTAATAGTTGGTTTTGCCTTTATCTTCTGATAGCTAGGAATATAACATTTGAAAGTTACATCTGACTTAGTTTTATTGATGTGTTTAGTATCATCGAAATTACAGATAGGATTGCAGAGTTTAAAAATAATGACAACCTGATTTTTTAGCAACTAGATTTTAAAATAAATTTTCATGTATCTTCAACAACTGAAGGATCACAATACAAGTCAGCCCTGTCATTTCCTAAAATGGCTCTGTTTTTGTTCTCTGCCTCATTAGAGAGCTTAGAGAACAATGTACCATTGTCTGTTAAAGAAGCCACTTTTATTTAACCCAGTATCTACTTACATTTGTCAGACTTGGTGATTTTTCTAACTTTTTTTTTTTTATAGCACTAACTGTTCTCAGATTTCTGGCTTTGTTCCCTGGGTGTTAAAAGGACAAGTAGTCACTTTGTTAAAATCCTTTTTTAAAAATCTAGTGTAAATGAGAATCATCATCATCTCTATTGGCCTATTCTTTTCCATATAAGAGTGTTTCATTTCAATATGTGCTGGGACTCTGATTTTTTTCTCTAAGGCTAAGTTACTACTTCAGAATAATTACTTGGCTAAGTAAGAATGCTTTTCACCAAAGAGTTTATATAACAATCAAACTGAATGTTAATGAGTTGCATAGCTTTATATTCTCTTTTATCAAAGAACCATACCTTATGAGTCAACTCTTATTTCAGAAAATGGTTATAAGATGCTCTTTAAACTTTGGTTAATGTGTACTTATCTTCTCATGATTTACTTTGTTGAGTTCTGTGTTTGAGGACAAATCAAATTTCTATACAAGCTTCTCAGTTTTGTCACTTTATAAATAAACGATATGATACTACAAGCTGAAATATAGTTGGTATTGAAATCATGAATTAATCCAACTTCTTGGGAAATTTACTTTTAGTTCATTGTAGAGTTTTCTGTTGAATTGAAGTTATTTTTTCATGTCATGTTTTCCCATAAAAACACACATTGGATACTTTTGATTTTAAATCTGGTGTTCTTTTATTGAAGAAAGACTTAGAGATGCAGATAATAGATTAAATAATGAAGCTAGAGAATTTGGATATTTTTGGTTATCGTTTACCAACAGTTTTGAAAATCAGTGTCATTTCCCCCTATTTCTATGCTCAGTTAATAATATTAACCCAGATTGTTAAATTTTACCTTAAAAATATTGTATATAAAGTATAGAAACTAGAATTATTTTTATATTTAAAGGAGAAAAGTTGAATGATGAAACAAGCTGGTGTCCAAAACAATTCAAAATTACTTTTACAAAGTTCATTGTAGTAACAATAGAATTATGCTTAGTATACTACAGTTGTTAAGATCAAAGATAAAGGAACACAGTATACAAAGTTTTTTAAGTGTTAGTATGAAAATTCAGGGGTTGTTTGTTAGTTAATATTCTATATTCTACAAACATCTTGGTTTTGTGGGGGAACTAGTTGGTTTAAATACTGACTTAAACATTTCCTCAAACCTGAGATTCGTTTATATCTTCAGCTCCTTCGTATTTTGGTTTGGAGTTAATTGTAAGTATTCCTAGTACCTGTTCTCAGTATATCCAACAGATGCCCAAACGTGCGTATCTTTTACATTAGATTTATTTTTAGTTCTCTAGAAAGTCAGACTATGTTTTCTAAGGACCATGCACTATGGATGTTTCTGTGTCAAAATCTCAGCAACCAGGGGTAATTCTGAGTATTTGAGTGCCCCCAGATCCCCAAGGAATTCTTGTATCTTACTCTTCTATAATAGATATCTTCTTAGTCTGGCCTAAATCCTCCCTGGCAATTTGCATCACAGGAATCCCCACATCTGTCGTATAGTAGGGTTGAGTCCCAGGGAATTAAGCTCTCCCCTTAGGAGCTATTGCTCCATTCATGCTACACAGAGGGAGGGCATTCTTGCCTTCTCCCTAACCCCAACCCCACTGCCTAGCCAGGAGAATTATTCTTAATAGTGTGTGATCCAGAAAATTGATTAACTGTTTCAATACACTGTGCTTTTTAAATGTGATTCTTGTAAACTAGAACATTATGGTATCATCCAATTTTAAATGGAAATCTTTCTGTGGGAATTTTTATATATGTGCTGTCTGATGATTTTTGAAAAGATGGATTTTGAATTTTATTTTGAGAATATCTCTAAGGAAAGGAAATCTGTGAAAGAATATTAATTTACCTCTTTTATTGAATGCAGATAAGCGGCTATTTTGCTTATTTATTTTCCATGCTCTACTTTGGATTATTTCATCATTGTCCTTGTGAAAAATTCATAACTTATTTATTGGCTCCAAATTATGTGTGTCAGAATTGATTTTAAAATACCTTTTTAGAATAATTTCTTTGAGTTAACTGCTTTCATGTTTCTAAGAAGTTAGAAAAATATATAACAAAAAGTCCCACTTAAGATACCATGAAAATGTAAAATGTCTTGATGTAACATTAACAAGAAAAAAACCTAGGGGAACTATATAATTAAAATGATAAAGTTTGCTGAGACCTAAAAGACAGTTTTATCAAATGAAGATGAAATATATTAAAAGATATCTATTTATCCTCTATTAATTCTTAGAATTGATATCACCTAATAAAAATCAGAGTAAGTTTTTCTTTTTTTATTTGCCACAGTAAATCTAGTGTTTAATTCTAAGAATGAACAGGGGCAAACAGCCAGTAAAATTATCTTTTAAGTTATAAAGCTACAATACTAAAGACAGTGTCATTTTGACAAAAACAATGGAAAAGAAGGAAATCAAGACAGATTCAAGTACATAAGACTTTATCGAGTTGGTATCATAAATCAGTGGAAGGATGGCCTATCTAAGATGTGGCCCAGGGACGATGATTTAACATGTGTAAAAAAATTACACCTAGTCTCACCTCATATCATATGCCAGTATAAATTACAGATGAGTTAAAAAGAACTGTAAAATAAAAATGAGATCTCTAGGAACTGTAAAAAATGGGGTTGATTCTCTGATTTAGTAATGATGAATAGTTTAAGCATATAAAATAATGAAAAAAATCACAAAGGGAAAAGCCATAGATTTGACTACAGTGAAAAAAATTAATAATTTCTGAATGACAACAACAACAACAAATCTGGTTTAAAAACCCAAGAAAAACTATTAGCAGCAACTGTGTCAGAAATTTTGTATCTTTATGGTCAAAGACCTCATGGAAGTTAATACATAAAATGCTTTTTTAAAAAAAGGAACAAGTACAGCTTTTAGATGCTTCATGAAAGATTTCTAACATAGTAAAAAAAAAAAATTCAGCTTAATTTGAAATCACAGATTCTTACCCATAACCGTACCACTCAAAATTAGCCAAACTTATATTTTGGTGAATATTTGGTGGATATTTTTGCAGTCTTTGTGATCTATCATACGTCCATCTATTAATTGACCTATTCATTTATTCATCCATATTCTTACTTTTATATCTATTTACTTAGCCATTCATTTGCTCATACATAAATGTGATATATCGTGATTTTTTTTTCTAAAAGAGATCATACTGCACATGTTACTTTTAATTTTTTCCAATTTGATATATTTTTAGTGTTTTCCCATGTTGTTACATATTCTTCTTCTACAACATACTAACGCTTTGCATAGTATTACAATGTGTGGATGTACCATGGCTTATTCAGCCAAGCCTTCATACCGGGCATTTAGGTTGTTAACAGTTCCAACAGTGACACACTAAACACCATTGTACAGATCAGATTATTTTCTAAGGGCAAATTTTGAAAGATTGAATTTGCTATTGGCAAATATTGCAGGTTTTTGTTGCATGTTGCCAAACTATTCCTCAGAAAGACTTTAACTTTTACCTTTCCATCAGCAATGCATCAAAAGTAATTGTTCTCACATTCTTACAAGCACTGGCCAATATAGTTAACGTTTTTATAGAAGTTAAAAAGAGTGGCAATATTATGCTTTTACTTTGCATTTTTTGACTAGAGTGATGAAATTTTTTTCTGATTTTTTATAGACACTCTTCTTTTGTGAATTTCCTAATCCACTCATTTTCTATTGACATATTAATCTTCTCAGTATTGATTTTTAAGTTCTATTTGGATTTAAGATAAATACGCCTTTTGATAATATAGGTTTTTGAAATACGGATACTTTTAAAAAATTTTTAATTAGCCAATTTTTCTCATATGATTTCTACTTTCATTGTCATGATTATGAATACGCCTACCAGATACCAGGATTATAGTAACAAAAATGAGAGGATATTTTGATTCATCTATGCCATTTTTCTCTAGGTTGATAGTTAAATCTTTCATTATGGAAAGCATGATCAATGGAATTTTTTAGTGTAGAGCCTTAGAGGAAAACTCAGGACCACCTGGTTTTTAATTAAAATAATTTCTGTGAAAGGATTATATTGTGAATATTACCTCCCACTGACTTCTATCTTAGTATTAAAAAATAGACTGATTGGAAGAATTGAATTGTGTTAAGATTTTATTTTTAATGTTACTGCTTTTATATACAGAGCTGAATTATTCTGGGTTAAATAATTATCAATATGCTATTTTAGCAACTTATCTGAGTTTTTGTTCTGGGAGGAAATTTTGTTCCTGAACATTTAAGTTTAGAAGGTCAAATTAAAGTAGAAGATATTGCTTTGATTTTTAGAGGAGCAGATCTATATTGATTAGGTAAGAAAATTTCAGAAGCTGAAGGAAGGAAGGGGAGCCATTCAACAGTTACTAAATAAGTAAATTGAAGGCATATAATAACTGCTATGAAAGGTCTTATACGGGTTTCTGGACCCAATTCCAATGTGTGTGTGTGTGTGTGTGTGTGTTTGTGTTGGGGTGGGGGCTTCCCATACAACACCTAGTAATTTTCAGACACCAGTATGGTGTCTGAGAATTCAAATTAGTTCTGACCCTCTACCCAGATAGAGTTAGATTCCACAGAATAAGGGCTCAGTCCTACAAGACTTTGGCACCCCACCTCAACCCCTAACACACACACTGCAGATGCCAGTGGCAAGCCCAGGTTGTTGCCTGTGCTTCTGGTGAAAATTGGAGGTTTTAACGATCCCCTCCAACTGCAGATGCCTATCATAAGTCCGATGTGTTACCCTATACTTCTGACTGACTGACTATAAATTAGAGGTTCCCACAAAACTCCTCCACAGGTTCAATTAATTTGCTAGAGTGGCTCACACAACTCAGAGAAGCATTTTACATACTAGATGACTGATTCATTATAAAAGGACACAACCCAAGTACAACTAGATGAAAAAGAAGCATAGCGCAAGGTATGTGGAAAGGGAACCCATGCCTCCTCCATTCTCCCCAAGTCTCAACTCACTCTTCAAACCCCAGCTGTTGGGACTTTATGGAGGCTCTATTATATAGCCACGATTGATCAAATCATTGACCATTGGCGACTGATTGAACCTCCATCCCCTCTCCCCTTGAGAGGTCAAGGGGGATGAGGTTGGTTCTTCTGGTAATCAGCCCCCTTCTTTAGGTGAGCTGTCAACATTCCTAAAGTCGCTTTATTAACATAACAAAAGATACCTTGATCACTTTCCTTACTTAAAGAATTTTAAGCTTTAGGAGTTCTGTGCCAGAAGTGGGATGAAGACCAAATATACATTTATTACAAATCACAATATCACAAAAAGTGACTTCCTGTTATTAGGGAACTTACAATGCGAAGTTAATAATCAATAGGCTGGTGAAGAGGCATTCCAGGATGCCTGAGTTGGCTTTTTCTAGTTAATGTAGTTTACACAATTCTCTCCACTCCATTTTACTGATACTAGCTTATTACTAGTCTTGCAAGTGTTTCAGTTTGAAAGAGTATCAATGCCCTAGCATCACAGTACATTTTAATCACTTAGATCCTTTTCAGGAGTGCAGATTTTGATTCAGTAGGTTTTGTCTGGGGCCTGAGATTTTGCATTTTTATCAAGCTCCCAGGTGAAATCAGTGTGCTAGTTCAGTCTCCTGTTTGAGTGGCAAAGTTTGAAAAATCTTGTATTGACATCTCTAATTCTCCATAAATAAATAGGTAAAACACATGAAGTAGTTAAATTACAATACAGTGAAATGGGTAAACATGTTCTGAGGATCAAGTGGAGTCCACTATCTGGACTTTAAAAGATCATGATAACTCGTAGATTTAGATTAGGTTAGGGGAGTTCGTTCCAGGAGAAATAGATGCAGTGCTGCTGGTCTTCACCTGACACCCCTTGTAATAAAGTCTTTTCTTTTTTCCTTTCAACTTTATGGAGATGCAGTTCACATACAATACACATAACCACTTCTTGAGCCTTACGTGGTTGTGAGTTCCCAGTATTAAGAAATTGATAAGCATCATTAACGAGTAAACATACTGAGCCACAATCAACCATATGGAACTATACACTTTGCCCGCCACCCAAACTCCTTTTTCAGTAATGATCCCCTTCCCCTGGTGTAAGTTAGCAAGAAATAGGACAGTGCATCTCTTAAGAACCTCTTTTGTTGGCTTCCTTTCTGAGAAGGAGAAGTATACAGTTAGCATTAAGGTTTTCTGGAACTGTTGTCATGGGTTTGGTGACACAACAGGTTGAGAAGAGCCCGGTGGGTCAGATGAGGGATTTGTTTTGAAAGACAAGGGATACAAGGAGCCAGAGCTGGAGCTGGGGGATGGATTCCCCAATAGATGGACAAGGCCCACAAAGGTGAGAACCACCCCAGAGCTGCATGTTGGTAAACTGAAAGCCAACTTGGACCTTAAACGCTGACCTCATTCATTGTCTGTGTACAGTGAATTATAACAGTAAATCATGTTCCACGTAGAAAATGTGGAAGTGATACAAAACCATTTAAAAAGTCTACGATATGCTTATAAGAAGGATTCACGCCTGCTGTTTTTTATTTTTGCAATCTTTTGTGTACTTTACTTGCTTAATGTAACTAAAGTTAAAAATAAAATAAAAATATGATATATCATAATATTATAATAACACTATTGCATAAGAATATATCACCTTTATCACCATATCAATCCATAATTAGTTTTTTAAATTTATCCTCTTTTTTTGGTGAGAATTTTAGAAATTAAATGTTATGAAACATAGGACCCTATAATATCTGAAGGTAATGACGTATATGATAACTGTGAGTTATCTAGATCTAGAGAGAGTAGTGCAAGGCTTTAGGTTTTTGTGTTTCATTTCTGCCAAAGACTGTTTGGGGAGAAGCAGGGAGACACAGCTTAGGGCAGTGCTTGCCTGCTAGCCCAGATTTCACAGATAGGCTTGACCCCATTTCTGCCCTGTCTGGGAACTCAGACACAGCTTTGTATTTGATATAAAATGTTTAAACTCTGCTTGAGTACTATTGCATTAGAAGAGTGGTTCATAGTTTTCTTTCCTCAGACTAGCAAATATCATATGGAGTCCAGACAAAGTTGACCAACATGTCTTAAAAGAACAGCCGTCCCTAACCAATACTTTGAGCACTTATTCTCCTAGATTATTAGCTGCAAAGGTAACATAATCCTTTGGGATGTATTTGTCATGTTTAGATTTTTGGCCATCCATGAAGATGAATTGTTGCTATTATTTATGGTTATTGATATTACAGGAAAATGCTACTTTATAGACTCTGAACCTTTTCTTATATTTTACAGTTTTATAACTAAAATTTTTGAGAGGCCAACGCTAGGTTAATGATCAAACCATTAAAGCATGACTCTGTGGGGCGCCTTGCCTCTTACAAAGATATTTAGTGCTAAATATATAGGGTTCCCTTTTGCGAAGCACCAAAAGGGTCATTTTCAAGTGAGAAACCTTTTTAATCTCAATTTTGCCGTCTGAGAATCACCTTAAGTGTTGCCCAGTTCAAGGGCATGCATTATAGCCAACCCAAAGTAATAGAATTCACACTCTTTCTCTAATATTAGAGTGTATATTCTTTTCTTTGAAAAAAGTGTATACAATATAGCTGATGACATATAGCTCCCCATACCGGCTTTACCACTGATGAGAGATTACTGGACAGATTTTTGGAATGCGTGCTCTCAGAGGGCACCTGGAAAGATGGTTGTATCCTCTCAGTGCCTTCGATTGCCTAGGAAGTTCGTGTGTAGAGTGGAGAGTCACCATGTCTGTCTACTTCAGAGAAATGTCCATAGTACTTTTGTTTCTCAAGACATTACTCCTATGCCTAGGTAGAGTTTTTCCTGTGCCAGTGGGAGTTCACCATTATTTACTTAGATAATGCACAGATTTCTTTCGATCTTTTTTTTTCTTCTTCTTTCTTTTATGGGAACACCCCCATGCTCATTCGTATAGGTATTGTCTATGGCTGCTTTTGCACTAAAAAGACAGTTTGGCTGTTGAGATATAGACCGTATGGATTGTAAAGCCTATAATATGTACAATCTGGCTTTTTACAGAAAAATACCGACCCTTGGTATTGAGGGATGGTGTGGAGGAGCGATTATTGGGCCATCCACTCCTTCACCCATTCAACCAATATTCATCTGGCAAATATTTGGGGGATTTATTATATGAGCCAGTGGAAAGAAAAGAGAATCTTGACCATCCTTCTAATAATATGTTGACTAGATACCCTGAACCATGCCGCCAGTGAAAACATTTCAATTTAAATGTAAAATAAAAATTTCAAATTGCATTGCAGAGCTAGCAAGACAGTTTGGTTTCCTCAGAATCCAAAAATAATGTGATGGTGGGAATCCAGAAAGGCAGGCTAGTACTAAAGTTGATCTTTGTCTAGGAGGCCTTTGCACAACTAGTGGTCTTGATCTTTGATTTGAATGTTTTTGCAAAGTGCATGGGACTGAAACAAATCTACTGCCCACATAAGTCAGGAGGTCTTTTGAGAGCCAATTGCAGGGCTCTGGTAACCTACACTTTCAGTTTAAGAGTGAATTAGAAATAAACTTTCAAAAACAGGAGGAATTTTCTATATAAACTTTGATGAGAGGTGGGAGGACATCTCTGAGACTTCATAGCACAAGCTGGGCTCATTTGGACTGGAATTAATATATCCTTTGTGGAAACACAAACCAAACAAACAGGAAAACCTCATGCAAAGAATTTATTTTAAAATAGGACCTCATTTAATGGCCTGGGACTTCATGGAGGTAAACAGAAGTCCACTTTGAAGGAAATTACTTTCAACTCAAGACTAAAAGAATTCTGAAAGATAAACTTACAAGGGAGGAGATTGCATAAGCAAAAATTAAAATTCATACACAAATGCAAGGAAATAAATCACCATGAAGGAGAGCCAACAGAAGCAAGGCATAACAATATTAAATCTGAAAAGATTTCAGATAATGAATTTATACAAATATAAAATAAAAAAATTATACAAATATGTTTAAAATTAAAAGATGGGTAGGTAAATATGAAAAAGAACTATAAAATGATGAATGAGATTTGAAACATGACGTTAACAGTATAATCACAATTATAGAAAAATTTCAAGAGATGATAAAAGAAGTATTAGGGAACTGGAATATCTGAGGAAACTATCCAGAATGTTGGCGCAGGAAGATAAAGGGTTAAAAAATATAGAAGATGTATAATAAGGGGAAAAGTACCACATATTTCTAACTGGACTCCCAGAAGAGAAAAACAGAATGGAAAGAGTCATGGCTTAGAGAAATAATGGTAAAGAATATCCAGAATTGATGGAAAACACTTATTTTCAGATATAGAAGTCTCAAAGTTAAATAAAATTAAATACAAACCTAGAAGTCTCAAACTAGAACCTGCAGAACACCGATGTAGCAGGAAGTGTATAAAAAGGCACTCAGTGAGTAAAAACAGTTGACACACAAAGGAAAGGTGTTTGACTGCATTGAAATTGCAATCAACAATGGAAGGTGAAAGAAAGTATGGAATTGTGCCTTTAAACTACATTCAGAAAATAACCATCTAGAATTATATATCTAGAAAACTTCAAAAACGTTAAGAAAATTTTAGAAAAATGAGCTGAGAGAGTTTACCACCAACAGTCCCTTCCCAAAGGGAAGTCTAAAATAGGTCCTTTAGGAAGGAGATTGATCATATTTGAAAAGTCTAAGAGAGAAATTCTGTGTGGAAAAATCTAAACAAACAGGGACTATATAGTACAAGTCAAATTTGAAGGGATAACTAACTGAAATATTATTATCAGAGTAGTATTTGTCTGGAGGAAGTGATTGGAGTTAAAATATTCCAGGGTTCTTACAGAGTTTTGGAAGAATTTTAAAAGATTGGCTATCTTCAGGCTTTAAATTAAGTATACTTCTTAAAATTAATAAGGCAACCACTAAAAAATAAAATACATGTGTAGCTCTCAAATGATTATAGAGAAAATTAAAGCATGGGAAATATCAATTAATACCAAAAAAATCAGTCTAAAAGTCAAATAGGTTAAAAAAAAAAAAAGAACAGAAAAAAAGGGATAAATAGGAAGCACACCAACTAAAAGAATGTATATGTAATTATAACATGGATAAACTAAACTTTCAGTTAAAAGACAAAATGGATTGAATGCATCTGAAAAATGATTAGAGAATGAAAAAAATCATCAGTTTTTAAAAAGATAATAGGACATTAGTAACATCTCTTTGCTGCCAAACTTGAGACAACATTAAATTCCTAACGTAAATTACCAAAAAAAAAGAAAAAACCAAAATAGAACATACAAATGCTCTATATCCATTAAAAATTGTATCAGTAGTTACTTTCTCAAAAATCACCAGTACCCCATCATTTTGTTTAAATATTTCACTAAAGGTTTAAGCAACTGAAAATTCCAGTCTTATTCTTTTAGATGAGAGAAAAAACACTCTACTACTTAACTTATATTTTTGAGACAACAGTGTTTAAAAAAAAAA
Organism: Camelus dromedarius; assembly: GCF_036321535.1. Classification (NCBI taxonomy): domain Eukaryota; kingdom Metazoa; phylum Chordata; class Mammalia; order Artiodactyla; family Camelidae; genus Camelus; species Camelus dromedarius. Next base: position 22,469,844 of record NC_087450.1, read on the forward strand.
AAACAATTGTAGACCAATTTCACCAAGAACTTAAAAAATTTACAGTATTAGTGGAATGAATCACGTAATGAATAAACATTATATGGTAAGCAAATTTGTTTTAATAGGAATGTAAGATTGGCACAGGATCAGAAAACAATAGGTCATCATATTGATCTGAAAACTTCCCTGACACAATTTAATAGGAAATAATGATAAAATTTCTTAGCAAAGAAGATGAAAAAGAAACTTTCTCAACCAGACAGAATTTCTGGAAAAAAACAAAACAAAACAAAACAGCCCTCTATTTAGTGGTGAAATTTAGAAAGCTTTATCATCATTTTTTGGTCAGGGGTAAGGACCTGGACAATGTGATTTTAAAATGTGTGTGAAAATCAAGGGCAAGAAGAGCCAAGATATGCCTGAGGAAGGACAAGGTTGGAGGACATGCCCCACCAGATATTAATTCTTATTATGAAGTTAGATTAAGATATTTGTTGTTTTAACAAGTTTAGACAAATAGACCAACTCCTTGTCAATCTGGGAAAAAAGAAATATTTTCCTTAATCTCACTCCTGTTTCATACCATATGCAAAGATCAGTTCCATGCATTAAAAATCTTAAATGTGAAAAGCAATTTCTAATATTTTAGAAAATGATATAGGAGAATATATTTAAGCCCTTGGTTTAGGAAAGATTTCTTAATGAAAAAACAGAATTAGCAAACTACAAAGGCAAATTTTATTTCACAAAAATCATGAAAATCAATAGATGTTAGAAAAGTGAAAATAGACCAAAAGTGGGAAGAATGTACTAAAAACATATATGCATTGGCAAAGGATAGTATCCATAATATACAAAGATATTCTACAAATTTATTTTTAAAAGCCAAATAATGCCGAAGAAAAGATGGACAAATGACTTGAATTTGTACTTCTCATTAAATGATGCATGACTTGCAAGTAAACAAAAGGAAAGATGTTTGACTTTATTACATATTTTACATATTATTACAGTATACATATTGAAATGAAAATGAGATAGCATTCACAGTCACCAGATTGGTAAGAGTTAAAAAAAAATATATATATATATATATATATCTTGTGTTGATAGGAATGTGGAGCAGTAGGAACTCTCATCCACTGTATTTGGGAATGAAAATGGTTAAAACAGTTAAAACCACTTTAGAAATCAATCTGTATTATATAATAAAGTGGAACATGCAAATTTCCTATCATGGAGCAGTACGTACCCAAAAGATATGCTGTATGTGTACACCTGAAGACAGGTAAAAGAACATGCACAGATACCTTGTTTATAATAGCAAGAAAGTGGAAAGTATCCCAGATGTCCATTGACAGTAGAATGGTTAAATGAATTTTGATATTTTCATGAAATGCAGTATAGTACAGCAGTGCAAATGAATATGCTACAAGTACATTCATCATCACAATTAAATCTAAAAAGCATAATATCAAATGGACAAACCAAAGCATAAATTGTGTCCAATATGGTTTCACTTAAAATACATAAAATGCAAACCCAAACAATCCTCAGAGAAATTCAAACCAAAATCACAAGAGATATCACCTTAACCCTGTTAGAATGGCTATCATCAAAAAGGCAAAATAACAAGTGTTTGTGAAGATGTGGAGAAAAGGTTACCTTTTGTACAATATGATGACTATAGTTAAATATTATATACTTGAAAGTTGCTAAGAGAGTAGGTCTTAAACATTCTCACCACACATGCAAAAATTGGTAACTAAGTTGATGGCTTTGTTAACTACCCTTGTTGTGGTAAGTATTTTGCATCATACACATTTATCAGATCATCACACCATATACCTTAAACTTACACAATGCTATTATATGTTGATTATATCTCAATAAAGCCGGAAAAATATGAGAAAAAAAAAAGGGGGAAAACTGGCTAAGAATTAATGAATGTATCTCCTTAATACTAGAATGATATTTTTCTGTTAGCCGGCATAGTCACAGGGTTCCATGAAGTGAGGCCCTGCGGTAACAATTACTTGTATTCTTTAACTTCAGTTCTTTTAATTTCTCAGAATGTTAGACATGGTAAGACAAATAAGGAATCTACTTGTTTGTTAACTGTTTGAATGTTATCAGAGGATTTTTTTTTACAATAGCAATTTATTTTAATTTTAATATTCCCTGGATAATGTTGAAATAAACCATGTCTGTATAATTTAGCCTTAGATAAAAGCATCAGCATGTTTGGAACATAAACCTAATTCTGTTTTTGTTGAGCTGCCCAATTTAGTAAAAGCATTTCAATAGTACTTCTTAAATGCAGTATAACTTAGAATACTAGAAGCTGCCCAGAATGTGAAAAAATGGGAATAATTTATATTTAATTGGTCTAAACCTACCTTCCCTAGGTCAATAAGAAGAGGAACCAGCAGCATTAATCAAGATAAAATTATCAGCTGATTAATCAGTGTTCTAATTACGGCATAGTTCTTTACCTTTTCAGTTTTAATTACTAAACCTCATTGTCTTTTCCATATGGCTAACATGTACTCACAGTGCACTTTTTCTCCTATTGAAATCATTAAGACAAAAATATACATTCCTGACATTAAAACATCAAATGTAAGAAATTGCTATTGCCTCTTAAGAATTTCCCCAAAAAGTATAAATAAACCACGAGATTGTTTAAGAAAAGAATGATAAATTCATGGATACTTAAGTGGGCAATTATTTAACTATGATTATGAAACTAAGCTTTGTGAGTCTGTGGGTCTTACTACTCCTGTTTCATCAAGTAAGTTTGTGTAAATTTGGTCTGAATCCAATGGCAGTTAAATATAAATTAGGAAAATACTTAAGAGATTTAAAAAATTATTTGTTTTGGTGAAGGCCTGAATGTTTCTTTTCTGATACGTTGACTCCACTGCCTGGTTTCGCACCCTTGGCACTATTAACATTTGGGAGCAGTGGTTCTCTGTTGCTGGGGGCTGCCCTGTGCACTGTAGGTTCCTGCCTCTATCCACTAGATGCCAGTAGCAACAACTCTTGAGTGCCCAGCCATTGCTTTTTGACAAGCAAACATGTCTCCAGACATTGACAAATGTCCCCTGGGGGGCAAAATCATTCCCCCATTGAGAACTACTGATTTTACTCTATGGCCACTATTAAAACACCTGTTTTAAAACATATGTACTGAATAGTAAGGCACTCTTGCCAGGTGAGCAGAAGTTTTTCTATAGGTCAAGTATTTTTATGGAAAACTCGTTTGATGTAAAGCTTTTAAAACACTTTGGATGATATGATGGTGATCACCATCACAATAACAGCAATGAATAATGTTCACTGAGCACATCTGTGTCAGTCACTGTATGAAGGTATCTACGTGCATTATTTTATTTAATCTTTAAAGTAGCTTTATGAGGGAAGCCTGAATGTTACCTACACCCGTTCTTACAAAGTTTAGCCAGCTTAAACAGTGCCCAAGATCACACACCCTTCTCAGCAGATTTGATAGGACATGATTCAAAATAACTGTCCTTGAGGAAGATTTTTCATTTTCAGGGAGGTAAGGATTTATTTTTATTTTTGAAATAGCTTAGAATTTTGACTACATTGTCAGTTGTGTCAGTCTCTAACCTATTAAGGAAATTAATGTGAAATATTTGGGTTTATTTAAACATTACATGAGGATTATCTTAAAAGTCCAAAGTGAACTTTTTTGGATTTTAACTAAAAAGACAGTTATGAGGATGATTATAATGAAACAAACATTGTGATTATTTAATTATAATTGAGAGATGGTTTTCTCTAAAATGAAAGTTATTTTCTCAGCAAGTCTTCCTCCCTTTTTATAGCTCTTTCTCCCTCTATTCTTATCCTTTTTTCCTTCTCTCCCTTTTTCCTTGCTTTTCTGTTCTTTATCAGATACCATATTGTCTCCATGGTGCGTTATGAATGCTTGAAACTGGAAAACCATTGAGTTTAGCCACCACTTGTAACTAAATGACCTGAGTGCTGATTAATTCCATTTGCATGGTCCTAAGGCGCATATGTGAATACTGATGTGGCAGGGACTTAATTGTATTTTATAGCTATCTCATTCAGTTCTAAGTGTTTTCCCCACCTATGGAGGCTTAACATTCTGTTTCTCCTACTATATATTGTTAAAATTTTCAATTTTAGATTTGGCATCTTATGTGACATCAAGTCTAATATGTCAGTCCTAGACTTTTAATTATTTTTAACTCCCTTCTTCAGAAAAATGTGCTTGGAAAATTGGACTGAACGCACATGACTGCTTCTGTGGGTGTTTATTTGAGCACCTGAGCCTGTTCCAAGGCACGTGGCATGTTTAGCTACAAGACGCTTAAATGACAGTAGTCATCCTCTACATCTATAGTGATTCAACTGTGATATCCTCCTTATTACCTTTTAAGTACATCATAAGAAAAATACTTATTGCTATCTTTCTTTGGGGGGAAAAGAAAATTTGCAAAGCCAAGAGATAAATGAATCTATAATTTTTATATGGTGGTACAGGGATTTTTTTTTTTAGGTCCTATTCTGTTTAGTCTATATAACGTTCTGTGTTCTTGAAGCATAATGCTATTGAAAAATAAATTGTTTTGTGGTTTAATGAAAATCGTTTGCTGAGTATAGAGGTAGACCAGACCAGTTAGCTCGGTCCCTCATTGTAACAAATTAAAATACTGTTCCTAAAATAGTTTGTCAGTCACGGTCAGTCAGCATGTTTTGCAGATGTCTGCTTTGCCATTCTTGACCAGGGTCTTGAATAAAATGTTAGGCTGGGCAAACATGGCTCAGAGAATAATTGGATGTTACAGGTACATGGAGTCCTTACATAGCACACTACTGCTACTCATCAGAGATCATGTTTCCATAACACTTAAGTAAATATATTTAAGAAACCAGGAAAAAAAAAAAAGTAAAAAAGAAAAAGATAGTCACCCAACAGAAAAATTTGTCAAAGAGCAAGAACTGACAGTTCACAAAAGAAGAAATACAAATTCAAGTTTAAGGAAAACATGCTTAATCCTATTGATAAGCAAAATATTGCAAAGTAAACCACAATGAGTTTCTTAATTTTGGTAAATTAACAGAAATGTTTAAAACAATAATAACCCAACATTGGGATGAACGTTAGTTATAACTTTCCTGGAGAGCAGTAAGTTGTACAATATGTATGGTAATGTAAGTTTCTAAATGTAAATTTACTTTGACTCAAATATTTAATTTTTAGGAATTTTTCTTATGTAATGTGCACATAGATGTGAACAAATACTTAACTGTAATATTTTAGCTGTTGTATGTTATTTATATTGGCAAAACTATTAGAATTAGAATATCACCATTTTATAATACTGATTAATAGACCTAGGTGTTGATAAATCAGTGGTTGCTAACATCAGTAAAAGACAGATAGTTCAATATTATGTACCACCTGATGGCAGCACACCATACCACCTATGAAATATTAGTGCCAAAACATGGAACCTCAGTAGGTGTAAGTACCTATTTCTAGGAAATATAGTTGATAAAGGAACATGTTAAATGACACTGATCATAATGCAATCAGCAAAATCCAGGACCCAAGAAATACACTAAATCTGTGGAATTATTTTTCCTGTTTTTCCCCTAACATAAGTTGCAAGTGAATTAAAAAAAAAAAGAGATGGAGAGGAATCTAATGATTAAAAGAGACATACTGACCATTTGCAGCATGCGGACTTATTTGGGTGTTGATTTGAGCAATTTGGAGGGGGGAGAAAGGAAAGGAAGGAAGCAGGGGATATCAAGGATTTGTGAACACTGGGTATTTGATGATATGAAAGAATTATTATTAATTTTTTGAGGTATGATGACAGTATATTGGTTATGTTTTTTTAAAAAGTTCTTTTAAAGGTTAAGTTGGGAATGGATGAGTGTATAGATGAAATAAGACTGACCATGAGTTGATAATGGTTGAAGCTGGGTCATGGGTACATTTTGGTTCAATATATCAATCTTGCTTAAAAACAACAACATCCCTAAATGTTTAACCATATAAGTTCAATTAAATAATTTATGGTATATCCAGGAAATAAAATAACAGGCAGCCACTAAAATGATCTTTCTATTGTATATTACATAGAATATTTGAGACTATTCAGGGTTTCAAAATGTTCATAAAATATTAATAAAAGTAAAAAGATTACAAAGCAGCTTGCAGAGAATTATCACATTTAAATTCTTAGAATGGAAATAAAGACCCCAAATTAGTAGTAATTATTGCTGAGTGAGAGGATTATAGGTGATTTTAATTTTTTTCTTTGTGCTTTTTTGTGTATTTTAAAAATTTCTGTAATATGCATATATTTGGTTATCAGGTTTATAATTTCATTAAAAATGAGAGAAAAGACAAATATACTTTAGAAAACTATTCTCCATAAATGATGAAAACCAAAATTTTGTATATTCTATATGAGTAAGTTTTTAAAAATATTCACAAAGCACTATTTCATGGTTATGTTATAAAATTATGTATTAATATCACTTGGCTGGGAGAAGTCAAGGAAGATGTTTTGTTGTTTATATCTTGTTTAAGGAAGCAGAGAAGCGTAAAATTGTTTTTTTCTTTTTAATGAGAAAAGATCAAGGAGAAGGAGCCTAACATATACAGAATACCTGGATGAAGCTATAAACATTATTCTTGCAATCCTCAATACATACTCGAGGTTTACTTACATAGGTATCTGTTTTATAGGTGAGGAAATAGAGACATAAAGTTCAGCAGCATGTAACTTCGAGCTAAGGTCAATGTCCTGGCGCTGTGTGGAAATCTGACCCTTTTGTTAGGATGTGTATTTCCTCAGGGTCAAAATATAATGACATTTTGGTATTCTATGATATGAAAGCAAAAAAAAAAAAAGTCATACAATCTATTCTTTTGATACTTGTTGTCCAGTTTCCAAAATACTCTCATCAAAGGGACTAAAATAAAGTTTGAAACTTAACATTTCTTGATTTAGGAAGAAATGAAGTGGTAAACAATAGCTCAGTCCACAGTGCTGCCTGAGAAATAGTGTGATCCCATCCCTTTCCTCCTGAGTTTCCTGGATAGGTGCATCGTTGAGAGAGGTCGAGTGTGCACAGGACATCTGAAGGGGCTAAGGACCACCTAGCTCTATACTCTTACCCAGTGTAACAGCACAGATTCTTTGATGCCACCAATTAAGATACTCATCTTTTACATGAGGCTGTCCAGTTTTCCCAGCACCACTCATTGAAGAGACTGTCTTTTCTCCATTGTGTATTCTTGCTTCCTTTGTCATTGATTAATTGACCATAGTGCATGGGTTTATTTCTGGGCTTTCTATCCTGTTCCATCAGTCTATGTGTGTGTCTGCTTTTGTGCCAGTATCATACTGTTTTAATTACTGTTAGCTTTCAGTATAGTCTGAAGTCAGGGAGCTTAATTCTTGAAAGAAACAAAGAAGAAAATTAGAATGTTCTCTAACACTATCTACTAAAATAAACTCAAAATTGATTAAAGACATAATTAAGATCAGATACCCTAAAACTCCTAGAGGAAAACATAGGTGGAACACTCTTTGACATAAATCACAGCAATTCTTTTTTGGATTCATCTTCTGGAGTAATGAAAATAAAAGCAAAAATAAATGAATGGGACCTAATTAAACTTAAAAGCTTTTGCACTCAAAGGAAACCGTAAACAAAATGAAAATATAATCTATGAAATGGAGAAAATATTTGCAAATGATGCAACAGACAAAGGATTAATTTCCAAAATATACAAATAGCTCACACAGCTTAATAGCAAAAAAAAAAAACCAAAACCAAAAAAAAAAAAAAAACCCAAATAACCCAATAAAAAAATGGACAGAAGACCTAAATAGATATTTCTCCAAAGAAGATGTACAGATGGCCAACAGGCACATGAAAAGATGCTCAGCATCACTGGTTATCAGAGAAATGCAAATCAAAATTACAATGATGTATCACCTCAGACTGGTCAGAATGGTCATTATTAAAAAGTCCACAAGTGATCAATCCCGGGGGGGTGGAGAAAAGGGAACCCCCTCCTACACTGTTGCTGGGAATGTAAATTAGTGCAGCCACTATGGAGAACAGTATGGAGGTTCCTTAAAAAACTAAAAATAGAGTTACCCTGTGATCCAGCAATCCCACTCCTGGGCATATATCTGGAGAAGACTCTAATTTGAGAAGATACATACACCCCAATGCTCATAACAGCAGTATTTACAATAGCCAAGATATGGAAGCAACCTAAATGTCCATAGACAGAGGAATGGATAAAGAAGATATGGTGTATGTATGTATATATATACATATATATGTATATACATACATATGTGTATATATATATATATATAATGCAATATTACTCAGCCATAAGAAAGAATGAAATAATGCCATTCGCAGCAACCTAGGATGGACCTAGAGATTATCACATTAAGTGAAGTAAGTCAGACACATGATATTACTTATATGTGGAATCTAAAAAAAATGGTACAAATGAACTTATTTACAAATCAGAGATAGATTCACAGACATAGAAAACAAACTACGGTTACCAAAGGGGAAAGGAGTCAGTGGGGAGGGATAAATTAGGAGTTTGGGATTAACCTATAGACAGTAATATATATAAAATAGATAAACAACATGGACCTACTGTGTAGCACAGGGAACTATATTTAATATCTTGTAATAACATATAATGGGAAAGAATCTGAAATAGAATGTGCATGTATATAACTGAATCGCTTTGTTCTACACCTGAAACTTAACACAACATTGTATATCAACTACACTTCAAGTATAATTAATTTTTTAAAGAAAGATATACTTATCGATTAGGGTTGTATTTGTTTCTATTTTTGTTGTTTAACTCTCAAGGGATATGTATTAAGGTACCTGCGGTAATGTGTGCAGGGTGGAATCTGCTAACTGATGAGAAGGGTTAACTGGCTGTCTCAGGGCGGGTCCAGAAAGATGAGTGGGGTGCCTAGCGTGGGGGCAGTGACTTCTCCCTGCCGGCACTTTGTTCTTCTCACTCTATAAGACTTTGTCGAGCACCTACTATGTGCTAGGCTATCACCCTGGCTATTCAGAACAAAAAAAGCCACAGCCTTTCCTCCTAACCACCAGGGAGGGGGGTACATGTATATGCACACACATATTTTATATACATTACATATGTATATTCCTATAAAGTATTAATACATTAATATATTTTAATCTGGGCTTTTTTGGAATACATTAAATATGGAAATCTTGGCACTTCATACCAGTGTGCTTCACAGACAGAATCGTGGTATTTATGTAGGAGAGTGTAACAGCATACTGGCAGGGCTGTAAGTTTGTCTTCTTAAATATATTAACCAAGATATTATCTTATTATGACCCTTCACAGAGATTTCTCTTTAATTGTAGTCTTTATCCCAATATAAGGGTAGTCGCTTGACCAATCAATTTATTTATTCCTGTTCTAATAATTCTATAAAAATAATGTGAAAATGGCATCTGCTCACTTTATTGATTAAAAAAAAATCATGGGCAGTTGTTCCTAATATTATGGAGAAATTTATACCTCTTGTAATTCAAGATTTCAAGTAGACGTCTCCATTTGAGAAACTCAAGTAGCAAGCCTATTGTGTGTTTTTGCTTTTTCTGAAAATTATGTGCTTTGTGGATACTCTTAAGTTACTTTACTTTTCTCTTTCTAATTACGTCCACTGTTACAGTTTTCCAAATAGAGCAGCAGTGGAGTTTCCCTGTACTCACATACGGAATATGTAAGATTAACGCGTCATTGGGGCTGCAGCTGCCTGTCATACACTGTATCTGCACTTTGGCAGTTCTGTGACCTTCATGTCTTTATTTCTTAGTTTAAATCTTAGATCTCAGAAATAACTTTTCCCCAAATTTACACAGAAAGCCGAGAATCGATTTGAACGACGTGGAGTATGTTTTAAAATGTTTTGAACCTTGATGAAGCAGATAGGAACTTCTGCTGCTTTGGGATTGGTAAGAATCATGTGTATCACACTGGCTTTCCTTTGGTATTTCCATACAAACGCTCTTCCTAGTCACATTAATATCAGCATATACATTTCACACCCTGGGGGAAGAAAAACAGCCAACGATTAGCTTAATGCTTCCTTTTTTTCTTTTTTAATCTCTGAATTGAATTGAATTTTGGCCTCATTTGGCTTAATGTCACAGCCCCTTGGCTGGCATGCCTTAAATGTGTAGTGTTCTATTTATTGCAGTTAAGGATCTTGTTCTGTGATCATCTTTCTGACCACTTACGGCAGAACATGAGGACTTATAAGTACTGCAAACACACTGGTCATTGAACATATCAATGAGTAAAAGATGAGTGGGTTGGTGATAAACGAGAGAGAAGTACTTTTGTTTCAATATTTATTGAGGATTGTTTTTAATGAAGTGTTCTATCAGGAGTGGAAACACTGCTCTTTTTCTCCCTCTTCATAATCTCTTCAGTGGGTCAAGTCGCTGTCTGTAGCTGTATCTTCATTATTTAGAGATCTTGGAAAAGGGTGAGCATCTCACCTTAGTTACCCATCAAGTTTTGTGTTGGTGTTTTCCATGCATAGGTCAGAGTAGAAATTGCTAACATGCCACAAGGAGGGAAAGGCACTGCACCTCTGGATAGATTTGGGAAACCTTGATCTAGCTGATAAAAATCTAGGGAACATACATCTATGATGGGTTTTTTGGAAAGTACAGTTTTGGCATCACATGCCATGATTTCTGTGTTGGACAAAGGAGGAATATTGCAGTGCGCCAAATCTCCAAATGCTCTCTCTTTCCCTGCAGGAAAATCTTCCTATGTGGGATGGGTTCAGACAAGGAGAGCCTCACAGTGTCCACACCAACACACCACACTCTGACAGGGGAGAGTGGAGGCCTGTGTTGACAGTTCTAGTTTCCAACTTAATAAAAACAAAAACTACCACACATTTAAGACATCATCGCTGAAAACACTGTCATTTAAATAATAACTCTGCATTTGTTCCAGTCCAATTTGGTTTTTCAAACTGATTTCACATCATGATCTCCTGCTCTCCTCCCATCGATTCTGGGAGATAGGTAGCCCAGGTCTGATGGGTGGGCTTATTTCAGAGACATAGAAAGTGGCCCAGTTCCTGTGCTGGAGCACCGTTGTCTTGCATTCTTTGTTTGCTTTTCGGGGGTGGGGGGGATTAGGTTTTGTTTGTTTGTTTGTTTATTTATTAATTACCGGGGGTACTGGGGATTGAACCCGGGACCTTGTGCATGCTAAGCACGTGCTCTACCACTGAGCGATCCCCTCTTCCCCTTTTGTCTTACATTCTTGATTATCCCTTCTTTCACTTGTTTCTTTATCCTCTCCCTCTCTACAGGATTTTTCATAGCTATATATAAAAATGCTTAACTCACTCTTTCTTTCAGCAAGCAAGCAAAACACCAGCCCATCCTTCAATGACACACTCTTTTATTTTCCAGTATTCCCATTCCCACCACTCTGTTCTCCTTTGCCCTTTATAGCCAAGGGTGGGGAAGCAGGGCTCACTCACTGTCTAGATAGCCTCTCATCCATTCCTTTCTCTTTGAGTATCTTCAGTCCTAGGGTAACGTCTTCTCTGCATTCGCCACTGAGAACCCTTCCTTCCTTCCAGCTCTCTCCTCTCCTTCTGCATTTCCTCCCACCCCTCCGGGAGCACCTGCCCCATCTCATTTGAGGGCTCTTCATGCAAATCTATTTGTATTTCCATCCCAGCCTCTCTTGTACATACATCTATATATATGTAGGGGTGTGTGTGTGTGTGTGTATATGTGTGTATTCAAAATACACAAAACTGAACCAATTTTCAATGTGTTTGAGTCTGTTTCTTTTTAAAAGACTTTTTCTGACTTTGCTTAAAGATTTAATGATCAACTTCCTTGCTCAGGCCAGAATTCTGGGTCAAGTCAGGACCCCTCTCAGCTTTCGACATCTTCACTCTTCAACAACATATATTTTGTCAATCCGACCCATTTAAAATTCTGTCAATTTTAATTTATTAATTTTAAAAAAGAACTCAACTGTATTTCCTCCTTTTGTCCCCATTGGTACTGCCTTATTTTAGAACCTCATCTTGCATTATTGCAACACCACCCCAACTGGTATCCTTGATTCTAATGTTGCTTCTTTCCAAATATCTATACTCCTGCCAGAGTGTGTTTTGAATATTTACCTACTTAAAACCCATGTATTTTTTTTAGCCACCTTTCAGTGCAATAGTTAAGCTCCTTAATATCTCACATGAAATCTTTTTTGATCCATTTCAGCCTCCCTTTTCAAATTTAACTTTTTCTACATTTCCCTTGTATCTTATTCTGTAACTGCAAGGTACCATTTACAATTCTCAGGATATTCTGTGGCTTCTGGCTTCCTTGCCTGAAATGTCCTCTGTACTGGGTTGAATTGTATCTCCGCCCCCCACCCCCCAACACACACAAATTCATGTTCACCAGGAACCTCAGGATGTTACCTTGTTAGGAAATCAGGTCTTTGCAGATGTAATTAATAAAGATGAAATCATACTGGATTAGAGTGGTCCCCTAAATCCAACAAGACTGATGTCCTTATAAGAAAAAGAGAGAAAAGCAGGGGAGAAGGCCTTCTGATGACAGAGGCAGAGATTGGAGTGATTGTATCTGCAAGGCAGAGGATGCCAAAGATTGTTGCAACACCGGAAGCCGGGGGAGAGACCTGGGATAGTTTCTCTCTCCTGGCCAACCAACACCTGGATTACAGACTGCCTAGCCTCCCAAACTGTCATTTTAAGACAACTGGTTTATGGTAATTTGTTAAGGGAAGTACTGGAAAACCAATTTACCCTCCCCCAACTCACTCCCAACAGTAATAGCCTTCAGGACCTCCCGAGTTTGATCAAGGGGCCTACCTCTGGGCACCATGTGGGTCTCTGTTCTATCCCTATGTCTGAACCACCGGCCAGTGAGCTCCCTGAGGACCACACATGAGCCTTTGAACCCTGTCTCCAGCACCCAGCACAGTGCCTGCCATAGAATAGGACAGGACTTTTGTTGGTGAATTAAATTGCCAAAATGACAGATTTCTGATACGGGTTGGCACACATTCCTTTTAATCCTTGTATTTTATTTGCTGCATTTTATTTTTAAGGGAAGACTTAACCGAAGTGCCAGGTTTATGTGTGATTTTGACTTTTCTTTTGAGTGGCTCTAATGAATATCTGGTTAGACTTTAGGCACAAAGTTCTGCAGTTGATGGAAAACCCAGTGCAACTGTTGGTTAATGTTTCAGCAGAGATAAGGTTTTTCCCTGGTTGGAGAACTGACTTTTTCAGAAAGGTCGGGCTGGCTCCCTGACAGTGGGGTGGAAGAGGTTTAAATGCGGAGAGTGTGCCAGATGCCTTGGTGAGGGAGGGGGGGCAGGGGTTAGAAGGTTGAAGTGAAACCTGGCGACATCTAGGGGGTTCAGAGTAACTGAGTGAGAGTAGTGGCCATGATTACCTATAATAAGTTCTCATTCTTACTAGCTTCATTTCTATGCCCGCCCCCTCCTCCCTCCCCCATTCCCCCATCCCTCCCCCATCCACACACAGAAAGTTGGATTTTATCGCCTTCTCCTGAAAGTTCCTCAAATATCCCAATTTTCTTTCCCATGATTGACCCATCTTTGCTGAGTATCATTTCATTTTTCTCTTACGGGTGACTAGAAGTAAAAGATAAGAGAGGACAATTATGTTTTTGTCTGTAACCAAGTCCATTCCCTTTTGATTGATCAGAAGACGAAATCCAAAAATCTTGATGAGTTTGATAGCTCTGTTGCACATCTAAAATTTATCTTACAAAAAAAACCCTTCCATCAATTACTTGGTTAACTGATGAGAAACTAAAGGCCAAGTTTGGAAACTGTTCAAGTTTTCTATGAATATTCATAAATAATTAACTTGCATCTCCATTTAGAACCTAACAACAGTTCATTTCAATTTTCTTTTTTGTTTTTAATATCTGAGTTAATTATATGCTGGGGTCTAGTTACTGGGTCTTCCCTCCCAGTGGCGACTGAATGGCTGCAGTTGGTGAAAATAACCCTTTGCTTCTGTGACTTTCACCATGTTGTCGTGTAGCTGAAGCAAGACCCCAAATCATGCAGTTTGAAGGACAGCTGGCTTCCTAAGGGGGAGGGTTCCTCTCTCCTGCTCCCCACTCCTAGTCTTTTCTCCAGGCCGTATATACCTTTGAGGCTGAATTCCTCTTTTCACTCTTTTTACTAGAAGTGCAAAATAGAGTGTGCAAGAGAAAGAGGCAAAAAAAAAAAAAAAAAAAAAAAAAAAAAAAGCAATCAGCCCCAAAGTAAACGGTGAAAAGCTAAATCGCTACATCGTCCTGAGATTTAAGCCCCTTGTGGTAGCCACATGCTTAGCCCTGTGAGAGCTTCAGCGATTGGAAACCCCTCCCGGTGAAAAACACCAGGAAGGACTGGGCCTTACGTGGTAAAGGACCCCTGTACTTCGTGAAACGCGGCTGCATAGAAGAGTAATCAGAGCCTTGGGCTGTTAGCGGGCAGGAGGCCATTCGGGGACTGCCCCTTTTGTCTCTTCGCCTTGTACGAGCTGGAAGATGGAATAATTGTGGACAAAGGGTCCGAGGAGGGCGGAGGGTAGGGTATGAACTCTTCAGGCAGCTGCTTTCAGCTTTATTTACCGTCCCATCTTTCAGCCGAATCCTCCTGACCAGGTCCGAGCCTCGTCCGGGGAGCTGACTGCGGGGTAACACTGCCATCTAGTGGCCACCTCGCCCCTGTGAGCCGGCTTTCTGTGCCCTCCGGTTGGCTCTGTGGCTCCCTCTCTTCCTCTCTCTCCCTTTCTCTCTTGCTCTCTTTCTCCCTCTCTCTCTCTTTTTAAAAAAGGTTTTTATCCCGTCAAGGAAAAAAAAACCTGGCTCTTGGAAAACAACCAACTCTGTTGGAACTCAGAGATAATAATCAGTTTCTCTGGGCTTGTGAAATTGGCTCATTAAGCTTGCTTTTTAACAGAAAATATTGGAAGCGATTGAGTCTGCTTTACTGAGTGGGCATGAAATGGCCAACCTTCGGCCACCCACAGCTCCTAGGTGCCTGGCGCCGTTTTATGCATGCAGCGTAATGTCTTTACTTGAAGTGCTGTTTATTCATCACCTGCTTATTTATCTCTTTGCATTTGGCAGGCACATCGATCAATGTTAAACTGTCACACAAGGTTATTTTTCTTTTACATAACAGTATAGGCCTAAGGTAGTGGCATATTAAAAGTAATAACTTTCTAACTTGTAGCTCAAGATGACAGCCCCATTTTTACCCGAATATATTACAGCGAGGAATTCCTCACTCAGCTCTCCCTCCTCTGCCCCCTCCTCCCTCCAGCACTCAGCTCTTCCAAGGTCAAAGGCTTCATTCCGTCTTGCTTCCCTCCCACTTTGCATACCACTCTGTGTCCCCTTCACCTCCAGTTATCTCTCTCTTTTAGGCTGATAAGCCCACAGAGAACATTCTGTCCACCGGGGTGTACACATCTTGCTTGTCCCTCTTTATGATGACATTTCCCCCTTTGCATGAAGACGTGGTAGCCGGCTGAGATCTGGGGAAGAGGCAGAAAAGCTTCCTCGCGTGGTGACAAAGGTCGTGATGATCTTCTCTTTCCATCAGCCGTCCCAGTGAAGGTGGCACGTTTGATTTTCCTTTCGAGTTATAACAGGCAACAGCAACGGCAACCACAGACCCACGGAAAAAATAGAATTAAAAAACATCTGAAAGCGACTCGCGTGGCTTTGAAGCAACTGGTGTTCATTTGGGGCTTTTCAGTTGAGTTGTTTCCCCTCCTTTCTTCGGTTTTTGCTTGGCTTGTGTTGCTTTCAGACCCTACCCAGTTTGTGATGCCTCCTTCCCTGGCAATAGGCCAAGCAGGCTTCCTTTGCACAAACAAGTTTTTTTTTTCTCCTTTCTTTCCTTTCTTTTTTTTCCCCCTCCAGTCCAACCTAAAAATGCCTACAGATAGGGTATCAGATCTTTTAGTATCAAATTTCAAAGTGGCCCTTAGAATTCCTTCCTGCCCTTCATCTGTCCCTTTGGATTTCAGCTCTGACTTGGAGTCTGTTGCTAAATATGTCTTGGACACCGGCTTTCTGAGACAACGCTTGGCAAATCTTGTGGACATAGGAATTAGGCATTTATGCATAATTAGGGACACTAGTTACCCAACTAGTCTTGTGACACAGTGTACCACACCCATTCTGATATCCTGCCTCTGTCTGCACCAACATAGCTCATCTAGAAACTATGAGGAGGGAAGTGCGCCTAGGGAAGAAAGTGGTCCCGTGGACCACGGAGACACCTGCTTGGGAGGCTCACAAGCTTTGCGTTGAATGTGGCCCACCTTGTAGATTTACTTGCTCATTCCTGGACATGGAAGATGGTGGAATTCTGATGTATGGTGGTCTGTTTTATCATGGGTAGTGCAGCCCCAGGAAAAAAAAAGCCTGCCCATTAAAAAAATGCAGTCCAGCCTGTGTCTATGCTGTTCCGATCAATATTTGCATTAAAGTGGTTTAAATGCATGTGGCTCTGAGGCTGCCCATTCTTTCAACCTGACCTGCTGCATTGATTAGGGCTAGTGAGAGAGGGGGAAAGAGCAAATCAGGCGAGGAAAAAAATTAAAAGGAAAAAGGGAAGAAAATGAAAGCTGTCGCTCTGGGTCCTGTTGGAAACACACTTGGTCGTTCATGGAGGCCCTATTTGCTCAGCAGCCCTCTCAGTGGGAGGGTACACCCTCTCCATCTTTCTCATAGGGCATTTTTTTTTTTTTTTTTTGTCTTTCAAAAATCAACAACAGGGTTTCTTGTTGCCTCTAAGACGGGGCGACTCAGTGGCTTGTGATTAACAGAATAAATACCTGTAGTTAGTGACTTGTTTTGCCACCTTTCTTTTTGGCTCAGTGGTCTGTATTCGGGAGCTGAGTTTGCTTGGCTAAAATCTCATTAGTATCAACTACAACCACTGCTCATTAAATGCTTGTTTTGTGTCAGATACTGCTAAGTTCTTTGCAGACATTATCTATGGTTGATTCTTTAAAGCAGCCTGTGCAGAGGTCATTCAGATCCCTTTTTCACCTTTGGCATCCAAGGATGGATTGTAACTGGTCCAAAGTTAAACCACCAGTAAAATCTACATCTCTGTTTCTGAAGTGCAGACTCTTAACTGTCGTGCTAGGTAATGCTGTGTTGTGGAATTTTCTCTGTTGGGGTGTTTTATCAGATTAAATATCACACTGAACACTGGTCTGTGTGTGGAGAGATATAACGCCCATTTTATAGTATCAGAGCCCGTTGTTTTATCACTGTAGACACTCCCAATTACTTGGAGCACAAAATGCTTTCAGTGGAGACATGCATGGACATTGATCTCATAGAGAAGACTCGTCAGAGGAGCACAGCTAGCACGTGTTATTACTTTGTTCCCCTTGTGCCGTGGCAAAGGGGTGGCCCAAGTATTTCTTGCTGAGTGAAGCAATCTCAAGAAGATCTAAAATTTTCTCAGATGAACCACTTTACAGAGCTCATTTGAAGGTTAACCAGACTGGAATATGAGGACTCTAGTCGGCGTTGGAAGAATACTTGTTCATAGAAGATTGAAGAATTGTGTGTTGAGTAACTACTGTTGAGACCCGTGCTGAATAAGATATACTTCTTAATATCTAAGACCTGATTATGTAGTAAAGAATAAAAAGCAGACTAGAAAATAGTTAAATCCCTTCACCAGATAGGGTGCGCTCTTGTGCCATAATAAGCCATATAGAAAGTCTGTTCAGGAGGAATGTGGAAAATGGAGATTATGGGGAGGGGGAGTGTTTGGGGAAGACCTTGTAGAGTTGGACTTGAAGATGGATGGATAGAACATAAATTGCTGAATAGAAGACCTTCAGAATGGAGAAACTTGTAAGGATAATATGGAATTCTGGAAGGAGTATTCCTGCTAAAGCTAATGTTAGCATGTCGTGGGTGGTTGGCTTGGGTTGGGTTAGACCACAAACACCTTGAAGGTCAAGATTGGACAGTTGAAACTCTCTTGCATTAAGTATGCTCTTTTGTTTTGTCTTGGGGAATCAAGCAAATTTGTCTGCCGAAATTACAGCTTGGAAATTTGACCTACTTAGGGCATTGCTTGGAGCACTGGAGTTTCAAACAAGCCCTACACTCTAAAGGAAGAATCTCTTGATACTTTCATTTTCTCAAGGATGAAAAGAAATTAAAAGCAACACATGTGAAGATTTGACTGATGTGGCTAACTCGAAGTAGAATTACCTCAAGAGAGAAATAAAAAGGTGAAAGCAATTTTCCAAATCTGAAATCTTTAGAGCAGTGTGTTGACAAGTTTGTTTTTGCCAAAAGTGGTGCATGAAAATCCAGCTTATCAGAGAGAGAAATTTGTGTGCAATAATTATTCACATTAGAAAAGGGTTTTCTGTAAGATTCCTTTAAATAGAAGTCCCTTTTGTACATTTTAAATGTGCTTAAATTTACTAACTTAAACACAGAACCATCCCCTGCACCCCCCCCCCAAAAAAACCCAATTCCACAAACAAACAAAAAGCCTGATTTATAAATAGCTTTAAAGGAGATCATATCCTGTTAACCAGTTCATAAAGCAAGTGCATACTTACAGGTTGCTGCCGCATCTTAGATTTAGGTAATAATGCTATGCATTATGAAAAAAAAGTGGGCTCCTGATTTTAGGAATGTTCTACATGCTTTGAAGAACATGTTCCAGGGGAATTTAGTTATTTGTGTGAAAAAATGGGGTTTGAACGAACAGGATGGTAACTTACAGCTGAGTGCTTTAGGGTGAGCCTCTAAATAGGTCGATTTAGGGATCTCCCTTTGGCTAACATTGTCTCGTTTTGAGTGAGTTCCTTTGTTTCTCTCTCTGTTTTTCTGGTTCTTCACTAAAGAATGAAGTGTTGGACCCTAGATCAGTGGTTCTCAAAGGGCAGTTCTCAGAAAAGCAGCATCAGCATGGCATGAAAACTTGTTAGAAATGCAAGTTCTTGGATCTCGCCTATGAACTACTGAATCAGAAACTTGGGGTGAGCCCAGCAGTCTGTTCGTAAGAAGCCCTCCGAGTGACTGATACATGCTGAGTTTGAGAACCACTGTCTTTCTTCACTTGTTTCCTAAAATACGTCTTCTTAAGCTAGGAGTTAAAGACTTTGGATTTCCATCAAAGGACATTTTACTGCTACACAAATAGTGTCACATTATTTTGCTTCTCTGGTTCTGCCTGCTTTGCTTGGTTCTGTCTTTTCCGTCCGATGGTACCTGCAGCATCTCACTGCTTTCCCAGAGTCCCGCCCCCAGCTTTATTTTATATCCAGTTATGTAGGCTGCTTCAGGTTACCTGAGCAGAGCAGGAGTGTAAGGATTTTTTTTTAATCACAATTTGCCATTCAGGGAATTTTTTTTTTTAAACTAATTTCTGTATTTGAATTAGTGTTCTTGGTAGGTCAGATTGCTTAAAGTTTGATCATCAGATAAGTTAAATGATATTTATATATCACTTGAAATAAAAATTCTCTTTTAGTTAGATAAGGACCGGTAAGGCTCAAAATAATCTTTCTTAGTGATCATTTAATTTTGGTCGGCTTAAGATGCTATTTGTATTAAGTTAACAGGGTGCTAATTTAACATAGGTTTTTAGTCATTCGAAGCCATTTTCATTCATTAAGAAAAATCTCTCTCTAGATTAGATTATCATAAGGGTTTGAATAGCAATAGGGACTCCTTGGTGGAGGCCTGAGGATTTTCCAGATGAGTACACACTCTGTTTCAATGCCTTCTTGAAAAGCATAGAATTTTTTTTTTTTTTAACTATAAAGCAGAGGACGGACAGTGTATCCAGCTTTGCTTTGGCAGAAAAAATAAAATCACATACATTTTGTGCTGGATTCATATATTGGACTGATAATATATTATGATTTATGTAATTCCAGGACATGTTATAATATCAACAACCTGACTTATAATTTTTCAGAATATTTTAGATATTAATTCTGGCATCCAAATTCTTTTTTGCTCTTGATTTTAGCTTTTAAAATATATTAAGTGTAATAATTTTTTTTGTGTTCTGACTGCATTCCATACTGATGCGTGCATGTGGGAAAAAAAACATATAATTTCCTAAAAGGCATGAATTGCAGAGGACCTTAGAAAGTTATTTAATTTCTTTGGAAGAGAGAGCCTTTATGTATAGTGTACACATCACGTCCTTCACAACTGTTTTATATACTCTCCAAACCCGGATGCCCTCCCACCCCAGGAGCCACTTAAAAGCAGCTGGAGACATATTCCCTTGTTTTGTCCCAGCCTGGGTTTTGTCTCTCCCAATTCCAAGTCTCCTACTTTCCTTAGTTACTCTGGCTTTGGCTCTCAGGGCTATCTAAACACTCGAAGAAAAATTACTCTCTAGCAACTTGAAATTCCCTCATCCAAGTTTTGGTCTTGGAACACTGTACCCTTAGCCACGGGGCCAGTGATCTTGATGAACCTCTGTTCAAAGTGATTCCAACCAGTTCAGCCTTGAGGACGAATGAAGAAAATGAGGAGGCCAAGAGAATGACCATGGGTCAGCACTCACGGAGCAGGATGTACTTTTCCGTACTAGGCTCTCCTTAGTCCATCACATTATCTGTAAATCTTTCAGAAGAAAGGATTGTAGAATTATAAAACTCAACTTTGTATAATTTATTTTTTGTGATAGAAGACATATCTGTGATTAATTGCAAACTTTAAATATATAATACATTTGGCCACAGACTTTTTTAAAGCTGAAGCTTATCAGAGAGGTTGAGAGATAGTAGTTACAGAGTTGAGACCTGCAGGTGAGCATTATATTACTATTTTTTTTCCTTTGAGCCATCCTAAGTTCTATATAATGTAAATCTGTTTCTGAAATTCAGCATAGTATCATTAATATATGCTGCTTTTAGTAACCTTCCTGCTGGTGGAAGATGGAACACTGCATTCCCTTAAGGAAATGAAACCCTCTCTGAGTAGGTTTCTGACTTTCTTTGGAAACGTGTAAGAAAAGTTTCAGGAGTCTGCAGGGCCAAAATAATAGGTAAAATTAATCAGAATTGGGGGGTTACAAAAGTCAAGCAAATACTACAAATATTATAGTAAGACATGTAAATTAGGTTCAGAATTTAACTCTTCTGCAAACTTTGATTTTATCAGCTTAATTTCTGGAGTACCAATTTGCTGCTTACCCAGCTATTACCTACTGAAAAATCTGGGTTATGAGCCAAAAATTCCCTCCACTTTCTAGTAGAATGGTAATTAATGTGTCTTTTTAATTCTGAAAGCTTTTATGAACAAAAAATCTTGAGAGATCAGGTAAGACATTGCCCTAGTTTCTAAGAGAAAAAGAGAAGGGTTAAGTGCCCATACACTGACAGAACTGGGTTTACGTGCAATTGTTTCTAGCTGTGTAATTGGGATGAATTTAATTTTCATCTATCTCTTATTTTTCATTTCTCATACTCATAAAACAAGGGCTGGCCAACTATAGCTCGTGGACCAAATCCAGATTGCCTCCTGTGTTTGCAAATAAAGTTTTATTGGAACTCTTACATTTATTGATGCACATATTGTCTCTGGCTGCTTTCACACAGAAAGGCAGACTTGAGTTATAGAGATCATATGGCCTGCAAAGTGTAAAATTGTACTAACTGGCCTTTCACAGGGAAAGTTTGCCGACTCCCCTCAAAGGCTGTCGTTTATTGCTCTTAGGGCCCCCTTGTCTGCTTTTCTTGAATGAGGTTGGTTTCTGGCAATTGGAGAAAAATTCAGTTTTGTCTGGTAGGGGGAAGGATAATGCCACTGCCTTGGTAGCTGGAGCTTGAATTCTCTTTGCATTTCTATCACTTCTGTCTCTGTTGACTTTCTAAGTTAAGGTAGCGTCTATGCTCTGACTCTCCGTGTTGTCCTCCGTGTTGTATGTAACAAGAGGAAGTTGGTCTGTGTGATTTCTGAGGTTTCTTTCCCTCTCCTTTTCCTTCCTTCCTCCCTCCCTCCTTTCCCTTTCTTCTCTTTCTTTCTTCTGACCTGTTTATCAATTCAAATTGTTCCTTGTTATGGTCTCTGAGTACAGCCTTTCCTGACCAATCCTGCCCCAGTTAACTTCTTCCTCTGAAATCCATAGCATTGGAACATAAGTATATATTGTGTTATGGTGCCTGTTTCATTTATATTATACTGTTACTTGTTCTTGTTTATTGTTTTAAATTATAAGCTCCCTGAGAGTAACAACTGTATGTTCTTCCTCACCACATCCCTTATCACAGCTGTGTCTGAAGTAGACGCTAAATAATTATTCTCTCTCTCTCTCTTTTTTTCCCAGGGGCTGGTATTTAGGAACTTGCAGGACATATGAGCAATTATCCCACATGTTCTAAAAGGACCTGGATCTAGTGTTTTTGCACTTACATAAAAGTAGTTACACGTAATTAGGGAAAATCACTGTACTTGGGTCAGGCTTACAAGGATAGAGACAGCAAGTAGAATGCAGTGCATTGGTTATCCTGCCTGGGTTGTAAGGAATTGTAGAAACAGTTGTGGGAGATGATAGATCAGAATTGAAACTCTAAATGTATGTCTAATCCAGACTAAAATGTACAATTCTCATTACATGGGGAAAAGTGAAAATGCCGGAGAATATTTTATATACTATAGTGTATAAAGGAGAGCCATTGGCTGATAATGGGGCTGTTTGTTGTTGTTGCTAATACTTTTTGATTCTCTAAAAGGTACTTCAGAGTTTATTAGAAAACCACAAAAGATGCAGTTTTTTCTTTCATCCCATATGATGGAGTCAAGATAGACAGTCATCCCACCCATCTTCCTTCCTAATTAGTTAATTTTTGGTAATTTAACCTCTAGAAGAATGTTTGAATAAGGTGCGTCTATATAACTTATTATTCATTGATATTTAAAATTAGGTCATTTTATTTTTAATGCAATGCCTTTGTTCTCTGGTTTCGAGATTGTGACAGCTTATTTAGTTGTTAGAAATAAGTATAACTTACTATGCAAAGACTAGCTAAAGCAGTGGCATGGAAAAGTGGTAGTTATTTGAACTAGATCCAACATCAAGAGACAGACTTATCTGAGGGGAAATTTTGAAACAGTATCACAGGGTCTTCTCTCATCTTGGTTGGTCTTCAGTGTGTCCATTAATGTAACAAGAATATGTGTTACATGGGGGTTGAGGGGGTCATATATCCATGTGCCATATGGTTTTTATTACATTAATTCTACTAAAAAGGAAGAAAGAAGAAACACCTCAGATCAATGAGTAATTTCTAAGTAGAATTTCAACTTGTTTTGAAAATACAGAAGGATATACAAAAACATTTATCATTTTAAAAAATATCAAGCCTTGGCATAATTTGTGTACCTCTCTGTTGCACAAATGATAAAACATGTTTTAAGAAGAAAAGGAATTTATGATCACAGCAGTTTCTGATTCAGCAATGACTTGAAATACATACCAAAAATAATGAAGGAAGACTGTACATTTTGATTTCATTTGTCGTCGTTTTACTGGGTTCACACCAGGTTCTAGGTATGGCATGGGGCACGTAGAAGAAATCATCCCAGATCCCCAGGAAGTTGGACTTATCCCTTGGTCCAAGAAAATAACACTGCATAAAACGTACTCATAACATCACACCCACTTAGTCTTGCCCACCCTGGATATCATTCAAAAGAAGGATGTGTGTGCTTATTGTAGCGGCTTTTTAAGGTTGTCACTAAAATTACATCTTATTAATGAAAGAATTTTTGACTGAGCCTTTAAAACATTTCCTGAAAGTCCGAAGAAATTTCTGTCTACAAATCTTGTAAGTATTGAAGAGTAATAGAGCTTTTTGGTCGGCAAATGCTTGGGTCCCTGCAGTGTGTCACTCCCTTTTGGTTTAGAAGATTGAAGACAACATGGACTGAAATAAACTTGCTGTTTGCTTTACACACTGGGTAAAAACATCTTTGTCTAGAATTTAAAGATGCTAGGGGTAATTGTCTAGAATTTAGGGAAGCTAGGGGTAATTGAATTAATTGAACATTCAATTAAAAATCTCATGCCAGTTAGAGAATGTCTTAGCAATTATTCAAATAAGAATCCAAACCAGTTAATATGAAATGACTGTGGTTGAACAGGACAAAGAAAAAGTGCAGAGAAAACAACATCTTATGACATAATGGTTACACATATACCAACACGCTGAATTAGTTTTGCATTTGACTTCTGAAGCTGAGAATGGCAATTAGAAAAGCAAAGCAAACACATGAATAAGTGCATCATTTATGAATAGGAGGACAGAAGTCGATAGTGTTAAGGAATTCTTGAGTAACGTCTCATGATGCAGACAGAAAAAAACTTTTCCTTTGAATGAGATCGTGCAAAAAGTTAGTGAGCTCTTCCTGTCTGAATCAGGTTGGGGATCACCCATTCTAGGATCAGAGACCAAATTCCAGTCCACGAAAAGACAGATGGGAAGGACACACTTCCTTTGCCTTGCATTTTTCTTCCTTTGCTTCTGATATTTCCTTCTTTCCTGTCACTCCAACGCTCATAGAGACTGGGAGAAGCCAGAGGTAGGGGTCCTTTTCTCCCATCCTGCTCTACCCACTCACTGCCATCCATCCCACTGTGGTGAATGGCAGGACTCAGTACTTGCCAGCCTCTGGAGGGACTGCCGGGGCCCTGTCTATCATAGCAGTGAAAAGCAGTTTCCTGCCATCCGTTCTTGAGTTGATGGAAGAACAGAATCACTGAGTCATAACACTCATCTGGATTTCAAATCCATCTTTGAGAAAAAGTAAACTGTTGTTCTTGGATGAGCCCCAGGGACTGCTGCTTAATTTCTCAGTTCATTTTCCCCTCTTAGCTTATGTATGTATATGGGTCCCTCTATAGTTTCCTTACGAAAATGTGCATTTTTCATACCACAAAAGCAGCAAAAAAAAATCACTTTTTGGTAAATATTCTTTCAGTAGAATTGCAATCAATGTCGTCAGAGCTAACAAGCAGTTGGATATATTTGAGTGCCATTATCTTGTGTACAACGATATTATCTGTTTCATGAAAAATTCAGCAGTTTGGGCTGCTTTAGTGAAGGGAAGATGGAAGTTAAAAAAATAGCAAGAAAAACATGATCAGACTCAGAGTCCCTGAGGGGGTCCCATTGCATCATTTAGCAGGAGAATGAGCAATGCAGGAGGAGCAGCGACGGTGGAGGGCTGTCTGTGCTCCTTCTGGCATTCTTGGCTTCAGGTCCCACTCAAGCCCCACAGCTGTAGGTGGGAGCTCCTGGGCCTGCTAAAGCATCACACCGTGACATTTTTATCATCCGTCTAAGAGAAGAAAATAAATTTGCTAACAGAAGAGACCTGGCAGGCTCAGACTACCTTGTCACATTCCAGACATCTCCTGGTCTGGCCCGAGCCAGAGGAAACCTACGTGTGGGCCAGAAAGTGTGTCATGGACATGGAGTAGACTTAAATAGTCTGGGAGAAGAATGTGGGTTTTCTGAGAGAGGAGTATGTATGTTGTTTTTTTATTGGTGTTTTGAGAAATGAAAACACTTGGGCTTCAGAGGGATGTGACCTTAGTTTGATTCTCTATAGGCCAAGGATATACTGACATGGGGAAAAATGGAGTTTAAAATTGGGCTGATTTTTTTAGATAATGTACAGAGTGAGGAAAAAGAACCCAAACAGACCCTGCACACAAAAAAAATTTTTTTCAAGGTTTTCTGTCACCTGATGACTGAAATACGAACTCTGTGGAGACCTCATACAAGGTGACATCTACCTACTTCTCCACACTGGCTTGTTTCTTTCTTCTCTGAATATATTCTCTGCCTTAACTCATATTTGGGGGGGGGGGGAGCTGGAATATCCTATCTCAGTATCCTAGACTGAGCTTTTTGAAGTCGTCCTTCTATAAAAACGTATTTTAAGTTTCATTATTTTGGTGAGGGCTTCCTCGGTGACTGCTATCTTTTCTGAATGTCTACTAAGTATGGTTTGTAGGATGCATTTTTCACAAAGCAGGTCTTGCCTTGTATTGTTGCTTGTAAAATCTTGCACGTCCCCAAAGGGGCCATGAGTCACTTGAGGTTAATCTTAACGATTCCAGCATCTAACAAGCTGCCCTAAACACAGGAGACAGCCAGAAAGTGTAATGTATTGGTAATGCTGATGAAGAATGGCATAGTTCATGTTCTTATAATTAAATTGTGTGAATGATGACATCGGATTATTGTAGGGAATTGTAACATCATATCACAAGGTCTCGTATAAACACTTTCCCTTATCTTATTTAGAAGAACTTTAAAAAAATTGCTTTTGTTTATCTCTCTGAGTTATTTCATTAAAGAAGGATTGTTATGAGAATTGAATTCTTCTAGGAAAAATAATACATGACTAACAGCTTGCTACATACAGGTGTCTTCAGAGGAAATTCTGAGGAGCACAGATTTTGAGGAGCCAAGCACACAGACATACTAACTGTAGCATAGCACATGATAGTTAAAACAAGAGTTCTCAAATTTATTACTTCTATTGTATTTCCAAGGGCATTGTATGAATAAGATTTGCTCTGGGGGAGATTATTTCACATTGGATCCTGAAAAACTCAGGGTAGATCTTGAAGATATGAGGATGGGCATGGGGGATATGCATGACCTTTTTTCCACTAGACAGATACTTCTAATAGATGGATTCCACAATCTTAATTTTCTCCATGACCCCTTCTGTGATCTCCTGCATCTTTTCTTTTTCTTCCATTCTTGAGGTTTTCCTAACTTTGACCCATCTCATTCCATCTTCCTTCTTTCCTTCTCTTCGAGTCCTCTCTTAGCCAGTAATGACCATAAATGTCATTGGATGTAATCATTTAAGTTTTATTAAAATAATTTGTAATTTAAAAATCACTGTGCAGATACTACATCATTCCCTTTTTAATCTGCTACATTAAAATTAGAGTGTCTTTATATCTACATATTTTACTAGTGAAGAAATTAACAAGAATTTCTTTCATGCTAATATTAATAGTTTGAATAAAGTATATTTTAATTTCTTACCTCTACATGATGCATCAGGAGAAGTGATGAAATGAAGGATTTTTCTTCATGATGAAAATGTGGCCATTTCTATTAAAAAAAAAACCTCTCTGCTGTGGGGGAAAAATGAAGCTGGTAGTTAGATATTTTATAGAGATATGTTTTACAACTTATAGGTGAACAAGAGTGCTATATTTAAACCCATGTGAAAATCTAATAGAAATTATCTGAAAAGTGGAATAGCAGAAAAGTTTTTTTTTTTTTTTTTTTTTTTTTTTTGTAGAATGCTAGCTCCACATGGAATTTATGTAAAATTCTAGCAAGAGGAGAGCAGTAGAAGACACATCACTTTAAACCCTGTGAGTCAATGGGTTCTTTTATAAAGAAAGTGCATACCTTGCACTGGTTAATGGTAGATAACTTGAATATAGTAGCAGAGGTATCTATGAGCAAATGTAGAAGATAAGGAATTTAATATTCCTTTTCTGATTTACTGACTTGTAAATAGGTCAAGGACTACCTCTTTAACTTCGACCTGATGCATTGCATAGGGTACAGGGC
Organism: Camelus dromedarius; assembly: GCF_036321535.1. Taxonomy (NCBI): domain Eukaryota; kingdom Metazoa; phylum Chordata; class Mammalia; order Artiodactyla; family Camelidae; genus Camelus; species Camelus dromedarius. The sequence continues at coordinate 22,497,617 of NC_087450.1, forward strand.
ACAAATGCTCACAAAATATTCTTGACTAGAGATTATGAATCTCCGGGTTTAACAAGATTCCTGTTAGGAACACTGGCCAGTTTTTGCAATGACAGCAGAGGATACCAGAGTAGAAGGTCTGCAGAAACATCAGCATATTTGTTGATGGAAATTTTAAAGAAATCAGCTCTTGATGTTTTAGCATGACTGGTGGTGAGCCCGGGACTGTCATAGTTCTGACTGAGAAGACAGTCCCTGTTTTCTACTTCTTGTACCCAGGGCTCTTAACACGAGGGAGGGCTTTATTAAATGATGGTTTTAGGCGATGTGAGCTTTAAGAATAAAGATGGGCTGCTTGCTCCCATTTCTGTGAAATGTTACCTGCACTCTAAGAGAATGGAAAGTATCTTTAGACCTTGAATCAAGAACATTGTGTAAGTATGTTATTTAAAATTCTCTATTACTATGTAACAAATCGAGGAGACCGTATTGGCCCTGGCTTGCCATTCATTCAGCTCTCGAAATGACAGCTTTCACTCTGCAGACTTGTGAGCATTGTTATCTTGCCTATCCCCACCATTATGAACAAATTAAAATTCAAGATTGAAATATTGTCATCAGTTGAGAGAGCTGCCAGCTCTTTAAGAAGAGCCCATCTTTCATGATAAAGTCAGAATTTATTCTTTGGAGCAAAAAAATGGCAGCTGTACATTCCTAGCGTGGTCTGATTTCACTGTTTTCCAGAGGCCCGAGGAAGGTTAGAAAGGAAGTTATGGGATTAAAAAAATATTTAATCTAAGTTGTAAAGGAGCTTGGAACCACACCACAAGCATCATAATTAACTTTAATAATTATAAATGTAAATGCAGACAAGCCACAAGGTTTTAATGGTGTGCCACATGCTTCTGCTAATTATTTTAGAGTTTGGACACATTCAGTGCCAGCTAATTATAAACCCTGCTATGGAAATCATCTGTTTATATTAGACTTATTGATCTCTAGTGTTTAAGCAATATGAAAAGGGAAATCTACAATGCTGGACCATCTGCTTTGTATTCCTAATTGCTTTTAGGGAATCAAATATATAAATAGTCAGCTTTTTATATATTGGGCTTCAAACTCTTTCAAGAAACATATTGTGCAAACTCAAGTGAATTAAAAAAAAAAAGCCTGTTTGGAATGTTGCTTCCATGACTCTTCTCAGGAACCCTCCCCTTACCCACATGATGCCCTCCCCTGACCTTTCTGTAAGATCTCCTTCCATTCTTCTGGATCTCACAGACTGGTCAAGGCAGCTGAGACTTCAGATATTTACCCTCTTTTAATTACCCCCTTTCTTTTCCTTCCTAAGAACAAGTCCTCTTCCCCACCCTACCCCACCTCCTCATGGCCATGACAGTTTATTGCCATTTCACTCTATGGGAAGATGGCAAGGAAGAGCTGTCCAGGTGAATGGTGCCCTCTTGCAGGAGCTATTTAACTTTATGGCGAATTAAATCTACTGGCATGTGGGGTAGATGCCTCGTTGGTGGGACCAGTGTGGGATTACCTCTCATCACTACCAGGCCTGGTGGGCACGTCTTCTCTTAGATGAGTCTTGTGATTCTGCATGGAGATTGGGTTTAAATGAAGAAAAAATGATTGTTTAGAATGACGTTATTTGCTTCATTCATTCTTGTCTAGATGGTTGTTTTAGTGTTCAAATAGCTAGCTAAAAAAAAAAATCTGCACATTGGAAAAGATGTCTTTAAATATCCTATTTATCTGTTGGAGACATTCATATTGAATCATAAAATTATTGCTTATAATAGTTATTACTCCTATTATTCCTATTATTTACTCCTGTTACACTAGGAGTTCTTCTTCCTAGTGCTCTACCATCATAAATTCCACCAACAGCAATAATTAAAGGCTAATAATTAATATCTATTATGTATGTGCTACATGGCATGAAATAATTATTATATAGTCTCCCTAGGTTTAGGACCCTTTATTAGCTTTTGTAAGTAATATAAAGATAGGATTAATTTGTAATTTCATAGAAACCTTACGTGATATAAACGTAAAGTAAAACTTTTGGCTTTTTAAGTACTTTTTCTCTTTTAGTCATATTAAAGTTGTGAATTTTATACTAAGGGATCAACGGACATTATCAGTTTGTCATTCTTTTGTCATTACACAATTAAATACCGACACCTAAGGCTTGGAGCTGGCAGAGGTTTAAGGACTAACTCCAGCTGGTTGACGCGGAAATGGTACAGAGGAGAGTCGCTCACCCTAGTTATAAGAAACAACTCGGTGTTTAGGAGGAAGTTCTGGCATATTTCATCATGCTCTTAATAAAGATTTAATTTAAAAATGTCTGCTACCAACAGTAATGTGCAGTCATATGTTTCGGTAAACATTTATATGAAATAAACATATACACACACACACACACACACACACACATACATACATACATACATACATACATACATACATACACACAGACCCCAAGGTTTGTTGAAATGGCTGTGACTTTTCCGCAGTAAATTCTCTGTAAGAAATCAGCTCCTCTGAGGTACTTTCTCTGCTCCGTACAAAGGCTGCACTCATTCTATTTTTTTTCTGTAGCTTTGAATGGAAGTTCTATTACCTACCACTTAGGCCTTGTACTATGGACTACCAGTGTCTCTGAGTTTTAATCTCGGCACATGTATAATTGTAGGGCAGGCCTTCTGTATAATCTAAGTTCATTCCAATCAGAGCTACAGGTTTCATTCGGCTCTCCAGTGAAAAGAGGATATTCAAAGTCAGAAAGAAATTAAGAGCTTTCTTAAAAGGTGCTTTAAACAGCTCATGTTGCCTAAGCCCTCAAAGAAAGTTGTAAATCAAGAGGACACAATTGGTGGCAACACTATCAAAGCCCTTCTGATAATGCTGCCATTTAAATTGAATAATATTGTTTAATGGGCTTTTTAAAAGCAGCCATTCTTTGGATGTGACACTCCAGCACGATTATCTTCTGTTCCCATTTAAGAATACAACAGTCCGGTGATAATTATAACATTCATTTCCATCTGGAGTTCAAGGGACGTATACATGTGAATGTGGAGAGAGATGAGCATCTTCTATTTGTAAAGTGGACACAGATTTAGTGTTTGTGACACCTGGCATTCCGTGTTTGGCTCATACAGCCTACATGAGTATCTTCTCCCTTGGTCTTTCTTGCTGCTAGCAAGTTGTGGCAGTTTTCTACAAGTTGGTTTTATGATATTGCTTTAATGAACATGAAAAATATAAATATAAAAAAATTATTATCACTAAAATTTTATTTTCTGTATACTGATATAATTTCAAAGATTCTTCTTATTGTCATTTAACACAACTCCAAATATCTTAGCATTAAACTCAACACATTTCCCCATTTCTCTCAATTTGTCCCTATGAAGCAAGCATTTTCATTACTAGTTGCTTTTTTTTTTTTCAAATCTAGGACCAAATAACAATGTTTAGTATATAGGAGAGCTTCAAGAATTTTTAAGTGTTGTTGAATGGATGATTTTAGCAAATATTTAAATACCCATCAGAGTTTTTACTTAAATCAGCTGTTAAAAAGTAAAGAATTATTAGGTTGAGCCATATGAAACTGCATTTTTGTAGGTAAAAAACAGTTGACTATCAGCTATTTCTACGGTTCAACTTAATACTTTCTAATACAATAGTCTCCTCCTTGTATTTTCTTGGGATATGAGAATGTTTTTGTCTTTAAAAAAATGGCATTGAACAATTCTGTTTTAACCAAAGTAATGCAATGAGGAAAGCCAAATGTGGTGGGATACATTTTTTGGCTGAAAAATGTGATTTTTATTGATTAACTCCATTTTATTAGCACCTAAAATGGGAAATTTGACATGTGCTTATACAAAGTTTCAGTTTTGACAATGATTGACCTAATTACAGACTCTTTATTATACACTTCACATGTAGATTTGATATCAAAATTACTTTTCTTTCTGGTAAGACCTTTCACAGGCCACCTGGGATTTCCCTCCAATAAGGAAAACCCCTCTCAGGCTTGGGTTGGGTTGGGTTGGGTTGTGTTAATCTGTCAGATCGAAATCCTTTAGCATTACCTACCTACCTGTCCATCTTTCAGGTTGTTGGCAGTCTTCTTTTTAAGTTTATAGAAGAAATCGGCAGATTAATAGTGAGATCTATAACCTTTCCTAGTTACAGACATGTGGAAGAGAGGGCTACACTGTAAAGTGATCTGCAGTAATGGTTTAAATTTCATGTGTCGTGACCCCAAACTTGTGTAGCTCTCAGTGGATACACTGATTCATAAATAGCATTTCAAAATGTTTTAAATTGTGTTACATACATTTTCTTCTTTTTTTTTTTATTTTGAAGTATAGTCAGTTTACAATGTTGTAGCAATTTATGGTGTATAGCACATTGCTTCAGTCATACATGAATATGCATATGTTCATTTTCACATTCTTTTTCACCGTAAGCTACTACAAGATATTGAATATAGTTTCCCTATGCTATGCAGTATAAACTTGTTTATCTATTTTATATATACCAAGTCAGTATCTGCAAATCTCAAACTCCCGATTTATCCCTTCCCACTCCCTTCCCCCCTGGTAACCATAAGTTTGTTTTCTATGTCTGTGAGTCTGTTTCTGTTTTATATCTAAGTTCATTTGTCTTTTCACTTTTTAGATTTGTATTACATATTTTCTATCCTACCCTGGCTTCAAGATGGACCTGCCATGCCTAGGAATTATTGGACATTTGGATTTATTAACTTAAAACATACTTCCTGTAAACTCACACTTTGAAACTAGTGTGGCTGCTGTTTCCTCACGCATTCTAGAATTTGGATAATAATCATCTGAATACTAATCACCTAAAAAGGATTAAATAATATCCAAACATTAAATTCTAAATTCATTTTATGCTCATCTCATGTTTTTTTCTTTGTAAATTACATATACTGCTCATCTTTTATTCTTCATTTCTATAGTGAAAAAATTTAAACTCTTAAATCTGATTAGCATTAATAATGTTACTACTAACTTCAGTTTTTGGAGTGAAAAGCCATTAGGGGGAAATGGAACCTCAGTAAATTTCCTTCATTGAGGACTAAACCTCCTTAGTGGAGGAATCCAGTCAGCCCCTTGTGAGGCTGTGATGTCCTCAAAATATACAAAACATAGGACAAGATAATTGAATTTGGCCTCGGGTTCCAAGAGTACCAGCCCGGGAATGCCTGGTGTCCACCAAGGATCAGGACAAAATCTCCAGTCTTATAATTCACATAATCCCCATTTTTCAAGCCCTATCTACTTCTGCATTAGAATCCCAGAAATAGCACTCTTCAAGTAGTAAACACATACACACCACCCTCCTTTATTTTTTTAAAAGTAAACACAGTAAGGAAAGGATGGTCGTGCCATTTAACGTTATTTCTTTTGTGTTATTACAACGGGAGCCTCCCAGCTAAATTTTGAGTTACTGGCAATCATTGTGAAATAGTCAAGAAATTCAACTCCTCTAGTTTAATAGGAACTTTGACTAACCCCCAGCTGTAGTGGGGCTTCTGAGGAGCTGAATTAGGGTTCACAAGATGAAATCAGGCAATTCCTGTTAACATTTGATTCGTCGAAGAAGTCTTTTGGGGGGAACAAACAGGAATGTGTTAGAGTCTTAAAGTGAACATTAGAAACTAAACTTTCATCTTCTTTGATTATGTGGTAGAAAGGGTTAAAATTCTCTATGTAGATAACTGAAGTTTTATTATATAAGATGACCTTAGGAACTGTCATCTCCCTTGAATTTATACAAAGAATTCAAAGTAAAGGTTTTCTAGGTTACACTTCTTTTTTCAACCCTTTGTCCTGTCAGCTCAGTCCTTGATATCTTCATCTGCCGACATGCCCAGATGTGCAGTGAATGTTGATTTGAGCTGGCCCCTCAACCCCTCCCTGCTGGTGTCATTAAAACCAGGGAGGCAGCGGCTCCCCTGGCATCTTTGGCACGGCTTGGCTTTACACTGTGGACTAAATTATTGATGAAGAGCACTTCTGTCGCAGTGTGTTTTACCCACCTTTAAATGAAACAGTGTGGATTGAGCTGTCACTGCCTCCTCACTCCCTGCAACTTCTACATGACATTTATGATGTGGTTCAGATTGCACCGAAGCAATTAATTTCCAGTGGAGTCTGCACTCAGAATGAAGATCCCTGACAATTACCGAGGGCTGGCTTCTCAATGAGCACATGACACACTCATCAATACTGTACACAAAAGAAAAACATCAAAATATATGTAAAAGAGTCTCTGGGATTTGTGATCCTTTGCCCCTCCTCAAATCCTGTTCTGGATTCCAGGACTTTGCTTTTCTGGTGTGCATTTGGTTCTCCTGTGTATTTTTCTAAAAAGATGGGTGGACTTACCTTCCCAGTGTGTATTTTACAGACGCCTGCCAAAATATTATAAAATTTTTTTGGCTACAATATATGTTTATTCTAGATGGAGTTTTTGTCTACTTGTTTTTGCCAGTAAAATATTCTTTGATGTTTGCATTCAGTTCCTCCAGTGATTGTGGGACCCTGATGTGTTTTTTGATTCATCCAATGAATGAAACAAGCAGCATATGTGTGCATATATGTGTGTCTCTGTATATGTATCTATGTACTTAAGTCTGTATATGCATATGTGTGTGTGTATATATGCATATTTTTCACAGGATACAATAAATATCTCCATGTATGTGAAACTTAATATTTGATCAGTTATAAAAGGTTGTTTTGCCTATTTCTTTTAAAAAATTATAAAAATTCAGATTAACCTGGGGTAAAACAGTCTTCATTATTTAAAATTTTATAAGACATGCGGCATTAATATTTTTGAGAACGTGGGATGACATCAATCTAGAATAGTCATATAATTTTAAAAATCCTTAAAAGGATTTTCATGAAAAGATTTTAAAATATTTGTAATTAGCCTATCTATTCTTCTGAAGGCTTGACTTAAATTCTCTTAAATATCTCTCCTGGCCTCCTGTTTGCAATATCAATTCCTGTAGTCAACTTTTTCCTCATAGGTAGACTTCTGTTTTGTCCAAACTGCCTCATACGCTGCAAAGGTGTATTGTGAATTAATGAGTTTTTAATTTTTGACTTAGTTCTTATTGAAATACCAGTGCTTCCAAGCCAGCAGTTAAAACGTAACAGCAAAGGGGAGTCACTTCGTGCTGAGATGCTTCTCGGAAGCAGCTGCATCAGTGTTTATTGCAAAGGCACCATTTAGCTAGGCATTAAGGAGTGAGGACTTCCAGTGGTAAACTTCACACAGGATTCAGGAAACAGTTTGTGTACTAGGAGATTGTAGTTTGACAGGATATATAACGTGTCAACCAGATAATTGAGAATGACTCCAAGAAGCAACACTACAACCTTAATGAAAATCCAGCTACGGGTCAAAAGGCATTTTATATGCCATTATTCACCCTCATGTGCCCCTGTCCTCAGTACATACACACTTCCAACATTTGTCTGGTGAGGTGGACCAAAGGATGGGAGAATAAAGAATATTTGCTGCATTTTCCTAACTCAAATCTGATGTTTGCCAGCCCTGTTGAAATCAAGATATATAGAAGATGAAATATCTCTTAGAATTCAGAATTTGATCTCATTCTTCTTTAAGGCTATTTATCGTACGAAATCACCCTTTCTGTACTTCAAGAGATGATGGTTCAACAAGATAGATTTCAATACAGAAATCCCATTTTGGTATTACCTGCTCTTGCAGCCAAAATAATATGTACGTTTCAGACAAAGAAGAATATAGTCTATTTTTAGCCTATCATTTGGTCCAAACTTACACATCAAAAACAAACAAACAAACCCCAGATTCTTTTGATCAAGATGTTTGGGGCACACCAGTGCATATACTCATACATGTACATACACAAATGAACTGATAACGGCAGTGCCCTTCAGAGATCTTTTGAGTAAATTGTACCCTTTTTCACCTAAGAGATGTATGAGAAGATTTCGAGACATTGGAAAAAATTTTAATTATGATCTATCTAAAAATTAATAATAATGCTACATTTTTTATAGCACTTACTGTATTTAGTAGCCACCTTACAATGGCATTATCTCCTTGACTCCTCACAGCAACTTTTGAGACACTCATCATTCTCACTTGATAAGTGAAGAAAGCAAGAGTGTCTTCAAGGTTATATGATTTCTCTAAGGGCACAGAGCCAGTTGGTAGCAGGGTCAGGATGCTCTCCTAGGTCTGCCTGACATCAAAGTCCAACCTCTTATTGGTTTACTATATTTGATTCTTTGGTGGGTAAAATTTACTCTTTGTTTTATGTGTCTTAATTTCTAAAATTAGTTTTACTTATGCAGAAAAAATTCAGTTCAGCTAGGCCAGTCACCAGTTCCATTTTAGTCTTTTTAGTTTGAATCTGGGGTCCATTCTTTGCCTTTCTCATATATTACAGGCAGTGGTGACCCTTTCCCTACTACCAACGGATAGATGAAAATGTAATTAGTTGACACTTGCAAAACTGCACAGTGCACACTTCAATGTGTTTGCTAGAGCTTTTTGATTTAGAGAAAAATGAAAGCAAAAAGTAGTAAGCTTAGATTATGTGGTTAGTTATATAAATGATTTACACTAAAATCCCACCATTATTTAATATTCAGCCAACCAAACAAACTCTTTTACTCTGTATCTCCAATCAGTCATGGACCTATAAGACTTTCACTTTTCCTTCTCATTTAATAATTCCTTCTACCCACATTGTATCTCTTTGGCTCACTTATTTTGGATCCCAGTATCAGACAACTGAAATTTTCCAAAATGATGTTCCCATGGTTTTCTAAAATGAATTTGGTAGAGAATTTGGGCCATCCAGTGAATCATCTTCACACTTGTGCTTCTCATTGGCCCACAGCCATTGAGTTATGAATGGAATCTTTTCTCAATAGAAGGAGTTGTTAATATGAAGAATAAGTGAATGAATTTACTTGTTACAGGTAGAATGTCTGTCTATTTTAAGGAATGTAATATCTGTAAAAACAAAATCCTCATAGATAAAGCAGTGTGATACAGTGGAAAGAGATGGAATCTGAGTTTGAAGACTGAATTTAAATCAGAGATATTTTACTTACTAGCGCGATACTTCCGAGCAAATCAGATAACATCTGACATTGTTACACCATCTGTCAAATGGGGATAATTTCACCTGACATTACCACTTCTTAGGTTATTAGAGTTTCAGTAGCCAAGATATGGAAACAAGCTAAGTGTCCATTGATGGATGAACAGATAAAGAAAATGTGGAATGTATGTGTATATGTGTGTGTGTTTGTACAATGGAATCTTATTTAGTCATAAAAAATCTTTCCGTTTGTATCAACATGGGTGTACCTGGAGGCTATGATGCTAGGTGAAATAAGTCAGTCAGAGAAAGACAAATACTGTGTGATCTCTCTTATATGTGGAATCTAAACAAAAACCAAAACAAATTCCCCCAAAAACTTTTTCAAGCTCATAGGTACAGAGAACAAAGAGATTGGTGGTTTACAGAGATGGGGGCCAAGGGGGTGGGAGATATGGGTAGAGGGAGTCTTAAAAAAGTGAATTTTTTATATTAAATTAGAGGACATTGAATTGGAATCTAAATTTATGGAGTTTAGAGAACATGTTTTAATCCCAACAGCTAATTTCCAACAGTAATAAGTAACTAAACATGTAAGTTGGAAAGTTTTTCTACATATAAGAAAAAATATAAAAGTAAGTTAACCCTTTTCTGTGCAGCTTTAATTAGAGGAAAGAAAGTAATAGAAAGATGAGAAAAGATGTCCAATAATATTATTCTGGTATATCTAGTGCTTCGTTGTATGCTTCATCACTTTGAAGTCGTTTAATCTCACTTATCTTTAATTCCCTTAAAAAGTGGGGATAATGTGTGTGGAAAACATTTTCAATGGTAAGCTGTCAGACAGGTATCAAATCACCATTACTAGAACTCTTTCATATGCATTGTACAAAATATATCCATCTATAACATCAAGCTAAAATAAGGAGGAAGTTGGACCAGTTTAGGATTGTGTTTAGCATTGTAACAGAAAATTCAAATTAGATTGACTCAGGAAAGATAGAATTTATATTAAAGAAGAGCAGAAGTTGTAGTCCAAGGTAGTTATAGTGTCTCCATCCCATCTTCAGGGATCCAGTCTCCTTCTGTCTTTCTGCTCTGTCATCTTTAGCTCATGGCTTCAGGCCTCAATGTCACCTTACACCCTACCATTGACTGTTAGAGGTCTAATCATTACCTCTGTGTTCCAGGCAGGAAGTAGGAGAAAGAGGGGCAAAGGGCCAAAAGGGCCAAAATGTTGGACTAAGGGAAGGTCAAAAAGCTAGCCCTTTATAAACGATGTTCCTAGAGCACCACCCCATGCTTGCTGCCTGTAATTCATGGTGAGGCTGGGAAATGTTTTCTTCTAGCTGGGTAGATTCTGGAGTTCGTTTGGTGAATGACAAGGGAGATCATGGGTATCGCGTAGGCAACCAGTTTCCTATGCTTTAGGACTATATGTGATTTGGGTTATCTCTGTCATAGACGATGTGGACTACAGTTCAAAGTCCATAGTTATTTGACATAATGGTGGTGATTTTAAAAAAAACTGGTAATAATTTTAGCCTATTGAATCCCCTTTGCCCTAAACATTTCCAGCCTGAATTTTTTTCCAGTTACTGTTTGTAATTTTACTGAGAATGCTTTGTGTAGAAAAATTGCATTTATGTCTTTTATTAGGTTATCTTGGTTACACTATAATAATGTTTGAATTAGGGTAATAAAGGTGCATTATGAAGTAAGAATCACCCCTTCTTCAGTTTTTTAGAAAATGATACAGATTTTTAAGAACGAGTTTTAATGTGGGATATTTGGGTAGTTCTTTCAGCCTTTGAAGAAGCCTGTGGTTGCTAGTAACTTTACCTGAACTTACTCTCTCAAAAGTGATTTCAGAAAAACCTTTAGAAACTCCGCCAAATAAAATGAGTCAATACAGATCAATGAATTAATGCATGTAAATCAGTTTGAACAGTGTTTTGCTAAAAGTAACTTCTTCATGGCAGTAGCTTTATGTTGCATTAGTTTTAGTGTTAAAATGGCATTTACTAATAAATATAATGATGCTTTTTAAAGAGAAGGGGTTAAAAAAAGATGGAAGGAAATACTTTCTCCTTCTGGGCTTCACAGGATAGAAAAACATTGATCAATCTATACCTTATTTGATAATGAAGTTTCAAAAAAGAGCATTCAATCTATTTCCCCCTACCCCATTCTCCAAATTAAAAAAAAATCAATATCCTTACTGCATGGAGATATAATTAGGTAATGTGTAGAGAGCATAATTCTCCTTGTAGCATACATAATGGATATTGCCATGTTTTTTGTTTGTCCAATATGTGAAGCTCCAGCCTCCATAGATTGAATTCCTCCTCTCTGTGAGTCTTAGTGGGCAGAATCTCACTTCTCACTGAAGACACTTGTAAGGTCCAGCATCTCCCCATTCTTAGTGACATGTCTGAGGTGCCACCAACTGGATGCTCTAACCTGGGATTTTGAATCTGGGTGATGACATAAAGATATTGAGCCTGTTGGGGGCCTGACCATGGTGCTGGAGTGAAGTCAAGACCACCCCTGTAGTGTGACATGGTGGTGGTCTCTGATGACCTGCCCACCTACCTCTTATGGTTCCTATAGACTTTGCCCAGTAATTCTTTAATTGGCCCATCAATTCCATGAGCCTCCACATATCCTTCTAATAAATTCATTTTTGCTTTACATTAACCAAAGCTGACTTCTATTACTTCCAACTGATCAACATGCACCAAACTCTTGAGAACGAGAAATACTAAAAATGTAGGAAACATGAGAAATGAGAGCTTCTTTTTGAGTGGACACTATAATTCAGTGAAATGGGGAAATATTAGAAGTAATAACTCTGCATTCATTTTTCTCATCTTTTTCTGATTATACTTTTAGAAACTGTGAAGGGCACCCATAGTTTGGAAGTCCCCTTTTTACTGAATTGCTTGGCATATTGAAAATGTCATTTTCTCTGGTGTATTCAGGCAAACCCAAAGGATCTACATTTGTTTTATAAGTATTGTGGGAAAAAGCCCCAAATAAATATTTCCTTTCAATTCTACAGGTAATGTGGTCAATGTTCATAATATGTGTGTCTTCTTTGCTATGAGAAAAAGAAATAAGCTTTGGGTAGTCTAAATGTTGAAACTTCTATTTTTGAGAATTAGAAAAGAACAGCTTTTTTGCTTTGCCAGGCAAAGGGAGTCAGAGTAGACTAATGCCTTAAAGACTGTGAGACTGTAACCCCCTTGAACCTTCTTTTAATGACAGACTTTTCTGCTCAGAATGGAGGCAAGTATTTTTTTGTTGTTATTGTTGTTGTTGTTGCTGCTGTTGTGTTTTGTTTTGTTTTGTTTGTCATCCTGGCTGATTTTTCACTTTTGCGTGCTTTCTACAGGACAGCCGAGAGAGATTATTTTAGCACTAATTAATGTCAAACAGGCAAGTTGAACCAAATGCCTGAAGAATTTAGAGAATCATTCATTTGCTCTTAGAAAACGTAACAAAATCTAGAAACATGTAGATAGCATTATTATACTAATAAATATATAAGGGAATTTTCTTATTTAATCCAAATCAGTATATTTAAAACAACTAGGATTAAGCTCCCTTCCAGACAACATCTCCATTACCTTGATGTGTTGGTAGCTGCAAAGAGTTACGTGTGAAATATTACCTGTGAGGGAAGCACTGTACTTTCATAGACCTCTGTTGTCTCTGAGCAAGTGACCACAAGGGAGGAAGAGGGGACATGTGTCATATATGCAGAGCCAAGGTATAGAAGATTTATGACCTAGTGCATATTTAGATATAGTAGTGTTCTTGACTAACCTGGCAAACTGTCCTTGAATATGTCTAAGGTTTCACATTTTAAAAAAATACTTCAAAGAGAGAAAGAGACAAACAGTTATATACATACTGTCTCTGAACAGTGGGGTAGCATCCTCTGAATTCACAAACATAATGACTGCTCGTCGTATTCTCTTGGGAGAGTGGGGTGGGAATTTCCATAGTTTGCTTTCGAGGCACTTTCAAAGCCATTTACTGCTGTAATTCATATACCATTGGCTTAAGAGACACATGTCTCTAATATCAGTAAGCGCCTGTGTAGTAGCTTTGCTGAATTAAGGAAAAGAAGAAAATAGAATACAAAAGACAAGAAAACTTAGGGTCTCATTTGAGATGCGTCTTTGTACTTCGAAGTGCAGAATGATAGGACAGAGCGTCTGTTTGCTGCATCCTTTACCAGGGAGTTATGTGATATATCTTACCCTGACCTGTGTTTGTTATAATTTCAAGTTTCTTTCTGGTTTGATGCTGTAAAGTTCCCCCTGATTAGGAACAAGGTGAAGATGTTTTAGCGTTTCTCATCAAGGTGCTTGATTCTGAAGAGTTAATAGTTGATGGCTGGAGGAATTATTTTATTAAGAAATGAATGATGCAGAATGTTCTGGCAAAATGTCCTTTTTTTCTTCATGGATTCTGCCTACACTTTGCCATGGGTACCTACTGAGTAGTTCATTCCCTAGCACTAGCATTCTGCTGGTTGCAGCCTCTGTAGTGTGATACCGCTAGACTGGTATTTCTCCCTCTCTTGCTTCTCATGATCTTTTGATGGAGCTAATACTGCAAATAGTTTTGTTGATTTTATCCTTTGCAGATTTTTAAAACCCTGTGGCTTGTCCCTCCCACTTAGACCATTATCTAACTCTTGGGTTCAAAGAGTGAATTTTCTGAGGTATGCATTGACTTCCAAGTCTGCTCTGTACTGCGCTTAAATTGCTATTCTTGGAGACGGTCCATCTTCCAAACTCTAAGAATTTTTGGCACCATAGGAAACAAAGCCGAAAACCTTTGGAGTCATTCTTGGCTCTCCCTCTCATCCCCACATGCAGTCATTTGCTTTATCCTTTTGATTTCACCTTCTAATGCCTCACACATCCCACCGATGCTATTTGTTTGGAGCATTACAAATGCTCCTAACTGGAACCTTTGTATTTTTTTCTACTGACTCCAAAGCTTATTACTGCTAGATTGAGGTTCTTAAAACATAGAAAACATAGATCTTCTTCTCTTGATTCACTGATTAAAACAATTTATTACAGCCCCAAAGTCCCAGGTTTGTCTCCAGTTCTTCCCCTCCTGCTCCTGCCCTTGAGCTAATTGAGATACTTGATTTTCTCTGAACATTTTCTGTAATCTCCCACCTTTATGTTTTTATCCATGTTGTTAACCTCACACAAGAATGTTCTTTCTCTTCCTTGTTTCTCTTAAATATCTTAAGCCACCCTTTTGTCTTGACAATCCCAGGTAACTTGTAACCTCTTTCAGGAAGGCTTCCTGTCCACCTTCACCTCCTTCTCTGGATTCCCGCGGGTTTTGTCACTAACAAGCCTATGCCGTCTGCTCTTGTCTCAGAGGGGTTTGCGTGCTTCTCATCTTCTTTCCTCTATTGTGACCTCTTCAAAGGCAAGAACTCCTTTTTCTTGTGTTTGTCTCTCCTACGTTTTCTAACTTGATGCATTTCATATTGTAGGAGCTGAGATATTCATTAGATAGAATTTTTGATGATCCAGGGAAAAAAGCACATTCTTTTAAAGTCACTTGACCTAATGTTAACATAAACCTCTATGACTACTTTGTTTATTTTATGAGAATAGGTTTTCCATGAGGTCCCATCAGGCAAAAGTATTTGAAATAAAGCAAAAATATTAGACAACAGAGTCTGTTGTGGATTCAGTTTCTGTCACATGCATATACCTAATGGTGCCCTTAGGTTATCTCTACTTGTGACCTACAAACCAGAATATAGCATGGTCCTTATAATAATTTTGATCACTTTTTTGATAGCAGAGACTTTGTTATGGGACCATGTAGATTAAAAATGCTTTCTCACATATCACACACATTTTCCCCCTGTCTTTTGGAGGAAGAGTTGTTCCTGTGTCTTCCCATGATTAATGCCACCATCTGTGCATTTAAAAACCGAACCAAACCAAACCGCATTCCTTCTGTCTGTTCTGAGACTTAGCACCATAAAGTCTTTCTTCTCTCACTAGTTTTAAATTCTTCCCCGTCCACTGTTTCCTTCCAGCGCCCCCCCCCCCCCCAAATGTGCTCAAGCTTTTACTTCAACCACAGTTTCCCTTGGTTACTATCATACTTTTGTTTCTTCCAGTGCCACCAAACTTCCTGAAGACCAAGTCTATCCTGGTTCCTCCAGTTCAGCATTTGTTCACTATGGTCAGGTTCTACGTTATCTCCCCACTGATCCTTCTTTTGAAAAGATCTTTCACTTTGTATGTCTAGGCATCTCTTTTCATTTCCAACTCAAATTCTTTGTGTTATTTTGAGAAAACCAATCAACTCTTTCAGGAAATTCTTCTTCCTTCTGGAATACTACTTTCTCACGATCCTTTTCTTGCTCTTTTTTAGTTTTCCTTTAATATGTATGCAGCATTGACTAGGTGCACTGTGTTAGACACAATGAGGAAACAAAAGCATAGCCTGTAACTGTCTAAAATTTAGTCTCAGTAGACAGACAAGCTGTATATTATGCATAAAACATTATATAATAAAGTTTTATAGTTCAAAATAATTCTTATTTTGAATGGCTCTAATGTTTGAGCTATTATGCTAAGTGTCTTAACTGGTACTCCTTTATTCAGAGGTTCCTCCCTCAAATTTATGCTTCTTCTATAAGTAGTTGAATTTTTCTAAAATTCTAAAATATACTTCTAAAATGAGTTGAATTTTCTAAAAATATCATGGATCATAGTGTTCTTAAAAGTATTTTCAACGGTTCTTCGGTAGTGCCATAAAGTCAGACTGTTCAACAATATCACAGCTCTCTATATTCTTTTGATATGTCTCTAGTGTCCTTGGACTGCTTGCTGTTTCTTAAATGCCCATGAGGTATTTTGCTTGATGCCTTTTCACTGTATTATTTTCATTGCTGTGGAAGGCTGTCTCTAAACATGGCCCCAGTGATCCCTACCTCCTAGTGTTCATACCCTTGTATAACCCCCTCACCTGGGTGTGGGCTGGATTTAGTGAATTTATTATAATGAAAAGAATATGGCAGAACTTGCATGATGTCAACTCTGAGATTAGATTATAAATATTGACTTTCTGCCTCCGGTCAACTTGCTTTCTGTATTTGTCTCTGTCTCTCTTATATCTCTCACCCTGAGGTGCCTTGTCATAAGGTATCCCCATGGAAAGAACCACATAGCAGTGGACTAAGGCTAAGTAATATCCATGTGAATGATCTTGGAAGTGAAAACTTTCAGATGAGACTGCAGCTCCAGCCAACAGCTTGACTGCAGTCTAATGAGATACCTTGAGTCAGAGACATTGAACTAAACTGCACCCAGATTCCTAACGCACAGAAACTGTGAGATAATCAATGAAAGTTTGTTGCTTTAAGTCATGGAATTCTGAGATCATTTGTTATACTGCATTAGATAACTAATACATCTGCTTAAAACAGTCTTCCACCTTCTTTAGCTATTAATTGATTGATTTTTTTCCTCTTGCTGAAGGTTTGTAAAACCATAAAATGTAAACTTGTGGCTCTCTAAGGGATGTGTGCAGCCCCAACCCTGTCTTCTTGGGCACAGCAGCCTCATGTCTTCCTCATTGGATTACCTTGGTTCTCTCCACACACCCAGTGCAAACTCTGCCTGCTCACGACCTGCTGAAAATGTTTCCTTCTTCATCTGTACACCTATAATATTTAGTTGATGGCTTTCATTGTTCCTTATCACCTTCTTACTTGGTTACTGAGAAGATAAATATCTTTAAGGGTAGCAACTAGTTCATACGTTTCCATGGCTCCTACAAAACTTAGCACAATTCTCTGAACGTGGTAGGAGTTGATGTGTATCTGTTGAGCAAATACAATCATCAAAATAAGTGTCCAGGGTAATAATTGTCATAGAATGAATAATCATTTCAAATGTGCTGGTAAAGGTTTTTTTTTAAAAAATGATAGAGAAGGGTAGCAGGGTCACATTGGATGGATGAAATTGCACAGAGACTGGAAAACACAGAGCTTGTGAGACCGGTTAACAACTGGGCAGTAGGCAACAAGAGTTCTGCTGGATGTTTCAGCTTTAGATACAAGAGCTTGTACTCCTATGTTCTCCATGAGGCAGACACATGGGAAAATGTGGGCCAGCTGACCTAATATAGCACATAGTATATGTTTACTAAACATTTCAACTTGAAAATGTAAGCTGAGGAATGATTTTGTGGGTTTTAGCTGGTAAGCTTTAAGCTTTATAAGTAATTTGAAAGCCCCAAAAGCACTGGAGCAAGAATACAGCCCTGTTTAAGTGATTTAATTAGATTATGCAGTTAACAATCTATATAAGTAGATAGAGGGACTATGATGAATGAGAATAACTAGGAGTTAACTAGTTGAGTTCTGAACTTATAAACTGAATAGATCTTCAGCTTGGCATCCTATTTCTAAAATCCGAGTAAGGTCTCTTAAACAATAGACTCTTTTGAAATGTATCATTAAAATACAGAATTTTAAATCACTTGATCCTTATAACTACCACTGAATTCCTTGGGTAGGCCTAAGGAGACAGCTGTTTTACTTCTACACTCTTCCTTTTAGAAGGGAGATGATAAATTGATAATTCCAATCTTTTTATTGTTGGCCAATAAGCCTGTAGAGGTTGCATGTACAATGGGAAATACATACATGAGACCAGCTGAAACCTGACACAATACTTACGCCCTATGATAAGCCTTTTGAAAACTCATAGTATCATGAAGTCTTTGAGAGATCACAGGTTGTCAGGATGTTATAGAGTGGAAGGATTCATTGAAAATAATCCTGTATTGAGATTTTGCATGATACAAGGGGGAAGCTATTCCAGATGATCACAGTCTATGATGTCATGGAGTTTGCCATCGAGTAGGAAAGGACTGGGGACAACCAATTGGATTTATCTAATTCTTGGTTTCAGTAGCCCATAACGTGGGGATAAACTTTAGTCAAAAGTTCTATCAGCTGTAATATTTCCCTGATGCTTCCAATAATGAGGACAACGAGGAAGAGAAATACACAGGC
Source organism: Camelus dromedarius (assembly GCF_036321535.1). Classification (NCBI taxonomy): domain Eukaryota; kingdom Metazoa; phylum Chordata; class Mammalia; order Artiodactyla; family Camelidae; genus Camelus; species Camelus dromedarius. The sequence continues at coordinate 22,515,856 of NC_087450.1, forward strand.
AAAAGATGAAAGAGAGTGAGGAGTGGATAAAGGACAACTAGAGAGATGACATGAAAATGAGAAACAGGTGCCTAACGCACAGGAGGGGAGACGAACAAAGACAAGGTCCAAGTGTGAGAGTGACAGGGACCCATGTGGACCCAAGGGCAAGAACAGAATGAAAAAAAACAGTAGAAAATATAACCATTGAAAAAATGAGCCAGACAGAAGGAGGAACGAACTGATCCATGATTAAAAGAAGGAAATGAAAGTAAAGGGTGAAAGGAGAAGAGACTATCTTTAGTGTTTAAATAGTACTTTCCCTTTTCAGAAAGCTTTATAAATGTTAACTAATTAACCCTCATTCCAGTCCTGGGCATAAGCATTATTATCATAGTTATTATTACTAATAAATGAATGTAAAAGGGGTCAGAACGGGTTAGACACACAAAGCTTTAAAATTTTATCCATGTATTTTATTTCTCTGACATGAAAGTGGTAGCTGGAAGGAAAGTTTTGTTTCAAATTCTTGCAAATCCATTGTTGCTAGATGAGAGCAGCATTTATTTTTCTTCCCTCCTCTTCATGACCTTAGGCCAAAGCATCTGAAGATTTAGTCTCTGCATCTGGCTATCAATAATTCTTCACCTGCAACGCATCTTTGATGATGGGACCCAACAAAGAGCTTTGAGTTCAGGACTTTTGATTGACAGGATTATTAGTGGTATTATTGCTAAGAACAATGTGTAACTAACTTCTCCTGAATACAGTTGAATTACAACATGGCAGTAGAAACCAGTTGCACGGTTTGTGGTAGCCACACAACCTGCATGGGGTTTGTTTTGGACCCTTTCATTTTGATCCCACTGAGACAGGATGGGAACTCTTCATTCAGGAACAGTTTTCAGTTGTTTCGGCTTGCTAATCACACTCTTGCTTTTCTGGAGGGAAAATATTAGAAAACGGATTGAATAAATCTTTGCATGTACATAGTGGAATTCACTTTTTATTCCAGTTAGTGTGAGCAAACAATCCCATGCCTATAATAATGTAAATTTTGCTTTCATTATGATCCTGCCTTCACACGCTAATTACACTGCAGATACAAAGTCTGTCGACTTTCCTTCTCTAGAGCGATAAAGGAGACTGCTGGGTAAAAAAGAGCCACCAGTCATGTTTATTTCAGGGAATCATCAGCCTCTTGCAAAATCGCCCGTGTTTGAAACGTGAATTTCAACATGGATTTAGGTAACAGTAAAATAAAAATGTGACGGTGATGATGTATATATATTTGGAGGAGGGGCGCCAATAAAGTGTACGTTTGAGGTCAAAACTGTTTGACTCTCCATACTTCAGTTTCACTCCCACCTCTATTTCTTAGCCAAATGTATTTCATACAGATTGATTTTCTTCTGCCTTGGTGCACAGTACTTGCCATTCAGTTCTTAACATAGAATTCCCTAATCTTCACATAGTGCTCTTCAAAAACACTTGCAGTTGTAAATTCACCATGTAAAAAAATTATTGTGTAATTCATTATGCTCTTCTTCTTCACTATCTCTTCAATGTGAAGCAAATCAGACAAATATTCCATTTACTGAATTTGAAAGGTAAAGATGCGTTATTAACTAATTGGCCACTTAATTTAGGTAAGAATATCTTTATCTGTTTTTATATATCTTTAGGATCTCCTTGAGACATTTTACACAATTTTTAAATTACAAAAAAGAAAACCTTCTACCTTCACTAGTACCATATTCTTTTACTCTAAAATAATAAAACAAATATGTCAAGGTTAATAAAATAAAACTGTAAATGCGTTTCATGTATTCCCACAAAATTAAGATTATTCTAGAGATGATCATCACTTGAAATCATATATACTGGATCCTGCAAACTTTATCAAGGAATTTTGTTAATTTCAAAACTTAGTTCTCTCGGCTTCTTAATGTATGTGTTTTATTTCACTTGGTTTCAAGATCATCACCTTCGTAGTTTTCTAGATGTTACCAGAGACAGCACTGAAAATTTATAATTATACTCAAATAATTATAATTTTTAAATGTGTAAAGTTCCTCCTTTCAGGATGTGATAGGAAAGCAGGATGATCCCCTTTTTCTCTGTTAGTGCCAAGTGTTTATGTGTGTGTGTATGTATAGGCTGAGAAGTGAAAAAAATAATTGTGGTTAAATAACTCTTCATGATTTCTTTATGTTAATATCCTCACAGAATCACTGTGATCCCAGAAAGTCTTGTTCATATTCAATAAACTTTCCTAAAACAATTTATTATAAAAAAGTGGTTTCAGAGTTTGTATTTTATGCTTGTCCCTTTTTAAAGAAAATACATACATAAGATAAATTATATGTGTGTATATACATATACATATATTAGTTTATATATATGAGAGAGTGAGCATAATTTTGTGGGTCTGTTGTGTCCACCAAGAATACATAATCTTTGTAAAGTATAAATCAATGTGTATGATAGTTAGAAGGAAATTTGAAATGCCAAACTGCATGATACCCCATTATAGAATTTGAGAGAAGAAAAGGTAAAGGTTAGATTGATGTAGTCTCTCAAGGCATCCCAGAGGAGCTACACCCACAATTTTAGTCACATGATATTTTAATAAATACTGGAAATAATGCTTTTTAAAATAGCACATGCATATAGAACCAGTAAACCGAACTGTTTCCTGTGTCATAAGCAGTAGACAGCCTCTGCAAACATGCCTACCTGAGAGGGCAGGACATTTCCTGTGTAGTCTTGGTGCGGTAGGTAACAGATCTGTGTCTTACTAAACTGACTGAGTATGTTTAGCTTAGGAAGCTGCTTTGGGAACAATCTCTGTAGTTCTACACATTCCAGAACTTTGCACAATGTCTTTTCTTCCAAAATCTTATTTAATGAGATGTGAATCAGAAAGTCTATTTTGATTAAAAAAATCACTAAATCTGAGAATCTCTGTTAAAAAAAAAAAAGGACAGTAGGGTAAGAGATGTTGGTACCATAATTAGTTAATTAGAGAGTTTATTTTTTAAATATATCTCCAAATATCTTATGAAAACTTAAAGACGAACCTCAGGATTTATATTTGAATGAAACTTGAAGTATATTTATTTTTTTCCAGAGAGGAAAAGAGCAGATATATCATTAATGATATTTTCCAAATAATACTAATGAAATGAAATTAGTGAAAGTCAGTTGACCTCTACTTTAAAAAGTAGTAAATAAGACCAAGAAGTCTGCGTTTACTTTCATTTAAGAGGATACAAGCATATCATGACCTGTCATGGAAAATAAGGTGATACCTTCTTGATGTTATAATTTTTCCTAATTCAAAAATTGAGCATTAAAGACAGAATAACAGTGCTGTATATAATACAGAACAAATGATTTTGCAGGAATGAAGAGGTGGGTTTACAATTGTTTGTTTAGTCTTGAGTTGCCATCCCCAGCAAAGAAGGAACTCTCACCATGACATTTCTAGAATTAGGTCTTCTAAACTGGTGTGATAAATGGAAATATTTTTCTCTCCTGAAAGAATATGAAAGGTGCTCTTTCCCCGGCAAGAATATGGAAACTTGAAATGTACTATTTTTTCCCAGCAAGCAACCATCTATCATTATGCAGCTTCAGACTAAAAAGTCTTATTCTGAATATCAATTCCTGGAGACTGTGTAACTCTCAATTATGGAATCTGAAACTGCTGGGTCCACAATGATAACGGAACACACTGTTTGAAAGACCACAGTTTGTTTGCAACTGATCAATATACTGTTTGGGAAGAAACCTCGATGTGCCGTGTGATTTAGAGAGCCTCCTACATAAAGATTCTACACAAATCTCAAGTCAGGTTGTTGTCAGTTTTCCTTTGGCCTGTCTGTCCATTTTTCAGAGACACCCAAACATTTTCTGAATAGATAGAAGACTTTTCTGGAGTTTTCAGGAAAAAGGGCGATCATTTGTGGCTAAATATATCTACTCTCTGCTCCTCCATGCAGCTTGCTGACATTGTGTGTCCTGTCCTGAAACGGAGACTTATATGAAGACTTTGAACATCTCGCAGGCCAGGAGCATGCACGTGCTTTAACTGTAAGTAACATTTGTCAAGCCTGAGTTTTAGAAAGTTTGCATACCATTTAACTCATTGTTTTAGTCAAAAGGAGAATGTCCTGCTTACTGTGCATCCAGGGTTGTTGTTGAAATATGAGTACTCAGTATGAATCCAGATTGTTCCTATTTTTTTAAGATGGTTTCTTTTAAAATTTTTCTGTCTGAGAATATGGAAGTTCAGAGAAGTGAAGTAAAATACTCTAGGTAACATACTTAAGAAAGTACCACAGCCATGGTTCGAACCTGGTTTTGATCATTTGAAGGCCCATTGGAGGGGCCTTGCTATCAAGACACATAAGGCCCAGTGCCCAGTGTGAGCTAATCATCTGTTATATATTCCACACGCATCTTTTGTGAAGCGTGTTAAGTCGCTGAAAGAAGGACATGATGAGTTTCCATCAATGTAAATTTCACCAGTTTTGCCAAAGCCACAGAAGCAAGGTGACTTTGATGGCGTTTTCGTTCACATAGATTCAAATCTGAATGGTTGTTTAATTTCCTTGTGATGCTTGGCTGATCTGGAAAGAATGCATATCATGTTGCTGAGGGAGTTTGGATGACAAAAACAGGGTGAGGATGAGGGGGAAAGACCAGGGAGAGCTGGAAACAGAGAAAAGGAAGTCCTCACTGCATGCCCTTGGAGAGAATCACCTGGGCTCCTAAGCAATATGAATGGAATGAAGAGAATTTGACCAAAAAAATTAATTTTTTTATTTGGGTTTTTCCCTTACTTAAATTAGGGCCACCTGAATGGCTGACTGAATAAGGGGTCAAGGAGAAAAGGGTGGCAACATTACGAAACCTTTTCTCTTTATTACATTCTTAGGTGGTTTTGCAGTTTCTCAGCACACCTCATTAGGAGGTAGCAAAGTTGTGAGTTAGCCTCAGAAATTTCTACACATACCCATTTGAAGGAAGATGACTGTTTATTTGGGCAAAGCTCCTGGGGTCACTGCTTTTGTATGTGTTGCCTAAACCTGTGCTGACAGGGCACCGTGAGCCCTCGGGGCCGACCCCCTCGACCTGTGTGACTTTTACTGAGACCGGGTGGGAATGCTGAATGCTCGGCCAGGCTGCTGGCTCGAAGCTACTTGGCCGTAACTTAATATTCCTTAGCGAAGCTTGTTTTGGGCTTATGAACCGTGGGAGGGCTCGGTTGCTCCTTCACAATTCCAGCCACAGACATTTTCAACCCTCCTTGGAACACAAGAAGGGTGGAGGAGGTGGTGAGGCCTGAGGCAGCCTGCTGTCTGGTGAGCCGCACAATTTCCCTTCACCAAGACTCCAGTTACTCCTTTTGAGTGTGCGGGTCATTCTCAGGGAATGGAAATATGTTTTCAGTGGAATTTGGTTGTGTGAACTGCTGGCCTGGAGTTCACGCATCTCTGAGGCCAGGTAGGTAAAGCGTCTGTCTCTCGTGGAGTCGGAGCGCCCTCTGCTGCCCTGGAGAAGAAGGTGCACGTCCAGCCGGGCTCTTCTTGCCAGCCCTTTCCTCCAGGTACCCAACACCTCCAGAATGCTCCCTTAGAAAACCAGCTGCCCTCAGTGGATCACTAAGCATCTGGTCTCACTCAACTGTGGGGCCTTTGGCTTTTTCAAGGAAATTTCATTGAGGCTGAGCATGCAGCCAGGCTAGAACCCACGTGGAAGGTCGCTTTTCCTGGTCATGAGGTGTGACATAAACAGCTGTTTCAAAATGATAGGTATTTGGCTTTTTTTTCACGACCGTAAGTGCCACCATGAAATATGTGTTTGTGCGTGTGATCAGACTTTCCCTAGATGTCTGGGAGGCTTCAATATTGTTATTTCAGATTTGGAGGTTTCTGCGTATTTCCTTTTGAAATGTGTTTTTACATTTAAAATAGATGTTGAAAAATGTTCTTTGTGGCAAATTCAAGTATATTTTAAAACTGTTTCTCGCTTTACTTTCTAATGTATTTTAACACTGTGCGGTGAAATGTCTTACTTTCATATGGTCCTATAATTTACAAGCACTTTCTCATCATCTCATTTAAGCATCACGGCGACCCCGTGATGTAGGCTACATAGTTCCCACTTTATAGACAGAAAATCAAGTCCAAAGTCATACCCAGTCATCCAAGTGGTCTCAGAGGTGAGAACTGTGTCGGCTTTTGTGCTGAGCTCTAGGATAAGAGTAATAGTGAACAGTTACTTAATGCCTCCCATTTGCGATCACTGTAGTTGTGTGTGTGTGTGTTAATGCATTGCTTATTTATTTTTCACATCAATCCAAAAGGTAGATACTATTATAGACGTCATTTGATAGATGTGGAAATAGAGGCTTTGAGAAGTTACTAATAACTAGTCAAATAGACAGTAGTGAAAAAGCTGGCTGTCAAACCCTGGTCCATTGACTCCAGGGCCCCTGATGTGTGGACAGTGTTTTGTGTAGAGAGAAATAAGACATAATCCCTGGCCTCAAGCAGTTTAGAGTAGTTTTTGTGTGTGTGTGGTAAAATATCCATAATATAAAATTTACCATTTTAACCATTTTTAGGTGTACATTTCAGCGGCATTAAGTACATTCACATTGTTGAGTAACCATCACTGCCATCCACCTCCAGCGCTTTTTCTTCCTCCCAAACTGAAACTCAGTACCCGTTAAACAATAACACCTATTCCCCTTTCTTCCAGTCGTTCGTAACCACCATTTTATTTTTTTTGTCTCTATGAATTAGACTATTCTAGGCACTTCATATAAGTGAAATTGCCCAGTATTTGTCCTCTCATGTCTAGATCATTTCACTTAGCGAAATGTCTTCAAAATTCATTCATATTGTAGCGTGTGTTAGAATTTCATTCATTTCTAAGGCTGAATGATTTTCCATTGTGTGGCTATGCCGCATTTTGTTGATCTAGTCACTCCTTGATGGACCTTTGGAATATTTTCTCCTTTTGACTGTTGTGAATAGCACTGCTATGACGCAAACATCTGTTTGCATTTCTGCTTTCAGTTACTTTGGGTATATACACGAAGTAGGGTTGCTGAATCATTTAGTAATACTATGTGTAATTTTTTGATGAACCACCGCTATTTTTTGCAGTGGCCACACCATTTAACATTCCCACCAACAAAGCACAGGGCTCTAATTTCTCCACATCCTTGCCAACCCTTGTTTTCTTCTTTTTCTTCTTTTTCTTCTTCTTCTCCTCCTCCTCTTCCTCCTCCTCCTCCTCCCCCGCTCCTCCTCCTTCTTGTCCTCCCTCTCCTTCTTCTTCTTTTTTTTTTGGATAGTACCCATTCCAATACCCATTTCAGTATATATGAGGTATCTCCTGTTTTTTATTTGCATTTTCCTAATGATTAGTGAAGTTCAGAATCTTTTCATGTGCTTATTGATCATCTATATATCTTCTGTGGAGAAATGTCGCTTCAAGTCCTTTAACTATTTCTTAATTGGGTTTTCTTTTGTTGTTAAGTTGCATGAGTTCTTTATATGTTCTGGATATTAATCCCTTATAATATATATGACGTGCAATTATTTTCTCTTTTACTCTGTTGATAGTGTCCTTTGATGCACAATTTTTGTTTTACATTTTGATGAAGTCTAATTTATCTTTTTTTTTTCTTTCATTGTCTGTGCTTTTGGTCTCAAATCCAAGAAACCCAATGTCATGAAACTTTTCTCCTGTATTTTCTTCTAAGGGTTTTATAGTTTTAGTTCTTTCATTTAGGTGTTTGATCTATTTGGAGTTAATTTTTGTATGTAATGTAAGTTAAACATTGAACTTCATTTTTTTCTCTTTTTTTTTGCATGGAGATAATCCGGTTTTCCTAACATTATTTGTTGAAAAGACTATCCTTTCCCATTGAGTGGTCTTGGCACACTTACTGAAAATAATTTGACCGTATATATGAGGGTTTATTTCTGAGCTCTCTACTCTATCCATTGGTCTACATGTCAGTCTTTATGGTGGTACTACATTGTATTGATTACTGCAGCTTTGTTTGAAGTTTTGGAATCTGAAAGTGTGCACCCTCCAATTTTGTTCATTTTCAAGCTTGACTATTTGAGATCCTTTGAGACTCCATGAGTTTTAGGTTGAATTTTTCTATTTATGCAAAAAAAATCATTGGGATTCTGATAGAGGTTGCATTGAATCTATAGATTTCTTTGAGCAGTACTGACATTTTAACACTCTTTGTCTCCTTGGGTAAGTTTATTCCTAAATATTTTATTCTTTTAGATGCTATCATAAATGAGACTGTTTTCTTAATTTTCTTTTTGTATTGTTCATTGTTAGGGTATAGAAATGCAGTTGATTTTTGCATGTTGGTTTTGTATCCTACGACAAGTTTGCAGTTTTTAACTTGAACCCAGATCTTTTAACACCATGTCCCATGTACTTCCTACTATTTTACTTTAGTCAACATATGAAAAATGACCATTAATTTCTACTACACAGAAATGTTCTTATAAAATGACAGTTTTTACCGAAATTTGTTCTCCCTTGAGTTTTTTCATGGAATTCATTCTGTCGGTAATTTACTTAATGAAAAAGAAAATCAATCTAATTTTCCTTGTTGATATGTAATACATAGAGCTGATGATCTGAATGACAAATTTGAATTTCCAAATACACAAATTATTCGATATTATATTGACACAGCTATAGTTCTCAGAGTTTTATCTGTACAAAGAAATTTAAAATATGTCCTTATTCATTGTATTCAAGAGTCCTAACAGTTGAACTATAATTTTCCAATTCAAGTGGACTTCAGGAATATAGTTTATGCTGTTTAATTGCCTGTTCAGCTAGATAATAGGCCCAGTACCAGTTTAAGAAACAGACAGCCTTAATATTTTGACTAGCATGTAACAAGAATGACACACACACAAAAACCATAAACCAATTTCACTTACAAATACAGATGCCAAAATGTGAAATGCAGGGTGATCAGATTCTAATTATTTTAAATAAAATCTATACCAAATACAGCCTAGTCTAGTAATTTAAGGATATGATCTATGATCATGATTCATCACATCATATGGTCATAAGGAAAAAAAAAAAACTTGTGAAAATTCTCCGATAAATGAAGAAGAGGCATTTATAAATGCAACATATACTTATGAATCAAAAAATACTTTCAATAAACTAGAAATATGATGCCTCTTTTACAGAATAAAAATGTGTGTTTAAAACTAACAGCCAATATCCACTTAGTAGAAAAGTCGGAAGAATGCTTTCTGTCACCTCCATTATCCATCATAATTCTGAAAGTTCTAATCAATGCAGAATAATACTAAAACCAGTACTAATACCCCTAGTAATAAGTATGTTTAAACAAAAGGAGATAACCGTAGCATGCATAAGCAATACTTTTTTTAATGTAAAAATACAAACATATTTTTCCGTACACTGTGAGTAACAATTAGCAATGGATAAACATTTCAATTACAAGATAGTTCCTATCTTGACTGTTTTCTCATTGAGTCTTTCATAAACGTTAAGCTGTTTTGTTTTTTTTTTTTTTTTTACTTTTTATTCTATTCCATTTTGTGACTTTTGGGCCAGTGTGAAAATCCCTAGCATTGTTGTAAATTTTTCCTATGTCTTATACTATTTGGCAGGAGAAGGCCCACATGTTCCCATACACACTTTTAAACTATTCAAAGGTTTCTTTGCTATTTTAGCCAGTGACATTGGTTTGTTCTTCAAACTGAATTTTGAAGTCACATAGTTCAGCTTTTCAAAGCACCATATTGGGTTTTTTTTTTGGAAATAGTTACATACGTAACTGAAGTGGGAGGACTGTAGACATCAGTTAGTCCAGTTTTCTCTCATTGTACCTAGAAGGAAAAAAGGGCTTCAGACTCTGAAAATAGAGTCGTCCAGTGGCACAGCAACATTTACTACTGTGTACATAAACATGACTCTCTAAGAGGCAGATGTGAAACGGGGCTTGTCCTCTAGAAGCAAGATAGAGACAGTTCTGGTTTCTGGGAAGGCTGGCACAATTGAGTGCTCTAAGAGAGCCCCTCCAGTGTTTTATAACACTATTTAAATCAGCTGAAGCTTTACATTATATTTGAATGAAACGACATGGTAATTGAAGGGGTGGAGAAACTGAAATAATGAGTGTGTGCAGTGGATCTGAGGTTCCAGGGACTTGGCTTACAGGAATTTCTGTATTCTTGGCCTTCTCTGAGGTCCTCATAGACTTTTCTTCATAAGACAAAGCAAGTATGACATTAAAAAAAATTCATTTTACACCTGTCACTTTTGGTCCCAAGAAGATTGTTAACAGAGTGACAGGGACATTGTAGTACAACAGGGAAGTAACAGTCATAGTGACAACCACAGTAAGTATCACGATGTCTTAATTTTAACATCATGCCTTCCTTATGAAAAGGACTCCTAGGAACTCACATGTTTAATTATATTTTTACTCAGATCATTCTTCTGGGGTGGTCAAAGGCAAACGTTGCCTTCTTTTTACAGATGGTAAAACACGGGTTGGTGAGAAGTGAGGCAATCTCCGGAGGTCTCAGAGGCCACCTGGAGCAGCTTCCACGACTGCCTTTTTTTCAGGCAACATCATCCTTCCAAAAATGATAATTGCCAGTGGCCATGTCCTTCCGAGCTCCTTATAATTCAATGAAAACTTGAAAAATGAAATCAAATGTATTCCCCTACTGGAATATGTGCTAATGAGGGAAGGAAGACTTATGTATGGAAAGTGAGGGGCCTACAAATGTTTTTCTTGATCTATTTTTAAGCACAAGGTCCCAATTTAATTGTGAGGGGAGGGACCCTGGTCCTTGTGAAGATTAAAACCTGATTGTATTGTGGATCAGAGTTGAGAACCACTGCTCGATAAGGGTTGTTTGATGATGAGTCTATTCCAGTTTCCGAGTGTTTAGATTATGTAATAAACCGCGTAAGTACACATCATCTGTTGCTTTCTTCATTGACATAAAGATGTATTTCATCTGGATAATCTGTTATCTATAAGATATAAAGCCATGATTCTAAATATAAACTATACTGTTTTTCATGGACTGCTTTTCGAGGTTCATGATTTAACAAGGTCAGTATTTTGTCTGCAAACCCCACTGCACAGGCAATCAGAGCACACACAGCATTTTACCTAGAACATTCCATTAGAGATGGGAGAGGCGGGAACATAGTTCCAGGCACCAAGAAGGGGTTATCTCTTCTTTGGAATGAAGGAAGCTCTGGGAAAGACAACTCTCAATAAATCCAGCCTGAGCCTCTGTATATTCATTATAGAGTCATTAGATAGCTCAGGTCTGTGTTAAGGAAGAGACTGCAGGACTCAGGGCAGTAAGCCCAAGCACTCGCTTTTCTCACACTGTGATGTGCAGAGGAGAAGCTCCCCATTTTACTTTATGTAACGATTCTACTAAATCCCTATGGAAATACCTGGAGTCATGAATCTGTAAAACAGTAAAGGTAGGAGACTGGATATGCAGTTCATACTCTCTACAAGTAAGGGCGAGGAAATGGAGACCCAGAGAGTAAAGTGATTTGCACAAAGGCACCCAGAACATTAGTGGTATATTTGGAAGTAGACCAGGGCTCTTTACTCCAGTGTGTTATACATGGTTCCATGAATTTGTGCTCTGTCTTACAGATGTTGCTGGGCTTGAGTGAATATAGGGTGTCTTCCATGCCTTTTCTGCTTTGCCTTCCACTCCCTCCTTTTTCCCTAGCACCACTTCCCCATCCTTACAGACTTCACATACCGAGGATGCCTCTAGACTGATTGTGATTGGGTCAGGCTGGGAGTTGACTGGCTTTCAGAATTGCAATGACCCATAATGTTTAGGCCAGTAGATTTCAGACACTATTGGAAGCAATGGGCAGTAAAAATATTTCTTCAAAAAAAAAAGTTTGTTTTTAATTATAATAGATTTGATGTCTTTTTTGGTGTTACAGAACAAAAATGAACGATAAGAGTAGCTCTAAAAAGACTGTTGAATCAAAGCAAACAAATCAATAGACTCTAGAATGCTCCCTAAAGCAAGTTATCACAATCAGCACAAAGAGACAACCAAAAACAGGTCATAGAGCAATGCTGTCCTTTCTTTCACTATCCCACAACGTCCTTATAGAGCACCTCTCAAGGAAGTGAGCCATGCTCTGGTATGACTGTGACCTTAGAGAAGCAAATGTTTGTGAACTATGAGGGGCCAGAAGCATTCGGAAATTCTTATCAGCCAGCCCTAGGAAGTTTCCTACACACCCTGGTTCAGCAAGTAATTTGTGAATATAGGACTACTGATTTGTGCCCCAAGTTGAGAGGCATAGTGACAGACGTTCTTTCAAATATAAAAAGGCTATTTATTCTTTAACCTAACAGAGTGTATAATTTTAGTAGTTTTTTAAAAAATTAGTATTCTATCTTGACACCCCCATGATTGGAGATACAGTTTATTACACTCTTTATAATATATTTACAAGTGTGCTTATCAAGACTAAGTGCTATAATCTGGAGGTGTTAAGTAGCGTAAAAGCAAGTGTTTTATGCACACATGGGACTTGTGTTTGCCTATCACAACCCATCCCATAATCCATTGATCACAGCTTACCTGAAGGCAGCCATTCATTTAACTCTATATTTTATTGATATATTGACATAGCTCAATTTTAGTAGTCCTCTGTAATTAATAAAGGCTATTTAGGCAAATTTTCTCATTTGATCCTGACAAGATTCCTGTTGAGTTAAATATTGACACTTAGAGATAAGGAAAATGAAAGCCATGAACATCCTGATGTGCCCGAGCACACACCGCTGGTGAATCAGACCCATGATGGTGCACATTCAAAACTTTTGATTCCAAATACACTCTTTTTTTCCACCACACCTAAGCTGCAAGTCATTTTGTTAGTAAGTGGGGAGAGGATGATATTCCTCACATGGTTCTGGAGGAATAAATACTCAGAGGCAGCAGACCTCCCAGGTGTTCTGTGTTAACCTCCCAATTTTGCAAGCATCATTTGACATGGGAGCATTGTGACCATGACACTGTGGGAAAAGACTCAACCTCAGAAGACCTGAATTTTAGACCTGATGACTCACTTACTTACTTTAGGCTTTCCTCAACTTTAGAGTGAGGAGCTGGATTGGAAAATAGATCAGTGGTCAGTAAACTGTAGCTCCCTGGGTCAAACCCTCTTATAAATAAAATTTGACTGAAACATCGCCATGCCCACTTGCTCACATTGTTACCGGTGGCTCCATTCTCGCTGTAACTGCAGAGCTGAGTAGTTGTGCCCTGGAAGGCCTTTTACTGAGAAAATTTGTTGACTTGTTTTAGATCTTTCTCTGTTTTATTTTATATTTTTCCATTACCTTATTTTATTTGTCGGTGGAAGAATAAACATTTTCTCGAAGAAGAATTTTTGAAGTACATCTTCAGCTAATGGGGGGCATTTGTTTTATCCTGTAATGATTTGGCTCTCATTGCAGCCGGTCTCTGGAGAAGCCCTCTTTCTCATTCCAGGAACTAAGAAAGGTGTTTTCTAGGTTTATATCACATTTCCACAAATACAGGTTCAATTAAAGCACCTTTCCTTTTAATTTTTCCCATTCTTTATTGTCATTCAGCCTTGGGTTGAGACAGCGAGATTGGTAAGAGGTGCCCCCTGGAGACCTCCTGCAAATGCTGTTCCATGAAGTAGTGGTTTCCCAATGTGTGTCTCATACAAAACCAAACAATACAAATAATGCTTCTATTGTAGCTTTCCTATGGCTCGTCTCAAGGGGGTGAGACTATCATCATGAAACACAACAAAGCTGCTATAGAAATGGACAGGCAGAGGAGATAGTCGTCTGCCGGCCTCAGAAACTCAAGGAAACTTCCTCTGAACTGACAGCTGAAAGCTGCAGGGTTTTTCTTTAGTTTTTCACTGAAATGTAAAGATACCCCGTCTCAACGGTAGTTGCAGAACGTTTTCACTATGATCTACATGTAAATTATTGAATAGATGATCAACAGATTATACTTATAATCCTTAAAATATTAACTGAAAAGCAGGAATGATTTTTTTAAAACTCCAAGGCTGTTAGAAAACTACTAACTGGCAACATTACGTTGTTTCTTCCATTGTCTTGCTAGATTTCTTCTAACGTCTAACAGGTATCAGATGCTCAAGTCAGGCAAACAAATTGATTTATTGAAGTTCATCATGGTCCAGGCTCCCAAATTGCTGTGGATATCCTGTTTTAGGCAAATAGTTACTTGATTTTTATTCATTTAGGAACATTTCTTTTACTTCATCATGTCACACACCTCCTCTTTTGTTCCTTCCCAAAGTTTGTTAAATTTAGTTTCTCAACATTGAAAGCAAAGGTGTATTTACATAACTTGTTTGATCCATAACATTCCTATTTACAGAACTGAGCACACAGATTGTCATGCAGAGAGAAGCCAGATTGCAGGGAAAAACTCTATAGGACTTACTGCAGAACTATGCAAGAAGAAAAAAGTCTTAGTTATTCAGATTTCTGCCTTCGACTCCTTATTTTTGGTGTCCTCAGAAGTCATATTTTATGATCCAGAATAAACTGAATACCAACTAACTCAGCTTTTGGTAAGTTAAGATAATACTCATATTAGGCCCGGGAAGTAGCTAAGTATGGATCATTAGATACAAAAGACGAGTAAGCTATCCTCAGGAGAACCCTATAGCATTGCAGGGGCTTGGACATAGTTTTTTTGCAGTGGATATAGATGATGAAGCAGAATGGTTTCAGTTGGAAGAAAGATCTAGGCTTCGTAAGGCTGCTCAGAAACCATTATAATGTTAATTTAAGAATGTTTTTGAAAGGGGGGAAAAAAAACCTGTCTCTATATTGGGTTCCAATCCATTGGCCAAACAGAAGAAATTTTTCCCCTTCCTAAACACCAAGTCCTACAGCTGGATGTTTAGACCATGTCTGATCTCTGCCTTGCTAATCTCCTGGCCAATCCATCACGTGGGAACAAAGCTGTCAGATGGCACTGTCTTGGTTGGCTGCCCTCTCAAATGTATTCCTTAGTTGGCTGACATGCTGCCAGCAAGTGGAAACCCCACACTTGAGTGGTGCTCTCTGTCAGGGCTCCAGAAGGGGAAAGTGCGCTGGGGCAGATGTCCTGTCTCCACTCCAGAGTCAGAGGGAGCCAGATAAGCTGCTTATTTCAGAATACTTCATTATGCATTTATTCTACAACCCCAAGACAGGAGTTGCTACCCCCAGAATACAATTAGTTCCCACAGCTGTATAGCCCAAGAAATTCGTGTAACTCATGCAGGCCATAGCTGCTGACAGAAGGACCTACTGCTGTACTGAGCTCTTCCAACGTTAAAGTAACAATCTAAAATCCCCAGGATAATTTTCCATAAATCTAATACATGACTTCTTTTTTTTTATTGAGAGGTAATATCAGAAATTAAACCTTATAAGTATCCAAAAGCAATTACAAAATGAGGAGATTATGGTGGCAATATTGTAAATGGAAACTCACTTAAATGTCAAAGCGCTTGCCATAAAGATGGCAATAATGATGCTAAACACGATACATGGAGTTTTCAAATATTCCTTTATTTTTTTCTCTATTAGACGTGATGAGGTTCAAACAACCATCACCACACTGATTGTGGAAATAATAATACCACCATCATCTGCTGGTGAAACACGAAAGAACGGCACTGCCATTCTGCCCTACAGGCACTTACTAGCTAGAGTCAGACATAAGTCCCTAGAGGTAAAATGACAGGACATTACAAGGCTCGGAGCTCAGAGCATAATTGTAAACCTGCATGCTAAGAAGTCTGACTTTTAAAGATCCCAATCAGCAAAAATGGCAGTCAACAGAGAATTCGTTTTTCAGGCTGAGTGTTACTGTTTGCTGGTCATAACATGTTTTCAGCTTTGAAACATTTGTTGTTGTTTGCTATTTACATCTAGTCAACTTGTTGATCCAGTTCAATACAGTTTGAGAACAAGCCTCATTCCTGCCCCTGCTTTTCTTCCTTCTTAAGCGCTAATCAAACTCCTACTGTGTACAGGCATCATGCTAAGCAGTAAGGGGGATACTAAGGAAGCATATGGTGTGGGCTTGGTCCTGTAGCAACTTACTGTCTGGCTGGGGGAGGCGGAAGAGGTATACATACCAACTAACTAGAAAAACTCAAAGCAAAACATCAGGGAAACTTAGAATCTTCCATTGGACTTTATCAAAGTCCGTTTCAGATGGGAAGAAAGCTATAGAAAATGCGTAAGTGGACTGAACACAGAGACTTCTCAGCCAGATTAGCGAAAAGGAAAGTTATGGAAGAACCAACTCAGTGCCAGACCTTGGACTAGGTCCCTTGACTTGTGTGTTATGCAGAATAACCCCCTTGAAACAGTCGTAGGAGAAACACATGCCTCTCATTTTACAGATGATGGGAGGGAAGATATTAAGACCTCTACTCTCTTTTTAGATCTCAGCCAAAATGTTCCCTCTTTCTTCAGGGACAGTCTTTGAGGGGCTTTATCTCATTCCTGTGTCTGTGTGTGTGTATCTTCACTCTAAAGCTCAACGCAGTGAATAGCACCCGAGTGCACATCCACTTTTCCTAGTGTTAGGAACTGTTTTTACATCTTCCCACCTCCAGAGCTTAACACAATGCCTGCAATATTACAGGTGCTCAACAGGTGTTTGCTGAGGGGATGAACAATGACGAACTGCTTGTAGGGCAGAGCTGGGATTAATATTCAGCTTTTTTAAAAAAGAATTCCCGTACTAGTGTTCTTTCCACCATTCCATGCTGCCTATGCAGAACTTTCTCAGAGAAAGAAATATTTAAATTCTATCCTGTCACTCTGTTTTTTTCATGAGGGGAGTTCATAGTTGAGGAAAAAAACTGGATACCTGAATGAGCCCACCGATGAGATAGTCATTCAGGTGGTATGCAGAAAAGTTGAGAGTATTCTTAGATCACTTCAAAAAAAAAAAAAAAAAAAAAAAACTCCAAAAACCACTGAACCTTCTGGGAATAAAAGATCACTCTCACTTTTGCCTCAAACACCTGCATTTGAGGTCTAAGTTCTCTGCATAGTTACTCTGGTCTTTGCTTCATTTTAATCTCATTTTAGTGCCTACATAATCGACATTTAAATTTATATTAGGAAACCCAAGCAGACAAAAAATTGCAGAATTGGATCGAATGAGCTTTCTTTATCACATCATCGTGTTTAGAAGGTGCAAAGGATTCGATAGCTGCTGGGTAAATATTTGTGGTTGTTCACCAATCTCAAAATGTTAATATTTGACAGTGAGTTTCAAAATGGCTCCAGAAGCTGGTAATTTCATTCTAAGACATACAAAGTACCAAAGAAAACAGAGCATTGGAAATCTGTATCTTGGATGGGAAAGAAAAAAGTAGTTCTGCCAAGAAACCAGACATTCCTCATAGTCACAGAGGGTCCCTGGAGGAAAGAAGCCTGAGGTGAAGGTGGGGTCTGGTTTTCTTTTGAGTAGGTGTACGTGTCACCTGTCTGTGTGGGAAACCCAGCAGCAATCAAGGGATCCTACTTACCCCATAGGTATCTTACTAAAGGAATGCCTTAAAAATAGATATTGAATTGTAATCAAGTAACCTTGCCCATTTCAGTATCATCCTGAGTATCAATTAGTAGAAAACATAAAAATAAGTGGCAGTGTACTGAAAGATTAGATATCTACACACATGGGAAAGAAATATGCAAATTATGTGCTTTCTCCTAAGCCCTACTGTGAACTCCACAAGAGTTAACAAATCCAATTTGCCACTAATTTCGCAGCAAAGCCAAAGGAAAACAGGTTTTTCTTTCTTTCCTGTTGTTTTCTTTCTTCCTTTTTTTCCCTCCCCTCCCTCCCTCCTTCCCTCCTTCCCTTTCTTCTTTTTTTATTTTGAACTGATGCGGATGTATGTGGTTAAAGTAAATGATAAGGAGTGTTCTGTGCCCCTCTGACTGTGGTTTCCAGAGAGTTTTAATTATTCATTTGATTTGTTGAAAGGGCCGTCCTACTGGGTGATTTGATAAAGTCACATCCCTTTTTTTTTTTTTTCTTTTTGAACAGCAGATGCTCTGACAGTGCAGAAAAGATGGAGACCCTTCCCTTGTACATAGTAAAGTAGGAGACAGTCCCCTGTCACCCACATCTCTTCCCTCCTCTCTTTGTCTTTCCCTTTTTCCTTCCCTGATTTGCCTTCATAAGTAACAGTGTTTTCATTTCACTCTTCTGGTCAAAAAGGAAAGCCAGGCCTTTCTACCTGCAGGTTTTACAACAACTTTACACCAGTGTATCTAAAAGTAGTCTCACCGCCATCTTCTGTCTTACTCATCCACACTATTTCTGTTAACACTCTCACCTTTCATTACAGAGTCCATTCATCTAGCCTTCTCTCTTTCACAGGCCCCTCCGGTCCAGGCACTAATGCCCCCATAGTTCATTCGTCACTGCTTCCTCCCTTGTCCTCCCTCTCCCAGAGTTGCAGGGCTCATTATGTCATAATTCAACCATTGCAATGGCCCTTGTTGGGCTTTCTACCTAACGGTCCCTGCAGTCGAAATTGCGTCTGACTGTTGAATCTCAGATTTATCCTCCTGGAGCTCTGTTCTGGTTGTATCACTACAGAATCCCCAAACTTTTACTATCAACCTGGTGACTTCAGAATAGAGTTCAAACTGTTTCTTAGCATTCAAGGTTACCCCGAGGATTAGGGTGACATTTAAGTGGTGGGACGGGTAGGTGAGTATAAAGCAGAGAGAGATACAAGTAATTCATTTCAGGGTTGTTTGGAAGACTAACTAAGATAATTTAAAGCACAGGGCATAGTACCACCCATCTAAATGAAGCAAATACATGCTGGTTATTGTTGTCTTCTCCTGTTTGGGGATTGTTGAAGCAACAGAGAAAAGAGACCCCGCTCTGCTGTGGCTAGAATGCATAGAAAATTGTGATAATCTTTGAAATATAATACTTTTAAAGAAATTCCATCAGCACATAAATTTAAAATCTTGGTTAAGAATTTGTTTATTAATTATTTTCTTTTGTAATTTATTTCCGAAGCATTATAAAAACCAAATCCTGCTGCAGACACTCCCATTAGAGCCTCATAAATGGAACTGTATTCTGTAATTTAAACTGGGCATTTTAATACAGTTTAAAAAATTACATGGCCGTATTATTCAAATGAGAAGAGTAGTTGATGTGCATTCAGATTAGTTCCTTTAATAATGCTTTTTAAAACTCTGTGGCTATTACTGACTCAGTAGTACAATGATAATTTGCAATGCCCCATTGGCTTCAATAAAAGGGCAAAGAAAATGGTTCAAGTTATCTTAGAGAGGCTAAAATAAAGCAGTATAAAAAGTAAGTTCTTTATTTTTAAACTCAGAAAATAAAAGGCACAAAGTGAAATATATGCATTCTACCCACTTAGGTTCCCCAAAGAGGCTGCAGCTTCCAGAATTCCAGTATTAACTGAATTTATAATGAGTGAGCCTAAGCCCCTATTTACTCTTCAGCTGAGTGGATAAGACTTGATTATGAAAGTTTTGAAGCTCCATGAGGTGTACACCAAGAAGGCTCAAGCCCAAAGAGAAAATTAGAAAAATGAGAATTCTTATCTCAGAAAGGGATGTTAGAGAGTTGTTTTATCCAGAGGTTTGTTTTTGTTTTTGTTTTTGTTTTTTTTGTTTGTTTTTTTTTTGACCCAGGAAGAGAAGGTCCTAGATGTTTAGATCTGGTTTTCTGTTCAAGGAAAGTAACTCACCAGACATAAATATTAATGATGATTAAGATTAGCCTTCTAAAGCATTATGGCCTTGTTCTAAGGTTGCCACGAAAGTTACCACTAAAGATGCCACGCTAGCATCTCTCAGCTGTCCCACAGGGCCCTCTGAGGGATGTAGTTCTGGAGCAATTAATTATAGGAGCCTATGGACTTTGGGAAAGCCCCACACCTGCCCTCTGATGATGTGACAAATGACAATAGGCAAGATGATCACAGAGAACCCTCCTACTGTTCTCAGAACCCCCAAATCGTGAGAGTTCCCTGTTCACCCTCACTGCTCTCCATGCCCTGCGTCTACACGTCTCTGGTTTCCCATTCAGTCTTTGGCCAATGTCTGTCCTGATGTGGCTTTCCTGATTTTCACTCTGTTGTTACTTTTCTTGCATCTTCTCAGAAGGGGAGATGACAAACACTTCTGCACCTACTGAAAGGCCCACGCTAATACTGACATTCGTGCAGTCTGGTCCATTACCCGGTCATCTAGAACTGTATCCGATGGCGCTTTATTTAATCTTCTACTAAAATCATCCATTTGAGAGTTGCCCTTCTATACGCGTAGTCTGCTAATGATAACGGGGATCTGTCCAGGGACGCACTAGAAATGGTCAAAGTCACCTTGTGCTTTTAGCTCAATACAGTGACCCGTGCCTTCCGTTGTGTGTATATGTCAACAGAAAGTGTAGGCTCTTAAAATCCTCGACACTTATTTATGAGGATTATTCTTCATTTCTTGGAGAAACTGAATATAAATAACAATATCTAGCATGAATGGGTCCCTAATGCCCAGCAGGATTTTAATGCTAAATCCAGGTCAGGTGGCTCTAAGTACAGATGGCCAAAAAACCTAATACTTGTCTCACTACTCCCTTACTTAGAAACAATACAAAATGTACTGTATTATATTTTCTGTCTGTGACTGGTTTTAGGTTACAGAGACAAAGTAAGGAATTTGTCCCTCAGAATTTTAGATACAGAACACATCACAGCGAAAGAAATTAGGTCATTTTGTCTCCAGCTGTAACTTTTGGGAATACCCGAACAGCTTACCCAGTGTACCATGGTGGTTAGAACAATGGGGAAAGCCAGTTGTCTGAATTTGAATCCCAGAACTGCCTGTTGTTGGCTTTGTGGTCTTAGGCAAGGTCTTTGCTGTGTTTTAGAAATCTTATTTGTTAAATGGAGGTAATACCACTATTCACCTCCTAGAGCCATTTTTGAGATTTAAATAAATTAATAGGTATTAAGTGCTTAAAATATTTCCTGGCACAGACTAAAAGCTCAATATGTATAATTTCCATGCAAGCTTTTACTTATTGTCAGAGTTCATAAGAGCCCAATTGCAAAAATCACGGATACAGCTGAATTAGAACACATTTGAGGCACAACCCCTTTAATCACAGCACATTTAGATACATCCTAAAAGATACATCCTAAAAGAAGAAATTACAGACCCTTTTACTAGATAAGCCCAGAGCGTTCTGAATGAGGGAAAACATAGAAAGTTGGAAGGTCACAATTACCGTAGAATAATGATCTTTACATTTTTAGGTGGATTAAAATATGCTAGATTTATACACTTGATTTTGCGTTCCATCGTATTTATACTTATATCTTGTAAAGTAAACATGTTGACTAGACAACCAGCCTTACCAATAATTATCTTTTCCCCATTTCAGTAGGAACCATCAGGGTGAGAATATTCTTAAAATGGAAGGTAATGAATCTTTTGGTTTGATTATGCCACATATTTTTCTTCTACCTTAAAAACAATTAAAACAAAAGAATGTTATAAAGCTTTAAAAATTGTATGGGATTATACTGTGAGGGAGGGGTGTGGTACATTGAAGATGGCCACATATCTTACTTTTCCATTTGAGATGTGCATCTTCTTGAATCTGATCTTGTCTTAGTGATTTGGTTGACCAATAGATTGGGGGTAGAAGTGATGTTCTAGAATTTCTAAGACTAGGTCAAACTGCTCTTAAAATGTTTGTTCTTGGGGCAGCCAGCCTCTATGTAAGAAGCCCCACTTAAGTGGAATCAGTGAAGCCACTTACTAGGCTGGACCAAGACCCCAAAGAAGTGACCCAGTTGAAAAGGCCCAGCCAACTTCAGCCACCCAAGCCACCTTAGCTGAGACCCCAGACCTTGTGCAGCAAAGATTAGCCATTCCACACTGTGCCTCACTCAAATCCCTGATCCACAAAATTGTGGGCATCATGAAATGCTTATAGTTTTACTCCAGTAAATTTTGGAATGGTTGTTATGCAGCAATGGATATCTGGAACAAGGGGAGACACTGTGATGTGATTGAGATCCCATGATTTCAGCCCAGAGTTTAAAGTTTAAGACCTGATGTTCTCTTTGTTCCTTGCTCTGTAATTCCTCCCTGAAAAAAACAAACAAAAAACCCCAACAAATTACAAAAACCTCACCTGCTATTGGTTTGCTGCCATTTAAATATCCCTGTTTCTCTCTGATTGATCTTCTGCCAATTGACCACCGATGTCTGCAGGACTTCCCTTTGTAAAACATTTAGATTTTGCTTGAAATAAAAGAATAAGGTTTGTATATGAAGTAATCAATACTATGCTTTGGTTTCACTATTTTGAAGACCTACTTTCTCTCACCCAGTAAATGTGGAAATAAAGGAGCTATTATTATGAACATGACGCTTAGGTTTTAAAATTTTAAGGACAGATTTATAGCTCAAGTACATGCCACATGCCAAGGGAGGAAGGGGGGCAGGGACACGGCCACACCAAGCTCACCAGAGAGCCTGCTAAGTATGTGCGAATAACACTTGAACACACGTGCCTAGAGGAGCAGGTCTGTTGTAACTTTTAACAATGACATTTTCTGTTTCCAATTAAATGGTGGTTCATTTAGGAGGTACCGTTCCCAAAGAACCAATCATTTTTGAACCTCTAAAGTCTCTGAACTGTATATTTTAACTTTGTCAACTCTCATCGCCTCCTGTAAAACATCACAAGATCCCAAGGTTAGAATTTATTTTACGAAGAAAGAACATTTTGTTTTGTTGTGTTTGCCTATGAGGAGAGAAAAAGTAAACACACATGGTCTTAAAGTGTTCAGCTGTTTAAAACTCTAACTTACGAGTAGTGAAGAAATGTATTCTCCTGTAACCACAGAGCTTTTTCTCATATGTAATTCTGTTTTTAGGTGTTTCCTCAGAAGACCCCTGTTTTCTCTCCTTCATCCTTCTCTTCCCTCCCTCTTTTGACTGATAGCTAACAATGGTCTTTTATTTGGATTATCCAACTAATTACTTTTTTTTACCCAAACCATATCATTTTGAGGGGTATTCCTCATTTGTTGCTTTGGGACTGGTGTTAAATATTTGCTTGAACACTCGCTTGAGATCCCTGGGAGATTGATAAGACTAAGGATTTTCCCAATCAGGACTGAGATGTCTTTCTGTGCCTTTTACCTTCTTCCCTAGATAAGGGAGCGAGAAAAGAATGATCTTCTACACTGAAAACTATGATGTGCTGGATTCACAAGTACTCATCACTCATTCATCATCCTATCCCTAAATCATTCATGATTTCATTGTACTCTGTCTGTACCATTCATTTGTCCATCCAATAATCTATATAATTATTATTTCTTAAGCAATTAGTAATCTAGGCAGTCCGGTAAAATAGACTAATGCACGGTCCTCTCCCTCAGGGAGCAAAGAGAAGAGTCATCAGGTTGCTTGGAATAAATATTGAGTCTTAATTAATTTACCAACTTTGCCTGTAGGTTTAAAAGCACTCTTTCGCCCACAAAATACCCAATTTATTAGTAAGGTTATTTTTCTCAGCAATTATTGAGTTTCCATAGTGATTTAAGTAAAATCTATATTACCTTTAGCTTTCCAGATCACCATTTTGGCAGAAAGAGATAAGACAGGTTCAAAAGACTGTGGAATAAGGTAACATTATCAACTATAACCTCCATGCAAAGCGTGTTCAAATTTCATATAAATGTGACCAGCTGTTAAGAATATTATGTGCTTCCTAAGATGAGTAAAACCTAAGACTCTCTATACATTGGCATGTGCTTTTAAAATGCATTTTCATGTTGCATTATGGAGAGATTTGCATAGTTTAATATAACCACAATGAGGGTATCAATTTAAGTATCCAGTGAACCCTTCAACCTGTGGAGATTTTCTTCTTACAAATGAAAAGCTGAAACTGTTACTCGCCTTGCTCCCAGAATAGAACCGAGGGGGACTCCGGATGGAACTGAAAAGGCATACAAATGCAAAATGGATAAAAAGAAATCCTTTCAATTTTGTTACAGACATAGCCTATAATCAACCCATGGATTTCATTGCTAGTGAAAGAAAATCACTGAAACAAATAACATTGCAGGGCTTCAGAAATATACATTTATATAAATGAGAATAACATTTTCCAGCTCTTCTAGTAGGTTCAAAAAGTCCTGTAAGGAAGACAACAACAAAGACATCCCCATGTTTCTGGGCATGTTGTCATCCTCTCCGGGCCTGGGAGAGTCCGCACCCCGGCTGTAGACCCACCACCCCAGTTGTAGACTCACAAGGACCCTTGGCTCCTATGTGTTGCCCCACAAGGGACAGCCTGATGGTTCTACTGGGAGAGAGAGTGTGAAACAAATTCCACCTGTGGCTTTCTGGTTTCTTTTTACTGAAAACAGGCCTGTTTTCCTTAACTCTCAGAGCTCTGTACCCAACTGTCCAATAGCAAAGTGAGAGGTAGTAGACATAGCAGGAGTGACTCCCTGGGCTAGGCTTTCTTTTTGTTCTTCTTCACCTTGAGTTTAACTGGGTGGCTGCTAACACGTGCTACAGCCACCCCTCTGATGCCCACGCACTTGTGTTCTGAGAACTGAGTATTGCCCTGCTTCCCTTGTGGCTCACTGGCCTCCGACGCAGGCCAGACAACCTGTGTACTTGGAGGAAGAGAATGGTACATCCAAGACGAAGTAGAGACATTAAATGTCACAACTGACAGACTCTTGAGAATCAGAGGATTTTAAAAATTTTAGACAGAATAATGCAGGGATGCTTTTCCAATTTTAGGGCCCTTTCTTGGAATGATGGTTGCATTCATTTTGCTACTAGGCCTTGGTGTCCACATAAAAGAGCAAGGGATTATTGAGTTATATGGGAACGTGAAAGAGTGATTTAATTCTCCTAGGAGATGTGGGACGAGGCAAGGCCACTCTTCTCTCCACCTCTGCTTTTTAAAATGATACATTTTCCTTTTATCTTACTTAATAATATTAATACCTGGGCACTGAGGAAAAATGTAAACAAAAAACATCCACCATTAACATTTTAGAATGTATTTATTCTTATTCTCTCTTTTGCTTTTTATCCATGCACACACAGTTTCTCTCCACCTTTCTCTGTACAATCTTTCCCTCTTTCATCTATCCATCCATCCATTTATGTATCTGTCTATCTCTGTACTAGACCACAAAACCTAAGCACACTTTTCCCCAAACTGCTCTGTTGTAAAAGCCTCCAAAAGGTTCCTTACAATTGTTCACAAACCAGTCTGTCAGCAGGTACCAGCATGATGCATCTACCATGTTTTCCTCTCTTACTTAGGTTCTGATCTGGTGTCTGGGCCTGAGAAGTTCATTTTAGGGTGTTTTAGTGTTATCGCTGCTGATGGTGGCCTTCATGGAAATGACGAGGCCATAGGTTTTCTTTTGGGATTTTGTTCTTCTGACAGCCCAGGCCAAAACCTGGATTGACATCACTGATTTTTTTTTCCTCCTTCTTTCATAATACAAACTCTAGGTAAATCCTGACCCCTCTAATATAATCTGGCATCACCTCTGGATTTAAGAGCACCTTAGTCTCCCTGCTTTTTATTCTGCACAAAACAGGGAGAATGATTTTTTTTTTTCTTTAAACCCGCATAAGATCATTTCACTTGCTTTCACGAGGCTTCCGCTCTGAGTCCCTCTGCTTCCTCTCGTGGTTTGTGCCCTTTAGCCCCAGTCTCTGCACAGTTCCCCCGGCTGCCAAGGTCTCCTTCACCTGTATTTTCCCCTCAGGCTGGCATGTTCTCCAGGTATCTGTAGGGCTCACTCTCTCTCTCTTCATTCAAATCTCTTAAAATTTCCCTGTGTTCTACCACTAAATCTGGCCCTTTACTACCATACTGTTCCTCTCCAATTTATTTTTTCATGATATTTTTCATTATGTATCACTATATAATATGTTAGAATCTACTATACAATGTTTTTACATATTATGGTATTTAATATAACATGGTATAGTTATATATAATATAATATGACTGTATATAATATATATTATAATTATATAATATATTTTATATAGCTATATTATATATTATATATATATTTTTTTTACCTGGTAATTGTTTCTTGTCCAAAAGCGGAAAATATGTTTTATTCACTTTTATATTCCCAGCAGCATAACCAGGGACTGTCATGAAGTCGTGGCTCAATAAATGCTTGTAAATTGAATGGGTTTGTAAACAAATGGAAGTCGTCAATCCCCAGGGTGCCAAGGCGAGGCTGGGATCTGTGTTTAAATGAGACAGTTGTCTCCTCAACTGTGTCACTTGGGGCCAAAATAGCAACTTTTTTACCCCAAGAATATCACAGAATCAGTCATCTTTGCTCATTAGCCAAACCAAAAGACAAAAATTCACTAGTAAGATACTGCCTTCATGCTTGCATATTCCCTTGTCACAAGGTGGAATTAAATTGGTTTATGCCTGAGTCCTCAACTTTTTTCCCCCAGACATTCTTTTCCTGACTTCTTTTTCCAGTCATCTCTCCCTACACACAAGCATGCGTATGAAACCTTCTCAGTCCTATGTGCAGAATAGAAACCCCATAGTATATACAATTACATTATTGGTCTACAAACTACTTATTACTCAATAATCTTGTTTTCTTAAAAATAGAATACCAGCTATTACTATGACATTACTTATTTTTCTACAATGCCTTTGTTATTAGCAGTATAGTATTTATCTTGTAATTCTATAGAATAATTTATGTATTCATCCCTCTTTTTGGTTATTACGCTATTTCTCATTTCTTGCTATTACAAACAGAATTACCATGAATATCCCCGCGGCTGATTGCTGACTCAAGGGGTTCGCACTTTGTTAAACTTACTCACCCTCCGGGATTATTAACAGCATTTGCACCCTTAGCAGCAGTGCCTGGGAAGACCCATATCTGGTCACCTTCATAACACTAAGTGTTTTCAGTCTTTTTAATCTTTGAAAATCAGACCCAAGTGATGTCTCGTTGTTTTAAAAAATTTATATTTTTAAAAAACTTGACAGGTTTTAACATTTCATATTTAGTAAACATTTATATTTTTGTTCATGAACCTAATTTATGTCCTTTGACCATTTTTCTCTATTAGTATTTGCATTTGCTTTTACATTTAAATGAACAAGTAACGTCTTCATTAGGAATATTAAACATTTACAAATAGGAAGTATTTTATTAAAGTTCCACATTGGTCCTTCCAATGACCAAGAGTGAGATGGCTTTGTAACTGTGGAGGAACCACAGATCTGAACTACAGTTTGGTACCGACAGTGGCTCATCTCTCATCTCTGAATTTTCTCTGATGTTCTCTAGGGCTAGAATCTTACATCTTCTCTTTTCTGTTTTGAAAAGCTTCCTCAAGAAAAATTTTTAAAGGGCACATGAGATTAATTTTCTCAGCCTTAAATATCTCCCAAGGTCTTTGTTTTCTCCTTTGAACTTGGTTGACAGTTTTTAGCTTTGACTTCCTTGTCATCTTACACCCAGTGTGGCTGTTGTAAAGGCCAGTTACATTCTGAGACTACATAAAATGACTGGCCAACATGACAGGACATGGGCTTATCCCCTTGCCTCAATCTGGGGGTACCTCTGAAGAGCCCTCTCAGCTTCTGAGCTCCTGGTGGAATGAGCTTTAAAGCCTCTGTTGCAGCTGCATCTCAGTTCAACTTTTTTTTCTCGCCCAGTCCTGCAACTGACATTCCCTCACAGGTGTTGTGGTTGTTGTTTTTGTTAGAACACTCCCCAGTAAAATTCCTGCATGCAGATCTGTGTCTGAGCCCATTTCTTAGGGCACCTGATCCAAGACAGTTGTTCCCTAGAGTGCACTGAGGAATAAATCCAGATGTTAAATTGGGATGTTGGAACTAGGTCATCGATGAACGGTTGTTAATGAGGGCACCATCACTGGTGCTGGGTGGAGTACAGATAGCCTCTGGAATGCCTTTGTAGTGCAGTGGTTAGAACTCTCACCAGTGGTGGACTGGCATGGAAAATCAGGAAAGAAGTTCATTGGCAGTGCAGTATTGTAGGGGCCTGAGAACTTCAGGGTATGTAGTAATTATATGGAATATGGAATCCTGTAACTCTTAAGGAGTATAAGCTATACTTTGGAGAAAGAAATACGAGGAGTGATTTATCACCAACTTAATGTAAACAGTAAAAGTCAGAAAGGCTCCTTCAAAGTGGGCAAAAGGATACTGTTTCTTGCAGCCAGAGGATAGAAAAAGCTGAAGATAATGCCTAGGACTTAATTAAAAAGGTAACAGAGCTTCTTAGAAGATTGAGTTCTCAATCTGGCAAGTTTGCTGTGCTCTGACTCTGGTTGGGAAGGAAAGGGGTTCTGAGCCTTGGGATTGGATATCTGAATCAAATCCTTTGGCAATATTGAACCACATATCCCCCGAATGGGTATTCTGGATCTGTAGAAGTGTCCCACTCCACACTTCTTTAAATAAAGTGCCAAAAACCTTGTCTAATAAAGCAAGATGGACCCTCTCCCCACCCAGGATTTACCCTTACCTCCTCTCTTGGCCACAAGACCAATAGTTAGGATGAAAATGCAGCATTTATTGGGGAAAGTTCTGGGTTTTCCAACAGATAAAAGGAATTTTTACATGGAAAGATCTGAAAGACGTAGTCAAAGTTGTATTGGTGGGATCCAGGTAAGTATGTTTTGCCTGGATGTGAGAATGCTGGATCAAGGAGAAGAATGTAAATTTGGACAATTGAGAGTTTACTGAGTTGGGAACGCTTTCCTGTGATAAAGGATTTCCCACCCTTCAAGGACCCTGTGAGGCAGTGTTTCTATGTTACTGGTCACTTGGGGAAAGAAGTAGTCTGCCCTAAGTAAACTAGAAATGACAGAATTGCTGTGGTAGTTGGTGGAAGATGGTATCAAAAGCCTTAAGGAAGTGGCTAGCGTGGATATATTATGTAAGACCGGAAACCCCTTGCTGACTAAATTCTGTGTGAGAGCCCACTCAAATAGACTAGCCAATAGTACACATTTACAGACTTGCCCAGGGATGATGTTAACTCTTCTGTCCTCTCTTATAGCCCAATGATCTCATGTTAAACGGTTCAGATGAGCAAGTTGTGGCGAGTATGTTCATGTCATTCGTGATACATATGTGCCCCAGAGAGTGAGAGAAAAGCCTATTAAGGTTCAAGGACCTATCACATTAGTGAACTTTATAGAAGTTGAGTGATCTGGGACATGCTAGAACATTCCCTCCAAACTAAAGTATGTATTATTAGATTTCCCAGATCCCACCACGAAGAAGGAAAAACAACTCTTCGTAAACGTCTTTGAGATATGGAGGCAGTTTATTCTACACTTTGGTAGAATATTCATCTACCAAATGACATGGAAAGCTGCCACCTCTGGGTGTGGCTTACATCAGGAAAGGACTCTACAGTGGGTCCAGACTCTGGTGTCATTAACCCTACTATCTGGCCCATATGACCCAGAAATAATCACTTACAGCCAAGTAATTTTTTTTCAAAATTTGTTTTTAGTCATCTTTGTCCCATATTGAGACAGAATAGTCAAATATAACCAGATAAGATATAAAGAATGGTAATTTTTAATAATATAGTGAAATTCTGGAAAAAAAAAAAGGGACCATCACCAAGGTATTTTATATCCAACTTGGGCATTTATTACCAACTAGCTCAATCTGGTCTGGTGTACACCTTATATTCTTATAGGAAACCTAATTCCTCATGGCAGAGTATTGTTTTATTAGTAGCAATTTTTTGCTTATAGTGATATGTTCTATAATGTTGCAGCAGTTACATGAAATAAACTTAATGGGGTATCATCATTAATTTTTAGGAAGATGTCAACATAGTAAATATCTCCAGAGGCAAAGGGTTATGCAGCTCAACTATAAAGAAATGAATTGTTTCTCACATGGTTTACATTTTCTTGTTTTATAAAAGCAGTCATAAGCCATAAATCGTAAGTACTGACTACCAAGAAGTCAGTACCTGGCTGAAAATATCTGGCTTGTAAGGTCTAATCTAATTTCACTATCTGATTAAATCAGTGATTATTTCTTGATTTTCTTCACAATGAAAATGAATACCTGTCACATGGGAAATGATGCCCACAAGTTGTGCGATATTGCAGACTGAGGGCATGAATGCAAGAGAAACTTGGTTGGTCATTAAAATGGGAGTGGGGTTAAAACCAATTGCTATTTGTAATTGTTACACTAGTTCTTTATGCTTTCTTTTTATGCAAGACAATGTGGCTATTTCAAGAAGATAATAAGTTGATACTAAAATAATAAGTTGGGGTGAAATAAAAATGATTTCTTCTTTATAAGGAATCCAACTCTCTTATTACCTCTAAAAGCTAACGTATCTTTCCCTTTGCCTCTCTTACTTCACACCCACTACTGGGAGATTCTGAAAAAAGACTGAGGTGTACTTGCAAATCAATAGCTATGCCACCTGGAAAATGGGCACCTATATAGAGATCCGTATGGATAAAACTTTGTTTAAGAAACAGTTTTTTTCTCTCTGCCACCTGTATGCTGTATTTCCTGTCTAAGGGTGGTATGATGCTTTGTGCCAATCCTGGACTTTGTTGACCACATGTAATTTTCTGATTCCATTTGTCCTTATCTAGACTCTGCTCCAGCCTAGCCAGACTATAGGCTGCTGTGGCTTGGTCTTAATTCCCACCTCCATGGCATCTCGACTGCCCCTTCTCTTATACACATTCATCACTTCCTTCAAGCACTAACTCCCAAATTCTCTCCTTCCTAGAACAAGGCCTGCTTTTACTTTACCTTTTTGAGCTCCCACACTTTTTCAGTTTTCCTTTTCTTCTTGCTCATATTTATTCCACAGAACTTAAAGCTTCGTATTTTATCTATCCCAGTTAAGTTCAAGGAGTGTTGTGTTATGTTTTCTTTTGTCCAACAAAAGAACTCATTTATTCACGTTGTCCTTACTTGATGCAGACTGTTTACTGTGAATTTACTTCTTGAGATAATTCTTGTCTCTTCAGTATTGATTTTTTTCCCCTTTACTTTGAGGTGAGATGGAGTGAAGGCAAAATAATTGCAGATTTCAACTTTTTGAATATTCATTAACCGAGGGGGCTGCAAAAGGATCATGCTGGTTTCCGCTACTCTGGCTCTATTTTCTCATCTACTATTATGTTGCCCCAACCTCCTCCAGTCTCCCTTGCACTGCCGACTGGTATCAGTACACAAGGTTCAAATGCTCTATCAAAATAACAAGCAACCAAGAAGCGTAGTTGGTTTTGTGGATAGTTTTGCTATCATGTTTCTTTAACTTGAAGTAGTTGTTGAGTTTTGGGCCGAAGATGAGCCAAATATAAAAGAAAAGCAATACTCTAGCAGGAGTTATGTGGGGAGGTGTCAGTGTTCATTGGGGCTCATTCCAATCCCATCACTTGATGTTCAGTCTCTTAGGAAAATGGAGACAATGCTCTGGTGAGCATAGTGTTCAAAATGGCTACAGCTGTGTGGGGAATGCAGTTCTGGAACTTTAAAGGTACAGTGCCTGGGACCGAGGATGTGCTCAAATACATTTGTGGAATAAACAGTTGAATGAAAAGGAATTAATAAATGGTAGTTGTAGGTTTCTGTTTCTCAGAGGGCCAACCAGGGCAGAGAAACCACGGGTAGGATCTCTGTAATAAGGCAAGCTTAAGGCTGACAACCATCACTCATAACATTAGCAGGGACATGACTGTTGGAAATTGGCTTAGGAAGCTCAAAGCACACTGAACAAAATTAAAAATAAATGTGCAAGTAGGATTATTTTTCTGTCACATTGTAAATTTATGTGCAATATATAAATATGAGCATCTGCCCTCCTTTGAGGGAAAAACTATTAACCAGTAAATTCCTAGTATGAGACTCAGTTTTATTCTCCTGTCCTTTACTGCCTTCTCTTCCACATTCCAGAAGTTTCACGTGAAGGATTATTGATATACAGGTGACAGGCTTTAAATCAAAGCACACAGCTAAATGAGGCTTTATTTGAAATCTTTCCTTTAGCATAAAGGTAAACAGTGGTTTGTTCTGCATTCAGCTGATACAGAAGTAGAAACAAATGTTTGAGGTTGCAAAATGGAGCATGGTTTGCTCACTTATAACTAATGTTTCCAGACATGACTTACTTCTTGAGCCCTTATGAGTAAAGTTCTATCAGATGCTATAGATTAATTTGGAAAAGAACACGTGTGAGTACCTGCCCTCAAAGAGAATGCCATCTAATTTGGGAAAGATAGAACACGTCTATGTGATAAAGACGAAATATGTATGTGGGATCAAAATTGGAATAAGAGCCAGTAAATAAATTCCACATAAGTGATGCATATAATGGAAAAGCACAACTTCCACTGAGTTGTGATAAGGATGACATTTTGTAGGCGACTCAGAGAAGGCTTGTGTCTTCACAGTAAAAATAGCTCCCTGAAAACAAGTACTGTAAGTCAGCCTCCTTTAAACACCATTTTGGCAGGTGAATGATAACTGTGTCAGCTGTGAATTTTCTGAGCAAAAAGAGGGGTTATATGTGAGGCATATAGGGGCAATAATGGGATGGCAAAAATAATCGCTACATGGACAAGTCTTGGGGTCCACACTTGGCCAGAAGCACAGATGTCAGTGCAGCTCCTGTGCTGAGCAAGTGAAACTCAGGGGGTGTAATCCTAAAACAACTTTGTATTAATATCCTCTCTCCATTTAAATTTATCTCTGGGGCTTTTTCTTTCTCTGGGGCCCCACAGCAGTTCTCTTTATTCTTAAATCATAAAACATCTTAGAGACAAGTTCAGTCACAGAACCCGGGCTCAGTTCAGCAGTAAGCACGATTCATACCATCAAAAACAGGTAATACTCAAAACCTGGAGATTTGTTTAAAATTTAGACCCCTCCCCCCGCCACAGGTGGGGAGATTACCGCAAGGACAAGGGACTTGGCATCTTCTCTCTGACCCCATCTCAGCTTGTATGTTCCTTCCACCAGCCTGCTCAGCGCAGCTGTTTCTGAGCACTTGGGGTTGGTGCCTGGAGAAGGAGGAGATCAAAAGTGACACAGAAGGTGCTGCTGCACTGGCACAGTCACGACCTGATGCTGGTGCTTCTGGGAGTTGTGGGTGTTCAAGCTGGCAGTCTCTCCCTGTGCCCTCCCCCATCCCTATTCCTATCCCTACCTCTGTCCTGAGCATTTCATGGCTTCCTTGGAGAATTCCCCTATTTCTGAGGATTTTCCCCTGGGAGTTCCTTTGGAAAGGTCAGATACATTTCTGTTCTGGTTTGATGACTGACTCCTTCCTCTGCTCTTAGGAATCCAGTCTTACCTCTAGTTTCTCTAGTTTCTCTCTCTGGGTAGTCCTCTTGGACAGATCTTAAAGGAACCATGTGGGCCCCTTCTTGTAGAAGGCTTACATGGTCCATGGAGTCACTCACATACTTGTGTGTGTGAAGTTGTTACCAACTAGATGTTGAATGCCTGCTTTGAACAATTTTCACTGGATAATTTTTTATCAGATTTTTTTCGAAGTTCACCACTTTTTATTATTTATTTATTTGTTTGTTTATTTATTTATTTAAGGTTTTTTGGGGGGGTGGTAATTAAATCAAATTTTCTATTTAGTCCTTTTTGTGGAAGGATCGTCTTTGAGTCATGGCTGAAATGCATCATCTTAACATCTCTTTTTTATTAGTATATTGGTTAAGAAAATAAGCTAAATATATATATATATATATATATAATTATATTATATTATATATACATATATATAAAACAGAATCACTATGCTGTACACCAGAAACTAACACAGCATTGCAAATCAACTATACTTCAATAAAAAAATCACATTACTCAACAATAATGAAAGAATTGTTACCACAGTAACAAAAAAAAAGAAGCTATATAACTTTGATCAACTCAGTTAACTCTTCTAAGCTCTAGTTTTCTAGACTTTTTTTTTGAAGGTTAAATGATAATCCTATGTATAGCCCTTAGCACATGGCCTGATATGTAGGAAGTGACCAATATGTGGGAGCTATTATTATTTAGTATTTGTAGACTCATTGGGCTTGAGAACAAGAAAAAAATGCATATTTATTTGCACTCTCTGAAGATGTGTCGATCTTGTAATTATCACTGTACCTTGAGATTTCAAAATAATAAATAAGTCTAGTGACTTGAGTATTTGCTGAAATATTTATTCTCTCCTGTACAAGGTTTGGATGTCTTCAATATTTTATTCACTCTGAGTGTGCAATTCCCCTTTTTTCTTTTCTAACTGGTCACTTTACTTGAAGGAAATAAGAAAAGGGGTTTATTAACATGCTCTGATGTATATGTCCTTTCCTAACATTGCTTTTTACAGGAAAAATGTTTTTTGGTGATAGAACAGAGTGGTGTGAATAGGACAACAGTAAATCTGTCCTAAAGCCACTTTCCAGTTGTAAATCATCATTATGGAGGATTGGCTTTCTGCTCATGGTGACACTTTACCCAGTGAAGTGACCGGAAGGATTGGACGTGATTTCTACAGTAGCAGCCTCTTTGGCATGATTCATGCCTGCCCTCATCTCAGCCTGAGCGAGTGGAAGCTTAGTTTCTGGTACTGAGGATCAAGATGGCAGCCCCACCACAGTGAAATCTCCAGTCATTCTTGCACCTCCCACATTGTCAGCTTCCGGTAGATACTAATTTTTTTTTTTAAGCTGTTATTTGATTTTGTCAATGCCTGCTTTAAATTGAATCTGTTTTTCATTCCTAACTTGTAGGTATGAGAGCCATAATCTAACAAAACAATAGGTTACTTCTTTAAATTACTAGGAATTCACAAAGATACCTTATGTAATTATGTGCTTCATCCAATTATTTTTTTACAGTGAGATGAATTATTTTAAAATAAAATTAGTATAAAACATCAGTTGGATATTAATACATTTTTATTTTGTTTTAAATCTTTGTTATAAAATAAAACACAGATCCAGAAAACCACACTAAACAAAAGTGTAGTTTAATGGTTTATTTCAAGTAAAAACCTTATAACTACCACCCAGGTCAAGAAAGAGAATTTTTTCAGCTATGTTTTCTTATAAATGTTGCCAGTGGGTTTTTCTGGTTTTACTATCTAGTTCCTCTGCTCATTCTGATATGGGGATTTGAAGAATTTCAGAAGCTTTGCCATTACTACATTCTTCATGATTTTCTTTTTAAATATAAGATTTACTAGAATTTTTTCTAATACGCAGATATAAAACACACACACAGTTAAAAATAACTACTAGAATGTATAGATTGTGGCATGCCATTGCATCTGTGTGTGTGTTTTATATCTGAGTATTAGAAAAAATTCTAGTAGTTATTTTTAAAATAAAATTAATGTAATAAAAATACAGAGCACAGAATATATTTTTACTTTTGATCTCAGTAAAATTTCAAAATTCAGCAAGGTACAATTCTCTTCCTAATGCTGTCACAGTGAATTCATAGCCGGAGAAATGTTTTTGTTCAGGCTGAAAAACCTAAACAGAAAGGTAACATAAGTACCTTTAACTGACTTTTCCACTTTTTGCATTAGATATATAGACAGTATGTCTTGGTGTCACTTTTTGAGTAACAGCATATATTTGTAAAAATAGATAAACACTGGGTTACATGAGTACCTTAGACATTTGTAATTGAGAGGACAGATAATAAACATTGCCTTATGTATGTTTTCCTTTGAATTTTGAGCCTTGTATATTTGTAAAGTAGAAGCGGCTCCCATTTGACATTCTGCAGTTTTTCAGAAAAGCCATCATCAGTGCCTATTAGTTACAGTAGGCCTGTGATGAATGCATATCCGAGACAATTGCCTTATCTTCAGAAAGTATAGCAGTTGTAAATGGGTTCTGAGGATCCCACCTAGTGAATATTGTCTTGTAGCCGTACCTGTAATAAAGAAAAAGGAATTCAATTTTTGATACCCCTTTTTATCCTAAAATATCCCCAAGTGTGTAACATAATGTCGTAAATCAAAAAGCTTCCCTTGCCATGCTCACATAATGTTGCCCAGTTTTATGTGATTTTCCCCAATCTAAGTAAGAGGCTCCTTTTTCAAAGACACATTCCGCTCACTACTGTGTTACCTATAATGCGTTGTCACCCTGTGACAAATTACAGCCAGCATAAACTTATGCTAACACGCTTATGCTAAATTGTTCTGCTTTGATAACAACAGTTGGTAATCAGAATAGCTTCTGCCCCATCCAAAGAAAAAGTGAGATCTCTACTTGGGAGTTTGAGCCATCAGTAAATAAGAGTAACCAGGTTTTCATTCAATGTTTGATGTAAAGTTGAACTGAGTGAAACTTAAGGAACCAGAACGTTTAAACGACCTGTTGCCGCTGCCTGCCCAAGAGTCCCATAGTCTCAGCAGTGAAATTATAATCTTACCCCACATCCTTTTTCAACAAGGTGATTTTGATACCCGGCCAATTTCAGAGGGCAAATTGAAGGTTGACTTGTTTCCTTCTTTCAAGGGCTGATTTCCAAGCTTCAGATGTGTCTCAAGGCTTAGTTTATTGTAGATGGAACCGTTTCCTCAAATGTGGGAATTGAGGAATACAAAGGGAAACTGATCAGCTCTGGAGTCACAAAGGCCTTAGTTCAACCCTGGTTCAGAGCCTCCTTGTCGGAACTGGAACAAGTTACTCTCTTCCCTGGTTCTGTTTCTTCATGGGTAAAATAGGCCTAAGAATTTCTTATTTACAGTGTATTACCTAGATTTAGAGTTTGCCCTATTACATATTGTAGATACTTAAAAATACACCCATTATACCCATTTCTTTGTCAAATGCAAAAGAATATATCTTCCAAAGTAAATGTAGGAAATAGGTGTGATTTGAAAATCCCCCTAGATGACTGTATATAATCCCAATGCTCCTGAAGACTCGATATCTTAGGCTTTTCATCAGGAAAAGCAAGGCTTGTACAGGTACTCACGACCAAGCAACTAAACAAATCCATCTCTTGGATACCAGTCACCAAAACATTAAATTGAAATTAACTGTTATTAATCACTGGTACCTTGTTTGTTTGAATTAATTAAAAATTTGTTTACTACTTATATCCATTATTTTTATAAAATACCTGACTATGATTCATTTAAATGCCACCCAATGCTTATAAAAGGAAGCTGCATGAGTCTTTTTTCTCAGACGAGTATTTAGAAGTGAAGTACTTACTTCTTATGTAAAGAACGGACTTATTGTTTTCACTATAAGGAAACCCTTAGCATTGGAAGATGTAAATTTACAGAAAGTGGGATTTCTAAAAGCAAAGAGTCACTGGATGGGACAGACTGCATATTGACATTATGCTAATTAGAGACTTGAATCACTGACACCTGCGTTGCTTAGTGCGACACAATGCAGCGTCAAGGTCTCTGTCCTTTTGTTGATTTAAAATGTTATCCTTGAAATATCAATGTTATAAATATTAATAAAAATACTAAGAGCTTGGCAAGTGGATTCTAAGAAGACTAATGACTTCCAGTTAAATATCAAGTCATATTCTAACGGACTTTTTACTGGGCAGCAAAGATGGAACAAAGCTCTAAGCCCTTCGTAAAGGTCTTACCAACCATTTACTTGAGACAGAAATTCCATCAACTAGTTGTTTGACCTAAATTGATTGTTTCTGGGTGAATTAATCAGCCTTTGATTATCATCCCTCAATACCAAAAACTAGTCTGGCTGATTTTTTTTTTGACTCCTTAATTGGTTTTCTGTCCAGTTGGGGCACATGTACACAAATAAATAAACTTACACAACTATTTGTGTGAGCCAATATCAAGTCAGTTCACTCCCAGGTGGTCTGATGTATGTCAATATAGATGCATCTCAGAAACACAGCATTGAATGATTAAAGTAAGGTACATAAGGATATGTAGAGTCAAATATCATTTTACTGTCTGTTTGTCAAAACTATACTATATGTTGTTAATGGATGCAGTTTATGTCAATTAAAATTGGAAGGTGAATAGAAAGGGTGCGTATTAAGTGTGCAAGACTTGTGCCTAAGAAATGGTTGAAAGAGTGGGATGGACAACAAGAGGGCAAAACACAAGAGGCCGTGTTGTGATCAATAATGACAATATGCCAGAAAGTGTATAGCGTGTGTGATCAGAGTAATCCTATATTAGAATGTAAAAGCTAAAGTGTTTGTAGTTTATCTTTGTATTAGAGTATGTATAGAAACTGACTTGAACTTCTTTAGCGTTTAGAATGACTTGGGGTGTCATTCTATTTCCCCTATGCCAAGTTGAATGTTGAAATGGTAGGTAGGCCTCTTGAAGAATGTATCGCCCTTCCAGTTGTTCCTCCAAAGTCCTTTTTACGTGAACTGACTGCCAGGCCAAGTTATACTGCACACTCTAGCTAATCTGAGTGTCTATGCCAGTGAAGAATGTTTTCTTACTTCATTAAAATGTGTGCTGTAAATACTTTCCACCACTGATAGGTTTTGGATAAAATTCCATAGTTAGGACATTATCCATTTAGCTTCATTATTAAAAAAAATAGTTAATGGAACTTATTTTACCAGGAAAACAGAAGATAATACAGAGAATATTGTGTCTCTCATATTTTAGGACTATATAAGGGAATTAAATACATATAGTACTCCAGAAGGACTGCAGAGAGTTAGTGTCATTAGAAACTCCATAAATGAATACAAATCCATTTAAGATTATTCACGTCCTAATTTGCTGCAAAATTAGGATATTTCAGCAGTGCAACTTGAATGTCAACCTGACTTTGTCCATATTTACGTTCTGAACCATACAGTGTTTCAGTGATTACATTAAACTATTTGTATATGATACATATTTTACTCTGTAGCTGTTTGTATGAAATAAGTAACTTTTAAGGGCTATTTTTCCCCTTTAAGCTGGCTGTTTTTAATACAGTACAAAAATGTAAGTCTATAGTCTATTCATGCAGATCATTTTTCCCATATGATCAATCAAACCAAGGAAGAGAAAATTCTCTATAGTCAACAAAATATACAGTTCATGTCTCTGTTTCTTGTCAAGTACCTCAGATCTGCATTTGAGGATGGCCTAAAACCCCACTAACAGACTTTAAGAAAGAAAAAAATAACAGCATGAGTAAAAAATTGTAAATAATTACCCATTTCTATAGCAAAGTTCAAACTTCTCTCTTGAAACAGTGAAACAACTCAAGTATCAACATTAAGGACTGTCCTTGTTTAGAGATAATTAATGGCTTTGTACGTTTCTCACTGTTTATTATGCACAGTCAAATAGGAAAGGAAAATGTTAAAAGCACAAAGGCCAAAGCTGAAATGTGTACAGCAGATTTATATGTGTTCAGTTTTTGTTTTGAGAAAGCGCTCACTTTAATTTCACACATTATTTCTATTATGCAGAACAAAGGAAAAAAACATTTGTTACTCATTCAGAAGCTGTGAGCATTTCCTAAGGAGAAGCTTTAAGTTGTGTCCAATCTATGGAAGCATCTTCTACTTTATATACTCAAATGACTCAGTTCGTTTTACATTTCAAACTTTAAGGTGGGTAGGTAATTAAGGAATGTTTGTCACTAATGACCCGATAGCCACAAAACCCCGCAATACATAGTTGTGCTCAAATGTTCTAAAATGTATTAATGTAAACAGAATGCTAGGAAATGGTGTACAATATAGGGAAAAGATTAACATTATCGTTGCTTCAGTGGTTGATGATAGCAATTGACTAGTGAAATCGTTTGCACAAAACTGCGTTCCCGAATGCAATTTCAGTAATCTGGAACTGTATGTTCTGAGAAATATGGGAGAATGTAGGAAATTGTTGCACAAACTGCTTTGACTAAACTAGACATCGTGATGAAGTACAGTCTTCTCAAGCAAACAGTTATTATGTTAAGAACGGTGCAGCAATCACACAATTTAAGTCTTTTTCCTTGCCAGCTCTAATTTTCCTTCCCTGCCCTTCCCTGGGATGATGCCTTCCCGCCTCCACGTCTTACAAGGATGGGTAAGGGGCCGGTACATATAGGAATAAAAATCTATATAGAAAATATTACTTCTTAGAGAGCAGCTAAATGTTAGTTAGGCCTAATTTCTTTACCTTGTCAAAAGACTATTAATGAACACTGCATCCAGGTGAGACTTCTCCGTTGACTAAAAATATCTCTGTGACAGAAACCATACTGTGGAGCAGATATCAGCCCATGAATCACCTTTTGAAACAAGCCAGGAGGGAAAATTATCACAGAACCCACCTGATAATTCCTAAATAACCCTCAGGACGCTGTGCATCAGGCTAAACATACTTCACCAAACACCTACCCTGGGTCCTCTCCTCAAGCTCTCACTTCTCCCAGTCTTTCAGCTCTACGCTGAATGGATCTCAAAATTTGCTCACTCTAATGCAGTCAAGGGTTAACTGCAAAAAAATATGTGTATATTTTAAAATATCATCAGATATCTTATGAATCCCAAAACAGTAGTTTTATTTCACCTCAGTAGCCACCGATTTTCCTTAAAATAGTTTGGAGTTCCTAGGACTTATCATACATTCTTTTAATTATCTTTAGTGGTGGTACGATTTTATTCTCGAGAACAGAATTTATTTTGCGGTGAAGCCTTATAGATTAGATAGACGTTGAAGCGTTGTGGTATCCTTCTGATTTAAGTGGGAAAAAAAAAAAGAATAGTTATGAGTTTATCTTGCAGCTTAGAAACTAGTCCTAAAGGTAGTTCCCAAAGAGGTTTACAAAACATTTTGAGTAATAGAAACATTTTGGAACAAATCTGTGGCCTGAAAATGTGTCTACTCTGAAAACCAAGATGGTGTTCTTGTCTTTAGAACCCTTGCCTGGTGCTTTCAAGTCTCTCTATTAGAAAATTTCCATAACCTAGGGGTTGAGTTTATCACCTGAAAGATAATATGGATTCTCTACCTGTTAAACAGGAATATCCAGATGATATCCCTGGCATTTGAGAAACTGTTGAAGCATGTCACATCGATTGCTACTGGGAAAGAATGAATGCACTCAGCAATTCATTATTTTAAAAATCTTACTAATTTTTAGCATAAAGTCAGATACCTTGAGTACAAATTTCAATTCTGTTATTTCTTAACCATGTGACTTTTGGGCACTTAACTATGATGTTGTTGACCTTATTTTCTTTACCTATAAAATGGGAAAAATAATTACACCTGTTTTGTAAGACCGTGATGAGAAACAAATGAACTAATTCATATAAAGTATTCAATCCTGGCACATAAAATGCATTTAATAAATATTCAATAGGCTTGTTGACTTTATGGTGATATTTTGTTATGGTGATATATAAGTGTTATGATTTAAAGTATTATTCTTCCTGCTTGGCTTTTCATCTTAATAAGATAATAACATTTTTAACTAAAATAAGCAAATAATTAGGTAAAATTCAGACTCAGTAAAGACTCAGTGAAAGACTGAGAAATATTAAAGCAAAGTATTTGAAGCAAAAATATCCATTTCAACCAAGCTTTTTATTTATTTTATTTAATGCTCACCTCTAGTGAAATTATTTGCCATCATTTACTGCTTTGGTTATTGCTCATCTGAAAACCTCTCACATAACTGAGGGTCACGCTTCCAAATCAATATGAAGGAGCACAGTTTTTAAAGTGTATTTTTAAGCATATTTTTTCACACTTTTTTCAGGCCTATAAATAAAGCCTATCATGTATGCAACTGAAAAATAATTTTTAAAACGTATTGCTCTATAACAAATATTTTATTCATAGATTGATTTCAATTAGAAGAATTCAAACTATACCAATCTAAATTTTTTATTTAAAAGATAAATTATGTATTTATTGGATGTGATGAGTATTAAACATTTAAAATTTGTCACGTAGATCTCATAACGCAATTGATAAGAAAAGAAATGGCAAGAAAAACATCTAATCTTACAAGCTAGAAAGGGAAGTTTGTAACCAGTTAGACTTGTAGGTGTGCTATTACCTAAGCTTCTTGGTGCACCCGGGCTTTTCAAATGAAAATATGACCCAGATAATTCCTGAAGGAATGTAAAAGGACTGCGTGTTTTTAAAGGGTGTGTTCTCTGATTAAGTATAGGGATTTTTTTTTTGTTCCTTTCTGAATAGACATGACTAGTTTAAAGGATGGGAAGAGATGTTTGATATTTAAAATAAAAAGATTGTGTGAGGGGATTTTTTTGAAAATTAATAGCAAAATAGATTTTCCAGATCATCACTTGACTTGGTGATATCTGTGAATGATTACAAACACAAAGACAGAAATATGTTGTTTTAGCTTGGGTTTCCCAGAAAGTGGAGACTGAAGCAGAGAATTTGTGTGCTGCTACTTTATTGGAGAGTGTAATCCTAGGGAGCAGGAGTGAGGGACGAGGCAGTGAAACAGGAAAGGAGGGAAGACAAAATGATGATGCCTTATCTAGTTGACCACTCCCAAGTGCGACAGATCGCTTAATCCCACAGCAAAGTTCTCCAAGGAGCCGCAGATGCTGTCTCAGGACAATCCATCAGGGGAGAAAAGGGGGAATCATTTGTCAAATGGCTTCCTTCTCTTATGGGTTCAAGATTCACCCCAAGAGTGTAACACCTTGCATGCTTGGTTCCCAGGACAGAGAATGAAAGGCTTATGGTAATGGTGTAATGATCTGAGGTAAAGCACTCTCAGAATGTGCATGCATGACATGGCTGGGCCAAAAGACAGGTGAGGCCTTTTATTTCTGAATTATAATGAATTCAGAGGAAAAGGCATCAACCATATTTTTGCAAGCCAGGGATAACTACTTGGTAACTTTTTAATGTATTTTCTCTCCATCGCTTTTTCTTATGCCCAGTTTGAATTCACTTTATATAAATGTGATCTCTTCCAGCTAGTTTAGAGTTTGGCATTAAATATTAGAAGCTCAATGGTAAAGAAGTAAGTTTCAGGTCAGGCATATGAGGACTAGACAGGAAACTCATCTATGCCACTAAAGAACCGGGCTCCTTCTGTCCCTGCTCCACATTCCTTACGGATGGCTGTTCCCCCTTGATGACTTTTTAGTCGAAAAAAGACAAAATGGAAAAGACAAGCCATGCATAATTCTGTGCATGTGTTTTTTTGACAAAGCTAAGCTTTGGGTACA
Organism: Camelus dromedarius; assembly: GCF_036321535.1. NCBI lineage: Eukaryota > Metazoa > Chordata > Mammalia > Artiodactyla > Camelidae > Camelus > Camelus dromedarius. The sequence goes on from NC_087450.1 coordinate 22,559,280, forward strand.
GAGTAAGTATGCCCACCATTGTAAGTTATACTTAACTTTGTACTAAACATCTTAGTGCAATAAGACAAAAGAGAAATAAAAGTTACAAAGAAAGACATAAAACTGTGAGTTCGGTTAACATGACTGTGTACATATAAAATCCTAAGACTATACAAACTATTGCAGTTAATAAGTTAATTTAGTAAAGTTTTCTAGAATCAAGGTTAATATACAGAAATCTATGATAATTTTTTTAGACTAACCAAACATTACATTAGATAATGAAATTTTAAAAAATACCATTTACAACAGCATCAGAAAGTATTTAACTGTTACAAATAAACCTAATGTAAGGTATGCAGATCCTTTACACTGAAAACCTCAAAACATTGCTGAGAGAAATTAAAGACTTAATAAATAGCTATACCATGTTCTAGAGTTAGAAGACTCAATATTGTAATTTTCCTGGTCGAGAGTTTACTCTCTCATTTTCTTTCCTGTACTTCTTATCTTTTTTTTTTTTTACTTCCTCCTTGTTTTTGTAAGTAAGCAATATTTCATCAGAACCTCATGAAAACTGTCTCATGCAGCATTTTCCTTCATGAAAGTATATTTATGGATCTTTGATCCCATCAGTAAATTTATAGCATGTCGATGCAGTTTTGAAAAATGATAGTGTGTCTCCCAGGCCAGCATACAAAATCCTGTTTAATTCATAATATAATTTATACATTTTATTTTACAATAAAATTTGGGGAAAGAGATTTGTTCTAATTCTTCTAATAAAACAAAAGATCAAAATATAATGAGGACTTTTATTAAAACTTTTTGAGCTGGAGGAAATTAGACTTAATGAAATGAGGATGAGAAAAAGCTACAAATGACTGAGTGCTCCTTGTGTGCCAGGCACCTTGTGAGTATTGTACAGAGAATTCTAAGCCTTACCTGTAAGGTACACATTATTCCCATTTTGCAGGTAAGGAATGCTGAAGCTCAACAAGTTTAAGTTATCTAGAGTCAAATAGCTGGGAAAAAAAATCCAAACATGACTCTTCACTTGAGTGTGACCAGTCCTACAACCCATATTGTCTCCTCTGTGCCTTGCTGTGAGGGGTCAGAGGAAATTTTAGTTCACTTTCAAGGACTTCATGCCCCATATCTTTCCAGATTTCCTAAAAGGAAAGAACTCTTGAGATAGCTTTTTTCCCCCCAAAGCCATTGCTTTACAATTGAGAAAACTAAGGGGAAGAGAATTTGAGGGGCTCTCTACTTATGGGCAGGCCAATCCCAAATTCTGTTTCCTTAGAGTCTGGTGGCTGCCTTCCTATTCCTATTGCTGATGACAAAATTCAAATCCTCCTTATCTCTTGCCTACACGACTGCAGTAACCTCCTCACTGGCCTCTCTGCCTCCAGTTTATTATCATAGATACTGCTGCTTGAATAAATTTCTTAAACACAAAACTTTTTACACTAAAATGGCATAATAATAGGGTTGCGAGGATTAAAAGAGATAAAATATGTTAAAAGCATAGGACTAAGCACTGAGCACTAATTAAATACTTGCCATTAATATTTTTCCATAAATGACTTTCCATTGTTCATAAAACGCTTTCCTTAGCTTGAGTTTCCTAGAAGCAGACTGTGGGAAGAGGTTTCGTGTGCAGCCGATTACCTAAGGAAATGCTCCCTGGAGAAATTGGTCATGAAGTGTAGGAAACAGGACATGGACAGGGGAAGATCCAAGCAAAGGCATGGATGAGTTCAGGTGACATCTCAACGTCAACTGGATGTCACAGGAGCTCTGAAGTGTACATTACACCTCAAAGTTTATTCTACCTTGAGGCAGGGGAGATGGGCTGGCTTTATATTCCTGGTCAGTCATTGGCTATGTGACATCCTGGGAGAGACAAACTCCCGGTATTTCTGGCCTTCTCCTGTACAGTCAAAGTCCCTAAAAGAACCCAAGAGACATCCTCAGAAAAAGGTTTCAGGTGCAAGCCAAAGCATGCAGGCTAGGGGACGGATGCACAGAACTGGGAGGAGGAGGGGCAGACCACCAACAGTGTCCAGGACCTTTCTCCGTATCACACTTGCAATCTTCCTACCTATTTAAGGCCTGTTTCCCAGCACTCCTGTGCTCCAGCCAAGCCACACAATCCATTTCTTCGCACGATCAGCACATGCCAGGTGCTGCTCTAGATGCTGAGAAAATAACAGTAAACATGTTTTCTCTTATTGAGCCCAGATTCTCTTGGGGGAGGTAAATAATAAACACCAAGCAAACACGTACAGTCTCATGTGATAGCAGGTAAGGATACATGTGATGAAGAAAAGTAAAGCAGAGTAAGAGGACAGAGTGCCAGGGCTTTTTTGCGTTTTGTTCTTGTTTTGGTTTAGATGGGGTGATCAGGAAAGACCTCTCCAAGGAGGTGATATCTTAACAAAGACATAGGTGTGGTGCAGAAGTAAACGAGACTCATATTTAGCAAAAGAGAATTCTTCTCACCAAGGGGAGAGAAGAGCTGTGGACAAGGTCTGAGGTGGAAGGTGCCTTGCTTCTTTTGTGGAACCACACGGAGGCCTGGATGACTTGGGGCCTGGTGGGTGATGGAAGGTACTGAGAGGTAAGGTGAGAGCCAGACACCACATGTAAAGGTCTTGGAAACTACAGTCATGGCACAGACTTTAGATTTCGTTCTAACCGTGGTGAGAAGTCACCAAAAGCCTTTGACTAGATGAGTGACTTATAAACCTTATGTCTCCAAGTATATCAAGTATTTATTGCTATTTCAGAAAACTATCAGAATACTTAGTAACCAGCAATAAAACAACCACCGCTAGTTTGTTCAGAGTTCTGTGTGTTGGCCACTTGAGCTCAGCTGGACCTCTTGGCTGCTCCAGGGTGGTTGCTGAGCTCACTCATACTTAGGTAGTGGGTTGACAGTCAGCTGGGGCCTGGCTGGTTTTGCAAGGCCACCCTCCGAGGTCTGACAGTTGGCTAAGGCTGAGAGCTTGGTGGGGGTGGGGCTTGGTTCTCCTCCACTGGTCCCTTCCCATGGATGCCTTCATGTAGGTTTCCTCACAAGGCATGTGGAGCAGATCTAAGCAGGAAGATCTGGAAGTCAGTTATGTATATGTTAAGTTGAAAATATCCCTTAGCTGTACGGGAGTATTGTGTGGGCATTTGGTATGTAAGTATGGATTTTAAGTGAGAGGTCAAGGCACACATTTAGCTGCTATTTGAAGTCAGTGAATTGGGTGAGGCCACATAGTAAGTGAATATAGAAAAAGGATAGCATGGATTCACACCTTAGTGGTTCTTAGGGTGGGACGAGAAGAGGATTCAGCAAAGGAGACTGGGAAGAAGCAGGCACTTAGTACCTTATTAAGCATAACCTAACTAACAAACCAAGTATAGATGGTGTGTGTCGTGAAACAGAGTATGTTTCGTCTAATTCTCTGTACCTTCATTATTTCAGTGAAGAAACAGAAACCATTTGATTAAGTCACATTCTATTTCAGTGATTTTTTTTCCTACCTTCCTGTTATTTTAACTCATACTCTTCTAAAGCTTTTTCCTACCCAAGTTCTGAAAAAGTTGAAGAAAAGAAAAAGTGTCAGCTTCTTTACTAATAAGATACAAGTTGGAGGATATGGCTATTAGGCAGATTTAGCACATGGTAGGAGGCGGTCCTAGACAGCCGCAGCCTAGCCTTACTAGAAGTTTCTCTACTACATATTGTGTTCCCCCAAATTCTACTGTTTGGCTTTTATTTTTTACGGACAATATAGCAAATGTTGTAATCTTTACAAGGAAACAGCATCCTGCTTCCTTGCCAAGATTCAGAAAAATTAAAAAATAGAACAAAAGGATGGCCAACAGAGCTCAGAATGTCACTTTTATCATTGGCAACTGCTAAGTTGGAGGACTTAGCTTGGTTTGAGGGCCAAATGAACCTGCTAAACAAGCTCCAAGTTTAGATAGACTTACCAGCACATGACAGGCATCGCTCGACTTGGGCAGGCCCAGCTGGTGGAGATGGCGAAGAGCTTGCCCTGGGAGAACAGGGGAGAATAAATAGCTGCTCTGTGAGCAGTGTAGCCTCAAAAGGCAGGAGGCAGGGTCCTGGCTACATAAGCCTTGTCTATTCCGCCCAGAATGACACCCTCAACCCAGATGGAGTGAATAATAGTGTAGAAAGAGGCCAAAGTGTACTCCCACTCAGGATGGGGGCGGGGCGAAGTTGCCCCAGCAAATACTCAGGACTTTCCCTTTGTAAAGGCATATTATTGGCACAGCTTTTTTGTATTTAACTGCTTTTAGGGGTACAAAAAAAGAACCAGTACTAATATTTCTAGAAGTAATTGGAATTCTTAGAAACTATTATAAAAAAAACATTTTAATCTATATTTTCATATGCAAAAGGCATGAAGGACATATACATGTGTGTGTATTTGGGAGGTGTTAGGAGGCTGAAGAGAGGGAGCTTGGCAGAAGGATGGGGCACGGGGCTTGGGCTTGGTTCTGCTGAGGGGGATAAAAGGAAATGATGGCAGAAAGACACTGAATCAAAAGTCCCCTGAGTAGCCACGACGGGAACATGGGCTCAGAACAGTTGTGTGGCTGTCCAGAGTGAGGGGTTAGGGGAGGGAGGGAGACATGCAGTGTGCGTCTCAATGTCCACAATTTGAAGGTTCTCACTCTGAAGTGAATGGGCCAGCATCGGGTGTGGGATGAGCATAGCTTCCTTAAAACTGCTTCCTCTACTTCATGATGATGCACCCAAGTGTGAGGGGTCTGCTGCTGTGATTCAGCCTCTGAAGAATTAAGTAGATCAGTGAATTCTAGTGTATCCCAAACAGAAAACTAGCAATCCTGTCTAATCTCTGCCTTGAGCACACTTTGGATCATCCTTCTAGTGCCCACTTAATTACACTAGGCTGACAGCTGCTCTTCCAGGCAGCCCCCTAAATGACCGTCAGTCTGGAGGGGCATCCCCAACACGCGACTGTAAGATTGGGAGTACGTTAAAATTGTTTTTGATAATTCCACTTGAATGGAAATTCAAGGATACATACCACTTCCCTCTGGATATGTTAACTATGTTTTAATGATGTTATTGGATATTATAACAATGTATGCAGAGCAGCAGAGCCTTGAGTTTGTTGTTTAAATATCTTTGATGCTGTGTCATAACAAATTAGTTTCTAAATGTTGCCAATTTGGCAGACAAAGCTGATTATTTCCTGCAATCACACTGCATATGTGCACAAGATTATAATTAATGATCAGGGATGCCAGCCATACTTTAATAATGATCCTTCAGTGTTTAGGAGCCGATTAGAGCAACTGGCATTTGTACCCTCTATTGGGGCAGAGGCGAGAGAAAGGAGTCAGTAAATCTGGGTAGATCTATCAGTGTCAGCAAATCAATAGTTTGCTGATTTCTGTTATAAATTTGAAGATTCTGGGGGAGTTATTGACAAAGCTGCTGCTGTGAATATTAACAGGGTGTTTATGTAGCCTCCACTGAAGCAGTGCAAGTCCTAATTAGATTGAAATTGGTCTTTTGGCAACTTTGCAATATTTGCTTCCTTGACATACCAGTATGCCACATGAGGACTCCAAGGAGATTAGTGATATATTTCAGAAGAATTTAGTGTGAGCACTAAATGTCAAGATATCAAAGGTGTTTCATCATAATGAAACGAGATTTATCAACTCTTACTTCCCAAGATTTGGCTCTTCAAAAGACCATGTTTTTCTTTCTGTTTCTTGGCAAAAATGTGGCCAACAAATGAATGCTAAGTGAAGATGATAGTATTGAAGATAAAAATAAGAGGGAGAGTGGGAGGGGGAGAGAGAGAAAACACAAATCTTTGTAAATGGGAGCCTATTTTAAGAAAGTAATCTGAAACTGTGGCATTCCAAAGCAATTAAAGTTCAAAGTGATTTTTTGATTAACCAAAGGATTCATCCTGGGGTAATTTTAGATTATCTAGTATTAAAAATAGAGTTTGATTTGCTTACCATTTAGAACTAGCTCCTGCACAAATTGAGGTTAATCTATAGTCTCATGGACCTTTTTGCGATGCTGCTTGCTGTGATTCCAGAAGGCTTTGGGATAACCCTAATTCCTCTTCTGCGTCTTCCTATAATACTCTGATGCATCATTCCGAGGCAAATCTGTTCTACCTTTTAATGAAAAGACTGTGTGATGATTAAACCCTCATGGGATATCTGGAGATAGCAACTTCAAGCAATACTTCTGTGAGAACTTTCGTACCAGCGAAGATAAAGTAAGGCACTGAGGTCTAATGTTATGGCAACATTTTTAGGCAAGAAAATCACAAGGAGAGCTTGCTCTCTTAATGCTGATTTGGATGGCACTTTCCTGGGATTATTTTTAACCAGGCTCTTAAATTAGAGGACTTAATAGTTCCTCTAATATACATATTTTTAAAATTTCAGAGTAGGAAGGAAGGATTTGAGAGTATGTTTAGTATACTAGCTTGTCCAGGAAGCCGCATGGAAAAAATTGTAACAATTTGTTTGCACTTACTCATATTTAAATTGAGTAAGCACACAGAGACAGACACAGAGACAGAATTGCCTTGGGGATACTAAGCTAATTCTGTCAATCCTTTGATGTCTCTGCTAGCTTCCAAAACAGGCCGAGTAGTATTTCTAGAGATTCATCAATCATTCTTTTCCAAGGCTTTCTTCACTCTTGAGAAGGAGATAGTGAGGTAGACCCGTGTGACATCATGGGACTCAGTGAACAGGTCTTTGATCAAAAAGCTTAACCTTCTATGTCTGTGAGTCTTTTTATTTTGTAAATAATTGGGGGGGGGTGGATAAATTAGGAGTTTGGGATTTGCAGATACCAACTACTATACATAAAATAGATAAACAACAAGGTCCTACTGTTTAGCGCAGGGAAGTATATTCAATATCTTGTAATAACCTATAATGATAAAGAATATGAAAAAGAATATGTGTGTGTGTATAACTGAATCACTGTGCTGTACACCAGAAACTAACACAACATTGTAAATCAACTATACTACAGTTTAAAAAAGCTTAAACTTTTTAAAACCTTAAGAAAAGAATACTTGTCCTAGTATTCATTTTATCAATTTCTTTGAAGAATAATGTATATACTACAAACTGCATCCATTTGAAGTGTACAATATGATGACTTCTGACAAATGTATAATAAAATTCTGGAAAAGGCAAATTAATATATAGAAATAAAAAGGAGATCTACTGACTGGGGTAGGGGCAGAAGGAAGAACTGACTATGATGGATGGAAATGGAATTGTACTCTGTCTTGATGGAGTGGTGGTTTCATAGGTGTAGTAGGTTTTTGATTGTAGTGGGTTTCTGAAACTCTCTTATTTGTGTTTATTTTTAACTGTGTAAGTTGTTGACTTAGGTTCTGTTTGTGTGTGTATTATTTAGGTGTTTTGCACTTAATATCTTCCCCTTTTGGAGTTTTAGACATCATCAATAGGAAAAACTCAAAAAGAATAATCGAGCTGGGTTCAATTTGGAGATGGCTTAAATACGAATTGAATGTAGCACCTTTATCGAATTGATCTTTGCAGAAAAGTTAATGTTAATGCTTTACATAGTTAAAAATTACACTATGTTTCCTGTGTGCCAAAGCATATCTAGAAAATTACTATTAAAATCTCCTAAATGTGACCAACTCTGGAATGCATCGCTGGGATGGATGGCCATGTTATTCCCACGGACTCCTGCTTTGGAAGAAGCAGCATTTAACTTCTTCAAAGAGAGAAATACGTACTGACTTTGCCTTTACAATACACTTATTACAGTAATTCTGCCTAGTACTTATAAATTCATTTTCTTACTTTCTCTCATTGTATCTCCTAATTTGAGTACCTCCCCCCGGCTTTTTTTTGGAGAATATTTTCATTATAGTATAATTTTCCTGCAGAGCTGTGTACATAGTGTGCACATTCTAACCACATGAATAGAGTAATTTTGATTTATCCTGAGATAATGTTTCAATGGGAGCTTTAATTAACCTGGCAAGAATCAATTTGGGGGACATGAGGTACAGAATTACGACAGGTGCTCTCTCTTCTGTATTCCTAGACTTCTATCAAACTGGATCTCAAATTCCTCATTCCTACTTATGGGCAGATTACTAATAATACATTTTTGAGATGTTTCCCCCTCCATTGGTATCTGCATTTTAATAAGGTTGTGGCATGAAAGCTGAAGGTATGACGCTCAGAAAAGAGAACTTAATGTGTCAGTTAATGGATGCAAGAGATTCCAGGGCCCATAAAGACTTTTCTGATGCCTTCATTTTCAAGCCTTTTGCTGGTACAGGATGTATGTTGTACGGGTATTCAGTGTCCAAGAGATGTTGAAGAAAAATTCAGCAGGCAGCTGATGCCATGTGTTCCTGTTTTTGTAAGGCTTGTAGCATAGTATTTTAATCATATCCACATTGTATATAAGTCAAGCAGCAGAATATGTAAACCATTTATTTTTCTAACAACCTAACTTCTTAGGCCAAGTGCTTCCCAGTATCTATATACTACCTGAGGTATATATGAGCGCTATTTAATTAACACTTATTTTTGAGCCTTGTTGTCTTTACCCTTTGCTAGAAGAAATATGAGATGTTGTCCTTGCTCTTACAAAATTTATAATGGCAAAAATGAAAGAAAATTCAGTATTTAACTGCATGGAATTTAAAAGGAGTTCTAAAAAAGGGCTGGGAAGTCAGACTCATTTTGGAGGGTAGGGTTTCCTGAACTGTGGTTGAGGAAGAGACGAGTTTCCCCGTGGCAGGAAGTCAGCGGAGGCTGGGGAAGAGCCTTCTGACAGGGAGGAGCGAGGACTCCAGTAGAAATCGCTGATCTCTCTTTTTTTCTGAGGCACAACTCAAATGTACTTTGAGTTACTAGCTTTCTAAAGTGAGTAGCCTATGTTTATGGACTTTATTTCTGATGTTCCTTTTAATTTCTATATCAGGCTATGCAGAGTGATCCACGCACCAGCAGCTTGGGCGTCACCTAGGACCTTGTTAAAAAATGTGCCTTATGAGGACTCAGTTCAGCCCTACTAGATCAGAATCTGCATTTCAGAATGACCCCAGGTGATTCGTATGCACAGTAAAGGTGAAGAACTACTGCTCTAGATGAGTATCGCTGCGTCCTAGTAGTATGTGGGGAGCTTTAAAGACCCTGATGCCAGAGCATATCCATTAAGTCAAAGTCTGATGAATGGGGAGAACGTGGGCACCAGAGCTGTTTTTAAAAGATGCCCAGGTGGCTTCTGTCTGTGCCCAGGCTGAGCATCGTTATGTCACATGCTGCCACCACGCCACTTGGAGCAGCAACAGGTAGAATTTAAGAGAACCTCTCAATACTTTATAAATTCTGATTGCCTAAGTTGCTTTACAAATGCTCACTGAGTGCAGGCGAAGGATCAGCATATCCTTTTAATCTGTGTGTGAAAACTTAATTAGGCATCATTTCTGCAGCTGCTCTTGAGACTGGCTCTTCCTTTCTCAAGATTTCTCTGCAGACAGGTTTCGCTTTGTAAAATGTAAAACACCGAAATTTTTCTGGTTCCCTTAAGGAATACACAGTAACAACATCCGATCAAAGATACATATGATGAAGTGAAATAGGATGTACTGCAAAAGCTACATATTCTCCCTATACGAGAATTCATCTGAATTTCCCTTTTGTTCGGGAAAACTCCCTAAGGAATAAGGATATTTTTATCTTTTAAATAATTATTTCTTTTTTCTAATCCTTGAGCCATAAATAGGAAGGTATTATTTAATCCTTCATAGTGACGAAATAACCATTTTTTAAAAAAATAGTAAGTATTCAAGACAATAACATGTTACATCTTAGAAAACTGGGGAAATCAAAGAGACGTAATCAATATGCTGGAGAATAAATTTAATACACCTTTTGTCATTTCCTGTGAGGCTTACAGAAGAGATTTATAAATCCAAATATGAATTAGGACTAACAGAATCAGGTCTCTGTTTTCTTACGTATTGCTGATCCAAAATAATATTATGGATAGTCTTCTCAATTTCACTTACATGCGTGCTCCCATTATACTTTGCTAACTTAAGTATTCCTACATGTATGTAAGTATACTTAAGGTCAAAATGAAAAAGATGAAATGTCATTATATAACACTATAATATCCTGAAGTTATATTTGGGGATAAACCCAATGGATAAAAATATTTTTTTTCACAAATCATATTTTGTTATTTTCTTCATAAATATCTTTATTTACATATATATGTGTATGTAATTTAACTTAGTATTTTGAAATAATTTTAGACTTAACAGAGTAATTGGAAAAACAGCACTTAAAAGGGGAAGAACTTCCACAGCAGTGGAGTCAGGACCTCTGAAAATCTGCTTCTCACTAAAAGCAATAAAAACATTGGCAATCAGCCTTTTCAGAATTCTGGAAATAAACTAAAGGATTTGAAAAACCCAAAGAGAGTTTATTCAACAAAAGGACTGCATTTCAGGAAGAATATTGGGATTTGTGGCATTTTAACTTGCCCTGTTTCTGTTTCCTTCTCACTAATTCCATGATCCTTGAAAACCAGCAGTGTAACATTCACTGGAAAGGGATTGTATTCCCAGGGCATTTATCTGTCAATCAGCAGCAATTAATTAATGTTGTTGTTCACCTAGGTGGTGATACCAGTTGGGGCAAGTAAGTGGTAAACAAAAAATTTTTTAAAAATCTGTAGAATGAAACGCCCATAGGAGACTTTGGAAAGTTCCAATGTGTTCTTCAAATCTAGAACGCCATATGCATGCATAGGCTTGTGCATCTGTGCAGGGCTGCAGGCATGCTAAAGAAAGACCCAAGATTAGGAAAGACCAAATCCCTCACCTCTGGTCAGCCTTGGGGCCTTTCAAGTGAAGGTCAGGGCAGAGTATAAATTTGCACTGAAGCTGTGCCCCAGAGCACAAAAAGGCTTTTTGACAAAGGGTGAAAGACTTTCTGGTTAAAAAGATGTAAAGAAATCTCTGTCTAATTATTAAACTGAATGTGAAGCTAACCAGAGGCTTGAGTGGCTGCACATAACAGGAAATACAGACTTTGCATGAGTAGTCCAGGAATGTCACTAAATAAATAGATTACAACAACAACAAAACAAAACTAGACAGAAACAACAACAGCAACAACAAATCCTTGATCTGATTTCCAGACTTGTCACATTATATTATTTGAAATGTCTAATTAAAAAAAAATGTGATACACACATAGAGACAGACAAGTATGGTTTACACAAACACACACACACAAAACTATCAATAGAAACTGTCCTTGAGAAAGCACAGATGTTAGATTTATTAGATGCATTGTTTTTCTCTTGCTGACATAACAAATTACTAAAAACAAAGTGACTTAAAACAATATAAATTTATTATCTTGCAGCTTTGTAGGTCAGAAGTGTGATGTGCATCACTGGGCTGAAATCAAGGAGTCAGCAGGACTGAATTTTTTTCTGGAGCCCCTTGGGATATTCCATTTCCTTACCTTTTCCTGCTTCTAGAGGCCACCCACAGTCATCTATCTTCAAAACTAGTAATGGAGGGTGGAGTTCTGAACACTTGTGTCTCTCTATCCTTCTTCCATATCTGCAGCTCTTTCTGACTGCAGCCAGGAAAGGCTTTCTGCTTTTAAATTCTTATGTGAATAGATCTGGACTACCCAAATAATCTAGGGTAATTTTCCAGTCTTAAAGTCTATGAACTTAATCACATCTACAAAGTCCTTTTAACAATGTAGGATAGGTAACATATACATGGATTCCAGTGATTTAAGAGTGGACATCTTTGGGGAGGGGCATTATTCTGTTTACCATATGGGACAAAGACTTTAAGTCAGCCATTATAGATATGTTCAATAAACTAAAGGAAACCGGGTCTAAAGAATTAAAGTATACCATGCTGTACATCAGATCTTCAGAACTTACGCATTTGATTACAGGAAGTTTGTACCCTTGGACCAACATCTCCCCATTTCTTCAATCTCCCAGACCTTGGTGACCACCATTCTACTCTGCAGAGAGTCTTCCTTTGGTCTTCCTTTGGATGTATACCCATAAGTGAGAATACTGAATCATATGGTTGTCTAGTTTTAATATTTTCCCTAGTTCTATTGAGGTATAACTGACATATAACATAGTATTAATTTAAGGTACGCAGTATAATGGTTTATGTATACATTTCAAAATGAGTGTCATAATAAGTCCAGTAAACATCTGTCACCTCACATATTTACAAAATTGTTTTCTTCTGATGAGAACTCTCAAGATCTGTTTATTCTCTTATAAACTTTCAAAGATACAATACATTATTGTTAACTATGCATGTAGTAACCATGCTGCCGATTAAATCTCCAGAATTTATTTCTTATAACTGGAAATTTGTACCTTTTAAGAACCTTCACCCATTTTGCCAACGTCCCCACCTCCTGCCTCTGTCAACCACCAGTCTATTCATTGTTTCTATGAGTTTGATTTTTTAGATTCTACATATAAGTAGGATCATACAGTATTTATCTTTTTGTCTGACTTATTTCACTTAGCATCATGCCCTTGTGATTGATCCATGTTGTCACAAATGGCAGAATTTCCTTCTTTTTATGGATAAATAATATTCCACACACACACCGTATCTTCTTTATTCATACATCTGTTGGTGAACACTTAAGTGGTTTCCATGTCTTGGCTATTGTAAATAGTGCTTCAATAAACATGGGAATGCAGATACCTTTTTGAGGCAGTGATTTCATTTCCTTTGGATGTATATCCAGAAGTGGAATTGCTGGATCATATGGTAGTACTGTTCTTAATTTTTGAGAAATTTCCATACTGTTTGCCATAATGGCTAACTAATTTTCATTCCCACCAGCAATGCCCAAGTATTCTCTTTTCTCCACATCCTTGTCAACACTTGTCTCTTGTCTTTTTAATGATAGCCATTTGAGGGGTATGAGTTGATATCTCATAACTTGATTTGCATTTCCTTGATAACTAGTGATGCTGAGTAGCTTTTAATGTACTAGTTGTCTATCAGTGTGTCTTCTTTGGAAAAAAAAGTCTATTGAGTTTCTTTGCTCATTTTAAAATCAGATTATGGGGTTTTTTTTGTTTGTTTTGTTTTTTCCTATTAAGTTGTATGAGTTCCTTATATATTGTGGATATTAACCTTTTATCAGATATATGATTTGTAAATATTTTCTCTCTTTCCATAGGTTACCTTTTTATTTTGTTGGTTGTTAACTTTTGCTGTGCAGAAGCCTTTTAGTTTCATGTAGTCCCACTTGTTGATTTTTGCTTTTGTTGTTTGTGCTTTTGGTGTTATGTCCAGAGAATCATTGCCAAGACCAATGTCATGAGCATTTTCTATCTGTTTTCTTCTAGGAATTTTATGGTTTCAGATCTTATGCTTAGTATTATAGAAAGGTATACCAAGGCATGTGTATATTAGTAGGGAGGGTTTGTTGGTAGTTGTGAAAATAAAGGAGATGAAAAACTGTGTCCAAACATAAATTTCTTAATTTGATGAATTTAAGCACTTACTAAATTGAATTCCATATGACTTTCACATCTGATAAAATGAATTACAGTAAATCTGGGCAGTGATTTTAACAGTGAAAAATTAATGAGAAATATAAAACTGAATAACTGATACCATGGAATTAAAAATCAAAGCCAAAACCTTGCTTTTTAAACTGAGTTCTACAGTTTTTAAAAAAATTAAACTCAGTATTTATGTTTCTTAAATATTGTGTGTTGCTTCTTACACATGCACACACACATAGTAGTTAGCAAAGATTGTGTCCTGTAATATTTTATCTACCTATCTACCTCCACATATATTTACTGAAAGCTAAAATTTAATCACCTCAAAATGTACAGAAGTACATTGATCTGTTTACCTGATATTTTAAATGACTGATAACTAAGTATACAGCTAACTACTGTACAAAATCTGGACCTTAATGTACCTCAGAGTTCCCCTAGCAGTGGAAATATGTGGGATGAACAAGGAACAAAAGTAGGACCATCATTAAAGGCCCTTTCATCCTCATTCTTCTGATTTACTCACCGACAAAGGACTCTCGTTTCATGAGGACCCAATTTTTAAGGATTTCCAGGAAAAAGAATGTCCAGATGGTTTCCTATAATCTGTGAAATAAGTAGGCTAAAATTATGCTGTATTTCACAGAAGTTTTGCTGTCTTTGAGGTGAAGTTCATCCAGCAGAAAGAACCACATGTTTCACTCAGAGCTTAATTCAGAGAGAAGAAAACTCCTCAAAGCAAGTCCTTAAAGTTTTTTTTATTCAACCTGAGCTCTCTAGATACTTTAAATATCCATAACCTTCCAAATGAAAATCTCATTTTGAAGTGATTTTTCCTACCAAGTAGATAATTGGTTTAGGTTCAAACTCAGTGTTTCTATGTACACATCTTAATGCTTTCTGAGCCTGTTAAGTCCCAACCCTGCTCTCAAATATGTCCATTTTTATGATAATGAGAATTTCACTTTATATTTGAGGATCTATATCTGAATTTTTATCTCCTCCTTTATCTCCATCTGTATTCCTTCACAGTGACTGTGAAGTTAAGAGTCATTATTCACATTTTACCTTATTTATCCCTATTTTTGAAATTTAGAAACTGTGACTCAGTGAACATATTTCTAATTTTGCTGGAAGAGAAATTCAAGTCTTGTGGTACTTCTTCTGTTATACAATACTGTTGCTCCACCTCCTAATGAATGGGATGATTCTGAACACCCAGGAACAATGTGTTGGAGTATTTATTTAATATGAAGTCCAGCATCTGTCTTGTGAGCAGGTATAGTGTGTGGTCTCACATTAGCCCAACTCTCAACTCTCCAGTTCCGTAAGCTGGGGTTCTTAGTTGTGTTTACTAAAACGTTTAATGTATTTTAATGTATGTTATATTTTACATTAAAAAAAAATGTGGTAATGGAGAGGGCAAGACTGAGAAAGCAGGTAGTTCTTAGAAAGCAGGTAGTTCTTCTGAATAATAAATCCAGGTAAATGACCGCTAGGTAAATGAGGTTATAAATATATGTCAGTAGTTAGAATTTGTGTGTGATTGGGTCAACGTAAGTAGGCTAAGCCTTGGTACTATTTTGTGGATTTTTAAAAAATATTTGATAATTCATATAAACCAGTTAAAACCACCAATAAGTCCCTAATTCTCTACACATTAAACAGTTTAATAGGTTTGAAAGAAAATGGTCACGTTATTTCACTTTGCTGATCTTATTAATATATTAGCCTCTTTGGTGTTTGATTTATACTTTTTATTCAGACCACCTCATGTTTTTGACCTAATAGTAAAGCTTTTCTATTTTCATTGTGGACAGTTAGAGAAGCTCACATAATTCTTAGTAGTTGAAATGGCACCCTAAACTTGAAAATATAAAACCAATATAGTCTCAAACTCTCTGCTATTCAAAATGTAAGAAAGGCATGCTGAGTTCAACTCATTTTGTTTGGTTAAAAATCATTCTTATGTTCACTTTTTTGTGAATTAATTAGAACTATATTTTCCTCCTGAAAATACATGAAATAGCTTGCCTTCAAAAACAAGAATGAAGCAGAATATCCTGAATGTCTTCCACATTAGCTCCACAAGGGCAGGATGATGGATGTCATAATCTCTTATTTATTTTCAGTGCTTGACATACAGGGAGTATGCAGTACTTAGATTCTAATGAAGGAATGAAGGAGTGAGTAAACTCTTTCTGGTATTACACAGACCAAATCTGGGAATAGGAATTGGAGACTAAGTACAGTGGGAGTGTGGATCATTAAAGAACCATTTTGATTAATTCTATAGATACCATTTAACTAGGCAAGTCTGAAGACTTTACTTGATTTTAGTCATTTAATTATTTCTGAACTTCTTACTGCCTACAGTGTACAAATGGCCTGAGTTAATTTCTTTCTGTCACAAGATTTCTCAGGGTGGTTCATAGCTCTACTAGTCATTTTTTGTAACACTTTCTAGAGTATCACATTATCTTTTGACAGACTGGTAATTAACCTAGGTCTTCATTAGATAGAGAGGAAGATATATGGATTTAAAGCATTCTTAATAATGAGATGATATATTCCTAATCAAACTGAGCTCTTAATATATTGGTGATAAGTAATATAGAGCTTGCTAATTTCATTTACCGTTATTCATCCAACAAAAAGTATTCACAATTTCAGGAACTTTATTATGTGCTAAATAATGTTTACTGAAGTATTCCAGAGACCTTTTGATACACTATCATTTCTTGATATGTTGGAAATAAGGTTGAATTCAGCTTGATGTAAATGTATCTATGCTTACTGTTAAGGTGTTAAAGGCAGGCATTTAAAATTCTTTGACATCTGTCTTTGTTAGATAAAAAGCAGGTAATCAATAAATAGCTCTTAATTGATAGATTGATGCCTTCTGTTTGAGGTTTTAGAATAAATTGCATTTGAAAGGATGAGCCATGTTATGCTGAAGAAACAAACTCAGTAGCTTAAAGTAACGTGACAGTTTACATTATTATTTCTAATTATTTTTTCTCCATCCAGTCACATGTTCGTGACACTGCTTTTGGTTCCCATGTGACTTGCAGTATTTCCTGGTGGGATCATCTACATCCCTAACTTGTTGACATGAGACTTGGCCATTTGTCTTGGTTTTGCCAGTACATCAAAAGGACCATACATCATGTCCAAGTGGTACTTATTCCAGGGGTGCAAGGCTGGTTCAACATCCACAAATCAACCGATGTGCTATACTGTATTAACAAATGAAGGATAAAAATATATGATTATCTCAGTAGATGCAGTACAATCATTTGACAAGATTGAACACTCATTTATGATAAAAAAAAAAACTCCCAATAAGGTAGGTATAGAAGTGATGTACCTCAACATAGTAAAGGCCATATATGACAAATGCACATCTAACATTATACTAAGTTGTGAAAAATTGAAAGCTGTCCCTCTGAGGTCAGGAATAAGGATGCCCACTCTCATCACTATCATTCAACATAGTATTGGAAGTCCTAGCCAGAGCAACTAAGCAAGAAAAGGAAATAAAAGGTGCATAAAATTGTCACTATTTGCAGATGACATGATTTTATATATAGAAAATCCTAAACACCACCAAAAATCTATCAGAAAAAATAAACAAATATAATAAAATTGCAACTCACAAATCAAACATACCAAAAACTTGTTGCATTTCTATACAACTAACAACAAAAACCAAACAACACAATTAAAAAATGGGCAAAGGAGCTGAATAGACATATTCTCAAAGAAGACATACTGATGGCCAACAAGCACAAGAAAAGATGTTCGACATAACTAATTATTAGGGATGTGCAAATCAAAACCACAATGAGATCTCAGCTCATACCTGTCAGAATGGCTATTACCAAAAAGACAGGAAATAATAGGTGTTGGTGAGGATGTGGAGAAAAGGCAACTCTCATATACTGTTGGTGGGAATGTAAATTGGTATAGCCACTATAGAAGACAGTATGGAGATTCCTCAAAAATGTAAGAATAGAACACCATATTATCTAGCTGTTTATTCAAAGAATATGAAAATATTAATTCAAAAATACATACACCTCTGTGTTTATCATGGCATCATTTCAATAGCTAAGTTATGGAAATAATCTAAATGCCCATCAATGGATGAATGGATAAAGAAAATGTGGTGTACGTATACAATGGGATACTACCCAGCCATAAAAAAGATGGAGATTTGCCATTTGCAACAATATGGGTGGACTTTCAGGGTATTATACCAAGTGAAGTAAGTCAGATGAAGAAAGACATATACTGTATGATTTCACCTATGTGTAATACAAAAAGCTAATGAACAAACAACAACAAAAAAGAAAATAACTGAACAAATAAAACTAAACCAAAACAAACATGTAAATACAGAGAACAGAGTAGTGGTTACCAGAGGAGGAGTGGTAGGGCAGAGGGTGAAATGAGTAAGGGGGATCAAATGCATGGTGATGGATGGAAACTGAATTTTTGGTATACTGTAGGGTATATGGAAGTAGAAATATAATTTTATATACACAAAACTTATAAAATGTTATAAATAAATGTTACCTTAGTAGAAAAATAAATTAATAAAAGGAAATCATTGGTTATTTTCTAGTCTGGTAATTCCAAAGGCAATTAATTACAAATAGAAAACAAATTCATTTTATGTGTAATGTGCTTTTGAATCATGCTTTACTAACACTTTAGACAAATGAACATGAGTTATGATGTTTAGAACAAGTCAATTTTTATCAGACTTTCAAACTATGAGTTTGTTTTTTAAGTAGTCAGGCAGTTATTTAATAGTTTATATTTTATTTGAAAAGTTACTTTTTAAAAGGCATCTGTCAGTTTTTTTTTAATTTTTTTTTGGATTTGAACAAGTTGGTGTTTTATCTTAATCCAGTGTCATGAATAAAAAATCTAAAGGCATCTACCAATTTTAGGTGACAGGCAATATATAATATGTGGGTAACTGACAAGAGCATTTTCAATTTACATTTAAGTAATAATAATATTATCTGACCCCCCAAATGCCTTACAAGCCTTATTTAAAAAAGCTTCAGTCTCTGACTACTACGGGAAGCAATACAAATATTTCCACATTTTCATTGCTCTTTAGGGCATCTTGTTGTTACAGCACAAGACCTATCCGACACTGCACAGTGTGACCACTCATCTGTCCTTTTAAATTGATCTAAGGCACATTTCCTCCATGCACCTGAGTAAATTGGATTCCCCAACCTATTCTTGATCCATTGACCTAGCTCCGTTTACCTCATCCTGTTTTCCAATTTCTCGTCCCTGATACCTGTTTCTGAGTCATGACTCTGAGGCTGGGCTTGTCTCCACAGTTTCAGACCTCTTCTGTTCAGCTCCTTCCCCGTAACGTCTGAAAGTCTTATCTAGAAATGCCACCTTTATTTTCTCTCTGAGTGTAGCTCTCCTGTATCCTCTCTAATGAAACTGGCCCTCATAGTTTATGGGTTTCAATTTTGTAATGCTCAATATCATACTGTTTACAAGGAGAATTCCTTGGGTCTATCTCTTTATTTTATTAGATTTGCTGGCTATTGAACTACACAAAAGAAGGTCTATTCTTTAAGAATATTCCAAAAGAAGCTCAGTATTCTATTCAAAACTGGAGGGGGTAAATGATACATTTAAAAAGCCTATCTACTTAATGCCCCCAAATTTGAATATTTCGCATTTCTCAGAAAACTGAGGCTCAAAGAAATGATTTTAATGATTTGCCCTAATTTTGCTAGGGTAATAAATGATGGAGTTTTGATTTAAAATGAGTCCTATATTATTATAAATTCCCTGCTCTTTCTGCTATATTATTTGTGTAAAACATTCAAGAAACAAATTCTAACATGCAATGAATGTTAAAAAAAAAAAAAAGACTCCGAATATCTTAAAACCTTGTATCAGAGAACTAAAACTGGTACTAAAGCCTTAAAATTAAATTTTTCTTTTAATGTTCCAGGAAGGAGCCTTTGGCATTACATCATTACTCTTTCCAAATTTAACTAATTTAAAGGTGACATGAATAAAATATTCATTAAAACTACAGTAGCCATTTATCTATGACCTTTAACAAAGCTGCTATTAACTTTCAATTGACTCACAGTTGTAGATTGAACCTTACCTAATAAAGTACCCATTCCTCTCTAAACCTTCCTGGTAGAGTTTTGATTTACATCCAAAAACTGTCTATAAATACTCCACCTTAGTCAGCTCTGTGCTTCTGACTTCTTATTTCTTAAATCACTGTAATGCTTCAAGCCAATATTATTCCTAGTATTTCAGTAAAGAACGTCTCCATTAAGCGTATCTGAAGCTCTCTATTTTAATTACTGGTTTCTTTAATCTAGTTTTCCTTATAGGGAATAGCAATGCCAAATGGTTTTTAAAGGATTCAAAAATGTTCCCAGTTGAATTAATTATGCCCTTTTATTTCCATAAATGTTGTAATAGAACCTTCTGAGGAGTCTTTCTGATGGATCTATATCCCTTGCCTCTCCCCTAAAACTCATTCCAGATCACACAAAATACACATTTATTCTTACTGTAGAGTTAAGTACTCATCATCTATCTGAACCTAATCTGCTTAACGATCCAAAGTCTAATTGATTTGAAATTATATTTTAACACAGAATAATTAAACCTGCAGAAGAGCCAAGAAGGTAAAGGTATGATACCAAAGTTAAAACTCCAAATCTCTTTTGTTTAGGTATCTCCCACTCCTCTGCCTCTCTATCCTACGTTGCCTCGCATCTGGAGAGCAATTGATCTGTATGGATATACAACAGTGGCTTCCCATGCCTTCTGACTCTGGTTGGGTTTGGTCAATAGGGGGCTGGCGGGAGACAAGGAGATTCAGGTCAGGGTATTCTGGGTGTTTATTTCCCTGTAGGGAAAACTCTCTCTCTACAGAGTTTTCTTGGCTTGGTTTCCATTATTTGGAAAGGACTACGATGCCAAAAGTTCCTTTCTGGAACTTTAAAGTCAGAATTTAATTTTAAGTCTTTAGAACCAGTTTTACTTCTCTGATACAAGGCATTTAGGGTATTTGAAGTCTTTTTTTTTTTAACCCCTCCAACTAAGATGACTGTTCCTCTCAAGGTGGCCTTGTCTGTATGCCTCTTTTCTTCTGGTTCTGGTAATGGTTTCTCTTTCTCTTTATATCTAAGAAGTTACAACAGTTTTATGGCTACTAATCTCAGCTTACTGCACTATCCTTCTGGTCTCCTACACCCACAAAGAATGTCTTTGTAAATAATCTGTCCTTGACTTATTTTAATTTAAGTGCACCACTTATTTCCTATTGGGATCCTGACTGTTGCATACCGTTTTAAAGGCTGGAAGGTTTTTGTTTTTGTTTTTGTTTTTGTTTTCCTTAACTGTATATAATTCTACTCTCCTGAGAGCCAGGAGCCAAGTTTCAGTCACTGTGCATAGTAATAGATTAGCTCCAGATTTAATAACATCAAGTAACCTTAAGGTATAGTTTGGTCAGTTCTATACTTCCAAATTCATATTTCTTATGTCACAGTGATGCTTGAAGTCAGCCTTTTTCCTGAAATACACTTATATGTTTCAGAAATAATGCCTCTTTATTAAGTGCATTTGAAATTCTCAATTTTACTCACCGTCTTTTAAAATTAGCCTTTACTTTTGGCATTCCTGAAGTATATAAATGAATAAATAAGGTGTTTCGTGAATTTAATTTTATTTTTAACACATTTTAATTAATTTTTAATAAGTGGCAAACATACATTAGTTACAATGCAACACAAGGAATTTGAAGTCAAGTGGAAACCCAGGTTGTATTCTTTCTGAGTTGTTGTCACAATGTGAATTTTCTGGCAATTGAAGTATTACTTTTAAGTTCCTGAAGGGCTCAGTTTTTAAAGTAAGAGAATAATAATAACTTTGCAGACTTCTGCTTCAGGCACATTCATGCTTGTGGCAGACAATGTGTCTATGGAAAAGAGCTAGAGAATTTGGATGAAATATGACAACCATCTCCTTGGAGCTATTTGGGTTAAGATGCTGGAGAAGAAGGAATTATGGAGAGAAACATTGGAAGCCAGAAGACAAACAATTAGCACAACGTCTCAGCTGGAAGCAGACCCCCACAAATATGCTAACTGATTTGTGATTAAGGCTGTGAAACGGGGAAAAGAATGACCTTTTCAATACATGGCCCTGGGAAAATTAGATAATTATCTAGGAAAAATTTACCTTGACCTATACTTCACAGCATAAACAACTGTGGATTCTGGTTGGATCACCAGTCTAAATGATAAACCAGTCAGCCTCTATGAGTTGAGCATCTGCATGACCTTGAGGTATACAAGATTTTCTTAAACTGGACACAGAAATACTCACTATAAAGAAAAAAAAAAGATGAATTGTACTACATTAAAAATGAAAACCTTCTGTTTATCAAATGGCATAACTAAAATAGTGAAAAAGTATGTCACACAGGACAAAAGACTCATATTTAGGAAAAATGAAGAACTTGAACAAATCAGTAAAAAAAAAAAATCACTCAATAGAAAAATTTTCAAAAGATTTCAACAGGCACTTCACAAAGGAAGATAGCTACATAGCCAGAAAAGTTAGAAACAATTGCTTATTAATCATCAGGGAAATGTATATATAAATGACAAAATATACCATTACATATACACCAGAATAGCATTAAAATGAAAGGATTGATAATACCAAATATTGGTTAGGACGGAGAGCAGCTGGGGTTTTCTTACACAGCTGGTTGTGTGTAAATGGTGAAGATATTCTTGAGATCTATTTGGCAACATATACCAAAGTTTATCTTGTGTACACTTAAGACACATTGGTTCCACTTCTAGGTACATGCCCAGAGGAAATACGTATAGTTGTTCCTCAAAAGACATTTAAAAGAGTGTTCACAGCAGTATTACTTATATAATAGATAACTATAGTAAGTGGCCCAAATGTCAATAGACGTTATAACGGATTAAATACTTTCGGCATATTCTTACAGTGGATTATTCTAAAGCAATGAGGATGGGGGATACATTGGTACACAACAGTATGATGTTGAGTGCTCTAAGCTAGGACAGTGATTACTTTTGGACCATAAAGTGGGGCTTCCTGAGATGCTGGTAACATTCTTGAGTTTAATGCTAGTTACAGTGCATGAATAATTAGTGAGATGTATATATGATATACTTCAGCCAAAAGGTTTATCTAAAAAGAAAAAAAGACAGTATTTTTCTTCCAGAGAGAGATGTCAGCACCCTGACTGACTCCTCTGTTTTAACAGAAAAACAAAATAAAACAAACAGCAGCACATTACCTCCTCTGCTACTAGTCATCACAGGTAAGCTTGATGCATTTAGCCATGAGATGTACACAACATCTGATAGTTAAAAACCACTACAGTAGACACAACATTGTAAAATGACTATCACTCAATGTAAAAAATGTTAAAAAAAAATACTACAGTAGACAGTTAACCAAACATTGCTGATGCTTGAGAAATTCTTCAAGAGGAGGAATTTCTTTGGTTCTTTGGATGGCTCCAATCCCCCAGGCTGGATTTGGAAATTTTGTTATATTCAATTTCCTTCTCCTTTCCTCCATTTCTCTTTACCCAAAGGAGCAGTTCAGGAAGAAGAAAGTGAGACCTTGGAGGTAACTTGAGAAACTAGGCTCCCTCCTTGTTTTCCCTTTACCTTGTCTCAGTGTTATGAATGTTTGAGCATCTCCTTTGGGAGTTTTGGGACACATTGTAGCATTGATGTACTTAAAAATTTCATCAGGAGTAAAATATGTATTTAAAACAATTATTTTGGGACCCAAAGTTTATCAGTAGGCTAATAATGTCTACTAAGAATCAGCAAATGGACTCTACCAATAACTTGAAAAGAGACACATGAGCAGTTCTCAGCCATCCAAAGCCATGGCTTTCTTGGAGTCACTGCCGTTGCTATCAAAGGTCTGTTTCCAGGCAGCTCTGATAAGGTCGTATAAATCTGCCCCAGATGCCTCATTTATGAATAATTGGAAGATTGAGATTCTGGTTTTATTCAGCTGGGTACTTTTGAGTAACAACTGCAAAAAGCTTTTTGAAAGGTTTCTATACTTCCACTCTTGCCACACCACAGCCTGTTCTTAATGCACTAATCAGAGACTGTTGTCTGACATGGACACAGCCCTCCCATAGTTCTCCATCAAATTTATAATCTAAATACATTACCACACCTGTAAGACTCTAGTTCTCTAGATAGTGGTATATAGGCAAATATTTAACAACCAGCTCAGGGGGAAGGCAGTCTTGATGTAGAGCATTTGCTGATTTCCATGTAAATGTTCCCACCATAGCTGATTTTAAGCCACCAATGTTTCAACAGTAGGCTCACAACATTCCTGACATTTCTATAATAATTTGAGTTGGTTCCAGCATACCCCCAGATCCAGCCTACCTCTTGGATGGACCTACTTTCCTTCTACTAAATGTTGTAGTAAAGAGTGTACGTTTTTCCACATTCAGAAAACAAAAATACTCAGTTATACTGAAAGGCAAAATAGATGATGATAATTATAAGAGCTGTAAAGTGGGTGTGTGTAGCACAACGATCAAACTCAAGGTTCCAAACTGGGCAGATAATCAGCGCTGGGAACTTGATGTCACTGAGCTCAGCGTATCCACAGGTTCTTAGAAAATGGCCTTACTGGAAACTTTGGCTGCTGCTAGACTAGCTGGTAGGGTGTAACTGCCAATTAAAAGTGGGATGAAGCCTTCGGGGACCTAAATTTGAAGCATATTAAGACTCTCAGAAGCAGAATTACAAACAGCACTAAGCTTAAGGAATACTGTCCAGAGCCCTGAGACAATGATGTGTTTACATGTATGTGCAGCAAGGAAGTGACCCTGGGTCCTACGTCAGTCTTTGCAGTCACGTGTGTCATTGGGAGAGAAATTTCCCATACGATATGAATGAATAGAGAAGGTCAGTTTTTCCCAGTTTTCCTCAGCATAGCACCTATACTATAATCCTAAAGAATGAACAGCAGTGAAATGTTTCGCAGTCCTAACAACTTAATTTGTTAAAATCTAATCAGAGATGTAAGAATGAAGAGAAAATAATCAGTGATTAATCAAAATGAAGGAGAAGCAGATATTTTAACTTTGTCCTGACATGGGTTATCCTCTTATCCAGCAAATCCATAATGTTTTCATGCTGTCAGATTGGTTATGGTGTTTCAGTGGCCCTAAAACATTGATAAGGAAAAAAGGTTGACCAAATAGCTTTGAGTTGCCCGTATGTGTTTATCTGCGGTTAGAAGAATAATGTCCTTCAGCGATGTATTTGTTCTAACCTTATCAAAGTGTATTTGATCAAGGCATTAGGGAGTAAGAGCCCATGTGTTCCTTGTCAGAGGGCATGTATTAGAGAAGGAGAGAGATATTCCATCTTGGTGTGTTTAGAAGCATTTGTACACTGACAAAATTATTTATGCAATATGAGGTTAACCCTTTAGAAATAATGCATTCTCTTTAAGGAATACACAGATTATTCATTCTTAGCTTCAACTGTATAGGGAATGTTCAGTGGCTAATAAAAATAAAAGTTCTCTTTATCTCTCCATATCTTAGGATGCAGGGGCCATTAAAACTTAGTTCCAGACATAGGCAAGAATGGTACAAAATAGATACGAATCAGGAAAAAATTATATACTCAGAGCCTCTCTCTCTTTCTTTACATATGTTGGTTGATATGTGGTCCAGCAGCACCTCCACACACATCTCCCAGCAGGATATCCAGGGTGAATGTGAAGTTTCTTTTCTTCACCAGATCCTCAGTGCTGAGCCTTGAAAATGAGGAATGGAGGCTTATGTGCAAAATGGGAGGTTCTAACTTCATCCCCAAACATTTCCAGAAATTGAAATGGAGATATTGATCTGGTCTGAGAAGATAAGTTCTACTTAAGGGCTCTCAGATTTTCAATCTTCCTGTTTTCTGTTGAGGTCTCTGGGAGTATATAAGAAATGGGTGAGTTGCTACTATTTACAACATCCTACCACTGAAAAAAGAGGCAATAATCTTAGTCTATAGGAAACAAATGTTTTCCCCTCTTTCTTCGTTCTTCTTCTCTCTTTCTCTCTGCTCTCCTGTAGTCTAAACTGTCCGATATCCTGCCAATAGTGTATGCAGGTGAGTGTTCCTCCTGTTGTTTTGCTTTGTGCATTACAACAGGGATTAGTTTCCAAGTTGTGTGCAATTTGAAAGTAGGATTCTGAACTCTAAGATGTGTATTGATTTTTATAATTTCTGTGTTATAATCTCATATGTAGCTTCTTGTGGCAGACACCTGGAGGTTTATTACCACATGGGCTTGGCTGTATCCAAACTGATTAAACCCTACAAGGAGGTCCATATCCTGTCTGATTTCCACCTCATATGGTACAAGTAGCTTGGGAGAGAATTACATATACAGAAGGATTCTCTGTGGGCCAGAAATAGTTCCATCTAACACTGTTCTGAGTACCCACAAATTCTCTTCCCTGGAACGCCTGTTTTCTTTAAGTCACAATATTGCCCTGATTGGAAGCCCTAGGACCACACTGATCAATATTGCCTTATGGTTCCTCTAATAGCCCCTGCAGGACATTTTCTGGCCTTTTATCACTCCCTATAACAGAAAAACGCATGCCCCATGGTTTATTTTTGCAGCCTGCCTGTCTTCAGAATTACTTACTTTCCTTTACCTCTTTGATCCCCTTGATGGATGATTTCCAAAGCAAATGGCGCCCAGAAGAATGTGTTCTGTCTGATCTGAGTCAGTATCAATGGTCTGCTCAGCTGTTTTGTTATGTTAGCATCTCAGCTTAGTCCATGCAGTGGCCACATGGCTTTCGTGATACTGCATTACATCTCATTTACTAGTAAACCACATTTCCCCCATCTCAGTCTCCTTTTGAGACCTCTGCTGAGTCTCGGTTTTCTCTCAGGAGGATATGAAACTCTCATTCATATAAAACAAAAGTAATGGATATGCCTTAACCCTAATTAATGACTGCTTCCTGGCTCAAATGATCGATTTTGTCTGTTTTCTAGATTTGCTTTGATAACTCCTAATTCCACATTAAAAAAGGGGAGGGTTGGAACTATTCTAAAGTACCTCAAATGTATCTCCATAGACAATTTGTTTAATGTTAAAAGAGTAAAATGCTTTTAAAACAGAATAGTGCTGGCAATGGTATAATGGAACGGATACATTTGTATTCTTCTAGTGACACTGGAAATTAATACAAATTATTTCAAAGATATTTGGCAATGTATATCATCATAACTTATAAACATTAAATTTTTTAATCCAAGATTAGGTATTCTTCCATCCCACTGAGATAATAACAGTTGCTTGCCTAATTTGCGTATAAGTTCTGTGAAGAGTTTTATTTAAAATTGCAAAAGACTGGAAACAAATAGAAAGGAATGGAAGTAAAAGCTATAATTCTTTATCATAATAATATAGAGACAATAAAACGTGTTTGTGAAAATGTTAATGGCATAATAGATACGTTTTATGAACAACATAGGGTATGAATCAGTATAAATGCATGACCTACATTCAGCAAGGGCCATTCTGTCCCTCAGAGAGCCAGTAAAACTTGACTCAAGTCTGTGTCCATGGCTCCATGGGAGTCCAGAAGCCTTCTGCTTGCTTTCTCTGAGATTCTACATCTTACTTCATTATACTCTTCAACTGTATTCCCCTTTTATCCTGAA
This sequence comes from Camelus dromedarius, assembly GCF_036321535.1. NCBI lineage: Eukaryota > Metazoa > Chordata > Mammalia > Artiodactyla > Camelidae > Camelus > Camelus dromedarius. The sequence continues at coordinate 22,586,700 of NC_087450.1, forward strand.
CCACCTGGACTTAGATCACATTGCTTTCTTTGATTTCAACAAGAAGCTCATTCACAGCTAATATTTGTGTTTTCTGATAGTCTGTGTTGAAGACTGGTGGGCAGGGAGTGCTGGAGAGGAGAAACTATAGGGAGGATTTAAAATTATAACTTGATGGTAGGAAGGTATAGCTCAAGTGGTAGAGCACATACTTAGCATACATGAGGTCCTGGGCTCAATCCCTAGGACCTTCTTTAGGAATAAATAAATAAACCTAATTACCTGCCCCCACCAGGGGAGAAAAAAAACTAAAAAAAAAAAAAAAATCTAATTCCTTAAAAAATAAAATAAAATGGTAACATGATGTTTGGCAAACTCCTAGTTCTATCTTCTCTTCCTTCTTTTTGCTTCTTCTGACACCCCATCCCATCAACTGTGCCACCTTCAAAAAAAAAAAAAAAAAAAAAAGGAAAGAAAATCCTTTCTCAGTCATCTCATGGAGGGTTAATCTGGCCAGACCCAGCCTTTTAACCTGAACTGAGTAAGATAAGATCTTTCTTCCGAATAAAAACTGTTCCAGCAAATTTTTCTGACCTAAACACTCTTCTCCACTGAATTACTTATACATTGATTTCTATTTGGTCAAAACAACAGATCTGTTTATCAATATCTTAACTCTCCAGCTGTCTATTCCTCCTTTCTGAGACCTCTTGTGCTCTTATTTGTAAGCACATTTGTAGTTGATCTAATCTGCTGGGCAAATGCTCCTTTCCTCTCCTGCTGTTTCACTTACATTCACTCCCTCCAGAAGGATGATGTCCATATAAAACAAGACTGTTCTTGATTAAGGGTATAGAGGTTGCTGTAAACCCTTGTTAGAGTTTCCCAAATGTTTAAAAATTCCATTTGTAGGGAAAAAACTCAGTTATGTATATATATAAACCAAACACTGTAATGAGACACATTAAAATAGTAACAGTGGCTATTGGTGATTAATGTAATTATTAGTTATTTTTATGTTTTATTATATTTTTCAAATATAAGTATGTGTATGTACATGCGCATACACACACTTTTAACTAAAGATAATAAATCCATTAACTCCATAGACTGAAGGATATTTTATCATAGGGTTATATGCGTAGTGTTAGACTGTTGATAGATATATTAATACTCTGACGGTTATTTAGAGTACTTGTGTATTCTCTTAAATTCAGAAGTATGCTTGCACAGAAATAAGTGTTTATTCTCTTGAAACTTAAGAACCTCTACTAAACAGAAAGAATAAAAAAAAAAAAACTTAAGCTCCAAACACTTTTGGCATGTTACAAGATGGAATTCAGATAGCAAAGTAAGTTCCAAGGTAATTTTCACATTCTCAAGTAAATGTATTATTTTCTTGATCTTTTCGTTATGAGCTCTTTCTGTAACTTAATATCTTATGGAATTATGCTAAACTTTCAGCTGCTCTGCTCTGCTGGCCTAATGTTTGCAAGTCTTTTCTAAGCCAAACCCCCAATATTATGCTGCATCGCTACACATTAGGTGTCATTAAATATCTATTTCATTTATTGCAAATTTTGACATGTCCACCATAAATCGAAGACCTGGTTTAAAATTGCTCAATACGGGGCTGTCATTTAGTATTAGACCAGGGAGAAGGCAATACGCTGGCATGTAAAGACCTTAAAAAACAATTTTCATCTGTTATTAAGTAAACAAAAATTGACTTTCATGTTGTGAATTTTAATGAAAAGAGAAGAAATTATGTAGACTTTGTTTCGAAAAGGCATTTATGGAACTAGTGGGTTCATTCTTATTTTTTCCTACAGGCTGTCATTTGTCAAATCTCAGTATCAATCTAAAAAGAATTTTGTAAGGGATATAAATGGTAAATAAACTAAGTCTGAATACCCCAGTTTAACTTCTTCCACAGGATATTTGCAGGAAGTAAGGAGGCTGTATGGTAGCAGAATATAATTGGATGCATCTTGTTTAAATGCTCCATATTTAAATTCTACATGCATCTTGTTGAAACTATACATGTCATTGTTCCATGACAGTGATCAGAAATGCTTAAAAAGGTTTGTCTAAATTTTTCGACACATAATTCAGCTGTCAGGTTGACAACTAGAGGTATATTGTTAACTACTAAATTACTCTCTTTCCTCTTGGATTACCCTCACATTAATTTCTGCTAGTTCTTCTCCATTATACAATCAAAAGAAAAAAAAACATTTTTTCCATTATGACCTGCATACATTAAACTAGGAGTTCTCACTGCTTGAAACATTCCCCTCACTCAGCCCCCTTTAAGAAAACCTCATTAACTTTCAAGATTCAAATCAAGCCCCATTACTTCCAGGATATCTACCCCGTTGTCAGGTGATGCCCTGAAATTTCTACTACCAAGCCTATTTCTTTGTTTGTGTATGTGTATCAACATACAAACATACATGTGTTCATATATGTGTATATATTTATATGTGTGTATGTATACATATGTGTGTAAATTTTTTTACTTACAACTTTAGTGTTTTTGATGGTAGGGATTACACTATATTTCTTTGGTATTTCTTTACTACTCTTTAAAACCGGAAAGGGTATTCTAAACACCTAACCACTGATTCAGCATGGGCCTGTACCTGTCAGAACAGATGCTGGCTGCCAACAGCCAGTACATCCATGCTGTGTGAACAAGTTAAATATCAGCTCTACTATAAGGTACTTATATGTGTGTGTGTTGCTTGTTTAAAAATAATAATGATAAAACAAGGAACAACGTAGTAAGGACATTTAACGAGTATGTGCCATTGGACTATAATTTAATAAACTTTTATGTCTAATAAAGTTGCAAAGACATAGACCATATGGCCACTTTCTAGCATAGAAGAATGTGGTCAAGTTCCAGGGAAGGCAGGTCATCTCCATGCAATTATTTGAAAGCTGAGCTGGCATCTCTGGTATGAGCGTAAATCACAGGCAGTCAACATATATTTATTTGAGTTATCAACAACAACAAGCAATAATCATTTATTATGTGTCCACTTTGTGCCAGGGATAGGGCTAAGGATTAGGGGGAATACGTGATGTGTAATCTGTGATTCAAGGTGTTATGCAAATCCCCACAGGCCGTGTCCTACTGTTTGAAGCAAGACAGTCAAAGAGAAAAACCTAGAACGAAGGAATACTGTAGTTCAGCCATCAATACCCCATGAACAATATTAGCAAACCCAGTCATAGTACAGATTGTTTTGGGTAACTTTTGTTACCAAGTTAAACTTGTGCTGTTGGTTTCCTCTTTCTTTCTCTCTCTTTTTTCAACTTTGCAGCAGTGACAATTTATGGATCCAATAATTTCTCACATTCTACTTGAAAAATGTTTCTTTATCCAAAGGTTAACTCCTTTAGGAGTACAAACCCCTAAATTTTCTCTGTTGCTGTATTAGTCAGTACAACTAGATTCACTAGACTCATAAATCTATCAATTTTCTGGTCTATAACAGTGTAATCCCTGAAATCTCATAGATATAAATGGAATTGCTAATTTTCAATAAATCTACAGAAACAGGTAATAGTGTCATGGGCCCCCAGTTCCAATCATTTTAGCAGTAATAAATGATACCACAGGGACTCACTTTAGGTTGTAAAATTTACTGATCAGGATACAGATTTTAACCCCCAAAGTATTTTATAACTTTTCCCTTTTTTGCCACATTAAAGTATGAATTCCTAGAATGATTTCTCACTTAAAGCTGATTGTAAATAGGAAAGAGGAAAAAAAATAAATGAGGAATTTCTTCAGGTCAGTATTTTCTAGTGAAAGGAGACAACACAAGTAATATTCAAGAAATTATCTCAAAGGTATACAATAGTACATATATTGATTGCTTAAAATTTAAGCATTTGGGCAAAATATGAAAGTACTATTTATATTCTCATATTATATAAATAATGCACATCATAAACAGAAATGTGCTTTTTGTAATGAATGATAAATTTATGCTTCTGAAACAAATTCTCTAAATATATAAATTTTTAATTTTCCTAAATAATTACATTATACTTTCCTATTCTTTAAAAGCAGAATAATGCAATTTCATTTGAGGTTTTTATTTTTTATTTGTGAGAGTTTTACTATTATTTCTAAAATACTGATCACTTACCCATGGTAACTATCATTCATCCATATCTTAGGATACATTAAGGATATTGCATTAGATGTAACTCAGAGGATTATTTTACTCTGCAATTGTATATGAATGACCTCTGAAATCATATGGCTATAATCACCTTTTAAACAAACTTAAGGAATTGGTAAAAAATGAAATTATCAGTACTTTAAATGTATTTAAATATAATTTTATTTTAATAAAATAATTGTGAAAGGTATGAATTGAAATTCATTCTAAATGAAAGCTTACCCTGTAGTACTGAAATCTTTAAAGTCTTTGAGTTTCACAGGATAAACTTTGGGATTTCTTGGGCTAAGCTTAAAGTGGATGTGTGACAGGCGGAATGGATTAGCTGTGTTCTTTGCTATATTTTTATAATCAAAGCCAGAATGAATAGAGCCGTTGAAATGTTAAATCAGTATTCCCTCATTTATCCACTCTCACCAGAAATGCACACGCAAATCAGGTACTGGTCAGCAAAATACACATCCGGTAACAGTCTTGTTTCTTTTGTGGACAGCTTATGGTATATTCATGCTTCTTCTCTACTTTTATAATAAAGTGCACATTTTCTTCCTCACTGTGTGGCCAAGTTGAGTTGGTAATAGATGCTAAGTAAGCCGTCTAAAAGAAGTACAGTATGCAGTTACTTGGAACAAAGTCTTACATGACTGGTTCTAGTGTAAATATACAGTTTGGGAGAGAGCTCTGTAATAGTTGGGATGCTCAAAGAGAAGTCTTTAAAAATGTAAACATTTATTATAAAAAGAGAGTTCTAGTATTCTTGACAAGAAGATTGGTTTTACTGGTCAGGTCAGTACCCTTATGAAAATTAAACACTCTGTTGTACAACAGAATCTATGCTGAAACTACAAGATGGATCACAACATGCTGAGAAATATGTGAACATACTCTTACACTCCCCATAAATATTTATTAACAGCACACATGATTTTGAGAAATATATTCTGAACAGCAACTCAAATATGTCATATTCAAGACATTGAAGAGCAGCACATGCCTTCCTCTGAGTCACTCATTGAAAATAGGATTGAAATTTCTAGGGTCAAAATCATTACTACCATCTCTGACTTTGCCACTAATGACTAGGCTATAACTAGTAGAATTTGGCAGACCAAGTGATATCATAGTGATCTTTGGAGAAATAAAACGTTATTCACCAGTTCTGGCACAGATGCTATATTTGGATACAGGAATTTCTTTTTTACTTAGCAGGACCATATGTGTGAATATCACTTGCCTGAACCTTTCATGTGTATGAATTATTCATTCATTTACTGTTATCCAGTCATTTATCTATTTATGTATTCCCCTAACCTTATTCCACGAGACATTTGAACAGCATATAGGAAATTCGGTTTGAATTCTGACTTGGAACTTGGTAAAGTGATTCCACTATGGTCTGCTTTCTGGAAGGTCCTGCCAAACAATGCAGTGGAAAAGGGAGCAATTTTAGCCATGCAGATGTTTTGTTGCAGTGATGCCAAATGCCCACCAGGAAGCTAAAACATCTGGATGCTTGAATTAAAATTTTCTCCTTTCAGCAGATTTTTGTTGCTTGAACCGACATTGTGTCAATGAAAAGCCCTCGCCTGTTTATATAATCTCCTGGGATATATGAATGCAGATATGTGAGGCCAAATTGACAGCATCGTATTTAAATCACTGTTCCTGCCTTGACCCCTTTTAAAACTATAAAACCCTTCCTCGAAAATCATAGAAAATGTACTCAATTGGATGGACCAACATAAAAAGAATTCATTGTAAAGGACCTAATTCTCAGGTTTCTCATTTTCAGACAGGTCATTTTCTTTGAATTATCATTTTAATTCATGGATTAGTGACAAAAAGAATGTAGTTTATGAAAAGATAGTCTGGTAATTATAGACTTCCCTACAGACTGAAACAGCGTATCATGTTGTACAAACAAAAACATGAGAATGGTTGAGATATTATTATTTTATATTGAGAAACAATTTAATTATTTAGGATGTGGTTTTATTTTTTCATATGCAGCCAATCATATTCTATTATTAAAAACTGTTGCCATGGTTTCTGGTTTGGAAAATTGTATTTATTGTATTATGGCAACATAGTGGAGATTTTGCTTTCACATTAAAAAAGATCGAATAAAAAGTTTCCCAATAAATTAAATTGTGCCACACAAATGTATTATATAATTAGAGCTTATTAAAAATATCCAATATTGGCTCTGTTGGCATTTTGAACATTCTCAAGTTAGAATAATCATCTGCCCCTTTTTCTTCATGTTTCCCCCAATTAGGTCGGCTTCATTCTTCACACTGAAATGTTTATAGAGATAGTCTGAAAATACACTGCAGGTGGGATTGCGACATAGGGCCTGCAGGGAGGGGAGGGGCTCGACCATGCCTCTGCTTAGCACAGAGGGAGGAAAGTATGAAAGACAGAGATGGACTCTGGAAAGCAGTGCCTATTTAATGAGTTGGGGTACTTTAATTTTCTTCAACGTTTGCTTTCCAAGGCCTGTCTTGCCTTGTTGCCTTCCTGTGCACCTTCCCTTTGTCTTTCTTTCCAGCAGATTTATCTTGATAGTGTACCATTTCATCCTACTTAATTACTGCGTAGTTCGTATTTGACCCTCAGAACAATCCTGCGAGGCAAATCTGATTGTCCCATGTGAGGGTCGGGAAAGTGCCTGTGAAAGGGGCTGAAGCAGCTTGTCCAAGTCCGGGCTGGCAGTGGTGGAGCTGGGATGGTGCCCTGGTACCCAGGTCCTTCTCCAGCACACGGACCACTTGGCTCCATGCCTGTCCTTCAGCAGTGATGTGCTCAGGTTGTATAGACAACTAGTTCAAACGTGATTTTGACCTTTGTTTAACGACTTTTTGAATTTTCTGTTCTTTTCCTCATATTTTAACAACATCTGTTTTCTAAATAAGGAAATTCTCATATTGAGGGCTGACCATGATGGATACTGAGGACAGACCCCAAGAGTGAGCGACAATCCCTAAGAGGATTGTCAAAGCCAGAAAACAACAACAGCAAAAAGGCTGTCAGTTTTTCAGTTGTACAATTTTTCTGGAGACAGAGCTATTAAAAACAAAAGCTAGACTGCAGGATTGATTTTTAAAAATACGTAATTGAGATGTATAGCAAAGTTGTATATCCCTTCTATATACTCAAGCAAAGTCTTGAATTTCACCCTTACTCTAGAGGAAAGGCAAGGAACTAACTTTCCCTGAGCACTTACTAATACTGTTTTAGGTCATTCAATCTATAGAACAATATATAGAATTGACATTACTAACCCCACTTTACTGGTAAAAAAAGATGGAACAGCTCAGAGAATTTAATGTTATTTTTGGAAATAAATAATAGATAAGATTTTACAAGTACTGTCCATGTACAACTAATACGGATTAACTCATTTATTCTTTACAACAACTTTAAAAATGAGGTAATATTAATTTCTCCATTTTTCACATTAAAAAAGCCAAGTTTTAGAGCTGGTAAGTAGCTTTCCAAGACTCACATAGAAGAATTTGATTTAGTCAGTTCAACCCTACTGTCTTTTACCGACAATATAAACAAACAAAAAAATAAGGCAGTGTAAAATCCTTCGACTGCACCGGAATGTCGGGAAAGGAGAGACTGGCTGCTGGCCAGGATCACAGCTCCTAGAGAATGGAGTCTTCTAAAGCCCTCATCTCCCCGCCTTCTGTTTCCAATGGTACAGCCCGCACCGAGTAACTTCATTCCATGAGGTGCCTTACTGGGCATACAACTACTTCATTTTCTGAATTATCCCTGTGTGGCTCTAAGACTTGCAGTAAAGTCTGGAAGACATTTTCCAGCCTGATGTTCGTGGGGTCACTTCTTTAGCAGTAACTGTCGTCTCTGCTACTGCTTGTTAGCACCTTGAATGAAGACTAAGTAGAGTGGGTGAAAGGCTCAGATCATGCAATGTACTATTTAGAAGATACATCTTAGAAGAATAGATGCTGGAAAAAGAAGTAATGCTTTGTGAATTATCTCTGATTTCGAATTATCTTTGGAAAATTTAGTGACACACATTAGAAATATTAGAAAAAAAATCAAGATTAAGTTGGAAATATTGCCAGATTTCTCCTTCAAGGTCAAATACACGTATTTAAAGATACAAGTATATAAAATTTAAAAATATAAAAATTTCCTAGCATACAAGCATTGCTGATTATCAAGCAAGCTATGGGTTTTTACAAATAATAAAAATACGATATTTGAAATGCAAATTTATTATTTTAAGAAGCCATGAATAAAAGGACAGCCCAGGCAATTATTCCCTGAGTAACTGAATGAACTATATTAAAATATTAAAACATGAAAGACACACAATAAAAAGAAAGTAGATAGGAGAAAAACTCACTAATCCTATGACGTTTTGAAAAATCCATTTTCAACACTGGGCAAGAGAAATAATACCAGTATAGTCTTTAAAATTTATTATGCTCTTCGTAGAAACATGTTTTCTAGCTCTACCAACCCAAGGTCAAGAGAGCAAAAGACAATTAGAGCCTGAAATCTTTATAGTTAAACAGAATAAAAGGAGATGAAAATAGTTGTAAGTTTCAACAATGTGTTTTAATGAGAGCACCAAAAACCACAAGGATGCAATTGAGCTCAACCGTGAAAATATAAAAGTTTCTGTCACATTTGTGGATCCTCAGTTTAATAAAATATTAAAGTATTTTTCCTGCAGTGATTATGTGTTTTGAATATCCTTTGGGTTTACATTTCACAGTATTTCATCTTCTTTGGCTTATGTCAGAAGGAAATCATTCATGGCTCAGGTGTATTGGGTCCTCTGTCAGAAGCCAAGTGCTGTCTCAGGAGATGGGTGTAAAATATGGTCTTGCAGAGGGATCCTGCAATTAAGACTTTCTTCTCATTTAACAATATTGCTGATACCCATCTCCTGAACAGCAATGGGGTGTGATTTATAGAGTGATTGAAAACATGTTCTGTCTCCAAACCTACTATTTTCAAAGTTTTCCATCTGCATAGGCCTTGATGGATTTGAGGCGTGAATTTTTTTGTTGTTGTTAAATTTATAATTTTGTGTCTAGGGAAAAAAAGATCAAGGAGTCTGGTAACCACAAGAAAATTCCTAGAACTCAGATAAAATAATTGAAATTCCATTGAGTCACATGTGGTTTGAATTTCAGGATAAAACAGTTGAGTTTAATGTTACAAATATAATTTTTACTGCCTATCTTTATACTTCAGGAGGAAATTATTTAAGCACTGATGTTGGGAGAAATGACTCTTAAGCAAATGTACAGAGCATTTCCGCACTGAAATAAAGATACAGCTATTCAAAATTGTCGAAAGAAATGCTCTTTCCAATCTTTCACCTTCTCTGTAGGCTGCTTCTATGTTTGAAAATATTTTACACATTGAGTTTCACTTCTTCAACAGTTGTTATATCTCCTCGATCCTTTTCTCAGCATGGAACCTGACTCAATCTTAAAGATAATATCTTTCAGATGGAAATATTTCTCTTACTGATATCAAATAAATTTCCAATGTGAAATTGACACCCCAAGTTTTATTTTAAAAAGGAGGAAACTCTGCTAGCTTATCCAAAAAGAACTGACATAGGTATGTGACTTTATACAAAGAGGAAAGTCAGTGAATGAGAAGTCTCTTTGGTTCATCTGCAAGCAAGCCATTATTTTCATTGGAGCAAGCATGTTAAAGAAGAAAATATGGCTTTGTCAACTGTGAATTTTACTGCTATTTTTTTCCTGCAAGCCCCCTGTGGGGAAAGTATAACCTCAAATCTCTCTAGAGAGATGAGGTATGAACAAATTGTACATTGAGATAAATTTGAATAAAGAACATTTATGAAAATAAAGTGAATTGAACACCTTAAAAAATCTTAATATACAGCTTAATGGTACATTTGAGGAAAAGACAGCTTGCAAATGTGGCAGGAAATAAACAGATCATCACTTAGAAACATAACACGCACTAACCCTAGAGACACAATTGAAGTTCATCCCAAGTACAGGGCCTGGGAGTTTGGCCAAGAAAATTATCTCATGGGGTCTAGAGCTTGATTTGTATTTTGCATAATATGAAGTGGCATTCATTACCTTGTAATCGATATGCAGATAAGAAGAAATTATTTATAGCACAATTAACTGGGAAGGAAAGAGTACCATATATGTACATATGGGAAAACTGAGGGTTTCTGACAGGACCATAAACCATAAAGAGACTTTTGACAATGATCAGACCTCTGAGATAACCTGCTGCCTTGGAAATTCATCCAGCTTTATGTGCTCTAATATATTTGTCATCATCTTTTGGTGTCACACTTCAAGCGTAAACTGGATGTTTATGAAATTTCTCCTCCCCCTCCGCAAAAAAAATAGCTGAAGTTGTTTTGATTTTTTTTTTGAAACATTTAGAAAAATAGTTCCAAAATGATCTCCTTAGAACAGGAGTTCTGTGAGATGTTCATAACCAGTTGGAGAGAGATGCTCGGTTGAGGAAGGAAACATGACTCCTCAGAGTCTTTAATCTTCGTATCAATATTGTAATTCTCCATGAGGAGAATAAATTATATAGTATTTCCTATCCTATTTAATTGCAAACCTCTCTTCTTTGGCATGCTTGTTTGAGAAACAACCTGCAACAAGGAAAGAAAAGAAGGAAGGAAGGGAGGGAGGAAGGAAGGAAGGAAGGAAGGAAGGAAGGAAGGAAGGAAGGAAGGAAGGAAGGAAAATGGAGTGACTATTTTTGAGACCTTCACTAACTAACATACACTGGAATGCATCTGTATTCTGCATCCAAATAAGTGCTTTTTATACAAGGCCTTCTCTAAATGAGTTTGTTTTGCTACGCAACATCCTGCTCCAGGATCCTCCATCCTCTGCCAGAAGTACTTTCGAGGATGGCAGCTCGTGTTTGGTGAGAAAGACTGTTTGATGAGTTTCCTCCCCAGTTGGCACCAGCACTGCCTTACCCCGCAGACCCTCACTAAGAAGCCCAGGTGCCCAATAAGCATCAGATCACCAAGGACTGTCCTGGGCTTCCAGATCTCCCAGGGCTGGTTTTTTTTTTTTTTTTTTTTTTTTCCCCATATTACTAATTATTGGAAATTCAGGGCCGTATGTTCTGGGTCATGAACCAGAAAGACCAGTAGTTCATGGAAGCGCTTCCAGCATGAGGATTGCTCTGACGCCGCTAACAACACCGCATTAACTCTCCACATGATCCTGCTCAGTGTGCCTTTGCTCGTGCACTTTTCTCCACCTGGAAAACCAATCTTTTCCACTTTTGTTTTCCAAAAACTTAAAAAAAATTTGATAGCAACAATAGAAATGCCTAAGAGCTATAAAATGTTTATAATATTAGAAACTGTGCAAAGTTCTTTAAGATAGTACATCTTATTTTGAATTGCTGTCTGAGTTTATTAAAATTTTGAGATCTTAAAAAAAATTCAGAAGCACAACCACCAATATAATCCATAACCCAACATCCATAGTTTTTAAAAGTGACATGTTTTCTTTCATTTTCTTTACATAAAAGAAAGAATATGTTACTGCTAATATGAAGTCTTTTCTTAGCCACCCTCTTATGTCCTATTCATCTCGCCCATTCTCAGAGGCAAAAATGTCATGAATTTATTGTAATAGCTTATATTTATAGAGATTCTTATGGATGAATATGATTTCATGAAAAATATATAGTATTATTTAAAGCGAGTTTCACAAAACCCACACAAATCATACCATGTTATACAGATGTCATTTTGACACTAGCCGTTTTCTCCTACCATTGTTTGTAATGTGCTCTTCATGCCAACGTAGTTCAGTGGTTCTTAACCTCTGTCGTGCCAGAGGCCCGTTGTAGCCTGGTAAAGGTAATGGTCTCCTTTTCAGGGTAAATTTTCAGTTTTCCTAAATACACATAGGATTACAAAGAAACTCAATTATATTAAAGTTTATCTAGCAAAGTATTAAGACACTAATTATAATGTAGTAAAGCATTTCTTTTTTCATTAATACATTAAATAATAAGACCTGGTAGTGAATCTGTGCTGCTCTAATTAGAAGAAGTGATGAGAGTAAACAGTATTTCTGGATGTCTGCAGCAACTGTAATGTTCCATGAAAAAAATTTGTTAACTCTTAATTTTAACAGTCTCAGGTATGACTCATGCCATTCTGGATTGTTGCCTACATTTATAGTAAAAAGAAGTAGCTAAAATTTCAATTAGAGCTTAATGATGATTAAAAAAAGTACATTTATTTTTCACTCAGGCTCATAGGCCTCCTGAATCACTTATATATTATCTTTTCATTGAGGTATAATAATACATATTATTTATTGTAATTTTTCTCGCTTCAGTTAATTGCCAGTGTCTTCTCTTAATCTGTTGTTTGATTTTTTCCCTGTTTATGGAGTTTTTTAATCAAGAAATTAATTTTTTGATTTAGCTGAATGTATTTTTTTTCCTTTTGGGAATTTTTTTTTCCTTTTTTGCCTTTTGTGTCTTGTACAGTAGGGTATTTTCTCATATTTTATTCCAATAATTTAAAATGGTATTTTTCACCTTTAGGCTTTTAATTTACCTGGACATTTTAAAATGTATTTTGTAAGGAAGGCCCTTAAGTTTCTTTCCTGCAGTATCTTACTTGATCCTTAAAATAAAGCCAACATTTTGGTAATATTATTATAACCTCTTTCAAAGAGCAGCTTAATTCTGACCTTCCCATGACATCAATGCTGAATGCTCCCTTTTACAGGTATCTTCCTCTTTCTAGATGTCTATTCCATTTGTATTCATTGTTATACTTTTTTACTTAATTTTTCTTTTTTCTTAAGAGTTTATTTGTTGCCTCAAAAGATGGCGAACATTTTGAGGACAGAGATAGTGTTCTTTAAAAATATGTTTTTTCAATAGTGACTAGTAGAGTGTTGGCCAAATGATTGAAGTAAGTATAATGTGTTTTGCTTCAAAACTGTTTCCAGTTTTAGTATATATAGAGAAAAAAATCATATAGTTTATATATAAGAATTTATCTTTTAGTATAGGGTAAGGGGTCTTTCCCTTTTCAAATTAGTGTTTCAGCATATGACACATTCTCACTTTCTGTACATAAGATTCTCACATAAGATATGCCCCTAAAATAGTAACAGTGATTTCCGTAAGCCATACACATACTCTAGGCCCTTCTCTGGGGCACAAGAGAGAGAACATTCCTCTTCTCTAGGGGAAAGGGAAGGAGAAAGATTCCTACAGCCTCCGAAGTCCAGCCTTCCTCCAGCTGCTCCATCTCTGGCGGGCGGTCTTCATGCAGTCAGGACAAGCCCAGAGTATCTGGCTTCAAGGACCCGGGGACGAGAGCCATCCAGTCTGACCTGATCCTGTCACACCCTTCTCCCCTTAATTCAATTACCATTTCTCCTGCCTTCCTAGCTAAACCTCTGTGAGTCTGTGGAAGTCAAATAAACGCCTTCTACCTAGAAACAGTTCCGCAGACACAGAAATAAGTTTCTGGGAATTTTACGCTATTGATCTAAATATTATCACCTGGGACTCTTGTCATTAAAAAAGATAAAACATTGGATTTCTATTCCCTTAATCAGAAAACTATGCTTTTTCTTTTTTCTTTTGAAATAATTTTAGACTTACAGAAAATTTACAAAAATGTACACAGGATTCCTGCATGACCTTTACCCTGTTTCCACTAACTTTAATATTTTCTGTAACTCTTAACACAATGATACAGACTAAGAAACTAGCATTGTAATAACACTATTAATTTGCTAAAGACTCTGTTCATCTTTCACCAGTTTTCCACTATGCCTTTCTTCTAGTCCAGGATACAATATAGGATGCCACATTGCATGTATTTGTTGTCTGCTTAATATCCTCCAACCTGTGACAGTTCATCTTTCTTTCTTTGTCCTTCGTGACCTTGGCATTTTTGAAGAGTACTTGTTACTTATTTTGTAGACTGTCACTCATTTTGGGTTTGTCTGATAACTTTCTGCTGACTAGACTGAGGTTGCATTTTTAGTGAGAATACCACAGAGGTGGCATGCACTTCTCAGTGCATCTCATCAAAGGGTTAAATGGTCCATATATCTTTTTACTGATGATGTTAACCTTGATCGCTTGGTGAAGGTGGTGTCTGCTGGGTTTCTCTACTGTGATTATTTTTCTATTTGAAATGAATAAATATCTTAGGGGAAGTGCTTTACAATCCTGCAAATATGCTGTTTCTCCTTCAGTTTTTTACTCACTAATTTCAACATCCGTTGGTGGATCTTTTCTGCAACATTTATATTATGGCATTCTACTAGTGATTTTCTGTTTCCCTACTTTCTTCTACATTTATTTATTTACTTATGTACTTATATCTGTGTGGACTCATTTATGACTTTACAATTTTTATTCTATGGGTTATAATACAATACTATCATTACTTATTTTGCACCACAAATTGTGACCGTTGGGAGTTCTTTCAGGCAGGCTACTGTGTCCTTTTGACATATGGCCCCATCCTTTTACTGCCACCATATAATGCTCCAAGCTCATCCTGTGTTTTCCCTGCCACAGAGCTTCAACCACTTCTCCAAGTATCCCTGGTTCTTTTTTTTTTTTAATCAGTGAATGATGTTTAGACACCAAAAGCTAAAAAGATCTACAGTGGTTCCTACCTTGCCATGGAAAAGGGGCTGACAAATTTTATAAGTGGCCAGATTGTAAATAGGGTTTTCCAGGCCGTACAGTCTCTGTTGTGAGTACTTAATTCTGCTGCTGTAGCACAAACTCAGCCATAGACAATAGGAAAATGTATACATGTGGATATGTTCCAATAAAACTCTACTTACAGAAATAGGTGGTGGGCTGGATTTGGTTCATGGGACTTGTTTGCCACCTGCTCTAAAATGACAAGCCAGGTGCTGATTTTCATATATAAAAACAAAAACAAAAACCTAGTATGTTTTCATTTTCTCTGGAGAGGAACGTACTGGAGTATCCCGGAATCAGCTTCAGTGTTTTTACTTTTTAGAAATTTTGGATTATTTGTATTCAAAATAGGGAAAATGGTAATTTATATTTCTTATCTTCTTTAAATCCTTGGACATGTAGATGGTGCAGTATTTATTTATTTTCAGGTGAATCAATAAATTGTTAGAGTAATACATGGAATATCAAAGATAACTAAGTGAAAATTTAATGGTACAGAGGAAGTAGGAAAGACAGGTTCTGGACCTTGCTCTGGAAAATGGCGAGATTGCAAATCAGCTTTGCAGGCCACACAGGCTCTGTTCCAGCTGCTTGCCTGGGGAGCATCTTGAAAAGTTTCCTGGAGGAGGTAAGGACTGAGATTGACACCAAAGAAGGGATGGGACTTGAGTCACCTACAAAAGAAGATATCAAGGTGATGATTCAGGGATGATTTGAACAAGAGAGGGAGAAACAGGTTGAAAGTATTCAGGAATAACAAGAGCTATAGCAATTCAGAAAGGGATGTCGGAGTCAAGCCTAACCCTGCTAGCAGCTCTGCTAATCACACACATGTTAGTAATTGGCTATCTTTCAAATCATCTTGCTTTATTAAAAGCAGTTGACGTTATACTTTGTAGGTTTAAATGGTCCTGCAGAATTTTTAAACAGATCTTTAAATGAGTTAAGTGAGGTTTAAATTATAATTTAATAATTTTTCATGTTAATACATCGGTACAACTTTTCCCCTCTATTTGCAAGCTTTTTAGTCTTGTAATGTGCAGATACTGCTGAGAAAATAATCTTATACGATGCAAGAAAGTTTAGTTTCATACTCATTTCTGTGACAGACGTTTTGCTCTCCAGTAAGCATACAAGGAGCTGAACAATGAATTTTTAAATGTTTGAATCTAATTCTGCTTTCACTGGGAATCAAGTACGTCCTGTCTCAGTGGATGTAACCCTAATCCCAAAGACAGGCCATTTTGTTACCTTTAGCCTCTGTAGTGTCTGGCTAGCTTCTGAGTAAGATAGTGACTCAGATGGACAAAGGAATATCAGTGTGTTTAGGAATGTCCTAAGAATTAATCCATCATTAATGGTTAATGAAATCTGATTCCATGAGATGAGGTGACTTCTTAAGTAAAATCAAACTCTTCGTTTAAAGTATATTACCAAAATTTTTCTTATCCAGTTGCCATAAATGTTCTCATTTAGAGGTCACTAAATCCATCATTATTTGTGCTCCAAAGAAGATTCGTAAAAATAAATAAATAAAAATGAAATGTAGCTATATTTTGAGCTTTTTGTATAAAAGCTGGTATTATTGAATTAAGCAGATACTTGATTCCTGACAAGTTACCACTACTTAGATAGGAAATAATTACTATAATATTATAATCAAACATTCTGAAACCACACTTTTTTTTAAATGGTGTTTAGTGGGTGACCAAATATTTTCTATACGAGCTGCCAAATGTCCAGGAGAGCTAATGATTTCCTTAATGGGCAACCTACTCACACTTGCATGCATATCTATTGTATGGAACCTTTCTGAAGGTCAACCTGGTTGGCATCCTCTCCCTTATTCTCATAATCTTTCTGCCCTTTACATTCAGGTGTGTCCACCTTTTAGCCAACTTTTCTGCCTGCCTTAATATACCCTGCGTCATGTTCCGTGGTGGGCACTGCACACTGCATCTTCCCAACCCGTAAACACAGACAACATCCCTTCTTTTTCACTTTATTTGAAGCCCCTAGAGAAGGTATATTAGATTTTTCAAATGTCCTCCGATCCCAAGGACCATGTTCTATGACCATCCCAAGAATAACTCTTCACCATTCCTTGAAGATGGCTGGTACATCCCGTTCTTCTCATGCAGATCTTGAAATGGTCTCCTCTCTTATCAGCTCTCCTCAAAGCTCTGCCTTGCTTTAAGACTTCAGGTGAGTTCTAGACTCTCCTTCAGATCTTTGCAGACCCGACTCCACCTTTGGTTCTCAGTGACCTCTGCTTCCTGTGGACCCTGTGTGTCCCACTGGATCCCCTACAGATGCCCTATTTCATTGTTCCTTCCCTCTGTGCACATTCCCATCTCCCCCAGCAGATTGCAAGTCCCACCCAGAAGGGAAACATGTCCTATGCCTCCCCAGACGGTCTGTAGGACCTAACAGCATGCCCAGCCAAAGTAGGCCTGCAGTAAATGTTTGTGAGGAGAAGCAATGGCATTCATCAAGCTTTACCTTCATCTAAGAGGGATATTTAAAAAGCTACTGTACTGCACCAAAGTACCTGCAATAATTTTGGTATCCCCAAAGAGACAAATCTGTTGAAAGACAAATCAGAGTGCCAGGTACTCATGTGAGGATTTGTAAGCAAGTTAGATTGCAGCAAATCAGTACTCATTTTTTTTTTTCGAGCCATAAAATATTGTGTAACATAGACAAAGAGACAGTCTCACTCCAGTTTAGGATGTCTGCTGAGCGAGCAGGCATTAATTAAGAAGTCAAACATCCTTAACTTTAAGATTAGTGGAAAGCCATATAAACTGAAGTTTGAGTATTCCCCAAATGTTCAGGACCCTAATAGATTTCTGCATATGAAATATTATTTTACTGAGTTCTGTAGAGATTTACCAAATCCAATGGTATTAGTGTTAGGCATTTGGGAGCTCCAATGGCTAATCTCTGTGCTGTAAAAAGGAAAAGTGATAGATAACCATGAACAGTGTGGACAAGCCACATCTCCCCAGGAATTCAGTGCTGAGTTTCATCTTTAGAGCCAAGATGTTACATAACGAAAAGACACATGGATTATAAGAGAATTTCACCCTTTAGGAGGTGAAATTTTTTGGTGACTCTTTTCCGAATGTTTCAGCTGTTAGTGTGATCTGGCAAGACAACCCATTGGGATCAAGCCAGCTTCTGTACGTCGGCTAATCGAGGTCCAAATCTCTGAGAGCAGCAACAAACCAGGGTGGTTTCTATCAGAACCTTGTATAGTTGTGTGTCTGGAGTTTACTTTGTGAAAAACATTGGAAGCACTTTATATAAGCTAATTTGACTTAAACAGTTTAGATAAATTATCATAAAGCCAAAAAGAAGTTTCTCTCATTGTGAAGTTGTTTCTTTATGATGCAAATGTTTTGTTTATATTAATCTCCTGATAAAATCTTAATAGCAACCAGACTACTTACAGATACCACAGATCTTTTGTTTTATGCTTAAGAACTACACTTGTCTATGTTTTTACTAAAAGTTTTAGACATTTGAGTAAAGAAGGACGCCCCATTTTGGTTCTTGGTTCATACAATAAGAATAGACCAGAAAATAAGATATTTATAATGAACTAGGGAAATTCCTATTAAATACAATGTCAAGTCTCTAGGAATCATTTTCCTAATCTCCTCTGAAAGAATAATTTTTATCTTTAAAATTATTCCACTATATATATATATATATATATATGTCTTTTCACCTTCTTCACACCTGTTAAATAAACTTGTCATTTTTACAGCCAATTCTGAAAGAGAGTTCTTCACTCCTCTCCTTGGAGACCTAGATGTAACCCATCCGGTCTCTGGGGTCGACCTCCATCTCCTTGGAAAGGCTGGCTGCATGATTTGATAGTCACAACTGTCATTATCATCCAGCTTGGCACATGCCTCTAGGGTTTCCCATTGAGTGAGGGTCTGAACTGTGCTGCTCATGTGTCCTCATACCAATTATAACCTCCATGCAGTTATCTAAAAGGGAGAAAAAAATGATCAACATCATTCCCAGCCTTGTAATGAGGAAGCAATTTTCCCTTATTATAACTGGCTAAATATGTACAGGCTGACCCTCAACGACCCTCCGCACCATCTTCCTGTCCCTCTGGAAATCATGGTCAAGACTCACTTTCCATTTCAGATTTCCTCAACTGCTACCTGTTTCATTTATTTCTCTTCATCTCCATCTTATTCCATCTTTATCTTGACTGGACTGAATGCGTTTTCTCACTCTGTGCCCCCACCATGCTATTTTTGATGTGTTCCTCATTAGAACCTGACTTCTGTTTCTCATTTCTTGCTTTCCTGCCACTGGACTCCCTTACCACAAATTTACTGCTTGGGCACCAGTGGAAGATGATTCTCCAGCATGCAAATGATCCAGCAGATTCCACCCTCCCTTCTTTTAGTCACTTCTAAGACCCTCGTGTGTCTTATACTTTTGTTCAAAGAATGTATATTGTGTTTGTCTGTTTTAACCAGAAACAGTGCTACATGTTGGCTGTAGGCAATCAAAACATTAGTTACATTGTTGAAAAACACAAGGAATTTATCATCATTTTTTAACCGTCTACGTCAAGTAGAGGTAATTCAAAGGCATTGCATGAATAAGTCAGTATTCCCTATTTTGGAGCATAAGGAAATCATCTCTTAAGATTTGATGAAAAACTGAGACATTACAGAAAAACAGTTTTGGACACCTGTGTATCAGTGGCTCCTCCCTTCTGACATATAACACTGTGGAGCAGTTTCAGTCTGCTAAAAGGCCCTTGATTGAGGGACTAATTCACTGATTAAAGCTTTTATACTCAGGATTTTTGCTTAGGCATATGGAAGAGATTAACCTAGTATATGTCTAATCTAATATCTGTTCTTCCTTTTCTTCCTTGGTAGTGCAGCCTCCAGTTTTTAGGGAGGCACATGCCAAGCTGAATAAAGATTCCATTTCTCAGTATCTTATCAATTTGCCATGTGCACCTTCTGCCAAATGATATGTAAGTGGACACAGTTTGTGTGGGCTTCTAAGAAATCTTCCAAGCCTTGGTGCATTCCCATTGACACTTTTTAATTCTATCCTCCATCCTGTTTCCTGATTATGAGGCAGATGGCTGGACCTCTAACAATCGTACAGGACTGGGAGGTCAAGGGCCATATCCTAGAGATGGTGAAACAGTGAATTGGAAAAAGCCGAGTCCAAAAACTTCATAAAGTGGAACATCATATCAAACAAGGAATAATTTTATATGAGAGAATGAGAAATAAACTATGTTGTTTAAATCATTCTTGTTTTGGTTTTCCCTGTCATATACAGCCATTTGTAATTCTAATTCTAATTGAGTTGGTGGCTTTGTGGTGAGTTGGATAGATGGAAGAGAAATATTAGCGGATTATGACTGTACAGTTTGCTTATGGAAGGCATGGAGTCAGAAATTATCTAACTGGGTTTAGGTTGTGGCCACATTTAAATCAGATGTTCATAGTCACTTTATCTATCCCTAGGGACATTTGCTACTTTCCTAATAACTTTGCACATCCATTAAAGGAAAATTTTCCAACAGAATCTGACAGGAAGGCAAAGGTATATGTTTGTACATGTTCATTGTAATATTATCTGTAATAGAAAAATATTTTAAGTAAGCTAACTATTCATCAGTGTAAAATATGTTAAATAACAGTGGTATATCCATACTTTGGCATATTCTTCAGCTCCTAAAGATGATATAATATGTATGTATTAAAAATATTGAGTGTAAGTAAAATGAAGAGGTGTTCATAACGTATTGTTGAGTAAAAAAAAAATAAGATTAAGATTTTTTGGTCATGATGCCATTATAAATTCTCTAAGGCACCTCCTCTGCTCTACACATATGACATATAGACACTATGTAGAATGAGGAAATCTAAAAGGTGTAGTCATGCTCAAAGGTAAGATAAATACCTCCATGATATAGAAACTGAAAGTGGTAAGCAGCATAAAGCCACCAGCCTACCAGGTTCTAGGTAAGAAAACAGGCTGATATGGCCAGGAGTTTGGCTACTGAAGGTAAGAGAGAGTAAGAGCATCCATAACAGAACATTAGCTAGGACTTCTCCTTATGTAATGTTTCATGAAAAGAGAATCTAGAAGATACAGGTACAACCACATGCCTAGGAAGTAAATCATTGTTGCTTGCTGGCTTGAGGATTGATGACATCCCCAATGTATTACGGTGCAGATGCTTTTAATACGTGACCCCATCTGCCTGCGGTCCCAAGTGGATTGACTGGTAGCAATTGCAAGAACACTGGAGAGAGGTGTACACACAGAAATAACTTCTTTCTTCACATGCATGCCCAGGAGTGGAATTGCTGAATCATATGGTAATTCTATTTTTAGTTTCTTGAGGAACCTCCATACTTTTTCCAATAGTGGCTACACCAATTTACATTCCCACCAACAGTTCAAGAGAGTGCCCTTATCTCCCTTCCTCCACATTTGTTATTTGTGGCCTTTTTGATGATAACCATTCTGACAGGGGTGAGGTGATACATTTCTCTGATTTGCATTTCTTTGATTTATATTTCTCTGTTGATTAATGAGGTTGAGCATCTTTTCATGTACCTGTTGTATGTCTGCTTTGGAAAAATGTCTTTTCAGGTCTTCTGCCCATTTTTTAATTGGGTATTTTTTTGATACTGAGTTTTAAGAGCTGTTTATATATTTTGGATATTCACCTCTTATCCGTCATATCATTTGCAAATATTTTCTCCCATTCAGTAGATTATCTTTTCATTTTGTTGATGGTTTCCATTGCTGTGCAAAAGCTTTTAAGTTTCATTAGTTCCCATTTATTTATGTTTGCTTTTGTTTCCTTTGCCTTAGGAGACAGGCTAAAGAAAAACATTGCCACAATTTATATCAAAGAGTGTTTAAGTTATGTTTTCTTTAAGGAGCTTTATGGTTTCCAGTCTTACATTTAGGTCATAAATTCATTTTGATTTTATTTTTGTATGTTATGAGAAAATGTTCTAATTTTATTCTTTTATATGTAGCTGTCCAGTTTTCTCAGCACCACTGATAAAAGAGACTGTCTTTTCTCCATTGTATATTCTTGCCTTCTTTGTCATAGGTTAATTGACCATAAATGGGTGGGTTTATTTCTGGGCTTTCTATTCTGTTCCATTAATCCATATATGTCTGTTTTTGTGCCAATACCATACTGCTTTGATTACTGTAGCTCTGTAGTATAGTCTGAAGTCAGGAAGTATGATACTTCCATCTCTGTTCTTCCTTCTCAAGAGTGTTTTGGTTATGTAGGGTCTTTTGGGTTTCCATATAATTTTAAAATTATATGTTCTAGTTCAGCAAAAAATGCCATTGGTATTTTGGTAGTGATTGCATTAAATTTATAGATGGCCTTGGGTAGTATGTTCATTTTAACAATGTTAAGTCTTCCCATCTATGAACATTGTATATCTTTCCATCTGTTTGGTCATCTTTAGTTTCTTTCATCAGTGTCTTATAGTTTTCCAGGTACAGGTCTTTTCCGCCTTAAGAATAATTTTATAAGGAGATCCATACCTTATAAATTATTTCATTTTTGAAAAGTACTGGTTATATAGGAAAGAATATATGCTTGATATGTTCCCTTTATATGCCAATTAAAAAATTAATTTATTTGTTCAGACACCTCCAAAAAAGATTACTATCTTTTTTCTAATGAATGGATGGTGGATGATACTAAATATACTTAAATGTATTTGATGTGTTTCAAAATATTGCAGTTATGTTTTTACTCATGGTTAGATTGTTTTATCTTTGTCCAATAGAAACCTCTTCAAGTTGTCTCCTGGGTATTTTAACATGACATTAATAATCCTTGTTAACTTTCTTGCTGTCTAGTATGAAAAAATCTTTGGGTTCATCCTAAAAAATTTCTGATGTTAGTGGGACCTGTACTGTGCAAAAGATTCTTATTCCCTGTTGTGTGATATGGTGCTTAGAAACTATAATTTAATCACTAGGATTTTTCATTGCCCTTGGATTAGTTTTGGTTTCTAGATCTTTTTTAGTTTTCAGAACTAAGAAGTAATTTTTATTTATTTTATAAATATAAAATACATTGTATCTCATTTAATTATGTAATATATTAGCAATTGAGTAATAATTCATAAAATTAATTCAAACTCATGAGTGTAGGGCTTTTCTTAACCTCTTTGATCTTATCTCTTAATCTCATTGGATTTCAGTGTTACTAAAGTAATTATTTGCTTATATTCTGCAATATGCATGTTACAGACTCATATAACATCAACATTATTACAAACACTGTAATTACTGAAAGCAATTTCAAATTTAAATTTCTTTTATTTTTATCCTTCAGAAATTTCGTGCTAGGATTATTCAGTTAAAGTATTTCTTCATATTCATTGGAAATTTTCCTCTCTGTGTGGTGATACTGCCAAGTTAGTACAAAGTTTGGTTTATATAATTTATTTTGCTTCAGTATTCAGCAATTAACTCTTCAAAATTTAATTTTCTATTATAATTATGTAAAATGTTTACATAGATTAAAGGAAAATATATCAAATGTGTTATTTTTGGAGAAGTATATTTTTCTATTCCTTTCCTTCCAGTGCATTTCCTCCTTCCCTTTAAATGTAAGGATATTATACATACATAGAGCCACATATGGTTTATTTTTATACATAAATGCATATACACACATACACATACATACACACACTTTAATCAATATTCAAAAATGCTGAATGAGAACTGAATGGAAATTTACTATAACTTGTGGGAAATTAAATATTTACATTAGCAAGTGAATATAAATTATTTGAAAGTATAAAATGTAATATTTCAATTAAGTTGTATTGTATTTGCCTATATTTTCTAAATTCCATTGTCCATGTAATTCTGAATAAAATGGCATTGGCACCAGACCGTGCCATTGTGACTTTCCTTTAGTGAAAATGCTGCTGCCACAGCCCTGACCATACAATGCATTTTAGCATTTGCCCGTTTGTATATATTCCTTGAACGCATGCCTTACATTTAGTTCCTTTTTGAAAACAGTAAGAAAGAGTTAACAAAAGTTATATCCACAGTTGCTAATTTATATAGCATTTCTCAGCATAAAGCTAAACATTTTCTATATTCAATTCAGTATTAAATACCAGTAGCTCAATGCTTTGATCAACACAGCTAATCACAATTTATGCTCTAAGATCCTCTACAGTGGTCTTGTCTAGTCAAACTCTCTGTATCAGTTTGAATTATGTTTGACTACGTGTAACAGAAACCTAACCAAAATAGCTCAACCAAATAGAGGTTCACTTTTCTCACATTATGAGAAATCTGGAGGCAGTTAGTTCAAGATTGGTACAGCTGCTAAGCAAAGGTCCAAGAATCTTTTAAAATTCCTGCCCCATTATACTTTTCATATGGTATTTATTTTTTCATTGTTTCAAAATGGCTTCTCTGCCTCCAGGAATTATGTTCATATTCTAGGCAGACAGAAGGAGGGACGAGTAAAGAATACAACTGCCAGCTTGTTTTGCTACGTGAAAATAGATTTTCTGTAAAATCTACCTACCAGATTTACTCTTTGGTATCATTTGTCAGAACTGGATCACATGTTCATTGCTAGTCACACTACTGCTCTGAGAACGATTGGAGCTCCCTACAGAAGACAGAAAGAATGGCTACTGGACAAGAAACCAAGACTCTCTGCCTTGTGCTTTGAATTCTTGTCAATGCTATTTTAAGGTGGTTGTTTTTTTCTCAAAACAAAAGCAATATATGCCTTATGCTACTCAGTTAAGTGAATATGAACGAAGTCTGCTTCCCTGAGCACCAGATACTTGTTTTTAGGTTTTCAGGGATAATCATGGAAAAATATTTTACAGCTGCTTGTATTAGGTTTCTAGAGCTGCCATGATCAAGTACCAAAGAATGAGCAGCTCAAACAATAGACATTTATTTTCTTACAATTTTGGAAGTTAGAAGTCTGAGAAGAAAGTTTCAGAATGGTTGATTTCTTCTGAGGGCTCTGTCTTTGGCTTGTGGATGGCCATCTTCTCCCTGTGTCTTCAGTCTTTCTTTTTTGTGTCTCTCCGTCCTAATCTCCTCTTGTTATAACGACAACAGTTACATTTAATTAGGGCCCAACCATATGACCTATTTTAATTTTAACTCAATTACCTCTTTAAAGACCCTGTTTCTAAATACAGTCAAATTCTGAGGTACTGGGGTTAGGACCTCAGCATATGAATTTTTGAAGGGCACACTGCTGAAGTTATGAACAAGAAACAGCAATAAGAAATCAAAACAAGAACAAACCAAAAGAGAGAGGTGATAAGAGACTTTCTGGGTCATCCATTTCAATTTTTAAATTGTGTCAACATTTCGAACCCCATCTCACTGGTACCATCTCAAAAAGGGAACCAGAAAAAATGATTTAGCCAAATATAAAACTAATATTGCCAGATTATTTCCAATTCCTGTGATTCATAGATTCTAATGGCTTAATAAATGACTTTGTTTAGCTGGAATAGTAGAGTCAGCGGTAAATGCAGTTATTCACACATTAAAATGTAGGGAAATAGCAAACCCAACTATGTTAAATTCAAGCACATCTCTCCTGGATTTGTGAAAGATATTTAAGCAAAGAGACATGCTGCTTTCATAGTCTAATTTGCTTGTACCTGTCTACTTAGATTTATTGTGATTTTTCCTTGGTTTGTATGTGTTTACTTGCAGATGACAATCAGTTGCAGATGCAACAGACAGCAGCATAACTTTGGAATATTTTTGTTAATTAACTTGGGTTCAAATTCTAATAGCACGTGTGAATTATTACTAGGGTACTAATGAAGTGTGGGAAAAAATGCTCTTGCTCTTATCTGGCTTATTTTTCTGCTATTTTATGTCATATACAGTGTCTAGAAGCATGGTGAAAACAAATGCCAGCAATGATAATGTTTTACGTGAGTTATAGAGAAAAGTAGGAAAGGATACAATCCAAACAAATATAAATTTTATTGGTTTTAATTAATGATTGGGAGTCAGTTGATACAGAAAATCTCTCATTCATTAAATAATTATAGTAATTATAGGTTGCAGATTAGACAGAGATCTTAAGAGGCAGGAACTGACAGTGGGTTTAGCAGCGTGAGCTGGAGGTTATTATTGTCAGCAGTGAAGTATTTGCTAAATACCATCACGCTAAACTATCTAGGGAGGATCTTCAAAGGTGAGCATTTGAAAGAAGACCACTTGAAAAAAAAACAGCTAGTTTGGTGCCAAGGAGATAATCACTGCATGAAATGATGCTGAATTAGGTCCTGATGATGCAGTGCCTCATGCCTGTTTCTTCTTCCACCTCTTCTTTGACTAATGTGAAGATCATGAGCAACAAGCCCACGACTCAATGCTTGCATGGCCGTCTAAAATAAAACAGTCTATCACAAACATTCTATGTCAGATCAATGAATTAAATAAACCTAAGTTAGTCAAAAATATAGAGCTATTATTTAAAGATATCTTGCCTAGTCTAAGTATATGAGATACTGTGATGGTCTATTATATGGAAGGTTACAAGATGATAAATACTTCTTTTTAAAGTAGAACAGGGCTTATGTTGACAACTTTCCTTTAAGCCACAGCCTAATCCAGAGCAAGGCTCTAACTCTCTAATTGTCTTCACTTCTATGAAGAAGAAAAGTTTGAAGTTAGCAGAGGTTGGTTCATGACTTTTAAGGAAAGAAGCCATCTTCATAACATAAAAGTGCAAGGTGAAGCAGCAAGTGCTGATGTAGAAGCTGTAGCAAGTGGCCCAGAGCATCCAGCTCAGATCACTAAAGAAGGTGGCCAGACTAAAGAGCAGATTTTCAATGTAGATGAAACAGCCTTCTATTGGAAGAAGATGCCATCAGGACTAGCTAGAGAGGAGAAATCAGTGCCTGGCTTCAAAGTTTCAAAAGGACAAGCTGACTCTTTGTTAGGGGCCAGTGCATCTGATGACTAAGTTGAAGCCAATGCTCATTACCATTCTGAAAATCCTAGGGCCCTTAAGAATTATGCAAAACCTACTCTGCCTGTGCTCTGTCGATGGAAAAACAAAACTTGGGTGACAGCACATCTGTTTATAATGTGGCTTATTGAATATTTTAAGCTCACTGTTGAGACCCGCTGCTCAGAAAACAGAAGATTCCTTTTAGAATACTGCTGCCCAGTGACAATGCACCTGGTCGCCCGAGAGCTCTGATGGGGATGTGCAATGAGATTAATATTTCTGTGCCTGCTAACGCATCCATTCTGCAACCCATGGATCAAGGAGTAAGTTTGACTTTCAACTCTTATTCTTTAAGAAATATGTTTTGTAAGGCTATAGCTTCCAAAGACTGATTTCTCTGACGGATCTGGGTCAATTGAAAACCTTCTGGAAAGAATTCACCATTCTAGATGCAGCTAAGAATATTTGTGATTCATGTAAGAGGTCAAAATATCAGCATGAACAGGAATTTGGAAGAAGTTTATTACAGCTCTCATGGATGACTTTGAGGGGTTCAAGACTTCGGCAGAGGAAGTAACTGCAGATGTGGTAGAAATAGCAAGAGAACTAAAATTAGAAGTGGAGCCTAAAGACATGACTGAATTGTTGCAATCTCATAATAAGAAATTAATGGATGAGGAATTGCTTGTTATGGATGAGCAGAAAAAGTGTTTTTTGGTTTTTTTTTTTTTTTTTTGTAATGCAGTTTACTCCTGGTAAAGATGCTGGGAAGATTGTTGAAATTACAACAAAGGACTTAGAACATTATATAAACTTAGTTGACGAAGCAGCAGCAGAGTTTGAGAGGACTGACTTCATTTTGAAAGAAGTTCTACTGTGGGTGAAATGCTATCAAACAACATTGCACACTACAGATTAATTGTTCTTGAAAGGAAGAGTCCATTGATCAGCAGCCTTTATTGCTATCTTATTTTAAGAAATTGTCACAGCCACTCTAACCTTCAGCAGCCACCACCCTGATCAGTCAGCAGCCATCAACATAGAGGCAAGAGCCTCTACCAGCAAAAAATGTTACAACTCACTGAAAGCTTTGATGATGGTTATCATTTTTAAGCAATATTTTTAAATTAACGTATGGACGTTGTTTTTTTTAAGACCTAATGCTAGACTACAGTATAGTGTAAACAAAACCTTTAGATGCACTGGGAAACTAAAAAATTCATATGACTGGCTTTATTGGAATATTTGGTATATTGAAGTGGTCTGGGACCACACTCAGGGAATCTCCAAGGTACGCTTATGTATTTCTAGGACTTACTTATCTTCATTTTGGAATTTTGTACCATTTGACCACCTCACCCACTTCCCGTACCCTTCACTTCCCACCTCTGGTAACCACCAGTCTGTTCTTTATAACTATGAGTTTGTTTATTTCAGATTTTACATATAATTGATACTGCGCAGTATTTGTCTTTCTCTATTTCACTTAGTATAATGCCCTTAAGGTCCATCCATGTTGTTGCAAATGGCAGGATACCCTCTTCTGTGGCTTATTAAAATTCATATAATATATAATATATATATGTAATATATACATTACATTTTCTTTATCCATTCATTTTATCAGTAAACACTTAAGTTGTTTCATTGTCTTGTCTATTGTAAATAACGCTGCAGTGAACAAGGGGATGCAGATAACTTTTTGAGTTCATGTCTTCTTTTCCTTTGAATAGATATCTAGAGTTGGAATTGCTGAATCACATGGCAGTTCAATTTTTAATTTTTTGAAGAACCTCCATACTGGCTACCACAGTGGCATAACCAATTTACATTCCCATCAGTAGCGCACAAGGGTTCCCTTTTCTCCACATCTTTGCCAGCAATTGTTATTTCTTGTCTTTTTGCTAATAGCCATTAACAGGCGTAAGCTGATATCGTATTGTGGTTTTGATTTGCATTTCCCTGGTGATGTGAATTTTCTATGTATTTGAAAACAAAATCCCAGTTTATTATTTCACTTATTGGAATTTACCAAATGGAAATAAATATTAATGTATACAAATTTTTAAAAACATTTATTACACAATTAGATGGAAAACGAACACTCATATACATTATTTATGGAAGGTACTGGTTTTATTCTTTTGACAGAACGTTGTAGCAAAATTGTTTATTCAATATGATCCACTGATTACTTTTCTAGGCTTTTACCCAATAGGTTATATCTGTGTTGAGGTAGCGTAATATAAAATATTAAAAGATTGTGAAAAATCTAATAACATATATTGAATTTGTACTTTTTCAATTTTTTGTTTTGAATATAGTTAATATACATAAAATATATTTTTAATAATTGGACAAATATACACTTCTAAAATATGAAAAATGAATATACTGCTTTATCTGTTGACTAACATTCAGGGCAAATTTGAATCATTTTATTTAGCCTCAGGAGGGATGTAAGAGCAGAAAACTCAAAATGATAAAATATGTTTTAAAACATAGCTCACAAGTGATGCCATTACCTAAAATACAAAAGTAGAAGAGAAGTTATTGGATTTTGGACATGTTCCATTTAAAGTGCTTTTGAAAGCCTCCGTGGAAAAATGTCTAGAAAATACTTGCAAAGATATGTCAGGTGCTGCAAAAATAGTTCAATTGTAGACAGGTCTGTTTAGGATTTGGAAATGGAAATAATCAGCAGTCAAAGTGAAAAAATACTTAAGAGATAAACAGAGGCCTGCAAAACTCAGATGCTTCAGGGAGCATTAGTCCATTAGAAATCATCCATATTTTAAAAACTAACATTGTATTTGGTAGTGAAATGGTTGACAAAAACTTTCAAAAGAACAGTTGCTATAGAAAGTTGAACGTATTGTAGACAGTTGAGGAGTAAGTAGGTGAAAGAAAGTCAAAGCTAAAATACAGGTGACTTTCAAAATGTCTGGAAATGAATCCAATTACAGAGATTGGGCAGTGATAGAGGGAAACTGACAAAACTATTAGCAATTATCCAGATTTCTTACCAGCCTCTATACCAAGACTAGATTGTGTAAGGGGGATTCTAATAAGCTTTTTGCCTTTGATCCATTTTAATGGCACAGAAAATTCATCTCATTCTATAGGCAAACATTGGTAGGAATGTTTGAAAGAAGGTTCACAATTCTGTGCTCTGAAATCCATGAGTATTCCCACAATGACCGAGAGTGGCAGGGATAGTAACGCGGGGCATTCCTGGGACAGGAAAACTTTGGTTCCAGACCCCCCCCCCCCCCGAGAGCCCTGCTGACCCCTCCTTAGACTGTAAAGTGTCCTGAAGTGTTTCGCCCAACCTTCCCGCTGTCTCTTCTTTGCTGGAGTCAGACTTACATGGTTGTCTGATGGTTCACCCAGCCTTTCCTGCTGTTGCCCCATTTTCTCTCACACATACACATTTCCCCTCATAAAATCCTTGAACACTTACCTCAACTTGGCATCTGCTTCTCAGAGGACCTGGACTAACACACACATATTAATAGAAATTTTCAGATATTCTTTGAAGCTGTGAGCTGCTTAAACTTTATGCTACTTATTGAAGATAGCAGCTTATGGTTATCACATAGTTTCTCTTGAGGTTTTAAAAAGCAGATACTAGTTAGACTTTTCAGATTTTATATTAGAGGTAGCCTGTCTTTGATCACATTTCTTTTTTCACTGTCCCCCGAATTTTCAAGTGTTGAATATCCTACATTTAAAAAACGATGAATGGTACCATCCAGTGATAGCCAGTGTTCCTTTCTGCTCTTGAATATGTTTATAGCCTCCTTTTGTGAGCATAGTGAAGTTGGCAAGTAAGAGCAAGGATACTTTACGTTTCTTCTGTTTGATGTGTAGTATTTATGTTATTTGTTATTTGTCCAACCTGTGGAAAGATGGATGCTGCTTGATGATGAAGACATGATACAAATCAGGGTAACAACCTCAGTACTAGTGCCAGGAAGCTTCTAGTTCTCATTAGCATGTGCTTTGTATCACAAGATGGTAGGAGAACAAAGGTGAAGAAAATGTCACTGGCTGAAAGCCCCAAAGAAAAATACCTCTAAATTATGGGTGAAACTTGCTCCTCCAGTCTCTTCTAAGAACACCCTGTTCCTCTTGTGGGATAAAGGCTATTCTAGTCACTGGATTGAGGGTATGAGTGTAGTGTGGGAATGAGTTAACTGAATTTGACCTGAATTTTATCAATTACTTTTTCAATAAGGCTCCCCAAAATAAGGCAAGCATCCTGGTCTCTGTTGTCTCTGTTACTCTGGGATTACAGGGGTGGGTGGAGTCCTGCGTGGTAACATATATGCCAGCATTACAAACAAATAGACCTTCACACCTATACAAATGCTCTTTCTGTAAGAGACACTGAGCTCATCAATTTGCAGGGGGCCTCTTGAGAATGTAGCTTTATGTAAAGGGTTCGTATTAAATGATACTTGATCCTATTTAAGTGAAGGCATGTGAAATGTGCAGTGTGGGTATAATTATTTTGATTAGTGAACTCTAATGCAGACACCATCACATTTCCATACCACAGTTAACATTTAGCAGAATAGGCGGCCTCAGATCATTAACAACGGGCCATAAGCAATCCTGGCATTTCCCAAGAAACCTGTAATTAATTGGAAACCATGAATTGAGGAGAGGCATCTATTTTTTTTGATTGATTACTTTGTTCTATGCAGATAAAATAAAAGTATAGGATAGGCCATGATGAATGGTGTATCTACTAGTGTATTCTACTGAGAAACTAGAGTAGTGCTCCAAGAAATACTTCTAGGAGATAGAATAAGAAAGTTTGCAGGTAAAGCAAAATACATGGAAGTCACAAAATCCTTTCTTCTCTCCCATGGATCGGAGACTCACCAACATTATAAAGACACACAACATTAAATATTAAAGCGTTCAATAAAATCTTTGGAGTCAATATTTACCTTTATTTTGACTGATCAAAATCCAAACTCCCTTCCCCTTTTGGAAGAATCTTCACTATTTAGCCAAAGGAGCACAAATTCTTTCTCTCTCTACCTGTTAGTAGGTCGAGTCTAAGTACCTGATTCTTTGCAGATTGATGTTCCAACCAAAGCTTAAACTCTGGAGGGAGTGATGCAAAAAGAAGGGAAAGAATTTATTTGCAAGAGTTTTACAGAGTCCTGTGAGATAAGTGTCAGCAACAGGATTGGCAGATAGCCTTGGTTTTAAGTATTCCATGATGGCTGGGTTCGGTCGGATGGGTGGCTGTAGTACCAAAAACATCATTCTCATCAGACTAGACCTTTGGTCTGAACTTGGTTGTGGTTGTCATTACCTAAACTTCCTTGGTCTACCCAAGCTTGTTTTCTCCAGATTCCATTCTATCAGCTACCAAATAACTAATTTATTCTATTTTTGCTAGAGGTTTAGCAGGTGCTTGTGGCCAAGAGCCACCTCAAATGATGTGCCACCTTGTTTAAAAATATAGGTGATTTAAAATAACCCTGTTAGGTAATATTTTTCATCCATCATTTCCCTAGAATTATAGCCACTGAATATTGAAAGGAGCCCCAGAGGGCATACTTTAAACAGTTCTTTAAACAGTGCATGGTGCCTTCTACAACATTTCTGATTGGTGGATATTTGGTCTTCACTTGAATGCCTTCAGTGACAGAAAGCTCACAATGTTTTAAGGCCCATTATTCCATTTTCAGACAATTCTAATTTTCTATTGTTAATTATTTGAGCTAGCTGTCTTTACAAGACTATGTTGATTTATTTGGCAGCCTCATCTAAGTTTTAGCTCAAATTGATACTTCAGTAAGTATATATCTCTGTTTTGACAGTGTATAAAGGTTCAGTTTCATTGAAGTTTACAAAGTTAAAAATATTTTGAAGAATGGCTAGGGCACAAGTATCAGCTCTGAAGAACTCCCTTGGGAAGTTCTTTGCCGCAGACTTGTGACATTTCTAGCTCAGATTTAGGCCTGGCTTCCTAAATTCAGTACAGGTTTGAGTCTTAGCTCATCACCATTGGCAGATGCCTCGAGAACCATGTTGTCTTCCCCAGACTGCCTGATTTAGAACCATATCTGGGCTCAGTGATAAGTGGAAAAAATTACTTAGATCAATATGAGTGCTGGATTGGGTCAAACTTCCTATGACAAAGAGAAGGAAAAGTGTTCATGTACGTGAACATTATGACAAATGATTTTGAAAAATAATTACCTGCCAAAGTGAGTGTATAAGATGTAGATAATTCAAAGTTCAAAAACTCTTTAGAGTGAGTGATAGTCTCCACTCGGCCTAAAACATGTGGCTAATTGCTGTTTATTAGCAATATGCTTTCCTCCTTTGCAATGGCCATAATAAATCAACTATTGGAATTCCCTGATTAGCTACTTTATGGGCCAGATCCACGATTTGCAATTCTGCTTCAGAAGACATATCTTCATTGATCAAAATCACTTAAGTCAAGAGTAAAGACACACTTGCCTAAGTCAATTAAGGAATTCATACCAGGAATGGAGACCCATGGAAATATTTGTCGAAAAAGGACACCTGATTAAAACAACCCCTCATAACTCTAGCAGCTTTTTCACTTTATATTTAGTGGTGTCTGCTTTTATCAGTGGAGAAACCCAGGGAAATAGAATTTGTTGTGAAACAATACATGAATTTACATTCCTATGTGAATTTTTAATTTTTCAGTCATGTATTTCATACTTTCGTATAAATGTCCCTGAAGTAGCTTGTGGCTTAGTAGCTGTAACTGAAGACAACCCTAAAATTTAATATGTACAGAACTTGTATGACTGACATGCGTAGTATGTGTAGTAGTTCAACCCTCCGGAAGTTGTTTCATTGGAAATTAACCCTTGGGACTCCTCTGGATAATTTTTTTCTTGTTCTCAAATTTTATCTCCTTTGTCTTTCTTATTCTTATTTTCTTTCTCTCTCAAAGAATTGTCACCCTTCTCCCAGTTGCTTGAGTCAGACCGTTGGTTTTCACCCCTTGATTGCTGTTCATTCTTTTCCTCACTTGCTGTGATCGCCAGTCATCAAGTAGCGTTGATTTCACTTGCCTAAACTTCTTTAGCTTCCATCCTCTTGCCTCCGTGTTCTCTGCTGCTGCTTTCATTTAGGATTTGTCTTCTCTTGCCCAGATTACTAGAAGAGCCTCGTAAGTGGTTACCCTTTAAATTTAGTCTTGACATTCCTCCCAGCATGATTTTTCTAATATGCAAATGTGGCCATGCTGTTTAGTGCTACACATTCTTCAGTGGATCTACCGTCAAGTCAGTGTCAACCTCCTTAGCACGTCATGTAAAGCTTCTTGTGCCTAAGTCGTTCTTATTTCCCAAACCTGTGCATACCTCTTTCAAATCCTGGATTTCAACTATATACCCCTACTTCCCCTGAGAAGCCAAGCTCCCTCTCACTTCCAGGATTTAGTACAGGATTTTCCTATTTCTGTTGTCTTCCTTGATCTTCCCAGAATCATTGAGGGGTCCATTCTTTGTCCTTCAATGATAGAATCCCATGGTTGTCTTTATTATATATATTTCCAGAGGATACAATTGACTCAGAATTCTACAACTTCATGTACCCTTTTTCTACCATCATCCTCACCCTCCCACAGGTACACACACAAGTATGATAGGAGGGAGAAGGAGTTGATCATCTGATTTGATTTCCTAACAGGAACTTATGCTAAGTCATCCCTTGAGAGTGGCATTTTCTTCTATATTCTCCTCCCTTTTAATTTAATTTAACTATGTTTATAAAATATATGTAGCTTTTCTTTTTTTTTTTTTTCTTCTTCCCGAGGAGTAGGCGACACCATTTTTTTGCTGTCTTAGGTATTGCTCGCTTTTCTTCTTGCCTCTGTAGGATTATGTGTGAATTGGCCCAGGGCGTTGCTCTTGAAGTACCATGGCCAACCCTTATTTCTGCTTCCCTTTTCCCATGGCTCCAACCAGAAAAAGGCTAAGACTGTGTCTTGACTATTAAAAGTCACAGTTACCTCTGTCTTCTCATATTAATGATCAGGTGTCCTCATCATTTATTTTTATTCTTACGATTGGTTTGGAAAAGTAGTTCTTGAGATTTAAATTTGGGTTCGTGAGAAGAAATAATTCTTTCCATAT
Organism: Camelus dromedarius; assembly: GCF_036321535.1. Taxonomy (NCBI): domain Eukaryota; kingdom Metazoa; phylum Chordata; class Mammalia; order Artiodactyla; family Camelidae; genus Camelus; species Camelus dromedarius. The sequence continues at coordinate 22,621,793 of NC_087450.1, forward strand.
TTACTAATATCTTTCTAGTTCAACTATCCATCTTCTTCCATGAGACCTAATACTCTAATCACTTCCTAACACGTTTTTCCATTCCTATTCTTCCTCCTTTTCTGATTCGTTCTCTACCCAGAAATCAGAGTGTTATTTTCAAGATGTCTGTCTCCTGTTTCTATCCTCTGTTTAATGCTTTCCCATTACACTGATAATAAAATGTAAAAACCTTCACATGGTATAAGAAGCTTTACTCTCAACTACCTCTTGAAATTCATTCCTCTCTGTCTTGCTCACAACTCTCCAGCCACTATTTCAGATCTTTGATTTTGTCTTTCTGTCTGAATACTCTCCCCAGCCCACCCCCTGCATTCCTTATCTGGCTGTTTTAGGTCTCAGCTTAAATGTCACTATCTCATATAGGCCTTCTTTCACGTCTTATTTTATAATGAACCCCTCGTTTCATTCCCATACTGCGCCTCATCATGGTACCTCATGTCATTTGTCATCTGCAGGTTCTCAGATACCTTTATTAAATGTGTAATAAGTGTAATGTTTTGGGGGAAAAGAAGGTGGTGTGCTTTCCTTACATGCCATTTGGAGGGGGTGGAGATGGAGGCTGACCCTCCTGACCTTTGCTTCCTCCACTCATGTCCTTCTAGAGCCCTTTACCCTTTCAGTGTGTTTCAATTCCCTGATTGCGTTCACTCCCCGCAGCCAGATTCTACCTCTTTTTGTGAAGGTTGCCCTCGGGCTAGTAGAGATGCTCGGAGTCTGAATACTCCATCTCTTTTGTTCCCGATTAAGGCCACAATCTCCTCCGTTTCTGATGCTCCCATTTGGGATTGAGCCAAAGTTACTATACCCTGTGCGACTTTGCTTAGTTCTACACTCTTGCTTGACTTCCATTCATCCCTTCCTTATCCCACTTCCTCATGTGCCTATTATTTTTCCTAATGAATCACTTTTGCAAGAATCCTTGACTCAGAATCTGTGTCTGGGGAACTCTTAACGGAGATATCCAACCTCACAAGAGAGGCTTTTAAATGTTTTTCATGTCCTTAGTACATAATGTTGACCTAGGTTGTCAATCAAATCCTAAATTATTTCTTGTTTAAACAGGCGCCGATAGAGAGTGTGCTGGAAAAGACCTCAGTGATCCAGCCATCCAGTGGCATTGTTTTATTGATGAGGGATTGAGCAGCAGAGGGCGTGTGCTCTGCTCAAGGTCACAGCCTTCCTGAGCAGCAGGGTGGCAACCAGGACCAGCATCCTGATATCCCTGACACCCAGACTCATGCTTTACATCAAGAACTTTTCATAAATTTAAATTGGGTGATTTAAAAAGGATGAAAAGAAACCAAACACTATTAAAGTAAAACAAATTGGCCTGCAGATGAAAATAATTCATAGGGGTGTTAGAAATCATTAAAATACAACCCGAGGAGAAACTGAACTGTTAGCAACTTAGTGTCCTTTACTGTCTTGTTCTCTGCAGTTCCACGTAAATGTCATTTCCTCTAATGCTGCTTTCAAAGAAATCATGGGGGAAATAGATAGCTGTAGGATGTGTGTGTGTCTGTGCATATATGTATCACATAGCATTGAATTTAATGATTCTTCTTAAAAATAAAAATTTGAAATATTTACAAAATTACCATTAAAAGCCATAGTACAACTGCTTCACGGATTGTGATGAGTAATAGCTTCATACATCTTACTTGAGAGGCCTCAAAGTGCCTTAAGTGTATTGTACTTGTGACTTACGAGGTTCCCAGGCAAGACATAAACCCATAATTTTCTGTAGTCACTGCTACTCAAAACGATGGACTCCACCTAGAGTGGAATTGATTTATTAGATTTTTTAATTCAAATGATGAATAATTTTTCTGATTAATGAAAGGATTCTAATACCAGAGCTGGCACATCATCATGATTTGGTCTCTAAAACTAATTTAAGCGACATTGTAAATACCACTCAATAAAAGACAACTATTGTTCTGTGTGTGTGTGTGTGTGTGTGTGTGTGCGTGCACGCGCGCAAGTGTGCATGTGCTAGTGCATAGTCATAGGCCTGTGAAATTTTATGGGAGGTGGAGGGGTCTCTTCTTGTGACATCAATTTCATTATTACTAAAGGGTTAGAGAGCTATTACGATAGTTTTGCTAAAAGGAGGGGCAAGATCGGAAGTGTAAATGTATTGCCTTGAAGCCCATTTCTGATGGTTTAGCATTATTTCAGCTGAGATAAGAAACACGAAATGCAATGCTTTTCAGTAGGTAGAGTGAGAAGGGATTTAGTTATCATGCAAACTTCCACACTGTGCAAAAATATCATAAGTATCCTTTTCCTAGAAGTGATGTTTGAATACTGGCAGGGACGAAGAGCTTAATATTGATAGTTTTAGACAACCATGAGTTTTAGAAAATTTTAACTTATATTCATGTGGGATATATGTCTTCATAAATCCAAAGCTCTTGTCGGTATTCTGCCCTGTGGTGACATACAGAGTTAGTGCAGTCCTTCAGATCCTTGAAGACAAGACAGCTACCATGTGTCCATCCCTTTTTGCCTTTTTAGATAGAAATTGGAGCCTTTCCAGCCTTTTAAGCACATCTCATGCCACATGGTTTCTATATTTTTCATAACCCCAACATGTTTTAACTGGAGAAATTCCCTCTTCAAATGTGGTATTTAATTGAGAATACAGTACTTTTGCTGCTCCTGATTTTGTTCATTCACCAGATATTTATTTAGTGTCTATGTTGTATCAGGAATTATTCTGGGTATTGATTGAGGCATACAAGGGGAGAAAACAAGCCCCCATCTTCATGTTGTTTCTACATATGTTTAGCAGTGTGTATTTTAAAATGTGATTTACCTCCCTAGATCCAGACACTGTTTTCTCCTTACTATAGTCTTACATTTCACTAGGAAGTTCAACTTAGCAAGTAAATCTTGCTGTTCGCTCATCACTAATTAAAATACATAGGGTTTTTCAGATGAGGATGGTACAATCTCTCATTCTTACTTCTGTTCTTAATCATCTCTTAAGTTAATACATTTATTGTCTTTTTTTGGGATTTTGTCTTATCCTCCAACTTGAAATAATCTTTATAATTAAATCTTCTTATCTGTGAGTTGGCCCTTTGGGTCTTGATTCAACCAAAAATTGATAACGAGATTTTTTTGTGACTTTATTAATCTGGTTAAAGTGCTATTTAGGAGAAGAGTCAAGTACAGAATCTTGCAGTCCTACAATAGTTACATTAACTCTTGCTTTCAAATGGTAATATCACTTAAAACAAATATCATGGTTAAAAAAATCTTTAAAGTCTGTTCAGTGCAACCAAAATTTCTCAGAAATTCTGCCCTCATGTGTAACCATAACTAACTATTTTTTACCTTTCCAGAAGTTTAATGCACATATTTTATATAAATAGTATTATATTATCTACATTAAATTAACATACATATTATATACATTTTCTATTTTCAAATGTACTAAATACTCCTGCCCTTTTGAATGTATGTATTTTATTCCAGTGTATGCATATATTGTAATTCATTTATTACTCATCGACAGTTAAGCTGTTTCCAAATTTTTTCCATTATATGGCCCATCCTTACAGGGATATACATCTTCATGTACTTACACTACCCCCCTTAAGATAAAATTTCAGAAGTAGGATAGTTCCAGAAGTGAATTGAATTATATACAAATTAAAATTTGGGGGTACGTTACCAGATTGCCCACTGGAAAGCAGGAACAATTCCACACAACCACTTCCAGTATGTCAGGGGTTTTTATTTCTTTACATCCTTGCCAGCAAGGTGAAATGTAATGCTTTCTAATCATTATCCATCTGATATTTTTGTTTTAATTTGCATTTACATGCTTGTTAATAATCTTTTATATACTAACTTGCCATTTGCCCAGGTTTTTATTTGGGTTATTTCCTTTCCTTTTTGATTTGCCTGAAGATAGTGAGTTTTAAAAAGACATATTTTGCACAAAGTTGTCTTTTAATATATATCTTTTGCATATGGTATATATAAAATGTGTGCTGTCAACTCTGAAAGACTGTCTCTACTGTTAATTTGATCTTTAATCAACTCTCTTTAGATGCAATTGAAAAACAGATGATTTATAACAGCACTCCAATATCAAAATGGAACTTGGAGAGGGCTGGAGAGTTGTAATAAAAATAGTACTGGCAGATAGTATCATGTTATCTCATGCTAAGTATGTCAATCTCTCCAAAATGTCAGTTTCCATATTGGTAAACAACAACCACTACCAAAATCGAGAATAATAATGCTCTTCTTGCATAAAGGGATGTTGTGATGATGAAATGTGTTCATGTATATGCTAGAAATTTTTAGTATGTGAGGCACAATTCAAGTAATAGGTTTCAGTCTTTTTTTAACTACTCTGGTTATAGAAATCCAAGAGGTTATGGCATCTAGCTATATCTAATCTGTAGTCTGCAGAGCCAGTATTTTTATTTCTGTTCAGGATGTGGTTCATATTCTGTCTTGTAGGACTCCTGCCATCTCCTATGATTCTTAAACCTCACTGGCAACATTCAGGCAATCACAACTGCAAGTTTTCCCAGTGCTTAGGATGCAATTCATCTTAGTCTAGAGACAAAAATCCACTTAAGGTCTCTGGGGGCTCTCTCACTACCTCCTTACCTCTCTGAGTTTCAGTTTCCTCTTAAACCTGTTTGTTCTCTTTTTGCAGCTTGGAGATTATTCTCCTTCAGGGAAAACACAGAGTAGTTTTGCTTTCCTTTTGTCATCTTTTTAATCCCTGCTTCCCAGCAGTGTGATTATCTATTCCTGCTTTTTTCTTGCTTTGAACAATGCTCCAGACACCCTGTGGTTATCATTGATAATTTTTTTCAAGCTTTCCCTAAAATAAGGTTTAGCTTTCTGAAATAAATTTTTATGTCCCCCCCCCCAGTCTTCTGTATTTATTCTAGGTTATGTCCCATTCATTTCCCATCTATCATGATTTTATGATTTGAGGGACTGGGTGGCCCAGGTAGATTTTGCTATCACCAGAGACAATGGAGAGAATTTTCTTTCCCAAAACAGTGGGAAATACCAGAGCCAGGGTAGAAGCTCTGGGAGGAGGAAGCCAGAAAGGAAATCTGGAGGTGAGCAATCAATGGGCAATAAGACATCATGAAGCCAGCAACCAGGGCAGTTAGAGCAAATGTAAAATGAAGCAGAGAAAAATCAGTCATAGAGGTTTACTGAAGGCCAGGAGGAGTTGTATTTATTGCTTACTTTAAAGGAACAGCCGGAGTGTGGATTTTTAGCATGGCTTACAGGGAGTAAGTCTTACACTCTTGTTCAGATCCTGGCCTCTGATTCCCCTAGATTCTCTTTGGAATTCAGTGATTCCACTTCAGATTCCACTTGTTGCTCTCTGTGATATGGGCAGGGCTGTTCATAGATCAATGGTTCATCTTTGTGAAAATCTAGGTTTTGTAGAGTTGGGTTATGAGGTTGAGAGTTAATAGGAAATTAGCAATTTTTTGAAATGGCAAGCATTTGTTCTGTGACAGTTCAGCGGGGATGTAGAAAGAGACTTGTTTTGTCATAAAGTGCTCTGGAGGGGTATCTAATAAACCCTTGCTATGAGGTGCTACCAAGGCAATGGTGGAAGAATTCAGCGGCAGGCTGGAAAAGTCCAACGAGTTAAAGTGGCAAGTGACAGGAGACTGCCCTTTGGCAGGTCTGTGTTGCAGGCTGATTCCTGGACACCAAAATAGAATCAGCATCTTGGCAACAGTGAGTCTTCCAAACCATAAACGTGGTATATAAATATATTTATTAGGTCTTCTAAAGTTTCTCTCAATTAAGTTTCTATAGGTTTTACATGTTTTTAGTAGATTTATATGTAGATATTTGATATGCTGATGCTATAGTAAATTGTCTTTTTCAGCTTTTTCTAGCTGCAGCCAACAATAGAAACAGACTATCCAGTGACCTCACTCAACACACTTACTTATTCTAATGGTTTTTATGTAGTTTGGTTTTATTATAGATATAGGTGTTATGTGTATAAAGTAGGCTTTTAGGTCTTTTTTTTTTTTTAACCTTTTGTAGACAAACTTTTTGGGGGGGAGGGGAATGTTGGAATCCTGAACCAAAATTCCTGGAGCCTGAGACCTGGAACAGGGCTCGAAGTAAAACTCTTATTAGTGTTTCTAGTTGCTTGTAAGAACCATAGGGAAACATGGGTGACACATGTGAAGTAACACCAGCTTTTCAGAAATTTCACTGTTTGCAGCTTGATGAGATAGTTTCATAGATCCCTTCCACTCCCTTAAAAGAACATATTTGATTCAGTCAGTTTATAATAGCTAGCATTTTAAAAAATTCATTATGTGCCACACATAATATGCTTTAAATTTTAACTCATTTCCTCTTCAAAAGAATACCATGAGGTGAGGGAGAGTATAGCTCAATTAGTAGAGTGTGTGCTTAGTATGCATGAGGTCCTGGGTTCAAGCCCCAGTGCCTCCATTAATAAATAAATAGACAAATAAACCTAATCCCCCACCCCCACAAAAAATTCTAAAAAAATTAAAAAAGAATACAATGGGATGTTAGCTATTTTCCCCATTTTACAGGTAAGAAAACATGGTCACAAGGAGGTTAAATAACTTTCCTAAAATTATACAGTAAGATGGTGAAGCAGTATGCAAATTGAGATGTTCCGTTTCTAAAACTTGTGGTCAGTGTTACACTATTTCGAGTTGATCTTCTGGATCAGAGATTATTCACAAAACTATCACATATCCCTTGGTCTACCCTGAGGTGGGTATATCCTATACATGATCAAAGAAAATTCAACATATAACTTAACTATACAACGTGAGTGTGTAGGGCAAACTCTAATAACTCCGATAGTTGTCCCTCTATAGCAAGGTACTTTTCCAGTGGTGGTTGTGGTGGTGTTCGGGCCAAAACCACACACCGGACTTGCCTTGTCACACTGAGGACAAGACTAACAGCAACCCAACAGCAGGAATCAATAATCAGTTAAAGACATAGCGTCATAAATTTCCCACCACACCTTGTCTTGGGGAATGCATTTGCTAAAATGGCAAAAGCATGACCAGATCCCTAGGTCAGGTGTGGTGTGCTGAGTAATCCTGGAGCCACGAGTAAATGTCTCCCAACTCATACACAAAGCAGCCATCACTTAGAGAAAGATACTTTCAACTACCAGACGTACTCCATCACTTAGTGGCTCCCCTCAGGGTCCTCTGAGTTAAATCTGTGCTCCTGAATCAGTCAGATCCAGTTTGTCCCATGTTGGCTCTTTAGTCCTAACTCTGGAGGCCCAGGAATCTAGGGGTTTGTAGCATGCTAGTTGGTGTAGTTGTCACACATGTTAGGAAGCCAGAAGGTACTATTTAGTTCTAAACCTGCCGCCTTGTTTTGATACCTGCAGTTGGACATGCTAAAAAGGTTGTCTCAATTATAAAAGAAAGATTAGTTAATTTTGTGAAAATGTTGGCTGTTTCCACATGGGACTAATTTTTCCTGTTTCCAACGGCTTAATGACAGGTGGTCCACGTTTTAGCTGCCAGTATTCACAGACGAATAAACAAAAGTACCAATAGCCAAAGATGTTCAAATTTAACCTAGTTAAAAATTATCGTACAATCTACAGTTTTCAGAGCCCATTAAAATTGCACAAGGCAGCTGCACACGGCAATAGCCAGGGCATAGTCCATGGGGACTTAGAGAAGAAAGGGAAAAATAAAACACCTCCTTGCTTTTCAGAATGTAGATGTAAACTGCCTTACTGTAAAGAGCTTATTTGCCAATAAATTGGCTAATGGCCAGCAACACATGGACCACTGTAAACAGACTCTTCAAAAGTGGACCCTAGAAGGTGAATGAGTTGTTAAAGTTATTGGCCGCATATCCTGCTTCAACATTGAAAAATATTAACCTACAATGCATTGATCTGCTTCAGTGATAAGGAAACAGATACAAATGATGGGGGTGAGCCTTCTACTAAGACATGGAAGGCAAGCCAACACTAACAGGGGGTCAGTTGTGGGGGGAGGGAACTATAAATATCACATAAAAGCAACTCCTTTGAGGAGAAACAGCTGAAAGAGTTACCCCTCCTCTCCCCACAAAAAAAGCAAAAAGAAAAAAATGTGACCCTGTTCTTTACCTTGCAGTAGCCAGTAAAGATGGAACACTCGCCTGAATTTAAAGGGCAGGACCACACATCAGACACGTTACTTCCCCTTAAATGTTGGTCCTGGGGGAATGTGGAACACCTTTGGAGAAAAGGTATCATGTGATTAAAATGATGGCCTCTGGTTTCTCCTGGAAAGTGGCAATTAATCCAGAATGAGAAAGGCTATGCAGTACTGCAGATTGAAGACAGAGAAATGTTGAGGGTGGTATAGGGGTAAGAGCTCTGAATATTAGAAGGGAGGGGAAGGGCACTGGTGTCTGGAGGGCATTTGAGTCAGGAAGGGAGAAGAGGAATATTAATTGGTGATTGTTTTTGGTGATTGTTGTTGTTTATGCTTTGTCTTGGCAATGTTTTTATGTTGAGCCTGCAATTCTATTAGGAACCATAGTTATGTTTTCTCATTTAATATCAAGATAACTCAGGGAGACACACATCATTATTACCATTTTATAGACCAGTAAACACATGTTTGGTGACGTTAAATCCTTGCCAGAGATGAGCAGTTAGTCCGCGAAAGAGCCAGATTTCCAAACTGTCTCTGGCTGCAGGTGCTGGATTCTTTCTTTTGCAGTCCATTGATTGGAGTTTAAACAAGTCACTTGTCTGCCCCAGGCCTCAGTTTCCTCCTCTACACAGGTGGATAATAATGCAAATCTGATACGGTTGCGGTGAGAAGTGTTTTGGGATGATTTGTGCGAAGGACTCAGGACCGGGCTTGTCGGCGCCTGATGGTTGAAAGCTTGGCGGGACGCAGCGCAGAGGAGCGCTGTGGTGAGGCGGAGGCGGGTGCGTGATCAAGACGTGGGGCCCTTGCTGGAGCTGTGTCTCTCCTCCCCGACAGGACCACGGACAATAACCCTAATTCCAGGCAGTCATCTTGAAAATGTGTCTGGAATTGCTCGCAAGAGGAAGACTATAAGAGAATACGGATGGAGTAGTGAAAAACCCAAGTTCACTACCGAGAAAACAGTTGGAACTACTTCCCTGATTGGGCTCCGTACCATCGCTTTTCAGAAAGCGCGTTGTTAGAGCACAGATCCCTTGCAGTTGTCTAAAAACCAATTTACAGCTGCTCTCCAGCACCACCTACCGGTAAACTGACAGAAGACAGGACGCAAGCTGCAGGGCTGAAATTGAGCAGATGGGTTTTTAAAAGTCAGTTTGAGGTGGGAGAACAGTTAAAGGAGACCCTGTGCAGCCACATAATAGAGCATTGCATAGACCCGATGTAACAGGCAGAATATGTAAAAACGTGACTTTTGGAACAGTCTGTAAAAAATTAGATTACAATACTATAAACAAATATGCAGACATGTCTTCAGAGGATTTAGAAGTTGGGAAAAAGAGGAAATGCACAGAGTTTGATGAATTTACAAAGTTTTCTTTCAGACTGGTTGTTTTGTGCATTGGCCACAAACATAACCTTCAAAAGTAATCTGTAATAGATTTGCAATTATACCAAAATATGTATTAAATAGTCATAGATGGGAAAAAGAAATGAAAATGATTATGTATTTTGGGGTGCATTAATTTTTTCTCTTAAGCTGTCTATAATTTGAAAAAGGAAAGCCTTATTTAAAGTAACACATAGTAAACAAAAAAATCCAAACTGCAAAAAGTATATAGTGAAACACAACTCTCTCTGAAGCCCAGAATCCCATTCTCTCTTCCAGAAATCGGTCAGGTTTATGAGTTCTTGTTTACTTCTCTAAAATGTTTTCCTTGCATATTCAGCAAGTGTTTGTGGGTGTGTGTCTGTGTCGCGTCTTGGTCAGGAACCTCGGGGACATCCCTTAATGCCATCAGATCATTTCAGCTTTAACTAAAAAGTTGGCTGGTACCACTAGATGACAATAAAATAAGTTGAATTTAGGCAACAGAACTGTGTTAAATATGTGTTTAGCTTTTTAGAATTTATGTCAAAAGGATTGGTGAAGTCTTTAAATTCAAATTTATTTTTATCAAAGATATACTTGCATGGTGTTTTCTTATTTCCACATAGCATACTTACGGGCATATTTCTTTTTCAGTTAACTCTATATGATGCCTATTTCTTTTCTACTGTACAGGATGAGGATAAAGCTTCTTAAACTGTCCTCCTAAACACACAAGCACACATTCCCTTCCCCACCCAACCAGCAGAGTCATTTCATATTTCACATTTGGCTTGAAATATGATCAATACTCAGTGTGTACACTGTTATGATTGTATAAATATTATTTGCAGATGAGACATATTTATGGCTCAGGAGGACTTGGACATTATGCTATTTTATTTCTTGTATAAATGTTGCTTTTTCTGGACTTAATAAATGTCTCTTTTTAAACTTTACACAGGTTTCTATGTACCTATCAGTAAATCATCCCTAAATTCTCAGACATCCCTAGACTCAGAAAATCTCTCGGTGTATTCAAACACAGGAGGTTATCTGTCAGTTACATTTCCTCTTCTTTTTAAACAACCCCTGTTCTTCCACTTAAATTTGGATCCATGGCCCCCTGGGCCTGCTGCCCAGCTACCCTGAACATTTTCCACACCCTTTCCAGTGTTGTATCCTCTGGATTCTATCCTATATTGTCTGTTTTATGCCTTCATTTGAGGAACAGATTGTTTAGAATCTTTCAAAGAAAAGGTGTTTGAGTGTTTTTATTTGTTTGAGATGTGATAACCTGGCTAAAAAGAATTTCTAGGTTGAAAATGAATTATTTCCTCAAAACTTTGAGAACATTAATTTCTTATTTTCTAGTTTCCAGGGTAAATGTTTGTTTTTCTTTGTTTGTTTCTGTTTTGTTTGGGGAATTCTGACACAGTTCTAACTCCTGATGTTTTCTCAGTGACCTGCAGTTTTCTCTAGAAGGGTGTAGGGTCATCTCTTTCTACGCAGGGTTCTGAAGTTTCGTGTAGAAGTCTTGGTGTGGCTTATTCTTCATTCACTTGGCAAAAAAAAAAAAAAAAAAAAAAACAACCCAAAACAAAACAAAACCAAAAAAAGTGGATTTTTTTTGAATTATTTCTTCAACAATTATATTCTGCAATTTTGTCCTGTTCTTTTTTCTCCCTCTGTTCTAGAACTTCTTTTATTTGTAAACTAGAATTCTTAGGTCACCTTTTGAATTATTTTCTCTTGAAGTTTCTATTTCTCTGTGTTTTTGGTCTTTGGAGATGTGCTCAGTTTTATTTTCCAAAACTTCTGAATTTCTGCTTTCCTTTGTCATATTTATCTTTTTCAAGGGCACTCTTGTCTCAATGTTCCACTTTTCTGTGACTGTCTCTTAGGGAAGCAGTAACTTCACTTCTCTCTCTCGGTGTCATACAGCTTTTTTTCCCCTCATGATTCTATTTAGCCTTCCACACTGTCTATATTGTTCAAGTGTAATTTTTTCTATTTGTTGATTTTGATATTTGTCAGTTTTCTTAGGGACTTTCCTCAAGTGATTGGTGATCCATGAGTCTATCAAATAGCACATATCTGAGAGAGAGAGAGAGAGAGAATTAGAGAGGGAGAGAGAGCGAGCGAGAAGGAGAGAAACAGGTGCTGGGATTTATTGTGGAGAAATGTTTATTTAGGGACTCTTGTCAGCATCTGAAGGTCTCTCTGTTAGGATTGTTTTCCTAGAAAAGAATCCTCTAGTATTCTTCCCGGTGAATATAAAGCTGGCATCAAGGTTCTGGGGCCAAGCCGAAAGGGACTGGGGGTCCCATAATTCAGTATATAGACTCTGATTTAGTCTTCACCCCCCACCCACTGAGCTATCTGGTGTCTCTAAACCCAGACTCCCTGGGTGCTACCTCCTCAGTAATGAAACCTATTGTCCTATCAGATTGTAGGGGTCTAGTTGCTCTTATTTTGCAGACTTGTGTTCATTAATCTGTTTCTTCAATGAATATTTGCCAAATGCCTACTACATGCCAAACACTGTTTTATGTAGCATGGAAAGGATTGTCTGCGAAACACGTGGAATCTCTTGCCCACTGTGGGGCTTTCATCCCCAAATGAATCTTTACTTTCAAAACTTATTGGTGTCTCCAAATTCTAAACTTTGGTCTTCTGTAGTGCAAGTTGGCTTGCTTTTTCTGTAGCTCTTTGCCTACTCTGTTTTTATTTTCTATTTGGTCTGTTCAGTCAGGTACCACCTTGCCCTTTTGTTTTCCAGTTCCAAAACTGGGTAGCTTCCACCTTCCTCTTCAGCTTTTTTGTTTTGTTTGTACTTGGGGATTGATTTCATACCCTTTTGGTCATTTCATGGCATTTAGGAAGAACATAGAGGTACACATGTATGTCCAATAGACCATCTTTAGTAGAAACAGCTGGGAGTAATTTTGCCTAACGAGCCCAGCACCTGAATGTCTGCCAACCCGCGATGTGCTTGGGTCCCCCAAAGTCTCATGGAGTTGGGAATCTGGACTTTCCTGTACTAAGAGTTCTCTCTGGTACAGGCTGGTCCTGTCTGCAGAGGGTCTGCATGACTTTTCCTGCAATTGCTGTGTCCTCTGACAGAAATGCAGTTGCTTTTTCTGGTCAGAAAGGACCCAGAACAATTCCTACCCACCACCCCCAACCGTTCCCTAGCATTATATATTGCCCGGAACTGAGAGAATTTATAGAGCTTCAGTATGTTTTTTAGTTAAGGCTCCTCACATTTTCCCCTTCTGGGTCTTTGGAAGCTTCAAAAAGAGGTTAATATATAATTTTCTATTTTTATCATGATTCTGTGCACCTGTGGTTTTTTGGAAGGAAATAGTCACTTGTCTAGAAGAAAGGCGACCTTGTTTCTTCTCATTTGGAACAAGAAAGTTCCTCTTGAGCACTTTTCCAATTTCCCAAAGAAGGGCAGATTTGTCCTACCACCTTCTGGAAACTTCATGGTGGCAGACTTCGTGGAGCTGAGGGACACAGGCTCTCTTTCCCCTTAAATCATCAAAATCAAGGCAATGTACCCTATAACCTGCTACACTCTGTCATGAGTGGCATGCCTTAGCCCAGTATCAGTTTTTTTCCCCAAGAAATCAAAACCGTACATCCTTATGGGAGATCTTCCCTTTCAGAGTATTGCCCCAAGTCTTTTCATATCAGAATCCTCAGTTTCCCATTTTTCAAAGTAGAGCCCAGTTCCAGCGATTACAGATGAAATTCTAGGATTTCAACTCTAACTACTATTTTTCCGATGGGCATTAAATCTGGAAAATATGTTTTCGACTTTCTTGAGGGGATTTAGAGGAAGAGAAAAGGAGTCAATCTTTTATTAAGCTATTAAATTGGTTTGTGAATTCTACACCTGTGGTGGGAAAGGAGTGGAGAAACTCCATGGTCCTGACCTTCTTGTTCCTAAAGATAACTTTTGTGTGTGAATAAGAATTTCACAACTCTGAAAGGAAATCTTTTCAAAGGGAACTAAAGAAAATGTCAGAAGATTTTCAAACTATGAAAATTACTTAAGTGAAAAACTGATACTAGAAATCTGAACATTGACAAAGCACAATATTACCTATAAAACTCTATGGCATCTTTTTATATTTCCTTCAAAATGCTTTGTGAATTGCCTGCCCCTTTAAGTGATAAACCTGTACCGGTACTTCCTTGAGAAACTTCATACCACCTAGAACACACTTGGAACAATAATAAGTATTTACAAACACTTTTAAAAATTAACTTTCAGTTATTTTCACCCAAGATAAATAGTTAAGACATCTACTCCGAAAGGCACACAGAAAGGAGCAGATTACTTGATCACTTATGTAAGATGTACTTGTTGAATGTGCACCGGGTGTCAGGTCTTATGAGAAGTTTTAGGAGCACAGGCATAAATTAGAGAGCTGTGGCAATGCCTTCACCAAGCTGGTGGTGAAGACAGATGATGAAAGAAATATACACAAAATGTGGGATAAATGCTGTAGTGGCAGAATTATAAGGAGTTTAGATAGCATTTTAGTTCAGGGTTCAACCCTATTCCGGAGGTGGGGAAAGGAGTGCCAGCTAAAGGTGCTATCTTAAATGGTATATAAGAGCTCTCTCGAAAAAGAAGGGAAATTAGTTTTCCAAGAGGAAGGACTAGTATATATGAAGATCTAGAAATGAGAGAGGAATACATTGTAGTGCAGTTACAACAAAGAAATTTGTGAGACAGAGAGAGGTGAGAATTAGGGTAGGCAGGTGAGCAGAGGTCATATTATTCAGGGAATTTAAAGGTACATTATGGGTATGGATTTCACTACAAAGATAATAAGCAGCCATTGACAATTATTTTAGGGTGGTAATAATGTGATTAGATTTGTACTTCAGGCGGATCATTTTGGCTGCGTATGAAAAATGAATTGAAAGAGAACAAAGTGTTGGAGCACTTCTTATTCCAGTCTTGTCAGAGAAGCCAGCATTAGACTTAACTTCTTACCTAAACAACTATAGAGGTAGACCAGTTATGTAAAACAAATATTTTTAGGCATTGGACACCAGTCAGCGTAAGGCTGAGATCCTTAATGAAAAAACAGAACAAAAAACCCCCCACGTAAGTAATTTTTGGATTCCTTCAGATTTCTGCCAGAGGAAATGTCCAACGCATGATACTCGAAAGCAGAAAGGGGAATTCTCACTGGGCAGAGTAAGACAGTTTGGTGTTTTGGGGCTGCATACATGCCTAGAATTTGTGGGGTATGTTGACAGAATGAAATAACCACAGTAGAAGAGGATTTGAAATTTGTAAAGGGGTTCTCTGGTCCTCGGGATGCAAGGTGAATTTCCACAAGGCATAAGGCCATGGAACTGCTGATGAGGGGCAGACAGCTGAGTGAGATTCCTGATCACACAAAGATCACGAAGTGCCAGGAAGATGTTGGAGTTCTGACCTCAGAAGTTACAGACACCTTAATAATTAAGCCAGGTATTCAGTTGAAATCCCCAAATAGTAAAGATCACACTCTAAGACTACTTTGCACTCATTTAACAAGTTCTTTGTCCAACAACTAAGTGGAAATTTGACATAATCTCACCCTGAAAGCTAGAAAACAAGTCTGAACAGGATAAAATGATCCACCTATAATTTAACTACCCCCAAAACAGGACAATACTATAGAAACTGATACAAAGATTCTAAAATGTATGTTGAAATAAAGTCCACATTATGTGTCTCTTGACTGGTCAAAACAATCTTGAAGAAATACAAATTTGGAGGGGTTTACTACCAAATTTCACAACATATTGTAAAACAACAATAATTAAGTCATGATTTTGGAGTTATGATTAAAAATACATCCGTGGCACAAAACAGACGTTCTATGTCCATATCTACGTATATGCAATCTACACATATGCTTTTGCCAAAGGAGTTAAACAATTTCGGTCTGAGAAAGGAGATTCTCAGTAAAGTGCTGGGGCAACTAGATGATCACATGGAAAGAATAAACATTGATTCTTTCCTCATATGAAGCATGATGGGCAGTGGCTCATAGACCTAATGGTAATAATATTTAAATTATACAGCTAGAAGAAAATATTTTCACAAGTTTAGGGTTAGTCAAAGATTTCTTAGGAAGGCTCAAGAGGAACTAATCAAAAAAGAAACAAATGGTAAATTGATTTTCATTGATATTGAAAATTCTTGCTTATCAAAAACAGTATGAAGAAGGTTGAAATCAAGCCATGGACTGGGAGAAAATATTCTCAAAACATATACCTGACAAAGGACTCATAATTAAGACTACACAAAGAATACCTACAACTTAATAATTAAAGGAAAAATGACTAAAATATGGGAAAGAAAAAGACTTGAACAGGTGTTTCACCAAATCTTATGTAAGAATGTCCACAGTGCCTATGGAAATGTGCTGGGGGCCACCAATCATGGGGAAAATGCAAATTTAAACTACAATAAGATGTGACTACACCCTCACTAGAATGACTTAAATGAAGAATAGTAAAATACTAAATCTATGCTAAATATTGGAGAGGATGGCCAAGTACAAGTAGGATGCAAGTGTGCTGTTAGTGGTAATGGAAAATAGTGTGTGCACCATGGAAACTGCTTAGCAGTTTCTTAGAAAGTTAAAAGTCTTCCAGAATACCCTTGGTATTTCCTTTTCTTGGTATATGTACTTTAATGAATGTATATGTACTTTAATGAATGTATATGTTCATTAAGAATGTACAAAAATATTCATAGCATCTGGATCATAAGAGCCAAACACTAAAAATAACCTAAATCTTTATCAACATGAGAAAGGATAAGCTAACAGTGTTACTTTGTACAATGAAACACATCATTTTATTGCACTTTACTGAGCTTCATAGATACTATATTTTTTTCAAATTGAAGGTTTATGGAAACCCTGCATTGAGTATGTCTATTGGCATCATTTTTCCAACAGCATTTCCTCACTTCATGCCTCTGTGTCTATTTTGGTAATTCTCACAATATTTGAAACCTTCTACCAGCGAAAAGATTATGACTCCCTGAAGTCTCAGGTGATGGTTAACATTTTTCAGCAATAAAATATTTTTAATTAAGGTATGTATGTTGTTTTTTAGACATAATGCTATTATTGCCCACTTAATAGAGTATGGTACAGTGTAAGCGTAATAACTTTTATATTAACTAGGAAACCAAAAAAGTTGTGTGACTTGCCTTTTTCATGGTATTTGCTTTATTGCGGCAGTGTGGAATGGAACCCATAACGTCTCCAAGGTATGCCTGTACTATTTAGCAATAAAAAGAACAAATTCCCAATTCATGCAATAACATGGGTGATTCTTGCAGACTCTGAGGGAAAAAAATCAAATATAAAAGAATGATTATAATTCCATTTATGTAAACTTCAGGCATAGTCAAACTATTCTAAGGAGATAGAAATTAGAATGGTGTTTGAATTGTAGGACAATGGAATGATGAATGTAGGGCGTAGGGAATTTTCTGGGGTGAGAGACATGTTCTATGATAGACATTGACATATATGGTAGCAATTAGATGCATGTGATCATTGAGCACTTGAAATGTGGCTAGTCTGAACTGAGATGCATTATAAGTGAAAAATAGATATTGGATTTCAAAGACTTAATATAAAAACAATATAAAAGATCTCAATGTATTTTAACTGATAATGCGCTAAAGTGACAAAATTGGGGATATATTGTTTTAAATGAAACATGTTATTAAAATTACTTTCATCTGTTTCCTGTTTTACTTTTTTATGGGACTACTAGAAAATTTAAAAGTTACATGTGTGGCATTTGATTCTATTTGACACATTGTTCTATGTCTTCACATATACATTGTTATATGTATCTTTACACTTGTCAAATGCATCAAGATATACACTTAATATTTATATATTTCACTGCAGGTAATTTATATGTCAATAAAATACTGTTAACATTAATAAAACAAAGAGGAGTCAGTTAGCAGGATAGTGATGAAATCCAGGTGAAAGATGATGGTGGCCTGCACCACTGTGGTGGTAATGGGAATGGAAAAATTCATGTAGATTCAAGAAATATTCAGAATGTAGTATTAATAAGACTTCATGAGTAATTTAATGCTAGTGCGTAAGATGGCAGATCCAGGGATTGTTCCTATAACCGAACAAAGTAGATGCAAACAAAATGTTCCGTTAGAACTAATGGAAGGAGTCTGCAGAGCTGAGTCTCAGGTAAGAGACGGCTGGTCACTCCAACCAGAGTGAGAAATATAGCAACTGTTTCTTTGTTCTCTAGAGACATCTGAAAGTTTCCAAATGAGAGGGTTGGTGATGAGGCTGGAGAAAGCCTCAGGCAGAAGGAAGGAGGTAGGGGGAAACAGGCAGTCCCATGGGACTAAACATCCTCTCCACCCCAGCCTACACGTATGCTTCTCTGTTTGAGTGAACTCAGGTCCATGCCATCTTTGCCTATTTGTTTCAGCCTTTTCACTAGGAACAGGGTCCTGTCTTTTCACCAGGCTTCTGCCATTTACCAAATCTTGATACATCCTCTTCCTCATCTCAATTTCTGCCTTGTCTATTAAACTTGTCCTACTTGACTAAAGAAAGGATGAAGTTATTTTATGGTACATATTTTATGGATAACGAACAAGTGGGGCTTTTTTTCTGGTATGGTGAGAAGGGGAGGCTTTTGGGACCCCTTGAAAAAATGCAATCATGTAAACATGCACTTTCTTGAAACTGAATCTCTTCAAACCAGTTTGGTCGTAGTTGAGTGGGAGAAGGTGAGGTCTTGCCTCATTTGTAGATGACCTTTGTACTTTTAATAATTAAAAGAAAATTTCCCCCATCATGAATTATACAAACTTCAGATTTTAATGGAGTCATCTGATGGTTCTTCACTAGAGTCTCGTTTATCTAATCTTCTGTCCACCTCCTTCTGTATTCCTTCAATTTTGTTCCTTTAGGGTTTTGCTTTCCTTTTTATAAATAAATTTAAGAAAAATATAAGCTACCTAATGATTGATTGGCTGACTACTGTATTGCCAATCCCTTTTCTGGCTTATATCTATAAATTAAGAATATTCTATAATGTTTCTAGGAGAGTTAACTTTAGCATACGTTTTTTAAATTCAAAAGCACATTCTTGCTGGTTGGTTTTTTACCTAAGTGGGAACACTCAGTTTTAGAATACAGTGAATCTTTGTTCAAGCCAACCAAACTTATTTTTAGCATGGGAAAGGACCAGACATGATGACAAGCATCACTGGATATTGAAGATCCTCAGAAACTGAAAATCTTTGATACATATGAAACAAAAAACTTCACCATAAAGTAAATAATATTAGACATTTTACACAAAGAAAATCACTTGTGAATTATGACGATTCCTGACATGTAATCACAACAAGTGTCTCTGTATACATAACCAGAACTTAGCTAACTCTGAGTCATAAGGAGACATTATAATAAGAAAATTTCTATATACTTGGTAAGCTTTTGTTAGTCACTGCATCAATCATTGTGACAGTCCTTTCCACCAGCCAAAATCTTTATTTCTAACCTCTTCATTATTCTTGGTGGAGACTCTAAGATTCTAATAAGCAGTGAAATGTCCAAAATGTAGGAAGCAGGAGGAAGTAAAAGTTCTTGTTAAGGCAGCATGGAAAATTCAGTTCCTCCTACTGTTTTTTTGAATCAAACCAAAAAAAAAAAAAAAAATCATCAAATGCAGAAAAGATACAATTTTCATCACAATATATTTAATTTATAACTCTTTTTCTAGAAAAACCCTTAGGTAAATAAAAACCATTTTACCTCTTCAAGTAGATTTACCTTCAGTTAAGTCACAAGATAATTTCCAAGAAAAATTACAAAGAGTATCTGCATTGTTAGTGCTATCAGGACATGGGGGATCTGGATAACTTACAAACCAACAAAACACAACTGCTGAAGGAGGAAGAATTCATCTGGCCAGAAACTATCTCTGGAGATTCATGACAAACCCCTTGCTGTGAGATTCAGGCAGTGTCACAGCCCTTCTGATGCAGATGTGGAAGGAAAGCCCGAAATATAGTAGCAACATAGATTTTCTCCCCAGCTGAGTCCACCTCCCATATGACAATTCATATTAAAAAAAAAAGGGGCAAGAAGGGGCATTCCTTATACCATGTTTTTCCGGGTTGCTTCTTCTGTTTGATAGACCTTGACAAGAAAACTCAGTGTCCTATGTCATATATTCCAAGTTCTAAGTATATGCCATGTATGAATTATATTAGCTTCAGGATTACAACATAGTGATTCATATTTTTTATAGATTATATCTCATTTAAGGTTATTATAACATATTGGCTCTAGTCCCTTTGCTGTACAATATACCCTTGTAGCATATTTGTTTTATACGTGGAAATCTGTATCTCTTAATCCTCTACCTCATTTTGCCCCTCCTCCCTTCTCTCTTTCCGCTGGCAACCACTAGGTTGTTCTCGGTATCTGTGAGACTGTTACTTTTTGTTACATTCACTATTTTTTTTTTATATTTTAGATTCCACATATGAGTGATATCATACAGTATTTGTCTTTCTCTGTATGACATTTCACTAATGCCCTCCAAGTCCATCCATATTGATGCAAATGGCAAAATTTCATTCTTTTTCATGGCTAAGTAGTATTTTGTGTGTGTGTGTGTGTGTGTGTGTGTGTGTGTGACATCATCTTTATCCATTCATCTATTGATGGACACTTATGTAACTTCCATATCTTGGCTATTGTAAATAATGCAGCTATGAACATTGGGGTGCATGCATCTTTGCAAATTAGTGATTTTTGTTTTCTTCACATGCATGCCCAGGAGTGGAATTGCTGGATCATATGGTAGTCCTATTTTTAGTATTTTGAGGAACCTCCATACTGTTTTCCATACTGGCTGCGTCATTTTACATTCCCACCAACAATGTACAAGGATTCCCTTTTCTCCATATCCTCGCCGATGTTTGTTATTTGTGGTCTTTATGATGATAGCCATTCTAACAGGTATGAGGTGATATCTCTCTGTGGTTTTGATTTGCATTTCTCTGTTGATTAGTGATGTGGGACATCTTTTGATATGCCTGTTGTCTTCTTTAGAAAATTGTCTTTTCAGGTCTTCTGCCCATTTTTAATCAGGTTGTATATTTTTTTTTGATATTGAGGTGTATGAGCTGTTTAGATATTTTGGATATTAACCCCTTATTGGTCACATCATTTGCAAATGTTTTCTCCCATTCAGTAGGTTGTCTCATCATTTTGTTGATGGCTTCCTTTGCTTTGCAAAAACTTTTAAGTTTAATTATGTTCTTATTTGTTTAATTTTGCTTTTTGTTCCTTTGCCTTGGGAGACAGATCTGAAACCAATTGCTACAATTTACGTCAGTGCAGCTGGCTGAGGGGCCCAGGGGGTCTCATAGCTGGTCTTAGCCTGCTGGTGATTGTGGCTGGGGCCCAAGGGATCCTGGAGATAGTACTGGCTCACTGGTGATTGAAGCTGGGTGCCAGGGTCTCTGGTGTAGGGCCCTGGGGATCCTGGGGCTAGTGCCTGTGTACTGATGTGTGGGGGCCAGGTCGCGGTCCCTTTGGTGGACAGGGCCATGTACTGGAGTGGCTAAAGGCTCAGGAAATCTTCAGGCAGTCCGCCTGCTGGTGGGTGAGGCTGGATCAGGGTACTAATGAGCTAGGGAGAGATTCCAAAATAGGGCTTGCCAGCACCACGTGGTAGAGTGAGCTGCCAGCAGTATCTGTTTTGAGAGTGAGCTCCTCATGGTGAGCTACCTGGTGCCTCTCTGGGAGACTCTCCAAGATCAACAGGTAGGTCTGACTCAGGCTCCTTTTAAATGACTGCTCTTGCCCTGGATCCTGGAGCACGTGAGATTTTGTGTGTGCCCTTTAAGGGTGGAGTCTCTACTTACCACTGCCTCTGTGTCTCCTGAAAGTAAGCCCCACCAGCCTTCAAATCCAAACATTATGGCGGCTCATCTTTCTACTGCGGGACCCCTGGGCTGGGGAGCCTGATATGGGACTCAGTCTCTGCAATTGTAATTATCTCCCGTTTGGGGAGGGGGCGCCCAGTGGGTCTTGACTCTACTCCGACTTTACCCTCTTACCTGTCTTGTTGGGGTTCTTTCTTTATCACTTTAGTGGTAGGAGATCATTTCTGTTAGATTCTGGTCTTTCTCGCCTCTAGTGGCTCCACAAATGGCTGTAATTTGGAAGTGTCTGTGAGACGAGGTGAGCTCAGGGTCTTCCTACTCCACCATCTTGGCCAAGGTCCTCTCACTGTGGTTTTAATTTATGTTTCTCTGGTTACTAATGACGCTGCACATCTCTTCATGCGTTTCTGTGCCATTTTTGTATCTTCTTTGATGAAGTGTCTATTAAAATCTTTTGGCCATTTCTCTTTCACTTTTATGTAAAATAGCATTAACATTGTAGAAACTAGGTTATTTGTCTTATAAATGTCCCACATTCCAAATGTGAATACGTTTGTTTGCCTCCACACTGTTTAACACATTCCTTTATTCCCTATGTTTCCTTATAAAACAGGGTTCTCGCAAAAGGCTTTATTAGTTTCAGGTTCAACTCTTTGGGCAAGAACACTTTACTATTGGCAAAGCTTCATCTGAAATCACATCAGAAGGTCTTCATATTTTTTAATGGTACTGACATTGATCAATGGGTCCAATTATTGTAAAGTTCTTCATTAATTTGTTTAACTAATGATTGCTGCCTGAATCAGTTATTTCATTAAAGTTTGCAAAGTTGTCATTTAAAAAATTCTTTCATATTCTTTATTATAATAGGAAGTCTTCTGTATGGATTTTTTTTTCTTCATTTTAACAGTCCATACAAGGAAAGATAGACTAAATGCTTATTTATTTCCTTTTAATTTGCAATCTTCACACTAAGTGTTGGTGCCCAGGTTATTTCCAAATTTCTTAATTGTTGTCATTGTTTTTGGTTGGATTTCTCTATCAAAATTGAGTATCAACACAAATTGACTTAAAAAATATATTTAGTGAGTGTTTATTCATTGCATTCATTGTTTTTTTGAGGCTCAAGTTGTCCCCTCTTTGGCACATGAGAGTCCTTCATACTGGTTCCTCTGTGTTGACAACTTTGTCAAGCTGATGGCAATAGTTATTGCCTCCAGGGAGGAATCCCACTCCACTAGGAGCAGCAATCCCGGAAGTCAAACCACTCCATGGCTCAGGTCACCAAGAAAGACATGACTCACAGTTTTACAGTGAAACAGTTTTACTCACATAGAGAAGAGATGGGGCAAGATGAGCTCCAGTAGTGGACACTGGCTCCCCCCTGGCCAGCAGGTCACCTCCCTCAGCTGACACGGGGTGATGGTCTACATGGACCCCTTTTAAGCTGTGGGTGAAGGACCCTGTTCTCCCCTCTTCACTTCCCAACACCTGTGAAGTGATATCATAGGTGCTTGGCCAGATGCCATATGAGACACATGCTTGAACAAGACAATGGAGCTTATATTGAGTCTGAAACAGAGAAAGATAATCCCACACAGACCATGAGGGCTCCTTATCTCTTGGTAAGGAAGTTTTCTAGCGCAAGGCTCATTTTTATGTGGCTGGGTGAGGAGTCGAACAACTGTCTTTCCCAACAAATGTCCTTACTTTCTGTCATGACTCAATACCCTGGGTCATCCTGATGCTTCCTGTTCCGGGCATGGAATCTGCAAAGGAGTCCTGTTTCTAAAGAGAGGAAGGATATTTAGGGTGCTAGATTGTCATTGCTTCTCAGGCTTTCCAATAACATAAGTTAAAAGGGAAAATATCATAAATTCATTTTGATATCGCCAACGCAAATTTAACATTATATAACATCATTTTATTTTATGCTTTTATCTTTTTTTTCTTATAACTGAATACCTTTTCAACATTATGTTAACAACATTAACATACTTCTTTTTTGCATTGCATTTCATTATATTCAAAATATTTTCGAAGTAATAAAATATCATTACAAGTAGTTAGAGCACTTGATGAAGTTTAAGATTCTTTCAGCTCTGTTTTTCCCTTAAAATGTATTTCCTAAGGCTGTGTTCAGAAGCCACTTTTTAAAAAATCCTTTTATCTGTGTCATCTTATCAGCTTGAGGTACAATTAGATCCACTTATTTCTGTCTGGTTTCAATTTTTAGGAATTAGCTTTTTTAAAAGGCTTTATGACCAAAAACATATATTAAGTTTATCCAGAAAATTCTTACTTTTATCACCATCCTCTGCATTCATTCCTTCCCTAGCCCCATAGGTATCCATTTTTGTTAGTCTTTGGTTTATCCTTCCAATATTTCTTTTTATAAATGTAATAAATTTGTGCTTATAGTCGCAGAGAGTGATGATATATGATAAATGACATGACAGATAAAATTCTGCCTCTTGTCACTCTCAGTTAACAATACTTCAATACATCTTGGACATCTCTGCATACTAGTGTATAGAGAGTTTCTTTATATGTTCTTAACCACTAAATAGTATTCCATGGTATGTCTGTATTATAATTTAATTTAGACTTCCATTGTTAGATATTTGCTTTGGTCACAATCAATGGCTATGAATGACAGTATCAATCTTACTCTCCCACTCTTTCAACCTATAAAAATTGGGGAAATACACATTTACCAGACATTGCATTTCCTTTTTTATAAAATATCTTTCATGCATTAAAAACAATCAAGTTGCTTTGGAACATCTGTAACAAATATATATCTGAAGGGCTACAATGAGCAGAACCAGTGGTGTTCTTGTCGTTTTTTAACAAACAGCAACCCAGGAGAAAAATGAAAATGCTTCATTTGTCATATCTGCAGATTTTCATGTTGTAAATACTCCCACCATGGCCAATTTCAAGGCAGCAATGTGAAGTCACTGGAAGTGGAGTTGGGAAGAGGTGTGCACAATCCCAGCCCCAGCACACCCCCGAGTAGAACGCACAAGTGCCGTGGGAAGGTGGGGCAGATCTGTCTCATCTATCCTTCTGGATCCGCTCTCCCCTCTTCCCCATGCTGCCTGGAAAGCTGAGTTATATGAATGGCATGAGCAGACGCCTCTGGCCAGTCGTGCTCCCTGTCTCCTGGTTGTGACCAGCCGTGCTGAGCAATGGCGGGGACCAGAGATTGGTTTGTATTCCCAGTTTCTTCCCTGAGAGGTCACCTCTATCTGGCCAGGTCACTTGGCCATTTCCACCAGGTATGTGGCAGTACTTTCTGCGTCTGTCACTGTCCCTCTGTCTCTCTCTCCAGGTTCCAGTTACTGCTCCCTCCCCTCCTCCTTCAGGCTAAAGAGCTAAAAGTTCCCCTGTGCTTCCTAACTGTACTATTCCTTTTTGTTTCCATGCTCCGTCCAAATTTTGCCAATTATCTTTTTAAACGATTCTCACATCACTGAAGTAGAATGTGCTGCCTTTTTCCTCCTAACAGCATCCTTCCCGACACAGAAGTAATAAAGGAAATGATTAGGATAAGCCTTAAGAAAATTTGAAAATTAAGTCAAATATAAGGTGTGTAAGCCCTTTGACTCCGATAATACTGTGAATTTGTTGGTGTTTGGTAACTTGCCCTGTACCTCTTTTATATTATTCCTATTACTCTGTACATATTGTACTGCCTGAGTTTAATATCCCATGTTTAACTCAAAGAAACAAATGTACTTTAAAAAATGGCATTCTTCCTACTTAGGAAGAAATTAGGCAAATGAAAAATTATGCCTGCGGGGTGTATGTGAGTGTGTGTGTATGTGTGTGTGTGTGTCTCTTAAGGAACTGGTCAGATAAGGAGTAAGAAATCCAACTTATGGGTATCGTCATGATTTTAATACATCAGTTATCAGTCTTCTGATTCCAATTCTAGTTCTCTCTTCAGCAGATCTTGCTTTAAAAATAGCAGCAGCATTAAGGAACAAATCGAAATAGAATACTTTTTAAAATCTAAAATTGCTTAATTGAAACTGAACAATTATACAAGTGAGAAACTTCTATTTTAAAACTCTGGGTTTATGTGGTACTGGCTGTTCCCTGTGCTGACAGAAGGACACAGTAGTTTTACTGTGAGGGTGCTAGCGTCATGACCTTAGCTAAGTTATTTAATCTCTAGGTCCTGCAAATGCCTCCTCTATTAACTGAGTAATTATTTCTTAGATTAGTATTTGCGGAAGAAGGTACTCCATAAATGGTAGTGATGGCTGTCGATACCGTTATAATTCCCTTTTGTCTCTGGATTCCATCTAAATTGGGATTATTTCCTTGTATTCCAGGAGCCCGCATTGTGTCGGCTGTTTTTTTGCCCTGGAATTTCCATAGGGGAGGATAGTGGGGAAAGGAGGTGGTCTGTCCCCTTGGACTCATTGGCTCTCTTGTTGAAGTTGCTTTTGTTGGTTTAGCTAATTTACTTAAATATTTTGGGATTTGCTTTACTTACTATAAAATGGCAACACTATTACTGCTTTGTAAAAGGCAGAGTGCCAAACATAGATTAGTAGTCTCCATAGCAGGTGTGATGAAGAATTGTAATGCAAGCAAAACAGTCACTGTTCATCTAGAGGTTTATACCATTACTTCGATTAATTCATAATCAAAGTGTGTGTTGTAGACAGATGCGCTGGAAATCAAATGGGAAGCAAATATATGTTGTATTAATTTGTGGTTGGCAAATACTGTAATGTAACTATGGGCAGAAAATGCTGAAAGAGGTCTGTTCTCATAATCTACCTAGGCTAAGCAGCCTCAGAATCTGCGCCCTTGTTTAACCTTCCTCAAGGCTAAACTGGTAATATTTTTCCTTATTTGACAATATTTGCGATTTTCAAACTAAAGTCACTTTCTGCGTGGAACTTTTATTAGCAGATGAACAGATATCTGAAAGTGGATCGTTGAATTTTGATTGCTAGAAAATCCTCATGATTTTCTGTCTATATAATTACACTTTTTTTTTTACAATGGCAATGAATTCTGACACCGAGGCATCATGTATTAATACGTTGAATCCACTAGATGTCACTATTTTCAAAGCAATAAAATAGAATTTGTGCCGTGATGTAATCGATAGGATGTACCTTCAGTTTGCTCCTTTCTCCCTCCCTCTCACCTCTATCTCTTTCATTCTTTACCCTTTAAGCATGTGAATTTAGCTTTAAAAATAAAAATCAGGTTTCTGAAAGCAATTTGGAAAGTAAAGCAGGTTGATTTGCCCAAACTTATACATCATCCTTTGATACTGAAGATTATTAAACTCAAATTTTGTGTGTTGAAAGAAAAAAATATATAGAATTAGGGCAAAAGAAATGGCGTTTTGTCAACAATTCTTCAGCATCTTCTAAGTTTCCATGAGCCATTTGTAGAGAGAAGGACTGGGAGACAAAGGAAGTTGTTTTAGTATGAAAGAAAAATTTCCATGTCACTTTTTTCTTGTTTGATAATTTAGAGAAAATTCCTCCCCTGCATGCATATAAAAAAAAAAACAGAATTCATAGATTTGGTTCCACTTTGGGAGAGATTCTGTAAACAGAACCAGTCAGTATTCCACCGGAACTCATAAAATCCTACCTTGAAGAAGGGGAAGAAACTGTCTGTAGTATTTCTCTCGCTAGAACTATGACATTTTATTTTATTTTATTTTATTTTTTTTTTAGAACTATGACATTTTAAAAAATGTTTTTCAAGGAAAGAAAAGCTCAGAAAGATGTTACACATTTAAAGTGGTTAGTATATTATAGTATATATGCTTTATGCAATTTTTATATTTTATTTCTGATTCCCTGTATTTTACAAAGTACAAGTATCACTTTCTTGTCTGAAAAACTATATAAACTGCACAATAGGCTAGTGTAAAAAATTAATAACACCTCCATCGTCTCTCTGGAATATTAACAGCATAGAATTCCAAGTGCTGCAAAACTGAGCTCTGGACCTGAGGACCTTACCAAACATTAACCTGTTAAGAGAATCATTTACATATAATGTTGTCGGAATAAACATCAAACACGTGTTACTTCTCTGTTCTCTAAACTTTGTTTCTACTTTCAAGCCCAGTTAGCATCTGGGAAACTATATTCTTTTATCCTAAAAGAAAAGTCCCCATCAACAAACTTCAGTGATTTTCCAAGACCCGACCTTTTAGTAAGAAAGAGAAGCAGACATGAAGCCGTGTTAACAAAGGGCAGTAAGGAGCTTGGAGGCACCAGTGGTCCATTAACAGCCAATGAATGGAGCCACTGTGGCTCATGAAGTGTGGGTGCATCCTGCATCCTTTCACCAGGAGTCGCATGGTTACTGGACCCCAGGTAAATTGCTCGAGGATGATAAACTTCAGAGAGCTAGTGAAGAGAATCCCCTAACTGGTTTGCTGCTTCTTCCTGATTTTACTGTACCTCCGACTCCCCTCTCTAAGGGAACTTAAAGTGTGGTGGTTGGAAACATGAAGTTTATGATTATAATTTCATGACAGAATTCCACTTTTGCTGAATAGGTTAGATCTAAGTCTGGTCTGTATTTTTCTTGGCTGATTGAGGAATTGAAGGTAGTAATTTTCTTCAAGTGGATTAACTAAATAAATCACTTTAAATAGTGATTCATTCATTCATTCATTCACCCACCAAATGTGTATTGAGCAACTTAACTAGATCCTGGTACTATTCTGTGTACTTGGGATACAGCAGTGAATGAAAGGAAGTAATAATCTGTGCCCTCATGGTGCTTATATTGTCATAGAAGAAACCACAGGAAAAGCATATACTGGTCTTCTTTTCTTATTTTTTAATTAAACCTAAGTTTAGCTATATTTTAAAGAATCCTCTCAATAACATTCAAATATTTATTCTTTAACTTTTAAAATATCCTACAACTAGCATTTCTGTAAAAATATCAATATATTAATACAAACTATATTTTATGTTTTTGTGCAAAATAATGTTTTCCCACCCAATGATAGTTATTTTTTTTAAGAGCTGTAATGTCATCAAAAGAGGATTTACCTATCTAGATAGATAAATATGTATCTCTATATATGTATCCATATATATGTATATATAGAGAGAGATGCATCTATACATGAAAACAGACATTAAAAAAGCAAAACTATTTGATATCTTGGTGATTTTTATGGCAAATTATCTAGAAACTTCTCTATGTCAAGCTATTTTGATATTTATAAGGATGATTTCAAATTGTTAATGTGTTTTCAAAATAAGGCATAACTATTTTTCTCATCTAAAAGATATAATCAACTTGTTAATATCAAAAAGATCTTTGTTGTATCTTTTGAAATTGAGGATTTATTCTAATCAGCAAATCCAGTGGGTTTTTTCCCTCAGGTTTTTTTTTTTTTTTTTTTGGGATATTTTATTATGTTGTTAGTGATGAATAGTCTGTTTCATCACTAGTGATAATAATTATGTCAAGGGAAATTTTAGAACTCTTTTTTACATTTTCTTCTGCTGCCTGTATTATTAAGGCCAGTTCTTATTTTGCTTCTCATCATGGTTTTTCTGTTTTGCTTTTCCTCAAATGTTGTTGATCCTTGTTTCACCATTTATATTTATTAATTAAGTACTGGTTGACCAGTTAGCTGGTGAAGATTTCCTTTGTGTTTGATAGGTTTCTTCTTCTTCTTTTAAATTGAATCATAGTTGACTTACAGTAGGGGTAAATGCATCATTTCATTGTCATGCAGACTTTCCTCTAAGATGACAGGGCAGGACCTCCAAATTTGCCAAGTTGACTTTGCTAAGTAGAGTTTCTGGATTTAGTAAATAAAAATAAAGGATGGCTTGTTAAATGTTAACAACATTACTCATGTTATGTGTGTATGTTACATGAAATATTTTGGAAATACTTACTCTGTTGTATATCTGAAATTCACACACCCTGTATTTTTTTTTTTTTTGTATTTTGTCTAGTATCCCTACCACCAGATGTTTGCAAAGTTCAGCTGTATCTCAGATTTTGCCTTTCTTCTCTATTCCAATCATTTGTTTCATCACTCCAGAGAACCAGATAAGTCTTGCAAAATGATAGGTAAATGGGATTGAGGGCTCCAGCCATCCATGTAGATCATCATTCTCTTATCCACCCAGTTTGCTGCCCTGAAAAAACTCCTTGGAGCCACTCATGGTCACTCTTTTTTCATAGCCACACCGGGAAGATCGGAGCTTGTGTGGAGTCCAGAAATTTGTCAAACTACCTCCCCTGGAAATGACATAGTTCTATACTTTTTGCAGTACTGTGGATCTATGTGTTTTTTGCATTTTTACAATCCTTCCCATGGGATCTTGAAGAGGAAGAGAGACTACATTGATGACAAGAGCCATTATCTTTCAATGTGTATCCATGTCTCTCATTTAGAATTGTTCATCCAACCTCCAGAAAAAAAAAAAAAAAAGCTGTGTGAAGAATTATTTAAAAGAATTTATAAGTTCTGTCTGCACTTCTTCCAGCTGTACCATATTTCTCTGCTGCAGCATAAAGCAAAACTCTTCAAAAGAATTGTTCCCATTTTTATTTCCAAGCCTCCCTGCCGTTTGTTGTGAATCAACTCAAATCAGGCTTTCATCCACAACCGTTCCATCTTACTACTGAGAAATAAGAGAATCACTTTCACAGTAAATAGGGTTTCTCTCTTCTGGTGGGTAATTTTAGCCGTTATTCAAACCTGTTGTGGCTTCAAATGTGGTGTTGATTCAGTAGCTAAGTACATGACAAGAAGAGGGAATGCAGATCAGTATTTTATATTTTTTTTTCTGAATAAATTTAAGATGAATTAACTGTTTACATAAAAAGTCGAAGTATTAAAAGAACATACACCAAAATGTTCACAAAGTTTTAGAGTAAAGAAAACTTCCTTGGCGTGCAAGGCATCATCCATAGGGGAAAATATCGATAGATTAAATTACAAAAAAGATTGAATATTTTTGTGAATCGAAAGAGAGCATGTCTTAGTCCACTCAGGCCGCTTTATAACAAAAATACCGTAGACTGGGTGGCTCAAATAACAGACTCTTACTTCTCACTGTTTTGGAGGCTGGGAAGTCCAAGGTCAAAGCCTGGTTCACGGATGGCCAGCTTCTTGCTGGGTCCTCACATTGTGGACGGGGTGAGGGAGTCCTCAGGGGCCTCTCTTATAAGGGCACTGATTCCATTCATAAGGGCTCCTCTAATTACCTCCCAAAGGTGCAGTCTCTAAAAACCATCCCTCACTGGGAACTGAGCATTTCAGCATATAAATTTTAGGGGCACAAATGTTCAGTCCATGGCAGAGCATAAAAATAAAAAACAAAACTAAAATGATAGGGAAATATGCGTAAGAATTGTTGACAAAGAATCATAATACTTGATATGTAGTAACTTTCTTCAGAATCAATGGAAGGAAGTCCCAACAGCAAAATGAGCACAGGGCATACCAGGAGAAGGAAGACGTGCAAAAAGTCGGTGAACACCATGCAAAACTACTCAGTCTAATGCTAAGTAGAGCAATGTAAATACAACAGCAATTTGTGTCATCTCTTGCCTATCGGAGATATGTAATTTTTCAGAATGTCAATACTCTGGGAGAGAATAAATATATAGCCTCTGTCCTGCATGGCTGGAGGATGTTTAAATAATAAAAAGAAACAAAACTATCAAGAGGGCAAAATGGCAATATGTTAAAAAAAAAACTCTAAAATCTACTTATATTTTATTCAATCTGTGAATTTATTCTAAGGAAATAATGAAATAATTAGAAAAGTGTGAAAATATGTATTCAACAATATTAACTGCAATATTGCTTTTATGAGACATTTAAAAATTGAGAAAAATAAGAATTTGGTTATACAAATCATAGTTCATCTCTATGATGGTTTATAATTCAATTATTAAGTGATATTATATAATAATATTTAAAAGCATTGCTTTAAGTTCCCTATTATATCACTAAGTGATAATATTAGCATACAAAATAGTACTTGTGATAGGAATACAAAATTTTCCTGCCTTCTCACATTTCATATTTAAGAAGCACACGTCCTGTCCATCCTATTATTTATCCCTCATATCCTTTCTCTCTTCTCTCTATCCCTGAAGCCAGTAAACTTAACTGACTTTTCCCATTTGAACTGTTAAGATAGCTTCTTTATCAGTTTTTCTTTCATTTCCATTCTACCACCGAAACAATCTAATACTCAGATCTGATCATTCGTCTCCCTCCTCAGAGATCATCAGTGTGATCAACAGATCACAGCCCGTCTGTTGTGCACCCATCTCAGGCTATGGATGGCCAATTTTGTGACTAGACCAGCCCTTAGCGTTCTTATTATGACTGCAAGGTGCACTTCAGCAATAACCATCAGGAAACTTTGAAAAAGGGTTTATTACTTACAAGTCCTGGAAATTACACGGCACACCTGGGGCCAGAGCCAGGTCACAGGTAGAGAGAGAGAGAGTGCAGGTCTGGGGTCCTGCTTTTATTAGGGTTGAGGGTGGGGGACCTAAGGTCCCCTGGGCTCACTCTTTCTTGGTGAATTTAAAACATAAGAGTGGGAATTTAAACTGTGGGAAGAGAAAGAAAAAAACAAGTAGCCCCAAAAGGTCGGTTATAGATACCAATCAGGAGCTGTAAAACTGGGCGGGGAGGTGGCTGGGCTTTGTCCAGCCCTGTGGCTGGCCATGTGTTTACCCGAGATAGCCATCTTCGAAGCGGATATCTATTTGAAGTGGCTACCTGGGCAATCAAAGTTAAGCCAGGCGCTTGCATTGGCAAAAAAAAAAAAATAAAAGTAAAAACAACGGTCAGGGCTTACACTGCAATGTCTGAAAACGTCCAGGCTGCTGAGCACATAACATACAAATCTTCATGATCTGACGCCTGGTTACCTGTTCAGGCTCATGCGACATCGCTAGGTTCCTCAGTTCCCTCTGGATTAGTCTGCAGGGTTGCCATAACAAATCACCACACACTTGGAGGCTTAAAAGACAGGAAATATCTGTACTCACAGTTCTGAAGGCCGAAAAAGTCCAAAATTAAGGTGCCTCTTGAGTTGATTCCCTCTGGAGGCAGAATCTCCCTCCCCCTCAGAGGGCGAATCCTTGGGTGCCTCTCTCCTCGCCTCGATGGCTGCCAGCAGCCCTGGGCATTCCTTGGCTTGACGTTGTGTAAGTCCAATCTCTGCGTTGTTAAAACAAAAGAAATTGAAATAACAGGATGCAAATGACCCCCACAACAGCAAACCAAGACTTAGCTCTAGTTTTGGTCTTCAGCAGGAGTGTAGTCCTGTCCAGCCCGGAGTGTTCTGGTCAGCACCAGAGAGGTCATCTGTAGGTAGGCCCTCTCCCTCCCTTAGAGGATGAAGAAGCAATCTGCAAGATAAAGCCGTTGCCATTCCTACCCCCCCCACCCCGCCCCTACAAATGTCCTGACCTAAAATAATCCTTTCTTTTCTTTTGCTAATCACTCTGTTGCCTCACTTTTCTTCCTATAAAAACTCCGTTTTATGCAGTTCTTCGGAGCACCTTCTGGTTGCCGGATGGGTTGCTGCCTGATTCACGAATTGCCTAACAGAGCCAGTTAGATCTTCAAACTTACTTGGCTGAATTTTGTTCTTTAATAGCAGCTATCTTCACATGGCCTTCTTTTTCTTTCTCCAGGTGTCAAATCTCCCTTTTCTTTCTCTCATAAGGATGCCAGTCATTGGATTTAGGGCCCACCCTTCATGCAAGATGACCTTATCTCAAGAACCCTAATGATATCTGCAAAGACCGTATTTCCAAATAAGGTCACATTCCTGGTTCTGGGGGGTTAGGACTTGGGTGTATCTTTGAGTGTACCAGAATTTCCCAGAAGGCTTTTAGGCCTAGATTCCTGGGCCCTCGCTCCAGAATATCTGATTTAGGAGGTCTTGGGATTGGGGAAGGAAAGGACCTGATAATTTGCATTTCTAAGAATCTCACAGGTGATGCTGACGGTGCTGGTCTAGGGAATTATTCTTTGTGAACCTCTATATTAGAGAAGCAACACAGTCACACACAGAAACTTGGTCTTTAATAATAATGTTTAAGTGATTAACATGTAACTGGAAACTATTCAGTAATTTTGCTGCGAGTAGGAAACAGAAAAATTGCTTTACTCTTATAGACAAGATACTGCCAGTGCCTCATTTCTTAGACATACATTCTTTATGTCACTCCCTGCTCTAAAACCCCTACTTGTCCCCTCTTTTCTATACTTCTGATCCCCTCTATGGTTTATGCAACCGGCAAATCGCAACAGATTGATAAGAGTTACCTGAAATGCAGTGTTAAGAAGGATTTTGAGGTCTGGTTGCCAGATAAAATATAAGATCCTAGTTAAATTTGGATTTCAGATAAACAAC
Organism: Camelus dromedarius; assembly: GCF_036321535.1. Lineage (NCBI taxonomy): Eukaryota > Metazoa > Chordata > Mammalia > Artiodactyla > Camelidae > Camelus > Camelus dromedarius. The sequence continues at coordinate 22,655,822 of NC_087450.1, forward strand.
AGACACTTTTTTGTTCCAGTTTCTCTCATGCTGTATTTGGGATATACTTACACTAAAAAATTATTGTTTTATTTGAAATTCAGGTTTAACTGGATGTCCTGCACTTTCATTTGTTAAATCTGGTCATCTTGCTGACGATGTACCCAGGCTAACAGGGAAGGTGAGGTGATTTGCTGTGTCTGTTGCTGAATAACCCTTGCTTGAAACCGGAATTCTCTGTCAGACCTTCAGTTATATGGAATGGGGAGACCCTTCCTATCTGGAGAGGAACAAGGGGATCTGTTTTCTATCAGAACATGTCAACCAGTTCTCACTGAAAACAATCTGATATCCGTCACCTGGAATTCACATAGCATGGGATGTGAGAGAAGGGGGGTGTTGGCAGCAGCTGCTGTGATAAGTGTTGCATCATTTTGTGATAATGGCTCTTAACAGTGGAAGCCATCAACTGCTTTCAAATTAGGGCAGCGATGGCTCTGCCGTTTGTCACTAAACCGCCCAGTCTCACAAACGCAGCTGACTCCGAGAAGACTGCAGGATGCAAGTGCACTTTAATCTGTGGGTTTGACCAAATGGCTCTGGTTTTTCACAGCCAGAATATCCTTACACCATCAGCTCCAAGTCAGTGTTTGAATAGCTGCTCTATAATTTTCTCCATGCCAAGTATTTTCTTTAGTGAAATTCTTTCTTCATATCCTGAAATAAAGTATAAGTCTGGTTGACACACTTGCAACAAAATGCTTCTTATCGCTGAAAAACAGCTGGTTAGAACCATCAATATGAATTTAGGTGACCTGGAATCTGGTCTCCTGTGTAGAAAATACTGTTCTCACTAATTTAATGTAAGTGAACACATGCTACTCTCAAAAATGTTTGTTTATTCTAAAGAAAAATGTGTGCATTAAAATTTTGAGAATTGGTACAATATGGACTTCTGCTTTCAAGATGATGAAGGAGATGTATATCTTCCCTATTTCTCCTGTTATATATGAGTAAAAATCCTGGGTATTATAAACAAAACAAGCATAGGAAGGTTCTGAGAGGTGAAGAGAAGGGAGCAGACTATGGACATCAGGAAGAAAGGAGCAACACTGTGTCAGCTCATTGGGTTTTATTTTTGCCTCATATGGCTCTCAGACTCGAGGCAGAAGGAGCTGGCTTTGAAAAGACCATCAGGCACTGGTAAAAGAAACACCAACAAAAGCTTGGTGTCTCAAGTCAAAGGGCCAGAGAAGAGAGGCAGCAGTAATGAGGCATCTCCCACTTTCCCCACTGGGGAGGTGTCAGAGGAGACCTAGTGGAGACTCAGGACCCTCAGGAATGCACACCTAAATGACATCATGATGGAGGCCGTGTGGGAGGAAGTAATCAGCAGGGAGGCCATCATATCTGTACTACATGCCTGGGGACCGGCCACAGAGCTCTAGGGAAAGGTGAAGAATAGATTTTAGGAGCCAAGGCTTTCAACTAGGTGAGTTCCAATCTGATCTGTGCCACTTGCTACCTAGGTGGCTTTGGGAAAATCACTTAATTTCTCTGAGCATCACTGGAGGCCTATTGGGAAGGAGAGAATTCACACAGTAGTGAACTCAACCAAAATGAAAATACAGCATATTATAATCTGTGGTACACAGCTAAAGCAGTGCTGAGAGGGATGTTATAGAATTCAATGCACACAATTAAAAACAGGAAAAGGCTCAATCAGTAATCTAAGCTCCTCCCTCAAGAACATGAAAAAAGAAGAACAAAATAAATCCAAAGCAGGCAGAGGGAGGAAATAATATAAACCTGGAAACCAATAAAATTGAAAACAGGAAAGCAATAGAGAAAAGTCAATAAAACAAAAATTTGGCTGTTTGAAAAGATCAATAAAGTTGACAAATCTCTGACAAGATTGACAAAGAGAAAAAGAGAGAAGACATAAATTATCATTGTCAGAAATTAAATGGGGGAAATCACAACAGGCCTTTAGATGTTAAAAGGATAATAAGGGAATACTATATACAACTCTGCACACATCAGTTTGACAACTTGGATGAAATGAAAAAGACCAATTACTTGAAAAACACAAAATACCGCACTGACACAATATGAACTAGATCATTTGAATAACTTTATAACTATTAAGGGAATTTAATTCATCATTTAGAAGTTCCCCCAAGGAATTCACCAGGCCCAGGAGTTTCACTGAGAATTCTGGCAAACATTTAAAGAATAATTAACACCAGTTATACACAATTTCTTCCAGAAAACAGAAAAGGAGTATCACTTTCTATTTCATTGTATGATGCTAGTATTATTCTAATATGAAAATCAGACAAAAAACAGTACATAACCAAACAAACAGCAGGCCTATATCTTTTATGAATAAATGCAAAAACCCTTTGAAATATTAGCAAATAGAATTCAACAATATAAAACAAGACGTATGTGCCATGACCAAGTGAGCTTTCTTCCTGGGGTGTGAGATTAGTTCAGTATTCAAAAATCAGTCAGTGAAATCCACTACACTAACAGGCTAAAGAAGAAAAATCACATGATTGTATCAACTGATGGAGAAAAACTAATTTTAAAAAATCCAATACCCATTCATGATTAAAAAAAAAAAACTACTAGAAAAATAGGAGTAGAGGGGGACTTCTGCAACTTGATAGAAAACCGTCAACTAACATACTTAGTGGTGAAAGGCTGAATGCTTTTCTCTAAGATCAGGAACAGAGCAAGGATGTCTGTTCTCATCATTCTTGTTCAACATAACGATGGAAAGTCTAGCCGGTGCAACAGGAAAGGAAAGAAAATAAAAAGGCATACAGATCAGAAATAAGGGAATAAAATTGTCCCTATTTGCAGATGGTATGTCTATGTAGAAAACTCCAAGGAAATCATCATAATAATAATAATAACAACAACAACTCCTAGAACCAATCATTAAATTCAGTAAGGTTGCTGAATACAAAATCAACATACAAAAATCAAATCAATTATATTTCAATATACTAGAAATGAACATATGAATACTGAAATAAAAATATACTTAATTGCTCACAAAATGGAATACTTAGGTAAAAATCTAACAAAAACTGTACAGGATTTACATGCTAAAAACTACAAAATGCTGATGAGATAAATCAAGGAATGTCTGAATATAGTGAGAGACAAGAGGTATTCATGTATTGGAAGAGTAAATATAGTAAAGATACCAATTCTCAAATTTGATATATAGGTGAAAAACTACAAAGCTTAAAAGAACTGGATAAAATCTTGGGGAACTTAAGGATTGGCAAAGAGTTTTAAAGCTTGACAACAAAAACATGATCCATAAGAGGAAAAACTGATGAACTGGACTTTATCAGAATTAAAAACTTTTTGTTCCATGAAAGATCTCAGTAAGAGGATGACTTGACAAACTAGAGTGGAAGAATATATTTGCAAACCAACCGTCCAACAAAAGACTAATGCCTAGAATATATAAAGAACTCACAAAACTAAAAAAAAAATCTAATTAGAAAATGAGCAAAAATCTCAAAGAAATACTTTCCTGTAAAGAATATTCAGATGGCAAATTAGCTCATGGAAAGATGTTCAGCATCATTAGCCATTAGGGAAAGACAAATTAAAACCACAGTGAGCTATCACTGTACACCTCTCAGAACAGCTTAAACAAAAGTGACATCACCATATGTTGAAAAGGATGAAGGAAAACTGGATTATCCATACATTGCCAGTGGGCATGTAAAATCATACAGCCACTCTGCAGAGTTTTATAGTTTTTTTTTTAAATGCAACTACGATAGCCCTCATACCCCATAATTTGCACTTCTAGACATGTATCCCAGAGAAATGAAAATTTATGTTCACTCAGAAATGTGTTCATGAGTATTTATGCAGCTTTGTTCTAATAGCCCCAAACTGGAAACAACCCAGAAATTTTTCAATGAGTGAATGATTAAATAAACGACAAGACGTCTATATCATGGCATACTACTCTGCAAGAAAAAGGAATAAATATTGATATACACAACAGCCTGGACGAATCTCCAGAGTCATGCTGAGTGAAAAAACTAATCCTTCAAAGTTATGTAAGTTATGATTCCATTTTTATAGCATTCCATAAAAGATAAATTTATAGAAATGGAAAACATAATTAGTGCTTGTCAGGGATCAAAGTAGGGCTAGTGTGAGAGGGAAGTACGTGTGGTTATAAAAGAGACACATGAAGGATTTTTGTGATGATGAAAATGTTCTGTATCTCAACTGAGTCAATGTCAGTATCTTGGCTGGTACGTTGTATCTTCATGTTAGAAGATGTCACTATTGGGAGGAAACCGGGTAAATGTAAATCTCTCTGAATTATTTCTTACAACAAAATATGAACCTACAATTACCTCAAAATAAAAAAGGTTAATTAAACATTACACAATCTGATAATTGCAGGCCATTCAGACTCAACTGATCCTGAACCAGGACTGTAAGTCTTCATCTCATTTAATTCTCATAACAGCAAGCAAGTAATTAATATTTTACTTTTGATGCTGATAACATTGATGTTCTGAAAAATTAAATAGTTTTTCTAAGGTTATGTTATTATAAGGGGTACTTAAAATATTTTTCAAGATAAATAGATAAAAGTCACAGCCAAAATTAAATCAGAATCTTCTGATACCAAGTTGAATGCCCCTCCTTAGGAAACTGTCATTTATTCTTTGAAGTGGTTCATCGAGAGAAATCATTCTTGAAAGTCGAAGATTTTGTATGTGAAACTTTTTAGACCTCTGAATTAAGAAGGGTAGGTGATATAGTTTCAATTTGAAAACTGAAGGAATTGAGGTCTATCATGGTTAAATAGCTTGGATTCTAGACGATGCTCTTTCATTGTAACAAGGGCAAGGGAGGCAGAGAGTGGCCACCCACTCCCTAGGTTACTGAGTGAACATTTCTACTAAGATAATTCTTGCATTTGGTTCTAAGTTCACTTCTTTCTCCTTTTGTATGTTATAAATGGTAAATACCATCAAGTCCAAAACCCCTGAGCTAACGTCATTCATGTGTCACTGGTATTCAGTTTTGAAACAAAGTCATCCTGTCTCTTCTGTTGCCAAAGTGTAGCCTGCGTCTATCCAGCTTGCTTCTTCCCTCCGCTGCCACCTCGGTTAAAGTGACTGTTTTCTCTAACCTTCAGTCCTACAACGAACTCCTCGTTGGCTGCCCCACTTGTGATTTTAGTGTCCTTTAATTTCCTCTTTATCCTTAAGTTACTGATCTTTCAGAAATATAAGCTGACCCTTCTCAGTCCCCTGCTCTGTGGTATACTTTATTATTGCTCAAAAATACTTTCTGCCCCTCTCCACTAGGGCTTCCTCTGCAGGGATTTTGGTTTTGACTCTGCTGTGATCAGGCTTAGCCATGCGAATTGTTTTGGACTATGAGATGTGAGTAGAAGTGATGTGATACGTGCCACTTCTGAAGAAACTTTTAAGAGTTTTTGAGGGAACTTGTCATCACTCTTTTCATCTTGGCCATATGGGTAGCAAGGCTTCTCCTTCAGCTGTGGTCCTGGGATGGAGAAGTTAAGAGGCCCAGTGGAGCTGTGACATTTAATGTGAGCCCCAAACCACGCTATTGTTTTGATTGTCACTGGCACTTTGGGATTTGTTTGTTATTACAGCAGAACTTTGCTTAGGCTGTGTGACCCATGCGATCCATCCTCTGAGCACTTAGGTTAGGGTCCGTAACATCTTTCAAGATGCTACATAATCTGGCCTCAGCCAACTCCACTGTCCTTCTCTCCAACCACATTCTCAAAATGCCTGAACACACTTTGGTTTAATTTAATACCATTACTGCAATGTTCCTGTTGTGAGAAACACTCCTCCCTTCACCATGAGTCAAAATGATTAATTCTTTAGGGTTCAAGTTAATTATCATTTCCTCAGGAAGTGCTCATAACTGTTGGAAATCTAAATTATGTCTCTTTTACACACTCAACAATTCTCTGTTGTTTATGGTGTTCTTCAAATACTTTTTTTTTTTTGCTACAAAATAGAAGTGGACTCAGAAAACTGTGAGGCAGTTGCATTGCTATTGTCATCATTCTAAAGAGAATACCAGGGAGCAGATTGTGATGAGGACTCGACTGCGATTAGTTTCTCAAATTTATCAGACTGTAATTCTGGGAAAATATGCACATTGAGTTAAGAATTTATATATTATGTATTTGAAACCTAATTAATAAATACTAAATACAGTTCACTGAAGCACTAATGATTCATTCAGTTTTGAAAATTGAACATTGAATTTCTTAGAAATTACATATAAATAATTAAATCCAATCTTACTTAGCTCAGTAGTAATAGAATGAGTTCCATGCTCCAGAATCCATATTGCTATTAAAAAACAAAACAAAACAAAACAGAACCCTAGGACCAAAGTCAGCCAAGTCTTGAAATTTTGGATCTCAGAGTATCCACCAATTCTAGGGGGTGTGGGGTCACAGAAGTACAGGATTTGTAATTATTGCACTTATGTTTACTTATTTATTATCATAATCTATCTTCTGTACTTGACTGTAAACTCAACAAGGACAGTCTGTGGTTGTATCATTGTATCCACAATCCCCAGGGCTGTACCTGCAATAGTGTAGAAGCTTAAATACAATGACAGTAAAGATTTCTTTTTGTAGAAATACACTATCCACCTAAATGATCATGTGCAATTGAGTAGTGGTAATGTTTCCATAAATATACTCAATAATAGCTCCTCCTATGGATACCTAAAACCATAGGTGCTCAATATTGGTTTAGGAATATTGGTATATTCTCCATTATTTTTATGAAGGTTATTATCTATGTTGACATTTGGTTTGAGGCAACAATAGCTACCATTTACTGCACATGTTGTATGTCAGGCACTGTTGAAAAGTATAATATATTCTATATTATTTACAATAATCCTGCACCATAATTTTTTGCTCATTTGACAGACTGACAGGCAAAAAAACAAAACAACAACAACAAATCCTGATGTCCAGAGAAATTAAGTAGTTTGCCTAAAGACACATTAGGTGGCAAGTGGTACACACTAGGTAGAAACTCAGTTCTGTCCAAGTCCGATACCCTCAGCCCCACACTGCCTGCATCTCCACAGCTCCATGGCCAGTCTCTTCGTGTCTGGTACAGATTTTTGACTGCTTATTTTGGAAGGTTACACATTACTTATGGATAGTTTCTTCCTTCAATGCTCAAATGAAGTAAGAGATTACACCTGCCTTTTATTTTAATTTCAGTGCACAATGATAAAATCTGAAATTCAATGATCTTGAAAATGCTGATATTTCATGATAAGGACTCTGTGTGGACAGTTTAGTTGATACCTTAATTGATGCTTTTATCTAGTGTGAATATAAAACAGCCAACTTCATTATGTAAACTATCTTCTTCTGTATAACTTGATGGGATCAATATTCTCTGGGATTCTAAGTTTCAAAGGCAACTAAACAGTGGGAGGTTGATAAGTGCGGTGCATTGTTATCATTGAGAAACTCACATTTTATTAGGTCTTTTTTTTTTTTCTTGTTTTAAAATGCAGATGGGACATTTTTAAATGGGTAATGCAAGGTGCCTTAGGCTGGGTCAATAAATGAAAACAGGCTACTCGGAGTGAAGACCTAATCTCTCATTGGTACTTTCTCCTCCTCTTCTCCTAGGAGTCCTATCCAATTTTAAAGAATATTTCAAGTACGTCAGCATTCTTACAAAATGCTTTGATCTGCAATTTATTTTAAAGCATCCCCTCCAAAAATATCATTGTCAAAATACAAATGTCCTAGTCCCACTCTCTGCACAAGGACAGACAAGAAGAGTCTTCTTTGGGGAGAGTGTACAGCTGAGTAGTAGAGCGCGTGATTCACATGCACGAGGTCCTGGGTTCAGTCCCTGGTACCTCCATTAAACAAACAGACAAACAAACAAACAAACAAACAAACAAATCTAATTACCTTACCCCCCCCAAAGAAGAGTCTTCCAAAAGTGCCACCCTAGCTGCAATCTACGAAACATCATGGCATTGACGTTAGTGCTGACAGGGGTAGGCAAAGAGCATAAATACTGAGTGAGTCCAGCTCTCTTTACAGGATTCCTGGGAACAAGAAGAAAAACATTTAAAGACTCTTTTCAATGCCATTTAATGGGGCAATTATATCATGCAAATTATATCCATTCCAACTGTATTTACTGAAAATGATACTTACTACCTCTATAAAGGGCTGTTTATTACTCATACACTTTGTGTTAGGCACTGTGTTTTGTACTTTGATTTTGATTTTGTTTAATCTTCATAGTAACCCTATAAGATAGGTACGATTAGTTCCATTTCGCAGTTGAGGAAATTGATGATTTTTGAAGATGTCAGTGTCCAAACTTGCCCTCCTGGCAAATAATAGAGCCAGAAGTTGAAGGACGAATTTCTGTCTTCAAATTCTAAACTGCTTCCTAGCTAGTGCCTGTTTTGTGCAGAAGCTTTTACCAGGCATGCAAGTGATGGCTCCCAAATCAAATGGGAACCAGAATTCCTGGGATGTTTGTTGGGTGTACAGATTGCTAGACTACTTTTTGAGAATTCCGGTCAGTAGGTCTGGAGTGGGCTCTCAGAACAGAGTATCTTCAGCAAGCATCCTAGGAGTTTCTGATCAGCCAATTCAGAATAACTTCCAGGATGCAAAGGGAAATACTAAAGGATTCTACCCTGTAGGTAATTTGATGGTTGCAAAGAATATAAGCTACTGGTGATGGGACTATACATTATGAATATATCTGCCTCTATAATTTCACACTTAGTACAGGACTTCAGTGAATTCTTGATCAATTAGGAGAACAAATGCATTTTTTGGGGAGAATTATTGCTTGTGTTTTTCAAGATAAGAGGAAAGCAGACTGAGCATTGTACACATTTTAAACTCCAAAATGTACAAATTCTCTGTGTAAAGTTTACTTCTTAAACATATGTTGACTAGCCATGTCTGGTGCCATCGTTACTGCGGTAGAATTCCCATAGCCAATGTTCTTGTAGGGGCCAGTGCAAAGCGTTCTGGTTTTATGGGTTTTTTTCTATGGCTTTATTCTTTTTTTTTTTTTTTTTTTCACTCGATGCCTCTGTATCCATCTGTTGTGGATTTCCTGAGGGTAATCTTTTTATTTCCATAAGTATATTTATTATGAAACTAATAGTTAATACTCATTGTCTCTTAGACCAGTAACTTGTTTTAAGACTTTAATATATTAACTCATTTAATCCTCAAAACATCTCTATGAGGCAGCTTCTACTATTATGATCCCCATTTTACGTGTAAGGAGACTGAGGTACAGAGTGACTAGGCACATCCCAGTGATCTTTTGCTGCATTAAAAAATTGCAGTATCCATATATGCAAGAGGAATAATGAAATATCCTACTTCAACCTGGGAACAATAATTTTCTAGGTTCTTCAGCACTGGATTCCAGTGGAGGAAATTATTTGTTTACCAAGCTGCAATATAACTCCCTGGAACTTAGCTCCCATAAAGCAGTGGCTCAACATCCTACATTATTTACTTATTAACGTGGGCATCCTGTAAGGATTTGTTTTCACGAGTAAGAGACAGCATTTATTTCTACAGTGAATTAAGCCAAATTAGCAACACTCATAAAATCAAGAAATTCTCAGTAGAATTCTTTTCTCATCAAGGTATTTACACACAATGAAGCACATTATTTTCTTTGTGGAATTTTATGTATAATAAGCATGCATATCGACATGGGATATATGGATGCTAATTATTGCTGCAGCTCGCATTTATAGAGCAGTTACTATGTGCTAGGCACTATATAAATCCTTTTCATAGATTATTCCAATGCATCCTTGCAAATATCTTGGTAAGTAATTTCTTTATTTATTCCAGTTTTACAGATTTAAAAAACATGCCCAAAGTCTAATGAAAAAATTGGTGTTTGAGTGTAGACATTTAACTTCAGAGACTGCCTTCTTAATCACCAAACTCAGACTGAAACCCAGGTCCACAGATGGACCCAAACATTGAATGTTGGCCATTGGTGGGTTACTCTCTTCCTCTCTGCCAAATAAATCAACTACACAACTACAGGAAATGGAGATTTGACTTTGTACTAGGTTAGGTGAAAACATAACAGGTGGACTTTTTAATTGACCACAAATATAACTGCAACATTTAAAAAAGCTTGTGTCATTTTAAGTTGTTCTGATATTTGGATTTAATTCACAAAACAGTTTCAAGCACCCACCAAATATCCAACACTATGCTTGGTGTTATATTTACAAAATTTTATAAGATGAGTTTGCAATCCAGGAATCTTAAGAGTCTCACAAGTCTGAGAGGGTTTATACGAAACCTGGACACAAGATAATAAGCCCTGTAAGTACAGAATCAACAAATGCGATGAGCCCAGGATGAGAGTCAGTTCTGCTGTATTGTTGATGAACCTGGGACATTTTTTCACAATGGAGCTATTATTCAGAATGGAGTTTTAGAGCTGGGTAGGTAGAAATTCACCAGGCTGAAGGACAGATAAATGAAGGGAGAAATGGGTGGTATACTTGGGGGATGGTTCATACGATGGTGCAGATTATAAAGGGCCCAGGGTGCCTTGCCAAAGAGTTTGGGTTTTTTTCTGTAGACAGAGAATATTTGTTTAAGCAGGGGGGTTTCACTTTCTGGTATGCATATCAGATATAATTAGGGCAGTGGTGATGGAGCCAGAGGGGGACAGCTGTGGAGCTGAGGTGGTAGACCTTTATCCAAGGCACTGCACACAGGAGGAGGGGGGACAGGCTTGGGGAAAATTAGTTTGATTTTATATTACAGAATGTGAGGTGGGCGCAGGCCACCCAGGTGAGAGACGTTTGATTGGCAGTACGAAGTGCAAATGATAGGCTGGAGCGACAGGCCTGGGGAGCAGAGGAGAGCCCCTGGGCCATCCCTAGTGTGAGTTGCAAGTCCAGATGCCTGGGACCAGTAGCACCCCAGTGCTGCTTTGTGTTGCTTTGATTGCAGCTGGGTCAGATATCCAGTTCTACTTGTCACCTTTTAGAAGGGATACTGGAAAACCCCACAAAGGCAGCTAGGTGATGAGGGACCTGGATTCACCCTGACCTGAGATACCCTTAGTCTGGAAAAGAGAATGCAAAGAGGAAATGATAAATGTCTTTTGTTAGCAGGGTATCAGGAGACATATTGAGGTAGAAAAGTGCAGCTCAAAGTCAATGATTCCCTCACCCCAGAAGGCTGCCCAGGTTGCAGCAGCCTACGAAACACTAGCAAGAACAGGTCAGCCCCCTGGCTTTCTGCACTGAAACAGGGTGAGAGAAAAAATTACATTTGGGTGTGAGGAAGGCAGCTACCACCAGAGGGCAGCCACACCCTGAGAACCCCAGCTGGCCGAACAAAGCAGCTGTACTTCAGGGTTTTGGAATGAAATCCTTGGGTTTTGGGAAAATGCACAATGTGGTCACTGGTCACCAACAAATTGGGTAGATAGGAGAGCAAATCAGAATTCGGAGCCTGCGTGTTCCCAGGGTAGCAGGTAGTTTGGTCCACTCACCTGGCCAGCCATTCAGAATTCTCTGGTTAGTTTCTCTACCTAGAAAATTGGCTTTTTAATTTCCTTTCTCTCATAAGGGAAGCCTCCCACTCCTTTCAGAACAGGGTGCACTTGATGGACTAGATATACTTTTTGTATTTTAAGAGGCTGTTATGATCTTAGTCACAGACAACAGATGGGTAAACCGGGAAGAAGGTATGAAAACATTCCCAGGAAAGCTTTTGGGATGTCCCAATGTCCTCCAGCTTTGACCCTGCAGCTATGAAAGCCTCCTCTGCAGGCAGACAACGGCGACTCTCTGACCTTTTAACAGAAGGGATTTGTGCCATGATTGATATTTAGGTGCTGCTACTGTTCATCGTAATCGGCTTGGCAGGTTTTCCCAGCTACTTTGCATATGATTTTTAATAAGCCAGGTCATCTCCAGTGAGGGGAAGAAAGAGGTATCTGGATGTCAGCACTAAGAGCTAAGTCCCTGTGGAGGAGAAAATAGATCAAATCCTCCTCTCAGGTTGCCTGAGGAGAAAGATGGAGCAGAAGCTACTCTGTGCCCTAAACTGGCTTGAATACCTGCGCCCCACACTACGTAGGGGAATTCGGGAGGGAAACAGAAAGTATGTGGTGGCCCTTTGAGGACTTGAGAGGAAGGGGGCGTTTCACTGGGTTCAGGAGATGATGCTGGAGCACCTGATTTTTCAGTTTGGAAGCTACTCTTTGGTAACAATCATAATGATCCCAATGGTAATAGGCACCATCTAAAGTTAAACAGAAGAACATCTCCTTTCCACAGTGTTGAACTCATGTTAAAGGTGTGATGCTCTCAATTGAAAATAACGATTTTAAACAGCAGTAATAACAAGAAAATAAGCGTGTTTTGAGATCTCCCCATTTCCACCCCGTCGGGCACCCCTGCTTGGCACTGTTTCGGTACGTAGAGCACAATGACATATGCAGCTCTTCACTGGGTATAAATGTTTTGGAAGCTGGCGTTGCTAAGCTATGGCTAATTTCAGATGCAAAAATATACTCCTCTGAAAAATATGCTTGCTACAACCTTCATGCCACCTTCGACTATTTGTGTGGTTCCTAGGCTGAAAATGTACAGTGTATGCAAAGCTGAAGGGAAGGGAAAATGGAACAAATTCACGTTGCTATGTCTTCTCTCTGTACCTTCAAATAATCACTCATTTACTCATAAGAGACGCTGAGCAAGGTCAGCAGATCTAGAGGACACTAGATTTTTTCGTTTGAAGACATATTTTCCTTCGTGGAGACTGCATTTTTGAAAAGTAAGAAGTTAAGTATTCTTTATTTAAACTCAATGTGCATGGCTATAATTTATTTGTATTTTATTAGTTAGTTTACACATTAGAGTTATGTATTAGTGTCTCTTCTATGTCAGGCACAGTGGTGGCCAACAGATTCTGACTGACCAAGTTTCCACTTAGAGTCTCAAGCCTGAGCAACATTGCGGTTTGATTGTTCACAGGAAAAGTTTATGATATTTTTCTTGGACCCCCCGCTTTTTTTTTTACACATTATATTGGTGTCCTATTGCTACCATAATGAATTTCAACAAACTTAATGACATAGCAACACAAACTTACCTTACTGTCCTGCTAATCAGAAGTACTAAAATCAAGTACTAAAAGCAAGAGTGTGTTTCCTTCTGGGGGTTCTAGGAGAGAATCATGTCCTTGCGTTCTCCTGGCTGTGATCCCTTCCCTCATTGTCAAGGTCAACAGCATAGCATCTTCAGATCTCTCTATTTCTCTCTCTCTCATATCTGCCTCCATCTTCACATCTTCTCTGATGCCCATGCTTCCTTCTTATGAGGAGCCTTATGATTAAATAGGCCCACCCAGATAATCCAGGATAATCTTGCCATCTCAAGATCCTTAACATCATCATGTTTGCAGAGTCTTTTGAGCATCTACACAGGTTCTAGAGAAAGAAGAAGTTTACATTAGGACGTAAACTTCTATGTGGGGTAAGGGAGTTATTCCACCTACCACATTCACATATTTGAACTCATCTGCTAGTTAAAATTCCTTTGCTTACACTGTTTTGCATACTTCAAAAAATAAAGTTTCTTTAAAAACCAAAGTTTTCAAAAAAATTTTCCCAAAAAATGACATGAACAAGTTTACACCCTTTGGGTCTTTGCATAGAATTCAGCACCAGTCCTTTGGACACCAGGGCAAATCTCCTAGGAAGTAAATTTCTGGGTGTTGCAGAAAGCGACTGTTCAGTGAGTCCAGATTTTCTTAGCACAGCACCCCAAAAAATTCAGTTTTTCCAGCTAAAAGTAAAGGCTCTCTGAATTCTACTGGGTAGTACTCTGGGGAATATTTTTGTGTGTTAAAATTATAATTCTGTTATTGCACATGTGCATATTAAAATAGAAAATCAGCTTAATACTTTGAATCTTAATAAGTTTTCCCCAAAAGAAGATTATTACTCATAGTTCACACTGTGAATGTGTGCTATTGGCAGCCTGAGACTTACTGTGACTCTTTATTTCGATACTGAATACAAATTCATTTTAAAATGCATTCATTCTCCTATTCTTGCATTGAGGTTTATGAATTAATAAACGGGGGTTAGCATTTCCGAGAATATCGGGACAGGGTCATGCGGATTGTTCCTGTCAGAAAGATGCTTTGGGGCAAAGAGTCTGTCGGCCCATTCCATGTTTCTTCAGTTGAAGTAGAGGCCAGAGGACCACATCTGAGCTTAGAGGCTGCTTTCCTCAGCCCCCCAAAGTATATGCTTTGTGGTATTTCTTAGGCTTTTCTTAGGCTACTTGATGAGGAGGAAGAAATATGTGGTTCCCAGTCTTCAGTGGAAAGGCAGAGTGGATGAGAAGGCATGGGGGGGTTCCTAGATCCCCACAGCTACACCCCAGTTCACTGTAGCATGAACAGCCGAAGAAGGCTCTTGCTCTCCACTGAAGGCATTTTCTACAAAATTTTGGAAGAGCTATGAACTAGTGGGAAGAAACCATATACATGTGCCCTAATACACACAACACACACACATGTATATTGAGATTAAGTTCATGTTTGAAGTAGCCAATGATACAGTGTCTTAGTATGAATAAAGTGGCCATAGAGGGTGAAGAAATGGAGTGAGTGTGAGGGGCCCTGGGTCCCAGAGTCCCTGGTAGGGCCCAGAGCTGTGGATACTATGGTTTGTGCAAGAAAGGGTTTCACGTGATCAAGAAAACTCAGTTCTTGCTGTGGCATAGTCCTTCAACAATTGTATCACTATTCAAGAAGAACATACCTTATATTTGACATAAGATTGTCAAACTTCAGGACTTCCATATTCTTGGTCCAGATTCAGTGTCAGCAGAGACCCAGAGGCATCGACTCTCAACGGCAGTTGTTGCTGGGCTTTATCGCAGCTTTTCTATCAGTTATCCTTTTGGGGCAACATTGTGAACTTAAGATTCTTTACTGACTGGGACTCAGATGGCTGGATCCCTCAGTTTGGGTTTTATGCTGGAGCGTTGGCCAAGGGCTGTGTATTAGCTCTCATTTTAGACCCCACTAAAGTATCTTAGCATTGGCTTATTGCATCAGGAATGCTTTAAAACAAGAATGTTAGATCTTCCTGTTTTTCTAAAACACCCCAGTTTAGGGCTTAGACAGCATTTTTAGACAATATATTTTACATCAAAGACTGACCCAGAGAGAAATATAAATACCCACAGTGTAAAATGCAATTTTATTATCTTTCTCCATAAAATTATGAAATGCTTTACACGTATCTTTTACATATGTAAAGACCATAGCCATGTATTCATTTTCAGAAAAAAATACATGCAATGCATATACAGGTAGTATAGTGCATGCACACACACACACATGCACACACACACCCTAGAGAAGAAAAATGAGACTTGAGAAGTGACAGAAAGAGAAATAGGCAAAGGTGAGGAAGATGGGAATGGAACAGATACAAGTGGCCTGAAAGGAGACAGACAGCCTCATCTTTGCAGAAATCTGATTTTATGATTGTCTTTCTTCACTACTTTCAGTGCTTCCTTATATTCTCTTGAATAAAGTCAGAATTTCTTAGCTTGGCATTCTTTCTGAAAACCTACATTCCCTTCTTTTTTCCCCTTAACCATCACTGCATGCATCTACCCTCTAGCTATAGTGAGAATAGTAAATAGCTACTTGCCATTTCTTTCGAGCATGCTATTACCTCTGTGTGTGCTGTTCTTCTTGTTTTTTCTTTAACAGACTTATGCATGAAATGAACAGCAAAATGGCCCTACATCATTTATTGGGACCAAAGAAATTTGATGACCATTTCCCCTGTTCCCACTCCACAGACAGCGACTTTCATCTCTGTTGATTAATCATTTTGATATCGATCTTAATGTTTAAATAAAATGCTTGTATTGCAGCATCTTGATTTTTTTTTAGTTTTAGTCATCGTTAGCTGACCTTTCCCTTTATGTAAGGATTTCGATATTTTTAGCTTTCCCATTGCTAGCCCCTCCACACGTGAATGCTCTTCCTATCCCCTCCCTAATACTGTATGCATAATTTTAAAGATACTGTTCAGCATTTGCATTAGTATAATAATGTAAACACTACTCACAGGTGAACCAGTTAACCAACGATAATTGCATTTCCCTCCTGGAACTACTTTTTTATTTTACTGGGAGCTAGTAATTGTCATGACTTGTATGTGCTCCTCAGTAACTAACTCTTTGCCCGTTTCCTGAATCTGCTCTGAGGACGTTTAGTTATTTTACATATTCTGTTCCTTTCATCTTCCTGCACAGGTGCCTCTTCTAATGTTACCTGGCTGTCCTCTATAGTAGACGCTCAGCTGTCATGCTCGACTCTCCCTTCACCTGCGTTTAGTGATTCCCTTCAGCTCAGTCCTGTTTGATTTTCTGTTTCCTGTTATCTCTTGTCTTTCTTTTTCCCAGTTTATATCCTCATCTTGGTGGGGCACAGTCAGTAACTTTCCGTGAATATGCGCATGAGGGTAACTTTTTTGAAACCTTGTATGTTTGAAATTATTTATTATCTCACCCTGATTTCATAATGGAGAATTTAGAAATACATAGAACTCTAGATTGGAAAGAATTTTTCTTCAGAATTTTGGAGGTAGTTGTACAGATAAACATGGCTGGGGAAAGAAATATAATCAAACCTGTTGGTCTCACTTAAAATTCGTGACCATGAACCTCAAATGACCAGAGAATCACACTGTATTTTCACTCATTCTCCTGCTCTCCTAAATGCTAATTTCACAACCCCCCTCCTCACTCTCTGATGACTTTACTGACAACTTCACTGAGAAAACTGAAGCAATCAGCAGAGATCCGGATAGAGTCCCACAACTATGTCTGCCCACCTAGTGATCCAACAACAGGGCCTTCCTGCCTTGACCACAGATGGACCGATAAACCATCCACTCTCTCTTCTAAAGTCTTTTCTTCCACTTGTACACTAGATCAAATTTTCTCAATCCTAGTCAAGAATATATTTTAAAAGATCCCCTGCGCCCACTTCCTCTCCTACGTTGTCAAATTTTTCTCTCTCCAATGAATCAGTCCTGTCTATATAGAAACTTTCTGTTTCTCTCATTTTAGAAAGAAGAGAAAAAAAAGCCCCTTTCTATTAACGCCATTACTAATTTGAGGTCTCATCCCTTTGATGCCCTTCACAGCAAAATCCCTAGGAAGGATTTTCCACTCACATTGTCTCCCGTTTCTTATCACACTCTGATACTCATTCCAATTAGGCTATTGCCTTGACCCACGCC
The DNA here is from genome assembly GCF_036321535.1 of Camelus dromedarius. Lineage (NCBI taxonomy): Eukaryota > Metazoa > Chordata > Mammalia > Artiodactyla > Camelidae > Camelus > Camelus dromedarius. The sequence goes on from NC_087450.1 coordinate 22,673,224, forward strand.
CGGAAGTTTCTTTTTTCAATATAAATTATAACCTCCATGTTAGCATACACAAGGTCCTGGGTTCAATCCCCAGTACCCCCTCTAAAAATACATAAATAAGTAAATCTAACTACCTCCCCCTAAAATAAATAAATAAATAAATAAATAAATAAATAAATAAATAAATAAATAAATAAATTTTTAAACTTAAAAAAAGGGGATTCTGATTCTCAATGGTATAAAAAGATGGAGATTGGAGCTGGGGGAATAGTTAACCCCAGATTCAAGCAATAAAGACAGTTTAAGCAAATATCCGTATCTTATTGGATGACATGGCAATTGTGTCTCCAGATCTGCACTTGGGTCAGGAGGCTTGCAGTTATAACAAGGAAAGATGTAGCTATTCTAGGCATTTATAAGAACTGTCTGCAGCTGCTTGGCCAACTTGGGGCATATTTTTATGTATATTTTTATATATTTTACACAAGAATGTTGTATATTTTTATATGACCCAAAGTAACCTGAATATATCTATTTTTTCAACTTGAATGACACTAATTAACAGAATTATGAATGAACATGTCTTTAAAATTAGGAAAGAGTGTTATGTGGGAAGAGTAAGGAAACAGATGTGAAAATACCAAAAGGAAGCAATATTTAAATGAGATATTTTACGTTTTAAAGAGAAGCTGTCTTAGTTTAGAATAGGAAAAAAAACTATATTGTTTTAATAAATCACTGGGTCACAATTTTAACAGATAAAATATATGATAATTTTGCCTTAAAAATATATGCTTAATATCACTTCTGTTTTTCATTTACACTTTGCCAACCTGGTACAAATTACATGGTCTGGTGTAGCAGATGTACCACTGGTCTTGTGCTTCTCTCTTGCCCCCGAATTCTGTTATACATACGGGAATGTGAGTGATGCTTTGAATGTACTTATCATATTGTATCGCTCCCAAACATAACACCCTGCAATTGCTTGACATTCACCGTGGAACAGCCTACAGACTTCTGGCCACAGCCTGACATTAATCCAGCACCTGTCCTCCTTTGTGACCTAAACTCATACAATTCTCTCCTTTTCCCTTACATGCTGGCCTCAATGATTGTTCTTTCTGTTCTTAGCATATGCCGACGTCATCACTGCCTTACGCCTTTGCTTCAGCTTTTCTCTCCTCCTGTATTACTCCTTCTCCAGACTATAGCTTGGTTGGTTTCTTCTCATTCTTCATTCTCCACAGAGAAGCCTTTCTGACCACTCCATCTAAGGTGACACCCATCTCTTTATAAACTCTCTATCCCGTTAAGCTAACACTAAAAGTGTATTCATAACATTTATTACTGTTTGAATTGATTGCATTTATTTTCATGTGTTTAATATGTATTTTCCTTTTCTAGAGTATGAACTTCAGTAGGGTAGGGACCTTGTCTATCTTGTTCATCAATACAATCACCTTCCTAGAATTGTAAGTACATAGTCAAAGTTTGATAAATGTTTCTTAAGTGAAAAGCATGTCAGAAATTAGTTGGCTTATATATGTACCTGGAACCACTTTTATAGATTTGTTTTTCCCATTACACTTCTGTTTACACTTTCTTTTGTCTTTTATAGAATGTTTACCTTTTTCATAACACTAAGGTATTCTGCTATATTGGAAATGTGATTTATCGTGTGCAAACCTTTTCTTAAAATTTTTCCCCACAGAATACTCTGCTATAAATGGGATATGTTGCTTTCTTGGTTGATGCACAGATGTTTATGTAGGATATCTCTTCATTATTCTCCTGGGTTAAAGTCACTGCTTCTTAGTTTCCAAGGCCTTTTTTTCTTTCTTATATCACTATTCATCTCTTAAAATAAGATAAATCTTATAAAATTGTATTTATTTGTTCACATAATTGGAAAGTCTAATTGAAACCAGGTGAACAAGCTGTCTGTGATAATATATAACCCACTGTGACGGTTTGTGTTGCCTGTCAGAAAATTTCAATCCCATCCTTTGAGATGTTGGTATTAGGGAGAACTTTTCTGTGATAGCTTTAGCAATCTGCTCAGTGCTTCTCCTACTCTATCCATAAGGTTGCTTCCTCCCTAAGTGCTGTGGCAGGGCTCTTCATAATTAATAAGCTCTTTTCTGTGAAGGCACATCTTCTTTGCCAAGGCCCCAAAGAGTCCCATAGATTTTTCCTGGGAATCAGCCTGAATTCTTCATATCTGGCAAATGTGAACCAAATTCTGCAACTCTGAAAATGTGGTTCCATCTGGTTTTTATTCCATAGAAAATCTCCATGCTCTATGCTTCTGTTCCTCCCAGTATTTCATCACCGCCCCACTGTTGGGACATGGTGCCTTTACCGTAATTTCTTGTCTAGTATCACTGTCTAAAATTTTTCTCCAAACATTTAAGTTCTGTGATGGCAGATCCCAGGCTAGTTGTACTTACTATCTACAGCACTGAACATAAGCTTCTGGAGCATAGTAAATATACACAAAAATATCTACTAAATGAATGAAGAAAGAATGGATAGATAAGCAAACTCTTGCTATTTTTCTCTATTTTGATTTTTTTGACTTTGGTCAATACCTCTGAGACATCCTCCTGATGAGCTATTTAACAATTTGAAGAAAATGTTGACTCTGAACAAAATGTAAATCCAAAGATAGGAATGCAGTAATTATGGAAAGCAGCACCAAGCCCATCAGTTTGAAAGCTGAAAAGTATTATCTTTTGATGCCTGTGAATGTGAGATTATTACTAATGTGAAAATGTGGAGCGTGCCAAAACATACAAAGAAATTTAGAGAAATGTGACTTACTAGTCATCTTGTTATTGTTTTATGTGAGGACTTGTCCTATAACCTCTTTAGCTCGAAGAGGGTATATTCAAGGCATGCTCTTCTGAATCAGAGTTCACATGGGAACGAGCAGGAAAGCCCAAAGCCTCTTGCATAACACGTTTCTGTAGACAGTGTTAATGGGGGAGTAATGTTTCTCTTCCACCTCCCATTCCTCCATATGGAAGGCAGTTTATAGATAGTATTTTGTAAGCTAGTCTCAGGTCTCCAGTGAGTACTCATCACAGCAGGCATTTTCAAGAGGATCATGCATCCCTAGCGGCTCATCGGAGGCCCCTGACGAGTTAGCTGACTCAAAGAACTGGGAAAACAACTTACCTTGCCAGCAAATGGGATCAGATCAGCGAACAGTACCAATGTGCCCCACATGCTGTGGCACCTGCTACAGTCAAAGAAGCTATAATATAATTGCTGTTGGGATGAGATGTCTAACGAGGGACTATATAGCAAGAGCTTCAACAGCTGTTGGTAATGGAAATCTGTCATCTTCTAACTATGCCCAGTGCTTTGAGTGAGTCATACACAGGACATTCTCATAGAATTAGCAACGCTTTCCTTTGGAAACTTTATCAACGTGTACTTAGAAGGAGACATACTGAGAAAGTTCAGTAAAACTGTAAAATGCTACTGAGCCCCTAAAACAGAGTTGTTAGTTTGGCTTTTTTTGGGGGGAATCAGTCAAGATTGGTCTGTATTGTCAAGCCTACTAAGATAATTGTAATATAACTTTTCATGTGTTTATGTTGAATTTCCATCATTAGATCATAAGCAACTTCAAGGTTGGACGTGTCTGGTCCATAGATGTGTCTCCTATACCATTTGTCCTTTCAACCTGTGTCTGCTCCATATCAATATGTTCATTAGATTTTTGGTAGAAATAGAATGTACCCTGGGACATTCTTTCATGTTTATAACATCCAGACTTATTAAGGCATGCAATCTGATTGTCAGTATATCTGATACCAAGTCTTATGTAAAACTGATCCCCTCCTGTGCTTGGAAGGAGGAACCACATGATTTGCTAAGCTTGAGATTTAAACTAATATCTAAAACTCAAGAGATTTATTTTAAGGGATATTTTAAATAACTGCTAGGGCCTCAGTCCAGGAGACGGAGAACACAGCTATAATGCATCGCTGATGGAAGGATTTAATTATGCCAAATCCGTAATGTTGGTTTTTTTTTTTTTTATTAACATCTCCCACATAAGCAGGTGAGTTTTAAGATAAAATACAAAGTCATTAAAGTCAGATGATGGAAGCAGATCTCGGTTACCCCCTCCACCACTGCTTGATAGGCCTTCGATAAATTTCTTTGCTGTGCTTTCCTCACCAGCTTATGGCAGGTCATCCTTGTACATCTAGTTTTCTTCCTTAATGCTGTTAGCAAATGATCTTTCTTCTAGTGAGAAAATAAATCCCGTGTTTGGTTGTAAAACGATGGGAGACATTTGTATCTGAACTGTCCACCTATAGCAGAAAAATCACATACAACACATAACATCCAAACTCTCCTCTTAACAGAAAAATAATACCATAAATATCAGACTTTTCATAAGGCAGGAAATGTGCTCACTCTGAATCAGTTGTAAGACATCTGAAGTGTAGAGGAGGTTAGTCAGGGGAATGCCTGGATTAGGCGTCTCTTTTCCTTTCCTTAATTTGATGTGAATCATCATCAGTGGGGCTTTGAATTTGCTCTGAGACCAAGCACCAACTTTATGCCAACCTGCTTGAAGGATCACCGCGCCCTCACCTGCCTGTATAGGAAGATTTGAGCATCCGAACAGCAATAGCGATAAAAGCTCAGGAAGTATTCAAGCCTTCAAAATAAATGAGTCTTCTTTTTTCTTCAATTCCTCTTGTAAAGTAGTCTTGGTCCCTTGCTACTTGCCTCCAGTGCTGCAGTACCGTGGATGTCTGTGTTTTGTCCCTGGTTGCCACAGTAGGTCAGTGCTCTTGTGCACGTAAATTTTTACCTTAGTTTTGAACATGGCTATATATATATATTTAATTTTAAATATTCAGACTATCTTTCTTTCTCTAGAATGTAAACTCTTTGATTTTGGACTTGTTTTGTTCATCACTGTATTTTTAGCTTTTCAAATAGTTCCTGGTATATAATAGATACTCAAAAATAATGATGGAATAAATCAGTGAGTGAATGAATGATTTCTGCAATTTTGGAGTGATATTTTGGGTGTTTGGAAAAAGGATATGGTTTAGGAATGTAGGTGTGTGTTTAGGCATTTAAACTTTTTGTTAATTTGTTTTGGGTTATCTGCAGCAAATCAAGGAATACTTTCTGCTTTTGCTCTGTCTCAAAGAGATATCAAAATAGAAGAGAAAAAGATTTGTCTTTAGAATATAAAATCGGATTTTGTATGTGTTTGTGTGTTTCTCCAAGGATTTCAAGCTTCTGAAGGACAGAGCCTTGGGATGTGTGGGGGGTGCAATGCGTAAACCATGTGAACTATTCAGTCTAGAGTGGTAGAAGGAAATTTTATGACTTTATTAATATTTAAATTTGTGAATTTCACAGATGACTCTAGAAGGACATTCCAAATAAACTTATTTTAAATTAAATTTTAGTGGTAGAACTACAGAATCCAGTTTTTTTAAAAAAATACATAAAGGATTGGGATAAAATCCTAGGAAATATCTGAATTATACAAGACCTCATTTCCTTTATGTACAAAATATAACCTGCCTGTCAATAGAAAGATTCCAGTGATTGACATCACATCACCAGACTGTATAGATCCAGTAAAATGCACTGGCTCTTTTGTGATTTGGCTCACCCCATCTTAACTTCCTATAATCCTGCCTCTTTTTGAGGAGACATTGAGCACTGCTTACTGAGAGAGGTTGCTGAGGTTTCTAAATATAAAACAGCAGTTAAAATTTTATATTACAGACATTTTAAGTAAATTGAACATGTTATTGATTAGATCTATAATCTAAGTACACTTACCACTCCTTGCTTTTCTATTTCGTTTTAATCCTTAACAGATGGTACAGAATTCATTATGGCTCAGCCAGAATTACAGCAAATTTTTCCTTGTCACCAGAACAACATTCTTAATTCCTTAGAGAATGAGTTAACTTTGAAACTCTCTTCGAAAAGACTTAACTTGTAAGAAAGCAGTCATCAAAGGTGCACTTTAGTTTATTCAGCATTTCTATCTCATTCTGTCATTCTAGAGACAGGGGCTAATAAATTAAAAGCTCTGTTCAACAACTATTTATTGAAGAGCTCTGATGTGCTTGGCACTGTGCTAAGGCACTGACATACAGAAAAAGAAAGAATTTTACCCCTAAAGATACACATTTTATTGTGAGATGTAAATATACTAGCATATACTTTAAAGTATATTGTACTAAAAGCTACAGTAGAAATAAGAGCAAGGAGTTTGGAAGAATGACGAGTTCCCCTTTGGGGCAGGGGTGAAGCCAGAAGCAACTCAGCTGATTAGTAACTATTTTCTGTATTATTTGCCAAAAATGAAAGTGTCATGTTCCAAGTTGCTTAGTTGCAATTGTCCTTTGATTGCAAAGGAAAATAGGGCTACTTTTCATGAAAAGTTACTTAACGACTTAAAAACACCATTCTTCACAATTGACCTTTGCACAGGGATTTGAACCGTGCAAGTCCACTTTTATAAAGGATTTTTTTTCAGTAAATACATGCAGTACTACACCATCCATGGTTGGTTGAATCCATGGATGCAAAATCATGAATTGGAGGAGCAAACATGGGACTTGACCATCCACGGATTTTGGTATAGACAGTGGGTCCTGGAACCAATCCTACATGGATACCAAGGGAAGATTCTATTTCTCACTTAAGGGACCCATTAGTTGACTCATTAAGAAAATAAGAAGTCCAAAGACGTACCTGGAATGTGAAGACAAATCACATTAAAAAGATTAAAAATATCGATATTGAAGAGGCATTTGATAAAATTCAGCAAAACATTTCTAAGTTAAAAAAATTAAGTACAACAGAAAAGTGGGGCTTACTCAACTGTAAGAAAGGTTATTTACCAACAATAGCAGCAAATACTGTTCCAAATACAAATCTCTAGGTCCGCTTCAATTAAAATCAGAAATTGGGCCAAAATGTCAGAATCACAATTATTTGGCACTGATTGGTATGAATATATAAAATAAAATAATTTTCCTAAGTGGAAAATATGTTTTAAAATTTATAAGAACAAATACATAATATTTGATGGGGAAAATATGGGAATGAGAAAAATGACAATGTACTTAGACACATAGATACATATATATTATACGTTCATATATTTTCTGGAAAACACGGGCTATATGGGCTAGCAGTAGTTGGGTTTTGGGTGGGGTAGTGAGCTGTGTAGGATGAGGGAAGAAGAGAAAAAGATTTCCATGTAGAAAATGAAAAAAGTATGATAAAATATCCAAGATACATGTTTTTATGCATTTATTAAAGATTTAAGTAGGTATGTATATATAAATTTTTAAAAGTAAATTCTTAAAATGACTGCAGATTAGAAAACAGCTAAATTACATTGATCTGCAAGTAAATTCTCTTTGTGAATAGGGTTTAATAAAACATAACATTGGTAGGCGATGATGACTGTGATTTGTGTAATCACTAGGGGTATTTCAGTTCACAAAATGTCGAGGAGTGTAGACCTCCTATTAGATGAAGCTCATGTATGAATGAGATCATCTGTGAAATTTTTCTCCCAATGCTTGGCAGTTTATAAGCATTCAGTAAATGATAACATTTCCTTAGGAACTCAATCTCTGTGCATGGGCTTTGGCATCTGATAAAGGTCAATTCACATCACAACTTCTATCAACTAGAATAAGATATTAGAGCTCTTTAAAACTGTCATCACTTTGTAAAATGAGCATCATGATGTTTAACTCTTCTGCCTGTTGTGAGGATTAAATTGGATGACATCTGTAAAGTTCCTAGCAGAGCGTTTGGTATAGAGAAAGTGTTTAATAAATACTTCTATAAAGAGGGCCTTACGATATAGAGCCGTGGTGCAATGTTACAGGGGTGAAAAACACTTTCTAATGTCTGATGAAATGTATCAAGCCAAAGAAACCTGACGGGTGCTAGACATGAATGAGTTTTGGTTATAGCTTTGGTTGCACAGAAACTAGTGAAAGAGAGCTGTGAATCTCTCTTTCAAATGTTCTTCAATGGAAATTCACTTATCACTAAGTGAACTTATCATGAATAGCACCTCATTTTAGGTCTGCAACAGAATCAACTCTGCGAGGTGTTTGCCCTAACAGGAAATTACAGTCATTACTGGGATGTCAAAACACTCTGAATTGAAAAACTCTAGCTGCATAAGGGAATGAGAGAAAGAAAGAAAAAAAAAAAAACTCTTGGATTTTTGTCTTTTAGGATTTCATTCATTTCTTTTTCATATAATCCTGATATGTTAAAATATGACACACATGACAAACTGTGGAAATATGTGTTGTCATGATCGGGAGCGTGCATGAGAGAGAGAAGGAGGGAGAAGGAGAGAGATCTCAATATGCTCACTTACAGTCTTCACACACCAGGAATGTCTATTATTGGCACTGGTATCTCAGCTCATTTTTTTACAGACACTTGCAAGTCTCTCTTTAATCTCTCATAGTGTACAATCTGTGTAAGTGGTGGTTTAAGAGTTCTACATGTGACTCCTATGTTACCAATAAACTGTACACCCCTTGAACAGGGTGAACATAGACACGATGGGAAAGGTAGCCGGACTGGAAGTGAAGAATTTCTGGTTTCTCATATCTGAAACTAACTAGCTATATGCCCTTAGGGAGGATCTATGATAGCCAAGGTTCTTTGAATATATGCTTTCTCATTTAATCCTCACAATTGCACTTCAAGGGAGTTGTTACTATCCCCATTTGGCAGACAGGGAAACTGAAATGAACTAGCTTATTTGTTCCAAGCCACACAGACTGAGAGGTAAAAATGGTTATTTGTGTCTATGGCTGTCTGTGGCCACAGCCCTAGGTCTTTTCTTGACAGACTTGATCCCCTCTCCCCTCAACTCAGTTTTTCTTCTTAAATTAAACAAAAGAAGTAGAGTAAGTGAACTCTCAAGTCCCTTCTTGACTGTAATTCTATGCTTCATGTTGATAGAATTTAGTCACGTTGAGTTCTCTGAGACCTTAGAATGAGGGGCTTTGCAAAACAATGGAGGACTAGAAAGAAGAGAAAGGCTTAAACATTTAAGATTTACTACCTCCTCCTAAAGCAAGGGCTTTTCAGAGTGGGTGTTTCTCTCTTATTTTTGGACAGTTGGGCATTGTAACAGAATTAAAACATCATCTAGAAATTTTTCTTTTCCTTTTGATATGTTACATAAAGCAGTTGTTCTTAGGGGAGGGAAGACATTAGAATAACCCTACTTTGGTAAGTTTTTATACTAAAATTCACATATTAATGTACTGTCTTATACAGTGGTTTTGTAAGTTAAAGGAGATATAGAAACTGGGAAAATTAGGTTTTTTTTTAAAAAAAAAAGTACTCTCAAATGAAGAAAACAGGAAAGTAGACATTTTAGGATAGAAGCTAGAGAACATAATTCAGTTTCTAAACTTGATTAGATTTCTTTGCACAGCCTGGGAAAAACCAGCCAGAAATCGAGGCAATTACAGAATACAGAATAAAACTATTTTTCTAAAAGTGTCTTTTATGTAAGAAAAGGTCCTGCAAGGGCACCATCAAACTATAAAATACTTGGCTGCCCAGAGTAATCCCATAAGAAATAGCACTTGAGTTGGGATAAGGAAAAAAAAAGAAAAATAGCTTTATCTTACTAAAAATACCCTGTGCAATAAGGGACCATTTTGTAAAAGGATCATCATAAGTTACATAAGATGCTTCATTTCTTTATTCTGTCATATACCTACAAAATAGTTGCTAGAACTAGTGGCATTTATCTTAAATTTCAAAGAAAAAAATATTGCCTTGTCTTTCTTTTTAATTCTTCCTATCCGTCTATTTTAATTAAAAGTCTACTTACAATCACACATAAACTCTCACATGATAGAATGGTGTATGTTGTCCCATATATCTTTCTTTGTCAAATCCACATTCAGCATTCCTGCCTCTGTACAAGAAACATGAAAAACAAACTGAGCAGGTTTGGTAAATTGAATTATTCTTCATTCTTCCCTGTATCCAAGCCCCTATTCTTCATCCCTCCTGTATCCAAGTCACTTGCCATATACTTTGCAGCTCTTTCCATAAAAGGGTGGAGTTTATTTACCTACTCCTTAACTTTGAGCTCAGCCCTGAGACCTTCTCTTCCAAAAAAAAATGATGCATTAGTGACAACTTGCTGCTTCAGAGTTCATGTGGGATTCTGTCTGCATGAGTAGCTTCTGCCCTAGCCATGAGAAAAACTCTTTGACTAGACTATTGTTTACAGAAGAGAAAGACACACATGAGGTACAGAGCTACCCCAACGAAGCCCAGCCTAGATCAGCCAACCTCCCAGTGGACCCAGGATTAGTGAGAATTCATGATTGTTATTTTAAGTCACTTAGTGCTTGAGTATACAGCAATATTTGCCAATAAATAAGCTATACAGATATATGTGAAATCTGATATATGAGATTACTACATACACATAAACACACACTCAGCAATTACCTTGTTTTCAGGACAGTAGAATTTTTACTTGAGACTTCAGAGCATTCTTCAACTCAGCTACTTAACATGCATTGGCTGGATGAACCTGAATATGAAATAAGTCAGGTTTTTCTTTTACTTTCCTCTTAATAGCAGAACTGCTAGTTATATAATAATAAACATTGTCAATCTCTTGTGTATTCTCATGTATCCTGTAATTCTCCTTCTTGACACATATCACATTTGTAATAAACCAGTAATTTGATTTAAACTTCTGCTTTGCCCAGTAGGATGAATAATAGCTGAAAATCACAAGTGGCTTTTAATTCTTACACATTGCTATGAGGAACTCTTAATATCACCATTTGGCAGATGGCTGAGATCCAGAGATGTCAAGTAAATTTCCCAACATCGCACAGTTGAGAAGTAGAATAACTGAAGTCCAGATCCAGGCAGACTGGTTCCAGAACCCTTGCTCTAAATCATTAGTAGACAGCACGTGGTCTCGGAAGTCATTATTCCATCCCTAACAACTTGCCCAGCACGTGACATGTAGGTGTGGGGCAGTTGATGAAAGGTGTAACTGAGCATACTTGAACTAAAGTGGCATGAAGAGGGGAAAGCTGCTAACATGTTGAAGATGGTCATACTGCTTCATTCGATTAACATTTTTGAGTACAACCATGAAGCAGCTGCTGGCACATGTGGTGATAATTTACAAGCTGGCAAAAAGAGACAGACATGGCTCCTGATCCTCCTGGTGTAAACATTCTAGTGCTGGAGAGAGAAATAAACCAATAAACAAGAAATGCTAATTACAAAATGTGAAAATCCTGGGAAGGAAGCATCAAAGTGATGATAGAAAATAATGGGTCTGAGCGAGAAGCATTTTACTTTCTTTGTGGTCAGGGAAGGCCTCCATTTAAGAGGGAACATTTAATCTGAGACCTGGTAAGTAGAGGAGACCATTTCAGGCAGTAAGTGTTCGGGTTCTGAAGCAGGAAAGAGCTACCATCCCACTTTCTCTAGATCATTGCCGAAACCTTCCAAAGCTCTGTGCACATTTACTCTGTTCACTTCTCAATATACCCTCTACAGGAAGAAAGAAACACTACTTCACAAAGCCTGCAAGTTTGGCTCATTCCTTTTCCTCAAAACTCATCTTGCTCTCTTTTGCTTTCTGTCCTAATTGTCTGTCCTTCCGTCTTCGTGTCCTTGTCATGCCTTAGCATACCTTAAATCTGCACATTTACATGCATAGCTTTCTGCCTGGGTTCTTGTTTTTTAGATAATTTGTGCTAAATAATCAGTATCCCAAGGAACCTGGCTTTGTTTCCTAACCATATAAAATTCCTATGAAGGCATTCATAGCACACTGTTTTTACTCTCCTATATATTTGTGAAAGCTAACATTTTATAAGGGTATGTGTGTGTGTGAGAATGGATGGATGTAAATTTAACTAAGTTAGGAACCATGCCTTTTTGTAATTACCATTATATCCCTAGTGCTTTGAACAATGCTTGACACACAACAAATGCTTAATACGTATTTATTGAGTAAAAGTTATTGAAAAATTCTAGACAAGGGAATTACATAATACAATGTATATTTTTAAATGATCACTTTTGCTGCTTTGAGAGAAATGGATTAGAGATGGGGCAGGAGTGAGTATGAGAGCCAGTTAACAGGCGGCTGTAGCGGTCCAGTGAGAGTAGTCGTGTGTGCGTATTGAAGAGACAGCAGGGCAGATCTTAAAAAGTGGTTGGGCTTCAGATGATTTGGGAGAAAGAATTTGAAGATATACTGTTATTGGCTGAGGACAATAAGGAAAGAAATGAATTAAGCATAATTCCTAGGTTTCTGAGAGCGTGGTGATGATATTTGTGGATAGGAGGAAAACTCATGGTTGGAGCAGTTCTGTAATTGCGGAAATTAAGACTGGTTTTGGTTATGTTAAGTTTAAGATGTCTTTGAAACATTTGAAGGATGATGTCAAATAGACAGTTGAACTAATTTATCTGGAGACCCAGGGGAAAGTATTCATGTGCCCATATATATTTAGATAACATCAGTATTTAGATTTCATTGAAAATCATGGGAAAAGGCAAAAACATATAAGAATAGAGTGTAATAATAGAGGGATTATTATTAATTCTTGAAGAACATCTATATTTAGAAATTAGAGAAAAGAGTTTCGAGAAAAACAGAGTAGGAAATATTTTTCAACAAAGGATGCTAAAACATCTGGATAGCCATAATGCCAAAAGATAAATGAAAGAAACATTGATTTCTACCTATAAAAATTAATTAAAGCAGGATTACAGACCAAAAGAAAAAAGCTAAAGCTCTGAACTTATAGAAGAAAACATAAGAATGTATCTCTATGACTTTGGGTTAGATAAATATTTTTTAGCCTGCATACAAAATATACTACACTTAAAAGGAAAAAGAAACTGGTAAATTGGACTTACTAAAATTAAAACATTTGTTCTTCAAAAGACACCATTAAGGAAATGAATAAGCAAACCACAGACTATGAGAAAACCTTAACATTTTTATGTACTTGAAAAGAACTTGCAGAATATAAAAAGAAACTACAACTCAGTGACAAGAAGGGCAAACAATCCAATTTAAAATATTGGCAAGACTTCAAAATATTCGCAAAAGATACGTCACAAAAAATATTCTAATGACCAATGAGCATTATATGCTCAATATCATTAATCATTAGGGAAAAACAGATTAAAACCACAGCCACTTCATACCCTCATCCGTCATATCCCTGAGACTCACCCCTCCCCATCCCTCGCTGACTCCTGCCATACACATTATGTCCCAGACCCCCGGACCTCCTCCCATTCCTTGAACACCCCAGGTTCTTTCCTGCCCTCCAGGACGTAGTCCTTGCTGGTCCCTCTGCCTGGAACATTCTCCTCTAATTTCTTCACATAGGCTAGTTCCTTTTCATCTCTCAGGCCATAGCTTGAAAGTTATTGTTTCCAAGAGGACTTGCCTGCCCAAACCAGCTAAATCTGCCCATCCCTCAGATACCACCCAGTGTCTAATCCCATTTCACGTGCTTATGGCACATACTGCGTGTTGAAATTCTCTCATCCTGTTGCTTCTACATTATCTCTTTCCCCTGTTGCATTCTGAGCTCCAAGAGCCATATTTGGTTATTATCCTGGTATCCTCAGCTCAGAATATGTGTGCAATAAATAGTTGTTGAATAACTAAGTGGCAGATAAAGAAAATAAAAAGCAATAATAATAATAAATTAAAGGATGTGCATTGGATTCTCAGTTCCTCCACTTGAGCAACTTTGAGGAGATTTCTTTCCCTCACTAAAAAAAAAAAAGGGATGCGTGTGTGTGTGTGTATGTGCGTGTGTGTGTGTTTATGTGTGTGTGTGTGTGTGTGTGTGTGTGTGTGTGTGTGTGTGAAAATACCATACCTATCCAGCAAGTTTGTAATGAAGATTTCAAGAAAAGACTTGTGAAATGGGCCTGGAAGAGTGATTAGTACTTGTGAGTATCTCAACTTCAAAGAAGCTTAGAGTTGCCATGAAGGGCCAAGAATCTGAGGCCAGACCACCTGAGTTTGAAGTCTGACTCTACGACTTCCTAGCTTTACAGGTTTCGGCACGTTCCTTTACCTTTCTGTGCCTCTGTCTGCCTGTAGGTATCTGTACTTACTATATAGAGTTACTCTGGAGGTGAGATGCCTTAGTGCATGTTAGAGGTCTTAGAAAAATGACTGGCAGTGGTGAAAGTGACAAATCTGCTTGGTCTTCCTTGAGGCATCCAGGAGGGATGGAGGATGACTAGTTATTAACAACTCCCCACCCTGGTTCTGGTGCCAAACCACATTGCTCAACTGAGTAGATGAACAGGGTGAATGCAGTTTTTGGATGGCCTTCTTTGAGCACAAACTTCTGAGTTTCTGCCCCGTCCCTTTCTGGGCCGGTAACTCCCCAGTTCCCTGCCCTTATGTGCATCCACTGTGATCGTGGAGCAGCTGGAAAGTTCTTCTAGCCCAATGAGCCCGAGGAGAACTTCCACAAGGCACCATGCAAGTACCTCAATATTTTATTTTGAAAATATCAGATTTACATAAAAGTTGGAAGAATTTTTACCTTGAAAACCTCTGCATCCGCAAACTAGATTCTTCCATGAATGTTTCTATACATACCACATACTCCGTTCATCTGGCTATTGATCCATCATTCATCTTGTTTTACATAAACTTCAGAGTTGCAGACACCAGCACCCTTTACGCCTAAACACTTCGGCATGAATATCATTAGCTTGATGTCAGTTATCTGATTAGCATTTTAAAAATGTTCTCTTTTGATGTGAAGTTAACCCACAAGGAAATACAAAAGTTATAAATATACCTTTCAGAGAGCTTTGACAACTGCATACGACTGTGTAACCTAAACTCCTATCAAGACATAAAATGTTACCATCAGCACAGAAGAATTCCCAGTCAGCCTCTAACCCCTTTCTCCAATAACAATCACTGTTCTAATTCCTACCTTAGAGATGTGTTTTCTTGTTCTAGAACTCAAAATAAATGAAATAATTTGGACAAGGCTTCTTTTACTCAGCATATTTTGAGTTTCATTTATGTTCTTGCATGTGTCAATAGCTGTTCATTTTATTACTATAGTATTTCACTGTATGAATAAACCACAGATTATTTTTATCCATTCACCAGTTGATGGACATATGTGTTCTCTCCAGTTTTGCTTTGTTATGGATGAAGCTGCTTTGAACATTCTTATACAAATCCTTTTGTGGACGTATGTTTCTGTTTCTCTTGGTCAATATCTAGGATGAGAATTGTTATATAGGGAAGATATACACTTAGATTTATAAAGAAACAAAAGACTTTTGACAGAGTGACTGTAACATTTATGTTCCCGCTAACGACGTCCAGGAATTCCTGTTTTTCACTTCTGCTCCAGCATTTGGCGCACACCACCTCAAGGATTTTGTACTTCCTGTCTCGTCTGTCAGGTACATTCTTCCCTCAGATATCTGTGTGGATTGTTCACTCACATAATTCAGGTCTCTTTGCACAAGCTTTTTTCTCAGTGCAGCCTTCCTTTTCCATCATACTTAAAACTGCACTCAGAGCACCTGCCCTGCCACCCATCAACAACACTATCTCCCTTACTTCTTTCATTTTCCCAGATAAGTCATGTGTTGTCCATCCACACCCCCATCCCCCAGGGATCTCTATGATAGCAGGGAATTTTTTTGCTGTTTTTTTTTTCCGCGTGTGTTTAAGAAGAAGGTGTATTCTGATAATGTTGGGTGGATTGTCCTATGAAGTAAAATGTTGGTCTTCCATTCCTTGTCGCTGTAAGCATTCCTGGCTCACAGTAAGCACTTAATATACATCTGTTGAGTAGGTGGAGGGCTGGAAACACTTGTGGAGTGGATAGAGGCCCAGCAAGACTCTCCATAATTGCAAAAGTTTACTTTCACTTGTAGTCAAAAGTCATCTAGGGACAAATTTGAAATACATGGGTTAAATCTGATCCTTTGTTTCACCAATTAGAATTTGTCACTCTTTTCCTTTGCTTGAACTTAAAAAGGGAAAACAGATGTGACAGTAATTCATCACATGAGTCAATGCCTAGCAATGAAGGAATATCTTTCTCAAAGCCAACAAAGAAAACTTTCAAGAGAAGTTGATATTTTTCAAAACCCTTAGACCGTCTGGAAGACTTTCATGGTAAAAATAGAAAGTCTCTGAAATGTTCGTAGCCCTTACCTCATTATGTATTGTGTATCACTCATACAGAGGGAACACATATGGCAGCTTAATTGTGGATTGTTTCTTGAAATTGCTTTATTTTACGATCCACTTATCTTCCCAGAATCCTTTGCCTTGTTAATGAGATTCTCGTTTGAATATATTGAGAAAAGTTTCAGAATTGGTACAGCTGTTCAGTGAAACACTATTAAATTTTTACTTCTATCCTTTTCCTCTCTGAGTATTTGATTTTCTTTTGAGTAGATTATAACTTTGACTCTTTTTTGTCAGAATAAAGCCACGGTTCTCAAAGTAGACGTGATAGGAATTTATATGTTGGATTTGTTTTAAAGATTGT
The DNA here is from genome assembly GCF_036321535.1 of Camelus dromedarius. Classification (NCBI taxonomy): domain Eukaryota; kingdom Metazoa; phylum Chordata; class Mammalia; order Artiodactyla; family Camelidae; genus Camelus; species Camelus dromedarius. Next base: position 22,689,843 of record NC_087450.1, read on the forward strand.
TTACATTATTAAATGTAGAAGTCCATCTACTCCCAAAGTGGTTTAAGTTCTAAAAGGTAGTTTGCAAATACATTTATTTCTAAGTCCACAGCATGTCCAAGGTAGGGGAGACGGGGGGTTAAGCTTGCAGTTCATGGACACACTGCTGCCAATTAGGAAGTCTGCTGTCTCTTTAAAGCCCTCACAAATAGCTTTTTTTAACTGTTTAAAAATTTTCTTCTCTTCCCTGATGCTGTATCAGCCGTGACTTTTAAAAATCCTTAATGTGATTTTCTTACTTGCTTTTGTGAAATTTTAACCTTGGCGCCTTTCTGTCTGAGACATCTGTGACTTTTGGAGGAAATGAAGATTTATAAAAGAAATAGGGCTTATTAAGAAGAGAATGTATGGAAAAATATAGTGGTATTAAAAAGTATAAATAGTGGCATTTTTGTCCTTGGGTAGACTTTCCAAATTCTTCTTTTTTACCTTTTCTTTGAAGAGCATCTAGAATCAAACAATGAAGAACCATTTCATAGTTTGAGCCACAGTGTAGGCAAGATATCCATTTGCCTAAAATGTCAAGAACACCTCTCCTATAGAAGGAAATCATAAAAAGCCAATTTCCATTTCTGAGAATTATTGGGAGATGGAAGAAGAGAGAAGCAGGAGATAACATAGGTATCCTTTGCTTATCCTTAGAAAATCTCCTAACTTAAAAAAAAACAAAAAACAAACTTAGGTCTAAGTCTTGGGAGAAGACTGGAGTTTCATATACTATGGATAAGACTTGGATAAAATTTCAAGCACCATTTATTATAAGCAGGTCTTCAAGGAGCAAGTTAGACCAAAGATTTAAATGCTTTAAAAAGGAGCACACAGAGTGTGTATGGATGCTGGTGCTTTCGATTCCGGTGTAGTAGCATTTGATTACTGCCAGGCTAGTGATCTCATTTCAAGTTTACCTGAACAAATTCACTTGTATAATCTAGATATGTTTTACAGGCTTTGTGGTTATCACACATCCTGCAGTTAAGATTACCTTTTAGAATATTAAATAATATCTTGATATTAAACTGCTAAGTGACTTGAAGGGACTTTAGCCATTTTATTTTTGAATGAAAGAATATATAAGGAACTATAAGCACAATAAAAAGAAATGGAGCATACTTAGCTTTAATTTTAAGTGGAGCCTTTCTTTCAGCAGTACCCTTTGCTCCTGTGCTTCTGGGATCACCAGTTGTTTATTTCGTAAAACTCTGCTGTAACTTTCATAGCAGTAACATGGATGAGGATGTCCTGTTATTGGTTCCAGTCCCCTGCCAGCTCCTGAGAATGAGGTTGGAAGTAAGGCTAATGTATTTTTTGGGGGGTTGAGGAGGGTAGGATTTGAGAAAGAGAGTAAGGCCGACAACTCTGTCTTGTTAGACAGGGATCTCCAGCATTCTCCACGCCCAATTTCCTCGACAAGGCCAGTGAATTAGATATAGGCTGCCGATTTAGCACTTAAAAACACAGGATAACCTGTTCAATTCAAATTTCAGGTAAATAATAAATAATTACTTAGTGTAAGTATGTCCATGCAGTATTTGTACAGTACAAAACTTACTTGTCACTTACCTGAAATTCAAAAGTAATTGGGCATCCAGTATTTTACTGTCAACCCTAATGGGATGCTAACTGACCAGAAACCTTAGGACTATTGTCCCTGTCCTGCAAATTACACTGGCCACAAGACCCATACATATCCTTATCAACATTTAATCTCTCTCCTTCTCTGGCTGCTGCCGGAAAAGGAGCTGTCACCGTGTCCCCGCATCTGCGATGAATGGTCATGTGGAATTGCTCCAATTTCCTGGTCAAGAAGAACAAGCAGACATAGGGCACTACCTCAGTAATCCGAAGGCCCACAATTCCTCACGTTGCAACTGGCTGATTTACCGCAAGACTGTGGTGTGCAAAAGTGGCCTTGTGGTGGTGAAGCGGAGATCCGGCCGGCAAAGCCCGCCACCTCCTACCCGCAGACCACCATCAACAAGAACTCCTCTGCCACCCTCAGCAGCATCCAGCACATTATCTGCAAAATCAAGTAGCTCTGGGATCTGAGCGGGGTCTCCACCCATGGAGCCAGCGCCATCCAGCACAGCAGAAGTAGTGATGGTGAAGAGGAGGCAGACGGGCTCCACCAAGAGCTCTTGAGCACAGCCCTCCGCCACTGCCCTCCAAAGCAACAAAGATGTCAGCCAGTTTTTCTCAAAAAAAAAAAAAAAAAAAAGCCACCTGGTCATTGTAAACTACAGCCAGAGCAAAGTTGGATTTGGATTGTGAAGAAGCCTTAGCATACAAGGCCAGCTAGTCTGCCGTGCTCACGTCAGTGATGCCGCAGTACTGCAGTTCTGCATCTTCGTGTTTTGGACCCTCCCTGCTGTCTTACAGCAGCTTTCTCTTTCCTGTCTCACAGAAGGGGATGATAGATAATTAGCTTAGTGCTGGAATTAAGGAAGCTAATATAACCACAAGATTATTTCCTCTTAATGTCTTTTCAGCGAACAGCTGTGAGAGCGATACTTTCTTTTAATTTTAAAAAGGAATATTCACATTTTAAAGCTTATTATATTGATTGTAAAGACTAGAGAGGGGGAGAGGCACATCTAATAAATGACAGCTTCCTTGCCTTCTAATTTGTGGCTCTGGGAAGGGGCCTCCTGGAAAGTTTCTCCTGTCCAGTCAGAGGTTCTGCTTCATTACATCAAAGGTGTTACTGCTTCATGCTTTCACTGGTAGAGCTGTGAGGCTGTTTTCTCAGCCACCCTTGTTTTCCCTGGGGCAGTCATCCAGGAGAAGCTGGTATCTTACAGAAGAACTTGCTTGGGGGCCCATTAACATTAGAATGACTATGGGTTGAAGGCAAAGAAGTATTCTCGGGAGCAAAGCCAAGGGGAGGGGGTGGAAAATGGGACTTAGAAGAGTCTGTGGTACTAAATGAGGAAGATGTGCTTGAGGTCCTTCGGTGGCAAATCCGGAGGTATTGCTGAGCCAAAGAGAAAGGCACCACTATCGTCGAGTAAGAAGTAGGGGATGGAGGAAGTTATCTGAGAAACTAAGCACTGTTCTTCAGAGAGACTCTGTTCTCTCACTGCCTGTGTATCAGAGATCTTGGATTCATTGCACATGAATCCCTTATATGGCTTTATCAGCGATATGACTATCAGGTCCTTGAGGGTAAACATTGCGCCTCAGTATACTTGGTAAAATGCCTTGGTAGAGAAGACACACATCTAAAGGGATTGTGCAGAAAAGCACGGTAGCAAAAAGAGATGTGCCAAAGGCATACAGGGCTAAAATCAATTTCTCTCTCTCATCCAGTATTCATAGAAAATTCTAGAAAACAGAAAGCAAGCAAAAATCGATAAAGAATGAAAAATCACCTATAGTCCTATTGTTCAAACATATTTCCTATTCTTGTCAGTCTTGCCCCTAATCCCTTCAGTGGAATTGTATGAGGCACAATGGTTATACTCTAGATTTTCAGTTATAAATACATCCTGAACAACTCTCCCTGATAAGAAACCCAAATCTCCACCCATTCTTAATGGTGGGGTATGATTCTTTGCATTAAATGTTTTACAGATTAAATTAACCATTTAAGTAAATTTTAATTTTTTTATTACTTTAAACAATGATGTCATGAGAGCCATACATATGCATAGTTGGTTATGTGGCATTTATTACTTTACTTTCTTTGATGAGATTCATGGTTCATTATTTTTGAAACATTCATCTATTTTCAGATTTTTCTTCCATATGAATGCTGTATTTATTTGTGAAGATTTTTCTCCAAACCTTCATTTGTGTTAATTTGTACATATTCAAACTTTTACAGTTTTGTATCCTCTTATTTGTATATTCATGTGACAGACATTTATGAGGGACCTGCTGTTTGCTTGGCACTAGACAAATGAAGGTAACAAATATGGCTTAGTGGGAAGAGGCATGGGAAAACACAAGTAATCAGAGAGTAAATACATGCTTTCTGTTTGCAATGAGAGTTATGACAAAAGCTCACAGTGATTGACTTGTTAACCCTGTGTCAGGGAAGGCATCTTCATGAATGGAGATTTAAGTTGAGACATGATATATGCAAAGTATAGGAGGAAGTGCATTAGTGAAAGAGGGAACAGCTTGTACAGGGGTCCTACGGCTGCATACCTTTGAAGATCTGAAAGATTGGCGTGACCATAGCACATAAGCAAGGGAAACAAGCACACAAGATGAGCTAGAAGAGATAAGACAGTACTTAAATGCTTTGGTAAGGACTCTATATTTTGGGGGCTGCATTGTGAAACTATTTAAATTGTGGTTGTCTATGAAGCATGCTTATATTTGTTTGAAGAATATTTTAAATCACCTCTTGTTTATTAAGAAACAGATAATCATGTCATTTTCCATTGTGAAATAGTCCTAATTAAAATTTGAAGCCACAGGGATAATTAGAGGTGCATCATTGAAAAAGGCAACGATTCAGTCAGATTATGTTCCAAACACACACTTGAGAGTTTTTTTTTTTTACCTGTACGCAGTAGAAGCATATATCTTATCTATGCTATTATTTTAACTTTATTTTTAACCGTGAGTCATCCTTCTGATGAATCTGTTGCATTTGTAGCAAGGTGTAGTTAATCAAGAGTGAGGTCAAACCAGGATCTAACTGGATCCTGCCACTGGGCAAGGTGCTTACCTAGATGAAGTTATCATAGGATGTGATCTTATCATTCTTTCTGTGGCAGGAAGCTAGATTTTGAAAATTACAGCCAGCCTCCAATGTCCATGGGTTCAGCACCAGCAGATTTAACCAACTGCAGAAAAAATAGTCAAAAGAAAACAATTCCAGAAAGTTCCAAAAAACAATACTTGAAATTTCCATGCTCTGGCAACTATTTACATAACATTGACATTGTATTTACAACTATCTGCATAACATTACATTGCATTGGGTATTATAAGTAATCTAGAGATGACAGAGTATACAGGAGGATGGGTATAATTTATATACAAATACTATGCCATTGTATATAAAGGACTTGAGCATCCAAGGATTTGGGTATTTTGGGGCGGTTCTGGAACCAATCTGTTGCAGATGCCGAGTGCTGACTATATATAGAAAATTAGGAAACTAATTTTTGAAAATCCAAACTGATTAATTCTGACACAAATATTTATGAATATTTGGTTCAAGATTGTTTTTCCTGAACTGAATTATAACATACTTCTTTCTTTTTTTCTTCTTACTGTGACTTTAACCAGTGATTTATGTGCCTAAAATCAAATTATAGAGTTCTGTATCTATCAAAAAACCAAACACAGAACCAAGGATTAAAACACTAAGACAACACTCCTCTTAGAATTTATCATGGGTGCTATTTCAGTAATTTCTGCTCTATGAGGCACTGTACTTCATGCTTCTCATGGATTAGTTCCACTCCTCACATCAGCTCTGGAAGATAGGAACTGACATTCCACTTTATTTGTGAGGAGGCTAAGGCTCAGAGAGGTTGGATCACTTTCTCAAAGTCACAGTACTGTCCGTGGCAGAGCCAAGATCCAAACTGCCTCTGTTTGTTATGCCAGGACTGTAGTAGCCTTTCTATGACACCATTTCCTTTGAGGAAAATTCCTGTGACAACACGTCTCATACCAGGGGCTCCACTAACCCATATGGTGTCATTTTAATGCAAATCCAGAAGAGCACCTCATAAACGTACACTGAACAGCCTGGTGCTAAAGGTATATGACTTGGCAGACAGAGAACGGAATGAGCTTTAGCCCCCACTTACTGTCTCATCCAGGACCCCAGAGCTGTGAACAACAGACATAAATGCATGTGAGGACCTTGAACTTGATGGAAAGTACATTATATCCACAAGTGATCTAAATTAAAATGTCTACTTAATATTTGAAAGCCAGTTAATAAGTTGAACTGCCATAAAACCAAAGTCCTTAGTTTTTCCAGAGAATTTGATTATTCTGAATGTTAAATTTTATCTCTAAGTATAATTCAGAGTACAGCTTTCCGTTATATCCTGACAAATTCTATACGGCCTTGTTAATCATGGAGCTGGTATCTGCTTCATAATGGGATTCAAATCTGTTTTTTTTCAGCTTCTCTGTTTTAATTATTAAAGCTGAGTAAAGGAAAATACCCAATTAAATTTCATTTTATAATGTGTCTTTGTTAATTAAAAAGCTAACTATGGAAAATTATAGACATTGAAAGAGTAACATAAGCCTTAGGCAAATATAATTACACGAATCAAAACATTGACTTCATTTATCTATTAATCAGAATTTTTATTAGCCCTGCCCCTTTGGGTAGGAGGTATAAGCAATGTAGGGCAAGGAGATAAGGTTAGAATGTCATTTTAAAATGAGGTCTAGGCGTGTGACTTCTGAGACTGGTTAATAAATGAAAACACAGCTTCCACCTGCCTTTCTGCCTGAGACATCCACACTTGGGATCCAGCTGCCACGAAGTGTGGAAATCCCAGACACATCAAGAAAGCACATGTAGGTGTTCTGGCTGAGAGCTCCCAGTGAGATTCTCACTTGCGGCAAGCTTCAGCCTCCAGACACTTAACTGAGGTGGCTTTTGAGATGACTTCAGCCCAGGGTACTGTCAGATTACAACTGCATGAAAGACCCCATAGGTCAACTGCCTAGCTGGGGTCGTTAACTCCAGAAAGATAGCAGATAAGACTGATAAATAACTGTTACTGTTTTTGCTAGTAGTTAAGTAGCACTAGATAACCAGTCTTTCTGCTTGAAAGAATAACACATACACACATAAGCACCCAAGAAAAATAATAGTGTTGACAAAAGCCAAAAGATGTCAGAGACAGGTGAGATCACTGTAGGTCACTGTATCGGGAAAAAGCTTAGTGGAGGAAGTGGAATATTAGCTGGTTATAGAAGGGGGATTAAGTACAAAATCATCCAGCAAGATGTGTATCAGTTAATAAAATCAAGTAGCATGCTGTAGAAGGTGGCTTAGCATTCTAAATAGAAAACAGTATTTTAGTGATTAAAAACATTATGAATAATGAAGTCAGGAAACAACTTTAACTTTGTCATTCTCTATTTGGAATCATCTTTTTACCTTGAATACTAATAGGCCATATTGACCTAATGCCAGGGAGAGGGAGAGAAAAAGAAAAAAAAAAAAAGGAATTGCACTTGGACCTTGCAGAAGGGCCAAGTGTTTGATCTCTATAATGGAAAATAAAAATATGTTTCATCACTGCATTTATCAACCAGAAATGTTATACAGTTAACTAAACTTGAATTAACAAATATCATAACATAGGTGTCATTTTTCTTATTTTTTTTAAAAAATAACGATGAAAATAAAAAGGTTTAGATTGAAGAACAGAGAAATTATGCTAGCCTCTGCAATTTTATTCATTTTTGTATTTTGACAATGAAATTATGACAAGCCTTTTTCTAATTAAGAAGAACATTGAGCATTACTTTGGCTCTGACTTTGTTATCATTAATATCACTTTAAATTTCCAAGACCATTTGGCAAATAGAAGAGATGATTGTATTTTAATGCTTTAATGCTATTTTCTGCACCCCAGCAAAGTGTAAGTCTTTGAATAGGCAAAGTGCTCAATTGTGTCATTTCCCCTCAGACTTGCTGAATATTGGTCACAGAGGTAGAATCTATCATTTTATCTTCCTCTAGTAGAGAATTTGAACTAACTCATCCACATTGTAGTAGCTTAGACTACTGTTCAGCAAGTATTCACTGCCTTCTCTTCCACCTCCTGGACTCACAATGATTGGCTGAATGTCTGGTTGTGGCCGGTGGATGTGATCAGTGGTGACAGTGTGCCAGCTTTGAGCTGAGACTTTGGGAGGCATGGCAATGGGAGAAGAGGTCACCCCCATGTATCCATTGCTCCTTTCAGTTGGAGTAGAGAATGACTGCATGTGAAGCAGACCTGAACCCAGCCCAAGGTTGATAATGTCACCTGGCCTGTCCAAGCTCAGAACAAATCAATTGAATTGCAGCTAACCAGAAGATATGTTAGTGTGAAATTAATGTGGTATTATAAGCCACTGTGATATTAGGGTTTTTGTTATATAGTATTATCATATGGCAAAACCTAATTAATACATATGTTAATACAAAAATTAAAGACAAGTTTGTTCTTTTAATGTTTCAACTTTTCCTGGGACTTACAGGAATTAAATTTGCCGAAGGAAAGGGTTATCAATTTACTCAAACATTTTTTTTTTTGCAAATACCTAAGGACACACAGATCGTTTTCTAAAATAAATATTTTCCCAGAATTTTAATTTGCTGATGGAATTTTATAATTACACTTATGGATCAACAAGTGAAAGTTTTTTGTATTACTCTGTTTCCATCTGGATAAGTTTGGAGAACAAAACACAGTGAACATGCTGGCAAACTGTTTCTATGAAACCATTTTTTAGAATATGAAGATTTTGGGGTCAGAATACATTTTGTTGGGGGAAAAGTAGTGTTCTCCAGTGAATAAGTGAAATATTACAGAGAAGTGATAACTTTACAAACAAAAAAATTTTTTTAAATCTCTCTCACCTTTCTTATATAATTAAAGAAACCAGAGCCTTTTATTCTGTAAAGTCATTATTCTAGGCATGTTTCCACCTACTTATCTTTGGCATAGAGGTTAAAATGTCTGTTTGTTATAATACTGTATTAAGGAAAATACCACTAAAATATGAGTGTTCATTTATTTAATTTAATAGAACTAATTATTAGGTGTTTTCCTGTGTTTTCCCTGAGGTCTGAATTATCAACCTGATGATTAAACTGCTAGTTTATTTAGTGAGGAGGGATATAGTTAAAGCAGGTTTTTTGCATATAAAGCCAAGGAGAGATCCCTTGCTGTTGAATTCTTTGGTTGTGCGAATAAGTAGGCACAGTTTATTATCTGTCATTATTTTTCTACTCTCCTAAAATAAAAGGCTGCTTCAGGTTTCTAAAAGCTTAGAGTACATATTTGAGATTATTTTCCCTGAACCCTCCCAAGAAGTTTTTCATTAACGTTCTGGGGCTGAACAGATGCCTTATAAGAAACTCAACTATTTTACCAGAGGGTTTCTATTCCAATAAAATTTTGACAACAGAAATAATTTATAAGTAAATAAAGTATACAGTGTATTTTTGGAAGTTATGTTTCTTTTGTTCAACCAACATAGTGACTAAAAGAACTGTTTGGAAGGTAACACGAGTTGCAATTAAACCAATAAATAAACTATATGTAGCAAGATCAGTCCTTTGGGGAACATACAGGCAAAAGACCCCACTTATCTAAGTCTGGTCTACATTGTGTGTTTTTAGGATATCATCTTTTTATTCTAATGGGTATAATTTCCCAGATGCCATTTTTGACATAAATTGTGAATATGTATATAAAAATGTTTGTCATCTTCATCTGTCATTGTACTACATTTTGATTGTTTGATTCACATGGAGCTTTTGTACTTCATGAAGTCAAAACATGCTATTAGAGAAATTGCTGTTAAGTTTATAAACTATCACATATGTTCCTACTCTTGGCTGAATTGGAGTAAAGTGTTTGATTTTTCTTCTTTACAAAGATGGAACTGAAGTAGCTTTTATTTATCTTTGAGACTTTCTGACCCTTACCATACAACCTGAAGATATTCTTTTCATTTTCTCCAAGATATGAGAAGTTTCTATAAAGTTATTCAGCTATGTGATTTGGTGTCCCCTTGGTGATAATATTGACAATCTTAGATATGTGGTCACCAAATGAAGCACATACTGAAACTGAAAATTTTATATGAGAAAATTCTGTCTTCAAGATCTTATTGATGTAGGAACGCAGCACCAATGGAATTTACAAAGAAATTGTTTTCTGGTTTTCTGGAGGCATAGTTTTTCAGGGCAGAATGAATTTCATCAGTGGTGCTGTATAAATCAGATTCTAGATTTAAGTAAGAATGTATCTTAATATTTTCCTCAGAAGCCAGTAGAACTGTAACTACCTTATAGGTGGAGATTGGTATAATATTCATCCAATAAGAAATAGTTTGAGTGAAATGGAGTATTACTAATAATTATCTAATTATTACTAATAATTAGATAGCTATCTAATAGAACTATAAAAATGACACTGTCCTGTACATACTATTTTTAATGTATTTTGTCATCTTAGTGTATTGGAAACATTATTTTATTTAATGAAAATTCTTCCATTTTTAATGACTGCACGGTGTTGTTTTGTTGACTAATACGGTTTTTTAAAAATTTTGTTTTTATGTTTGATTTTTGGACTATAAAGACTAGCCTTTCAATGTACTTTTTAATATTTTCTTATACTCATATGTTTGCATAAATCAAATAATAACTATGTTTAGATAAATTCCTAGAGAATAATTATCTGCATAACTTATTTCATAGTGTATTCTTCTTTCAACTTGTATTCATGTTTCAAGTTTAGTATAGCTTTGTTTTAAGCACACTTTCCCAAACTGCTCTTCATAGAAGGTAGAGCAAATTTAAACTTCTTACCTCAAGGTATCAGAGAATCTTTGCTCATCTCCCTCAATAACTTCATTTTTTGTTTGAAAGACAATGCACCGTATTTTTGGCACCAAATGCACATGTTGGCCAAACACCAAAAGCTTATAGTTAGAAACATTTCACTGAAGTTTAGTGTGAAGTCAAGTATCATCCACTGATAGAATGAACTCTGAAATAAAAGAATAAAATATTATCAAAATTTATATCAACAATATTTATAAGTTTTATAATTTTATTACTAAAAATTTGTAATCAACTTTTAAAATGTTGCATTACTATGCAACAAAAATAAAAACTCAGTGTATTGTGCTGCTAAATTAAATATACTGCACTTGTGCTGTAAGACAATAATGGCTCTATTTCACTAAAATAGATGTAAGCGGGATTTTTTTTGGGCATCTCATTTTTTTAAAAATAGTTTTTTCCTCATACTGTCAATATATATATATTTTTGCATTTAAATATTTTTATTTTAAACTGTGGCATAAATTTAGGATTTTTTTCAATGTAGAATTTCTCATATAAGGTTTTATTTTGAAAAGTTAAAGTAAAATTTTTAAAAATTATTTGTTCATATTTTGAATGGTAGCATACCAGAGATTCTGCAAGAATTTTTATATAATATAATGCTCATATTCTGCCTTATAGTTTTTCACATTTTATGAATAAAATTTTCTACTTTTTTACATTTATTGGCTCAAAAATATGTGTAACATTCTTTAAAATGTTAATGTTCTCTCAACTTTTATATAGTCTGGTAATTTATTTTTCTATAAACATTTAAAAGCTAATTATCCATGTTTATTATATATCATTAGCAGCCTTTAAAATCATAATTGTTACAAAATTTTACCCAAGCAATGGTAAGTATGTTTGTACTTCAAATTATGTATAGAATATCAACAATTAAAATATATAAGAATTTTTCTATAAGGGATTTGGAAGGGCTGAGGTAAACAGAGTACATGGCTTTTCTTGGGCTGAAATGTTGCTAAGAAAAGGAGCCTTTTTCCTGTTGGGTTCCGCTATCATCACAGAGCATGAGAGGGCCCCCTTCTGGTCTCCTGACTTTATTTAATTGAGGTTTCTGTTGATAAATTTCTTACAAAACCAAATGGTAGATCGAGGAATAGTATTTTCAATGCAGTCAAACATCAATAAATAACCAAGTGAAAATGAACCATATTTTAAATCTGTATTTGCATTTATCTTCTGTATTTTATGTGTTGCTTGCTCATTCCCATTCTCCTTTTTGTAGGGGTGCTTATTTTAAAATGATAGATGTAATTACCATGGAAGAGTTACATCCATTGTGGAAAATATTTTAATCTTTTAGGAGATTATCTCGGAAGTAAGCAGAAAATATACTGAAATTTTTATTTAAACTCTTCTTTGGTGAGTTAAAATTGATTTTACTTACCTAAAATCTTGTGAACATGTACTCTGATAAGTATAGATTTTCTACAGTTTTTAAACATCTATTGAACTTTTTCCAGCGTATCATCTCTTTGAAGTTTATTTTGTCTTAGATGAGTTAACCATAATTCTAATTGGCTGGCTAAACAAGAAAATATTTTGAGAGAGTTTGTGTAATTCTGAGATTTCATGCTAATAAGGGTAAAACAAGATAGTTTTTGTGAATTTTAACTTTAATTTTAATCACTATTCCAATTATACTTAATAATTCAGCAATTCTCAATTTTTGTTTATATGAGGAGAAAATGGTTTGAAACTAACTTTCTATCACAAATATGTAAATAAACTAATTTTCAACTCTTCCTTAGTTGGAACTATGATTTCTATTAAAAAAAAAGTATGTCCCTAATATGACCACTATTTTATATACACTCAGAAAACCTGTAAGTGATAAAAAAAAAAAAGAATAAAGAAAATACGTGCTTATATAACTCTTTAATTCAATTTTTTTCTTCTAGCTAGTTATTTTCAAAAGTGCTTCTCTGCTCTGACACACTTGCCAACTTCAATCAATATGTTTCTTTCATAAATTCATGTGTCTTATTTCTGCACGCATCTGATTCAACAGAGACCCTAAAAAACTTAAGAACAAACACAATGTGGCTAAATCACATAGTTATCAAATTGAATAAAAGAGAGCAATTGACTGTGAAATACTGCTTATCTTCAAGTATGTCTCTTCATTTTTCACTGGTTTTGCATGGAAAGAGAACAAAAATATCCTGATATCAATATCTCTATCATTATATCTATGTTATCTATTGATATATATGTGTAAACACATATATCTCTCTCTATAAGTTTATACATACAAATATATATATGTGTGTGTATATAAAAAGATAGATATACATATAGATTTAAAAATAATTCTAATTTTGATCTTCTATCCACATTAATTATTCTTAGCCACTTTAAAAATTAAGAATTAGCCTTCTTTTCCGAATTTCCTTTGTTGACTATTACACTGTTGAGTGCATGAGGATTTATGAAACTAAGAAAAACATAACTGGGAATGAAAATACACTAAACCAGCATTCAGAAAGAGAAATATATTTAAAAATCTGAAGTCTTTATACCTTTGTGTTTAGGCCATAAATCTCCAAATCAGTTTGCATTTTGCAATCCCTGTTTGGTCAGATGGCAATCCTGACTTGCCTACATGTGCACATTAAAACTTATATGTGGGTACTAGTGGACTGGAAGAAAAACTTGAAGCCTATTGAAGTAAGGCCACATTATAAATGTTCTTGATGGCAGAAAGAACAATATTTTTGATAAAGCATGCACATCTATGACTCAGACTTGTAAAACAGTTCAGAAAAATTAGACATTGAAAGTGACAATGTTTTAGTAGTAACTTAACTATTTTTTATAGTTAAGTTTTGTGTATGCACAAGAGTGATATATGATAAAATCTAAATGTAAATAAGTCTAAGAGAACTCTTTAAATGTGTATAAAACAAAAATACAAAATGTGATGAAAGCTTTGTACCAAGGTTAGATTGGCAGTTATTTTATTCATTTATAAATAGTGTTTTATCTGTTTATGTCTAATTACTAATAATGGAGTACAGATTTAATGAAACATAGTATTAACAGTATTTATTTATTTGTTTGTTTGTTTATAAAGTTCCTTTTTTTCTACAGCTATTTTCTCTAAAAGCCCTGGGTTTGTTTTTTTTTTTTTCCTAGCTTTATTGGGTATACTTGACAAATAAATTGTAAGGTATTTAAAGTCTACATCATGATGAATTGATATACAAATACATTTTGAAAAGATTTCTCTCATCTAGTTAATTAATATCCATCACCTCACATATTTATCTCTTGTTTACTTGCAAGTAGATTTAAGTTCTACTCTCTTAGCAAATTTCAGTTTTATTACACAGTGTTATCAACCAAATTAACAGCCCTATTTAAATGAGGGAATTGGAGCTCAGCATCATTGAGTAACTTGCTCATAGCTACACAGTTCGTAATTTGGTTATTAGTTTCTTTTTGCCGCTAAGTCACACAAACTTAGTGTCTGGCAACAACACAAATTCATTATCTTACAGGTCAGTAAATCAGGAGTCCAGGATCAGTCTTACTGAGCTAAAAATCAAGATGACCATAGGGCTGCTTTCCTTTCTGGTGTCATTCTTCTAAGAAATAATCCATTGCCTTGCTTTTCCCAGTGTGTATAGGCATTCACATCCTTGGCCCTCTTTGGTCTTCAAAACCTGTAATGGTTGACTGAGTCTTTCTCACATCACATCATTCTGACACTAACACTTCAGACTCTGATTCACTTATAAAGATCATTATATTGGTCCACCCAGATAATCCAGGCTAATCTCCCTATCACGAAGTGAGATGATTAGCAACCTTAATTCCATCTACTACCTTAATTCTCCTTTGGCTTGTAACATCTCATGCTCATAGGTTCTGGGGATTAGGATGTGAACATCGTGGGGGGCCATTATTCTCTCTACTACGGGTCATGAGGGAGGATTTAGAAATGGGCTTGTCTGACTACAAAGCTGATGCTCTTTTTCACTGTGTTGTATTACTTATTAAGATTTCAACGTGTAAAATTTTTCTTCGGGAATGTGAATGTTAAATCACTGTGGGATGGGTAGAGCTTGGCCCAGTTATTTACTATAATTTTGAGCAGAAATAAAGGGTGAGAGACCTGGAACTACATCCGTTAATTGATTATGGACATCAAGGGTGAGAGCTGTAGCCTTTGACCATAGAATATTAGTTTAATATTAATATTAGTTTAATATTAATATAAAAGCGTCAGGTAAAAGCAGAATGCAATTCCAGCAACCAGCTGGCAATGAGGAGGGAGTGGTAGAGGGATATTGCTAACAATAGCTAGAAATGTGTGCAGTTGACCCTTGAACAACATGGGAACTAGAGCCGCACACCCTCTGCACAATCAAAAATCCACCTATTATTTGTAGTCGACCCTCTTTATCTAAGAGTTTGAATCCCTGATTTCACCCAACTGTGGATTGTGTAGTATTGTAGAATTTACTATAGAAAAAAATCCACACGTAAGTGGATGTGAACAGTTCAAACTTGTGCTGTTCAAGGGTCAACTGTTCTTAGAAATGGAGACAGCTAAACAAAACTCCTACCACTTCTGTAACTGGACTACAGAAACCTGCTGGGGTACAGAGCAGGTTCTGATCCAAAAGACTTGAAAGAACAACAGAGTTCAATTCTAAAGAGTCAGGAGTACGAGGGGAATAATGGAACCAGACATCAGAAACACTAGCTAAGGCAGAAAAGCAGATGAGAGCTGGCGCAATTACGAGTGGCTGTTGGCATGAGGCTGGGCCTTGAGTATGAAGGAGAAATCCAATGATCAGAATTAAGATGCATATTAGAGTCAGATAATCTATAAGAATGATGGTGCCCATTCAAGCTATGGAGGAAGGGCTGTTCAACACTTTCTGCTTCATATCAGGACTGGCCTTGAAAGTTGAGATGTGTTTGAGTGCAGAGAGTGTGATAAGCACACAAGTTTAGCTCTGGGAAGCAGGAAGGATGCTGATGCTAGGATTAAATCAGTCTCTCTCTCTCTCTCTCTCTCTCTCTCTCTCTCTCTCTCTCTCTCTCTCTCTCTCTCTCTCTCACCCTCTCACCACCCTTTCTTTTTCTCTCTGCTTTCTCTTATCTTTTTATATCTTGCTTTGGTTCTAGTCTTTCTGAAATTTGTCCATTCATTCCACAAATGCTAGCTGACTACCTATCTACTGTGTCCAAGGACTCTGTTAGTTGTTAAGAATACAACAATGAATAAAAGGTAGTCCTACCAATGGTAAAATATCCTCCGGCTATTTGGTTTCTTTGTTCTTTCAAGTACACTAGGCAGCCATTGCAATTAGTTTTTTTTAGAGAGTCCATCAACTTCTCTTTTCAGTTCTTTTACATCTATAACATATTATAATAGGTGCTGTTAAAGTTAAAACTAGCTATTATTTTGTTTCATTTAAATAATAAGTAACAGTAAAGGAAAATCATAACTCACTCTTCTGCACTCAAGGGGCTAAAATCTGCTCTTTGTTACTTAATTTCCATCACATTTATTTAAAACTTCACATGCACACATGTGCGTGCGCGCGCGCGCGCACACACACGTACCTTTGTTGGATGTGATAGCATTTTAGGAAGCATTGGAACTGAGATTTTAAAATATCTAGATTAATTATGACACTGAAAAAGGTACTGAAAGTGTATATGATTATTTTTTAAGGATTTAAGGCTTCAAATTAAGTTCATATTTAAAATGAGGACTGAGATTATTTAAAACTTAAAGTATGGGCAAAAAATTTGAACAAACACACGAAAGAAGATGCCAAGAAGACAAACAAGTTTTGTAAAAGGAGATCTGCTGTACAACAGTGCTTTAGTTAACACTACTGTCCTGCACACTTAAAAATTTAAGACGGTATATTTCACATCATGTGTTGTATGTGTCTTTAACCACATTTTTAAAAGTGAAGTAGTTTGAAAAAAGCAGTTAAAAAAGGACTGGAATTCATCAGTCTTCATGGAGTTAGTTGTATTAAATCTGCCCAATTCTCAAAGAAAAAATAAATGGAGAGAAGGGAGAAGTTGGTAGAAAGATGTCTTGTAAATGTTAAAAATAAATAGAACTGGAATTATGTAAACTATGAATGGAGAAAGCTAAATTACAAATTTTATGTAGGCGTTTACTAATAGTTAAAGTAAAAGAGAAAGGTCAAAGACAGATTGTGAAGTTCGTAAATAGTTTAAACTTTATCCTAAACAAAAGAGGGGCTTTTAAAAGGATTTTAGAGCATGAGGTGACTATACAGTTGCTTTAATATAAGATATTTATGACATATGATATATACATGTATATATATATAAATGTGCATATATACATGAATTTATATGAATATATACTTAAATACAAATATATCTTATAAAAGATTACCCTTTAATGAGAAAAAGGGTAGAAACATCAGGAAACATCAAGAATTTTTCCTAATGAAACTGCTGTAACAGAACTCTGTTTAGATATGGTTGTAGGAGTCAGGCCACCAGGCACTGTAGGTATCACATACTTTATTCTAGCAAGTGCTTTTTGAAGTAGTTGGTTGTTGGGAAGAGATAAGGATGTAAAGCAGAGATGAGCATACTATCCCTGAACACGTCTTCTTTAGGGGTTCCTGGCAAGAAAAAACAAACAAATGTAATTTATTTAAATACCAGATTCTATTGAGGTATTTCTGACCTGAGCTTTTAAATGTTTTAATACGTATTTTATTTAGAAAGCTGCCTATGTGGAAAGTCTATTTAAATGTGTTTGGGGAATGAAAACACGAAGCCCAATGGTAACATGACATGGGCACACAAATACAATTTTGTTTGCACCTCTCCTTTGGGGAACATTTTACACCCAAAGATACTCCAGGAACTAAATGGAGACACTCACAAGGGGAGCGGGAGACATGCTCCAAGGACACTGCTAGGCGGTATGATAGTGTCCAACGAGACTTGGAGACTCAATGGACTTCCAGCCTGTTTCAGGCAGCCAGAGGAACAGCCAGAAGAGTAATGGTTCAAAGTCTGGTTTCCAAAGATGGTATTGAACAATCTCAGTACAGCATTTCGGAAGTAGAGAACAAGAATGTATTAATAAACTTCAGATATTTTTTCTCTTTTACAAGGTTCTCCTCATATTACTTGAGATTGAAAAGATCATCTCAGAGGATCTAGTTTCTTAAGGTATCTTTCAATATCCTGTCTCAACTGTAGAGGTTTTGGAGGGAAACCTTCAAAAGCAGACGTTTATTTTTTTAATTTTATTTTGAAATAATTTTAGACTTATGAATAGTTGCAAACATAATAAAGGGAATTCCTTTATATATTCACCCAGCTTTTCCTAATGTTAATGTCTTAAAAAAACATTATAAAGCTATCAAAAAGGAGAAATTAACTTTGATACAGTACTATTAAATAATACACTGACATTTCTTGAATATTGCCATTTTTCCCACTAATGGGCTTTTTCTGATTCAGGATCCAATTGTGGATCTCACACTGTTTAATTTTCATTCTGTGTTACTTTCCTTTAATCTGGGACAATTCCTCATTTCTTCAGTCTTTTTGTTTTTTCTTTCTTTTCTTTTTGTCTTTCATAACTTTGACATTTTTGAAGACTCTAGGCCAGTTATGTATAGAATAGCTCTCAGTTTGGGTTTGTGCAGTGTTTTCTCATGATTAGGTTGAGGTTATACATTTTTGGCAAGAGCACCACAGAAATAATATATTCTTGTCTGTGCACCACTTCAGGAAGGGCATATGGTCACTGCGTCTTATTGATGGTAATACTAGCTTTGATCACGTGGCTAAAGTGTCGACCATTTTTTTTTCACTGTAAAAGTTATAACTCTTCTTTTGTAATTCACATGTCTCTAATGAGGAGATACTTTAAGAATATCCAGATATCCTGTTTCTCATCATGCTCTCCTTCACCTATTTTAGTATCCATAGATAGTCTTGCCTCCCACAGCTATTATGGTAGTACTCATCTAATGGTAAATTTCTATTTTGTTTATTCCTCCTACATTTGTTAATTGGAATTTCCTATACACAAAGAACCATTTTTTCTCCTGTATTTATGTAACTATCTATTCATTTATTCGTTCATTCATTTATATTAGTATGGATTAATATATATTTGTTTTATTCTGTTTCTTGTAATCCAATATTATCATTGTTTTTTTGCTAAATTTATGCCAGATTTAGCCATTGGAAGCTCCTTTCAGTTGGCTCTTGTGTTCTTTCAACATGCCTTCTATTTGTTTTTTGTGTATGTTCTTATTTATTGCCAACTCAAGATGTTCCAGTGTCAAGTTGTACATTTCTGTGCCCCAGCTCTGACATTGGCCGTTTTCCTGGGAAAACTAACTCCTTTTATTGGAGAATAATGTTGAGGAGCCAAGGTCTGGTCTAAGCAGCCCTTTTAGAGATGTTATTGTTGAGAGTTCAAGTCAGAGACATGGAGTACTTGCTATGAGTCATCTTCAGACTAATACTTTCCAGAATGAAAATCCCAGAAACTTTACAGAAACACTAAATGCATGTGTGAATGTGACTCAGGGTGAGAGATTTGCAATGGCAAATAAAACTCAAAAAGGTGATAGAAATCCATCATGGGAACTATTTAACTTCATTTGTAAAGGAAAAAAAAAATCTCTGAACTTCTGATGTATCAGAGGAAGGAGATGGTTAAGACCTGAAACAGGGCACATTCTTACTTCAGAATGTAATTATAGGTTGCTGTGTTAATGTGAGGGACTCTATTAGTTACTAAAAGTTTAGGGTTCTCATCCTTTCAGTGAGAAAATCAAGAATACGATGTGAATATGTTAGTACCAAAGGCCTTTAATATCTTAGTTCCCAACATTAAAATGCTAGTTGATGAACATGTTTTTTGCATCAATGAAAGAAGAAAAAAGTTGCATTCCAGTGTCAAGACTATATTCATGACTGTCTCAATTAATGACATTACTATGAGTAACAACAGGTATATCAGAAAACTGTAGAAAATTATAGACATTAGACATCATTTAGAAGTTATAAGGCAGGGCAAGTAAAATTTTTAGATAATTACTATTTGATGAGCTTTACAAATATTTTCCCCTCTCTGGAAAAATATATGTGTGCATATATATGTGTATATGCATACACACACACACACACACACATATATATATGTATATAACTTACAAGAAGGTGAAACACTTTACTCGTTTAAAATCTATTTCTGAAAAAAGTACAGATTACCTAAACTGAGAGAAAACAAAATTTATTACGGAGCTTAGAATTTCAGTGGAAATAATCCTGAATGATTTGCACTTAATTTCAAATCCTATATTCTCCTATATAACACAATTCTCAGACTTGAGGTATCTTATCTTTTTTAGGAGTATATTTATCATCAGTGTTGTTAAGAATATCATGACATTTTACTATCAGATGACCCATAATCACAGATAGTTTCGTGTACCAACTGAGAATACTGCAAAATGACACCACTGTACCATTGGTCGCAGGCATGGGACATCTAAAATGACAGGGCCTGGATTCAACTTTAATTGGCACCTCAGATGCACCAAATTCAACCAGATCACAAAGTTATGAAAATATATTGCAATTCGATTTAAGTTAGCACACAATTTCTGAGGGAGATTTCAAATTTTGAGCTGGGATCCACGTGCAGCTCTACCAAACTGACAATGAGACGTGTCAATCTCCAGCTATCAATCAGGCTAATGTGTTCTCTTTATTTTACTTTCCCATGACTGTGGATGTTATGATGTAAAATTCAAATAAAGATTGGAAAGGAAAGTACACAAAATGTTAAAAATAAAAATGAGTTGATCCGTAAGTGCAGTGAACAAGGAATGAGGTTTTGTGGCAAAACTTTCTTACCAAAAAACATACCTTTCTCAGCAATAATATACTCTCCATTTTATGTGCTTTGCAGTTTATGAAACATTTTATATGTATCACTGAAGCTTCTAAGTAGCCCCAATAGATATTAGGATGGTTTTATGGAAATTGAATCTGGAGACTAGTGAATGGATGCCTAGGATCATCCGTTAGTCAGTGAGAGTTGGAGCTCATCCAGCCACTATGATTTCCGTTGTATCGTACTGTCTATGGGCACACCAATTAGTATAAGTTATTTGAAAGGCAGAAAGCTCTGAAATCACATATTGTCTCTTAGGGGTTTTTTTTTTCCCTTCAATATCTGTGCTTAATGATAAGTCAGTGAAAGAAAAGAAGACAAATGTGACCTGATATTTTCTTTTGCTTTAGCCTGTGCGAGTGGTGTTTCCTTTGGGGATTTCTCTCTATTATCTCCTCAACATATTCATATGGAATTAATGGTGGTAGGTTGGGAAATTCTTTTAGAGGAATGCCTCTCTTGGCTTTGAGGTATAGAAAGAGAATAGCTGTGCATGAAGACATTTGAAAGTGAACAGTGCATTATATGAGACTTGAAATACATCAAACCTAACGTGCCTTACTTCTGAGCCTGTTCATGAAAGGACCTGAGAAGGCTGATTGAGTCTTGTATATGATCAAAATTGAATCTGAAGAAAAGCTGTCTAAAATTCTCATTGACCGTTTCTAAAGTTAGAAAAGGTGAAAAATGTGATTGTACAGAGAGTCTCATCCTGAAATCCTAGAAAATGACAATTTTTAGGAGGTTTAGGGAGAGGGCCAGGGAGAAAGATGGGTATAGGGAACAAAGAAAATCAAAGTAAAACTTCTTAGAGATTAAAAAATTCTAATTTTAGGTATGAGAATAAATTAAATCTTTACTCAGAGACTCAGCATTAATAAAGCTGATTAGTCAAATTAAAAACTTTTAGTTTTCCAAATCACAATCCCATAGATGTGGGATAAATCCTAGCTCACGGCTCTGGGCAACTTCTTAATCACTCTAAGCATCAGTTTCTTTATACAATGAGTTTATGAATTTATTAGAAATGATGTTTTGAAAATTTGGGGAAAGATATGTAAAGGAGCTAATACCTTGCTCTGGCAAATTAGTTATTTTTAAGTGAAAATATTTTACCAATTTCTTACTGATGAAACTAGATTACCTAAATAGAATATATATATGTGTGTATATATATACACACATATATATATATATATATTCACACACCTTAAGTATAACATCTGTGATACAAAAAAAATTTTTTTTCTGCAAAAGCTACGAAATAGATAACATAATATGTACCTTTATCAACTCTCATTCTACACCACTACTTTTCCTTTTTACTCTTTTATAAGCACCACAAACCTAGCACAGAGTTTAGGTAATGACTGCGTAGCTCCTACCCTAACATCACCCACTTATTAACCTACTGGCCTTGGGCAACTGTAGTAATAAGGGGACCTCAGGACCCTGACTAGTGCTAAGGCCCAAATCCATTCTCATTGGCTAGTATCTGTACAATGATTATTCAACATGATTAGTAACAGCTCTAGAATCCAGCACTCTCGTTCATTGTGTATAATGTATGGGGCATTTGTGTAAATCTGTGCAAGGCGTTGGGAACAGTGCTTACTTCCAGGGATAGAACTTGGATGAAGATGGAAGTAGGAGGAATTTCTTTTCTCTGTATGAGATTTACTTAAGTTTGAAATTTGTCCCATGAATATGTATTGCTTCATCAAAACAGGGATATTTTCTTAAATTGAGAAGGCTTATTATAAACATAGAACTTATATATAGATTTTGAGAATCTATAATTAGTAGAAATAAATATTTCTATGATCTCCCTTAGAGAAGTAGTATAAAGAAATAAATGGCCTCCTATCTATAGTGTTTGTTTCTTACTGATGTTTGAGCCAAAAGTCTCCCATCAATTTAGTATAAATCAGTATTTGAAAGCATTTTATAAAATCTTAATTGTTTCATTTTTAATTATCCTTAATAATTCTGAAATTAAATTACTTTTATCATTCCATCTTATAGATAGATATATTTTAGGTATATTGGACTATATAGGTAATTCATAGATACTAATTAATTTGTTCAAAATCATACAGTAAATAAAAGGGATGGGATTCAGATTTTTAAAACTTTTAAAATTTTTAATTATTTTAACAGCCTTTTTAAAAAAAAACAGTTTTATGCTCACAGCAAAATCAAGCAGAAGGTATGGAGATTTCCCATATACCACGCATATATAGCTTCCCCCATTAACAACACCCCTCACCAAAATGGTGTATTTGTTATAATTAGTGAAGCTACATTGATACATCATATTTACCCAAGTCCATAGTTTACATTAGGATTCACTCTTTGTGTTGTACATTCTATGGGTTTTGACAAATGCATAATGACATGTATACATCATTATGATATCATACAGAATATTTTCACTACCCTAAAAATACTCTGTACTTTGCCTAGTCATGTCTTCCTTCCTCTTAAGCCCTGGCAACCACTGAAAAATCTCCATAGTTTTGTCTCTTTCTTCCTGAATATCACATAGTTGGAATCATACGTTATGTAACTTTTTCTGATTGGCTTCTTTCACTTAGTAATATGCATGTAAGTTTCCTCCATGTCTTTTAATGCCTTGATAGCTCATTTCTTTTTAGTGCTAAATAATTTTCCATTGTCTGGATGTACCACAGTTTATCCATTCACCTACTGATAGACATCTTGGTCACTTCCATGTTTTGGCAATTATGAATAAAGCTGCAGTAAACATTCATGTGCAGGTTTTTTGTGTGGATATATGTTTTTAATTCTTTTGGGTAAATACCAAGGAGTGCATTTGTTGGGTTGGATGATAAGAGTATATGTTTAGTTTTGTAAGAAGCCACCAAACTGTCATCCAAAGTGAATGTACCATTTTGCATTCTCACCAGAAACGAATGAAAATTCCTGATGCTCCGTACTTCATCAGCATCTGGTGTTGTCAGTGGTCTGGATTTTAGCTTTTCTGGTAGGTGTACAGTGGTATCTCCTTGTTGCTTTAATTTGCATTTCCCTAATGCATCTTGTCATATGTTTATTTGCTGTCTGTAACTTTTAAATATTTTGACCACAAATCCGTGCACATTTTTAAAAAAACATATGCCAACAGATGTGGAGAATCAACCCCCTAAGTTAGAAGTGAGTGGCTGGCTGACATCAGTGGGCTGAGAGGCTGTGTGCAGAGCAGGCTGAAAAATGGATGCTGGAGGACTTAGATCTCAGCTAAAGGATAGTGTTTCAGTTACTGAACTTTTAGCCATTGGACCTTTTGAAAATCATGATCTTTAGAAAGGTTTTTCTTGTGTGAAAAACTAACTTTTTCCTAGGCATCATCTTGAATTATTAGAAAAAAGTTTCAGCTTATTGTATACTGAATTGTATCCCCCAAATTCGTATACTGAATTTCTAGCTCCCAGGGTGACTACATTTGGAGACAGGGCCTTTAAGGAGGTAATTCGGATTAAATGGGTCATAAGGGCCCTGATCCAGTGACTTAAATCCCTATAAGAAGAGGAAGAGACACCAGACATGTGCAAGCACAAAGGCCGTGTGAGGACACAGAACGCAGCTGTCTGTGAGCCAAGGACAGAGGCCTTAGGAGAAACCAGTCCTGCCAGCATCTTGATTTCAAACTTCTAACCTTCAGAATTTGGGAAAATAAATGTCTGTTGTTTAGACCACCCAGTTGGTAGTATTTTTTATGGCAGCCCCAGCTGACTAATATACCAAAATAAAATGCTCAACCTAAATAAAATGAATTTATCCACATTAAGAAACATTCAGAGTCTATTTGCACTACAAAAATTACAAATGGAATTTGAAGTGATGCAGCATGCTCAGGATCTTCCATTTTTTTCCTAGCTCAATTCTTCCACTGGGTTTTGAGCGGTAATGATGAAACTACTGGTTTTTAAGATACTCTTAATGATCCATCATACTGAAGTAATGAAAGAACCCCACTTGATGGTGGAATATAGATTTGGCTTACTATGATATAGTTGGGCTGTTAAAAATAGTTAAGGAACTGCATCTTGTTTATAGTTGTCCTTTTATTGTAATTTGATGTGTACAACATGAAAAGTACTGACACATGAGAAGTTTTGCCAAAAAATGTAAATTCTACTGCTGTGAAAACAGCTCTACCAACAAAAAATATACTAAAGGCATGAAACCTCAAATATGACATTTTGTCTAATTTTAAATTCAAAACACTTAGCAAATGACCTGATAACTAAAGGAACACAATTGAGTTTTCTTATCTCATAAACTTTACTTATATATTTTATATTATGTTGCTTTGGTTTTATATTTATTTTAAATTATTTATTGTAGAAAAATTTAACCATATATAGAAATATAAAGAAGAACATAGTCAAGTTCTTCACCATTACCCATCATCAACAGTAATCAATACCTGGAATCATGTGTTCATTTATACACCTACCTACTTCCTCTTATCATTTCTGAGCAGATATAGGCTGTATTATTTCTTCTGTAAATATTTCAGTATGTTTCTCTGAAAGTTAATAGCTTCTTTTAAAGATACCCATGATATCATTATTATTCTAAAAATTCAACAATAAATTCTTAATATCAGAAAAGATTTGATCATTGTTTAAGTTTTTCCAATTTCTCACAAATACCACAATTATTTTTACAATTTCTTTTTTTAAAATCAGGAACCAACTAGGTTCTAAAGGTTTTATAGCAGAGCAAGTGACTCCTTGGCTTCTGCACAATGGATAGACCAAATATCAAGGCAACGATCTTTTGCAGAGAGAAAAGGCTTTATTTCAGGGCACCCAAGCAGGGAGGCCAGTGACCAGATCTGTCTCTTGGATAAGATTTGAATGGGGGGATTTATCATGGAAGCAGGGAGCAAGCGGGGAGGAGGCCCAGAGATGATTGGTGGAAAGCAAATTGCAAGTTTCAGGAACTCTCTGTGCAGGTGTGACTGTTCTCCATACCGCATCATGGGTTGCATGTGCAAATTCAGCAGGGTTCCTTATGCAACACGCAGTGGGTTTTTGTCCTGTCACGTCTAAAGTTCACTATGTCATTCTAGTTCCTCAGTGCTCCTGTGTGTGAGGCTTAGTCAGGGACTGTCAGCAAGTTGTCTCCTTATCTGGGGTTTCTCTGGTACTCTGCAGAACAAGCTGGGTGTTCTCAGTATGTCATCTTGTTTCACCTGATGGGCCTTGTTAGTTAGAGGGCACAGTTTCTGTTTCTCTCCATCTTTCTCTTTTTCTGTATTATTTGAAGCTTATTCGTTGAATCAGAAACAAGATCAGCCGTATCCTGTAGTTCACTTTTTGCTGGTTGCATCCCTCATGTGTCCTTTAACATGCTCTTCTCTCTTTGTTGGAAGAGTTATTGAGAGGATGTGACCAGCAGTTACCTGCGAGCTGGCGCTGGGCAATCAGAGTCTCCTCACCCCTCCTTTGTCCTTAAATGTAGGTTCCACCCACTGTTCCCACAGCTGGAGCTGTTTTCAAAGACACAGCTTTGAGAGAGAAATGTATTTCTGAGACCATCTGGACAGTGTACATGACTGAACCCTGTTAAAGCCTCTAAATAAACTTTTCAGATTCTAGTGGGTGAATGTGAAGATCTACTCGTCTTGCAGCTGCCCAGGACAAACCTGGTAACTAAGTCCCCTTGCTTATTAAACCTACCACCTACCCATCTGGAGTGCTCTGCCTCATTCTCAGATCTCTTCCTCCCTTCCCTGTATAGGGGCCAGTTTCAGATTTCACCTGGTAAATTCCCAAATATGCAAACCAACGCTCTCATGTATGTTTATATAGATTAGAACTGGAGGCTTGAAGTAATTCAGATTTATCAATTTCTCTTTTTCTAAAAATGCTATTTCATAGATAATAGTGTTGTGTTTATCTAAAATGAGGCACATAATATCTGTTTTTCTTGTTTTCTGATGTTAACAGTAATTGTTGATTAATACCTAGATTGATTCATTAGAGTATATAGAATGATAATATAAGTTTATTTATCCTATTATTTTATTATCTGAAATTCTCTCTCTTTTGTCTGCTGTGTGATTATCAAAAACAAAAACCAAAAACACAGTTATGGTAGAAAATGGTAGGATATATATTTAATTTTTTAAATTTACTTCACATCATAATGAGTCAATTTACCAGAATATTCAAACAATGAGCACTTAGCGTTTTTTAGCATCATGATGAACTGGTGTATTTAAATGTATTTTAGGTATTTAAAGAACCTTTTTTGATGCTCAAATTTCCCCATCTTCACCCAGAGTGAGACTCTTCAATTACTACTGAGTCCTTTGGCACGACCCTAGCAGTGAGTTTGAGATCTCTTTTTTCGCTATCCAAGAAAAAAGCTTCCATGCAGACATTACACAGTCACTGGCACTTTAAAAGAACTTTGGTTCATTTTATAGGAAAATGATATGAGACCAAAGTATGGGCACTAAAAATATTCTTTGCTACCAGGTTGTCATTGTTTTATGAACTTTCCAATAGATGTGAATAGGAAAAGTCCTTTAAAAATTTTGTTTGGTGATTACATTTCAATTTAATTGTGTTTTGTAATTATTAAAGTATTATTCAATTAAAATCAAGTTTATAAGACTATGTATATTAAAGCATGCACTTTATATACTAAAATGCTTCAACCTAATTCCCCAATACCTTAGGTAACCAACTAGAAAT
Source organism: Camelus dromedarius (assembly GCF_036321535.1). NCBI lineage: Eukaryota > Metazoa > Chordata > Mammalia > Artiodactyla > Camelidae > Camelus > Camelus dromedarius. The sequence continues at coordinate 22,717,141 of NC_087450.1, forward strand.
AGTCTTTCCTTATTTTTTCTATTTTATATTCTCTCTTTCTCTCTCTTTCCTCCCCCTCTCTCCCCTGCTTCCTCTTGTTGAAGCAGGAAGGTCAGAAAACGTATTATGGCAGTATAGTTGAGAACTGATGGGCCAAATGATAACAGGTGATGAAAAACAGTGACATTTGGAATATATTTGGAAGGTAGAACCAGCAGCATTTGATGATGGATAGACTGTATGTGTAGAGTGAGGAAATGAAAGAAAACAGAATAACTGTAAAGTTTTTGGCATAAGCAATAGGGTAAATGGAGATGCCATTTACTGAGACAGGAAAGACTGGAGGAGAAATACATTTGAAGGGGAAAACGTTCCCATTCCATAAAAAAGAATATTCTGTAATATAGTCATCTTATTTATACATGTGGACACTTAAACCATGTATGAAAAATATTTCTTATCCTATTAGAACCACAGTTAACTTATCTTCTTGGTGATATCAAACGGTATCTCAAACTTGAATTTGTATTTTCAGGTTGAAAAAGAAAAAGAAAAGAGCAATCTATGACATTCAAAAAAATGTCCTTGCACTTACATCTAGGCTATGTTATTCTATTAGATATAAAAAAATTTCACAGAGTTTTAATCTCAAAGTTACTCTGAGGCCAAGATAAGTGAGACAAAGCAAGACCACTTCATAATTTTGTCCAAGCACAAACAGAAACAGTCACTGTGCAACTCAGAAAATACCAAATGCTTCCTTTCTTGACCAAAATGATTAACTGCTACTTTACCAATGACAACCTTATCTTCTCTTTAATTTTTTCTTCCCATAGATAGAATTTATTGAGATAACTTTTCGTAGAATTGCCCCTGCTTTCTGACAGCATCCAACCTAAAGCATATCCTGCTACTGTAGACCCTCCCCCAAATCACTAACCAAAGCCTAAATCCTGTAATAAGTATTTTTTAACAACTTCTTACTGAGACACCACTGTCCTCCATGTGTGTGTTCTTCCTCATTGATAATAAATGATAATAAACCCAACTTGCATAACTGCACATGCATTCCTGGACATTTTTGTCTAAAGCACATTGACAATTGTTATTTGAAATGTTTTTTTTAATTACACCATGATGCAGTATTCAGATAAAATTATGATATTCTGGATTACTTATCATTTCTTGTATTCAATTAAGGCAATGGGAATCACTGTGTGTTTTAGGTTAGGTAATAAACTTTCTAAGATAAGCAATGATTGGAGTCAGGATAGGCTGTGTTATGGTGAAGAAACAAAGAAAATCCACAGTCTCAGTTGCTTAATAAAGTTGACCACTCTCATCTTACCTGTATTTTGTGAATCAGGAAGGGCTTCTACTCAGTAGTCATTTAGGGACCCAGGATGATGGAGACTCATTTTAGACATATGTAATCTGCGGTTACTGAGGTCAGGAAGACAGGATGTTGTGAAATGCACTGACCCATGAGTCTTCTTCCCAGAAGTGACACTCCTTTCCTATCAAGATTACACGGCCAGTTGTACGTTTAGTCTTTTTTTTCTCTGAACAATTTTGTCAGATTCAAAAGACTAACTCGGAAACAACTAAACCCATGGAAGAGGTTTTGACTAACACTGGGTGATTAAGTGTGACATTTAAAGATTTCATCTACTTTTACTGTGATGCTGGCTGAATTTTATTAGACTTATTTGACTTTTATTTGCATTTTATTTGACTTACTGCTCAAAAGCCTTTTTTTTTTTTCCTACTAACTCTTTAAACTCTACATCTCTGGATTTTCTTCTATTCTCTTTCAATACTGTTTGAAAATTGACCATTTACTTTCTGAATTTACAGTATCTGTTATTATATTGTCAAAGGACTCCTCTAATCACCAATTTATAATATTAACATACTGTTTTCCAGTCTCTTCACCTAAAGCTGTAAGCTCATTGGTACATTGTCTACCACTCAAATTACTATAGGTGAGAGTTTTACCAAGTGTTTTATTGTTGCTTGTCACTGATCACCATCCTCCCATTCTCTATAAACTGTTGTCTCACCAACCACCATTCCCTGCAGTGGCAACATCCCACATCTTGAACCAGTTTTTGTATTAATCAAGATAAATATGGCTATGCTTCTGGTAGTGAACTGTCTCAGCATCTCAATGGCTTAAAACAACAAAGCTTATTTCTCACTCCTTATCTCTACCTATCAGCAAAGAGGCTCTGACTTTAGTGGCCATTTGAGTGCCCTAGTAGCGGGGAAAAAATAAATTTGGGAATATTATACTTCTGTCCAAAAAAATTATGTCTTATTTCCATTCATATTTTATTGGCCAACCCATGTTACATTGCTTTACCTCATTTCAAGCCAGCGAAGAATTGTACTCCTGCTACATGCCCAGGGGGAAAGAATCAGAATACTTGGTGTACAGCTCAAATGACTACCTCAGTGCTGAAACCAAATATTAATCAGATTCCAAACATCTATCAATCAAAATCCCACTAGTTTCTAAGAAGGCCAGTTTAACATCCAGAGATTCATAAATTAAGGGGAGAAAGTTAAATGAGCAAATGAAAGAAAGCAACAAGATTAAGAGGGAAATTCAGAAACAATTCCATTTTTTCCAGTATTCTTTGAAATTATATTGTCAATCCTGATATACTAATGCAGGCAGCATCAACTTTTTTTTTTTTTTATAAGAACTAGATAGTAAATATTTTAGGCTTCGTTGGCCGTATGGCTTCTGTCTTCTCAACTCTGTATTAAAATGCCAACACAACCATAGAGAATATGTTAATGAATAGGTGTTACTATGTTCCAATAAAACTTTATTTACAAAACCAGATGATATGTCACATTTGGTCCACAGGCAATATTTTGCTGACCTTTATAATAAGAATCTGTATGCATGCACGTATTTTGATAAATGTGGTGTCCAATAATGGCCAAATATAGAACAATAGAATTTTTTTTATCGAAGTATAGTTGATGTGCAATTTTATATGTTACAAATGTACAATATAGTGATTCAAAAATTTTAAGTTATACTCCATTTATAGTTATTATAAAATATTGGATATATTTCCCATATTGTACAGTATGTCCTTGTAGCTTACTTTATACATAATAGTTTGTACCTCTTGATCCCCTGCCCCTCTGTTGCCCCTCTCCCATTCCCTCTCTCTACTGGTAACCACGGTTTGCTCTCTGTACCAGTGACTACACTTTTATTTTTTTTTAGTATACACAGAAGCACAACATGTGTGCTTCTCTTTTTTTTTTTAATGGAGGTACTGGAGATTGAATTCCATGAATGCTAAGCATGCACTCTAGCACTGAGCTAATCCACCCCTCAGCTTTTTTTTTTTTTTGTTATATTCACTAGTTTGTTGTATTTTTTAGATTCCACACATAAGTGATATCATACAGTATTTGCCTTTCTCTGTCTGACTTATTTCACTAAGCATAATACTCTCCAAATCCATCCAAGTTGTTGCAAATGGCAATATTTCATTCTTTTTACGGTTGAGTAGTATTCCATCTATTCATTTGTTGATGGACACTAAGTTGCTTCCATAGCTTGATCATTGTAAATAATTCTGCTGTGAACATTGGGGTGCATGTATCTTTTTCATTTTTGTTTCTTTCAGATATACCTGGGCAGTGGAATTGCTCAGTGATATGGTAGTTCTGTTCTTGGTTTTTTTCCACAGTGGCTGCACCAGTTTACATTCCTACTAACTGTGTAGGAGGGTTCTCTTTTCTCCATATTTTTACCAACATTTGTTACTTGTATCCTTTTTGATGGTAGCCTTTCTGACAGGTGTGAGGTAATATCTCATTGTGATTTTGATTTGCATTTCCCTGATGATTAGCAATGCTAATGATCTGGGAGCTAGGCTTCCCAGTGCAGGGCTCCCGGGCTGGGGAGCCTGACATGGGGCTCAGAACTCACTCCTGGGGGAGAACCTCTGCAATATAATTATTCTCCAGTTTGTAGGTCTCCTACCCAGAGGGTGTGGGACTTGATTATATTGTGAGTCTGCCCCTCCTACCTATAAAACTCCTAGGGGAAAACATAGGCAGAACACTCTCTGTCATTAATTGTAGCAACATTTTTTTGGATTTGTCTCCTAAAGCAAAGGAAATAAAAGCAAAAATAAACAAACAGGACCTAATTAAACTTAAAAGCTTTTGCACAGCAAAAAACCCCAAAAAACAAAAAAATCAATAAAATGAAAAGATAACCTACTGAATGAGAGAAAATGTTTATAAATGATATGACTGATAGGGGTTAATATCCAATATATATAAACAGCTAATATAACTCAACAACAACAACAAATGAACAACCTAATTAAAATGTGGGCAGAAGAACTGAATAGACATTTTTCCAAAGAGGAAATGCAGATGGCCAATAGACACATAAAATATGCTCAGAACAATAGAATCTTTATGCTCTAAATGTAAGCAAGGCTTACACTGAAACTTAAATTAGACTACTGAAGAAAAAAGGAATATGTAATTTTGTGGATAAAAATATACAATCTGGGGGTAGTTAAAATGTGTATACATAATTTTTTTTACTTCCTCTTGAAGATATTGTTAATCCAGTCGTGAACCTTCAAATTTAATGAGTTATGAGATAAGGGATTTATGGTATTAATATGCTATACGAATAATATTCAGAGAAATATACATTGAGCATGTAATATAATAAGAGGAGACAAAAAACCAGGCTGAAAGATCTCCTAAACAACACGTGAAAATAACTTTCTCTCCCCCATAAACCTTCCGTGCAAATGATAGACATCTAGGTGGAAAATCTCTTTGCCAGCAGGTATCTTCCTTCATTGTGAAAACCCATAAAAAATTATGATCTTGTACTAATGTAAAAATACTCATTCTGTTCTGCTTTATAGAGACCAGATGTCTATGTGTCCATGGAAGAGAAATGTGATTGAAGCATTTAGACATATTTAAGAATCTAATTTAGCTGTCTATGTTATCAGAATCAATTGCTATAACTGGATAAATTGGGCAGTGAAGAATATTTGTTATAAAGAATGCCAAAATGATCAAATTAGCCATGCATTGATTTTTTTAGAATCATATCTAATTATGCAGTACTTCTCTCTGATAGAACTCTGATTTGGGAATAGCATAAGTGATTAAGAGTGATAAGGAGTGAGTTCTGTTTAATGATTCATTTGGGTCATTCTAGACTGAGAATAAAGACATGTGAGATGACTTGGGAGATCAGAAGCCAGTATAGAAAACCATGGAATAATTGTTTCAGTAGAATATGAAGATAGCTTATGACCTAGGAGTTCTCCCTAGAAAAATTCTTATGTTTATATGGAAGACACATAAAGGAGTATTTTAAGTAGTATTGTCCATTTTAACTAAATATTAGTTAACTAACTAAATGTCTATAAATAATCAAACATAAATAAATAATACATTTATATAAGAAAACAGTCTACTCCAGTAAAAATGAAAAAAAAAACCCAGAAGTATTGCATTGATAGGAATTATAAAAAATATAATGTTAACCTAAGGTTGCAACTTATACAATAATACTTACGATATGATTGCATTAGTTTAAATTTTGTAAGCTTCAAAATTAAACACAATATTGCTTCAAGATGCACAAATATGTGGAAAACTGTAAAGTAGCACAAAGACACTGAAGTTAGGATACAGCTTAACATGGAGTGGATAGTTAAGGAGATAAATTGGGAAGAATAATATAAGGAACATCTAAATAATATAATTTTTAAAGTCTTAACCTGTCTGAGTATGCAGGTGTTTTTCAAAATTATTATTTTTACAGCATTTAATTTTTTATGGGTATTTCATAATTAAGAATTTAAAAATATAGTTTCTGACACTCTGAGCTGTTAATATATTAGAGGCAACTATCCTTTCATAAATTAATGTCAAGGAACATCAGATACATGAGTCTTGTCTTCTTTAACTGCCACTTCCACACACATATAGATGCAGCAAACCTACATTTTACTCCCTGGTCCTGAATGCAGTTTTTGACAATTAACAATAAATATCAATTTTACTCTGTCACAAAGCTCAACGTAAGCAATCAATTGACCTAACTGATTAAAATCACATTTTCTCTAGCTAAAGTAATTCGTTCCTCTATATAAGCCCGAGAGAATAAATTTAGTAAATCGTGTGCTATAAAACTAGTGAGGCAAGCATAATATGTGTAAAATTTAGGAACCTAGCTCAGAAACTGTGTGCTAAGCTTGAGGGAGGCTTGAATTGAGTAGGAAGTGTAGAACTGGGAAAAAAAGAAAAATCTCAGGAAGTCAAAACCCCTGAGAAGCAAGATGAAAAAGGAATTCTACTTCCTCACTGGAAAGCATTTATTATATATCTATTATATTACAGGAAATGTGCCAGTTTTAGTGTAAAGATATGTAATGATAGATCTGATACTTGCTAGGAATAAGAATTAGAATGAGTAGCTACTTATTTCCCCAGAATTAACCCTAGAGAAATTATAGAAGGAAACATAGAATCCAGAAAGCAACATCACAACCAACAGAAGTTCTCCGAGGGAGAGAAAGCTCTTTTGAGCTGGAATTTGAATGCTCCAGTTTGGTGCAGAAGTTTGCTTGGTGGATATTGAAAACATAAATTGCAAAAAGCTAGTTCAGTTCAGTTATTATTCTTCTCCAATATACCATAAGGTATTTTTCCTCTTCCACTTTCCTGCAGAAACTTGCTCGATTGCCAGCATTTTTGGAAAAATCTTGCTGGAGTATGGAGTTTGGTTAAACAGTTAGGACTGAGTATCCCTCACTCTGCTCCAGACAACTAGGGTTGGTAAAGCTCAACCTAAGAAAACTTTGTTTACCCAAATGCTGAATCTCTCTAATGGTTTGAAGGAATAGGGTGTATTGGAAGCAGAAACATCAGAATATATAGATCAATAACTAAAATTAAGCAGAAAAGACAACATAAGAATTCTATTAAAGGAGATAGACAATATTGACAATATAAAACACAAAGGGTCAGGTAAAAAATATGAGAATGAAAATTTAATGGTAGGAATAATAAACAGAGTAGATGCAGGGAAGAGACAGACACATCTGAGTTAGTGGTAATGAGATTAGATTGAGAAACTGTTCCACAAGGAAACAAGGAAGTAAAAGAATATTGAAAATCTTAAAAGAAAAGTGAAAAAAGTTTTTAAAATTCACAGGAAGAAATACTGTAAGAAATGCAAGATAAACTTCCTGGAGTTAAAGAAGAATGGAAGACCTCAGTGTTTAAAGAGCCCATCAAATGTCAAAAAAAGAGAGATAAGGGCATTGTAAAAAAAGAGCCAAATACCAGAAACTGAAAAGTACATTAAATAAATTAACAGAATGGACAAAACAAAGGATCTGTTATTAACAATAGGTCCAAAATTAACTGAATTAACAAAATTAACGAGTCCAAAATCAGCAAAACAAAGCAAAAATGAACAGAATGTACAAAACAAAAGCAGATAAAAATATGCAATCTGAAAAAAAAAATAGGAAAAACTAAACAGAGCCTCTCTAACTCATGGGAGAATATCAGTTAGTAAACACATCTATACTGTAATTGGAATCCATAAGGAAAGAGGGAAAACATTAGCATAGAGAAGTATTTGAAGAAACAAAACAAATGTCCAAAACTTTCTCAAATTCAGTAAAATCATAAGCATAAGAATCCAAGGTGCCCAGCAAACCCTGGGCAGTATAAATAACATAACACCTCAACGTATCATAAGCAAATTACTGAAAGCTGAGAGTGAGAGAAAGAGAGAGAGAGAGAGAGAGAGAGATTGATCGATCAATTGATCGATCGATCGATCTTGAAAACAGCCAGAATAAAAAGAATAAAAAGACATGTCACATATAAAGAACAGGGTAAAAACTATGGCTGCCTTCTCATTAGTAACAATGGAGGCTGGAAGAAATGGAATGGTATCTTTAAAGGGGATGAAAAGCATAAAAACTATCAAAGAAGAATGTATAACAAGTAAAACTATGTTTCAAAATTGAAGCCCAAATAAAGATATTTTCAGATAAATGAAAGGTTAAAAGCTGCTACTAGCAGAACTGCACTATAAAAAATGATACACGAAGGTTTTCAGGATGAAGAAAAATAACATCAAATGGAAAATAAGATTTTGAGGATTGACCAAAAAGCTCTTGAGAATGGTAGATATGTGGATAAACATAAAAGACTATCTATCTAATTTTTAAAAGATAGCTTGCTTTCTGCTGCAAAGTATGTGTCAAAACAGCACAAAAAACTGGAGAAGATTAAATGGGAATGATACTGATTTAAGATTTTTGTATTTTATATAATGTGATACAATATTAACTCTAAGAAGGCTGTGAGGAGTTAAGAATTAATATTGTAATATCTAGGCCAACCAATAAATAATATAATGAATGAGTATAGCTAAAAATAAATTGATAAATTAACATGAAATACTATATGAATACTAACGTCCAATTATCCCAAAAGAAGTCAAGGAAAGCAGAAGAGAGAAACAAAAATCAGAGAGACAAACATCAGCAAGAAGTAGCAAAATGATAACAACACACATGTATCAATAAGTAATTAAAATGTAAATGTGCCAAACATTCCAATTAAAAGCCATAGATTATCAGACTTGACAAGAGGGACCTAACTCCATCCTATTAAAAAAATGCATACATTAATATAAAACCAAAGACAGATTGGAAAATAACAGATACACCATACACACATCATACTTAAGACAGGCAACTGCTGTGTCTATGTTAAATAACAACAAAGTGAGCCTCAAAATGTGTTCTTCCAGAGATAGAAAGGGAAATTTTTAATTCATTAGGAAACAATAACTATACATGTACATGCAGTTAATAAGAGAGATTCAAATGTATGAACTTTTTTTAGTGTTTAGATGCATGCACCCCAGTGTTCACAGCAGCATTATTTATAATAGCCAAGATATGGAAGCAACCTGTGTCCATCAACAAACAAATGCATGGATAAAGAAGATGTGACATATTTATACAATGTAATATTACAGCCATGAAAACGAATGACATTTTGCTGCTTGCAACCACATGGATGGACCTGGAGATCATCATTCTAAGTGAAGTGACAAAGAGAAAGAAAAATACCATATGATATCACTCATACCTGGAATCTAAAAAAAAAAAAAGAAAAGAAAGGAAAAAGAGGACACTAATGAACTCATCTACAAAACAGAAACAAACTTGCAGACATAGTGGGGATAAATTTTTAAACGTGTGAAATTTCTACGTGGAAAACGACACAAATCATTACTAGAAAAAATTGAAGAAGACATGCAAATAAAGAGATATGCCATGTTTGTGGACTGGTGGACTAAGTAGTAAGATGCTGGTCTCTGTAAACTGATCTGTAGATTCAACACAATCTCAATAAAAACCCAAAGTAGCTTTTTTTAAAAAACAGAAATTAAGTTGTTTCTAGAATTTATATAAAAGAGAAAACAAAGGAAAGAAGAAACCTTTTATATGCATATTTGAAAATAATATTAAAGTTGGAGGGCTTACACTACGAAGGTAAATTTACTTGGAGTAGTTAGCGTAAGGACAAAGTGGTGAATAGAACAGAATAGAGGCCCCAGAAATAGGCCAGAATGTATCTTGTTGATTAATTTTTTTCCTACCTGGGTGCCAAACCAGTTGAAAGAGAAGTCTGTTCAACAGATGTGAATGGGAAAATTAGATAAACTTAAGGGGAAAAATGAAAAAAAAAATCATAATATCACAAGCAAAATTTAATTCCTGATATGTCATAGACCTAAACACAAATTAAATCTAAAACTTCTGGAAGAAAGCCTCTATAAGAGAATACCTTTGTGACCTTGGATAGGCAAGGATTTCTTACAATGAGAAAAGCACTGTTTAGAAGAAGAAAAAAAGTAAATATACTTAAAATTCCTTCTGTCTAAAGACATTGTTAAGAATATGAAAATGAAAATTATAAACTAGAAGAAATATTGCAATATTTTTATCTGACAAACTATTGCATATATATTTTTCCTCCCTTTTAATAAATAATGAAATCACAAATAATGTAATTATATTGACCAAAAGACTTATGGCCCCAAAGCAAGGGAAAAGGTGCTTAACACGTTTAGTCTTCATAGGCGTACAATTAAATTTAAAAACGAGAAATCATTTCACACCAAGTAGAAGCGTTAAAATGTAAAAACTTGCAACACAAAATGTTGGCAAGGACATGGATTAGTTGGAACTCTCGGTCTTGCTTATAGGAATATAAATTAGTACAACTACTTTGTCAACATTTTGGGCTATTTTTTATAGTGTTAAATATTTTCCAACTCTATGACCTGATTATAACATAAATCAAAACATATATCCTAAAAAAGACAATTTGTGCAAGAAAGTTCATAGAGGGTTTTTATTTTTTTTTAAGAATAGCCCCAAACTAGGAGCAGTCTAAGTGTCCCTCATCAGAGAATGGATAAACAAATTGTGATATGAAATGCTGATTAAACTCAACAGTATATGCGTGAATCTCAGAAGCCAAAAGCAGAGTAGAAGTAGCCAAACCGAGAATACACACTGTAGGATTCCATATATATGAAATTCTGGATCATTCCATACTAATCTGCGGAGGTAGAAATAGGAACTATGGTTTCCTATGGAGATAAGGAGATTTAAGGGGACTCAAGAACACTTTCTAGGTTGATGGAAATACATGTATATATATATATTTTATGGACTGCTAGTTACATGGGTGTATACATGTGTCAAAACTTATAAAATGGTACCCTTTTAACTCCAAACATATAAGGGTGTGCATGTGCACACGCACGCGCACACGCGCACACACACGCACACACACAAAAATCCTGATACCTCAATTCTTTCATCAGTACTTTTTTATGAAAGTTAAGTTGAAATGCAAACCTGTTTCTAAGTGTGCCGTATTAGTGGGTCTTATCCTTTTTACTGGTCTAATTGAAGCTTCACACAGTTCACACCCTTCTGGAGTGACGGAACCATAATTACGCTCCAGACGTCACGCAATTCAACTGATTGGCGCTACTTATTTCTTAATCATTTAGGCCCAACGTGCGGAGCTCTTCACAAGGCTGCCTTTCATGTCTTGTTTACCACATGCCCTCTCGGCTACAGGGCGTAGTGAACCCCACCTGTGTTTGGCAGTAGCTTCCTCTACTCTCCTCCCCTGTGATTTTGGCTGATTAGTAATTCCAGCTAGTTCACAGTCATTTTGTTTCTCTAGATCATTTATACTGATGAAAATCAGCAGAAGTCCAAGGATTAATTTCAGCAGGATTCCAGATATGTTCTCAATATTTAAGTATTTGTCTATTAACAGAGAAATGAAGTAAAGGAAGACGTTTGCTTGAGCAACTGTTAGTGGGAAGGAGATTAGGTTCAAGGGTTGACAAAATGTTGTGTGCCTAGAATCCATAGCAACAAAGAAACTCTGCTGTTCAAACCCTAGGTTAAAAAGGAAGCTATTTGGGGAAGATAATTAATTCAGGCACCTAAAACTAGCAGAAGCAGTGTGATCATCGTGTGGACAAGCATTTTATTAAAGATGTGGGCAGTCAGGCTACCAGAGAGAAAAAGGTGTTAATGGAGTTATTAAATAGACTTTAAGATGCCATTGAAGATCTTGCAGCATATGTACAGTGGACAGCAGGGCTTACCTGATGCTGGATCAGTTCTTCTTGGAAGTCAGGACAGAATTTTTTCATGTCTTTAATACGTTCGGAAGGTAGAAAAAGACTGCATTTGAAACAGCCTCTCATATGGCTCTCAGCCTGAGTTACACAGGTGCTCACGTATCAGACTGTGGCATGATTTATTCAACCGCTTTGCTATTTGTGAAATACACTCAGTCACCCAAGAGAAAAGATAAAGGTCTTCCGTCTACATTTTACATCCGTTTCTAACCTGTCAAAAGTCTTTGATTCTTCCCCAAAATACTTCTCAGATCTCTCTCTTCTCACCAACCCCACCAGTACTACCTTTGTTTAGAACCTACTTCAGTCTCATAAGATCTATTGAAAAACTTATAGATTTTTCTTATTTTACCAATATAAATATAATTCACAGAATGTTCAATGATGATGAAGATAAAGATAATGCTACAGTTACTACTACTTCTGTTCCCTCCTATTATTTATTTAACACCAAGAATAGGCATAGTAATTATTTCAATTTTCCTGGAAGATAAATGGAATAACATTCTTATGTTGTATTACAATTGGGGAAATAGAAAGTTGAGTAATTTATCAAAGGTCACACCTATCTACACATGGGATCGTGTATTAGTTTCCTATTACCAATTTAACAAGTTATCACAAACTTAGTGACTTAAAACAATACCATATGTATTATAGTTTTGGAGGTTAGAAGTGCAAATTGGGTCTCAGTGGGCTAAAATCAAGATGTTGGTTGGGTTTTCCTGGAGACTCTGAAGTAATTGCCTTTTCAAGTCTGTAGAAACTGCCCTTATCCTTCAGTTTATGCCCCCTTCCAACTTCCAAGCCAGTAATGGCCAGTCAAGTCTCTCTTACATTGCATTCATTCTAACACTAACTCATCTGCTTCCTTCTTCCACATTTAAAGGAGCTTGTGATTACATTGGCCCATCTGCGTAATCCAGTATAATCTTTTATTATTTAAGGTCAGCTCATTGGCAAGCTTAGTTACCTCTTGCTGTGTAACCTAACATATTCACAGATTCTAAAGATTAGAACATAAGTATCTTTGGGGGACCATTATATATCTGCCTACTGCAGCTATAAATTGACATCTCTCAAATTCTATATTACTAATCACTATTCAATTTTATCAGTATATATTTTTAAAAATTTTTCTTTATTTATTTGTAATGGTGGTACTGGGGAATTGAACCCAAGACCTCTTGCATGCTAAGTGAACACCCTACCACTGAGCTATACCGTCCCCCCAGCAGTATATTCTGAGAGAGAAATATGATTGTGTTGTATCCTGCTTCAAAAACATTAATGACTCCATATTTCCTTTAAGATAAAGTGTTAATTCAGCACGTGAGGCCCTTCATAATTCAGACTCAAACATATTTTCCTAGACTAGGTTTCCCACATTCCCCACCATGTTATTATGTGTAGTCACACTGGCATACTCACTTCTCACTGAAAGCACTGGTTTTCTCCTACCTCCACTGTGTGCAAAATCTAGTCATACTCTCTGTTCTCCAACTAGAAACTCCTACTGTATCTTTAAGGATGGAACTCAAATACCAATCCTTTTATGAAGCCATCTTTGATGTTGTGGGAAAAGTATACCATCCCTCGATGTGCTCTTTTAGTACGTTAGTACATTTAATTAGTACGTACAATTGTGTGTACTCCCTTTTTATACAATGGAATTTTCATACTGCTAGATGTTTCATTATATACACAGGTCTCTCACTGAAGACTGGTGGTATTGAGTTCAGGGCCATGTCTTTTTGCCTTTCTATTTTAGAAACAAGCAGAATTCTTAGAAAATGGTGGAAATAAATAAAAACTAAGTGAATAAACAAACCCATGAAAGAAATAATATTTTATGCCTCTAAGCTTTTTCTTTTTAAAGTTTTAAATTTTATTTCTACTTGTAATTTTTGTAAACACTTATCAGGGAGAGAGAAGCTAAATAAATTTGGAAAAGCCATCCATGAACAAATAGGATGATTTTTACCAAGTGACCATGCAGTACACAGAGATGTGTATATATATATATTGTATTCATATGTATAGCTTCAAAATACTGGTAAGGAGAGTCCAACATACGATTTGTGCATGAATATGTAATATTTATAGAAAAGTATGCAATTCTAACAAATAAAACACTATACCTTTTATTCAATAGATTTCTCTAAGTCCATTCAAAGGTTTAATTCTGATATTTTGTATCTTTTTCCATATGTGGGTTTACAGTGTCAGAAACAATTTTCATCCCGTTTAAATTTTGAAATTTTGAATAAAGGTCTTGTGTAAATAAAAGACCATTCAGATGAGGACAAGCTGAGGCTGTTTGTTTAGCGCTTCATATAGCAAGGGAATCAGCCACCATCTCTTGTGTCTGGCAGAGACTCAAATGTAAGGTAGAATAAAAGAAAGGGAAGGATTTACATATGGTCTGAAGATTGTTGGCCTGGAGAAGCTGGAATTATTCTATTTAGAAGCAAAGCAACTGATATAATTGGTTTGGGAAGCATATTCAGTTGTCTGCTTGGTCTCAGAACAGAGACAGGGCCAAAAAGCTATCAGTTATTGAACAAATCCTGACTAGTGTGAGCTGACTGCTGCATAAGGAAGATTTGGCTTCCTGTATTGGTTGCTGCAGAAATTATAGGACAGAGTTCTATTTTCATATATGATCTGGAAATTTTCCATTTTTTAATAGAAAAAAAATTATTCACAATGCAAGATTGGAATCAAGGCCTTACATTAGCTGGGCTTACATATATGACCTCTGTTAGTTTTTCCAGATGGCAACTGTTTGCCCATTGTTCTCTGAAGATTGTTGAATTCAAATTTAGAATTCCCTGTGGTCTGATCAATAGATTTTAATAGTATGTTCTTTTTCTGGGGGAGAGAGACCCTAACAAAGCGGTGGTTTTATTATTTTAGCATCATTTGTCCATGTTAAGTGAAGGTAGAAATGCTATTGGGTGTAATTCTTTATGGTCTCATTTGATGAGTCCAGCATTGCCCAGAGGTTTTTTTATTTATCATTAGGGACTTGTGATAGATGGCAAATTCAGCTGCAGTAAGACTGAAGGCAGTGGCATTGGAATGAGAATGTTCTAAATGAACAATTATAGTAAAGAAAGAAGTAAAGAGAAAAAGCATCACTATGAGTGGACAACAACCAGAGGTCTGTAGAAAATCAGAAGGAGAATGTTTATAATCAAGCATATCGGAGAGAAAACAGGAATTAGGTATGAGCTGTTAGTCCCACATTTTGGGCAGAAGCCATTTACTATTTGAAGTCATTCACTTGTTCCTAAATCTTGGATCAGCTGTCTGCTTTCAAAGATCAGCTACTTCCAGGGGATCTCTGAGAATTCTCAATGCGAGGTTTCCTGTTGGAGTAGACTTATAATTGTGAAGAAACTGAATGCCTTCTTGGTTGTGAAATTCAAACCCAAGGTTTGATTCCCTGGAGTTTCCCTGCTGTATTTACACATTTTTTAAAAAAAGTTATAAAAGTATGTTTCTTATCATGTAATATAATTTTTGAGTTGACATATGTGAACTTTTATTTATTAAAAAAAATAAAAAAATTATTAATATGGTCACGTTTATTGGCTGCTCATTGCCTACAAGCCAATATTCATATTTTCTATCTTGTCAGGGAAGGTCTATCACAATTTATCTTCAATTTAGGTTCTATGCCCCAGCCTATCTGAACTTCCTCAAATACACAGTGTCCTTTCATGCTTTCTGGAGGACTTTCTTGCCTCTGCCTAAAGGTTCTTCTTTTTTTTTTTTCTCCATTACCTTTGTCTGTTGTGCTCTTTTTCATAATTCCAAATTCATATTAAAAATTGCTTTTCCTGCAATGCTTTAATCAATTCTACTAGAGAGTTGATTATTTCCTTATCTGTGGTACCATAAACTCTGGGATAGTACTTACAATACTATCTTATACAGTTTATGAATCATGAATTTATGAATTTGTCTTCCATGCTGAACCTGAGGTTCTTGAGGACACAGGCATGTTTTGAAGTATTATTTCTCTCATATTCCCGAGATTTAAAAAATGCTCTCATATTAATGAAAAAATCTCTCTCTTTTTCTACATGGAGGATAAAATAGAAATGTGGTCAGTCTTTAGATTTCTAAGGCAAGTGCTCAGCCGTGATGCACCGGGATGTAAACTGCTCTTTAAAACAGATTTTAGAAGGTTGTTGCTGACCAGCTCTATCATATAAAGGACACATATTCATGGAAATGTGTTGTGACTTTTGAATGGGCCTGCCGCAAGTATATACAGCCTTTATTAAAACAAAATGCATTCAAGTTATCTCAGTTTAATGACTGCATGACTAAGCCAACTCCTCTTAAAACAAACATATCAGAGAAAATTATACCCATGGGTCACATTTCTATGATTAGTATGACATCTCACCATCCATGGAATTTAAATGGGCCTTTTCATTTTAGTTTCAAAGTTTGAAAAAGATGATCTGTGGGTTTTACTTTTGTCTGCACTGATTGTATTGCTCCTGAAAAAGACTACATTTTTAGCTTTGAAGTCTAGATCCTGATTAGCCAAAGAAGAAGATAAGAGAAACTGCTTCAGTTGGGTTTTCATTTACAGAACAACCTGACCTGATTTTGAAGCTGAGTAAGAGGGAAGGAGATAATTTTCAATCCCTGTTAATACCATTTGGATGACTAGGGCACTGTCCCCTTAAAAATGGAACCAACAAAAATTCACAAGATCCTAGTAGCAATCATCTACGGTTATCTTTTCAGTCATACCAAGTATCAGAGATAGATTATAAGAAAAAAAAAAAAAAAGCCAAACCATTGGTAAATCCTCATGCCACTTCCTCAAATCAATCAGCTCCTCTATAAGATGTAATTATTTCCTCAATAACAACCCCTGCTATTTCTCCTCTAAGGAAAGTTTACAACATCAAAATAAAATCAAGTAAGAAATCAAAATGGACTATAATGCTCTACCAGATATGAAGTTATACTTGTTTCTCAGCTTGATAATAATAAGACTTCTTTCAAAGAAACATCAATTTTATAAATAGATAACTTTGGCTCCTAAAAATAGCAATTTTTACACCAGAATTATGTTTCTCTTTTCACAAAAGTTACTACTATAAATCAACACCCATACTATACTAGCTAAGGGCCAAAACAATCATTTGTCTAACAGCTATCAGCTATTCAAAACAGTTGATATAAAAAATTTCTGACCATAAATATTAAAGATAAAAGAAAAAAGGAAATGAATGTTGATAAACATAATAACATTACTTGCATTGTCCAGCCCCAATTACAGTGCTCAGTTACGAAAATCTATCTTAATAAAATTTTATTTTTAATCACATAATAGTGTGCATTATGAATACCAAAAATGTCTTGAGCTATATGTTTTGAGAATCCACATTTTAGAAACACATGTAGAGTTTTAGCCTAGGAATTGTACTTATATGTACAAGCATATAAGTGATAACCTTCAGCAATTTCCCCCAAATACCAAAATATACATGGTGATAATATCTTAATTTTAGATTTTATTTTTTTATTAATATGAAATTATACTTCTTGTCACTTTAAGTATTTGTCCATGAAATTACATTTTGTCCTCTATGAATAGGGTGAGTCTTCCGTAATAAATAAAACTTTACAGGTTGATAGACTGTATAGACAAACGGACAATGGTCAGACCATATATAAAAATACAACTCTAACCCACAACCTTCAGCAACCAGCCCACAAAGCCAAACCACCATCTGCCGCAACCAGTCCAGGGAGACAAATAATAACTCCTGTAGCAAGGGGCTCCAAATAGCCAGGATTTGATGAAAACCTGACAGCTTCCCAATTTATGTCTCCACATCCAATTTAGGACAAACTGGAAAAAGTCAAATATAGTTCCCTAAATAGTTACATAGGGTGTCCCGATTTTACTTAGCTTTCCCCCAGCTTCCCTATGCCAACAACTTCCAATCAGGGCATTCCTAAAGCCCTCTCTTTTTCCTACTATAAATCTTTCCCACTCCTCTCTGTTCCTTTGAATCTCTGCCACTTGTAAGTAATGGTAGCTGATTTTCTTTCTATACCAAGGTCATTTAGGTCATTTTCATTTATTTACATAAGATCATTGAAACCTCTTATTTCTCACTCTGCTTTACCAATGTTAAATAACTACTGTAACAAATTCAGTGGTTGTAATTTTCTAAAATGCTTTTTATAGTTTTACATTGTATGTATATATCTGCAAATATTATTTAATATGGCTGGGCAGATTTTTAAAATTCATGTATTTATTATCATGCAATCATCCTTACTTTTTTTCAGTCCTTCTTATGTGCTGCAAACTCTCCATGTTAGTAAATGTAGCTGATTCAAACTACAGTATAATACTCATACCTATGGATGTATGAAATCCATTTTTCTATTGATATGTGTTTAGATTTTTCCATTTTTGGTATATTGTCAGCAGTGCTTCAGTAAATCTCCTTGTACATTTTTTCTTGTCCACATTTCATGTCTGTGAGACTTTCTCTAGTGTCCATACCTACTAGTGGAATTGCTAGGCCTTAGAATATGGGCTTCTTCACCTTAAGCTAATATTGTAAAATTACTCTTAATGTAATTGTATCTGTTTACCCTAAAATCAACTGTGCATGTTACTTATATCCACAGACTTTTAAAATTTTGCTAACCTTATGACTGTTAAATTATATGCCACTGTCTTTTGAATCTGCGTTTCCCTATTGGAATTGAGCGTCATTTCAAATAATTATTAGCAATTCACACTTCTTTGGAGGAAGTCATTTGACCATTTCCTATTGCATATTTAATTTTTTCTTACTGATCTGCAAATGAGAAATTTCACTGGACAAGTTAAACAGGTAAGAAAGACTTTGTTCAAGACTTATTGCCCTAGAAGAAAGTAATGGAACTCAATTCCACTGAAACAAAAATGGGAAGAGTTTTTAAGCTCTGCAATAAACTAGTGGAAAATGCCTGAGGATGTTATGGATGTGGTTCTGTGTAAAAGGACAGTCAGGAAGAAACCCGTTTAAACTTTAGTCAAGCTGAGGCGAATGAAAAACATTAAGGCCTTCTTGTAAAGGATTTAGAAGAGTTTTAAAATTCAATGTACAAATCCTTTTCTGGTTTATCTTTTTTTTATGGTGTCTTTTTTATTGCAAAAGTTTCAAGTTTTAATGAATCAGATTTGTCAGCATTTTCCTTGATGATTTGTTCGTTCTTGTTAGTTCAACAGCAGAGATGTTTTTTAGGTGGCTTCACCTTGGAAAGCATTTGAGGTCTACACAGAGTGTAGTCAGGGGAGGTAAATTAAAACTGAAAGTACATACAGCATTCTTGCTCCCGGATTTTAAGCTGATGCTTACTTTTGTGTTTCCAGATGCTTGTTGAGTCAGTATAAATACACTAAATGTTGCATCGAGTTTACATTTCCACCTGCCAGGTCTGGTTGCCTGGGAGGGATGCCAGTATTGTGAAGAAAGTAGAGCTCTCTCTTGGGGTGATTGTTTTATAATGTGATAGGAATGGTGATATCATGCTTGCTTGCCCTGCTTCAGGCATGAAGCAAAGGCATGGGGCTTGTCTTGAGCAGAAAAGAAAAAAAAAAAAAGGGAAGCAGTTCTGGGTCCGGCGTATCTTTGGCCTCTTTTAAGGCATTGTGCTTGTGTAGATGACACTACTTGGTCCTAGGGAAACACAACTCCAAAGCTGCCACCCCCAAGAAATAGCCCTGGCAGGGTGCTAACCGTTCTGTGGGACTTCATATTGGATCAAAGTCTACCAGCACCTACTCACTTTGAAATGGCATCCTCGTTGCCACCTGTGATATTTACACTCTCTGAGCTCCTTTGACCCACCATGACGCCCCTTTACAAATTACAGCAAGTTTCTGTCATTATCTCAGCCCTTCTCCATCTTTGGTACTTATCCCTGCAATCCTCAGTGTTTGTCTTGTTCAAAATCTCCTTCAATTTTTTTTTCTTTCCCAGAAGGCTAGGTCACTCTTTGACAAATATTTTCTGTAAAATCTTCTTGGATCTGATTGACTCTGCACTGCATGCAGCAAATGTTTCCCCCAATTTGTGCATTTGGATGTATCTCTTCAGTAGCATCTAGGACTGATGCAAGATTTTGCTTATCTTTAAAATTTCATCTATTTTTCCATCAAAATAGGTGAATGGATTTAAGTGGGTTTTAAAATACCCATATTTTCCTAGAAGCAAGACCTGCCTAATTTTTTGTTGTTTGTGTGTGTGTGTGTGTGTGTGTGTGTGTGTGTGTGTGTGTCTACTGTGCTTATTTGTTTGGTTTTTAAATTTTCTCTCACATAGGTGTTCATATCTAAATTTATCTCCATAATGTTAAAAAATCACCTACACCCCTAAACAAGCACAATTCTGACTTTTCCTTTCCTTTTTTTTTTTTTTTGTTGCTCTCCAGTCACTAAATCCGTGATGTGTTTATTCCAATGTTAGAATACTTTCTAAAAACAAAACTAGCAATTGAACACATATGTCTCAGTGCATGTGCAAGCATAGATGCCTTCAACAGGCTGAAATCATTGGGAAAAAAAAATCTCAAATACTCATGACAGGTGGTTGCCTGGCTGCCATCACCCTCTTCCGTTGCCATACCTCTTTTTTCTTACTGCTTTTCACTCGTCAGGATGCACTGACTCCCATCCAGTTTCAATAGGGCTTCGACTCAATAAAGTAAATGTTGGGGAAGAATATGTCAATGAAAACAGCTTAAAAGATCTCAATGTGCTGCTCAAAACAAAGCTGTCCACAGGATTTCCTGAGGACTTTATAGGTCTGTTTATCTGGCTTTCCTTTAAGACAATAGTATTGACATGTGAAAAACTCCATACCCGATTTTATCCAGTGAATACAAACTTCCCTTACGACAGAACTTGTTTATGCTATTTCATCCAGTGAAACATTTGAAGGCTCACACCCAGTCACACTTTTGTCTTGGGTGGTTATTTGCTGGAGCCCATGCAGAAAGCACTTCAGTTAAACATCATTCATAGTTCCCTGTGCTACAGAAGAAGAAGGAAGCAAAAAGTAGTAGATAAGAGATTCGAAATTGTTCGAAGTTTCCATATGAAAATACTGAAAATCAAATTAACAAGGTTAGAAGTAAAGTTTCAGTGTCATTAAGTGTAAAGGACTAATTAATTTTTCTGTTAGAAATATGTATTATATACCTCAATAATATTGATTCAAATAGCATTTTGGTTCTTTATATCTTTTGCATATTTGTATAGATATTTCTATTTAAGCATATAAAGCATGCAAAAATGCTATTTGAATCAATATCACTAAGGTATAGAATATACGTACAATATAATGTGTTTGCGTTAAGCATACAGTTTGATGAGTTTTGACAAAAGTTTACACTCCTATAACCATCACTGCATCAGGATACAGAATATTTTCATCACTCCAGAGAGTTTTCTTGAGAACTTTGCAATCCCCACTTCATACCCTGCTCCCCCACCACTGGCCTCCCAGAAATCACTAATCTGCTTTGTATCACTACAATTTAGTTTCTCTATTTCTCATAACACACAGATGGGATTTTACAGTATGGACTCCTTTGCATCTGGCTTCCACTTGCATGTTTTAGCAGCTCAAACAGGGTGTGCATATCTAGCAGCTTGTTTCTGGGGACTGCTGAGTTGAATACCATTATATGAATATACCAAAATTTTTTTGTCCACTCACTAGTCCATGGACATTGAGTTACTTTCAGTTTGGGGCCATTATGAATAAAGGTGCTGTGCTTATTTAAGTCTAACAATTTCCACGAACATAGGTTTTAATTTAATTTCATTCTCTTGAGTAAATACACATGCATTGAACTGCTGTGTGACGTGGTAAGTGTATATGCAATTTAATGTGAAACTGCCTGTTTTCTAAAGTGGTTGTACCACTTTAGTGGCAGTGAATGAAAATTGCAGTTGCTTCACAACATTTTTGACGACACTAGGTGTTTTTAGTCTTTTTAATTTTAGTCATGTAGTAGGAGTATGTTGGTTTTAACTTGAATTTTCCTAATTATAATTGTGTTGAGCATTTTTTCATGTGCTTGTTGGCCTACATAACTCTTTTTGCAAGTATCTATTCAAATATATTGATACATTTACATACAGTAAAATTTACTTGCTTCTCTATAGTGTTCAATGAGTTTTGACAAAGGCATACAGTTATGTAATCAATACAAGAATCAGTGTGTAGAACAGTTGTATCCTTGTAAAAATCTCTTCATAATATCTCTTGATTGTCTTTTTGACCAATTTTAATTGAATTGCTTGATTTTCTATTTTTGAGTGGTAGAAGGTAAATATATATAAATTGATATATATATATATATTTATATATGTATATACACATACATATGTATTTTTGGATACCAGTCCTTCTGAAATAAATATTGTAGATTCCTGCTTTTTAACTTTTTAATACTGGTTTTCAAAGAGCAGAAATTTAAATTTTGATATTCAATTTATCTTTTACAGTTTAACAAACGGACCTGATTTTGCAAAAATAATATCCTGTGTTTCCTAATAGAAGTTTTATAGTTTTAACTTAGTATACTTTCAAATGATTTAGAAGTTTTGTGGGGGAGGGTTCTGACAAGAGGTAAAGATCAGAGTTGTTACTGTTGTTTTTTCAAGTGAATTTCCATCCAGCTGCCTTACTCTCAGCCACAGAGACAAAGCTTTCAGTGTTTTATCATTAAGCAGTTGTTCAGTAGTTTTTCTTGGTAGATGCCTTTTGTTTTTTTCTAGTTTTCTGAGACTTTTTATCATAAATAGGTTTATAATTTTGATAAATGATTTCTCTGCATCAGTTGAAATTATCATATGTTTTTTCTCCTTTATTCTGTTAATGTGGTAAATTAAATTGATGCAGTTTTCTGTCAAACTGACCTTTCATTGCTAAGATTAATTCCACATGGCTGGATTCAATTTGCTATTATTTTGCTAAAGATATTTGAATCTATGTTCATGAATAAGTAAGTTAATAATTTTCTTTTCTGATAATGTCTTTGCCTGGTGTTGGCATTAGGATAATGCTGGCCTATGAAAATAAGTTAGAAAACGTCCTCCCGTTCTTTTTTTCCAAAAGATTTTTGGTAGGATTAGTGTTATCTTTCCTGTAAACGTGTGGCAGAAATTTCTCATAAAGATGTCTGAGTTTGGGGTTGACTTTTCTCCAAGGTCTTTAGTTGTACTTCAATATCTTTAATATACTTATAGGCCATTGATATTTGCATTTATTCTTGAAGAAGTTTTAGTAAGGCAGTCTTTCCAAAAATGTTTCTATTTCATATCTATTGCCAAATCTTGATGAATTAGACCATATTTCTTTATGAAATTACTGATATGTTTGGGTTTAAATACATCATCTTGTTTTTTCTTGTTTCCCGATGTTCTTTGTTACTCATATTTTGTTTTCCTTGTTTCTTTTGATTATCTCAATATCTCACTTTATCATGAAATTGTTAATACCTTCTAAATATTCCCTCATCTTTATAATTTACATTGATGTTCTAATTTTAATCTTGATAATGGTCTTTCGGATCTTCTCTTAGTCTAGGTAGATATTTATCAATATCTTTAAAAAACAGCTTTTGTTTCATTGGTTTTTTGTCTGCCACTTTATGATTTCCATTTTTAACTTTATTTTTTCATTTCCTAAAGTTTTATTTGTTCTTCCTTTTCCAGTTACATATGGGAGCTATTTAGATGATTGATTTAGACCTTTATGGTTCCCAGTGTAAATATTTTGAGTTACGAATTTCCCTCTAATCACTGTGTTAATTTCATCTCACAATTTTGGTGTTTGTGTTTTAATACTGTTCAATTCAACCTATTTTCTAATATCCTTAGTGGCCTCTACTTTGATCCATGGGCTTTCATACAAGTGATTTTTCTATCTCCAAATATTTGGAGATTTTCTAGGGGTCTTTTTGTTAACTATAACTATAGTTTAGCTCTATTTTGGTCTGTATTTATTGAGATTTGTTTTGCTTATTGAGAACGAGTTATGATATTTCCTAGTAAACGTTATATGTTCACCTGAAAGGAATGTATATTTTGCTATAGTTGAGAATTTTGGTCTAAAAATACTAATCAGGTCCATGTGGTTGACAGTTCTATTTAGGTCTTGTATTCTCTTACTAAATTTGTATCAACTTTTTTTTTAATTGTTGAGAGAAGAATTGTAATCTCCAGTACTAATTGCAGATTCATTTGTTTCTTCCTTAGTTTTCTTAGTTTTCTACTTGTACTTTGACATATTATCAAAACCATACACGTCTAGAATTGCTATTTCTTTTTGATCAATAAATGCTTTAACGTTATAAAATGTCTCTTTATCCTTAATAATATTCTTTTTTCTGAGATCTACTTGGAGTAATATTTATGAAGCCATTCCAGCTAACTCATGATTAGTGTTTGTATTATGTATCATTTTATATTCTTTTAATTATAATTTATTTGTATCCTTTTATTTAAAGCATGTTTTCTGTAAAAGCATATAGAATGGTTTTTGTTTCTTTAAAAAAAAACTCTGACAAAAAATTTTATTAGCAGTATTTAGACCATTTTAATTTCATGTAATTATTAATATATTTGGGTTGAAGGCCACTCTCTTGTTATTAATTTTCTACATAGACCATCTATTCCTTGTTCTTTTTCTTTTCCTATCTTCTTTTGAGTATTATTTTTATTTATTTATTCATTTATTTGAATGGAGGTACTGAAGATTGAATCCAGGACGTCATGCATGCTAAGCATGCACTATATGAGCTATACCCTTCCCCTTTGAGTATTATTTTTAGTATTCAGTTTTGCCTTCATTATTGGACTGTTAGTACTATGTTTTATTTTTAGTGATTTTTCTTTCTTATTGAAATATATTTGACATACAATGTGTTAATTTAAGGTGTACTTATAGTGACTTAGAACTTTTCTAATGCTTACAATAAATATACTTGAATTGTCACATTCTCCTCTACATGGAGTAGAATAGTAGTCTTTAGAGGATACTGTGATAAACTTTTAGCAACATTCTTTCTGTACCCTCTTCCATCTTTTGTATTATTATCCTCATACCTTCTACTTCTCCATATGTTATAAAACAGATGTTATGTTGCTATTTTGCTTTCAACTGTTAGTTATCTTTTAAGGAAATCAAATGAAAATACAATTGTCTTCTGTTTTTCCTGTGTTTACCATTTCCAGAACTGTTCATTCATGTATAGAACCAGTTTCCATCTGCTATCATTTGCTTTCCACATAAGGAACTTCTTTTAACATTTCTTATAATATAGGTCTGCTGGAGAAAAATTTCCTTTATATTCCCTTCAAAAGATTTTCAAAAGACTTGCAAATGCTTTAGAGAAGGTTTGTTGAGTTTGTGTGGCAGTTTTTATCACTTGAAAAATACTGTTTCATTGACTTCTGACTTGCTTTGTTCCCAAGAAGTTTGCAGTCTTTATGTCTTACCCTGTATGTAATGTGTCTTTTTCCCTCTTCCTGTTTTTTAAATGTTCTCTTTATCATGGGTTTTTATCCATTTGATCTGTTCTTTCTTCATATTTTGTCATTTTACTAGCATAATGTGGTGATATAATAATAGAATAAAATTGTTCCCTTCATTAAAAAAAATTTCACAATATTATAACATGACCTTGAATTCCTCAAAGAAAATTGATCTCCTTTTATCTTTTCTCAAGAGAATTATGTCTCATTTCAACAAGAATGAGAGTCGAGCCAGAAAATAGCTTTTAATTTTTTTGGACATTTATTCATGTAACTAATTTGACTCCCATTAATGACAATCACCAAATAGATAACCTGTGCTTTTTGCTGATTCCAAATGTATCGGGATCTCTTAAAGTGCATGGAATTTTTACTTTTAGGTTGGAAAAGGGAACGAACATTATTATTTCAGTGAATATATTTCCAATTACTTAGATAAGTTTAAAGCTTCTGTTTGTACAACACCTAATATAAGAATTATGATTCAAAAGGTTTCACAAAACCATTCCACCTAAGTGATAGTTTTAATGGTAGCAGGTTGTCCGTGTATATTGAGTGTATCGATGACATTCGTATTTCTTATTCATAGTCCTCCTGGTTATTCATGATGTACACAGTATGCATCTACCCTCATTACTTTGGGTTAAATAAGTGGAAAATTGCCTCCTTTACAGTAGAGCAAAGACAAAAGTCTGCCTTATTTATTAGTGAATCATTTATTCTTAAGCAACTCACTGGGTTGGAAAGAATTGGAGTCAACTGGCTGAAGGTTGCCTGTATTGCCTTAGAGGAAGAGGGAATTATATAGGATGGGAAGAGAATCCCAATTCAGGGAGAAGAGTGTGAGAAATGCTGTAGTTATTACTTTCCTATCGTTGTTGTGACTTTTAGTGGCTTAAAAGAACACATTTATTACTGTACAGTTTTGGAGGTCAAAAATCTGGAGTCAGTTCCACTGGGCTGAAGTCAGCGTGTCAGCAGTACTGGTCCCTTCTGGAGGCTCTGAGAGGAGAATCTGTTTTTTTTTTCCCTTTTTCTAGCTTCTGGAAGATTCCTGCATTTCTGGGCCGATAACCTCTTTCTTGCATCACACCAATCTCTTATTCAGTCATCACATTTCCTATACCTCTTTCATAGTTAAATCTCCCTCTTTAGTCCTTATATAAGGACACTTGTGGTGACACTGAGGGCCCAATGAGATAATCCATGATTAACTTCTCAGGATCCTTTATTTAATCATATCTGCAAAGTCCCAATTGCCATGAAAATAAAATTCACCAGTTCCAAGTTTCAGAACCTGGATAACTTTGGAGACCGTTATTCAGCCTACCACAGTGTAGTTCTTTCTTTGCCTAAATATACTGGGATTTTTCTCCCATCAAAAAAAAAAAAAAAATTATATGACTTGTGATTATTTAGTAATTAAAGTAAGTATAATCCCCAAAACACTTTTTAAAATTTGTGCTATCTCTAGTAAAAGACTAGTTAAGTCATGCTTTTTATAAAACTTGATCTTAATTTATCATAGTAGAATTGGTATTTTACTGACATCTTTTTGCAACTCCTGAGTAACTAGTTGTCCCATTTTTCACTGCCATTCCAGATTTAAACCATTGTATTGGCCCACCTTACTCCAGTATGATCTCATCCTAACTTAACTAATTATATCTACAAAGACCTGTTTCCAAATGAGATCACATTCTGGAGAGGGAGGATATAGCTCAGTGGTAGAGCACATGCTTAGCATGCATGAAGTCCTAGGTTCAATCCCTAGTACCTTCATTAAAATAAATAAATAAGCCTAATTACCTCACCCTCCAAAAAAAGATCACATTCTGAGGTAATAGGGTTTAGGACTTACATATATAATTTTGGGGGCATAGTTCAACCCACAACAGACTGTAAGGTGGAAAATCACTGACTTAAATGAACTTTTCTCAATGAGAGAGTGGGGCCCAAACAGGTTTGAAGACCTAGCAGATATCACACATTGAATGATACAGATCCAGCTGATATAATAAATCAAGACTTCTAATTCCCACTCCAGGGGTCTTTCTCCATTATTTGAATTGACTCTGTTTTAAATAATTAGGGACAGAATCTGACATCTCCTGGCTGCTTTCAGCTGGTGTGTGCTCTAGATGTGCATGTTTTAAACAAGTAGCAGAGCCTCAGTTTAACATCATCTGACAAGAATTTCAGCCCAAGAGAACACTTGTGAGATTGCTCCATAAAAGGAATCTTGGCAGCTCATCCCATCTCAATTGTAATTCCAAAGAAATTGCCCATCGATTTTATATATGCCCTTATTTGTGCCAAACAACTTTATCATGTCAGTGGCAGCAGCAATGATTAATTTACTTAAACTGCACTCAATAAGCCATCAGGGTAGTATCTCACCCTAGTTCTCATCTACAGTATTTCTACAGAGTGCCTGCCTCACTAAAACCTTCCCAGGCTTAATGAAAATCTCTATTATCACAACAATTTAGCAGCTTGAAAGCACAGTCCTGAGTCTTATCTTCAGAAATTATCAGAGATCTTACATGGAATTCAGATATGATAATAAGGATTTAAAATAATTTGTATGTGACTCTATATTCATTTGAAATGCCAAGGAAGTGACATCAACACTATTTAAATCCCTTCCCTCATCACTTTTCTTTCTACAGCAGTCAGAGAATTAAGAAATGTATTTCTATAGCTCAAAGATTGTGCTGGTTTGTCATTTACAACGCTCAGTATGAAACTAGTTAACACTATACAGAACAACTGGGCTTGTGTGGCCTGGAATTAGTATTTTTCATAGAAACAACAGAGGCCTAAGCAAAGTTAGAAAATTTCAGTTGGTGTTGAGACCAAAAAATGTCTCCCTTGACCCCAGTGCAGTTCTCTCCCTGCTCTGTATCTGTCATGAATGAAACTGGGAGCAGGAAGAATGGACAGTCCTTTGTCATGCTCAGCTTCATGGGAAACCAAGGATGCGATAAGACTCAGGCTAATTTAAGTGAGTATTTACTAATTTTTTCCTCTACATTAGCCAAATGTTTCTTACCAAACTGTGAAATTCAATTTGAGTCCTTAGCCCAAATCAGATACTGGGGAATGTTAAGAAACCTGGTACAGCTATAAAATTCTCCATCACTACAGGTTTAAATTTAAACATAATTCTTAGGATAACCCTGGAACCCACTTACACCAGTCATTGCAGAAACACTGCATTGAATAAAATGTACTTTCAGTTTTCAGGAGATGATAAAATTCTAAGCATAGGACAGCTGACTCATCTTTTAAAAATACAGATATCACAGAATAATATTCTCGAAGTCAGAAAAATAAGGAGTTTTTAAAGAAAATGTTAAGTACAAATGTTTCTTTAGTATCTTAACTTTAAAGTATTGAAAAGAATCAAATATTCAAAATCAAATTTTGATGACTTTTAGTGGTGTTTTAAATATAGAAACCTGGCCTTTTCATGAAAAAGGTATGTGTGTAGTATTTGATCCTTAGGAGTAATAATTTGACAAACTAAAATATTTTGATTAGAGGAGACAGAGAACTGCCGGGGAACCAGATTTGCCGCCCCAGAATGTCTCTGTGTGCAGATTAGTTTGAGCTGAAATCAAGGCCCAGAGAAAGACTCAGGAAGACACTCCGACCACCCCCCCAACTGCCTCGAAGAACATAGAGGACTTGTGCCAGGAAGGGAGCTATGACCATAGATAACTCTAATATGAACTAGGTGTATAGACGGGGGGGATTTAGCAACGTCTGTTAAAATTCCTCTCTGTGTCCCATTGTCTCCACATGACCCAGCAAACATTTATTTACCAAACGTCTGCTTTTCCATCCTTATGTGAATTGCCTTTCTCCCCTTAGAAGTCGCAAACCATTTACCTGCAACATCCTTTGTCTTTAGCTGAAGATGATATTTAAGGTGATGGTTTCAGTCATTTTGGTGAATTACTGTTTTCCTGGGTCTCTCCCATGTAAACATGCTATTAAATTTGTTTGATTTTCTCCTATTAATCTGTCTCTTGTCAATTGAATTCTTAGTTAGTCCAGTCAGAAGAACCTAGAAGGGCAGAGGAAAATTTCTTCCTCTCTGACAGTATGTTTCCACACAAGCATACTCAAGTCCATTAAATGTCATGAAAACAAATAGCATTTATTTAAAATAATGTCTTGCATTTTTTGGAATGTCTGAGATTAAATTATGAGAGAGACAAATCTTTTCATACTTAAACATCCTCCTTTTCTCATTCTTTTTGTGTCCACAAGTCAGATTTTTCCTTTTCTCTTGTCTCCTTTTTAAAACTTTCATAGAAAAACAAATAGGTGTGAATTCTAAGCTGCTACTTGTGCTTGCCAACTATTAGCACTTGCAAAATGCATCACAGTTGTTCATTTTCCTCTGAACGTCCTTTGACTGCCCTGTGTTCTTTAGGAAATCTTTTTTCTACTATCTCCTCAAAATGGAAAATAGCTAAGAAATCTGTAGAACTATTTCTCAAGGAAGTTTCTGTGTACATAGTTTGTAGAAACTGTAAAACAAAAAATGTTGCCTCCCATCCAGTTCTGTAAGAGTCAAGTCATTAGCCACTGCAGACACCCCGAAAGGAATTCAAAGCCAAGATCAGGATGAGGCATTCTGTGTGTGCTCTGGGAAAACAGGCAAAACTGTACCGTACATAGTTAGAAACATTTGAGGAGAAAATATTTATGAACCTGGATTCTTGCATCTTGACACACAGACCAGCCGTAAAATCGCTAACTGGGATATCTGTTCCTCCTGACTAGCAGTAACCTTCTACCAAGATGCGTGCTTGACTGCACGTACCCCTTTGCCAAAGTCATATATACCCTCTCCCACCCCTCCCAACACACATACACACACGCGCGCGCGCACACACACACACTTCTTTTGAACAGTTCTTCAGAGCTTGGGCTATCTCCTGGGCTACAGTCTTCAGTAATTGCCCAAATAAAACTGAAACTCACAGCTCTCATTTTGTGCATTTTTTTGCCAGTAGACAAAGCAAAAGTGTGAATGCTGTAAAAAAGTAAAATGTGACTGAATAGTTTTTCCCAGATATTTTCTAAAAAAAGTGAAACTGCAAAGGGAATTGAAGTTTATTCAGAACCAGTTTCTTAGGAATATATGGGAGATACATTTCTTTCCAAAACTCATAAATTCCAAATTTCCCCTGATGATTTTTGAGAAATGCAAATACTATACTGGAGAGGCAGAATAGATTTGTGGAGTGGGAAAAATTCAGAAATTTACTAAAAAAAGTGACCTTGACTGAGTGTGGCTATATAAAAGGAGTTAATTCCTTTAAGAACTATCTAGTTGGTTTCTCTTTACCAACTTTGGATATGGCATAAACCAATTTGTTTTTATCTTAGATATTTGAACTGCCTCAGTAATATCTCATTAGACATTAAAAGGTTAGAGTAAATGACCCCTAGGGCCTTATAATCACCTCTCCCATCTGACCCTTGCTTCCAGCCTAGAAGTGGTAGATTCATTGTCAGTGTAAATCACCATTGTCATAATAAGCATTTTGAGATCGTTAGCATTATAATCTTTCAAAAATATTTAATTTTCCATCAGCAAAAAGTGGCTTATTTTTTAAAAAATTGTAACAAGACACATTTTATTTTTTCTTTTCCAGTATGATTTTTCAGGAAGCCTTATATTTTAGGAAATTCTTTTATTTGTTTCGTAAAAATGTTTGTTACTTCTTTCAACATTAATATAGAGGTGGGCTTGCTGGAGAGAGCAGAGGTTTATTGACCTAGCTCTCATCACTTGAAACTCAGACAGTCATGTAAATGTTGGCATTTGGCATGGTGGACAGAGTATACAAGTGAAGTGACAAGAAAAGTGAGAGAAAACGGGATTAAAAAAGAAGAAAATTCCACATGTGAGGAATGTCATATGGGATTTTTCTTTTTCTTTCTGGCTTACTTCCCTTAGAATGACGATCTTCAGGTCTATCCTGTTGCTGCAAATGATACTATTTTATTCTTTTTTATGGCTGAATAGTATTCCATTGTAGAAGTATACCACAACTTCTTTATCCAGTCATCTGTCGCTGGACATTTAGATTGTTTCCATGTCTTGGCTATTGTAAATGGTCCTGCTATGAACACTGAGGTGCATGTTATCTTCCCAAATTAGAGTTCCCTCTGGATATATGCCCAAGAGTGAGATTGCTGGATCATATGGCAAGTTTATTTTTAGTTTTTTGAGGCATCTCCATACTGTTTTCCATAATGGCTGCATCAAACTACATTTCCACCAACAGTGTAGGAGGGTTTCCTTTTCTCCACACCCTCTCCAGAGAGTCTGAAAAAGATGCACAAGACAGAGATACCCAAAAGAAGTCAACTGTCAGTCATTATTCCCTGCAGTCACAAGCCTAAGGGAAAAGCTAATAGTAAATCAAGTTTTAAATTTGATTACTACATTACTACATAGAATACTGGGTAGTCTATCATATCAACACCTTTTAAAATTACTATTAATCAAAAACAGAACCAAAATTAATTTTTATTTTTAAAAAAGTAATGGAATTATTCTGAATATGATGAAATTAATGATATATAAGCAATTCTATTTATATATTCTCTAAGAACACATTGGCTGAGGACAATCAATTTTACAAAGTGAGACTGTCAGTTTTGTATAGTAATTTAATTTACTTTTACAAAGACTTTTTTACAAACAGGAAGTGACCAGATATTTGGAAAAGATAAATACAAATCATTCAAAAAAAAAAACACTTAAGTAATAATTAATTTTAAATTTCTTATATTTTCTCTGTAATAACTGCACTCTTTTAGAGTAAACACCTAACTGCATCTAGCCCCCTCATTAGTGTAGAATACCCATTTAATGTTTTACTTATAGTAAAACAAAACCAACACAAACAGAACTCACTGTCTGTGTCTTGGACTTTGTAGTCATTTTCTCATTGTCCTGTTGTCTTAAAATGCAATGCAGGATCTCTCCGCTCACCCCACTCACTGAGCTAAAACTAAGGTTGCTACTTTCAGTTCGAAGGCTCTGTTTCAGTAAAGAAATAATTAGTATTCTCTACTTGTTTGTGACAAGAGTAACTGACTATATAATGTAGGGATCATGGTAACACCGTGCTTCTTATACAGTAAAAATTGTCGGGCATTGTGCCTCTGGAATAAAACAACAGAAATCCAACCGACAAGACTAATCTGGAGGGATGAAAGGCAGGAAGTAACTCACTGGCCACAGACAAATAAGTCATTTTTATCTATTTCTTCCCTTCCCACTCCTGAAGTCCTCTCCACTTCCACCACCATTTCTGATATGAGGATGAATTGTTAAAGAACTAATTCTTGACGTGAACTCTATAGGTTAAAATTATTGCTGAAATACCACCTTGCCTGGCTTCATATTTGCATTTTTATTAAATATTTATTGTTCTTCCCTTTGCTAAAATGCATTACTTAGGGTGCATAATTTGTATATATTCCTATTTTCTTTTAGATTACACATATAAAATCTTTTCCCTGGAAATAAATTCACTCAATGATGAGAGAATCTTAATCTTCAAAGTTCCTGAAGCATATTCTTTTAATATTCCGTATCTTTAAGTACATTTAATTCATCTCCATATTTATGATGAGAACATGGTGTAGATATATGCACAGGTTCATAATGGAAACGAATAATAGAAATAGTTTTTAAATTCTACCTTTAATTTGGCAAAAGGCTATAAATTCAGAAAAGGCTTTACACATGTAAATGCTAAACAATGAAATAGATGTTCTTTTACTACCACACTGCAGAGATTTAGGAAGAAAAACCCATTTCATAAAAATGGTACTTAAGACAGACTTTTTAACCAATGTTTTAAGATGGATTTTTGAAGTTCTGAATTGATCTGTCCAGTACATATGATACTACCTTTTTGAGGGTGACCCCCGATCACAGCAGTAACTCTTCTGTTGGTGATAAAGTAGGTTATGGAGATACATTTCCATTTGGATTTAAAATATTTACTTGAAAAAAGCTGCTTTAGGTCAATAATATTTTAGTCTTAAGGCTAAGCCTCATGCTAATTTTCAAGGCTTTTTCAAAATTAGGATTATAAGGTCCTGGGAATAGACCTGGGGAAATGTGAGTCATACATGTTTCACATTTTTTCACAAGTTAGTGGTGAAATACCCAACCCACGATTGGTTTGGTTGACTGAATATATTTTTAAATTGTGAAGATTATTTTTCCATATTCTTCTTGAGTATTTGTTACTTTATTGTACCATACAAAGGGAAAAGATTAGAAATACTCTTAAAAAGCACTTTATGAATACATGTCATGCAGGGGGCAGGAGTATTTCAATGCCCAGAAATAAACTCCTTGATACATTTCTTAAGCCTGGACCACAAAATAATACCCCTTTGACTTCTTTTTAGATTTTTTTTGAGCTATTTTGAATAGTTTTTTTTATCAGGAAATATTTTTGAGGATGTTATAACCACCCCCTGCCTCATTAAGACAATATTTCTCAGATACAATGATTCTAATTCCTTGATTTATAATGTAATGCCATCACACTCTAGGCCAAGGAGAGTTAAGGAGGCAAAGTCCTCTCCTGATTCGTGCGCGCACGCGCACACACACGCACACACACACAAACAGTAGTAACATACTTCCCTTACAAAATAAATGAAATTGTAGATAAGCAAAATAAAAGCAGAAAAATGAAATCTTTATATTTCTTCTACCCAGAGATCACCACACTTAACACCTTAGTTTAGTACATAACCAGAGGTGTGCTGGACCCGGGTCCTGGTGTCCCCAGACTTACTTATGCACATCTTTGCCCAATTATGGTTTCAGTGATGTCCCGTTGGAGTTGTGTTGATTACCATAGGGCTGATTGCCATGGTGGGAGTATTTACACCATGATAACCAGCAAGTGCTATAAATCAAGTCTGCAGCCCCCTCCCCCCAGCTCTAAGCCGTTTTACCAGCACGCTACTATAAATATCCTTCTAGAGACTTATCTGCACGTATATGTATATATGTGCATATATATGTATTTTTACCAAAATTACATCATAAATATATGTCCTGTCCTGCTAGCTTGGTCAGTAATTTCCCCACTTCATTTAAATAAAATTTTATCTCATCAACCATATTAAACACTTTTAATTGACACAGAATATCTTTTAATAGCTGATTATACCTAAAACTCAATTTTTAAAATGTGAAATCTGAAAAATACTTTGTTTGTGATTTTAAAACTTCAGATACTAGAACCATTTCTATCACAGCACAGACAGATTTGGCCCCATTGTTCTCTTCCAGACATTTTGGACTCCTGACCTAGGGTTAAACTAGGTTCTTTTTGTACCTGAGAAAGCGTAAGGTAGTTGATGTCTGGCGACCCTGAAGCTAGACCTCAGCTCCATCACTCTCTATCTCTGTGCTGTTACACAAGTGACATAATCCTGCTGTTCCTCATAGAGTTACTTTATGTGTAAAATGGGAATGATAAATACTATCACTGATTGTAAAGTGCACATTTTTCATTTTCTAATGCCTTTGCTGTAGCTCACAATTAATGTAATAGTTTCTATGTCAGATTTGTTTCTTCCTTAGTGACACATAGAAATGGTATATCTTAGGTCTTACAACCAATGATACAATGGTATCTTACATTAAATATAATAAACTTACGTACTTTCTAGAATGGTGTAATCTTTATGTATAGATTTAGAGAGAGAGAAAGGGAGAGAGATGAGCCTAGAACATTGATTAGCATTAACTGTTTTTATTATTGATTACACTGATGTGAGGGAGAATGAAAGAGCTTTTTAATAGAAATTTTCTCAATAAATTAATCATGAAAAGCTTATGATCTGTTAAAACAGTTAAAATTTTAACAGAACTATTAAAATCAAATTAAATGAATTTCTGAGAGAGATTTACTCTTCTCTTTTGATTCATAGAATGAACTGTTTCAAAGAAATGTGGATTTCTAAAAATTATAGGAAAGGGTCAGCAAAGCTAACACTCTCTTCAAAAGGACACCCCTACAGACATTTTTACAATATCTCTGAGGAATTCAGGCTCTAATTAGCGCCACTAATGAAGATTTAAAATTGTAAATTGAGCTCTGTTAATGAAGGTGCTAACTAAATTTAGCTATAGGATGTTAAGAATAAATAAGCATTTTAAATGAAATATGATTTTTAAATTTCAATACTGACTCAATAATAAAATATCTTTTTGGCCATAAATTTAATGGTTTATGAAACTTCACAATGTGATTAATGATAGCTATTTTTTTTTTTAATTTTTAAATTGTAAAAAGTTTGTTGAAAGTTGCAAGTTTGATGAACTAAAATACTCAACCAACTTTAGGAAGCTCATAAGAGAGTATACAGAAAGTTAAGCTAGATCATTTTTCTAGATTTTAAAATAAATGTGAATTTGGTTTACAACCCCCCAAAAAGGTTGATACATTTTATTCATTTAAAGCATTATATATTTATCTTTAAAATGATGGCTGACCCAATCAAGCAGTTGATTTAAGTAAAAAAAAAAAAATTAAATTAGTACCCTGGGATCATGTTAGGCTAAATAAATAATTAGATCCACTTAGAATATAGTTGACTTCTTTCCTGTTTTTGGCATCCTCTGGACATGTCTCCTCTTACTGGAGTTATTATCCTTAATAATGAAATATGATTTTCCCACTTGATTTTAATGGTAAAATGATTTCAATTGCAATGATAAATCATTAGATCTAAAGATCCACGCTGTATAAATTAATCTATGACAAACCATTTTACTAACAACAGTGAGTTTTATGGAGCAGTTTCAAAGTAAGAAAAACAAACTGTCAAGTGAATCTCAATAAAATCTATGACCTTTTGTAAATTCCTGGACTCACTGACTCTCCTGAGTGGCTCCTAAGCCTCACTGACAATGCACTTTAATGCACTTACCAGGAAAAGGTTACTGAAAATGGAAAAGCACATTCAATTGCACATGTCCTCATGTTAATTTATAAATTCAGTGACTTTCTCTTCAGGAAAATTAGGAAAAAAAGAAACATATTAAAGGTCAGATATATGAAAGAAGATTAAAAATATAGACTCATAGGACTTTCTTAGATTAATATCTAAGTGGATGCAACAAAGAAAGGCAATCATAAGGAAAATTTGTTTTCCTTTGATTAGCCGAGAATGTTACTTGAACAAAGAATCATCACACTACAGTTTAGGTTTATATTTCCATCTTGTAAGATGTTATTTCTCCCTCATTGATTTTTTGCTAATTTGGAATGGCATCTCAAGAACATTTTAAAAACATGCAACTGGAAAGCACCTCAGGTGCAATGGTTTTATTTTACACACAAAGTAATAAAGGCAGATGAGATGAAATTACCCTCACAGGGTCATAGTAATTCTTGTAAAGGCAGAATGAATACATGACTTTTCTGAATTGAAGTTCACTGATATTTTTTCCTGTGTGATTTTGCCACCTCTGGATACAAATTACACTCCTTAGCTTGAAGATATCTACATTCAGTTATAAAACTTCAAAATTCTTAGAAGAGGTGATGCATGGAAATGTTTTGGAAACCAAGTCTAGAAAGAATTGTTTCAAAAAATTTGATGCTTGTCTTTTTATTATACAACTTAATCATGTTGAGCCCCAGACTTCTCACCTAAACTAAAAGAGTTTATTTCGAAGGCCCCATGAAAGTATAATTTTTAAGGTTTATATCATCTGCTGGTGTCTACTGCAAGAGGTCATGGATGCTTGTCAGCATAACCTTATAGTTCATGTTCTATTTATATGCCTTTTGGCAAACCAAGTTTAATCCTTCCTGAGACTACTCTCAGACAAAGAACAAAGATTCTCTACAATGGTCTGTGAAACAATGCTATTACCATATAATGTGTTCACTTAATAGATTCTAACTTAGGGGAAAAATTAGACTTAGATAATTAAATTAATATGTGTCACATTGAAAGAAGCCATAACTAAAATTATTTGCAAATAATCATATTTGGTTCAATAAAGAATCATAGCATTTGTAGACACATTGAACTGCCTTTATATGAAACTTTTTAAAGTGTTTTATGGATTTGTGTCAAACCATTAAAAAATATAGAGACTTTTTGTAAGTTCAGTATTAGATTCGGTTTCCATGAAGTTCAAAA
Organism: Camelus dromedarius; assembly: GCF_036321535.1. Lineage (NCBI taxonomy): Eukaryota > Metazoa > Chordata > Mammalia > Artiodactyla > Camelidae > Camelus > Camelus dromedarius. Next base: position 22,754,736 of record NC_087450.1, read on the forward strand.
AAGTATCCATAGTATTGTTAACTAAATATATATTTAACTCTGCTTGAAGACATTAATATCCTGAAACTTAATTTTTTTTTTCTTTGTAAAATCATTTTGTGAGGCATCAATCCTTTTCTGAAAATCTGGGTTGGAACTGCAAGGATTACAGAAAATGTCAATTTGTCTCTGGACCTTATTCCTGTGAGCTCCAGCTCTGTGAGATAATCTTAGTCCATCAAGTCCTTACATCGTGTGGCCTATGAGTAATCACTGAAGTTAGTATGGATGCTTTGACTATAGAAGAAAGGGCTAAGTGAAGACAGAATGGCTACTTAAACAAGTTTTAAAAGCCAAGAAGATGCTGGATAATTTTGGGGAACTTGAGCACCTGCAGGTGTAAAGTGGAATTTATGCTCAAGCCGCCAAGCATGAAACTGAGTATGATACAGAGGTCAAGTCTAGGGTTGACTTACAGCCCTGAGGGTTGGGTTCATGCTGGCTCTGTTCCCTTTCAGTATGTGCTCCTCCCTCTCAGCACCAGTGCCCTTCCCTAGAAGGGAGCAGGGCTGGAGCAAGAGGGGTCCATGTGTGCTCTCAGCATGATGGAGCTCAGGCTCCAGGGATCCAGGCACAGACAGAGGTCAGGGCAACTTCTGATGTAAGTGCTTCTGATACAAGCATGTTTAAGGTCCAGTAATGGCTTCCCCACGCCCTGCTTAGACGTTTAGGTTCTAAGCCATCTTGTGCCTCCAGGCTGAGCTCTTTCGTTGGCCGTGGCGCCCTCACTCCAACGTGGAGCTGTGGCATGAAGTAAGTGGGGTTGGGCTGTCACTCAGCTCAGGTGGGGCACATGCCGAGGCAGTCGTGGGGAACCAGTCAGCCACGTGCAGTGTCAGTCTGCTCTCTCTGCCCTGCTCAGGGTGCACACTCCTCCTGAGCCCAGTCTAGGCTTCCCTCAGCCCTCCTGTTGGTCCCACCGACCCTCCAGCCTGCCAAGGGGGCCTGTCTTCCCTGCTTGGACCTGCGTGCCCAACATGTGGCTCATTCTCTGAGGAGGATCTTTCCCCTTGTAATCTCCCTTTTCCTCTGAGTCCCCTCCCTGGGGCACAGGTCCCAACCTGATCACTTTTCTTCCCTTCCTACCTGATTCTGTGTGGATCTTTCTTACAGCCTTGGTTGTACAGGAATCTTCCTGCCAGTTTCCAGTAGTATTCAGTGAGAATTTTTCCACATGTAGATGTATTTTTGATGTGTTCATGGAGGGGAGGTGAGTTCTACACCATCCCAACCAATTTTTCTCCTAAGATGTTTTAACTCTGGTGCTGATTATCTTATAAACCTTTGAGTCCCCATGAAATTCAGAATATTTTTTGTTTTCCTATTGTAGCTCTGTGATTACTTTGTAAAAAATATTTCATCTAATTTAGGAATCTAAAAATAGTTTTGATCTTATTGGGAAGCAGAAAGCTCAACGTTAGCATTTTGGGCTACAACCAAATGGGCAAAGCAGTTGAATATTTCCAGTCATATACTATGACTAATGAGTAGGAAAGAGAGGAGATTGTCACTTTCTCTTTGCTGAAGGAAGAAAAACTAAAAAGAGTTGGAAAGCTAGGCTATTCTTTATTATTTGTATATACACAGAGCAGCTAAGATCTGAATTCTAGAATGCAGGATTTTAGAAAATCATATTTCCAAGTGAGGCTTCAGTTAACTTAGATCTTGATAGATAAATACATTTGCAACTCTAAAAAATTATTAAAATAGTTTCATTAACACTTACAAATATTTTGCAGCTTAGTTTGAAAAGGGACTCAGCCTATGTCTCATTAATGACAAAAATCTCACCTTGTTTGTCTTTTGATGAGGTAACATAAATCAGTTCTCTCTCCCAGTGTTCAGTTTGAAGTCTCATCCTTCAAGTTTCAATCAACAGCCAGCCCTGAAACAGACCTACAAGCTGCACCTGATGTCTCTGCCTCAAAAACTGGTTGTTGAATATGTTGACTTCATTAAGCAATGAAGGGGGAGCTGTGTGCTTTCATTTCTATTTGTCCATCATTATAGGGCGTGTAGGAAAGTAAGAAAGTTCATAGATGTGGGATCAAAGTTGTATTTCAGAAGATGCTGAAGATGATAAGATTTTGGTTGAAGTTTGGTATATATCTAATTCACAGGAGGAATTTTTATAGTGTATTATTTTACATATTTTATATACACGTGTGTGTGTGTGTGTGTGGAAGAGAGAAGGAGAGAGGCAGAAAGGTCGAGAGAGACATACTGTTAGTTAAAACATTCCCTAATTAGATGAGAAACTTGGAAATATAAGAAATTGCATCTTATTTAATTTGCATTTCTCGCCTGAACTGTAATTCAGATTTTGTACATTCGAGGGTTCACCTGACATCCTTTCAAGGAATCCCCTTTCCCTCAATATGAGCTACGATGAGGAACATGAATGATTTCCAGATGGAGTCCTCTCTTTAAGAAGTTAACAATCTCTACTTGAGGGTACAATATTAGACGAGCAAAATATTAAACGACAATAAAAATGCAAAGAGCAATTCAAGAAACCAGTATAGTATGTGACAACAAAAGCATAATTCATTATGAAATTCATTGGTCAGAAGACTATGAATAAGAAATTTCAGAGGTCAGTATTGTTTCTGATTAGTGAAATAAGTGAATCCTGTATGGACGGGATGGGATCTAAAATGGTCGTTTAAGCTAGAACTCCCTGAAACTGCTATGCCAAAGAAAAAGAAAGGGGATGTGCACTTTACAGAGCGATGGCTCAGTGTTTGTTCAGAAGCAGTGAAGCACTAGATGATTGTGACAGAGTGAATATACAAGTTGGTTTACTCAACAAAGAACCAGTTTCTGGAGGTGTCTAATGCAAGGAAGCACCTTTTGTGGGTTTTTTCATTATCCTGTTTCTTTTTGTGTGTGTGTGTGTTTTTGCCTTATATTTTTTATTTTTTAATCCTCTTTTTAAAAATTTTTATTGAGTTATAGTCAGTTTACAATGTTGTGTCAATTTCTGGTGTACAGCACAATTTTTCAGTCATATGTGAATATACATGGATTCATTTTCATATTCTTTTCACCATGAGCTACTGCAAGATCCTGAACATATTTCCCTGTGCTATACAGTATAAACTTGTTTATTCTATATATACCTGTCAGTATCTACAAATCTCAAACTCATAGTCTCTCCTTTCCCTCCTCTCTCCCCCCGGGCAACCACAAGTTTGTATTCTATGTCTATGAGTCTGTTTCTGTTTTGTATTTAAGTTCATTTGCCTTCTTCTTCTTCTTTTTTTTTTCTTTTTTGTTCCACATGAGTGGTATCATACGGTATATTTCTTTCTTTTTCTGGCTTCATTTAGAATGCCATTCTTCAGGGACATCCATCTTGCTGCAAATGGCATTATGCTGTTGTTTTTTATGGCTGAATAGTATTCCCTTGTATAAATATACCACAGCTTCTTTATCCAGTCATCTGTCGATGGACATTTAGGTTGTTTCCATGTCTTGGCTATTGTAAATAGTGCTGCTATGAACTTTGGAGTGCTGGTGTCTTTTTGAATTAGGGTTCCTTCTGGATATGTGCCCAGGAGTGGGATTACTGGGTCATATGGTAAGTCTATTTTTAACCTTTTGAGGAATCTCAATACTGTTTTCCTCAGTGGTTGCACCGAACTGCATTCCCACCAACAGTGTAGTAGGGTTCCCTCTTCTCCACAGCCTCTCCAGCATTTGTCATTTGTGGACTTTTGAATGACGGCCATTCTGACTGGTGTGAGGTAATACCTGATTGTAGTTTTGATTTGCATTTCTCTGATAATTAGTGAAACTGAGCATTTTTTCATGTGCCTATTGGTCATTCATATGTCTTCATTGGAGAATTGTTTGTTTAAGTCTTCTGCCCACTTTTGGACTGGGTTGTTTGTTTTTTTTTCTTACTATGTTGTATGAGCTGTTTATATATTCTGGAGATCAAGCCTTTGTTTCATCTTTTGGAAATATTTTCTCCCATTCCTTCATTATCCTGTTTCTAATTGCTGAGACATATCTTCTTGAAGCTATTTCCCATACAAAAGTCCAGCCCCAAACAAGAATATTTCATTGGGGGTGGGAAGTTGTGGACATTTTGTTTGTTTTTAAGATTTCTTTTTATTGTGATATGATTAACATATAGCATTGTATTCGTTTCAAGTGTACAACAAATGTTTCGATATTTGTATGTATTGTACAATGATCATCACAATAAGTATAGTTAATATTCCTCACCAAGCACAGTTATGCATGTTTTTCTGGTGATGAGAAGCTTTAAGATCTTTTAGCAACTTTCAAATATACATTACAGTATTATGAACTGTAGAACCATGCTGTACATTACATCCTGTGATCTTTTTTATAGCTGAAAGTTCATAATTTTTAAATCTCTTCACCCACGTAGCACTCCCCACATCCCCTGCCTCCAGTCTGTTCTCCGTATCCGTGGGTTTTGCTGTTGGTGCTGCAGCAGCTGTTGTTTTTAGATCCCACGTATCAGTGAGGTCGTACGATATTTGTCTTTCTCTGTCTGACTTATTTCACTTAGTGTAATGCTCTCAAGTTCCATCCATGTTGTGACAAAAGGCAAGATTTCATTTTTTTAATGGCTGAAAAATATTCCATTTATATATATATGTATTTAATGTGATACATATGATATATTGATACATATGATACATACACACACACACACACACACACACATTTTGTGTATTGATACTATATCCTACAACTTTACTCTATTGCTTTTTGGTCCTGACAGTTTTTTGGTGGACATTTTATTTGAAGTAAAGTTGCACTGAAGTATAACATGTACAGAAAAGTCTGCAAATCATAAGTTCAGCATATATAATTTTTTACAGAGTGAAAACATCTATGTAACCAGCACCTAGATCAAAATCAAATCGTATAAGCAGCACAGAAATTTCTAATGCATTTCCAAGTCCTTAAAAAAAAAGGTAATCACTCATGGGACTTCCCTTACTGTAGCTTTTTCCCAATTTCTGAATCTTATAAAATGAAATCATACAATATGTACACTTCTGTATCTGAGTTTTCACTCAAGAACATTGTTGTGCATAGAAATCTATAATTTTATGGCTAAGTAGTGTTCAGTATATTACTATAACACAACTTATTTATCTTTGCTACACTTATGGGTGCTGCAAAAATTTCTATGAACATTCTTATACATGTCTTTCAGTGCATTCATGAACATATTTCCAGAGGTTTAATTGTTGGGTTTTAAAATAACCTCTGTTCAGCTTTATTATATATTGCCAAATAGATTTCCAAAGTGATTGCACCTGTTTACATATCCCCGAAGAGTCTGTGAAAGTATAAATTTGTCTTTCTTTACACCACTTGATATTGTCATTCTTTAGCATTTTCGATATTCTTGTGGTTATGTGGTGACAGCTCATGATTCACACTGTAATGATGAGTAATGGAGTTGAGCATCTTTTCATATCTTTCATGGCCATTTAGATTTTTTGCAGTTCCCATTAAATATTTTTGCCAATTCTCTAAATTGGGCTTATTGTTTTACATTGATTTATAAGAACTTGTGTGTATTATTTAAATTCTTGGTGAAACAAATATATTGCAAAAATATTCTTCCACCTTATAGCTGGCCTTTTTGGTTGATAAAAAAACTTTTGAAGAACAAAAGGTTTCAATTTTAATGAAATTTAATTTATTCTTTTATTACTGCACTTGTTTACTGTTTAAGAAATGTTTACATACTGTGAGATGGTAAGTTTCCTATATTTTCTTCTAGAAACTTTTTTTTTACCTTTGATATGTAGGTTCACAATCTAACTGTGATTATTTTTTTGTGTATGCTGTGAGATGTTTTTTCGAAATGGATATCCAGTTGTCTCAGCGTAATTTCTGAGAAAAAGTCATTTCCTCATTCTAATTCATTGTCACTTATGTTAAAATTAAATTCCATAGATAACTAGGTCTGTACAAGATAACAGAGTCTGTACAAGTCCAGTGTCTATTCTGTCCTCACACCAAAGCCATGTCATCTTAACAACTACAGCCTCATGATGATCTTTGATATTTGGTTGTATAAATTTTTCAACTTACTGTTCTTTAAAGATTGTCTCAGCTATTCTTGGTCTTCTGTATTTCCAAATAAGTTTCAGAATTTACATGCATACAAATGCGAACACTCACACAAAACACACACACAGGTATAGACACAGACTCCTGAAATTTTTATTGTGAGTTTATTGAATTTATAATAAATATTTTAACAATTGGAATGTTTTTAATATTAACTTGCTCAATCTTTTGATCATGTTATGCCCTCCCATTTGTTTAGGTCTCTTTATCTGTCTCTGAGTGATATTTTGTAGTTTTTTTGTAGAGGTCTTGCTTAGTCTTTATCATACTAGTTCTAAATAGTTGCTTTTTAAAAATAAAAGGCTTCTAGGCACATTCTGCATTTTCCCTGTGCCATCTTTGAATCAGGCTTTTTTCTCCAAGGAATCCTGATTCGATTTCCTGTAGTGAAAAATAATATTTAGACACCAAAGAAATACATTATGTAGTTTTCCCCTTTTCTATATGTGTAACTCCCTTGTCCAGTAGTAAAGTCTTGTCTACCGTTATCCTCAACGTATTTCCTTATTTAATCAAATTAAAATATGGAGGAGATGTCTTCAGAATTTCTAGTCCATACCAGTGTATAAAGCAAACCTATTAACTTCTGACTAAAGTTCAAGAGGTTTTTTTTTTTTTTAAACCGTTCTTTTTTTAGATAAATTTTACATTTGGTATAAACCACAATCCTAACAAGAAACAGAATATTTCCATCACCCTATGAATATACTCTTTGCCTCTTCCCAGTTAATCATCCTGAGGCAAACACTTTTTTATTTTTTATACATATATACATTTATACACATATAAATGGAATCATACATTAGGCACTGTTTCGTGCCTGGCATCTTTAAACTAAAGTTATATTGGACATATTGTTTCTTATTCTGTATACTATTAGCTTGCTCTTTTTTTATTGCTTAGCAATATTCCATTGTTTATCCATTCTCCTGCTTAGGGATATTTCCAGTTTTGCACTATTATGAATTAAGTTGCTATGCACGTTCTAGCCCAAGCCTTTGTATGGACATATAATTTAATTTTTATTGGGTCAGTATTTAGAAGTGGGCTTTATAAGGGAATAGAAAAGATGACTAGTTTACAAGACATCACCAAAACTATTTCCAGATTTGTTCTCACACTTACTCTCCAGCCAGCAGCTGTGAGAGTTCTAGTTGTTCCACATCCTCACCAATGTTTGATGTTTTTGTTTGTTTTAAATTGTAATGAATGTGTGATAGTATTTCACTGTGGTTTTGCATTTGATAATTTTTGAAGCTATCTTAAATAGTATCATTTAATATCTCATTTTCAAAACTTCTGTTGCTAGTTTATAGTCAGTTCAGTTGGTATATGTTTGTATATCGGCCTTGTATCCCACGATTTTGCCAAATTATCTTCTTAATTATTATAATGTATTTGTAGATTGGGATTTTCAATGTACAGTACCACATCATCTGCAAATAGTGGTGGGCTTATATTTGACTTTTACTCCATATACACATTATCAAATAAGATTTCTTTATTGAAAGAATGCAGCATTTGAAACATCATTTTGAAAAAAAAAAAGTGATTTACAATTTATTTTCCTCTTTTATTATTTCTGTATCAGCATGGTAACAGCTCTCAAAGAAAAAAACACATTTAAAATGAAAAGAAAAGAGTAGTTGGTAACAAAGGAATCTATCTTAGGAAGGCCTGAGGGAAGCATCCAAGCATAGTTCTCCGTGTCTTTAAAGACAGATGACTTATGACCCAAGAACCTGATGTTTTCTTCCTGAGATCTGGGCTTCAGGGGAATCCAAGGGCTTCCCCTCCAAGAAGAGCTGATGATACTGATACTGACCAAGAGAGGCACAGGGTTAAAAGAGCAACAATCCAAATACCTGAGAGCTGAACTTAGAGGCTGTGAGCTGTCTGTGCTTCTTGAAAGAAACCCACCTCATTTATTTCCCTGAATCAGAGCTTGTCAGAGAAACCTTGCACAGTTATTATAAGAAGAGACTAAACAATTGGAAATATTTGCAGGTAGGGGTTTTAGCTCATAGATTTTGTGAATCCAGAATAAAATATTGACCAAAGCCTGCAAATTTGTCATAACTTGTTTTTGTTGTTGTTACAATCAAGAGGCCACATCTTTAAGAAATAGCTCTGAATACTCCATTAATTTATCATGCCTTTTATAACAAGAGGCTTGCACTGAATAAAGAAGAGCAGCTATAAGTGCAGGTAGACAACAGCCAAACAGACACTATTTCCTGTTCACAGAGATGAGCTTTTCTTCCTACACCTACTGATTACAGACATCTACCAGAAGTGGTCCATTGTTTAGAGATGTCATTCACCTTCACTATTCAGAAGTAGAGGACAGAAAATCCCCACAGTACAGGACATCTAAGACACTATGACCATTAATCTGACTTTAAATATGTTAGACTAAAACTGGTGCATATCCATGTTAAAAAAAAAAACAAACTGTTGCTTACTATATTCACTCTATTCAACCCAAATGATACATCAAGTTATGCACATAGTTGAGCAGTTGCCAGAATGAATAATATCTATATCTATCTCTTAAGACAAACACAAGTTATTGGGCTGGAATCAGCTGGGTGGTACTTCTGCTGGTCTTGTCTGGGGTCTCTCTTGTAGCTGTTGTCATCTGGTAACTTGACTGGGGCTGGGTCTTCCAGGAGAGTCTCACTCACATGTCTGATGGTTACCTCTGCTTGCTGTCTGTGGTGCCTCATTCTCCTCCACCCGGCCCCTCCAGCAGAATAGCCTGCTGGAGTACGTGGTGTTAGCAGAGTTCTGGGAGTTCAGATACCAATGCTCAAGTATTTACCAAGCCTCTGCTTGCCTCATGTTTGCTGATTTGTCATTGGCCACACCAAATCACATGGCCGAGGCTTGAGTCAATGTGTGAAGGTGTGGATACTGGGAGGTATGATTCATCGAGGGGCATTAATTTAATAATCTACCAAGATGTTCCAATATACATGAAATTATGGCTTAGTTTTCTCATTTATCCTCTTGGTTTCATATATCAATATTTTTTGAAAGAAGTTTAGATTTACAGAAGAAGCAAAAAAATAGTACAGAGAGTTCTCATGTACTCTCATTTCGCCTGTTCCTGATAACTTACGTAACCACAGTATAACTAACAAAACTAAGAATTAATCATTAGTGCAGTATTATTGACTAAAATACAGTCTTTATTCAGGATTTATCAATTTTCTGAATAATATTGTTCTCTTTCAGGATCCAATCCAGGTTTCTGTATTATTACATCTTCTTAGTTTTTTCCAGTCATGGCAGTTCCTTAATCTTTCCTTGTCTATCATGACCTTGAAACTTTTGAAGAGGGCTAGTCAGTTATTTTGTGAAATGTCTCATGATCTGGATTTGGCTGATGCTTTTTCACGACTGGATTAAGCATGTGTGTTTTCAGTGAGTTATCACAGAAATGAAGTTGTGCCCTTCTCAGTGCATCTATTAGGAGGTGCATAATAAGTAATGATGTTCTGGTGATGTAAACCTTGCCCACTTGGTGAAGATGGTGTCTTCCAGGTTTCTGAAAATATGCATCTTTTCCTAAATACAGCCCTGGAATTAACTAATTTTCCAGGAGAAAGGAAGACTGAGTTTAAAAGAAAATGTTGTTAACCCTTTCCTTCTCAACCTCTTAGTGCAGTCTCACAAAATACAGAGTAATATAATTCATTTTCCCCAAATATTTTTTTATTTCTACCTAAAAGTATTGTCTTACGATTTTTTTTCACTACTAAGAGTGAATTGCCCCTCGTCTTAAATTTCAGTAAACTTCCCCCCTCTACCCATCTCTTAAGAATTTCCATAATTAGTTTCCTTCTCTGTGTATTTCTAAACCTCTGTTAAAATACTATCAAAGTTCACCCATTTAAGTAGTACAAGATATTATGAGAAACATGCGTCTACAGTTTAGTAACATGACAGACCCTTGCAACAGTCTCAGACAGCAACTCTTCAAAATGACTAGCTTTTTCATCTTTTATATTTCAGCACATATGCCTTGCAAGGAGAGGCACTGACTTTCTTTTTTGTTCCAAGCTACTTTTCAAACATGTTTGTATAGTAAGAAACCTTGGCAGACACAAATAGTGTCAGGTGTGTTAACTGATCATTTATAATATATTTCTATTGTAAATTCAGGGTTCCTTTCCTGTAGGGTAACCTGCTGTATGTACAGGTGTTACTTGGCCCTCTGCATTTCCCAGGGAAATGACACAAGAAACTAATACACTTAATAATCCTACTGTTATGACTAATAAAGTCCCTTGTCTCCAACCCAGGAATGTCATGGCTTCTACTAGGATAGTCTCAGATTCTGCTCACGTCTTTTTACCTGCCTGTCACTTTCTTTTCTTTCTGTTTCTTGCACCTTCTTAAACTGAAGAAAAACATAAGTGGAGGAAATTAGTATCAGAGGGAAGTGCCACACTGTGGGGGAAGGAAGTTAAAATAAATGAGTAGTGTATTTTAAAAATGGAGATGAAGCATTTGGATTCATGGGGAGGAAAATGCTTAAAAGTATATGTTTGCACCCAGAATGCAAGAAAAACTCAGCTACCTATCAATGTATATGTTATTTTTTTCTCTATGAGATTATATTGCAATTTTATTTTGATTATTTTTAATTCTCCGTATAATGGAAGAATAAATCCTAATAAAAGTAAACAATGTAAAATTTGATACTGGAAAAAGTGATGGAACTGCTTCATTCTTTCTCAACCCAACTCACCCCTTCAGCAATAAACACTGCTAATGATAGTGTTTCCCAATGCATCAAAATCAATAGGAGTGTATGTGAATATACACAGTTTTAGTTAACATTTTTAATACAATTGGGGTCATGCTTTTTTTCCCCCCTAACCTAACAAGTATCTGGATAATCTTTAATGTTAGTATAGTTGGAGCTCCCTCATACTTATATCTCATAATTGCTGCTAACTTTTAAGTGAACTAAATATTGCTCAGTGTATTTAACTATTCCCCAACTTGTAAGCATTTTCTTGTTCACTCTTATCAATGGTGATACTCAGTATCTCTTTACATGTGTCTTTCTGCGTATGTGTAGGAAAACCTTCTAAAAATGTGTTTGCTACTAAAATGGTATACTTTTTTCTTTAATTTTTATGGATATTACCAAATAATTTTTCAAAGGAAATTGGACCAGTTTATCCTCTTACAGACAATGGTTCAGATCATCTAGTTTTCTTCTTTCTTACCCACCTATTTTAAGGGTGAAAATGTTTTAGGTGAACAGTATATATCAACACTGTTTTAATTTATATGTTTCTCATTACTAGTGAGATTACTCATCTTTAATATAATTGTTGGCCTTTTAATTTATATTTTTCTTTTTTATATTGTTATCTGCTTTCTTTGCTTTTCATTATTTTCTTTACTTTATGTGCCTCCTTTTCAAAAAAAAAAAGGAATTACTATTTGAACATATACTTTTTTTATAATTTGTTGTAGTGCAAAGGAGGGAAGCCTCTGTTTAACTCCTGCCTCTCTCCAAATATGTGAATGACTGCTCTCCTTACCAGAGTTACCCTCTACCCACTGTTTGACATGCATCTTCTTGGAGTGTTTTATTTAACTCCCCTGCATGCACTGCACACACAAACACACACATGAATGCATCTGATAATGAGATGATACCCTTTGCATGGTATTTCAATGAAACTGCTCATTTAATCTTTCCACTTGTTTTTACTGAACCAATTACAAAATTTAATGTTACTTGCCAAATACTCTGGTAACTAACATTTACATGTTTCTCAATTTTTCACTGCTATGAACAATGCTAAAATGATAATCTTTGATCTTCTACTTATATTCAGTATGCAAGTTTTCCAAAATAATAAAATCTTAGCACTAGAATTCCTTGTTCAAAGACTTTGATCTTTTAAAATCAGATTGTCTCTATGTAATAATAATTTCATTTTTCTTTTCAAATAGTTATGATAATTTTAATTAATTTTTGCCTTAATAAGATGGCTAGAGTATCCAATATAAGATATAATAAAGGTAATTCTATTGAGTGCCTTTCCTGGTGCCTGTGTGACTTTCTAATAAGAAAAGATACATGCACCCCAATGTTCATAGCAGTACTATGAAATTTTTTAAATTTGTATTTATTTTTGTATTTTTTATTGAAGTATAGTTGATTTACAATATTGTATTATTTTCAGGTGTACAGCACAGTGATTCAGTTATACATATATATATTCTTTTTCATTATAGTTTATTATAAGATTTCTAATATAGTTGTCTGTGCTATATAGTAGGACCTTGTTGTTTATCTGTTTTATATATAGTAGTTTGTATCTGCTAATCTCAAGCTCCTAATTTATCCTTCCCCACCCCATTCTGCTTTGGTAACCATGAATTTGTTTTCTCTATAAGTCTGTTTCTGTTTTATAAATAAGTTCATTTGTATTATTTTTTAGACTCTACATATGTGATATCATATGATCTTTGTTTTTCTGTGTCTGACTTACTTCACTTAGTATGATAATCTCTAGGTCCACCCATGTTGCTGCAAATGGCATTACTGCATTCATTTTATGGCTGAGTAGTATTCCATGTCTTCTTTAGTCAATAATCTGTTGATGGGCATTTAGGTTCTTCCATGTCTCGGCTATTGTAATTAGTGCTGCTATGAACACTGAGGTGCATGTATCTTTTCAAATTAGAGTTTTTGCCAGGTATGTGCCCATGAGTGGGATTGCTGGATCATATGGTAACTCTATTTTTAGTTTTTTAAGGAATCTCTATACTGTCTTCCATATGGCTGCACCAAGTTAAATTTTCACCAACAACGCAGGAGGATTCCCTTTTCTCCACATTCTCTCCAGCATTTATTGTTTGTGGACTTTTTAATGTTTAAAATCACACAGTATTGTATCAGAGTCATAGACTCCAGCTCTCTGTTACTTATTACCTTATTTACTTTTAAGTCTTCTTTTTACCAAGTGTAAAATACTATTACCTTTAAGGCCTTTGTGGAGCTAAAATGAAATAAACAATAAAACATCTGTCACAGTTCTGGGCACAGAGGATGTACTCCATAAATGTTAGTTTTTTCCCTCCTTTATTTTGTTTCTATTATGGAAGTTTGAATTAATTCTGTGTTTAGGGTCAGAAGGTGCTGTTCATTATTTTTGAGAGGCAAATACCATGTGTCAGGACTGTTCTAGATCGTCTGACTATTTCATTCAAGCCTTCTATTGAACATGTGAAAAAGTGAAGACACCCTTGTTACCGACACGGCATGTTGTGGTTCAGAGATCTGCATTTCAAAACTAAAGGAGTAACTGTTGCTTACACTGCAGACTTACTTGTTCTTTACATTCCAACCCTACAGTTCTAGGAGTTTGCCTGGACAACGCCGTGTACTTTCATATTCCATGTGGAGGTCACCATGAACTCCTCTAAAGGCGTTCTTTGACAGAATCAATTTTGACATCCATATTGGCTCAAAACAAGGCCCCAGGCAATGAGAATACATTAGTGCAGGACACTAATATAAACAGAACAGCTCTTCATATCAGTTCTGTCCATAGCACAAAAGGAAGAGAAATCTTGAAATAAAACCATCAGGACCAAAGAAAGGAGTATTTCAGAAAATCTTCATATGAGTCCAGATGTAGTCAATCCTATTCAAGTGGATGTTTGCAGAATCCACTCCTCTGCTTTCCAATTCAAATATGAAGCATGTAGACTGTTGGAAATAAAGGACCACCTTGAGAGAGCATACCGTCTAAAATTCAGCTCTGTCATGTAGTTTATTCATTCTTCAGCAGCATTTGAATATGCACTCTTTTACTTTGCGTTACGTATCATTATGTCATGTGTTGTGTATCACGTTTTTACTCCAGAAGTTCTATTTGGTTCCTTATCAAAAATTTTTTTTATCATTTTTAATGTTTTCTTATTTGTCAGTCACCATTTATTTACTTTGTTGTTTCTTCAAAGATACCCAAGGTAGTTTTTTACCCTTTATATGTGGAAGTTACTAGATCTGAAATACTCTTACTCATGGTTGCTGGTTAGCTCCTGCATTTTGTAATTCTTTTCTAGTTCATAGTTTATTGAATCGATTTGTTGGAGCACTGAAGAGTCTGAATTGAGGATACTTCACGCAGAGAGGTTCAGTATTTATTTCTGCCAGGAGCTAGGGTGTATATTTGTTCATAGTTCGGATAATATTTTTACATAATTATTATCTATTATTATTAATTTCATCAAGTACTTTCTCATAACTACCTCTGTATAAACATACCTTTCAATGGTTAACATAATGTGAGTATAAAAATTTATTTAACCATTCTCTTCTGGTTGGACATTTTGTTTGTTTTCACTATTACAAATAATTTCACAACAGATGCCTTTATTCATGAAGTTTTATTTAGTTACTTCCTCATGTTGGCTGGAAAATGGATGGAAAAATTTATCCCCAAATTTAAATGTTTAATTTTTCTTTACTTTGAATAACATTAAATAGCAAATAAACACCTTGACAAGTAGAGAGCTAGATTGCAGATGAAAGGAAAAAGCCATATATTTTAGTGTTGTTAGTGGCACTTTTCCCCTACTTTTTGAATAAGGAGCTTTGCATGTTCATTTAGCACAGCGTTGCAGCAAAGTGTGTTACAGCTCAGTATTATAGCTCAGTGTTATAGCTCAGTTGTGACAGCAACCTGGATCTGGGCAAGAGACCAAGCAGCACTCAGAGGGTTGGAGAACTCAGGTTTATTATGCTAGTGGGCCCAGAGGAGTTAACACTCCAAGCTCTGGACCCTGTCTGTAGGTTTACACAGGCTTTTATAGGCTATCAGTCTAGACTTTGCAATATTTTGTAACATCATATGCAAATAAGGTATAACAAAGGTGACTAATTAGGAACAAGCTTTGTAGAAATGGACCAATCAAGAGTTAACTCAGGGAACCAATAGAATCTTAGGGATAAGTTCTGCTTTCCTAAAAGTAAGCTGTTTCAGAGTTTAAAAAGTGAGATAATGCCGCAGGGTCAGGGAACCAGATGGTGCTGGCAGGAGGGTAGTGGCCCTGCCTGGGGATCCTGCTGTCTTTTTCATGGGGCTTCCCACCTCAACAGGGCATCACCAGTGACACAGGTGGCCCTAGTTGCATGTGTATCTGTTCTTTATACACATACATTTTAAGTGTAAGAATTTTTTGCAGTCCCTTCCCCCACTGCCAAGAACCAATTGTTGTCACCTTGAGGTACTATCGCATTCATTGAAAATGCATGCTCTAATGCTTCCACCAATACCTGCAGCCATTTGCCAGAGTCTGAAAACATTTTGAGGACTGTTTGATATGGGGTCTTATCTGACACTGACATCAGAGACACAAAATGCCATTTTTGTCCTCTTAAGTTGAGCAAGAAGTTATGGAGGGTAAGTGGATATACCAACATAGCCAGCATGGTAATGCATCACATTGTATTGCTTCCATTGTATCATATTGTCTCAGCTGCCTTCCCTTCCCTTCCCATCACTCCCATTACACTGCGATTACACATTACAATAGTGTTAGAACATAAGTTTTGCCCCACACTGTTTGATAGGGTACTCTATATTACTTTGTTTCTTACTTGTCTTCCATAGAGCTTGAAATTTCACTGGTGACACATTATTTTCCATCCTCACCTCATATTTCCTTGCAATTTTCAGCTTTCATGACCAACAATGTTATATCAGGGAAAGCAATGAACCCTATGACCTAGCCTCTCTTCCTGGTGTTTAAGAAATGGGGTGAGAGGAAAGCTCCAGATAAAGGATAAAGGTTGCATTTTGTTTCAAGCCAAGGAGGATGTAGAAAAGCAAACTTTCAGGCATGGGCCAGCTACTCACACATATGATTATAGTGATGCTAGGATCCCAGGATGCCCTGATGTTTCCCTGTCAGCCTGGCTGTCTGGCCCGGCATTGCTGCTTTCTTAACCTGTAATTAGGCAATGAAGTAGACAATGTGGAACAAACCAACAGAGAGGAAAGGGAAGTGTTTGCATGCCCTTTTCCATCTGTTACATTTTCTCCTTTTTCTAAGCTACTATTATCTTCCACACATTCTGTTTCCTAAGGGGATTCTTCTCTGCCCCCTGCCCTTTTTAATTGTTGTTAGATTCTGGGATACCGGAGACTTCTCTTACTTCTGTGGCATCACCAGCATTGGGTTATGTAGGTGAGCCCACTCTAGTTTTTCAAAATGAAAAGTCATTGAATTTTAAATGTAAATATTAAAGCAAATGGGCAGGGCAAGGTAATTTATAATATCATGCTCAGTTTGTTTTTCATCTCAAGTTTTGCTTTAAAAAAAAGATTGATATTAAAATGAGCTTACTTTTGGACTTAGTTTTTTAATTAGATGCTTCATGGTTAATCATTAACATATTATTTCTGCTGTCATGACATAATACAATTCAATATCAACTACAGGAAGGCAGATTGATGAGTGCTTGGAAAGTTAATACTTGCTCTTTCAATATAGTAACAGAGAGTTAAATGCCAGAGGTTAAGTACAATTCCATTTAAATGTAAAATACCCAATTAAGAAGTAATAATTATTGTATAATGACAAAAATCTAGAACAGAAAACCAAAACATATGTATCTTTAAAAAAAGTCTCAAATCCCAGTATCTGTTATAAACTCATTGTATAGGGAGAAGCTATAATAAATCAAAACAATCTTCATTTATAATGACAGTAGTTAAACTTTAAAAACTGTAGTCTAAAGAAAAAATGGTATATTCATAAGGAAACATGAAGTATTAACTATGGAATGTTTGGGAAACCTCATTTAAAAATGTCTTTATTACAAATCACTTTCTTCTAAAGCATAAAGCATATTCAGGAATCATACACCCTGTTTAAGAGTAACATTTATGAAAATAAATAAAAGAAACATTTAAAATAAAGTTGAGGAGCCGTAAAGAGGGAGCTCTCCTGCACTACCACTCAGACCCCAGCAGGAGGAAGGATTTGCTTCTCTTTGCCCAGCAACAGCCTAGCCAATGAGAAGCTGTCACCCCCCTGGACTCTTTGAAACAGCCCCTCCCAATTTCATTTCTCCTCTGTGAAAGCAAACATTGCTCTTCTGTACTTAGGATTTTCCTATGATTTGCAGTGGTTTGCAATAGTGTCCCAAAGGGCAATTCTCTGCTATTCCTGACTAAACTCATTTTGCTGGTAAAATAACTGGCACTTTTGTTTTTCAAGGTCATCACATTCTTGCAGAATCTCAGTGTGATTTCTATCAGTCAAAATCTTGTATCAGAGATTAAATCTATAAACATGCATAAACATAATTATAAAATTTTAAGGTAGTTATTATAATAATCAAACATTTCTACCCTAAATTAACTTCTCTATCCTATGTAGCAAGGCATTCCTTATATAATTCTAGTAACCAACCATCATGTTGTATTGATTAGAAATTAAATTTTCATTTTAATACGACTTTACAGAAGGAAATTGCAAAGGCAAGACAGATTTGAAAAATCATTCATTGCATTTTGATGACAAGTCTACAGGGATTTTGGATTATTCTTGATTTTGTGTTACCTGTTCATTATTTTCCACAATTAACACGTGTAGTTGATACTGGCTTTATGAAATGCTGAGCCTCCACCATATGCAGCTAAAATAGCATCAATTCTCAGTTAATCAATAATCGGCTAAATTGTTTTTAACACCTTATGCTATCTTTAAACCAGTAAGCAGAGGCTTCTTAAATGGTCATCAGTGTTAAGGTCATTTGTGAAAATTATTTAATCTGTTAGAAGATGATATGAATACAGGAATACGATTAGTCAAAAATTACACTTAGCTATGATTTTATCTACATTTTATGCCTTTTTCAAATTATTCTGATTCAAGTGCCTCAAACAAATGCGCAACTAGAAACATAATGCTACTTCCATCTAGTATATGTTCAGGAAAATAAATGGGCAATTAATAGTTTCAGGGGACTTGGAGCTAATAACTTACCTGTGCCAAACTTAAGGCCATCAATCCTCTCCTTGTATGTTGCTTCTATTGCTTCTTCATTAATTTCACATCAACTAATTGCACCACTCAGTTGATGCAATCCTAAATGATGTCTGACTGCTCTTCAGATCAATTAAAAAAGCTTCAGATAAGGGAGTATTCAGGATATTGGAATAGATGGGTCAAGCATTAAAAGCATGGAACCAGGATAATTATTTTTTTTTTATTTTCAATGAATATAAATAAACTGTTTAAAATGAATCAACTATAAGAAAAAACACTCATTCTGTACAATTTCAGTTCATGTTTAGAAAGTTCTTAGAGTTCAGGAGCATGTCTGTTATTCTTCGTAACTTTATAGTTACATGACTTCACCGAGTCCCTTCCATATCAGGTCTTTCCTAACTCTCTTGGGCACATTTTGAATATCTACACTTATTTAATATCTGTTAGGAGTACTTCATAAATATGAATGTGCACAGAAATCACCCGATCTTATGAAAAGACAGGTTCTATTTCTGTAGGTCTGGGATACAGCCTGAGATGCTGCATTTCTGACAACCTCCTTAGTGATGCTGGTGTTGCTGCTCCATGGACCACAGTTTGTACACCAAGGTCCTTCAGCACTCATAGCCTCAATGACCTATTTTTCCCTTTTAAGTTTCTCAACTATTTTTTCATATCTATTAAAAATATCTCCCAATTGAGGTAGAAAATTGTTTTCTTAAAATTATAAAAACTGCTTTAAAAATATTTCTACATCAACTATATTAGTCCTAAGCATATAGTATTTGCTTAGTCAACTTTGTGGAAAATATCTACAAAATTTATTTATTTCTTCATTTATTCAATCATATATCCAGCATTGTTTAAGGTGCTAGACATAAGGTAGTAAAGATAGAGTCTTCATCCTCGGGGAGCTTACAGTGCTCAGTTTAGAATCAAGGAAATAAACAAGTTGCTTAATGTTTTTTGATTGCACCAGTAACTCAGAAATCACACACAGTGTCGATAATGCAATAAAACAGCCATGTGCTTCCAATTTTCCTCAGGTTATGTTCAACTTTTCAATTAACATCTTCCCAGTAGAAGAAGGCAGGGTAATTTCAGGATTAAGAAGGAAAATAAGTTAATTTTGGTCAAAATAAAAACCGTAAGAGTAGAGGAATAAAATACTTGGAAAAGGTTATAAAATAATGAAAAATTTATCTAAGGTCACTTGAAAGATTATGTATAATAAAAACATGTAACCAGCAAGAGCATATAACCAGTAAGAACAAATAAAACAAACTTCCTAGAGGCTAAAAAGGGAAACAATTCATTTGAAAGACACAATTTTTAAAAAGTAAATTTCTAATTTGAAATGAATTATAAGATATGGCATTGTTAAAAAACTGTGATGTCCAAGAGTGTTATGGAAACGACAGGCCAGTCAAGAAACAAGCACCACTCGGAGGGTTGGAGTACTCAGATGTATTACGCCGGCGGGCTCAGAAGGGGCTTCTGCTCCGAAGCTCTGAGCACCTTCAAGATGTGCACATGAGGTTTTATAGGGTAAAGTACAAGCTTGGGGTATTTGGCCAATAGGCATGGAACAGCTTTAGCAGCAGCATCATCACAAAAGTGGAGGCGGGGAGGCAGCAAACCAACATTCCAAAGCCAGATATGTATCTTTGAAAATCCAGCTGGCTAGCAAAAATACATAAACAGCAAACCAACACTAATTAACCTAGATTTACAAGTTAGTCTAGCAGAACTCAGATCAGTATTCCAATACTTAGACTTGTTAGCCCAGCCCAGCCTCTCTCTCACATTCCTAGACCTGTGAGTTATCTTGTCAGACCAGCCCAGTTTTTCCTTCACAAGAGAATATGCAAATAAATTAATCAAAATCACTTTAGAAGGTGTTTTATTATTGTAATGTATGCAATTAAGATTTTTTGTATTATTCTGAAGCTTGTTTTTTCCATTAACAAAAATAAATCCCTTTCCATATATTCCATTCTTTCTATTTATAGCGGCAACCTAATGTATCTCTTTAAGATTAACTTCAAAAAAGGCGTATTTGGAGTATTTTATATTTTTTAAAAATACTACACTTGGTACTCAGTTGGCAATCGTGAACACATTTGTCTTCTCTCAGGTTTGTCTTTCTGTATAATAAACTCCTTCAAGGTGAACATTAGTATTAATTTATTAAGGCTGCCATAAAAAGGAACCATAGTCTGGGTAGCTGAAACAAAAAATACGTATTTCTCACAATTCTGGTAGCTGTAAGTTCAAGAACAGGGAAGGTTTCTTCTCAGCCCTCTCTCCATGGCTTGTAAATAGCCATCTTTTCCTTGTGTCTTCATGTGGTCTTCCTCTTGTATGTGTCTGTGTCCTAACCCCATTGTCTCATAAGGACATAACTCATACTGGATTAGGGTCCATCCTGATGACTTCATTTTATTTTAATTATTTCTTAAAGACTTTATCTTGAAATATAATCTGAGGCACTGGAGGTTAGGACTTCAAAATATGAATTTGAAGGAGGGGACACAATTCAGTCTATAAGAATCTTGGTCTAATGCTTTGTACTTTGATTATTTGCTAAATTTTGTTTATTATGCTTCAAAAATAGGGCACAGATTTTTATTTCAACCAGAAGTTTTTTCTACTCCCTCTCATTTCTGCTTTTTTAATGGACATTTACTTTTTCTTTTATGTTAACTGAATATTTGAATTTTTATCTGCTACCAAGTGAAGGAGATTAGATGTTAGGCTGGAGATAATACAGACATAGAATATTGCTGATCGCCTCAAGTTACTGCAGGAAGACTGCCTTGACAGAGTGTTCAGAGGTGGACTGCATTGAGAAGAAACTAGAAATGAATAGAATCTAGTTGCATAACAATTGTCACTATCCATGTTTTACGTAACAATTGTCTAAAAGAGGTGGTGGCAGTAGGAATGTGAAGGAAGAGGCTAATGTGAAAGGCAGCAGGAAGGAAGGACAATAGTGCTGTGGTAGACTATGTGGAAATGGTAATTTTGTTTTCTAAAACACACTTTGGAACACAAGATCAACATGTATTTTAAGAGAGCCCAGGGTTTCAGATGACTAGTTGTAAATTACTTAACTTGATGTTGTACCGTGGACTTACAGTCCTGCTAGTTAAGAGTCCTAAGAAGAAGGCATCACTGGTATTCAGTGGAAAATAAATTAGGCAGGTGTGTGATGTGAAAGAAGCATATCACGCAAAAGTGATAAACCTATTGGGAATGTGGGAGAAAACCGGGAAGATGTTTTATAGCATTTGCCTCAGAGTGGCATTATATTTTTCAAAAGAAAGGCAGGAATATTTTCAGGGATAGTAAAGGAATTGTAAAACAAAGAGTGGAGAAACCGGAACTCTGCTCTGAATGGCAGTGTATATAGAGAGAAATACAGTGAATTTAAATTCAGGTTCTGCAATTTCTTAGTTGTGTGAATTTAAGTAGCTTATTTTTATCTTTCTGAACTCTAGTTTTCTCAGTTATAAAATGGGTATTATAATATGTACCTAGATGTGTTATTGAATTGTATTAAATATTCTTTGTAAAATATTTAGAATATACTACAAATGATAACTTTTATTATGAATGTTAGTGTCAGTGGCACTGCCTTTTTTTTGTAGACTGTGATTATACATAGCCTGTTTTTCTGTCAAATAAGCTTCTTCAGAGAAGACTACCTACCTTAAATCAGTGTGCAGCCTGATGTCCTGATCACAGAGCTCTGTGCGTGCTTGTTTTGGAAATAATTATCTTGGAAGTACCAAAGTCAGGTTAAATGCAGACACATGATGTATTTGAATGCAGGAGAATGTAGGATAAAGCACTGCAGCTAAGAGCCCAATACAGCTGGGGACATTATTTTTAAGAAGTAACTTTCTATTTTGAAATGAACTGTAAGCTATGGTCCTGTTATAACACCTGCTCACACACTCCAGTGATGCCTATTTGCTGCTACTGAAACATTTTTACTTAACATTTGTGAGAAAAGGTTCATCACTTTGAATGCTGGATCACCTCTGAATTACATCACTCCTTAAGTGATTGACAGTCATTATAATTTTAGCAAGTGTAACTGAAGATAGCAAATATTTTAATATCTGGATATTAATATTAATATAAATTTCCTGGGGTGTTCGTGCATCAAAGAAAGTCATCTTGAAAACCTGTATATTTAATTTCAGGGGACTCTGAAAATAGTATGGTAACTTTTTAAAATTCTATAGCTTTGGAACATTTCCATAAATGCAATGAGACAAAGCTCATGTGTGTGCACACGTGCACTGTGGGTATATTTATAGCAACTAAGTTAGGATCAATATTTCAAGAAATGGTAAGGACGTGATTGAATAGAAAAATAATAGGAATTTTATTAATTGTAAGTAATTTCCACATTAATTATCGATTAGTGCTGATATTAATCTAGACTAAGAAACAACTAAATCCTTAGGAGGCAAGCTCTTCTTAAGTAAACAAGTACCAGTCACCTGGAACTAACAGTAAAGTGAATTAAAATGATGACAGGACAGGAAGGAAAATAGTAATCAACAATCATTTTTCCTATGAAAATTAATTATAAATAATTTAGTAGAAATATAGATGAGAGTGAAAGTTCAAAAAACGTAATTTGTATAAAAAGGGGAGAAAATGAATCCACTAAATATATCCCTTAAGATAGATTAGGAGAACACACTTCCAGTTTCAAATATTGACACATCTGGATTCTCTGGAGAGAGTATCTCCAGAGAATGATAAATCCTTCTCCGGCAGATTATTTTAAAGTAAAAATCATCTGATTTCAGTTCCCTTTTTGACACCAGAATATATCAGTTAATCATTTCAGACCCCCCCCATCACTTTCTCCCAAAGAATACTAATAAAATTCCCACTGAAATATAAAATCAGCAGGAAAAAGAATGCAGTCATCTCCGCAAGAAGTACTTGCCAAGTTTTTCTCCAAACTGCATTATTTGAAGAGAAATGCAAATGGTTATAAAATCTTATTTTTAAGTGGTTATATTTTTTAAAAATCTCATTTCTCTCTTGACTCTTTAGTACCAAATTTCTCAATAAATACAAATTATGTTTAAAATATATATATATTTTGTAAAAGTAAGGCAGGAGGAACTAGAAAAACCTGCATTCTTCATTGTATAAATATATTTTTTCAACAATAGGAGAAAACATAAGGAGAAAATTAAGATGATAGACAAGACAAATATTTCTTTCCTTACTGTTCCCTACCACACAATGAATTTCAGAAATGGGAATAATATTCTTAATAGCTAAGCTGATCTCCTTTCTTTTTTCAATAACTTCTATGTGTAAGCTTAATTAAAATAATTGTATCCCAAAGCAAAGCAACCTGATGCTGTTATTAGGTAGCTAAATTATTTTTGAAACATTGGAAATTGTTCAGTGACCATAATAGGATTTCTGTTTGGGAAATTCTGAACTAGGTAGGTTATTTTTAAAAAGGAGGCAGAGCAGGGACTTATTTTATTTTAAAGTATCCAGGTAATTTTCAGTATTTGTATGAAAAGTATTGACATATATTTTGAAATTGAGTAGTAGTAATATATTCAAAACTTAATAGCAACTACTTCATGCTATAAAACAATATGCAACAAAAATGCTAGAACATCTCTTGGCTCATGTTCAATTATGATATTAATATTAAATTCACAATAAAGGAAAATACAACAACAATTTTAAAATTCTTGATAGAAAAAGGTTATCTAAATCACATTTTTAAACAATATTAAGTAATATAATGCGTCAGTCTGCAAACAGTATTTTCAATGCATTCCTTATAGACTTTCTGTTAGTACAAAACTCAAAACTTGAAAGGATTTCTAGTCTGGCAATGTGAGGAGCTCCGTGGACATGCTCTGCAGTGAAACTGGTGAAAATTATTAAAAGTAAAATCCCAACCATTAAAATCTCTGGAAATGGTCTTAAGGACATATAACAAATAAAGAAATATGTATTCAAGAAAATCTGCTAAAGCTCAGTAAGAAGAGTAAGAGTCTGTGATTGTTGAACTAAGACTCACTCCGTCTCTCCCCTCTCTCAGGTGAGTGAGATGGAAACTCGAACTCCATACTGACACAGCCAAGCACATAAGAGCCCCCACTACCTACAGGTCCTAGTTAGAGGACTATTTAGAAGAACCTAGACATCATATTTTCTCCTGCTGCCCCTAGCTACTTATTTTTGAAGTTTAGTTCTAGAAATGTGGAACAGCGATACTGGGGGATGTCTTCTCCCACCCAGTCCTCACTTATGAGATAAAGGTTCTACCATGGATGAGACAGCACTGAGGTGACTAGGGTCCTATTCTCTCTTGCCTTGACTTATGGAGCAGGAATTCCACATCAGGAGTGGGAAGCAAAGGAGACCTGGAGTTGATGCTCTCCCACTCCAACAAAATGTCCTGTTCCTAAATTGAGTGTCACTCAGAGAGAAGTGTACCATTCTCCCACCCTCAGCATGAGAGCCATGGCCCAAAGTTTTTGCCCAGGGAAGCACAGGCCATATTGCAGAGAGCTCTTAATCTCTTTTTAAAGAAAGTAACTTAATTTGCAACAGAATTTGGAGAAGTTTAAATCTAAGGGCAGTCAAAAATAGTGGAGACTGTCATGAAAGACAGGGATGAGATCGATTCACTGAGGATATAGGCTGTAGGCAGGCTTATCTGCAAGAGACAAATGAGGAAAGAAACAGCAGGGAGAAGCCTTTATGGGTGAAGACAAATATCAAACACTAACCAAAAGACTATCTCTTTAAAAGAGTCTGAGTTTGATTGAATTGGTCTGAACAACTTTTGTTCCACAGCATTGTTGTGAACGATAGACAACGAGCCAGTAATTAGTACCACTTAACAGATGGGTCTGGATAAGAAAAGAGTCTTGCTGAAGGCGATGTTATCCCAAAGTGACTGGGGGCATACCCAACGCTATGTCCCCTGAGAAACAATGTCAAAGACTTTTATACTGCATGGGAGAAATAAACTTCACCAAAGTAATCCAACCAGTCAGCTGGATTTGTTACAGAAATTGATCACCTGGTTTTAAAATTCACATGGAATTACAAGAGACTTGGAATAGTCAAAACAATCCTGATAAAGAACGAAATAAGAAAACTCACATTTTCCTATTTCAAAACTTACTGCAGAGAAGTATTAGTCAGGATAGTGATGCTTGCCAGTGTGGTACTGGCATGAAAATAGACTTAAAGATCAATTAAATAGGATTGAGATCTCATTAATAAGCATGTGTCTATGGGTCCTACCAGAATTCAATGGGGGAAAAAATGATCTTTTCAAAAAATGGTAATGGGACAGTTGGAAAACCACATGCCAGAGAATGAAATTGGACCCCTTTACCTCACGCCATACACAAAAATTAACTCAAAAGCCCCAATGTGAGAGCTAAAACTACAACTCTTAGAAGAAAACATAGGGATGAAACTTTTGAGCTTTTAAAGAACAACAACAAAAAAATAGAGAAGTTGGAATTTATCAAAATTAAAACTTTACTGCTTCAATGAACACTATTAAAAGACCACCTACAGGATGGGAGAAAATAGTTACAAATAATATGTCTGTTAAAGGACTTGCAGTTAGAATATATAAAAAAAAAACCTCTCACATTTAAATATAAAAAAGATACACAATTCAGTTTAAAAATGAGCAAAGGATCTGCATAGACATCTCTTATAATGTCTATAATAAGACACAGAGCATATGAAGAGATGCTAGACATCATTAGTCATCAGAGAAGTGCTAACCAAATTCACAATGAGATGCCACTTGACATGCAATAGGATGGCTAAACTCAAAATTTCAAATAATAAATTTTAGTGAGGATATAGAGAAATTGGAACTCTCAAGCTCTGCTGGTTGAAATGTAAAATAGCGCAACCATTTTGGGAAACACTCTGGCAGTTCTTCTAATGGTTAAACATAAAATGACCATATGACCCAACAATTCCATTCCTTTGCATATACACCTAGGAGACATAAAAATGTATGTCCACCCAAAACTTGTAATAAATGCTTATAGCAGTATTATTTCTAATAGTCAAAAAGTGTAAACAATCTAAATGCCCATTAATTTATAGATATAAAAAAATGTAGATCCATACAATGGAATATATAATTCCATGAAAAAGCAATGGGTCACTGATACATGCTATAATGTGGATGAACTTTGAAAACATTAGGCTGAGAGAGAGAAGCCAGTCATGGAAGCCCGCATATCATATTATTCCATTTATGTACAAAGCCCAGAGGAGGCAAATCTGTAGAGACAGTGGTGGCTTAGGGTTGATGATACGACAGAATAAATGGCGAGAGAATAACTATATGGTATGGATTTTGTTTTTTAAGGTGACTAAGATGTTCTAAAACTAACTGTGGTGATACTTGTACATATCTGTGAATATACTAATAATCACTGATTTATACAGTTTAAATGGGTAAATTAAATGGCAAGTAAATTATGTCTCAATAAAGCTGTTACAATAGGTTCAAAATATAGTCAACTTGAAATCCAGTATATATGATACAATCTACTGGAATGTTAATGGAAATATTCTTGGCTGCACTAATACATCAAA
Organism: Camelus dromedarius; assembly: GCF_036321535.1. Taxonomy (NCBI): domain Eukaryota; kingdom Metazoa; phylum Chordata; class Mammalia; order Artiodactyla; family Camelidae; genus Camelus; species Camelus dromedarius. Next base: position 22,781,610 of record NC_087450.1, read on the forward strand.
AACATTGGAATTAAACAGGCATAAATAAGTGGAGAACACACTATTACTATACATCTAATCATGTACAAGATTCCACGGCATTAACAGCTACCTCACGCTAATAGCTTCCTTGTTTAATTATTTTAACATTATCAAGCACTGTGCACTTTTGCTTGGATCGTCTGTTTTTTTTCCTTGACAGTGGCAGATTTTACAGTTTAACTTGAGGAGCTTTTGATTCTATGCTTTGTCATATAGGAGATACTGTCATATAGGAGATAAGGACTTTAATCTACTAAAGCTGAAGGCAATAAAGGAGTTAGTTTAGCACTTGGTGAGTAAAATGTGTTGACTTAAACGACACCATTATCTTACTCCTACCGATCCACAAATTATGCCTTGAACTGCCTTTCATTGTCCACCCTGTATTTCACTCCTAGCTTTAGATACGGAAGCCACCATTTGCAGTCCATAATCTCCTTTTTTTAGCCATTCAGTGTGTTACCATCTGTACCTAGGACCATGAGCTGAGCTGTAAATTTCCTGGGGTAATTTAGACAGCCCATTCACAGACAACTTGTGATAATACTATTCCTGGCTTGATCTGTGGATAATTATTCCACCCTCTTCTCTAACCGGTTTGGTTTATTTACAAGCTAGAAAAGAATAAAAAAACAAAGCTTGTTCTGAAAGAAATATAGATGAAGAATAGAGTCATTGCCCACAATTTATGCGTGTTGGAAAGAAGCATTTTGAGCTGAATCATCTAATTTAAAGTTACTTCTTAGGGTCACCAGTAAGATGTAGTCTTCTCAGCTCTACCTACTCCCACTCCTCCCCTACCCCCACCAAACAACAACAGCAACATGTTCAAAAAAATCCGGACACTCATATCTCCTCAAGTGGGCTGCTTGGCTGTTAGAGTGGGGCAAATGAGAAATTACGTAAGTTGAAATATATATACATGGCTCATTTTTTTCCTTTATAAAGATTTTAAAATTTAGTATTAACTAATATTTATTAAGCATTATGTGCTCTGCATTATTCTAAACAGTTTATATAAACACATTAATTCTTACAAGATTATGAAATGAATACTATTATCTCGATTTTATTCAATTATATTTGAATTAATTTTTGTGATTCAATATTTTTATAGATTATACTCCATTTAAAATTATTTAAAAATGGCTGTATTTCACTGTGCTGTAAAATATATCCTTGTTGCTTATCTAATTTATACATAGTAGTTCCTAACTCTGAATTCCCTCAACCTGCCCCTCCCACCTTTCTCCCTACTCATAACCCACTAGTTTGTTTTCTATATCTGTGAGTTAGTTTCTGTTTATTTATATAAACTTGTTTGTTTTATGTTTTAGAATCCATATATAAGTGACAACATACAGTATTTGTCTTTCTCTGTCTGACTTATTTCACTTAGCATAATACTCTCCAGGTCCATCCACATTGTTGCAAATGGCAGAATTTCATTCTTTTTTATGACTAATATTCCATTGTGTGTGTGTGTGTGTGTGTATACCACATCTTCTTTATCCATTCATCTGCTGATGGGCACTTATCTTGGCTATAGTAAATAAGGCTTCTTTGAACATTAGGGTGCATGTATCTTTTTCAATAAATGTTTTCATCTTTTTCAAATATATACCCAGGAGTGGAGTTGCTGGATCATATGTTAGTTCTATTTTTAGTTTTTTGAGAAACCTCCATATTGTTTTCCATGGTGGCTGCACCAAACTACGTTCTGACCAGCACTGTACCAGAGTTCCCTTTCTCCACATCCTTGCCAATATCTGTTATTTGTAAATATTTGATGATAGCCATTCTGACAGGTGTATCATATTGTGGTTCTGACTTGTATTTTACTAATAATTAGCAATGTAGAGCATCTTTTCATGTACCTGTTGGCCATTTGTATATCTTCTTTGGAAAAATGTCTATTCAAGTCTTCTGCTTGTTTTTTAATTAGGTTGTTTTTTAAATTTTAGTTGTATGAGCTGTTTACATTTTTTCAATATTAACCTTTTATCAGTCATATTTACAAATATTTTCTCCCATTCCATAGGTTGTCTTTTTGTCTTTTCATTTTGCTGATGGTTTCCTTTGTTGTGCAAAAGCTTGTCCATTTGTTCTATATTCTTTTCCAAGAGTTTTATGGTTTCAGGTCTTACATCTAGATTTTTAATCTATTTTGAGTTTATTTTTGTATATGGTATGAGAAAATATTTTAATCTCATTCTTTTTGCATGTAGCTGTCCAGTTTTCCCAGCAAATTATTTCCCAGGTAAATGAACTGTCTTTTCTCCATTGAACATTCTTGCCTCCTTTGTCATGAATTAACTAACCATTGGTGTGTGAGTTATTCCTGGGCTCTCTGTTCTGTTCCTTTGATCTGTGTGTGTGTGTTTGTGCCAGTACCATGCGGTTGGGTTCCTGTAGCTCTGTAATTGAAGTCAGGAAGTGAAATACCTCCAGCTTTGTTCTTTTTTCTCAAGATTGCTTTGGCAATTCAGGATCTTTCGTAGTTCCATATAAATTTTTAGGTGAAATAGTTACCTGTTGTGGCTTTGAAGTGATGTCCTTATGTGAAAGTATTCTTATACAATTGTGTTTGCCCAGTGGTTTTGGTGGGAGAGCTGGATTTGATATGAACAGAAGGTATCTTGTTCCTCAGGGTGTGATGGCAATTATCACCTTAATAGGAGGTGAGGCTGGAGATGGAGGGGCTATGGCCTGAGTCAGGTGGAAGAAGGGTCTTCCCCTCTGCTCAGGGGCTGTCAATACCCTATTGAGGGTGAGATCAGACCCTAAGTTGCTGGAGCCGAAGCCCTCCCTGAGGGTTGGGTCTGAGCTGGCTCTGTTCACTTTTAAGTGTGTGCTCTCCCCTGTCCCTGCACGAGTACCCTTTGCTCCAGAGGGGAGCAATGATGAAGCAAGAGGGTCCCTACAGGTTCTTGGCTCATGACAGAGCATGGGCTACTGTGGCTGGACGCATATAGAGATCTAGGCTGCCCTGATGTGCTGCCTGTTCACGTGCCAGCATTGGCAGCCCCCGCTCCTCTCAGTCTCCTTTGTCCCTCACAGCCGATGACTACCCCCAGCCTCTGCTGCACCTGCCCCTGCCCCGTAGTGGAGCCACCTCGCAGGGCAGGCGGGGCCTGTGTGGTCTCTTGGCATGTAACAGGGTGTGGACTACGGTGGTCCAGCTGCTGTCGGAGATTGGGACCACCCCAATGTGCTGCCTGTGTAAGGGTCAGCAGTGACTGCCCTAGCCACACTCAGGTGCAGCCCTGGGTCTAAGTTGTCTCTTTGTCTCACGGTCAAGCTCGCTCTCTCGTTGTGGCAGCATCACTCCATTGGGGAGCTGCAAGGTGAAGTAAGCAGGGCTGGAGCATTTGCTCAGCTCAGGCTGGGGGCTTGTGCCTTCGCAGTCATGAGAAATTGGCCGCCTCTAGGGCAGACCTCCTTCTGCCCTCTGCCCTGTCTCGCAACAGCCAGCTCCTCACAAGGAGAGTCCGGGCTTCCCACAGCCCTCCTGTTAGTCCCTGTGGCTGCCCAACCAGACAAGTGTGTTCGTCTTACCTGTGTGAGACCCAGGACTGGGGCGCCCCAGGGTGACTCTACCTGTGTTTCTCCCTTTTCCTCTGAGTCCCGTCCCAAGGACACAGGTTCCAACCTGATCACTTCTCTCACCTGATTCCTTTTGCAGCTTTCTTACAGCCTTGAATGTACCTGAGTCTTTCTGCCAGTTTCCAGTTAGTTTTCAGTGAGAATTGTTCCACATGTAGATACATATTTGATGTATTCATGGGGGGAGATGACTCCCCATCCTCCTACTTAGCCGTCATTTCTTCCTCTATCCCAATTTTAAGTTAAGAAGTTAAGCAACTTGCCAAAGGTCACCCTGCTAGTGAACAGCAAAGCCAGCTGGCTGACTGAATACACAGGGTCCTTACATGATAGTCGTACTGTTGTACCATTTCTGGACATGAATTTAGCATCATTTGCTTTTTCTAGAACATAAGATAGCATCCAGGGCAACATTATGTTTCCTGTTTGAAGCTCAGAAATTGTATTGGAAGGAAAGCATCCATCATGGAAAGAAAATAGGCTGTTTCTAGTAGATTAAACAGTGTTGCACAAATCAGTGTTAGGTTGTTTCAGTGAATGACACAAAATTCAAGAACTCAAAGGGATCACTGTCGTGTATCTTAAGCACTATGTGCCTAACATATATATGGAAATTAACAGATGTTACCGCTTTCAACTTTACTGCCCATGATCTGAGTTACCATACCTTCAAGCTATTGTTAAATGATAGCTATGCGCCTTTTCATTAGAAGTAAAATATCTGAAAAATGATTTAGGGGACACAGTTCTTTCATAAAATGATGTAGGATATTAAAGTCACAGAACATAAGGAAAATTAAAAGGCAAAAACTTAAAGTCCTTGAGAGTTTTATTGCTTCCTGCATTTGTATTAATGGAATGAGAGTTAAAAGATTTTCTAAGTTTGATATGACAGCAGTTAATCATTATATTTGGGGGGTGTGTGTGTGTGTATATATATATATATCTTATAGATTATATATATATTTTATATATATATAAAATTTTATAGCTTTCTTTTTAAAGATAAAAGCTGATTTAATTTTTTTAACTTATGGGATTATTAATCAAAATATGAAGTAAATTAAAAATACAAAATTATTATTTTAGGGAGGAGTATTCTCTCTTCTTCGAAGACTAATCTTCAGCAAGGAGAATGAGACTTGAGAGATGTATTTTTTTATAAATGCTTAGAAAAAATATTATTTGTTATTTAAAATTCTGAACATGTCTCAGACTGGTTTGTCAAAATCGATACACACTTTTTCTAGAAAATGAATGTATTTCAGTGTAAAGCCTCTCTTCTAGAATTGTATTATAAAAGAAAAATGTAAATAATATCTATGATAAATATGTTATGCAAAGTCAAGAAGATGGTAATGATTTGGGAGTCTCCTTAATATAACTGACTTTCTTATTTAAATGCAATTCCTTACTCTTATTTCTAAGCAATATATAATATTAAATTGCTTGAATTACTGCTATTATTCATTGGAAACATATGACATACATTTCAGAATATTTGTATAATGTCACAAGTATTATAAGGGCTTGAATGGCAAATTCAACTGGAATAAATTATACGTAAACACATAAACAGAGGCTCTAAAATGCCATTTCTTTAATAAGAGTTTATTGTGATAGGTAGTACTTTGTGGTCAGTTACAACTGGGAATGCTTCCTTCCCTTAACCAAAGGTAGAGATGTAAGAGAAGACGGTATGGAGGGGAAACATTTTGAATATGTTGATTTCTCAATGTCTGTGAAACATAAAGGTGGGACTGTTCACTGGGAAAATGAAAATAAAGGTCTGGAAATTCATGGATATAGTTTGATCAAGCGCTAGATCTGAGATTTCTCAAAATGTGGAAATTGAAGTGTAGACTGTTTCAGGTTTGTAATTTTCAAAGGAAGTCCTGCATAAAACACATGCAAGCAAGGGAACAGAGCGTACTGGGTTGAATGATTACCAATGGGAGCTGGATGGATTAGTCAGTATGTGAAAGTTAGCAGGGAGAAAATGGGTTTTTAAAAAGGGATGGGCATTAGACTGAGGAAAAAGGATAGATTAGGGGACCAAGGGGCTCAATAACATGGAAGAGTAGCTACATTAAATACACAGAAAGGAGAGTTAGGAGAGGCCGTGTCATAAGGTGAAGTTAGTCATTCTAGATAATCCTAAGGTTCACATTGCACCATGCTACCTGCAATACATTGATAAAATGCTGTCAAGGATTTACGAGTCTAAAATGTAAATACCAGCTGATTGGGACATATATGGCAATAAGGTGGCAGGCATCTGGTGAAGAGGAAGACTGATTTAGGAATCAGTCAGGGTGAATTGGAGTCAGTATAAGAAAATGAGATTTCTTATTTGCAAATTCTGCAATTATACAGATGCAGTCTTTACTAGCTACTGAATCAATGAATGAACTAGCCCATATTATTATTATTTATTTTTATTTTTTTCGCAGTCATATAAAGGCAGAGATTTGGAATGTTTCTTTCAGCTGTGGTGAAAACAGTTTCCAATAGCTTTCCATAAAACTCCTTCATAATCTAAGCCTGTTATAGCAAGAGTGGGATTAGTTATGCAAACCTGCTAGATTTAAACAGTCAAATGATACCTGAAAGAAACCTCCCAACTCCGTAGACAACTACCTTCAGGATTTCTTCCTGATTCTCATGAGTAAATGTATCTTGATTAAAGTGAAAGTTCAACAAACTTGCTGTGCCTCTGAAGTTTGTGATAAACTACTCCATGCCAACTACATGTAAATTATAAAAAGACTTTAAAACAATATAAAAAGTTAGAAAATCTCTTACGAACACCAGCTGCAGGAAACTGACTTAAAGTGAAAAGGTTTGAGTCAAAAGTATGTTGAACAAAAAGAAGAGTAAAGCTGAGGAAAAATATTACTTTAGATAACATAACTCATTTGAGCCATCATATATTTCTTACCATCAGTTAAACATAATGATTTTAACCAGAGTAGAATTCACCATGCATAAGTGCAAGTTTATTTCAACAAAGAGATGTTCCACCTTGTAGTCTTCAGATCCTGCTCACAAGTCACCTGTCCAGTTTATCATATGGATGTTGACGCAACATTGACTTCACAGATACATTGGGAATTGCTGTATTTCTCAAGCATTAGATGTGTGAGTGAAGTTGATAGATGAGAAAAGGAGGGAAAATTGTTCTAATGTATTTTGCAACTGCTCAAAACTGAGGAAGAGGATTTGAGTCACTCAACAGAGGAAGAAGATTGCCATTTATCATTAATTTATCCCATCTACCAATATTCCCATCAGTTAGCCAAATATAGAGACATGTCAGTCAACTACCACCAACAATCTTAGATTGTTTTGTTACTTTGCATCAGTGAGAAAATTCTTCATCTTAAGTATCTTAGTTTGATTTCTGCTTTAGTAAATACTGGTACTGTACTATTTTGGAGGAGGGGATACATACATACACACAGTCTCTTATTCAAATGAATTTTCAGTGAAACAAAAAATTCCAGTGCCATCTCAAATCTGGTTAGTCTCTTAAAATTTGTTGTACTGAAATAAAATATGAAAAAGATTATGTTAAACAATCACTGGATAATAGCATCCTTTCTAGAGTATCTAATAAATAAATTCCTAAACTTATGTTGAAAAAGCTGTCAAAATAAGTTAAATTTTTAGCTGTAAAACAGGATCCAGAGTTCTGTTAACAGATACGTAGAGAGAACCCTGCTTATTTCCTGACCTTCTATCAAACAAGAGAAATAGAAGTTGTTTGGAAAGCTTTTCCTAAGGCAAGGGCTCGAGATGACATAAAAGAACAGCTGTACTTAGGATGACCCTGTGAGGTCCTTCCAGGTCTGTAATTCACTCTCAAACAACCTCAAGATCTACAATGTGTATATTATTAATATTATGCTATCGGTAGTGTCAGCATGACAAGGACAGAGAAGGTTGATAATCATCTATGATTTTTATGCAAAGAGACAGCTATCCAGAGCAATTGCACTGTTTTGAGGCACTCTGCTCTTGAACAGCTTTAGCTATATTTGCCCGACATAAACATTCTGTCTGTCACACTGTGTTCAATAATACGTTAAAATCATAATTCCAGTGATTAAGATATTACCTCTACCTCATGATCTTCAAATTGATATGTCAGTAAACATAAGGCAGAAAAAGAAAAACATTTCTATCGTTTAAGCAGATAACTGATTTTTAAAATGTATTATTTGATATTTAAGAACATAAAGCAGCTGATGGCTATCTGAAAACCTTGGTTTGTCCTCTTTCCAAAATATTTTCTTCTGGTATGCTTTCTTAGCTAGGTTTAGTTTTTTTCCTGCTTTTTCCCCCACTGCATACTCAAAGCTGAAAGTAACTATGGCCATGATTCCAGTGAATCATTATTTTTAAGTCAGACTGAGCACTGATGGTAGTGAAGAGGAAATAAAAATTGGATAATATTCCTTCAGGCTTGATACTTTTTGAGTTTCCTTTTCCACTCAAGTGAGCTAAATTGGCAGGTGGGAAGAGATGTATTTGAAACATTTTATAAAATAAAAGCATTTCTGAGAGATTTAGCTATTTAGAACTACTGAGTGCTAAAGGGAATCATCTTTCAGTCTTGTTTACTGAGGACTTAGTTCATGTGTTATGATATAAGCCTATAAAAGATAGTTATTAAAGAAGCTCTCTAAGACTTTACAGTCTAAGAGCAGGTAGTCAGCATTGATGGAGTACTTTCTGTATGGCGGGCACTAATTTAAGTACTTTACAAACATCAATGTATTTCACCATTGTAACAACTCTAAGATGCAAGAAATTATTAGTCATATTTTAGAGATAAGGACAAAGACATGGATAGTTTGAGTCACTTGCTCAAGGTCACCAACTATGTTAACAGTTAGCTAACCAGTGAGGTTACTGCAGGAGTTTGAGAGAGCTGAAATAGATGGCATCATTTTTCACCCTTCTGAATTGGAAACAAAGTGAGAAACAGATACTGGAGTCAAATGGATATGTACGAAAAATCAACTTGTTACTTACAATGCCTGTGTTGAAGAACATGGCATTAAGTCTGTTAGCCAAATAGTATCGATAATATTTTAACCCTAAATTGGACATACTTATCTAATCACTGTCCCTGGCAGGATTTAAAAATCAATGATTTCCAGGGTCATCTGCCTGAAAAATAAATTTCATTAAAAGAGCAGAACAGAACATATGTTCTCTGCAGGAAGGCAGATCACAAAGAGGTAAAAAGAACAGAGAGAAGGGACAGACATGATACAATCTTCCTGAATTAGCTTCTTATTTCTGTAAAGATCATCACAAACTTATTAGCTGAATACTTCATCCCCTATTTGTTATCTTACAGTTCTGGAGTTCAGAGGTCCTAGAATCCAGGTGTCGGCAAGACTACGTTCCTTGTGAAGGCTCTAGGGACAACACACGTCCCTGCCTTTTCCAGCTTCTGCGAGCCAGCTGCATGCCTTCGCTTGCGGCCCCTTTCCTTCAGCTTCGAAAGTTCATCATTCCATCCTCTGCCTCTCTCATCACATTGTCTGCTCCCTCTTTGACACCTCTTGGTTGCCTTTTATGAGGACCCTGTGATTACTCTGATCTCTTGGATAATCCAGGATAATCTTCCCATCTCAAGATCCTTAAAATAATCATATCTGAAAAGTGTCTTTTGACATATAAGGGAACATACTCACGAGTTCCAGGGATTAGAACGTGGACGTATTTGAAGGGCACTGTCATGTCTAACACATATCCTCAAACTCACCACTGGGAAGGAGTGAATAAAAGGGGTAAAAACTGTTAATCTACTGTGGCTCTCTTCAAATGGTATCATTATATTAGAGGAAAGAGATCACCTCCCTAGTTATTATTTTGCAGTGTGTGGTTTCTTTTTCAGTCCTAATTAAAGCTAGTATTGTTTCTCTCAGAACAGGAAATCGTGAAGAACCTCTACTCTATTAACCCACTTTCCCACTACCAGCTAAGCTGCTTTATGCATCTGTTTGGGACCACTAACATGTATTCCATTATTGAAAGTGGGGTTTTGAAGTTTTCAAGTATTATCATTGAATTGTGTATTCCATGTTTTATTTCCATGAGTTTTTGCTTCATATTTTTGGCTTCTGTTAGGTGCACATGTGCTCATGATAGCTAGACTTTCATGATGGTTTGACTCTTTTCACATTATGTAATGTCTTGTTTGTTTCTAGTAACAATAGTTACAATTCTCTGAATGCTTACCATGTTCCAGGCACAGTTCTAAGCAAGTGTCATTTGTGGTTCATGTACAAGTGCATCATACTGAGACTACAAAATCAATTCTTTTTTTTTTTTTTTGGTTTCTTATTGAAAAATAATTTTCAGTGGCATTTTTATTATTTGAGCTATCAAGGATGGTATTAAATATTTCTTGGTCCTGAAGTATGTTTCATATGTTTCACTTTGGATTATTTTATTTATTTGTTTACTGATTGTTGAACAATCTGAGGACTATAACAGACCCATGTTTGCTATCAAGTGAAGAACTAGGCTTCCCTTCAGCCTTGGTCACTATTAACCTGTAAATAGGCATTATTCCCAATTCACCTTAGAATATAGAAAATTTAAGGATAAGATAGATTTCAAAACCAGTGCTATTAAACAGATTTCAACTACAGTACTTTTGCTTGTTTCAGCAAAGTTCTTTTCTGATAGATTTGATCACTAAAAAGTGGCCCAGATCACACAAAAACTACATTTCCCATTATGTACTACTATCAATTTTATTTCTCTATTCTTTCCAAACTAGGAAACTTAAAAAAAAAAAAACACAGCATTTCATGTCCCCCCTCCCTCCAAAATATGAGTAACACTATATACCTATACTTAATTTAACACTTGTGTGTGTTTATGTGTGTTTGCTGCAATCCAGAGATGAAAACCCATGTAGAGCTTTTGATGGATGTGAAATGGGGAGGTAGAGAAAAGGATATTGTTCTTACTGAACGAAAACGAGGGAGAGGGATGGTTTTTCAGTTCTCTTGTCATCGATAATTCTAGGACTCTCAGCTGGGAGACAGAAGGTGAAGGAAGCTGTGAGTTTCCTAGTAAGACTGCTTCAATTTTTGCAATTTTGAGTCTACTCAGGAGCAAAACAAGTATTTCCCACTGCTTCTGATTTTAAATTCTATAGTTCTGTACATCTCCTACCTGGTGAACTATTTGCTAGTATGTTTACTTTTGGTTGATTCCCCCCCAGTCTTTTGCAATTTTATATTTTTCTGTCCTTTACAGGTATTTTAGTACACAGGCTTTGTGAAGCATTAATCTGTCTCTGCTTTTGATATTCCCAAATTATTAATTGACCTTGCTCAATTTTACACTGAATTTTAATTACTTTCTTTGATAATAAATTCATAAATAATATATAATTTATATAAAGTTAACATAAATTAATTTTATTTTCTACATTTAGAACAGACAGAAAAATTGCATAAATACAGCTGTAACTCATACTTCAGCTCTTTTGGCAACCAAATAAAATAAATAATTTTAAATATAGCAGGTCAAATTCATTAGTAAATTATTGCCTGTCTCACCCAGATTAAGAAACTCTTAATCAATATTTTTTTAATTTCTCAATATTCTCTACTCTTAAACAAGAATAATTCTTTTCATAGTATTGCAAAATGCAACTGTCAATTATGTATTTTTTTGTGTGTGTGTTACAGAACAAGAAAGCAGCATTTGTCAACAAACATTCATACGCCTGCTGCTGCCTCTGTCTTCTTTTCAAGACTAAAATCATCCAGAGATAACAGACTCCAGGGAGAAAGTCAACAAATTATAGAGGAACAACACAATTCCTCTATGCGAGTTGGCAGCGTGGATTCTACATCCCAGGCTTGTGACGCTCTGGTGAGAAGCCTGCAGAGGGGCCGTTCTTCCTCGTCGGGGGTAACGTGAGCGGCATGTAGAGGCTGATACTCAGTCCTGGCAAACTGAATTCACTGTTTTGTTTAAAAATAGCATGAATCAGAGTAGGACCCATGGATCAGGCTTTTTCGAGGTATCAGATACAGGTTTGTCACATTGTTTTGCTGAATTTGAATGCACTCCATCTACCCTCCGTGGGTTGCAGGAATTAAGAAAGAAAGAAAGAAAGAAAGGAAAGAAAGGAAAGAAAGAAAGAAAGGAAAGAAAGGAAAGAAAGAAAGAAAGAAAGAATCTGGATTTCAATTCGTAAGCTCTGGATTTGAGTCCCAGATCTTACGTTACTAAAGAGATAAATAACTTAATCATGTTTGAGATCCAGACCCCCTAGTAAAGAAAATACAGATACCACAACATTGTGAAGATGAAAAATGAGGCACTCCATAAGACTCCCAGATGATGAGGGAATAAAGACCTAAGACTTGAGCTCCATCATGGGTATGGAGATACTGGCAGGGAGAACATGCAAGAGAGAATAAGAATGTGGGAAATTTACATAGCACCGTGGAAAGAAAGTAGACATTTAAAGTTGTTTGGATTTAAGTTACAGGTAATAGAAATGTAACAAATAAATTTGGAAAAGAACATTGGTCTAGATCACAAGTGTTCTTGCATGCTAGACTAAAGAATGTTGATTTCATTCAATAGAAAATCAGAAATGGAAAGCTATTCTGTATAAAGTGGGAAGCCAGAGACTGGTATGATAAATAGGGGGTCAAAATGACAAAAAAAGAGAATCAGGGAAAAGGTTATGTTAGAGGCAAAGAAAGTTCAGGTTATCTGAATGCAAGTGAGAATGGAGGGTTGAGAAAAATATTGAGGCATCTGGAATTCAACTATGATCATCATTTTCATTTATTAGGTGATGACTCTGTGCCAAGAACTCCACATACATTATTTAACCTTATCTTCGTGACAAGCCTAAGAGAAGCACTGTGAACCCACTGCAGAGAGAGGTAAGTGAGGCCCAAGAACACGTGGCTAGGGAGCCAGGGGAGGTGAAATTTGAACCCAGGCCATCTCTCTTCAGAGCTCCTAGCAATTGTGTTAGTCACAGAGAGGCATGAGAAAGGCAGAATTCTGACATGACAGCAGTTTTCCAGACTTAGTAACCGAGACGATGCAAATGATAATCACAGAAAGATGACACAGTCGAATAACGGGAAACAAAGTGAATCTATTTTTGACATTTTGAGTTTTAGTCCTTATGGATTATAAAAGTGGAGATGTCCAGCAAGTAGATGGAACCACAGGATGAACTCAGGAAAAGGGTGTGGACAGACACCCTTTAGAGTTTTCTAAAAGGAGGTGATGGAGGATTCCAGGAAAGGGTTTGACAAGAGTGAACAGAGGAAAAGCAGGCCAAGGGTGGGTCCTTAGGAAAATCAGAAAGACAATTATAATTTCAGCATGATACATAAGCATAATTTCATATCAGAGAATTTAAAGATGCAGAGTAGCAATTCTCTCCTGCTTAAAGAAGAAGCCACTCGCTGCAGGGCCCCGTAAGCCTGTAAATCAGTTAAACTCAAATCACAAAGTCAAACAGCATCTGTTCCCATCATGACATAAAACCTGCTAAAATGAAGAATCTCTGGAAGAAGTAAGTTAAATCTTGTGTAAGTCGCTGTTTCCACTGAGCTGTTTTTCTTCACATGGTTTCATTTCCACTCAGTTGTTTTTCTTCACCTAGTTTCAATAGCATACAGGTAGATTTGGGCCTTGGAAGTGTCCTAAGAGATCACCTGGTCTAACATATTTATTTTATAAGTGAAAAATTTGAGGCTCAGAGAAGTGACCCAGGTCACAAAGCTAGCTTTCCATAAATGGGTTCATTTATATTTAGACTCACTAAATGTTTGGGGACCGAGCAGTTTGTATCTCATAATGATACTTACCTGAGAGTATTATTGACAAGAAGTGTTTTATATAATGTGTAGGCACAAAGTTTATTGAGACTTTAATTTGTGTACATTTTTCTTTCCCTTTACTAAAAATGTAGCCATCATTTTGTCTTGTTTGTTATTTTCCCCAAGGACATTTGGGTTGCAGGGATGAAAGCAGAGATTGCCTATCAACAAACAACTTTCATGTCTTTTAAGAATATTTTGAAGGAAAAGGGAGCAGTATCTTTCAGTGGAGAGAAGAGACACGTGAAATGGGGGGGGGAGACAAAAAGGTGAGGGTGAGACAGACAGGCAGGTAGGCGCCTAAGGGTTGAGAGCACTTGTTCCCTACTCTCCTGACGATCCCCACTGAGTCTCTGTCCAGTAAGAAATTACTATTTTGCAATTTTTCATTTGACCAAAGTCCCTCTCTGCTGTTGTTTGTGGGCTCTCTAGACACCCTGCTTTCTACACTTGTTATCCCATAATCTAGGAATAGAAGTTACCTTGCCAATTCTCATTTTTTCTTCAAAAGGTTTCTCTACAGACTGAATAGTATTCATCACAAACACCACGGAGTCTGAAAAACATATGTTCAGATCACTATTCCTTTTGGTTTTGATGCAATGCTGATTTTATTTTAAATAATTTAAATTTTAATCATCTTTTATGAAATTTATTATTACCATTAATACTCTTCCCCAATGTTCAGGGAAATTGATATTTTAGGAAAGTGAGCCATGTTCTGTGGCAACAAATATCCACACCCAGAATGACAGGTGCCTCTGTTCACGAAGTACAGAAAAGCAATCCAAGATACAAGTCATTTCTTGTAAGGTGTCAAAGCGGCGATGTAAGCAACTTGCTTCGAGTCAAGCAAGCAGTACTAATAGGTATAAATAGTAACTAAGTAGAAACTCAGAAGAGAAAGATAATACTTGGGAGAGAGTCTACAAAGAAAAGTTTGCAGAGGCGATGGGGCCAAACTAGGTGTGAAGATTAATATTTTTAACAAAGGGCATATGGAAATTCTGAGTTTACCTTGGCACGTTGAAGGGGGATTAACTTTTGTGAGAATGGGTAGAATAAATGAGTAATTGAGGTCAAACTGAATTATATTTGAATACAATTTCTTCTTGGGAATTACAGCCAGGGCAGAGAATTTGAGAATCATTATATACTGTATAATGGACATGGTGCTTCACATAGGGTGAAACTGGGAGTCTTTAAAAAAAATACGGATCCTTGGGCCTTGACTCTAAACCAGTTAAACCAGAGCCTCTAGAGATGGGCTCCAAAACGGGTATTTTTAAAACTCTATACATCTTTCTCATGTGTAGCCAGGTCAAACGCTACTCATCTCGAAATACTGAATAGGGGATGGGAGGCAACATAATGGACTCCAAAGATGCTCATAAACTAATCTCCAGAGCCTACGAATGTGTGACTTTACATGGCAATTGGGACGTCAGAAGTAATAAAGTTAATGGTTTTGAGATGGGAGGATTATCCTGGATTATTTGGTAAGCACAGAATAATCCAAGGGTCCTTTTAAAAGTGATTACTTGTGAAAAATTTTAAATATATCTATATATGTATATAACAAGAATGAACCAGGAAGAAACAGAAAATATGAACAGACAAATTACCAGTAATGAATTGAATCAGTAATAATAATAATTTAAAAACTCCCAACAAACAAAAGCCCAGCACTAGACAGCTTCACAGGTGAATTCTACCAAACGTTTGACAAAGAATTGACACCCATCCTTCTCAGGTTATTCTAAAAAATTGTAGAGGAAGGAATATTTCCAAACTCAATTTATGAAGCCAGGATCACCCTCATACCAAAACCAGAAAAAGACACCACAAAAAAAAATAAATTACAGACCAGTATCATTGATGAACATAGATGTAAAAATCCTCAATAAAATATTAGTAAGCCAAATTCAACAATACATTAAAAGGATCATACACCATGATCAAGTGGGATTTATCCCAGAGAAATGGGGCTGGTTCAATATTCATAAATCAGTCAGTGTGATACATCACATTAACATATTGAAGAATAAAAATATATGATCATCTTAATAGATGCAGAAAAAGCACTTGACAAAATTCAACATCCATTCATGATAAAAACTCTCATCTAAGTGGGTACAGAGGGAACATAGTTCAGCATAATAAAGTCATTTACCACAAATTTACATGTAACATCACACTCAATGGTGAAAAGCTGAAAGCCTTTCCTCTAAAATCAGGAATAAGACAAGAATGCCCACCCTCACTACTTCTATTTAACACAGTGTTGGAATGCCTAGCCACAGCAATCAGACAACAAAAAGAAATAAAAGGACTCCAAATTAGAGAGGAATAGGAGACTCTCCAGAGGTATCAAGGAAATTATCTTGGAATATTTTCACTACCCAAGTATCTATTTCTCAAACAGTTGAAATACGGCACAGAAAAAAAGATTTCATTTTGGATAGGGAATGAGAACGGTAAGTTTGAAGGCTGAGAAAAATCTCTGGAATGTTTATTTAAGTTATTTTCGTGTAATGCAAACAGCTGTTTGGAAGAAGAGTGTAGCTGACTGATCATTCCCACTTCGTGTGCTTTTTAGTCATTTTCTTTGCTGCATTAAGGGTTGTTTAACTCATTGTGAAAGGCTGTGGGGTAAGAAAACTTTCCCATGATGGCAAACAAACATCCCTCCTCACCCTGCAAGCAGCAGGTTTCAGCAAACTGTGTTCATGATTAATAATCCTTCTTTGACTTGAAAGGGAAGCTAGTTCTCACATGGTACCGACACACGTTCCAGATCCAGCACTGGAAGGACTGCTGAAGAAATGAAGGGTAGATGGCTTTTGTGTCACGAGACAATCAGAGATGTAGGGGAAAAAAAAAAAAAACTACGGAGAAAAGGCAGATAAGATACACAATCTCAAGGTCTACTAGTAAGTCAAGCTATTGATCCAAAAGGTGGGGCTGTTACCTAGGAAATAGTGTATATTTTGCTTGTAGAAGGACCGTATCTAGGTATCTAGGAGATGGCTGAGCAACCATCATTAAAGAACCAAGATTCACTTCATCTGAATTAAAACGCCATGGAGATTTGAGTCCTCTGGACTTAAAAAAAGAAAGAAAGAAAGGGAAAAAAGATAATTTGGTCATCTTATGCACAAGGTCTTCAGAAGTACCTGAATGTTTGGGTTTTCTAATAAACCGTTAGTCTTTATGTGAGTGCACACTTTGAACTAACTGCTTCTAAAGACCTTTAAAATGTTCTCAAGTGTGGCAGCAATGCTACACTAGAGGAGTTTTGAACATGAATCGGGATTTTAAAAATACCTTTAGTAGGGGTCAGACACAGCCTGCAAGACATAGGTATACAGATATGATTATTGGTATAGGTATATTTATGTAGCTACATCCAGATCTGGATATGTATTTATATGAAAATATATAATATAAATGAATTTATATTAAAATTAATATAAATTAAAATTTTTATTAAAAGTTGGATGCAGATGGCATGATATTTCTCCAGAATCCTTAGTTTATATTGTTTATGTTGGGAAATGCTATAAACTCCACATGATATCTCTTTCTACCACAGATACTACTTATGCTTAGAATCCACTTTGTCCTATGGGTCTCATTCAAAGTTGGAAGCTTTTCGTGTCACCAGGTATATATATATATGATTTAGCCACAGAATATGCTAACAGGTGTAGAATATGCTGCCTCCATAACCTAACTAAACCTATAAACCTATCAGGGATTGAACTTATTTGTGTTGGGGTGTGAGATGAAATGATCTGACCCGTACTTGAGAAGCAATGTTCCAACATGCTCCAGACCACCAGTCCCCTACAAATTCACTGATAGCAAACCCATGAGTCATCACAGGGCTTATCTCCCACCTTCTGGATCACACGTGTCTTACCGAGCCTTCTTTCTTCTTGCCACTTCCTGTTTATATAGGTTTATCAGCATGATGTCATCAACATAGTGAACTGCTTTGATGTTCTACAGGACGAACACACGGTCTGGATTTCCTCAGACCATATTATAACAGAGGATGGGCGAGTTAGCAATGCTCTGCTCCAAAACCAAAAATGAATACTGCTATCCATTCCAAATGAATATTAACTGTTTCTGTTCTTCCTTTCTGATAGAGATGGAAAAGAACATGTTTGGGAGATAAGTGGCTAAATACCATCTATATGAGATGATAACAATCTTCTCTAGCCAAGATATCATGTCTTCCACAGTAGGTTTAACTGGGGCCACTTCTTGGTTGAGTTGTAATAGTCTCTAATAATTTCCAGGCTCTGTCTGTTTTTTGGTACAAGCCTGCTGAACTAAATACAGATATTAAGAAGATGCAGCCTCTTCTTCCTTCATATCTTTAAGGTGGTACCTATCTCTGCCATTTCACCTGGAATATTGTCACCATCTTCTCTGAGTTGGTGACAGGGGGATGTGTCGGAGGCTTCCATTTTGCCTTTGCCACCATAATTGTATCTTATAGGCCAAGGAACTAATAGAAGAATTGTGCTAATTGTCAAGAATGTTTACCGACATTACAAATTTGGCAGTTAAGGGCAGGACCACAGGTGAGTCTTGGAACCAGTGGACACATTTTGAGCTGACTTATCCTAGGACATAATTTATTACCTGGCATCTGTGTGTTCTCACCCTCACAGGGAGACTATGAAGATGATTTGTGGTCTTGAGTATTAATATCTTCTTTAGCTCTTGTGTGCAGCAATCCTCAGAATGTTTGGGTAGTCCTTTTCCCCCAAAGTATGGTTATTCAAGTAAATGGCTGGAGGTCTCTTTGGGAAAAGATGAGGTAATCATTACAGCTGGAGTGCTGCTGGATACTGCCTCTTGGGGATCAAGTCTGTCCTTCATTCAGTGAGTTCAGAGCTGGAAAACTGGCTCACATCTAGATATTGAACAAGAGATTGAGACATTTTGTTGAAATGGCTGCCTTAAGTCACCTCCCTTGATCATCCTTCCTTGATGTATTGTTGTTATTGTTGTTGAAGAGATTGAACAATACCCTCAATGGGTGCACATCTATCTTGATCCCAAGAAAACTGTGTTATATGAGCCATATCTATGGTTCTCTGCTTGCCATGCTCTTCTGTTGTCATCCCAACCTTGCCATCCATGAGAATCAGTGAGCCAACCTTACTTTAAACTGTTAAGAATCATCACCTGGACCTCATTATTTTGGGAACGTACAATCCCCATTCCTATCAATGAGACCATTTCTCAACATCTTCCTCCCATGAATCCTAGCTTACATTTAGACTGTAGGCTCTAAGACTGTTCTCTCTAATGGGCATATTTTTATTACTTTGTTAGATATAGTATCTTCCTGGCCCTCCTGAAGAACATATTCTTCTGTTAGTTTTTTCAACCTTCCATCATATATCCACTCTTGTATGCCCCTTTCTCTGAACCATTTCTTCTTTGACTGTCATTTGCCATAGCAATCCTTTCATTTATTCTTGGCCATTTTCTTCAAGCATCTGGGAGATATCCTAGAAAATACTAACACCATTTCCTTCAGTCTTTCTGAGAATGTTTTTCCAGAATATTTTCCAAAAACAATTCCCCTGCATCAATAAACTCTACATTATGTAATTGTATATTCTCTCTGAATTTAGTTCTATAATATTTTCCCAGTTCCTTTCCAAGGATGGTTGGTTTCGTCCTGCAGATTCTTGTGATGTAAGAGAGTCCCTTTCTCCCTTTGCAAGCCTGTCACTTCCGTGGCCAGATTACGGTGTGAAATAACTCTAGTATTGAACTATTTTCTAAAAGGAAAAGGAAATTCAGATTCTGAGGAGACCATATGGTGTCTTAGGAGAGGTTCTCTTTAATACAAATGGGAACACTAACTTCTAACAAATAGCAGTGGGTAAGTTCTTGGGATCCAAAGAGTTCAAAGGATTCTGGGGAATCAAGATTTTCAAGGACATGAACCCAGAAGATACTATATCTCAGGATCCTGTTTTTTTCCCAGTCAGGGCTCTAAACTTGGCATATCAGATTTGTCTAGGTTTAACATACCCTGGAGCTGGGCTACTTCTCCCCGTTTTTCCCTTGTCCTGGTCCTGAGCTTAGTATCTTGGAAGGAGGGCCGTTATATAGTGACAAGGAGCCCCTCTAGCTTTTATAGTTAGATTCTAATTGACAAGTAATAACCCCCAGACCTTCATTTGCTTTCTCCAGAGCATCATAACCCCCAGCAATAGTCATCGAACCCCACTATCCTTATAATACTACTTCTCCCATATTTCTCAAACATTTGCTATATTGCACCTGCTGGTACATTTCCATCAATCAGTTTAGTTCTCCAGTTCACCACCAATAAAATTTTTAACAATTTCACTTATACAGAAGCTATCCGAGTTCCACCTACCCCAAATGATTTGGATCCTCACCATGGGCTGGGTAGCAAATGATCCAGTCCATGTTCTTTACTAGATACAAACATTGCAGGACAAGTTACTCATAAAGCATACTCTAAGAAGATTTTTTTCATGTAGGAAGTTCAGTAGGCAGTGTTCTTAGAATTAATGCCTGAGGAGAATGGAAAAGAATCAGGTTTGGGTAGAAGGCGAAGTTGGGCTCTGACTAACCTCTTGCAAGCTCTGAAATTGGCATGGATATTCAGAGTTGTCATAAGCTAGGGTAACAAACCAAATCTTAAATCCTTGTATTAACCAGTGCCTGGAATGGGGAGATGACCTTCAATAAGAAGGCTTTCTTTAGCTGAGGACAATGTCCAAAGGATTGCCAGTGGAAGGTTATTTAAAAGCAGAATTCCCCCAAACTGGGTGAAAAAATCCTTCAATCCTGATAAGGCTATCTGGGTAACATACACAGTGTCCACAGCACGTTGCTTGAGGCAATTAAACTGAAAAACATCATCATAAAGCTGTATGTTTGTAAACATATGATTTCAGAACAAGGAACCAAAAATACATTGCCCTTGTCTCAAGAGAAGCACTGTTGCTATGGCAGTAAAACACAAATATGTCACCTCTACTACTTGTTCTCAAGTGATAAAAGTCCACTTGTGAAATGATTAGCTACAAGAAATAAATTGGAACAACTTTTAGCTACCTTACAGTTTTTTCATGACTAAGACTTTAACAGAAGCTGAAGTCTGGAAGGACAACTGCAATTACAGATATATAGGAAATTCACTCACTGTACACACTCACGTGTATTTTTATTTCCTACAGCTGCAGTTTTTACCCTTACAATCCTCCCTCCCAGCCCCTCACCCTCTGGAGGTAGGTAGATATAGTTTAAATTCAACTTAAACTTGGCAAATAGTCATGTTTCGGTCTCTGTGGATTGGGAAGATTCTTTTGGATAGCTCAGATTCTTGATTTTAAATCTGTTTTCTGGCCCTTTCCCTTCTCCTTCCATAGGGGGTCTCTGATATATGGTAGAGCTTACAGGATCCTCACTGGCTTCTGCAGTGGTGGTGTGTTCTCACCTTCTTGGTCATTGCTTACTTTCCCAGTATCTGCTGTTTCTCAGCAGCTGGTGAATTGTTAATACATTCAGATAAAATGGGATGTGTGTGTGTGTGTGTATTTTTACACACACACACACACATATACATATACACACACACGCACACACATATATATACACACACGTATATGAGAAGGATGAATATATATATATATATGTATACACCTTTTCATCTGAACATGTATTAGTCATTCCTGTTTTTATATTTTAAAAAAGCATTTTCTTTTCCTATATATTTTACATTAAACTAGAGGCATTAGATTCTGCAGTTACTCATTTAAAAATAAAAATAATCCTTGTATTCCCTACCTAACATTAGATATTATCTTCAAGTCATTCAAAACAAGTGAAACTCTTATAAGCTACTTGGTTGAAGTAGAATGTACAAACTACAGTCTTAAAAAGAAACTTGTTCCAGTGGGGTTCTTGCTTCTTTGCCTTTCTAAATTCTCAAAGCAAATTTCTTAAATTAGAAAAAAAAAAGCATATTGATTTATTTGGGGTCTATATCTATTTGCAAATATGTGTATTTCCTTTGCTATGAATATCAATAAAGAAGCCACAGAGAAGCTACCTCAGGGAAGCTACATTTCCAAAAATATTTGGTAAACTAATAGACCAAGTACCTATGTATTTTCTAGTGCCTCCTCAGGAACATGGGACAGGTCACTAAGCCATAAACATAGATAATAAGTCAGCTCAGTGCCATATAAAAGGCTTTAGTATGAAATTCGCTGAAATATTTTAAAATTGAGCATTATAAGAAAAAAGTTAATGATGTTTTAGTTAATGACCATCACATCAAACAAAATATAACAATCCGTTTTCATATTCTGAACTCGTTATATATTTGTGTTGTGAATGGAGCTATCCAAGCTGAAAGTTGTATTCTGATTTTCTTAGAAGGATGTTTACAAGACTATATTCTCCCCTATATAAAGTTTAAAAGGCAATAAAATCTCAGTTGCACTAATAGGAGTGAGAAACAATGCATTTGTGTTCTCCCCTGAAAGAAAGGTGTCCTTATATTTCATCAGGACACATTTTTCCTATATTAAACCAGTGTTTCAGTCAACTGGAGATTTTATGATCACAGTGTCTTAAGATGATTTTTTTTTACCTATTTGAAATCTATACCCTGAGATTGTGTATAAGAAGTAAGTACAGTTTTCTTTTTTCGAAATTCATAGTTTGGATTCCATTTTATATACATCAAATACTAACCCATGAGTGTCCTCAGAGTGATGGAAGTAGATCTCAACCCTAACTGCTAGTAGCATGAGGGTTGGAGAGTATTTTGTTTGTTTGGTTTTCATAATGATACACTGGCCACATCCCTAAATATTTCTAATTCACTTGGGCTGGGATGGCCTGGACACTGCATTTCTTTCAGGGCTGAGAAGCACTGCTGCTGCTTCTCAGTGGCTGGTGAACTGTTAATACATTCAGATACAAAGATAGATATGTATGTAAAGGTATTTATACATACACATATACATATATATGAAACAGTGACTGAATTACCCTTATAATGTGAACATTTAACCTCAAGCCTCAAATAATTCTCGAATCCCCGAGGTCTGATTATCTAATACTGTTTAAAGTCTCAATAGACAGGATAACAAAACTGCAGATTAACTGCTACAGTTTATTCATAATCATGCTATTTTTTGCAGCATCTCACTCTGGCTTTCTTTGCATTTCTCAACTTGCTCCTTAACCTCATACTTCAAAGTAAATTTTAAGATGGAAATTAATCCACAGAAGAAATACCAAGGCAAGAACAATGGGTTGTTTTCTGAAAAAATGTTCAATTCATCTCCATAGTAATACAGAGAATGAATGTGGTTCTAGAAATTGATATGGTATATAGTAATGGGAAATCTACAATTTGCTATATTTAAAGACCCTAGTCTTCAGGGACTATCATTTAAATACATCACTGAAATGTTATTTCAGACATTTGCCACTTAGACTTCACGAAGAAAAAATTCATTCACATTCAATTGTAAGATTTTAGTTTTATCAAAAACTTTCAAAGTAAAGAGTTGATTTATTATTTAAAAAGACATCAAAGATAATTGAGTGCAGCTTCAGACTCAAACCTCATTTTAAATCTTGGTCTGAGAAACAAATTCATTATTCCCTTGTCTCTCCTAAATGTTAAGATTTTATAAGCCAGTGAAACAAATAAAACAAGGAATACTTAATTCATAGCACTGAACAAGTATGTTTGGGCTGTGTTGTCTCATCCCTTCTTGTTCCCTTAAATCAGCTTAGTGTGACAACCTGACACAACAACTGTCTTTATCGATAAAGTACATATCACCTTGGACAAATGTGTAGGTTTAAAAAATGCTTTTGTCATAGGAAAATTTATCCGTGGTCTGCTAACTGTATGTTCAGACATATTTTATGATTTTGTTTTCAAAATCCGTGGTTGCTAAAATTGATGAGCTGTGCTGGTACCCACAACATGAGCATCCTATTTCTTCAACCAAAAATCCATCACTTTCTGAGGAGAAGCAAGGTCAGGAGGTACGTGAACACAGAATCTTTTTCACTCAGACGTGGGAAAGGAGAGGGGACGTGGAGGCAGGTAGGGGCAGAGTGCCTTCCAGACTTGTTCTCAAGTTCCCAGATCTGCTTTCACAGATGTTCTAGTTGGTCAGGAACAAAGGCATAGAAAAGGCAGCATGCTGAGACCTTAGGTCAGTCTTCATTTTGCCAGAGAACGTGAACGTCTTCACCAGGCGGTGCTTCTCAAACATGAATGTGTGTGTGGATCCCCCTGTTGAAACGCAGAACTCTTTTGATAGGTTTAAAATGGGGCCTGTGATTTCTACATTTCTAACATGTCCAGTTTCTCGGAACAGGACATCTGATTATAATCTCTGTGCAAGTTTGCCTCCTGAACTCAACCTTACACCCGTGTGCTTCTCCAAGACTAGTAGTCCAGTGAAACAGAAGGGAGCATTGGGCATTTAGGAATTGAATGCTTGTTCCCTTGTCCCATGAGTGTGTGTATAAGGATCTGCCAGTCATCTTCAGTTAAGCACCCCATTACCTCTGATTAGAGAAAAAAAAGCATTCTCTTCAAATTTCTGTACTCTGCTCTACCTAGCAGACCCTTTGTCTTTAAAATATCATATTTCAGCAGGGAATTTAAAAAAGTGATCTTCTAATGAGTTGGCGATAAAGCTACTCTCTTAGCTATTGAAACAGCTATATTCAGAGTTGAATTAAGATTTTGTCCATGTATAAAGAAATGGAATAAGTGGCAATAAGTTAATAGGTTCTGTCACTAGTGGAGCAAACTAACTGCTTTTAAAAAATTAACACTGAATCTTATCCACATTCAGTAGTTAATGGAATTGAGAGATTGAATACTTCATGTATTATTTATAACATTAATAGAAAAATAAAATAATTATGTCTTGGCTTCATTCCTTGCATATGTTTAACTCTCTGCTTTCATCATTTGGAGATTGCATTGAATTTGAGGAAGGGGCTGTCATTGAGTC
Organism: Camelus dromedarius; assembly: GCF_036321535.1. Classification (NCBI taxonomy): domain Eukaryota; kingdom Metazoa; phylum Chordata; class Mammalia; order Artiodactyla; family Camelidae; genus Camelus; species Camelus dromedarius. The sequence goes on from NC_087450.1 coordinate 22,806,211, forward strand.
TAACTAGTACCAACATTTAGAGAATGCTTAATGTGACCAGGCAGGCACTATTGTAGGTATTAGGTCAAGGGATCTTCATGAGGTTTGCACAATTACTTTATTTCCATTTTAAAGACATAGAAATTGAACAACTTAGAAACTGATCCTCTATTACACAGCTGGAAATACTACACAGCTGTGTCAGTCAAGGCTGGAAACCAAGTGTTCTGATTACAGCGTCCATGCGAGTAACCACTCTGCGATTCTGGCTTGTTAGTTACACAGATGCACGGAAGGTGTGATTTCAGAGGCCAGGGATGCCCCTCCAACACAACCCCTGACCCAGATCCCGGCAACAGCAACCAAAGCTGCAGATACTTTGAATTTATTTTCTCATTCATTTTCGATATCAAATTACCACACATTATTGAAAATGACTTACCCACTTGGATAATCCCAGAAAAGTAACAACCTTGTATAAATCCAACTGTTCATCTCTCCAGTCCCTACACTCACATTGCTAAGTCCTGAAGGAAAGATCAATTGTTTGTCCTGAAACTGTTACACCTACATTATCTCCAGCCTCAGTTGTGTGCTCATATTTTTTAGGAAATTTTCCTTTCAACTGGTATTTGTATTATTGCCACTCCTTCAGCCCTGCCACCTCACCCTCCCACTCTCAGCAGATGTCCTTGGCTCCTATTTCCTAATGGCTATGGAGTCCTTTAGGTGTGAAGTCCCTTAAATCCTCTCACTTTATGAACATCCCTGTACATTTCATCCAATCAGCCTTTCTTTGCTTTATTTTGGTTTCCTTGGAAATAATGCCCCTCCTTCCATCCAAAGCTTACCCTGTGCCTCTGCTAAGGATCACACCCCATTGCTTCCCTTTCTCTGTCTCCACCAGTGTCTCCTTCCAGTAGCTTCCGTGCCTTCTGTGCTCAACTCTCTCCCAACATGAAACAAACAACACTGCACTCACTGTTATTACCCATTCTAGCTAGGGCTCTGACCACCCCTGACCAAAATTATTTTAAAGAATGTACATTTGTTATCTATCTTTTTATTTTCTCTCGTTTTCTCCTCAGTCTTTGTATTCACTGATTTTACGGTCTTCAAAATCACTAATGATATCATACTACAGTTTAGTGGACATTTGCCAGTTTTCACCTCCTGTAATTTCTTCAGTTTATGGCATTGTTATTACTTCTTTATATTTTAAATGATCTCCTCCATTCTTTTTTAGGATAGCACTCTACCTGTTTTGTTGTTGTTGTTGTTGTTGTTGTTGTTTGGTAACAATGTGCAGCGGTGAAATTGGGAAGGTAAAGAAGAAATCTGAGGATATGACAATGTCGTATGTTGCCTTCACATAGCTCCACAGAATATGAACATATGTAGGCCCAGTGGAATAGACCATTTGTTTCAGTTTTCATTATATACTATTGCTCTGACACCATCCTCTAAATAACAGAGAAAGATGTGAAACACTGTGTTCTAAATCTCCTTGTTCCTACAGCTATCATAAATACTCCATTCTGAAGAAATGGGCCCCTTAAAAAATAACCAGAAAGACGAAAAGTTCATCTCAGGCAAAGTAATGCTTTTTGATCCCATGTGACCTTTTTGTGTGTAGCAAAGTCAGAGAAGTTCATAGCTGTGTTTCCAGGGCAGTGCACAGCACCTCCACATTTAGCTAGCTGAAGCCAAAGGGCTCAGTGTGCAAAGTGGGAGTGCTTTCCCAGGAGATACTCTTCCAATTCTGGGGAAATTTGATACTGGTGCTTTCTAGAATTTTACATGTTCCTGAGGTTATCTGTAACTTGAAAAATCCAGTTTGATAGGTTAAATATCTGTTTCTGGAAGATTCAAATTGTTCACTGATTTTTTAAAATCTCCTTAATCTTGCTTGACTTCTAGGCTTAATTCTCTGCCTCAGCTTTCTCATCTGTAAAATGAGGATACCATTGTGTTGTGAATTTTAAATATGTAAACCTATTTTATGTGCTTATTACTGTTATTATTTTGTACTTTCTCATTTCTATCAACTTTAAGTCTCACATCCACAGAAAATCATTCAGGAGCATAAGCTTTCACCTTCTTTTTAAATTGATTCATTGAATGTACCACCACAAACAGGCAATAAACAAATATCTCAAATATCTTTAATCTTCCAAATGATGAGAGACTAGGAATCTTAAGTCACCTCAGGGTTCCCCTGAAAGCAGGTAAGAAGACTGCCTAACAGAGTTGCTGTGCAGACTAAATGATAAATTATGTGATGCACTCAGTGCATAGAGTGACTTCCTTGTTTTAATTATGAAAATTACAGTAAGTAGAATCATTTTGGGCTGAGATTTTGTTTGTTCTGTTTACATTAACAGCATTTAGTAGTGATAACGATGGAGTAATAATAACTGAAAGAGTGGTTCATTTTATTGCTCTGCTCTCTCAGATTTAGAGGAAAAAGTCAGTTCAGTCTAGCCAGTACTCTTCTTGTGTGCCTGTATTTTTTCCTTATTAATCAACCTACTGTTCTTTTTCAAATGCTATCTTAGTTTCTTAATCTTCACCTCTATACTACTAGTAGGCAGATTTTTCCAAACTTCAAAGAAAACACTCAACCAACTTTCATTCATTGGTTTTATTCACATATACTATATTTAAAATCATTTTCTATAGATATAAACCTTTTAGCTTTTTTAAATTTTTAATGCTTCAAAAAATATTCTATTATAGAGAGTCTAGTCTTTCTCTTATTATCTTAGAGAATGTGTATTTCCTTTCTCTCACTTTGGGGAAAGGTGCAGGTTCAAGTGTGCATGTGTGCGTGTGCGTGTGCGTGTGCGTGTGTGTGATTGGAGTGGAGACATAGATTCTAAGGGTTAAATCACTCAACATTATAGGCAAGGAAGAGCTTAACACCAATTAGTAATACCAAAGAATTAGCAAGGACTAGGTAGAAGCAGCCCTTCCTTCTGATTTTTCACAACATGCGTGTAGTACTTTGATTTCTTGTGGGTATCAACATTTGTGATACTTTGAAATCAAGTCAGAGTGTTCTTTTAACAATTACCGCTTTCATTCAATTTTAGTAATATTCATAGAGTGACAACTAGAAACAAAATAACTGCCATAAATAATTTCCTGTGAGATGGTTTGGATAGCTTACTCTATAAACTTTTAAAAGCTGATAGAAAGGAGTATTAGATGAGGAAATTCATTTTCTTTGGGGCAGTGTAACTTTCCTCAACGTGCGGTGTTTACCTGCTCTGGAGCCAGGACATATACAAAGTATTCACTCTGGAAAAGTGGTTGAGATCTTCCTACCAACAGGAGTAAGTCAAGTTCATGCATTTCTAATTCCTTCCAATCATGGAGCATGGAATTATGTGGGGTAGAATAAATGACATCCTGCCTGATTTTATCCCCTGTATTTCCTTTCCAAAGTTGCTTAAACATGAATATTCATTACATGAAACATTCATGAAAACAATTAACATTCAAATCCTGCAAATGTCTTAAAAAGTATACACTTCTTAGGTTAAATGCCGTATTATGTAGTGAGAGTTTTTCCTAGGTAGCTCTATGGTTATTTTTTAAGAGTTATTCTCCTTTTAATTTAAAGATATATTAGTATTCTTATTCCCAAATTTCATAATCACCCCTTCTATTTGCCTGATGTTTAAATTTTATAAACACTTCTCTATCATCTCCTTATCTTCATACCATTTTCACATATACTCTCAGGATTTATTATCAAGGTAGCAATGTTAGGATTTGGCTTTCCAACTTAGTTTTGTCGAATTCGGAGGACATGGAGCTACAACCTGCAATTTTGTTAGTCATCTTTTCACCAGGTATACTCCATAGGGTGAATAATTTTTTTTCACTCTTCTATTTTCTTCATTAATAAAAAGTTAAAACTGAGATAATTACCACATTATGCTAAAGCTTATGCTCAAGCATTAGTATAGGTTTCCCAAGATATGCAGATACGGTATGAGGCCCACAAGTCTTAAGATTCTTATTCACTGCTGGTTCTTTTTCTTTCTTTTTTGTCCCCCACCCCCCACCTCTTGCGGAGGTTTTCTGTCTTTCTCTCAGCCATTACCACTACTAAATAACAGACTGGCTGAATTTGTGTATCACAGCACTTCCAAACTTACGTGTCCACAGAATCTTGTGGTTTCTCGTGATTCTATTAACATACCACAGAATTAGTGTTCCCAAAATACAGCATATAAGTCTCATGTAAAACACTGGGCTAAACCCCAAGGTGACTGCTCCAAACATGCTTATAGAAAGTGGATAAATGAGCAATTAAAAGACTACGCATTAAAAGGATACATTTTAAAATGTCTAATGAAAAACAGATAAATACCTAGTTTTAGCTTAGAGACATCGCTTTTCAGCATGGAAGTGGGCTGGTGAACACTGAGAATGGAAGGATCAGAATGTTGTGTGTCCTCCCAACAAATCCACATTTCACGGAGCCACCGGGGGTCCCTATGCCGTGGTCTAGACCTCCTGAGAGCTGCGGATCTTAAATCTTCTCCTTTAGGAAAATGAGAAGTTACGGGGTCCAGTGCAACAATCCTCCGATTCTTTCAGTACCTCTCTTTTCGACTTCCCTGAGCATATAAATATAAAGATAATTTGATTCAAATGAGCTTTATTACATAATCTCATTTTCTAACTGCAGTTCTTTTTTTTTAAATTTTTATTTACTGACAATAAAAATAATCAACAGAAATGGGAGAAGGAAAGTAATGCTTGTCCGGCACTAACTTGTACCACGCACTACACTAGGCACTATAAGCTATTTCATTTATTCTAAAATTTAATGATTACTTGATAAATATGTAGAGTTAGTTAATACTGAAGATTTGAAAGGGAAATAATTTTATGCAAATAAGAAATAAACATCTTAAAATACTTTACTACCTGAAATGCAATACCTATAGTACAAAAGAATGGCTATCATTCTATTATTATTATATTTTAGACTATGGCTTAAAAATTTAGATGGAAGACCTATTTACAATTATTGCCAATTTTGTATTTTCAAACATTTTTCCATTAAGCTACCTTTAACTTCTTTAAGATAAAATTTTTTTTGTGGTAATGTTAGATTGAATCATTTGAAATCTTACGTTGAATAATTCTGAACACACTGTAGACTGGCAATAGGAAATTAATAACTTGAAGCACTGCAGCTTTACTTAGGTTTCTAGTTGGGAACTGTATGATATGAATTGACCAGTTAATATATTTTTCTATTAAGATATCAAGCCTATATATTTATAATACATTTTATAGAACATATTGTATTATATGACATAAATTAAGGTATAATTTTCCAAGTAAATTGAAGGAAGCTCAGTTCTGCTGGGGAACTTTGGAAGCACATACGTCAGAATTTTCCCAGTAGAGGTGTTAAATGGTAGGGTGTTTACCATATAAGACCCATCAGTCATTGGCCAGGAGGCTGTTCCCAAGGAACGTCAGTTCCCTGGTAATTCTAATCTTCCGCCTGTGTATGCAGAGCTAATTCCTGGGTCAGAGAGAGTCCTCTGGCAAAAAGTTGCAGGTGCTGGACGTTGGAAGATGTGCTAAAAGGTGGGTTGGAATGTAGGGAATAGGTGAGTACTCAGAGGATATAGCAAGGCATTGACAGGATGCTACAATGTCTTCTAGAGGAAACATCCTTTTAAAAACAATAAATAAATGAAAGGCAGTATTATGTAATGAACAATATAGCATGGTTGATGGAGCTTATAGACCAGAAGTCAAATCCAGATTCTGAATATCCTGGCAGGCTAATCTTGGGAAAATCATTTAATTTCTCTCAGACTGGGCTTCCTTAAAATTTGTAAAACTTAAATGAATTAATATCTAAGAGGTGCTTACCACAGTATCTAGTAATCAATAAACAGTAAATATCAATGTATTCAGAAGGTCGTTTGGTGTTTAACGTATTCTATGCCATTTATCCACCATACTCTAATGCAAGAAATCTAAAACATCTTTCTTTGGTAACTGTTCAACCTGAACTTGAATCTTCCGAGTGACAGGGCATATTCAACCTAAAGAGTTTGTCGTTTCTGGTTTGGGGCAGCACTAATGGCTAACATGTTCTTTTTTATGTTGGAACTGAAACTACTTCACTAGTAAATAGCCTCACAGATTATATTAAGGTGAATAGCTTCATTAATAAATAGCCTCGGACCCTCGTCTCCTTATTTTGTGGGACCTGTGAAACAACAGAGCACATGAAGGATCGCATACTTTTTGTGTAAAAGTTACAGTCAAACTAGCACAATTGATACATAGAATATTTTCAGTTTTCTGTTTCTGAAAAATGTCTACATAATGGAAAAATGGAAATTTATGTATTAAGATACCATTTTTAGTGGACTGAAAGACAGCAAAATGTAAGCTATAAGTAAACTTAATTTCATTATGTTTCTCTGGATATCTAATTATTGATGGGTCAGTAGTTTTTGGATGATTAGTAAGTTAAGGTGGAAATAATCCATAAATTATATTTATTCTATGTAATCTTTGCCTTCATTTTAACCACATCATTAACTATTGTTATAATCACAATTTTAACGTATTTTTGTTTTCTAGACAGTAATACCACATTAGACAACTTTAAAAACAATCAAATGGTCTTTAGATCACTTTTTGAAATAAAGGTATATTATTATGATTTTATATTAGAGCTCAAAGAATAGATGTTGCAATTTTATAGAGGTTTACTTTACAAAATGTGCTACACTTTTTTTAAGTGTATAGTTGATGAGTTCAACAAATGTTTAAAGTCGTGTAACTACCAAAATAATGAAGTTATTTGATATTTCCATCACTCTTGAGACGTTCCCTCATGCCCCTTTTTAGATAATCTCCTCCCACTACCCTCAGCTCCCAATACTGAGTTATTAATAGTTCTTAGTTATTTTGTAATCAATATGGAAAATTGTAGCCTCCTCAGCAGCAGTCATTAGAATTGCTAATAAAATTATTAAATTGAAAGTGATGTTAAAAAGGAAATTATAGCTTTTAAATAGTATGTTCAAATATTGCAATGGGATAGCAAACAGTAAAGCATCACCATCCCAGAAAATATTACAAAACATGTTAATTCCATCTTATAAATTGCTCTCTCAGATTGCTGTTTTCACCACTTCTTAAAGCAGCATATAGTTCCATAGATTATTGCTTGCATTCTTCTTTCAAAATTTCAATGCTAGGATACTATAAAGAAAATGAAAATAGCAGTATGGTGCCCAATTTGTTCCAATTTCTCTTCATATACTTTGATCTATACTTGCCGGAAAATAGTCTCTATAGAAATCACTGTTGAGATTATTTGTACATTAATCTTATTCTTCATAGTCCTGGGGATGGTGTTCATTTCCTTGTTCTAATTGTCTTATTTTTTATTGGAATGTTACACATATTGCATTTTTTCCCACTCAGATCTGTTAACTTTTTTTGCTAACCTTTACTGATATTTTTTAAAGTAAATAAGATTTTATACCAAGTAATGTGAATAGTGTAAATTTAAACTTTGGTTTCTGCCCAAGACCATGATTCACTCTTTATTTGAAGATCACCCTTGTTTCACTTTTTTTTTCCTATTGCATTTTGTATCTTGTCTAAAATCAATCTAGTTGTTTTATTTTGATGACTATCTCTGGAACAACAGACTGGAAAAATTAGCAGGCAAAAAAGTGCTTAGCACAACCAGCCAAAGAGACTTCATTCTGTAAGACTTCATTGTATTCTTGCTATTGGAGAAGAAGGAATCACAAGTTAATTTTTTTTCTGCTCTTACACAAATGTTTCCATTTTTTTCTGCTCTTACTCAAATGTTTCCACAGCTGACATTCATTTTTTAGTTCAAAGCAGTGACTTACAAAGGGGTTAGTAGCACAATCTAAACCTTCAAAACCTTCAGCCACAGTTGCCTTTTGTTTTGAAGATACAGGGCAAGAAATGTGAAGAATTTCCTAGAGGCCTGAAAGAATTAGTCACAAAACAAATGTCTGGCTGTGGGTTGAGCTGTGCAGCACTGCATGTGAGATTCTGAGGGACAGAGGTGCCTGAATAGCTCTAAAACGTTTATTTTGTGTGTATGTGATTTGCAGGGCCTCCTAAATCACATGGCTTAGAGCAGGGAAATCCACTGAATGGGTCTAAGGATGGTCTAATCTGATTTCTTTATGACAGACCTTTAGTTTTGATGGTAGCTTTTAATATCTTCTGTTCTCATAGTTGAACACTGCTCATTTCTTCAACTCTTCTGCTGAAAATGCTTGATTTATACCATGACCTGGAATTTGAAGTAAGTAATAAGGCTCAGTCCAACCACAGGCTCCAGTCATTAGCACACAGTCTAGGAGGACTTTCCTTTTGTTTATTTTTCTCTTCACTTCCAACTTCTCTTTTGGTACCTCCCCAGATTCCTGCTTAACCTATTAAGCATTGTCCAAAGAATGCTGTCCCTTAGTCAGTGTGACTCACTGGCAATGCACTGTTGCAAGCGCAGTCATCCAGAGGCTCCGACTTGCGGAACAGGAGACACTGAATCTGTGTTATAAACTCTCCTCTTCTTGTGTGTAGTTGATCCACGATAATGGAGCTCCTTGTTGGACTCTTTTTCTAAGTGCTTGTTATTCTTAGCCACCTTCCGATTCCTTCCTGCCCTTGATCCGGTTTCTTCTTTTATTCCCAACTATTCATAGTTCTCTTTGCTACTTATATACAGAATTACATGTCTAAACTTTATATAGAAATATAGCTAAATATAAAAATCATAACCCTTGAATACAATAATATCTTCCTTATTCGACATACTTTCCAGATATATCCACCACTCTGGCTTGCCTGCTCTCTACAGTCTTGAGGTTTTGACATCTGTTCTTTAAAGTGTGGTTGCCAGAGCTTAAGCAACTTTAGACGTTGAAATTCAACATAAATTGGAAGCTAAAATCTCCCTATTATGCTACACCGTCTGTCTATTTTTGCCATCTCCAAACAAATTAGCTTTATGGAGGTACCAATTCCATACTGTTGCTACTATTAAACTTGTAATAAAAAACTGGTAGAACTTTTTTTCCTTTCATACAAAGTGTTGCTAAAATAGATTTATTCATTGAAGTTTGGATGTGAGTAAAACAAGAATGTGGAAACCATGGTGTAAATGAACTAATACCCAAATCAGAAATTTAGATGGGCAACAATAAAGTTCTGCATTAGTTCAAAGAAGTGAATGAGATTCTTTCCATTAGAGTCCCAATGGGAAATGTCTTCAAGGGAGAAAAGTCAAGTATCTGTTAATGTGAGGTGACAGGCCACTTAAGGAAGAGACAGAAGATGTAGGGGGAGTTCGTGCATGATGGAGCAAGAAAATTTAGATTAGGGTACTATGGCTTTAAAAGGAGGAAGGTAAACAAGACAGAGATAAAATTTAGGAGAAGATAGCTATTAGCTGTAGTTCTTATTTAGGCTGGCCAGGATGAGTGACTGGATGCAGGAAACTAGGGGGGAGGTTAAAGATTATCTGTCTGTCCGTCTGTCTGTCTGTCTATCTATCTATCTATGCAAGAAGGGAGGACGCTGTGGATCAACAAGTTCTACTAATTTCCACAGTGCCTATGGTGACGTGCAAATATATTGCATATGCAAATTTGTATCAGTATATAAGAATAGGATGGAATTAAATCAGATTTGCAGCTGATATCTCATACTAAGCCACCTCACCTTTCATGAAAAGACTTCATTTAAATCAGACACATCCAGAAATCCTTTTATAATATTGAGATTTATCATGACATCATTTCAAACAGTGGAGAAATTCATAATGTCAGTTTTGCATATTATATTAACTTTTATACCGTATTTCCTTATCTCATCAAGATGATGCTGTTACATATGCATAGGAAAATCCAGGATATTAAAGGAAAGCCACCAATCCAAAAGTTACTCTAATACTGGCTTGTGATGATCTATACCACAGCATAAGCCCAACAAGCACAACAACCTAGACTGGGTCCATTGGCCTAGGTGCTCCTGGAAAACAGACTGGCCCCACTTTCCTGCTGGTATGCCGAGGAAGAGTATATGCTATTGCTCACGCTTCCTGCTGCACATTGAGCAATACTGCAGGAACAGCTGAATAATCCATATGCAAGTTAAAGGAAAGAGCGCCCTGGTTATGAAACGCAGACACTGGGGGTCTCTGGGACCTGTTCTCCTAGTCAGGATCAGGGAGTCATCAGTGCTGGCTCTGAAGGGTCTTCTTCGTTCCATCCTACATGACTGCAGCTATTCTTATTCATCTCACATCTTCAGATGTCTGGGCTCCAGTGTTAAATGATGCTGCATAACAGCTTTCTTGTCAGATGGCACAAAAACTCATTCTTCAACAAAAGGAAAATAAACTGCTTCTGCTCTGCTCAGACTGAACCAGAACACTCATCTAAATCCACTTCATAGAACATCTGTTCGACTAATGTATACGTGGTGAAGACCTGGAAGCTATTAGCACATAACCCACTGTTGACCTCTTCGGTACTTTTAAGGACAATAGAGGGCCATAAAGTGGGCTGTTAAAGAAAAAAAAACAGTTAAGCCTCTCTCATGCACTTCCAAATGGCTGTCAGAGACTTATTCATATCATCCTGGACCGCTCTGAGAACGGTATCTTCCCTTTTGAGACTTAAATCATATAGAGGTCATTTGTAGAAAAATGTTTACAATCTGCTTCATAGGTCAATGAAAGACGTAAACTCAGAACGTTGCTAGATTGGTGTTCTCTTTTTCCTTTATCTTGCCCAGTGATTGTCAACCAGGGGTGATTTTATCTGTGAGGGAGCATTTGCAAACATCAGGAGACAGTTTTGATTGTCACACTCTAGTTGCCTGGGTAACACACATTTAGTGAGTAGAGGCCAGAGTTACTGCTCAGCATCCTACGACATATAGGACACCTCTTACACACACACACACACACACACACACACACACACACACACACACACACTCACTCACTCACTCACTCACTCACTCACTCACTCACTCACACACTCACAATGAAATTATCTTGTCCAAAAAGTCAGTAGCACCACTGCTGTGAAACCCTAAGCGAGCCCTTTACGGTTCTGCTCGGGGAGACCCACAAAACTTGTTTCCTTAGTTTAGTAGCTCTTCCCACCCAATGACCGATGAAGTCAGTTTTGTTTACTCAGTTACGGGGATCATTGTATTTTGATCTGACAAATGAGGCTTAAACCAAAAAGATGTTTGGTAAGACGTAAGTTTTTGCATCAGATTCAATTAGACCATTTGTTTGACTGAATGAGAAGCTGTTTAACTGGTGTGATCCATTAGCTGCATAGAATGGTGAAGCCAGAACCTCCATTAGTTATCACAGATGGTGGGACACAGTCTGAAGTCAGTTTTGGGGCTTCTCTTGATACTAAATGTGGAATCTCTGATGACCATCAAGGAAGTCTGAATTGCTCTAGTCACATCTAAGAAAAAAGTCCTCGCTCCAGTCTACTCTCGGTGATGTCTGATACTCAGAGCTCCACCATTACTATCTAGGTCTTCACAGGATTATTTTTGAGACAAAGCCTCTTCGGATCTTTGAATATCAAAATACTGTAAATCCATGTGTTTCAGACTACTTTCATCATTTTTATTAGCCTTCCCCTGCTCAATTATTCCAGGTCATAACCATACCCAAAGGTTTCTTCTTAGTTTTGTTGTTGCTGTTTTGTTTTTCATTTTCCTTTTTTTTTTTTTTCCCTCCTGCAGCCAGAATGACCTGTCCTTCAGTTTTCCATCTGCCTACTTTCTAGTCCTAAGAATTTCTACTCGAATACATCAAATTCTCTAATTTTATACTTGGGTCTTTTCAACATAAATGAGAATTCCCTCTTACTAAACTGTTTTTACAATAGCTCTCTACTTTTGAGTAAGGGGTAGGATCAGAGTCACCTGAAGGGGAGAAGAGTTTACATGTTACTGCCTTCTCACCACTTACCCTGCTCTCTAATCCTGTGTACTCTGACATGACCCCAGCACCTCAGTGAAAACCACTCCTCTTGAGAAATGACGGCCTCTGGTACTCTTTTGAGAGTATGTTGTTTTATATTATTGGTCTTTGTACATGTATTATTGTCTCCCAAGTCAGTCTGTAAATGTCAGAGACTTTATTCTATACCCCTTACCTACATCCTGCCTAGTACAAACGTGCTAGAACATAAAAGTATATCAACAATAAATACCTCATTGTACATCATATAGATAATGAAGTCCCAATTCAAAAAAAAAAATCTCTTTACTATCTTAGGATGGGATTTCCAAACTTACATATATGCAGTTAAACAACTTGGCTTATTTTAATAAAAGAGCTTTATAGCCTGACCCAGGATGAGAAATGAATGGGAAAGAAAACAGTTTAAGTTTGATTGCATTAGTATCTTACTGGAAGCAGCTAGGAAAATTACAAATTGATTATAAACAGCACACAATCAGTGGCTATGAAGAATTTTGGCAGCCAACACGAATTCAGCTTTCTCAAGAAAGCAGTAGCAAATTTGCAGAAAAATAATTCAAAATTTCAATTTTCTAATTTAAACAGTATCGCTCACTTAAGCAGTTTAGCTGATTAGAATTATGAAAACATGCCATGTATTTAGCAGCAACTTGGAAGTTCTCCTGTGGTCCAGATTACTAATAGATTCAATGTTCTTTTTCAATATTAATGTCAAGATTTTTAATACATGAAACCACTGACACTGAGATCAAGCATTTTATCTCAGGAGATAAAAATGGTTTCTCCTTTTCTCTCTATCATTATGACAGGAAGCAAAAGGATTATTCATGGCTATTACTTTACTATGCTTTCAAACAAATTTGCTACTTTAATTAGGCCATCTTGCATTAATAGATGCAAATGCAGTTGGTAACCAAAATGCTGGCTCTCTGCGGAATTGACAGTGCATTGCTTGAGGCTCTCCCACAGTCTGCGCTTACATGGGCAAACAATGATTCTGCCTAATGTTACTCAGCTTGGAAAAAGAGGAGATCAAGGTGCAGACAGGGTTCTTTCAGTGCAGTTAATCTCAGTATTTACTGAAAGCCTTTCATACATCAGGGACTATGTAAAGACCAGGGAAATAAAAGGTGAATGAGATGCCACTGCTCTCGAGGAGAGCACGGTTTAGACTGGGGATCCAGTATCATCTGGGAATAGATGTTAGGATAAGAATTGATAAGCAGGCAAGGAGGGGCTAGAGTTGGTTCAAAGAGAGGAAAAGTCACTTTGAATTGCGGTAAAGTGTAATTTTTTCTAACCCCAAGTCAACTACTTCTGAGAAGTGCCATATTGTTTCTCTCTCTCTTTGTCATAAAACTCTTACTCATTATTAAAAGCCTCAGTGGGTTCCAGGAATTATTAGGTAGTGAGTTTTTACATTCTGTCCCCCCCACCCCCCGCTCCCAATACATTGCTACCTTTAAACATAAAGTAGGAGGTTATTCTTTCCTTTCCTTCGCTCCACCTCTGTACCCCTAGCTCTTATTCTGAGATTAGCTTGCTCAGATCCCTGAGTTCCTTCTCATCCTCCTTGACGTTCTCCCCGCTGCTCCCCGCTCTGCCTGCTGCAGTCAGGTAACATCTAGGACTCTCTGAAGTCTGTCCTGCATTCTGACCTTTCTTGTATCCAAACTCCCAATCAAAATACCTCACTACTATGCCCTATGTCTCCACATTGCAGGGTTCTCTAGGTGAAAACTAGATAATGCGGTCACAATTAGCATTGCTATATTAATCAACGTTCCTACATGACATTTGTCTGCTCTTTGAATCTCTCTTACAAAAAAGATCAGAAGTCGAAGTTCTCCCACTTAGGAATTTTTCTCTTAAGACAGGAAGGGTGCCTAGGCCCAGGTGGGTCTCAAACTCATCATATAGTTTTATTGTTCCTCGGGCTCATCATTTGGTCAGCCACGTGCCCTGTATGCACCTACATCTGTTATTTAAGGACATCATCATGCGGCATCCACACCGATTAGAACTGGGTATGTTTAGCACATGAATGAAACTACAATAAAAACTATTTGATTAAAATCTCTTCATAAATCTCCTCAGCCCTTGATCATATCCAACAAACCTATTAGCAAAGAATTTTACTGTTTCATATCATTATTCACACATCTATGTGTGTCACACCACATTCTATCTTTGTTTCAAAAATGCTGTTTAAAATGTTCAGTAGCATTTGAAACAACTTTCTCTCATATACTGTTTTTGTAGGGATTTCAAAAGCCCCAGTAGGCCAGAATATAACATATTAGTCGGCCTTGTATATGGCAGTTATAATCAATGACTGCTATTACAGTGAGGTCAGAGAGTGAACACTTTCTAAGACGGAATAGTTCCTCTCCACTTGAATTTGTGGGGAAAACAGTAAGCATCTTTCAATAATTCCCTGTGCTTGAAAATTGGACATTTTTTGCAAGTATAAAACTATAGTTTCTTTAAGAAATAGTAACACAATACCTCTCTTCCTCATACCTTCTAGAGTCTTCTAGATCAGTGGTTCTCAACTTTGTTGAGTGCATTCAAATGTCCTGGAGAGCTTTACAAACTTATAGTGGCTAAGACACACTCCAGACCAATGATCAGAATCTGGAAGTGGGGCATGAGCACTTGTTAAAGCTCCACTGAGGTTAAGAACTGCACTTCTAGAGTGAAAACAAAGCAATCATCCTGATGGACATTGTGGCCTTGGGCACGTGAGAAACACTGACAATGAGAAATGTACAAGAAAAAACAAAATCCCATCCCCAGATGGAAACTGATGAGTGGTTGGCCCACCTGGTTTCTTAGCTCTGGCATCTTATAGTGATGTGGGAATGACAGAACTATGTGAAGCCAGGTGCCAAACACAAGGGAGTGGCAGCAGCATCTGGATTGTCCACCTACACTTGATATTGGTATTTGTAAAAAGAAGTATTATAAAATCATAAAGCAGGAAAGTAAAGGTTAAACCACCTAGTCCTTGAATTGTAGACAAATATATCTCTCATATATCAGTGAAGGGGGAGCACTGAGTTTACAACAGCAAATTTAGATCTAGATTTTTACACTAAAGACAATCTAAAAGTACTGGTTTGTTTTCTTGAATTATGCATAGGAGACTGGGATTTCTGGAATACTCAACACTGATTATGGCTAAGGGATTGCTATAGAATTAACTGCACTATTAGATAAGATGAATTGTGCTCCAAAGAGCAATTATATATACCCCATCCTGCCGAATTCAATTCTCTCTTTAAATAGGTTTGGTCAAAGTGTGTAAAGATCATCCATTTCACTTGGAGTTATCTGCAGGTTTCTTATGCCCTGTTAGCACTTTTAACAATAAATCTGAGCAATAGGTTATCAGTATAAAACATTATCTTTTATTACTCACTTTTATCTTTTAGATTTCTTCTGTAGATGAACCTTCTTGATAAAGAAACAGATGTTAGAGGCAAAATGGCACAGGCAGCATGAGTTAGATGTCTTTGCTCTACCCTTCAAGGGTTAGAGGTGTTTCTGAAGTAGCTCCAAATTTAAAGTTTCCTATGATGTTTATTTTATTTGTTTTCTAATTAGAAATTCCATGAAATATATACATATACATATATCTCCTGAATATAAAACACAATTTTTCCTTTTTATCTATAATTAGACTCAGATTTTTTTTTAATCTTAAAAGGGAATAAAAAATTAAAAGGATTTTGAATTTCCTGTCCAGCATGGAAGAAGCTTAGGAGTCACCACCCTACCTAACAAATAAAAAGCTGAACAAACAGAAAAGTTAATAATTCTTAGATATGTTAGAGAGTGAGGTCACAGGGCCAACAGCGTCCCGCCCCCTCAAACTGGAGAGAGGAACAGGCAAATACAGAGCATCACAACTTACCAGAGCAGAAACCCCCCAGCAAAAACTTGCACGGGATCAGGTGCCAGGATAGGGAAACCTGAACTCTTAACTGACGAGTTGCTGGAGGCTCAGTGTGGACAAATCTGAGATAAAAACTCCAGAGGAACCCAGCCGGGGCAGGGGGAGGGGCGGGACGAGGGGTATGCAAACTTCTGTGTTTTACTTCCTGGAGCTCTAGCAGATTCTTACAGCAAATAGCAGAAAAATCCCTTTCTGCTTCTGGAAGAGGGAGGGTAAAAGGAACTATGAATACACCAGAGCATTCTGTTCTTAACAAGGCCTGCCCTCAGGAGGAGCTATTTAACCAGAGCCTAGCTTGCTGGGATTTTATTAGAACCTTAATGACCTCAAGGAAGGTAAATATCCAGCTCCAACTGTCTCCAGCCATCCACATGGAGGAAAGTAAATACCCAGCTCCAGTCTACTCTAGCCATTGTCTCACATGAGCAGGGGTGGGAAAATGAGAATCACATGTGAAGTTCACAGTCTAGAGGTATAGGCTTACTAAAAGACTGAGACCTAATCAAAGGACTATAGAATGCTTCTCTTTCCCCCATATCTTAACAGCACATTACGAAGGAAGGCATATGTACAACAGTTCCTTTTACCCAATACATCATGTCCAACTATTAAAATAAAATTACAAGGCATACTAAACAACTAAAAATACAGTTTGAAGAGACAGAGCAAGCATCAAAACCAGACTCAGATATGACAGTGATGTTGGACTTATCCAACTGGGATTTTAAAACAACTATGATGAATATGCTAAGGGCTCAAATGGATAAAGACAGCATGTAAGAAAAGGGCAGTGGAAGTAGAGAGATGGAAATTCTAGGAAAGAACAAAAATAAAAACATACTAGAGATCAAAAACACTGTATAGAAATAAAGAATGACTTTGATGACCTATTAGTAGACTGGACACAGTTGAAGAAAGAATCTCTGAGCTTGAGACTATCTCAATAGAAATCTCCAAAACTGAAAAGCAAAGAGAAAAAAAGACTGAAAAAAATCTACCAACAACAGAACAAAATATCCAAGACTTATGGGAAAACTACAAAAGTTATAACATACATGTGGTGGGAGTATCAGAAGAAGAAAGGGAGAAGGAACAGTAGATATGTTTGAAAGAATAATGACTGAGGATTTCCCCAAATGAATGCCAGAAACCAAACTACAGATCCAGGAAGTCTAAAGAATAACAAGCAGGATAGAGGCCCCCCCCAAAAATTACACCTAGACATATCATATAAACTACAAAATATCAAGGATAAAGAAAAAGTCCTGAAAGAAATTAGAGAGAAAAAAGACCTTACCTACAGAGTGGCGAAGATAAGAATTAAATCTGAATTCTCCTTAGAAACCATGAAAGCAAGAAGAAAGTGGAGTGGAATAGTTAACATTCTGAGATAAAAACCTACCAACCTAGAATAATGTACCCTGCAAAACTATCCTTTAAAAATGAAGGATAAATAAAGAGTTCTTCTGACAGACAAAAGGTAATTTGTTGCCAGTTAACCTGCCTTGAACTCTTGAACTGCATGTCTCATGAAAACAGATGAAAATGTCCTCAACAAAATATTAGCAAATAGAATCCAACAACATATAAACATATACACAATCAAGTGTGATTTATCCCAGGTATTGCAAGCATTTCAACATTTGAACATCAACTACCATAATCCACTACATTAACAAGCTAATGAAGATAAATCACATGTTCACATCAACAGATGCAAAAAAGCACTTGACAAAATCCAACACAAATTTATGATAAAAACTCTCAGTAAACCAAGAACACAGGGGAGCTTCCTCAATTTGATAAATATATCTACAAAAATCTACAGCTAACATCATACTGAATGACAGGAAACTGAAAGCTTTCCCACTAAAACAGAAACAAGGCAAGGATGTTTTGTCATCCCTGCTTCTCAACATGGTACTGGAAGCCGTAAGACTCAAAAATGGAATACAATGCATACAAATTGGGAAATCAAAAATAAAACTTTGCAGAAGATGTGCTTTTTTATGTAGACAATCTGAAAGAATTGACCAAAAAAACCTAATACCGGATGACAGCAAGGTTGTGGGATACAAGGTTAATATACAAAAGTCCATTGCTTTAAACCAGCAATGAACAAGCGGAATTTAAAATTAAAAATGCAGTAGCACTTTCTTTAGCACCTTCCAAAATAAAATACTTAGGTATAAAACTAACAAAATATGTACAACATGGACAACTATAAAATTCTGATGGAAGATATTAAAGAAAAACTAAGTAAATGGAGAGATAATCCATGTTCCTGGATAAGAACTCAACATTGTCAAGATGTGAGTTCTTCCTGACTTGAGCTAAAGATTCAATTCAACCCCAATCAAAACCACAGCAAGTTATTTTGTAGATATTGACAAAATGATTCTAAAGTTTATATCAGGAGGCAAAAGACCCAGAATAGCCAACACAATATTAAAGTATAAGAGAAAAGTTGAGGACTGACACTACCTGACTTCAGGACTTAACTCTAAAGCTATTGTATTCAAACCATTATAATACTGGCAAAGGAAGAGATGGATAGATCAAGGAATCAGAACAGAAGTCCTAGACATAGACCCACATAAATATAGTCAACTGATCTTTAACAAAAGATCAAAGGTAGTACAATGGAGCAAAGGAAGTCTTTGCAACAAACAGTGCTGGAAGAAATGGACATCCGCTTGTGCATGTACATAAATCTAGATGCAGAACTTATATTAGTCACAAAAATTAACTCAAAATAGACCACAGACCTAAATGTAAGATGTAAAACTATAAAACTCCTATGAGATAACATATAAGAAGACTGGAATGACCTTAGCTACAGTGATGACTTTAGCTACAACAACAAGGGCATAATCTATTAAAGAAATAACTGATAAGCGTGGCTTCATTCAAATTTCAAAAACTCTGCTATGCAAAAGACATTGTCAAGAGAATAAAAAGACAGGCCACAGCCTAGAATAAAATATTTGAAGAAGACATATCTGGTAAAATACTATTATGCAGAATAAACAAAAAACACATAACTCAATAAAAGTAAAACAAACTCTATTAAAAAATGAGTCAAAGACCTTAAGAGACATCTCACCAAGAAGATACATAGATGGCAAATAAATACATGAAAAGATGCCTTACATCACTATCTTCAGGGAAATGCAAACTAAAAGAACAATGACATACTATTACACAACTCTTAGAATCTCCAAAATGTGGGACACTGACGACAATAAATACTGGCAAGGATGAAGAGCAACAGGAACTCGGATACTACATTGCTGGTGGGAATGCAGAATTGTTACGGCCAGTGTGCAAGACAGTTTGGAAGTTTCTTACAAAATTAAATTTACTCTTACTTTACAATCCAGCAGTCACGTTCCTTGGTAATTTTCCAAAGGAGTTGAAAACTTATAACCACACAAAAACCTGCACGTGGATATTTACAGCAGTTTTATTCATAATTGCCAAAACTGAGAAGCAAACATGATGTCCTTCAGTAGGTGAATGGATAAACTGTGGTACATCTAGACAATGGAGTATCATTTGGTGTTAAAAAGAAATGAGCTATTACGACATAAAAAGACGTAGAGGAATCATAAAGCATAATACAAAGTCAAAGAAGCCAATCTGGAAAGGCTACACACTACATGATTCCAAATATGACATTCTGGAAAAGGTAGACAGTAAAAAAGAGCAATGGATGCTAGGGTTTGTGAGAAAGGATTAATCGGTGGACCACAGAGGATTTTCAAGGCAATGAAACTACTCTTTATGATGCTATTACAGTGGATACATGTCCCCTATATTTGTCCAAACCCATAGAATTTAGAAGCCAAGAATAAACCTTAACGCAGACTATGAACTTTGGGTGTCAGTGTAGGTTCACTGATTGTAACTAATGTCCCAATGTGATGGGGGATGTTAACAATACAGGAGGCTATTCATTTATAAGGACGTGGGTATGGAAAATCTCTGTACAGTTGACCCTTGAGTAACCTTGGGGTTAGGGGCACTGCCTTCCATCTATAACTTTACAGTTGGCCCTCCCTTCTTAGAGTTTCCACAGCAGATTATACAGTACTGTCCTGTTTACTATGAAAAAAAAAAAAATCCACATTTAAGTGGACCCATGCAGTTCAAACCCCTGTTGTTCAAGGTCAGCTGTACTTTTTACTTAACTGTGAACCTAAAACTACTCCACAAAATAAAGTCTGTTTTAAAAAATACATAAAAGCTCATGAACTTGCCTATGAAATATCATTAGCATTTTGAGGCTACATTTATACTGGCTAAGAGAAAACAATTGATTCTCTCTCTCTCTCTCTCTCTCTCTCTCTCTCTCTCTCTCTCTCCCTCTCTCTCTCTCTCTCTCTCTTTCATTTTTAAACTCTTTGCTCCTACTACCTGTTCTAAGGCAAGGGAAAATCAAATGTGGAATTTAGTATTACTGAGCTTAATTATATAAAAAAGTAACGTTTTGTAGTGTTTTAGCTTATGTACAGACAGTTACAGGTGACATTGAGCAGGGTTATTAGAAGTGCATTGTCAAGAATCAGTATGTTCCCTTGGTCTGAGGAACATATAAGGCAACAGTTTTTTTTAGAAAAGTGTAAATAGCCAAAACCTAAATAGAATCTTTTGCCAGTCCTCATGGCTCTGGGGATTTTTTCCTGCCTCACTTAATTCAGAGTTTATAAGCCTGAAATCAAGAAATCCTTTCAGGTCAGTTCTCTGCTTCACTAGTTTTAAATGTGGTTGCAGGCATCCATTGAGTTCATGGGCATGAAGAGATTTAAGTAACTTAAACTCAAAAATTTCAACTCCTCTATGTCTCTTTCCTAAAACTGTTCTGCCTGAGAATGTGCCTACTGTCAAGACATGGTATGAATTCTTTCTGAGGGCTTCTTTTTTAACTGCCAAAAAAGAATTATTAGAAACATTGCTGTGAATGTTGAGAAAGTAAATAACTCTAATGATTAACAAATTATTTTGCAAGGTAGGTTGTTTCAATGTTTTATTTTCAACAAAATTGATTAAGGGCTTAACTGAGCTCTCAGCATCTACCTAATTAAAAATAATTTTTGATGACTAATCACTATGTGATATTTGGCATATGAACAACTTCTTTCTATTCTTATCTAATGATTTATGTTAATAAGACTTTCAAAGTTTATAATAATGAAAGAAATATAAAAATTAATATTTAGTCATGTGATAGTCAATAAAAAATTAACATCTGTCCACAGATAAATTTAATCAATTTTTATAACTCTCCATCTACCTCATAAAGAGATGCACTTCTAGTAAAATTTCACTTTTATGTTAAATAATTATCTTGAAAAAATGTTACATATTTCTGTTGTTTAATGAGATGTGTTCTAATATTCAATGATGAAATTCACAAGAAAATCGTAACATTTAGAACTTTGGGTCATACAAAATAATATACAGAATTCAAGTTTATATATATGTTCTTGTTGCAAAGGAATAGAATAGGATGATAAAAGATGATTTTCAAGCTCAAAATAAAATCAGATTAGAATAAACTTCTGTGGACTAAGTGTAAACTAAATATGTTAAAGAAGAAAAATGAGCACTGTAAAATATTTTATTATTAAAACATTTATATACATTTAAGTCAATAATAGTAAGCCATAAATAATAGCATTTTTATGTCACAGAATATTTTTTAAAAGATTGGTATAGTTTCAAATTATAAATCTATTCTTGCTATTTAAATTTTTAATAAAACATTTTCAGTCATCTTAAAATATATCAGTGGGTACATACATTTAAAAATTATTTTAAAAGATATGCAAACAAAAAGGAGGTTTCATATGCGTAAAATCCTGAGTAATGTGGCCTTCCAAAAGATCTCTTCACAGGCCAAGCCATTTGTCCCAGAGTCTTCCAGAGGTAAAAACACAATTAGAAGATGGCTAATTGAGTTGGCTTACACTGAGTGGAAGCAAATCTCAGTCCCACTTTCCTTAGTTAGTCATCTCTTGAGTTCTAGAAGTCCAGATACATGCACATTTGTCTAAACCCTCTGCTATGATTTGAGATTAATAACAGAGAAAAATTCTGCAGGATACTTTATTGTCCATATGTTTGATGGTTTCTAAAAGTTAGATGTCAAATACATCAGATGAGGGATTGTAATGGATTTCATTACAGAGTAATGGATTTCAAAGCTTTGGCAGCCGCTAGTTTTTGTTGTTGTTTCATAGAGATAGTCATTTAGGGCCCAAGAGAAAATTTCCCAGACGTCACTGAAACCCTATGCATAGGGCATAGAATAAGAATGAATAAAGACCAGAGCTCTCATTTGGAGGAGATGCTGGGGCTTAATCACCATTTTATTAGATAATTTCCTAGAGCACTCTTAATCCAAAGTGATAATAAAGAGTTTTGCATAATTGCCCTATAAATCAGATTTACTGAGTCATACTCGAGAATAAAGTTGAAAAAAAATCAACTGTATGAAAATTTTATCTTATTAGCTCATACAAGGGAATGTGAATATATAAAATTAATCTCTATATTATCATTGCCATGATTAGTTTATATCAGTAATCCTTCCGTGAAAGTAATTCCTAATAAAAAGATTAAGAAATGAAATAACAAAACTTGAGATATATCAAAACACTTGTATGTTAAATAAGAAAAATGTATTTCAGACTCTAAATGGCTTAAATGCCATTTTTTTCTTTCTTGGTGTTTAGATTAAGTTCAATGGAGAGCTCACTGAAAAAAATTTTTTTTTAAGGACATGCTGGACAAGAACTTTTACAGAAGTTGCATTCAACATAAATCTCCAATGGAAGTCAGATTACTTTGGGTCAGCAGTGACACAAAACTAATAAGGCAAGTCTTCCTAAGGAGGAAATAGTTACAGATAGATGGATGATAGATTAGACGACAGATCAGATAGATACATGACAGATAATAGATAAATTCATAGAGTCATAGATACACAGAGATAGGCATGTACATATAAGAGATAAATATCTACATATAGAGAGAAATACGTACCCTGCCCCTCATGGGGACTATGGAGAATCTAATGATAAGAATCTCAGTCATGTCTGAAGATATAGGGGTTTGCAACAGAACATTTATTTTGATAAAACACAGAAAAAAAATGCCCTGGAAGAGGACCGTCCCAGTGTTACAAGGAAACTGCAGTAAAGTGCATCACTGACAGCATGTTTAGTGGTGATTGTTCCTGATGTGTCCCCAGTTTGCTATCCTGGTGGTAAACACATGCACTTGGGAGTGAGTGAGTTATAGTAAGATTAGAGAATTTTGGACCTTGGGAGCTAAACACAGATAATGGGCTAAATGAGCACAATTTAGAGAGGTATAACTTGCTTCTAGTCAGTTCCTCCAAAGAATAGGAAGCATCAGAACTCTGGCTGAGAAGGATGGGAAGAAGCCATGAGAGAATGAGCTACTGGGGTGAATATATGACGGATAGTGCCCTAGAAAGATGACGATGTCTTTTAGCAGTGGAAGGAACTGCATCACAAAGGCAGTAGTGCCAAAGTCCCATAATCAAACTGAGGTGGCCAAAGACACCTCCAAGCATACAAAGTGGAGGGAACTTCCCAAGTGAGTATCTGAAATACAGCCTACTCAGAGGTGGTCGTTAATGGAACTAGCAAAATTCTGCTCTAAATGTTTATGTGACCTCATTTGCCAGCTGCTTAACCTTCTAATTCTTACACCTTTACCATGCTATTAACGAGGAAAGGTCAGAAAAGATAAGGACTGTGGATAGACACAGTGAGTTACACTTATGTATGCACTATTCATATTATTCAGAATAACCTAGATCATTTGCAAACACAGAACCAACACTGGACAGTGAGAATGGGTGCTATCAGGGAAAATAAAGACAACTTTCTGAGTAATTCTATTAAGTTTAAAGGGCATTCAAAAATATTTAAAATGGCTGAAGATGAAGGAAATTAATAATAACAAGGACTGGGGACCCATGCGGCTTACAGCCAAGGTTCTGAAAGCTTTTTATTTAGATGCCATCATTCAGTCATGCCATGGACAGTTACTTTGCATCTGTGATGTGTCAGGCACAGTGTTGTGTGCACTGGCCATGCAGCCACAAACAAATCTCACAATAATCTCTCCTTCCATGAAGTTTATATCTTACCGTGCTTGAGAAAATCTTGGAGGGATATTATGAATGAATCTTTAATAAAATAAACTGCAGCATTGTGAAATCCAATAAAATATATTAAATATGTATCAAAACTACAGGTGGGTATAAATTTTTAAAGATCTCTTACCCACAACTGTCTGTATTTTTCCAGTTACGGAAAATAGAAATTCTTTTTGCATTTTAGAGGTTACTGTAGGAATGACAGAATCAAAGTAAGACTTTGTGTTTCACTGCTCTTGAACCCCACAACTCCTACACCTGGCTCTCATTTAAAACTAGGTACATGGCTTAGGCTTCAGGCTTAAGCAGACTGCTACCTCCTCCCAACCGGTATTTAAATTGTAGGAATCCTATTCTCAAGGACAGAAGGGGCCTGAAAGGAAATACATCCCAAAGGTAAAAGAAGATAGATGTGAATACTCAGAATCATTGGCATGTTTAGTGGTGACTCTTTTTTTACTACTGGACATTCTGAGACATACAGAAAAAGGGAGTGATAGAAATCATATTTTTTCATAATTTGAACCTTGTCCAAATTAGCTTCTCAATTAAGCTGAAAAGAAATAAGAAAATGTAAAACCTGACTGGTTGTGTTCTAGGCAGTAGGTAGACAATGCCATGATGAGGTGTTTCCTGTCAGGAACATTAACTGCATCTGATATGAAAACATGGCCCAGAGAATGCCCTGAGTTTTGTTTAACAAAAACTGCTATCTCTCCTTTGGGATTGGAGTATTTCTAAAGTGACAGGCTAAGAATCTAGAAATTAAAAGACAGGGTAAGAGAGTCAGTCCCCAGCCCCCTAAGCTGATGTTTGACAGTGCAATAGTTGTTCCCATCCTGAGAACCAAATCATTCTGAGGGTTTTTAAACCAACAGAGGTGCCCAAAGCACATGCTAGCACTAGTAAGTCAGTGTGTCAATGTGGGGACTACACATCTGTGTTTCCAGATAGCTCACTGGAGATTCTGCTGCTACAATCAGGTTTGTGAATCGGTACTCTAGAGAGTTTGTAGGGAAAAAAAAAATTTGTCCTTTCAAAGCTTCTTGTCAGTTTGAACCACAGGAGAGTCAGGGTAAGGTAAGGATGAGAACTGAGGGAGTTCATCCCCTGTCCCGGTAGCCCTTGGAGACTAGGAAAAGGAAAGGCATGTCAGCAGATACTGAATGCTTAGGTACCTGCATGGCCCAGGTCCTGGGCAACAGTTGCTGATGCCAACACTCATTTGTTTTAACACTGATCTGTGTTTTGAGGGTATTAAGAACCAAATTACATGAAGCACAGAGACTAGGAAAGAAATCTTCAGTTTTTACTAGCAGAACTCTACCCAGTGATAAGATTTAGTATCCTTAGAGCTAATCAGGTTTCTAAGAACAAGTGTCTCCATATGCTGAATTCACTCCCTTAGCTCTTATTCATGTTTATTATTAAAATATTTTATTAATGCACATCTCCATAAGTACTAATTTTAAATCAAATCTACTCTTCATAGTGTGGTTTTATTAATATAAAACTATAATCATGTAATTACGCTCTAAGTCCTTTATTTTATAAATCACTTTAACCAAAGCAACTTTATAGTTCAAGTTAATCATGTGATATTGTATAAAATGTACTTTGTTTTAACAGAAAGAGAACCAAATTTGATGTTAGGGAATCAGAGACCTGCCCTGATTTTTCCCCTCCTAGGACTTGTAGACATAGGAGAGACATTTCACCCCTCCAGGTCATCATTTTCTCATCTGTAGAATAGAGATTGTATGCACACTGACTTGCCTCTTAGGACTGTGTGAAAAATATAAATTCATTATAAAGTAATTTAAAGCACAAGGTAATCACAAGCTACCTGGTTATTATCATTTAAAATAGTTAGGCTCAAATGTGGGATGAGGTTGAAACAAATTTGGGACTCATAACTTGGTGAAGGAATGAGCAAAAGGATACAATCATGAAAAAGATACTAAGGACTTGTGTCCTTCTAATGAGTGTACTAACAGAATTGTTGGCAACACCCTCTTCCATGACATGGAGGATCTTTTGTGTTCCTATTGTATCTGTAAAAGTGTCTAGTTTGCAATTAGAGCAAATGAGTCTATCAAGGTTATGATTTTCTCTATTGTGTCTGGGTTTGATGGGAACAGAGCAGTATTTCTTGTTCAGATATGGTGAAGTCTCTCTGTGTCTCTTTCTCTCAGTCTCCAGTTCTTTGGTTTCCCATTTGAAGGCTAAGAAAGCAAACATCACCTCTTTTCTTTCATCCTGCAGGTACAGCATTTTCTTTCAATTGTGATGTGGAGTCCCTATTAAGAGCAAAATCCCAAACCATACACTGTTTTTATAAAGCTAGTGATCAGAAATTAGTAGATTTCACATATGTTAAAACACAGTATCTTTATATACTTTTTCAATTAACTAATTGCACTTTTTAAAGAAGTTGTTAATAATTCAAATTGGTATTTATTGCCCTTGAGAAGATAGTAAATTGTGCTTTCAAATCTTGTAACCTTGTCTTATCCTCATGTATATCCTTTTCTTGTTTATGCAAAATTATCTTCCCATTTAGCCTTGAACATTTCTAAATCATTTGAATCTTAGCTCTCTCTTTTCACTTTCCTTTTTTTTTTTTTTTAACTTCATCTGTTGGTTTGGGTATTACAGGTTTTATTTTTAGTAATTAAAATTTCAACATACATATTTAAACTATATGTATTTCTGGCATAATCCAAAGTTTTTCACCAAGGGATCTTATGCTTAACTAACCTTAAAATACTTCCATTGCCATCTTGCAAATCATTGTTTTCTGAAAATTTAGTTTCAGCATGTTAAAAAACACCTACAAAATAAGCCACATATTATAGGTAGTAATAAGCATTTGTACGATATTTTGCTGATTAATGTGTTCTCCATTGCTTCTTACATTTTACTTTTTTCAATGGATTTAATTTTAAGGCTGGATGTATTCTTGAGTAGTCCTTTCAAAGCTCAATGAACTATACCACACATTCACATTTCAGCAGATTCCTGTCTTCTATACTTAACACTGGTGATGCCAACTTCTTCCTCAGTCCCATCAGCAATTCTCACTGACTCCATGTAGGAGTCTTCTCTTCAGTATGCTCACTTATTTCCCTGTCCACTGTCACCTTCCTCTCCTGTCAACCAGGGCCTAATGGAGAACTTCCGAAATGACTTTCCTACTTCTTCTTGCTCTCAGAAAATCCGCTGTCCACTTAATGGCCTGTATACATTTTAAAAATATATAAATTGCATCCTCTTGTACCCTTGTTAAAATGTATAATTTATTATGATCACTCTTGAGTTAAATACAAAATCCTTAACATGGCCAATAAGGTCCTGTTTACTCCTTCCCCAAGGTTTTTCAACACGCTTTTTCCCTATCTGGAATGCTTTCCCCTCCAATCTTGGCCTGACTAACTGCTACACTTTAGGGCTCACGTTGAATGACTAAATGGCTTTTTTTCATTCAGTGATTTACTCATCATTTCAGAAATATTTCCTAACTTTCTACTATGTTCAAGGCCTTGTCCTAGGCACTAGGATAAAGTAGTGCTCAAACTAGAAGAGGGAGGAGAGAAAAGAGTGCATGGATGTATTTCTTTATTAATATATATTAGTGCTGTGAAGTAATTTCTAAGAGAAGCCTTGCCTTATAGTAATCTAAGTTGGATTTTCCCCATTATCCTTCACAACAACCTGATTCACTTTTATATTTATTTTTGTAGCATTCATAAGAATAGATAATAGTCCATTTTTAGTGTCATTTTTGCTCACTGGACATCTTTTGACTAAACTACAAACCCCATGTTAGGGAATATGCTCCTTTTAGTTCTAATTTATCTTTGGCCTTAAAACCAAGTGTGGCGTATAATTGATGATCAATAGATATTTGTTGAAAACTGACTAATGTTGGTTTTTAAAATATTTACCTTTATTGATTTTCCCTGAACTGCTCATAGGAGATATTCTGGCTTACAGACAGATTTTTCTGTCAACTCACAGTAAATGATAAATACATTGATTCTTTTACCCCTATCATCAGGTGACATGAAAAGAGCTGATAGAATTTTTTCCTACATAAGCAGCCCAACCATCCACAGGTGAGAGTGGAAGTAAGACAGTTTTTCTCTGCTTATAAAGGAGGATGCAGCTCTCTCCCTCCCTTCCTGAGAAGGTTTTTGAAAAGGCCTCCAATCCTTTGGTATACAAATAAAAATCTCTCTAAGAACCAGATTGCCCCCTCTATCTGGGGATTTTTTCCTACTGAAATGTCAGTATGTACCTGGGGAGAGAATGTTCCAGCCGCCAGGGCAGCCTGCAGCTGAACCTAGGGACCCAGTCCAGGCCCACCCTTGGCTCTCTTGGGGAAATAGAGTTTTATTATCCTATTAGATGAAACAATTTACAAGATAAACAGCGATAGCTCTAGTTCTCATGATATGTGAAGAGTAAAATGTTTCCATGTCTCAGGAGGCTAAGGGATTTTATGGAAACACTGAGAAATCCAGGGACATTTTATTTTTGCAAAACTAACTAAATAAAGGAATGAAAGTAGAACAGTCTTTCATGGGGTGACCTTCCAGATGTGGACTTACTTCCACAATCTTACTTATGTTTTTGTCTCCAAAACCTGTCACACTCCTACAAGTCTTAGTAGGTGTTACCAAGCATGCAAAGCCCTGACAGCATCATACCTAAGCCGTTTCTCAGGACTGTGTTTACAGCAAGCAGCCCTGAGGGATGAGGTCATATCTTTCTTTGGGACAAAGGGCAGGCTTGCTTACCACTTGTGGTTGCCTTAAGTTGGTAAATTCTCCAAGCTCCGTGTTTTTCTCCTGTAGTGCAACTCATTGCACATGCAGCATCTATTTGGGCCCCCTTGCATTGGCTCCAGTGGATGAGTGGAAAAAGAAGAACCGATGCAAATATGGTGCTCATGCTGCTGTGAGTGATAAAGTCCTTTACCCCTGACCCAGGAGTCTCATGCCTTCTCCTGCATCCGTGAAGCAGCACCAACAGACTAACTTACCAGCTCATGAGATAAACTGAAACCCCAGGGACTGCAATTTTCTTCAGGATCCAGTTGAGATGTAAAAGGAGGTTGAGTGTTTAACAACACCTCAGATTTTCACTATAGTTTCTGGATCTGCAACAAGAATAACAGTATTCTTTCTCTTGTTGGTCTCACCTAAAGATGCATTAACCCCAGATTAAGTTAGCCCCAGTGAGGGCATCAGGTCCAGTTGATGCCACATATTATGTAATATCCAACTTTAGGAGATACTTTCATTCACTGTTAATGCCTGCAGTAACTGTTAACCCAATTCTTTTGATCATTCAGGAAGATTCCACAGGAGCAGAAGGGTCGCTGGAGTGGGCATGTAGCATTTCTAGCAGAGACATATTATAAAGCTTTACTCAAATTCTCAAAATTTCCCTAATACGTCATGCTCTGTTATTCCCCTGGGATTTTGCATATTTATTTCTTTTTACCTCCATCTATTGTTTTATGTTCATCATTTACAACCAGTTTGAGTACTAAAGTTCTATGATGCCTCTTCTGGCTTGCCCTTACAAAGGCCAAACTGCTTCCTTCCCCTTGGCTTGCCCATACAGTTAGTATCTGTCTCAGTTACGTACTGGTTAAGCCTGAAATGTTCACCTCATTACTGAGAAAGAGGAGAGGTTACCAAATTACCAAAGCAAACACTTAGAAAACTTTGAATACTCTATGTGCATTGGAATATTATCTACTACATTTACAATGTTACACGTTGAAATAGCAGTTATATTTAAATGTCAGAACCTATGCACTTGATTTCTATTCCCCTCTCCTTCTTTTATAGGCCAATTTGTCTACTAAATTGGGTCACTATCCATTATGTCATAGAGTTAGTTGACACAGCCTCTCCCAACGTTAGAAGGGTATAGAAAAGTTAAATGAGTTTGGAATATAACCCAATTTACAACTACCTTATTCTAAATTATTCTTAAAGCAAATTCTAATCTATGTTTATATTAAAACATATATTAAAAAATTGATTCTGAAACTGAACTTGCTACTAGCATCACAAAAAAGTTTTTTAAAAAACGAAGCAAGGACAAAAAAATTGGAGTTGGAAAAGATAAAAAATAAATTCTCAAAGAACAAATTATTTGAAACGGTTTGCTCTCAATGCTTTATGTTATGGGTAGCTTCCAGATTCTTTAACAATAAAATGAAATGAGAATGAAGAAAGTTTGATTACTGTATTTGAGAGAAAAACATGGACGTGTTATGTCTTCATTGAAAAGACAAAATAATAAATGAAACAGCTATCACAGGTTTATTAGCCCCCCAAATTGAAGCAAGTTACATGATTTTTTTCAACTCCTTAACTCGAAAAATATCTCATTTGGTCATTTTTCATGTTGAGCATTTGAAGACTTTATGCCAGTCAACAAGTTATTTAATGTGTTAAGTAGAAGTAATCAATGTGATTATGTATGAATCTCCATGAATATAAATTAAATCCTCTGATGTTACAGTATTAGCATTTAGTTTTTAAAAATAGAGTAGACTTAAAAAATAATTGCAGAGAAGGCATGTGGCCACTAAGTAAGTGAGTGTTCAATTTTTAAGAAGTAAATGTTATCAGTGTGAAAAAGTAAAGAACATTTTCTTCTAACGTATAACAATTACGCTGGTAGCAGTCAGCAACCTGATTCAGCCTTCCATTTAGATGATAAGTATTAAGCTATTAGGTGGCAAAACTCACATAAAAGAGCTAAATTTTAGTGATATGTTTGAAGGTGCTTTACAGCATTTTAAGTAATTAACTAGATAAATTAAAATGGACCACGCATGGACCAAGGTACGAGTGTGCCATTACAAATAGTTACTACAATACATTGCATGTGAAGTATAAGAGAGAGTCAAAGGGACAGAAACAAATCACTTATCCGTTATCATGGAAGAAAGTAACTCTCCTTACTATATGTATATGTATTTAAATTTATGCATTTTAGATAGCTTTTTGACAAAGGATTTAGATTAGGATAGTCAAATATTTTACTCTATACAAACCAGCCATTGTTATTAGCCTATTAGTTTCTATCAACTTTCCTAATTCTAATTACCTAGCAGAAAATCCAAGGTTCTATATTAAACTTTACTGAAAACAATTAATCAGGCAATTTGATGATATTATATAATTTGATATCTCTATCTATAAACATACAGATGTAAACGTAATGATTAGGGTTATAGTCTTAAAACTTTTACAAATAAGTGCTCATGGGGAAAAGAACAGTTTAAAGACACTAGCCCACACAATGAAGAAATCATTCCTAAGGTTGTCATAAACACTCCAGTCTTCTGTCCTCAACACATTAAGAGGGGGCTTCAACTCCTCTTAAGCCTTCCTCCCATCACCTCTACCTTCTATCCTCATGCCCTGTCAAAGAACTACTCTATATTTTCTGAGTATTCCAAGTATTTCAATGAGTTGTGGCTGGTAAATAATTTCCTTCTCTTTGTTTCCACTACAAAGTCTGCACAGTGCCTCTTCTGTAGACTCTCTAGGATAATTTCTAAATCCTCTTGTCTCCTTGAGATTCTGGCTTTGATTCATTCCTTACAGACTCCTTGACCCTCTGTCTTCTATGCATATTAATACAGTACAAAATGCAATAATACACATTGTTAGACTGGATCACTGAGATAATAATAGGGACACTAGTTCAGTCACATAATTTTATCTTAATTAGCAGGTTATGCTCACTTTGTGTGTATAATTATGTCCTTATGGCTGGCTGAAATTTCAGAATTAATGTTTCATAATTAGTAAGAGGGTGTAGGAGTTGAAGAAATCATGATTTAAAAAACACTTAAAAGAGATAATCCAAAGGTCTAAGTAAAGATATTGACTAGTTTCCATGTGTTTACTTTTAAGGGAACGTTTTCCCCCCTCCTCCTGGTGTCCCCTAGGAGAGATTGCTCCTAAACTCCTTCATGGCCTCCCTGCCCCTTTCCTCAGTCTTTTCCTAAAGAGAAGCAGTCATTGACCTGATTTGTAAATTTGAGAACAAACTAGGAATGATATGAATAGAACCAGGTCTACCTTCCACTTGGAGAAAGCACTAGTTATTATTCCTGCAGAGGTGGCTCTTCCCAGGGTGTGCCTGCTTGATTCAGTGCCGAGTGGGGGCCACTTGGTTATATGCTCTACCTTGGCCTCTACCAAAAATAAAGGTAATACTTAGGTCTCCAATCCAGAGAGACTATTCTTTATTTGCTTATTTCTGCTCTACTGCTTATTGAAAACTTCTTCTGAGATGCTAACCTTTACTAATCAGTTTTTTTCTTAGATTTCCACAGAGACCATAAAAGTGATACAATAATCTGTTTTTAAAATGCTCTTCTGTTTTAAAATTCAAAGTTTAAGAAGCATAAAATTTCAGAAATTACTCCAACTCTTATTTCATTGTAATATGTTATAATCTGGATTTCTAAGATTCAGCTAAAGGATACACACATTTTTCTGATGACAACTGCTGTTATTTTTCTTCTTCCTGATCATCTTCCTAAGTGTTGCTTAAACTCCTTTAATTGTAAGTACCATCTAGTGTAAAATTCTGGGTCCCCATACTGATTTTCAGAATCAGAATATCTGGAAAGGAAGTCTTTGAGTTATTACATTGATGGATACGCCAAGTGATTCTTACCTTTTGTCTGGAGTGCGCAGCCCTGATCCACATGGCTGCCTTGCTAACTGAAGGCAGAGTAGTCTGAAAGTAGGCAAAGATCACTGCTGCTTGAAATACAGTTGGAACAACAAAATTAGGTAGATTAGTGAGGTAAGATTATGGATCTTTACAGCACAGCCTTTTAGAGTAGATGTTATTGACCACCTAGAGATCATCTTTTGTTAACTATGTAACAGCATGAAAAGACTGGAGCAGGAAAACAGATGAATTAATATAGATGCTTATAATTTCAATCAATAAATTGCACACATTTGTATCCTCAGAGTCTGGTTTTTCTGGTGTCCCACCACTGAAGTGTATAGATAGTCACCATGAAGACATTCTTTTCAGTGTCTGAAAACAAAGCATAGTGCTTTACACTAGTCACAGAGCGAGCTTACATGAGTGTTTTACACTCGTGAAAGTGGAATGGAGTATAGAGGAACCACTCACAAGTATTTCTGGATTCCTCTTGAATCTTTCAGGATTTCTGGACTAAAATACCTTGAATATTTTCATAACATAGCATCTGTGAAACACACAAGCACACACACATACACACACACACTTCAGAATCCTATTTAATGATGTTTAATTTCAAATAAACTGCTCACCATTCATAGTAACCCAAATACCTATTTTTATGGCTAAATTAGAAAATGTTTTAAAAGCCATACATATGGAAATTAAGATATCCACATCTAATGCTTTCTCCCCTACCTTTCCCTCTCTCCCCTCTCCCTCTGCCTTCTCCGTTGCCCTCCTCCTCTTTCTCTCCATCTCCCTCTCATTTTGAAAAATCTTATGATTTCCCTATCTTTTCTTAATTGCTAAACTTTTCTTGCTTTCAGTCCCCTTCATTTCATTCCAATTAATGCTTGTCTTCTTTTAGCTCTTCCAAGTATTATTTTCAGCTAATCATGGCCATTTTAAAAATGTGCCAAGTTTAACTGGACAACAACTAATACTATTCTCCCTTTTAGATTCAGCTCATTCTTTTTCTTCATGAAGCTTTCATAAATCATGTCATAATAATTCCCCTTATATTTAACTAAGAGCACATACTATATTACATACCTATTGCTGCATAACAAGTTACTCTAAATCTTATGGCTTAAACAACACACATTTAGTTTCATGTTTTCTATGGGTCAGGAATCCAAGCATGGCTCACCTGGTTCCTTAGCTTCAGGGTCTCTTGCAAGCCTGCAATCAACATCTCAGCCCAGGACCACACTCAGCTCAAGATTCAGTTGGGGAAAATTCTTCCAAGAGAACCCAGGCAGGATTCCATTTCTTGTGGGTTGATGGACTGAGAGGCCTCAGTTCCTTCCAAGTTGTTGGCTCTAAGCTGCCATAAATTCTTTGCCACATGGACTGTTTCAGAATGACAGCCCTCTTGATCAAAATGAGGAAACTGAGAGAGAGGGAGAGAGAGCGAGCGAGCCAACATAAGAGAGAATACTAGTAAAAAGAAGTCATGATTTTTAACTTAATCATCAAACACAGGTAAATCAGTTTTTCTGTATTCTGTTCATTAGAAGTAAATCACTATGTCCACCCCACACTCAAGGGGAGAGAGCTGCATCAGAGTGTGAATACCAGAAGGCAGGAATTACTAAAACTGTCTTCCACTCGCCCAGCACCCATTCACTTAACAGCCTGAGGATTTCTTTACCTGCTCTATCATCATATTGCCCTTATTTAAACTTATTTCCTTATTTTAATTTTCGCTTTGCCAATAGGAGGCAAATTCCTTGATCCTTACTTTCCTTGTTCTTTTATGACATATTGCAATTGCTGTATTTTACCTTATTCAAGTCAGTTAATTCAACTCTCTTCTGTCTCCCTACAGATGGAAAAGGAACTTAAATAAGACTCTTAGTTGCACTACTCACTCACTTTGTGCTTTGTGTTCCACAGAACATAAAATCATTTTCTCCATCAACTTTAGAAAATGTGCACACAAGTGACACAGAGCACACTAATGTGTATTTCAAAATATACAGAATGGTAGTGTTTGTTTTTGTTAAATGTCTATATTGAAAGAAAGTGGGGTTTTCATCACAGCTAGAGCTAAAACTATTATCGTTTGAACTATATTGCATTTTACTGAACACAATTTCTAGCGTTATTATTCTGGATTAAACAATATAATCAGTCTTCAACCAAGCTTTATATAATGGCTTTCTACACATCTACAGACTATCAAAATCCATATTGTGTATTATATCTTACAGAAGTGGTTTGCCAAGTCTGTACTCTTATTTATTCTTACTAAGATTCCTTAGGAGACTCCTATTTTAGTCATCTTCTTAACTAAGGACTATAAATGAGGGATGCCTTGATCTGATTGAAGCCAGAAAATCAAAGTGACATTGTAATCTTATTTAGAAATCAGCATATCTTTCCTTCTATTATGCCAATATAAAACATATAGAAGTATTTTTCCTGCCTTTTCCAGAGAGTAACAGTTTTTGTTCATATCAGGAATGTATATGATACGTTTTTTTCATATCCTGCTAACACTCAGCAATAATGCACTTGACAATCTAGTGGCTTTACAAATGTAATTATAGATTTAATTTGCATTTCCCTGACTAGTGGAGAAATCGAGCATCTTCTCAAGTATATTTTGACTATTCTGATATTGTCTTTTTATATAATTTTCCCTTTTTTCATTGTTTCTTATTAATTCATAGGATTTCATAGACACTGTAGTTATTTTGTCAGTCTCAGTTTTCTTGTTTATTTATTGCAGCATCTGTCATACACAGTTTTGGGAGAGGGCTGGTAATATAATATGTCTATCATGCCTTCACAGGCGTAAGGGGTTTCTAGTTTACTAAAGGAGTTACATTCTAATTTTTTTATTTAAAACTTTTAGGAGTCCAACTTTCTATCCTATCAATTAGATAGCCAATTGTTCCAATATCATTTATTAAATGAATTTTTACAAGATTAAATTCAGTATGTGTTCACATTGGATTCCCACAGAGAAATTATAGATTGTCTATTTTGTTCCTCTGGCAATGAATAAATATTTGATCTATTTGCTAGTTTCTGAGCCAAACTTTTGATTAAATTGGCCATGACTTAAACGTTGATATCTTTTAAGACCAGCCCTCTCATAACTATTCATTTTTATCATTTTCTTAATTTTTTATACTTCTTTTGAAATATGCACTTTAGAATCATATTGTTAAATGCATACATTTGTTTGGTTTTAATTGCAAATGCATTACTTACATGTGTTAATTTAGACATTGCTATTTTGATGATACCGAGTCCTCCCTAGTAGGAATGTATTATATTGTTTTACTTGTTGAAGTCCTCACTTTCATTAGTAAAATCATATATAGCTTTTACCATTTAGCACTTTTAGATCTATCTTGCTTCTTTTACACTTACATATTAATAGCTTTTAGTGCTACTGTGAGTGAAGTTATTTTTCCATGTCCAGTTGGCTATTTTAAGTAGACACACAAAAAGATAAAACTATTGTTTTTGTGTATTTATCTTATTTCTATCTGACATCAATTTCTCTGTTTAATTTTAGTAACTTGCTATCTTCTAGAGGATTATATGATTATATAATCATAATACCTACTGAGGTGTAATTAGTTAAAAGTTTATAATGTAATAATAATTTCTTTCTGTTAACAATTTTATAATGACACTCATTTTATTTACATGTTATGTTGGTGAGAATTTCAAAATGCTGGTTAGTAATTATGCTAGTAAGTATTCCTACCGAGCTCCTGCGATGGTCTGGCTTTTAGCATTTTGTATTCATGATATTTTTTGCTGTTGGGTTTGGGTGTATACTTCTGCATGGGATGAGAATTACATGAGGGAGTTGCCCTTCCTTTACATCAGCAGAAAATACATGGCCGGCTGGAACAAACATACTTTCCAATTTTCACTGCTCACTTTGAGCTTAAAAACTTGAGCAATATGAAGAGTTTGACTTAAACTAATGAATACATATAGAGCAACAAATATATTTAAGGGAATGTGGGAACCAAGAGAAGAAAAAGCAGATTAATATGTGAAAGAATATGTTTCCATTGATAACTGAATTGTTGTAAGAGCAAGATAGCAATGCTATATACTTCAAATACTGAGTACTCAAAGAGATCCAAGTAAGCAATACAAAATGTTTTATGAGAGAAAAAAAAAAGTGGAGACATCCAGTTTCAGCTCCACTATATAAAGAGCTTAGAAGTCATAGTCCAATCTTCAAAACAAGAAAAAAATTAAACTAAAAATCAGTAAACTTTTCTGGAACCATCAGAGAAATGAGGCTGCAGGGCAAATTGCCCACCACCATGATATCTAAAAAGACAGATAAATTGAAAGTCACAGCTTAGCTGTGCTTGTCTAAAGCAGAAGTCACTGCAGCCATAAACTGATAAGAACATTTAAATGGTATTTAAATGACTTTCTGGAGACTAAGAGTAGACTAGTCAATAGAAACTTTCCAAACTCATATATAGAGAGAATGGTGGGGGGAGGGGAAGAGGGAAGAACAGATCATCTGAGAATTGTGGAAAATTTTCAAAATGTATATACAATTGGAATACCAGAAATACGAGAAGGAAAATAGAGAACAGAGTAAAAGAAATACTTGAAGTAATACTGACAAAGAATTTTTTTAAAACTAGTCATACACACTAAACTACAGATTCAGGAAGCTCAGAAAACATTGAGCAATATAAATACAAAATAAAACAATAAAGAAGGAACAGAAATCTATACCTGTTACATCCTATTCAAAAAGCAAAACCCAAAGACAAAGAAAACATTTTGAATAATGCTAAAGGGGAGGACATTTCACCTACTGCTGTGAGCTGTACTGTGTCCTCCCAGAAGATACGCTGAAGTCTTGATTCCTGGTACCTATTATTGTGAGCTTATTTTGAAATAGGGTCTTTGCAGGCATAATCAGGTTAAAGTGGGGTCATACTGGATTAGGGTGAGGCCTAAGCCAATGAGTGATATCCTCATAAGAAGAAAACTGGGTCACAGACTCACAGAGGAAAGAACACCATGTGAAGCTGGAGGCAGAGATTGAAGCGGTGCATCTATAAACCAAAGAATTTCAAAAACCGCTGTCACTTACCAGAAGTTAGAAGAGAGGCATAGGATGGTTTCCACCTCAGAGCTTTAAGAAAGAACCAACTCTGCTCATGCCTTGTTTCCATTCGTCTAGCCCTCACAACTATGAGAAAAAATTTCCTGTTGTTTTAAGCAACCCAGAGTATGGTGATGTGTAATGGCAACCCTAGGAAACTCATACGCTTCAAGGAATAAAGACAAGAGTTACAGAAGGGTCCCTTCAGAAACCACACAAGTAAAAAGAGTGTGACATAAAATATTTAAAGTGTTTTTTTTTTAAATCATCAATGTAGAATCTATGTCCAGTGAAATTATCTTTCAAAAGTGATGTAGAAATAGATTCTCAGACAATCAAAAATTGGCAGAATTTATCACTAGCAAACCTACTCTGTAAGAAATGTTAAAAGAAGTTCTTCAGAGAGAAGGAAAATGATATAGATCAGAAACTGATGTTTAAAAATATTGTAGAAAGAAAAATGAAAGTAAAATAAATATTTTTATTCTTAATTGATCTGAAAGTTAGCTGTTTAAAGTAATAATAGTAAAAACACTTACTGTTGGAGAAGTGAAATGCATTGCACCAATGTCAGAAGGAACGGGAGGAAAAAAATAAGCAAATAGTAGTGTTATTTGCAGAGGGACTTTGATTAGTCTAAGTGCATAACAGAAATTCCAGGGCAAGCACTAAATTTATTATTATAAGAAATGTAATTTAAATGCTAATCAAGGAGATATAATGAAAACATATAAAATGCTCAGTTTAAACCAGAGAAGGGAGGGAGGGGTAAGACCAAAGAATAAATGCAATAAATAGAAAACTAGATAGGTATCAATCCAAATATATCAGTAATCGTATTCAGTATGATTCATATAAATATAGCAAATAAAAGACAAATACTGTCAGAATGGATTATAAAAAATAAGACTCAACTATATTGTCTACAAGAAATCCACTTTAAGTATAAATGTTTAGATAGAATAAAAGTAAGAAGATGGAGAAATATATACCCTGCTAACACTAATGAAATTAGTAAAAAGCTAGAATAATTAATTTCAGATAAAACAGACCTCAGAATAAGGGAAATTATCAGTTATAAAGAGAGACATTATATAATGATAATGATAAAGGATCAAATCTCTTAGAAGAGACAACAATCCTAAACATTGTGTGTGTGTGTGTGTGTGTATATGTGTGTGTGTATGACAACATAACAACAGACCATCAACAAACATGAGGCAAAAGCTAGTAGAACTGGAAGAAATAAACAAATGCAATATTATAATAAGAGACTTCACTATACCTCTGTCAGTAATTGATAGAATGAACATCCAGAAAGTCAGGAAGTATACAGGTGAACAGAACTATCAATATACTTGATCTAATTCATATTTATAGAATACTCCAACCACAGTAGGATATACATTCTTCTCAAGCTCACTTAGAACATTTACCTACACAGACAACATTCCGGGCCATAAAAACCCAACAATTCCAGGCATTACAGATCATCCAGAAAAGTAAATTAGCATAGTTAAATTTGGTTTTAAAGTGTCTGCTTCAGTATTACAGATGACAATAAAAACTAGTAAAGCCAATTATGAGTTGTTTGTTAGAAAAATTTTAATAGGGTAGAATTATCTCAAAAGTTTGAAAAACTTTTGCCTTAATATTTTATGATTTCCAAGACTCATTAATTACTTTGAAAAAAATGGAGTACAAATAAGTGAAGGCAAGAGAGATCAGGTTTATGAAATTCTATACTCTTCCCAAAATGAAGCTCCTGGATGAAAAGCCCATGATTAATTTAATATCTACTCTAATTCACAAAACCTATTCTAATAAATTGAATATTATTTAGCCTTTGGTTTTTGTTCAATAAAAGACACTTTATTGGACCAGTTTATATTAAAAATACAGCTTTTCTATCCACAAATAAAGATGTATTTAATTGTTCTACTTTTCAAAATTATAAACATGATTCAATTTTGTACTAATCAAAATTGTCCTAGGAGCTACTAAAAGAGGAACTCTCATGCACAAAATTTACATAAGAGTATTTATTATAACATGATTTTTTAATTGAAGTATAGTCGATTTACAATATTGTGATAGTTTCAGATGTACAGCAGAGGGATTCAGTTATATATATATATATATATATATATATATATATATATATATATATATATATATATATTCTTTTTCAGATTCTTTTCCATTATAAGCTATTGAATATAGTCCCTGTGCTACACAGTAGGTCCTTGTTTGCCACATGATTTATAATTAGGGAAACGTGAAGGAAAAAAAGAGTTAATGCCAAACAATATGATGTGACAGATAGACAAAAGGAGGATAAATAATTTTATGTGTGTGTGTGTGTGTTCTACAATGCTTGTCTTCTCTGAGTTCCCTCAGCTCTCTGATCTGTGTTGCAAGTTGGAGTATTCTCCAGGAAAGAAGAATCTTAGGCAGAGTTGAATGTGTGGAATGATTATTAGGGTCAAGGGAGAAATGTGTTACAATGCAGGTCCTGTGGATTCAGCCAACCCTACAGGGAGCTGTGGAGCTAAAATAGAAATGGCCCACATTTTGCCCAAATGACCAGGCTCTTGACTCAAGCAGTTATTGGCTGTGGCCTGCTTTTAGAAGAAGAAGGGTACTTCAGTCTGAAGTAAGAGTAATATATATTTTTATAATAAATGACTGTTTTCCACAGTCATTCCTTGGGATACACACACACACACACACACACACACACACACACACACACACACACACACACACACATATACACAGCATAATATTGATGGGCTCCATAAAGATATGGTTCTAAATCAAAAAAATTACAAAAGCTCTAATGTGGAATACATATTTCAAAGCTATAAGTGCTAATTATTAATTTAACAGATAGCAGAATTAATATAACAAAACAACAATGTTCCATCTCTCAGTCTCAGGGCTAGTGCCATGCCATAAAAGGAAGCTCACGACTTAAAAAATAGTGAAAATCTAAGAAAAATGATAGTAAAATTCTTTTATTTATATGTTTTGTTTAATCGTGCCAATTTTTTACTTATTTGAACTGTAAAATAGCAAACACTGAAGAACGTATCTTGTGAATTTATCAGCACTCTAGCAAACATATTTCTTCTCTTCTACTTAAAAAGTAAGTTCTAACTATGTATGAATTTCTTTTAATGTGAGTAAACAGATTCCTAACATGAATGGGCAAAACAGAATATTTCATTTTACATAATTAAATTAATAAACTGAAGAGACTGGTATGTATTTACATGTGTGATCACTGATTAACACTGAAGAGAACTATTTTTCTGCAGGTAAATCACTCAAGGTGGCGATCTTTTCTTAAATTTCAGTCTTAGAAAAGTAGTATTTTAAAACATGAGACAATAGAAATTTTATTACAAAATGGAAAGATTTATTACAGAAAGTGCCAAGGAGATGCAGAATAAGTCTGTCTCTTTAACAAAGCGCTCCATCCATCATCCAAAATACACAATATTTTACTTTTTTTTTCCTGCCAATACATATCTTGGGCAGTGTTATAACACAGTGATAAAAGCATGGGCAACAAGGTGCCCACTTTTTAGCTAAGTGATGCTGAGCAGTGCATTTGGGTTCTCTCAACCCCAATATCTTC
Source organism: Camelus dromedarius (assembly GCF_036321535.1). Lineage (NCBI taxonomy): Eukaryota > Metazoa > Chordata > Mammalia > Artiodactyla > Camelidae > Camelus > Camelus dromedarius. The sequence continues at coordinate 22,847,952 of NC_087450.1, forward strand.
ATCAGTCAAATAGGAATAAGACACAGTAATAACCCACACAGGGCTAGTGCCCGTAACGCATGTGCCATCTCATATGATCCTTTTCACTTACTACTATTTTTACTTGAATTTTTTCACATAGAAATATAGTCATTTTTGAAGGAATATGTTGTTAATGTAAAGAGAATACAGGTATTTATTAACAGTCACCCACCCTGTTAGATCATTTCCCTTACTCATAGGGATATGGTATACCTTGTTATACCACAGAACCTCAATATTCTGCATTTAATATTTGTCTTACCACTGGATTAAGACACTGGCAAAGAACTACAAATGCTTTGGAGTTTTTTCCTACTATGGTTTATTTAAAAGGGAAGTAAAGTGTACACAAGACAGTACAAATATTTAAAGAATACAGAACCTCTACACAGTTTCTGATAATAAATACAGGGATTCAGGAAAGCTTCAAACAATTTTAGTTTACTTCAAATTAGGCAACTAATATCTAGAAGGAAATAGATGTTTTACAGATGAGAAAAGTGAGTCCAGATAAATAAAAGAATTTGGCCAAGGTCAAAGAGCTTTTAAGGGGCCTAAACAGACATAAACAAAGGCTATCTCCTTCCTATAATTTCCCTGCAGAAAAACTAATGTTTACAAAATGATGCATCCATCAGTATTATAAATCAAATAAAATTTCCAGATGAGTCACAATAATGTGACAGTTTAAATTTGTCAGAATGTTGAACAATGTGTGTGTGATTTATTGTTTTGGAGCTGCCTCATACAAAGAAAACAGAAAGAATCATCACTCAGAATGCTGTCAGACTTCAATAGTCCACTTGTAAATTCCCATTATAAGGGCCTGAGAATTTCCTATGCAAGTTTTTTTGTGTGCTTGAAGACAATATATAAAATTACTCCTTCTTTTTCTACATTGGCTTTCCATTAATTCTTTTTCTAACAGCCATTTTGGGTAACAAAAGATAAGGCAAATGTCAATATAGTACCTAACTAAATTAATCTGGAATCCAAATTATTTGATAAGACCTGAAGGAATGAAAATTTACTTTAATAGATACTGGGATGGTTATTTTATTATTATTAAACCATATTCACTATTATTCACAGTATCTTTAATGAAATAGGCTGTTGGGGCCAGCTGACAGTGGAAAACTTTCACTAGAAAGATGAAAAGATCAAATTTGATTCTTTTTAAAGTCCTTCTATATAAAAAGTCATGGTTTTCAATAAGATGCCCTGTTAAGAAGTCAGTATTTATAGACTATTCTTACAAATGACTGCTATCAAAGTACTTTGAGGCAGAAAGAAAAAAGTGCTTAGTGCTAAATTTCTGAGAGATCATGTGAACAGAGTAGATTTAATAAGACTTCATAAATTTTAAAAGTAAATACATAAATAAGTAATCCCTAGAGTTTGCCAAAATCTACATACTTAAATTATTTCAGTATCTTGAGTTCCAACCAGTAACACCAAGATTCCTACTTTAGAGTATTTTTTTGAAATTCCAATCAAATTAGCCATAGTTTAACAAGTATAGAGATTTTCTTTATTTTCATGAAGACTATCCAGTGTAATACCTTATTTTGGATAAGATTCAGTATGCCCTGTTTGGTCTAGAACTAACTACATGAAATTTGGTATGATGGCTACATGGATAAATCCAGAATTTCTAAAATACTTGAAATTCATTTTGATAAAATAGGAGTATGAAATGAAGGTCTCACCTCACCAAATGTTCATTACAAGCTTAAAGAAAATTTAAACTCTCAATTATTTCCAGAATTGCTTCCTTTGCCATAACCCTGCACACGCATGTGCACGCGAAGACACTCACACACAGAGACGAAGGGGGGATAATTATAAACTAAGAAATTTGTAGAATTTAGATTCTTGTAATAAATGGATGTGCCCAGGATTGAACTTTTTTATGTCCAGTACCATACTGTTCTAAGTACTCCCAGAAGATAAACTGAGAAAAGTATGGTTCCTCTTCCTAAGAAGCTTACCAGCTAAAGAAGAGAAGGTAATATGGAGAAACGACACACAAATTATTATTATTACAAGTACAAAAAGTTCAAAGAAGAAAAAGATGTCTTTTGAAGGGATTAAGAAAGGCAGCTTAAAGGAAATTTTGACAGGTAGAGGTGGTAGTGATAGGGAAAAAAAACATTCCAAGTAGATGAGATGGAGTGGGGAAGTTCAAGGTAAGGAAGCAGTATTTGGAATAGAGTATTTGTAAGGAAATAGTGAGTTTAGCTAGAAAAATATAGTGACCCTAGAGTCAAAGGGCCTTAGATGGCGTATTATTAATGGCTAAGTCATTAGATCTCCAGGTTACTGTGCAAGAAAGTGATATTCTGAGCTTTCTTTTAGAAAGAATAAGCTGGAAGGAGGATCAAGTACAGGGGGAAAATGTTGAGGCAACTAATTATTATAGAACTCTATTTAATATATAAGGTCATTAAAGATAACCAACAATGAAAATATTGTGCTAAGGCAAAATATTAAAATAAAATTTAAGATATAATGAACAGTTCACTCATTCATTCATTATTTTATTCACTCATTCACATATTCCAGTCGATGACTATTTATGTGTGCCTCACATGGCCAGACACTGGTGCTTTGAGGTGCCGGAGAAAACAGTAAGAATAAGAAAGGTAGCTGACATTCTAACAAGGATTAAACATTCTTGACAATAACCTGGCAAAAGCACCTGCTGCCATTATATAAAAATAATTGTTTGCAATGTATTTTTCCCAGCACCCTTACCCAAAAAGGATCCATTCATACCTTTCTTCATCCAATTATGTAGTAATGATTCCAAAGGAATCAAATCTGTAACAATCAAATCTATATTTCTATTGCTGCTTTAACAAAATGAGTAACTCCCCCCTACACACACACACACACACACACACACACTTATCATACATTCATGAAAATCAAAAGTACAAAATCAGTCTTATTGGGCTAACATCAAGGTGTTAGCAAAGTTCGTTCTTTCTGGAGGCTCTGGAGAGAATCTCTTCTTTGCCTTTTCCAGCCTCTAGAGGCTGTCGACATTTTTTGGCTTGTAGTTAGATCATTCTCACTTCTGCTTTTGTAGTTGCGTCTCCTCTCCTGTCCTTTAAGTACAAGCAGGGAGCATTTCTGCTGGTATTACATTCCCAAGGACCTTGATAGTCTCCCTCATATGTCATGGGGATTCATTCTGCTAGACGAGAGTCTTCTCCACAGATCTTTCTGGACAATCTTATCACTACTGACTTCTGTTCAGATAACTTAGGAAATCCATGGCTTATATGCATAAGCTATTAAAAAAGCCCTCTATGTGATTTGTTACTATGACATTTTGATCCGTTACAGGCAATAGCAAAATGTTGTCTGGCCACACCCTTGGCTTTATTTCCAGAGGATGCTTTCCTGATAATGAATCCTTAATATTAGCATTTTTTGAAATCTGAATAATATGAGAATTTCCCAGATCAAGTCCTGAGGCAGGTTTGGCTCATTTTTGCTTACCAGTTCATCCCTCAAATTATATCTTTCCTTTCACTTCTTAGTATAGAAAAAAGAAACCAAGCCACACCTCCAATACTTTACTTGGAAATCTCTTCAGCTAAATATTCAGGTGCATCACTTACAACTTCAACTGTCTACCCAACTGTAAGATAACAATTCAGTTAAATGTCCTGCCATTATATAGCAAGAATAGCCTTTCCTCCAGTTTCCAGTGACATTTCTTTGTTTCCTTTTGAACTCTTACCATCAGTGGCTTTAATGTCCATATTTTGCCAACAGTCTGTTCATGATAATTTAAGTATTCTCTAAGACAACACAGGTTTTCCCTACTATGCCTCTTGACTCTTCTGAGACCTCACTAGCATCCCCTTTAATGCCCATATTTATACTAACAGTCTGTTCAAGGAAATCTAGGCTTTTCTTTTAATGCTCCTCAAACTTCGAGCCTCTACCTAATACCCATTTTAAAAGTGACTTCCACATTTTTGGGCATTTGTTACAGCAGCACCCCATTTCCAGGTACCAGCGTCTGTATTAGCTTCCTGTTGCTAATGTAATAAAGTACCACATAGAAAGTGCTGAAAGGGAAGCCCTGGAAGAGAGGGCGGAGGAGCGACTGGAGAGAAAGCTAGACTGCCTGATGTTTAAATTGTAAGGCAGATCTCAGTGCTACTGCAGAACTTTAGGAGCCAGTGACAACGATGCTTAAACACAGAATGCACAATGAGTCATGTGTGTAATTTTAAAATGCACAACTAGAGGCATGTGAGATCGGGTATTGAAAAGGGATCCCTCAGCCAGTCTCATAGACCCCTCAATCAGCTCAATACAGACATCAGGGACATCTCTAACACCCCTACTGTATGTGACTCCATAAACTGAAATTTTCTTTTTACATTTATGTCTTATATTTTATAGACTCTTAAAATATCAAATATATAATGAATCATTGGGAAATATTAAACTGTGAAACATTCAGCAATGATAATAGTAAGAAACTTCTGAAACAATGCAGAGAAAGTTGCTAGAGCCTCACAGTAGATATTAAAGCCAATTAATTAAAACATACTAATGAAATTATAACTTTAAAATTTAAATAAAGGGACTAAGTGGAAAAGACAGCTAACAAAGAGAAGTATAACTGCATACAAATATATCTGGGTTAATACTCTTGTAGAGGAAAAAGGCATACAATTTAATATAGATAAAAATCTGGAAATATAACTCAGCTAAAATGGAGAACTTGTGCTAAAAGAAGATCTAGGGAAATGAGGAAATGAAGAGGTCATTACTGAAAAATCTCAATTCTCATTGAATAGCTGAAGAGTAGAGTCAGAGGTATAGTTAGAAATTGTCAGTACCAATTAGCAACAAGTCATAGATTTTTAAGGTTAGAAGGCTACAGCTGTCTTAAAGGTACCCATGATTTATCACTTTTCAAAGAATTTTTAAATGATAGTGTAAGCATTTGTCTGAAGTTGACTAATTCATTTGTAATATCATCATTTTACATAGCAACCAGAAGACATTGTTTAAAAAATGATTTTAATTTCACCTTTCAATGAACCCTCTTTTGAAGAGGGATGGTCAGCAAAATACTTTAGTTGTTTTACCTCACCTCTCTCAGTCTGCTCTATCCTGAGCATCCCAGAAGGCTTCCAGTACAGAGCTTAAAATCCTCTGCCAATGCTTTTGTCATTGTTGTGCTGAAGGCAGGTTAGAAGAAGGTGAAAATGGAGATGGAGTAAATATTGTGACACTATCACAACATTAGATCCTGTCATTGTGAAATGCTTCGTAGAAAGAAGGTGCTTAACATTTATTGAATGATGAAGTTTACCTTCTTTGTCAACAATTTTGGGGATGCTTCATCTATTACCTAATGTTTAAATAGGCATTTGATTCTTCACATGAAATTTAATGGCTCATGAAGGAGATCACTCCTATTTATCTTATCTCACATTCTCACACCTACTCCAATAGCTCAGCCCCTCAACTGTTCTTGAATGACCACAGAAATAACCTTCTAACAATTTTCCCTGACACCAACCACTAATGTCCTCAATATATCCTCCACATTTCAAAACAGCTACATTTCAAAAAATGCTTAGCTGATACAAATAGCTTCCTTGCTATAAATAGCTGATGCTCACAAAACCATGTTTAAATTCCTAACTATAACCTGACAAGGCCTTACAGCTAGCCCTAAATAAATTTTTTTCAGCTACAAATTCATTCCATACATATATGTTTCTTTGGAAAGCCATGACTAATACAATTGCTGAGAGAAGTTAAGTTGTAGGTTAAATGGACTAAATTTAAATGGGTTGAATTGTGTCCCCCAAAAAGGTATGTTTAAGCCTAACCCCTGATCTAAATTAGATCATATTCACTAGATGAATGTAATCTAATTTAAGGATAGGCTTTTTGCAGATGTAAATCAAGTTAAGATTAGGCTATACTGGATTAAGATGGTCCCTAAATCCAATGATTGAAGTCCTTATAATAAGAGGGGAATTTGGACACAGACTCACACAAGAAGAATGTCATGTGATGACAGAGGCAGAGTTTGGACACATGCAGTTTAAAAGCTAAGGAATACCAATGATTAGTGTCAACTGCCAGGAGTTAGGTGAGCAGCATGGAAGACTATCCCTCAGAGCCCCTGTAAAGGAAATGACCTTTCCAACACCTTGCTTTCAGATTTTTAGCCACCAGAAGTCTGTGAGAATAAAATTTTCTTTTTTTTTTAAGTCACTCAGTTTGTGGTAGTTTTTTACAGCAGCCTAGGAAACCAATGCAAGAGGTAGTGACTTTATACTTCCTGAGTTTTCTTGAAAAAAGCATTTGATTTTCAGGTTTTGAGAGATTAGTCCACTACACATTTAAGCACTGTGTTTTCCTTAGAATTAGGGTCAACAAGTAGTCAAAGAGACAACTAGAATCTTTTGAACACATACGCTGATGAATTGAACCAAATGTTTATTCTAAAAATTTATCATCCTCTGTTGCCAAGAAAGAAAAGAGTAAAATATAAATAAAGTTTAATTCTATTTTTTTTATATTTTTGATGGGATGCAAGATGGTGTCTATATCTACTACATCAAAATGGGTTTGTTTTATTGTGTGGTGATGAAGATTAGCATTGAAGAAACTTACTCGGAGTAGTTGGCAAAAATCAATCCTACTTAACAATAAAATTCAATAATCAGGTTCCTCCTTTTCAGATCATCCCTTATCAAACAGATTTTATTTATATTTTTACATTTTGATGAAAGCTTCTAGGCTAACTAGGGAGATGATTTTTTTTTTTTTTTACCTGATTGTGCCTTAGCAGAAGAGAGCAAGTTTTCCCTTAAACATGTTTACTATGATCCATCTTAATGGCCTTGTCTCTCTGTCTGTTCAATAAGAAATTGAATTTATTTTGTTGAGCTTATTTCCACATTCCTTCAAGAAGTACACAAAATTGGAATAGATATTGGTGCAAAGGTTTAGGTATAGGGTGAAAAAACCTGACTTTATTTAGGGACTGTGAACACATTGTATACCTTTAGTTCTGTTTCTATACTACCAAGTTCTTTCCACGTTAGGACCTTGGCAGTAGTTACACCTGAAATGCTTTTTTTGCCCAGATGATTGCATATCTGTTTTATCCTTGTCAACAAGTCTTAATTTGAACTTTACCTTTACTGCTGTAACTTTTCAACAGTTCTGCAGATTAATGATTATACCAAAAAGGAAGTGAAAATTATATCTGATAATAATAATAATAAAGATGTATCTCAATCTTTGTTGTATACAGTCAAAATTTACTCCAAATAAAGTCCAGTCTTATAAATGCTTTCCTTATTAAAGGAAAAAAAAAGACAATATTAGTTGTATATTCAAATCAATCAAATATAAGATGAACGAGAAAACACAGTCCAAAGAAACTTTAAAGCCAGAAAATAAGAATGATAGTTAATGTTATTCCAAAGACATAACTAGTAGGATATTTAAGTAAATTCTTCTGACTTGCATAGTAAGATCAGAGAGTAAGAAAGAAAATGAATGAAATAAAACAGAATCAGAATGCAAATGAGGTTTTAAAAAGAATGCAAATGAGGTTTTAAAATATTTTAATTAAAAACATTATTGAGGTATAGCTGACTTATAACATTAATTTCTGGTGTACAGCATAGTGATTCATTATTTTTATACATTATACTCCACTAAAAGTTATTACAAAATAATGGCTAATTGGCTAAAAGTTATTTAAAAAAATGGCTATAATTCCCTGTGCTATCCAGTATATCCTTGTTGCTTATCTATTTTGCTTATCTACAGATGGTAGTTTGTAGTCTTAATCTCATACCCCTATCTTGCCCCTCCATCCTTGCCTCTCCCCACTGGTAACCACTAGTTTGTTTTCCGTATCTGTGAGTCTGTTTCTATTTTTCTATATACATTTGTTTTATTTTTCAGATTCCACATAAAAGTGGTATCATACAGAATTTTTATTTCTCTGTCTTACTTAGCTCATCAAGCATTGTATTCTCTAGGTCCATACACGTTGTTGCAAAGGGCAGAATTCCACTTTTTAATGACTGAGTAATATTCGCTCATTTTTATCCATATGTCTGTTGATGGACACGTGGGTTGTTTCTATATCTTGGCTATTGTAAGCAGTGCTGCTATGAACATTGGGGTGCATATATCTTTTTAAATTAAAGTTTTCCTTTTTCCTTTTTCTAACTAGGAGTAGAATTGCTGAATCATATGGTAGTTCTATTTTTTAGCTTTTTGAGGAACTGCCACAGTTCTCCACAGTGGCCGCACCAATTTACATTCCCACCAACATTGTAGAAAGGCTCCCTTCTCTCCACATCCTCACCAATATTTGTTATTGTAGACTTTTTGATAATAGCCATTCTGACAAGCGTGAGGTGACAGACAACTCAATGTGGTTTTGATTCCAATTTCTCTGATTAGTGATGCTGAGCATCTTTTCATGTGCCTGTTGGCCATCTATATATCTTCTTTGGAAAAAAATGTCTATTCAGGTATTCTGCCCATTTTTTGACTGGGTTGTTTGTTTTTGGTATTGAGTTGTATTGAGATGTTTATAGTTTTAAATATTAGCAAATATTATCTACATTTTGCATGTATATTATATTATAAAGATACATACATTATATTTCCCATTTGCCAAGATAATGGAGCTATTCAAGACTATGCTGGTATACACCTGTGTTATAGTATCACCTACAGGTGTAACTCAAGAGTTAGTTTACTCCCAAAGTATTATCCCTGCATCTACTATAGTGCCTGAAAAAAAACTCCCATTAACTACTTATTTTCACTGAGGTGCTACAAGTCTCTGTTAAATATAACCAAAATACTTCTTCCTCGTCTTCTGTTTGGCTTTGGCACTTTCTTTCTGTAACAGTTATAGAAAGTAATAGGAAGTTTTCCCTATCAACTTCTTTAAACTCACTCTCTTTGGGCCTCTCACTTCTCAACCAGATTTGGATTCATTATTTTTGGTGTTTTAAGTTCTTAAAAGATCTCCTTTCTCTCTTTACTCAGGAACTGCCCATAGAAAAAGCTGCTGCTTCTAGTCTGTAATAACTTCCCACCAATTAACGACTATAAAGCTAATTTCTGCTTCCAAGAATTTTCCCAGGAAGATTCTATATGCTATAATTCTCTAAATCATTTATTTATATTAATGTGAGGATTCAAACAGAATCAGGACTCAGGGAAAGCCTCCTCGGGGCCCCATTCCATCACACACTAAGCTCCTCACTTATCCTATCTGCAGACAACCCAGTACTCTAAACTAGCCAACAGAGTCAATGCTCTGAAACTCGTCTCTTTGAATGCATAAGGGATTTTCATCAACCCAGCAGCAAATTTTACTGATTGTATTAGTTGTCTACTGTTGCATAACAAAATACCACAAACTCAGCAGCTTATGACAACACCTATTTATTATCTCATAGTTTCAGTAGATTAGAATTCCAAGCCATGTATGACTAGGTTCTCTGCTCAGGGTATGACAAATTGACACTCAGGTTTCAGCTGCTCTGAGTTCTCATCCTGAGGCATTGGAAAAATGTCATGTTCATTCCTCAGGTTGTTAACAGAGTCATTACTTTATGGTCATAGGATTGGAGTCTTCATTTTCTTGCTAGTTGTCACCTAGGGACAGCCCTTGCCTCTGAGGCTGCTCTCAGGTCTTTGCCCAGTGGCCGCCCCCTCCATCAGAGCAGTGGAAATCCTTCCTCTCTTATTTTTTGAATCTATCTAATTTTGATAAACAACCAACAAAAACCTCCTTTTTAAGGGCTTGGGTGATTAGGTTAGGCTGGCCTGGATAATCTCCCTTCTGATTAACTCAGAGTCAACTGATTAAACTTTAATTACATCTGCAAGATCCTTTTGCCGTGTAATATAACCTAATCAGGGGCTTAACTTGAAGGAACAAAAATCATGGGGATCAGCTTAGAATTCTGCCTACCACAATAATAAAATAATTATTGTAATTTTAACTAAGTAGAAATCATTAAAATTTTGTTGTTGACATACATATTTACAGAAAATAGACTTCACTAACTGAAGACCAAAAGATTTAAAAGAATCAAAGCATAATGTGCACAATGAATTATGAATTTTAAAAATTTCCACAGCAATGGTAACAATATCAAAGAGTGATAGAAATTTATACCTCAGTCTATAATCTCATAGGTTTTAGAACTATTAACATTTATATATTCTTAATTATTTACATAATATATCAGGACTCGATTTAAGTCAGTCTAAAATATAACTTCATTATTCTAAATTCTGTGGTAGCTGAATTTTCTAGCATAACTTATTTGTAAGCATAGCTATTTACTTCTAATTCAATAACATGCTCTGTAACTTTAATACTATCTGCTTGTTCATGTCAGTTTTCTCTACAGATTGCACCAATTGTAAAATAAAAGCATATTTTATCTTAACATGACAAGATATTTTAATATATTTGTTCTGTGGAAATGAAGATACTGCATTAAATTCTTGATTATGTAAAAATTTTCACCTGACCTTATTTCGTACCAGAACAAGTTACTACTACTTTACCAGAATGCACAGTCATTTTATTGAATGCATAGTCATTTCGCAAAAGATGATGTATTTTATATCTAGACTTGCAAGGAAAAACATAATTGACATTAAGTTTGCTTTTAATGAATTAATTATTCCTTTCATATTTATATGTACTCTCAAAGTTAAAATTACAACTCAAATTTGTATTAACCATGCCTAATAAAACTGTCCACTGTGAAAGTAGGTATGTAATTTCTGTGACTATAAAATGAATTCTTAAGCCAGTGAAATATAATACAGTAAAAAAAGAAATTTAACGTTAAGTGCCAAAATATTAAAGTAAAAAACAAAAGAAAAAAAAAAGAAACAAAAAATAGATATACTGGTTTTTATAGTCCCAAAACAATGCATTTTCACATCCTTAATACAGTTACATATTCTAATTTCTTTCATTTGATATTTATTCTTTCTTTATATACTGTATATTTTATCTGGATCTGTGGATTAGAACTAAAACAAATGAGCCTTTCATTCTGCTTCTGTCAATAGCTAGAGCAGAATCTCGGACTGGTCATTTCATCTATGTACCACGGATGTCTGACTGTCTTCAGCTGCAAAATGATGGAAATTTACTACATGATTTCAACCTCAGATCTTTATGGAGGGGGCTAATGTCATTGAGAGTCTTAGGTTGTCTATACAAATGTTCATACATAACAAATTGAAACTGAAAAAAATTACAGCTGACTTTTGAACAACACAGGAGTTAGGGGCACTGACCCTTGCACAGTTGAAAATCCATATATAGCTTTACAGTTGGCCCTCTATATTTGTGGTTTCATGTTCATAGATTCAGCCAACCATGAATTCTGTAGTATTGTAGTACATGTTTATTGAAAACAATCCTCATGTAAGTGGACCCACGTTGTTCAAAGACCAACTGTAGTCTTGTTAATGAGTCCATATCCACTAATTATAGTTTCTATTTTTGGAGTGATGAAATTGTTCTAAAAGTAGATGCAGTGATAGTTGCACAACTCTGTAAATATACTAAGCCTACTAAATTATATGCTTTAAATGGAATGTGAACTACATTTCAATAAAGTTGTTAAAAAAGCAGTCATACATAAAAACAAAAATTGACTGAATAGACGAAAAGAATCTATAGGAGATCCAGACCATGATTGAAGTTATGAACATGATCTATAATGACAGAATGGAAAACTTAATAGGAACCTGAAAACTACAACAGGAACGTAATGGAAAACTTATCTAAAACTTAATTAGATAGGTATAAATCCAGATTAGACACAGCTCAAGAAAGAATAAATGAACTAGACAATCTGTAGGACAAAAAATATTCAGATTGAAATTTTCAGAGAAAAAAAGGATGGGAAATACAGAAAACAGAATAAGAGACACAAGAGACACCATGAAAACGTGTCAAGAAGGAGAGAAAGTGGAGAGAGGGCCAGAACCATAATAAAACACATAATGACTGACTATTTTTGAAATTCAACAAAAATAACAAGCATATATGCAAGAAGTACTATGAAGACAAAGATAGAGAAAATAAATAAATCAAACCAATCACATCATAGAAAGTGATGAAAAATACAGAAAAAAATTAAGACACTAGGGAAATAAAGATGAATTACCTTCAAGATAGCAACAATAAGTCTAAGAATTTACATGTTAATATAAAATATGGAAGCCAAAATAAAATGAAATAACATCATCAAAGTGCAAAAAGAAATTAACAACAAAGATGCTATATTCATGGAAAATGTTATTAAAATTTTAAAAATTCCAAAACAACAACAATGAGCTAATTAATAACTACCAAACTCTCATTGAAAAGAAATACTTCAGAAAAAATTATCCCTGAAAAAAAAATTGGAGATGCAAAAGGGATGATCAGCAACACAAACTCAAATATGTGGTTGTATTGAAATAATAATAAAACTAATAATCTGTATGCTGGTTACAATATAAAAGAAATTAAAATACGATAATAGCACAAATATTAGAATATTAAATGGTGCTCCATTTTTAAAGATCTTTCTTTACATTGTCTAGAATGTGGTAAAATCCTAAATTATATTATACTTGAATAAAGCAAAGATAAACACTCAATATCTAGAACAATCTCTGAAAGAATATTGGTAGAATGATTTACTAATATATTAATTGGGGTGGAAATGCAATGATAAATAGTAATTAATACTTCAAAAGAGAGAAGGTAATGAAGAAACACAAAATAAATAAAAGATAAAAACCAATATTAAAACAAAATAGATTTAGATAAAAATGATTCATGTAATACAAAATAATTAAATATTAAGCCAATTAAAGACTGTCAAGTAGGGAATCCAGTAGAAATCCAACAGCATGGTGCTTAAAAATGATGCACCCTATGAAAAGGAATATGAAAAAGAATATATATATTATATATGTATAACTGAATCACTATGCTGTACACCAGAAACTAATACAACATTGTAAATCAACTATACTTCCATGAAAAAATGAGGGAAAAAATGATACACCTTGACTAGATGGATACAGAAAAGTTGACAGTAAGAGACATGAAACTCCAATCAAAAGAAGTGTAGCTTCACTAATAGGAGATAAGCAGACAAAGAGTGACATGTCCAAATAATAAATGTCAATACACTGGGATGTTACAACATTCTAATTTTATAAATAATGCACTCATCACAACTTAATAAAAAAGCATTAAAGGAATATAATATTTTTAAAAACAGAAGTAAAAACATTTAACCTATTTGACATATATGTAACTCTGTAACCATAACTACAATATATATATATATATATATTCTCTGAAACTACAAAAGAAAAATTTATAAAATTGATTATATCCTTAAACATAGCATAAATTTAAATAATTTTTAAGAATTAGATTGTAAATATGTTCTCAAACCACAGATGAATTGAGCTAGACATCAGTAGTACAGATACAACTTTCTTTCCAAAATTAATGAATATATTTTCAAATAACATGGTTTAAAATAATTTTAATAAAAAATTAAAATATCTTAATGACTGATAATGAAAGTAAAATGTATATATGTGTGGCATTCAGCCACAAACATACTTAGAGGGAAACTGATAGCATTAAGTACACATATTAGAAAGAAAAAAATCTGAAAATCAGATTTTAATACCCATCTCAAGAAGTTAGTCAAAGAAAAGCAATTAAACTCAGATGAAATAGAAGAAAATAATATATATAAACAAGCATACATGGAAAGAACCAACAAAGTCAGAATGGTGTGAATAAATTAGTCATCTGCTCTGTGTAAATAAGATCCAAGTACTTGCTTGTCCCTTCCACATTTTGTATATCAGAATGTGACAGTAGACTGACCTGTGTTGTTCATACTCAGTGGGGAGTAAAAGGGTCTTTCTTTTAAGAGATGGCAAGTGGTATCAGCTTTTTCAGTATCTTTAAAACCACATTACCGATTTCCACTGTGTAACTGGAGGCTCTGATTTTAATCATAAAGTTATATCATATCATATTGCTCAAGTAAGTAAATATAGACTAAATTCAGTGCTACAGCATCTTTTGTGTGTGGAATTACATTAAACTAATTGAAAGAAATAAGTTTGGCTATCAAGTATGATTTGTGTGAGAACAGAGAGTTTTAGAGTCCTCAATGTGTCATTTTTCTTGTATTTCTTCCTTATGTTCATTTTAATAGCATTTGCTCTTATAGCATGTGCTTTAATACCATTCTGACAAGGAGTTTATGTGCAGTAAGGTTTTAAGTGTCATATTGTCTGAAAAATTAAACAAATATTTCTCCATGTTATTGAGCAGATAAAACTAATTTTTAAAGTTCTTTAAAAAACGATAATAAGCAAAAGTAAATTACTCTTTCATAAACACTGGTAATTTTTTGTAGGCTGGAATTTTTTTTTTCAACATAAACACATTTATCAGTAACCAACGCATGCACTGAACTGCACTGAAATAGACTAATGATGACATTGAGGACATTCATATGTGAAACATACATACATACACACATACATACATACATACTATATATATATTCAGATTAAAATCTGATAATTAGAGCATAAGATAGTGGTACAAGCATGCTCTGGAATCTTTTTTTTTTTTTCCCAATGACCACTAAAGAATCAAATGAGGGAAACTCAGCCCTATTCTATGTGTTGAGGGGAAGCTAGCATTCCCAAACTTGGTCTCATAGAAATTTAAGAACAGAAAGCCTCTAGGCTTTTTACATGCTATGTTGGATCTCATCACAAAATGCCAAACTTCACAAGATTGCTATAGATTCTTACATAAATTGTTCTTTTTTGCCTTTTAAATTTTTTAAGTTCAGAGATACCCTCCCCCCATTAAGTTAGGCACTCACAGAAATCTGTTTCATTACCTATTGTATTTTCATCCTTAGCTCTTAGAAGAACATTCATGTATAAAAATTGCTTTCAAAATGGTTGAATAAAACCAAAACCATATTCTCCTTGTGACTAAGTAAAGTGACCCAGTTTTTCAGATTTCCTGAAGATAAAAATGTTTTTGAAAAATAAAGCAAAATGATTACATGAATTAAAGAAGAGAAGTTCTTCACTAGTGACCAGGAAGATCAAGAAGAAGAAGTATTTCAAAGTAAAGCAATGAAAGGAAAATCATGAAGGAAATACTGAGACACATAGTAATAGGCCCCAATGTATAAAATCAGAATAAATAGGAATAGATGAAGAAAAGCCAATGCTTAGAAACAATACAGAAGAAAATCTCCCTTATCTGAAGAAAAGCTTGAGCTTGCATACTAAAGGGGTTTATTGAGTTCTAGGCTGGATAATTACAAACTCTTCCAAAAAGTAGAAGAGGAGGGGACACATCACAACTCATTCTATAATGCCAGTATCAGCCTGATACAAAACTTAGACAAAGGTATCACAAGAAAACTGTAGACCAGTATCTCTAAAAACAATTATAGCAAACCAAAGCTGGCAACATGAAAAATAAAAAATAATTAGAGTGGAGGTCAGCTAAAATGGTGACACAGGAGGCTCTTGAGCTCCCCTGCTCCCACAGACACAGCTATTCAAGGAGTAATTCCCTCTAAAGACATTCAGAAACTAGCTGAGGGGCTCCCATGTACTGGTTTGTTAAATTAATTAACAAAGAGACCCTCAGACTGAGGTGACTGTCATATCTTAGCATGCAGGTAATACTGGCATTTCAGAATGAGTTGTGATGTGTCCCCTACTTAAGCTCCACAAAGCCTAAGCCTGTAAATGTCTCAAGGTTAAGAAATCAAAACTTAAGGACAACCAATGACAAACAGCCAACTAGGCTTTCCCAGAGAAGGCGACCACTTAAACTATAGCCAGTCAATTTCCTTGTTTTTTTCTGAGTTTTCTCTATATAAATTCTTGCCGTTATCTTGTCAGTGGAGCACTCCTAACCAATTCCCATTTAGTGCTAATTTGAATCAATGTTTGCTCAAATTATCTGTTAAACTTTTGAAGCTGCTTTTGACAGGGTGAATGAGAAAATGCCCACATTGAAACAGGTAGAAAAGGCACGCTCTTGCCATAAACCCCACTCCCAGTTTAGTGCCATACAATTGATTAAGAGGGAACTCAACTTCATCCTCAGGATCTGAAACCGTAAAACTCCTAGGAAAAAACCCTAGGGGATAAATCCTTGACATTGGTCTTGAATCTGACACCAAAAGCAAAGGTAACAAAAGCAAAAATAAACAAGTGAAGCTACATCAAACAAAAAGGCCTCTGTACGATGAAGGAAACATATCAACAAAATGAAAAGACAACCAGCCTATCAAATGGGAGAAAATACCTGCACACCATATATCCAAAAAGGGGTTAACATTCAAAATAAAGAATACATTCAACTCAATAGCAAAACAACAAAGAACCTGATTTAAAAATGGGCAAAGGATCCAGATAGATGGCCAACAGGTACGTGAAAAGATGCTCAACATCACTAGTCACTTGGAAAATGCAGATTAAAACCATGAGACACTACCTCACACCTGTTAGAATGGCTGTTACCAGAAAGACAAGAGATACCAAATGCCGGCAAGGATTAGAGAAAAGAGGAACCTCGTACACTGTGGGTGGGAATATAAACTGGTATAGCTACTATATGAAAGATTATGAGAAGTTCCTCAAGAAATTAAAACTAGAATTGCTATATGAACCAGCATTCCCATTTTCCCACTTCTGAGTATATATCCAAAGGAAAGAAATCATTATCTCAAAGAGATATTTGTACTCCCATGTTCACTGCACATTATTACAATAGCTAAGATATGGAAACAACCTGTGCCCATCAATGAATGAATGAATGAAGAAAATGTGGTATGTGTAAATATACATGTTTATTTCTTTGTTTTATGATGTGATTTCAGGCCCATCTCTAAAGAAGTTCTCTGAGCATCTTTGAAGCCAGATGAAATTTCAGGATGTATTCCTGATTCTACCTCTTCTAAAAAAAATACTGATATATTTTTAAAATCCCACAGCAATATTCAAGTATCATCAAAGGCATTACTATAATCACATAACACAATGAAAGTAACAGTCATTATTTTTCACAGAAAAAAACACAACTATTTCTTCTAATAAAAAAAATAAGGGTTTATCTTGGCAAATAAATAAACCAATTCTAGATTCTACTTTATAGTGCAGAGGAAACAGCTATGTTTAATGAAACTGAACCTAATATAATCACAGGACCAGAAACTGATGAGTGTGTCATGATTTCATTGGATATTATGAATCAAAGTAACTCAAACATAGGATGACTGTTTCTCTTTCAACATTACCCAAGTGGAACTGGGTAGAATTTTGGAATCAAAGAGTTCTACACATATTCTTAAAAATAATTCTGCCAGAATATATCCGAAATTCAACTAGATACATTAACAGAATATTCAACTCATAGTCCTTAAACTATACTTCACTTATAATAAAAGTCTGGAGGTAAAATGCTGCAAGCATTATTTTAGTTGTCAGAGCTCTTTTTTTCTGCTTTGCTTAACTTAGCTCATATCCACTTGTCTGCTATTACCTTGTATGCTCAGGATGGCTACTGAATATGCAGGCATCATTTCCACAATCAAAGCAGTAAAAGAGTGAAGGTAGGTGCCTATCTATCACATCTGTCTCTTTTTTAGGAACATAACATTTCTTAAAGAAGACCCCTATCCCAAGAGATTATGCGAAGTCTCATTGGAGAGAATGGTTCACGTGGCTGGTGGTAGCAGAAAAGGAGTCTGGAAAATTGACTATCTGTCAAAGGGGTAGAACAACACTGTGATTGTCTTTGTCCAGCTGTGGTACATTATGTGGGGCTGGACACATTAAAGTTACATTCTACTGGAAGGAGGTAATGGATGTAGCAGCTAATGGGAAAGTGACTAAGAGTGCCTACAACACACAGCTCAAAATTACTTATTGAAAAATTAATACAGTATCTAATGATTTGGAGATATATTCTAGCCAAAATATCTAAATAGGTAGAAGTAGTCATTTCTTCTTGCCTTCTTTCCTTCCTTCCTTTCTTTTTGAGTAGATACTGGATATCACACACAGAGCAGTCCTCCATTAGCTTTCTGTAATGCCAGTCACTTCCTGAATCAGGTACTCTAGTACCTGCATATGGTTATCTGCTTACTTTCCAGCTCTGTTTCTTACCAGATGCTACAACGGTTACATCTGACTTTAGAACCCACTCACACTACGATGAAGTAAATGGGTATTTCTACATTTGCCAACACAGCCATATTTAAATTATGTTAGTAATAAAATACAAGAGATCACACATATAAGGGTTGTTAGTTATTGGGTCATGAAATAGGCTTAAGAGAAATCTAAGACAACTCTAATCTCAGATGGGAAGTTTTTAATCAAGCTTTCTTTTGGCTCTTATACCTTTTACTGTAACTGTGACCTACAAGAAAAGCTGAGTAACATGAATTTTGTACCTCACTTTCTTCTTCCTTGCATGTAATGCCAGCCCTAATGACTAAGAGGCAGGAAATAAGAAACCAACAGCTTATCTATTTTCCACATAGACAATATACCCTCTTAACAGCTGAGTTTACATCACACCAAAAATAAGTACTTTTTTTTTTTTTTACTTTTCTTGTGTTTGCTGACACATAAAAATTAATTTCATTATTTATCTGTGTAGACAATACACAAACACTAACTGAATATTATATTGTATTTTCTGAAAATTAAACAAAAATCCAGGTAAGTTTTGATCTCCCAAACTGGCCTGATAGGCAAATACCAACATTTCCTCAAAACTATAGTCACCTGCCTATATGTAAAGCAGAAATTTTCCTACTTTGAATATTTTCTGATGATGCAACACATTCTGTGCAATTCACAAGTGTTGAATCTGAAATACAAGAACACTGCAAATGTGCGAAAAACATTAAGCTTTTTGCTGTTGTTAAGAACGTAGAAACCAATCAGATGTCTACAGATGGCTTCTTTGTTATATAAAGAAATCATGCCAGAAACAATACAAAACCTCAGATCCAAAGGACTTCCCTCACATATTTATTTGTATAAAATATTTTACTCCCTTTACTATCACAGACATACTCTATAATAGAATCTTTGTTCACTTTAGGGACATAAAAACACAGCTTGGGGAAAATACAGTAGACTTTACATGCCCATGAGTTCAAGTTGCACAGAAAATTTAATTTTACTTAACTGCTCTGCTGCATTTTTTTGTTTGCATTGTTTACTAGTTCTAGGATCACTTGCTGATACACATATTTGTATATGTCTATATATTGTATATGTATGTATATATGTATATTTCCAGGTTTGGTAAATAGTTTTCCTCCAAGGAAAGTACTTTTTTGATTGGTCAGCAAAATCAACTATATTACTGCATTTAACTGAATCTACAGAATTTTGTGAAGTGGAAAGTTAAATCTTTATCTGGAATATCTGATTAGCCCAACTTTTTTCAGTTTCCAAAGTATCTTGTCAATATCTATCCTTATTTCTGGCTACATTAATTTAGTTAATAAACCAGTTGGTCAGCTTCCCTAGTTCTCTTTTGGGACATGATTTCCAGAATTTATTCCAGCTCTATCAGAAAGATAAAAGCTCCAACAGAAATGCTGTCCAGACTATACACAGAGTTATTTACTCAATTTTTCTGTTTGCTGAGTTAGGACTCATTGTTTTGCCTAATCTTTCTGCTTCTTGACAACTCCCTCCAAACTTTTCCTGACTTCTGACTTCTATGTACATCCAAACTCTTCCTAAGACCTATTTTTCTTCTAAGACAACCCCAGATTCTCTGGGCAGCAACCCACTCATTACAGTCTCTGGGACTCAACAGGTTCTCCATAACTTTCATTCTTTTACTTAGTGGGAGTCTGCCATAATTATCACAATATATTTGACTCAAAAACTTCTACTTCAGGCTTGTCTTTGTTATTTGAACAAACTCTAGACCTGCATGTCCAATGACTACCAGACATCTTTGTTTGGATTTCTATTAGGAATATCAAGCTTGACACTGGCAAAACAAAATTATACTCCGTATTTCATCTTCTTCACATAATTGTCCCCTCCTTCAGTCTTCATCACCTTAGTGCCTATCCTGTTGCTGAAGATAAAAATTTAGAAGTCATTATGTATTCCTTTCTTTCTCTCAGTCCTGGTATGACATTCTTCAGCAAGTCCTGTAAGGTCAAACTCCCAAAACGTTTCTTTATCTTCCCACCTCTTTCCACGCTTTCACTCTAATCCAAGTCAAAACCACCTATTCTGTGAGCACATGAACACCTTCTCACCTAGTCTCCTTGCTTCCTCTCTGATTCATCTTCAATTTATTCTTCACTTTATGCCCAGGATGGCCCCCATTCTTTTCGTGTAAATCAAACTATATACTCCCCTGGGTTAAAAGCTCTGAATGAAAAAATCTAAACTCATTGGCTTCAACTACAAGACCTGCTATGAGGAGACTTCTACTTACTGTTGTGCCATCTTCCCTTGCTATAATCCCATCACAGCCTCTCTTTCCCGTCCCTTAAACAGAAGATATTAACTCCCAGAGAGGGCTCCCCTGACCTTCCATGTACAATGTCTATCCCTTCACCCAAACAACACTTATAAATATTTGAATTTTCTTATTTGCTCCTCCTCCTTTGCCACAACCCAACTGTATACTCCATAAGACCAGAAAGTTGACTGTTTACTGCCTTGTTCCTAGTGTCTTGAATAGTCTCAGGTAAGAGAAGGTGCTCAGTAACAATACTGATGAAACATGAAAATCATATTTCAATCCCATACTTTACTTTGAACGTGTCATAGTTCAGTAACAAAAACATGGTATCTCAACCGATGCATTTTGTCTTGACAGCAGTCATTTACCAGTCCATGTGTATCAATAGTTCTCAGACTTCTCTTTATTTTATTACTGTCTGGAGCTTCTACAAAACACAGATGGCAGGCCTCAACCCCTAAGATGCTCATTTAATTGGTTTAGACTGTGCATCCATATTTTTTTAAAAGCATCCATAGGTGACCCTACTGTTCATCTATGGATGAGAACCTTTAATCTATAGTTATCAAGAGTTTTAAATACTTATACATCATATTTGTTAAAGAATGCCTAAAATGTCTCAAATAAATGGGTTTTAAACAATCATACAACCTAGCTCCAACTTGCTTCTACATAGCTGCCTTCCCTCAAAATTGTCATTTTAGGTCTATACATACCATTTCTTTTTGTTTACAGCAATCTTTAAGTGCTACAAATAACTGATTTATGATAATAATTCCTAGTTGGCACTGAGAATAGTGTCCCAAGATTTAATTGGTCATACCTGCTAGGTGAAACTTTGATCTACAACAGAATATTTTCTTGACAGAAAATCAATTTAAGTAATCTCTTTGTTAACTCTTTTTTTCTATCAATCCAACAAAAATACATTTAACAAATTCACCAAAAGTAGGAAATCTTAATTCTCTCATAATCATTAAGGAAATTAAATCCTTAGTAGAAACAAAGAAACCAATCAATCAAAATTCTCCACAAAGAAAACTCCAAAGCTGATGATTTCACAAAAAGTTCTACCAAACATTTATGAATAAATATCAATCTTACATAAACTCCTTCAAGAGACTAGAAAGAGAAAAGTCAACAACTTGTTGTACAACTTATGTATCTTGTTTGCAAAAATGGACAACCAACCACATGGTGAAAAAGAAACTATATTACACTTTGCAGTTTTTATTCTTGTAATTTGTATAATTATTCTCTTGAAGTTGATAACTCCAACACAGATATAAAATTGGAGAGATATAAATCCATAAATACAAATTTATATTATATATTATAACTATTTACTGAAAATTGGTACTGAATTACATAGTTTGAATAACCTTAGCCTTCAGCCTAAATATTGAATTGGCTTTATCTGTAAAAAACTGAAAATTTATATAAACAAACATTTTGCATTCTACTAAGTTACCAACTTTATGCATTTAAAATTATTTTAGTAAAAAATATTTATCTACCTGATAAGTTGACAGTGGCTACATGCGGACTTGTTAATCTTAAAAATAAATAAATGCCTACAGGAAGACACTAGTTATTTTTCATCTAAGTGTGTTGGAGTGTTAGTTTCTTGCCTATTCAATGATTTTTAATATCTCTCCTTTAAACAATACAATTGTGTCTCCAACTAACAATCCGAAAAAAACCTGCATTTTAGAAAAAAATTAATTTCCTAGCTACAGGAATGCAGAAACAGACATGCTACATTGCCATATTTACTTTTTTTCCCCCCACTACTCTCCTGTTATTGCAAAATAGCTATCCAACTTAAACTAAACTAGAATTAAAATAAAGCACCCCAGAGCTGAATCCCCATGTTGAGTTTCTGTCTCAGAGCCTGTTTTATAGCTGAGTTACAAACACTGAAGAAAATTTATAATGGAACCTAGGACAACCTCATTTTGTAATGGGAGGTAATGGTCACTGGCAATGAGAGAATATATTGTGCTCAGATGTCAGCCTCTTTACCCTTCTAAAATGGTGGGTTTGGAGTTCAAAAACCAAAGTCCATATATTTTATTTTCACACACCACTCTGTCATAACACAATATCGTTTCCTGCTGAGGTGGAAAAAGGTCTAGTTTAGTAGTAAAAAGGGGGTAGGCAGGAATTGTTACATAATTTATAGCTCTTCCTAAAAGTAAATTGAATGCTATTACCTACGAAGCACATAGAAAAGAGTAAGATAAAAGAGACTAATAGATCTGAGCATTATGCAAACTCAAAAGGCAAGAAATGAAAAATCTATAGTTCTCTATCTTTATATACGCAAAGTATATCACAGGCAAAATAAATATCACAGGCAAAGAATAATTTAAATACTTTTAAATTATCAGGATATTCCAGGTATAGGTAATTTGGTCAAATTCTAAACTGATACAACACATGATTTCTTATAATATAATTTTCTTGATAAAACACCAAAGTGCTATGCTACAGGCTAGGCAGAATTAAATGATTTTAATATTAAAAGACAAAAATATTGTAACATCTGTGATGTTCATTTCAATTATTATTGAACACCTGCCAAAAAATAGGCATTATCCTAAATCTATTAATCCAGGTTGTATATTTGAATCTAAATGTTTTCTCTCATATTATATAGTAACCAAATAATTTCATCATCTCTACTACAGCATTCAACTTCTTCTTCAAGCTCATTTTATGTTTTTTTAGACTTTAATTTCTTGGCATAGTTGTGCCATGGTTTTAAAATTTTCTATAATATAGTAGATGCAACAATTTTATACTTTTCCTAATGGTAATTATGGGAAATAAGTGAAAAAAATCTTCCCAGTATTCAACAAAACAATATTTCATAAAAATGAATTTCTAAATCCCCAAGCAATTAAAACTAATGATGTTTGACGCTGGTGGTTGAATTTATGTCTAATACGATAATAGTGTTGAATGGTCTCATTAGACTTGCCATCCAACATAATTGGGTTTAAAATATGTCTTTAACTTGACCAGGTCATTGATTTTGCACTGGACAATGGCTTTCTTTGACATTAAATCTTACCTCAGAATCCTTGTGAACATTTGGTTATGTTGTGAAATAAGCTTTAATTGTGTTGTAAAAGAAATCCTGCTTATTAACACACGGAGAAAAGCAGGGGGAAACATGCTATTTGTCAAAATTCCTTTTGGCTTCAGCTATGATACAACTGAAAGAGTGTAGATGGATTAGATTTTCAAATACTCTATATATCTTTATTCAATTTTTTTTTTCATTGGAGGAAGGAGAAATAGTGCTGAAATGAAGCTGAGTCCTGACTGGAGTCCTCTATCAGTACACTTAAAATGGCATAAATGCCTTCATTCACTTCAGCCCCTGGTGAAACCTGTGTAATGGAGACTTACTGATATCATACACATTTCGAAAACAGTTGATTTTGTCTCATTCTTATAATATATTCAATTTCTAGACATTAAAAATAGTTACTATTAACCCTACAAATTGAAATTAATATTAGGGTGCACAATACTTTATTTGCACAATTCTGATAATCCCATTTCTTTTTCTATTATATTCTAATAAGGTATATTTTTTAAATGATATATAACAAAGACATTTATTGTTCCAGTATCTAACTGCCTATAACCAATACCTATGTAAAATTATACTTTTGCATTTGTTATGTATGTTTACAGATTTATAAGATTTATTTTTGTTCTCTTATTTAAATGAATTGATCCACTTAACAAACATTCATTGAGCACACTGTGTATAAGGCACTACACACATAATATATGTGACCTATGGCCACATGAAACTTACATTCTAATAGTAGGGATGTAAATCAATTAAATTATCACAAGTATAAACACAGCAGTGAATGTTTTGCAGTAGAAGAGTTCACTGACACAGGTAATGCAGAAATAGGACCTCATCTTGGATGAGGAAATGACACTAAACCTGAGACCTGAAGGATACATTAACTAGATGAAGGTAGAGGGTACTTCACACATAGTACGACATTTGCAAGCTCTGAGACTAAAAGAAGCATAAAACTGTTTAGAAATTTTAAAAGGCCAAGGGTATTATAAACTATGGTAGGATTTTTCTTCTCCTTGTCCTAAAGGTAATTTAAGTATTGAGTATTATAATAATCAGTGGAGGAAAGACCGGTGCTGGCTTGCTGGCTACTTTTCACGTCAGGTAAAAAGACCCCCTTAAACTTGCACTCAGACTATTAACTAATTAATAGACGCCTCTGGGCATAAAATTGAGGAAGTGAGAATTATCACTAATTAGTCATATGAAGATTAGAGTCAAGAAGCTAGGAATATCCAGCAAAAACTTCTTGAACTTTGGCTACAGCAGATAGCCTCACAATCAAAGAAACACTGTGCCTCATCTATGGAGATCCTTTAACCCACTGAGAATATGTACCCTGGTCTCTGCTAACACCACTAAGACCAGCTTAAGGCAAGGTTATCTCTCCCTTGATTGGACAATGACCCAAAGTCTTGAGGACCATCAAGCTTTGAGACTACCTCTTTTATTTTCCTTGTCTTCCTTAAGATGTACTAGCTTCTGCCAGAGAGGGAGACTGTGAAGCCTGGTCTCATCTATGAGCAAGGTCCTTCCCACCCATCACTGACTCTCCTTTATGAGCCAAAAGATGAAGAAAGAAGGAGGAAAAAAGGTAAGCTTGCTTTCCTGAACTTTCATGTATGATTTCTTTATCTCCAGTTACCAATTAAAAGTAAAAGAATCTAAGAATAATCAAGAAACAGGTCTCAAACTTCAGTGAGTTTTCTGAACTGATTGCATAATCGGATTTGCATCTTGAAAAGATAGCTCAGACAGCAGGAAGTGGAAGAATTGGAAGAGAGCATGAGTGTATGCTGAGGGAACACTTAAGAGGCCGTAATAGTTGTTTGACAGCTTTGATTAGAGAAGGAGAGAGGTGGACAGGGAGAACATGTGTTTTATTTTGGATATTTTGAGTTTGGAATGGCTTTAAGCATCAGAGTGGAAATGCCAAGTAGGTAGTTGCTTGTATGAAGTTCAGAGAACAGTTTTGGAACAAATACGAGTTTGCAAGTCATTAGCATCCAGATGACCTCATTTTTTCAATACCATGGATTCATTCTCAATGCTATGTTAAGTGTTACAGATGAAGCAATTTTCCACTTTTAAAATGAAAAACTATGCGCATAAAAACATACAGACACAAATGCAAAAAGTAGCTCAGACACTAAAGCTGATTTCAAAAACCCACTGAAACAGACCTTCATTTGCCTTAATCTACAAGCTTTGGTCATTGTTAAACTAAGGGGAAAAAAGTGTTTATTTTCATAGTATTCAAAATATTAATAATAAAAAATGCTGATAGTAATTGAGCTTTGAAGAGAAAATCTGTGACTTTTAATTTAGAAGTACTAACATATTTTGGTTATTATTTAAAGCAAAGAGGGTCTGGGAAATGCCGGCTTATTTGTATTTTTCTTTAAAAAGGCATTCACTCTACTTTTAGCCAAATGCTTATCCACGTCATTATCAGATAATTGACTGGAGAGGAATTTTTATACGTAATGCCAATGAGTCTGCAGTACTTTGAAAATAACTTCTGTATAATTTTCTGTCTTCCATTTGTCTTTCAGAATGAGTGACCTACTTCCGCCAACACTGATTTTAGATATGTGAAATAAAATAAAAATAAAACCTGATAGTTGACATTACTACTTTGGCCTTAAGTGAGCTAATTTAAGATAATCGTAGTTGTATGGTATGCACACCATCATCTTTCATAGTCTTTTAAAACTATAAGACTGGAGGAATCTGTGATTAGTTTCTCTTCTCCTTAATCAATCTTTACGCTCTCTAAAAATTACTGTCTGCAAGCTATGCTGCAAAAGTCACCAAAGACTTGTGCTCCCTGGATCAATCTTTGAACATCATGATACATGGACTTATTTGCAAATATGGCTAGAGGCTTCTAGCATTAGCTTTCTCAGAAATCATTATTGCAGCATTAGCTGCCTGTGACTGAAGGTTATTGCAGCTGAAATGATTACTGACTTAATGAAATAAATCACTGGTGGAATCTTTGCATCCAACACACAAATCAGCCATTAACTGAAACACAAATGTTATCTGCTCACTTTAAGTTAGGAAACCTGCAACTCTTTAGGAAAAGAAGATGGTAGAATATAAATACAAGTATTTAATCAATTATTAAATCAAATAGATATTAAGACCCAGCCTTGCTAATAGTCAATGATGACTCAATCTGAAATACCAGAAATGATATTTCTATCTAAATAAAATAAAATGTCAATTTATTTTGAACTTCCCATTTATTTCCCGTGATTTCCTTAGAATTTCAGGCAAAATGATTCGTCTGGCCACATATTTGGCAAATGTGGAGGTTCTGTTTCCTGGTGCAGTGGCTTCAGGTGATCTGTATACCAAGGTGCCTGCCAACAGATGTGTAATCCAGGGGTTCCGGGGTGAGAAGCAAAAAGGACTCATTAATGGTTCACACCAACACTGCTAGATAGCCCAGCTAGGGATGTGTATATGTAGTTCTGCTTCTAAGGTATTTCAATTTAAAATGTGGATTGGCATGGGGGGGGGGTCCTTGAAATGCAATCTTGAATCACAAGTTTAGAGCTAAGGAAATGTATCAAGAGAAGAGTGGCAGGGAGAGATAAGCAGAAAATAGACAAGTTTTGTTAGCATGCATTCAGGACCCTCTGGAGCAAGGAGGCATGGAACCTGGGGGCTGCAACTGTTAACAGACAGTGGGTCTGGAAAATATCCTTTAAGACTGTCCAATTTCTTTTTGTCTAAACTGTGCTTATGATGACAATTTCCTTTTACTTTAAAACGATTTT
Organism: Camelus dromedarius; assembly: GCF_036321535.1. Taxonomy (NCBI): domain Eukaryota; kingdom Metazoa; phylum Chordata; class Mammalia; order Artiodactyla; family Camelidae; genus Camelus; species Camelus dromedarius. The sequence goes on from NC_087450.1 coordinate 22,875,544, forward strand.
TATTTCTTGCTTGGATCTTAGGATAACTACAGTATGGTAATTCAGACATGTATTTATTTGACTGATGTATATTAAGTAACTACTATATAACAGGAATTACAATTGATAAAAAGAAAGTCCCTGTCCTCAAGAAATTTCAATCTAGAAATGAAGAAGATAAACAAAGAATAATTTATGTAATTGGGATAAATGTGTATGTGTACACAGTGGGACCAGGGAATATAGGAGATCCCAGGATCATCTCAGAGAGGCTTTCCCAGAGGGCTGTTGCATGAGATTAAGAATATAGATCAAATACTTTTATATGCATATGAGAAACATTTCCTTTTAGAGCAAAATGATTTGCTTGTGGGCCTTAAGCCATTTAATTATCCATGGCCAGTTCACTGATCCTGATTTGCTATGAAGGGTGTGAAATTTGGGGCCTTGTTTTTTCCTTTGTGAGTTGTATTACTTACCTAGTGCTGTATAACAAATCACCCCAAACACAGACACTTAAAAAGTTATTACCTCACACATTTTCTGAGGGTCAGGAATCTGGGAAAGGCTCAAGTGGGTAGTTCTGGCTCAGAAGCTCTCATGAGTTTGTAGCCAAGCTAACAGGTAGGGCCATAGTTGGTTGGGGCTAGAGGATCTGTTTCTAAATCCACTCATGCGACTGTTAGCAGCAAAGTTTAGTTATACACCATATGGACCTTTTCAAAGGCTCACTCAGGATCTGGCAGATCACCTCCTCCAGACTGAGTGACCCAAGAGAGGAACTTAGCGAGCATGCCCAAGAGAGAAGCCACCATGCTTTAAAAATCTAATCTCAGAAATGACATAGCATCATCACTTCAGCTGTGCTATGTTGGTCACACAGACCAAAGCTGGTACAATGTGGGAGGGGATACACAAAGATGTGACTACCAAGAAGTGTAAACCACTGGGGACCATCTTGGAAGCTGGTTAACACATGAGTCAAATTAGATCTTTAATACCACCAAGCTCCAAAGTCTAATTTAAACAGTTTGTGATGTAGGAATATTCTGAAAACTTTTTATTTTAAAATTGAAAGGGTCTTTGAATATGATCTAGTTTTCATCAGTTTCAGATGAGAGGTAAGAACAAGTAAATATAGACTCATATTTAGTCTAAAACAGCACTTGTGTATTTTTGTCATTTACTTTCATCTATGCTTTAGTTATTTTTACTTTGCCTGCTCCAAAAAGAATTCCAGACACAACATTTATCCCAAAAAGCAACATTAGCAGTACTCCACTCGATGACCTCTTATTCCTCTGAGTACCTTAATAGTCAGACTTAATAGTCTGGCTGTGGAGATAAGAATTTGTTTTGTAAATGATAAATTCAAGAAAAATATATATATAAAGGAAGGATTTGACTATTAAAACAAAAAGTCCCAGTTGCAAACCTGGAAACCATCATTTGGAAAGATTCAGAATAAGCCAATTCTGTTTAGTTTGTTGCACTTTATGGTATTTTTAGAGATCTTTCTGGGTTTTTTGGTTTCTGGGTTTTTGGTAAGACCTATAAGCATATTTCTGTAGACTGACAAAAAAGTATTATTAAGAAAGCATTTAAGAAGGAGACTACAGATACATAATATGGTCTCATGATTATATTGTTAATTGATAATGTAATTCATTACATTTTTGAGTATTTTTAATAAAAGTAAATATAAAGAAAATTAAATTAGGATTTTTAAAAATCATAAGCTCCATTAGAACAAGATATATTTATATTTCAAAGGCATTTACATAAAATAACAATGCTCTGAATTATTTTAAAGTTAGGTATTAATTACAAATGTCTAGTTCTATTTATTATTCTAAGTGCTGGGCAATTTTAGCAGTTTTTGAGCAAATGAAATTTACTGAAATCCCTGCTTCACTAAGTCATTTTAAAACATTACATTTCGGAGCCCATTTCCTCCTGCAGGTTTTTGAGATTTGTGGTAAATGTTCAATCTTGCATACTATTTTATTGCTGCAATCTATGAAGCCAGCAATAATATGGAATTTCAGATATGGATGGCAAATGTCAGTAGGGCACTATATAAAATCATGGAATAAAACATAAAAAGTTATTTAAGTTGCATATAAAACACCACTTCAGTGTTATATTGCAAATTACTTAAACAACATACAGTCTTCAAGAACAGAAAAATGGAGTGTTTTTTAAAGGAATGATTTTCTAAAAATATAAATATTAACCTGTAAGGACACTTTTACTGTTGTGTTAAATTTCTTTCTAAAACATCAGGCATGTTAAACAAATGTTATTTTTTAAGGAAGAAAAACCACTGCATTCAACTATATAAAAACACAGAGAGAGAGAGAATGTTTCTTGCCTCAGAACTATGGGAAGGGGCAGTAGTGGCTGTTATAACAACTGGCAAGAGAGCATACGGTGAGGAGAGGACCGGTTCTCGCCTATTGTAAACCCAGACCCTGACTGTCCAAGTCAAGGACACCCTGAGGGATAGCAGGCTTTTTTAAGGCTAGATGTAACCATCTTTAACTTATTCCAAATGTGAAGTTGTAGCTCACCATTTCAGTCTTAAACAGTTATGAAAGCAGAATTGACCTGTAAATACATTAATCTTCTCTGGTTTAAAAAAAATATATGTATATATGTATACAAATTAATACATATCATATAGTTAAAGTAAAAAGAGTTGTTCATTAATTAACTTGTTCATTTATTCACATTTTAAAGCAGTTCGTCCTAATAATGAATATCTGTATTAGCAGTTTATGAAACATTTATGTGTATATTAATTGATTTTTTCACTAGTAATTTAACATATACTGAGCAATCACTACGTGCTAGGCATTGCTCTCAGTGCTTTGTACGAATTGGTCCTCTTAATCCTCATATTAACCTTGCATTGGAGAGGAGGAAACAGAAACACTGGGAGTGTGGATAAATCAGCTAGGTCACACTGACGGTGATGGCTGGGCTGAGTTCAAACTTGAGAGGGCTGACTCTGAATCTCAGGCTCTTACCATTTCACCACATAACAATGTAAGGCTAACAGAGAGGGACTTGGATTATATTGTTATTTCCACTTGAAATATAAGGAAAATGGTATTTGCAAGGTAAAATGCAAAGGCCATTAAATGGAGGAGTGTAGATGTTTATTCCGATTTCCTGCCCCCAAGTCTCCTGTAACATTTTCCCTTGGATCATAAGGAGCTCATCTTCAGGGGAAGCATACACAGAAGCAGCTAACTATAATGCAATGCAATTAGTGATACAAAAGAAGTGCTACTGAATTTTAGAGGAGGGTGATTACCTCTTCTGAGACAAAGCTTTATCTACAGGGACAATCATAAGTTCAAGGAAAGCATAGTTCTAATTAAACAGGGGACAATTTGAGGGACTTTTAAAAACATCCATCACACAACTTCCACACTGGCCCATTTTGGTGCTTCAACTTGCCTTTAAATAATCATTCTTTTTTATAGCTAACAGCAAAAACTCCTAAAATACAAATATGGCACATTTCCTGAGGAGAAGAACAGTTGTAAAAAGTTGAATTTTAATAATGATGACTAACATCATTAAACTCTTATTATGAACCAAGTATCAGTCTATGTACTTCAGAGGTATTATATTTTCCTTAATCCTCAAAGCAATTTATATGATAGTGACCATAATTACTTCGTTTTACTGATGAAGACACTAAGGTACAGCTTTCCTAGGACACAGTTTGCCAGGAAAATGGCTCTAGGCAACTCTGAGGAAGGCTAGGGAGAAATTCATTATATGTATTTGTAGTGTTCTATTGAGATCCATCTTCCAAAACAGGTAGTTCTGTCTTCACACAAGGCTCAGTTGATGGACTACCTCAGGTCGAAAAGTGGTTGAGGATCCATAATTCTCAGGTTTGCTATCTCAGACCTATTCTTTAGTTTGCCATATCTGGAGAGTTTTGGTTATGTAAATCAGGTTAAGACCTTAGAGACATAACAGTTTCACTCTTAAGAACCCCACGAACAGTTGATCTAGGCAGAGATCTTCAGTGGTTCAACAGAGTTCTAACTATCCCACCTATCCTGGTGCCTGCAATCGTAATCACAGTCACTATTTTCACCTCCTGAGATCAGCCACCTGGGATCCTCCCACCTCCACTGAATTTCAGTTCCCTCCCAACTACATTCTTTTTTTTTTTTAATTCAAGCACAGTCGATTTACAATGTTTTGTTAATTTCTGGTGTACAGCATAGTGATTCATTTATAGATATATATTCTTAGTGTAAAGAGAACAAACAATGAAGTGGGGTTTTTTTCATCTTTTTTACCCTTTATAAATAATCCTGTTTTCCCTAATTAACCTATTAAAACCTTTGTTTTAGATCTCTTGGGGGAATGTAGTGTAGGTGTAAGTGGGATAGAGCCATATGATAAATAAAATCCAGCAATCTTGGATTAAGATTCGCATGAGTACACAAGAGTAGTTGGTGGGAGATCAGTGCTACCAAATATCTCTTCTCATTTGGCACCATATTCTACAACTTATCATACAGTTTCTTAGGTAATTTCTGCTCTCTTCAGTTAACTAATAAATTACCAAGAACAGGTTTCGCTTTTCTTAATTTCCCCCATAGGACTTAGCCCAGTTCTCATCATTACATTAGGTAGTTATATAACTGAATTGATCTAACACAATACAGTTTGTTTAGATGTAAAGTCATGCTTAATTCTACGAGTTCACTTTATAGTGCTTCTTAAACTCAGTGAAACAACTAATAATGCATTTGGAATAAGAGAAACACTGTGTTAATTGATTAATCCATGCACTTTCTAAAAATACTTTATAGAATAACAAGAAGCATAAATAAGAAGCTTGTAATTTAATTAGAAGTAAGCCACTCTGTTAGATGAATATATGGAATCCCAAAGCATATCATACCAATTTTCAAAGCTGTCTACATTCACAAAGTAAATCCATGAGATCTCTGTATATTGCTATGTGAAGCATGCTGTTAAAGTGATTTACTTTTATTATTTATAATAGCAATTGATAACTAATATGATTTGGGGCTATAATAAATTTATTATAAGTACCTATACGCACACGCACACACACATACACATATATACACTTCTTTTTCAGCTTTTAACATTGACATGTGAACACTAAAAATAGTAACACATACTACTAAAATGTAATACTTTAATTCCTTCCCAGAATCCTTAATTAATGCCTTAATTAATTAAGTTAGTGACTGCACCACACGGAATTGAAGTTTATTTTTGTGGTCAATACACACCAACAAAAAAGGAAGCCAGTAATCAATAATACTTGTTTTATGATAATCCTGGAAAAGATGACTGCAAGGTAAAGACAATGGAAGTGCTTCTTTCTGAGAGAAAAAGAACCTAAATAATGTTTTAGGGCAAAGCAAACAAACAAGCAGAACTCCTCTATTCCTCACTCATTTTTATTTGATTGTTATTACTCTGACAACTGGCTCAATGCATCAGCCTCTGTTTGGCAAAGAAATATTTTAGGTAGTAAATGTACTGTGTTTGAGCTTCATAACTGAGCATGAATCACTGCCTTTGCAAGAGCCAAGTCTTTAAAGACGGCTGTTGAGACAATTTCGACTAATGATAATTTTAAAAAATCATAAGCACCAATTTACAATGTGTCTCAAATAGAGAACTGAGCTACTTATTACATTCAGTAACTTGTCCCTTTAGGGTGAGGAAGAAGCAATAATTGTTTTAGTGCAACTTATGGCGATTTTTTAATAAAACATCAGAAAACCAAGCACTGTTCTTTACTTCCACTTCCTTAAATATTGGGTACAAAGCACTGTTAGAATCACTCTCCCCAAAGGGTTTAATCTGTGATACATAGGATTTTGGCAAAGAATTCAACTGCCATTTAATATTTTTCACTCAATCATGTATAGCTTTTATGAGACACAATGAAAGTTTAAATGGGGCTTGTACATTAGAAGCTGTTTTTCTTTCTCTGTGCATCATCGGGAGAAGTGAAAAGGTAGTTGGGAATTTCCCATTCCCCTTGATTTTGGTGGTTGTGAGCCTATGTAAACTTGTTTCCTAGATGGATGGATGATTTACAATAAGGAAGCGCTGAGTAGGTTAAAAAGAACATGAAGAACAATGGAAAATGATGCTTTTACATCTCTTTCAATGAAAACAAGAAGCCAGTAAGTATATAAGGTCCAGAAGAATCATTCACTGGGCATCATTTTGCATGTTGTGATGTTAAGTTTTTCTTATGGATATACTCATATACTCAATACAGATACTCTCTTATTACTCTGTATTTCTAGGCCAGCTGAAGTCACCTAATGATGCCTGCTGCTCAGTTCTATAGATGTATACAAAAATTCTATGATTGTTGGGAGGAAAAATATCCCCATTTTTTTTTCTGTCCAAGACTAATTCTATAGTAGGCTAATGTGTTCTTTCAGTGAAAAAAGAAAAAAAAAATTGATTTAACTTATGCAGCCAAACAAATATTTAGATTTAGAGCAGAGGGACAGATAAATAGTCTTGCAATTACTGCCTAGGCAATAATTGTTAGAAATTTAGTGAAAAGATCTTATATCCAGAAATAGAACAACAAAAAAATAAGATTATTTTAAACTATAATATTCAGTATAAATTAGTCTTATGGTCATTCAGATGTCAATCAAAATTAACTGATTTTCTGATGTGTCAATGTAGATTCATCAATTCATCATTTTGATAATGGAGGAGTCTATGCATGTGTGGGGACAGGTGGTATGAGGGAAGTCTGAGCCTTCTGTTCAATTTCTCTGTGAACCTAAGACTGCTCTATAAAAATTAAGTTTTAGTTAAACTTAGTTTATTATAATTAGTAATCTAGCTGAAGAAAAAAATCAAATTACAAAGGCATAAAGCTTTTTGGAGAAATTATAAGTTATACACACACACACACACACAATCAACTGTAATGACTATAGCTGCAAGTAACTGACGACTTAAACCCAAAGCTTGATGTCCAGAGGCAAGGGAGTTACTGGCATTTGTTCAGCTACTTAACATCATCAAGGCCTTGGCTTCTATCTTTCTGTGCCACTGTTACTAGCATACTGACTTTTTCTTGTCCTATGTTTTTCTCTTAATTTTAGCAAGATAGTTGGTTCAGCCTCTAAGATAACACGTCCATTAAAGGTGGTGAGTTAAGAAGGAGGAAGGGCAGTACTAGCTCCATCTATTCTTTTTATCAGATAAGCCAAAGCTTTTCCTGTATCACATCAGCGAGAATTCAATCACATGGTCTCCCATAACTGGGAAAGAGAGCATCTCACTTAGCACCTTCAGTGAAATATGGGAAATGGAGAAAGGATTATGGAGCAGTCAGTTATTCATTAACAGAAATGATTAAGAGACAGGTGATAGATAGGTATAGACAAATATATGGACACATATGGATTATATCTGTTTAACACTTTATATGTGAGACAAAAATATTATGTTTTCTCCCGAATACTTTGAATTATCCATTATAGTAGCAATACTGTTTTTATAAACTAGACAATATATGCTACATTATTTTTCTATCATACAGATTTTTAAGTTGGACAAACTTAGCATTCAAATTTGTTTATTGAATTAAAAAAATCACATAGGCACTTTTAAAAATGGTTATATATAATTATAATATATTAGATAAGCCTAATTGAATTTTAGCATTTTTGAATATTTAAAGTATATATATATAATTTGTAAGGATATAATTTATACTTATATAAAATATATAAATATATATCTAAAATTTTAAGTATGACATAAATGTTTCTAAAATATTTTATAAATATTTTATGAGTTATTTTGTGTGTATATGTTTATATATATATATTTGTATATATGAATATATATCATTTTTGTAGGATCAAGATGATTTAAAATAAATGCTTTGATCTAGAAATTTTAAATTAATATGTTAAGTTGGTCATTTTGAAAATGTAAATAGTGACATGACTCATATGAGTAGACCCACAGACACACAGTAGATACTCAATATTAGTAGATTATCTTCAAAAGTCAAGGAAATTGAAATTATATAACAGGATAACTTAAAATATCCAAAGGTATATAACAGAAAAAGATCTGTAGCACATCAGGAAACTAGAGGAAGCTGCCATACTTATTTTAGAAACTTTGAGAAACTTCCAAAATATGTAGCTTAAAAGGATACCCAAAACTTCTCCTCATTTTAAAGAAGAGACTTCTTCCCAAGGTGTTTTATATTATCTGTAATTTATTTGAAGCATGGATATTGTAGGGTATGTGTATGTATGTGCCTTTATGCATGAATCCACTTTAATGAATGTCCTAGTGGTGGTTAGTTAACATTTGACATAATCTACTCAAAATACACACTTCAAGGTCAAGAGCAATTTAAAGAGTACAGTTAGGAGTCTATGAACACCCAAAACAAACATCAACCATAGATAACAGAAGAGCAGGATAGTTAGTTAATTAGCATAAGGATGATAAAAATGATTTTATTAGTAGAAATAAGATGGGCTAAAAATATGAGGATTTTCCAGAAATATAGAAAAACAAAGAACACATATAGATATGGCGATTTCACAGCCCAAAACTCTTCAAAGTTGGAAATTCAACAAACTTACAACAAATTAAACATTTATATGTGTGGTAGAATTCATCCTGGCACATAATTTAATTGAAACATTGTGGACAAAGAGTTCTATTTCAAATCATAAGAGGCTACCAATACTTACCTAGAAAGAAGAACCAGATAACCATGACTGCCCAAATTAGCTTATGTCAGTTCTCAACAGGACTAAATACAAGAATCACTCACAAAAATGCACTAACATACATGACAACAAAAATCAAAAAATGTTAATACCACTAAAGCCCTTGAGAAGAGTTTTGTATATTGAAATTCATCTGTAGTCACAGTTATATATATATAACTGGCTCAGCATAATTAATACCACCACTAATGGGAATGTATATTGTAGGTTGATAGGCCTTCAAGGTGGAGTCTTGGAAACAGTTCAATGACTCATTCATCAACTTACATTTGAATTAATAAAAATTTGCTATTTTGCACACTTATGTCAATTGATGTTAAGAGTAAATCACAATAAAAAACTCATGAAAACCTTATAATACTGTCTTAAAATATGAATGCTCTAAAATAAACTTTATTCAGTCATCTTGGAATTTAGGCTTACTCTTGGATTGCAGAAGAGATTTCAAAGAACTCACAATCTTCTAAAACCATTATCTTCAGCTATTTATTATTCACAATCTTATATCACCCTCAGTAACATAGCATTGTTTTCCTTTGTAGAAAAACATAGAGTATTGATGTGAAGTTAAAATGCCTTTCTGTTTTAGTCCATATGTTTCTGAAATGTGATCACATAAAATTGTATAGTGAATGAATGCCACAGACTGAAGATTTGAGCAGGATATGGTTTTCTGTGTCACAAGTTTTTCTGGCTATGCTGGCATATAAGGAATATCCGTTCCTTGATAATACATACAACTGAATTTAAATTCATATTTCCATAATCTGTGATTTTGAGCAAGTTCTTTGAATTTCCTTACTCTTGGGTTTCTCATCTGTACAGTTTGTACTAATAATTTTTGTGTCTTATACTTTAAAGATACACATTCATTACTATGTTTCTCTTCCAAAAGTCTCCCAGCTTAGTAAAAGAATTAATAAACAGGAATATATAAGCCTGAAATTGGAAAACCAGTGAAGATCAAGTGAGACAACATTTAAGCTAGCAGGTCATGGAACTGAGTCACTGTCTCTGGGGCTCTTGGGCAGATTTAAATGCACAGTCTACTGTGGGATGGAATCTGTATGAAAAGTTGTATCTCTGATAGGCAGTGATTCCATGTAAGGTTACTCCAGAACCTTGTCTACTGCTCTGTTCTGATTTAAAAAGCCAATGGTCTTTGGTGGGCACTTCTTGCTAATCAATAAAAAGATAGGTTGTGCTTGTGACCATTTGAGTTCTTTGTCCTCTCTCCGTGATGTGCCTTCATTCTCTCAATAGAACCCAGAACTGTTAACTAATATTTTTATTCAGCTTACAATCCTGTTTGAACAGGAGAGAATACTATTATCATTTGCCTGTTTGGACACTAAAATACTAATTCAGTTGTCGTCACAGAAGATTTAACAGTGAGGTTCAAACATCAACTTATTGAAATGTTTAGTCTTGTTTGTGAAATATTATCTGTCTTGGCAGAAGGCAAATCCTGTCATTATATCCAAAATGTACAATTCTCAGGACTGGCTATCTCCAATCTGTGTACATTTATTTTAAAAAATGATAATTAGTCTGTTTCAAAGCTCTATTTTTTGGAAATCCTGACATATCACAGAGACAAACATGATCATTACAACTTACAACTAAAAACCTGCCTATCTTATAATAAGATGCAAAATATATGTCAAATGTACAAAGACTGGCAGTGAAATAAACTTATTGACTCTGAGATGGTTTATGATATTGGGGCAGTTATCCATCTCTGTGAAAGAAAAATGCAAATTCAAATTACCAAACATTCAAGAGTCCCCAAAGTCTAATTTATATTCTAGAATATTAACATCACACACAGCAACACTATTTCCAGAATCATCCTGTGAAAATGTCCTTACTCAAAGTCTCAAAGTGAGCTCAGAATAATTCAGAGTAAGAATTCAGAATAAGGTTAAAACTCAGTTTAAAGCTCCTAATATGATCTCAGAATAAAAACAGGCAAACTAATCAGATTGAATTTTGAAGGAGGCAAAGCTGACTCAGTAGCAGAGGAGACCTTATTTAAAAGCTAAATAATGGGATGTTTGAAGATTTAAATTTAAAAAAACTAGACAAGGAGACAGATAATTAGAAAAAGTATCAAGAGTTGCCTCTAGAAAAGAGATGTGGAATAATCATACTTTTGCTGATATATTTTATTTTACCTAGACATCTCTAAATAAGAAATCTGCATCTGTATTCTATAAGAAATTTTAATTTCAATTCAGCCTCCTCCTATAATCTGTGGATTATGAATTAGTTTTTGGAATGGATGCACATCTGTGCACATTCTTCCTCATAATATAAAATGATGTGGAAAAATGCACCATGAACTACCAAAGTGACCCCAGAAGCCACATATGGTAGTGATGAGTAACTACAATAAAGTGAATATATCTTCTGTATGTCATATTTTTTTCCTAAAAGCTTAAGATGAGAAAACTTCTTTACATTACAGTGAATACACTGTAATTAAGAAGCTTAAGAAAATGTGAATAAAAGATATATGATCCTGTAGTGTCAATATAAAGGGTTATCTTGAGTTGTACAGATTTAAAGATGGAGCTAAGATATATGCATCATATGAAAGTTACCTATAATAAATACAAGTCTAGATGAAATAACTGGACTGTTGAAAACTAGATTTCATAATTGCTTTTACATTCTTGCTCCACAAGGAGGAAATTTTTGATTAAGAATCAAAGAGTATTATCTTCTAAATTATTGCTCGATTTTTATATCATTGGGCATAGGTCAGAGAAATTTTATCTTTATGACTTTATAAAAGTGTAAGATTTCCAAATCATTAATGGAACATTCATTTGTCCTGTGATGAAATTTTAGGACTTGGGTATCTCTGTATTTATAATACAGAATTTCTAAAACAAAGATCTGAAATTAACTTACTTAAATATAATTTTGTAGGAATGCATACATTTTCAATAATTCAATAATTGCCACTTTTTTAAAAGCTGCTTTCAAAGTTATGGTTAAAGCACAACTATTTTACAAAACCAACATCATACCTGGACTCATAATATAATTTTTTAGTCTGAAGACTTACTGAGAATGAACTCAAGAAAGTAGGCTCAGAATGTTGTGTTGGCGCCAGAGTGGGCATAGGAGAGACGCAGGGCACTTGGGACAAAGGGCTGTATTTACGTGGTGATGACAGTGATGGGGAACACGGTGGAGGGGGCCGGGGCAGCTCCTTTCCCATTAATGACATCATTTTGAAGCAGCAAGTGCCATTTTCAGTGAATTAGTATCATTGCTCCAAGTAATCAATTAAGAAAAATTACAGCTATTTTTTCTCACACCCTTGAAGGGAAAACCATTGGGATGTTCCCATTATTTTCAACAGATGATCAATATATGAAGAAAAATGTAGTATATTCTGGCAAAACGTTAAGGAACTAGGAGATAAGGCTGTTTATTTCTAGGTTGGAGGATGAAGGGGCCCATGGAAGGAAATTAATGCAAAAGGTTTCAATAGATGTGGTTCATACAGCTTGAAGAATTTGAAAACTGTTTTACATTGAATAAACAATATCAAATATTTTATATCCATGCTAAATAAAAGGCACACTTCCTCTTTTACCATTTTTAAAAGGCACAAGATTTTAAATGATCTATTAGAAAAAACAGATATATAAGTACAACAACAACAAAAAATGTAAAACTGTGACATTTTCCTTGAGTTTTGATGACCTTACCTTTCCTCACCTTTGTATTCCCTGCAAGGGATTCCCTTCCAGCTCCTAAACAGGACCCTGAGTCCCACCTGAGGCTTTCCACAGTAGCTGTCAGAAGAGCTTTGGAAGGAGGCATTTCTATTCTAGAACATGGACATTTTCTCCCTCCCAGCTGATTTACATTTTCAACTTTCTCTATCTTCACAGGCTTTGCTTCTTATAGGAGAAATTTCAAGGGCGGAAGACCTTGCCAGAGTCCAGATGCAACAGCAGCAGCCATATTTCCCCACTGCATAGACTAGCGCTTCCCAAAGAGGTGTACCTCAGTCACAGGACAGCCAATTTATGCCCCCCCACACACATATGTCTTATACCACTACTTCTAGTTTCATTATATTTAAATACTTTCTGGAATTTTAATTTCTCAAGTACTTCATAAAATGAACCAAATGAATCTGAACTATCTTGCTGTAGAAGAGTCTAATATAATTACTAGACTGTGAACACAAGAGTTAACCTAACTTGGGCTCAAATCCTGCCTCCTTTGGGCAGTTATTATCTATGCCATCTTTTAAAAATAATTTGGCCACCTTTCTCTCTCCCTCCTCTTTGGAGATGGCCAACACTGTCTATGGAGTATGTACCTAATTTTACTCTAATCTGAGCACCCAACCCTCACACCTCGTGGCCTTTCCTCTTACCTTTTGAATCAGCCTACACACTATGCAGTATATATCTCTCTATATAAATCTGCCTTTACTCAAAGGCAGTATGAAAATTCATTAAGACTGAATATAGATATTACTATAATCAACTACATACTTTGAGGCATTTAATTATTAGCACTCTCGTCTTAGAGAAGAGAAATTCATTTGTGATATGCAGAATGACTCCCGCAAAGATGCCCATATCTTAATTCCTGGAACACGTGAATGAACATGTTATGTTATACAGCAAAAGGGAATTGGGTTTGCAGGTAGAATTAAGGGTGTAACCAACTAACTTTAAGTCAAAAACGTTACCCTAGCATATGTCGATATGCCCAAGGTAATCACAATGATTCTTATAAACAGAAGAAGGAGGCAGAAAAAGAGAATTAGTCAGAGATGTGATGACAGAAACAGGAAACAGTTAACCATTTGGCATACGGTCTATTGTTCTAGTTCTTTCCTGAGGCCTGATAGTATCTCTCTTTTTTTTAGTTTGTAATATATTGTTATATTTCTACAGTAAATCCCCCAAACTCACCTTCTTTTGCTTCAGAGAGTTCAAGGAGAGTTCTGTTATATGATTCTGAGTAAGTCTGAACTTTTAACACGACCTAGAGAAAAAATAAGAACATAAATGTGTAAATCACCTGGGAGGAAAACATTTAGAAAAAATATACCTGACAAAGAACTTGAGTCACAAATATACAAAGTACTCCTACAACAATAATAAAAAAAAAAATTAAAACGGGAAAGAATTAAATAAGACATTTCAAAAGACACATGAATAGTTAAGAAACACATAAAGATGCATAATATCTTTAGTTATCAGGGAAATGCTAATTAAACCACAGTGTGATACCAGTACACACCAGAAAGAAACGCTAAATTTAAAATGACTGCCAGTTAGATATTTTGGCAAAAATGTGCAGCAGTTGGAACTCTGATATAATGATGACAAGAATATAAAAACAGTAAAACCACTTTGGCAACATGTTTAGCAGTTTCTTGTCATCTTAAATATACACTTACAATATGACCCAAAAACTCCACACTCAAGAAAAATAAAAATTAATTGTCCATAAAGACAAACAAACAAACTTACATCTGAATGTCTATCGAGGCTGTTCATAATAGCCCCAAGATGGATATAACTCAAATGCCCATCAAAAGGAGAATGGATACTAAAAATTGAGTTATATTCTAAAAATAGAATAGTATCCAAAAATAAAAAGGGAAGGATTAGTGTTATATGACATAATATAGATGAATATCAAATTTATGCTGAGCAAAAGCAAACAAAAAAGAGTATATATTGTATGATTCCATTTTTATGAAGTTCTGGAACAGGCAAATCTAATCCATGGTGAAAAAAAATCCAGAACAACAGCAGCCTCAGGGGTAAGGGATTTGTGTGTGTGTGTGCGGTAATGAAAACGCTCTATCTTCATTAAGAGTTTGCGTTACATGGGCGCTACTTGTCGAGCTCGCTGTATTGTACACTTAAAATTTCAGACCACTATACAAATACCACACCTCAAGAACACAAAGGACTGAAAGGAAGTGAACTTTCTATATATAACCAACAATTTTTTTTCTCATAAAATGGGAATTTGAGTAACCATTAAAAAATGTTCCTACTCTTGTAGGTGGGGTGTGTGTGTGTGTTGTTCTAAGGAACACAGTTGTTTAGAACATATATCCAACCAGAAAAATTTGCTATGTAATTGTGAATGTTTGAACACACATGAAATGTTTTTTGCAATTTGGGAAGAAAATGTAGGGAATTGGGTAGCTCTGCAGCTGCTACTGTCCACAGTTACAAAGAAGCCCCCAAGTCAGCATTTTTAAAATCTCCTTAGCTGATTCTAATAGACAACTAACTCGGAAACCACTGATTTTTTTCACCGCATTTAAAATAAACCGAAGGAGATAAGCTCTTGAAGTGTATAACTTTTGACAAAAATGTTTGACAAGAATAGAAAAGCAATGCATTTGGTTTTAGAGAATTCCAGGGGATAAGAGCGATGACTTGGGTACTAATTCATTAGGGTTATATTACAGCCATTTAAAAAACTTCAATTGCTTGGAATGGGATCACATACGTTATATATTAGACATATAAGTCTTCCCTTAGATGTCTTATTCCATACCTTATAAGTAAAGTAAGAGAGCTGTAGGGCCATTTGACCATGGAACTAAGCCCTGTCTCTAAGAGGGTGATACTAGAGATTGAATCAAGATGGCAGAGTAGTAGGCCCAAGAACTCACCTCTCCTTGCAACTACAACAAAACCACAACCGACTTCTGAACAGCCATCAAGAAAATAGACTGGAGTCTAGCAAAAAGTATCTGCTTCAACCGGAAACATTGAGACAGAACCACAACAGGAAGGTAGGAGGGGTGGGCTCACAATATAGTCGGACCCCATGCCCTCTGGGTGAGCAACCTAAAAGCTGAAGAACAATTAAGTCACAGAGGCGCTCCCACAGGAGTGAGAGTTCTGAGCCCCATGTCAGGCTCCCCAGACCAGGGTTCCAGCAGTAGGGAGGAGAAGACCCCAGGACATCTGGTTTTGAAGGCAAGTGGGGCTTAACTTCAGGAGCCTCACAGGACTGGGAGAGACAGAGACTTAATTCTCTTGGGAAGCGTGCACGGGATCTTGAGTGCACCAGGTCCAGGGGCAGAGACAGTGACTGCATAGGAACCTGGGCCAGACCTGCCTGCTGGTTTTGGAAGTTCTCCTGGGTAGTTAGGGGACTGCTGCAGCTCACCCAGGGGACATAGAAGCTGGTGATGGACATTCTGGGAGTGTTCATCTACATGAGCTTCCCTGGAGGCTGACAACTTGATTGGATTAATAACACCCAAGACCCAGCCCCACCCAACAGCCTGTAGGCTTTAGTAAGGGCTGGGAACCCTCAGGCCAAACAACATAGTGGGTGGAAACACAGCCTCACCCATCAGCACACTTTCTGAGCCGCAAACGCCTCTAGGCAGGGCCTTACCCACCAGAGGTCCAGGCCAAGCTTTATCCAGCAGTGGGCAGACACCAACCCCTCCTGCCAGGAAACCTGCATAAGCCTCTAGCCCAGCCTCATCCACCAGGGGGCAGATACCAGAAGTAAGAAAAAAACAGCCCCAAGCCTGTGGAAGGAATCCAAAAGCACAGGCCAAATTCTACATTGGGACCAGCTCGACCCTGCCCCTCGGGTGACAAAAGAGGAGTGTACTGCTGGGATGCACAGGACATCTCCCACAGAGGGCCACTTCTCCAAGGTTGAGAATCATAACTAGCCCATCTAAGAGGGTGATACCAGAAAATATCAGTGATACCAGCTGACATTTTGATCATCCTTTCTATCCCTGATATATTTTTTCTGTATTTTTCTTTTAATTCAGATAAAGATTTGGAATTATATCATCTAAAACATCAAATATAAATTATGTACAAAAGTTAGGTATACCAACCTCCACGTTCTACTTTCTACTTTATGAGCTTGACTATTTTAGATTTCTCATGAGATAAGAATTGTTTTGTATTTATCTTTCTGTGTCTGACTCATTTTACTTAGCATACACTTCAATGTGGCAGAGAAATAACTTACAACTGCAAATTTTCTGAAGTAAATGCTCTAAGAAAAGGCAGGTCAGAGGAATATAGAGAGGACAACACCTCCCTAAAGTTCAGTCAAGTTGAGGAAAACATTAACACCATCTTAGCCAATAAAATCAAACCTCTGTAAGGGAATAAAGTGAAACATTATTACTCATGAGGGCACAAGTAAAAGGTGATTTTTACGCTTTCCACTCCTAGAAATCTCCTACCCAAATCACTGCTCACTGAAGGAAGTCCACTGGATCTCAGGTCAAGGGTCAGAGAGTCCTTGGGGTTATCTACAGGCTGAGGTGGACCTTTTGGCCTCGGTGAGAACCCCCTCCCCCAGCACAGGCGAGCCTTGTTGTCTTCTCCAGCATGAGAACAAAGGCAGGTCAGAAATAAATGCAAAATAAAACATGGAATCAGGTACCAAATGGACTTTCAACTACAAACTGGCACTTGCCATCTACCTCTACAAGGGTTAAATCACAAGCCACCGCAGCGGTTGGAAAGTAAGTTCTTTGTAGAGACTGTCACCATCTTATGCGTCACTGCCTCTTCTACACACTTTTAAAGAGGTCCAGAGTGAGCACAGGACGGGGTACAACACAACTAGGAAAGAGGCACTGTGATTGTTAATTTTTTGTGTCAACTTGGCTAGGCCACAGGGACAGATATTTAATCAAACATTATCCTGGATAATTCTGTAAGGGTGATTTGGATAAGATTTACATTAAAATTGGTAGGCTTTGAGTAAAGCAGATTGGTCTCCACAATGTGGGTAGCCAGTCGAAGGCCTGAATAGAACAAAAGACTGTACCTCCCCCTCAGTGAGAAGCAAGAAGGAATTCCGCAGCTTGATGGCCTCTGGACTTAAACTGCAACTGCTTTCGGCTGGATCTCCAGCCTGCTCGCCTAGCCTACAGATTTTGGACTTGCTAGCCTCCGTAACTGTGTGAGCTAATTCCTTTAAAATAAATCACTTTTTATACATCTATATTTATATCTACACATCCTATTGGTTCTGTTTCTGGGTAACCCTGACTTATACAAGCAGTATCTGAAAGACAGCTTCAGGGTTAAAGGTCCTGTTATCTGCAATTATTTGAGACATTAGATAATCAACCTAATTCACAGGACGACAAAGATCCTGTTGAAATAAGAACAAGATATCTATTTTGAGATCATAATAAACTGCTACAGAGTTGGTGAAAAGAGAAAAATCATCTAGCCTCCTTTATTTTAGAAAGGCAATTCCTCTTATGACAGTGTTTCATATGCTGCACTTAAAAGATGTATAACAAATGGTGATGAATAACAAACTTTCCATGGAGGTACCCCGACTGGTAACCAAGTCCAGAGTTTCTCAACCCCACTACTATTGACATTTTGGGGCAAACAATTCTTTGTTGTGGGTACCGCTCCCGTGCATTATAGAACGTTTAGCAGCATCCCTTGCTCCTCCCCACTAGATCCTAGTAGCATTGCCAAATTGTGATAATCAAAAATGGGTTCAGATATTGCCAAATCGCCTTTGCCTGAGAGCAACTGGCCTAGACCAAAGCTGCTATTTCAGTCGGCTCAGGTTTCCATAAAAAAAATACTATAGTGGCTTAAACCACAAAAGTTTACACTCTTATAGTTCTGGAGGCTTGAAGTCCTAGATCAGGATGCCAGGTCAGCATGGTCAGTTTCTAGTTGTTCTCACATGATGAGAGAGAGAGAGAGAAAGAGATAGTGGGAAAGATGAAGAAGGAGGAGGGGGAGGAGAAAAAAGAGAAAAAGAGAGAGAGGAAAAAAAAAGAGAGAGAAAGAATATGAGAGAACAAATGTTCTTTGGTGTCTCTTGAAATAAAGGGCAATGATCACACCATGAAGCCTACTCTCATGACATCTTCTCAACCTCTTAACCTTCTTACCTCCCAAAGCCCCCATCTTCAAGTACTCATATTATCACATTGGGTGTGACAGCTTCAATATATAAATTTGAGGGGACACAATTCAGTCCATACATAGCAGCTGCCCTTTGAAAAGTCTGAAAGTATTTGAAACCTCGTATTTCAGGCCAAGTTTAGATTAAAATTCTTACTATGTCAGTGTTTCTAAAATAAAAGTAATAAGGCTTCTTTGATAAAATCTTTGAGGAAAGAAAGATTTTAAAAAAAGAGCCACCAGATTTAACCTGGGGCTCCCTTCACAGAACTCCAGGAAGAGGAGTCCTAAGTTCTGGAATCACAAGGATAATGAGACTGAACGAAAGGCCTAGATCTTACTGTGCACTTTGTACTCTTATCCTCTCCAGCATTAGTATCTGATATAAGTGTCTTTGTAGAAAAAAACAGACCAGATGATTTCTAAAATTCCTTCTATTTCTTAAAAACTTGCATATCTGTGAATTCTAAAAGAAAAAATGGTTGAATAAACTTGGAATGATTATTTCAAAAGGACCCTGTTAGTATATAGTAGATAGTTTAATATATGTAAGAGGCTATCAAGAAGATGAGAGCTTATTTTTTCTGTGTACTTCCAGAAAGCAAAATTAGGACTAATGAGTTCAGGTTACAGAGGGGTGAGGGACACAGATTTCAACTCAAGAAAAAAAAAAAAAACTTTCTTACATTCAAAGCTGCTAAAGTGGAATGAGATGTTTGATGAGGCAGTAAGTTCCAAGTCATTTAAAGTACCTGAGCTGATACATCATTTTAGTGGATGCTGCAAGAAGGGATTTATGTATTAGAAAAAGACTAGCTTGCTTTGGAGGTCTCATTCAGCCTTAAAATTATAATTCTAAACAGATCCTTTGAGAAAATAATGCGAAAATAAAACTGTGGGGCTTTTTTCCAATTTGCTATACAAAAATAAGCAAAGAAAAGAAAAACACTAAGTGCCAAATATGGCAATTGTTCTCAACTAAAACAATGCCCTTGGTAAAGTACGATTCTCTCTGTGATGTACTTGCAAGGAAGTGAGGTCAACAATCAGGGTCACTTGTTGGAACCCTTCTCACATGACTTTAGGCCAAAAGTCACAGTGGGGAGCTTTTGAGTCCTTCCTCTCTTCTGCCTCTGAACACTTGCCTGTTCTATGCCCACGGAGAAGAGAGCTGCAGTCAGAGTCACAGAGTGAGAAAGGTGACTCCAGCGACATCAATTCTGAACTTACTATTTCACAAATGAACAATCAGGGAAGTTTAACAGGTTCATCTGATCCCTAGATAATCAGGTCAAATGCAAACTCCTTCACCTGCTCAGCCATTCACCAATTTGAGACACAAACTGCACCATTTCTAAGTGTCTGCAAACTTTTTAGTAAAC
The DNA here is from genome assembly GCF_036321535.1 of Camelus dromedarius. NCBI lineage: Eukaryota > Metazoa > Chordata > Mammalia > Artiodactyla > Camelidae > Camelus > Camelus dromedarius. The sequence continues at coordinate 22,895,674 of NC_087450.1, forward strand.
TCTGGTTAATTTTTTAATGTGGAAGTGTTTTAGGACTAATTAATTATACACAGGAAATTCCTTAGTTGTTTTCACATCAAGATTGGTATGATACTGCTTTGAGACCCCTGGGAGGTTATCAATATCAAATGCAGATGAAGCATCTTCTTTCTTAAGATAGAGTCCAGTGACTGAAAAGAAGTAGGACTTCAGTTGAATTTGAAAGTCAAAGTAAAAATGAGAATGCCTAGAAAAAAGACTACCTCAGGGCGATATCTTATAATAGGGCAGATTTATCTTAACAGTTTTTTGTTTACCTCTCATATTCACTCAACAAATGTCTATTGACTGTAGACTACATACAAGGTCCAGCGCTCCCAGTATTCGGAATCTAATTCTCCTGCCTCTCTCCTCCTTTCCAAGGATAAGGACCTTATGCCTGCCCTGAAGCCCTATTGTTTAGGAAATTCCTCACATAAAAAGAATTAACATAGCTACTTATGGGTTTGGCTTTTTCTTAAAGGACTCTTCTAAAAGAAACCAAAGGACCAATGTTTTAGTTTGTACCACCTGGACTGGGAAACTGCATTAGGTAGAGAGGGTATAGGTGTCCTGTAAGCCTCCTGCAAATGATGGCAACAAACACGCTGACTTATTGTATGTAAGTTGGATTTGTACAATTCTTTCCAAAGGGTTTTAAGAAAAACTATTTTAATGGATTTTTGTTGAAAGACTGAATAAATGAATAAAGAAAAACAAATAAAAACCATATAGCTGCTTCAGCAATAACTTTTTTACAAGCCACCATTTACATTTTACAAGCCACAATGCCTCCGTCATCTTGTCAATCATGCCCAGCCATTACCGGAGTGACTGACTAGGTGCCCTCCTGAGTTTTCTCTAAATTGAAGTACAAAATTACGAGAGCTCCCCAAATATCGGGCATTTGTATGCAGGTAAGACTATGAACCCGACAAAGAAACCTATAGGGAGGAAGAATAACTTACTTTCAAGGGAATTCAGATGCAATATTGTATTTTTCTGGAATACTTGAGGAGCAGATGGTGAAGGATAAATTTAAGTCTATAGAAAAAGCAAGTGCATCTATCAAGGGAAACCAGCTACCAGCATGTAAAATGTGTTGCCCTTTTATTTTTAGTGTGAACTATAATGTAATTCCTTGAAATAGCAGTGCTGCTGTCATAAATATCCTGTAATTATGGGGTTTTCTCAGTGTGTGACCAGAGAAATCTGCATGGATAGCTAGAAATAATCAAGGGATGCTTGCTGCTTTTGAAGGTTCTTTGCCATTAGAAAAAATAATAATAAATAAATAAAAGAAAAAAGAAAAGAAAAAGAAAGAACAAAATAAGCTAAAGTCAAATGGTACTAAAGCCATGTATTATGGAAGAGATACAGTTTATATTCACATAAAATTTGAGAAAATAAATGCATGAAGGTTGCAAGGCCTAAAAGGATGAAAGAAACATTAGCTAAAAGATTCCACTTTGAAATTGTAAAAGGCAGGCAGACAACTCCTTTATGCATCACTGACTGGGGCTAAGAAGCTTTTCAGCCCCTTCAATAATAATTCTTAGTATATGATTTCACTAACTCTCTCATTATTGTAAATGTCCTTGGTGGTTGTTACATACAAGCTTACTGAGAATGGAAGTGTAAATTACTACTATATTAAAATGAACTATGATATGTCACTTACTTTCAGTTTTACTGGTAGTATAGGTTGCAACAGCAGGTAATACCTACTTTAATCCAGAATATAAATTCTGTTTGAAAAACATTTATTAGATTTTTAAGCAATCAATATCTTGAAATGTATATCCTTACAAAAATAAATTAGAAAACAGATCTACTAAGTTTCATGTAGATTCCACTAGTAGAAGATACAGTCTTGAACTCAAACAGAATACAGCCTGGACTAAATCAGCTTTAACAAATTCTGGCATACCATCAAGAATACCGATACTCACAGTGGTAGAACAGTGCAGGGACGCTCTTTTCTATGTAACTTTCCAACAAATAGTGCAATCCATAGAGAACTAGAATTCTTAGTATCCTGATACTGAAAAGGAGTCTTTTTCTAATTTCCTAAGTGAACAGTTTTCTATTCCTATTAAATGTGTGCCTTAAAACCTATGCAGAAAAATGGCTTAAAGATAAAAGATTATCATGAGTTATTTCATCAGAACTTGCGTTCATAATGTTCTTGTGTTTTACTGTTTGATATCCATAACGTGATACATTTAAAAGGGATGTTTTTACCATGACAAAAAGTCTTTCTTTTAATATTAAACTGAAATGTCACAAATGACTTCAACTTAATGTTTTATTCCAAAATAATTCCATACAAATTTTTAAAAATTGAAAGAAAGTCCCTATTTTTTTTAACCATAATCTTGGACATTTTAAATGGACTTCAGGATAAAAGAAGATAAATAGGGCTTTTCTCTGGGAGATGGGTGGGTCTGAGAAAACAAAATCACAAGTAAATCCAAGAAGGAAATAAAAAGAGTGCACCTAATCTATACCTTTTCATTTAATAAATCATCTTAAATGAACTCAACATTCATTATGCTTCCTTAATGTCCCTCAAGAACTCATTTCAATACATTAAAACCCATACAGATAGTTTCATGGCAGGAAGGGAGATTTCTCTTCTTGAGCTTTCATTTTCTCTAAATGGCTAATTTACAAATGGTCATGCCTTCAACATTTTTTTTTTTTTGTCCTATATGATGTCAACCACATTCTGAATGACAGGAGAAGAGAGGGGAATAAAAGAAAAGTTACCGGTGGGTATGGAGCTTGGATTTTTATTGGGAAATTCAAGCCACTTAATATAGCATTAGATACGGATATATATAATGAAGAAAATAAAACAGGATAATAGGTAGAGGGTGGGATGGCGTAGGGGTAGGGGAGTTGTTAAACATGTGGTTAGGAAAGGTCTTCTAAGAAAGTAACATTTAGGCACAGACCAGAATGAAGACAAGGAGCAAAAATCTCCTTTATGAAGAGCTTATTAAGGAGAAGTATCAAGAGGAAAAGCTCTAAGTTGAAAAGACTTTGTTTTCTAACGAGCCAAGAGGCTGGTGAGGCTGGAGCTGTATAAGCAATGAAAGTGGAGGCGTTTATGAGAGAGGCTGGCAGGACCAGATCTTGCGGGGCTTGGTAAGGTAGCCTGTGATGTGAAGGTTTTATTTTAAATTCCATAGACATTTATTAGAGGACTTTAATACATCTCTCTGGCTGCTGTGAGGAGAGGATATTTAAAGGTATTTAATATGCCAGGTCAAATGGGCTCCTGCACCCTCTTTAATTATCTTGGCGCACAAGGCTCTATGTTTGTGATAGAATCACCTTTTGTTCTATTTCCATAGAAACTGTTCTTGCTGTACCAGGTCGGAGGAATTATTTTTCATTTTTTATTTGGCTACTTTCTCTAGGCAAACATTCTCACTTCCCTGTGTTTTATTCTACTGAAACATAACCTTTCTATAGACTTCTGCAATGTCAATTAAATATCTTAATTTTTTTCTCTAGGACTTGAGGCTTCTTCACCTGGTGTTATCAATATATTTAATATGTATGTTCTCTATTGAATTATTAAAGCCTTTGATTAAAACAATAACCCGTTTAAAAATAACATTTAGATAACACTACCCAATACTACTCTCACCACAAACGCTGCACTCCCCCTCCTCCATAAAAAGCCAAATGTCTAGAAAGGAATTTTGTCTGCAGTAACAAACTTTCAACAACTTCTCTCCACATTAAAAAGAAAGATTTTTTTCCTTTTTCACAAAATGGAAACAGACCAGTCTGACATTATTCATTTGAAACATGGTGATCTTCCAAAAAGTGTTGAAAACTGGCTTTATAATTTTTCATTACTCTATTTTTAGAGGCTTTTTAAAACAGGTTTGATGACTTCATGCTTATTCTTCATGCCTGAAAAATAGCCAAAGGCACCGTAGTTTCCTTACGTCAAACAGACAATTATCATACACTCTGATAAAATGAATTAGCCATTTTTCCAACCCCTCTAGTGTCTCACGTCTAACAATATGGACTGAAATTCTGAAAATTAATCCAAAGATTACAACGCAGTATGATGCCTATTCAGAGACGGGGCTCCGTGAACACACACCATAAGAATGGTACTTAAATTAAATTCTGTCTCCTCTTTTTGCTTCTAGTGACTTTATTCTGTGCAGAGTCAGCACATTCCATCTCCTGCTCATGCTTTTCCTCTCTTTCTTCCTCTACCCTATGGACCTCTCTGAGGATTTCACAAAACATTTGCTTCTTTCCTGTATGAACTCAGATATACTTTAAACATGAAAACACCTGAGTGATTCTCTAATGCATCTTGCTAGAAATAGCAGTTCTGATAATGATTCTTAGAAATTATTATCTTTCCATTCAAAAGTAAGCAGAAAAAGGAATTCTGTCCTGACCTTTTATAAGAAATGTATGTATGAATGTCACCGATACATCTGCAGGCTCTGAAAGGTCACCCATGATTAACATGACACATGAAGAGTACATTTTAAAAAATTCCGGAAGTCAACTTGTAATTTTTTTCAAAAATGAAGGAAAATTCTGATTTCATAGTTGCAAGTTATTTCTTTAAATAATAAATTCCTAACAGGAAGTAAGTGATAGTAATTTAGTTTTGTTCTCTCTTTTTAAAATTATTGCAAACTATTTTAAACTACAGAATATCAGCAAGACAAATGGCTGCACATTTTTCTCCCTCAGAATCCACAAATAGTTTCTACAAGAAACATCTAAACTTCTCTTTAGCCAAAATACAACAAAAGACGACAATGTTTATATTTTTAAGAGTCACAGTTGGGACTATAACATTCCAATGGCACAAACAAAAGACTGGCAATTTCTGGATGTGGTTATGTTTCTGATAATATTTTTTTTCTTTTAAGATATCTAAAAGTGCCCATCCATATTGAATCTATAATGTCAACTTATTTTTTCTTCTACACACCTCCAGTATTCTTATTTCATTTTTCACGTAAATGAAAAGACAAACATCCCCAGCACCCACCCACACATCTATGCTGCATATCGCAAATAGCAAGATGATTTGCCTACAGCTTCAAGTAGTGGGCTTTAAGTAGTCATTTCAAAGTTTCTGCCTGGGCCTTAGATGTGCCAGAGTGGCCCTGAGCTCCATTCGTAGACAGAGGCTAGACCAGTTCACACAAATTTTCTTCCTAAAGAAAATCTGAGGATATTTTCCTCTTAAGAGATATGAAAGAGAGAAGGAAGGAGTAGAGAAACAGCAAAGTAAAAGGACTAAATTCTTACCATGTATAAGAGCTGAATCAGGGGTAAGCATGGACTCAGATTCCTCTCATAGATTACCCACTGTCCTCTGGGCCAGCACTTCATCCAGCCACAGCCACGGCAGCTAGCTCCACACAGGTGTACTGGGAGCACTTCCCATCAGCTGCACTGTGGATCTTTTGCTTTCTGCCCTGAGGCTTCTCTGATTGCATGACTAAAACGCTGATGAAATCTGCCAGGCTTTAATGCAAGTATGGTTCGGATACACATGAGGGTGATGGCTTGTCATGGGGCAATGCTTGACCAATGAGAGATTGGATCCTGTGGATAAATTCTCTGCAATTCTGTCTCCTGGGGAGATGATTCTGAAATACATTCTTCGGGGTCTTCAGAGGTCCCAGTGGGATCAGTCCCAGGTGTCTACCTGTACAATGCACTCCTATGTGCTGTGTAGATTTAGTCTTCCATTTCACTCTTCCTTAGTCCAGCATCACTATTCCCTGTCAAGTCTTTCCCAAATAACTGGCACCTGAGCCCCGCGTGTATCAGCCTAGTGCCTACTAGCATAGTTAGCAGGCAGACAGTGTTCAAGAAATATTTACTAAATGAATGGACATGAGAATGGCATGAGATAGGATAAGGTAAATAAAATGCATGCTTAATGCATGTAACATAACAGAGGCTTTTAAAAATCTTGGATTATAAAGAGTCCTAAAATATTTAAAAAGCACTTCTCAAAGAATGATAGTCACAATTTATATAAATTTAGAGTTAGAAAGGACTTTGAATTTATCTAGGACAAACCATTTCCAAGATAGGAATTCCTCTCCAACATTTTGGACAGATAAAAATCTCAAATTTAGTACTTTGTGTGTATCTATGAAAAGAAATGTAGGACTTCAGGAGGGAGCACATTCTACTTTTTAACACATCTGTTCATAAATTTTGTATTATCAGATAATTTTCTTGATAAAACTTTCAATTGTTAGTCTTATTTTTGTCTTCTGGCTAATACGTTTAATTCTCTTACAGTCGTCTATTATGACTGAAAAGAGACAGAATTTCTACGACCATCTTTCAAGGCTTCTCTTGACTAAGCTTTCCACTGAAATCCTTTCTAATGCCCATCAGATGACCTGGTAGTCCATTGTCCTAGGATGCTTTATGAACTTGTCAATTATCCTCGGATCATGTTTCAGTTTGTCAATGATCTTCTTAAATTATGTGATCAAGCACAATATATAAGATTTTAGTAGTGTTCTGGCTAGGCTGGAGTACAATGGGATTATAATCCTTATATTCTGGAAACAGTTCTTCTTCTTTGGCATTTTGAAAGTATTCACTTCAAAAGTCAATTGAACACACTTCTCTCACAAGATCTACCCAAATTTTAGAGCTCCTTTTACCGGATACAAAGCTATACTCATGATAAACACCCCTGACCATTTGTCCTGATTTCATATACAGGAATAACATTAAGAAGGCTAACATAGCTTTAAGTATACCTAAAACACTATTAATTTGTATTGTTATATTTTTACTAATAAAACATTACTATTTCAGTATGGGCCTTGATTGGATTTGTGGATTTATTAAGTGTTATATCAAACCTAATGCATTTTTTCTCCAGTCTTCCATTAGTTGAATCAAAACTGATAAGCTATAAGAAATACAAATTCCAGATTAAGCTTCAGACCTAGTATTTGCTTTTATCAGCTTACTTATGAAATCATTTTTCCTCCTCACATTTTGAAATGTGGACTCTCATCTTACTGTATAGCTTCCAGTAAGATATATTATAGATGAATATCATTTTTATAGCAAAGCATATTGACACATTTTTTTCTAACGTTACTGTTAAAGATCTAGGGATTTGCCAGTACATTTGTTTTCAAACTTCATTTTTTTCAGTCAAAAGAAAACGATGCCTAGAAGCATAAACAAATAAAGCTACTGGAGCAGACCTGCTCTGGTAGAATGGTGTGGTGCTCGCTGCCTCTCTCTTGTACTGTGTGTGCTCAGCACTGAGGGACCTGCATAGACTCCTAGAGCTCTTCAAATCACAGTTTTAAAACCACTGTCTTAAAGTAGTAGAGAGAAAAATGATGCAGCAGAAAACCTTTGGAGACTCAAAAGCGAGGAAATCTAAAGATGTCTGAGAGACTTTCTACCTAAACTGAGAGTGTTCTTTTTAAACCATAAAGTACACACCCACCTTACACACAAATTCTTTTGAGAGTCTTAACATGCTTCCCAGGAATTTTTCTAACTGTACTTCAAACACAAGCTTTTTCTGACAGAGGCAAAAGACTGTGTATGTCTTAGATTTTCTCTTAGCTCCTATTGAAGATACCTCTTTCAGCGTCCCTAAAATTTTCCAAAACAAGTCATTCTTCCCTGTCATCTTTATTTCCTCTACGCTTTAATCAGTATTTCCATGGAGGGAAGAGTCAATCCAAACAGGGAGATTTTCAGTAGACTCTTATTTATATAGTACCAAGATGGAGCCATATCTTGCTTTCCCTTTAATTCTCTAGCCTGAAATATCCTGATAGTTTTTTGAGATTTGCACTTGCAGATCTATTGAGGAGGGCCACACAGTAAACCCTTCAACTCTTGCTGACCTTCACCTCTTTCCCTAAATAGCAAAATAAGGATTTGAGTGCTATTTTTGATGTCCAGATCACTAGTAAGCCAGAATCCTCTAGAAAAGTTCATGCTCATGGTGTTGTATTCTACTTCAAAAGCTACCTCGAATTCACAAGGCTGAGTTGGAGTCCGTCACAATGGAAAGCCCTGTTTCTCCATCTTCCCTGCCAGTGCACCACTAGTTAACAATACATGAGGTGTTCTACTCGGGAGGGAAGCGGGGGGTTGGGTTGGGGCTGGAACTGGAAGATTCGTATGAAAATCTGCAAGGTGTGACTATAGGATTATCAAGCATCTGGATTCTTTCAGCCTGCTGGGATCACCCTGTTCCATAATATTTAAATAAAATTCCTTCTACACATTCAGATACACACACATCATCAAAACAAAATATGCGGAGATTCTCTGGTTGATTTCCTCCTTCTACTGAATTGCGCACGCACGTGCGTGCGTGCGTGCGTGTGTGCGTGTGTGTAGTCTGACCTTTTTGTTGAGGACACTGAATGAACCCACTTACAGAATAAATTACTTTTTCTTGTCCTGCTCCTGCCCCAAACACTAGTCACTCAGTGCAGATTATATAAAGGCAGGAGGAACCGGCAGGGCAGCAGGTAGGAAGTAGTCAGTGTGTAGAGAGAGAGCCAGGAAACAACTTGAAATTAAGTCAGGGGAGTCTATTTACATACTTACCATCAGAAACTTCTCACTCTGCCTCTTGCCTCATTTTTGAGTCTCCAAAAATGCTTCTATTTTGTGATTTCCCTCTCTCAACTCCTTACATATTCTCTCAACCAATCACTTTTCGCTGATTCTGTCTCACCTTCTTTTTCTTTATCAATCCATAAATTTCTAAAATTTTTCTTACTTCATTATATAGAACAACAAACTATTTTTTGTCCTACTCCTACCTTTCAAAGCTGAGAGCTGAAGGCTGTAGACTTCACCAACAAACTGTCTTATGTAGGGTTATACTTAGCAGCATGTAGTACTCTACTGAAGGATTTTCGTGGACAAGTTTTAGATTGTCATGTGTTCATCTTTACTAGATTTACTTTAAACCTTGGTATATGTGTGTATATTTAGTTCTATGCAATTCTATCACATGTGTAGATTTGGGTGAACACCACCACGATCAAGATACAACCAGTTCTAATACATGGATTACTCCTGCTACCATTTTACAGTCATAGCTCTCTCTCCCTGGCTTCCCTAACTCTGGCAACCACTGAAATAGTTCTCCATGGCTATAATTTTCAATAACTATATATATATAAAAACTTTTGAGATTAGCTTTTTTCACTCAGCATAATTCCCCGGAGATACATCAAACTGTTGCATGTATCAATAGTGAATTTTTTTTAATTGATGAGCAATATTTCATGATATGGATGTACCACAGCCTGTTTAACCATTTGTTTGTTGAAGAACAGTTTCCATCCAACTGGAAATTATAGGACTTAAAATACAATAACCAAAATAAAACTCAATGAATGGGCTTAACGGTAGAGTAGAGATGACAGAGGATAGAATCAGTGACCTGGAGGACAGATCAATAAAATTTACCCAATTTGAACAGGGAGAAAATTGAAAAACAAAACAAAACAAAATGAAAAAAACAGAGTCTCAGGGACCTGTGGGACAATAACAAAAGAGCTAGCATTCATATTATGCTTTCTTTCTAACATCAGGACCCATGCAAAGATTCTGCTCTCACCACTCTTATTCAACATAGGACCAGAATTTCTAGCTACTATAATAAGGCAAGAAGAAGAAATAAAAATCTATTTAGCTGTAAAGCATGAAACTGGAGGAACCATGTTACTCTAACTTGGCAGAAAATGATTTTCCAGTCTTCATCTATTTTATGCTTTATTTAACTCATTTTTCATTAAAATCTGATTTTTTTCCCAATTCACACACCTGACCTTTAAAATAAATGAAATAATTCAACCATACAGAAAATTACAGAAGACAATGTGAGGAGCACTTAGCTTTATCATAGTATTTCTCACATGCGCTTTTTGTCATTTTAAAAGAAGTAGAATATTACAAACACAATTAACCTCCCTCTCTAATCCAATTCCTCTGCTCTCCTCCCATGTAGGTTTTATACTTCTACAATAAAACATATCTATACCTAGTCTACATACAACAGTATTTGAAGTTTCCAAACTTTAAATAAATTGTGACAGGCAGCACATTTTCCCTCCTAAACTTCTTTTTCTCTTAAACATTATTTTTGTAAGATTTATTTATTTCCCACCAAAAAAAAAAAATATATATATATATGAAAATTCTTCTTTCTCTCCATTGTTACAACACTTAGGTATAATTCAATTTTGGCCAATCTAATGATTTGAAATGTTACTTTAAAAAAAAATTCATTTCCGTGATTACTCGTGAAGTTGAGCATTGTTTTAAATATTTATTATTCATTCAGGTTTCCATTTCTGTGAATTGCCCAACCATAACTGTGAATTTCTTCAATACATTTTCTAAGGTTGACTAATCTTTGAATTTCTGATGTGAAGTAATAATGTACTTTTAAAATATATTACTGAATTCTATTTACAAGTAGTTTACTTAAAACTTAATGCTTAAAAATGAAGTTCATATATAATTTATTTTCTTGAACTGTCACTATACAATGTTAGTATTTTTATTATTTAGACAGTGTAAAGCAAATACTGTTTTCTTCTATTTATTCATTTCTACCTTCTGTTTCTCTTATTAGTATGTATTTTAACTGCTCTATCACATTTCTATCTTTATTATTTTCTTCATTCTGGGTGATTTATACAGTATTATCTTTTAATTTATCCATTCTTCAGGTCTAATGGTTATTTTATCACCTTTTTAAATTTTAATTAGAGATTATGTCTTCATATGTGAACATCTTAAGTATGTTATTTAAGTTTATTTTTTAAACATACTGTCTCCTAAAATTAATTATATCTGGAGTAACTTCAAATTCATATTGTTGATTCTGTTGGTGTTCTTTCATTTTTGAAATTGATTGATTGACTGATTATCCCTTTACTTTGGAATCTTGGTGTGCGTGTTTATTTTGAGTAGTAAGCTTTCACTGTTCTCTCTCTCCCTCTCCCCCCCCGCCCCGACTTCTTCTCCTCTTCTGTGCTCACCTATTATCCAGTAGCTTTAGAGTTGCCTGCATCCAGCCCGCAGTGTCCCCTGTCTATAGCCAATTCTTACAATGGTATTTCAAAACTTCATCCTTGTTTCATTGGAGAAGTCATTGGTCAATTTGCTGAACTAGAGAGTGGCTTGATTTTGTTTCTCATCACCATCCTTCGCTTCCCTAGCTTCACCATTTCTAATAAAGCTGTAGATCAGGGTATTAGGTGAAAAACAATACTTCATTATTTTTGTTATTTTATACATCTGGGGAATTGATCTCAGTTCTGGATGCAAGCAAAGGGCTTGGTCCTGAGTCAGACTTGACTTGGAGCACTTTCGGTTTCCACTTTCTGCCGGGAAAAGCTCCTGCCAAGCTGGGTGTGGCTTCAGCATCACATACTGATTTGTTTCTCTTTTCCATTTCTGATCTCTGGAGATGTATCCTTGTTTTGAGCTCAGCTATGTCTTCTTAATTTTCCATTAAATTCTATCCAACATTGCTTTGTGTTTTTATGAGGGCATCAAAGGTGCTTACCATGCCATCCCAAACTGCCCTCCACTAACATCCTATTCTTGTTCCTCATAATTTAATTTAATAGCACATGGTATTTAAAATGAAACCACTGCAGAAGCAATCAAAGGCTTTTTACCCACTCTGGCTTTGCAGTTCTTTTAATAACGCCAGAACAATGTCTGATATTTAAAGTATGACAATCGTTATTCACATAATTTTTAAATCGTATTTTTGTGTTTCACATACACCACTAAATTCTAGAAATCTTGCTTATATGCAGGACATGTGTAAATAAAAATCTTAGGTTTTGGTAAGAAATAATTTGTTGTGCTTTCTTTTAAAGCCATCATTAAAAAATTGCCAATGTTTTCCTCTGAGAATTGTGCCTTTTAATCCACCGCTCCATGAGACTTGCTTTCAAGCTTTTTTATAAGAAGACAACTTATATGGCTAAGACAGACTGATGGCAAGCATTATTATTTATATTCTAAAGGAAGAAGCAAGACTGATGCAGGAAGTCAAATACCTTGTCTAAGAGATTATATCTCAGAAGTAGAAAAGACCCCTGGTTAAACATTCAATACTGAAAGTATGACTTTTGGCCAGAAAGAAGAGCAAAATGTTTAGGGGCTATATGTAATGTTAGGGTTTTAAGTTATGTTTTCAGTGAGACATGGTTTAAGATCTGAGATTTCTATCCAGTTGTATACATGCTGTCTCTGGTAGTGAAATTAGTGGTAACCCTCTTTTATTTATACGCTAGGTGTTTAATGGGACAATACTGGTACTGGAATGGGGGTAGTTACACACCTGAAACAAAAAATTTAACATGCATTTATCTTTAATAAATGCTAAGTAAGAAAGGTAAGCTTTTCAGTTCATATAATACTCATTTTAAAAGGAAATCAAATTATTTAGGTAGAATTTTATTCTTGTTCCAAATCAAAATGCAATTTGTATAAGCTATATATTATTTTTCATAAAATAGTTCTAATAATACAGCATTTCACCTTTTAAACAAACTGTTCTAGAAAAGAAAAATAAATTGCTGCAGAAGAGAAAATAATAAATGAGTAGATATGTCACCCTGATAATAAATACACTGGCACTCAGAAACTCACAAACACATACATACTTAACTTCAGCTTACTGTATATGCAACTCAATGCTGAAAACAAATTGTCCCCCATAAAACAGACATTCAACAATTCTGATTGAATAAATTAAAACACATTCTGAAAGAGTACAGGAAAAGGAAGTGTGAAAGTGAAGTCATTAAATGGAAGTTTCTTTAGCTCAGCCAGAAAATGCTTCTGAAGTCTCAGCATTGCAGTTGTCTGCCTGCCAACCTTGCTTCTTAAACTTAAGTCTAGAAAAGAGGATGCTAATATTTATTGCTATTCATCTTCCTCTGGAGGGACTTAACATTTTTCATATGTTGAATATTTGTTTTGTATAATGTGCTGGAAGGAAGTACTTTCGGCACAGAAACTGTACTGCTGAGTGGACATAAACTCAGGGAGATGGGCTGTGCAAGGGGAGTGCCGTCTACAGTGGGGGGAGGGGCCAAAGTTCATGACCCTGAGTCCTTCACTCAAGTCACTGGCACAAAGGCTTTTGGAAGAGTTTGTATCCTTATGTTCTGGGCTGGGGTTTCTGTGGGAAAGCTCTCTGATGGGAAAGCTCCAGCAGGCTAATACAAGTAATATCCGGTGCCGAACTCTGTTATGTTATCTGATGGATTTCTTCATGAAGTGCTTACTGCCTCCCCTTCCCTGCTGTAGCACTTTCCCTGTTCTCTACCTCTTATCACTTTGTAATTTTTTTCTTACAAAGATCATTCACAAAGGACTTATATCAGTCTGGATCGTTGTTGAGACTTCCAGGACAAGTAATCAATACATCTTTAATATTCAAGCAGTTTACAAGCAACAATTAAACTTTCATTATTGTTGTAGTCTTCTAATTTTAGCACACTGTTTTGCAAATCAGAAAAAAAATAAACCATCAGATTTTTAAAATACTTTTGTGAGAGAGTACTATATGTATTAGTAAAAATAATACAACCAAAGCCCATTATAAAATGCTCATTATATTGGTTTAAATGATTAATAAATGTTTTTTAAATGTAGCAGTTACATAAAATAAAAGTTGGATTAAAAAAACATGGATTACTTATTTTAGTCCTATTTTTTTATTTAAAGCCGCAAATTAGAACATGTTAACACTTCTGTTTTCACTGCTATAATGATGCGCACTTGCTCTTAGAATAAAATACAAACTCCACATGGTTACAGAACCCTACAGGTTCTGATTTGATTGTCCAAATTCATTCTTCATAACTCTCTTAACTCTCTCTTGTCCCTTTCTGATACAGTCATATTGACCTTTTTCATTCCTAAATGCATCATGTTCTCTTCTGCCAGGAAATATGCATTAAGATGTTTGCATATGCTGCTTCCTTTGTGTAGAATGTACCGTCCCTTAGTAGTCAGAAACTTCTTTTCTTCCAGGTCACAAATAAATACAACTCTTCAGCTCAGTGTTCTTAACTATGCTGTGCTCAGACCCAGCAATTCTCTCTTTCATGTTTTATTTTATTAATAGAGCTTATTGTTGTCTGAAATTACCTTTCTTTTTTCATTTAATTTAACTATAGATAGTTCTTGTCACTAGAAATTAAAGTTCCACAAGAGCAGGGGACATTTTGTCTTATTCACCACTATATTCCCAGAGACTAGAATAATAAATTACTTAAAGGCAGCACATGTTCGGTAATTAAACGAATCTTTGAACAGGAGAGTCAGTCTGGGGATTTGATAAAAAGAGAAATTGCAAAGTACTGTACCATTAAGGATAAGGACCATGCTCTAATTTTTTTTTCCTTAACTAAGATATCAGTAAAAGATTAAATGTTCAAGTATTCATTACCACCATTTCACACACCCAGAAAAAAGGTTAGTAAAACACAAAGAAAAATTGGAAAAATAAACACCGCTTGCCTTATAAAATACAAAGAAGCTCTCTCTAACCCCATCTACTCCTATATTAGCACAACAGTCACTTATAGAGCCTATGGAAGCTAGAAAAGAATGGATGTCAATGTGGAAACAACCTAAATATCCACCGACAGAGGACTGGATAAAGAAGCTGCAGTATACAATGGAATACTACTCAGCCATAAAAAAGAATAAAATAATGCCATTTACAGCAACATGGATAGACCTGGAGATCATCATTCTAAGTGAAGTAAGCCAGAAAGAAAAAGAAAAATACCAAATGATACCATTCATATGTGGAATCTAAAAAAAGAAAAAATAAGACAATAATGAACTTATCTACAAAACAGAAACAGACTCACAGACATGGTGAATGAACTTATGGTTACCAGGGGGAAACAAGGTAGGAATGGATAAATTGTGTGTTTGAGATCTGCAAATATTAACTATTATTTATAAAATACGTAAGTGAGTTTTTTCTGTATACCACAGGGAACTATATTCAGTATCTTGTAGTAACCTATAATGAAAAAGAATATGAAAATGAGTATATATATATATATGTATAACTGAAACATTATGCTGTACACCAGAAACTGATATATTCCAAACTGACTATACTTCAATTAAAAAAAAAAAAAAAAAAGATGTCACCATCGGGGGAAACCAAGTAAAGGTATAAGAGATCTCTGTTATTTCTTACAAGTGCACGTGACTCTAAAATTACCTTTTAATTAAAATAAAAATTTTAATAAAAAAACTTTAAAAAATGCATGTAAATGAAAGATAAACATTTGGGTAATAAAAGGATGCTGAACTTTAGATAAGTCATATTTTAAGGAATTTCAGTGACCCATCTTGAGTCAAGTTTAAAGAACAAAATCTACAATAAAATGGCAGGGAAGAAATTAAAGTACGTCAAGCTAAAAAAAATTTGTCTTCAGCAACACTTCCTGAATTATTTCTAACTATGAATACCAAAGTTATCATGTATATGTCCTTAACACCAAACCCCACCTTCTACACTTTTCCTACATGTCAGGGGCTGGACCCCATTTCCTAGGCTCCTTTGCCTAATGGGTTCTAGTTTAGTTACACCAATAAGAAACCCTCTTAAGAAATGTGAAATGTTCAAGAGGGAAAGAAGCCATTATTCTCCTCCAGCAGGTAGATGTGAAGTAAACAGAGTGTGATAGTTGCAATGGTTTCCCTCTGAGCTCCTGAAACACTGCATTTTGCTGATACAGCAAGCTGTAATCTCCAATATCAAGTTTCTTTGTTTGCATTTGTGTTTCTGAAAGCCAGCAAGAGTTCACCTTCTGAAAGTCAGCTAAGAAGCTCTTCCTGATCTAATTTTATTAGTGGAAATACCTGCAGGAAAGAAAATGGGGCAGGGGCTGGAAAGGCTGAGAAAGCCATTAGACAATGAGAGAGGGGAGCAAGGGTGGGTGAAAGCGCCCCAGACTGTCATTGAGAGTCGTCAAACCACAGCCAGCTATTCTGAGGAGTCTCACGTTACCTAGGAATGAGCCTTCCTTAGCATTCCCGTGATGGATTTCAGAGGAAGAAGCTCGGGTCCTCGGTCAGTTAAGCTCCCAGCAGTTGGAAATCTGCCAGGTGTATTCTCATGGACGTCACAAATAGTCACACTATTCCCTGTGGTCTCACTGTCTTCATCTGACAAAGGGTAATAAAAATACTCACCCTATCTCACATTGTTCATGTAAAGGTCCTATGAGTGAATTCATGTCAAAATATTGAAAATGGAAAACTTTCCATAGCCAATAAAGGGAAAAGTTAATGGCAAGGGGGAGAAGATAACTTTCAGATATAATCTAACATGCTGAGGTAAAGTAATTCTCTATGGAAAAATGAGCTGTGAAACCAATAAATACTCCAGATAGTGCTCAGTTTTACCAATATTAAGGGATACTCACCAGGGTCTTAAACAAACAAACAAAAACAAATACGAGCAGTACTCACAGACCTACACCATTGTCTTGACACCAAATCTTACTTGGCTGGCTCAGCATTTCAGACCAAGAAAGAAAAACTGACATGAAAGGTCAGTTCTCAGCATACGCACACCTTTTAAAACCATCAATATTCCTCTAACTGGTTTAATAGCTAATCTAATTTAATAATTGTATTATTCTACTGGTTGTTAAAACATAAGGCACTTTGTACTTCACTTACAGCAGAATATTCCAGCAGAAGTATATCTTTTAGAACATAATCCTGAACTCTCTGCTGCTCCCATTTTTATGCTTAGAAATAAATTACGTTCATAAAATTTGCCTTATAAGAATTGATAATCCACTTCTAAATCTATCACTGAATAAAGAGCTAAAGATCAGTGAGCTAGCTACACCCTGGATCTCATCACAGTGTCCAATCAAGGAACTCCCTTGTTACATTGATGCCATTGAGCACTTTGGTGAGTGTTACAAAAAACAATCCAGTAGATCTGGTCACTGACTTTACTGTAAAGAATTAAGATGCCTTTAATAACATTAAAATAACATTTCTATTAGAAACCTCAGAAAATATTTCTCTCTGATCTTAACACAGATAGCCCTCACTTTGCCTGATGGCAGGACTGTAAAAATGACCATTAAAGCTAGAACTGTGCAAAGCTCTCTTAATAATCAACATAGAATTTTTTTATTGTTCTGTAACCTTTAAAGTTTTTTGCCAAAACATTAAAATGTTCTTAGTCTTAAGGGTAAATATATAGGAAATTTTAAAAATTAGTAAAACTAATATTAAGTATACTAGAATTTAAACCATTAGAAACATTGAAAATTGGTATGTTTTACCTCTTTGTAAAAAAAAAAACTTATCAAGAGTAGTTGAAGTGTTTGCCTTCCTCTCACCTTATAACTTAGGATGGGGAGCAAGCACATTTCATACGCCTTGGCAAACTGTCATATATTACTTTCTAAGTTTGCATCAGCTTCCAACACATATTCCTCTTTATGCTTTGCTTTCAGCATTGTAAAATAATTTTAGAAAGTTCCATTAGTGTGAAGTTTTGACAGCAACACTTCCTCTGCATCCTTTTCATCCCAACCAGTTTCCTCATTTATGTCTGTAAGTCGGCCTTCACTAAGTTCCTCTGACTGCCTAACTAGATTTCTCAAATGATGGCAGTGCCAGCATTTCCATAACCAGCCATTTTTTTTTAATGACTCCATATACATTTCATTAAAATTTCACTTGCAACGTTACCATTTTTTGTTTATTTACTGCAGTTTCACCTTTGTTGGCCTACTCTGTCTTTTGATTATTCACTTTGTAAACTGTCACATGGGTTATCACTTAGAGGCAAGGCAACACAAGTACATGCTTTACTGTCTGGGCAAGCTGTCTGGAAACAGATGTGCAGTAACCAATCATCAAAAGGCTGAGCAGGAAGTGTCATGATTGGTCACTGAACATGATATACACAGATGTTTGTGGGGTGAATAGCTATCAGTGAAGTTGATGCTTTATGCAGTAACTCATAGTTAATATTTCATAGTAACTAAAATTTGGATCATGCTGTTGGAGGACTAGTATTAGTTAACTAAACTAAAATAATGGACACTGAAATCAGGCATACAAAAACTATGCAAAGTGAGGACTGCCTGCATTAGGTATAGAGGTAATTTCCTAGAGTAATAAAGTTGTTTTACTATATGGACCAGTGCTGCCCTAAAGAAATAAAATGAATTGCAATTGCAAGCCACCTGTGTAATTTTAAATATTTAGTATCCACTCAAAATGAAAAAAAAGATAAAATTAATTTTAATAATATATTTTATTTAATATAATATTTAAAAACATTATCATTAAATATGTAATGTCTATAAAGCTTAATGAAATATTTACATTCTTTTTTATTCTAGGTCTGAAATTTAGAGTATATCTTATATGTAGGACTGTTCAATTTGGACTAGCCACACACATATCAAGTGTCTAAATCACATGTGGCTATTTCATTGGACAACATCAATATAGATATTAAATATTTAGGTATTATTTTTCCCTCTTCCTGTTGTATTTTCAAGAATGTATCCTCAAACATACAGGCTGCTCCTTGCAAGTTCATCTGAGTTGATGCCAGGGATATTGGAAACTAGTCATGCTCTGGTTCCCAGGCCTTCTTTAATCTAATTTATTCTTTATTCATTTTCCTAAGTTTATTTAAATTTACTTCATGTTGCTACATTTTACACTTATTTGTAAGTCATTTGTATTCTTTTTAAAATAAAATGGGACATAAATTAGAAAATATATAAATCAAAAAGAGTCTGATCTAATTTAATATAAACATAATTTGGTCACCATCCAAAAAATTAAAACCTTAAAATGTTTGGTTCTGTTGAATGGATATGTGAACCAAAACCACACAAAATATCTCATCATTAAAACACTGCATCTTAGCCAGTATACTGGTTAAAAATTAACAGGAGAAGGAAAATATATGATATGGGAGGAAGATAATTACTCAGTTTCCACTCCTCTATTTTTTCAGTGCAAAATTCTCATAAATGGGATCTAATGTTTAATGCTTTTGAAAAATTACAAAAAGAGGGAGGACATTCTTCTTTCAGTCCCTAGATACACAGAAAGTCTAGGGAAAAAAGAGATTACTTTCTGGAGCTCCTTTACTCTTTCTAGTTCCACCATTCTAGCTTTTCTAAAGTCCCACACAATTTCTGCTTAAGTTATTTGCTAGAATTTGGTCACATCATTACACCTTGCTGCAAAGGAACTTCAGAAATGGTGATTTTTTTTTTTAACTGGACACATTGCTGTACTGAAAAAGATCATCATACTGTTACTAGGAAAGAATAGATAGAATTTGGGGATCTCTGCCTCAATGAGCATACAAAGTTTCAAAGCACTTAAAACATACAGTAAACTCAGAATATATATAGGATATCATTGTTTTAAAGCTAGTTTCCCTTTTAAAAGAAAAAAACAAATATGTCTATATCTATCTATCTATTTACAGTTGATCCTCGAACAACACAGGTTTTAACTGTATGGGTTCACTTACACGCAGATCTTTTTCAATGAATACTAAAATCCTACACAATCTAAAACTACGAAATGCTTCATGATTATTCAAGATCACACGTATTTGTAATGTTCATTCAAGTTCAGCTCTTAATCTCTTTCACATATTTAGAGATTTTCTTAGGGACAGTAATAATGTTATATTTACTGTTTAATTTTAGATAATGAAAATAAATAACATACTTAATTAAAAGTAATTATAAACCCAGTGCTAAGATAAATACAGTTACCAAGCAGAAGCTTATTTCTTTATCATGTCCAATGAACATGACCAAATTCTTTAAAATTCATCCATCAGTTGTCGTGAGCCAGTATAAGCTGGCTTAGGCAAATCAAGTAGGTAATTAACAACACAGAGTCAGAGTCACTAAGATATATGAAGAAGGGCTGCAGATGTAGAAGATTTAGCCTTGGATGGGAAAAAGGAAACATTTTTGATTTTGTTAGCAGGAAAAAGTACATGATGGGTGCAAATGTAATCTGCTTTATGGACCAAGTGTACAATAGTCAACATCTTGCTACCTGATGATATCTATTTTCTTTGTTAGGTGAAAAAAAAAAGTAATTAATGAGGGCAAGGGGGAAGAAGAAACGATGTTAAGAAAAATGTAAAAGGTAGATAATGAGAAAGCAAACAAACTAGAGAAACACAGGAAGGTAGCAGAGCAGTGTTGGAATCCAACTGAGGTTAGACCAGGAATTAACAGCAATTTCAAACAGTTCAGTGGTGTTCTGGTCAGAGCCAGAAACCCACATTTGGAAAAGAGAAAGCAATTGCCTGGTTTCATCCATAGCTGGGCAATTGCAAAAGCAGTAAGAATAAAAGTATAATATAGAAAGGGAATAGAGAAAGGGAATTTAGGATATTTGGAAAAAGTGGTTGAAATCATGCAATATTAAACTTAATCTGGGTAATGAGGGAAATAAATACAGCAGGAGACTAATAAATAGGAATAAAATAGAGAGATTGAGGGACAGTAAGTTCCAGGGGGTTTTCCCAACTGAGACAATAGTTCAAATAATAATAATAGCTGTCTGCAAAATGGCAGAGCAGGTAGCTCCAAACTCCCATTATTCACTCACAGAAACATCAAGAAAACAACCAGAAACTGGTTAAAACAATTTTGTCAAATCTGGAAACAGTCAAAAGTTCACAGTAATCAAAAGGATACCAAATCAAGAAAAATCTCACTTAAAAATCTAAATGTAGAAAGAATCTGCTTTCTCCATCCCCTACCCAGCCCTACAGAAGTCTTGAAGATGGCAGCCCATGTTTCCAATGTGAGACTCTGGTCCTTGGGTCCAGAGGGAGCCAAACAAATCTTATTTGCAAAGTATTGCGTTTGTTTTAAGATGTCTGGGGACCTGAAGGATTGATGCAAGTTTCCTGTTACTGTTTCATCTAACTCAGAACCCATGAAGGGAGGATACATTGTGGGTATTGTCCAAAAATACTGTAAGCGATCAAAACATCCATGCTTGCTTGGGCAAAAGATTATGGTTGAGACACACAGTAGGCCTTCTAAATCCTCTGAGGAAAAGCCCAGGAGAGAATTTCTTTGTGGAGTTATGGAGGACATTCAAAGCACTTGAGTGTAAGAGAGCCACAGGGCATGCTTAGGACAGGGTACTTGCTTTAAAAAAAGAACCAAGAAGACCCTAAGATTTCACTACTGGCTAATCCAGTCTCAGTGCAAGAAGAAGTGAATGCTGAGTCAGAATCGTAAATGGTCTGGGCCAAGCAGTAAGGGAGTGTCCTAGCCCAAAGCCTATTCACAAAATGTAGAGGAGGTGGTTTAATTGTTATTGCTCCTATTATTTAAGACTCCCAGGATTCAAGGAAATCTCAGTCAAAATAAAATAACTTACGCAAACTTCTTGATTTCACCACAGAAGACAAGCACAAAAGCATCACCCATGCCTCTGAGAACACTGGACCACATGCCCTGGAAAAATGCTTATAAGCCTCACAAGGGAATACTTAGTCATTTAAGCCTTGTCTTAAATTTGGAAAAGAATATCGGATTTTATGTTTAGACAGTTTCTTTGCCATCCATCTCTGATCTATGGCACTATGTTGTTCTGTAATTTCATGATGTCAACCATGGGATGATGTTAAATTTACTGTGGCATTGAAATGGTGATAGAAATACATCCACACCATATTTAAAGAAAGATCGTATGTCACAGGGGCATGGGCTTTTAAAAAAGAAACCACAGAGCATAGGAATTTCATTTCTTAATTGGCTTTATATTGATATTATGTGCAGATATATATTGTATAAAGCATCATTACTCTATATGTCTTAACCCAACAGTTTCAGATAAAATAATTAATTCAATTATTGCTTTGGGAACGACATGCAATTTTAGAGTATGCTTGGCTTACATGAAAAGAATGATTATGCTATTTATTAGATTTTGAAAAACTGTGTAGAAAAATATGCACATGTTCATCTGTGCAACAGACAACTTATTCCCATCATGGAGGTAGACTGTGGCTAGAGAATAATAAATAATTAATGTTACTATCTAGATAATTCAGGTAAAAATACTACTTTGGCATTAAGTATCCAAATAAAACATGCTTCTAAATATTTTTAATCACACAGATAATTTTTAAGCTCTCCATTGTGCTTAGAATAAGTATTTTTAAAAAATCATTGGGGAGAATCATGTTTTAGAATTTTAAAAAATCTATTGGGAAAATTATTTTGAAATCTAGTTAAATATTTGTAAATAATTAAAGGCTATTATTTCCAATGCATTGAAAAGGCAATATACCTTCAATGACTGAATTACATTGCTCACATCTGAAAGAGTGAATCTTTTTAAAAATGCAATGAAAAATGCACTCTTAACTGGATGAGTAATGCAGAAGGAATGCACGTTTATCTTCAGCTGAAAAATAACTGATGAAATCAGCTGTTGAACAGTTGACAAGCAGTTAAGATTTGCTGAAAGCTTTGATCAATGAGTAATAGTATTTCCTAGCTACCTGAGGAGAATTGACTGGCTCAGTTGTATACGAATTTAAAAGATCACTTGATTTATAATCATCATGAAGACAAAAACAAAAACAAACAAAACCTGTATACATTATTAAAGCTACTGTCTGAGTCTTCAGTAATACCCAAGATTTACTTTACATGTGATTTTGTTTTACGTAGCAAACTAATAGAACAACAATGCTGCTAATTTTTAGATTCTCTAATTGTATCTTTTATTTCTCTTACCAAGGAGCATATAGCACATTCAACTTACACGTTATTCACTGTATATTTTTGTGGAGACAAAATGATTAATAGGAAACCATTAGCAAGTTAATTTTATTTGCAAAACTGAAAATTATTAAGTATTTTATAATGTTCTTGAGGTCTTTAGTATAAATAACTTGCTTCTCATATATCAGGAACTCATGGATCTCTTTAAGAGTCTGGAAATACGTTGCTTTAGGAAATAATAGTGTCTACATCTGGTTTCTGTCTCATCAAAATGTACTTACTGGAAGAATAATAATCCTTGCATTAGCAAAATATGTGGAATGTTGTAAAGCAGTTTGAAAAATGATGGTTCTTTGAAAATAATATTTGGCAGGAAGAACACTTGACTCTTTACAAAGTAACTTACAGGATTTTTACATGAGTAATATGTTTTATTTTAATTAAATCAATGAACAATTTAATTAAAACAATGAACAATGAATAATTTCGAAGATTACAAAATAGTATTTATTGAAATGTGTAACTTAAACTGATCATAAGTTATATATACTATTTATAACTTGTAGCTTCTAATACTTTACTCTTAAATAATAACCTCTGATCAGATATTTCTTGGATAAATATGTGCTTTTCTATTTTTCTGAATTGTTGAACCAAGATAACCATGAATTTAAATTCAAAGAAAGCCCTTTACAAGAATTTTTAAATTCATTTTTTAAACTATGTAAGTCCTTTAAAGAGTATATTCTACATTCTCTCATTTTTCCCTTCTAGTTTTACTGGAATATAATTGACATAAAGCACTGTATAAGTTTAAGGCGTACAGCATAATGATTTGAGTAACATACGTCATGAAATGATTGCCATGTAAGTTTAGTAAACATCCATCATCCCATATAGACACACACAAAAAAAAAAAAAAAAGAAAGAAAAAAATAATTTCCTTGTAATGAGAACTCCCAGGACTCACTCTCCTAACAACTTTCATCTATACAGCAGTGTTGATTATATTTATCATGTTGTATTACATCCCTAGGACTTATTTATCTTCTAACTGGAAGTATGTATATGTACCCTTTGATTGACTTCATTCAATTCCACCTCCCCCACCTCCTGCTTCAGGTAACCACAAATTTAATTTCTTTTTCTACGAGTTTGTTTATTCTTGAAGTATAATTGACCTACAACCCTACGTTGGTTCCTGGTGTACAACACTGTGATTCAATATTTCTATACATTTCAAAATGATCACCATGATAAGCCTAGTTACTATCTGTCACCATACAAAGATATTAGGTTATTATTGACTTCATTCCCTACACTGTACGCTTCTTACCCGTGACTCATTTCTTTTGTACTTGGAAGTTTGAACTTCTTAGTTTCCCTCACCTATTTCTCTCACCCTTTCTGGCAACCACCTGTTTGTTCTCTGTATCTATGACACTTTCATTTTTGAAGATAGATTTTAAAATATAAATACCAATGGTAAAATGAGCATACTGTCTCAAACTAAAGAGCATATGACTAGTAGTGTGTCCTCACCTCAAAGCTAGTGTGGCTAGATAAGACCCCTTAAATAGTAAGGTCATAACTGAGGAGTCAGAGAAGGAGATTAGGCACAAAACGAGAAGGCACAAAGCCAAATGAGTATGTATTCATTTTGTGGAGGTTTAGGTCTTAAGTGACATAACTGAGGAAACTTTAGATTGTGTAGACAATAATAGGCCAATCTCTGTAGAGAAATAAAGAAACTAAGAATATACTTAGAAAGCAATAAAAGGCTTTATCTGCTTTCAGTTTTATTTTACTAGACTTATTTCTGTCTCCCAAGTGGGAAATATAAGTCTGGGAAAAATAAATCATTGTCCTACCTATTATACAATTCCTTGTATAATCCAATTCATAGTATGTTTAGCAAATGATGTTATCAAGGCTTTGAAACATTCCATGTTCTATTCCCTTAACAGACCATAAATATCTGCTGAATTGAGTTGAATTGTAAGTGAATGGAGTTCTCTTAGTTATTCCTTCTATAGTTATTTTTTAAGTTATTATAAAAATCTTCTAAGACAAATACTGATTAATAGTCTACTCCAAGTTGGCTCAGAAAAGGTTTCTATAATTGTCAGTTAAAACTTAGATGACTTTGAGAATCACAAATAGCACTGAAAGTAGTAGTCTAATTTCTGGTTGCTTACTGTCTTGCCTTCAAACATCTAGTCACTTCAGAATATTCCTTCCAATTCATTATATATTTAATTATATTTATATCATATAATATATTATAATGTGTATTATAATTAACATATAACATGTTACCACATAATACTTAATTCTGTGTCTCCTAAGATGAATTTGATATACTCTTTTTAAATTGTATCCCTATTAAAACCAAAGATCTGCAAGTTGCTGAGTTTATTGGTCCTCCAAAAGTCAAAGATGAGTGGTTTTGTAGTAGAAAGAAGATGAAGTAAGTTGGAAATATACTCTATGAAATGATAGCCAAGGAATACAATAACCCTATCACCTTGACTGTGACAATCTGTATTGTTCATAGTGCTTCTGATAGATTTAACATTAAACTATATTGGTGCTTCCCATTTTTTTCAGTCATGGCAAAGAAAGTGGTAATAGTCTTATGGTAAACTAATGCAAACTGAAGGGAATTTGGAGGCTTCTTTAGGAACCCCAGTGGGAAAAACAGTATATTTTCTTATATACAAATACATAAACACATACATGTGTGCACATACACAACACATATTTAATACATGTGAAATGAGATTAAAGTTGGCTGCTGCCAAGCCCCGTACCTGGCAGGAGCTCCACCCTGCCTCACTGCCACCTTCCCTGTCAGTCTTGCTTAGCCTGCACACAGTGCTTGCTTCCTTGATTGCTCTCATAAGGCCCATTATACTCCCTGTGCAGCTGAGCGCTAGGTAGTTGCAACTCCAGTAGATGTTCAGGTGGGAGAGCATCTCTTTGGTTTTGCTAATTATACAAGAGGATGGTAGCTAATTCGTTCATTCTGTTTGTACCTGTTGACCATGGGTTTTGTTTTTAGATGTCTCTTATCAGACTGTCTCTGAAAGAGACTTAAAGTTATTTACAGACAGAGATATAAGGTCAGCCATTTCTAGGCACCTGAACTCAACTCTGTCTTTAAGGGAGCAGAGGGGATCAACACCTTGTGACACATCTATAACCCCTTCATGCCCACCCCATAAGGAAGCTCTAATTATTCAAAGAGGTAATTACAAATTACATTACATCCTAAATAAACTATTTTTCTGGACTCCATTGATTATGACGGTGTGGAGAAGTTTGTGGGTAACTTAGATATATGATACCTGTAAGACACCATTAAACCACTGTAACTTAATTAAATACAACTGTTATAGTAGGGCAACAAAGTCAACAAATTACACGAAGGTTAGTTACTTAGAGTCAAATATACACTTATCCATCCAGATGTTATAAAAAAAAAGTCACTTGCAGAAACAAAACACGGCAAAACAAACTAAATGAAATGCACTAATAAAGCAATGTCAAATTACTAATGACCAAAGTATACATCCTATACCATGAATAGATGCGATATCACTTTTGGCCACAGAGCTCAAAGCTGTTTTTAGTTTTTGCTGCATATTACAGTCATTTAGGTAGACTTTTTAAAAGACTAATCCAGGGACTCACCTCAGAAACTGGAACTGAATTTGTCTGGTGTGGGACTGGGGAATATGTATCATTTTAAAGCTCCCTACGTGATGCTAACAGGTAAACATGTTTGGGGACTATTGCCTTAGACTTTTCTGTTCTCCCTCTTTCTCTCCCTACCAGCAAACAACTAGATAGTCTCAAATCTCCTTTCCTGAAATGTTCCAGTCACTTTGGCTTCAGGATTCCTTCTTCATGTTAAGTGAAATGCTTCTTAACTGTGCAGTATGGTGGCTTTTCTTTTTCTCAACATCCTAGGCACTGGCAGACAATGCCTTGAGGCCAAGTAGTTTATCAGGGTGCTGCAGTGTGCTACATCCAACTAAAGGCCCCTGTCCCAATCCATACACCTTGTTCTAGATAAGCAAATAGTAGTTGAATTGACATATTCAACAAAATTAATTTGCAAAAATGAAGTTTTACTTTAGTTCTTTCCTTAACTTGACCTGTAGTACTAGACTGGTTGCTCATCTCCTGATATTGGCATCAGTAAGACACCATTTATTCTGTACTAATTTAGGTCCGTTTTGCTTCTTCAAACATAAATGCATAAATCTCTGAAGATATACGTGAAAATGAAGAGAAGCCTGGAAGTGATCTTAGAGCAGAACAGAGTCCTTTCATACACAACTGCTAAACTGTTCTGCAATAAACAGATCAGATCTATAACAGAAATACTGTTGACCACACTCTCAAGACATCAGTTGTAGAAATCAATCATTTAATGTTTGACTTTCCCCAACATTTTACAATTCAATTACCAGGTGGAAGGAAAGAAGAAAGGAAGGAAGGAAAAAATGAAGGAAGGAAGACGGGAATGGGAAAAGAAAGAAAAGAAATGAAAGGAAAAAAAGGAAAGATTTTATAGATTTAAAGTATCCAAAAAAGTATGATACATAGATTACATGGACTTGTTAAACTATGTCCTGTTAAATATTCAGAGTATAATTCTTGGTAATTCAGCTCAAATAAATAATGTGAATAAAAGTCAACAACTGAAATTTTCTAGATTATATCTACACCAGTAAAGTGTTTTATGTAGCCATGGAAACTATGCTGAAGCTCTCAAAATTACTTTCACACAATTTTTTTTTACAGTTTATAAAAACACTTACACTAGTTGAAGAGATGTGAAATGAATTTGTCATGTAGAGTGGAAGAAATAGTAGCAAATGTAGTGCTCTTTACATATACATACACTGCATGTAACAGCTGTGAAATGCATTCCAATGATGAAATCATGAAAAACATGGGGACACCAATGATCTACTTATAAGATTTATATAATCTTACTTTTTTCATTTAGGACAATAGTTTCAGAGCAGAACAACTGATTTAAGAAAATTAAATTATTGCTCTTGAAAGAACTGTATCTTCTGAATAACATTTTATAACATACCATTTTTAGGTGTTTTATGATTTGGGAGAAATATTAAGACACAAAATACCATTATGTGGAGGCTAAAAAGATTGATCAGTTATTTGTTTTATTTTATAGAGTGAATATTTGTCTATGCTTTAGACAGATTTGGTACTTCCCAAATTAGTAAACAGTTATTTTTTACGAGATAAACAGCATGATCTGTAAACTTATAGTAGGAGAGGGGTTCATTACCTATTGTTCCTTTGCACATGTTTATTTTTATTGCCAATTTTTTTTAACCTTTGAGTTACTGAAAATGTTACATTTGTAACAATATTAATTTCTGTGCTCTATCTTATATGTTGAAATGAAGAGTAGAAGAAAAATGTTAACTATGATGAATTATTTCTAATACTGTTAGTGTTGTTTGGCATACATAACTTTGCAAACTTTAGAATTCAAATAGCCCTAGATGTTTGCTTTGAATAAAAATGTCTGAATTCTTCTGATGTAG
The DNA here is from genome assembly GCF_036321535.1 of Camelus dromedarius. NCBI lineage: Eukaryota > Metazoa > Chordata > Mammalia > Artiodactyla > Camelidae > Camelus > Camelus dromedarius. The sequence goes on from NC_087450.1 coordinate 22,924,169, forward strand.
ACATATATCTGTGCAATAAGACTGATAATTACGTAGAACTACTCTTCATTGAATAAAAAATAAACTCTTCAATAATAATTGAGTGTCATAAAGCTTTCCATAGCCATTCAGAATTGTATCTCCTTTTATTTTAAGAAAGAAAAGACAAAATACCACTCTGGAAAGCAATTGTTTGAAATGCACTGTAAAAAAATCATGTTCAGTGTATTCCATGCCATTGCTTCTGTGTATGCAGGTACTTACTCTTTTCAAGCTGTCATTGTTACTTCCGTAGTTCACTGTCATATATAATGAAGACTTTGCTTTATTTTTCTGATCCTGGCATCCTGCCTGGGAAATGTTACAATATGAAACTAACTTGGATCTGTAGAGACAGCTAATTAAAGATCACTGGAATTACCTGAGTTTCCCTGACAATGTCCACATCCATTTTGGACATGGAAGACAATTAGGCGATCTGTCTCCACCATGGGAAGCTGCTTACTAAATAGTTTGAACACATAAAGCAGCAGTTTCAGGACAGGACTAAGAGAGCTGGTATGTTGTCCAACCTGTGAAATCTCTCTGAATCTCTGTTTCTTTCTTCCCAAAGTTAGAGATTTTGGATAGACAGCCTTTGAGGTTCTTTGCATTCATATTATTTTTTTCTCATTAAAAAAAAAGGGTTTTAATCCTAACTTGCTTCAGATAATGTCGTCCTGTGTCTAAACCCTTTTTGGAAGCCTGGGACACACTGGCAGCCCTCTTTTAGAACAATGTTACTTTCTGAAGGGAAACATAGAGGCATTTCTGCTATCAACATTTTAAGTTCACTTAATGTGTTGATTACAGAAATTCAGAAATGTAAAATGTCTGAATAGAAAGAATCCTAGACAGAAATAGAAGTTAATTATCACCTGGTCAAAAAAGGCCAACATGCTCTGCTAAGCCTCATTTGAAAAGAACAAAAGTAGATAGGGTCCCAGAACTTACCATATTGAAAGAATGAAGTCACTGGTCTTAAAGAGTTGAATTACAAAGGCTAATGGGTAATTCTAAGAACACAGCTACAGTTATAGTTCCATAGATGTTCACACAGGAAGGGTCTGGGGAGAGAAGATGCCTCAAATAGTGATAAAGATTAGAATAAGACAGTCAATGACAGATTCTAATCATATTTCACTAATACAGTTTCCTTGTGCTTGGTACTATTTTTCTAACAATATTATAAAAATAAAGTCAGAAATTAGACAGTTTTTTTTAAATCTTATTGTATGGAGTCATCTAATTATATATAAAATATGAATGAAAAGTAACTACCTCAATAAAAACATGTTTTCAAAGATATTTCAAAGTAAAAAGTAGATGTCTTTCTACTTTTTTCATCTCTTGATTGTTTGTATCCTTGAAACCATAATTAAAGCTTAATATTGGGTAAGGTCTCTGATCATATGAGTCTGATTTAACAAGGCAGTCCTTTGTATTATCTCAGAGATACGCTTCTAGCCAGTACTCAAGAAATCCTAGCCTAAATGATGACAATCTTGTTTAAAATCTTTGAATCAGTAAGTTTTATTGGTAACCACATGGGTTAACAATGGTATACACAATAACTAATTCATATTTATCTTCATTAGAGAAGTCTGATATGTATGTTATAAATTCTTTCACAAATCAGACAATTGTGTAAATTACACTGTGGTTATAAAGACTGACCAAACGAGAACAAGCAAAGGCTATTTACTTAGAGCTTCCTATAGCAAGAGAGTCAGACACCATCCCATGCATTTGGCAAAGACTGAAAGACAAGCAGAGTAATCAGAAAGCTTCATACTGTGTAAAAAAGGGGAGAATTTAGGGTATAACTTAGTTGGAGACAGTTGGCATGGGGAAACTAAAAATGGGCTAACCTGAAGTGGGGCATCCTATGTGTGATTGGTAAGAGGTGGATATTGGACTTTCTCTCGTTGGTCCCAGTTGAAAGCTGGTACAAAACTTAAGGTGGTTATCATTTGTTAAGTCCTGGACTTGGGCACAAATCATTACAAGGGTTATTGTTCGGTTTCCTGGATTGTTACAAGAGATAGTCTGACTTCTTTACAAGTCAGGTTGCTGCAGATTGTGACCAGAATTCTGTTTTCAGATATAGTCTGGCCATTGTCCATTTGTATATCTAGTCTCTCAACATTTTTACATAAATTACCTTGTTATCTGTCTATGATTATGAATTCACCAGACAATTTCTTAACTCTAAACATTTTATTGCTTAGGCAGAAATGAAGCAACTTCCTAGTCATTATTTTATAAAAAATCAAAAGAGTAAAATAAAAATAAAATTAGTTTCCATTTTATTTTCCTGAAAATTTGAACAGACTTCATTTATAACCATTGTTAACTCTGATAACTTAAAATGTTAGGTTTCTTTCATGTGTGTGAGATTTTTCTTTCTGACTGAAATAGTACTGCTACCCTTCTACAATCCATAAAACATTCCAGATGCATGATTATTTGGAAAAGAATAGTATAAGGTGAACTGGTTTGTTAGAGTTATAGGATGACCTTGTAAGTTTGAATTGTTTTCAAAAATCGTAAGTGTACTAGAATTCATAGCATAACAATCCTTTATGATTCTTGTCTATGTGGTTACTAGAGATGTCTAATGGAGTAGGATAGCCTACCATTATAATGTAATTCTACTTGTCTATTTTTAAATTATGTTTGAATTGCTCTAAATATATTCTTGTACCAATTATAATGCACACCTTCAACAAGATTTCCCTGAAAAAATCATTTTACACAATGTATTTGATTTGCTGCATCAATTAATGCTGAATATTGGATATTGTGTAGAGGTAGTTATAAATTTTAGAATAAATTTTATACATTTAGAGATTAAAACAGTATCTTACTTTGTGTTTAACAAGCTCATTTGAGAAACGGTGAAGATATATTGTTGATAACTGTATGATGGTGTACATAATTTAAGAAACCATGGACAAAGTTTTAAGATATTAAATTCTAAGATGGCATATTTTTAAAAATATGTGTATGATTCATTATTTTGTGATGCTCATTAAAGATTAACATAGTTATAGCTAGAAGTTCTGTCCCATGTTGTTTGGTGATAAAAAATAACTGACAGCATGAATTTACAAAGGAGGACACTGACAATCTGTCTAATCAAAATTTTAATTAAATTATTCATAGGCTTTGAAGTGTTTAGATATATGTTTGCTTGTCTTTCCCTTGCTTTTTTATTCTTTATTCTGCATCTGTGCACTAAAGGAACTAGAAAAAGAACAAATGAAGCCCAAAGTTTGTTGAAGGAACTAAATAACAAAAATCAGAGCAGAAATAAATGAAATGAAGACTAAAATGAAAATGGAAAAGATCAATGAGAGTAAGAGCTGGTTTTGGAAAAGATGATAAAATTAGACAAACCTTTAGTAAGACTTGCCAAGAAAAAAGAGAGAGGACTCAAATAAATAAAAGTAGAAATGAAAAAAGAGACATTACAATTGATATTACAGAAATGCAAACAATCATAAGAGACTACTATGAACTAGAAAAAATGAACAACCTGGATGAAATGGATTAATTCTTAAAAACATACAAACTACCAAGACTCAATGATGAAGAAACAGAAAATCTGAAGAGATTAATTACTAGTAAGATTGAATCAGTAATTAAAAGGTCTGAACAAAGAAAATCCACGACCACATGGCTTCACAAATGAATTCCACCAAACATTTGAAAAAGAATTAACACCAGTTCTTCTCAAGCTCTTCCAGAAAATAAAAGAGAAGTGTGCACTTCCATACTCATTTAAAAGGCCAGCATTAGCCTGGAACGAAAACCAGACAAAAATCTACAAGAAAAGAAAATACAGGTCAGTATCCCTGATGGACAAAGATGCAAAAATCTTCAACAAAATATTAGCAAATTTAGCAGTACACTAAAAGGATCATACATCATGATCACAGAGATTTATTCCAAGAATGAAAGGGTGGTTCAACATCTGCAAGTGAATGAGTATTACACATCACAACAAAATGAGTATCATTCACTCACAACAATGGGGGTATAGAGAGACTATACCTCAACATAATAAAGGCCATATATGAGAAGTCCACAGCTTAAGTAATACTGCAATGTGAAAAGCTGAGAAAAAGAAACTGAACTGGAAAAATATTCTGTGCTCACAGATTGGTAAAATATAATGTTAAAATTTCAAAGTACCCAAAACAATCTACAGATTTGATGCAAACCCTATCAAATATCTAATGCCATTTTCCACAGAAATAGAAATCAATCCTAAAATGCTTATGTAACCATGAAAGACCCAGAATAACCAAAGCAATCATGATAAGGAAGGACAAAGCTGGAAGCATACTTCCTGACTTCCAACCATATCACAAACTATAATTATCAAAACCAGATACATAGATTGTCATAAAACCAGACCTACAGATCAATAAAAGAAAACAGAAAGCCTAGAAATAAACCTCTGCATATGCTTTTAATTGATTTACAACAAAGGAGCCAAGAATATACAACGGGGAAAGGACAGTCTCTTCAATAATTATGTTGGAAAAATTGACAGCCACATGCAAAAAGTGAAACTGGACTCCTACTTTATACCATACACAAAAATCAACTCAAATTGGATTAAAGACTGAAATTTAAGACCTAAGAATTTAAGACCATAAAATTCCTAGAAGAAAACAGGGGTAAGCTCTTTGACACTGGCTTTAGCAACAAAAACAAAAGCAAGTGTGACTACATTAAACCAAAAAGCTTCTGCATAGCAAATAAAATCATTAACAAAATGAAAAGGCAATCTACAGAATGGGAGAAAATATTTTTAAATCATATATCTGATAAAGGATTAATACCCAAAAGATATAAAGAACTCATGCAACTCAATAGCAAATACATACATACGTACATATATACATACATACCTGATTTTAAAAATTGGCAGAGGAACTGAGTAGACATTTTCTAAACAAGACATACAAATGGCCCACAGGTACATGAAAAGGTGTTCAACATGACTAATTATTAGGGGAATACAAATCAAAACCACAATGAGGTATCACCTCACACCTGTTAGAATGGCTATCACCAAAAAGATAAGAGGTAACGAGTGTTGGCAAGGATGTGGAGAAAAGGGAATCCTTGTGCACTGTCGGTGGTGATGTAAAGTGGTGCAGTCATTATGGAAAACAGTATGAAGGTTTCTCAAAAAATTAAAAATAGAGCTATCAAATGAGCTAGCAGTCACAGTTCTGGGTATACATCTACGGAAAATGAAAACAGGAGAGATCTGCACTCCCATGTTCTTTGCAGCATTATTCACATTTGTAAAGATATATAAACTACCTAAGTATTGGTCAACAGATAAAGAGATAAAGAAGGTGTGAGATATTGATTTATTTATATTTTATAGTCATAGCAAAATATTACTCAGCCATGAAAAAATAAGAAAACCTTGCCACTTTCAATAAAATGGATGGACCTTGAGGGCATCATGCTAACTGAGATAAGTCAGACAGATAAAGATAAAAACTCTGTATCACTTGTATGTGGAATCTAAAAGGCCGAACTCTTAGAAACAGAGAGAAGAATGGTGTTTTTTTTTACAAAACCTCAACCCCAGTCCCAAATGGGTTCATAGACTTTGAGGCTTTAGCCTGCTGTGACTCCCATTTGCCTGGCAAAGCGATAAAGCTGCTCTTTTCCACTGCTCCCAAGGACTCTGTCTCCGAGTTTGAATTTGTCTTTCAGGGTACAGAGGCCGATTTTTCGGTAACAACCTAGGTAGTTGTATTAAGGCATACTTGATGACAAGATGGTGAAGGCAATTCTGTATAGTGTAAGAACAAGGCAAATTTACCCAATATGAACACTTTCAATTCAATACCATATTAGATGCCCTACCATTATATTAAGAATAATTAAGGTGTAAAGATTATAAAGAAAACATGTTTGTGTGTCTTTTTTGGGGAGGCAGGGGAGTGAATATTATTGTCTACATCAGAGGTTAGCAAACATTTTATATAAAAGGCAAGCCAGTAAATATTTTAGGCTTTGCTGTCCCTGTAGTCTCTGTTACAACTATTCAAATCTGTATCATGCAGATGGCCATAAATAATATATAAACAAATGAGTGTGCTTGTGTTTCAATAAAGCTTCATTTACAAAATAAAGAACAGGTAGAATTTGGTCCAGAGGCTGGAGTTTATAATCCTTGCTCTACATAGCTGGCCCCCCAAAATTTAGATATATTAGAATTAGTAAGAGAGACTAGCAAATTTTGAATACAAAATCAAACTACAAAAATAATTATATTTCTCTACACTACAAATAAATAGATAGAAAATATAACTTAAACAACCAAAATATAACATATCCAGAAATAAATCTGGAAAAAAGATACACAATGACTTTATGGATCAAATGATTAAATTTTATTGAAAACCATTAAAGAACACCTAAATCAATGCATCTATGTATTTTACTCGTGGATTAAAATATTTACAATTAGAAAGACACCATTCCTTCAAAAATTGATCTACAAATTAGTGATAATTCTAGTTTTTAAGAAATCACTTTTGGGGGAGGAATTAAAAATGCTGATTCTGTAATTAATGTGGGAAATCAACTTTCCTAAAGGAGCCTGAGTATTTAATAGGAAGCAAAGCAGTAAGTTCCTTGTCTTATCAGATATCAATTATTACTATTACACTGTATTAACTTAGTACTGCACTGATGCAGATTAACCAAAGGAACAGAATAGTCCAGAAGCAAGCCCTCAGATATACAAAAAAATCCCATATAATTTGTAACTAATCTAACATAGTATGTGACGGATTCAATTATGTACTGTTACTATATAGCAGTATTTAGATTTAATATTAACAAAGATAGGATAGTAGTAAAAGAGTTTCTTCTCTGTATTGCTATCAAGACCAATATTTATGGGAAATTACATAAAACTGGGTCTGAACTAGACACAAATAATGAATTATGGCAAAAATTAAGACTTTTCATAAGAAAAACACGTCTATTGTAACAGGCATCGCCAATGACATTTGCTGAGTATATTGATAATATATCCAAAATTAAGATGGATCACTTGTGAAAACCACCAAATGTGCTCTAAAATCAATCAACTATACATCACATCTCATTAATCAAACAGTGTCCCTCCTGTCAAGGACTCCAGACCACATGCTTTGTGCTTTATTATCCCTTCAGAATGGTTAGACAGAGAGCTTTGTGTCAAAATAAGACACCTCCATGTCTGACTAACAATCCCACATCTCTCAACATCTCATCCCATTTCAATGCTGGGGTTTTTGTTTTACTCTACTTCTCTGTCCAAGCAAATTAATCACAACACATTAAAATACTTAGCAGACAACCAGGACCATTCTATTAGAAAGGTGACCTATTAATAGTTATCTAAGAATGAGAAACAGCATTAGGTGGAAAAATCTTGTCCTTAATCCAACACTAAACTAATTCATAAAGCAAATGCTGCTAATAGATTTTTGCAACCCTGCATTGTTTATTTTAGTGATATAAATGTTTATATATTTAATACTCAACTGTAAATATTTTTCTTTAAAATTTTAATGTTAGAATTATCATTGCTATTCTTATTACTACATAATAAAGTTTTATAGACCGTTCTATTTTTTGAATTTTATTTCTTTAGCCTCATCTTTACATGAAAATACTTCTGCTATTGTTTAATCATTGCTGAATGTGTGTAGGTTTTTTTTTTTTTTTTTAACTTAACCATAAAATTTGAGAGCCTCTCTTGGATAAGAAGAGTTTCCTGTGAAAATGCCATTTAGATTTACAAACCAAAAACTGTCTGTCATGGTTCCTTTACATACATATATAAGTATCTCTATCACTGAGGATTTAGTATAACTGTACATAAAAGAAAACCTGAATAGTACCAAATTAGCAAGTAGAAATGTATTTCTCTCTTAAATAAGAGCCCAGAGATGAATATTCTGGAATTAGAGGTGGTTACACAGAGGTTTCAGGGTCCCAGGCATCTTCCAGGTCACCACTCTCTCTAACATCACCATGTGCCCTGGAACTCAGGGTCCAAAGTGCTGCCAGACCCAGGCAGGACAGACAAAGGCAAAGAAAAGAGGGCAATGAACTGAATTAAACATTGAACACACAGTAGATATTCAATGTTTGCCGACGGACTGAAGATAACCCATGAAATTCGACAGTGAGGTGCACTTAGTCCATGACTCTCCCTTCCCTCTTTCCCCTCCCCCCAACTCCTTCTTCCTTCTACCTCCCCCTTCCCCACCCCTCCTCATCTCTCTCATTTCTGGAAAAGTGAAACTCCAAAGCTGCCCATATTTGTGGGCAAGAACTGTGACCAAAACTGTGCTTCAGTAAACCAGTAACTCAACTGGTAGCTTTATCTTCATGATACAAATGATGAAACCAACAATGATCATCTTCCCATCGACTCTTCTGAACCAGGAAGTTGTTCTGCCCCTAGCTTTACATGCAAAGAGAAAGTCTTGTTCCCTCTGCTCAAGGACTTTGAAGTCACATTTGCTTCTAGTGGTCAGCAGCATTATTTCTGAACATAAAGAAACATACTAACTACTATATATAAAATAGATAAGCAACAAGTTTCATCTGTATAGCACAGGGAACTATATTCAATATCTGGTAGTAACCCATAATGAAAAATAATATGAAAAGGACTATTGTATGTATATGGATGACTGAAACACCCTGCTGTACACTGGACACTGACACAACATTGTTAACTAACTATACTTCAATTTAAAAAAAAGAAGAAACATACTTGACAGTTCTTGGAGGAGTAATTCCAACTACTATTTTCAAAGAAATTATTTATTATCTAACCAAGACATAGATACAAATTTTATACTTATTTTTTTCCTTTTTTTCCCACTGGCTGCCTCAATAAGCTAAAACAATGTCCTATTTTGGAGCGCAAATGGACCATATTGATGATCACAATCAGTGGTTTCCAATTAGGGAATTATATCACAGTCATCTGGGGAGTGTTTAAAATTTAGGATCCACTCACACATACTGCTCCCATTGATTCAGATCCAGAAGAATGGTGTGGGTCTAGGAAAGTAAGGAGGTGTAAGTCTGCCATGTGTACTTTGATAAAATTCCCAAATGATGCTTAAATACTCTTATATCCCCTATTTGAGAACCACTGATCTGGTCAAATTCCTCTTTTGAGAAACGTAACAGAAAAAACTGCCTGCTACATCAAGGGAGGACATTAACACCATGAGGTAATACATATTTCATTAAAGGTCATATCCTCAGCACCTAGCATAATGCCTTTCATAAAGTAGACAGTCAATTAATAAACAATGTTAGAGCAAGTTGTAGGTGCAAATGGCTGACAGAGCAGAGATTTGTCTCAAAAACTGGGGGGGGGAAGGCAGAAGCAAATTGGGTGGTTTCTTAAGTGTTGAAATGTATTAATCACCATATGAAACTATATTACTCCTTCATTTTCTTTTCTGTTGTTCACTGTCTAACTCCCTTCCTAAAACAGTAGTTCCTTAAAATTATGCAGTTGCAGCATCTAGAACACTTCCTGGTACAGAGTGATCAGGCACTGAAATTTTGTTAAATGACCATTAAAGGAGTATATTCAACGGTTCCCCATTTGTGGATTTAGATTTTAAAATATATCCTTTTAAAAAATAAACAAAACTTTTCGCTAGAAGGTTAACATATGCTCTTTGAAAAATAAAAATAAAAACATGATGTACAGGAAAAATGTAAATATCACATGACATTTCATTAAAACTGCTTTTAATTATCTGGTGAACAACCTTCCAGCCTTTTCTATGTGCATATGTCTTTGCATATATAATTTTGCAGAAAAAGGCTGGTACTTAAATAATGCTTTGTTCACTCACTGCTTTACTAAGTAATTCGCCATGCACACTGCTTCTTTATGGTCATTTTCAATTATGCATGGTAAAACATCAACAGTATAAACATTTACATAGTAAAAGGAAAACTATTTCCAATTTCAGATACCTTCAATTTAAACTGAAATTCTTTTTTAAAACACAAAGAAACCTCAGAAAACAATATACAGATTTATTTCATTAACAATGCTTGCAAGGTATACTACTAAATTAATCACCATATGGTATGTAAGCATGAACATATTGATGAATATTTGAATTGTTTCATGTTTTGCTCTTAAACACTTAACATTCCCCTTCATATATCTATTCATGTATACCTGTATAATCAGAGAGCATGTACTTAAAAGTAAAACCATTTTTAAAAAACACACCATTTCATATTATGATGAATATTACCAAATTATCTTCCACTGAAGTCTTAATTAGATTTCTACAAAAGGAAATGGGAACGTTTGTGGATCTTCACACCCTGGCCAACGCAATCTAATACCAAAACTTTAAACTTCATCAGTCTCTTGGATGTAAGAAAAAGTATCTCATTATCTTAATATGCATTATTTTAATTATAAATGAGGTTGAGGTTTATTAATGGAATTTATACATTTATAAGACTTTTGTATTCCCTTTTTGTATGAACTGCATTTTCTTATTCTTTGCACATTTTTTTTGAATAATTAACCCTTTGTTGATGTATATAAGAAGTCTCTCTACATTACAAAAATATGTAATTTGTTGCATGGGTTTTTTCATAGATTGTATTAAGGCCCCAGTTCTTCACCCTTTATCCATGCCCTTCAGTCTATAACTCTGTAATCCCTATATTATTTCCTGTGAGCAGCCTTTGTGACTTACTTTGGGCTAACAGTAAGTGTCAGAAATTATGGTGTCAAATTCTGAGTCTTGGCCTCAAGAAGACTTCTGCATTTCTGCTGTTTTACTTTACTCTGTCGTTGCCACAAGGACAGCCAGGACAGCCAGCCTAGTCCACCTGTCCCAGCAGAGGATGAATACACCCAGACCAACTCAGCTGTCTCAGATGAGGATGGTCTAGATTATTCTAGAACCATCCAATCCACAGTCTCTTTAGAGAGACCAGCTGAAATTAGGCCATTGTCATGACTCAGGAGTCATAATAAATGATTGTGCTTTAAAGCCCCCAAATCTCAGGGTGGTTTGTTATGCAGCAACATGAAACTAATGCAGTAAGTAAAGTAAGTACTCAGTGTCTCAGCTTTTTTTTATTCCTCTCCCTCCCTTCCTTTCTTCCTTCCTTCCTCTCTCTTTCTTCCTTTCTCTCTTTCTTTTCTGTGCTTATATGTGGCAAGACTAGTACCTTCTAATTATTCTTCATTTAAAAAATTTTAGCTCACGTTATATTTTTACTTTTTATTGGAATTTTTGGTTGGAGATCACATTAAATCCATTCATCAATGTAGATAAACCATTTAGCACCTTTCTATTCCAATAAATATTGAACTACATCATCATTTAACTGTAACAGTTATTTTATTGCATGGGTTATTTTCATTTCTTCATGCTTATAAGCCAAGCTTTGCTGAACATCTTCTCTATATTTTTCACATTCATTTTCCAATTACCACTCCAGGAATCTCTGGAAGTGGAACTGCATGGTACATGCATTTTTAAATCTTTATATGTATTAAAGTCATTCTCAGGAAAATCCGTATGAAGCTACACTCACACTAACAATTTATAATGATGCAGATTTCCGACACTCCCTGAGCACTTTGAATATTAGCAACATTTTACATATTTATCCACATGGTAAGTAAGGAATGACAGAGTGGGTAGTATAAATTCACTGTGTGTACTTACACTTAGGGAAGACAAAGAACAAAGTCGTGTCATGTGTGATTAACTGTACTCCAAGGAAGGTTTGCCTCTCTAGACTTTCATGTAATCCTTGCAAAATGTCACTATTTTAGGAATGCCTATGATCTATCTGGTAACAACATATTCCTATTTTCCTCTTAATTATTATGGCCTCCTATTTTGTTCACCAGAAGACACATCTTTTTTTTTCACATCTTATCCCCTGTTCTTATGTGTTGCAGAGTCTTAAATAGGATCAAATGTTATAATTTTAATAGTTTTTCATAAACTCTACTTAATTGCCTTTGAAATACCTCTGAAGATTTATTTCCAGCACACCCACAACATGAAAGTTTAAAAGTGTATAAAAAATTTAAACATTTTACATTTTCAAGGCAAGATAAAATTATTTCCAAAAGTACAATGAAAATGTTATGCCACTTTAACACTAGAGCTGGTTTGCTTTCTAACAATCAAATTCTTCTGGCTCCTCCCACTGCTATTCCCTGAGGAACAAGAACATTTGCTTCTAAAAATTTCCAAAGTTTCATGCAATATCTGATTTCCTTTACATTTTCTCTTACTTTATTAAGAGGAAAGATATGTATTTTTTGTGTGTATTTTTGGTGTTATGATATCATTCTTCAACCTGAAAGCTACACAAGCTGTGTACCTTAAAAATTAATAGTTAGTAAAGTTCAGTGGACATCAGACTAATGTGGGGGCTCTGTCCCATTTAGGATTTATAGTAAAATTACTTTTGACATTATGGGCAGAATTCTAGCATTGTTATTCTAAGAACAGAATGCATCAAATTCAGAAGTAGCCAGAAAATGAAGCACTTGTTAGATGTGTGCTGGTATTCTTAATGTTCTATTCAGACCCTCTTTTACCATTTAAGAACTGATTACCCAGAACTCAAGGTGACTCAGTTACTTCTCTTAGCAGTTACTGCTTTAGGGATGGATAATAAATTCAGCCTAAATTCATCGCAGTTTCCTGTTTTGGCCCAAATAGCATAAAACATAGCACCCCATTTTGGCTGGGTTAAAGCGACCCCCTTTCCCCTCCTAGTGAACATAAACACAAAATTCTGTTGCCCTGAAACTAGCAGTCATCTAGATACCTTGAAAGAGGCCCCCAGAGCACAAAGCCAGCAACCCTGGGAGGAATGAGCATAGAGAAATGGGGTCTCAGCCTTGCAAATGTGTTAAACAAATTTAGTCCCATGTTTTATCTCTGGATGGTTCAGTTACGTGAGCCAATTAAACTGTTGATGCCACCTTGGATAGGGTTTTCGTTATTTACGAGATAAAGAATCATATTTATGTAGAATATTTATTAGAAGGGCAGTGAATCAAATTCTTGATATTTGGTTCAACAAAGGAAGTTCATCTGGTATCACAGATGAAGGAATGATTTAATATATTGTGACACAAAATGACAGTCACTTATTCCAGAGGAAAATATGTTTCCTAAAGCTCTTGGTTGATGGGTTATTCAGGCTCTACCCCAAAACACAGTGGATGAAGCAGATTTTTCTAATCTTTGTGTTTGATGTTAAATTTGCTGAATGGAACATCTTTTACTTTGAAGGTTTTAAAACTACTGCTTGGAGTGTGGGTCACAGTTACCCTGTCAAATAAAATATTTCAATGACTTATGAAAAGTTTTAAAGAAAGAGTCCCTACAACCAGAAAAAAAATTTCCAAAACAAAAACAAAACAGAAAAACATTTGAAAACATTTTCACCATGCTAATAGCTAGGATAAAGACAAAATGTCAGCCAGAATCCAAGTAGGGACCAAATTAAATTCATGAATTACACTCTGTTTACACTTCAAACAGGAATTAAAATTGTTTATTTAGCTAACAGACTCAGCCTTGATTACATGTCATTAGTGTCCATTATAACTTCAACCATGCTTAAATTTCATAAGCCTGCTAGAAAATTACATCCTTATATTTCAGAACTAGAAATAAAATTAATGCGTATTTTGGCTATTAACACCTTAATCAAGTTAATCATTGCTTGAAGAATCTAAATTTTTAATGTTCTAGGAATAAAACAAAAATTAAAAGTAATTCTTCAAATTGTTAATCAACTCTTGACTTACAGTTGGCATCAATATTAGCCAGCTTCACACCAATTGGCTATAGCTCTCTTGAAACATAATTATAATTTTCTCTGCAAAGTGTTGGCCTTGACTACTACAGGACTGAGGTATTTAACCCACAGTTTATTTCCTTCTTCCTTGTTTAAAGCACCTTATGGCATTAAATGAACACATCCTTATTTACTTCTAGAATGATTTCCTAGTTGAGTGTCAACAGAACTATATCAACGTATTACTCATGCCATTTCTTATAAAATGTGTAGCAATTTTTATTTAGGAACAGATAGAAAGGGGTACAAGAGATTTGCGTGGTCAGAAAAGCCACAGGGAAGCCCAACTTAAATAGGATTTAACTTTCTGATGAAGACAGTGAAAGTGTTAAGCACAAAGGAAAACAAAAAGACTCCTATTCATCAACAGAGATCAATTTTTTTTCTCTCCCTGGAGACTTCAGAGAGGGTTCATATGATTTTCTCCATCCTATAAAGCTGGTAAAGTCTCAACACACAATTGCTATTGCAGGATAGGGGCATCACAGAAGGTTCTAAGTGGAGGCGCCAGAATCGTTTGTACTGGGAGTGGAAGTGGGAAGAGTATTTCCTCTATAGAGAAATATATGTGTGTGTGTATGTGTGTGTGTGTGTGTGTGTGTATAATCCCTTCAGCCTTAATTCATAGTACAGAGTAGACACTGAACACAGATTTTTTAAAAAAATGAGTAAGTGACAGACAGTATCACTGGACAGATCTGTCACTTTCTCTGAGACAGAAATAAAAGAGGATCCCTGAAGACCTCTGAACCTCAGTCTTGAAGTACATTTTAGGGAACTCGGAGAGACTAACAGAGATGTAAATTCTCCCGGACACCTGCCTCAGATTATGTGAGAAATAAAGTATCAGAAGACAGGGTATATGAGAGAATAGAATTGGGGTGTACGGATTTTTCAAAGATGAGAACTCCAGGATTTCTCCGTGCCCACAAATACCCTACAAAACTAATTTTTGACTTTCATTTTAGGTATTATTTTCTGTTAAACCTCTTAAATTAACAATGGGGCAAAAGTATTTGTGGCAGAGTCAATGTTTGTGTATTCATAGAGTCACCCTATCTTCCTACTGGAAACTCAGTTAATGTACATTTTCCAACTCCTTGCATTTATTTTGGGCCATGCAACTACATTCCAACAAATGGTATGTTAATGAAAAGTAACCCCATAAAAATCTTTTCTGCATCATCCTTTCTCCTCATTCAGGTTCAATTTTACAGGTCACCTAGAGAAGATAACACCACAAAAGGAAAGACACTGAGTCCCTGAGTGATTAAAGCAGAATGCTCACTATGCTTCTCTCTCCCCATCGTCCCCTCAACTTGTTTTATATGCTGCCACAAGAAATGAATTTGTGTTGCATTGTCTTAATCCACAAGAGTTTAGAGTTGTTTGTTACAAGAGTTAGCCACCCTGATAATTTAATCAAGTGCTGTACTTAGCTATTGTCACCACAACTGCAAAATCAGGGGCAAGTGGAGAGATGTGAGATGGATTGCTTAACATTCTGGGAAACAATCACCAGAAAGACATCAAAAGCAGTTGGGTATCACTGGTAAGTAAAATAGGCACCTATTCACTTATATTCATTTCTCCTTCTGTTTTTATAGATATCTATAACTTGAAGGTAGGTCCTCATTGTCTTATTTTGTGATTCCCCCAAATTACCTAGGACAGTGCTAAGCTTTTGGAGAATAATCAATGAATGTTAGATGAATAAATGAATTATGTGCCTTTCCACACCAACTGTATTACAATGTAATTGAAAGATGTTGTATAGAGTAAAAAGCATGGATTCTGGAAGCCAAAAATTCTGGCCATGAGACCTCATCTACAGAAGACCTTGTGTATGTCTATGCAGCTACACAGCTAGCTGTGTAAGAAAGGGGAATTTATTGAGTATCTTGTCTTTTATTTTCTCACATTTAAAAGGAATATTTTAAGTACTCTCTTAACATAGGATGAAATGGATAACAACACCTAGTAACTCACACAAGCAGGTCACAAGCAAGTGGTTAAAGTATGTTTAATTGATGTTTAAGTGGAAAAAAACAGTATTCTTCTCAAGTCACTTACAAGCTAAAAAATAAAGTCACTTACAAGCTAAAAAGTAAATTACAGTGGTCTTTTTGTTTGGTTTTGCTTTCGTTTTATAGTGTTTCTAAAAATATAAATAGAATATCTTTATGCTGGGATAGAATTGAACAGTTAGAAATCTTTCCTTCAGATTACTTTTACTTCATCTTCTTTCTCTCAAACATATTCTAGCACCAATTTGTTCCTCAGGCAAAGTCTGGTACTAAGAATATTATTCATTTTATCTTCTGATAAGATGACAGGATTGGAGTAAAAGTAAAGTATACATATTAATTATGTGGTTAAATGCCTCAATGTTTATTCATTATCAAATTATCAAAGAGACAAGTATAAAGCAGAACATTTGGTGGATAGTCTGCATATTTAATCCATTTTTTACAAGTAAAATCTTTTCCTTGGAATTTGATAATATATCAGTGAAAACAAAATATTTACCTTAAAATATTCTCTTAAGTTAATGATTCATTTTCTATTTTCCAACTAAAATTTTAAAGGTTAAAACTTGACTTGGATTATTTGTCTTATAGAAATATATGAACCTCTCCAAAAATTCACTATTATATTATATAGTGAAATAATCTCAATTTAATGAAAGAACAGAAAAATAAGACATAGAGTTGCCCAGAGACAAGAGCCAGAAGACCACAGAAACTTTAATTCAAAGTTTAGTTGATGAATTTGCAAAATCTGTGTGCTTTATGAATGTGAGACCCCCAGGAATTTCAATGGCCAACTCTACCATGTTTTTCCCCCTCTTTAACATTTGACATTTCTAAGATGGAGCTTCATTACAGACAAGCAATCTATGGCAAGAGACTGGGGAAATGAGACTTAGCAGTAGATGTGGAGAAAGAGGAAAACAGCAACAGAAATGAGCACTGAATTGGAATAGGGCTTTGGAGGTCCATCACAGCTCTATGATATGTCTCTGTGAAATATTAAGAGACTGCCAGAGAAGCCTCTTAAGATTCAAGAGCAAGCTAATCCATTTTGATTTGTTAGTCAAGATCAATAATCTGGCCCAACGGCTAACGCAAAAAGGAAATAACAAAACTGATTAAAAAAAAAAAATACGCCACCCTTCTACTGCATTCTGTATACTTTAGTGTTTATGTACAGCTACAAAGAGCAAAAGGGGCAAGATCTGCCCAATCAACAACTAGGAGAACCTATAATGATAACAACAACAACAATAACAGCTCCAATAATGGAAATAATTTTCCCAATTATTATTAGTTTTTCTTCCAATGTCTTCATCTTACTTTGCTTTTCAGGGAACCCAACTGTGATCTGATATCTAGGAGAGGATGGTAGACAAAGGATTAGGATGGGGTGAGGGAGCTGAAATTTTTCTCCCCTCATGACAAGGCAGGAGCCCCATAGTGTCATTTTCTTGATGGATTTGTTCTCACACAGGGTTAGGCTCTCTGATAGTGCAGGTTCTATTGTTGTCAGGTCTAGAGTCAATGAATCAAGTTAACTGAGTTCATTATTCGGTGATGGATAATATGACTTTGAGTTAATCACAGTACTCATGTGACAACCAAGATGAAACTTTCCTGTTATCTGAAAATTTAGTATATTGAATTAGTAAACTGAAGGCTTTAATAAAGGAAAGTTGAGTTCTCTGGCAACTTGATTGATTATTCCTGACACACAGATTATGATTTTCCTGTGACTATATCCATGTTCACCAGATTCATGGTCTCTCCTCCAGTTACTGACAGATAAATGCTGCTCACTTCTGGCTCTTCAGGCTTTTACAGCACAAGGCTGGCTATATAAAGATCCATTAAGGATTTGGTTAAAAATATAAATTTGGGAGACCCATTCCAAACCTACTAAAACAGAATCTCCAAATGTGAGGCACTCGTATTTTTAACTTTCATAATCTCCCCAGGAACCCCTGATAAGCAGTTCACTTTGGGTCACTCTATAGGCTAAAACTCAATTGCAAAAATATAGTTTTTCACCAAACTGGTGAAAAATTGGATATTTTTCCACATAAATACATTTAAATTTAAATGGTATGTCAGCGTGTCCTCTGGAGATTATAACGAGGTCACTTCATCTTGGTACCGGTTGTAATAAAAAGTATTGACCGTTTCTAGACACTTTGACCACTTACTTAAATTTTCTTATTTCCCTCTCATATATGGCTGATAATATCACTTGTGGATAGATTATAATAGTTGAACTTCAGAATCCCTTTTTTTCAAGTTTAGAGTGAAAGAGATTAGAGTTCCCCATAATAGTATTAATAATGCATCTGCTATTCTTTCAGTTAAAAAAAATCATAAACATAGATTTTTCAAGCTTTTAGAGTATTTGTGATGACACTAGAATCTCCCTTTTGTAGAAGAACAGGGCAAACCAATTATGATAAATTGGACATCATTTTTGAGGCTAATAGCTTCTTCTTAAGAGAATAATTTTCCACTCTCTCTTGAGTTTTTTTTTAATCAGTTGAGAATGCCAACTCTTGTGAAAATTTCTGAAAACATCAGGGTGTAATATATGTTATGTTTCATAAACCAGTTTTCTATTATAATTCATAATTTATAAAACAGATACAGATCAAATCAGTTTTAAAAAAGTGATTTGGGGACTGTTCTGCTTGTATTATGATTCAGGAGAAGAAAATTTCTCTGAGACTTTACTACTCAATTGCAGATGGAAAATTGTCAAAAACAATTCACTGTAACTTAGAAATGGTGAAACAGTTAAGTAACATCTGCATTAATTATCTGGATATTCTAGATGAACATTTTCTAAAGTGTATCCATGATATACTCACCCTGCAGGATGCTCTTCCAAAAAGAAAAATGACACTTAGGTAAAATACACTGTACTATTCTGGCTTGGAGATTTATTTTGCCCATTAGCAAATTAAAGGACCTGAAGAACCCAGAAAAAAAGAAACTACCTAATTCAGTATTTTCAAGATATACTTGATGACATAATATTTCCATATACTATCTATTAATATCTGAGGCCCATAGAACACATATCAGGACACAATAATGTTTAGAAGATAAAACCTGATTATTAATGATCAATCATCTCAGATAGTTTGGGTTGGGTGTATAGAGGAGAAATTCTTAATGGAAAGATATGAACAAGACATTATGTTTTTTCCAAGGTGTCACATCAAAATATTTACAGTGCCTTTAAGACAGCTTAATGAGAACTTGGCAACCAATTAAGTCAAAGAATGCATCTATAGGTCAAAGATAACAGAAAGTGTTTGTTTTATTCATTATCATGAAAATCCATCTCACTGATAATGAAAAATATACAGATATTTGCTCTACCAAGTACAATCAGGGAAATTTAAAGCCTACATTTAATTAACTAAAACAGTTTGGATGCATCAGAAAAGGAAATGGCCATGGAGACTGTTAAGTCTCTCCAGGAAATCCTACTGAAGGACAAATATAAATTGAAGAAAATAAGCATAAATAGTTCTAGGTAAATTGAGTTCTTCAGATAATAGTAAGATGATATATCAATATTTATAGCATATTAATTATAAAATAATAATTCGAATGTTGTGTTAATTGATCTATAACTATATATGTATGTAGATATTTTTGAAATAGTATTCAATTCTATATAAATGGCTTAGCAAGTCAGACATAATATAACTTAAAGTGTATCCTTTGCCCATAAATGAGTTCACAAATGAGAAAACAATTCTTTGATAAGCCACAGGTCCATATAATTCTTTCTAAAAATATGACCACTGTAACTATGTCCAGGCTTCCTAGGTATGATAATATTAACTGGTTACATTTAATTTCTTTTTCTTTTATACTTCATTTTTTATAACAGTTTTAGGTTCCCAGAAAAGCTGAGCAGAAAGTACAGAGTTCTCATATACTCCTTTATCCCCGTCTGGGCATGCATAGACCCCCACCATCAACATGACCCACAAGAAATGTACATTTGCTACAATTAATGAACCTACAAGGATACATCATTATTACTCAAAATCCACAGTTTACTGTAAGTTTCTTGGTGTACATTCTATGGCTTTGGACAAAAGTATGATGACATGAATCTACTATTGTCATACCACACAGAATAGTTTCACTGCTCTAAAAATTCTCTCTGCTCTGCCTATTCATCTCTCCCTCTTTCCTGACCTCTGATCTTTTTACTGTCTCCAGAGTTTTGCTTCTCAGAATGTACTATAGTTGGAATTATACAGTAGGTAGGCTGTGAAGATTGGCTTATTTTACTTAGTAATATGCATTTAAGATTCCTCATGTCTTTTCATGGCTTTTTAGCTTATTTTCTTTTAGTGCTAAATAATATTCCATTGTCTGGAAGTGTGTATCACAGTTTATCCATTCATCTACTGAAAGACATGCTTGGTTGCTTGGTTACATTTTAACCTTGTTATAATCCTAACAGGCAGAAAGAACAGAAGAAAAAAAATGATATACTTAGGTTACTAAGGGTCATCAGATTATTTTTCACTTCTTTTGAAACTACTGTTCTCATTCCATAAAAATAAGTACGAAAAGAACAAAGGTTCTTATGCATAGGCTCACTTAGAGCCTTATATGTAACTACATAATGCACTGCATGAACATATCCATACAGAAACATCACATTAGTGGCATAATACAAGTAGTAAATTTATCCAATTTAGTTTAATCCCTAAAACTGTTACTGCCACAAGAACATTTATTCCACTTCCCAATCTTGTTTCTACCTTCTTTTGCTTCTTAACAAGTAATGTGTCTCTTGTGATTAAAGAGACACCAGCATGTTTCTTCAATAATTTAATCAAGCGATTAAGGAGTAGCCTTTATCTGATACTTCTAGCATTCTGAGATTTGACGAAAGTGAAATTAGTCTTTGTTTATAGATGATAAATAAAATGATAGAATGAAACAAAAACAGACAAGTCCCTGTAACCTAAATCATAACCTATGCATACTATTTTTAAAGTCACTTAATGAAAAAAAGTTAGACTAAATTTCTACTTGATAAATAACATCTATTTATGTAAATGAAGCCATTACATTTAAAATAGGCATACGTTTTTATAACATTTTTTTCAGAGAAATTTTCACATTTCTAAAGTCTAAGATCCAATCAATTTGATCTGACTGGTTCTGAGCCTAATTTTGAGAAATACGTTCCAGTGCACCAATTAAATAAAACTCCAAATTATCCTCATTGAAACTGAAAGAATCTGCCAGGAGGAGCATACAAAAATATGTACTTCTGAAAGATCACAACAAAACAGTTTGGTTTTTTTTCTATTTGACCTTTCATTCACAGTGAAGACATGAAACATCATTGAAATAGTATCTTTTTGAAAGGAAATTTCAGTCCTAAAAAAATAAGTCAAAAGATTCAGTGAAAGATTTCTTTTGATTTCCTTTGTATCTATGAAAACAAGAAATACTGAAAGTAAAGTTTAGGTAAGATAGATATTTTGGAGCCTACTTGCATAGTGAGAAGATTTGAATAGAACATCTGAACCTGTTTATTTGAGGGAACCTTAGTGAAAATAATCAGAGAGTAATTTAACTAAAGAAAATCGAATTTTTTAAATTACTTCAGCCTTTATACTCTCCTAACCATTTCTTCCAGTAAGATGGAGAGAGAATAAAGCTAACTCAGGAAAAAGTTTATTATTTAATACAAGATGATTTTAGGAAGGAATTAATTAGACAATATAATAATTATTACTTTATGAATAAAAGAAAAAAAGAAGACATCTCAGCAACAGCACATCATAACAGTTTCTCATGTATGTTGGCCTCAATCATTTTCTCTCTTGATTAGCTTTGCTGTTCATTCTTATTTTGCTCTCATTCTAAATTCATGAAGTATCTCTTTTTTATTTCATTTTACTGATAGCTTTAGTCATATTGAGTTTATGAAAATGATTTTTTACTATAAAATCCTTTTGGTCTGGGAGACATATGTAGTGGTTACTAGATTTCTGATTGTAACTCCGGATAACTGGGAGAGAAGGGCATGGTCACTGAAATCCACATGATGCAGACTACAGCAGGAGTCTGGAAGGGAAGAAGGCTGAGCTGCAGCAAGTAAAATAGAAGAGCTAGACTAAGAGATAGCAAAACTGAAATAAAGACGAGGGGAGACAGCCAAATCTATCTCATCACTCTGAAATGGCAGGGAATGGTAAGGAGTTTTCACCTTATATGCTAATCCCTATCAATTGCTAGAAGCTCTTGATGAAGAATGTGAGCTGGTGAAGAATGAGAGGTTACAGCCAAGTTCAGGGTGATACAGTACCACGATTGATTAGCTATTACTCTCATGGACACAAGAAGAGAAAGCCATGACAAATGCACCAAATGTTTGTGATTTCTTACCTTAATAAGGAGAGAATATGTGATGGAGATCAAGGAACCTTCACCTTTCTTTGTGGGTGGACAGTATTTGTACCTACACTAAAAACAGAGACTCTACTTGGTCACAGAGCATCTCACTGAGAAACCATGGACACAAGTCATGCTACCTATTAGCCCACATTTCAAACTTCCTCTTTGCATACTGTAGATAACTTCTGACCAGGCAATAGTTCCCCACATACTAACAGGTTGATGAGATATCAGGTCAGGGATACTGGGAATAAAAGCTTGAGTTTCTCTGAAAGTAAGTTTTCTGAATGTAGGCATAGTGAGAAATAATGAGAAAGTCTTACTATAGAAACTCTACACTATTACCTAAGGCCCTCTCAGTATCAAGTGTCTAGCTGGTATACTTGCAGTCATTAATCAGTGATAAGGGCCTCAGAATGTCAAATCAGAAAAACTGTAGTTAGACATCTGATATCTAAAACTATGTGGTAATAGAAGGTCTTACTGATAAGTGGAATGACAATTTGGTGGGTCAACAGAGAAGATAAAATGGGTTATATCCAATGAGGTGCCAACCAACACTGGGGCAGTCTTGCCAATATTTGAGCCAGATAGCTTGGAGATGAGATCTGGATAAACAATATTCCAGTAACATGTAAAGGATGAACGAATGGGCAGCAGCCTCTCAAGTTATTTGAAACTGTGACCAAGGACCAATTGTCATAGGCAATGATGTATTATCACCAGAAATCTCTGCAGGTAGTCTTCAATGTTTTAAAAATGTTCTATGGACAAGTGAAATATTTTGATGCAAGCTTTTCCAAGTGAGCTTGTTTTTCACATTCCATCTTAGAGGAGGCCTCCTAAGCTCTTCCTGGTGTACAGAACCACACAGTGGTTAAGAACTAGGGCTCTGAAATCAGACAACTCTTGAATCAAATACTAGTTCCATCAGGTAATACTTAAATAAACTTTTAACTGGTTGTGTGACATTTCTAAGCCTGAATCTCCTCATATGCAAAGAGGATAAAGTAAACATTGCAACTTAGCTGTAAAGATTAAGCACAATAATATACGCAAAGTGACTAAGACAGTACCTGGCATAGTAAGTGCTCAGTTAAATATTACATTTAAAACAAATGAAAATTGCCCTAAGGTGCTCTGAATTTTCAGGTCCTATAATCATGAGCACTGATATACCTGCTAACTACATAAAGTGCTTCTATTGGCTTAAGCCGATGTAGCAGAACCTGGTGTGAGCTGAGCTTTTGGCTCACTATAATTATCCTAGGCCAGATCACACTCTAATGAGGTATCTGGCTTTTGGGGAGGTAGCATTTCCAAAATTAAAGGTGGATGTGATGATAAGAGTTCCCTTTCCTAGTGTGGCTTCCAGAACCAGCTTCCAAGCAGACATGAGTTTGAGGGCCATTAGGTTCACACACTTGAATAGAAACACCCCAAATCCCTGCCCTCAGCTCTAAGTCTGGACTGGGGTAGGGTGAAATACTAAACAAAGACTTCAGCAAACAGAAAAGAGTAGTTCCCTACAAAAATCAGAAACAGTTCTCTCCCTTAAAGTAAATGTTTACTAGGCGAGCCAAGTCCAGGGAATTTACAATGACTTGCTATTAAATCATGATGAAACTTAAAATCCGCAGCGGTCCTGCTCATCTTTTCATCACATACATGGCTTAGCATTTTCACAAGGCCTAGACAGGCTCTGAAAAGTGGTTCATCTCACTGCGTTTCACATCAGTAGGGCCAGGAATGCAACCTGAGCTCTACCTAAAGAGGAAACCATCCCAAGATCCAATGTTAGTGCTTCATTTCTTGAGCTTTAGCCATTAACTCAAGACAAGCACAAGATCCAAAATCTGCAGAGATCATATTGGGTCCAATTCCTCCTCCAAGACTAAAAGGAATCTGAGGTCAAGAAGCTCTAGCCTGGGGGATTCTAGGGGTTGTAGCACAACAAGCTGGTTTAGGTAAACTGGCAAAATTGAAAAGCCTTGGTCCAACATCCGAATGAATCAACGGTCCAAGAGGCCAGGCAGAGAGCACGAATTCATGTGTGACTTAAAGGGTGAAAATCAGAAGAGAGTGAAGGTTCTAAAGCATGATAAAGAAGGAAGTTGTTAAAAGGGTTGAGCAGCATGAACACCATGTTCTACAAATCATGAAACTGAGAGAGTTCCACTTCTGATGTGGCATAATATAGGAGGAAATAATGGTCAGGGAATTAAGAATATGGTATCATGTTATATCGTTATGTGAAAATCCCTTCTAGTGAGGGAGTTCAATCCTCATATCCATGCTGACTGGTCAATCTTACCATGTCCATGCTGACTTTATTTCACACTAAATAAGCTTAGTGTCAAAGTCAAAACAAGTCTGCCAAAGGTTTTCCTTTTCCAAAAGGCCCCTGCATCTCCTTACCATGCATGACAAATTTAATTACAGAAAATAATTTCCAGTAGCACTACACTACTGAAAAAACACCAACTTAGCTATGAACAGACTACAGCAAAATGTCACAAGATGTGTGAGAAAACCACACGGTTGGGAATTCGACACCACATCATCATTCCTGATGATGAACCAATTCATTTTTGTCACTGCAGCATACATACCAGGCAAGCTTGTTCCATGTCACCATGTTACTCCTATCAATTTATACTATAGAGTACAGTCATACTGTTCTGTTAAGGAAAGAGAATGGAGTAGATGAAATGTCAACTTAGGCGGGGATCAGTACTAATAACAAGTGCTGATTCAGCATACAAGAAACTGCTCTACAATTAATTCAAAAACAAAAGAGACAAAAAAAAAGAGAGAGACAGAACTACTTAAAATGTATTATTATTGGTTCATTAAACTATAATTTGTAAAGACGGATAAAGCTGCACCACAATGTTTCTACTACAGGACTGACTTAAATAACAAAACCATCCACTTAGATAGATACAAATTACCCTATTTCTACAACAGAAGGGTATCTGAAAGCTCCAAAGCATTCTTCACAGATAACACTGAGCTGAGAGAATGTTCTTTGTTGAAAGTTCAAAACAGGATAAAATATTAAAAGCATTCAAAAGCATTTTATCTTTGAAACATCAGTCTTCAGAATAAAATGTCATTGAATTCCTGAAATATTTTTCAGCAAAAGCATGGACCAGAACTTGCAATACATATTTAAATGCTTTAACATACGATCTTATACTCACCACCAAGGAAACTATGCCTAATAAAAACTAGTAGGTTATTTTTTTGAAATTACATATAAAAGGATATTTTTTCATAATTAGAAGTATATTTCTATATTCAAAGAAATTCAGAATGTGCAGACTGGACATGAATTTCTGACTTAGAAGCCTTGGGAGACAATATAAATGATCAGCTATTTTTGGAAAAAAAAAGAATGGCCAGCCATTCCCGTCATATCTGATGTCCGTTTAGTAGCAGAAGACAAGAAGGCTCCTTGCTTTTGCTGGAAGGAGCAAAGCAAAAATAAATAAATAAATAAATGTACTATAAACACATATTTCTCAAACTTTAATGTTCATTTTAAACACTTGAGGATCCTATTAAAATATAGATTCTGATTTGGTAGGTCTGGGAGTCTACGTTTCTAAATGCCTTCATGTAATACCTATGCTGCTAATCTGGGGATCACTCCTTGAATAATAGTTATAAAGAAATAAAAAGGCAAATCAGCATCATACAAAGAGGAGCCTGTTTTTTCAGATTTCTCTTAAGTCCTTCCTAGTCTGAACTGTCCTGCATCAATGGCTTTTATCTTGGCTGCACATTAGAATCACCTGGGGAGTTTTCAAAACTCCTGCTGCCCAGGTCACATCTCAAATCAATTAAGCCAGTCCTGAGGGGTAGTTCCCAGCATTGGTGGTTGTTGAAGGTCCCCAGGTGATTCCAGTGTGTAACCAAGAGTGAGAAACACTGGCCTAGATGGACTTTTAACGACTTAAACAAAATTGAAGTCCAGCTCTTCTTAAATTTAGCTCAGTAGCCAAGCATTTGAACAGATGTCATGATTGCTAGAAACATCAACAGAGAAAAATCAAGCAAAACCCTCAGCTGTTTTGATTATTTTTCACTGCAGTTCTTTAGGCAGTTTTGTGAGGACCTTTTAGAATAAGGTCCATAGATCCTCTATCATCGTTTCTCTTAGCTGGATGCACATTTTTCTGGCCCTATTTCATGACAGTCTCAAGGAAAGAGAAAGACAACTTTCTGAATGCAAATTGCCTTTAACTGACACACGCACATAGTGATTGATAATCCATAGTGAATCCCAACTTCAGCTTCATATTGAATACAGAAACAGCTTTAATCTCCCCGTTATTACAGAAAAGTAATACTTTATATAACATTCATATCTGTGAAGAAAAAATGCTAACAGCAGCTGCAGCAAATGAAAACAAGATTAAGTTTTAATCATGAAACTGGTTGTCAATATCTTGATCAGCAAATAATACAGTACTATGGAAATGGGAAGTTAGGCTTAAATTCTCTACACCACTAAACATTATCATAGTAAAAACCCATTATGGATCTGAATCATTTTATATACTAATGCATGTTTCTCTATTAATGTGCACTATAATTAAAAAGCAAAGATAATCTTAGCCAGCTGTATCTCCAACACAAATTTTTAAATGTTTACATAGCAGTGACAAGCCAGAATTCCTTCTTTCAAAATTTCTCCTAATACTGATTGTACCAAAAGAAATCCTCCCTTACTCTTAACAATTTGGTTTCTTATTTCTTTCAAATTAAAATTTCATTCATCTCTTTATTCCCTCATTCAGTATCCCTTTATTCAACGACTGATTAAATGCTCACTGTATTAGGTACCGTGCTACTTTCTGGGTATAAAGTGGTGAGCAAAACCAGTTAGAGAACTTGTGTTGTTAGAGTTTATAACATAGAGGGGCAGACAGACACCCCTTAAAAATTACAGTATCAAAACTACTATGTATAAAATAGATAAGCAACATGGATTAACTATATACCACAGGTAATCATACCCATTATCTTATAATAATCTATAACAAATTATAATCTGCAAAAATACTGAATCACTATGCTGTATACCTAAAATTTAACATAATACTATAAAGCAACTATACTTCAATTTTAAAAGGTATGAAGCATATAGGCTCATGAAAAAGAAAAAAATTATAGTATCAAGTAAAATATCACAAACCTGTAGCTATGACAAATGCTTTAAAAAAAAAAAAAAAGGCAAGAAACATTGTGATGTGAGACTCTAAAATAGGGAGTTTGACCTATTCAGGGAGGTCAGGGAAGAATGGTCTAAAGAAGCAACATTTGACCTGCAATCTGAAAGATGGTCAATTTTTAGTTTTTTTTTTAAAAAAGCTTCATTGAGATAGATTGATACACAAAGAACTGCACAAATTTAACGTGTACAATTTGATGCATTTGAATGTGGGCAAACACTTGTGATACCATCACTGTAATTAAGGTAACAGACATATCCAACATCTCCCAGAGTTTCCTTGTGTCCCTTTGCTTTGTTGTTTTGTTTTGTTTCATCTTGTGTTGTTTTGTGATAAGAGACTTAAGATGAGACCTACCCTCTTAACAAACTTTTAAAGTGCACAAAATGAAATTGTTAACTATAGGCACTATGTTGCACAGGACATCTCAAGAATTTATTCATCTGACATAATTGAAACTTTATATCCTTTGAAAACAACCCCTTAATTCCCTAACCTCTAGCCTTTGGCAACCACTATTACATTCTCTGCTTCTAGGAATTTGACTGTTTTAGGTACTTCATGTAAGCAGAAGCATACAGTATTTGCCTTTCTGTCACTGGTTTATTTCACTTAGTGTAATGTCCTCAAGGTTCATCCATGTTGTTACAGACAGGATTTCCTTTTTTAAGGCTGAATAATATTCCATTGTGTGTATATATCATTTCTTTCTTTATCCACAATGTGTAGATGTACATTTAGGTTATTTCCACATCTAAGTGGACCCATGCAGTTCAAATCTGGGTTGTTCAAGGGTCAACTGTTTATTGTTAATTTAGCCTCCATTTACAGTTCTTCCTTCTCACACTTCTATGTAAATAAATAATACATCAGAATATTGTAAGAGGTAAAGCTAAAAATGATCCTAGAGATTAGACTAGCACAATAATTTTAATATAGTAACCCTATATTCTACATGTTCCTATATTTTATTTGCAAAATTTAAATTCTATGACCCATCTTCTATAAAGAGCTAGGATGGCAACAATATTGATAACCCTTGTAAACCAAATAGTGACATTTGTTTGTATATACCTAAATATATATGGACATATATGGTGACTATATATGGGAAACAATTTTAAAATAAGAAGGGTTTGGTTCCAGGGTAAGCAAACTATAGCCAGTTGGCCAAATCCAGCCATGGCATATTTTTGTAAGTAAAGTTTCTTGGAACAGAGGCACACATGTTAATTTATGTATTATCTATGGCTGCTTTCATGCTACAATGGCATGAGTTGAGTTGTTGCAATAAAAACCATATGGCTTCCAAAGTCATTATAGAAAAAGTCGATCCCTGGGGTGATTACAGCCAGACAGACTTAATTTGGCTCTATCCTAAAACATCCTTTATATTACATTTTCCCACAGATTTTAGAATCTCCTTTTAGAGAAAGTTTTGAAGAAAGTAAACAAATCTCTTCGGCAGGGTGACCAGCTGTTCCTACCTCGGACTCCTGGTTTTACTACTGAAAGTCCATGTCCTGGGAAATCCCTCAGTCTTGGGAAAACTGGGACAAGTTGCTTGCTTCATCATAGCCCTCCTAGGATTCCAACCAGACAGCAACCTAGCCTGAGACCTTTGTGAGTGGAGACTGTTTCATGCACACTTTTAGCTGCTACTGCTAGCACAGGTGTTAATAATTAGGAGAACATAAGCAATGCCTTTATCTTACTTACAGAATGATACGTCACTTGCAGCTCTTGCCCAAAATCTAAATCCACACTGAACAGGGCTCCTTAGACTATGAGGATTATATCTATAAATGTAAAAGTGCTTTATTTTACAGCGTTAACTCTAGTTCTAAGCAACCTGCCGGGAAGAATAGCCATTTACAAAGACAACAATTAACAGCTTTGTTAGAGGCAATATGAGATGAAGATTCAAGCAGCAATGTCAGCTTTCCGAACTCCCTTAAAAAACAAAATAAAAACAAACAAGCAAACAAAAACACTACTTGGTGTTTAAAGAAAACCTCTAGGCCAGTAACTCACCTCAGGTCTGTAGGCTCAAGTGTGAGGGCAGCTAACGATTACTGGAAACAGCGTCCCAGGGAAGCACCCCAGGTAAAGCCCTTAAATCCAAGACAACTCATTCAAAACCAGGATGATGGAAAGTTAGGAGGGATTAAGGAAGGACAAGTTCTTAATAAATAGTATGTGTGGGGGAGGGGGTTGCGGAGGAGGGAAAAGGCAGAGGCACCTGGAGCGATTCCTGAGTGCAAGGATCAGTGAGGGTTCATGATCCAGCTTCCATAGATTTAAATTTGAGTGAACCAAGAGGCACTCAAGGGAGACAGACTCAGAGTGAACAGTTATCATTTTAAGTATACCAAAGTATTTGTGTTTGTTTCTTAGTTTGTCAGGGTAATTTGGTTTTCATTTTTCAACAGTAGCAGCTGGGAAACTATCTCAGTTTAAACTGTGGCCATAGTAGCCAAGTGCTGTTTTCATCAGTGTGTATGCTTCTAAGTAACTATTTTACACCCAAACACAGTGGTTCTTGTTAAGAATGTTTTTGGGTACTGCACCCTAGAATAGGTACCTGCTTAGTATAACTTTTCTATAAAGCCGCCCAGGCACAGGTTCTCACACAAAGCAAGAAGCAATGCATCATAAAAGATGGAGTGTTGTTTCTTAAATTTATGTTAACACTCCACTGACCATTTTCTGAAAGATCCATGAGTTTCTCATGATGAGCAAACTGGTATTTTAAGGCTATCAAAGTGGACATTAGAAAACATATGCTCAGGGTATGGATGAAATACCATCACAGAGGTCAATGACGCTCTGACTTTCTCTTTCCTGGGTGGGGAGAGTGCTTTTACAGGCATTTTAGTTATTTCATGTTAAAGGTAAATTTTATTCAGAATGGACGTTCAAGACAATCAGACAATAATTCTGCACAATAATGTGAGAGCCTGAATTCACTGTAATTACCCTTGTATCACTGTAGGGATTATTATGAGGTTGAATGGAGGTGAAAACTTTGCTTCCTTTCTTTGGGAAAAGCAGGGAGGGAGGAGTCTGGATTTGGGTAAAGGGCATATGGGAGCTTCTGTACAACTGAGTGGGGCTCCCAGCTCTGAGCTAAGGAGAATGAGAAAGAAGGGCATCTCAAAGAGTGAAGCATGGCCCATGCCTAATGAGATTACCATATCAGCAAAGGCATACTTAAATTAGTAATTTTTTAATATACTAAGTTTAAAAAGTTGCCTCCAATAAAAGAGTTGCAGGGGCATCCAAACCAGAGAAGCATGGCCCATGACTGAGTAAAATATAACCCTGCTTGAAATTTGTATTTGTCAGTTCTATAATTCTTCATCTTATACATAAGCTCTCGGTACTTAGTTTCAACTTTCTGTTAAACTGTGTTATCTATATATCTTAAGTGTGCAACTCAATGAATTCTCACAAACCAAGCATACCTATGCAGCCAACACTCAGATCAGGAAAAAGAATATTACCCGCTGTCACTGCCCTCCTTTCTCATAAGCCAACATCCTAACTTGGCTTCATGCATCTTTGTTAAGTATCACTATTTGGTCTTAGCCACATTTCTGGATCTCAGGTCTGGGGTTCTTGCCTCTAGCACGGTGAAGTCCAGAGACAACTGCTCAGTTCTGGAGAGGTGAGAAGACAACAGCAGAAGCAGAGCAGGGAGGCCTGGATCCATGGTATAGCCCACAGATCAGTAAACTTGTTCTATAAAGGCCAGATAGGAAACATTGGTTTTCTGGGTCATAATGTCTTTGTCAACATTCTAAATGACTATCAGTGGCTGCATTCCAATAAAACTTTATTTACAAAAACATACAAAGTTTTGGTACTTTGTTACCTAGTATAGAGCTAGCAATACCTATGGAATGTGGGATATTACATGGAAACATCAGAAATACTTCAAGAGGGGAACCTTGTAAAATCCTGGATCTCACTCTAAATAAAAGGTAATTAACCCAGACATTTGTTATCTGGACTCCTCAAGGCAGGAGAACTTGAGCCTTGTAGTTTATTTTTGCTTATTTCTACCCTTATTCTAGTTTCTAACTTTCAAAATAATGCAGTAGTCAGCAGCAAGAGATTGCAAACGTCTAAAAGCAAGACTATTTCTGTTATATTTAGTAACATTGCTTAAGGAAGCACTCAGGATGTCACATTTTTTAAAATTTCAAGTTCACTGAAAGCAAAGTTTTGTTCCAATAAAATATTCCATGAACAATGGAATTTATACAAATCTTGCAGTTTTTTAATATTTGACAATTTAACCATTAGTTAAACATTCATTACATTATAAATTGTAAAGAAGACACAGTTATACGTAACATGACATTTCTTTCACTTTCTAAAACCAATGGTCAGTTTAAGATACTTCCATTCAATTCTGCTTCCAGAAAGCTATCATTTTGGCACATGTTGAAATGGCTTCCATCATCTTGAACTCAATGTGTTGGATCCTGCATGGTTTTGGCAGAGGGTGTTCTAATGTCTACTACAGAAATACCAAAATGAGTGAGTCTAGTGGCATTTCTACAAAGTTCCTGCTTAATCTGCTTTCTGTTTGCCTTCAGAAAACTATGAAAATGTACAGGGAAATGTGAAAATAAATGTGAGCTGACAAAAATCATACAACCACTGGACATCACCTGATGTTTATCACATACCCATTGAGTTAATTCTATGATAATCTTCTACAACTGGAAAATTACCCATATTCCTTTCTTTGTCCACATAGTAGATATAGCATCAGGTTTTTGTTTTGTTTTGGTTTTTTACCCTCGCACAAAATAACCATAACATCACCACACCAGCATACAGGCCAACTTTGACTCTTCATTTTCTCTTCCTGTAGCCAAAATATACTATTCTTCCCACTAACCCTACTGCCTACACTCTAGTCCAAAACATCAGCATTTCTCAATTGAATTCTTGCAATAACTTCTCAGCAGGCATCTTGCTTCCACAATTACCCCCACAATCTACGTTCTGCAAAGCAACTAGAGTGATATCTTTCAAACACAGACTAGATGTTATTATTAATTAGTTCAAAACCCTCCTGCAGCCTTCATCTCCTTCCTTACTTTATGTATATGTTCATATTTATTTGTTAAATATTTTAATTATCTTTTCTCTCAACTAGAATAAACTCAATAGGAGTAAGGGAGGTTGGGATGGAGGGAAGGAAAGGGAAGGTGGAGTAGAAAAATTGCCTTGAACTTATTAGATATATACACATAAGACCAGACGGTGGAATTTCTTTTACTTGCAATGTAAATTACATTAAAATATTCTAATGTGCCTCAAATATAATCCAAATACTGTGGATGAAATTATTAAGGTGATTTTAAAGAGTAAATAAAGCAAATGATGTGTATAGTCTTTCTGTGGTCATTTTGATGTTAATTATTATCAATAAACATTGAACTTTAGTGGAAAGCATAGTTTTCTTGTTACTGTGGGAGTTGTATCACACGAAGAAGTCTTCTCTTACTAAAGTACTTTATGATCATAGTCAGAAGAGAAAAATAATGTATATTTCCTATGCATGCTATATAAAATACCTTAGTTTAAAGTAAACAGTTGTTTTAATTGATTATAAAATATCCCTAGCATTTGAAATTTATGTCATCCTTTTGATAAACATGAAATATAAAAGAAAAACAGTACCAATTTATTTCCTCCCTAGAAACTGTCATTCTTTTTATTATCAATCTTCAATGGAATTCTTCACTAAACTTTATTTTAATATTATCATAAAAGGGTTGGACTTGGGATTGTAACCTGTTTTTGAAATGCCTCTTCTAAACATATTCATCCCCTTATTTGACAATTGGTTATTGTTAGGATGTAATCTGCACTCTTATCACCCCATGAAAGAAATGTCTCCTCACACCTTCAAAAGGCATGTATTTGAATGGGTCAAAATAGAGTCTAAGTAGAATGTGTTATAACTGATACATTAATTTATTCTTGGAGATAATTCCTAACAAGAAAATACTTACCCTGCCCTTACCCCTAGACACACATATACACAAGTCTTTCCCCAAGTAAACTTCTGTCTGTCTTAAGTTCACTGCTATTTTTAGACTATAGGGAGATTCTAAAATTTCTCTTACCCATTGTCAAATTTAGACCTACTGTTACACAGAGCACATGGAGTAACACCAAACTACAACTACTATTATTCTAGAAAAATAAATTTACTATAGTTGTCTTAGATGGTTCAGATTGCTATTTTAAAAATCCAACTACTGGGTGGCTTAAACACAAGAATTTATTTCTCACAGTTCTAGAGGCTTGGAAATTCAAGATCAAGGGGTCAGGAGTAGGCTGATTTGATTCCTGAGGAGAGCTCTCTTCCAGGCTATGTCCTCATGTGGTGGAGAAGGAGGGAAGGCGGGGCAAAAAGAGAGAGAGAGACAGACAGACAGAGAGAGAGAGAGAGCGCTCTCTAGCGTCTCTTCTCATAAGGGCTCTAATTCAGTTATGACGGATGAAGGCTCCATCATTATGACCTAATTATCTCCCAAAGGTTCCATCTCCAAGTATGATCACGCTGGGGATTAAGATTTCAAAATATGAATTTGGGTGGGACACAAACATGTGATCCATAATAGCAGTCCACTGAATATTCCTGGTAATGGGATAAAGCAAAAAATATTTACTCAAACATTAAAAAAAATTAGTCTGTAAACTAATGGCATTCATTAAAAATTTTAAAAAATTAAACACAAGAAAAATAAAGCAGGATTGTATTTAATATTAAGAGTTTAACTTTGACCCAACTTAAAATAAGCAGGGTAGTATATACAATCAAACATAACGATTGCCTTTACACCTACCAGGATGACTCTAGTCAGAAAGACAGATATTACAACATACTGGCTGGGGAGGAAGTGGAGAAATTAAAGCTTTTAACCCTCATGACAGGAATGTAAAATGTTTCAGCCACTTTGGAAAACAGTCTGGCAGTTCCTCAAACAATTAAAAATAAAAAAGCTACCATAGGATCCATAAATCCCACATTTAGGTATATACATTCAAGAAAATTTAAAACATGCATCCATGTAAAATCTTGTATGTGAATGTTCATGGATGCATTTTTCATAACAGCCAAAAGATGAGGAAAAAACCTAAATGTCCATCAACTGATAAATGAATAAATAAAATGTGGTATATCCATACAGTAGAATGTTATTCAATCATAAAAATGAATGAAATCCTAATAAAGGCTACAAGATGAATGAACCTTAAAAACATTATGCTAAGTGAAAGAAGCCAGTTATAAAAGGCCAGACCACATATGATATGATATGATTCCATTCATATGAAATATCTAGAACTGTAAAATCTGTAGGATATAAAGAAGATTAGTGGTTGTCAGAAGACTGCGAAGGTGGAGGGAGAGGGAATGGCATAGAGATCTGGAGTTTGTTTCTGAAGCAATGAAATGTTTTACAATTGATTTGGTGATACATGTGCAACTGTGAAATAAACTGTACACTTTAAAATATGTGTTTTAAATAAACTATATATTTAAACTTTATATAAATTTTATTGATTTATATTTTATATGAGTTTTATATACATGTATATTTATTAGATATATTTTATGTATCCATATTATTTATATTATATATATTTGTTGATATATGTTTTATATAAACTTTAATTCAATGTTAATATCTTTCATTCTGCTTCACCTAATCATAGACCATGAAGCAATATAAAAAGAAAACATACAAGGTGAACAACATTCTCCCCCCACTTCAATTTTTATTGTTAGTTCCAATGCTTCTAATATTTGTCTATTCTGCTAATGTGCCCAAATTAGTGGTAGAATAAAGCTCACAGAATCTATGGTACATGTACATAGTGCATGTATGTGTGTGAGAGAGAGAGAGAGAGCACGCGCGCGCGCGAGAGAGCAAGAGCGAAAAAGAGGTACTTTAAAACCAAAAAACTTTCACCAAGTCGTAATCATGTGAGTTTTCGGCTTGTGTTAACAGCATAATTTGAAACAGTAGGATATAATGAAATGGAGGAGGAGATATTAAGTCTGGCCAGCCATCTTCACAGTCTTCCAGAAACATAGAAATCTCTCCCTGATAGGATTTGCAAAATACTAACATCTTAACAGTATTTGCCTTTCTCTGTCTGACTTATCTCACTTAGCCTAACGCCCTCCAAGTCCATCCATGTTGCTGCAAATGGGAAAATTTCATTCTTTTTTACAGCTGGAGTAGTATTCCATAGTGTGTGTGTGTGTGTGTGTGTGTGTGTGTGTGTGTGTGTGTGTGTGTGTGTGTGTGTGTGAGATAAAATCTTCTCTTTATCCAATCATATGTTGATGGACACTTAGGTTGCCTACATACACTGGCAATTGTAAACAATGCTGCTATGAACATTGGGGCATATTATCTTTTTGAATTAGTGCTCTTGTTTTTTCTTTTTCGGATATACTGTATAATATCACTTATATGTGGAATCTAAAAAACACAACAAACTAATTAACAAAACAGAAAAGAAGCAGAATCACAAATATAGAGAACAAAATAGTGATTACCGGCAGGGAAAGGGAAGGGAGGAGGGGAAATATAGGGGTGGGGATAAAAGGAGTTATTATGGAATTATATGAAATCATGTGTGTGCAACTTTTGAAAATTTTAACTACAGAATTTAAAGAATCTTTCATTCAATAAAAAAAAAAAAATCTATACCAAAAAACTGTATTGAAGTCTTTGGTGGGTCAAGTGTTTGGTTCTCCCAGCAACTTAGAGCACCACTGTCCCAAGTGGAATCCATTAGCTTAAAATAGAAACTTTGTGCCAAATTGTTTGCTTCCATGAGCAAGCAATCTTACTTTGTTTTGTCACAAATGCTGGAGGAGCAGTTAAACATCTGCAAACTCAGATGATGCTCAGAACAAATGATCCACAATAATCAGTAGCTCAGGGCAGATATAAATCTGAACTTGTATTATCTTTCCCTGAAATCAACATCAGCTAATCAAATAAAACCCTGAAATGTAGTAAATATTTAATGAATACTTAGGCTTTAATTCTTTTTCAGTTTTGTGATCCATTAATTGCACATGATTTCTAAAGCTGCAATTTCAGCCTGTATTTTTCTTGAGACCTAAAATTAAATTGAGTTGAAAAGTTGATATTTTTATTTTCATTACAAATAGAATATTCAGTTTAGAAAAAACTAAAAAAAAATCTCAAGAAGGCATTTTTTAATTATAAATTAACAAATACTGGACTCTTACAATTATTTTGTTCCTCAAAATCAAAACCAAATCATTTTAACACTTGGCTAAAATTGTTGACACACAAATAGTGACAGAAAAAATATCTCTTATGTCACACCACACATAGCAAAGTACATGGGCTAAAAAAGGACCTGTGCCAGGTTTTAGTACCATCTTATAGGTTTGCATGAATGATCATGTAATTTGCAACTCCACTGCCTGAAGTCCATTGCCTGATAGTTTAGGATAACCATCTCCACTTTGTCAGTCAAAATATTACATAGGGATTTTTTGCTTCAGTATTGGGTAGTATGTGTGAAGATTAAAATGAATGATACTATCTTTCACAAATAAAACATGTTACGTTTATGTTTTCAGTTTAATGATTCACTGATTTTTTAAATTGTCTTTAATAAGAAAAAATAGATTTACAAGAGTGTGCTGAGCTTCACAAAGTCATGTGTTTTACTTCTAATTACTATTTGATTTGTACAGCTTTTTAATCTAGCCCTCTGTGTTCTCCAGTGAGACGTAATATGTTTTTATAGTTAAAATTCATTATATTCTTCTATTCAAAACTTGATTCCTAATTTATATGGTGAAAATTGTTCCTCATTCAAATTTAGTTTTAAGATATATTTTTTCCTTGCTTGCAAAATTAGTTTTAAAAGCTTGAATTAAAATGATTACAAGAAATTTGACCAAATCTTAATAGGCTACCAAACTAAAACGTGGGCTTTCTAATATGACAAATAAGAGTAATAAGACAAATGGCTGTAATTGTATTGACCTGTTCACCTAGTAGAACCATTTAAACTTGGTTGCCATGGAGAACATGCTGAGAATGAAACAGCAGGAGAAATCTAATTTAGCGCTAGTGCCAGTCAGTACCTCCAAGGCTACTTTCTAGCCTTTTTTCCGTGGAAATGTTTCCCAAGGTCACCAGTTGTATCCCCACATTTGCCCCAGAAAACTAATAACACTTCAGAATGTTCTGCACAGGAATATACATTTCCTCTCTTTACCACTAAGCAAGTATGGACTAAAGCACCCTTACACTTTGACGTGAACAATAGATCATTTTAACTCTACACATACTATCAGCAGAAAGGTGCCATTTTACAGTCTTTCTTTTTCTTGACTTCTCAGTAGTATTCAATACTGCTCATCACTCTCACTTATAAGATTCTCTTTCATTGATGTACATGATGCTATGCTCTCCTTTATCATTTTTACAGACTTGTCCCCTTGTATTCTCTTGGTAACTCAAAACTCAGACTTATCCCTTCTCTGTTACAATTCAAAACTTTTCTCTCCATGGAATCTCATCCCCACTGAAGGCTTTGATTACCATTCATGTACTGATGATTCTCAAAATTTAATCTCTAGGCTAGACCATTCTTCAGAGCTTCAGGACTCTAT
Source organism: Camelus dromedarius (assembly GCF_036321535.1). Taxonomy (NCBI): domain Eukaryota; kingdom Metazoa; phylum Chordata; class Mammalia; order Artiodactyla; family Camelidae; genus Camelus; species Camelus dromedarius. The sequence goes on from NC_087450.1 coordinate 22,962,556, forward strand.
GTTCCAATCTCTATATGGCCTTTCTACTGGGATAACTTAATGAGCCATATCCAAATCTGCTCTTCTCTTTCTTAGTGTTCTCTATGTCAGTGAACACTATCAACTTCTATCAACAACTATCAATTATACAAGTCAGAAACTCAGGAGGTATTCTGGAGTCCTTTTTTTCCCTTCAAGTCCAATCCAGTAGTCCATCCTGTTGGCTCTTCATCCAGAATTTATGCCATCTCTGTTCCTTTCTTTCCTCTCCCGCTACCACCACCCTATTGAAAGCCACCACAGTGCCTCTCCTACACTGCCCTCTCCTACACTACTGCAATAGCCTTTTAACTGGCTTCCCTATGTCTACTCTTACCCCTTCCAATAACTGTTTGCCCTATAGACAGTCATTTAAAAATTATAAACCTAACTTTATCAGATCATACAACCATCTCTTTATTAAAATAATCCATTGGCTTCCTACTGAGTTTACAATGAAGACCAAAATCCCTGGAATTTTGACCATGGATACATGGCCTTTCAGGGCCTGTAAGGTCTTGCTTCTACTATGCCTCATCTTAACATCACGGTCCTCTCAGTTCTCTGCATTCTAGACACATTGGCTTCTCTGAGTTCTAGAATAATTTATGTCCCTTACACCACAGAATCTTTGCAAGGCTCTTGCCTTTGTTCAGTTTTCCTCGAATTTTCTTCCCTCCCCCTCCATGTTTTTCCATTATACATCAGCTCATTAATAATCCTATCAGAGAATATTTTTTTTTCATAAGGGAGAAACATCATTAAATTCTTTGCTGAAACCAGGGTAAGAAACAAAGATTACAATACTTATATTCAGCATGTTCCCCTTATGAGTTTAGTTTTTCCAGCAAATACTTTGCTTTGACTCTAGCAGTTTGTTAATAAGTATTTTAATACAGATGAAAAGATTACATTTGTAATAATGCTGCTACACAGTGGGTATAGATGAATCATGTATTTTTTGTATTTTTTTCTAAGCATGGCTTGGTGTTATTGTAGAATAGACTAGAATAAAATAAAATAGAATAGAATTAAAATGATTCATGGTCTCACTTGGAAGAATACAGTGGATGATGGAATTCTTCTGAACAAGAGCTGAAACACCTCAATATGAACAGAATTCTTAGCTGCAAACAACAGAAAACACTCTAAATAGTTTAAATAGAAATTAAACAGATTCATGATATTTGGCAATTTTCAGAATCTCTGGGATATCCAGAGAATTAGGTTTGAAGTACCAAGAAAGTTATGAGGTCAAATTTCACTATATATTCTCTCTAAATTAATACCACAATATCATGCCACCACATACTCACTGGAATGGCTAACACAAAAAAAGACTGACAATAATACATATCCCTGAAGATGTAGAGCAACCAGAAATTTCACAAATTGCTGATGGAATAGTGAGTTTAATAACCTGGAGGATGTATGTTAGGGGCTCCTGGCGTTCTTGTAATTTTCACTTTACTGCCAACAATGCTGATCAGGTATTTTCATGTGATAATTTACTGAACATCATCTTTATTGTGTATTTTTCTTTATGTATGATATCCAATAAAAGAAAAACATTTTGGGTGACCAAAGAGCAGGACAAACATCACTCCACTTTCTCTCCAGTTTTAATTTAGAAGGCTTTGAGTCAGGAATAGTGGGGGTACCTATATAGACTTAATGGCACTTTACAGGCAGAACTAGATATATCAAAAATGCCCTAACCATATGACAAAAATGAATAAATAAGACTACACTGCAACCTCATGAAAATGTATCATTAGAGAAGAGAAGAAGTAAGGCGCACACTGGAAGAGGATATTTGCAATAAACAACTGATAGAAAATTTGTATCCAGAATATATAATTTTTAAAGACTATTACAAAGGAAAACACAGAAAACTCAGTGTAAAAATGGGCTAAAGACTTGAACATGCGATTCTCGAAAGATATATATATATAAATGATCAATAAGAAAAGAAAAACAAGAGAAAAATCATTAGTCAGAGGAATGTAAATTAAAACAATATGAAGTATTAGTAACACCCACCAGTATTAGTAGAAATAGAAAGATGACAAACAAGTGTTTGAAACAGTTTAGATCAAAATATACAGTTAAACATTAATATTGTTTATCCATTTATCAATTAATGAGCATTGAGATTATTTCCACTTTTTAGCTATTATGAATAATGCTATTACAGACACTTCTGTGAAAGTATTTATAAGGAAATATGTTTCCACTTCTTTTGAGGATACAACTAGGAGTGGAATTGCTGGGTCATATGGTCATCCTAAGTATCACACTTTGGAAAACTACTTAACTGTTACTCAAAGCACTTGGATCATTTTATATTTCATCAGCAATGTATGAGGGTCCAATTTCTCTATATACTCACCAATACTTGTTATTATCTATCTCTTTTGTTCCAGTTATCCTAGTGGGTGTGAAGTAGTATCTCACTGGGGTTTTGCTTTGTATTTCCCTAATGACAAATCATCCTTACTATTTTGTGTGCTTACTGGACACTTCTATATCTTATTTAGAGAAATATCTATTCAAATCCTTTGTCCATTTTTAAGTTGGGTTATTCATGTTTTTGCTGTTGAATTTTAAGAGTTTGTTAAATTGTTTGAGACTAGTCCCTTATCATGTTTGTGCTTTGTAAGTATTTTCCCCTTTCTGTGGATCATCTTTTCACTCTTTTGAGGGTATACTTTGAAGCACAAATTTTTTTAATTTTGTATTTTTTGTAGATTGTCTTCTAGTACCCAAATCTCTCAGTAATTGTTTATATGGGAATGGGTTAATTTCTCCCTTCATTTTTGAAGGACAGTTTTACTGTTTAAAGAATATTTGACTGACAGTTTTTTTTTTCTTTCAGCACTTTGAACATGCCCACCCACTGCTTTTGTTCTTCCACAGATTCTGATGAGAAATTAGCAGTTAATCTTATTGAAAATCCCCTCTACATATTGAGTCACTCCTCTCTTGCTGCTTTTAAGATTCACTCTTTGTCTTTAAAAGTTTTATTTTGATGCTTCTATGTAGATTAACTTGAATTTTTTAAGTATAGTTTGTTAAGCCTCTTCAATATGTTTATTAGTGTTTTCCATGAAGGTTGAAAAGCTTGCAGGCATTACTTCTTCAAATATCCTTTCTGCCTTTTTCCCTTCTTCTCTTACACATACTCTTCATTATGTATATCTTGGGACCCCCGATTGTGTCCCACAGGTCATTGTTCATTTTCCTCATTCTTTATTCTTTCTGCACCTCAGATTAGATTATTTCAATTGACCAAACAGATTTTACTGGTTTTTTTTTTTCCCCTGCAAGCTCAAATGTTGAGTCCCACTTTTATTTCACTGATTATACCTTTTAAATCCATAATTTTTATTTAATTTCATCAGCTCAGCTAATCAGTGCACAGAACTTTTTTAAATAACTGGAACCAGTAGGTCTCACAGCCTTTGCTGATGGATTCTTTGTATGTGTTGGGATACAACATCAGTGCTCAGACAAACAGCTCATAACTCTGCCTTAGTCTTCACTTTCAGCTTCTGCAAGAAATCTCAAGGTCTTCTTGAGAGTTTAGGGTCTTCTCTAGTCTTCTCTAGGCATACACACAGCTCTGGGCAGGTGTTGTGGTCTTTTAGATTCCCTGGAACCCATTTGAGATTTTTAATCCCACTAATACCACATTGCCCTGATTTTCCTTTTAAAGTTTTTAAAGTTTTTCTTTTTGAGCTATTGTTTACCCCAACTATTACCACTACCTCTGGCAGCTATGATATAAAACAACTGCCATTGACAAATGCCCCCAGGGAAAGGACTCTTCACTCAGAGCAAGTATAAGTAAGGTCAAACAAAGAGAAATCCTGTACATGAGTGCTTCCAAAGAACTGCCAGACAGTACAAATAACTACAATGCTCTACTAAGAAAGGTGATTTTGGAAGCTCTAAACCTTCTCTGCCCTGTCCAGTTGTTACTAACCTTCTGCTTATATCGATGATTACGGAATGGCTGATTTTCAAAACAGCTTTGGAGCTGGGAGAGGGGTATGGCAATAGGACAAGTTTAAATACCACAAATCTAACTATTCTTACCAAGATTTAGCTATTTTTCTTGAATAAACACTTGTCAGATTTTTGAAAGACTTAGGTTAATTTCCAGAGATCTGAAAATTTTTATTTTGACAAATTTTGCCAGTGTACTCATTTCTTTTATGAGAGGTAGATTTTTGGAAGACCTTGCTCTGCCACCCCTGATGACATCACTCACTTCAGTTTTGAGAGTAGTATTACTGGATCTAAAACCATGATGACCAGATTTTTTTCTTTCAGCCCATAAAGATGTCACTCCACTGTTCTTTCCCTTGCACTGTTTCCAATGAGAAGTCTGCAGCCATTCATGTCTTTGTTCCTTTAGCCTTTTCTCCCTGTAGTTTTTGTAAATATTTTTTTCTTTATAACTGATTTTAATCAATGTAATTATGAATATTGCTGTATAATTTTACTCATGTTCCTAGTTTTTGCGCATCTTGGATCTACGGTTTTATAATTTTCAGCAAATTTAGAAAAAAAAATCTAGCCCTTTTTTTCTTCAAACAATTTTTGTCCGAATCCCCAACCTCCTTTGACACTCCTTTGTAATTACACATTTTTAAGGTTTCTTTAAGTTGTCCTACAACTCACCGATGCTTTCATCATTTCTTCCCAGTCATCCTCACTATTTTTTTTTTCTAAAATTTCTGTTGTTGCCTTTATTCTTCTCTATGTAATGTGACTTTTCCCTGGATACCTTCAAGATTTTCTCTTTCTTGTTGGCCTTTAGCAGTCTGACTATGATGTGTTGGTAGTGTTTCTTTTCTCTTATTTGTTTTTTTGTTTGTTTGTTTGTCTTTGTTTTAGTATTTATCCTGTACAAAGCTCACAGAGCTTCTTGGGTTTTTTGTTTAATGCCTTCCATTATTTTCCTACATTATGTATCTTAAGCAGTAGCCACACTCCTTATTTAAACACTCGTTAAACAAACATAATTTTTACCCAAAAGGTAAAATTGAAGAACAGTTTCAAGAGGGAAGATGGAAGAATAAACAAGTATTACCTATTTTAGGATATTCTACAACTAGCTTATTTCAAATTGTGGACCAGCTCTCTTTAGCAATATCTTTACTATTACTATGTGAGGCAGGGGAAATTTTTCATTTTTAATGTGAGGTAGGGGAAAATTTTCAATTTTCAAAGTAACCAATTACATTCCTAGCAAGACAGAAACAAAATTCATGCTGCAATTTCCCATTAAAACTATAAAACAAAAGCTAATTACCTTTTAATGTGGATGAATCACACATCATTCCACATAGTGATCTAAAATTATGGTATACTACTCACAGGGGTAAAATTTCCTCACAAAGTAATTCCATTATAAGTTAAATTATCTTTGTAAGGGTAATACTGAAAACTAACCTACAATTCTAGCATTATTTGTACCCTTCCTTCAAGTAACATATGAGATAAAGAAAAAAGTACTTTGGAAAGTGTGAAGTGCCATATACATTTAAGATGATAACTTTTCTGCTTTAAGTTCTAAATAACTGATATACACTCTGCTTTTATACATCATCCACATTGGTTTCAAGTAACAACTGTTAGAAAAACATCCAAGGTTACATAAAGTGAATTTCTATAAGGAAAGTAGATTTTATTTTATTTTACAGATAGTCTACATAGATTGAATTAGTTAGAAGACTGCTAAATCTCTTCTTCACTTTGTGCAGTTCACATTACTAATTCACACCAAAAAATAACTTATTGAAGGAGAAGAGAATTAGCCTCAAATGTCACACTTAACAGCACTAGTTCTCAAAATACCACAGTTAGTTATTATTAAGACAAAATGCACCCCAGATGTTCACAAAACCTACCTACTCATACCAACATTACAGTTCAAAAGAGAGAAGAACTGATTTTCTGAAGTAAAAGGCTTTTGAGAACAGGATGAACCTAATGACATGCAAAATCTTTACTAATAATTAATAACCCAGAGGTTCGCAACTCAGCTATAGCTAAGAAGCAAATAAAGGTCAGTCTTAACAGAGTATCTTCCAGTTCCCCCCAAGAATTAGTAAAAACCAATAAATATTGTTTTAATTGTAAAATATAAGAACTTCAGAGCATTTGAGATAATATATGAGATTTTCTTTTGTAATGGCATTTTATTAAAAGTATTGTAAAGCAGGAAACAGATAAAATACACCAAAGAATATGTGTTCCCTCATTTTCATACAGATATGCAATATTCCTATGGGAGTAGCACTTTGTGTCATTTTTAATTAGATGGCCTATACTGACCATTAAGTCAGTAACTAAAAATAAAATACCTCTGCTTCATATTTTCTTTTGGGCTTATCTGCTGTCGCCATGGGCAACAAGAAACATTTTTTGTGTTAAATTTGTATCATGTGATGTTGATACATACAAAACATACACACAAACACACACGTACATCTTATATAGTATAGGATAAACATCCGTCAATTCATTACCTAGCTTAAAAGCTAGAATATTAAAAACACTATTGAAACTCCTGTGTACTTTTTCCAGTTTCAGTTTTGTCTACTCTACCATAGCCCCATTTCTACCAAGGCAACTGGCTTCCACTTTTTCAGAGATTTACCTTCAGTGTATTTTTCCATACACTATAAATCCTTCTATCTTGCTGTTTTGCAGTTAACAAAAGTAATAATACTGTATGTAGTAACCTGAAATCACTCATTTCACATAATATATTTCTAAGATTCATACAAGTTAATGTACATAGTAGTTCATTCATTTTTACTGATGAATTTATTTCATTATGCTATACAACTATGTATTTTTCTATTCTCCTGTCAATATGAGTCAACTTATGAGTTGTTTCCAAAATTTTATTTTTATATTTGCTTCAGTGAATTTCCCTGGAATTTTTTTTTTGATTGCCACTGATGTATATGCGCAAGAGTTTCTGTGAGGTGAGACTTTTCATACCATGAATCACTTCCTAATGAAATCAATATAGTTACTATCAACAGTTTTTCATGTTTTTAAAAAGAACAGAATAGAAATGTAATTCCATAAAAATTGGTTTCAGTTACTTCTATATACCTATAAACATGTATATTTATATATTTATGATAGTAGTGGGATCACAGTGTACAATGTAATGTGGGTCTGGTTCACAAAAGTTTGAAAACATCATATACTAACAAGTGGAACTGCTTAGTTATAATGAATGTCCATACTTAGTTTTACAAGCTAAGGCCAACATATTTTCAAACTGTTTATACCAACATAAAGATTTATTTACTCTGTCCAAGAGTGTACATATTTTCTATATCCTCACTAACATTCAGTCGCTAAGTATTTTAATTTTTGCCAATCTAGTCACTGGGTGTAAAATGGTCTCTTATTTTCGTTTTTAATTTTCATCTTCTGATGACTATGAGACTTATTATGTATTTATTAGGCATTTGCTGTATTCCTGTGAAAGACATCGCTTTCAGTTTCAGATGTACCAAGACTTAGCCTGACAGCAAAAGGGACATGGAAATAATTTCAGAGTTAGCAATTACAACCCAGTTACTAGATCTAAGACAGGTGACAGAATTCTAAGACCCAGAGGGCCAGCTTTGATTGACACTGGCTCAGAAATTGGCTCTGAACTTGGGCTCCCAGGGAACCATATAAAGCAGACTGAGAAATTTCGGAGAGACTCATGTAAGTCAGGCCATGCCCCAGCAAATGACATATAAGCATGTAGAACACAATCTTTTCCTCACTTACAAGTTGGTTTACAGCCAACCCTAAATATATCTTAGTACATACATACAATCTGTGACAAGGGATGATTCTTGAAATGTTTCAATTTCTGGATATTTCTCATACTCAAGTTGTCTGAGGAGTTTGGGGGGTTCTAGTCTCACAAACCAGTGTGACAGGCTTTGCACAAATGATTTTGCTTTTGTTTTTTATTTTGTTTTTAATGTTAGAATCCCTGCCTAAGCATTAGTGAGATGAAGTTCCCAGAGTGAGACAAACCTGTTCAAAACTCTGTCCCAGACACTCTGACTCTATGACCTTGGCAAGTCACTTCATTTTCTTCTTGGGTCTTAGTTTGATTCCCCCTTTTTAAAAAATTAATAGTAAAAGTAGTTACCTTGCAGTATCATCATGAAGAGTTATTAAATTAATAAAAGAACATATTCAAAATTTCTGGTGCAAGGCCTGCAACACTAACCATAGTGGTACAATAAATACTGTTAGGCATCTTCAAGTAAATGCATATTCAAGCACAGACTAGGACTATGACCTTGTGAGGCTGATAAGGATGCTTGATCCAAATACTCTGCCCTATGGAGTTTCTGGTACAGTAGATGTAAGACACATACAGAAACAATCACAATACTAACAATAGAGGCTATACTAAAGGGTGGTACTAAACTGTCACAAATATAGGGGCCACTTCCCCTCTAGCTTGGTTGAAAAAGAGGGATTTTAACAAGGCCTATAATTCTGGTGACAGGAAAAGCAGAGGCTGGAAAACAGCAAAAATATACAACATGGAAAATTAAAGAACAGTTTAAATAAGCATTGAGTAGAATAGTTTGTGGAGAACACCCATTCACCTAACGTAAAAATGAGACTTATGGCCAGGAAGTAAGTTAGGGTCAACCCATGGAGGGGTTTGGATGCCTGGCTAAGATGTTCAGATTTTATATGCAGGCAGGGAGTGTCAGTGAAAGTTTCTGAGAAGCTGTTGTAAAAGATTAGACTTCTTATTGGAAGAAAAAGATGGAGGAGGGAAACATAGTGAGGGGTGTTGTTAGAAGACTAAGAGGCACTGAGGCCATGTGAACCATAAATACCTACATTATAACTGAGATAATGGGAATGGTGCCAGGAAAATTGCCTGTGTTTTCTTTTTTATCTGGCTTATCCTGGCTAGCAAAGCATGTGAGAAACTTTACCTTCTCTTCCAAAGAGCCCCAGAGGAAAATGGTTAGGCTGAGAACAAGAACCCTCATATTAATAACAAAGGAGCATCTGAGCTCTGAGAGGAGACTACCATTGACGCCTGTGAGTTGCTGCTCTGAATGACTTTATCTTCTAAAGAGTGTTGTGCTGTTTCCGTATTATGCTTTCAGAGACAACATTGTAGACATTTGAACTTTACTGAGAACGAAGTCAATATTTCAACAAATTTAGATGCTTTCCTCTTCCTTCAATAAAAGAGCATGGGGGCTTGACAACATGGTACTGAAAAGTTGTCTGCTAGTTTATAATACTATCCCCAACAATGCCAAAAAGAAAACGTTAACTTTTAAGATGAGCAATGAAATTTAGGAAGAGAAAATACCAGTATATATTTGGAGTATCTCTCTCTTAATGGCCTCAAAATACTTTGCAAAGACAATCTTAAAGGTTCTTACAAGGAAGTAGATACATGGTAACTACTGTCATTCTATTTAGTGGATGTGGGTGATCGGGTGTGAAGAGATGAAAACCAAGATTTGCTTCATAAATTCAACAACAGAGACATTTCAACACTTGGCCAATACACAGTTAAGAACTGAGAGCTGCTACCAAGTTATCAGGAGTAGAGAGAGGAAACGTTTACAGTCATCGACCCATTCCTTGACTGCTCAGTGATGTTTCCTGCTTCCATTTTTTTTTTTTTTTTGAAAAATAGTAAAAATTGGTGGATGGAGAAGTGACTAAGAATTTGACCTTAGAAGTAAGGTTTTAAATAACTTGATCAGCGAATGTATTGGCTCTTCATAATATGCTATACAAAGATAGCTACAGAGCAGTATAAACTTCCTTGGTTTGGAAGCAACAAGATTATTCACTGAATGAGTGCCAGGCATTGAGCTAGACACGTGCAGGGAAATGCAAAAATAAATAATGATCAGTGTTTTAATTAACATGCTACAGCGGGTAGAAGACAAGAGAAAAGTAAGTCCACTGGCCTGAGACAAACAGACTGGCTCCTTAAGGAAGTGCTGATGTGTTAGATGATACAGAGTGGGTGCTGTAGAATTTGGGAGTGGGAGGTAAAACTAGCTATCATTTCATCAAATTGCTTCCTTAATAGTACGTAATCATAAATATATACCTAAGTATTCTGAAAACATACAAAATGTTTTCAAGTACATAGTTTTTGTTTGTTTTTTTATCTAACACTCTAGAGATGTTGGAATTATCACAATCTCCATGTTACAGATGGGAAAACTAAGAATCAAAGAGGCAAAGTCATATCATAATTTATAAAATCAAACTGTCACATAGAAACACTAATTTGCATATAAAACAGAACTCATTCAAAAAAGAACTTGAACATGGATATTTAAAGTATGAATTCTAAAGTAAGTCTTTCACATTAATTCACGTTTCCAATCTATATTCTTTTCTTTATAGTTCAATCTCTAACTAATTTATCTGCATATCCTAGCAAATTTCAACAAAAAATGTATGAGATAAATAAAGTACAAGGTGGCATGTGCTGAAAATGCAAAGTGAAAAGACTGTGATTTTTATTTGCATCTAAGTTCTCCTCAGTTTGCCAGAATTGTACTAAATGCTTCTTGAAAGAATCCAGCTACCACTTGGTTTCATTGTTAGCAAACATTATGAAGCAATGTTAATTAAACTGTTTAATTATATAGTCTGATTACAACATGATACCTATGTCAACCATAATTGATTTCAGGCTCTATGTGATTCTGGTATTTGGGAAGGTCCCAGCAGGGGACATCAAGGTGGCTGGAATAAAGCCACTTTATTTCTCAATGGTTAAAATGAGTTTTCCATAGAATGATGCCAGTGAGAAAACCGAATCTCTATCTGGAATTTTTTAAAGAAGTATAAAAAGTAAGGGGCTTTTTAGGTCATGTCTGTATATGAAGAGGAAAATAAAATACCTTGTCTACAAATAATTAAGATGAAAAGACCTAATACTGGTATCTGATGATTCTGTAATTGTATAGCAATTACACTCATTGAGACTCTGCACCAGATCAATGAGTTGACACTGAGCTATCCCTATCTCTTAGACTTGTAATCCTCACATAATTAGACTTCTAAGGAAATTCTTCTTCTGGGCTAAATACCTATTTTCAAAGAGAGGTGTGCATAAGGCATCATACACTGAAAAAGAAACAGCCTGAGATATGATTATGACTCATTTGTGGTTATGACCAATAACTAGTTATATAACTTTGCACCTTCACCTTCACCGTTTTGAGTCTCACATTCATCATTTGTGATAACAGGAGTTAAAATAAATGATCTCTAGGTTATTCTAGCTCAATATCCTATGGTGTTTAGATATGACTGCTATACTGCAAAGAACTATATTTATTTTCATAAACTCAGCACATATCTAAAAAATATCTCTACTTTTCTACTTTAAGAGTTTCGGGGAATATCTCATTGCTATTAAATCTTCAGAATCTCAGATATTCCCAGGTGAGCATCTGAGCTTCAAAAATATTTTAGCTTTCTTCAAAGCACTGGTCATCTGGAGAAATATACAGCTGAATATCTACTGCACAGAGAGACTGTGGATCTAGCTGTTTCTCAAAGTAAGTTTGCTAAGAAGCTAGAACTACAAACCTCGCAGCCCATGAATGGAGACAAGCCAAAACAATGGAAAGAATTTTCACTTTAAGGAGAAAAATCTGTTTATTCTTCAGTAGTTCCCTGACTTCTGTTCACTTAAAATCCAATGGAAAACTCTACAAAGACATTGCTATATTACATTTTAGAAAAAGTCTTGTAAGTATTCTAAAGAAGACATTTGTAGGTGGGAAGTCTCCCTTCCAGCTGCCTATGTAGGAAGACAATTTTATTTCTAGAATTTTTTTTTCTTTTTCTTTCTAGTTCCCATATACAGTAATCAGGCATGAACAAAAGCGATCATTTTTCTAATAACTTTAGAGACAGACACCATCTTCTTAAAACCTAGAGAACTTGGACAAATCTCACTGCAGTATTATTCAATATATCTGTCCCAAAGATATCCAGGAAAAAGGTAGTATATCTACACAAAACACATTTGATAAGGATGATAAAGGTATATAAAGCTAATGTTATATTTCTTAAAACTCCCTTAAGGTCAGTAAGTAGGCTTCTGTATCAGTAACACATTGGGTCTTCCAAAGAAATATATCAAATTAGGGAATGTGCCCAGGCAGGTCACATGCCCACACTTTGTGTATGTATGGTTAGCTCCACATCTTCCATTAAGTTGGTGTGTTTCTTGACTAATTTGGGCATATTCATGGCCTTGGCCAATACACATACCCACATATTTTTCTTGATATTTTTTTCTCTGTGTTTGACCTTTGTAAGGCCCTACTACCTTCCCACTGATTTTATTATTTTTCTCTAGTCACCTCCACTCCTTGTCAACTCCCTTTGATACATGGTAGAGACATTGGCAATGATACTTATGAATTTGTATAAGATATACAAGATACAACGTAATCTGTGGACCTCATAGTGTTGCTGAAAGAATCAAACACTTTGTCAAGTGCCAAAAAACTGATCTGTGGATGGGGAACAAAAGATACATACATTTTAATTTATCAAATAAGGTAATCTTTATCAAAGTGAGCACTGGGATGCAAAATCTCTAGAGCAGATCAATAACAAGAACTGATAAATCTCAGAATTAAGGTGCTCTTTCCAGTGAGCCTTCAGAACACTAAGCACACATGACAATCCTAACAATGCGGTATAATGAACAGGGCCCCTTGATCTTGTTCAGGAGACCAAGGACCTGGTCCCAAGCAAAGGTTTCAGTTTCCTCATCTGCAAAATAAGGATAATGAGACGAGCACATGTTTTTTGGTCACCTACTGAATGGTTACCATCTTACAAGGAGCATCTGATATCATTTCCTATGACCCTCAAATCAGCACTAAAAGGCATGGTATTAGCCCCATTATACAAATGAGGAAACAGAAGCACAGAGATGTTTCCATCTCTAAGAGGCAGAGCAGGATTTAGAAGCAGCTCCATTTGAAACCAATGTTCATGCTCTTTTACCACACCCTGTAGTTCTCACAGTATCCTAAGGGATCTTAAGAGATATCATATTTGAGAACAGATTATACATTTCAAAGTATTATACAAATATGAAGTTTAATAACATTAGTCCTTTGATATCTAGGCATGGAAATTCAGGATTGGGTACAATTTTTTACGAGTTCTATCTCCCGATTAGATGATTAGTTTGCAAGGAAGCCTGCATCTGAATTTCTATTTCTTTTGTACCATGCATCTCACATAATGAGAGCTCAATTAATGTTAATAACTAATCATGTTATGCTATTTCCACAGTTTTCACATTTAACTTCAGGATCCATTCGATATAATTAAAGGCATCCACTGTAAATTCTATATAGAGTACATTCCTTATAAAATATGAAAATTTAGAAGTTCACGTAACATACCTTTGCTAAAATAGTAAGATTTTATCTATATCTCATTATTATTTTCTATTTCTATTATTTATTATTAGAGCTCAAATTCACATTGCAGGGGTTTAATGGAACATGACACCAAGCAATTATTTAAAAAGAGGAAGATTAAGGCATTGAGCTACTTCTCCAGACTACTATAAATTAAGCAGATATCCTACAGGTAAAGGATTGTTAACTTATTATCATTATCTATATTTGACTTACTATGGAGCCAATATGACCCCTCTGTTACAAAAAATATCACTTAGATTAAAACAATTTATTAAATTGTTAAATTAAATTAATTGGTTAATTAAATTAAACATTTTAGTTTTTAGTTTTAAAAGTCAACAATTCAAAAAAAAAAAAAAAACTCAAAGTATAATGCTATTACTAGCATGTCAACTTGAAGGGATTATTTTCAGTACTATCTCCTAAAGTAAAATTACTAAACAGGATGTAAGAGATGAAAATAACAAAATTATTAAATTTTAAATCTGGGGCCAGAGAGCTACATGTTATCTAATTATTGTGAGAAGTAGAAGGGAGAACAGTCAAGATAAAAGAAAAGACGTCAGGTACAGAGGAAGAATAGGGATCTAGGTATACGGAAATGAACAGAGTGAGGAGAAGGAATGAATTCTGGTGTATATATTCAAACGCCCAGATCTTGTCTTCACATTGCCTCATTTCATAGCACTTATGAATACTGATACAATTTTCCTCTTTAGTTTAAAAAACTTACAAATCCTGTAGATGTCATCTCACAAGCACATTGGAATGAACCAGGTAAATAATAGTTTACCTGGTACTTCAATAGTAAAACTGGAGGGAATATTGATTTAATGTTTCATGAATATTGCAACCCACTGTTTTCAGAACATGCAACCTAGAAGTCATTCTTTTCCTCCAAAATAATGAGAACACAATCTGTAGCCTGGAATGTCTGTCTGAACAGCACAGAGAAATGATTACTTTCTAGGGCAGTCATACATAGCCTTTTGCGAAGAATACACTAAACAAAACAAAACAAAAATTCCTTGTATTCTAACATCTCAAACACCTTAAAAAAAGAAAATTAGGCAAAACAGTAGGTAGGATCATAGGAATACAGCTGAGAACCTTCAAAAAGAGACTGAATACAATCTGCAATGGCTCCCTCAACATAACCTCTATCAGGGTGGAAACTCAGAATAACTTTCTTGAGATAACATCAACTCAGAACATCAAAACATGACATACTCAGGACCATGACAGAAATATTTTCTGGACCTAATGTATCTAAGGATGTCATCAATCCTTAGTAAGGAGAGATTGAAAATATTATCCAAACAACTATATTCACTATTAAATAAAATTTTAACCTATCTATTCATACACAAACACAAAGTTGAATACTTAGCAAATAATGTGTTAGTCATATCATAAGTTCAGCCATCAAGTGATTCATTCGTAAGTGTGACACTTCTAAATTAAAATAATCCTTCCAAAGCTGCTATCTGTATAAGTCCATAATCTTTGTATACACCATGAGTTACATAAATACAGCCTCAATCAGTTTTCAAAGATTCTAGACAGGATTTGCAATATTATTTTTCAGATCAAATAAAAATAGTTTGGGTCTGTTTTATTTAAACTTGATAAAAAGGGTGAGAGTTGCATGCCTAACTAATGGATCAGTAGATAGCATTTTCAGTTGATAATTAAATATCACAAATCTTTCTTCTAAACAGGTAAACAAAAGGAAATCCTAACTGGTAAATTTTTCTATAACATCTTTACAACTTGATTTTTCTCATGTTACTACCTTAATAAATCAAAGCACAACTAGAAATTTTGAAATTCACCACTACAAGACTCTTTATGAGGACTGAAGGCATTTATCAAAAAAGAAAAGAAATTTCAGGCAAAGGATCTGTGATTGTTCTCACATGATTCTCCTCCTCACTCAATAATATATCTCCTCACAACTCAATTACTCAGCAATCAAATGCAAAAGAAAGATAATATAAAACTTTTTTTTAAATTAAACACCTAATGAGCAGACAGTTATCTTTCCAAGGGACATCTTCGCTTTTTCCTGTTTCATGGACCAAGTTGCATTGATAAAAACATACCCGTGAAAAAACTGGAGATTGCAGGAAAGCATCAAAAGACTTTGAGATGATAAATACTTCACTGGGTCCTGTTGCCTTTACACACTACACTTCTGCTTCTTCTGGATTTGACTCTCCTAATGGCTTGAGATTCTGTTGTGTTTATTTATTTGCTTGTTTGCTTATTTGTTTTGGCTCTGGTTAGCTAGCTTACTTTTTTAACCATACTTGGAAATAATATCTGAGATTGAAGAACAGGAACTAAAATATGCGGAGAGCAATCTCAGCAAAATGGCAGCACAGGAATTCCTAAAGCTTGTCCTATCCCCAGAAACATCAACTTAAACAACTATCGACACGCAAAAATAATTTTATGAGAGCCAAGAATTCCAGGTAAGGAATTACAGCACCTGAGTGTAGCACAGAAATTAGAAAAGATGTATCAAGGAGGTAGGAAAGATAGATTCACATTATTCTCATAACCCCTTCCTAAGCCCTGGCAGCCCAACACACAGAGAGATACTCTCCCCATAGGAGAAGGAGAGAGAAGTAAGTCCAAATTCCAGGCCCACCCCAATGGTCCCTGTGTCCTGACTGGCCCTGTGGACCCACGATCTAAGCCTGCCCGTGAAGACCCAGGTCCCAGACCTATCACCATAGGTTCAAGGGCTAGTCCCATCCACAAGGGTCCAGGCACCATGATGGTCCCTGTGTGCACAAAAAATAGGCCTGCCCACTTGCCGACTCAGGCACCAGACCTGCCCACCCAAGGACACTAGCAGCAAGCCTACCTGTGGACATCACCAGACAGTCCACCCAGAATCTCTTGACAGGCTGCCTGGTGAAGGGCTCTCTGCCTATCAAAGTCAATCTGTAAAGACTGGAAGAGGTGTCTGTTTCCTCAAAAGTGCAGGCACCAATGCAAGGCCACAGGATTATGAATAATCAAAGAAACATGACACCACCAAAGGAAACTAATAAAACCCATGAGTGACTTCAAAGAAATGGAGATCTCTGAACTGTCTGAAAAAAATTCAGAATAATCCTCTTAAGGAAATTCAGTGTACAAGAAAACACAGGTAGACAACTAAATAAAACTAGGAAAACAATGAATGAACAAAATGAGAAGTTGAACAACAAAAAAATAAAAACCATTAAAACTAGAAATCCTAGAATTGAAAAATACATTGATTGAACTGAAGAATGCATTAGTCTTCAACAATAGACTCAACCAAGCAGATGAAAGAATTAGTGAAATAGAAGACAATCATCTTAAGCCATCTAGTCAGAAGAACAACAATAAAAATTAAATGATTAAAAAAAGCCTACTTTAATTATGGAATGCCACTAAAAGAAACAATCTATACATCACTGCAGTCCCAGTATGAGAAGAGAGGAAAAATAAAGCACAAAGCTTATTTAAAGAAATAATGGCTGAGAACTTCCTATACCCAGGGAGAAATCTGGATCTTCAAGTTCATAAAGCCAACAGGTCATGCCAAAATTTTGACCCAAAACAATCTTTTCCAAACACTTTATAATAAAACTGTCTAAAATCAAACACGAAGAAAAAAATGTTAGAGGGCGGGGGGTGGGAAGGGACAGACTGGGATTTCAAAATGTAGCATAGATAAACAAGATTATACTGTATAGTACAGGGAAGTATATACAAGATCTTGTGGTAGCTCACCAAAAAAAAAGTGACAATGAATATATGTACGTTCATGTATAACTGCAAAATTGTGCTCTACACTGGAATTTGACACAACATTGTAAAATGACTATTACTCAATTAAAAAATGTTAAAAAAAAAAAGAAAGAAAGAAATGTTAACAAGAGAAAAATTAATTCATATATAAGGGAAACCCCATAAATAAATCAATGGATTTCTCAGCAGAAACCCAGCAGGCCAGGAGAGAGTGAGATTAATAGAGTCAAATTGTTGAAAGAAAAAATTACCAAACAAGAATATTTTACCTGGAAAAGTTGTCTTTCAAGAATGGAGTTTATCACCATTAGACGTTTCTTACAAGATGATGAAAGGTGTTCTTCAAGCTGAAATGAAAGGACTCTAATTAGTAACATGAAATGATATGAAAACATAAAACATACTGATAAACGTAAGTATATTATCAAATTCAAATACTCTAATACTGTAAAATGGTGTTGTTAATCATTTAACTAATAAAAAACGTTTAAAGAACAAAATTAAAATAAATACAGCTACAATAATTTTAATGAATAGACAATACAAAAAGAGGTAAAACAGGACACCAAACAAAATGTGAGGAGAGAGTATAAGGGTAGATTTTTTTCATATGTGATTAAAGTTAACTTATTAGCTTAAAACAGACTATTATAACCATAAGATGTTTTATGCAAGTCTCGTGGTTAAGCACAAGGCAAAACCTGCAACTGACAGATAAAAGATAAAGAGAAGGGAATCAAAGCATTTCACTTTGGAAAACCATCAATTCACAAAGAAAGACAGCAAAAGAAGAAAGGAACAAGAAAACTGCAAAACAGCCATAAAATAATAAGATGACATTAGTTAAGTCCCTAACTGTAAGTAATTACTTTAAATGTAAATGTATTAAATCCTCAAGTCAAAAGGCATAGAGTGGCTGAATGGATTAAAAAACAAGAAGACAAGACCCAACTATATGCTGCCTTCTAGACATTCACTTCAGCTTTAAGGATATACATAGGCTCAAAACGAAGGGATAGAAAAAGCAAAAAGTGAGTAGGGGAGTTAAACTTATCACACAGAACAGACTTTAAGTTTAAAACTGTCACAAGAGGCAAATAAGGTCATTATATATGATAAAGGGGTAAATTCATCAAGAGGATTCATCAAATGTAAATAAATACACACCCAATATCAGAGCACCTGGACAACAACTGATTGTGGGCCATGATACCCTAAGCAAAGGACCCAGTTAAGCTGTACTCTGAGATAATAAATGCGTGTTGGTTTAAGCTGTACACACTAATACAATTCTGCAATCAAAACGTCTGTTTAAAGTATTAATGCCTGTAAGAAAAAAGCATGCTAGTCTAAATTATTTTTACAAGAGACTTTCCTTTAATAGATACTGATAGTGGGATGGGGACTGGAAGTTATTTAGAAAGTATGACACAACTAGGAGAAACCTGCATTAATTTCTTGAAATAAAGAATAATCACTTCAAAAATGAACAAAATAAACAGACGAAACTATTGTATTATTGGACTCAAACATTCAAAGCTTCTATCAATTTCAGATGCCTGTGAAAATCATCATCCTGCTGTACCAGCAACATTACTATTCTCCTAGTTGCTTTTAAAGTTCCAGAGTTCCTTGGGCACTTCCTTTTATCACCAAATTTTGATCACTTTATCTCTATAGGCCCATAATATCTGCCTTCTCCTTTTCATATAAAATTCCACTCTCTCTTAATTCTCATCACTCCTGACCTATATAACAGCATATCAACTAGTCTTTCAGCTTCATTTACTGACCAAAAACTTAGGGAATACCTGCCATGTGGTAGAATATTCAATAAAACATTGTATAACTGTTGTCAGAGTATCTTTCTAATGACAGACATAATCAGGGAAAAGAATCTATCAAAGGCAGCCACTGTCAAACACAGGTTGACTGACTTTGCATTTCAGCTAACTTTCAATTAATCAATCAAGCAATACATTAGAATTAGTCTAAAAGAGTCAAATACTTCACTTGAGAACTAAGAAAAATAAAAACTATTTTCATAAAAAATTATATTTTATTGTAAAAAGTAAACCTTTAAATATCATATGCTTAACTTTATACTGCAGATACAAAATAGTACTCACCTGACATGATTATTGTGAGAATGAATGAAAGAATGTGCATAAAGCCATGGGAACACCACATGAGCCTCATAATCATTTAAGAAATTGGAGTCATTATTATTTATATTCCTATTTAAATTTGCATCATAATCAAGCATTATTTCTCAAGTGAACAATAATAAAAATTTAGTTAAAATGAGGACAAAACATTTTAAGAAAAGATAGTTGATAACTTTATACTTATATACATACATGTACACAGAAATTATTTAGGAGACTATTTTTATAATTCAGAGCAATAACTATGTCCTTAGACATGAGAATAAAAACAAAGTTTAAGACATATTGAAGAGACAGATTGAAAGAATTTGATGACTGAGTGTGAAGGGTTGATAAAAAGAGGCTTCAAGAATGACTTCTATATTTCAGTCTATATTTCATCACTAATGTGAACCAAGAGGGGAATTAAATTCAGTTTGGGACAGAATAAACTTGAGAAGATACAGAAATTTCAGATAGTGATAATCAATAGGCAATAGAAAGATGCCTCTACCCCTAGACTGAATAACTTAAGAGCAGGGACCTTGTTTTACTCATTTTGTCATGCTTCTTCAAATATAAGCTCTTGAACTAGAAAGTATTCAGTGAAAGATTTAATTCAATCGACAGTTCTATTTTGGAAAGGCCAAAAGACCCAAGGGGGGGAAAAAAAACATAGTATCAAAATGTCTATTACTCTTTTTCAATCAAAATTCAGTAGAGATCAGAAATATTCACAAACATTCAATGTCTCACCAATCCAGAATAGAAACAGAATGCTCTGCAAAGAACAGAATTGATTCAAAGCCCTACAGCTTTGCCAAAGTTGCTTGAGAAAGTTTTTAAATAATTTAATATAATTGTTCAATTAAAAAATCCTTGATATCAAATATTTAGCTTCTCCAATTCATCTGTCACTTAAAATAAACTGAAATACCCAATGTTTTCAAACCCTTCCAAATGAAATCTCTAAGTACTGTCAGATTCTTCCCCTGTTGGATAGATTGCTTTGTGCAATTCACGTTATATATATGAAATCCAATTTCTGCATAAAGCCTGTGATCAGACTCTATAATCTATTTCCCACATTAGCCAGATTTTTTTAATATGGCTTTCAGTCAGAATTACTTGATCTCTTTAACTTTAAGCTTCTGAAGATAGGCACAGGGATCCAACCTGTCTTTCTTAAGCTGTCAATTGTCATTTAAATATAAGAACTTTTTTTAGTAGTCATTTTCAAACGCTGAATACAGAAAATTTCCTGAGCTACTTCCCCACTGAAAAAAGCCTAATTGCATTTCCCAGACCATTTCTAAAAAGAAATTTCCCAAGGATAACCCTCATGTTCCATGCAGAAATTTGGGGGGAATGTGATAGATTAGGTTCCAGGAAAACATCTAAACCCAAAAATTTACTGCGCATAAAATCCCCCTATGTAAAAAAGTCAGACAAATTTAGTCAATCTGACCTATTTTTAAATGTATGTTTCCCTGAGAGAGTAATCTGAAGCATGCTTTACTCTACATTGTAAAAAAATCTTTAGTTTTCCTGGACTAAGCATATTTATGAGATCACAAAAAAAAAAAAAAGACAAATTAAGTTAGCCTAGTTACTACTATTCACTGGCATTTTTCATAAGGTGTTCATCTGCAAATATTGAAAAATAAAGGTCTAGATCAATTTTAAGCAAAATTCTGAATCATATCCCTCCTTCTGCCTTAAAGGTCTCTCTCCAAGTTCTTCAGAATGGCAAAAGCGATAAAGATCAGGACAGGACATTCTACACAGCTTTCTAGCTAGTCTAGATTTCCAACTTGGGGTAAGGAATCAAGTTTTTCACAATGGATTACTCAGTGACTTCATCTGTAAAATCTGAGCACTCAATATTTATTAACTATTATGCCAAGCACTAAGAACAAATACAGATGAGGGGAACTATCATCCAAACTAAGGGTGCCAGGAGAGCCTTTTGAGATAGAGGATGTGTTGGAATTTCTCTTACCAACAGAATTCTCATCTGAGATAAGACTGGGTGGCCTCGTCATCTGCTCTTGGTCCTAGTTGTCCAGGCTTTTGTTGAAGAGCTTACAGTTATTTTTTTTTGTGAAATATTCTTAAAGAATTGCTTCCACCCAATTTCTTTTGCATTCTCTTTTTACATACCTTCAGTCAGATTTGCCTCTCTTGTCATTTAATATTATAAAATATTCAAAAGTATTGACCAAACTGTTCCTCAAAAGGGCCTAACATTGCTGCATTAAAACCTTTGCATGAGTTACACATTCTGCTTGGGACAATCTCTCACACCATCTGTAATCTGCTGGTAGCTTTCAAAAATTTACACTTCAGACTACTGCTGACTACCCCATCCACAGTAACCACCCAGTTTCCCATTCTACTTCAAGGTTCTGAATAGTCTCTTTAACTGATGTGTTCCTTGTTTATTTGTCTTTTGGGAGGTCCTACTATGAGAACAGAAATTGACAGCAGAGAACCTTGTCTGTCTGCCCCATTTGCTTAACCCTCCATCCACAGTACCCAGAATAGTGCCTGACATATACTGGATACTCAGTAAATATCTGTTAGATAAAAAGAAATAAAACATATTATTGCAGAAATCATACACAGTGCAGGTTGCTGAATACATCCTTATAATTCAATGAAGGGACTCTATATTCGACTTCAGTCTGGTCACAATTCAGACTATGGCTTGTGATTGGCAAGGATCTGTAAACAGCAGTGAAACAACAACAAATATGCCACAAGATAACTGGCACTTTGCCATTGTGAGCATCAGCATTTGTTCAGTCTTCAGAAACAGAGCAATTTTCTTCTGGTCGGCATGTAACTTTAAGAAGGACTGTCAACTTGATTATTGGAAAGTGTCCCCTGAACAGAAAATAATATCACAGCATAAAATTCTGCCCCTACAGCTGAAATAGCCTGGACATTTCATCACCAGCAGCCGATGCCAGACAACCTTTCAGTCCCCCGGATAGGCAGCCAGCTGGGGGAAGCTGTGATTTCTGTCAAAAACCATATAAAGTGTAAAAGATAAAAAAAGATTTTGTATTCTTCTTGAAAAGAGGGAGGGGATTCAACCTTACTCCTGGAATATCTGGAAAGGTTTTTCAAACTCTGGGAGGCTGAATGGGGAAGCAATCAGATTGGAGATACACAGATTTCAAAGCAGAAAAATAGGACAGTGGAAAGCAGTTGAGTGCACCTTCATGCAAATCCTTTTATGTAGACCTCTCCTGGCTCCCCAGGCGTCCTGCCAGTTCAGGGTGATCACATCAATATTTACGGCACACGGCTCCAGA
Organism: Camelus dromedarius; assembly: GCF_036321535.1. Taxonomy (NCBI): domain Eukaryota; kingdom Metazoa; phylum Chordata; class Mammalia; order Artiodactyla; family Camelidae; genus Camelus; species Camelus dromedarius. The sequence continues at coordinate 22,985,350 of NC_087450.1, forward strand.
GGGCCCCTGTTCCCCAGCAGGGGTGATTAATATGTGATATCACCATCTATGACAAGACACATTTTATTTCCGTCAACAAACAAAGAGGTTTCTACTTTCTCCGTTGGCTGAATACCCAAGCTTTTTATTTTGCACAATAAACCATCTAGAGCTGGAGCTGAAAGATAGGCCTTGAACTGCAATCAATTCTTTAAATAGGTTTCTCCAACTGGCAGGTGGCCTGTCGGCAGAGGAATTCTACTCTTGGTGGGGGATAAGCAAGCATAATGGGGAGCAGTCTGAGGGAAGATCTGCCTGCTCTGGTTTGCATAGCATGTATGTAGCACTGAGTTGTATACAATGGGGAGAACAGTGGAAATATGGGACAATTTATCTTTAAATGGTGCTTTCTTTTTTTAAGACTATGAGGTGCTATACAAGTGTTGATTTCTAGGGTTATGATGAGGTAGTAATATGGACCCCAGTGGATCCCATTTACAATAAAAAGAGCTTTTGAAACTTTTTCCTCAAAAAGAGGAAAACAAGGACTAGTTCTTATGTAAGAGAGGAGCATGGTTTATTTTTTGTTGTGTGAGAATGGGCTTACTAAAGAACAGTAAGTGTGGGACCCAGAGCTGCAGATAATGCCCCTGAGTGGTGCTGAATGTCTTTGTAAAAATGAGTGGCTGAGCAGAAGCAGTGGCTCTGGTTCTCCTGTTCATGCCGACTCAGCCCATCTGACACCCATGCCCACTCCATCCAGAAATGATTATGCCTGAGCTCTCCATGAGCCACTGGACAATCTGTATCATCTCCCAGGTATCTGCTAAGTTTTTACAGCTGATGTTAATGAAGAAATAGATCTACTGGAGCTGTAAACTTCATTAAAATATTCATGAAGTTAATGAAGTTAATGAGACAGCTGGTTGCTAACACATTTACCAGTCTTAAAGCAGATTCTTGTCCCTGATTTTTAGGCAAATTGACTTCTTGGTAAAATGGCAAAATATTACCTGCAAAGTGATTTCTGAAATTTTATTAGAAAATGATGATGAGGATAGGGCTAGCTAGTATATTAAGAGCATATTATGTTTTCTGTGCTTTACCTGTTATACCATTGAATTATCATAATCATTCCACTAGGTAATTTTTTTTTTACCATGCCCATTTTAGAGATGAAGAAATAAAGCCTTAGATTAACCAATGTGTCCAAGATCTCACAAATAGTAAGTAGTGTTGCAGGGACTTGAGTTAGGTTTTCCTCACTGAAGACTTTTTTGTCTTTGATAGAGCAGATTAGTAACACAAAGACCAAGCTTATGCTATCCAGTAATTTATTCTGAGCATCTACTATTTTCTGAGCATTATCCTATGTGCTCTGGGAGATATAATGCCCTGACAATGTTTGACTTTGCCTTCAGATGTTTACAGTCTTAAGAGACAAGGCAAATAAACATGAGTAAAACAATTAGAGAATAATTTAAAAGAAAGTAATTAAGTGTGGATGAAATGAAACCAAGTGCTAGCCTAGTATCACATCCAGAGCCCTAGATTTGCAATTAGAAACACAGATTTAAGCATAATTCTGTCACTTACTTCTGTATGTCATTAGGCAAATTACTTAACTTTGATCTCCTCACAGGATAATACTCTCTTGTCATGGGAATATGTCTCTTGTCTTTACTAGACTCATATCTGAGTCCTGTGAAGTCTGTATATAAAACCAGAAAGAGGTATTTCACTCACTGCCTCTTTCAAAATAAGAGCACATGCAGTACAGCCTGGTTCACCTCTGCAAGATAACATTAAAGACAAACTGGGAGCAGAGCGTGCTTCCCAAACAGCCTTTGTAACAGGAGGATTCTTGAACCTTCTAAGAGGAACAGCAGGAAAGGCCCTGGTGCCAGAGAAGCAGCAGCAGAGCAGCCAGGGAGGAGGAGCAGTGCCAGGGGAGCTGGGGAGAGGCAGGGGCGCCCAGAAGAGCGGGGGCAGAGCAGAGGCGGCACGCGGGCAGCAGTTACCAGGCCCATCCTAACCTCGGCTGGGGCCAGACAATGAATGGAGTCAACATAAAATGTATCTAAATATTTAAAAGCTGTCACTAGAGCTACTAGACTGACAAACCTCTTCTGTCCTCCTACCTTCACATGATCCTCTACCTGACAGCACTGGGAGCTGCAGCTCACACCCTCTTACTTCCTGACCAGGCTCTGTCCAGCCCTGCAGGGGGCCTCTCAGTTGCAATGGGGACACCCCAACCTAAGTGCTCAAGCTCACTCTATAACCCCCAAAATAGTTCTGCTTAGGCTCAGGCCTATGGGTGTGCTTTGTGACAATGTGAGCTACCCTCAAAAGGACAGAATTGGGTAGGTAAGAGATGGCGGAAGGACACTGCTTTTATAACAGGCAGAGACCTGCAGGGAGGGTTCAGTTATGACTGAAAAGGTATAGAGCTAGCTCCCTGCAGAAATCTTTCCAAAACTAAAAAGAAGGTAAAAAGTCATCAGAGTAAACATTAATTATGTCATGGGTTGTTGTAGTTTTGGCACTTCACATAGATATTTTTGAAGAAGCAACTCCTACAAAGTCTCTCCCACCTGGTCCACAATTATGATTGTGTCCCCAGCACCTAACTCCAGACATGGTAGTATAACATGATAAATGAGCACTTATTAAATGAAAGCACAGACAGAAAACTATGTGCTAAAGCCAAAAGCCATTTGAATCCAGAAATAATTATTTTAATCAAATCAGAATAAATGAGTGAATAAAAATATTATTCAAAGGAAAATTAGGGTATTGTCACTATCACTACTGTACTATAAGTGACTATAAGCAAGCTCAGGTCAAGAATCAAAATTGAGTTCAAGCCAGAAATTCAAAACTAAATTAGAAAATATAAATTGTCCTAGCTGTCCATGGGATTTGGGATAAGTTCTTCGAGGAATGGCTTTCTCAGGTTATTGTCTTTTGCAAGCACAAGCAAAGTCGAAGGAACTGCATACGTAAGGTCTCTATTAGATTTTTCCAGCACTGAAGCGACTCACAATAAACAGTATGAAATTTTATATAAATTAAGTGAATCTATAAATGTTATGATCGGTCAGTTTATTAGACTTACTATGTTTCCCCATCCATAGAGGGATGCAAGTTCTATGATATCTGATAAACCTAAACAATCCTTTCTTTTATCACATAAAAAAGATAAAATGGGAACAGGTTTGTCTTTCTTTTATATATTAAAAAAATAACTCCAGTAATCTCTTTCAGGAACTTGTTCCACCCTACAGGGGAAGGAATTCACATAAGAAGGGCTCTGGGAAAATTTGGGACAGGGAACTTAAACACATTTTGAACAAGTTGTTCTCTCAACTGTTTCTCCTTGGCGGCCTCAGAGTCTGGAAGCAGATATTCTTTGTGCTTATATCAGTTTACGACAAAATTTTATTGATATTTCCACTCACTAGGATTTCAAATGAGACACTTAAGGAAACCAGGGAATTTTTTTGTATCCCAAAAATGACTTCTCTCAGAAACATTCTTTGTCACCAAGGAGATCGACTCTGAAGCCATGGAGAAGGATGACCATCAGGTGATGTTCTCAGAAAAAAAGAACAAGTGGGAGTAATTCCCTGACCCGCTTCCTCATGTTCAAAACAAACCACTCATCCTTTTGTCCTATAAGATTTCTTGGCTTGCCCCACCCTGAATAATTTCTGCCCACTCCACTGCTCATGGGTTGTAGAACAGTACGTGGCTTCCCTTTGCCTACTGCATGTCTAGCTTTACTTTGGACTTTCCATTCCATATCAAAATATAACTGAATTGGTAACACACAAAAAATGACCAAGAACTTTTCAATTTATCTTTTCCCCATGCATAAAATATCAATTTAAAAACATGTTATTTCCATCAGTAACCACTAGATGGAGATACAAATTTTGAAGTGCTTAATAAATGTCCCTGTTTGCACTTTCTGAAGGGTAACTACAAAATAACATATACTATTGTTGTATTCTTACATGTCTATAAATCCTACTGCTTTGGGTAATGCTGAATCTATATACTGTTTTAACTCATGTTAAGAAAAAAATATGAATAATGACAAGTCTAGAACACATGCATTTTTATATTCTGTAACATATGCATACCTTGAACAATTAATAATGAAGTAGGTATTTCTCTGGCTCGGCCATAGTCAGAGAAAATTCACTGCATATTATTTTATTTGGAATACCTTCAATACTTGATAAAATGTAACAACAGTTAGTTGAAATTGAGACTGAAGTTAAGGGACATATGGAAGCAAAAGCAGATGCTGCTTATATTGAGAGTCCAAGTGTCCCCCTTCTGCTCCTCTTTGTGCTTAATATAAGGTCCTCATGTTTTCTTGCCCTTTACTCCTTTGGAAATCTACTTTCAAAATGCAAAATGGCAATCTTATTCACACTGAAATGTCAATGAACAATGTACTAGTGTTATCTCACAGAGGGAAATTGTTTTTGAACAGGGTCTATAATACTAAGCTGAATTTAAGTCTTTAACAAAGGAATTCTAAGTATTAGCAAATTAGTAGACAGGACCTAAATAGTTTTCTTCTTGATCCCTGAAGTTACTCACAAGGGATGAAGGTCAGCCCAGACTGAAATGCAGGAAGATTCTGATAGATTTTCTTTTTCTTCACAGTGGTATTTGGTGCAATGCCGAAAGAGGTTCTCTGGGCTTGAGATGACTTGGAGAAGGGTAGTTATCTGCATGATTTCTCAGCATGAGGTGGCAGCTGGCAAGAGAAACTGCACTGACTGCAGTCCTTCAGGAAGAGAAAGAGATGAGTCCTTGGAGATGGGACATTTTGTTCCATGAAGAGAAAAATTAAATGGCTTGGAGACAGTGAATGGATGAAATCGGGAATGCAAATTAAAGAAAGACGGATATGGAGCTGTAGGGGTAACTTACTTATTCACATCTGTGTTCTCCAAAGACTTAGGCTACAAAGAAACTAAAATCCACACATGATAAGGTGCTGGAATGGAGAAAATAAATGAAGCATCATCAAGAGGAATTCTTACTAGTTAGTCTATCTCCAAATATTTGGAGTGATTCATTTTTTTCCCCTCTTCATTTAATCCAGGCTACTCATCGAGAAAATGTAACTAAGTTCTCAAAAGAGACTATCACAGTAAATGAAAACTTGCAGCTTTGTCAAGCTTTGTCAAATGTATCATCTAAAAACTTCTGGCACCCTGATTCTCTAAGGAGAAATCTTTTATTGTAAGTAGATGTCTGCTAATGCCTCTGATTAGAAATACTCCGGAGAGAAGGAAAGAATGGAAGTGTTTGTTTTGTTTTGTTTTAAAGAAAAGGGTGGAATTTAATCTTTATTTACAAAACATTGCAAGATATGAAATCCCACACAGAAATTAGAATGTGGGGACCCAGTGGATCTTTTTCTCATCATTTAGGAAAATGTAAAGTAAATGCACACTCACTGAGCTTAATCCAGCACCAGTCCTATACTTACCATGCAATTGTTCTTGCTTTGTATGATTTATTGTTACTTTGTCAATTATTGACAGTTTGTTTCATAGTTTTCTGCCTCCTTTCTTACAGCAAATGTTTCATAAAATAGGCAAGCTTTTTGGAGACAAGTAGAGCCATTCACCTGAAACTTAGACTTTCTTGTGGGCACTAGCATAATTGGTCACGTGAAAGGGTGTGGGTTTACTGAGGTACGGAAAATAGCATGCTGTATATGTGCAGTTTATATGCCACAATCTTTCTCAGGGGGAAGGGGTAACAGTGGAATTTGCTAGGATAGCCATATTTTACTCATTCACATATTCAACAAAAATCAAATAAGCACTTGCAAAGAGCAAGTGTTAAACACAAAATCATCAGAGCCCTCCTGGAGATCATAATCCAGTGTGAGAGATGACCAAAGATAATATAAGATAAATGACTTATAATATGCATAAGTACAACTAAGGAAAAATAAAGCATATTATGAGAAGGTATAGCAGGGGGAACTAAATTAGTTTGAGGGAACCATTTGAGGAATCTCTTAGAAGTTGACATTCAAGGTGACATTTTAAAAATGATCCAGAGTTAGCCAGACAAACAGGTGGAGAGAATAGGGTCTTAGGCAGGGGTTAGAGTATGTGTGAGGTCTCTGAGGCAAGGAACTTGTCATACTTGATGAACTAAACCTTTGCTCACCAAGGAGATGATGCCCTCTCTCCTTCTGGATCCTGCCTATAGACATCTGGTTGCTGTTTCAGCAGGGTCCAAACAGAAAACAGATGTTATAGTCAAACCACAATAATTCAAAGAGGGTTTAAAATAAATATGTGGACAGGTTGTAGAAACATAAAGGATTCTGCAGTTAACCTGAGGCTTGCAACCATGGAGTCAGTACTGCCCTCAGACCCAAAGTGACAAGGCAAACACATGTAACAGAGCCTGGCAGTGGAGTATTATGTAGAAAAAGCCACCTTGAGCAGAACCAATGACACTCAGTCCAAAGACTAGCCAGATGGGTTACACAATGAGGGGGCCTCACTCCCCTCCCTGTCTCTGATCTCCTTCTGAGGCACCCCACTGACAGCCTCAACTAGAAACCACAAGGCAGGGGACCCTCCTGATGCAGTCTGAACAGGTCAGCCTGCCCAGACAGAGGACAGGGTGGATGGAAAGGGATGGCGAATAGATCTGAATGAACAAACAGAAGGTTTGGCACACTTGGCCATTTCTAGGATGAAGAAGGGATGCCAGGATGGGAAATGGCTCTTAGATCAATCATATTCTGATAAAGCAGGAAAAAAAAAAAAAAAAAAAACTAGCAGCAATCCATCCCAGCCTTCATTCGTTTAATGAGCTTCCTCATTTCTATTATTTCTCTGTCCACTTGGATGAATCTACTTCTTATTAGCAAGATGGTTTCCATATTTGCTTTTGATCATACACCCTGGGAATACAGGATCCTGATACTGCTCCACTTCCCTGCAGGAGTCTCTACACCCTGCTTGCCTGCTCCTCTAAATCTGTGTTCTTAGTATAACTGAATATAATCACCCATGATGTAGCATGGGCTTTCACTCCACAGGGTGCATGAGATTCACCTTGGGAGCTTGTAGAAAGGCAGAATCCTGCTCTCAGAAGTTCTTAATCAGTAGGTCTGGCCTGGGACCCTGGTATCTGTATTTGAAACAAGCATCCTAGATGATTTGGATGCATGTGATCTAAGGAAGGTACTTTGAGAAACTCTGATAAGTTGCTACAGCAAATATTACTGAATTTGTACATTCTGAAAACACTGATGAATACACCAATATGTTAAAAAGTAGAAATTTGGTGGTGGGGGGGGAATTTACGGCAAAAATAGTAACAGAATTATGCAGTGATTTACTTAATTTATAAGTAAAGCTAAAAATGAATGGAGTTATTACACTTAATTCTGAGTTGCTAGTGACATCATTTATAAAAGTTTTACCTTTTCCCATGACTAATCTTCTGTGAATAATGGTTCATGGTGCTTTTGCTTCACATTTATATCAACACCAAATCCCAGGGCCATTTAATGATTTTTAAACCAATACTTAAATGCACTAGGGTAGCTTATACCTTCCAAGAGCCTTGTAAATGGTTTTATATTGTTATACATTTTTTTATTCTCTCCACTGTCAGTTTTGGTCATTAAGATTTTTCTGTCAGGTTTTACTTTAGAGCAGAAGCCAACAAACTTGTTTTGTAAAGGGCTAAATAGTAAATACTTCAGGCCGTGCTGGCCATATGGTCTCCGTCACCAGTGCTCAGCCCTGCCATTGCAGTGTGAAAGCAGCCACAGATAAAACATAACCAATAAGTGCGGCTGTGTTCCAATAAAACTTTACCTGTGGTCACCAAATTCTGAATCTCATCTCATTTTTATGAGCCATGAAATATCCTTCTTTAACTTTTTCCAATCATTTAAAAATGTAAAAACTATTATTACCTCACAAGCCACACAAAAACAAACATAGGGTCATTTGGTGACTCCTGATTTTGAACAACCTTATAGATTATAGTGGTTAGAACCTACAGATTTCATTTCTTATCCCTAGATATAAGGCACAAAAGAATGCAGGTCTTCAGTCAATCTGTGATAAGCTACAGTTTACAACTGTGTCTTAAAGGAAAGGTAAGAAAAAAGATTGTGTAGACCTAGGATTGAGTTCGAGCTGCTGGCTTCACCTCCACATAGTGTCACTTTGTGCAAATTACTTCTCCCTAAGCCTCACTTTCTTCACCTTAAACTGGATTGATTCTTCTTACTTTACAGTATTACTGTAAAAATAAAAAAGGTAATAGTACTCAGCACCATGCCTGGCACCTGAAGATGCTCCTTAAAGATAAGCCTGTATCCCTTTGGCTGAAATAAAGGTACATCTGTACTTTTCATTTATCAGTTTAATACTGATTTTCAAAATCCTAGTATTCACTTAGCACTGCAATTCTTAACACTGACTGCATGTTGGAACTCTCTCAGGAAGATTTTTAAGAATCTTAAAAGCCACAACTCAGAACAATTAAATCAGTATCTATTGGAGAGTGCGACCCAAACCTTGGTATTTCTAAGTAAGCTTCCCAGTGTGCAGCCAAGATCGAAAACCACCACCTTTTACCCAGCTATTTTTAAAAACCCAAAACACTGGTACTTTTGTTGTGGTCATGCAAATGTTTGAGGCACTGGTCAGCAACTTAGCTGGCCGTTTTTATCTCTGTCTCTAATGGCCTCCTCTTCCGCTTCCCGTCCCATCCTCTTTCCTGACATCCTCACTGCAAGCCATTCCTACCATTCTTTGTCACTAAGCTCCTGCAACATTTGATATCCTTCCCCCAACCTCACTGCAGCCCCCCACAAAAAGCCTGGGATGCTGCAGGCTGGAGGAGTGTATTGCACAGATGCCTCAGTTGAGAAGGAAGAGAAGAGACTAAGGCCACGAGCACTTCTTTGGTGATGGCGAGTAAAGAAATAAAACCAGACTCTCCAGCCAGAGCAGATGAGCTACCCAGAGGCAATATTGGTGACAACTCCACTCGGGGGAGCTAAATGACAGGAAGATGCTGAAGATCAAATGGACAGATCCCATGGGAGGTTACATGTCAGAGTAACCTCACTACTCCCAGGATGGAGAGGAATGGAGTCCAAACAAACAGCAGAGTCTAGAGATGTCACTTAGTAGCTAGTAATTTATATTTATGACATTTTTGTTTAACTTTTATATTTTTTCATAACTTCACACTGGATACATTTTGTTCAAATGTTAGTATTTGAAAACATTAAGATTTGATAATTTTGTTAAATAAATTATGTTCACTTTTTTCATTAAATGCTAATATTGCACTATCACCCCCCACCCCCCTGCAAAAAGCTGTCCTTTTCCCCAGCAGGGTAGCCACTAGTTCTATCTTCTGATGCCTGTGCTGCTTTAGAGGATCTCCTTCTGGCCACATCCACTCTCTCTGTAGGCGAAGAACCATGACCAAGAAGTTCCATGACCTAGAACTCCCTCAGTTAGCACTAATGCTCCATTCACGCTGACCCCCAGCTAAATCTTTCCTCCCTCCCTTGCCAAGCTTTCACACACATTCACCAGTGTTAACAGTGTCCTGTCTTCCAGGGGCTACAGACAGTGAGGTGAGGCAAGGACTCAGAAAATAAAACATATTTGACTGACACCAGATCAATAAATCTTAAATTCAGAGACTCTGAAGGCAAGATGAAGAAATGGACTCTGTTAAACGTAAAATCAGTAGTGGCAGAGCACTGCCAGGAAATGAAAGTTAATATTATCTCAGAGTCCTGACAGCCTTCTGACACATGCCGTGATTTTTAATATTAGATAAAATCTGGGCACCTTTTACGTGCTTAAGGGAAACCACTTTTTTTTACTTCGTCTTAGACAAATGCATTAATTAACTACAGAGAACAATCTCTCATTTTCTCCTCCTTCTACTTCTCCCTATCCTGTCTTTCATAGCTCAGTACTTTTCCTATTTTCCCAGTTGTTTTTTTTCCACATTTCTAAAAAAATTGGCAAAACTTTTAAAAAATAATCCATGGATTTGAAACATCATAGTTAAGTATGTCTCTAGTCACAGTAAGCCAAATAATAAATTTGAAATGAATATGCAACTTCCTTTTGCTTACTTGGACATTAAGAATAATTGTGCAAAGGCACAATTTGGTTGAGTAGGGATTCTCTCCTCGCTGCTGAGAGAGAGGTTTGCTATAAACATGTAAACAACTTAACAAATGAAGATATATTTGCCCAGACACCACCTCTATGGGGGTCCCACAATTCTGCTATTCCTATTACATTTTCTTGGGGATAAAAAATTACTTTAAAAGCAATATATAAATCCTCAGCTTAGGAAAACTGCTTGATTTCTGTTCTCCATATCCCACAGAAATATTGCATTCCTAGGATGAGTATGAAAACCTTATAACCATATTTCTAAATGTGTCGCATTATTAAGAGATGTCACTTAGAAGAAAGTTCAAACATTTTGGGTCTCGCTATTTTTGAGTTGCTATCAAGCTTGATATATGCCTTCTGACATTGAATCTGCCAAGATAAGCAAAACTCCCACAGAACTTTAAGAACAGTTATTTGAAACAGTGACAAAAACATTAAAAAAAAAAAAAACCTCACAAATAAAACTTTTCTGAACCCAAGAAAAAGACTAAAATCTGTTCCCCTCTCTATGTCCAGGGTGATGCTGTCCCAGAAAAGGGAAAGAACATGCTTTCTTACTTTGTCCTTATCTCTAAGCCAGAGAACACTGCGAAACATAAAATCTGTACCCAAATTTTCAATATGCACACTTCCACCCACCTCAGTTTCTCTGGAAAAGCCTAAGGGAACACACCAGCTGATCAGTCACAGCTGTGGGCTCCTTGGCCTTGTACCAACACGGAATGTTCTGTCTCACAGAGACAAGAGTGAACTGCCGAGGCTCTGCAAGTGAACTGGCAGGTCTGCCAGGCTCCCCAGCTTATTCTAGCACAACCAGCATCTCAGAGACTCAGAACTCACAGGCCTGGGCCCCATCAGGGCTTAGGGACAGCCACATCCCCAAAACAGCAATAGCTGCTGATGGAAACCAAAGCTAATGGACAATAAAGATACTGCCTTATACACAGGCAAAACATGGCTAATTTCATGGCTGCTCAAAGGGAAACTTAAAGGACTGCAAATTCCAGTATTTTAGATAATCAACAGTGTAAAAAAAAAAATCACCAAACTCATTTCCTGCCATCTTATTAGAGAAAGGGAGAGAACAGCTGACGTCTGTACATTGCTCATTTGAATATCAAAGTGGAAAGAAAATTGCCTTTTAAGTCTTCTCCTAGCAAACTTTATAAGAAAGTTTGTACCTGGCCTAGGAAACTAGCCACTTCAAATTCTGATGGCACCATAATTTCACAGTAGGAAAGATGGCAAAGCAGTGAACAGGCCCTCTCTTTCACCTGGTAAAATAATCTTTGCACACATTTGTTCTTTCAAAGCATAACCAGTGCACATATTTCAGAAATACAGGTGTTTAAAAATGTATAAGCTCCATGTGCCTTTTGTAAATCCTTTGACTGGGCTACCTTCCATGTTCTTTTCCTTAAACTTTGGTTAGCTTCTGTCAGTCTCCCTAAACGTGACTGAACTGTGTGCCCTGGCAAAACCGAATTTCTGGGACAATAAAGTTAATATAAGATTCTTTCCTGTGTTCCAATATTGTGAGGTTCTGCCAAGAGGCTGACTTGCCCTGAGCACCCATCTCTTTCCTTTTCAGTAATAATAACACCTACCTGAGAGAACGTTACCAAGCTCTGTTTAATGTGATCCTTAACTTGTTGGGATGTGCTTGGACACATCCGTGTATGTCAAGTCAGCCCCCCTGCACCCTTACACCCTTTTGCCTCCATAGTCAGGATATAATTTATTCCTATTCTGAAGAACTTTTCCAATCCCCACAGTTTTATTAACTTTTCTCCTAAAATGCGTATGTGTGTTTGGGAAGGAAAAGCATGAAGCTATAGTCCCTATGGTTATTGATCAGTCTAGTGGGTATTATATCTCTAGTTTTATGCTTTGCTCGATTTTGAGTTTTCATAGCAATTGTTGATAAATGTAAACTGCCACCCAGAAAATTGTTAGAAATGTCCTGGGAGCTGTTGGATTGTACTGGTGGGAACTCACTTGAAGGATCAGAACTCTTCAAAAGAACAGGCAATCTCTCTGTAGGGAAGTTCTCCATGCCATAATTCCTCTTTTTTTCTGTTTTTTGGAGGGTTATGGCAGACATTGATTATAACACTCTGAATGGCTTTCTGAATAAATATTAATGATAAAGGAGGCTATTACCTTGCTTATCCCCTTGCCTGAAACCACCTCACACTGATTCACCATCTCATACTGTTTCTCTCCAAAGCAATTTCTTTCTCACAGAGCATTAAGGTCCGAATACTCAAAAAAAAGTAAACCAGTCCTGTGGGAATAAAGTGTTCCCAAAAAGCTATCCTTTCTGTATCTTGGAGAGGGGATGCTCTAAACTCTTGTTGTTTAGCCACCTTGGAGGTGAATTAATTCATACAGAGCTCCACCACCTTAAAAGTATGCACATGGTGAACAGCCTAAGTTCAGTCATAAAATGCAATGATATCTCAAGAACACAGAATGTGTTCGCAGGTTTTCAACACAGTGATTATTTATTTCTCTGTGTTTAGAGTAAAGGAGGAAGGAAAAGAAAAGACTATCACTTACATCATTCACTTCTGCTGTACCACCAACTGGTTCTCAGGGTATGTCAACTTTACCTGTCACTCTTGAGGAATCGGTGTGTATAAACTCCTGCCCCTTTATGCTCCCCATCCACAGAAGTCATTCAACAGAATCTGCTGTGTGAATCAAAATTTTTTTTGCCAGGACATTATACATATGGATATTTGTAACATATATGTTTGCTCTTCGGTGTCATACACCTTTAGCCACACAAGGGTTTAACTTCGGTAGGGGCTAGAGTGCAGCATGTGTACAAAGGCCCAGTGACTAATCCTATTAAACAACAACAAAAAATTTGATGTATTGATTGTGTTAAGAATATAGTGTAATGAATTTACTAAACACAGACAGTAAAACTGAGTTAGAGCTTGAATAGGGTTTAAATTAAAGAAGATCTCCAGAAACACAGATCTGCTGTATCTTGTGGAAAAGATCTGAGAGAAGAAGGAACAAACACTAAATGGTAAGACGACAAAATTATAAGTTTCTATTACATTAAATCCTTGTCTATGAAAGTTGTCATAAAGTTTCAAACTAGACCAGGTTTGGATCATGGCAGAGAAAAAGCCATGTTTATAGGCCGATATAGATTGGAACGGCCTCTTGGGAACTGAATAGCAGACGCTGTGACAAAATTTCCCAGAAAGCCCTAAGTCCCCACTGTGGCTGTCAAATGGTCAGTTCTGATTCAGCAGTCCTTATTAGGTGCATGATGGAAACCATGATACAATATTAAAGTTAAGCAGAAAATGAGTTACAAAATTCAGAGAGACTTAAGTACGCAGCTTCCAGGAGAATGTGCTTAGGTATAAACCAGAAAGCTGTGCCTGCTGTAATCACATGTAAGTATTTACATGATGAAAATATATTTAAAACCAAGAAAATGCATTAGTTAGAATGTAAGCTGGGAGTCATGACTGGTCTAGTTAGCGGGGGGCCCAGGGTATAACAAGGGAATTAAAGAAAATAAGGCTGGAGAGGGAGGATGGAACTGTGTTTTTTGTGGAGCTTCTAATCCCTAAGTTGGAAAACTTATTCTTAACTCAGTGGGCAAGTAGGAGTCACTTATGGTTTTAAATACAGAGAGTACCATAAAGGAAAGATACTATACAGCTAGTATCAATAATAATAGGATAGTATCAGAGATAGTACCTATAAAAAGGACAGTAGCAGTAATAATAGCGTCAATGTTGTCTACTTATAATAACTATGCTGACACAGAAATTGATGCTGGAATAAATTCCATAATAAATCAGTAAGTCTTTAATAAGTTTATAACCTATCCTGAGGCCTAGGCATACTTCAGTTGTTATATGACCACAGCCCATTTGTACTTCCTTTTCCTTCTGACACTGATTAGAAAGTAGCATGTATTAGAACTGAGCTGAAAAACTTCTCTAGTCCTCAAATAAGTATTGAACTTGAACAGTACATATTGGTAAGGCCAGAAAAACTCAGAGAATGAGACTAAGATGAGTAATTAGTGTTAATTAGTGTCAATTGCAGTTTTTCCTGAAAACAGCTCATGCTAAGGAAGCAATGGTGTAGGCTGAATATATGTCAACATTTTTCTTGAATTTCACCAATCTTGTATTTTTTTAAAAATGAACATCATTTTATTTTACTCAAGACTGATCAGGGGGAAACAGCTTTGCTTGATGAGATAATGCTGCATTGGATTGTTGGCTTTTGTGTGGCTGTCTGGATTTGGAAGGGGCTGTTCTCACTTGGCTCTGCTTTTTGACATGAAATGAGCCTTGAAGATTAACCAGCCATGTGGTATGTGCACCCCCAGTTTCATATGTTATCTTGTACTTACTGTCAACAGGAGTCTTTTTTTTTTTTTTACCTACTCATAGCATTTGCCTCACATTCATACTGGAACTTCATATCATAACAGAGCCAGAAAATTGCAGCAATTGATTATGAAACAAAGCCCACTATGTATGCAAAATTTCCTATTTTCAGTTGAATACCTGTCTATGTAATCCTGTCATAGCTAATGCACTGGACAGTCTTTCATACCCAAAGTAATATATCTCCCTCCCTGCGGCGAAGTCCAAAAACAGCATGATATTCAGGAATGTGCCACAGGCCAATAGCTAATTTTCAGTTGTTTCGTTTTTGTTTTTCTCATTTAACATGATAAAGTTACATGTACATCATTAGCTCTTCTTCCTGGAGTTACAGAAAAAACATAGATGCTATTAAAACACCGTCAGGATGTTTTTATTTTTATTGCTATTATCATTATTATTACTATTAAAAAGCCTTCGCCTTTCATTTTCACTAAAACCAAATAACCCCACTAAAATCAGTGTGTTTTGTAAATTATGCAGTAAATACTCATTCTTAGAGCTGCTGCATCAAGCCATTTTCCCTGCATCCCTCCTTTAATGCACTTATAAAGAGCCTCATTTGAAGTAGGCTCTGACTTTATTCTCAATCTCATAGTCTCTGACAATTTTCAGTCTCAAAAGGACCACTGAGACACGTGAATTGAGCTATATATCAGCTCAGAGTGCCCAGCTTTTCTTCTGTAGTTTCATGGTTGCTGTTTATAATCGTGTTACTTTCATTTTAATCCCTAATCCCGTGTCTCTTCTTCCTGTCTTGTCAAACAGAATCTTAGCTCAATCATGTATTTAAAATGTTTTACACTTTTCCATGGACAATGCACAAAGTTTTCAAAAATGCATCTGAAGAAGATCCTGTGCTCTTCTGGTTCTTACGAGTTTACAAAAAAAGGTACAGTCTGAAGAAATGTACAATCTATTCTCAATTATCAGTTCCCATGGATTTAGCAAGGTAGACTGTGCTCAATTTGCAAATTATTTTTAAAAGATCATTTTAACTCAGTTATTTGGAATTCTAGTGTGGTTCCTGTCACCAAGCAATCCTACTTCAAGTACAGACTACGTTTATTGTTGAAGAGAAGGACTCCGAAAAATTGAGGCCCGACGCCATTACCAAGGCCCTAGAAGCTTCTGGGGGCTATGGATATTCTGGTAGGAGGATGAAAACTTAGAAGGGTGTATGGGTTTTGGGGGAATGATCCCATGGATTCACACATGCAGACTTATGGGGCAATGTGTCCAATGCACCAGTGATAGCAGGAGTGTAGCCCTAGCAGAAGGGATGCAGGGCGCCAGGCATTTAGTGGCACAGCAGGGACTTCATATTAAAAAGTTGGAGTTCCTTGCGAGAGTTGATGGGCTTTGCGTGTTAGCCAACAGAAAATGTAAATTATGGAACACTCTGTGTTTCCACCATTTGAGGCACTTAACTTGAAAATGTAATCATACTCTGATGTTTGCCTAAACAAGGTACATGTTAAAATCTAAACCAATATCAAATTTAACTCTTCTTAATTCATCGCTCATGAGTCTTCCTTGTGCTTTCTTTCTCATGGGAGAATGATATTGCCACATACGCAGTATTTTGTTCTTTCTGAAGTACTTCATACCTACTGTCTACTATGTTACTGGACTTAGAGAAACTTTTGAAGATGTAAGGATGACTAAAATGCTGTGTTTGCTTTCAAAGTCCCCATTAAAGTATGTGAGATACTGAAGTATCAAGAAATAATTTATAATGCAGGATGAAATGTGATAATAACTGAATATATAACTTGGTAATTAATAATAATAATAATAATAGATATATTTATTGAGCCCTTACTGTATAACAAGTACTCTTTCTATTTTTTTTACTGAATCCCGATAACTATCCAATGATGGAGACACTTACTATTATTTTAAATATGAGGTCTCGGTTAAGGCACAGGGAAAGAAAATAACGTATTCAAGGTAACACAGCTCCTGAAAGATGGTGTTAAGCAGTCTGGCTCCTAAGCACCAAGTTAGAGACCTCAGTTCAGAAGAGGGAGTGATTCATCTCTTCTCAGGGAGAGTTTTGAAAAATGAATAAAAGTCAGCAGGGTCAATGGGGCATGAAACCAAGGGGCTGGAGAAGAGTGTTTCAGGGAGAGGGAGCAGCCTGAGAAAAGACACAGAAACCAGATAGAATCTTGAAACTATAAATAGTTCAAAAACTCTAAATCTAAAAGTAGGAAGGAATAAATAGTGAAAGATGCAACTGGAGAGCTGAGCTACTGAATGAAGCTTGAATGGCTTTCGAGGAGTTTAGGCTGAAGATTAAGGGGGACAGAGAACTTTGTATGGGGAGGAGTGAAGTGCTCATGGGGGTATGAATGGGAGTGGGGGCAGATCCAAGACAAGGAGAGAGCAATGGGCCTGTTGCACTCCCCAGCCGAGAGAAGATGGGGTTTGAAGAATGTGGGTGCAGTGATGATACAGAAAAGGGGGCAGATGCAAAAGGAATCTCAGAGGAGATAACAGGTTTCCACAGTCTGCTGAAGCAGACCAGACTGGCTTCAAGAGTTCACTTGGGTGACTGTGAAGATGGTGGTACAATTGTAAATAATTAAGTGCTGGTGACATCATTTTCATTGAAGACATAGAAAATGGAACACAAATAATGAGCTGCTTTAAGTTTTTTTGAAAGTAAAAGCAAATGCAACTTTGCTGACATACTTATCTAATAGCTCGGAAACTATGACAAAACTGCAAAGGAACAACACATCACCATTATGCCAAAATAACCGTTTTTACAGTGCATTAGTCATCATTATATAAGAGCTTCTTTCCCCTCCTTTTAAGGGCTTACAATAAATAACATCAATTCTTAGTTTCTTTATCCACAAAATAAAGACACACCATCTGTAATACCACAATCATCTCACGCAGTTTTGCAGCCTTGGCTCTAGAGGTGATTTCGTTTTCTGTCTGTGGATCCCCAGTCCCTCCTGAGGACAGGGCCAGCATCAAATAAAACACCCAACACGTTCGTATCAGGGCTCAAGCGGCCCTTCTATGGAGGTTTGTGGAATGAAATTTAAAAATTAAGACGCCATGAAACTCAGAAATTCTCCACGGGATTCCGTTAAATGCTTTTCGATTATACACTAATTTGTTTATTTGCTTCTGAAATAAATCTGGGATGAGTACTTATAAATCCTGAGAAGAATCAATCATGAGAAAACTCACCCCTTACCTTATTCAGATACGATAAGGAATAATTCATTTTAATTTGCTTAATTGATTTTATGGGTGTGGACCCTGAATGAAGAAGGAAGTTTAATTAGAATAAGATGTAATGATCCAGGGAAAAGTGAAGGACAAATCATAAAAATAAAACAAACAAACAAAAAACAGAAATCTCATTCACAATGCATTTGGAAGGTGAATATCTTGCCCCTTCCCAACAAATTTCTAATCTGTACTTTCATAAGTTCCCAAAGCACTAATACTAATACTAATCTGAGCCCACCAACTCAAGAGTTTATAGACCTTCCAAAGGTATCAGATTAAAATAAGACTGGTCTAATCAACCAAGCAAGCAAACATTTCATCAATTCAAATAGCGTTAGTCAGCATAGTGATTCGCAGACAATAGGTGTTCACAGCCATAAACCAAAAGTGGCACAGCCCCAAACTGTTTCTGTACCAGACTGAAGGCCAGCGATTTGCCTGTGTGTGTGTGTATATAATATATATATATATATATATATATACACATACACATATATATATGAGTATTCTTTATCCAAGTGTTTTTAAACACTTATACTTTTCCTCTAAAAGACTTAACACACCCAGAGGGAAACTTACTGAAATATATTAATCAGAGACACTAAACTGGACAGTTCTGCTTAAAGACTGTCCCTGCCACCAGTAAGAGGCAAGGAGTGTACTATTTCAAATCTCATCAATATAGCTCAGAAATCTAAGAGTATCTTCCTAACAAGATAATTGGGTTCAGAAAAGTAAACTCTTAATAGGCACTGTCAACAGAGTTTGGCTAAAAAAAGAAGAAAAGATAAATGCATGTACATTTAATTTGTAAATTAAAAGCTCTTCTGCTGCTGTTACAGAGTAAAGAAAAGCAATACTTAATCTAGTTGATAATTCTAGATACCACTAAAAGGCAATACAGATGAAAAGCAGATAATAGATGTCTGTGGAAGTACAGAATATTTTATTATATGCAAGAGAGTATGTGGGAGTTTTTTTAAAGTCTATAAAAAATGAATTTTGGACAGTGTTAAGTCTCTGCGAGCACATTTGTGGTATTTATGTAAGGTATATATAATTTTGGGCAAACAATAAGCACACAGGAGGGAAGATCTTTTTATTTCCAAAATAATTTGATGGATTAAGAGCTTTACATACCTTAAAATATTTCCATTCTAATTTTCTTGACCAAAATTTCATTTACATATATAATAAAACATTTAGCAATACAAAAATAAACCCAACTCTCACTGAAACATTTGTGAGGAGGAAATCTTAAACACATTCAGAAGACAATGAAGCAGCTGTACGATCCAGCAGTTATATATCTCAATATAAGATTAAAACTCTTATTCCCAAACCCTTAACTGAGCCAAAATAAGTCAATGACAGGAAAGAGGGGGTATCGTCTTTGGCAGTACACAAAGGATCAGCAACCAAAGAGACTCAAATCTTTCCCCGCTAAGGAGGGGCCTCTAAAGAGATGTTAGACTCTCAATCTTAAATGTTGCCTTTGGATATCTATTTACATGCTCAAGACAGCTCCTCCTTTATCTAAATGTTTCTTTAGCATTAACTGCCTGGACAGTAATATTATTTCACCTCATTCCTACACCCTCACCCCCAATTGTTTATTAACACTGGGGGAAAAATTCAGGCATCTGGGAGGTGTCAGCCTGTCACTCCTACAGTGACAGAGCAGCTATAAATGTTGGCAGTGATGTGACTTGCCTTGCAATAAAAATCTGTCTCCTACAAGGCACACAGCAATATACAAGTTATATATCTAGCCTGAGTTGTCAACAATGAAAGGAGAGGCTGGTTTATGCGTATTTAAGGGTATTTACCTTTATCAAACAGCTTTGATTGGTTTTCCAAGGGGCCCAATTTTAAAGGATCTAGAATTGTTGTTTTGATAACTTTGTTTTTAATTTACCAGTTCTGTTTTACAGAGACAATCAAAAAGATTAAGACTTTGGACTTCTAAGATGCTGATACCCAAAAGTTTTCCAGACAGAGGATTATAAATCAGCATAATTAGGGAGGTATTCCCATGCTCTGATATCAGTCTGGAGATAATCGTTCTATACATTTATATTTTACATATTAAAATTTATAAAGCACTTTAATGTACACAATTTCCTGTGATCTTCGAAGACAGAAGACAGTGCAGTATAGACAGAAAAATCATTAAACTGAGCAGCAAGATACCCAGATTACAGGAATGGTCATATTATGGTAGAAATCTGAGTTCTTGTAAAAGTCACTGTATATTTTCAGGCCCGCTTCCTCTTCTGTAAAAATAAGAGCATTAGACAGATGGTAACTACGGTCCTAGGTAATTCTAACATTCTGCTGTTCAAGGTAGAACAGACATATCTCTTATTGAGTAAATTTCCTTGTTCCACTCTAATGAGAACAGAAGGCTAGGAGAGTTTAAGTGATGTGGTCAAAAGCATATGTCTAATTTAAGTGTCAACCCTAGCCTGATTCCAGACATTTGGATGAGGCCTCCGTTAAGCTACCCCACCACTTCACAGAACTAGTAAGAATGTCAGCTTTTTTTGTACAATCTTGTTCAATGAGCATATGAATTACACATAAGATGGTTTTCACATATCCCATCATCTGTAACCTATGTAATGCATAATCATTTGATTTATTGCCACACTGAAATAGAAAACAATGGTGGGTTATCCTATTATTTCACACTGCACAAGTAAGAAGTTTTTCTTACTTTTGGTTTTCTCTACATAGAAAAGAAAACTGGGGAAGGAAGAGAGAAATAATGGATATAAGGTTTAAACCTACTTTTTAGGAGTGCAACAGACAATGTGAGTTTAATAGAAGACTACAGCATTCAGTATCTTAAAAGTTGTATTTGAATCCTGTCCATCCAACTATAGCTAGAACCAGCTAATTAAAGTGTAAAAATTGCTTTTTAGATATTACTTACTTTAAGCCCATTTTTCTCTCCTGGTTGGAAGAAATGAATTAGGAATCTGGTTTTACTCAACTGTAGACCAATATAGATGTTCTTTTAAAGCAAAAACAGCCGACTGACAGACAAAAATCACTATATTCTCAAAATCTCTATCTTTGCCTTCCATGTTTGAACTTGTACTAGACAGATTTTACTTTTTAAGGCTTTTTGAGAAAGAAAAGATTGTTGCATCATAATACACCTGTCCCATAGACAATCCAGTTTATTTCCCCAAGATCTGATTATACATGCAACTCTCTTTGCATTTCTTCCTTCATGTGGAAAGATACACCCACCTTCATTTTGAGATTTAATTTACTTTGAAAATTGATTTCATTTAACATGCAGCATGATCTCAATATTTAACAACTATATTAACAGGAATTGATATACTTGCTGAACAATTCTGCTAAAAAGCTAGAAATCAGGTATCTTGTTTCTATAAAATGTGAGAGGGTACAAAATATACTGAGCTGTAAAGTGTAATGGAGCTGAATAGAAAAAACTTAAAAATCAATTAGTTGCCAGCTAATGCTTAAGAAAATGACTGCCTGGGATGTATTTTGAATTTCTTTTAAAAGAAACTTACCCCTGTCATTTGGTACAATCTCTAATTAGAATGTAGAGACATAGGATAAAAATTCACTACAACAGGGTACCACATTTTTCATGGTACAAGGAAATCATAATGGATGTATTACCAATAGCTGGATTGTTTTCATTAATTGGTTTTCATTATGTGAATTATGATGCTAGAATTTGTACTAGTTATGACAGACTATAACAAGCAGGACTTGGCAACCTCATTTTCTTAAAGTCAATCATGAGATGGAAGGCAGTGGTTAGATCATGAATTCTGCAAGAGTGAGCAAAGTGGCCCAGTTGAACAGCTTCTCCCCAGGCAAGGACCCTACCCAATGAAACTGTATGACACCGGACACCACGCTGACAGCCTGGGGCTGTGCCGCCAAGAGGGAGTGACAACAAGTCACTGTTAGATTTCCACATGAGTAAGGACACTTTCCAATTCTTTTGCAAAGAGCTGACAGATCTGATTATAGCGACAGGCTGCCCACCGCAAGGAGAAATTGATGTGCACAAGGAAATTGCTATGGTTTTTGGAGCCCCACTGTAAACAGGGAATGCTGATTTCTGCCACACTGGGGTGGGACAGGATTGCCAAAGGTTGTCAGGGTAGATGGTACTGATCTTTATTTAGAGAATTCAGTAACTTTCTTTTAAAAAAGGAAGCCATCAAAATCTATTTTGTACAATCCCTGGGTAGAATGTAAAATAGAACTTCAAAAGTAAGAGCTGCCAATTTGCCTTGCATGGCCCTTTATGTTATAGATGAACAAGTGGTCAGTTGACAAAAAGTTTTTTACCTCCCTGCAATGTGTCATAAACCTTCCAATCTAAATACTGGTTTACAGAAGGCCTCTGAGATCTAAGTTAGCAGAAACTCAACACCTTGGTAAAAATTAACTGTCAGTATTTTACATTGTGATTTAGAGAGAACCAGCTGATTAGATTAAGGTAACTCCTTGAGTGTGCACAAGGCAGTTAAATCAAGAAGAAAAGCAATGAGGAATGATTTGTCAACTTGAAAATTTTGTGGTTATAAAAAATGTTGGAATGGAAAAGAATGATATAATGTCAAATGCACACAGAGGGCTGGTAGTTTGCATGGCATCTAAAATAAGAAAGAGGAATGGGAGAATGAGGATTTATAAATATTGTTCCGTGATATCCAGAAGGAATGGTGCTCTGACTCTATCAACTGGCACTGATTCACTAGGCAGTAAAAACTTCGAATGTGGAAAAGAGCAAGTCACTATGTTTCCCGGTGTTTCCCAAACTGTGTTCCCTGGAGCACAAGTTATTTGATTAAAACCAAACAAACAAACAAAAATGTTCATCATCTAGTAAATGTAGAAAACACTGTATGCTGCATACTCTACTTATGGACTGATAATGGACATTAGCATATTATGACCTCTAGGAAAACTTCTGACCAAGAAAACTTGTTAACTTTGCTTAACCAAATTTTTTTCAAATTTACTTAACCATATATAAGTGTCTAGACTCCCCAACACCAAACAGCTATTATCTTTCCAAGAAACTATGATCTGTGACACATTATGTTGAAAAGATTCTTTATAAATCATTTCTTTTGCCCTAACTGCATATTTAGCAAGCACTTCTATGATTAAAATGTGGGATTTGGCATGGACCTACCTGCAAAGCCCACACAGAAAGCCTGTTCCAGCTTTCAGGCCAGACATATGTTCATCTCCTTCTCCAGAGCCTTCCTGCTGCCAGATTAATTTCTAAATGGACTCTGAAAACAATAACTGAGCTCCTGAAGCACAGTTTTTTTTAATTATTTTCAGATTTCCTGTCTCTGCATAATTATTTTCTGACTCCTTACGAAAAACTGGATACATTTAGAGAAGGAGAAATTTGAACAATTCATTCCAATAGTTAAAAAAAAAAAAAACCACAGCCTATTAAGACTTTATTTATGAGGGAGGAAGAAATGGTCAGGAGAAAAAGTAAAAGCTACAAATTGCCTGTTTATGCAGTCTGGACTCCATAGTGTATCTTAGTGCAGCATTTCTTAACTATCGGTCTCAACCTGTTAAGAGTGAGTAATGCCCAACTAATTGTAACTCATAATAAAACGCAGGAATGTGTGAATTACAGCCTGATGGTTAAACTCCCTGGAGATGGCACACATTTTTTTAAAGGGCCAGAGAGTAAATGATTCAGGCTTTGTGGGGCCAAGAAGCAAAACTGAGGATATTACATACTTACTAATATAACCATTTAAAGTATAATCAATTAAAAAATGTAAAATCTATTCTTGGTTCATGGGCAGTAAAATAACAAAAACAAAAACAAGGTAGCTGGTCCAATTGAGCCTAGAGGCTTTAGTTCGCCAGTCCCTGGTTTAGAGCATGGGCTCTAGAGTCAGACGGTTGGAGTCCTGGCATTGCCCATAATCAGCAGTGAGACTAACCTTGGGAAGTACTTAATCTCGTTCTTTCTTAGCTTCTTCATCTATAAAATGAAGATGATAGTACCATCCCCTATCTCAACTGACGGCTGTAAGGATGATTTAGTTAATACCTGTGAAGCACTAGTACCCTGCTTGACAATGAGTGCTCAGTAAATGCTTACTATCACTTTTTAAACAGAGTAATTCATATTAGTCCAAATATTAACAGACCCTGAGATGCCACTCAGCTATTCAAATGATAAAATCAGAGTGCCAGGAAACCTGGGGGATGTGGTGAATATGTGAGGTTACACCATCATATGTGACACTCTGCAAAAGCAGTAAGAGCCACTGACCTAGCAGATTAGGTTATTTGGGTTCTAATTATAGTCCTGCCCTGGTTCTTACAAATGTAAGATGTATCTCAGTTCACCCAGCCACAAAACAGAGTTAGCAATACTTCATAGTTCAGGAAGTATATGAGTGAAAGAAGATATTAGGTGTAAAAGTATTACAGAAAAGAACTGTATGTTCCAGACGGTAGTAAAGCATTTACTGTAACTTGGATGTTTCTCTGTTTACTCTAGAGAGCTTCCAAGTTTTGTAGTAGATCTGAGAAGGGAGCTCCAAGGAGAGAGATGGTCCATATTACGTTGGGGGCAAATCCTCAACTGGGGATTTGCCTTCTGAACAGGCAGCGAGGCTGAAGAACCTCATTGAGCATGTAGCCTGCTGTCTCAGAATTTTTATGGTCTGAATACTGAACTGAGCCCAAATGTCTATGTCCCCTCCAACTTAAAATATTTTAAAAAATGGAGATATATAAATATATATATATATATAAAAATATATATATATATGATCCAGTGAGATGGTAACTTCAGAGCCCACATCACAGATAGGAAAAAGCAGGGGTAAAAAAGATAGACCTAAAACATCAGAGGCCCAATGAAGTATCAGAGAAATTCCAAGCCTGGAGCCCACAGATCGACGAGGCAGGCATTGTGGTAACAAGAGAAGAACTGCATTGAGCACTGCCAAGTTCACAGAGCTTGGTCTCCAACCTGCAGAGTGGATAAGAGCAGTGTCTTTTGCCCGTAGTCTGATGCCCTGAAAACCGCTGTCTGAAAGCCTGTGGACCATCTGTCCAGGGGGGACTCACAGTCTACACGGGCATTGAGAGGCAAGAGTAGCCTCTAAAAAGACAGAAAATCAAAAAGGATGGCTGCCTAATAACTAAAGCAGTTCTGTGAAGTATCAATTCAGACACGGAGGAAGCCCAGGCACCAAAGAAGCAGCACAGCTATCCTAGGTATTTTACAGCTTCTGGAGGGACAGAAAGCTCTCACACTAGAAGGCAAACCCAAGCACACACTGGGCCCTGCACCACATCCCTCCCCATCATAAGCAGAGGCAAGCCCTGTAGGAGGATAAACATGAGAGAAAAGCCGAGACACAGAGAGGTGAGATCCAGAAGTTTCAAGGCCCATCAATTATGTGTTTCAGGATGACAAATTCAAAGGAAATGGACAGGAAGGAATAATAATAAATAAAGTCAAATAAAAACCCAAGTCTGATGATTGAATATAGTGTGAGTACAAAAGAAACCAGCACTGACAGACATATTATGGTGAATTTTCCAAAATTTAAATAGAAGAGAAGTCAACATTTTCTGTGGAGAAAAAGTAAAAAAAAAATATCTACTGGCATGTGAACATCAAACTGTCATCAGAATTTTTGTCAGTAACAGCCTCCAGAAAACTATGAAATCATGTCTTCAGTATTCTAAGAAAAATAACTTAAAACCAGTATTCAAGCATAAGAACAGAATGAAAATATGCATAAGGATGTATAGGACTAAGAATATTTAGACTTTTTATAAAAATATTACTAAAGAGAATTTCTTTAAACAAAACAACAATAAAATTTCAAGAGATGAAAGCATAGGAACAAAGAAATTTTAAAGAAAAATAAATTGATCTTTAGACCAGAAAAGGTGGAGAAGGTGGGACCCCTAGGCTAAGCCTAAAAATTGCACTTGCACAATATACAATAAAAAATCAAAATACAGAATAAAAATCACAAATGATGTTAATAGGAGAGCTAGTAATGATGAAAGGAGTGGGACTAGTCAAAAATAGATTGGCTTTTTATTTTCCATCTCAGTTGAAACAAATCATCATTCAAATTTTTATGATCTAGTGAGTATAAAACTCTCCATCCTGACCCATTGTTCATCTGTTTCATGAATGTACGTAAAGGTCAGTGAGATGGTAACTTCAGAGCCCACATCATTGCTTAAACCATTAGATGGTACACACACTCCCAAAATCCTGACTGGAGTCACAAGGGAGACATGTTCAACACCCAGCACTCACTGTGAGCTCAGCTGGATCAAATGGAAATGAGATGGCTTTTTTATTCTAGCCTTCAGGTGAGCAGTAACTAAGACCAGAGAGAAGGATCTCCTTGTATGTTATCTCAGAGATTGCCTTCATTTTTAAAAAATATAACACTGGAATGTGGATAAAGAGGAGAAACAGCCCACCTTCATTATTTACTATCACATCACTCACCTTTATCATTAGAGATTTAATGGTGTACAAGACCATTGTGTATAGGACCATCTGCTAAAAAATCATTAGATTCACTCATCATTATTAGTCTTTGCATTAACAAGAAGATATTTTGATTTTTAAAATCAATCTAGCTGCAGTAGTAAAATCAATAAGAATCTTAACTTTCTGGAAATAAGGAGTCCAGCAATGAGTTCTTAATAATACCAAATGCTTCTCACAGAGAAAGTCTTTGAGAAATAAATGTATACACTGCCTCCCAAGAGACAACAAAATAACTCTTAAAAGAAGAATTAGCAATGACTAGAAATTTCTCATAAGGGAAGAATTATTCAGGTATCCTAAAGGAGTTAAGTCAAGGCTAAAAGAGTCTGGGGTCAAAGCCTAGGATGGAAGATAGCCATTCTCACCTCCATTTTCATGAAGTAATGCTTCTACATGGGTCAGATCTCCATTCACCCCAACTGTAAAACAGTGAGACACCCAATCCTCTGTGGACAGATGAGATATTTTTACTTCACCGCTATCCCATTTCCATCTATTCCTTTTATCCCCATCATCCCTCTCCGTTCTAAACCTTATTCTGAAGAGGTTTTCTGACATCACAGTGAG
Source organism: Camelus dromedarius (assembly GCF_036321535.1). NCBI lineage: Eukaryota > Metazoa > Chordata > Mammalia > Artiodactyla > Camelidae > Camelus > Camelus dromedarius. Next base: position 23,012,415 of record NC_087450.1, read on the forward strand.
CACAAGTTATGCTATGACATTTATCTCTTCAGTAAAAGAGACACTTTCTCTTCTTATGGCCTCATTATCCCTTTACTATATGTTGAATAATGTGAACAATCAGGGAATGCGACTTGGTGATGCAGATTCAAAAGAGAGGGTGTAAAACTCAATTTGTCAGATTGAGCCTAACGTAGGATAAAGTAGGATTCATGGGAGAGGAACAGGAAAAGACAAGTCCATGGGAGGGAATCTACCATGGCCCAGAGCACTAACCTCTGGATGCCAGGCATATTCCTGACTTTCCACTGGAAATTTTTGGTTCTTGTTGGTGATGAACTATGACCTATCCTTTTCCAGGTTTTAACCAGAATGCTAGATAGTATGGGTATGACTCATATTGATCACCAAAGTTCCCACATCTTCCAGATATTTTACCAATGAAATGCAGTTAGGAGCTAAAGTGGTACAACAGCATTTGCCTCATAGACATTTTATAATCTTTGCCTCATTCCTCCTTTTCATTCTTGCTTCAAGACTCAAGGAAAAAAATGGTTTTCTGTATCATAAAGGATCCATGGTTCCATGAATGCTCAAGAGAAAATCTGAGTAATTTAAGCAGACTTCCTCTTATTTTTCAGCCAGTGGAGGAGGGGGGACAGCTGTTATTATTTGGTTTTGGAAATTTCCTTTTTTATAGTAATAATGTTTTAAATTCTGACTATAAAAATAGACACGACCATTACAGAAATTTGAAAAACTACAGAAAAAAAACTAAAGAAGAAAATTAAAATCACTCATAATCTATTACTCAATGAAAATAATGATTATTATTCAATGCTCTTTCAATCTTTTTATTCATCAGTAATACACAAACACACTTAACATATATTTATAAAATTGGGATTAGTGTGTCCATATAATTTTAACTCCATCATTTTCACTATTATATCATGATTATTTTTCCTTTTTCTTTTTTATTTTTATAGTGTTTCACTAGAATGCACTGTCGCTTACTGAACTAGGCATTTAGCACAGAAAGTTTTTATTTTCATTATAAACAACACTGCATAAGACATCCTTCATTTTGTTCACCTTAAACAAACACCATTTACACTCCTTAAACTGCTCTTACCAAGCTGCCAAGGAGCTAGACTGCTGCCACTGCCAACTCCTAGCAACAACATACGAGGTGAAAAACTGTACCGGGAGAATAGCAAATGGTTCCTTCTGGAATTAGAGATGCTATTATTGCAGGTTTGGAAGAAGGAAAAATATATAGGCTCTGTTTTGCAAAGTGATAGTTAATAATCAGATGTTGGGAACGTGCCCAGCAACTGTGATGGATGGTTGAATAGCAGCATAGTCAACTTTGAATAATCTTTATAATGAAGGCGAAATATGAGTGAGACAGGAAGGGAAAGATGTCAGATGAGTAATCTAAACAACAATCCCAATCAAAATGAAAAATCACTGATATCTGATTTGAGGATAAATAACATCCCTTTAGGCAACAGGAACAATTCCCTAAATTCAGGCTTTAAGTAATATTAATATAAACTAGACATGCCTAAACTCACAATCCTAGACACCATTATGGAAAATAGACCAGAGGAAGGAAGTTGGCTCAGGATTAAATTTATGCTTCCAGGTAAATATGCATCATGAATCATCAGCATGCAGACAGCCTAGAGCCACTGTGTAATGCAACGTTGAAAAATAGCCACGCCACATTTTAATTGAAGCTGTGGAAAGAAAAGGATGTTCTAACAAGTAGATTCTAAAAAGTTAGTCAGTGTTGAAGACAATAATAACAAAAGAAAGTAAAAGTGCAATCTCCAATGCATGCTGTACATGAGAAACAGTGTGTTTTAATCATTTAAAATTCAGATTATTTTATGAAAGACATGTTTTCCCAAAATATATAAGCTGTTTGTTAGACAGGTGGAGTATTTTTCCCATTGAAACTAAGTGAAAATGCTGGTATAGTACATATACTGGATTTCAACTTCTACTCAACACATGAGTTACTTCAAGGCAAAGTGTGGCATTAGGTGTTTTCTTTGTATGTTAACATTCTTATGGTGATAATTTCACCTTGGCCTGCTAAGAGTGCAATGATCCTACCCTCGCGACCTCAATCCAGAGGAATGCTGAGTCCTTGTCCAAGAACATGCCAAATTCATGTTCTCCAAAGCACCCTCTTCCTTTCTGTCTGAGTACTCCAAGGTAAGCACACCTTCTTTCTTTCCCGTGGCTACTATCAATTACTCCCATATGTGATTTCTTTTCTATGGTAAACTGATAAACGTTCAACAACAGACTCTTTAAGAAAAAATATACATATATGCATACGTGTACAAAAATCCTTTACCAATTTAAAGGATGTATAGCACACAATTTACAAATAATAAAAATAATATAAGTCCACATAACCAATCGATTCTCACAGGTTTTGGCTGGTTTTTGCCAAACTCTGCTGTCCATAACCAATCTATTATTGTAACTGATAAACAAGTATAGTTCTGACCTAAATACTGGATGATATTTTCATGTACATTAATGAGTAACAAGAAAGTGAAACATAGAAGACATACATAAGAATGGTATTCATTCATCAAGGATGCTAGTAGCTTTCATGCCAAATGGCATAATAGTTTAAATATTAGGAAATTTTCTGAATTTTTTGTGCTATTCACAATGTAATGAATACAGATATAACATATTTCTAATTAAAAATGCATTATAACCATTTTAGCATCGTCTTCTAAAACCTGGACTTAAGATCAGCAACCCTTGGCTGATGGGCCAGATCTGGGCAGCCTGCTGTTTTGGTAAATGGTTTTATTGATACAAAGGTAAAAAAACAATTTGCAAATTTCTGGTCTAGATAATCAATAAAGCAATAAATTAAGCCTTGTTGTGCAATATTTGCTGATTTCTGTGGCATGAATACTACCCCCATGGCCAAATTCAAGTTACTAACCTAACCATGGAATTGAGAGAACATGTACAAGAGCATACTATTGTATAATATTTCTACCAGGGATATATGATACATATAAATAATCCTGATCATATATAATAGTAACATACAATGAAATAATTAGGAAGTGATAAGTTTTGAGTATTTATTACCTTTGTTTTTAACATAAGTTATTTAATTATGTTTATATAATTTAATCTTTCATAATGGCTGAGTTTAATGGCCAGCTTTCATATTTCATGGAAATCTAACAGTTGGCTCTGTGGGCCAAAAGGAGCCAGCTGCAGCACACCTCTGGTTTTACTCCCACTGCCCTCGCCTCACAAGTGCTCATCTGCATTCCTGTCCCTCAACTAAATCCATCATTTTGGAGTTTTATTAGGGAAGAAAGGGCTCTTGATATGCTAATCAAGAAAATATAGACAGTCATTTAAAGAACTTTTTCTACTTCATTCTCTATCTTTTACTCTTTGCAGTTAAACTCAACAGGGAAATTAAAGTCCACATGAAAGGGGTCAAGCCTTAAATATGAGCATTTGATCTGAAGGAGCTGGAATCAAGTTAGGTGGACTAAGGTAAAAGAATTGGAGAGAAAGAACCAAAGAACCAGATGTCAAAATGTGGTTTGTCTAGAGTGTTAGGGGGACTGGACAGGGGCAACCAGAATGCACAGGTGAGATGGGGGGCCAGGCGTCTACAAGGGCTAATCCTCCCCACCCTGCTAGACCTGAAGAAAAGTCAGAAGTTGGGCAAATCAAGAGAAATAAACTGGAAGTTCAAACATAAAACATCAGCAATATGGAAGTAAAGGAAGTCACAACAGTAGTGGGTCTGGGGTCCATAAGCAACATGGTGAATGTGAACAAAACTCAAACACTAAAAAGCGACTACGCTGCTAGGTTACCATGATTCTACCAAAGCAATTATGGTGGCTGAAGTGAGGATAGTTTATTTTCTCTTTCACACTCAGTGAGACATAATATTTAGGCAAAACCAAGATCCTCCCCGGAGGCTCTATTACACTTTGTCTCTACCGTCCTCCTTCCTAATTTAATAGGGGTTTTCTCCAGGTTTTAAAATACTTAGATTAGTGTTTTCTGGAGTGCACTGCACAAAGCCCTAAACTCTAAAGCCATGAGTCATTTTATGCCTCTGTGCAAAAAGATATTGTGTGACTAAATAAATTTGGGCAATGTTAAAATATATGTTTTTTTCCTCTGTAGACTATGTACATTAGTAGTAACAAATGTTCTGAGAAATCTAGTAGCAAACACAACAACAAAAAAAACTAGTTTTGTTCTCCAAAATACATATTGGAAAATGCTGAGCTAGATTCTTAAAGGTGGTCTATGGTGCCAACCTCACCTAAACAGATGTGATGTACTCAGACATCACAGGGCCACCGGCAAGCACTTCCCCACCACAAGACATCTTTCTTTACTCAGCTTTATATTCACACACACACACACACACACACACACACACACACACACACACAAACACTCTGATATATATTCACAATGGGTGTTTAATAAATTAGTATCTGAGAGTCATATCTGAGGCAAAGTGAAATAATGGGACACCAGATCTGTGGCCTGCTGGACAGTGCTTGAGTCATAATATGTGGGTCCTAATACTTGGCTCAGGATTATAATGAGGACTGAATGAGATCTGACTCTAAGTCAGCAGTCATCTTCAAATATAAAAGGTGGCACTGTCTACCAATGCACTTACTTAAGTTGTCTTTACTAGAAATGCCTTAAAAATTGAGATACGGTCCCTGAAGAAGTTCCCTGATCCAAAATGTAATACTGGTGAGCTTAGTACTTAATATACATCCCTGACATAGGACCTTTGATATGTAAATTACTCATACTCCCTTTGAGAATCATTACGAATGATCATCCAGAACAACCCATATGCAGACACGCCACGTGTCAGGTCCTGCAAGGCCTCTCTTCGACAGGTACAAGAATTCTGACATATGGTGTTTGTCACAAACAAATGCTTCACCACTTAAATATGGGACTTCAACACTCCTGAGTCAAGAACAGCAGGAAGTCAGTTACAAAGTGAGGGGCTTTTGGAAGAGAGGGTAATTCTGAAAATCTATAGACAATAATCATGGTGAGAATGGCCAAGAGGAAAATAAATATGTATAAATGCTAACCAATTCAAAAGCTAATATGGAGGGCCTTCCCCAGTGATTACAGCCTAAAATTAGTAGAGGTAATTAATGTCTGCTTTCTGAAAATCAAGTTTGATATACTAGTTTCAACCAAAAGGAAGGATTCTGAGCACAATATGAGGATGAAAAAATTGGGAAACCAAGAAGAGAGGGTAAGAGCAGGCATAGAATGCTGTTGGCCACCAAGACACAGCTTCTCCACTTCATACAATTATTTTCACTAGATACTAGGAGTTAGCCAGCTAGACAACACTGGGTCATAGCTAAGAAGGCTTCTTTATTGGAATTAAGGTAAGCGAGTGAATTATTGCTTACTACTGACAAATACTTCGGATCAGAGCCACTCAAAATTTTTGTAAACCTAGATGACCATGAGAAAATTCTGCTTTTATGAACAGTTGTTTACAAAATGATTAATTTGAAAATTGCCAATAAATAAGTTTTTAAATAACCAAGAAAGGTAGGTAATCAAAGCATTCACTGAGGATTGAAAAAGTCTTAAGTATCAGTATCACTTATATCTGGAACTAAAAAAAAAGTCCAACTCATAGAAATAGTAGAAAAGTGGTTGCTGGGGTTAGAAACAGGGAGAGAGGCTGGTAAAAGGATATAAACTTTCAGCTGTAAGATGAGTAAGGTCTGAGGGTTTAACGTATAACATGGTGACTATAGTTGATAATTCTGTATTGTACAACTGAAATTTGCCAAGAGAGTAGAACTAAAAAGTGCTCAAAAAAGAGATAAGTATGTGAGGTGATAGATGTGTTTTAATTAGATGGGGGCAATCCTTTCACAATGTATATGTATATCAAATTGCCACAACATACACTTCAACAACTTACAATTTTATTTGTCAACTATGGTTCAATAAAGCTGAAATTAAAAAAAAAAAAAAAAAAAAAACAAGAAAAAGCCTGAGTATCATATTGTAGACACATAGAAGCCTCATTACTTTAAAGAGACAGTAACACATTTGCTGACTTTGTAATGACCAGCAATGCAAGGCTGTCCTCGGAAAGCAACCTGCTTGATGGCCCAGCTATTCTCAATTATATCTTTGGGAAATCTTAGAGTCTTAGACTATGACCTTATGCTACTAGAGAAAAACTAACAGGTGCTTTATGGAATAAATAAATAAAAAGCCTTACTTATTCAAAAACATGACCCAATCTGGTAAAATATGCTTTGGTTAAATGTTCACAGTGGAAGTTGGCTGCTGTCATTTTTCAAAGGGCTGAGGAATGAAATTACTAAATCTTGGGAAAATGCCTTTGGAGATTTTGATGCAAACTCTCACTCTCAAAGTTGAAAACATATATGGGAAATAGAGAATATTATCAATATGCTTTCCTCTGACTGAAAGCAGCAGCAGTGTTGCCTATCTGACAGCGAGCATTTTAAATTGATATTTCATGACCCCATTTTAAACAGCTTCTATTATCATCTTTCCATGTTGGAGCCCTGACTTTTAACAATGCAGCTGTTACATTTATTTATATCATTGTGACCCTGTGGCTGAGAGATGAGTTTCTATGGCACATCAACTTTATATCTGCATACCCAGATACACTATTAGCAGTGAGTTCAACACAAAATCATGATCAAGATTTGAGAATAAAAGAAATGCAATTCATTCTAGGTATACTTATATACTTACGAAGTGAATCACATTTATTCAAATTCTCCAGGTTTACACAGAGCAAAATTGAGAAGAAAAAAAAAAAAAGAAGAGCTCAAGGCTATTCCTCAGATCACAAAGAAAAATACACTGAAAAACCAAATAGGAATAGACATATCAATGACCAACTGATCATTCAGAGGCCACAAAAGGTTGTCACTTGAGCCCTCAGGGCTAGGCCTGTGCTGTGAAATAAAAGATAAGATGTACAACATGGAACAAAAAATAAGACATAAACCCATAAAAGTACAGAAAATAATACTTAACTGTCCAAATCCAAAATGCTTGAGTAAACAAATATGAAAACAAGAGTGCCACAAACCCAGATTTAAGTTATGAAATGGGCCAAATAAAGTTACAAAGCCTACCCAATTGAAGAGGTATAATAGAACTGGTGCTACCTGTTTTTAGAGGAATAGCGAAACCAATTGGCAAAGGGCGGGGAAATATGGAAGTTTAAATAATTGAGGCAATCATTGCAACCTACCACATATGCTGATAATGTATGAGTGTTTTAGCATATAAGATAATGTAGGCACTACAGCTTCAATCTCATCCTCTAGTGCTCATCAAAGTGCTAATATTAGTGCTAATATTCCTATCATTATTTCATTCTTTAAAAGTTTTATTAGAAGGAAGAGGTATATGATTTTTCTTATAAATTTTATATAATTATATACCTTTCTTCTTAAAAGCAGAACTTAGGAAATCTGAGCATAAAGCAAAAGCAAATAGAAGAGGTCAAGTTCAATTTGCAGACTATCATTTCCTCTGTTCTCTTCTTAACCAAACCTATACAATTAAAAAATATAAAGATCCAATTTTACACTTACTATAATTTTAAATCTAAACTATTGATATTTGAAATGAATACAATTAAAAGTTTCTTTATTTTAATATTACATTAAAAATAAATATTAAGTATTGGACATCTCCCTAGACAGAACTCCTGAAATTTCCATCCACAAATCCCCTTCCCATCTCAAACTTTGCTCTCATTTATATTAAATGATAAATATTTTTTACTTAGATGGGTAGTTTTCAGAATCAACAAAATTCAATGAACATTTATAATTGATCTCTTAGATACACCCTGAGAACATATCCTTGCTCTATTAAAACTGACATCTGTTTAAATGACCTTAGCAAGAGTTGCTTTGAAACAAACAGAAAAGAAAGTTTCAGAAAATGTCACACCAAGTCAGTTGCTATTATATAGATAAACTTTGAGGCACAGCATGGCTGGGATAAAAAGCAAAATAATCAAATCCCACAAATTATTTATGTGAGTATCATTACACCTCCTTTGTTGGAGTCCAAAAATATAACAAGGCGATAAAACTGTTTTGTTAAATGTGCCATGCAATTGGGCCAATGTTCCTATCTGGGTCAGATGTGATTCTGCCAGTTGGTAAGAAAATGGCAAAGTCAGTATGGTTTATTATAATAAATAAGAAGTGTTCTAGATACATACACATGTCATATACACATATAACAAATGATTACTTCTGTAGTACAGAAATGAATGTAGGGCAGTTTTATAATACAGAAAGAGCAAAGTGGGATGCCAAGTGTGTAATCTCTTCCTTTTTTCAAATTCAAAAATTTATGTTCTGTAGGTGTGCATTTTAGTAATGAATCTAAGGTATACCCCTTTTGGATCTATAGAAATGTCTAACTAAATACTGGCCACTAAATGAAAACTATATGAAACACACATACATAGCTTTGTGCCTATAAATAAATGTCTATGTAGAGAGAGATATTAAAAATAGATTTATCAATTCAATAAATATTTATTATATAATTACCATGTGTCAAATGTTCTAGGTGCTAATATTGTTGGTATTGTCGCTTCCTCTAATGATTGGTAGAATTCCTCAGTGAAGCTATTTGATACTGGAAGCTTTCTGTGTGGTACAGTTTTTAACTATGAATTCAAATCCCCTAATAGATATAGGGCTATTCAGGTTACCTATTTCTTCTTGAGTGAGAACTGATAGTTTGTGTCTTTCACAAAATTTGTCTATATCATTTAAGTTTTCAAGTTGTTGGTATAAAGTTGTTTATAAATTTCCCTTTCGATCCCCTTCAGGTCTGTAAGATCTACAGCATTGCTCCTTTTCTCATCTTGGTATTGGTAATATATCTTCTTTCTTGTGATCAAGATCACTGAAATGTTTATCAAGTTTTTTGATATTCTCAAAAAAAACCTTTCAATTTTATTGATTTTTCACTCTTGCTTTTCAGTTTTCCATTTTATTTATTTCTGTTTTTATCTTTGTTATTTCTTTATTCTGCTTACTTTGGGTTAAATTTACTTTTCTTTTTCTAATGTCTTAAGGAGAAAGCTTAGGTCACAATTTGAGACTCTTTTTTTTTTTTTTACACTAACGTGTTTTAACTTCTAAATTACTTTAACTTCATCCCCCAAATTTTGATATGTCTTGTTTTCAATTTCATTCAGTCCCAAATATGTTCTATTTTCCTTCTGATTTTTATTTTGATCTAAGTCTTACTTACAGATGTTGTTTTATTTTGTTTGGGAATTTTCCAGATTTCTTTCCCTTATGGTTTTCTAACTTAATCCTATATTTGTAATACAGTATACTTTGCATGATTTGAATACTTTTTAATTTATTGAGATATACTTTATGACCATGATATGATCTATCTTGGTAAAAGTTCTATGTGTATTTAAAAGGAATGTGTATTTTGCTACTACTGAGTGGAAGGTTCTAAAATTATTTATTAGTTAAACTTTATAATCTTGTCCAAGTCTTCTAAATCCTTAATTATTTTTGTTTTGTTCCTATCAAGTATAAGTATTTCACCATAATTGGGAATTTGTCCATTTCTCCTTTCAATTCTATTAAATTTTGTTTCATTTATCTATAAATTTTGGTACTAGGTACATATTTAGGATTGTTATATGCTCTTTATCAATAAAGACATGTCTACTTTATTGATGGCAATATTCTTTGCTTTAAATTTCATCTCATATTAATATAGTCACTCCAGCTTTCTTTATATTAGTTTAACCTTGAGTACATTTTCCCATCATTTCACTTTGAATCATTTGTGTCTTTATGTTTGAAAAAGGCTTACTGAATACCACACATATTTGCATCTTGCTTTTTTATGCAATGTGGGGCATATATGCCATTTAATAGGGTGTCATGACCATTTATATTTAATGTGATTTATTAATATTTTTAGGTTTAGTTCTACCATCCTGCTTTCATTTTTATTTGGCTATTCTGATCTTTGTATCCTCCTTCCTCTTCAACATCATCTTCTGGAATAACTGGTTATCTTTCTAGAACACTGTATCTTCTTTACTGACTTATTAACTATTCATCTATGTTTCCCTTATCATTAATTATCATTAACTTATACAATTAACTTTTCACAATCTAACTTTAAGTTACACTGTATCACTTAGAGGATAGTAGAAAAATCTTGTGGCATTGTTATTCCATTCCCCCTCTCCTGGACTTTGTCCTGTTATTTTCATACATTTTGCTTTTCCAAATGGTATAAATGTCACAATATATTAGTAGTTTTGCTTTAAACTGGGAATCTTTTTAATAGAAGGCCATATAGTAAATGTTTTAGACACTGTAGGTCACATGAAGTCTTTTGCACATACTTCTTTCATTTTTGCTTATGTCTTATTATTGTTAAATATGTACAATTATTCTTAGCTCACAAGCCATAAAAAAACAGGTTGTAGGGACATATTAGGTCCATAGGACTTACCTTGCCAACTACTACCTTCAACAGTCCATTACCCTTCAAAGAGTATTAAAAGTAAGAAAAAAGCCTTTCATATTTACTCACATAGTTACCATTTCCAATGTTATTTATTCTACTGTGCCCTTGTCAATACTGATTTCCATCTCTTTTCCTTCTGATGGAATGATTTTCTGCTTACAGTACTGATCTGATGCTGGTAAATTTTTTCAGCTTTATATGCCTAAAAAAGTCCTTGTTTTGCCTTTGATATTGAAAAATATTTTGTCGATTATCCAATCATAAGTTGCCAGCTTTTTTTCTTTTAATATATTAAAACTGTTTTAAGAAAATCTTCTTTCATTTGTACTATTTCTCACAAGAAGTAAACTGTCAATCTTAACTTGTGTACATAACTTTTTTTCTAGGTAGTTTTAAGATTTTCTCTTTGTCACTTGCTAAGCAATTTGATTATATGTGCCCTGCTGTAGTTTTCATCACCATTTTTTTTTCTTCTTTTTTTTTTTTCTACTACTTGGGGTTTTATTAAGCTTCTTGGTTCTCTGGGCTCACTGTCTTCAAGTTTATAAAATTTTACCCTTCATATCTTTAAATGTTTCCCCCATGAACTCCTTTCTCAAACTCCAATCGCATATATATATTAGACCTCATATGTCGTTCCACTGTTCATTTTATTTCAGTCAGTTTTCTGTTTCATTCTGAACAGCATCTATTACTTCAATTTTACAAACCTGGTTTTTCGTAGTATTTAATCTACTATTAATTCCATGAGGTGTATTTTTCCTTTTAGACATACTTTTCATCTCTAAAAGTTCTATTTGGTCATTTTTATCTTTCTTGTTTTTCATGCTTTCTTCTGCCATCTTGAATATGTGGAGTAAACATGCTTGTCTAGTTTATCATCTCTATAATTTCTGTTCTGTTTTTACAGACTAACATTTTTCCTAGTGATGGAACATGTATTTTTACTTCTTTTTTTTACTGCATTTTTGTGCTGTTTTCTGTTAATCGACAACAATTTGACACTTTCAAAGCTTGTTTTTAAGATTTGATAGGAAGCTCCAAAACAATTTTTATTCTAGGTTTAATTTGGCCTCACTCCTCTATTCAATATTCAACTATTATGAGGTATTTTCTCTAGCTGGTAAGAACAAGAACTATTCTCAACCACATTTCAGCCCTGAGAATCATTCCACCTACTTTTATTCTGGTGGTTCTCTGCCTGGCCTCACGTAGTGTGCTCACATGTCCACAGCAACAGCACAAGGCAGGGCCTTGCAGGCAGCAGAAGTCAGCTCCACCTAGCAGTGCACCTAAAAAATCAGCCTTGACACAATAGAAGAACGCATGCAGCCCACAGGGGAACACCCCAGGAGCATCTGGCTCTAGTGGACAGAAGGGAAAGGAGTACGCTGCTGGGCCCCATAGGAAATCTCCTACATAAGGCCACTGCTCCATAGTCAGGAGACATAGCATACCTACCTGATATATAGAAATAAACTCAGAGAATAGGCAAAATGAAGACACAAACAAAGACAAAACCTCAGAAATAGGGCAAACAAAATGGAGGTAAACAATCTACCCAACAAAGAGTAGTGGAAATCACCCAAGCTAAACAGATTTAAAAAAGAAAAAAAGGATTTTTAAATATGAGGATAATTTAAGGGACCTCTGAGACAACATCAAGTATGCTAACATTTGCAGTATAGGTGTCCCAGAAGGGTAAGAGAGAAAAAGAGGGGTAAAAGCTATTTGAAAAAATAATAGTTGAAAACTTTCCTACCCTGGAGAAGGAAACAGATATCCAGGTTCATGCAGCACAGAAAGTTCCCAACAAAATGAGTCCAAAGAGATCCACAGTAGACATATCACAATTGACAAGAAAAAAAAAAAGGCAAAGGGAAAGAGAGAATTCTAAAGGCAGCAAGAGAAAAACAATGAGCTACATAGAAGGGAACCCTCATTAGGCTATCAGCTGATTTTTCAGCAGAAGTTTTGCAGGCCAAAAGGGAGTGGCCTAATAGATTTAAAATGCTGAAAGGAAAAAACAACCAAGAATATTCTACTTGGCAAGGTTATCATTCAGAATTGAAGGAGAGATAAAGAGTTTCCAGACATGTGGAAACTAAAAGAGTTTATCACCACTAAATCAACCTAACAAGAAATGTTACAGGTCTTCTTTAAGTGGAGAAGAAAAACCATAACTAGAGATAAGAAATATATAAAAGAAAAACTCTTACTGGTAAAGGTGAATATTTAGTACAGACAGTGGACCAGCCACTTAAAAGACTAGTATGAAAGTCAAAAGACATTTTCCTTTTTATATTTTACTTCCATAATTTTGACTTTTGAGATCTTATATATAGGACATTCACACCCTCTCACATAACAATAATCTAGGTATCCCCATCCATATTTTACTAAAGAGGAGATTAGGTATACAAGACTGTGGACTTTGAAAGCATGCTTCATTAGTAGATGCTAATATTAAAAGTGATCTGTATTGAGATAGGCTGAGGTCATAAGTCCAAAATTCAGTATGATGTAGGTGTTAATAGCTTAGATGTTAAGTCAGAAAAACCTAGTTTTACCTCCCAATCCTCCTGGCACACAGCTCTGTCTTTATTACCCAACTTCAACATCGTCTTCCTCTTGACAGTCCCCACAGACCCTCCTTCTCTCCACTTCCTCTAGCTGGGAGAGGGGAGGGGGGCTCCTTTATTGTGTGCCTGTGCCTCCCTGATGCTACTTCAATGCTAATTGATACATTTTTATTGTATTAAACACGTGTTTCCTTCCTTCAAAAGTGTCCTATCTCCAGGCAGGGTGGTTTTTTGTTAGTTTATTTTAAAATCCCTATTGTCTAGTGCAGGGGTTTGCTATCTAATAAGATTCAAAATTATTGTTGAATAAATAGAATTCAGTGTGAAATTGGAAAGTAACAATTAATTGTGAGATTAAAATCTACCTAAAATTGAAATGTTTTCCCAGCTTTATACATTTCTTTTGTCAGATTCATAAGCCTGTTATTTTTATAAAAATATACACCAAGTAGTATCATCACAGCTTGCATCTGAAAAGTAAAAATTTCAGTTCACGAGCCAGATGTTTTATCTATTTAATGCCAAACATCTGGGTGTTTATATAATCAGAAATGATTGGTTAATTTTCATCCAATTTTTCATCTGGTGTTCAGTATCATGTAGCAACAACATATTTCTAATATCATATAGCATGTTTTACACACACACACACACACACAAACACACACACACACATACACACAAATGTGCTTGTGTTGACTAAAATATCAGATGGTCCCATTTTCTTTTTATATTTTTACTTCTATAATTTTGACTTTTGAGATGTTATATTATTCACACCCTCCCACATACCAATAATGTAGGTATTCCTATCCATATTTTATAAATGAGGAAGTCAGGTATGTTGACCTGGTGCATACTTGACTGTGGAGTGCTATGATTTGAAACTAGGTCTTTCTGACTTTAACATCCAAGTTATTAACACCCACATCATACTGAATTTTGAACTTATGATCTTAGCCCATCTCAATATAGACCACTTTTTGACATTAACATTTACTAATGAAGCATGCATTTAAAGTCTCTTAGCATCATCTCATGATGATCTCCCTGATCCCCCTTTATATTTTAAAATGTTTCATTCACACATTCCCTAAATACAATCTTCAGTAAGATGTAGTCTTACTGTTGGCATAACAGGTCCTAAGAAGCTGCTTCTCCATCAATACATCATAATAGAAAAGCTACCAAGATGGCTTCTCACAGTTAATTTTTACTCTCCAATTTCACACCCAATTCAATTTACTCAACAATAATTTTGAATATTATTATATAGCATACCCTGCATTAGGCAATATGGATTTACAAACAAAAAAGTTAAAATTTGAGACCAAAGATATTTTACTTAATCACCCACAAGATCCTTCACTGTTCTTTGTTTGACATTTGCCTATGCAAATTCCAACTTCCCTAGGAAATTTTAGGGCATCTTATGCTGTTCTTATTCCACTTTCCACATGCCCATGTACATTTCTTCTAATCTGTGGCTGACTCCGATATTACTGTTAATACAACAGGCCAGATAAGATTATGCTATTCAGACTAACTTTCACGTATGTGAGTTATTTTTATTTTTCCCTGAAACATTTCCTATTCATTTGCACTATTTTTGAGTCTCTACAAAAAGTAATATTCTTTTTATTTAAAATTTTTACCTACAAAGTATTTAAGCAAAGGCTCTGCAGTCATGCAGAAGAGGGATTAGATTCTGTCTCTATCACTTACTAATTGCTGTGACCTTGGGAAAGTTCCTCAGTTCTCTAGGCCTGTTTCTTTTTACTTATAATAGCTTATATGATCCTAATTTATAGGACTATTGTGAAGATTAAAGAAGATAAAGCATGAAAAGCACAGGGCCCTGCAGAGTAAATTCTCAATAAATCCAGGCTATTATGATGCTGATGATAGTGATGATGATGTAACTAATTTAAATCAATACTCCTAGAAAGAATATTAGATTAGAATCAGTGATTTGCACACCTTAGTGTGTAGTAAAAACTGCCTGGTGTGCTTGTAGCCTGGGCCCGCAACCCCACAGAGCCTGACTCGGTAAGGAGAAGTGCTGATGCTGACAGGTAGGCCTCAGACAACACTTTGAGAAACACTGGACTAGTGAACTCCAAGTCCATTGTTCATCTTCTATACCATTATGATTTTGACATTAATATTTATGTCTCACGTGTTTACATAAGCCCTGTCCCTCACTCACCTTGCTCCTGCTCTCAAGGCCTGGCAGACAAAGGAACTGCAGCTTCAGAGGGGAAACTGGGGCAACCAGTGTCTCTAATGCCTGCAGAGTCTCAGAGCAGCACTCCTTGTCTCCCTCAATTTTTAATATCAATTAGCTTATCTGTAATCAGAGTGGCGCTGGTTGCTTACTAAAGAATATATTCCTTTGGGCCTGACTTATAAAGGGAGTGCAACAAAGGAATGAACAAAAACTACTGTCCAGCTGGAAACAAAGTACTTGCAAATAAATATGGCAGTAACAAACCCAAACCAGAAATGCATTAAAATAGCAGCTCTCATCTTAATTATTCAAAAGGCCAAAATTAAGTTATTGATCTATGTGGACATAAAGTGGGTATAAAGAAGTAATTATAGCTACACATATATACATTATATAGGAATATATTTTAGAAATACACATATGCAATATACAACATTGCATATACAATAAAGCAGTGTGTGTGTGTCTTATAAAACTCCAATTGATTTCACTGCCTATGATAGTTAACACAATTGTTTTAATTCTCTACTTTGGCTTAAGGTATGCTGTACCTTAAGCCAAAGAAAAACAGCACATTACAAATTTGCCTGGAAAGAGAAAGTTGAGGCAATTTTTCATTTTGCAAATGAACTCTTACCCTAGCTTTTCCTTACTTTTTTTTTTTTGACAGACTAACTTTCTTGACAACTACCTCTGAATTTTGATGAACTCGTTTGGGATCAACTGTATTTTTTCCCTCCTATGTACGCAGAAGAAGTAAAACGTAGGTGTTGACAAAATGGCTGCCTTAGGTAAAGGCAGTACGTGGAGTGCAAGACCTGGTTGTTGTTACCTCCTGCAATTTGTTCTGTGAATCTCAAGTCAGAGTCCAGCTGTGAAAAGAATGGTAGAAAACCTGGTCTCACTTTTAACAGCTACCAGTCAAGAGACTGTAGAGTCAACAGAGCCCACAGTACCCCCAGTCAGGAATAGCAGTGTGACTTTTTTTCCTGCCTCATTACATCAGTTCCCAGTCAGGAGGATGTTAGACCCCAGGCAGGGAAGAGACCATCACTTTGCCAAGGTGAAAATCAGAGCCTGTGAGGGGGAAAAAAAAATCTCTGAAACGTATCTCCCTAAAGAATAAATAATAATGTCTTAATATCAGCATCTGTTATTATGAGTTATGATTACTTAATGCTTTGTCTCAGGATCTGCTTTGAGTAGTAAGCTCCTGCCTTCCAGGGGATTTAGTGCCTTGTAAAAGAAAACACTAATTGAGCAGGTCTTGAGGACCCAGTCCCTTCCACTGATAATTCCAAGATGATGAGCTATCATTGCTGCGCAAACATGCAACATAGGAAGCTTATCAAGCCATTTTTTATGTGACAGATATTACTTCTGATCTAAGCCAACTTCCAGAATAAATTCAAATTATACAGCTGCTCTTATGGATTATGTAAAGCAGTCTGGCAGTGAGAGCTGTAGGGTCTTTGTACTAATATTAGCTCAAATTGGGCCCATGTTTGACTCTAAAAGCCAACTGCAGCTGAAGTTTAAGAATTTCAGTATTAATGGTGATTTTTCCCTAAATGAATCAGCTGTCAAGTCCTGACCCCAGTGAATATATACATCAAAGAAACTAAGTCTTTCTGGTACAGTAGTTACTTTCTTCAATAGATCATCATTGTGTGGCAAAACAATGTTTCCCTATGCACTTACAAAACTGGTATTTTTCACATTCACATGCTAACCTCAAATCTGTCAGATCTCAGTGTTCACTCTGAGGCGTCAAATAAAAGTGATTTGTTGGGAGAGGTCCTTTATTTCTAAGTTTATTAAATTTCAGGCATGTACTCTGAGAGACTGCTCAAACACACAACATCCCAGATTTTCCCTATGATTCAAATCAAAAGGTCTATATCTATATTAAGCAATAAACTAAATTTTGTGATTATTGCAAAATTAATTTTAATTTGTACTTTATGAAAAAAGCTTTCTTTTACTTTGTATCTTTGCTGAATATTTTTCAGACAACTTCACATATTGAGCAATAAGCAAACCCTATTTTTACTTGTTAAAAAAAAATTATTTCCCTAATTGACAATGCAGTCTGAGGCTTGTTTAAGGCAACTTTGAAGATGTTATCCAGGGCCTAGGCAGACTGCTGATGTGTTTATGGGAATATTCGTAAACAAGGAAGACTCCTGTACATCCTTTCTCACAGACTTTAAAACAGACTCAGAAAACCCTGGTATAACCACTCTGCACATTTTTATACACTATTTTAAAAATAACAATCTTCTAAATTAAGAAATGAGCTTAATCAAGGAGGCTACGACATCTTTCAGTCCTTTACTTTGAATAAAAGTGTTAATTCAGAATGGCAGCATTCTTTTAGAAGTAGACCTAGAAAGATATTGTATTTTCTATTCCAAGTGCCAAAATTTTCTCTAAAGATATTCTTTACACTTTCACCAACTGTTACCTTGGGACAGTTATAAGTAAAAGCAACAGCTGTATCTGCTATTTTTAAGTGACTCACAGAGGGACAAATGACTGTGAAAGGGATGGGGCTTCAAGAACTAATAGCACCAGGCACATGGAGAATGCTGAAAGATGGCATCCTTAACAGGTAAAGGAGTTTTAATGTACCAGCTCCAGAAACAAACAAGTCAAGGCTGCCTAAAGAGTTCTGGCACCTCTACTTGAGGGAATGGAAAGAAATCACAGTTTTTTATGCTTTTCCAACTTTATATACAATAAACTTTTATTAGATAAATCTTGATCTTCATTGGAAAAAACATTCTCAGGGGAAAAAAAAAAAACCCTCAGATAATCCAGAATTTTGAAACACATCTCCTGTCAAGACATACCTGAGGTAAAAGTAAGTCCATAGATATTAATTCATCTCTAATGAAAAGTTAAGTATCACTTTACTGAGACCATTTTTTTTTCTGTTCATTCATGTCTGCATTTGTATGTCATTTTGTGAGAGAGAAAAAACATAAAAGCATAGAATTTTTAAAAATATAGCCCCAACTCAAATCCTGAGAAAATCTTTTGGAAAGCCTCATAGACAATTTGCATCTGCACAGTAATAATGTTGAAGTTCATTTTTAGAAATTCAGCTGGATATAAAGTTAATGTTACCATGTTTTACAATGATGTAGGGTACTCTTTTTTTCCTAAAGGAAATGCATAGGTTTACACATGTATGATTAACTTAGTTTGTGCAGTGTCAACAGCTGCTACCCAATTTCTCAGTGTTTTTAACACAAAGAAATGGGTCCTCACTTTCTATCACTATGGAAGTCACTGACATAGGATTCCCTATACAAAAGTGCTTATGTCATTGACAGCCTTAGTCATTTTCTGAACATGTGTTATTACAATAACGAACTCATATTGATGATAATCCAACAGTATATTTTTGATCAACACCCAGTACTGTATTTGATGCTTGGAGGAAAAAACAGATATTTTATAGTTAATGAAACTGAGCCAGGGATAAATTGGCTTACCCAAGAATCCACAATCAGTGAGTTACAAATAGAATTAAAATGCGTATCTCCTGATTCTTACAGCCAGTGATAGACATCCAATTCAAGATGAACAAGAGTTTTTTTTAAGTATAAAAGAATCTGATGATATCTGCCAAGCAATTATTCTGTTGAAGAAGTATGTCATAAATTTCTGTTTGCACTTCAAGAGTTTCTCTACTAAAACGGCTCTAAAATTTGTATGAGCTACATCATAAAGTGTTTGAAATACCACAAATAAAATGATGGTTGAAAAAATAGAAGTGTATTCATAAAAATATAAAAATCTATTAATATGGTATATGCTGGGTTTATTTTTTGACTAATACATCTGCAAAAATAATGAGCTTTATTTCAAATGTCTTAATCCTTCCAAGTTTTCTCTCAGATCCTGCCTCTGATATGCTATCTATCTAGGTTATTAACCAGCACTTGCTGAGTGATCTGAGAAAATTCAGTTTGTCTTAGTCTCAATATTCTAAGCTTCAAAAATAAAAGGCTACACTACAGAATTTATAAAGGCCCCTTCAATTTCATATAAATGCAAATATAAATGATTGTGCCTAATATTTTAGAGTTCCTACTATGTGCTGATCAGCCAGCTAAGTACTTTATAAGCATTATCTCATGCAATCAACACAAGAATTTCATGCAATAGCACCCGACATTATCCACTTTTTATATAACGGGGAACAAGGCTCGAAAGAATTAATAATTTGGTCGCAGCTAAGTAAAGATGAAAGCTGGAAGTCAAACTCAGATCACCTGACACGGCAGCCCATGGTCTTAATCATTACATTTCACCATCCCTATTGGTCTTTAAAAAGGAAGGTCAAATAGCAGACTATAACAGCTATATACATAATAGCTGTTGCATAATAGGCTGACACCTCACTACTACATTCAGCAGATCAGCAGCGTCAGCATTACCTGGGTGCTTGTTAGAGATGCAGAATCTCAGTCTCCACTACAAACCTACTATCAGATTTTGCATTTTAACAAGATGCATACATGGCTCACATGCACATTAAAGTTTGGAAAGTGCTGACTTAAAGAACATTTAGGAAAGAACATAGATATGCAGGAAAGAAAACGGCCACATGCTACACGATTTTAAGAAGTGGCAGTGTCATTCTTTAACAATAATTTTTTCCATAGGACTTCAATTATATATGGGGTAAACAATAAAACTGCCAGATGTGAAATGAAAGCACCTGCACAACTCAAAGCGTATAATCAACAATACAGGCCTATTGTCAAACTAAACTAATCATCCTAGTGTCTTGAAATTATTTTTATCTTTAAGTTGAGTCTGCTATTTAAATCACTGAAAACGAGGCCAAAATTTAAATAATTTTTATCTATGTTCACATGGCACCCAGTTAAAAAAAAAAAGGTAAAAATGAAAGCAGTAATTGTCAATGAATATGTTTTGCTACTATCACTTAGGTAGTATTCTTCCCTTCCATATTCAATCATGGGTTCTAGCCACATACAGAGGAAACCTAGTATGCTCTGTTTTGTATTTTTAAGGATTCTCCCTACTTTTTTTTTTCTTTTTTTTTTTTTTTTAGCTGTAGAGTTGATTCTAATTGAGTAGCAAAAGTGCACCTTCCAGTCAGCTCCAATGCTGCAATTCTCCCTGATCAATACTCCTCAAGTTGGTTTATTTGTGCCCTTGGCTATTAAAACTCACTCTTTAAGAGGAATCAACTCTGCAAAATACAGTTCTTCTTAGTACAGGTAATGTGTTTCATGCGCTTGGCATAAATAAAACATTGATATTCTTAAAGAGCATTGAAGAAAATAATCAAGCCACAATGCTAAAAACAGACCTCTTATTTTTCCTTTCCTTATTACCAGAGTAGAGCATTTACTCTGAGATAATATAGTAAGTATTAAAATAGGCTATGTGATTTCATCACCTGTTAAAAGTATTATATGAGTCTACAGGGATTCTTGGCTAAGATAAGAAACCTGAACAATCAGGAGAAATATTAATTTACAACTAAATCACTGCTCACACAATATATCAAACTATTACTAATATTTATCTGTGTTTCAAAATCAGGTTCTTCTTAAATACTGAAAAAGTCACACACCATAAAAATTAGTGTGAATTACACTGTATTTATTGCAATTCCTTATGAAAGTAGTTCTCCGACCTTTGGCTATATGCAATGTGTGAGAGTGTGTGTGTGTGTGCGTGTGTGTGTGTGTCTGTGTGTGTGTGTAATGAATCCAGTTTGAAGCCAGAATGTAGGTCTCAGGCAAATTTGGGAAATGTGAAGATCAAGGTAGATCTCGGGCAAATTTGGGGAATGTGAAGATCAAGCTAGGTATTGATTAATTCAGGCAGCTGTTTAACTCATTAACTTATGAAAGTTAATGGAATTAGGTTGGAAACTGTTCAAAGTATATGAATGGTTTCACAGATTAGTTTTGGTCTAGAGCACAGAAATGTTAAGGGTAGTTATAATCAGGAGGACAATATTCAAGGCAAATATTGTATCAAGAATAGAGATACTGGCTTTCAGAAGCAAGATGGCAGAGTAGAAGGACGCTTGAAGCTCACCCTCTCCCACAAATACACCAAAACTCACATCTACGGACCTACTCAGCCAACCAGAGCACCTGCGGAACTCCGATAGAACATCACCCTCTTTGAAAGTCAAAGACGCCAAAAATCTGGTAGGAGAAAAGGAAAAAAGAAAGAAAAAGCAAAACAGTGAGGGACCTATACTGCAGGGGGAAGTGGCAAAGGAGGACTGGCGCTTGTTTGCTGGGTCCCCCCCTCCAACAGAGAGGCCAGCGGGACAGAAGGAGAACCTCCGAGGCTCAGATCTGCCCCAAGCACCCCTTGACTAACAGAATTGAGTTAAATGGGCACAAAGGGTCCCCACAACACCCAGCCCGAGACGCAAGCCAGCAGCTGGGGCCGGGACAGGCTGCCCGAGCCAGGCAGAGGACTGGGGCGGCTGCACTGAGGCAGTCCCAGGGGACTGCAGGGTGCTGCACCATGGCTGGGAAGGGATACAGAGCAGAACCACCTCGGTCCCCCATAAATTGTGAAAAAAAGCAAAGCAACACGGCTGGTGTGCCCTGGGGGGAGGGGCACCATAACCTTTGTCTCCTCAGACCTGCACTGCCATTACTGGTGCATCTCGCAAGAAGAGAGGCGGGGCGCAGCCACAGCCGCCATCTCCTCCTGTGCGCAGCGCCGGGGCGGTGGCCAAGACCCGGGAGCTCCGCAACCTCCTGGGCAGGACTGAGACTTGTTTACAGCCCGAGGCAGATAGGATCTTTCTTCCCTGGCACCTCAGAGAACTTGCGCCACCAAGACAAACAAGGAGCTGAGATTTGGCACAGAGCAGGGGCAGGGCTGTTCCGCAGTCTTCCCCAAGCCTGCCTTCAGGGTGCTGATCCGAGGCAGAGCAGGCAGCTGCACAAAGCAGTGGAGCAACCGGCACCAGGAGAGGGTGGGAGGCCAACCGCCTTCCTGTGAGGAACACAGCACCTGACCACTGTGCTGGGAGGGGGCATGATCCGCCCACCTGCCTCTCTGGAGCACAGCATCTGACTGCAGCATTGGGAGGGGAGTGACCCACCCACCCACCAGGTAAGAGCTCAGCTCCTGACCCAGTGTTAGGAGGGAGCACAATCTGCTAGCCGACAGCCACTGGGAGCAGCACAGATGAGAGTGCCAATAGAGGGCCTCTGGAAACAGCAAGCTGAGTTCGCGAAACAGAGCGAAGACACAAAGACCTCCCAATAAAATCATTAAGAGCACATCATCTCCAGGTGAACTAGATAACTGATACTCCTTAAACCACAGTGCCAGAGAGATATGAGCAATATGAAGAAGCAGACGAACCACTCCCAATTAAAAGATCAAGAGAAATCCCCTGAAAGCACGATCAGGGAAATAGACATTGATGGCCTACTAGATCAAGATTTCAAAAAAAGACTGATTAAAGTACTGAAGGAACGAAAAGAAATAGTGTTTAGAGTTATAAAATATGTCAAAAATGAAATAGAAGCTATAAAGAAGAACCAAGTAGAATTAGTAAACTCATTTGCTGAGATGAGAGCTGACCTAAAGGCTGTACGAAGCAGGCTAGATAATGCAGAAGAACGAATAAGTGACCTAGAAGATAGGACAACAGAAAGCACCCAATCAGAACAGCTGAGAGAAAAACAAATAAAAAACAATGAAAACAATATAAGGGACCTATGGGATAATATAAAGCATGCCAATCTACACATAATAGAGGTTCTAGAAGGGAAAGAAAGAACAAAGGGGATTGAAAAGGTATTGGAAGAAATCATGACTGAAAACTTCCCAAACTTAAAGAAATAATCAGATATTCAAGTACAGGAGGCTCAGAGGGTCCAAACAGGAAGAGCCCAAACAGACCCACATCAAGACATACCATCATTAAGATGGCCAGAGTCAAGGATAAGGAAATGATCTTAAAGGCAGCAAGAGAAAAACAAAGAGTGAGTTACAAGGGAACCCCCATAAGGCTCTCAGATGATTTCTCTACACAAACACTACAGGCCAGAAGGGAGTGGCAAGATATATTCAAAGTCCTGAATGAAAAAAAGATGCAGCCTAGGATACTCTATCCAGCAAGGCTATCTTTTAGAATAGAAGGAGAGATAAAGAACTTCACAGATAAGCAAAAACTAAAAGAGTTTAGCAACACTAAACCCATGCTAAAAGAAATATTCACAGATCTACTCCATAGAAAAGAAGCAGGATGCTACAAAAATGAGAAAATTATAACTGGAAAAGGAGATAACTGCCATGAATTACAAAAAGAATAAACACAAAATTGTAAAAGAAGACATCTAAATCATTAAGAGTGGGAGAGGGGAGCAAGAAAAGCCACTGTGGAAAACAGTATGGAGACTCCTTAAGACTAGGAATAGACTTACCATATGACCCAGGAATCCTGTTCCTGGGCATATATCCAGAAGGAGTCCTACTTCAAAATGACACCAGCACCCCAATGTTCATAGCATCACTATTTACAATGGCCAAGACATGGAAACAGCCTGAATGCCCGTCAACAGATGACTGAATGAAGAAGATGTGGTATATTTATATGATGGAATACTATTCAGCCACAAAAACTGACAACATAACGCCATTTGCAGCAACATGGATGTTCCTGGAGAATGTCATTCAAAGTGAAGTAAGCCCGAAAGAGAAAGAAAAATACCATATGAGATCGCTTATATGAGGAATTTAAAAAACAAAACAAAACAAAACAAAACAAAACAAAACAAAACAAAACAAAACACCATAAATACAAAACAGAAACAGAGTCATAGACATAGAATACAAACTTACAAACTTGTGGTTGCCAAGGGGGTGGGAGGTGGGAAGGGACAGACTGGGATTTTAAAATGCAGAATAAATAAACAAGATTATAACGTATAGCACAGGGAAAAATACACAAGATCTTGTGGTAGCTCATAGAGAAAAAAATGTGACAATGAATATATACATGTTCATGTATGACTGAAAAATTGTGTTCTACACTAGAATTTGACACAACATTGTAAAATAACTATTAATCAACAAAAAAATGTAAAAAAAAATGAAAAGAAAGAAAGAATAGAGATACTGGCCCTTAGATGCAGAAAGGTGAGAACAGAATATCAGAACCATGGATAGTTCCCCTGAGAGCCCTGTAACAAAGATGTTACTGAGGCATCCAATGTTCAAAAATCAAGACCTAATTGGTGGTTACTCTCCATTAGAGAATACTCTGGTCTGTAAAAATTCACCTTTATTATAGTCCAAATATTGTCACAGAAGTCTTTATAGTCCCTACCTCATAGAGGAGACTCCTTTTATAAACCTAAACTGAGGTCTCCATGAATAAGTCCTAATGCTCACTGGGCTCACAAGATTGCCATGCCACCTCTCAGCCTTCCTGTCTTCAGGTAATTCAGAATCCCTTTCTCTACTGGACAGTGGACCAATATGTGATCAGTCACCAGCTCCCCAAAGTAACCCATAATAAGTAGTGTGATATAAATATAATACTTTGAAGTTAGCTAGAATGAAGAGATTCTCAAATAAAGTTATATTTATAACTCTCCTTTGACTCCCCTGTAAGAATGTTAAGATAAGTGCTTTTATGACTATTTTACATATGCCAAACAAGCATGCTGGAAAATTCAATGACTTGCCCAAATCACAACCCAGTAAAGATAGAGTTAAAATCCAAACTCAGACTTCTGTTCTTTTAAACCCACTATATTGTATAAATTCTCTTTTAATGAATGTGCAACATGGTAGATATTTAAATGTCTCAAAAATCATGTTTATCATTAGTCAAATTGTGGAACTATAGTGCCTGTAGGTTTCTAAGATTGTTTTTCCTTCTCTTCAGGGTATCTTAAAATATTTTCTGCCCAGTGGCATCTCAGTTTAGTTACTCTCTCAAACATCTATCAGCAGCCCCAACAGGAGGTACATGGAGGAAAAAAAAAAAAACTATTTTAGGTTTATGCAGCAAAAAATGGTCAGTGACATACCACTGCTTTCCCCAAAATACTTATATGTTGTTCTTTTTTAGGTGGAATAATTGCTTTGAAGTGCTTGCCTATCTAGGGACTGGATTTCCCAGTTTATGTTCATCTTTGTGATGCTGATGACTACTTTCCTCAATGGAATCTAAGTAGATATGTGTGCATATCAATATCTATCCAAAGTAGTTAATAATTGGGCAAGCTTTTCCCCTGCTCTTTTTTCTATTCACTGGATAAAAAGGACTCAAAGCCCTCGAGGAAGACAGATCTGTGAAATGTAGGGGGCTTATTTTCCTTAATTACATTATGTAAGGCCATCTGACCAGGCATAATTGCATGTGATGGTAAACTGAGCAGAATATAAACTTTTACCATGTTGAGCAGCTGAGATTTGAGGAGAGCAGCTAGATCACCACACTTAATGCAGTTGTTTATTCTTTTAGTACAGTGGTTCCCAACAAGGGGCAATCTGGGGGGATATTTTGCAAATATCTCAAGGGATATTTGGTAATGTCTAGAGATATTTTTGGCTGTCATAACTAGGGAAGAAGAGAGTTGTGTTACCTGAATGTAGTACATAAAAATCAAGAGTTGCCATTAAATAGCTTATAATGCTAAAGACAGCCCAGCCTCAACTTCCCCAGAAAAGAACTAATCCACCCCAAATGTCAATAGAGCCACTTTTGAGAAGCTCCATCTTAGTATAAAGCAACAAATGACAGACAAGGAGTGTAGGAGGTTATACACTAGAGAAAGGTAAGAAAATCTCCGCAATGAGCATATTGATGTTTTTAATTGGTTTAATCTTATCTGTGAAATGGGGGAGATGTTCAATCCTAAACCCAAGATCAGAAGTAGCATGCTGTCCTTAAGGATGTATGCTCCCTTTCCTCTTTTTGCCACTGAATTTTACCAACTCAACCCCTATGTCCTCACCCTTTCATTTCACCACCAGTATCAGATTTGAGCCTAACAGCAATGGTAGTCAGAATGGGCAACTCACAAACAAGCCAGCCAATTCCAAAGCTGTTTTCATTGCTTGCCCATGCACTTCCCTTCTGGGGCCTAATCTGTCTGAGAAGCACAAAAAAGTCTTCTATCTGTGTAGATACAAAGACAGTGTGAAAAACAGAACAAGGTTAGATCATGTTTTGCAAGTAGATTACTTTATCAAGCATTTCTTGTTCACTGCCATCAAGAATGTTACTGTTTCAGCATTTGCGAGCATGGGAAATGCAGTCAAAAACCTGTAGGACTTCAAATGCAACTCTGAGTTCTGTTTTCCTAAACTTATGTGGCCCCTTTTACAATAGTTTTTATTAATAAAGTGATCATACTCATTGATTTTCTGTTTCCATCTATTTATATTTCTTTTGTTTAAAGTGTCATAACTAATAGAAAATTGCAAACGACAGATGATGGGCTTACAAACCTAAAGTAAATAGCTTTTTCATCATAAATGAGGATTTCTTCTCTCGGACAGTATGAAGACTGTCCACTCTCTCCTAGAGTTGTTTTGTGGCATTTTACATCAAACTCAGAATAAGGAATATTAGGTACCTTGACAGGAACTGAGAAATCGCTTAAATGCATGATAATGAAAGAATTCAATAAAGACTTCAACAGTTTTAATTCATTCCACATAAATGTTCTGGACAAAGAGTGCAGATATTTTCCAGGATGCATTATTTCAAAGTGCAGTCCTCAAAAAAAATAAGAGCTAAATTAAGTAGTTTGGATAAATCATAAAGTAAATTGAACCAAAACAAGGAATAATTTTCTCCCTTTATTCTCACCCATAAATAATACATTCAGATCAGAAATAAATTCAATAGGGAATAATTACATGCTAATGGTATATTTTCCACTGGATACAAAATTATTATTGTATACTTTCTGAACATTTATAATAATGTAATAAGTGGTAACTGTTTTCTAGAGCACAGACACCCAAGTTCTTGTACTACTGAAGTACCCAGGATTTGATGCCACTTTTGGTGCATTTTGGAGGCAAAAGCCTGAGGGATAAATCTGAAAGAAAGCTGACTGATGAGAAGCAAAATATGCCAATAAATGATGAAGCTCTGTAAGTGGGTGGACATTTCTTTTACTCTATGGGAGTTATGCAGTGACTGGCTTTGGACTAGCAAGTAGCCTGTGGCATAGAAGTGAGAGGTGAGGCCTACAAATCAGAATGATAACAATTATACTAGGTGGTTATGGAGGCTGGAGCAAAGGTATGTCAGAGGGAAATGTTTGAATAAATTAATATGTGCCAGGAATCCAGTATTGACTTGAAGCTGCAAGAATCTAAAGAGTCAAATGAAATTTCTTTATTCTTATTTCTTTAACCTCAGTTACTGGGGAAAATGATGTCATTTCTCAGACTTGCTATTTCTAAGTTTAAGTACTACATTGAGACCATTATAACAACAAAGTCTCTGTCAGAACCAAACTACACCAGGTCCAAACAAAGGAGTAATGTAGGCTCACTTCCTAAATAAAGCAATAAAAATCATCTCTTCAAAGCATACAGTGTCTTGACTTTGACCAAGTAACCTCATATTCTATTGCTTTATCAATGGCACTTGTCTGTTCTCTTTCTCATCTTCAAAGGGACAGTATACCCTGACAATAGAGAGATAGGTAGGTGGGAGACAGACAGCTAGACAGGTAGCTTAAAACGTACCTGTAAATAAGATATTTTGGGGCATTCAACATATGTATATAATTACATAATAAATACATATAATTACATAATAGGTGCTTAAGACTGTATAAATCTTCAGCTCTTAGACATTTCTCTGCATTCACACAAACCATTAAACTATAACATGGTCGTAATGTCAAATTTTTATTAATTCATTAATTCATTCCATAAAAAATGATGATTACATACTATGTCCCAGAGATCATTAATGATGTTGGGAATCCAAAAAAGCATAAAACATGGCTCTCAAGGAGATTATGGTTTAATCAGCAACACAAACCACTATAAAATATATGATAAATACAATTATAAATGTATGTGTTAAGTTTCTAACACCATGGAGAAAATAATTAACTCTGCTTCAGTGGATCAAACTTTATAGAACACACTGAACTAAGACTTTATGATCAGGAGTTTTACTACTCAAATAAGAATAAAAATTAGAGGAGGTTATAGCTGAGTGGTTGAGTGTATGCCTAACATGCATGAGGTCCTGGGTTAAATCCCTAGTGCCTCCATTAAATAAATAAATAATCAAGCATAATCACCTCCCCTCCAAAAGGAATAAAAATCAGTGCAGATATAAAAAGTAGATACATATGTCTGAGGCATAGGATAGTATATTAGCTTACTTTTTCTAGAAACAGAGCTTAAGGCAAAAATGTATATGTTAATAATACTTTATTGGTGAGAGAAATTCCAGGAAAGCAGGAGGGTAGGAAATGGAGAATAAGATACTGAAGGAAAGAGAATAAATAAGAAAGCAAGTATTATAGAACTGATCACTGTTCGAAATCTAGCACAACTGATTTTGTTTGATCTAGTAGGTCTGTCTTCTGAGAGGGCATATTTACAACTGCATTTTAAGAGAGTCTGTCCAGATGGAGAAGTATTAAGAACATATTTACCAATCTCCCCCTTCATCTCAGTCAAAAGTTCAACTTCAGGGTTGTACACGTATAGGTGTCAAGTATATTCTTTGGCATTTCACACCTCAGTGGAAACCAGGAAGCCCCAGGGGAGAGGCAAGAGAAACAGAGTACAGGCGTGAGACAAGGAGATACCATGTGAAGTGTCATCACAGCACCCGGGGTAAAGTGAGTGACCACAGATTGGGGCAGACGAGGTCAAAAGCAGTTGAGGTAGTACTTAGAAAGGTGTCCGATACAGCCCACTCCTTGCATCACTCGTATCCATTTGTACCCTCTCATTTTATCTGGTTCCCATACAGCAAAATTACTCTCCATTTTTGTGAAGATAAGATGACCTCACTTCTCCAGAAGAGGAAGTACAAGTCACAGAAACACAATATCCAAAAAGATTTCAGGCAAGGAAGTTAGTAAAACAAGCTATGGTACTCACTGCTACAAATGGTCCACCATAGGCTTCTGTAACTGAAAACTGTGATGCTGTTTCAGATATTCTGTGTCAGTGTCAGCTCAGACCCCACATTGAGAAGTCTGGGTACTGCCCTTCCCAGGGCACCTGACAAAGGCCACAGATCTTTTGGGGAACAAAACAATGGATTGTTTACTATACATATTTTTGGTGATGTTGAGGATTTAGGATCTCCTTCAATCAACGAAGCCTGAGTTTCTGAATTGTTTTAATCTGGAAATTGGGAGGACATGATTTTCCATTTTAATGGCTAATGTCACTTTCTTTATTACTACAAATTAAGAAATGCCATGGTCTACTGTCAATCTATTGCACACCTGGGACTCATAATCTCCTAACCTTTGTCAACAGATCCCTATGCCCTGGGCATCCTGACTGCCATTCTGTCCATCAATGCCAATTATGGCAATTGCGTCCACCTCATATCTGATAATTCCACTGCCTCCCCTCCCCACCACTGACCAGTGTATTTCCTATTAACTTAGAGGCGGAATTGTGTCCTTTAGGGAGCACTTCTGGAAAACCTATCAGATAATGGCTTTCCCTATCAGATCCTTCCCAGTAAGTCCATTTTGACTTTCTTACCTTTTTAATCTCTGATATCTGCTTCAGCTCTATACCTAATTTATTTTAAATCCTCATGCCTAAGCTTCAAAGAGTCATCATGGCGAATCACCAGGGCTACTTGCTTGTCAGGACATTTAAATCTGAGTCATGGGTGAGAACCACCATGTAAATAAATTGTACTTTCCAGTCTAATATCCTGCTTTCCAGGTCTGACATCCTCCGTAATTACTTCTACATCTGATCTGTATGTTCCTGCCACACCCTGCAATTCCTTTGATTGACAGGATACTTTCTTAAAGATCAGGGACCTTATCTCTCTCCTGAGCCTACACTGAGAAACTTGTCCCTGATAATTGCCCTAGAAGGACTGAGTGGAAGCAGATCTCAAGGAGAATAAGTGTCATCTTATGAGGCACTTGTCTCAGCTGAAGTCAATACAGTGTCTCTGGGCAAGGGAAGGCCATGCTATTTCGGCAAAAGGGAAAGGCTGCTTTTAATACCTTTTGAGTATTCAGGGGGATTTGGGAATTTAATATTCTCAGGCTTGTTCTTGCATATGTCTCCATCTGGTTTTGAGAATCCTACTTACAATCACAACTCTGAATTTAACACAGGAGACCTGTTGAGCCTGTGAATTCAGTTTTCCTTTGCAGTTTTGCTACCCTATAATCAGATCCTGGGCCTGATTTTCATTATAAGAATTAGGAATGCCATAACTTGTACTTTAAAGCTTTTTTTTCCAGTCACAGTAGGGTTATTATTATAATTTACTTTATACCAGCCTAAGAATACTCCCACTAAATCTGCCTGGAACATGGCCATGGGTACCAGTAAACTCTGTAATTTCTCAAAAGTCAAGTTCGGCCCAGCTGAATCTGGTTGTCCTTTCAAATTCTTCTAATAATATCAAAGTTATAGGTACAATTTTAAGCATGAATACAAAATTGCATTTCTGCCAGTTTTAGAGCCAAAAGCCAATCTTCAGAAGTAAATTCTTCCCCTAACATTTGTCAGCTCAAGATGAAAGGACAAATAGGAGCCGACGTACCATATGTCTAAAGATCTTTTAAAATCAAATTAGTAAACTGTTATGTAAAATACATTATATTCTCTTGCTTTGATAAATATACTTTCCAATATTCCACTAATCCATGTACATGTTTACAATTCTTGAGCTCTTCATTCTGCTGAAATATGGTAGCATGGGGGTACCCAGCACTTACATTCTTGCCTGTTCCAATCTCTTCACACACATAGCTCTGTTCCACAGACTGAGAGCCCTAGCATGCATGCATATAGAATTCTCAGTCTGTTCAGCCAATTCCATCCACAAAACCATTAATCAGCTGCTCTTTGATCATCTTTGAGTCATTCATGCCATCTACTGTAAGGGCGACATTCCCAGTGAAGAGGCCCATACAGGCCCTGAACTGGAGAAGGAAATTCTAGAGTTTCAGTTAACAGCAGAATCGCCAAGAAGTATAAGTCCTGTAGAAAGGAGCCTAGTTAGAGGAAGTCCAGAACAGCACCCTCTAGAGTGGAGCCCAGGGCAGAGAGCCTCTCTTGCCTGGATCTAAGGAAGGATACTATCGTTTGAGAGTAGTAATCATTATTTATACAAATGTGTATCAATGGATGCCTGACAAGGTGATGTAGTACTCTACCGTGTACTTTTAAAAAGTATGACAATGAAGATAATAACCCACAGATGGCCACAGGAACATCAGAATATAGAAAGAGACAGAGACTGGGGATAGCCGACTTGGGCTCTAACACAGGTGTTTACATTATTCTGATTCTTTCACTAAGTTAATTTGGGCTACTAAAAGCCTTCCTGTCCCAATAAACAAAGTAAGTGGACTGAGAAATTTTTAAGGTCCTGTTTCTAATATTCCATAGCTTATTTCAACTCATCCCCACCATTAAAAAAAAGCAACTCAAAAGTAATACTGTATTTACATTTATCTTTTTCTATAAAAAGTGATCATAATATGAAGCCCATGAAAATGAATCACAAAATTAATAACTACTTATTTTTATTGGCTTGGGATAGATATGTTTCCTAAAGAAGTATCAGGTTTCACCTGAAATTACACACTGAAAGATCTTCAACAAATGTTCACCAGCTGGGAATGAACAAAAGAAAAGTAAACAGATGTCACCTGTTAAAATAAAACTATGAATTTTATCCTGGCCATAAACTAGGACATAAAATCTGTTAATAATTGAGAGGCCCCCAGTAGAATCAGTTCAGGGAATAGAAAGACTAGAAACTTCAAGATTATCAATCTGGTTAACGTGGACCACAGAAGTACTCTAGGACTTGTTATATGAATAAAATGGTTCTTCCATGCCCTAGTCTTGCCAATGGCCATTCCCATTAATCACAGCAGTGTACAAGGGATCCAATTTTTTCACATTCTCACCAACACTTGCCATCTTTTAAAAATAATAGCCATCCTAATAGTTGTGAGGTGATACTGTAGTTTTTATTTAATTTCCCTGATAATTAATGATATTGAACACCTTCATACACCTGTTGGCCATTTTTTGTTTTTGGGTTTGTTTTTTTTTTTTTTTTTTTTTTGGAGAAATGTGTAAGTTCTTTGCCTATTTTAAAATCAGGTTATTTGGGATTTTTCTGCTATTGAGTTTGAGGAGTTCCTTATATATTTTAGAAATTAACTCATCAGACATATGGTTTGCAAATATTTTCTCCCACTCTGTAGGTTGCTTTTTAACTCTGTTGATTGTTTTCTGTTTGTGCAAATGCTTTTTAGTTTGATTTATTTCCATGTGTCTATTTTTGTTTTCCTTGCTTGTGCTTTTGGTGTCATATCCAAGGAAATCATAGCCAAGACCAATGTCAAGAAGTTTTTACCCTATGTTACCTCTCAGGAGTTTTACAGTTTCAGGTCTTACATTTATCTTTAATCCATTTTGAGTTAGCTTTTGTTAATGATCTAAGATGTGGGTCCAATTTCTTTTTCTTCTTTTGTATATGAATATGCAGTATTTCCAACACCATTTGTCAAATTTTCCTATTGTGTGTTCTTGACACTCTTGACAAAGATTAATTGACTGTATATTGGTGGATTTTTTTCTTCATTCTCTATTTTATTTCATTGTTCTATATCCTAGAGCCATACAGTTTTAAATACTGTAACTTTATAGTAAATTTTGAAACCAGGAAGTGTGATGTGTCCAGATTTGTTCAATATTTCTTTGACTATTCTGTGTCTTTTGTGGTTCCATATGAATTTTAGTATTTTCTTCTATTTCTGTTTTAAAAAATGCCAATGAGATTTTGATGGGGACAGCTTGAATCTATAGATGCTTTGGGTAGTCTGGACATTTTAACAATACTAAGTCTTAAATCCATAAATGCAGGATGTCTTTCTATTTATTTGTGTCTCCTTTTATTTCTTTCATCAATGTTTTATAGTTATCAGTGTACAAGTCTTTCACTTCCTCAGTTAAGTTTATTCTGAAGTATTTTACTCTTTTTAATGCTATTGTAAATGGGATTGTTTTCTTAGGAATTAAGAAATGGATCACTGTTAATGGACAGAAACACAACTGATTTTTGCATGTTGAGTTTATATCCTGCAGCTCTACTTAATTTGCGTATTAGTTCTAAAAGAAATGGTAAATAGTGCAGAAGCTGCGGAAAGCAATAGTAGGTTCATAAAAAATACTAGAAATAGAACTACCATATGATCCAACAATTCCACTTCTTGGTATAAGCCAAAAAGAATTGAAATCAGAATATTGAAGAGATATCTGTACTCCCATGTTCACTGCAGCATTATTCATAATAGCCAAGTTGTGGAAACACCCAACTGCCCATCAACAAATGAATGGATTTTAAAAATGGTATATACATACAGTGAAATATTATTTATCCTTAAAAAAAGAAGGAAATTCTGCCACTTGTGACAACATAGATAAATGACATAATGCTAAATGAAATAAGTCTGTCACAGAATGGAATACTGCATGATTTATTTATATGAGTTATCTAAAATATAAAATAGTCAAACTAATAAAAGCAGAGAACACAACAGTGGTCACCAGGAGCTGAGGGTTGGGGGAAGAAGGGTGTTGCTTTTTGAAGGGAATAAGTTTTCCGTTATCCTAGATGAGTAAGTTCTAGATATCTGCTGACAAAATAGTGTCTATAGTTAGTAATACAGTATTTATAGTTCAAATCTGTTCAGACGGTGGATCTCATGTTAAAACAAACAAACAAAAACAGGAAAAAAAGGAAACAAAGGGACATAAGGAAACTTTGGGAGGTGTTGGATATGTCTGTCCCCTGATCATCATGGTATCATGGATGTTTGCAAGATATGCAGACTCATCAAATTGTACACATTAAATACATGTAGTTTTTGTATATCAAATTTATTCCAATAAAGCTGTTAAAAATTAAAAAGATATGAGAGACTAAGAGCTAGGGAAGACCGAGGTTCTTTTATTTTCTACTCTCCTCTAACTGTCCCACTTTCTAAATAATCTCTTCTTTCTTGAAATCTAACCTAGTTTCTCTGTGTCAAACATAACGTCCTTGGTTGACCATACAATTCACACTCTCTACAAAATGCTACATGAGACCAATCTGTTTACCTCCCGTCAAGTATCACCTCTACTTCATTTGAACCAAAAAGAAAAAGATTGTCAACAACTACTTGGATTGAAAATTGAATTTGCAATTTGTATTTGTTTTCCTTTAATCATGGTTAAACACAAAGGCTTAATTGTCCATTTGTATTCTCAAATATGACATACTGTCCAATTTTACTATTTCTTTCCAGGTTACATTTTGAAATTAGGGTTTCAACTAAGAATTTCTTTTTAACAAGGACTGTTGCTAAATACACTCTCATCCTCCGTTTCATTTATTTTTTAATTCAAGGCATATTTAATTGATTCAAAATTGTCTTCTGTGTGAAATGATTGGTTCTAAACACAATCACAATAATGGTAGAATGGAAAACACAAGGGTTTGGTGGGATGGGATAGAGTGAAAACAAATCGGAATAGGAGAAGAAGCAAACAAAAAATTGCCTAAGTGCCAGAGGAGCAGTCATTTAAAGCTATTGCAAAATTTCCAGAAATAGCTGATGCCCACACAATAATTACCACTTCTAACCTGGTAGTAAGCATACTGCTTCCTGAATATTTTCCTTTAATACTTATAATAAAAAATATGTACTCCTCCTATGTCACTATATTTTGTAGATGTTAAGTGTGTTGAAACCTTTTCTTCTTCCCAAGAGAACTGTGATTTTTTTAATATTTATAGAAAATCTGAAATATTAAGGTACATCTTCTGTCATTAGTCTTTGCTAAAGTAACTTCTATAGAATTTAATTTTTAATGTATATTTGCAGCATTTCAATTTATAATTTGATTTTCTTTATGCATGTCCAGCATTATAGTGCAATATGCTATTGGTAATGAGAATATTTGAAAACAGTACAAATTTAATTAAGCATCCTTAAGAATTATGGCAAAAACGGCTTTGGAACTTCAAAGTCTCTGTGAGAAAATAAAAAGAGAGTTCACCTTATGTCTACAGACATAGGTTTAATTAACTAGTGTGTAAAAGTATAGATCACACATTTAATTAAACATGTTCAATGACAGCAGAGATTTTAGCCATTAAACAACAATCAGAATTCAAAAGCAAAAACTGAAATAACTGAAGCTACTCCGTTTACCACATCATAATTACCCAACACGAAAGAAAATGCCCTGAGACTGAAGGTCCCAGTTTTAAAATTAAGTTTTCTTAAATGTTAAGAAGTACTTTTTTTTTTCATTTTGTGTAATATTTATTTAAATATTTATATAGAATGCTCATTTATAAAGATACAAAGAGAATATTCTATTCATATATTCAATTGACAAGTATTTATGAACTATCGAATAGATACAAGGCATTGCATTATTTATTGCTGCATAACAAATTACCATGAATTTATCAGTCTCAAACTACACACATTTATTATCTCACAATTTTTGCAGATCCAGAGCCCCAGCATGGCTTAGCTGGGGTCCTCTGCTTCAGCGTTTCTCATCAGACTGCAATCAAGGCATTGAATAGTGCTGGGGCCACATCTAAGGCTTGAATGGAGAAGGATCTGCTGCTTTCAAGCTTATGTGGTTATCAATAGGGTTCAGATGCTTATAAGCTCTCAGATAAAGGCCTTTGCAACTTGCTGGCTGTCAGCCAGAGATGACCCTAATTTCCTTGTCATGTGGGTCTATCCATGTGGCAGCATACTTTATAAAAGCCAGCATGGGAGAGTCAATAATCAAAGTCTGCTAGCAAGACGGAAGTTACAATCTTATATCATGTTAACTGTGGAAATGACATTCCACCTCCTTGCCATATTATATTGGTTATAAGCAGGTCACAAGTCCTGTCCACAGTCAAGGGGGGCAGATCAAAATACCATGAGGCAAGAAAGTCATCTTAGAGTATGTCCATGAGCATTGTTCTGGGTGCTGGGTATAAAGTAGTGAACAAGACAGACATGATACCTCTGCTTATGACAAATATACAACAAAAAAGACTAGTGACACATTAATAGCCATTCTTTATTCTGTATCACTTTTGATTGATAATAATCATGTGTGTGTGTGTGTGTGTGTTGTGTGTGTGTGTGTGTGTGTACTAACTCTGCTATCTGGGTTTGTGTGATGAACTGAAAGGGATGGAGAAAATTAACTATGAAGTTATTAAAGTCATCCAAACAATGAAGTAATAAAATTCTGTTTTAGACTGAGAACAGTGGAATGGAAAAGGAGTTAATTAGCAATTGCAGAAGATACTGGTGATTGGCTGCTCTTAGAAAAGGGAGAATAAAAAAGAGGGAGGCAGCAAGAATGGCTTCAAAGTTTTCATCCTTAGCAACTGGGAGAATAATTCTGTCCACAAACATACTTTGAAAGGAAATTTATTTGAGAAGAATGATGATGAACTTACTTTACACATAATACTTTGAAGGTAAAATAAAAACTTCAGGTGAAATTGTTCTTCAAAAAGTAAGAGAGGCAGAACTTAAGTTTCAAAGAGAGATCAGAGTTGCAGAAATAGAAAACTGCTCTCCAAAAATAGTTACGCTTTCGTTGAGCGGAAAAATCTGTTCCATCAAACTTGAAGAGTAAGTAATGGGAATGATATTTCTTTAGAAAGGAATAATATATGTTGATGTTAGAAGAGTCTTTAGGAATGATCATGGTTTTTATCTCTTCAGATCCAAAACATGAAAAACCTGGTATCTTGAGACTCCATTTATACCCCATTTTAACCAGCTCTGTGCCATCGTCACTGCTGGCTCTCTTGGCACACCCTCCCCTCCCCTCGCCCTGTCTAAATACTGAGTATGGGCCCAACACCATGGTTCTAGCTCTGGTACTAATTATCAACCTTAAGACACACGCAAGTTGCTCTACCCTTCCTTGTCTCATATTGTTCCTACAAATGGGGATAGTCATATGTGACCCACCAATCTTATTGAGTTCTCATGAATGCAAATGGCCTCTTGATGTGAACAGCTGCAATAAATTAAATGTAATAAATTAAATTAAATTATTATTATTAGAGTCTGATGACTATACTGTTCTCTTTATTCCTTTTATATTTGTTACAAATGGTACAAATTGTATTGGTTTTCTAATTCCCTCACATTTAGCTTAGGTTTAGTTAAGACAGACCTTGAGTTTTAAAGGAAAAAAACACGGGTATACCAACTTTTAAGTATTATGGCACTATGCAAACACTGAGATACAGTAAACATTCAGTAACTATTTAATAATTTGATTCCATATAATAAATCGTTTTATTTTATATTTGCCTCCACTACAAAATAAGCTTCTTAAGGGCAGAGTCTCTTTTTTCCACTTTGGCATCCCCTCTTCCTAGAGGGGCATTCAGCACACACTAGGCATCCAATAAATTTTTACGGAATAAATACATGACTTAATTATTCATTCCTTCAATTCTCTTAGGTCAGTTTCATTAAAAGGAAATAATATGTAGAAAGCCAAGGTAATCATGCACTAGTTTAATTATTTTGATGATTCAGAAAAAAATTTATTTTTTGTCTCCTGTTATCTAGAATATTTGATAAATACAGACTCAGTCTAAAATGAATAGTAGGATTTTCGAAACAGATATGCTAGCAGGAACTCTTTCGGCTCACAAGTGGTAGTATATTTCCTTTTGTTCTTCTAACTTTGCTGTTACAGATGCACTTTGCTTTTCCTTTGGGACATTTTGAAGCTGCAGCATAACAGACATGATCTCTGTTATGCCCCCAGTTAGCAGTGGGTAGGGCTTGCTCATATAAAGCAGATACTTGTTAGCTGCTGTACAGATGAGTTACACAATTATTTGCCTTCAGACTTGAAGCTGACTGCAGAAACAAAAGACTACCAGAACAAAACTCAAAAACTGTGAAAAGTTTAATGCCTAAAGTGGAAAGGAAATAAAAACACACTGGATTTGGTTTCAACTGCCAAAAGCATGTTTCTTCTCACCAAAGAGAAGTGGTAGGTAGGAAAAGCAAAAGGACAAAATAAGCCACAAGCAATGCCCAATAGTAAAAGAATAACAAATGAAAGCCTCTGAAAATGTCATATCAAAGCAGTTGCTATGTTTTACATGTTTCCTCTTGGGATATCATCACAGTCCTTGGCCAGTATAGACCTGGCAAAAGCTATCATGTATTAATTCTCTCAACAAATATTTAATGAAGACCTATTACAAAGCAAACACTGTGCTGACACATTTTTCATCACAGTCCTTGGTCTCCATGAGATTATGCATTAATAGGGAAAAATGCATTAACATACCAGTATAATATGTGATTGATTTATTTTTCAAAATTAATTGACACACACAATGGAAAAATCATTGGATTTTCAAACCAAAGACATAATAGGAGATGGAGATTTTTTTTTTTTTTTGTAAATACATTAAGTGCATTTTAACTTCCCCTTTTATCACGGTTACATTGAACCCTTCCACTTAAATGAATCATAGTGTTCTCAAGCAGTAGAGTCAGTACTTCACCTCTTGGGCACACCAATAGGCACGAAAGGCAGGTTTCTTAGAGACAGAAATTGCTTTATTCCCTTAGCTATCATTTAACAAATCAAAGGCTAAAATGAGAAGACACATTATAGAATTCTCCCTGTAAAGTGGGTGAAATATTCAACCTCATTTAGGCTCAATAATGAAACTGAAACTTGGTATAAGGAAAAGCCTGCACAATTGGTCCTAGGGGTCATGGGCAGAAGAAGAGGGGAGAAAGTCAGGCGAGAAAATAGAGACACATGTCTCAATTTCCCCTCTTCAGTCTTCAGCTCCGAAAGGGAGAGTTAATGAGGTAATCATACTGATACTGAGGGTATCCACTCTTCCTCTGGAATTCTGAGAAGAGAAAGTCTCATAGCCACAAGTGTAAAAAGTAAATCTGGTGGCTTAGGATGGTGAATCACTAAAACACATTCCGATTCCATGATCGTGCACAGGCTGATACCCATAAGGCATAGACAGGACCCAGGAATATCTGGGAGTCTGGTTAGAAAACGTATAGAGAGGATCCCAAGAGTAAGACAAAATGGCTTGGATGAGAAGTGAAGACTCCTGGTGCCTGGCTGACAGGGAGACACTCCAGATCTAAAAAGGGTCTGCAGAACAAGGTGGGGTTCAGGCAAGGCTGAATGAAGCTGACCCTGGAAGGGAGAAAGGACTGTGAGTTAACATCAGCTACGTCCTCCAGCCACCAACACAGATGAGCAAACTGCAACAAGGGAGGAAAGAAAATACTGTGCCCGAGACCAGAAAAACCACACCACATTATCCCCAAGTTCTCTTAAGTCTTTCCCTCCTCCATGACATCACGTAAGTCATATTTCTACTCCCAAATACTCAGCTACCATCTTGGAAGGAAGCTGCAACTGTAAGGAAGAACTAAAATCTGAAAGCCTGAGCATTCTTTTCTTGGGGTGCTAAGCAAAATCTGTAGGGACTGTATATATAAATTACAGGGACAGATGATATTTGAAATAGGAAATGACTAAAAGAGCCCCTCCCCCATCCTGCCACCCTCCAACTAAACAATGGAAGGTTGTTGAGAGGGAAAACAATTTAGTTATTGATAAAGAAAAGAAATTACAGTTTCTCCAAACAACATAGCTATATTATTAGTCAAATTTGGAGGTCTAGGTATGTGGGTTTCAGCTAAGAAAATAAAGTCAAGAGGTTGCCTGTTTGTTCTCTGCCCAGGCACATTTTAAGACAGTAAAGGAAAGAAAAACCGCCTTTTTGAAATCTTCCACTAGCATAATAGAGCTTAACTCGAAGTGGATTTAAGGTCACAGCTGGTTTGATTTGAAGAGTCTCAGAAAGTTCCTTTCACTTCTCTTTCTTTTCCTCCTGTTTCCTTTGAGCCAAATTTGCATCAACTTCTCCCAGTTACAGGGACAGAAATTCCAACCCTAGACTCAGGTCTTGAATATTAACAGGAAGAGAAGTGGAATAAGAATTACAGTGATTTTAATGTATTCTAAGCTCTGTTCTGGGTGACTTAAATAGAAGAGTACAGCAGTGAGGGTTATTTATGGAGCCCTTACTTGGTACTGCACATTGTGTACAATACATACATTATCTCATTTAATCTTCACCTTTCACACCAACCCAGACGATGTTTGTCTCCATTTTATAGATGGAGACATTTGGGATTAGCGAAGATAAATGACTTATCAAAAGGCAGAAGTATATGAATGGTAAAGTAGAGATAAAAAATGCCAATCTCATCCCAAAGCTAATGTCCTTCCCATCGATCAAACTGGTCTTGTAGAATTATTTAAAATTGTAAATACCCTTAAAAGGTATTTCTCCATAATTTCTTACCAATACCTTAGAAAATTCTGGATAAACACAACAAAATCAAAATTCTTAAAGTAAACCATCTGAGAGGAAGGGGACCAGTAGGGGGAGAAGTGGGCCACTAAAGAAAACCCAAAGTTACTACAGTATGTCCCATAGCACTAGCTTAATATGCAGCCTGGAACAGTGCCAGGAATGTAGTAAATATTGAATAAATTCTTGTTAATTAAATAGATTCCACTTTTCTGATATTCTCGTCCTCAATTGCCCAACTCCACACTTTCCATGCAATTAACCTAGCCAGATTTCAAACATGGTTTTGCTCTCTTACCAGGAATGATTTTAAGAGAACTAACACCACTACCAACACCAACTTATACAAATGAAAAGAGGTTCTGGAATTCACATTCCAGTTACTCTCTTGGACCCTACCCATTTGTTCTGTATTTTACTAGATGAGTATCTCCTGGGGGTTATATCTCCCATTTACCCTCAGTTGCTATGATAAAAAGTAGGATCATGAGATGTATGGTCACCTTGGATAGACACTGTAAAATGCTTTCCCTGGAAGAACTTATTAACTTCAAACAATTGTACTCCATTGAAAATTGCCATGTTTAAAAGTTTGTGCAGAATGCCTACAAGAGCTAGCCTCAAGCAACAAAACTGATGAAAGGAGGCATATAAACTGGGAACAGTTAAAAGAATAAAGGAAAAGTAAAGGAAGAGATTATAATAAACTTGTAACAAGGACCTGTAAGTTATCTTGGTGGAACAGTTCTGATTACATGCAAAGCAGAAAAGGAACTGTTCTATAAATTATGAAGCACCAGGGACTTGCCTTGGATTTCTCCAGCTGTTTCTGTAATGACTCTCTCCATTGCTGAGCCAAGTACCTACCATCACATCTTACAGTCACTCTGCCTGCATCCCACTGTCCCAGGACCTGGCTCAAATCTCATCCTCCTGTACTTTTAGCCAAGAAAGGCTTAAGAGGTTAGCCTCTCAGGAGCATCTTTGCAAGGAAGAGTCACTTAAACAGTTGAGTGTTTTAATGATCTTAATGGGTAAATCAGCTTTAGGAGAATTCCTGGTAGATTAAATTCAGGGAGAGATATCATGAGAGGAGAGTGGTACAAATCAAGGGAAAGTCAAACTACCCTATTTGGTCAGGCAGCCCTGGGTCAGAAATACTAGAGCACAGGCTGTGGAACTAACCAAAATGAAGATCAGATCTTATCTCCAGCACGCACTGAATGCATAGCTTTGGGCAACATCAATAAATGAGCAAAAATTGTCTGGCATGTAGCTGGCAATTATATATTGTAGCTATAGTTATTACACCGTGTGATTAAACAGTATCATTAAAAAATGTGGCAGTCTGGCATGCAGTTTTTGCTCAGTAAATATTAGCTTAATCACAATCTGCATTCCACTAAACCAACTCAGAAGTATCCCTGGTGCCTAATTATTTAGAAAGAGAAAATACACCATTTGTGCAACATGACAGAGTAAGACTTTATTCTTTTTCCTCTGTGAAAGAAGTTTGATTAAATTTTTCATAAATTGCTCCATTTAGTGCAGCAATAATGGAATTTTTCGTGAAAGGCAAACCTGGGAAAAGCTGAATACCAAGCCTCAAACCACTAAGCCCTCTTCTGCTGTTTAAGATTAAGTGTCAACATAAGAAACTTAAAATATTAATTTTGGATAACCATACATGAAGGCCAGGTGGAATGAAAGAAAACAGTATTTTTTTCTCCAGTTTTGATTTCACTAAATCTAATGACTTTTTATCTTTTAAAGACAGAACAGTACCCTGGGAGTCATATCACATAGTATGCCAATTTATGATGAGAAACCTGTGTTTCTGGTAGTAGGAACAGCTGACAAATCTTCTAAAGTCTTGATATCTCTAGACTTTCTGTAAGATACTGAAGATGTGACAAGAGGACAGGAATCACCCTTAGCTGAAGGGAATTCCTTACCATATTATAGTGGATTGTTGAAGACTATTTCAACCCACAAATATCTGAGAGAAGTGGCTAGTTCAAATCTAACAAATAGCTATATCACAACGATTTAAAAATGTAACTCTGTGGGAAGAGAGCAGTTTTCCCTATCATGTCTCTAAGGTGAAAAAATGAGAGGTGAAAAATCAATTAGGCAGAAGTGGAAGCCAGCCTCACGAGAGATGGCACTGAGTCCTTATGAGAAAGTAAACTTCAAACACCTATCAGCTTGAATGGTGACAGATGGTTATATGATCAAAGGCTT
Source organism: Camelus dromedarius (assembly GCF_036321535.1). Classification (NCBI taxonomy): domain Eukaryota; kingdom Metazoa; phylum Chordata; class Mammalia; order Artiodactyla; family Camelidae; genus Camelus; species Camelus dromedarius. Next base: position 23,055,766 of record NC_087450.1, read on the forward strand.
TTAAGGCCATGAACCTAACTGAGAGGATAAAAATTCCCAATATTTCTCATTTAATCATATGTACTTATGTATTTTCCTCACAGTGGAAGAGGAATGTAACTTCTTAAGGAGTAAAGATCCCAAACCATCCAATGCAGAAGATGACCTTGTCAGATCCGCATCCACAATTTTCCTTAACACCATAACCACGTAATCACTCTACCCTCACCGCCACTGTCAGCACCGTAATAACAGTAATAGTAATAACTAATGCTCTAACACATCCAGCTAAAGACAAGAGGCCTCAATATTAACCCCAAAACTGATGTTTGTTTCTCAGCCAGTTGGCTGATATGAAATTCCTTAACACTTAAATCTTCCATCTCTTTCAAGAGTTCAAGTTCTTCTTTTATTGTCTGAGGTTCTTTCAATGGGACAAATCTATGATTAGAGGTAAAGATAATAATACTGGGGATAGTACATCATGGGGTCAATATGAAATATGTTTCAGGTAAACTTGGGTTGATGCTATCAGAGCTTTTATTTTTAGACTGGAGTTGGAGAGATTGTAGCATTTGAAGAATGACTGTAAATAATACACGGAATCCAATAGAGGAGAGGGGTACCTTGAGAGAGAAAAGGAGGCAGCATGGGTCCTGTAAGTACAATGGAAGCCACAGGGGCTGAAATCAAGAACAAACGGTTTCATAACTCTACCTCAGATAGGCTGTCTTCGTGCCAGGATAAAGAGGGATATAACAAGGTTGCTTCAGGCCCTATAAACCCCAAAGATGGGGTCCTGAATGTTTCTACATGTGTGTTTGTGTGTGTGTGTGAGGGAGAGGGATATGAGGGGAGAGAGAGAGGGAAGGGAACCATCCGTCTAACAGGTTGGAGATAATCCCCCATATACCTTCAATGACCTCTTACTTGTGTTTCAAATCATAGTATATATTCCAGTTTGACATGACAACCTGATTTCTTCATCTTCAGAACCTTCAGTCTTCATACCTGGCAGGCCTGCTGTTGTTCCTGGAGCTCCTGGAGCTTCCCAGTCCTTCTCAGCAAGAATACTTAAGGGGATTATCCCCATAAGCAAGATTTCCCATTTCAAGTACTATTTCTTTTTAATTAATGAGTTTGTGACAGTCTTAAAAATACATATTTTCTACCTCTCTAGTTTAAATATAATATACAAAGCATAAAAGCTAAGTCTGTTTTGATGACTGAGTCATTTACTGGGCATTACAGTACTGTAGACTATTGAGGGAAGTAGAATGATTACCCCTGCATTAAATGGCTCCTGTCCATTGAACTGTCCATTGCTTGTTTGTATCTATTTTATAAACACCTTTTTTTTCTTAATATTAGGCTGTAACTTATTGCTGTGTCAAGTCATTGCACAGTGAGCCATTACAACTAGTTATTTAAATGCCTTATGAGCTGCAAAAAAATACAATCAAAAGTATGTGGTGAAAAAGTCAATAAAATCTGATGAGAATCTGAAGATCTCTTTGTAGAAAAAAGCGCCAGGAATTCAAGTATACCTTGTGTGATGTGAAGGATAAAGCATGATATAACATAACTCTGAAATCATGCTTGAGGTTGTAGAAAGTCTAAGAAAATAAATAAATTTGGCATTAGTTCAACAATATATTGATCAAAGCAATCTGCTTAAATACAGCAGGAAAAATCCCTAAGTTTTCACCAAGATGTGATTATTTCAATATGATCCAGAGATGCTCTTTGCTATTACCCCTTTCAAGATATTTTGGTTTGGTAGAGGAGTGGAAGAATCTAGTGACCATCTGGGCTTGGGGTAGGGATGACTAAGTCAGTCCATGGTTGTATTTCTTTTGGATAAGTAGTAATCAGCAGTCTAAATATGATTCACCCAGGAAGAACTTGAGTGAACTTGAACATTACTAAGATTAGCACTAATACTGAAAGTGGATGTGGCAAGAGAAAGAAAAGTTTGGCAAGGTCCAGTGGAAGGATCCAGCAGCAAAAATTCTACTTACTTACTTTATCTATCTATCTATCTATCTATCTATCTATCTATCTATCTATCTATCATCTATCTACCTATTTAAAACTTAGTGTGTGCTGGACACTCTTCTAGGTGCTGGAAATACAGCAGTGAACAAACTGGACAAACATCTCTTCCCTCGTGGGACTTACAATTAAATGACAAGACTCAAAGATAAGATGGATGTGTCCTACCTATGTTGCAGAACAAGCCTACTTAACATGTGGCAGTAGTGAAGAGGGTCTAGCATCCCTGAAATCTAGGTTGGCTATCCAAGTGACAAACCAGAAGGCTGTTTAGGCAGTGTTCTGGTACTAGAGCTGGAACAGAACATCTTACTATATACATTAATTTTCTAGAGCTGTCATAACAAATTACCACAAACTTGATGGCTTAAAATAAACTAAATATACTATTTCATAATTCTTAAGTCCAGAAGTCTGAAAGCGAAGTGTTGGCAAGGCCATACTACCCCAGAAGGTTCTAGGGGAGAACCAATTCTTGCTTCTTCCAGCTTCTGGTGGCTCTAGATATTTCCTTGGCTTGTAGTAGCAAAACTCTAATCTCTTCCTCCATCTTCAAATGCCTTCCCCTCACCTCCCTATGTCTCTCCTCTGGCTGTCATTTATAAGTACATGTGTCACTGGATTTAAGGTCTACTCTAAACCCAAGATAATCTCATCTTAAAATCCTTAATTACATCTGTAAAGACCTACATTAGGTTATGTTCACAGATTCTAGGTGGACTTAACTTTTGGGGAGACCACTATTCAACCCACTGTACTATATTAATGAAACATGGGACCCCAAAATTCTTTGTAACTACTTGATTTCTCTCATTGCATTATTACTATTTATATTTCTATCTTCATTAGTCTCAGCTCCTGAAAGATGAGGATGATATCTATTTATAACTTTTCATCCCCAAAGACTAGCTCAGTCCTTGACATACACAGATATTTAACTTACTGATACATCAGTAAATTAGTAAATTTCCCCACTTAAGCCCTTAGAGTTCTTTGGTTGCAAGCAAACAAAATTGTTTCTAGCTACTAGGAAAAGGAGGAAATTATTATAACAAATTGGATTGAGGTAGCTCACAAAACCAAAGAAATAACCAAAGAACCAGGTTCAAAAAGAGAAAGAGCCATATGATCTGGGGAGCCAGATAGTGTGTTCCAGCCCACGATTTCTTCAGGGAGATCTCCTAGAGCCATGCTCTTCAATATAGGAGCTACGACAAAAGTGTGGTTATTTAAATTTTAATTAATTAAAATTAAATAAAACTAAAAATTCAGTTACTGAGTGACACTAGCCACACTTTATGCTCAGTAGTCTCATGTGGCGAATGGCTATTGTACTTAGCTCACACAGAGGTGTAACATTTCCATGACTGCAGAAATATCTATCAGGTAACGCTGTGCTAGAATGAGTCAGCCTCTTACATGAATCAATTCCATTCATTTTTCCATCCTGTATCATGCCAGTGAAGATTAAAATTCTGGAGAGTTTCTCTGCCTCAGCCTGAGTTATGCATTGACCATTTTATCAGGATTGTATGGAGCATATCAATGGAGAGCAATACTCAGACTACACATAATGCAGAAGACATAATTTCCTCAAAGGGAATTACAGTTCTAATATTAGAAGAAGCAGGAGTGGAATCTGGGTAGACAAAGAAACACAAAAGTTTACTACATACACCTACCTTTGCATGTTCACATATTTGCTGTCATTTTAACATGAGAATGAAGATGACATTGCCCCACAGTCTTCATTTATCAGTCAGCTAACTGAAACTGAAGGTAACCTCTTTAAAATATCCATTCCCTCAACAGGTATCTGGGCTGGGGTACACAGGGCTGTTTGATGCCATGCCAAAAATGCTGGCAGGTAGGGCAGAAACAGAAAGAGCCCTAGTACCGTTTGCCTGGTCTCTTTATGTCTGAAATATACTTTCCTTTAAGCCTAGTCTGGTGATAAAGGAATTAAATATTCTTATCAAGTTTGGGAAGCTGGCATTGCTGGCTTCAAAGGGTCACTTTTTATTATGCAGCTGCCTTCAGCTTCAGCAAGGAAGGGGAAGGGAAAAAGAGGTTTTCGTCAGTACATAGCACTACAATTCATTCATTTTCACAATACAAACACTGCCTTTTTTAAATATCTCCAGTTTGATTTATGACTGCAGATCATATCTCACAGTTCCTTGTGGTCTGATAGGAGCGTGCTCTTAGGAAAAAAATCTAAACCTTAAATTGGTTGCAGCATGAATTTCACAGTCAACCTGCCAAGAACTCAGCACATCTCTCTTCACCAATGTTTGAACAAGAAAAAGTAGTCATCCAAAGCATGAAAGTAAGAGTCAGAAATGGAGATTGGGCTGGTAATCAAGAGCCCTGGACTTTGGTTCTGGCTCTGAACTTCAGATTACCCTTTTGTAATGGAAAGAGTTGGGTTCCGTGAACTTCAGGGTATTTTTTTGCCCCTAAAATTCTTTTTTTGCCTGTCATCTCACCCCTCTAAACTATTCTCCCTTAGTCTCTCCTGTCTGTTGGATTTATAACACTGGACTACTTTAGCTTGATATTTCCCAATGTGTCAAACATAAACTTTGTTTGCTGTATTTTTCCTTCTCCCTCTCCAATAAGGTAGCCAGGCCCTTAGTATTTTCTTGCATTTGGAACTTGTTTTTTCCAGGGCCAACATCAGAAGCAGTTTGAAATCAAGAGCTATTCCTTTATTTGTCTAGATATAAACTCACTGAGAGGATATTTCTAGATATCTTCAAGGAGAAGGGATAAAGGAAAAAGAGTTCTAGAAATATGCAAGAGAGAGGAAAGTTTTCCTAGACTGGGATAGAAAGAGAGGAGTGATTATTTGACAACATGTTTCCTACATTTTTGAAGACAAGGGATGACTTGTCATAGCATACTTAAGAGGACTGGAAATTTGGAAGCTGTGTTCCCAGACTTGGAAAATATCCCTGTGCTTCTTTCTCCTAGATACAGAAGCAAGACAAGGACCTGAGGGTGCCATATGGGCTCAAAGGATGCCATGTGGTACCATGTAGTGAACATAATGGAATAATGACTCCCTGACCCAGGACCATTCCCCAAGGAAGCCAACCATTCACTTGAGAGCAAGTTAACCTCATTGAACTTCTTCCACCCTGGAAGAGATGGTGATTCATTTGGCTAGAATAGACACAATCCACATAAGAATTTTCTTTTTGCTACCATCAGCCTGCACCACCATCAAAGGGCTTATGAAGTGTTCTACCCACTGACACAGAATCCTATGTAACATCATATCAGATCAGAGAACACACTTTACAGTAGAGGAGGTGGACAATGGGCACATCACTGTGAGATCCCCTGGTCCCATCAAAAAATCTTACCAACCTGAAGCTACTAGTCTGACATAGCAATATAATAGCCTACTGAAGGCACAGCAGAGATACCAGCCAAAGATCAAACTCTGTGAAGAAGGGATGCCATCTTCCAATATTTATTATATACTGTAAACAGTGGGCATCACATGGTGCCATGCCTTTAGTAGATAGAATACCTGGGTTCAGGGACAACAGAGTGGTCCACTTGGGAAATCTGTACTTTCCTTCCCTTCAAATCTATTCACTGGTGGTTTAGAATAAGTGTAAAATTTTAAGATATGCTGGCTATGCAGGCACGTCAGGATCTACATAATGCCAAAGGACCAGCAGGCAAGAAGAGTCACTATTCTGGCAGAATTTAAAGATCATTAAGAGAAGCTAAGGCTGCTGTTATGTAATGGGGTAAGAGAAGAATATATCTGACACTCAGGCAGTCCACTTGGGATTCTCTAGTTAATTACTTGTCCAATTTTGACATTAAATAGAAAAGCGAAGCAGCCACAGTCTAAGAAGGGCATGGTGACAAGAAGCTCAGAGCCCTCAGGAACAATATTTTTTTTAAAAGTATATTGATTTATAATGTAGATAGCACAGTGATACATATGTATGTATTCTTTTTCATATTCTTTTCCATTATGGTTTATTACAGGACATTGAATATAGCTCCCTATGCTATACAATAAAACCTTTCTCTTTATCTATTTTATATAGAGTGGTTTGTATCTGCTAATCCTGAACTCCTAATCTATCCCTCCCCTACCCTCTTTCCCCTTTAGTAACAGTAAGTTTGTTTTCTATGTCTCTGAATCTGTTTCTGTTTTGGAAATAAGTTCATTTGTGTCATATTTAGATTCCACATACAAATGATATCATATAGTATTTGACTTTCTCTTTCTGACTTACTTCACTTAGTATGATAATCTCTAGGTCCATCCATGTTGTTGCAAATGGCATTAGGTCATTCATTTTTATTGCTGATATATATACACACACACACAATGGAACACACACACATATATATATACACTCAGCAAAAAAAAAATATACACACACACACATATATACCACATCTTCTTTATTCAGTTGTCTGTCCATGGACATTTAGGTTGTTTCCATGTTTTAGCTGTTGTAAATAGTGCTGGTATGAACACTGGAGTCATGTATATTTTCAAATTAGAGTTTCCTAAGGATATATGCCCAGGAGTGGGATTTCTGAATCATATGGTAAGTCTATTTTTAGTTTTTTTAAGGAACCTCCAGGGTGTTTTCCATAGTGGCAGCACCAATTTATGTTCCCATTAACGGTGTAGGAGGATTCCCTTTTCTCCGCACCCTCTCCAGCATTTGTTATTTGTAGACTTTTTAATGATGGTCCTTCTGACTGGTACAAAGTGTACCTCATTATAGTTTTGATATGAGAAATGAGACTCTGAGTCACATCAGCAGGTATGCCACTGAGAGCAGCAGAGTTTCTGGCTAAGGCTGAGGTGAAGACTGAATGGATGCTAGAAGAAGATGACAAGTATTAGTTGTCATGTGAAGAAAAGCTATAGCAGCAGAGTCTGTAGTCATCTCATTAACCTTCCTATTATAAATTTCCAGAGGAAAAGAGGTGAACCAACAGCTGGAATAGCTGTTCTCCGATATACAGGAAGAAGTAGACTTGACCAGAAGGAGGGTAGACGGTGGTGCACGCCACCGCACCCACAGACCACCCCCGTCAGTAATAAAGACCTATTTTCCTTACTGCTGAAAAGCCTGCACTCTGATCGCCCCCAGCTGTCAGTCCTATCATGATTTTTCCCTCAGCTAATGGTTATATCCACTTCTCAAGAGTAGCCTACATGTCTAGTCAATGTGAGGGTTTCAGGAAAATTCTAAAACCTTGTACTAGTTTCTGAGATCCCAGTGGATTCACTGAATCCTTTGCCATGAATGTATCACACAGCCTAACTTCTCCCTGCCCAGTCCTGCTTTCTTCTCTTCTCCTGTGCATGTTAATCCTGAGATCATCTCTAATAACATCTCTGCACACAACTCCCAGTCTTAGAATCTGTGTCCTAAGTGCCTGACCTCAATGCCTTATATATAAGAAATCATTTCTCCCTCATTAGAAATGACTTAGTGCTTGATCTATATTTCTTTCAGGCTCATTTATCCATTCAGTATTTACTGGAAAGCATTAAGTGACAGGAATTGTGATAAGCTTCAGTAACTCCAAAACTACATAAAAGACAGGCATGTTTACTCCCCTCATATACATGCTATAATTTCGGTGTTCCTATGCTAAGTGCTTCTGGTCTAACCTATTCGAAAGTCTTTCCATGCTTTTTGAGTAGCACCAGTTTCAATCAGTTCCTCAAGGACAGAAACCATATCAGCCTTTCTGCATCATTTCCAGAATCATAAGGAAAGACATCAAAAAGCAAACGGAATTAGCTAGTGTTGTGTGATACAACTGTTTGCTACATGGTTTTAAGTATATCTCTTAATCCACTAAGAGTATGCTACAATGTTTATTTCTTCCTCTTACACGTGGAAAAACTAAGACATAGTGTGGCAAATAAGTTTCCAGAAAAAAAAAAAAAAAAAAAGTCAGGTCTGGGATCCAGGACTGCCTGGCTCTGCAATGCATGTTTTTTTGCAATGAATTTCTCCCTACATTACATTAAAGAGCACATAGGAGACCTTAGCCAATGTCTGATAAATGGAGGAATAAATAAGACAATAAACAAATGGGCAATTATCAATAGGTCACCAAGCCAGATGCTAAATCTCTTAGTTTGTGCTTTCTATGGTAGTTTTGGAGCCTTTTCTGTTGAGGAGAAGTTCACATTTTCTCATCATTTGCAGCTATTATGATGTGTTCTTCATCAATGTTACAGAGTGGAAATGATGTCTTCTCTATATTTGGCTCTATGAACCTTCAGCTCCAGGGGACAGGCCTAAAATTAGCATTAGAAAATCACTCCCGGACTCCCTAGAACTGATGATGATGTCCGCCTTCAGGGGACACCACAGTCAGGGGAAAGCTTTCTTGCATAAAGAAAGAAACAGAGGTCCACTGCTAAGGATAACTTAAGGACAAAATCAAAAACTCTAAGAAAGAAGGGCCCACATCTACTGGGCCTCAGAGAACTAGAGTCGGGTACTTCTGAAAAGATATCATTATTCTTCCCAATCCCCATCCCACCACTTCCTGCTACACACACCCCACACTCTCTGTTTATCCCATTTAAAGGTAAGGAAGTTTTTACCTTCACCTTATAATATAAGATTATTTAGCATGAATTTATTGCACAAGAGAACACGAGGTCCAAACTCTTTGCTCGGGTTTGTAGATGACTGATTTGGAACCCAGTCCTTAAATGGGTTTCACTATCCGTCTCCTCCTTCACGGTCTCCATGGCCCAGATATGGCATAAAGAGGAAATAGGCTAATTTCTTACATCTCAGAATAAACTGCTTCTGAGCCAGATTTGGAAATATACAGTTGATTCCAGAACAACATAGTCTTGCAGTGCTCCCCACCCCCTGGACATTGTACAGCAAAAAAGCTTTTATTTTCTAACATCTTCATTATTTTATTTTTATTTTTATTATTTTTGCTTTGCTTCATTATATTTATTTTGGTGGCTGCCTTTATCTGTTATGCTAGCCCAAAGACCCATATAGAGCCTCTTCACTCTGTAAATGCCCCTAAGGTAAATCCACTTAAAAATCAGTTTTAACAAGTAATCCTTATCCTGACAAATATTTCTCTCTTTTTGTTACCAGGAAAGACAGACTAGAGTAGAGCAAATCTAAATAGGAAATGGGATGCTTCTGATTGCCTGCTCTGGGGAACTACTCAAGGTACGTTTTAGAAATGCGTCTTCATTATGGAAAGTGGCAGTCAGCCTTGCTGACAAAAGTCCTTTAGCTTTTACTATCTTTGACACATGCTAGTGTCTGAGATCATGACTTTCATACTCCACTGGCTCAGTGCTCTCTGCTTCTAACGTTCCCTACAAGAAGTCAGCAAACTTAAAGTGTGTGGTGGCTTATTCTACCACTACTGTGCTGGCTATCTTTAAGAAACACACAAATAAAATATTTTAGTTAAATAAGTTAAAAAAAAAAAAAAAAAACCCTGCAAATCATTTGCATTCTTTTATTTTCCCAATATGGAAGTGGAAGCAGAAAGGAAGAGAAGACAGAAAAATCAAAACTAAATGCCTCCTGGGTCAGGTCTTTACATGTTGTTTCTTCCATCCTCACAGCAACTATTAAACCCATTTTATAAACAAGGAATCTGAGGTTCTAAAAAGTTAAGTCACTTGGTATGGCACATGGCTAAGATGATTATTATAATAAACTTTTCACAATATTTGAGCCTAAAACTCAGGAAAATATAATTCTGAGTGGACTTCCTGGCACACTGAATGTGAGGATTAAGGAAAGGGAGACCTTAAAGAAGGATTTGGGCACCATTTCCCAAGGAGCCCTGTGCTGTCTGGATGCTAGTGGATGTCACACACACACAAACACAAGGAGGGGTGTCTTCAAATGAGTTTGGAACTTCATCAAGAGTTCTTGGGCTTTAAATAGTAAAGTAACTGACTCTCCAAGAAAGTGATGGGAGATAGAGTGTCAAAACGTATATAACCTTGGATCACAGAGCATCTCAAAGGTTCCGTCTTACACAGTTCTCACTTTGGGAATTCCTATGCTAAGTTGCTAAGAAATTATGCTCATTAAAAAATATACAGAACCATCATTTAATATGTAAACTCTGGGTAAAAGCCAAACTTATTGTTTTATTTAAAACAAAAATGTTTTTTCTAAATTTTTATTAATTTTTCAATTTTGACTTTTAACAATTATGAAAGTAATTAGTAAGTTTACAAGTTGTCCAGCTCTCTTTCTGGACAGATGGAAGGACATACATCCCTACTCACCTAAAGGGAGGTGTAACTGTGTAATTTACTTGGCATGTAAACTACAACCAATGGCATGGAGACATTAAGGCTGTGTGTCACTCAGGGTAGAAGCTTTCAAAATGTATGAGCTTTGCCATACTCTCTTTCCCTCTGTCATGATAACCAGCCATGCACCAGCTCAGGGCTCATCTGTTGGCCTGGTGTTCTGGATTGAAGAAAGCATAGAGCAGAGCCTCCAGCCGGCACTTGATAAACAAGTGTGAGATGACAGATGGATAGGTAGATAGATAGATGCAAATAATTGAAATTTAGTGTATCCTGACTAATATAATAACGTAGGTAGCAAAGTGCAGTGTGCAAAACACATGGAAAACAACAAATCACAATGTAAAGTTCTCATTTGTTACTGGCCAGCTTGGGAAACGGTTATAAAATTCACTCAGAATCTTCAGAGTCTCTGTTTGGGAAAATAATATGTGCCTTCCCAGCACTCATTTGTTCTGAGGATCAAACGAGACTATCCTAGGATGTGATCTGTAAGTCTTATTCTTGTTTAAATTTTAGATATGATTTTAAAAACCTATAAACAATTAATGGCATATTACATTTATATTCTTCTGGTTTCTATCAATTTTAATACTAGTACCCAGGGAACATCATTCACAGCCTTATTTAGTTTACGTATCTCAGAGCTTAATAAGAATCAATTACATTATTTAGTTACCTTCAACTATAACAAATACAAATGCCATTTATACTTATTTAGCCTTATCTAGCTACTGATTTTTAAATTATAAAGGCATAAAATGATCATAAAATAACTTGTATATTCCAAATATATCTTTAAGTTAAACTTATTTTGCTAACTCCCATTACACAATGATTGTAAGTCAATTTCTCCTAATGGCTGCATTCACTAAGAAACAAAACTGCTGTTCCAGGCCAGAGAGGAAGATTGGTAGGAGGTAGAAAAGGCATGACTCAGACTCTCCAGGAGAGCCAAAAGGCTATCTGCAAGACAGTTTACTGAAGTGGGAGAAGGAATAGACTCTAAAAATGAAGATGAGCATCTCTATTCAGAGTGCTTTACTATCAGAAAGAACCCATCAGGTTCCCTTCAGTATTGTCTCCTTCGTGCTCTATCCATCACTTCTCTAGTCCAAGCCTTCTGCATCACTTGCCTGGACCACTGTAATGTGTCCTAATGGGGCTTCCTATCTTCAAGCACCTCCTTTCCAAACATGCCTACAGTTGTTCCCATTATCTTTATGTTCCATTAAAAACATGAAGGTAACTGTGTCACTTTCTTCCTCAAAAGAATTTCATTCCCCCCAACCATTCAACTGCAGAGGAACTAGAACCTCCCTACTCAGCCTAGAGTAGTCGGGGTTAAACAGCTGTGAAAGGAAGTTCATTCCCATCTTACTCTTCTCCTTTTTTCTTCTCAATGCACAGTCAATATTTCAAGCACTCTAGAATAAGTTCTAGTTTCAAACCCACTTTGGCCTCTCCTACCTAATATCTTTTCTGCCTGCTCTCCTTTCTTCTTGAATCATCTAAACTGCCACAACCGGATTGGTTCAATCATTCCAAGTAAGGCTCTGCTTCCTTCAAATTCACGTTAAAATCCCCCCTCTTCTTTAATCTGTACAAACCTCAAGTATAACTAATGTTGCCTTTCTTACTAGTACAATGAATGGTGACTCAGATTTCAAATTAAACTTAATCACAGAAGATATTTATCACAAATGGAAATTTGTGGACTGAAATTACTATTAATCACAGATTATTTTATCTTCAAAACATTCCTATAAAGTGAATATTATAACTTATGTTTTACATAAAATAAAACTGAGATTTTAGTAAGCGAAATAACATTTTCCAAAAATATGCAGAAACTTCTTTTGCAAACAACTTCTGCAATTTGATGACATTCATAAACAAGGGTAAATGAATAAATGCTCACATATGCAGTTGATTTTTAATGAAAAATTCTACGCTTTTAGTCCCTAAGCAAGAATTTTCAATTACATAAATCCCATTATAGCATTGAAGGAATAGATAAGGTATTTGTAACATAATTCCACATGCTTTGTTTAAATGCCTTGATAGAACCTTGAAGCAGACAATTTATTCGATACCCCAGCATCTCAGAATGGTTGATAAATGATAGATCAGAAAGACAGATCAAAGTAACCTACTTGTCAGTAATAAGGAATGAAATATCAAGCAAGCAAGTTTAAAAACATCAGCTTCATAAGCATAAATCCTATTATTATCTTCATAAGATGATGGCAATCTAAGTTACCTCCAGTTCACATGAAAAAAGTGTAAAGGCATGGAGATTCGGTTAACTGTACACTTACTCTTGTTAAGAATTGAGATGTAATCACCAACAAACATGAAAGCATGGGCTGTGGTGTAGAGGCACCGCATCCAGGAAAAATAGTCCCCATGTTCTCTATTCCAGTTAGTATGTGTCTAGAACAAGTATGAGTTCATCATTTTGAGTACAACCTTGATAAAACATGTTACATTCTAAACATGGTGAAGATGATGACAAAAGGTCTGAATATCAAGTATTATGGAGAACGATGAAAGGAATTGAGGATTTTAGCCTGGGGTAGAAGTGGGGAAGACTAAGTCCCATGGCTGAAGGACAGAATAAGAATCAATAATTGAAGGTTATAGATTGTAGTTTTAACAATCTGAATAAAGAAACCCATCTGATTAGAGCTAACTGAAAGTGACACAGGCTGTGCTTTCCCTTGCCCCCCCACCCCCAGATACTGCTTTTTCCTGGCTCTCTCACACTGCTTGACATGATGTTACTCAAAACGATGTCCGCCAGGAGCTAAGAGCTTGCACTACACTGAAAGTCTCATGTTGCCTCTTTTACAGAGAAAGTCTTCCTACATGTAAAACGTAAGCTGAGCTAACTGGTGTGCTTAGTGACCTAGTATATTTACATTCTAGTGAAAGCTCCAATTTCCTGGATAAAACAAAAAGGAGATGGTCTGTGGACCACACTCCAGTTTTGTTCTAAGGTTCCATGCTCCTTCCCTTCCCCCCAATCCACAACCTCAAGTAGACGTGATCTTCAAAGTAATTTTGCCCATCTTTTACAAGTAAAGTGATTATACACATCCAGGATTTCACAGACAGTTCTAATATTAAACATTATGTCCCCCTTTCCACAAGGTATAATGTTAAGTGTCAGAAGAGGCACTGATTTTTTTTTCTTAAAAACATCATATAAATAAGCTATTCTTTTGCTTTCTCACTAAAGAATATTCAAAAATCATGATTATTATACTATATGGATTTTTTTCATTCTATCAGTGAAGAAAATACTGTCAAAGAAATAAATGTCTAAGCATGTCAATTAAGGTCATGAGCAATGTGACAGTTCCCATTGTTAGAGCATTAGGGCTCTTTATGAATTTCCTGGAATCTTAATGTACAAGCAGCACCTTACTCCATCCTTGAATTCAATAGCCCCACTAAAATATTAACTTTAATGTACACTTTTAATCCATGAGGATTGAGGCTATTATACCCACAGTTGGACCACTTATGTCAGCTAGGGAGGTTGACCCGAACTGTCTGGATCAACAATAACTGCTGCACAGCTCTCCCACTAATACTCCTCCGATCCCTCCTTAGAACTTTAATAAAGGCATCAGAATCCATTACCACTACCAGGATAACAGGATGTCAATTCTACAAGCACGGTCCTTTCTTGAATGTAAACTTATGCACAGACTCCAGGGGCAGGGGGGTTGCATTTCTTTCAGGTTTGGGAAACATACACTACTAGGGAAGGAAACAGTATTTTAAATCTCATAATCTTATGTATATTGCCTTTAAATTTTCTTAGCATTTAAATCAGAAGGGAAGAGGTAAAACTGTCACTATTTGCCAATAATATAATTCTCTATATAGAAGTCACCACCAAAAAACTATTAGAACTAATAAATGAATTCAGTAAAGTTGCAAGATACAAGATTAACACACAAAAATCTGTTGCTTTTCTATACACTAATAATGAACTACCACACAGAGGAACCAAGAAAAAAAAAAACCCATTTAAAATCACATTAAAAAGAATAAGATACCTAGGAACAAACTTAACCAAGGAAGTGAAAAACCTACACTCTGAAAACTATAAAACACTGAGGAAGGAAACTGAAGATGATACAAAAGAAAATAGAAAGATATCCCATGTTTATGGACTGGAAAAATTAATATTGTTAAAATGTCCATACTACACAAAGCAATCTACAGATTAAATGCAATCCCTATCAAAATATCCATGACATTTTTCACAGAACCAGAACAAATATTCTTAAAATTTATGTGGAACCACAAAAGACCACAAATAGCCAAAGCAATCTTGTCAAAACAGCACGGCACTGGCACAAAAACAGACACGCAGATCAATGGAACATAATAGAGAGCTCAGAAATAAACCCATGTAAATATAGTCAATTAATCTATGACAAAGGGGGCAAGAATAGACAATGGGGATGAGACAGTCTCTTCAATAAATGGTACTGGGAAAACTAGAGAACTACATGTAAAAGAGTAAAATTAGAACATTTCCTCATACCATATACAATAATAAACTCAAAATGGATTAAAGACCTAAATGTAAGACCGGAAATCATAAAACTCCTATAAGAAAATAAAGGCAAAACATCCTCTGACGTAAACTGCAGTGATATTTTTTGGATCTGTCTCCTAAGCAAAGGAAACAAAAGTAAAAATTAACAAATGAGACCTAATTAAACTTAAAAGCTTTTGCACAACAAAGAAAATTATTAACAAAACAAAAAGACAACCTTACTGAATGGGAGAAAATATTTACAAGTGATATAACTGATAAGGGGTTAATATCCTAAATATATAAAAAGTTCATACAACTCAATATAAAAAAAAAACCCTGATTTTAAAAACGGGCAGAAGACCTGCATAGACATTTTTTAAAAGAATCTATACAGATGGCCAAAAGGCACATGAAAAGATACTCAACATCACTGATCATCAGAGAAATCCAAATGAACTACAATAAGATACCACCTCACACCTGTCAGAATGGCTATAACCCAAAAGTCTACAAGTGACAAATGCTGATGAGGATTTGGAGAAAAGAGAACACCAGTACACCATTGCTAGGAATGTAAACTGGCATAACCACTATGAAAAATAGTATGGAGATTCCTTAAAAAACTAAAAATAGAACTACCATATGATCCAGCAATTAGACTTCTGGATATACATCCAAAGAAAACAAAAACAGTAATTTAAAAAGATAGATACATGCACCCTAAATTATTTACAGTAGACAAGATATGAAAGCAACCTAAGTGTCCACCAACAGATGAATATAAAGAGGTCCATCAACAGAAGAATATAAATATAAAGATGAATATAAATATATGAATATAAATATAAAGAGGTGGTGTGTGTGTGTGTATCTGTAATGGAATATTATTCAGCCATAAAGAATGAAATTTTGCCATTTGCAACAACATTGGTGGATCTGGAGGGTTATTATGCTTAGTAAAATAAGTCAGACAGAAAAAGACAAATACTATATATTACCACTCACATGGAGAATCAAAAAAATACAACTATTAAACACAACCAAAAAGAAACAGATTCACGAATACAGAGAACAAACCAGTGGTTACCAGTGGGGAAAGGAAAGGGGGAAGGGGCAAGAAAAGGGTAGGGGATTAAGAAGTACATACTACTATGTATAAAATAAATAAACTACAAAGATATATTGTACAGCACAAGAAATACAGCTAGTATTTTATAATTACTTAAGACGGAGTAAAATCTATAAAAATTTCGAATCACTGTTGTACACCTGAAACTAATGTAATATTATAAATCAACTATACTTCAATAAAAAATACTCTTTGATAGATGTCCTAAAATATGCTAGCTATATCAGTCTGATCAAACTTGCAAAGAATGAAGAATCCCAAACAGAGTCAATTATGCAAATTTCCTGCTAGTGAAATTTAAAGTCTGAACATGTCTAAAGAAAGAAGACTTGCTAACCCGTGCCATTTTGTCATCAGTTCCACCCTTGCTGTCTGGCTCCCAAGTAGTTCCAGGCACTGTAAAGCACTGGAGGAAGGTCAGAAGGTGAGAGGAAGGGAGAAATTGTATCTCTTCCACTCTCTCTTTTTGCCAGCTGCAATATCTTTCTGCAGTGACTCTACTGCTTCCACAGCTCCTTGATAAATAGTCCACCCTTTGAGACTCAGCTCTGATAAGCCAAACCTCACCCCAACTGGGCTTTTGGCTCTCGTAAGATGAATCTCACTTCTTGATTCTGGAAACAGGTAGCCTCCTAGCCCTAGGAATGGTAGCTATTTCCTTCTAGTGCTAATCTCTGTTATACTTCATTTGGGTTCTCCGTTCTGTGATCACAGAATGTTACTGAACAATTAAGTGTTTTAAATTTCCTTCTATTTCAATACATGGAGTGATTTTAAAATCTTGGCTGAACCCTGACTGATACAGAGAATGTCAATTAAAAAAAAAAAATCAGCCTTGAAAACAAAAACAAAACAAAAAAAAAAAGACTGGCACAGAAGAAATCAACAGTAGAGTGACCATGTAGCCAAATATTCAGGGATGTGACCTCTCTTGTCCTAATGGCAGCTTTATCTGTGGAGAAATGGGTGAAGCACATATTTGCATTCTCTTTGTCTGGATTCAGTAATGTTTTAAAAGCTAACTTCAGTTTATAATTTTGAAACTCATGTAGCTTTGTCTACACAAAGAAAGTACACTAACTAATAGATATGATTTATCCTATCTCAGTGATTATTTATTTTCAATGTAAAATTTTTAAAAATTCTTCTGGTTTTAATCATCAGAATCAGAATCTGAAAGTTTTATATATGTGAGACTGCCCACGAGCATTTGATCTTCCTCTTCACATACCAGATCATCGGTGTTCTGAGCCCAAAGCTTAAAAACCCAAAGCCTAGAAGACAGAGGATTCTCCCAGGCAATTAATGTCACCATGTGAAGACCTACCTAACTGACAAGCTAGCCTTCCCTAGGCCTCAACTAGATGGCATATTACAACCTTGTCCTTCTGCATGTTGCAGAATTTCTTAGAAATTTTGTAAGTGAAATTTGCCCTATTCTACCCACAGGGTAGTTTTGAGGATTAAATGAGATTGTGCATATGAAAACACATTTTGAGTTACCGATGACAGTAATAAAAACCATAAAGAAGTGTATAGACTATTGACTTTTTCATCATTAACTTAAATCTGTCAGCTTGATAATTAATAAAGAGTAGCTGAAAGATGGGGATATTCCATAAAGGGTAGACTACTAGCTCACTGATCTAGTTAGCATTCACTTCAACTTCACTTAACGTATTAGGTCAGAACACTAATTGTCCATTAGGCTACCAATAAGGAGGAGTATATGACAGTCCAAGTTGGGATCCTAGGGAATGCAAGTAACTTAGAACAGTATGTGAGTATTTATAAAACTTGTTATTAATTTTTCTTGGAAAATAAAGATAGTTATAGACAAAAAAAGAAACCAGCTATAAGCAGAATATACAAATTTATATTAATTAATTACAGAAATACAAACATTTATTGGTTACCAATGATGGATAAAGTATTCGATAAGGCAACCAGATACAGAAACAAAACAAACAGAAACTCTACCTTCAAGGAGCTCAGTGTAATAGAAAAGCAAATGTACATAAAGTGATTATGTAGCAAAATGAGAAGGGCAAAAATAAAAAAAAAAAGAACTACAAGATACAGAAGTACCAAAAAGTCACTGATTAATTATAGTTGGGAAATTCAAAAAAGATCATCAGAGGAGACTGGCTCTCTCAGGTAGATGAGTAATGGAGAGAACAGGAAATTCCAGATAGAGAAAGCAGGTATGCAAAGACGTAAGTGTATGAAATTACATGGAACCTTCAGGGAATAGAGTGCATGTGATGCAAAAAGAGGAGAAATGAGCAAGATAGAAGACTGCAGAGGTTGCAAGGGCTTTAATATGAGTGGCTTAACATTCAAAGCTGCCTTTTATATTTGGGCAATCAGATGCCTCAAAAAGGTTTTAAGTAGTGATGCAGTATTATCAGATTTGTATGTTAAAATGTAACTCTAATGACTATGTAGAGAATGGACAGGGGTGAAGTGTGGTAAGGGGCGATATAACCCATCAAACGTATTCAACAGATTTTAAAAATACACATCCAAAGTTTTTACTCCTACTAGAACATTTATGATCTCAAGCAACTGGACAGAGGATGAGGGACCACGTTAGGTTAATGAGCAGAAATTTTGTCTCCCTAGCATCATTCTGCAGGACTGAATTCCAAGCCTCTTTCTTCTTCATTGTATCTTCTATTAAACTTAGATTCATTTTCATTCCTCTGAAGCAAAATCAAAGTTATAATCTAGCTAACTGTCATTTCCAGGCATGTGAAACAGAATAAACCCAACCAGACACTCCTAGTACTTTGGCATGAATCAGACAAGTACATGGAGAGGGCAGGAGACAGAGGATGGGCAGCAGTGATCTTGCGAAAAGCAATGAATGAAGGAAGCTGCTTATTTCATGATTAAGAATAAATAGCAAGAGGTCAATGTGAGTCTTTCATAGGCAAAGACATTCGCATCCATAGTTATACCCATGATGTCTGGCACATAGCAGTATTTCAATAAATGTTGAAAGAAAGTAATGACCAAAAATGTAAATAAGAGAGTGGGTATAAAGGTAGGAAAGAGAAAAGGAAAGTGAGGACAAAGGGAAAGAAAGGAAGAAGGAAGAAAGCAAAACAAAAGGAAAATTTCATTTTGGGGATTTATAATCATTTAGCAAAATTGCATTAACTAAACTCACAAGGGGACAAATTCAGAAAACTGAAAGATCTATAGAAGCTTCACTTTACATATAAAACCATGATTAAAATCAGATTATTTTTCTTAAGTTGAAGGTTTCCATGATGAACATAGATGTTGACAGTTTAGCTCTCAAGGGAAATTCAGGAAGCTAGGAATTGCTCACTCAGCTGTGACACCACTGACAAAGATCTAAAAAGAACAGAACATTTGGTAAAGAAAAAAATCACTGGATTCATGAACGCTTTGATGTGATCAACAACATTTTCTGATATGCAGAGAGCACATGTCAGAGAGATGGACAAGATCAGCTCCCAAAAGGCTGAAGAATTCAGCACCGAAACCTTCCAGCCACTTCACCTTGGCTTGCCTTGGCTGCCTGTTAGCACTCCCCAAGGGATAGATGCATTAGAGTAGATAGAAGCATAATTTGTACAGTGTAATTTAGGGAAAATATCAAACAAATCACTTCCTCTTCACTTCAGGTTGCTGTATCAGCAGCAAAAAGCCTTCTTCATCTGGGTGAAGTTTGAAAGATTTGAGTTTTGTTTGTATTTCTAATGAGCTTGGGGCCTTTGTGAAGAAAGTTAAAAGCATCCGAGTAAATGTTTCTAAATCTTATTGTCATTTTAAAACTCAATACATTGGGAAGTCTGAGTTGTACAACATGTCAACTTCAGAGGAGCTAAATTTACAGCTCTCTAGTCAGCCAGTACCATTCTTTTATAAGTCTACAAGTCTATTGTATCAAGCTCATTAACCTGTAGACAGTTTTAAAACCTTCTGTGAAAAACTCATTTACAATATTGAATGGGTTAGGTATTGAATGCCCCGATCCAGTATGCCTGCCTATTGTCTGAAACTTATTTTAGAGGAGGATGTGGCTGTATGTAGTCATCTCTAAAAATAAATTTGAAGCTGACAATTCTTATTTCTCTTTAGGTTCAATCCCACTTAACATGGGAAGCAATTTACTGTAGTGTTTAACAGCTTCATAGTTGGAGAGTCTACATTTGAATCCCATGTTTGTCACTTACTAAGCTGAACAACGTTGGTCAAGTTACTAAGCATATCTGTACCTCCGTTCTCTCACCAGGAAAGCAGAAGTAGTAATACTATCTACGTAACGCAACTTAAAGCAGCATTCGGAACACTAAGTAAGTTAACCCTTGGAGATTACTTATAGCAATGCCTGACATATAGTCAACATTCAAGAAACATCAGGTACAATAATGATACTTATATGTCATTAATACTCAACATTCACAAAACAATAATTTACCTTTAATTTGTTTTCTGAAATCGACATGATCTAGTCTAGCCTATTTAAAAAGAAATGCTAGTCAAGATCCATTAAACTGGTTTTATAAACTAGAAATAGATCACAGCCCTTGGTATGAAAAACCATCTTCTAGAGGACAGGAGCTAATCAGATAAACTGCTATATTGTTAAAAGAGGACATAAAGCAATGAGTTAGCCCTAGAAGAACAGGTTTGCCTGTTATCAGAGGCCTAAAATGACTTAACCTAAAAGTAATGTGTAGGAATGATGGATAAGTAGGAGCAATACTGCAAGATTCACCTCGATTCCCTAAATCCATGTTAAATGTGATCCATTCCTGAGTCTGGTTAAGTTCTTCTATCAACAACTATTTCTGCAATATCTGTTCATGATTCTCAACTGGGCATTAAGATAAGAGATACATGTCTATGACAGCCCACTAATAATTTAAAGTGTGGTGCCTACTCTCAGAAAAGGCTGATCAGAAATCATGCACTTAAGAAAGAACTTACAATGCCAGAAAACTCTCCATTAATGATCTTGTGACTAAATGCAGATGGCTTCTTATTAATGGAGCTTTCTGAAAATTACACTAGAGCAATAAAAAATAATACTGCACCTACAGGATAAAATGAGACATTTTCTTAGTTGATTCTATTTAGAAAATAAGCTAATGTACTGTTTGCTTCCATGACAGAGAGAGAAAGAGAAACAGAGAGAGATTAGTTTTCCTACCCTGCTCAAGCATTTCCTTGAAGAGGTAAATAAAAGCACTTACTTTGCAATAAATCAGATGCAATCTACAAAACTTTAACCCAAGTTGCATTCTTTTATTACCTTTTTTTTTTGTTTGATGTTAGGGACATATGATCAGATTTGAAGACAAAACAACATTTCCACAGAATGCATTCCTCTAGTAGCCCTATAAAACTACTCATGTTACTTGAATAAAGCTATTTACTATAAAGTCAAAACAAAATAATCTTTAAAGTCTATATGCTTTATATTTTTCCTACCAATAAACTATAGTCTTCAGACTATTTCTTTAAACAAATAGTTAAATTAATCCAAGGAAGGAAGGAAGGAAGGAAAGGAGGGAGAGAGGGAGGGAGGGAGGGAGGGAGGAAGGAAGAAAGGAAGGAAGGAAGGAAGGAAGGAAGGAAGGGCGAGCCAGCCACCTGGCCTGGCTCAAAAAATGTGAAAGAGGATACAGGGTTGAATTGAGCCATTACTAAGAAACAGCTAGGACTGAAACTGGAAGTACACCTGAATTCAGCTAAAATGAATGTTACTATTATTAGTTATTGCCTAACACTGTGACTCAGACCAATCCAGGAGATTTGAAGGCTTCTAAATTAGTCTTTTGCTTTTCTATGTTCAAATAAGCTTTCTTCTCCCTTCAGAGTATTTTTATTTCATCTTTATATTATTTTGATCTTTCATTGCTAGAAAATTTTATAACACTAAGACTGGTATATTGAGGTCATCTTGTTTCTGAGCATCAGTCAATCATAAACGCTGCTCAAATGAAGTTCTACTATTGATAAACCTTTCCTACGTGATCAGTCTTGTTAAATTGCTGGAAACAGATGAGTGACAGTTCTGAGTGATGTATACTGGAGCTGAGATAAACAGAAGCAGACATTAAAACAATAAAAAATAATTAAAAATTTAAAACATTATCCAACTGCAGCTTCCAGTCATTCTATGTAGCAATCCAATCCATTTATTTCTGGGATATTCCTAAGGGAAATTACACAATATGAAAGCACAGATTTGTTTCAGAATGAGAAAAATCAGCCTAACAATTCTCTCTCCTTTCATATTTACAGTCAATCACATGAAATATTCAAGCAGGAAATTACCCCAGGATCTAAATCATCCATAAATAATTCAAATTGTCATTTTTTTGGCAGATCCACTAAAAGCACTGTTTTTTATTTGTAAAGCGATTGAGAAATTTAATACTGAAGAACATATGTACATGGGGAATACATCCAGTGTTTTACAGTAAAACCTGTCATGGTCTCATGTTCCCAATTGATGCTCTGATGTATAGGTTCAGAAACTGACATTCTATTTAGAGCTAGTGATTAGCTGGCCAGAGGGGATGCCTTACTTTGCATAAAGACACCTAATAAAGTATCAAATCTTAGATGGCATTTACAGTAATAATTTTATGATACTATTCAAAAAAAAAGTTTACTTTGAACATTAGGCTAACTGATTAATGTCCAGTTATGAAAGTGACTCATCAAGTGCCTAATGTCCACCTGTCACTCTATTTGGTGTTTTAGAGGAGGAAGACAAGATATAACACAGTCCTTACAACAAAGTCCTACTACACTTAGGGAGAGATGTACACATTTTTTTAAAATGAGCTTTACATAAAACAATATGCTGTATAGCAGCTTGCATTGTAAATTATAATTAAATGTCATGTTTCAAAATCGCATCATTTCATTAAATTGCTTGAGATCAAACCTTCCATTGTATAATTTTTCTATCTTTCTGACTACCACCTAAGGTGGGATGAAGAACAGGAACATAAATTCAGTTGTCCTCATGTCAAATACTTGGCATAGCCTAAAGCGTCTATCGATTTAGCTATAAGGTTTTGGTTGGAAAGTACGCAGATATACAGGTACATGAAACTTTCTCATGCTATACCAGGTTATGGTTAATTAGACCAAAATTCATGCAGAGGCTGACTTTGTAAACATGGAGAGGCATACAAAATTAAGCCCTATAATTTGTAATCATGAATTTACTTGTTAAACAAGTATTTACTGAGAGTGTACTATGTACTGGCATGTGTTCTAAACACTTATAATACAGATATAAATCAAATATACCGGTCACAGTAAAAGAGACAAATATATTTATTAGTAAAAAGTAAGTATTATAGTAAATACATTCTAATATTTTGGATGATATTTTGGGAGCCACAAGAAAGCACAAATAACCCTTAAGTGATGCAAAGTGGGCAAAAAAACAGTCAAAGGAGATTTCATTGAGGTAGTGATATTTGAAGTAAGTTCTAAAGAGTAATTTTGAAACTGCATTCTAGGAGGAATCAAATATCCAAAGACACCCTAGAAATGGCATGACAAGACATCAAGTTTCAGCTTCATGTAAAGAGCTTAGAAGTTACTGCTCCAGATAAAAGCTAGAAAACTGAAAAATCAATGAATTTTCTTGGAAACATTAGAGATCTGAAGTCTCATGAAAAACTACCACTTCCAAATCTGGATAGAGACAGGACCACACAGAGAGTCAGAACAGAGATTTGCTAACTGGAGAAGATGCTACTGGAACCACATTTCAGTAGGAACATTTAAACTGTCATTTTTATGAATTTCTGGAGGCTTAGGGTAGACTAGCTTTAGAGTGACAATTTTAGTGCTGCAATCTTAGGAGTGCTCATACTTTTGGGGGCTTTATCTCAAGGAATCTTACTAGGTTCTCACAGTGAGGATTCAAGAAAAATTCCCTTATGGCTTTGGCAAGGGGGGAGAAGACAATATTTGTGAAATAAGCCCAGAAACTTCTCTTTAACAAAGGCCTACTCTCCAGGTGAAAAGGTTTCACCAGAGGTTTATTTCAGCTAGAAGGAGGGAATTCCACCCAATTCAGACCCTTCCTGCCTGTTGTCTCAACTAAAGAAAAAAAATTTATCAAACAGGTTCAGGGCTTCAAGGAAATAGACTGGTTACTATTGAAACCAATAGAATGTTTCTGCCAAAGGAAGGAGTAGGGAGTGGAGAAAATAAACAGCAGCGACACTCCTTGAGAAACACTTGTGAAGGTCACAGCCCCATGAACCTACTAAAACCCTGAGATATAATGAGACGATTATAGAACATTTCCACTCCCCAATACCTTACTCTCACATCCACAGAGAGCCAGTATAGCAACAGTGAATTACAGCGGAAACGGTAATAAGGTACCAAATCTCTCTGAGAAGTTCTTTAAAAAGTCCAGTCAAGAGATTCAAGGAAACCAAAGTCCCAGGCACCTGTAGCCACAAAAAAACAGTAAGTACAGCCCAACTCCTAGCCAGATTATCATAACTCCTCACACTCAAGGCCTCAACTCCTAGTATTTGGTATAACATGTTTAGGATCTAACAACAACAACAACAACAAAAACCCTACAAAGCATGTCAAAAAAGCAAGAAAAACACAGTCTAAATAAACTTAAGAAATCACCAGAACTAGAACCGACCAGATGTCACTTAGATGTTGGGATTATCAAAGAGAGTTAAATATTATTAAACGGTTAAGAACTCTAATAGAAAAAGTAGACAAAATACAGAAACAGACGGTTATTGTAAGCAGAGACATGAAAACTCTTAAGAAGAACCAAAAGGAAATGCTAGAAATAAAACACTATAACAAATATGAAGAATGCTTTGATGGGCTCATGAGTAAACTTGACAAGTATATGGAAAGAATCGGTAATCTTTTTTTTTTTTAACATTTTTTATTGATTTATAATCATTTTACAATGTTGTGTCAAATTCCAGTGTTCAGCACAATTTTTCAGTTATTCATGGACATATACACACTCATTGTCACATTTTTTTCTCTGTGAGTTATCATAACATTTTGTGGATATTTCCCTGTGCTATACAGTGCAGTCTATTCTACAATTTTGAAATCCCAGTCTATCCCTTCCCACCCTCCACCCCCCTGGTAACCACAAGTCTGTATTCTCTCTCTGTGAGTCTATTTCTGTCCTGTATTTACGCTTTGTTTTTGTTTGTTTGTTTGTTTGTTTTTGTTTTTGTTTTTTAGATTCCACATATGAGCGATCTCATATGGTATTTTTCTTTCTCTTTCTGGCTTACTTCACTTAGAATGACATTCTCCAGGAGCATCCATGTTGCTGCAAATGGCATTATGTTGTTGGTTTTTATGGCTGAGTAGTATTCCATTGTATAAATATACCACTTCTTCTTTATCCAGTCACCTGCTGATGGACATTTAGGCTGTTTCTATGTTTTGGCTATTGTAAATAGTGCTGCTATGAACATTGGGGTGCAGGTGTCATCCTGAAGTAGATTTCCTTCTGGATACAAGCCCAGGAGTGGGATTCCTGGGTCATATGGTAAGTCTATTCCTAGTCTTTTGAGGAATCTCCACACTGTTTTCCATAGTGGCTGCACCAAACTGCATTCCTACCAGCAGTGTAGGAGGGTTCCCCTTTCTCCACAGCCTCTCCAGCATGTGTCATTTGTGGATTTTTGAATGACGGCCATTCTGACTGGTGTGAGGTGATACCTCATTGTAGTTTTGATTTGCATTTCTCTGATAATTAGTGATATTGAGCATTTTTTCATGTGCTTTTTGATCATTTGTATGTCTTCCTTGGAGAATTGCTTGTTTAGGTCTTCTGCCCATTTTTGGATTGGGTTGTTTATTTTTTTCTTATTGAGTCGTATGAGCTGCTTATATATTCTGGAGATCAAGCCTTTGTCGGTTTCACTTGCAAAAATTTTCTCCCATTCCGTAGGTTTTCTTCTTGTTTTATTTCTGGTTTCCTTTGCTGTGCAGAAGCTTGTAAGTTTCATTAGGTCCCATTTGTTTATTCTTGCTTTTATTTCTTCTAGGAGAAAATTTTTGAAATGTATGTCAGATAATGTTTTGCCTATGTTTTCCTCTAGGAGGTTTATTGTATCTTGTCTTATGTTTAAGTCTTTGATCCATTTTGAGTTGATTTTTGTATATGGTGTAAGGGAGTGTTCTAGCTTCATTATTTTACATGCTGCTGTCCAGTTTTCCCAACACCATTTGCTGAACAGACTGTCTTTATTCCAATGTATATTCTTGCCTCCTTTGTCAAAGATGAGTTGACCAAAAGTTTGTGGGTTCATTTCTGGGCTCTCTATTCTGTTCCACTGGTCTATATGTCTGTTTTGGTACCAATACCATGCTGTCTTGATGACTGTAGCTGTATAGTATTGTCTGAAGTCTGGGAGAGTTATTCCTCCAGCCTCTTTCTTTCTCTTCAGTAATGCTTTGGCAATTCTAGGTCTTTGATGGTTCCATATGAATTTTATTATGATTTTTTCTAGTTCTGTGAAATATGTCCTGGGTAATTGGATAGGGATTGCATTAAATCTGTAGATTTCCTTGGGCAGTGTGACCATTTTAACAATATTGATTCTTCCAATCCAAGAGCATGGAATATCTTTCCATTTTTTAAAGTCTTCTTTAATTTCCTTCATCAATGGTTTATAGTTTTCTGTGTATAATTCTTTCACCTCCTTGGTTAGATTTATTCCCAGATATTTTATTACTTTGGGTGCTATTTTAAAGGGGATTGTTTCTTTACTTTCTTCTTCTGTTGATTAAGAATCGGTAATCTTGAAGATAGGTCAAGAGAAACTGCCCAAATTAAAATGCAAAAAGAAAAAAAAAATTAAAAAAAAAAGTATCCAAGAACTCTGAGACAATATCAAAAGGATAACATATACATAATCAGAATGTCAGAAGGAGAATAAAGAGAGAAGTTAGCAGAAAAATATCTGAAGCAATATAACAGAATTTTCCAAAATTACAAACACACTCCAAACCAAAGATCAAGAAGAAACTCAAAAAATACAAAGCAATACACACAGACACTCACACAAAAAAAGTCACTTGGGTATATCATATTCAATTTGTACGAAAAAAAGACAAGCAGAAAATCATGAAAGAAGGAAGGTGAGAGAATCTTATCTCTAGAGAAACAAGGATAACAATTATAGTACATATATTTCACCAGCCACCATGCAAGGAATAAGAAAATGTTGAGGGAAAAAAACCCCACTAACCTAGAATTATATAACCAGTGAAATTATCCTCCCAAAATGAAGAAACCAAGAGTTTCTCAAATACAAAACAAGGAATTTATTGACAGCAGTCCTTCCCTACAAGGAATATTAAAAGAAGTTCCTCAAGGAGAAGAATAACATAGATCAGAATAGTGAATCAACGTAGTGAAATGAAGAGGTAAAATAAAGACCTTATATTTTTGCTATTCATAATTTACTTAAAAGATAATTGTTTAAAAAAACAATAGTACCAATGTACTCAGTGATCAAAGCATATGGACACATGAAATGAATTACAGCAAGGTCATAGGACAGAAGGGAGGAACAGGAAGTACTCTAAGACACCTGCATTACATGTAAAGCAGTACAAATGTCATTTGAAAATGAAATTAGGTTATAGTTAAAACTGTATATTGTAACCTGTAAGGCAACCACTAAATATTTTTAAAAAGAAAATAGATACATTACTATATATAAAATAGATAAACAACAAGGATCTATTGTATAGCACAGGGAACTATATTCAATTTCTTGTAATGAGCTGTAATGGAAAAGAATCTGAAACATATATATATGTATATGTATAACTGAATCACTTTGCTGTACACATGAATTTAACATTGTAAATCGACTACACTTCAATAAAAATAAGAATTAAAAAAAGTGTAATGAACATAGATGCAAAAGTCCTCAAAAAAATTAGCAAATCAAATATAACAATATATAAAAATAATTATAGATAGACCACAACCATGTGAGGTTTGTTCCACATATTCAATAACTGAATGGATAAATAAACTATGATACATTCATACAATGGAATATTAGTCAATGATTAAAAGGAACTACGTCATCAAGCCACAAAAGGACATGGAGAAACCTCAAATGCCTATTGCTAAGTAAAAGCTGCCAGTCTGAAAAGGCTACACAGTATATGATTTCAACAATATTACATTCCAGAAAAGGCAAAACTATAGAGACAGTAAAAAGACTGGCAGTTGCCAAGAGTTCAGCTGTGTCAGGGGAAGAGAGTTGGGAAGGAAAAGAGAAAAGGGAGGGAGCAATAGGTGGAGAGCAGAGAATTTTTAGGGAAGTGAAACTACTCTGTAAGATACTAAAATGGTACATACATAATATTCTGCATTTATCAAAACTCATAGAACGTGCAACCAAAGAGTAAACCCTAATGTAAACTATGGATTCAGTTAATAATAATGCATCAATATTGGTTAACCAACTGTTACAAACATACCACACCAATGCAATACACTAATAGTAAGAGAAATGATGGGAGGAAGGAAGTATATGAAAACTTTGTATTTTCTGTTCAATTGTTCTGTAAACCTAAAACTGCTCTAAAAATTAAGTGTAATTATAAAACAGAGTATAATTGGTACACTAAGGAGAGGAAATAAAATAGAATCATGTAAAATACTTAAAACCAGAAAAGACAGAAAAAGAAGGGGGAAAGAAGTAAAAACAAATACAATTAAAATTTACACATATGGTAGATAATAATCTAATCATATCAATAAATCACTTTATAGATGGATGTTCTGAACACACCAATTAAATGACAGGTATTATCAGAGTAGTACTCAATGGTGAAAAAACTCAAAAGCTTCCCACTAAAATCTAAGACAAGACAAGGCTGCCCATTATCACCACTCCTATTCAACATAGTCTTGGAAGTCCTAGCCACAGCAATCAGGCAAGAGAGAGAAGTAAAAGGGATCCAAATTGGAAAAGAAGAGGTAAAAGTGTCACTATATGCAGATGACATGATACTATATATAGAAAACCATAAAAGGTCCACACAAAAACTACTAGAGCTGATCGAAGAATTCAGCAAGGTAGCAGGTTACAAGATTAACGTTCAAAAATCAGTTGCATTTCTTTACACTAACGATGAATCAACAGAAAAAGAAATAGGAAAACAATTACATTTAAAATAGCACCCAAAGTAATAAAATACCTAGGAATAAATCTAACCAAGGAGGTGAAAGAATTATACACAGAAAACTATAAACCATTGATGAAGGAAATTAAAGACGATTTTAAAAAATGGAAAGATATCCCATGTTCCTGAATTGGAAGAATCAGTATTATTAAAATGGTCAACTGCCCAAGGCAATCTACAGGTTTAATGCAATCCCTATCAAATTACCCAAGACATATTTCACAGAACTAGAACAAATCACACTAAAATTTATATGGAATCACAAAAGACCTAGAATTGCCAAAGCATTGCTGAAGAAAAAGAAAGAGGCTGGAGGAATAACTCTCCCAGTATTCAGACAATATACTATAGAGCTACAGTACTAGAAACAGCATGGTACTGGTACAAAACAAACGTATGGACCAATGGAACAGAACAGAGAGCCCAGAAACAAACCCACAAACTTTTGGTCAACTAATCTTCAACAAAGGAGGCAAGAATATACAATGGAATAAAGACAGTCTCTTCAGCAAATGGTGTTGGGAAAACTGGACAGCAGCATGTAAAGCAATGAAGCTAGAACACTTCCTTATACAATACACAAAAATAAACTCACAATGGATCAAAGACTTAAACATAAGACAAGATACAATAAACCTCCTAGAAGAAAATACAGGCAAAACATTATCTGACATACATCTCAAAAATGTTCTCCTAGGGCAGTCTACCCAAGCAATAGAAATAAAAGCAAGAATAAACAAATGGGACCTAATGAAACTTACAAGCTTCTGCACAGCAAAGGAAACCATAAGTAAAACAAAAAGACAACCTACGGAATGGGAGAAAATTTTTGCAAATGAAACCGACAAAGGCTTGATCTCCAGAATATATAAGCAGCTCATACGACTTAATAAGAAGAAAACAAACAACCCAATCCAAAAATGGACAAAAGACCTAAACAAGCAATTCTCCAAGGGAAAAATACAAATGATCAATAGGCATATGAAAAAATGCTGAATATCACTAATTATCAGAGAAGTGCAAATCAAAACTACAATGAGGTATCACGTCACACCAGTCAGAATGACCATCATTCAGAAGTCCACAAATGACAAATGCTGGAGAGGCTCTGGAGAAAAGGGAACCCTCCTACACTGCTGGTGGGAACGCAGTTTGGTACAGCCACTGTGGAAAACTGTATGGAGATTCCTCAAGAGACTAGAAACAGACTTAACGTATGACCCAGGAATCCTGCTCCTGGGCATATATCCAGAAGGACCCTACTTCAAAATGACACCTGCATCCCAGTGTTCATAGCAGTACTATTTACAATAGCCAAGACATGGAAATAGCCTAAATGTCCATCAACAGATGACTGGATAAAGAAGATGTGGCGTATTTATACAATGGAATACTATTCAGCCATAAAAACCGACAACATAACACCATTTGCAGCAACATGGATGTTCCTGGAGAATGTCATTCTAAGTGAAGTAAGCCCGAAAGAGAAAGAAAAATACCATATGAGATCGCTTATATGTGGAATCTAAAACAAACAAACAAACAAACAAAACATAAATACAAACAGAAACAGACTCATAGACATAAAATACAAACTTGTGGTTTCCAAGGGGGCAGCGGGTGGGAAGGGATAGGCTGGGATTTCAAAATGTAGAATAGATAAACAACATTATACTGTACAGCACAGGGAAATATATACAAGATCTTGTGGTAGCTCACAGCGAAAAAAATTTGACAATGAATTATATGTATGTTCATGTATAACTGGAAAATTGTGCTCTACACTGGAATTGACACAGCATTGTAAAATGATTATAAATCAATAAAAAATGTTAAAAAAAAAAGAAACTAGTCTAAGAATTTTAGCATTAACCTAATTCAGACACAAGCAATAGTAAAATAAGTAGCATTTTGTTAGATGGCTTCTGTATTTTTGTCACACAACTTTTTTATATCAAGGAGTCACAAAATTTCTGGGAAAAGACTCTATATGATGAGAATAATAATCTAAAGACATAAATACAGGCCTTCCTCGGAGATATTATGGCTTTGGTTCCAGACCACTGCAATAAAGCAAATATGGTAATAAAGCAAGTCACAAGAACTTTCTGGTTTCCATGTGCGAATAAAAGTTACGTTTACACTCTGCTGTAGTCTACTGCATGCAACAGCACTATGCCTAAAAAAAAAAACAATTACATTTACCTTTATAAAAAATACTTTTATTCCCAAAAAAATGCTAACCATCATCTGACAGCACAGAATTGCCACAAACTTTCAATTTGTAGAAAACAGTATCTGTGAATTGCAATGAACTGAAGTAAGCGTAATAAAATTAATTTACACCTGTACTTGCTTAATTAAGTGTAATCAAACATGTGAATTGAAATTTTCTACTGATAATAATGCCAAAGAACATCTTTTCAAATGTTATTACCCAAGGTAATTACAATTCATATTACAGACACCTGAATATCTTCCTGGATTCTCAGAAATCTACTAAGAACGTGATCTTTATTTTCTAAAAGTGTCATATGAGTAACTCAATACATCTGTCGCCAGATCCCTCTTTCTCCATAGTAAAGCTTATCCAAAAGTACTGTTGGCCTAGTTTCAATTACTTTATACACTCAAGCAGAAGTTAAAGCAGATGCTAATGTACATATAATTAGCCTTTGTAAAAGATCTCGTGGCTTCTCTCTTGTCAGACTTCTTGTTCATTACCTAATTCCCCAAACACACCACGTGACTGATTGCTAGGCAACCCAGCAATACCATCCAGAGAATTCTCCTACCCAACTCAACAGATGTCATCTCATTTAGATACAAAGGAGTTCAAAGCTTCAGAATTTGCTCATGTGACCCAATAAGTCAATATTACTTGGCGATGAATTTCTGATGAGTGAACAATAAAAATACACTGCATTAAAACTGCTCATATTGCAACATTTTATTATCAACACTTTTTAATTGTATGTACATGCAGAAAACATGTAGCTAATTTTAAAATAGCACTTTCTTCATTCCTGACACAAAAACTAATACAATGTAGGTTTTTGCTTTCTTCTTTAGAATCAATTAATTGATAAAATAAGAAAATTGATAAATACTGTGTTCTGTAAGGCTTAATACAGTACATAAAAGCATTTTAAAACACTGTCTCAGCTTTAGAGACCTCAAGATGACTATTATGTTTTCATAAAATTGTGGTTTTTTCCAACTGCTCTCAAATTTATTAAATTCAGCTGCCATCTCTAATTTGACTTTACTCTTCATGTAATCTGGGATTACCTTCTGTCAATAGTTAATCAACTCTTCCATAATTTTTTTAACATAGCAGGTCTCATTATAGACATCGACTGATGTCCAGATCAAAAAGAAATCAATTAAAAAATGTCTTTTGGTAGTATTCTTTTCATAAGCTGTTTATAGCAATCCATTACAAAGATGTTAGGATCTGTTAATGTGTGGCAGAATCTTTTACATCAAAAAAGCAACTCTAAAATATTTTATTAAATGATGGTATCCTAGTAAAGGATGACAAACTCAAATATTAAATTATTCTCCCTCGGACTTCGGGATTCCTTTCCAAATCTGTAAGAAATTTGTGTTTTTAAAACACTCAGTTGTCTCAAATGTAGGTTTCAACTCAACCAGAAGTTACTCAAGTAGATGACTGAGGCTTGGGAGTTTCCAAAAGTTGGAATTAAGTAAGTAGCGACCAATTGTGAAGTGCCAACATTCAATCAGAAAAAGGGTGAATTAACCAGATTTGGAATATTTCCTTAGATGCTAATAAGCAAATGAAAACCTAGATATTAAGAGGAAAAGTAGAAATGACTTTCTGGCTGAAC
Organism: Camelus dromedarius; assembly: GCF_036321535.1. Classification (NCBI taxonomy): domain Eukaryota; kingdom Metazoa; phylum Chordata; class Mammalia; order Artiodactyla; family Camelidae; genus Camelus; species Camelus dromedarius. The sequence continues at coordinate 23,088,915 of NC_087450.1, forward strand.
AAAGATTAACTTGATAATTATATATTTACTATGAAAAATGACTGATGATTAACACTTGCATTATAAGGGTAATCTGCAACACTCTTTGACATTTTTTTTAAATTTACTCAAAACAGCCATATTATATAGGCATGTTTTTCTCTTTTAGGAACGAAAAAACTAAAGTTGAGAGAGGTAACATCCTCAGAATTAGAACCATCGCCATGTGACTCACAAATTAGTGGGTTTGCATCTACATTTACATCCTAACAGGCAAGGACATGCACTTCAGAAATTCTTATGGATGAGGTTCTCCTTTTTATTTAAAAACTCTGAAACAATATGGCAGTTTTCAATGTTTAATATAATCTGGGTGCTAGAGAAATTAAATTGCACATTACAACAGATATTGGAGTCAATCAGGCAATCACCACCGTATCTAAAATGTACTAAGCTATTTTGGAAAGTAACAAATTTCTCACATCAAGGACTTCTTGCCTCTCTGTAAACAGATTCACAAAGGGAAAATCAAATCAGAGATGTTCAAAATAAACTCCAACAGTCAAGAGGTTTCATAAAATTGTAAACTTGACTGTGCACTTTTTGCTTGGGGATTTGCACCACCTGTATTCAAATCTTGTGTTGCAAATAAAAGTTATTTTACAAGGCTGAGACTTACTTCTTTCCTGCCTTATGCCCTTATATGTATTGCAGATTTTATGAAGTCTATACATGAAACCATCTGAATCAATTTCTCCTAGAAAGACTCACCTTGAATTAAAAGTGTTTACACCAGTCTAAATACTCATGGAATTAATGCCCTTATTTGAAGGTTATTTATATTTTTAAATTGTTAATTCTTTGGGAAAGCTAGGGTTAAAATTATTCCTACTGAAGTTGTTCTTTCAGTACAACTGAAATCAACCACGGAAAGCACTTCTAAACAAAACTTCCTTTTTTTTTTTCTATACAAAACCTAATGTAAGCTATAACTAAAGTAGTGATCTACATTGAAACAGGGAGGAAAAATGCTCAACTGATTTTCTAAAAAGCCTTTTTCTTACAATCAAAGAAAATCATCATCACATGACTTCACTTTTATACAGTCATATGGCTGCATCATCAATCTTCAGAATCCTATTCATTCAGACTGAATGCAGTTACTTTGGAATTTTGTGAACTTCTAAGGTACCATGGAGTGGAACATTAAAATAAGGGAAAAAATGAAGATGTAATGCAAGAACATATATTAAAAAGCTGTCTTTCAGAGGTCACAGCCAGACATTTGTTATTACTGTAAGGCTATTTGATTGGCACTCATTTGCTAGATATTAAGAACTTTAGACTGATTTACTTGGCAAAAATTCAACAAAAGCTATCATTTTAAGCCTGATGCACAAGTGGGTAGGCTAACTGATTTAAACATACAAGCAGGGGATTAGTGTATGAATGTATTCCAAAAAAGCAAAACTTTAATCAGTACATTTTTAAAATGTGTACAGGAAAAATTCTTTGAGTAAATTTGCATAATTCTGGACTTTGCTATCAAATTGGAGTTGCGTGGGGAGTATTTAAAGGAGACACATTATAAGAGAAGAGATAGAAGGTGGTCTTAGAGTACTATACAGTACCAAAATAAACCCAAAGACTTCGTCTTTACCATTCTTTGGGCAATAATCATGTACTGCCCACAATATTCCAGGTTGTTACACTGAACTATGATTTAGCTCATATGCTTTTTAACTATTCATATTTTTTCTGTGAAATTTAGGGGGTAAATAGGCTACATTGGTAAAGAAAACAAGCTCCAGCATAAGACTGGATAGAAATTCCAGCTCCATTATTTAACAACTGTGAGATTTCGAGTAAATTTGTTAAAATCTTCAGGACTTTGTTTTGTGTGTAGAATAGAGATAATAACTGTATCTACTACAGAGAGTCTTTTGTAATGATTTCAACACTCACAAGTATAGAATTACAATTTTATGCACAGAAGGCATTTTTTTTACAGCCAAAGATTGATAGCCATTTCAAATTTCTGCCAATTTTTGGAAGTAAAAGAATAAATCATGTGTACATATATTTAAAAACATTTAAACTCACATATATCTACAGACTACATTTGGTACAATGCTAGAAAATCCAGACAAAGAATTTATTGATGAGTTTAATTCTTTGAAAATGAAGAAACTACATAATATTTGGTTTGTTTTATACATCTAGATAATCTGAACAAATTTTAAAAGTTGATCTTTGTCTTCACTTAATTTCAAAGCATATGGAATTACAAGTCTGGAAAGTTTCATGGGAAATTACTGAAACTAGCTCAGCCCATTCTATTGCACTCTATTTATTCAATCATTCTTATTTAAACCTTCCATGTGTCCAGGGTTGGACAAAGAATTGGAGAAGCAGATTAATAAGATTCCAGCCATGCCTGAATTTAAGGAACTCAAAAGCTAGAGGAGAAAATAGACACAGGCATTTAAAACAGTAATATACTTGTTAAGTACCAAAAGGAGTACCACATAGAATGAGATATCTGGAGTGTTGTTACTAAACAGGACAGAACGGGAGTTAGCTATCAGTGAAGGCTCTAGAAATGAGGAGGAATTTACACTGCATTCACACCAACAAACAGGAAAGCTTTCTTGTGGAAAAATATGTACAAAAGCAAAAAGATGTAAGTAATTTGGAAGAACTGCAAGTAGTGTGGCACTGATGAGTGCATTTGATGAAATAATCAGACGTGAGACTGGTTACTCAGAAGGAGGATACAATGACGGGATTCATGGCGTTCCCAGTGAGAATGGATAATGTGTCTTACACATGAGATCATATCCTATCTTGGATATCTACTTCTGGAATTATGGTAGGGGATGACTTCAAGAAAAGGAACCTAGTTAGGAAAACATTGCATTAGCTCAGGAAAGGCATAAAGAGATGGGAGCAATAGGAACAGAGATGATGATAAAAACATGATAGACATTCAAGAGGTACACTCTATACTAATCAATGACTTGAAAAAAAACAGAGAAATCTGAAGAAAACTCCAGTTTTATACTTTGAGTAATTGGGGCCTGGTAAATACAAAAGTTAAACAAGTTTAATAGAAAGCCAAAAATTAAAATAGAACAAATATAGCAATATAACAATCACAAGAAAAAGACAAAAAAAATTATATTAATACTAACAACGAATATTTATTGCAAACTTGCCACATGCTGAGGATTGCACAAACTCTTTATACACTCTATTTCATTTAATTATGAGCAAGATACACTAAGAGCGTAAACTAGAGAGTAACTGACTCTTCTGGGTAACACCTTTCAAGTGTTAATATTATGGGTCTGGATCAAGCATGTGGGTGGCAATTTGAGGGTTTGGGGGTCACAGTTGTGTGGGGCATCCCACTCACAGCAGTGGAGAGCAAAACGAGACAATGGTATGGTTTATCCAAAGTCCTAAATTATACCAAGGATCAAGATAAGGAAATCAAGATGAATCTCAAGTCAAAAATACAGGAGCATGACTGAAATTAAGAGCTAAAGCCAATGAGGAGTGGATCAGAGGACTCAGTAATAGTCCTCTGCTGACCCTTAGCCATAGGATGTGAGAGTTGTAGAAGCATAGCTAGAGGTGATCACAGGTGAGTCAACAGAGGGTTGTGAGCTTTGGGTACTTTTGGGGTTTGGGTACAAATCTATTATTTGTTTCTAGTTTAATTCTAGCTTTCTTTTTATTATTTGCATGGTATATATTTTTCAATCCTAATATTTTATTCTTTTTTTTTTTCTATTTTTAAAATGGGCTCCCTGTAGAGAGCATAGAATTGAGTCTTTCTGTTACACCCAATCTAACAGTGTATGTCTTTTACTTGGGGGGTTTAGAGCATCTTTGTGATTACTCATAGGTTGCAGTAAAATCTACAGCTTTCTAGCTGTATTTATTTATTCCATCTGTTCTTTTTTATTTTCTTTTTTGCATGCTTTTACATTAATTGAGCATTCTTATGATTCTATTTCCCCTCTTACTTTATAATTTATATATTTTTTTATTATTTTACAGTTCATATAATTGCCAAAAATGCCCTGCACAGTCTGCACCACCTTCTTTCACTGACTGCTCAAGTTACCTCCACCTCCTAGTTGCTCTCTGCATATGGCAGGCATGCTCCTCTCTATTTCATGTTTCCTCTGCTAAAATGTTCCTCCCAAGATTTACGTGTTCCACACTCTAGCTTCCTTTGTATAAATACCACCTTCTCAGTGAAGCCTTTCCAGACTACCTTATTTTGTAGTGAATTCTTCATTAGTCCCTACCATCATGTGCTTATATTATTTATTTATTTTTTAAATCTTTTCTCCACTCATCAGAATCTAACTTCCATGGAAGCAGATATTTTTGTCTATTTCAAATAGTACTATATCTCCAGTGCCTAGAAAAGAGCTTGTTACCAAACAGATTCTTAGTAAAGAGCTGGTGAATTAATGAGTATTTATAAATTGAAAAAAGGAACCAGTGAAGTGGGAGAGGTTAATACCAAAGAAGAGGTCGAATGATAAAAGATGTAATAAGGAACTAGAGGCAGGTAGCAGGAGAGGATGCGGCACAGAGCACCAGAAAACAACCAGTCCTGGCCCTCTCCCTCTATACCTGGAGTATATAAAAGTAGATAAATTAATGGGTAGTAGGGCAGAAAGTTGAGAGAATTTATGTTAAGTAGTTCCTGTTTTCCTTCTGACATAGGGTTATTTGCTGCGATTTGGGCAGGGTGTATGAGTGGTAAAGGGCAGGAATCCAAAAGGACCACATCCAAAGAGCCAAGAGCACACTTGTATTCTCCCAAGTTACATAAATTCTGTTTAATAAGAGGCAAGCACGGGTTTAACACTATCCATGAAGCTTTAAACTCTGGAATGACTGGCAATTTTATTTTCAATCTATCTATAACCTGAAATATAAAAGCAATTTATTTTTGTGTTGCCTATGTTAAGTCTTTAATAAAGCTTTTCAAGGTTTTTAAACATTGTTTTAAACACCAAACTTAGTTGCATTCTGTATATAGGTTTATCTACTTAAGTTTATGAAATATTTGCTTTGCATTACCTTTCCACCAACTTCAAATAGAAAATATAAATTTAGCTATAAATGGGAGGGAGAACAACAAATTAATTTAACTTACTTTGTGTCTGAATTCTCCATTTTTCATTAAAGATTGGATTTGGTCAAGGCTGGAACTGACATATCAAAATATCTCAAAATCAATAATTCTGCTTTTTTTCCAATTTCAAATCATTCTGGAGCTGACATATTATTGCAGCTGCAGAATTTCTAGTTTTCTGTGCCCTCTCCATGAGACTTTTGGCAGGTGGACACAGAGATAACAGCAATTCCACTCTTGGGAGTCATATTACTAATATTCCCTGGCAACTAGGAATGACTTCATCTTTCAGCCATGCCTGATTCTGCCACAGATATGCAGGCCTTGCCTCTGTATAGAATAAATTCATATGTGATTTAATGAGAAAAATATTAGTAAATCTCTGTAATATTTGATGCTTTTTCGAGAAGATATCAATGAATCTGAGACCACTGATCTTTCACTTATTAAATGCATATGAAATGAATGTGTTCACTTTTGAAGTTAAACAATAATGCTGTGAAATAACCAGTGTAAATCACATTCCTCTTTACTACATCTGCTAACCAGAAAATCAATAGCATGGATTTCCTGACAGTTAAAATGGATAGATACATACTTACAAACCCTAAATCAAGCAGGTAAGCAGGCTAAAGTAAAACAAACAAGTTCAGCATAAGAAGGAATATCAATCAGTAGGAAATGATGAAGTATTTTGGTGGCAGCAAAGAACACAGACCCAAGAACATAATACATTCCATGAGGATAGAATTTGGTGTCTGATAATAGATAATCTGAGTAAAGTTTTGGCATTATAAGCCTCTAGCTGTGTGACTGAACAAGCTACTAAATTAGCCTAAGACTTAGTTACCCCCGGTACCTGAAGATAAGGAGACCTACTCAACATGATGGCTAGGTGGATTAAATGAGATAAACGTATATAATAATTGTCCAACATCTATCTCATACACAGTATGAGCTTACTCAACAACTTTCAGTTGCCTTTTTGCATTCTTAGGTCTCAAAAACTTGATTCAGAGACCATCAATCATTTTTTGAACAGACAATTTGCACTATGAATTAAAACAAGACTTTCCTTGCATGATCTAGGTAACAGAGTTCCAGATAAAACTTATAACAATGTGGAACATACTACATTTTATAGATAAAGACACTAAGTCCAGAGAACTCCAGTAACTCATAGGAGGTCACAGAGGTAATAAATAACAAAGCTAGAATTTCTGACCTCAGAATCAAAGACTTAAGTTCAAGATAATCTCAAGAATAGACCAGACCAAACATATCTATTAGACTTGATTGGTTTATATATGGCCTTCCTACTCCCCAGCAAATGAAAAGATGAGTAAGAAACCTCAGGATCTTACTCCTCTTCAAACTCAATCCCACCTGTGCCTCCATTATGTAAAATTAAACAGGCAGTATAATCTATACGGCAAATCTGAATATGTTCCAAGACACACAGACCAGCACCTCAGGGACCATTAATTTCTCTATCAGCTACCATAACTATCTTCCTGAATATATGACCAAAATGTAGAAGGAATGGCCATATTCCTACAGTTAGGAGGTTTTTTTTTTTCAATGTTTCTTCTATTAAAACACCTAACAAAAATATAAATATATAGTATGCAAACATTTGTATCTCTAACCCTTAGAGGCTTCTGCTTTGTAAACCAAAAATGAAGGATATCGGATTAATTGAATAGGAAAAATCACAGAATAAAGAATTCACCCCGACAAAGCACTCAGTCTGACATTAACTAAAAATGTTGAAGACAAATACTGATTGGAAAACTATGAATATTTCAGAAAAGCACCTTAGTGGTTTATTGGCTAATGACAATAACTTCTATTTATTGTAAAACTGTTACATGCAAGACACTGAAACGTAACTTGAAAAGTTGAAAAGAACACAGCTGCTAAGAGAGAGAACTGGGAATTGAAACCAACGCTGTGTGAATCCCATTCTAACCACAAGGCAATGGTGCCCGCACTATTCAGTCACCTAATAAACTCTCCTCATCTACTCCTGACATTGCCACAACTAACACCTGCAGAAATGGTTGATTAGGCTTTGCTTATAAATAATTGCTATGATGATATTGCTATCATATACTACTGCATTTCATCTGCAGGAACCCCAATTCTCCATTTTGAGATAAAGCAATAAGGTATTTCTTTCTGAATCCTCCTCCACCAAACTGAACTCATAAACTCCAAGAAGTGCCATGAATTCATTAACTCCCAGAAACGAAACATAAAAAAGATACAAAATTCTACAACTTTCACACATATCTCTCTTCTCACATAACCAGATTACAACCATGTCTGTGATAAAGCATCACCAATATTTACCAGTTATTCACCCCTAGAAGAAATCAGAAAATTAAGTAAATGCAGTCTAACCCAGGAAGGAAATTTACCAGAGTATAAAGCAATTATCTGACTTGGCATCTGACCAGAATGCTCAGGTTAACTAGAATTCAATAAGGAATTTTACCCTTGCAAAATGACCTTGACTTCGTAATCATCTTGGTCTATCTTTAAGAGTTTCTGTGAAAATGCACTTGTAATTTTTAAAAAGAAACCTGAGGTTTCTAATGTTCTACAAGTGCATTAGAAATAGCCAACACTAACTAACCACCACTGGCATTTTTCAATCAAGGACTTGCCATCCAGAATCTTCAATAAGGTTGGAAATACTTTTTGAGTTCAGGGTAATCTTCAAAAATCTTCAAAATAATATAAAAGAAAGAAAATAAACTAGCAACAAGAAAGTAAAGCTTTCTCTAATATTTTGGTTGAAGTATGGGTTTGGTCTTTAATTCAGATGAATAGAAAGCCTTATAAGTAATTGTCACAGAAACAAAATAAGTTACTATAAAATAAGTTGCTATAAAACAAAGTAAGTTGTTCTAAATTTGATGCACATCAATTTATTTGACCATGAGCTATCCCTATTGGTCATTAAATCAAACTAAAACATTGAACATAATTATGTAGTTGTTCAGATATTTTGGAGAGGTTTATTCAGTCAGTCAGTAATCATTTATGGAGTCCTTATTTCATGCAAAAACTATTCTGGGGGCACAGAGTCAAATGTTATAAAGCCTTCACTCAGAGAACTCACAGCCCAACGAGACACCTACAGATGAATATAAATCAATCTTCACTCTTCTAACCTAACTAGCTCTTATAAACACAAACAATAAGGTACATGAATTCTAAGACATATTTATTACCACCCACAAAACAAAACACTGTTTTAGTCTGCAGATAGCACATATAGAAATGAAACCAGTCACACTCTTCCACTGCTTTGGTCTCAAGAACTTAAACAATGTATTTTAAGAATGTGAAGTGATGTAAGCCTATTTTAAAGTTACCACTCTATTTTCTACATCAAAGACTAAGCATTACATTTACATGTGGTCAATCCTATTGACATGATTTGAGCTCCTTTTCTGGGGACAAATGGCCATTCACAGATACAGATGCCAATGCCTAACGTATTTAGTTCTAGCATCCACCTGAAGTTAGTGGCAAAGAAATTTTAAAAATTGAGATTCTGTTCAAAGGAATGTGATAAATTTTACATTTTTTTGTGGTTTCACATGAACTCTGCAAAATAAAAGGATTGGGGACATTTTTCTACATATATTGCATTATATGTATGCATATGTTTAGGTAAAAGAGAAATGTAATAACCAGTTAGAATGATAAGTTTATGTATTTCTTTTTATGTTTAATGGGAAGTGGGTAAGAAAGTATGTTTGATATAGGGTCTGTTTAGAAATTCTACATTGATCCTTAACTTTCTCTCAAAAATTCCCAGATTTCTTCAACAATGAGTCTGCTGGCTATGATCTTTCTGGAAAAAAAAAAAAAAAAAAAAAAAAAAAAAAAACAGGGAGGGGCAGCCAAAGTAGGAGGCATAAGTCCTCCTGAATGAACCCAGGTACTTTCAATCAGACAGACAGATGGCCACATATCATGGTTTGCAAACACTGGTTGCTGGGAAATCTAGAAGAGTCACCTAGAATACTCGACATGGAAAGTCAGGTAATATTGTTGCTATGGACTGAAAAGTATCACCCCAAATTCATATGTTGAAGCCCTAACCCCCAATATAATGGTATTTGAAGACAGAGCCTTTCAGAGGTATTAGGTTTCAGGGAGGCAAAGAGGGTGGGGCCTTCAGTATGGAATTAGTGCCCTTATAAGAAGAGACACTAGAGATCTTGCTATCTCTGTCATGTGAGAACACAGGAAAAAGGCAGCTTTCTACAAGTCAGGAAAAGAGTACTCACCAGACTCCAACCATACAACACCCTGATCTAGATTATAAAACTGTGATAAAAGTAATTTCTTTTGTTTAAGCCATGCAGTGTATGGTACTTCATTATGGCAGTCCAAGTAGATGAAGATAGTTGTCTAAATTTTTTAGCATTGAATTTGGAAGAAAATAGTAATTATGCTACAAATTCATAACCACAAGTCTTTTAATCTATGCTTCTGAATTGGGAGGTTATTTTAAAAGAATATATATATGTATCCAACTCATTCGTCTACTTTCTGACTATTCAGCTTCCTGGATATCAACAAGAATAAATTTTTCTGTGTGCAATAAAATAAAAATGGATATCTTTTCCCAAATCTAGGAAAACCTGAGACTCTATCACAAAGTATAAACACCATAAAGAATTTCAGTTACAGGGATATAATGATGATTATTTCACACTCCTGAATACCTATCGAAATTTTATAGAATCTTAAGCTTCCCTTCACTCATGATACTGGAGTCTAATGAATGTGCTGACATCCTTTTGTCTGATTCCCTAAGCTCCATTCCTGTATCAAACCATCAGACAGTAAAGCACACTTACCACATTATCTCAGCCCTTCAAAGAATTGCTTTCACTAAGGCACAACTTAATGTAATGTTCTTTGCCTCTATCAAAGGTCGATACAAGAACCATTAGTTTGGGACAATGTTTCTTTAGGTTTGAAGATTTTATTCCTAGATGTTCTCTGTACAAGGACTCAAGAAACAAATTTCCACTCTTTTTTTTTTTTTTTGCCAGAAAAAAAACTGTTCTCACATCTTCCTTTTCTCAAAAAATACAAATAAAGGTTGTTAAACTTTCTGCGTTTCTTCTTTTTTTTCTTTTCCTTAACATCTGAAAATTTAAAGCCAAATCTCATTGCTGTTATCTGGTTATGTGTAATCTATTTCATTAGGGCGCAAAAAAAGTCTTCTACACTTGGGATATACAATGCAACATACATTTTAATAATATGAGTAAGCATTTCTTTAAGACACATGATACGGTAGCTGAAACAGAGTAATTTCCTTTACGCAGGGATTCTACCTTATATTTTACCACAGCTTTTCACTGATGCCTTTCAAAATAATCAAAAACCAAAAGCAACTATTTCCATACGGCATTTGAAACACTGTGAGATCAGAGAAGTGGCTTGCACTTAATGGGCATATACTGAGCTAAATTAAGGCAAAGTGCGAAATGCACTACAGTACAGTCAGTACAATCCAAATAATAAGGCCATATCACTAAATTTATAGCAGAAAATATGTTGCACAGTGCCTCACAAGTCAAGCAATGTAATTCCTAAAAATAATTTGAATAGGAAATCCTCCACATTAGTCATATATTACAAAATTAGAAAAATACTACTGGAAAAAATATATATCTAAAGATATTGACTTTAGGCTTTTCCCAAAGAATGGTAAAGTTCCTAGCAAATATTGCTATAAGAAGATGAAACACTCTGTACAGAGAGCTTCCAGTTACCTGTTAAGCACCTCACTTTTAAAAAAGAAGAGATTATCAAAGCATTACAAGATATTTGAGGGATGTTCCTTAATGAAAACAGAAAAGAAAATAAGTAAACAGGAAAAAGGCACCTTGGAAAGCTGAAGAAAGTATGAATACTTTATTGTTAATGGTCTCAGAGAAATGAGAAGTTATTGAAATCGTGATGTAAAAGCAGATTGCTATAAAATAGAAACAGAGACCAAGAAAAATATATATATAACTGGACAGCAAAAAAAAAAAAAAGAAATTCAAGAGAAGGGTTGGAAGATAAAATTGGAAAAATTTATCAGAAATACAGAACCAAAAAAAAAAAAAAAAAAAGAAAAAGAAACACAGAATCAAAAAGATAATAACTGAAAAACAAAGGAGAAAAAAAGAGAAAATCATTGTATCAATCCAGGTATTCCAACATTCAACTAATTAGAGCACTAACATTCAGAGTCAAAGCACAGAAAAAGTAGAGGGGAGCAAATTATCAAAGAAATATTATACTGTAAGAGTCAACTATACACCAATAATTTTTTTTAATTTTTAAATGAGAAAAATATTTTAAAAGGAAATATTACAAGAAAATTGTCCAAAAGAAATTGAGTTTCCAGATTGAAAACATCTTCCAAGTGTCTAGCACAATGAATGAAAAAAATCCAAACCAAGGTGACTGTCACGAAATTTAAAAACAGTAAAGATAAAGGAAAGATGCTAAAAGCAACCAGAGGAGGAAAAAAAATGGTAACAAAGAATAAGGAATCAGAATAATATGTGACTTTTCAATAGCAACACTGACAGCCAGAGATAATGAGGGAATGGTTTCAACATTTTAATCTAAAGGAACGTTATTTCCAACACCAGATTTTATACAAAAATCAAATCAAATTTTATACAAGCACCCTTCCTCTCTTCTCCCCACCTCTTGCTCCCGTTTCCTGCTTTGAGTGCAGATGTGACAGCAGAGATGGAGCAGATGTTTTTTGACCATCCAAACCATGCATGAGCATGGAGTAACAGAGACAAGCAGCCAGGATCCTTGATGACTTTGGAGCTACCATAACTGCAGAGAACTAGCTCTCTGCTACTTTCATACCAGCAAAAAGTCAACTCATTGCTTGTGTAAGCGCCTGTTGTTTTGGTGTCTTTTATGTATGAGCAGCCAAGGGCAATTTATAACCCATACATATGAATCCAAGAAATGGCCTTTATCAGATTAGGAAGGTATAGAAATTCTTAGTATGACAAGGAGAAGTTGCAAACTGACAGTTGTATATCTGACTGAGAGAGCAACCAGTCCATACTGGAGCAGGAAAACTGAAATGATATATTAAGAGGTATTTTACAACTCTGTCAGTGAATTTATGTATACAATGAAGCGAAGACATACATACAATGCAGTTATTAACTCCAATAAAAACAAAATTTATACAAAAAGACAGTAAAATAATTGTATGGCATGTAATTTCAGTGGTGAACAATATTTAACAACAAGGGTCATCATAAGATGAAACTAGTGGTTTTCAACCAGGCAATTTTGTCCTCCAGGAGATATCTGGCAATGTCTAGAGATATTTTTGGTTATCACAACTAGGTTGTGTTCCTGAGCACTGAGTTACAGATCTGTGATAACAGTACTGCTCATGTGTCCTTTAACAAACTTGAGAATCTATGTGCTTGTGATATGTGTGTCCTTTAATAATGTAGGTCTGAGAGCAGAGGCCACTCTTTCCCAGCTGTAAGAGTGGTACTGATAAGGATGCCACATCTTCAAATCCTTACTTTGAACTCACCCTACTTACCTTTAATTCAACTGAATTTGGCTCGCACCTAATGAACCTACTGAAACTTATCTTGAAATTCATCAGTAGCATCCTAAGCTATGAAACCAACAGAATACTACCAAGACATAATCTTTCTGTATCAATTTCATGGACTCATCTCAGCTCCTTGAAACTCTCCCTTTCCTAGACTTTGATGGCAATACTCTATTTTTTTCAACTCTCTCTGTGGTTACCATTTATGTTTCCCTTACTGAGACAGACTGATAATACCAGATTACATTTATAAAAGTCAAAAAACTTAATTATATGTATGCATGTAAGGATGGATCAACAGATCAAAAGATCAGTGGACTGATGGATCAATGACTAAAGAAAACAATGTCTTGACTATTTGATTAAATACTAGAATGACATACCTTTATTAATGTAGAATGCTGATGCAACCTTGAAAAGGATATTCATTTTATAGTAAACACACACACACATATATATACACATATGTATTCACTGTTTGTATGTATTATACGTATATACTGAATGTCAACATTGTGATATTTTTATATCACGAAAGCACTTCCCAAACTATTTTCTACATATTCCACAAGGTTGGTTCACCAGCTATTCAACAACTATTCATGGGCTATGAATCCAGCACTCTTCAAAGCATTAGGGATACAAAAGAGAAAAAAATATTATTTTATTTATTTCCTTCATAGGTTTTTTATTTGCTCATATGGTCTTACATGTTTTTGTTGAGATTATTCCTAGGAATTTCACATTTTACAACTTCAGTGTATTTTCTGTTCTTTTTAATGTTTATTACTGATAAAGATATTGACTTACAATATCTCTTTGAAAACAGCTGCTTTACCAAATGTTCTGAACTGCAGTATTTTTCCCATTGATTTGCCTTGCTTTGCTTGGGAAATATTAATGGATATTAATACCACCTTCAAACAGCTTTTGTAGATACTAAAAGCTTGCAGTCAAATATGCTCTCTCGGTTTACAAAGAAGTAAGTTGTTTCTTGTCTTTTCATTTCTTTCTAGTACTCTTAATGAAATATTTAAAAAGTGGATATATTAGTTACTTTTATTCTCTCTCAGATACTTATGGGTGGGAACTCAATACAAAACAACTTTTGCATCACTTTTTAGCATGCATTTTTTTAAGTTTTCTGATTTTCTCTCTGCCCCTGCCTATGCACGACTTAATAAAGTGCATATAAAGTACATTAGTATCTTTTATTCATAATAACTTAAGTGAGAAAGAACTTTTTAAGAATTATCTTTTTCTCAGGCAAAGGAATGATCTAATTACACACTGAACTTATAATACTAAGTTCAGATAATTTAATTAAGATGTCAAATAAATTACAGTATTATAAACTGTTTTATTTTAAAACTACAGTTTTTCATTACTTGGTTTAATATTTAGAATTTTTCTAGTGCTCATTAGAAGACTTTATTATTCTATTATAAGCATCATGAGAATACAATTTATACTATTAAAATACTACTATATCTATGATTCATTATAGAATTTCCTGCTACTAAGCTCCAGAATTGTAAGATTACAGTAAAACATGCAAACAGACACACACAACTTACTTATTGATGACTCTGAAACTCTTAACCCACTTTCTCTCTCCAAATTTTTCTTATTCTACCTCTAACTAACCAGACTTGGTAATTAAGAGGGAGAGAAATTATATAAAAATAAATATTTTTTTCAGAGAAATCTGTTTTACCTACCTTGTCTTTTCATCAATACTCTTTCTGTATCCTCAGGCTTCTTATTTCCTTACAAGAATTGCATCCTGTCCTCAAAGGCAACAGCAACAACCTAGGAATTTTTTTAGGAAAAACAGGAACTTTATTAGCTCAGTCAGTCAAACAACTGAAGACAACTGGCTCCTCCCCACCAACCATTTCCAATCAACCCATACAAGCACACCCACTTTCAATCTAGGTCCCATTTTATTAAAGAACCACCTAATGCAGTAAGCAATTTGCCAATACAATGATCTACGTCAATGTGTTGAAGTATCAACTAGTAATAACACCCCTGACTGCATTGAGGTTTTGTCTAAAACTCACAGGGATTACCAGTTTAAAAAAATATAATATTAACCAAATCAATTACTCATTTCCTCCTCTATGACAACAAATAAATGACTTGACCTTTGCTTTACTAAATTAACTCAATCTCTGTCTCCAGGACATTGAAACATCAACTCATCGAAAAAAAGAAAAAATCAAACCGGTTGTAGTCAAAATTTCATATTGAAGTTTGGGGCTAAAATAATTAAATGGACAATATACTCTGTACTCTTTGTTTTATCTTCTTGTCATTGTCTCACTAACAATTTGCATTCAGTTATTTAGGGTACAAGTTAAGAGCCTTGAAAACATCAAACAATATTCATCAGTTGGGTCACATCTGAGTCACACCTTCAAAAAAGGTCAAAATACACATTAAAAGAATTTTGCTCTGTGGAGGGAAAGAGGAGAGAGAGGTGGAGAGGGAAAGAGAACTTTCTGGTGTCTCTTCTGACACACACACTAACCTTATTGGACTAAGGCCTGCCCCTTTGGACCTCATTTAAACTTAAGTACATCCTTAGACGTCTCATCCTCAAACACAGCCACAGTAGGAGTTAGGGCTTCAACATACCAATTTTGAGGGGACAAGTACATTCAGTCCATAACATTCCCTAAGGTCGCACAGTTAATAAGTTGTAGACCCATGACTGAGAAACCACGAGACTCCAGCACCTGAGCTCTTATCCGTATTACCTACTTACATTGAGTTCCTTACAACAAGTTTTCACTGCACATTAACTAGATTAAAATTAATCATAGGTATTTTCCCCCACAAGAAATATCTATCTATCTACATCTATATCTCTATACCTACATCTGTATTTTATATCGAGGGGAGGAGACTAGAAAAGAAGGCAGCCCCTATACTGCGCCCACCTCAGCGGCAGCTTCTTGTTCCACAGGGTTAAGGAAGAAACTGAGGAAATAAAAGTTGTTTGGAATAATCCAGGCGTGGTTGCTTCGTCTGTTTCCAGCACAATGGATTAAGTCAGGTGTGAAACCCCCTCACGCCCGCAGGCAGCCTCATACCCGAGTCAGCTTCAGACTGTGTCCTGGAACCATGGAGCGGAGAAAGCACCCTTTCATCCCTGTTCTTCGGGTTGCTGGCGACCTCTTAGAGACGGAATAACAAGCCGTCAGAGCCACACGCCCAGAGTGTCGGAGAAGATACCAAGCTGCTCGCCAGGAACGGTCCTGACGCGCTGGGCTCCACTCTGACACAGGTCCGGAACGACTGGAGGTGGGAGACCGGATCCAAAGGTTTGCAACGCCTGCTGGGTACCAGGCACTTCCGGCCTCCGGGGCCGCTCGGCTGTGAACAGCCTCTCTAGCCCTGCAGTCTCGCCTGCTCTCGGCACCGCGCAGCCTCCAGGATGGAAAGTCAGGAGTACTAGTGTGACCGCATCTTGCTCTTATCTTCGCTTTCCAGTTTTATTATCCCGGGGAAAAGAATGTTCTATTACAAGTTACATTGCCTAACTTGAAAACCATCCTACAATTTTCTTCCATAAATTCGTAAGTATTCTACAGGCGTCACACTAAACCCTCTTTGCCCCGTATCACTGGGTTTGTGCCATAGATAACGCCAAACTAGAGGTTTCATTTTTCAACGTGGTAAATAAACACTGTATCATAGTTTCTCAAGTTAATTGAAATCATTATCTTTGGCAAGTACACAATTGCCTTTATTTCTATCCATTCTCTCAGTCTTGAAAGCTTACCTATTTCTACAATTAACACATATGTGGAAAGCATTTAACAACACATTTTATTTCAGTACCATTATTGAAAAACCCTAACATTCAGTGACTACTATTGTTGCTTAAGTCAAATTGCCCTTCATGCTCTGTAAATGTTATGGCTATCTTAATTTTCTTTGGTGATTTTGAGACAAGTTCTCTAATATAATTGGCATTGACATTAATTCCACAAATAGAACTATCATGTAAAGCAGATGAAATCCTAACATAATTTTGAGACCATTTTATTAGATCCTGTAAAACAAGCATATGGTTCTACAGAAAGCAGTAGGTTGGATTTCAGCAAAAATTTAGAGTAAATATGACATTTCCTGATGGATGTATTTTAAAATTTAAGTTATAGAAGTTATAATGTGTCCTTTTATAGGAATGTTTAAAACTTTCCTTTTCTTTAGTATATAGTTGTGGGCGCACCCAAGTGACATCCTTCAAAGTCCAACGACCCCCATTTCTGGGCTGTCAGATGTCTGTCTGTGATCCCGCAACAGATAAAGTACATTCTTTACTGGATGTGTTTCCCCTAACAAACTAATAGCCGTAGGTAATGCCTAATCTCACAATAGCTCAGGCTGGTTTGTTTCAGCTCACCTTATGAGAGTCTTAAACCCCACTGCCCTTCACAGACCCTAAATTTCTTACCGTACATACAACCAATCAGAGACTTGTGCACAAGCCGATCAGGCACCTTGTGACCCGACCTTATGAAATATCCCAACAACTGGCCCTCAGGGCTTACACAGGCACCTCTTGTCCGTGTGGCCCACAGTTGTCTATGGCAGCATAGTCTAATAAGACCCTTTTTTATTGTCATACTTTATCACTGGTAAATACTTTTACCAACCCAAGTGTTGCTGGCTCACCGACCAGCCACCCGGTTGTGTTCCCCAACAACAGTCGTCTACATAGAGTGAACTGTGGACAGTATTTACAGAAATGTACCCCCAAAGCAGGCTAGCCCTCAGCCAATGCATGATCCCACCACTATTTGTACTTAGAGTAAACATATTTTGGTCTTTTTCCTCAGTTCCTAACACAGACTTTCTAAAGTCCTTAGAATTTCCTGAGTGATGGAGTAAAGGGAACATCTTTTGTGATTCATAACAAGCCCCTTTCAACTATACCTTAGTGTATGGTAATGAAGTGACTCTTGGGAGGTGGTGGTTGGGGCTAGATAGCTTCTGGATGGGGGGTGGTTGCCAGAGGAACCAATCATGTGACTAGAGGATTGGAATTTACAGCCCTACCCTCAGATCTCTGGGAAAGGGGCTGGAGATTGGGTTTAATCACCAATAGCCAATGGTTTAATCAATCATTGCTATGTAATGGAAGCACTGTAAAAACTCCTAAATGATAGCATTCAGAGAACCACCAAGTCAGTGAACACATCTAGAGATTGGGAGGGTGTTGTGTCTAGAAACAGCACGGAAGCTTTAACTTCCTTAGGGGAAGTCCCTCCTCCCCATGGGAATCTTCCCCTATAACTTGCCCAATGCATCTCTACCATTTGGCTGTGAAACCAAGTCTCCCTAAAACCGAGTTCCCCTGATGAGTTTATGATTAACCTTTCTATCCAAAATTTTATTCCCTTTTTTGTCCCACCTCTGTTTCCCTCAGGATTAAGGAATATCAAAGAAAGGGGAGATTGAAACCAAGCAGGACACTGCAGGGCCCTCCCACTTACAAAAGCCCCTCCATATCCCCTGTTTCTGTTGGTAGAAAAAGGCTTCAGTCTTCTAGGCCTTCCCTGAGCTCCAAAGAGCAGACTCAAGAAGTCATTAATTAGGGAAGCGAGGGAAAACTGAAACAAAAGAAAAGCAGTCAAGCAAGAAAAGCTTAAACAATGGCTCAGTGACAAAACAGAGTCCTAGTTCCTCCTCAAGGGATATACATAATAATCTGACGGTATCTGTGAGTTGTTCTGTAGAACCTAAGACCCCCATCCAGGTGGAGGATGGTGACTCCATGCTAGACCACAAGCATGTAGACTTCAGACTGGTTTGAACCAGAAGGTTGATGATTAAGATCCCCAAAACATTACCCTGTTACCTCACCATCAACCAATCAGAAAAAAGTCCACAAGCTGCACCCCTCACCCCAAATGTTGTCTTTTAAAAGCCTTCCCTGAAAGCCACCAGGCAGT
Source organism: Camelus dromedarius (assembly GCF_036321535.1). NCBI lineage: Eukaryota > Metazoa > Chordata > Mammalia > Artiodactyla > Camelidae > Camelus > Camelus dromedarius. Next base: position 23,107,669 of record NC_087450.1, read on the forward strand.
TCCACTCTTCTGAGCATGAACTGTTAGTTCTCCTTGTGTAGCACCCTGAAATAAACATTATCTTTCCTTCACTACAATAGGGTGTCAGGAGATTGACTGCTGCAGATGGGAGAGTGGACCAGAGTTTGGTTTGGTAACAGCTGTTTCTGAGTTGTATCCTTTATAATTAACCAGTAATAGAAAGTAAACTGTTTTCCTGAGTTCTGTGAGCCATTCTAGCAAATTATTGAATTCAGGGAAGGGGGTGTGGGTGTGGGTGTGGAAACCCTGATTAGCAGCTAAGTTGGACAAAGTGTGGGTAACCTGGGGACCCAATAGTTGTGACTGGCATCTAAAGTGAGGATATTCTTGTGGTCTGAGGATTTAGTATCAGAATTGATTTGAATTGTAGCACATAATCAGTGTCCAGAGAATCCAAGAATTGTTCATTGGTGTTGGAAAATACCATAGAACACTATAAACATATTTTGAAGACATATATCATGTAAAGGGGTTGAAGCATCATTATAGGCATTGTAGTCTAGGCCAACCTGGTCTAGGCCACCATCACCTCACCTCTCAACACAGCTTTCTCAACCGTCTCTTCTCCTCAGAGCAGCAAACATGATCATTTAAAATAATAAATCATCTACTCAAAATCCTCTTCCCATGATACTAAGAATACAATGAACGCCTTACCATGACATAAAAGATCGGATATTCCCTACCTCTTTAAGTGCTTTTCTTTAACACCTTTCCTCTTTCCTCCTCTTGGACTCTTGTTTTTCCCCGACAAATTCCTCTTCAGGGTCTTCATATTTATTGTTCCTTCAGCCAGATTGACTCCCTCATCATGTCCTTCAGGACTTTACTCAAATATCACATCAGAGAGCCCCTTCCTGATCACTGCTGTGAAAACAATACCCCTCCACCAATGTAACTCCTCTTCTTATTTCTCTTCATAATGAAGATACAAGGTACAAGACAATCTCTACCTCGCCTCCAACAAGGACACAAGCTCTATGCTTGCAGGCACTTTGTTTGGTCCCTGACCATACCTCCAGCTCCTAGACAGAACCCATTAACACACCTGAGTGAGTGAATAAATTCGGCAATGATATTAGGCAACAGTAAAGATAGACTGTTTCATTGCTCCTTTTTCATACATTCAGACCTACCAGAGGTTACAGGTATAAAGACAATGTATTACAAAACATAAGTCAGCGTTTCTCACTGGGGAGCAACTATGCAGCACCTGCATTTGTTACTGTTAAGATCAAACTCTAGGCTCTACTCCAGGCAGAATAAACAGAACTTCTGAAAATGAGACCTGAGAAACTTCATTTTAACAAACTTCATAAAAACTGAATAAACAGAAACATCAATTAAATAGAGCTGGGAGGTCAGCAGGGGTTCTCTCACACCCTGCAAAGATTGGAGAGCCCAACAGAAAGAGAGACCCCTCTTCTTTGCTGGCAATGACTCAGCCAATGAAAAGCCATGAACTCTGTTGCCTGTAGCTCTCCCAACTCCCTAGTCCTCTCTATAAAAGTGCTCTCCTTTCCTTGCCTGCAGGGACTTGCAGGTGGCTGGCCACAGTTGCACATTCCAAACTGCAATTCTCTGCTGGTCCCAAATAAATCTATCTTTTCTGGAGAAATATCTGGCAGTCGATCTGTTTCAGGTCAACACTTCCTTAGAGATTACTTGAAACTGTTGCATTGGAGAATGAGTTTTAAAAGTAAGGCTTTTCAAGGCTCACCATGACCTAATCTGAAGTCCCATCTCCACTGTCTTCACTCAGGGCATACTCTTTGCGAAGTTGCTACAAAACCAACTCCATGATTTTTCCTGAACAAATCCTACCACACACTCTTCACTTAGCTCTTTCGTTCCTTTCAGAATTTATTCCTTAAAAATTTTTCAGACCCCATAAATGCCTACTAAAATTCAGTTCATCTTTAGAAAGCCAGATCAAACAGCCTCTTCTCCACACCAGGGTGGGGGGGATTCTTCAGTGCTCTCATAACACTTCTGCGGTCAGTATTGTATAAAAGTTATTTATGTAAAGATCCAGCTCCTTGATGACTCTAGAGAGTAGGGACAGCTTCATTAACTGATTCATCATTTTGTTTTTATTGCTTTTTTAACAATAAATTCTGCACAGTAAAGATTCATTCAATAAATACTTGCTGAGTTAAAATGTATCTAGGCTATTCTTTTAGGTTTCTTAAGATTTTTACTAGCATAATCCTGATATGAGCTAATGTGAAACAAATATGGGAAAATGTGATGTTGCGAGTCAGGTGATCTAGACTATAAATTCTTTTCTATGCCTGAGTAGATATCCTTCCTTTGGCAAGTCATTTAAGTTTTCTGTGCCATAGCTTAATCATTTAGAGATAGTAGTTCCTGACCATTTCATAGTAATCTTCTTAGGATAAAATTAAAGAAGTATGTATAAGTGCTTCAAAAATACCTTTAGAGGGCTGTACAAATGAAAGTTATTACTACTCTGGTTAACTTCACCTGCATTTAAAATAATAATAATCCCTGATGATGGAAGGTAATAGGCTCCTTGATTGCAAATATCTGAAATCCACTCTAATTAAACAGAAAACCAATTTACCAAAAGGATAGTAGATAGTTCACAGAAACACTGGAAAGATGTAAAGGAGGAGAAGAAATAAAGGAAACCAGAGTGCAGCCAAGATAGCACATAGGAGCAGTATGGATGGATACCATCATCTCTGACACTCATCCATCTAGCAGTGGACTCTGTTGCACTTGAAAACCCACTAGGACAACTCCATGAGTGAACTCAACTCCCTTTGTCTTTGAATGAGTCCCTTAATATTGAATGTTCCATTTGTAATGTCCACTTAGCCAGGCTCTGATACTTGCCTACACTTTAGCTTCCAGGAAGTCAAAGAATTATCTACCCCTTTCACTTCTGTAGTGAGAGGCAGGGCCCACTTACCACTACTGTTAGGGTTATCCCATCATAAGAAAGATGGTTGGATCCTTGGATATTGAGCAGCCAAAAACAACATATGCTTACTATAAGACTCATTTTGCCTATAGGAATATTTAAAATCTTGTTAAATGTTCTGTTTTCCTTGAAATAATTAGAACTCATTGTTGAACTTTACTAAGTACCTATCAGGTACCCAAAAAATTTACTTGAATGAAAATAATGGAAACATGTTTCAAAATAAAAGAGTAAATAAATCTAAAAGATCTGATTACAATAGTATGACAGACAAAGTTATTACACAGATTAATAGCCAGGACTATGTAGAGAAGTGATTTTAAATAACATAAAATCTGGAAATGTATAATGAATAACCCCCAACTGTATCAGAAATCAAATTTAAAACTTTTTTTTTTTTCCTCACAATTTGAAGCTTGGTTTAAATCTCTGTACCAATCTGGGTATTTTATGTATCTTAAATGTAAGAGGGAGAAAATTAAAGAAGAAATTAGCAATATTAAAAGACTATATCAGCATAAAATTATTTATGTCTTCTTGCAAATTTATGTATTACCTATGCTATAGAGCAAGACATTCAATTTTCTGTATTTTTGTATGAGAACCCAAATGATTTAAATGGCTTTATATGGATCTGGAAAAAATGCTTTATTAACTATGGGCACAGCCTAGATTTTTTTCCCAGAGTCTTAGAAACTATGGAAAAGTGTAAGTTGTCATGTCTTCATTGAGGTACTGAGGCACAGTTTCAGCATTTGTAAATACAAGAATAGGAAAGATGCCATATGACCCAACACTGAGCTACCAAGTAAGCTTAGACACACAGATACCCAAGAATTTGCATCTTCTTCAAAATAATTTCTCCCTTTTTAAGTTCTCCCTGTGAAAAGTGAAACTTTTTTCCAGTTCAGATGACTCAGGTTTGCTTGCCTTCAAATGAGCAAAAAGTGAAACTATTCAGTCTTTGAAAAAAAACTCTGCTAACTCAAACCATTGGAAAGTTTAATAAGTATTATCACTCTCACTTTTCCCTGAAGAGATTCAACACAATTATTGCTAGAATTTGCCCTAGATTTTTAGTCAGCTGCAGCAGGAGAATAATAATACTGCCAAAGGAGTTCATTAAAGCTTGTGTTAATAAACTACAACAAAATGAAACAAAAAATGGCCAACAGTTTTCAACTTTTTCTCATTGGCAGTAATTACATTTATTTTTAAACATACGTCACCCCAAGTGACATTGTCCATAATTTTCACATTGGGTTCTCTTTCCAAGACAGTTAACTGACTTCCTGATGTTTCACAGTATGTCAATCCAGACAGCCTATGAAGGTGAGCTTTCTATGTTAGGGCTTAATAATGCCTCACTGTTCTGGAGGCCCCATGTTCAAGATCAAGGCATCATCAGGGTTGGTTTCTGGTGAGTCTTGGCTTGCAGACAGACAACTTCTCACTGTGTCCTCACACAGCCTGTCTCCTTTGTGCAAGAGGAGACAGAGAGTGAGCGCTGGTGTCACTTCTTCTTCTTCTAAGGGCACTGAACCCTATCAGATTAGGGTCCCATCCTTATAACCTCATTTAGCCTTAATCACCTCCTCAAAGGCCCTGTCTCCAAATACAGTCACATTCAGGGTTAGGGCTTCATTCAACATAAGAACTTTGAAGGGACACAAATCAATCCCTCACACTTACTTATTAGGTTTAGTTGAAACTCTACAAATAAGTTTTCCACATATTAAGAACTTCAAACAAGTTATATCTCAGCTTAAAAGTATTCCTCTTATGAACCTTAAGAGTCTTCAGCAGAAACCCAATAAAAGCACGCAATTGTAATGTTATTTATCATAAATCAGAATATGAGAATTTTAAGTTAAAAAGTTACTTCCCAATTCTTGAGGCCATTTATAAGATCATCATTTCAGTACACTGAGTTCTCTGCATTCAGAGTTCGCTTTCCCTAATATTGGAAAAGAGAACAACTTTAATATTAGGCAGCTCCTAATATTCATAGTAGAAAGACAAGAAAATAATATTTAATACGTTCCCCAGGTATCTACAAAATTATAGTCAAATCACTGAGCCCAAATTCAAGACCACAATTTTCATGTGTGCAGCCTCACCTCCCGCCCAAGGAGTCGGGGTCAGACTTTCCAGGTTCAAATTCCAAGCCCATTTATTTTTAGCAGAACGACCTTGTACTAATTACCTGACTTCCAAGTCTTCTTGCTCCCAGCTGGTATTTCTCCTACCTTAGCCTCTCTCATTTCCAGTCATGCCAGCACACACCTAATTCCTCACCTCTGCTCCTGTCCCTTCCGTACCCAGAGAGCTTCCTCCTCCTTCCCTGCTTGACCAGACTGTCATTCTCAAAGCACCAGCTAGAGCTACTCCACAGTCCTTGATTACCCCCAATTTTCTTCAATCTCTAAGTATTCATTACATATTTGCCATAAATCCAGCTCTCTGATGACCTCTCATCAGATTCTACTCACTTATTTTGGTTCCTACCAGTCTGTGTTTCATGTGTGTGAATGCACCATCCCCCCACCCCCATTCGTTCACAGACTCCACTTATTTTGTTTTTTTAATCACCCAGAGCACCTAGCAGAGTATATATTACACGGTAGATACTCAGTAAATATTTCATTGTTCTGTATTGTGTTCAGCTTATGAATCCAAGTTATTTATGAATATTTTGACTAGCCTCGCCTCCCAGCTCTCAGCTTTCAGAAAACATGAATATGCTATTTTTGGATTATCTAGCATAGTGCCTTGGAAATAGCAAACACTCAAGAAAAAATGTGGAATGAAGATTTGTTCTCATTGTCAGAACTTTAAGTGGCCGGCTGAGGCGACCAGGGAAAATAAGAAAAGCGGATCAGGGAGTGGTGCCTTGTCCACATTAACATGTGTACTGATTATGGCTCAGTACAGAAAGTAGCATTTCCTATGTTTAGAAGACAGAAAAGAAAGTTAACTGTTCAGTTGCAAAAAAAAAAATCTGAGAACAGAATTGAAAATCATCCATTTAAATGATACTTTGTGAATAAAGACTTTCTCATCAATAGGACCAAGCCTACTGTATTTTATGTTACAATTTTAAAATACATTTTTTATTCTTATGTTACGTGTCTCAAATGTATTAACTGATTTCTGGAACTTTCCATTATGTCCACTTGGCTCTAAGAGGTCTAAAAGAATCATGATTCCCCACCTTTAAGTATAATTAGTCAATTGCCAAGTCAGCTGAAATGTGAATGTTCTAGGCATTGTATGTACCACTGTCCCATGAATGGCAAATTCAAGCACTTAGAAGGATCTCCTCAAGCATAATTTCTTTTTAGTGTGCCCAAGTTCTATGTAGGGGAAAAATGACCACAGTCATCCCAGTCTAGCACCAAGTTAGCAACTACTCCCAGCTATCTATGAGGCACAAATATTTAAATAATAGCCATAGCTATAGTGACAAAGTTGATAGCCAGCTTTAAGTGTAAGCAGTGTGAAAAGGCCAGAGTACACACATATAAAATGGTCTTCACAGCTGGCTTGTAAGTTCTCCAGCCTCTCAGCCCATTCCTCTCCATTCCCACCAATTTTATGATACGTTTTCCTTCTTCCATCTGGTGTCCTCTAGTTCTCTTTACTTTTCTTTGATCCATCCAAAACTGCTCTTGGGAAAAGACTATTTTTATACCTTAGTAGGAACTTGAATCAAAATGTCCCCTGCCCCAGAGACATTTCTATTTAATTCTCTTTTCTCAATATAGGAGAAAAAGTTTTCCCATATGAATTTAATTTCTGCACCGGGGATGAGGTGGCAGTGTTTTCTTCATATTAAGTAAGTAAATATGTATGTTAAGGCTTCAGAAGAAAATGAACATCCTTTCAAACACCATCTGCTATGAAAATATATATCTCCAGCCTCTTCCTCAGTGAAATCCTTCTAGAGAGCTTCAGTCTGCCAAGGTCTCTTGGTGCACAAATATTTAGGGGGACTCTGAAAGGACAGAGTACTTTTAATAAAAATGGAAAGTGTAATCCCTGGGTCTGGTCTCCATTTCTCTGGGTCAGTGAACCTCCCGAGAATCAGGGGCTTTGCTGAAACACTAACACCAGCAGGAAAAGTTAAGAAACCTTCTCAGATCACTAAAACTTTAAGGAGGCCTGGAGGCATTTTTGATCTCATCTCTGAGACTACACTAAAGTCTCGTTTCTTAAATACAGACTTCAAAATGCAAAGAAAACGTGGCATATATAAAATTCCCTTTGCAGTGTATCACTGGACTGTTAGGTGTCACAGACTGACTGGCTGTCTCATTTTTCAGTATGATGATCATTGCATAGAAAACACACAATTAGGTTTCATAACCTCTTAGATAGAGGATATAAAGGAGACTGACCAAAAAAAAAGAAAAATTTGTTTTCCCTTAGTTTATTTTGGTATATTTTTCAGTCAATATCAAGATCAAACTATACCCTGGAAAGAAAAAAAAAAGAGGCATATTAAATGTTTACCTAGTCCTCAAGGATAAGAAATTTATGACTAAGCTTGGTTTAGAACCTAAAGAGTTAAGTGTTGTGTGTTGGGCCCACTGACGTCCTTCAAAGTCCAGCGACCCCCATTCCTGGGCTCTCAGATAAAGTACATTCTTTACTGGAAGTGTTTCCCCTAACAAACTAACAGCCCCAGGTAATGCCTACCTTACCAGAGGCAAACCCCACGGCCCTTCACAGACCCCAAACGTATTACCTCACCTACAGACAGAGATTTGTGCACAAGCTGATCAGGTACCTTGCGACCTGACCTTATAAAAGACCCCAATAACCAGCCCTCAGCGCTCACACAGGTGCCCCTCCCCTGTGTGGCCTGCGGTTGTCTATGACAGTGGTCCCCTACTAAACTCCTTTCTATTCTTATACTTGTCAACTGAAATAAATGCGCAGCCTAAAAGTTGAGAGTTATGTTTTGTTTGGCGGGAGGACTTGAGCCAGGATGACACCCCCCCAGATGGCTCTGAGGGACTGCTCTGAAGAGGTAGGGGAGGAGCTAGGATATACAGGAGCTTTGCAACAAAGACCAGGTAGTTGGAACAATAAAAGATTATTTGTTATCTAAAGAAAACCAGGCATCTCAAGTTAAAGAATTTAGTGCTTTTCTATGTATGGGAGGAAGCAAACATGGGCTCATTGAATTCATTCCTTTGACAAGCATCTAGCTATCTAGGGCCAGTATCCTGTCCTTTCTTATTCTGAGTCCCCTTCAGAGTGCACCATTGTGAGTGTCTGCAGAGGCTGGGCTGCAGGCCTGTCCTCACTGGGGGGTGGCGGCAGCCGCTGATGACTTGGTTTCAGCATTCTTTGTTTACTGATATGGTTGCAGTATTTTCGTTCACATACTTAACCTCTGGTAAATTCTTTTACCAACCCGCGTGTCACTGGCTCACTGACCGGCCACCCCATTGTGTCACACAACATTGTGAACATCAGTTTAAACCATTGCATTTTTATCATTTCTTCACTTTGTACAAGGATTCCTCATGCCTCTCCAGCCTCAATCACAAGTTCAACTGTGAAAAGAAAAACACAAATCCAGAAGCTGATGACTAATAAGGTAAGACAGCACTTAACGTTAACATTTCTGTAGCAACATGCAAACATCTGCATCTTCTTGAATGTACACGCTGGCGCTTCCAAACACACACAGAAACGTTTATAAACAGTGCTATGTAAAGTCATAATAATAAGACTTTCATAAACAAAAAGACACATGGAAAAATGCATTCTTCGTCTCTCTAAGTACCTGAAGAGCATTTAAGACATTAAACAAACCTGGCTTTCCTCTTTGCACATTTTACAAATGTAGTTGTTGTTTTGGTGTGTAAACGAAAAATACTGCGAGCCATATCAGTAAACAAGGAATGCTGAAGCCATCAAGTCATCAATGGCTGCCACCACCCACCAGTGAAGACAAGCCTGCCGCCCAGCCTCTGTAACCACTTGCAATGATGCACCCTGAGGGGACTCAGCATAAGAAAGGACAGGATACTGGCACTAGATAGCTAGATGCTTGTCAAAGGAATGAATTCAATGAACTCAAACGTTTGCTTCCCCCCATACACAGAAAAGCACTAAATTCTGTAACTTGAGATGCCTGGTTTTCTTTAGTTAACAAGTAATCTTTTAATGTTCCAACTACCTAGTCTTTGTTGTAAAACTCCTATATATCCTGGCTCCTCCCCAACCTCTTCGGTGGAGCAGTCCCTCAGAGCGATCTGAGAGGCTGTCATCCCGGGCTCGAAGGGGTTTGAGTCCTCAGAAATGCCGCCAAATAAAACATAACTCTCAACTTTTAGGCTGTGCATTTCAGTCGACACGGTGCTAAACATTTAAAAAGTCAGTTCAGAGTAAGGATCTCTGTATCCTGAAGATAAGAATATAAATCATCTCTTAGAAAACAGTACAGTCCACTCAAATCTGTCAAGCTTATAGCACATAAAGTTGTGCAAATGTGATTACCCTCCAGTTTCTCCACCTGAGAAATGCCTAGAGGTGTACTGGCTTATAATTTCAGACTCGTGAATGGTGTCATCTACTTCTAACATAGGAATATAGTTTCTGTAAGAATATAGTCACTATACAGAAGAAAAAGACTGTCAACACTTGGAGTCTGATGGGGTGTTTTTGTTTTTTTCCAGGTAGTTTCACAGTAACTTAAATTCCAAAGCATAAATGATGTTTAAAGTGAAATGTTACATAACATAAATAATATTATTTAAAAAATATATATATATAACTTTATGTTTATGAAAACATTTTTCCAAAGACACTTTGGGTTTAAAAAAACTCTATAAATTCTAAATTCTAAACCACATTTCTCTCATGAAATAAAGTTTCTTATTCTTACCATCTAACTTAAGTCACTATTTAAATGTATAGTTCTGTTAGAGCAGGCAGATAGCTAGAGAAAGGGGAACACAGACCAAATGGCAGGAATTGGGCAGAAAGGGGGGACACAGGCCAAATGCAGGAAACCATACATCATGTAAGCAGCAGGGATCCTTGGGTAGAGAAAGAAAAGCAGGAACCTTGGGGCTGATAAGGGATTATGCCTTTTGGGATGACAAGTGGCCTGGAGAAGAACAAAGAAAGGTGAGAAAGGCAGGAATTTCTAGTGTCTGAATGTAACCTTTTGCTCATTATGCCCTCATTTCAATAAAATTAGCCTTACAGATCAGACGTACCCATCATGCACCGAAGGCATGACACTTCCGATCCAGACTAAATAAGGACAAAAATCCCTCCTCCCTTTGGGAAGGTGGAGTTGGGATGATAATCAGGGAATATGACCCCAAACCCTTCCCTCCCCAATGAATATTCCGCCCGTTCATTTTTACAGCCTATGTAACTAACTTGCCAAAGAAACTCAGGGCAGCCGCTCACCTGAGCCTGCCCGCTCTCCCCTGAGAGTGTACTATCCATCCTTTAATAAATCTTCACTTTACCTTTTTTTAACCTCTAAGTCTTGTCTCTGAATTCTTTCTGGGACGAGACAAGAACCTGGAACACCGGTTGCATCTATCGGTAACAGTTCCCTACAGCCATTTCATATCACTGCTATAGACTAACTGAGAGGAATGTGGTTTAGAATTTAGAATTTATGGAGTTTTTTTTTTAACCCAAAGTTGCCTTTGGAAAAATGCATACCAAGAATGAACTCAGATTTAAAAGTAAATTTATTTACAACATAGAAGTCATATAAGCTATGTGCAAACAGTCATCCTCATAATCAGAGTAGACTATTTTGTAATAGTACCCATTTGAGTGGTAGCAGATTGTCTTCTCCAGCAAAAATATGTCCCCTATGTCTCATATATTCATTCACTTGTATTCATTCAACTTAACATTTAATTTATCTCAATAATTATGCTAGGTTTCTACTAGAGGAAAAGCGACATAATAACCAAATATAATTTGATGAATTTGAAAAGATAATGGCAAAATGTGTGAGATGTTTTGGAGAAAAGAGAGAATGATTTAACCTGTCCAGGTTGGGAATAGAGGGAACAGAGAAAAAACTTTAGGGAGGCTTTTAAGATGGATTATGAAAGATTAGTAAGCATTACCCTATTAGAAAAGTAAAAGAAAGCATTATAGGTATAGACAACAGCATATGCAAAGACCAAAAGCACAGGAAACTGGAAAGAGCAATATTGTGAATGTGAATACACTGATTACAAAGGCAAGAGATAAGGTTGGAAAGATAGTATCAGACTGGGAAGCTCTTTGCATATCATGCTAAGGAGGGGACCTGTCAGGAGCTTGCTTATAGATGAATAGTGATAAGACCTTTATTTAAATGTCACAGCCTGGACAGCAATGATATTGCAGTCAGAAGGACCAGGTCATTGTGATTATCTGACTGAATAGCACCAGAACCATAAACAAAGCAGAAGAGATTACTGAGTGGGATAAAATACTGCCTACAATTTGTAACCTATAGTATTTATGGTATTCCTGAAAGGACTTTGAGGCATTTGGATAAACCAGTCCACAGGAAGGGGTCACAAATTTAACAGATTTACTTATTTTCTCGCAGGCAAGCTGAGCTAATGGGGAGCCCTGGCTGATGGAGAGTCAATGGGTGAGGAAGGATATCGAATCCTGAATGAATGTTACCAACAGGGAAGGTGAAAGCCCTAAAGACGTAATTAACCATCACTGCAATTCTTGCACACACACAAAAACTTTACACGAATTTTTATACTGCCTGTATTCATAATAAGATAAAACTGGAAACTATCCAAATGTCCTTGGAGTGATGAATGAACGAATAAACTGTAATACAACTAACTGTTGCAGAAAGATCGGCCCCGGTACCTGACAAGCCAAATAACCCAGAGACAAGGTCTTAGAGCTTAGAAGAAAAGAGGCAATTTTATTGCTTTGCTAGTCAAAGGGGACTCACAGCACGCTAGTACCTTCAAAACTGTGAATCCACCTTGGATATGGGGTGGGGTGGTTATATAGCCATAGCTCAAACAATAAAGCATTCATAAGAAGCAACAGAATCATTTTCTCATCAGAAGACTTAGAATGGCAACATGATGTCTCCAGGAGACCAATTCTTCTGAGGCCAGCGGTTAGATCTCTTTATCTCGTAAGCACTCAAGGTGTCATCTTCTTGGTAATTCAGGCTATTTTGTAAGGTTACAGTCCTGTGACTCCTTGGAGAAGGACTCAGAGACCAAGCTTGATTATTAATTTCAATTACTGGAATAAAGTAGAATCAATAAGATCAATAGCTTTAGTTTTAACAATAGGCCTGGAACTGTGAGAGCAACCAGTCAGTCAGGTCAGTTGACCCTTTTAAGGGCAAGCATAAGAATAAGCAGTCTGTTAGCCTAAGTGCAGCTTTTTATTAATCCTCCTTCACAACCATACAATGAATACTATTCAGCAATAAAATGGAACGAGATCCTGATATAAGCAACAATATGGATGATTCTCAAATACTTTGTGTGAAGTGAAACAAGCCAAATTCAAAGGGCTAAATGTTATATGGTTCCACTTAAATGAGATACTGGAAAAGTCAAAACTATAGAGGTAGAAGTGGTTGCCAGAAGGGGATTTGGGAAAAAGAGTTGACTACCAACGGTCAGCACAAGGGAATTTTTGGCAGTGATCAAGCTGTTCTTCGACTATGGTTGTTACATAACTATGCATTTGTAAATTATATCTCCATAAAAATGTGGAAAATAAAGTTTTAGATTTAAAAAAATTGTCATACCTTTACTCAAAAGGATCTATTGTCAGTATGTTGGAAAATTTTGTTTCATAGAAAAAGGGTTTCCCTATGTTATTAAAAAAATTATTAACGTAATTTTGAAGGACTCTTTGATGACTATAATATAAATCATTTAATGATATCTGCAGACTTCCATTTCTTTCATATTAAGAGTACCTTAAATTTTTAAATGAATGTTTACTGAGTAACAGCACTTCCTGAAGATATGCTCTCTTCTTCAAATTGTGTCCATGAACATTACAAGAAAATGCTCCATACAAATGTGACAAGCATGTGGCAAGCGTAAAAATGTTTTCTAAAGACTATGGAGGGTGATTACCATTTTAAAGGTTCAGAAATCAAACTCATTTTTAAAATTTTAATTTGTAAGTACTTTTAAAAATAAAAAGTTACAAAAATAACAAAAAATGTGTGTGTGTGTGTGTGTGTGTGTGTGTGAATGACTGCATTTGCTCAAATATTTACATCATTCAGGGCCAGAGTACAATAATAATAACCAAGGAAATTATATTAGTAAAATACTATTACCAAATCTGAAGACCTCTTTCTAATTTTGCCAATTAATAACTAATATGCTTTTCCTCTTCCAAAATGATTCAGGAAGATATGTATTTGTCATATCTTGTTAGTCTACTTTAATCTGAACTAATTCTTCATTCTTTCTTTGTCTTTCATGACCTTGATACATTTAAGGAGTACTGACCAATTATTTTGCAGAATGTCCCTCAATTTGGGTTTGTCTACTATTTTCTCATTATTGAACTTAGTTTACACATATTTTGTACAAGTATCAGGAAAGTGATGTGTGTCCTTCTCAGTGAATCATATTAGGAGACACATGATGTCAATTTATTTATCACTGGTAGTGTCCTCCATCGTTCTCCACTGTAAAGTAACAACTTTCCCACTGTATCTTATGGGAAGATACTTCGAGATTGTAAATATTCTCTCTCATTACTAATTTTAGCATTAATTGATGATTCTTGCCTGAAAACATCCTATAGTGGTTTTCTATTTCTATCATTCCTTCTATGCTTATTTGGATTAAATAATAATGAAGATCTTTATCTTCCATTTATTTATCCATCTATTTATTCAATTATTTATGTATAATAATAAGTGTCATCAATTCTTATTTTATTGTATGGATTACAATTCAGCCACTGAGAGTCACTTCAAGTTGGCTCCGGTGTCTTCTTGATACAACTCAATCATTTTCTGAGCATTTCCTTACTTTCTGGCCCCACACTATGTTCCAGTCTCATCACACAATCTCTCTGTTCCAGCCACAGAATCAGTCATTTTTCCAAGGATCTCATTTCTTTTGTTGGAGATCAATATTTAGAAACCAAGATGTGGTTGAGAGGTGTGCTCATTTGTGCTTTTGTGCCATTGCTTCTAGACCCTTTCAGGGACAGAGCTAAGAAATATATACTGGGGCATATAAATCATGAGTTCATCTGATTCCTCCAATTCTGATCTACTGATAATTGCCCAGCACTCAGAGCTAGGCCACGTTACTCTCCTGTTGAACATAAGCCATCTCACAGAATACCAGTATTGGAAAAGGTTACTCTGAGACCATGACAAAGTGAAACAAAACAAGACCACTTCATAATATTTTTCCTAACAGAGACAAAAACAAGGTCCCTGTGCCGCCCACCAAATACCAAATCTCTCCTAGCTGACAGAAGCGGCTGCTACTTCTTTTCCAATCACAGATTTATCCTCACTGTAGTCTGCCTTCCCTATAAATACAATTAATAAGGTACCCAAAGATGGAAAGGGAGGAAAGCCTCCCTTTCTGACAGCATCCAATCTAGAGTGAACCCCCACTTCCTCTGACGTTCACTCAGTTCATCTCCAACAAATGCCCAAATCCTATGATAGTTCTTTCCAATATTCTCTGAGACACCCTATGGTTCCCTAAAGCATGTTCTCCCTCACTGCAAGGAAAAAGAAACCAAACTAGTCAATTATAGAAATGTTCCTGGTGGTCTTTGGCTGAAGGGCTCTGAGAGCAACAAGATTTATTCCAGCTCCTTCCTCCTCTCCTTAACTCTAACTTCTTTCTTGGATAGTGAGAAATCTGGCTTTTATTATGCACAATGTATTTATTTATTTGCTTAACTCTAGAATACACACAAAAGAGCTTCAGAATTGCTTACCTATACACTTATGAAAAACAATTCTACGAACTGGAGTTCAATATTTGTATACAGTTCTTTTTATCTTTAGCCGTAAGAGTATATTCGTCAAAATGCTATTGTTCGAAGTCACTTGGGTTAATTCTTCTCTTTCTCTCCCTCACTGTGGTGATGCTATTTACTGCAATATATATAGTTCCATTTGGTTCTGGGTTTTTTCCCTTGTTGAGTTCCTTGTATCCAAGTTAATTTTAATCTTTTTTTTTTTTTTGAGTGTATGATAAACTGATAGGTTTCAAAAGGTCAGAAGTGAAGCAAAAGGTATGTTCAGAGAAGTGTTGGCGTCATCCCTCTACACTGTTTTAATTGTCCCTTTCTCTCCTTGTCACTTTCACCTACTTTCTATAAGATCTACATCATTAGTGTTTGTTTTATGTCTTCAGTGTTTCTTCTTGCTCAAGTGAATAAATACATGTATATATATGTATATTTTCTTATTTTCCTTTCTTACATGAATGATAGCCTACTAATTTGTATAGATACCAATTTTAACTTAATAATGTATCTTGGAAGGGATATTTGTTCTGTTTTTTTTTTAATTTGATAATATATCCTACAAATTGCTACATAGCAGTTTTAGAGAGCTGTCTCATTTTTTTCTTTTTACAGGTACATTACACTCCATTGTGCCAATGTATCATGGTTCATTTAACCAATTTCTAATGTTTTCAAAGTTTGCAATTCCAAACAATACTGAATAACTTTGTGCATGGTTATCTTTATATTATTGGAGGTGTATCTTCAAGGAAAAGTCTTATAAGTGAAATTAATTGAGTCCAAAGGTAGATGAATATATAGTTTTGTTAGATGTTGCCAAATTCCCATCCTGTAGAGTTATATTCATCTGCATTCCCACCAGCAATATATGAGAGTGCTGGCTGACTCACAGCCTTGCCAACAGAATCTGGTCATATTTTTTAATTTTCACCAATTGGAAAAGGTGATCATTGGTATCACAGTGTAATTTTAAGTTTTCTAATTATGCCTGAAGCTGAATGTCTTTTATGTTTTTGTTTGTTTTGTTCTGCTTTATTGTTTTTCAAACAAGTTTACTGAGGTATAACTGAGGTACAAAAAACTGTTTATATTTAATGTATACAATTTGATGAGTTTAGACATTTGCATACACCCATGAAACCATCACCACAATTAAAGTAATAGTCATATCCATCATCTCCAAAAATTTCTCTGTGTCCCTTTGGGTTTTTTGGTTCTGTTTTGTTCTGTGTTTTATGGTAAGAACACTTAAAAACTTGTTAAGAGAGTAGATCTTTTATTAAGCGCACATTACAGTATTGTTGACCACAGGTACTATGCTGAATAGCAGATCTCTAGAACTAATTCATCTTACATAAGTGAAAATTCATACTCTTTGAACAACTGCCCATTTCTCTCTCCCTCAGCCCCTGGTAACCACTGTTTTATTCTCTGCTTCTATGAATTTGACTATTTTAGGTTCCTCATATAAGTAAATTATGCAGTATTTTTCCTACTGTGACTGATTTATTTCACTTGTCATAATCTCCTCCAGGCTCATTGCTACAACTCAATAGTAATACTGATGATAATAATAACAATAATAATTTTAAAATAAACAAAGAACTTGAATAGACATTTCTCCAAAAAAGACATATAAATGAATATATGTATGTGAAAAGATACTCAATGTTATTAATCATTAGGGAAATGCAAATCGAAACCACAATGATATCATCTCACAGCAGTTAACATGGCTATTATCAAAACAATAAAAGGTAAATGTTGGCAAAGATGTGGAGAAATTGGAAACTTTTTATGTTTAAAAGCTATTTTTATTGTGAATTATTTGTTATACTTTCTTCCTAATTTCTACAAGGTTTTCTTCCCCTTCTAATTTCACAAGTTTTATCATGTATTGGGGATATTAACCCTTTATATGTGATATATCTTGAAAATATTTTCTCCAAATTTATCAAATGTCTTGGATTTTGCTTATGATTTTTTCATGCATTTGAAAAACTTTTGTATAGTCAAATTTATCAAATTTTTTTTCTAATTGCCTCTGATTTTACAATTGTTGGACCCCTAGTAGCTACTCTCTTGGACAGAAGTCCGGGTACTTGACAGTTTGACCAAAATTCTGAGATAGAGAAGGAGCAGATACCCAAATGGAAATATATTGGGCAGACAACAGCAGCAAATATCGATTCAGAAACATCCCAGACTGAAGAGCTCCAGTTCTTCTCCTCCTTTCCTAACCCACACCCACTCTGTCCCCTGTGCTGATTCCATTCTTCACAAGTGAAGATTTCTAAGACCAAGCTCCCATTTGTGCCAAATGGCCACACAGTACTCACACAGCTATGCAAAGAGATCCATCAGTCCCTAGAGCAAAACTTCAGTGGGGAACAAAACCAACCCAGAATTTATGTTGATGCTTTTATTACCTGCAGTGTTACAAAAACAGCCAGTGAAATCAGCACTTTGATTCTTTCTCACTGCCCATGAACTGAAAATGCTCTCAATTCTGAATTAACCAGGCCCCATTTTCATGTCCTTTGCATACTTTCATGATCTTAAAAATTGCCTTCAGAAGAGAAAATAGCACATCAATCTGATATCTGAAAGTCAAAAGAGATACCGAACAGTGAAATAGTGTATGTGTGTGAATACCCTGACCTTTCAACATTTAGACTTATTGGCATTTATCTTCTCTTTTCATCTCTAGATAATAAGGCCATAATCAAACAAACAAACAAAAGATGAAGGATGAGTGTGTAATAAAGCAAGGCAGATAAGAAGATATTTAATAGAAAATTCAAAGTTTATAATCAACAATATTCCCATTATAGTAAACGGAAAGTAGAAGTAGATTGGTTATATTCTTGCATCTTTTTAAACCTCATAAAAAGAAAAAATAGGTTGCAGCATGAATTTTTTAGTACAAAATTTGGATAGGATGATATTTTTCCTTTGTTCATATAGTTTTTTCATTTTGCCATAACTTAAATTCAAAATTATTCATGAAAGCTCAATATTCTTTATTTAATCTAATGGAATTTTACATCACTTTTATCCTTTTTTTTTTTTTTTTTTTTTTTTTTTTTACTGTTAATGCCAACCAGCATGTCTCCACTTCACATTCAAAAAGGAAAAAATGAGTTCAGGAATAAAAATGAATTAAGTGAATACAACTTTTCAAAAGAAAGGACAACCAGCAATTATTAAGTACCTGGTCCATGCCTGACATGTGTGTGTATGTTTAGGTTTGTGCATGTTGTATAACTCTTCCAATAATCCCATGAGGTAAATAAGTTTATCTCTATTGTACAGATTACAATACTGATGTATGTGCAAGAATAATAACTAGCTTCCTCAAAGTCCAACAGCAAATAAGCAGTAAAACTAAGACTATAACTCAATTTCTCTGATTCCAAAGTGATGTGTCTAATTTGAAAGCCTGGAAAGTTTCTTTTCAACTTATATTTATAATTATTTTGTCTTACAGATAAATAAATGATAGTGTGAGCCAGTATATTTACATACAGCAAGTACTATTTTAAGGGAAGATAATGTAATCCCATATTCATTACTAACTACCAACAGCCAAATTACACCAGTTCCCAGCTGTATTACACACTAATAGGTCCTTCACGCCCCTCCCACCCCCCTGATTTCTACATGGCTTTAGTGGACAGTTTCATGCACAGTGCCTGAGTCCTACCTCAAACACAAACTGCAGCATCTCAAATTTTCCTGGTTCAGGGAGAAACTGAGAACACAGCTTAAACTGTGCATAAGCATAGCACAGAATTATGGGAAGTTAATTTTCCCAAGGTCAACTCTCAACTAAGGTTAGTGGGAGTCAAGGAAATCAGACTGACTCTAGATAGAGGAAACCCCTTTGCCCATGGAGGTAACTAACCGTTTTTAGCTTTTCTCCCTTTTCTGCTTCATTGTCCTCACCCTCTCATTTCTGCTTCCCACGATCTTCTCCCAAGCCACTTGCATCCAAGTCCTTATTTCAGGATGTGCTTTAAAAGAAACTCAAACTAAGACATAAATGATGCTATTGTTCTATAATAAAAAATACCAAATCGGACAACACAGTAAGTCCTTTATGTAGCAATCTTAAAACTTTGTGAGTCAATAAGATGTAAGCCTCTTTTCCTCATGTGACAAACCTAGGGAAGGTGGGCCATGCAAAAGCAAACCTGGACACTTTACATTGTCTGGGTAATAATATTTTTGATTTGACACCAAAAGCAAAGGTAACAAAAGCAAAAAATAAACTAGGGTGACTACATCAAACTAAAAAGCATCTGCATAGCCAAGGACACTATGAACAAAATGAAAAGGAAACCTACTGAATGGGAGCAAATACCTGCTGGTAAGGTGTTAATATCCAAAATATATAAAGAACTCATACAACTCAATAGCAAAAGGCAAACAATCTGATTTAAAAATGAGCAGAGGAGCTGAATAGACATTTTTCCAAAGAAGACATACAGATGGCCAACAGGTACATGAAAAGAGGCTCAACATCACTAATCATCAAGGAAATGCAAATAAAAACAATGAGCTATCACCTCACATCTTTTAGAATGGCTATTATCAAAAGACAAGAGATAACAAGTGTTGGTGAAGACATGCAGAGGAAAGGGAAACTTTGTGCACTACTGGTGGGAATGTAAATTGGTACAGCCACTGTGGAAAACAGTATAGTCGTTCCTCAAAAAATTTAAAATAGAGAACTACCATATGATCCAGCAATTCAACTTCTGGATATATACCCAAGGGAAATAAAATCACTATCTTGAAAAAGTATTCCCCACCATGTTCATTGAAGCATTGCTCACAACAGCCAAGACATGGAAACAACTGAAGTGTCCATCAATGGATGAATGGATAAAGAAAATGTGATATATACATATATACAATGGAGTATTTTTCAGACACAAAAGAGAAGGAAATTCTGCCATTTGTGACAATATTAATGGGCCTTATGCATAAAGGAAGGCATTATGGTAAGCGAAATAAGTCAAACAGAAAAAGACAAATACTCATCTAGTCTAATTACTTGAAATACCATCTCACTTACTGTAAAATCTAAAAAAAAAAAAACAACTCATAGAGGTAGGTGGTGGGAGGTGAACAATATGGGTGAAGGTGCTTAAAAGGTACCATCTAGTTATGAGAGAATAATAAGTTCCAGGGGTATAATGTACAGCATGATGACTATAATTAACAATATTATACTGTACATTTGAAAGTTGCTACAAGAGTAGATCTTAAAAGTACTCATCTCGAGAAGAAAAATTTGTGACCACGTGAGATGATGGATGTGAACTGAACTTATTGTGGTAATCACTTTGCAATATATACATTCACCAAACGGTTGTATTACACACCTAAAACTAATACAGTATTATATAGCAATTATATCTCAATAAAACTGAAGGGAAAAAAAGTAAACACTCTCTCTCAATAAGCATGACAACAAGTTGGGGTGGAATTGAACCTGGTCATAATTGGAGGCAGTTGTTGTCAATAGAGTCTACATGTTTAGATGGATCCTTGAGACCTGAATCAATGTCTGGAATGCACCAGAATAGACATCTTTGATGAGAAAACACCAGCTGGAAATAACCATCATCATATATACAGCCAGCTAGATCCCACCGAAAGGAGGATTTCCACACTTTCTGGCCTCAAATCCCAACTCTTCCAAAACTAGTTGTATGACAGAAAACATGCACTTTCATTCTCTGAGCCTCAGTTTTCTCATCTAAATAATACTGAAAACAGTTAATGCCTCCTAATTTTTTCATGAGAATGAAACGACACACTTTCATCAGACCATTTTGATTTACCTTATACTCTGTTGTTCACTCCTTTTCAAATCTGTAGTGCTTCCAACTCCAGTCTAATCCCTCAGTATTTGATTGCCCCATGGTTGTCTTTTCTATTCTTCTCTTATTACTCCTTTGACAATTTCATCCAGCCTAATTACTTGAAATACCATCTAGATCATCTCTGTACATTATAACGTTCTTCTCTAGTGGAAATATTCTATGTGTGCACTATCTAACATAATAACTATTAACCACATGAGTCTGTGGAGCACTTTAAATGTACTAGTGCATGTGGGGAATGGCTATGGTATTGGACAATACCGATCTACACAATGACTCCCAATTTATTACTCCAGATCATAGATCTGCCTACTTGTGATTTCCAATTGGAGATATCAATTACACATTTCAAATTCTGCATGTCCAAAACCAAACTGATCTCCCCTGACTCCATCTGAGGTGATACAAGCCCACCTTACCAACAGTCCAAGACACAAACCTTGAAGTCATCTCTTACTCTTCCTGATCTCTCATACCCCAAATTGTACCTAGGCTCTGACCAATTTGCACCACCTTCTCTGATATCACCAGGGTTAGAGTCACCATCATTTTTCCAAGAAAACTACTATGATCATCCCCAACTGGGTCTCCTCCCTTCAATCCCTCACCCCTCCTGAAGCTATTCTTAACTAGGTATCCAAGCTATCCTGTTAAAATACGTCAAATCGTGACACTCCTTCATTCAACACTATGCCGTGACTCCCAGTATCAGAGTAAAAGCCAAATTATTTACAATGACTTTCAATTCCTGCATGGTCTCTGATCTTCTACTATTACAAGCCAACGCACTCACTATGCTCCAGTCCCGCTGTCTTCTGTTGCTTCTTCAACATAATAGGATACACCAGCACCTTCTTAGCACCTTTCTTATAGTTGCTCCATCAGCATGAAATGATCCTAAGCCAGATATTCATTTGAATAATGCTTTCAACTCTTATCCTTCTAGGTTTTGTTTAAAATTCACATTTTTAATGAAACCCAAATAACCATCCTATTTAATACAGCAAATTATCCTCTCCCTTTTGACAATCCTTACCATGCTCTATTTTTTTTTCTCTCTTTTAACCTGGTACTTATCACTTAACACCAGTCAAAGCTGATAGAAAACAAATGGTATGCTCAAATGGGGGGAAGGGAGTGAAGGGGCTGTTGGGCAAATAAAAGGGAAGTTAACTATGAATGTTGAAATACATCAAGCTAGAAATAACAAGACTCTAGTGCCACTCTTGGCTAAAACGGTGAGGAAGGAAGAGGTAGTTTGTTGGAACCTTGAGAAACCTGTAGGAGAGAGCATCTTACAGGAGCTGAGCCTGTTGCTAGATAAGCCCAGCCATTATCAACATTAGTGGACCAAAAGAACAGCTCTCATTCTCCTCTCAGGCTCTGATTTCCTTTTGTTGCCTCTCCTTGGTTGAACTTAATTGGAGGTCTGAAGGCAAAAGAGCCCATTGATTCATCTGTAAAACTCAGAGTTCCAGAGCTCTGAGCAGGAAGAGGAAAAGATGTAATAAACCTAGAGAAGAAAACTGAGAATATCAATCACATGGACTTCTAACGTACTATATACCTATGTACCACTGTTATTTTTTTTTTTTTTTTTGCCTGTTTATCATCTGTATTTGTCTCTAAAATGTAAAATACACAAGGGCATGAATCTTTGCTTTGTCCACTAATAGATCCCAAGCCCATAGAACAGTGTTGGGCTCACAGCAGGTGCTCAAGAAAATTTTTTGAATGATTGAACCTATGAAAATATCTAGAAATTTCCTGAAATATGGTAAAAGCTTAAAATGTGAGTTTTCTTCCTTCCCTCATTATCTAAAACCTCAGCCTCCAAACAGCCCTGCCTAATATTGACAGTTATGAAAACATATAAATTTTACCTCTGTAGTAACTCTTACATCCATCTCCTCTTTTCTATTCCCACAGCTCCTCCCATTATTCCAGACCCTCAAGACGTCATCCTTGTATCATAATAGCTTCCTAGCCGGACTCCCTACCTTGAGCCTTTCAATCCCTCTTAATTAACCTGTCTAGACTTCAATGCAAAAGAAAAAAAATAAAAAAGGAAAAACATCACCATTCAACTGTTTTAAAATTGTTGAATTCATGATATAATTGAAAATTTTAAAATACAAAAAGGTACTAGGAAGAATGAATGACCATTGACTTAAAAATCTTTAGTTCTTTCCCGAGTCTGCAAACACATAAAACTCGATGTGCCCAAAGCTCCTTTCACTTCCTATCTGAAGTATCAACATTAATATAGGTTTCTCTACCTCCAACAATTTGTCATTCTCAAATATCTCCTCCTTAAGGCTGACAAAAAGATCTTTCTAACATAGAAATCATGTTATATCTCTTCTCTACTTACAGCCATCACTGTGAGGAACACCATCACTGCCTGCATGACAGTATCCAGTTCCTAAGCTGGGCACACAAGGCTCTCCATCCTCCCTGTCCCACCTTAACCCTGGAGCTAAGCCTTGTTCCTAACAACTGAAGTTTCCAGAACTTACTAGACTTCCATGCCCTTACACAAATACTCTTCCTTGTGTCTGGAATTCCCTCTGCTTTCATACACCTAGCTAAAATCAACACATTTTCAAGACTTGGTAACAGCATCACTTCCTTTATACATTGAGAAAAAAACATTCTGACCCAACAGGAATACCCCATTGTCATTCTCTCATTGTTTGAAGCTGCTATAGCAACTGTTACCCAACTTGTTTTATTTCAAGTCAATCACCACTAAAATGTAAATCTTTTTAGGAAAGAGAGCATCTCTATGTTGTGCTGCTTTTAAAAGAAGGAAAAAATTACCTGTGTTAAATTATTCATTTCAGTGATTTTAATCATAGAAGAACTTGGAAACTCTCGAAATAAGTATCAAACAATAGAGAAAGTCTTAAAATATAACATATCTACTGAAAGAATATAACCACTAATATGATGACTTATGAAAATCATTTAACATGGAAAGTATACATAATATTGAACAAAATGAAAGACATAATTCTGTCTACAGCTTGATTAATACTATGTAGTATTTGTATAAACACAGAATCTATAAAGAAAAACTGAAAAATTAAGACATTTTCTATAATTGAGTGGTAATATTTCCTTCTTTGTTTTTTATGTCTGGTTTGTTATTTTGTGCTATTTGCATGATAAATAAAATAAAAAGAAGAAAAAAGGATGAGAAAAGCACAACAAAAACACTTCATGGGGATGGAGCAGGGAGTGGGGGAATTGCAAAATGTCCTTCTGTCTGTAAAGATACAATCTTCTTTATATGGCAGTTCTGAAAATATTTGTCAGATCCCTAAAAGTCAGTGAGCCCAGGAAAATTACTTACTGCTCTCCAAAGTCACACACTCAATGATAGATTGACTTGTCAATATCCAAAAAAAAAAAAAAAAATCCGTAATGTCTTGGAATCACCTCCCCACAATTATCCAAGAACAGGAAAACAAGATAAATCAGTTTTGAAACTTCTGGTGTAAACTAGGTCCAGTCTAGAGCACACTTGGGCATCTATTTCATACTAATAAGTCACTCTTTTAAAAATATCCTTCCTTCCTTCATGACTGTGCAAAGACATTAACACAGGAAATATTTCTGAGGTGTGAGCAAGAAGATATTGACTGAGTCAGGCTGGCCCCAGGTCTATGTCTCACGTTTCTGCTGCCACAGCCATCCCAGCTTCTGCCCAGGCTACCAGGACAAACAGAGCAGTGAAATTTGGCAGCCATCCCATGGGGTGAAATCCAATACACTGTCTAGAGAGTAGAGGAAGCCAAAATTTACTCCATGCCACTGACTTGTCATTGCTTCTCACCAACTCATTGAGAGAAATAAAGCTCTCTACTGTACCAAAGAACAGCCTCTGTTCAGCAAATATTTGTCAAGAACCCACTGTGTGCAGGGCCTTATGTTAAGCACTGATTATTCAATTTAGTTGAAATAAAAGGGCATGAGTCAATGATGCTGAGTATCACGTACGTTGCCAAACTACTTCTTAATATGCAGGCAGAGAGCCCTTCCTAGAACATCAGCGCTGAAGCACTCTCATGAAGCCATTCTCTGCCGTAAGGTAAATTTATTCTGGCCAAATTATGATCTGCCTCAGTGCTTCTCACTCAGGCTGTGCTCTGCACAACTCAGGGATCCCACAAGCTAGCTGGATTCTAAGTCCAGCCCCAATTTCACCTGACTTATATAATGGGCTTTCTTCCTTGCAT
This sequence comes from Camelus dromedarius, assembly GCF_036321535.1. Taxonomy (NCBI): domain Eukaryota; kingdom Metazoa; phylum Chordata; class Mammalia; order Artiodactyla; family Camelidae; genus Camelus; species Camelus dromedarius. Next base: position 23,132,790 of record NC_087450.1, read on the forward strand.
TTGAACAGAAGGTGTACAACACACACACACACAGAGGCACACATACACAAGTGAATATCTAGGGGTTTTTTTAATATCTCTCAAAAATATAGATCCATCTTTTTCCCCAGAAATATTTTCCTACATTTAACATCAGGGAATTTTTTATATCTCACCCAAATCTTCATGGTACAACTAAAACATGTTTGTTCTTTTGATGTCTTCAATCAGTAGTGTCGGTCATCACAATTCTTGCTGTAAATGCTGTTTATACCCTTAAATGCAGCTAGCTATGAAGTCTCCCATATTTTTGTCTACATCAAACACTTACAAATTCCAGAGTGGGTCTAATTCTCAGTCTTTTAGTTCTCTCTAGACTCATTCTGCTTTAGGTTCTTCCCATACCCAACAAGGTAGAGTAAAACACATCAGACTGAGAGTCCAGAAAAGCCAGGTTCTGATATGAGTTTTGATACACATTTAATGTGAGGCATTTGGCAATTCAAAATGTCTGTGGCCTCAGCTTTTCCAGCAAATGGAACAGAGCAAGACTCCTAAGATTCCATTCACTCAAGCTTCTGATTAGCTGATTATTCATCAGTGAGGCTATGCACCCACCCTTAAACAGTAGATTCTAAGACCAATAATTTAGCCATCTCCTAATTAACACCAAATTCTCTTAGTAAAATCCAGTACCTTTACACTCATGTAAGACTTCAGAGTTATTATCCCTGGAAGAGAAAGAGGTAAAATTGGCTTCAATTCACATTTGAGAATATATGGTTTATTGCAACTCCTTCCCTAAAAGCATCTGAGAAAGCAACTAGACCATTGGAGGACTAGGATAGTACTGAGTACATTACAGATACTCAAAAAATATCTGCTCTATGAATAGTGAACCCAAAAGAGGGACAGAGACAGGGAGTGATGGCAAAAAGTGAAAAAAAGTTTATGAGGAAGCTGACACAACAAAAATCTCTGTTCACTGATGTATCTCAATGACTAGAAGGGGCCCTACTGAATGAATAAGAAAAGAAATATAAAGCTAAAGGATTTAAATAGGAAGTTCTAGAACTTTCCAATTTTGTTAAGGGTAGACCCTGCTCCTACTAATCCTTTTCATGCCCCAGAACTAGAGCCACAAAAGTTCCAAATAAATAGATTTCTATTAAAAAAAACTAATTACCTGATCTACACAACTTACAGTAACAAATACATACTGCCTAGACGAGGGCCCCACTTTAGACTGCCAGATAACTAAATAAAAATAGATCTTCAGAAGCTTGAAAGATAAGACATCAAATTATCTCCTCAAAATAGTACAATACAAAACAATACCACTAATACGGAGAGGGGTAAGAAATCATCACAGAGCAATGTGTTTGTATAAAAGATCTTGCTTTAATTGAGTACAAGGTAAACCAAACTTTTCAGTCCCCATAATAAAAAGAGACCCATTTCTAGCTTTTAAACATGAAGCAAGGTTTGCAAATTCTTTGAAGGAAGTTTAATCCCTGGTTGAGGTTGTCAAAAATAATTTATACAAAACTCCCCAGGAATGAAGGTCTACTGACATAAGAAGTCGTAGGTATTTTCACTTCTTGGCTTCAATTGGAATAGTGAAAAATCCTAGTGCTGTTTAAAGGGTTAAAAGTGTGTCTTTCTTTGAAACAATCATATCATATTTGTCTTTGTAAATATCAAACCAGGATCATTTGGGGATGCTTTATATTTTTCTGGTTTCTTACAATCCTATGGTCAGGTAAAAACAAGTGCACAGCAGGACAAGCCTTTACTAACTGGTAATTACAGAATTGCTCCAGGGCTCAGACAGGATCCCATGATGAAGTTAGACAGCTTAATTTTTATATGAGAGAGGTCCACTACATGTTGAAAATGTTATGGCAAGGACAATACAAACAGCTGTGTAAGCCTAGAAATTGGAAACAGAACTTTTGTTTAGTATCCTGGTTTGACCAGTATGCAAGGCACTATGAACAGAATTTCTTAAAAACGTCATTCCTTTTCCACCACCTAGAATACTTTTGATTTACTTTTTCCAATGACATTAAAGTAAGTCTGTCTCAATGACTGTGAGGCATGGAGCTCTTACACACTGTTCTCCATGCACGGAATCACTGAACCGTCATCGTTGGGCCGTGCTTTGATAGGCATGAACAGTCTCATGTCCATAGGTCTGGTCCATGGCTCCATTATGGCCAGTACCCCCAGCATGCTGGCCTGCTTTAGTTATCCTGGTGGCTACACAGGACCTATGGATTCTTTTCACGCCCTTGCTCCAGTTTAGTATATCTGCACGACAATGTGTTAGGGAAAAGCACAAGAATAGAAGAGGAATATAATGGAAAAGACAAGAAAATAGGTTATAAGTCTATATAGAAATGCAATTACCACTGAGACTTATGTGACCTTGTCAAAACAAAAGGCAGACTTCAGGTACTTACCAAAGGGGCTAACTGCCCCTTGGGTGTGATCACATTGGTCACATTTCAGTGGAGATGGGAAAGGAGAACTTCGAAGACCAACATCAATCCCTCAAAAGCACAATATTCTGTAATTAGGATTACAAAAACAAGATATCCAGAGGCCACAGAGCTTCTCTTTGTTTTCCTTTCAGTTTTTTTCCAAGATGACCATGGAGTTTAGAAGAGCTCTGTAGAAATATGTAGAAACCCTCTGACACTCCCTTCCTTCTACACACTTTGGCTGGAACACATCATGGTACCACATGTACTCCCCACCTGCCCATACATCCTCTTACCTGTCTGCTATGCCAGTTTCTATTTAGTTAAACAGAAATTCATATCCATTTAGATGTAAAACTTGCAACCAAGCTCTAACAAAGCCATACGCAGTATCAGGGCCCTAGAGCCAGAATGCCTGGGTTTGAATCCTAGCTCTATCACTTACTCAGCTATGTAACCTTGAGTAAATTATTCAAATGTCTTTAAGCTTCAGGTTTCCTATTCTATACAGCCCTCCCTCCGTACAGGGTTCAGTAGAGTATTCAGGATGCAGTAGACTCCTAAGTGTTAACTATCGCTGTTACTAATGAAAGGTTCTCATGTACGCAGATCTTATTTTTCCAAGACTTTGAAAAGCAATTAAATCAAAGCCGAGAAGGATTCAGATATAATCGGCTTCACTTACATTGTGAAAATGAGACTAAATATAATTTAGTATTTTCAAACTTGTATCTATGTAGAGCTAGGATTAAAAAAGAGAGAGAGAAAGAGAAACTAGAGAACTTCAGAGGCAGGTAAATAGTGACTAACAGTGACTCTCCCTGCACTAAGGGGAAAAATGTGAAGCCAGAAGCCAAGTTCATGTCACTCAGTGATAACAACACTTTCAGACTGTCTTCAGCAAATCATTTGAATTATCTAGAACACTGAAGCCATTTGAAAGCAAAAATATCTCCATATTCACCTTAAAGAGATGTTATGAGAACAAAATGAAGTATATGACATTTATCAGAACGAACAGTGCTTTAAAAAGTCATGGTAGAAATATTATGAAAGTCATTCACTGATGATTAAACAAATGAAAAAAAAAAAAAACAAACTAAAGCAAGTGATTTCAGAAGGGAAGATGCATAAATTTGCTGGTCACCTAAGAGACCCTGCTGGTTTTCTGTAGCTTGTCATTTGCAAGTCATTTTGGATTATAATACCTTCTATTCTGTTGAGCCACACGGAAGCATCACTTTGGCATTAACACTATGCAAATACCATCTCAGCAAGGTGTGCCACACTAATTGCCACAGTTGTAGGCTTTTGGTGTCTTGGACAAAATGATTATTGCTTTGCTTGCTTCCGTAATTATATGTTTTCCATATTGTAATTTCAGAGTTTATTGAGTAAAACTGTAATAAAAACAAACCTAGTGCATTCATCATTCAAGAAAAACAGAACGAGTGAGAACAACAAAGGGCTCAGAAGATTTCAATGTACCCCCTCAGGTGGTAACAAGAGAATCCAAAGCAAAACAGTTTTGCCTTTTAGTAAATGACTAACCTGGCACAGTGATTCTGACTCTGGTGTCCTGGAAACTGAATGGAGCTTTGCAGGTTTCTCATCTACTCTCAGTGCTTACTTGTGAATATACACTGGCCGTGGTGCTCTCCGGTTGGAGGGACAGTGGAAGATGAGAAGAATAACAATGCCAGGAAATAAGTCAGAAGGAATCAATAAACAATCTGGGAATAGCTTTAGGTTATTTGAGACTATCAAATCATTTGATTATAATACTTCAACCTCCTAGTTGAGACTCATAATATTAGGATTCTAGTTCATCTTAAAAAATGAAAAAAAATGTATAATAGAAAATGAAATTCTATGCTGAGCCAAATCAATGAGCCATCCTGCTATATATGCTAACTAGTGTACATGTTTAGCTACATTAATTATAATATTTTGTTAGGGGGCTGAGTATTCATCACAGACAGTCAGTAAACTCAGTGACCCCATTAGATACTCTTTTTATTAAATATTTTCTGCAAGCACATTATTCCCCTTTAATAAGTGATTGCAATATTGCAATATTTCTTGGATCACTGTCATTTTTTTATTCTTCTCATAAAAACTTCTGGACGCTAATACGGTGGGTAAATTTTTTTTATTTCCTACCCACTAGATAAAAAAGCTATGTTAGTGCAATTTGAGGCAGGCAGGATTTATAGGTTGTTTGCCGGCTGTTAAGGTTGCCTACCGCTGGCTCTGGCAGATGTTTGGGCTTCCCTGGCTCAGTTAGTACCACCCAAAACCCAAATCCTCACTGCCTCAGTGTGAATTCCAAGAGGTGACACAGAATCTGTACCAGCCAAGTGTGCAGTCATTACCACAGCCAGGGCTTCTGTTCTAAAGCCTCACCTGCTCCCTACCCATCAAGGCTGAACAGTCTAGAATTCAAAGGGCCCTGAGACAGTCAAGCAGCCTTCTTGCTTCCTTCCATCCCACCCTCACCCCTACTCCCAAGGCCCAGGTTAGCCTTCAATTAAGCCCTGTCTGGCAAAAGACACACTCAGACCTTTAATGACCACTGCTACCAAAAGAGAGGTCAAAAAAGTCCAAGCAAGCAGTCTTTTCTCGTCTTCTCCCAAAGACTCTGCCCTCTACAATGGTGGCCCCTAGCATGCGTCCTTCCTGGAACTCTTTCTACTGATGTAATTTGCAGGTGACTCAGTCCCTCTGCTCTATGGCACTGACTTTAATCTCACAGATAGTGCAGGCATTCAGGTTTGAATCTATGAAGATTCCACGCTTATCCTTCTTGCTTCCTTCCCACAGAGGTCTCACCTTTGGGCTTTGCTGCTTTACAGTCTCTGTTGTAATGATTCATCTCTGCCTCCGCAGCACAAAAGCAGCCATGGACAATACATACTCAAAGAGATTCATAGAGCTGTGTGGCAATAAAACTTTATTTAAAAAAAAAAAGAATGGGCAGGATTTGGCCTGCAGACCATAGTATGTCAACTTCTAGTCTCGAAGGAAGACACACACAATTACAAAACAAAGTTATGGCTACAATGCAGGTGTGCACAGGTCTCAATGAGCGTTAAGGGAAAGGATACCTCATTTAGCTTCTGTCATTAGTTATTTGTGCCACTGGTTTGTGCTTCCTACAAGGCAGCAGAAAGAATGAGAAGTTTGCAAAAAATCTAAAATTAATGGATAGATAGATTCAATGACTGTGTCAATTTTTTGAGCCTCTTTTGCCTTATAGCACCCTTGGTTCCAAATAGTTAAGCGGAAACAAAATCTTTATCATCATGTCATTTCATTCACCTAGAAATGTATAACCTGCAAAAAACCGAAGACAAATATCATGAAAGATTCTATTTGCCATGATTCCCAAAATCTAGTCTGTTCCTGGTGGATCAAGACAACAAGCTCTCAAGAACTAACTATAATAGAGCATTTTGACACTGAAGACCTGAGTTTTGGCTATAGTAGAATCTAACTTTGGAATCAAAATATGTTCAGGAAGAAATATGGTAATGCTACTAGATAGTATAAAAACATCTTTGAAGTTGCTTACATGCAAAACCTTGTCTTTTTTTAAGTGAGCATCTTTGGCTCATTAAAATGAGTATCTCAGAGAGAATAAGATTTGGAACACAATTCACAATGGTATATACAACTGCTGACTGTTTGGCTTTGTATAATTATACTGGAAAAATAGTTTGTCCCAGCAGCTGTCAGAATTGTCTGAAGTGTGGGCATACGAGACTTTCGCATAATGCTGTGTACACGCGAGCCAGATGCTTCTTCCTACTCCCAAGCTGCATGTACCCCCAGCCCTCCAGTCCTGAGCCTAAGCAGCACAGTAACAACAATCAAGACCGTCTCAACTGCAATAAAAACAATATGTGGTATTTATCCCTTATTATGTATTTTCCCCTGCTCTCCAGATAAAACTTCAGCTTCTCCCAGAAAGACAGAACCAATGCCTATCACCTAGAGGAGGTCTGACCAGTCTCAGGAAGAAACTAGCCATTTACTTTTCTTCTTTCTCCTTCCATCCCTCAGCCAGAGGCCTGGTCAATTCATTGCTAGTTAATGCCCGTTACTTAAGTGGAGACAAGGGAAATGAAATAAAATTAAGCCAGAATCGGTCTCATTTCAGCAACTTGCTTAGCCCTCTAATAAATGTTGCTAATAGATAAGACAGAAATGACTGCCTAAATGAACATGCTTAATGCTCCCGGACTTCATTGCCTATGTTAGCTTAGTATGTGAGTAATATAATCATAAATTGGACATAAATCTTGAACACTGCAGAACTCTCAGGAGCCGGATGGAAGCTTAGAGGATCACTCGATGCTTCTTGGTAAACAGATACCTTAAGGTTTTTGAGAGTCTATGCGTGTAATACCATGCTACCAAGCAGGACTCAAAAATACCCATTGCTGAGGGGTAAGAATTCATTAAAACCTTCTCAAATGAAGGTTAAGCAAAACAAACAAACAAACACACATACACACACGTGCAAAAACTTCGTTTTTTTTATGTTTCAACACCTCAGAAAGAGGTTAGCATGGCTTTAAAAAAAAAAGTAAGGATTTAAATAAGCCATTTCCTAGATGTAAAATGGTGTCTCTTATTTTGTCTTCTGCTGTCAATTTCCTTCAGACCCATCATAACTCTAGGAAGAATTATGAGAATCAGTTATAAAGCTGGTAAAAATTGTAGCCATTGTGCTAACTCTGCTTCTTTAAGGATTAAAGTGATTTTCAAGGCGTACCATAGAGAAGGTAGAGCAAAAACACGATTGGTTAGGGACGTAGGAATACTTTCGCAGGAAGATAAACTAGAAAACCTATCAAGTTTACCCAATTCTTTCTCCTGGGATTGTTTCCTTTCCTAAATACGATGTCATATTTTCTGCTTCCTTCTGCTTTGCTTCCACCATCAAATCTAACAGATAATAACATCCTTCTTGCTAGCAGGAGAAAAAAAAAATTTAAGTTAGGAACCAAAGAAATATCAAATCTGTTGATAGAAATTCTCCTGCTAAATAATGATGCCAATAACTACTCATTGAATCTAAGCCCAGAGAACTCCTAGGAGTGAATTTTTTTTCTATGCTAATGCTGCAGAGTATCTTGACAGATATTTAATTCCTTGTGCTAAAACAATCGCTCAGTCACACCTCTATAGCACCAACACTGAGAATGAAATACCAGTTCCCAGCTCACTGCAGCTGTCCCCATATGCATCTTTACGGCTTTACTCCCACAGCTGGGAGACCTCCTGGCAAGACCCTAGCTGGAAATCAGATCCTGCCATCCATCTGAAGACAACCATCAGCCAACTGAGCACAGGGGGAAAAAAAGCACTCCCTAAGCAGGAGGTGCTTTGCTTATTCATAGGAAACCAGGAATTCAATTTCAGGTTTGTTGCTATTGGGAAGATTCAATAGACAAAACACAACATAAAACAGAATCTAAACAAATACCCATATGAGATTCTAATTCACATTTTCATCTATCTACTTGTGGAAAGAAGGAGAACTGAAGATGAGGAAGAACACTTAAAGCCAAAGAACGAGACTGTAATGACTCCAACCAGGGTCTGCATCGGGACAGAGGGAACAGCATGTGCAAAGGACTAGAGACAACAGAGAACTAGAGGACACAGAGCTTGAAAGAATGCAGGGTAGCTGGGGCTGGGAGAAAGAAGAAGGGTGTGGCAAGTGACAAAGTATGAAAAGAAGTAGACAGCTGTTCTATTTTAAGAGGTTAATGGTTACCCTAATGGCAACGGGATGCCATGGAAGTGTGAAGCAGGGAAGTGATATGATTGAACCTACCTTTCAGAAGACTTGTGCTGACTACAAAGGGAAGAGAATACTGAACAGGGGAAAAACAGGAGGCAAGCAGAACCATGAACAGAATACTGAAGTCACACCACCTTCCCTCATCCTCTGAATACGAGACAGGAAGATTTGGATAGTATAGGAATACAGAAAAGTTATGCCAGGAGAAGCACTCAATGCTGATGAAAGAAAAGTGTATTTGTCTAGTTTATGGTCTGAAGCACCTGAAATACCTGAAAATTTCTCCATCCATGACACAGTAAGGATCTACAGTCAATCGTAATAGGGGAGAACATATCTGACTCCATATTGGATCTGTTTCTTTTACTTTAACCTTTGTATTCTATTGCTTCTGCTACAAGTTAATCATTAAAGGAATGTTGCCTATAAGCTTAAATTATACATAATGGCCCATCCCAGGAACTGTGCCTACGAGGTAATCAGTGTTTAGCTAAAATACCTTTGTTTAGCTCACAGGAAACATCCTGACCAGGCCCATCTGTGAATGACTGCAGGAAGGAGAAAATTAATACATCCATCCCCTCTGGACGCTGATGGGAAACAGGAAATGTCTGACTTTACTCCTTCCCCTTTTAGTATAAAAGAAGCTGGAATTCTTACTCAGGCAAGATGGTTCTCTGGGAAACCGGTCCACCATCTTCTTGGTCTGTTGATTTTCCAAATAAAGTCACTGTTCCTTGCCCCAACAACACATCCCTCAATTTATTGGCCTTTCATGTGGTGAGCAGTACAAGCTTGCACTTGGTAACAACTCAGAATAGAAACAGGTGCCATTATCAGAACCTCAAGAAATTTAAGGCACTTGAGTTGAAGGTGCTGGAGAGGAGCAAAAGATAAGGCTGGAAAAGTAAAGAAGAGAAGAGGAAATCACAGATGGAAGAGATTCTCAAATTTCCATCTGAAGCCAACTCTATGGGAAAGGTGAACATAAGAGAAACATGAAGAAATGCTGTGGCTCATTCTGTGGGGACTTGCTTATTCCAGTTTGGCTAACATTGAGACTTTCTTCCTAAAAATGACTGTATCTGTCCTCTCTTCCAAATTTTGCATGCTTAAGTGAGGAGCTAATCTAGGGATAAATGTTGAGACTCAGATTAGGGTATTAGCAGAGGAAAGGAGAGATGTGAATATGTTTTAAAATGTTTCCTAGTTCAATTTCATAAAACTTGGTGATTAGTCAAACGTATGGATTTTGAGAGAAAGAAGAGTTAACTGTGCCCTCCTGTTTCCAGTTTATGATATGAATTGGATTTTAATGCCATTCCGTAAAAAATGCAAAACAGGTGAGAGTCAAATTTGTGAGAGAAGATGATGAATTTTTCCTTGGTTACACTGTAAGAGAAGTACCTAGGAGACAACCAAGTCAAACTATTCAAGGGGGAATTTGATATGTGGAATAGTGTCCAGATGTGAGGATTCTGATGAAAGCATGAATTTAAGAACAATCAGATGTATAAGGAGCTGTATTGTAGATATGGGATTAGGGATTGCAGAGCCATTGGAATGGCTCTGATTACTCAGGGAGGTTGAACAGGATGAGGAGAGAGAGGAGGGGAGGGAGGAAAAAGGAGAGGAGGAAGCCTAGAGAAGAATCCTGAAAAATACCAACATTTTAGGGATTGGCAGAGAAAGGAAAAACATGCTAAGGATCAAAACAGAGGCACCAGAGAAAGGTAGTAGAAAAGCCAGGTAGCATGGTATGTTAGAAGCCAGGGAAGAGGCTTCTAACAAGAAGGTAAGGAATGCTGCTGAGAGGTCAAATATGGTAAGGACTGATTGTCTACTGAATTTATCAACAAAGAGGTCATCACTGACCTTGCCAAGAAAAATTTCAACCAACTTGTAGGAGCAGAAGTCATATTGCAGGACGTTGAGGACTGAATGAGAGAGAAGGAGACAGCCAAGTACCAGGAACTACTTCTTGAGGCTCTTGGTAGGTTCTTGGGTGCCTAATACATATACAAGCACATGCTGAATGATCAATAAATACTCAACCTAAAGTTATATTGTGCTTCAAGTTATTACATGTGTGTCTAATAATTTATATTTATAGCAAATATAGCTCAGATGAAAGACCTCAAAAGAAAAGACAGATTGCCTGTCCAACAACTGGTTAATCATAACCCTGGATAAATTAATTTTTTAAATAAGCAATCACATTTCCAAAGTTCCCAGAAGTCTACAGAAGTAGAAGAGGAGAGGAAGAAAAAGGAGGGACTGAGAAGGCTTACGTGTTCCTCCCTTTAGACAAATATTAGGGTTTTGTTCCCCTCACTGCATGGGGATATAAATGAGCCCAAATCCCCCAAGCATCCCATCCTGCTCTGGAAGCTGGATGCACTGATTAAAGCCTCAAGTCAGTTTTCTTACTCATTGGTGTCACATTCTGAGGGGTTTCCAGTCTTGTCATTCTCATGCTATGAAAAAAAGCAAGGATCTGTGAAAAGAAGCAGGGATCTATGGGTTCCTCCTTTAGTAATTGCGGTGATTTACATGCCTTCTGGAGAGACCACAGTTTGAAAAAGCATACGATGAAATAAGTACAGACGCACCAACTTGGCAAGGTTCATGGAATACTCTATTTTAAAAGGCTCCCCTCTGATTATCTGCAACAGAATGGAAGACTGTTTATCCTGTCATCATTTATATCCCTACTGTCTTTATGGCTGCCCTGCTGGTATAATAGGCTGCCTAAGACTCACATTTATTATGAGAGTACAGAGAGAGACATTTACATTCAAACATACAGGACTGGAATTATGTATAATTCTGTTCTCCTGTCTATATGGATTTTTTTTTTTCTCTCTCCATCATCAACTTGCAATTTTGTCCACACAAGGCCAGGCGTCTCGGTGATGAATGGGAGAGTCAGTCAACCGCTCAGCGGCTTTGTTTACACTGAGTATCAGCAAGCATCTGGACCATCAGCTGAAATCTGCCCTTCTCCATCTTTTGCTGGTTGCTATGCAGGCACAGCCTCTGTTTGTTTTGAAACAAAACTAACGAGTTGCATTTTCCTTATTTTTCTGTAAAATGTGTATGATCATGACAATAAGCAGATTGGGACACAGTTTGAAAGAGGGGGAAAAAGGTTTTTTTTTTTGTTTTTTTCTCTAGTTCTCCCCATTGTTCTCTTATCCCTAGACACGATATCTCTATAAAACTATCCCTTCCATATTAGTAGAGTGTCTGTGTGTTTCACAATAACTGTATGAAGGAGCAGGGCAGAGATCATGCACTGACTAATATAAAAGCTTAAGGTCAAAAAAAACCCAAAAAGTGACTAGCCTAGAACATTACAGAGCTGTAAGTGGCAGAATTAAAATAAGAACACAAGAAAAGTCGAAAATACCCAGCTGAAATTTCTTTTCCCCAAAACAAACCCCAGGATTTCAAAAAAGGAACACTGAAAGGTTCTCTCCAGTAAAGATTTGACTAGTTGATCAGATTGGATTTTCTTCACACTGGAAGGAGCAGTAACTCAACTTGAGTGGAATCAGCATACTTTGCAAGTGTGGGTTTGCCTTTCCTGACTACAGGACCTATCTCCCCTCACTCCCCCAAGAGCTTACGCAGTGTTTGATCCACTGACACAGGATCCCACGTACTTTGTAACGATCAGGTGACCAGGAATCCACCGGTGCTATCACTTACTGGGCCATCTGGAAGATGCTGACCTCGTAGAGCAATGGAATGGCCCAGCTCAAGCACAGCTCAAGCACCAGCTTGTACATATCACCCCAGGAAAATGGGGGCTCTTCCTCCAGAATGTTATATAATACCCAAAATCAATGCCCTATTAATGGGGCTGTCTTTCCCATAGGTAGAAACATGGATCCAGGAAACAAAGGGTGGAAACAGGAGGGGCCCAGCTTACTCTCACTTTCAGCGACCCACCCACCTGAGGAATGTGTGCTTCCCTTCCCCTCAATGCAGTGCTCTGCAGGTTTAAAACTTCTGATTCCCAGAAAGGAATGCTTCCACCATGGGACACAGCAAGACTGCCATTGAACATTAAGCTAGGGATGCTGCCCATTCACTTCATGTTTCTTGTATTAACAGACCAGTTGGCAAAGAAAGGAGTTATATCCTGGCAGGGGTAACTGGCTTAATCATTAGGAAGAAGTACAACTGCTGTCATAGAACGAAGGTATGGAAGAACGTGCTGGCACGCAGATGAACTTTATCAGTGTCTCTCTGGCACAGTTTTGATTGTAAATGGGCAAATTCACAGCCACATACTGTGAAGAACATATTATCCGAGGCCCAGAACCCACAGAGATTAGAGTCTGAGTCATCCCCGCAAGTAAGCCATTTGGATGAAGAGGTGCTAGCCAAACCTAAGTGGAATCTAGAATGACTCGTAGAAAAGAGAAACGGTAAATTGTAGCCTTGAGACCAGCTGAAGCAGCTAGAGCTATAGCTCATCCCACTAATCTTCTCTTGTCATTTTTCTAGGAAAAGCCCAGGAGAATACAGGGGGAGCTTTCCCAGAGCACGTTATATGAAAGTTACAGCAACACGAACGGTGCGCTATTGTGGGTGCTGTGCTGTCCTGTCTAGATCAACCTCAGGACTCAACTGACCACCCATTCCCCACCTCCTGCAAGTGTTGGCAGCTGATGGCTTTCAGCTGAGTTTATCTTTGAGCCTCACCGTGGGCTGAAGAGGGCTATCTAAGCTAAAGAGAGCCTCTATCCTAAGTCACACCTCCACCCTCCAGTATCTGGAGGAAACTCACATCCAAACATGTGAGTATACAGGCCTAGCTCTCCTGTTTCTAATTTTTCCCTCAGAGAATTCCCGTCATCCTCTCACAGGTCTGGTTCCCTAGAACACTCTCAATAAACTCCCAAAGTAATCTCATTCTGAATATTTTCCCAGGGAATCCAACCTGCCACATGGAATATTAGATTAGAAAGATATAAATTAAAAAAATTAAAAGTATGCTGCTATATCTATTTGTCCTCTCTATGCAAAATATCCTCACCCAGGATATTTCAAGCCCCAAGGCCACTTCAGCGTAGCATATTGAGAAGAGAGCTTGGGCAAGGTAAGCTGGTTTAAGATGAATGAACGTCTTCTGAATCAGATGCAAAAAGCCAAGAGAATCAATCACCTCAAGATTTGAAAGCAGTGAAGATCAAATCAAAGAAAAATGAAGATAATCTATGAAATAAGCATGACAGTGTGTTTAATTAAAGAATTACTTTGTTCACGCTGAGTAGAACTTTATTGGACAATAACCTCTTGGCTTCATAAGGCTCTGTGAAGCTAAGAATGAGCAGGGAGGGGACACATGAGAATAAGCTCACCAGTGGAACAGGTGGGTAGGCAGGTAGCTGAGTAAGCAGGGACTGACATAGGCAGATGTATTCTCTTTGAATTCCTGCCTTCTATTTCTTCAAAACAACTTGGCATTTTGTAGACTTTCAACTTTTTACATCCTTAATACTTTCTAAATTTTTTTTTTCAGATTGCAAATAAATTACAGTAGTTTCATGTGTTAACAAGCTAATGCTGATCTTTACTGAAGTGTGATTGTTTTGCACATTTTAATTTGATTTGTGGCACTAAATCTTTATAACAAGCACTGATGGTTTAGAGTATTCTAAGGGAAACATTTTCTTTTTATTTGAGGTGGGGTAAATCCGTACAAAGATGCACCGAGGGCAGTGTGAGGTGCTGGGAAAGCACGGGGCTGGGGCTCAAAGATTTGTGTTCCTGTCTAGTTCTGATGCCCTCAAGAAGGCACTTCACCTCTCTAGACCTCGGCCTCTTCATCTTTGAACCAAATGAATAGGACTGGATGATTTCAAAGGTTCCTTCCCCTAAGGTACTATGAGTCTGATGTTATAAAGTCACTAAAATGTCCTGCTAGAAAACTTACAACCCTAGTTTGTGTATATCCAGCCCTAAATGATTTTCTTTTGAGGAGAAACGATCATTGCAAATAAAATGAATTAACATGACACATGGGATGTGGAACATTTAAACTGAAAATGAGGGAGCTAAAATTCTGATGCCATCCATAGACACCTGCAAGTTCAAAAGGCTCAAGCTTGGGAAAGAACAGCATGGGTTTCCGCCGACCTCCTCTCAGAAAGACCTGGTGGTAAGTAGCACACCAGTGTTCTTGATAAAGGCTGAATGGCGGCAGGCACCATGGGGTTGGAGCACAAGAATCCCAGCCCCCTCCAAAAAAATAAGCCTCACAGATTCAAAGTCCTCAGTTTCCACCACTTCCAGCCTCCTTCTCTCAGCCTACCTCCCCTAGAACACACAGCCCTGAAATTCAGTGACGAGGGGCAGAGACTTTAAGTGGGAAGCCAAGGGAAGAGCCTCTGGATGAGAGAAAAGATCTCAGCTTCAAAGAATCCAAAACCCAAGCCCCTCAGACAACTCAGGAAAACTGGGTTCAGACTTTCAGCCCAGCTTCCAGTAAAAATAAGCCCAAGATCCAAGAGCGGTGCTTAGCAGTGTATTAGCCAGTGTATTTCTCATACCCTATCCCCAAATTTAAAGTGTTCCTGACTAAAAAGTGACAACGTAGGAGCCATATGCTCTTCAGTGTACCCACATTAGCAGTATTGGCCATGTTTTCCTTTTCAGGAGACTTAAGTGAGATATGCAGAGCTGGCACTTAACAAAGTGGAACTGTTTGGGTCTGGTGTCCCCAGCCCCTCTCTTCCATAGCCTCCTCACTGTTCCTGACATTAGGTGTCCCCAGTCCTCCTGCAGTCTCTTCCGTTTCTTCCCCTACTCAATCTTCCTCTTAAATCAATTTGCTTGAAATCCTTAAATGTATATGTTTGCATATCTATCCTGTGCACGTTTTAACATTGATCAAACGGCTTAGAACAAACAGATGAAACCCCATTACATAGAACAGACTGTTTACAGACTTTTTTTAGTGTTGCGAGATCCCTGAAATTCCATCACATAGACAGTCACCGACTAAACTTACAGACTTGCTTTAGATCGTTTATATCCCTTCTGTTTATTTGAATCATAATGGGAATTCTGTTCCTCTTCATATCAAAGATGTTTTTAGAATCTAGGAAATGTTACAAATAGGAACCAACCTCCCATTTGCTGTATATAAGACACAGCTAAGAGTGAAGTTTTCTGGAGACATATATTGAAAGTGGTAGATCATAGAAATTGAGATGACAACACGGTGGAATTATCTTTTGAGTAAAATAATAAAATACTGGTAGAGAATCTATCATTTAGACATTAAATTTAACAGATATGTATAAAAAGCAGAAAACTAAGCTGCCAAATGACAGAATAACCCAACTGCCTGAGAGTCTTCACAATGTTAAGCTGACTTTAAATATGTGGGAGGAAAAAAATAGAAAAGATTTAAAAAAAATTTCTCTCAAATAAGCATTAAATAAATGGGCTATTTAAGGAAAACCTCAGGCCCGAAGAATAGTGACAGTTTAAACTCCCTAACAATACCAGGAGCAGTGACAAAGGAGCTTAGGGCTTCAAATTTATTACAGGTATCATAGTACTTGTAGAGAGCCTTCTGAGAGTGAATAGCACGTAGTATTCACATATGAAAATGCCTAAATCTCTCTCTCTCTTTTTTTCCATCTGCTCACTGCATAGCCAAAATAATCACTGCCTGTGGGTGGGCAGATTGCATGACTTCTAGAGCCAGCGGTCACATCCAGACTGCCTCCATAGCTGAAATTTTGGACAGAGCCTACAGACCATAACAAGGCTCAGCCATTGTGCTCAGCACTTTTAATGATTAGCAAAGCTCTCATCAAAGAAATGCAGAACAGCAACTTGGCCAACAGAGTCCTTGACAGAAGCACCTCCAAGCTGTAATGATTCTATCAGTTAGTTGTGAAGCCTCTAACTAAAATCATAAAATACGTTATTCTTATTCCAATAAAAGGTGATAATGTAGATTAACTTTCTAAAGTATAAATTTATTTTACAGGAGATTTTGCTGTAAGTCAAATTATTAAGGTAGTTCTTTTTTTTTTAAATGATGGAAGGTATGCTCATCAGTATTACCCAAATTTGTTCTACTGAACAGATGTTCCACAGAGGAAAACATAGTTCCCATGGTCAAATAAGTCTGGGATATATTTTCATCTGGGACATTCACCATACTAATTAGAATATAAATTAGCTATAGGAAAGATTTTTAGTAAAAAAAAAAAAAAGCATAACTGTTCAATTTTTTTTTTTAACTCTGATATTGGCAAACTAATTTCTCCCACCAAGTTGTTTCACATAGCCTTTGAACATCTGGAGACATTTGTTTACAGATGCATGTTCTTTGGAAAACTTGGCAATAGAGAATCAGTCACAGCTTTCAAAAAAAGATTTTTTTTCTCAAGTAACTACATTCACTTTATTTCATTAAAATTTTTTATTCAATTTCCAAGATTTCTGTAATTGAAATAAAGAATTGTGATAGATTTAAGTTGGAGGCATCTGTGCTAATCTGAAACCAGAGAGAAAACTGGGAGAACTGAAGGGATCCCAGCATCCACCCTGCTGAACTGATTCACCTGCACTGATTCACCTCAGAGTGGTAACTTCTGAACTGGGTTCCCATTTCTTTAGGTAGAAAATGGAAGGATAGCGCCATCCTACCTAGTTATAATAAGCCGATTCCAAAAAACTTGTAGAAAAACAGAAGCCACTTAAAATGGTTGAAACTGCCTAAGGCTTTGCTGTTAGTAACAGAATCAGAATAATAATTTCTTTTGTGAAACTACTTGCTTATTAAACTATGGCTATATAAAACTGATCTGAGAAAAAAAAGGTGGGGGAAGGATAAAAAGCTTGGTGCTGAATTAATTTTCAAGGTCTTAGTAAACTATTGTTAATTCAATGGTATTATTAATTCAGTGGTTGAATACATTTTATTTCTCTGGTTTATGTTTGATTTGTATTTGAAGGCAGAGTATTTTTAAAAAATATTTCTACAAAGAAGGAAGGAGTGAGAATTATTTATATCTTTTTAAAATTTTGAAAACAAAGATGGATAGTGGCAAGGTATCAAAAGAAAAAGTTTTTTTCTCTAGAGACCTTCAGAAATTAAAATTTCAGAAATTCAAAAAGTATACTATATATTTTTCTTCTTATAATGAAATAGGTACAACTATGGAGTGATTTAAGATAACTATTCTTTTATTCTACAAGAAGAACAGCTATAGAAAATTTATCATGAAGCTAAAAAAAACACAGTAAGTTGAAAAGGTCACTGTTTTTAAATTAAAGATGTTTCTTTATACTTAGAATATGGCATTGGAATCCAATGGAATAGTAAACTGAATAATTTAGCTTTTACATGTTTTATATGAGTCTATTAGAAAGTTACACAATGAATTCCATTATTTCAAAACACCTGTCTTCAAAACAAAATGTTAAATTCACATAATACTCTTAAAAACTAACACAAAATCAGTTTTATAGGAAATCAATGTAATGTATTTAATTATGTACACTGCAGTCTTTATAGCCCCCTTTCTTTTCTCTTTAAATTCTATTTAATTTGATGACTTTTGAAATAATCAACTATTATAGAATAGACCCATTACACTTTGCATTAAGTGAGCATTACTGCAAATGGTGCTAATAGAGTTATCCTGCTAGAAATTCCCTGCTTTTTCCCAAGTAAAATAAATTTGTGCATACTTGTGAATAGGTCCCTTATTCACATGACAATGTAGTTTGGATATCTGTCCATATTTGTTAAAAAATCTACCTCACTTTTTGATACAAATGAATTTATTTACAAAACAGACTCACATAGAAAACAAACTTATGGTTACCAAAGGGGAAAGGTGAGGTGGCAGGGAGAATAAATTAGGAGTTTGGAATTAATAGATACACACTGCTATGTGTAAAATAGATAAATAACAAGGACCCATTGTATAGCACAAGGAACTATGTTCAATGCCTTGTAACAACAACCTATAATGGAAAAGAAGCCGAAAAAGAAACTCTCTCTACATATTCATATACATATCTGAGTCACTTTGCTGTATACCTGAAACTAACACATTTTAAATCAAATATACTTCAACAAAAAAGAAAAACACCTATCTCATTTTTAAATAAAATTTTTGCAATATTGCTCTATTATTTGTGTGAATCATAACTGATAGATATTTAGATTATTGCCAGATTTTTTGTGCATGTATTTGTTACAAATGTGTTGTGATGGTCATCCTAGTAAATTACCTCTTTATGTTTTTGTTCATATTTCTATAGGGCTGAGCTACCTTTTCTTATTAATTTATGAATATTTTACTAAAAATAAAATTAGTCCTTTCTCATATGCTTTCCCAATTACTTTTTTCCATGGTTGTCATTCATGCTTTGACTTCAGTATTTTGTTTTACTGAAGGATTTAATCTTTATGTCCTTAAATTTATCAGTCTCCCTTCATGACCTCCAAATTTTGTATCATGCTTAGAAGCCCTTTACTTTACTACAGCAATATTCGAATGTTTTACTCCATTGCTTTCATGGTTTTATTTTTTATGTCATGTTTGATTTATCTGAAACTCATTTTAGTTTAAGAAGTGAGTAGTGATCTTACTTTAGGTCTCCAAATGTTATGTCAATTTACTGAACATCATTTATTAAATAATCAATTCCCCCCTCCATTTATTTGAATCCTACCTTTATCATATATTAACTCTATTTCATATAGTTTTTACTTTTACTTCCATACTCTTCAGTCCTTTCTTAAATCAGTAATAAACTCTTACAAGTTCTCTAGATTTATACTTTATGTAAATATCCAGTAGGGCTTATTTTTCCACATTACTCTTCTCATTTACAATCCTTCATTTTAACCTTACTCTTTATCATTCCAGATGAAATCTAGTACCATTTTGCAAATTTTCTTGAAAGCAATCTTGCTGGCATGCTGAAAGATTTGTGAAAATATACATTTTAAACATATATTGTTCTTATCCAAAGTATTTCTCTTAATTTAATTCTTCTTTACTATCTTTAAAAAAGATTGTTTTTCTCACGTAAGTTCTACAAATTGGTAATTATTTGCAGACGCTGTATATTAAATATCTTATTCCATTATGTTTTTATTTTTTAATTTCAATATTTTATTCAACCCAATATGTCTAAATATCATTTCATATGTATTTAACATAAAACATGATTAATGAGAGTTAAAAAATTTTTTACAGTAAGTCTTCAAAATCCAGCATGTATTTTTCACTCACAGCATGGCTCAGTTTGAACTAGCCACATTTCCAGAGCTCAACAGCCATTTATAGTTAGTGGCTATCATACTGGACAGCACAATGCAGACAATTCTCATTTATAGTTCAGCGTGGAATGTTGCTCTACGGAAGTCTGAGGTCTGTCTGAATTTTTTCTCTTTTGGAAGTGATTAGCTTTTTCTGGTGCCTGAACAATTATGTCTTCATTCCTGAAACTCATTAACTTAACAGGGACATATATCCATGTAAGGAATTCTATACCAAATTTTCATGTCCATTCCCCACATAGATGTAGTTCTTCATTTCAGGAATCTCTTCTCGTGAGATTTCTTTGTAGTACTGCTTTTCTTATTCCACTTGTTATAGAGAACATATAGAAACTGTGTGTTTCTAAAATGATAGTTTTGTATATAGAAAACTTTTTGGTTATTTATTTTTACTCTGTTACTTCTAGAACAGCTTTTAGTTGATTATTTTAGGGCTTTCAGGTTCATACTGCTATCATTTGCAAAATTAAAATTAGCCCATACTTCCCAATATTTATACATCTAAATTTAATTTTTGTCTGATGAATCTAGTAGCTGTACTTCCAGAGAAATAATAAATGATAACAAAGTAAAAGAGTATCTTTGTATTTCTCCTGAATGTAACAGGAATATCTTAGTGTTTCAATATTAAGCCTGATGCTTGCTTTTGAATTAACACATGTATTTATCACATGCTAATGAAGATTCCATTTCCATATTAAAGAGTTTTAAAAGTTTTAATTTGAAATACATATTGCTTTAAAAAAATTGCATTTTTATCATCTATTAAATTGATCGTATTTTTTACTCCATCTTTTAATTTGGTAAATGTTATCACTAGTTTTCCAAATGTTAAGGCATTCTCCATATAACTCTAATCTATTTGCCAATAATTTGTTTTGCATTTTTGTGTCCATGGGTTAATAAAGTTGTTCATTTTTGTTTTTCCCTTTCTGTTATCATTAGTCAAATTTTGTATCAATTTAAACTTTTTTATATGAGAGAAAATATTTAACAGTATTAGAATTATTTCCTTCTAAACTCTATAAAGTATTTGGAAGAGTTTATCTGTAATGTCTTCTGAGAATGATGTTTCTGGAGAATAAAAAATAATTTTCTCAATTATCACTTTGGATTTTGGGACTGTTTAGTTTCCCTACATCTTTTTAAGTTAATTTTAGTATTTATGAGGTTTTTTAATTGGAAAAAAATATCATTTTGTCTAGGTTTTCAAATAGAATTAGAGAAAATATGTAGGATACTCATAACAAATTTAGTTTTTTTCTCTATGTGCATCTTTTTCAACAACTTGATTTGAATAATTAATTCACTTTGTTAATCTTTCTTATTTAGGAGTTTAAGATTATGGGAACTGTGCTATACAGAACTGTAAGTATATCCCATTGGTTCTGAAACTTATTGTTTTTATTTTCATTATTTTATAAACATTGCACAATCAAGGTTTTGATTTTCTTTTTGATCAGTGAGTTATTAAATGTAAAGATTTCATGAATTGTTATCAAAGACATTTGTTATATTTTGTTGGTTTGATTTTATATTTCAAGTTGGTTGTGCTGGAGTTCAATTTCAGTATCTCAAATATCCAAATCAAACTTTTGTTGAACCAATACTGAATTTCAGATAGCCATTCACAAAGCCTGGAAGTGTAAGATTTCTATTCTACAAAATGAAAATAATAATACTTATCTCATTGGTATTCTCTGTAGACCTTATTTAAAACTAAAGCCCCACGAATAGCATTCCATATTCACTTACTGTGCCTAATTTTTCTGGACATTACTCCTCACTACCTAAAAATTATACATGTATTTTACTTATACATCTGCTTACATTTGTGTCTCTCCCAACTATAATATCAGCTCTACTGGATTTGAGAACAAAGTCACATATTTAAGCTTTCTGCTTAAATTTAATATCATTTTGTCAGGTGTCTCAAAATGTTGCTATTTTATGAGGACTGCATTAATTATATAGCTTAATTTAGGATTTGCAATCTTGGAAATCTGGATTACACATAGCAAATACTCAGTATATATTTATGTCTATGTTTGTGTTTCTATAATAAATAAACTTGGATTATATGAGAAATCACAGAGAAACCTATTGTGAAAGCATAGCATGGTGCTCACTTACTCTCAGATATAGAAGGCCTATCAGCACACAATTTGGTCCTATCTGTTCATCTCACATACCATTTGGCGAAGAGCAGTTGCTCAGTATATGTTGGTTTCCTTTCTATCAAAGGAACAGAATTGGCCTCAAGAGGCAACTATCTCTTAAACAGAGTTTTATGTCTCTATGCTCATTATAAGACTCAAGCGGGGATAAACAATTTTTTCAAAAAGATAGTTCATCTAACTAGTCAAATTTTATTTTGACCTTGAGCAAGTCTCTTATAGAGCCTCAAATGTACATACAAAAATTAACCACCAAACCAATCAAATCAACCAGATCAAGTTTTATTACCTGGTCATTTCACTTAAGAAAATGGAAAGTCAATGAGATTACTAAATCTTACAATGAATGAAGTAAAGGTATCCATATCTATTTATTGGAAATTTGCTTCCAATTATTATTAATGCCATTATGTATCTGAACTCAAGCTAAATTTCTTTGGATTCATTTGATTTGAAATGAATAGTACCGTACAAGGCTCCTGTAAAATTAGTGTGTTTATAAACACTCTGAACTAGAATACATAAGAGATCTGAAAGATGCCCATTGGCTACTCAGACATGTCTTTAAGCTGAGATTTCTTGATCCAGCTCTCAATTTTATCAGTCTCTCAGAAGGTGGTCAGATTCTGTGGAGTAAACTCACATTAACCAAACTCAGAAACCAACTCTGATAACAGAGGAAAATATATTCACTTTGGATAAAACTTAACTATCTGAAAACCATGATGGCTGCAAACCAAAAACATTCATGCTCTTCGGTATTATCTTCTTGGTTCAAGCAACTGGTTCTTTAAACATCCATATGCATGTTTTACACTTATTGTTCATATACTGTTGATTAGATTGAGAAACATCATGCTTTCTCATTGGATTTAGGAGACATCTCTGCAGTACACAGTGACAAAATATTTCTTAAAGTGATCCACTCCATATTTACTCATTCATTCATTTATTTTTCACTTGTTCATTCACTTATTAAATATTAAATATCTGCTACATGACAGAACTTAATCCAGGCACTGATGAAATAGCAGTAAAACACAATCCCTGATTTAAGAAGGTCACAGTCTGGAGTGGAAGACAGACATATTAAAAGATAAGTTACAATATGGTGTGACAAATGCTTTGACAGGGTGCTACAAAGCATACTGTAGCTGTCTCATCTAATTAGGTTTTTGCTAATTGCGCTTGTTTCAATTTCAGAGGGTTTTGGGGGGAAGGATGAGGAGTAAGGGTCAAACTATTTAAATACTAACTCTACCCTGAACTATAAAATGTACTTTTGGGGCAAGGAGAACTGTTACTCACACACACTTTACATTCAGCAACAGTAATCATTCTTCATCTTGGCAAAAAAATAACCCAAAGGTAAAAGTAGACTTTATAGCAAACAAGCTCATATTCAATGGGCCATATCTCCAGGTCCCTGTAACCCAGCTGGAGGTCACCACCATCTCTAATAGCTCCTACTTGGAACCAAGATTCACACCTTAATGATGAAAGCAACATTACCTTGTGGAATTAGACCCATGAATTGTCCAGCCCAGCTATCTTTAACAGCAATCCACTAAGACCTCAATGCCAAAGACTGAAGAGCTACCCCAGTTCTCCATGATTTTTCTTATATACTATACGGCAACTAGAAAGATGTAAGAATAAGAGAATAAAGAAGTGGTGATTAAAAGGCCAACACTTGTGCATCACACTTGGAAGCTGATTTTAACCAACCATGAGGCCAATGTTATAACTCGTCCAGGCAAAGCAAGCATCCAAATAGTAGAGTAAGGACTCCAAAGGCAAGGTACACTAAAATAGCACAACACATTTCACATCTGAGAATGTACCTGGGCTGAAAACTAAACTCCTGTATATCTTTTTGACCTAGACATAAATGAACAGGCTCACTTGAAAAGGTGTTGTTCTACCAAGTTTCATACCAGGGTCAGCATTTTGAAATTGCCCTCCAAAGAGAGCAAGAGTGATATATTGTAGAACACAAACATTTTAAAATTCCTATTGGATGTAACCTTTTTTTCCTTCAGTGTAGTTGGGAATTATGTTCCATTATTGTTCAGCAACTACTAAAAAGAACAGAGCAGCAATAATTCTTTTGAATTTCAGAGCTTCAAAGTAAAATTTCTTGCTATTATCATTAGAGATACGCACTTACTCATCAGCAGACTGTGTCCTCATTCTAAAATATCGCCTTTGTAAGCACAAGAGGTCCCAAAGGAGAGAATCAATGGTTATTGACTTCAAACCACTGACGCAGCAAATGACATTCATCTGTTAGGAAGGAAAGGTTGAGAGACTGACACAAGGTCAGGTTCTCTCCAAAACTCACGTGTGCACCCTTTCCTGTCAATTCACTTCCATTTATCCCAAGAGATTGACTAGCAGTCTTTCTCATAAGATCTCAGTAATAATTGGGAAACTAAATTATTTCCCAATTTGTATCATTTTAAGACTTCTTGATGATGTTGAATTTCAAGAAATGAACATGACTTTTATGCAAAAGATAGAAAAGTATTGTTCCTAGTTATTTAAACTTAGCTGTACCACTCAAGTTTAAATAAACCTTACTATCCTTTGAAGGATGGAAATGCTAAATAAACGTGAAAATGCTAATTATAAAATATTGCATTAAGTGGAAATTATTTATCTTCAAAAGGCTAATTTTAAAATTATTTTAATGAATTCTAGGAAGATTAAAGCATAGTTTTCTCTGCAGCTGCATTAACTCTTCCTAGACACTTGATCTCATCAAAGTTATTCATCTGAATAGCTATCTATGCCTGAAATCTAGATATTTTGAACCAAAAAAAAAGAAATAATGATTATTGCATATACTTTTTAAAAATTCCTCATTTATTAAAAAGATACCTTTTTTCTTTTCAAAATAGCCATCTCTTTGATAAGCTAGATTCATGAACATTCTCCAAAATGAAATGTTTAAAAGGAAACAATGATCTGAAAATTCTAGAATCCAACACTATTAGTTCCTTGAGGGCAGGAATCTTATCTTAGTTGCCTTGTAGTCCTTAATCTAGCACAGTTCCTGGAAAACAGCTGGACTCATAATAAATGTTAAGTCAGTCAGTCAAAAGAATGTTCTTTTTGTCCATTGTTTTTGGCATAGTTAATAATAACAGCCAATGGTTATTAAGTGCTTTTATTTACCAGGCACTGTGACCACTTGATATATATTAACTGTTTTAATTTTCACAGCAATCCTATGACATCTGAACTACTACTATCCCCATTTTACAGATGGGGAAACTGAAGTACCGAGAGGTTAAGTAACTTGCCCAAGATACCCATGTACTATATAGTAGAACCAGGATTCAAATCTGGTAAGCTACCCCAAGTCCTCTTACATAGTCATGACACTACACTCTCCTACCTTTCTGAATTATAAGATATCAAAAATTGAAGCAGCTTCCAAATATTTTCCATAGGGGCTAGTTACCTATTTAAAAGATTTCATGGGGGTCTAGATTGTTCTAGCAATCTTAATTTTAAAATAAGATATTGTATATCCTTGGAGCTGGTTTAAAATAAATAAAATACTAAATCAGTCAAAAATAGTTATTCTAAGATTAAAACATTTGAATAGTTTTTAAAAATTTATTTACCAAATTTGTTCCTTTTATTTCAAAAATAATTAAGTTATTCTGCTTAACTAAATTATTTTTAAATACCATTTTCTGAAGGCAAAAAAAACCAAAAAACAAAAACCCAGAACCCACTGAGGATTAACAAAACAAAATAAACTGAAGTATTTATACAAGTGCAAAGAGGTTTTAACTTGAATTACATGAATTCAGTACACTAACTCAATATACATGGACAACTAAAACTAAGATAAGTTATGGGTAGAAAATATAATGGAGAAAAGGGTTCCTTCCAATGTGCAGAGTTCATGACAGACACGAGGGGGAGGTCACTGAAATTGTCACAGGCTGGACCGGATCTCAGTGCTGACCCTAATCTCCACTCAGGCTTCAGGTCCTACTGACTGATTTTCATGAAGTGAAGAGAGCCTGCCAAAAGGTAAATTTTGATGCCCAAGAGTCTGGAGGAGAGATGAGCAATAGAAGAGACCTTGACCCCAACCAGCTCCAAGGATAGCACTGGAGCCAAATGTGAGCAGGAGTTTTCTCTCCATTTCTGTGATGAATACACAATGGCACTGATTCTTCTGACGGCCTCTGGATTTGCAGATTTCAAGAATCATGTATTTAGTACTCAGGGCAAGAACCTTAAAACAGAGAAGCAGCAGCAGAAGCTACTGTGGGTAACAGAAGGGATTAATGTTTATGGAGCACTTAACACATGCCAGATGCTCTCCAGCCACTCCAAATGCATCACCTCAACCTTAAAACAATCTCCACTTCCCAGATAACAAACTGAAGTTCAGAGAAGGTGAGCAACTTGCCTAAGAACACACAGCTAAATGGTTGCACCAGTATTCAAACTCAGATAGTTTGGCTTCAGATGTCAATCTCTTAAAACTGAGAAATCTGGTAGAAGAATGGATTTTGGGGGGACATAACTTTATTAACCTGCAGGAGAATATTCCCTAGGAATTCCCAAGAATGCTTTTACAGGGGGTATAGTGGTAGTAGTAAGGGGATTTTCTGAGATGCTGAGTTCCTGCTTGAGCAGGTAGGACAGTGTCTAAATAGAAATTCTAACATGAACTCATTATTTTCACAGACTGGTGAGCCCTAAGGCTATTTGGACATTTTGCATATTTTATATTTGGGGAGGGAAAGTATGTGGGCATTAGCAGAAATTAGTCAATACTGTTGTATATGTATTAAATTCCAATACTGAAGTAATGAGCTAGCTAAAAAACTGAACAATAAGATTCATCTAGACTAAGGATTGGGCTTGAAAAAAGGGGATCAAATGCTTATTCAATAAAGCATTTGCACAAACATAATAAGAAAATCTAACAGAATTCCCAGTGAAATTCAGCTAGCCATTGACATGAAAAAGAATTTAAGGCTGTTTCCTGTGAGTCTAACCAGATTGTGCTAAAAAATTCCACCTGCAAATCATTCTTCACTTGGGACGGAGGTCCCTTTGAGAAAATATCAAAAATGGTGATTGGACATTGGGCAGCCCATCTACAGAAATCTATTTAACTTACAAAATACCTGAAATACTGTTTCAGGAGCACTTTGAAGCTCACTGCCATGTACAACAATCTTTCTTTTCCACCTTAAATTATTTTGGGAACAAGACAGAACTTAAGTAAGTGCAAACAAGGAAAAGATTTCTGTGAGAAAATGCATTTGGAAATCCAACTCATCATGTCCCAAACACACTTCCTCCCCATCTTTTAAGCAACGAGTGTGGAGATTTTCCTGCTCACAGGGGAGGGTAGATGAGCTTGTAGGGCAGTGACTGAGGGAAAAGTGAATTATTTTCCCTCTGTGTGTTCAATAGGAGAAAGCACCCTGCTTAGTCAAATTTTAAGACTATTGTAATAAGACTATAGAGATATCTGAAATGACAGAATATGAGCACTTGGATCAAACTGGCCTGAAGCCATATACTCCTGGACCTTTAGTTCTGTGACAGTAAATTAAATACCCAGCACTATTTATCAGTTTGCTTTAAGGTGTTTTTAATTTGCAAATTTAACGGTTCCCAACTAATTAATACAGCAGGCTCTCAGAGTGTTAAGAAACTGGGTGGGAGCTTATGATGGGGTGAAGAACAGGAATGGTTCAGGGAGGGAGAGCTGTATAATGGGTGATAATCCAGCCTTCAGATGGCATATAGAGGCAAGTAAGAGGAGGAACAGGAGCTCAGAAAAGTTATGCCTCGTGGCACATGGACAGTATCTCCCTGTCATACAGTCTTCACTTTCCCCTTTTCTACCAATGCAGTTTTCTGGGAAAAATCGGCACTGGAAGTGAGGGAGAACAGGAGTAGTTCAAGAGTCAGGATGCTGCAGGGAGGACTAATAGGGTTTCTCCAAACACTGAGCCAAAGTTTGTAGCTGCAGCAGTGAAGTGGATGAGGGGCTAGTAAGAAAAGTTCCCTTTGCAGCTATATTCTTTGCAGATATTTGTATTACAGGGATGGACAGATATTGATTATTTGAAAGGTAAAAATGGAGCTTTTTGGCCAAGATGACTTAAATATCTAAAGAAGACAATTGGATCTCGAGACCTGATTTGCAAGACTTTCGGAATTGTAACTAGATAACCACATTGTGTGTCACTGACACAGCCCCAGAGTCCTCAGAAAGCATTTGAACTTCACAGAGGAGAGCCCTTAACTTTCCAAAACTCAAGAAAGAAAATTAAAATGTAGTTATAAATTTATTACAATCCAGCACAAAGTCATTAACTATAAGCATGGAAGAAAGTATGTCAACAGCAGAGATTAATTAAATTTATAGCAGTAGGAACAGCCCTACATCAGTCATTTGGGAAGCATTTTCCAGCTACAACAAAGCAGCCTGGGGATGGGCAGGGAAGATACTGTGTAATGTAGACTTAAACATATCTAGCAAAGAGCAGACACTTAAGGAAGAATGGAAAATCCTCAAGGACTTCTATAATGACAGCTCAAGTTAAAATAGTACTTAGAGGCAAGTGACAAAGGAGTAATCTAATCAGAGGAGCCTTCATGTTATAGTAACTTCTGAAGGAATTTTCCAAAACCAGAGAAAGAGTTAAATACCCAAAAGGAGAACCTATAAACATTTTTTTTAATGCATACAGAAGAAGAGGGGAGAAAGCAAACAAAAAAGGGTAGTTACATGGATTGAATTTAATAGACTTACCAAATTTACTGAATTTACTAATAGGGTTTTACTTTTCTAGTAAGAATGGGAATCTCCTGCATTTACAAATTAAATCTCCTCAGTATGGGACACTGCAGCTTTTTTTTTCCCCCAGCATTTTTTAAAGGAAACTTGTGATATATCTAAAGATGAGAAGTTCATGTGCCTCTGTGTTTAAGTGCTAATTTGATTTGGGAAACTTATGCACTTAATAATTGCCCCCTTTCTCCTTGTTAATTGGTTCCCTACCCCCACCAGCACCTCCCAGCAGAGGAGTAAAATGAATTTCTTTAGCACTATGTTTAGAATTGTTAACACCTCCTATGAAATTCTACTGTCCTTCACAATAGGAGCAGCGGGAGAAAGACATAACTCTGGCACTCTTTGGGTGATGAAGAAGACTCCCTGGCTTAAAAGGCAAATATCACTTTATTAAATTTCAGGCATGGTTTTGGATTACATCAAATTTAACTGCTAAACTTAATAAACAAATAACTAAAATATCAGGAAGAGGGTAAAATCCACGTTACCTGAAAAGAAAATAAGAAACCTGAACACAGGGTCCAAGACCATATTTTCACCACCTTAGAGACTGATAATCAAAATATTTAAAAACTGGTATAGATGATGTCAGCAAGATGGCAGAAGAGTTTTATATTTTCATCTCCCCAGAGTGCACCAATTTTGACAACCATCCCCAAATGAGA
The DNA here is from genome assembly GCF_036321535.1 of Camelus dromedarius. Classification (NCBI taxonomy): domain Eukaryota; kingdom Metazoa; phylum Chordata; class Mammalia; order Artiodactyla; family Camelidae; genus Camelus; species Camelus dromedarius. Next base: position 23,162,100 of record NC_087450.1, read on the forward strand.
GCATATTTGTAGGAGTCCAGAAGCACAGCAGAGAAGTTTCAGCACATCATTAGAGCAAAAAAAAACATCAAAGAACAGACTCACTGAAGAAGGTAAAAAGAAGTTTTACTTTGCCTGTGTCACTCCTCCCCCAAGGTGGCATGGCTCAGTGCCAAGAGACACCCCCTCAGCCCTCAACCAGCCCCACGAGGGAATGTGAGAGCACAGTGACTGAATGCCCAGTTTCCCCAGTTGTGTGGGACACTTCCAAAGTGACCCACCTCCTTTTCACCCCACCCAGCATGCTGAGAGCAGGCAGGACTTACAGCAACCAGTGCTTGGAACCACAAAGGGCCATGTGTCCTATTAACTGCATTGCAGACTCCATCAAGAAACCAGCCCATGAGCCACTGGGGATGACTCACTTGTGGACCTGTAAACTGTCCCACTGGTACCTCTAATGCTCTGTGCCATATCTCACCTCCCACCCTCTCCCACTTCCCATAGCCAGCCCCCTGAGTGTTCTGCAGATAGCAAGTATGAGCCTTTGCAGATGGCTACTGAGCATGTGCAGAAAGCCAGCCTGACTGCAGGATTGGGAGGAGACACACAGACGTGAGCATTTCAGAGCACTGCTCCAGGAAAAACAAATACGAGGCTCTAAGCACTCAGCCTGGGATTGCAGGATCAAGAGAAGGCATATGATCTTAAAAATCCTCCCCATCCCCAGCAGAAAGAACAAGAGGGGTGTAGCAAGGACTGTTGTGATTACACTGAACTCACTCAGATAAGCCAGGATAACTTCCCACCCTCAAGATCCTCAACTCTGGCTATGTAAAGTAACATATTCATAGGTTCCAGGGATTTGGACATGGATATCACTTGGTGTCATTATTTATTTACCACAAATAACAAATTATTAAAGGAACTGAAATGTTACACTAGAAAATATTCACTTAATACAAAAGAAGACAGTAAAGGAGGAACAGAGGTAATAAAAAGATGAAGTATATAGAAAGCACAAGCTTAAATAATAATGGGTTAAAGAAGTCACAGGGAAATTAGAAAAAAAATAAATGAATTAAAATGAAACGCAACATATCAAACTTATGAGATGCAACTCAAGCAATCCTCATAAGGAAATTTATAGTTGTAAACACCTGTATTACAAAAAGAAGAAAGATTTCAATCAATAAACTAAATATCCATCTGAAGAACTAGGGAAAAAAAGCAAACTAAACCTAAACAAATGAGAAGGAAGGAAATAACAAAGATTAGAGCACAAATAAAACACAAAAAAGATGAAATAGAAAAACAATTTAGAAAATCAATGACACAAAAAGTTGGATTTTTAAGAAGATCCATAAAAACTGATGAACGTTTACCTAAGCTGATCAGGGGAAAAAAAGAGAGAGAGAGAAGACCCACATTACCAGTCAGGAATGAAACAGAAACACCATTATTGATCTTGCAGAAATAATCTTTGATTTTTAGAAAGGAATAATTTACTGGTCTTTAGAAAGGAATAATGCAAAGAATTATATACCAACAAATTTGATGACTTATATGAAATGGAAAAATTCCTTGAAAGCCCAAAACCACCAAACTATCTCAAAATGAAATAAAAGACCTGAATGGACCTATAACAAATAAAGAGATTAAATGTGTAATTTAAGAATTTACTACAAAGAAATACCCACATCCAAAAGTCTTCACTAGTGAATTCTAGCAAATATGTAAAGAAGAATTAATGCTACTACTTCACAAACTCTTCCAAAAAATAGAAAAGGAGGAAACACTTTCCAATGCATTATAAAAGGACAGAATTCAAAAACACAGAATTAAAAAAAAAAAAAGACTAATAACTCATGAAAATAGATGCAAAAATCTTCAACAAACTACTAGTAAACTGAATCTAGCAACATATAAAAAGGATTATACACCATAACCAAATGAGTTTTATCCCAGGAATGTGAAGTTGATTCAACATACAAAAATCAATTAGTGTAATACAATATATTAATAGAACAAAAGACAAAACCACATACTCATATCGATAGACGCAGAAAAAAAATTTGACAAAAATCCAGCATCTTTTTATTTAAAAAACAAAAATAGAAACTTCTTCAACCTAATAAAGGATGTCTACAAAATAACCACAGTTAACATCATCCTTCATGGTGAAAGATTAAGAGCTTTTCCCTTAAAATCAGGAACAAGATGTCCACTCTTGCTACTTCCATATAACATTGTACTAGAGTTTCTAAAAAGGGCAATTAGGCAGGGAAAAGAAATAAAAGTAATCACTATTGGAAAGGAAGAAATAAAACTATCTCTATTTGCAGATGACACAATCTCATATATAAAAAATTACAAGACATGCACATAAATATTATAACTAATAAAATAGTTCAGCAAATACCAGAATACAAAAATCAGTGTGCAAATACAACTGTATTTCTATACACTAGCAATGAACAATCTGACAATAATATTAAGAAATTGATTTCATTTATAGTAACATCAAAAAGAATAAAATTTTTAGGAATAAATTTAACAAAAGAAATATAAGATATATACTGAAAAGTATAAAATATCATACAAAGAAACTACGGAAGACTGAATTACATGGAAAGACATCCAATGTTCATGGATTGTATGACTTAGTATTAAGTTGAAAATACTTCCCAAATTGATCTGTAAATTCAATGCAATCTGTCAAAATCTTGCTTTTTTTTAAGAACTGACAAACTGATCCTAATATTTATGTGAAATTTCAAGAGACCTAGAATAGTCTAAATAATATTAAAAATGAAAAAAAGTTGGAGAATTCATACTTCCTGATTTCAAAACTTACTACAAAGCTGTTATAATCAAGACTATGTGGCACTGGCCTGAGCATAGACATATAAATCAATGAAATACAACTGGGAGCCCAGAAATAAACCCTTACATTTATGTTCAATTGATTTCCTACAAAGATGCCAAGAAAATTCAAATAGGCATGATGAATCTTTTCAATAAAGTTAATAAAAGTATCCTAAAATTTTGAGGATGTTTGAAAAACTGTAACATTACTAAAAATCACTGAATTGCACACGTAAAGTAGGTGAATATTTTGGTATGCAAATTGTTACTCAATAAAGATGTTTAAAATCCACTGATTGACTTCAAATATAAAAATATTCCTTTTAGATTAAAAAGACAACAAATAAAATAACGTGATTTTTAAGACTGGAGAAAAGAGGGATGATTAGGCATTTCAAACTTTTGATAGTTAAAATCCTATATTTAAATGTGTGTCTCATTTTGCAGGTTGAGAAATTGAGGAAGTTTCTGGATGAATTCCTTGTGCACCAACAAGTTCAAGTGAGATTTTGGTTAGTGCCAGCATTACGTGACAGAGAAAGCCAAGAAAGAATCACTCAAGTCGATGTCGGAAGGAAAAGGCAAAGATTAGAAGCAGGCATTCTAGGTTTGTTTCAGATCAGCACACATTTGGATGCTTTTAATACTGAACATTTATTAAATGCAAGCAGCTCACTGGGCCAGAGAGAACCTTGAGCTATTTGTGGCCTCCAGCTCCCTGGTCTGAAAAATTGGAGTGGATATCTGTTCATTCTACTTGAGGTTTGAGAACTTCTCTGAATTTATGAAATTGGAAACAGATATTTGAGTCACTTGGAACCATTCTTCATTCATAGCACGGTCATAAGTGTTTTCAGTATATTCTCCCTTGGAGTTGAGCAATATAAAAGTAAATCCCGGGCATATTCTAGAGAGATTCACCCTTTTTTGAATGAAATATGTTTTGAGAGTTTGTTTCGGCTACCTTATCTCTGGATCCCATGAACTCTGAGCTTTGTGTAAGAGTAGCAGCATCATGTTACCAGATCCTGAAATCACGCTTTTCTGGGATGTTCTGATGGCAGAGAGTACAAAGAAACGACTTCTCTGGAATCGTTCCAAGACAGCATGCTGCCAGGCAATCTGAGGATAATATGCACAGTCCAGTGAAGGCTGCATAATTGCCCATGTGCTATTTTTAACTTACTCTCAAGAGTTACATCACTGGCACTGATAAGCTAGTACAATGTGCTCAGATACACATTCAAAATGATTAACTAAGTGTCATGGACTTAGTGACATAATACCGTATATTAAATTTTGAAGGTTGAGCCCTGCTTCCAGGGCTTTTGCCTACAGTGCTGTTTGTTCCTTCTCATATCACCCCATTATTTGGAGAGATGACAGAAGAAGGAATGCAGAGGGGAACTGAGTCACTTAGACCACTGCTAGATGCTGAGGTCAGTGCAAGGCAACTAACTGCTAAGGGTTCTCTAGACTCACTCTGATAAAAACGAAAGTGCCTACTCTAATCAGTTCGCTGATCGATGCTTCTCTTGCACTTACAATCGGCATGGTAATATTCATTTTCTTCAAAGGTTTTCCTCCTATGACTACTAAAGCAGGGCTCACTTCAAAATCAATATAAGTTCATTATCCGAACGATAAATTGTCAATGCATGAAATCATGAACAAGCAAAACTGTTAATACGTTACACTCCTGTTCTCGCAGCCTCTCTAATGTCCTCATTCTGACTTTCCCTCAACCCGAGAACCTCTTCCCCTCCTACCTCATCTTCTCCCTTCAAGCTAGAGGAATTTCAGATATGAGCCAAGTAGATGAGACTTTTATTTTAAGCACATGTGTATTTTCAGCTTCCCTGAAACAATTCATGCCTCTGGATAGAAGGAGATGGGTAATAAAACGCTCAAATGTTAGAAGGAAAAAAGTAAGTGTCGTGGACAGGCCTGAAGATTTCTGTCATGACCTAGAGTCTACTTTCTAGCTTCTTAGCAGGTCTTCAAATCCAGGACTGACTTGAGTGGTCAACGCCAGCGTAGACTTTTACACTGACCCATGCTTCTCTTCATCAAGCTTTCACCAGGCTTTATAAGACTCTTTAAAGTACCATTTTTAAACTGCTTAGAAGAATTAAACCATCTGAAGTTGTGAAAATTAGGATATCCCTGCAACATTGTGATTCTGGGCTAAAATGAGCCTCTTTAAGATACGTGCTCTTCTAGGATAGGTTAATTTCAAGGCCTAATTGGTCTTGAGTCCAACTCCAGCCTAACATGTGGAGTTTCCCATGTGCTCTGAAGGCATCTTCTTTGACTCAAATGTATGGAGCTCTGAATGGGGAGCCAGGACGCCTCTTGGTGCTGGCCTCGTGCCCACAGGTCTGCACCGAGGACCCAACATGATTAGCTCAGTCCACATGGCATTAGTCATCTAGGTATAAATACTTTGACCTGGAGTAAAAGGAAGTCAACTCAGATATTTGGATTTCTAAGAAAGAAAACTCCACAATATTTGCAAAGGCAGTAAAAGACGACTACCAACCCTGAGATCGTGCTCCCAGATTCAGTCCTAGCTCCCTGACTTTGTGACCCTGAGATGTCTAACATTTCAACACCTCAGTCTGTGCTATAAAACTGTAAATAATAATACTCTTCTTCATAGAGTTATTTTGATAATTAAAGGAGATTGTGCATGTAAAATGCATATCCCAGAGTCTGGCACATAATAATTTCTCAACAAATTCTTGTATGTATTAGTGTCAGTGTGAATATTTGTGTCATTTATGTTATTTGGTGATGGTTTAAAGTATGAGATTCAAAAAAATACATTAACAGTTTTTCAGAAGAGTCTATATGGCCTGCATCTAAAACAAAGCCTGTCTATACCACTGGGAAATAAATTCTGTTGTCATGCAGCCTGGGGCTGGACTGTCCTCTGAGAACAGCTTCTGACCTGCAGCTCTCACTAGCCAGTCCCCTGCAGCCCTTCAGGGAGAAGTCTTGAGATGCATTTGTTCACCTAGAATATTCCAAATTGAGCAAAACAGCACAAAAGTGGTATTTCTTAGCCACAACATGGAAACAACCTAAGTGTCCATTGATGGATGAATGGATAAAGAAGATGTGGCATACATACATATACATATACATATATATATGAAATTATTTAGAATATTATTTAGTAATAAGGAAATCAGTCATTTGTGACAACAGGGATAAAATCTGAAGGCATTTTGATAAGTAAAATAAGTCAGACAGAGAAAGACAAATACTGTTATGATCTCATATGTGGAATCTAAAAAAACTGAATTCATAGAAACTGAGAGTAGAGCGGTGATTGACAGGGGCAAGGGGTCGGAGTGGGTGGGGAAAATAGTTGAAAGTGGTCAAAGGGTCCAGTTATAAGATGAATAAGTTCTGGGGATCTAATGTGCAGTATGGTGACTACAGTTAATACTGCATTGTATATTTGAAATATAAGAGTGTAAATTTTAAAAGTCCTCATAAAACATAGAAAAATTTGTAACTATGTGAGCTGATGGATGTGTTAACTAACTTGTGATAATCGTTTTGCAATATGTACATGTATCAAACCATTACATTGTACACCTTTTTTATTGGGATATAATTGATACATAACATTGTGTAAGTTTAAGGTATACAACATGTTGATTTGGCACATGAATATATTACAGTATGATTACCACTGGAGCATTAACTAACACCTCCATCATGTCACATAATTATCATTTCTCTTTTTGTGGTGAGAACATTTAAGATCTAGTCTCTTAGCAACTCTGAAGTATATAACACTAAGAATTGTTAACTGTAATCACAATGCTGTGCATTCGATCTCCAAAACATATTCATCTTCTAACTGCAGTATGTAACTTTTGATCAACATCTCCCCAAATGCCCCCATCCCCCATACTCTGGTAACCACCAATCCACTCCGTGTTTCTATGAGTTCAGCTTTTTTAGATTACACATATGAGTGATACAGTACAGTATTTGTCTTTCTCTGTTTGACTCATCTCACTTAGCATAATGCCCTAGAGTTTCATCCATATTGTCGCAAATGACTGGATTTCCTTCCTTCTCGTGGTTGAATAATATTCCATTCTGTGTACGCATACCACATCTTCTTTATCTATTAATCCATTGAATGGAATCAGTTAAGGTTGGCTCTTGTGAATAATGCTGCAATTAACATGAGAGTACAGGTATGTTTTCATTTCCTTCGAATATACACCACAAGTGGGAATGCTTGGTCATATGGTAATTCTATTTTTAATTTTTTGAGGACCCTCCATACTGTTTTCCATAGTGGCTGTACCAATTTACATTCCCACCAATAGTGCACAAGGATTCCCTTTTCTCCACATCCTCATCAACACATGCTGTCTCTTGTCTTTTTGATGATAGCCATTCTAACAAGTTTGAGTTTATATCTCATTGTGGCTTTGATTTGTAGTTCCCTGATGATTAGTTATATTAAGTACCTTTTTATGTACCTGTTGGTCATTTGTATGTATTCCTTGGAAAAATACCTATTCAGTTCCTCTGCCTAGTTTTTAATTGAATTGTTTGAAGGGTTTTGTTGTTGTTGCTATTGTCATTGAGTTGTGTATATTCTTGATATATTTTGGATACTAACCTCTTATTAGATACATGGTTCGAAAATATTTTCCTCCCATTCAGTAGGTTGTCTTTTAATTTTGTTCACTGTTTCTTTTGCTGTGCAGAAACTTTTTAATATGATATGGTACCAATTGTTGATTTTTGCTTTTGTTTCTTATGCTTTTGGTATTCTATTAAAAAAAATCATTTCCAAGACCAATGTCTTTCCTTATATTTTCTACTAGGAGTTTTATGGTTTCAGATCTTACATTTAGGTCCTTAACTCATTTGAGTTAATTTTTGTGAGTGGTGTAAGATAGGGATAAAATTTTACTCTTTTGCATGTGAATATCCAGTTTTCCTAATATCATTTATTGAAGAGACTATCCTTTTCTCATTGAGTATTATAGGCATCATTGTCAAATATTAGTTGACTGTATATACAGGGGGTTATTTCTGGGCATCTATTCTGCTCCATTGTTCTATGTATCTATTTTTATGCTAATGTCATACTGTTTTGATTACTACATCTTCATAGTGTAGTCTGAAATCAATAAATGCGATTCCTTCAGCTATGTTCTTCTTTCTTATGGTTTGTTTTTGTTTTTTGTGTTTGGCTATTTGGGGTCTTTTGTTGTTCCATAAGAATTTTGGGATTATTTTTTCTATTTCTGTGAAAAATGCCATTGGAATTTTGATAGGAATTGTATTGAATCTACAGATGGCTTTGGGTAGTATAGACATTTTAACAATATTAATTCTTCTGATGTATGAACACAAGATATCTTTCCACTTGTTTATGTCTTCTTCAATTTATTTCATCAAAATTTTATAGTTTTCATTGTACAGATCTTTCACTTCTTTGGTTAAATTTATTCTTAAATGTTTATTGTTTTTAATGCTTTATGAATCAGATTGTTTTCTTTATTTCTTATTCACATAGTCCATTGTTAGTATATAGAGATGCAGCTGATTTCTGTGTGTTTATTTTACAAACAGGAATTTTTAAAATATATTTTCTATATACAAGATCCTATCTTTTCCAAATAAAGATAATTTTATTTCTTCCATATCAGGATAATGCTGCCCTAGTAAAATGAGTTTGGGAGTGTGCCCTCCTCTTCAATTTTTTCTGAAGAGTGTGAGAAGGATTAACATTAATGCTTCTTTAAATATTTGATAGAATTCACCAGTCCTGGCCAGTATCAGGGTTTTAAAACCTCCCTAGGCGTTGCAAATATGCAGCCAGGATGGAGAGGACCACTGTCTGAGAGACTTCATATCTCTACCCAGAACGTGACAGTGGTGCCCCTCCACTTCCTCCTTTACCCAACTACTAGAATAATCTTTCTAAAATATTAATCTGTTTGTGACATTCTTTTAATTTTACTATGTCCCTGGGGCTCTCCATCATTGACATCCCAAACATGAACATCCTTCATTATCTGTCTCTGCAGCTCTACGTTTGCCACCTCCCCATCAAGCTCCCATTCTTGGTAGCCATACTGACCTTAGTGGAGTTTTTGAGATAAGCCATTCTCCCTCACACTTCCATGCCCAATATATCTCATTTCCGTAGCCTATAATACTTGCTTCCACTGGTGTATTTGATTAACTCTAACTTGTCCTTCCAGACTCAGTTTCCTCTACATAGAGAAAAGATCGAGAATGAGAAGGGGGAACTGGTCTGTAATTGTATCTGATGGGTTCTGTTTCATTTATATTTTAATGAAATCTTAACAAAGATCCAACTTAGTCACTATGTCTATTGGCCCCCTCTTTTGTAGAACCTAAGCACAGTGTAAATAATTCTATCAGTAAATGAATCATGCTGCTTGGTAATAGTTTATCTATCCTAACCTTGTGAGGTTAGGATCAGTATCTAGTTAATATTTTAATCTCTAACATTTATCAGAATCTAAGGTATACAGTGGCAATGGAAAAGTATAACTTTGAATATCAAATGAATGAATGAAACCAGCACAGAAATATTAAAGCAAACCTCCAAAGGAGTCATTTCTCTCCTTGCAAAATCTTTTCCCATCCAGGGTTTGCTTCTGTGGTATGACACTATACCCAGCTTTAGACCAGGAGTTTGAATGCATTTTGGGTATCAGAATCGCTGTGGGGAGAGGAATAGGGTCCTCAAATCTAGAGGTCTCAATCTGTCTATGATAGTTAAGGGCAAAGTAAGCCAAGGGTCCAGGTGTCTTCACAAAAGCCTTACCTAGTAGGTCTGGGTAGGATTGTAAACCCACCTTGGAAGGAAATACAGAGATGTGTTTAAAGTTCCTCACTTTCCTCTTGGAATTATACACTTGCCACATGGTATTTCATGCCATTTTCTGCCTCCTTTTTATAATCAGCTTGAACTTAGAGAGATTATTGCACTCCAATCAGACAGTAAAGCCCATATCCAGATAGTGTGATCACGCCAGTCCCCTCAGGAGTAATATGTACATGATAGGAAATTAATCAGACCAGTGGCCATATTCAGACCACATCTGTATTTTTTCTCTCCTGAGTGAATAGCTCCTCTGGGAGTTTGAAGCACAGTTAGAAGTTACCCGTGTTAGGCAGAGAAGTTTCTTTTAAAATGAAAATGTAAAAAAAAGCATGACCAGTTTCCTTCTCAGTGAATAAGAATGTTCAACAAATATTTCATCCTAAACACTAAGAGTCAAAGCCTGAAACACACCAGCCCTTAAGAGAAAAGCAACAGACAAATCACTGGACAAAGTCTGATATTTTAACGATGATAATTTCACATTTTAAATTTTGTTCCTTTCTCCTTTAACCCCACATTCCAAAACATCTTTGTTTTCAGTCCATTGTTTCCAATCAAGTTAAAGTCAAATATCTCAGCCTCAACCTCAAATTCTTTGAATTGAACAGAACCTTTCTTCAAAGGACGTTTCTGGTCCATGATTTGTTAAACTCTAATCTATGCCCCAAATTCTCTTACCCTCGCATGAATCCTTCCCCCAAGAAAATCAACAGACACTAAAATCTCAAGACCACAGGGCCAAAGAGCTTAGTCTTCAAAACACCTTATACTGTTAGAAAGGTGAGAAGCGGAGGCGGGGAGCCATGTGACCAGGCTCAAAGCTCCAGGCTGAGCCTCTGCCTCTGGAGCTCCGTATCTTCCCTGGATTAGAAACCACAGTTAATGATGTCATCTCTTATCTTCACGTCATCCACGTCTAAAAGCAAGGACCCTCCGGGAATTAGTGTTCTGCATAAAGACACAGTCCAGCAAAGTTAGAATGTGTGGAAGCGACATGAGGAGACTCCCATCAAGAGAGAAAACAGAGCAGTGGCTCACTGCCGGGTTCAGGTTCCCAGGGCTACTCTTGACGCTTTCGGGACAATTCGGCCCACGAACAACAGCTCAACCGCCAGAGCTGCTCAAGGGCGAGAAAAGGACCTACAGCCACCACCTGCTGACCTGAATGCATAAAAAAGTGACATCCAACTTGATTCAGTCCAGTGCCAAGCAGGAGACAGAGCATGGACTTTGGAGCACACGGTCCTAGGTCCAAACCCTAGTTTTGCTTTCTATTGCCTTTAATTTTCGGTACATTTATTAATCTTTCTAGGTCTACTTTACCACTTTGTAAAATTAGTTCTAAATGAAGTAGTATACATAGATGGTCAAGGATATATCATGGGCACACATCACTGTAAGCACCCTCACTCCACACTCAAGACTCTCTCCCACTCCTAGCACAAGCACAGCACAACTCTGTATCCATCTGTAAACACGAGTATTTTCACACATACCCAAATATATCAACCTCAGATTTTCCTCTTAAGCTCTACAGATCACAAATCATAAGAACAAGCCCACGAGATGTGGAACAGCGAAGTTTACATTCTCTTTATACACAAACACAACCACAGTTCATAAAAATACCAGGCCCGGAAGGACTAGAGACCAGTGACACATGCTTTACTTGTAGGCCATTGATGGAGCTCTTAAAACACATAGTATTCTCTTATTAAACATTAAAAGACAAGAACAAAACTTCAGGCTGAGTTCAGCCCACTCCCTGAATCACCCCTCTGGGTTCTTCATCATCTGAGATCCTGGTCAAGTGGCGTTTCACGCGGGAAAGCCCTGTGCTGCAGGGTCACTGGGGAAGCTTGGCTGTTCCAGCTACAAAGAGATGCCAGTGGCAATGGCAAAGGCCCACCTGGACAGAGCCCCCGGGTCGCTGGCCAAATACTATTCATATCCGTGAATGGTGCGCCTGCCCAGATCCTTGAATGGGAACTGTTATGGACTGTGTTTGTGTGTTCGTAGTCTGCTCGTATGTGTGGACTTAGGTTGTTTGGCTGTCAGTAGCCTCACTAGAATCTTTCTCAAACACCCAAATCATATACCAAATAAACATATGACTCATAGAGGCTAAAGAGCACAGTTCCAGACATGTACCAGCAGACTTTCATAAGGTTTCGGCTGGGGTGCAGAGGGGTGGTAAAGATTACCACACCATGCGACATCTGAACAGGCTGTGTTTACTACTGGTACGTTTCTTACTGTTTTTGCATATTCCTTAAAAGGAATTGTGGTCGGCAGGCATTTCTTCACTCTCCCATGAAATAAGGCAGTGGAGAAGGCCAGACATCTCCCACCCCAGGAGCTTGTGTCAGAAGACAGCTCTGCCTTTGTCTCAGGTGCGTCTTCTTGAGTAGAGCTGACACCACTCAAGATGCTGGTGCTTGTTCTGGCCTCTTCCCTGGAGCTCTGTGATTGGTTGAGCTGACCTCACCCCTGAGGAGGCTATGCTTCCATCCTCAGTCTGATGCTATTCCAGAATTCTGCCTCGTGTTTCTCTGTAACAGATTATGATTCTGGTTGTTTGACCCTAGCCTGAACCGAGGATGGTTTAAGTCTCCTAGAAATAGATGATGCAAACCAACATGTCCCAACACTTGATCCCGGGGGTGTTATATATATATTTTTTTTTATCATAGAAAGAAGGCTTTCTGTGAACAGCATTTGAGGAAATATTAGGTTAAATTGTTTTCTTTAGTGCAGGACTTCTGACAGGCTCCAGCACGTTATGAATCTATGGAAAGGAGAACCAGTATTGAGTGCTTCTCAAGAACGTTGGACCAAAATGCTTCTCATGTGCCCTAAGGAATATACTTTGGGGAACTCTCATGTAGTCTGACAGGAAAAATGAGATAATAGCCCCTATCAACAGTAGACCTCTCATCCTTCAGCATCAAATTACTTTCCAATAAAGAAGACTGACACAGACTTTACCTCCATTCACTGTCTCCCTTGAGGCACTGTCTGAGTGCCCCTACTCTTCAAAACCTTCTCCCATCCCCTCTCTACTGAAATAACTGTCACAAAGACAAATTTATAATAGAGGTTTAAATTTCATATTTGAAATCAGACTTAGAATGAAAATCCTCAGGGGGAGAGATGAATTAAGAGTTTTGGATTAGCGGATACAAACTACTGGACATAAACTAGAAAAACAACAAGGTCTTAATGTATAACACAGGGAACTACACTCAATAACTTGTAATAATAGAGAGAGATATGTTCTGAGGAAGAAGATGAAGACTAGTGCTCGTACAGTAGTTGGTGATTGTGCAGCTTTGCTGAGACCAGACGTTGGGCATGCTGGCATTTCCTGGGCAAGTGGGAGGGTTGTTGGGAGATCTAGTTAGAAACCACCTCATGAGTTCCTTTCAGACTCAAGAGAGCCGTTAGCAATGATCCCTAATCCCAGTTTCCAGATGGGACATAATATCAGAATCTCTTTAAATGCTTTGAGGGATTTATCTCTCTGTGCTCTTTTCATGCATAAATGGAGAAAAGGTGCCTGGGAGATTGGCAGCTCAAGTAGCCCAAAACCTGTCTGCAAATGGATCAAAGACAATAGATATAGGAAGGCCAGTTCTTCCCCAAAAGTAAGACACTAAGCCTGGGCAGCTGAGCAGACAGAGGGGTAGCCTGGCATGCAGGGCATCCATCACAAAGGAGGGCAGGAGGAGGGAGTTTTCATTCCTGCAACCGGGATCCCTGCTGCAAAAAGCCGGAGCAGCTTTGTTTTTGCTTTTGTCTTTAACTGTAAAAGCGGGCCAAGTGGGAGATGCTAGCCAGGATCAAAATGAAGAATCAGTTTGCCTTGGCAAAGTTTTCCCCCAGTACTCAATAGCCCTTCCTAAAAAGTGAGTGCAGAGGTATCTAAGATAGGGAGGGAGGAAGGGGAAAAAAAGGAAAGCTAAAAGAGAAAAGGAAGAAGATGAGGAGTTGGGTGAAGCTTCTTCATTAGGAAGTGCTGTTTAAAGTGTCACTTACCTACTAGTCATGATGGAAGAAAACAGCCTTCTATTTAAGCTTCTATTTAATCTCACTTCTAGTTTCTTTTCATTCTAACAGTATGTTGTCACTTTCGAGAAAGAATTCTCATTTCTGTTTATGAAAATGCATTGCTGGGTACAAGTTCAACACAGAAATCCTAACCTAAGCTTTGAGAACTGAGGTTGCATGGGGTCCCAGCATGGGTTCCTTTATGAGGTCTGGGAGGGCCATTTTTACAGCCATCTATGTCATATTAATGCCTCTGTCTTACATGAATCCCCTGAGAAGCAAAAAAGCTGAGAAAGGAATAAAATCTGGTGGTTGTTGACTTAATGGGCAGCCAGGGAACTTGGCTCTCGATCCATTTTCACGAGCTTTAGTACAGTTGTAACAAAGAAGTGGGAAGAAAACAGGAGAGCTCATTGTGCCTCTCAGAGTAGGCATCACTAGGTCCGCAAACAACAAACGTGGTATCAATCTCATATCTACGTGGAACTTTACAGTGCACAAAGAGCATCACATGTGTGTGTATGTACATGTATATATCCTTACGTGCGTATCCATGTGTGTATACATATATCTTTGTGTGTATGTGTGGGTGTGTGTGTATATATATTTACACATATGTATATGTGTGTGTGTGTGTCCTGCATTTAATCCTCATAAAAACAATAAAAACTGTGGAATGTAGTGCTCCTTATTCCTTTACATACAGATAAGAAAGGTGGGGCTCAAAGAGATAAGGTGATTTGTCCAACACCAGGGAGATAGTAAGGGGTAAAGCTGAGATAGGAGCACGGATCCTATGACTTCAAGTCTGATGCGCTTTGCATGGGCATTATACAGGGAAACTGAGGCATGGAAAGAGATTTGGTGATTTATCCAGGGACACCTGGCTGGTTGGAAGCAGAACCCAAACTAAACAGACAACTCAGCGGTGATGGAACCATCGTAGGGAGGGAGAAGGGGACTGATTGGCAAGGTTTGGTGGAATTCCCCCTATGACCCCACGACATGGTCATTCTTTTGGAAGTTGAAAGGAACACAGAAGAGGCCTTAGAAGAGGAGAAAAAGAGAAAAGGCAATTGCTCACTCATCCTCTCCCCACAGTTTCTTCAAAAGATCTTGAGGAATGCTCTTCCCAGGATTTTTAACATCTCATAGGTAAGGTGCATAAACACAGTCAGGAGGTTCAGGGTGAAACTGAGCTTCCCCCCAGGACAGTCTCGAAGCCTGTTCTTCCTCACCAGCACTGGCAAGGGGGTGGGAGGCCTCAGCCACCACAGACAGGGAGGGTCCCAGGACGCCCACAGCCTCACCCCATGCAGGTGTAGCCGCTGTAACACACACGCTCCCAATTCAGCTACTAGATTTAAACTGTGTATGTGTGTGTGTGTGTGCGTGTGTGTGTGTAGGGGGTGGGGCTGGAAGGCTTCCATTTAATTTATGAGCTTTCGTGGAGAGCCACACTCATAACTAAGGTGCTATTTCCGGGACTGGACAAATTTAATTTTGTGCTTGCCAAGTTTCCTTCATTTTTAGGAAAAGTAGTTACAGCCCTATTTGGAGTTTCCAAATTTAAACCTGAGTCCAAGTTTTTACTCTATCCTTATGCTATAAATGGACTCTTAATCATTTTGAGGGCCAAGGGGAAAGTATGTAAGCACAAGTCTCATCTTTTTAATACAATTTTATTTCCCCTCTATAAAATAGGAGCAGTGGTACCCACTGTAACGACCTGGGGGAAGGTAGGGGGTGGGTCTGAATGTCACTAAATCTTGGCCTGAGATCAGCCGCCGGAAAAGAATCCCAGACCCCTGGCCTGGAAGCTGGAAGACTTCCATGAGACAAATGGCCTAGTGGTACAAACCCCTGTGCGGGCTTTTCTCTTTCAGTTTCTCTGCCTGGATAACTGGAGTGATAGTATCTTCCTCATAGAATTCTTGAGAAGATTACTTTAAATTATTTATGTTAATTCCAGAGGTCCTTAAACATGGTAAGTGTCCAATAAAGTTTAGCTATTGTTAATGTTATTAATATCACTATTATGTGGCTCCGGTGAGGAGGAGACAAGAAGACTTTACATTCATAAGAAAAATTGATTGTGATGTTCTGATACATGAAAAATAGAAGCAACTGCTCATCTAGAGGATATGTGAGGGGACTGCCATAATTTGATTGTAGTAAACTGAAAATATATATTTTCTATAATTCAGCTCCCTCTCAGCAAAGTCAGACAACCAGTAGGTTGTGAGGTCAGGAGTCCATGGCAAGTACTCTGATTATAGAACCTGTTGAGTCAACTGCTACTTGGATTTTTGAGATATAGCTTGTGGTTTTGTCTTTTTCAAATAGAAAAATATGAGGAAAGTAAAGTTCTAGTGTCATCTTACAGAAGAAAGGGGGAAATGAGCAATTATCCTGCTGTGAATCTGGGGTGCCCTCATGATGAAGGAGTTGGCAGAATAACTAGACAATGACTTGTAGGACCCCTGAGGGATGCTTCTCTCAGTAGGCTGTGGAAGAATCCCATCAGAAGGAGGCTGGGAATGTGGTGTCATTATGAAGTTTGGTCTCTTCAGCTCAAAGAGCTTCCTGAGGACAGATGGCTATATTGGGAGTTTTATAGTATTAAGCTGTAAACAAAAGCTTGAACTAATCCCAGAGTGTGGAGTTAGACCGCTGTGCCCAGCACTGTGTGGTCTCCCAATAGTGACCACATGGCTGACTAACAAAGAAAGTCTATTGTTATTCACATCATTTGCTATAACATCACTTCATCAAAGTGAAGGGAACTTTGTTTCCCTAAAAAAATTACTCATGAGAAACACACTATCTTGGTTGCTTATTTCTGGTGGGAAGTTATCCTAGAATTATTACACTTTCCCTGCAAGTTCCATTCTTCCTCCCCCCGGAGGCAAAAGAGTAGCTTTTTCAACACAAAGTAGCCATGGAAAAATTTTCAGTGATTTCCTGTCTTACTTTCTGATGCAGAAGAGCAAAAGAATGTATAAGACAGTATTGATCAAAATCAAGCAAGAAGGTATACAGCAAAACTTTAATCACCATTTTCAAAACTGTCAAAATCAAAGCCTCTTGGTAAATGTATTTAATTGAGTTCAGAAAACCTCGACATTCCCTCCCACTAAAGTAACTGAAACGCGTATTCTCCATCCCCTATGCCAGGGAGGGCACGTGTCTGACAAGGATAAAATGAATCACCTTGCACTTTCTCCCTCTGAGAATAGGAAAGAGAGGTATCAGGCACAGCACAGTGGGAGCTGGGTGGCTGTGACATCCCTCTCTGCCCCAGGGCCGCATCCATGGACCGGGCCACAGTCTAGAGGTTCTCCAAATTACGGAGCATCAGTCAGTGCAGGTGGGTAAATGTGCTCTGCATTTCCAGAGCCCTTGGAGGGATTCCATGCCATCCTTTGATGGGTTTATGTACAAGGACAGCGTTACATCCCTCTAGAGACTTACATTTCAGGGCATGGCCTTCCCATGCCACAAATACCTGTGCAGTATTTACCCACTGGATGGGGAACTTCTGAGGGTCTCAGAATGCTGGCCTCTTAGCCCTGACATCTCCTAACCTAAAGGATACCCTTGGTTACATTAGATTTCTCTTTGCTCTCTGCCATATGCCAAGCATAAGTAGCTGCTTCTGGTTTTTCCTGACAAGTCTGCACCCATAAACAGAGCCTCATCATCCCCCCCTAAAATTCCATCTCCTCAGGAACAAAGCAATTCCTCTTTATAAATATTAGTGCTGCTTCCTGAAATATAGATTGTTTCACTGTGAAAGGGAGTCTCACATCACATCCCATAGACTCTTGGGTTCTCCTGGAATCTCAAGAGCATTTTATGAACGAACAGATTCTAGTTTGTGTTGCAGTATTTCATTCAGCACTTAAATCTGCCTCTTGCCTTCACAGCCATGTACTGCTTTACAATCTAATTTCACACTTTCGTACTTTCATAGCCCTTCATCTCCAGTCACTCAGTTATTTATTTAACCCTGAAACAACCCTCACGAGTCGGGCTAGCACTGTGCTCCTTTTCAAGGCAGGAAAATGGAGTGGTGAGGATGCATCTGTCCAAGAACCAGGGACTAGTATATAAATAATTAAGACTAATTATCAATGTAGAGGTGGAGCAAGAGAGAAATACCATCATAAACAAAGATAGCTTTAGTGACATCATCTGTGTCAGTGAGGATCCCAGAAGGAAACAAAATCAAATTCAGACAACACAAGAACTTTAATAAAAGGAATATTCATAGATATACAGGCACCACTAAAAAAAGGGGGGTGTTGAGGCACCCAGAGCCCATCAATAGCTGGAAGCCATTACCAACCCAGGCTTGAAGAAGTAAAAGGATAAAACAGTGCTACAGAAGCTCAGTGGAATTAGTCCCTTCCTGATAGGATAGGAGCTGTACTGATGAAGTGATATAACTACTTCTAGAAACTCAGCACAAAGCAATCACTCAAACCCAACCTCTCTTTCCTCTTGCCTGTCTACTTGCATCAGGTGAACTCAACAAATCAACAAGGGAGCCTAGGTGATGCAGACTTGGAAAATCAGCCTCCTGGTGACAGAGAACTGAGGTATGGGAGATGAGGGGTCAAATGCAGAGTCACCAGAACATCATCTAAAATATCAAATCATCAGCGATGAATGGAGAACAAAACTGACTCCAACTGGGTCAAGAACTGATTAAAGAAAGAAAAAGCAAAGGCTGGAGAGAGTTCTCAAGGAACCAGGTGCATCAGTGGGGAGAAGTGGTTGGGCAGGACTGGCATTTGACCTCTGACCAGACCAGATATTATTAACCATCACTGACATGAACACAGAGTCTGCACTCCAGCCTGATTGACTTTCCTTCTCAAATTCTCTTCTCATAATTCTCAAAGGGGGCCTTTTACATGATATCCCCTCTGCCTGCATATATGGCAACCCTGTCACTCTTCTTTCAAACTCAATTAACTACCTCAGGGAAATCTTGACCTTCCTGATGAGATCATCTTCACCCTAACCCATGCTCTTATAAAACCATATACTTTCCCTTCACCACACTTTTCACATTTGCAATTTTATATTTAGTTGTGTGGTTATTTAATTATTTTTTCCCTCATACAATAAATCCTGTGAGAACAGGAAACATGTCTATCTTTGCTCACTATTGCAGGTACAGTGCTTAGTAATGGTAGGAACCCGGTAGATATTTTTTGAGCAAGTAATTTCTTTAATCAGAAATAAATATCCCTAACTCATAGCAGTTGGGTGGCTTAGCCAAGGGCCGTTTCCGTAAGTTAACAAATAATATCTGAGGTGTGCCTTTTTTATATTATGCAAAAGGAAATGTGACATTCCAGGTGCACCATGTGAAAAGAAAAATTCCATCTGACGCTTGTTTAAAAAGACAAGACAGGTTTTATTCGAGCTACTTCAATAGGAGAGAGATATTTCAGTACAGAATCCAGCTAAACTTGAAGTTAAAGGAAGGCAAGGAACACTTTTTATTCAAGAATATTGCTGTTGTGGTAAGGATCATTTCAACGGGGAAAAGAGATTCACTCAACTCTGTTAAAACAAAAAAGCTTTTAAGTAGTGGTGTTAGCTAGAGGGAAAGTACTGCAGGGTGTTGAGGGGAGAATGGTCAACAAGATTGGCCCTCAGTGTTTGCTAATTGTCACTAATCAAAGTTAGACTCACCCTCCCTCAGAAACTGGGAGATAGGGCCATTGTCTTTCTTGATTGTGTTTCAAAGGAATGACTCCCAGATCCTCGAGGAAGGTATTCCAGGGCTGCAGAAGATTTACATCTCTAAGAGGCAGAGAAAGAACTTCCAATTTCAAGTTTTTAAAAGTAAATACTCCAAGAAAAGTGAGGTCAGAGGCCTACAGTCAGGAAGACACCTGTCTAAAATTTAGCCGAGCTGAAGGGAATGTTGGTGCCATCGTGGTTAACCATGTTTCCCTCCTTTTGCAGTTTTTAAGCAATATAACCTATAGGCAGAAAGAATCTTAGCACTTGTTCTTATTCAGCATGGGAAGTACACGGTACGAGTAGGGGGGAGCAAAAGATTCTGTGATGATAGCAAAATGCCTCTTAAAGAAAGAGAAAATAATCTGCCTCTGTGGTTTCCAATTACACCCTCTCAGCTATTGCACTGAAAATAGAATCATGCTTGGTAATTATGGAAGAGATATCTTGGAAGCAGGAGGTATTTACACTAAATGCCAACTCAGCAAGCAATAGCACAGGAAAATTATTCCACCCCCTTGTGCTGACTTCTGCCCCAGAGTCTGACATGCTGACTGCACACCTTCCTGCTCCCCAGCCTGGGAATCCCAAGGACTGCAGGAGGTCAGCAGCAAGCCTGCAATTCACTGCAGAACAGAACAAGAAAACATCAAATCAGGGGAAGCTTTCAAGGAACCAAGTGCGACTGACAATGTAGGTCATCCATCAGCTGCTCAGACGCTGGTGCAACAATGGCTGCAGTTAGAGTTTCCTCTAAAAACTAACCGATGGGATAAATAAAGTAGCCTATCTGGGACTGGCACGGAGATGCAAAACTGGTGTGGGTGATGTGCATTGAGTCTGCACTACTGCACCAGTCATCTAGAAAGTTCACTCAGGTACGTGGCCCCCAAGTTTCCCGTGTCCCTCAGGTGCACCACCACGCCTCCCGAGCCAGGCAACCGCATCTCCTCAGCTCTTCTGCAGCTGTTTCCAAGATTCCTGCTTTCCACTTGGAGGGAGCAAGTCTGTTCATTAGTCCCGGTGCTCTGAGCTTCTGCTTACTGAGACTAATTAGCTCCCTGCCTCTGGTGAGAAAAGGCCGTAAGGACCAAGCTCACTCCTCTCATCTTCTCACTCCTTTTTTTTTTCCTTTGGAAAATGAACATCTAAATTTCTTTTCTTTTCTTCCCCTTTATATTTCACAGACTTGCAGAGATTGATATGGCTGACAATTCAGCAATTTTGATGTCCTGGAAAATGTAATGAAGGAGAGAGGAGACAATAACCAGTCATTAAGGTGACTTCAGCCTCTGTAAAATTGAGGGTCTGTGATGCAGGGTTGGTTTCATTGCTTAAATAGCCACCAGCCCCAGAGCAGAGGTGGTGTTCTTGAGTGTCTCTGTCTCCCTCACCTCTCCGTGTGGCTTTGCCTCCCACCTCCTCTTCCTATAACAGACAGCGAGTTTTTCCCCATCTCCCTGTTAGCCCTCCATTCTTCCAGCTCTGGAGGAAGCCCATTAACTCCTCTGACTCCTAGGTAGGCCATTCAGCAAGTTAATGATTAAGGGAACCCTGGTTGCCTCAAACCTCACCTCCACTGACAGCGAGGTGTTGGGGGGGCAGGCCTTAGCACACGATTAATCCTCCGTTCCAAAATGGACAGTTCATCTTTATGCTTTAGAACTTTCAAAGATTTTAAAGAGACTGCATCAGCATCTCCTAAAATCCCCTTTGTTTCACTGACAGCTTTAAAAGATCGTCTTCCCTGGCTGCAAAATTGCAGACGTCATTTTTAATGATCGATGTTATTTGTCATCCCAGAGGATGATCTAGGGTGAGAATTACAAAAATGCCTTTATGAGACAGGGCCAGAAGCCCAGGGTAAATCAGCGGATGGTTTTATGGCGATCCAAGTGACAGAGCTGAAGTAATCGCGTGGAAAGTGACACCAGACTCTAAATAACACTCCCTTTCACATCACCTCTGACCTACGGCTCATTTGTTCGCGTTGCCTCTAACCCTACATGCCTTCTGTCCAGAGCATGGGAGAACGCTCAGTGAATCACTGCCTGATGGACAATGGCATTCAGCCTCTGCTGTATTGGTAACCAGTGGTATGACTTACTCCGCATCACTTAACTTCTCTGAGCCTCAGTTTCCACAACTGTGAAGTGACCTCTGCTCCAGCGCAAAGGTTCTGTGATGCTGTGCTTTGTCCTTGACGAGAAACATCTTATGGTCCACTAACTACATCCTTCATTACCACAATTGAAAGCTGGCTGAACACCACAGATGCTAAAAATCTTCAATGTCAGAAACTATACAGTAACACCCTCTGGAAAACATTATCCTGGGATCAGTTTAAGCAACAATGCCCTGCCTAGTTAAGGAAGCCTGACAAACACTAATTATCCCCATTAAGTTAATTTGGTTTCCCAGACCATCACTGACATCCAGAAATCAAAGGCTAACACCCTAGGCTGGAGTCTTTTTGGAGGAAACCCACAAATAAAGTTTCTGGAGCCTAATTAAACATAGCTACCAAAAGAATGGTTTTTGACTTTCCTTTTATATGATGAGAATGTACAGTTGGATATCAGGAAGTGGGTCAGACCCATCATAACCCTGTGCCAGCCTGCCCAGGTCACCTGTGGGGCCTGGAACAGAGTATAAATGAAGGTCCACCGACCATTATTAATAGTGTTTGTGCTCGTCAGGGACCTTTAAAGCTTGGGGCTCATAGCTGGGGCTTCTAAAAGGGGCCCTCTGTCACCCCTCTTTGGAGAAGACATGGGTTCCAAATCACAGTCTACCCCCCTACCCACTGTGATGTATCATCTGTGCCTTTGTGAAAATAAAAACCCTCAAATGGGTATTGTACGAGGTTTCTATTATTGCCAAAACAACTTACCACAAACTTACAAACTTAAAACAACCCCCACTTAATATCTCCCAGTTTCTGTGGTTGCCTGCATTGGTCTCACAAGGCCAGCATCAAGGTGTCAGACAAGCTGCACTCTAAACTAGAGGCCACAGGAAGAACCCACTTCCAGCCTTGTTTAGATCATTGGCCGAATGTAGTTCCTTGCCATTGTAAAGTTGAGGTCCCTACTCCCTTGCTAGCCATCAGTCGAGAATTGCTTTTAGCTCCTAAAAGCCACTTGCATTCCTTAGCACATGGTCCCCCATCTTCAAAGCCAGAATTGTGCATCAAATCTCCCTCATACTTCAAACCTCTGACTTCCCCTTCTACTGCCAGTCAGAGAAAACCCTCTACTTTTAAAGGGTTTATGTAATGAGATTAGACCCAACCCGATAATCCAGAATAATAACCCTAAAGTCAGTTAATTAGTATTTTGATTATATCTTCAAAGTCTCTTTTGACAGATAACGACATTTTCATGGGTGTGATATATTCACAGTCACAGGGTTGAGGGCAGAAAATCTTGGGTGGGGTGCATTTTTAGAATTATACCTACAAAAATAGGTACCTAGATCTAAACATCCTCCAAATTATCTTCCTGTGATAAAAACCTTACAAATATAACTCTTAAAATAGAGGAGAGAACATTAGGCACTTGGAGGTTTATCCACATGCCTGTCAAGGTGATGGATAGGGGCTGCTCCAGGAAGCAGATGCCCCAAAGAGGATGGGAATCCCCATCAACTCCATCATTCCGTGGGACAGATCTGGGGGCGTCAATAAAACCACTCCACAAGTCACTCTGCTAAGCAGAGGAAAATGCGGGAGAAAGGATGTGGGATTACACTTTCAAGACTGCAACTTCAGGGGAATGTAAAGGAGCCAGTCAGTTTTAACAAATAAGGAAAAATTGTGACAATTCAGTAATATGGAAAACAGTGCAGTGCCAGCATATCTCTACAGCACTGACAGACAGCACACAGACACAAAAGAAAGACGCCAAAGATGGAGCAGATTCAAATGCAAACTACTTATATACAAATGAAAGGCAATCCACTGTCATAAAGTAAATTTATGGATTTAAGAGCTAAATAGTAGGGGGAAATATATCTAATAAAATAACATAAAATATAAGTGATGTATATCTTCTCTCAAGCTGACAAAAGGCTTTTTAAGATTAAAAGCAGAGCAGGAAATCGAAGAAGAAGTATGATATTTTTACTACATACATTTTAAAACTTATGTACAGCTAAAAACAACCATAAAGAAAAGAAAAATGTAATGAGAATTTAGGAGAAATAAAATATATGTATTTTATTATGAGAGATGAAACAAACAGGGGCTAGTAAGTTTAACATATAAAAGCTCATAGAGGTTAATAATTAAGTTAATGAAACAATAGGAAAGTGATCAGAGGAACCAGACTAGGAATATATAAAAGAAGAAATACAAATGACTGATAATCATATGAAAAAAATCTAACTCACCAGTAACCAAAGTAAATATAAAAATAGTATAAGCAGTAAAATTCCATTTACTGCCTATTAAACTGATAATTAAAATAATACATATACTCATACATAGTAAAATATATATAACATATAGTAAAATAATATGTACTGAATAATGAATATATATGATAATAAATACACATAAATTACATATATATATATAAACACTGGTACCATGTGCATGTTAATAAGGGTGTGGAAGGGTAACAAAGTGTGTGAAGAAGCAAATGCTCTTATCTTATGCTACAGGGAATGTACATTGGATTCAATCTTCCTATAAAACACTTCTGAAATAAAACCTCAAATGTGTATGTATCCTTTCTTCCAAAACATTTACTTACAGAAATATTTTATAAGGAAATAATCAAGGATGTGCACAAATATCTATCTGTAAAAATCTTCATCCAAGCATTAGTCATTATAGTGCTTCCTTGTCTATCTTTGACCCTGGAAGCCCTGTGCCAGCCTCTGGAATGAAACAAAGTCTCATCGGGCATTCGTCCTCAGGGTATCTGGCCTCCGTGGTCTCACCTGATAATGTCAGGGAGAACCAGGTATCCCGACGTGGGCTCCCTCTTAAGTCTTTCTCTTCTTCCTTTCATCTCTCTGGGGATGTCTGGGTTCCTCAGAGCTACTGGAAGGCAAAGCTCTGGCCCTGCAGCTGCCCCTGCCGCCCATGCCTCCACCAGACCCACAATTTCTTGGTGTTCCTCAGGTTGAAAACCTTCCATGTGGTAAACCACGCTGCCTTCCCTTCAAACCTTATCAGGCTGAATCATGCTGTGTTTTGCATAAACATAGAAGAAAATGTTCTCTTGTTAGGGTTCAGAAGTGGATTTCAGCTAGGACCTTTCTCACTATTTCTTTAGAGATTAAGGTATACCATTACGTAGATTAAAAAAAACATCTGGAGGGAAGGTCTGCAGTTCAAGTGTCAAATTCTTGCCAACAATGAAAAGTAAAGACCAAAAGAGTCTTAGTTTACTTCACCAGCGCCACCTGATTTCACTGTGGGCATTTTTCATTTTAGTAGCCATCTCACTTCTTATTTCACTCACTTTCATTGACATTTATTTTATATTCAAAGGTGTTATTAGAAAGGTAAAGACTCTGTGGGAAGGGCATTATATAAATGTGAATTCATCGATCTGACTCTTTTAAGCAGTAGGTGGCACTGAAAATGGTACTATAATTGAATTTTAATCATTAAAATATTTCCCCCTAATGCTCTGTCCCCTTTTACAACTGAAGAGCAAATGTAATTTGTGCTCAAGAGATATCAAGTGTCTTTAATTCTGAATCCACTCAATTGGTGAGTTAGGGATTTCAAAACACATCCCGGAGCATTTGAAATTCTAAGAAAAACTAAGAAAATCAAAACCATCCTGGAATCTCCAGAATATTGATCTAGCTCAGGGGTAAGAAATGATGACCTACAGGCTAAATTGGGTCCACTGCCTATTTTTGTATAACCCACAAGCTAAGAGTAATTTTTACATTTTTAAATAGGGGGAAAAAAGAAGATTGTTATAAGACACATGAAAATTTATAAAAATTCAAATTCTGGTGTCAATACAGTTTTACTGGAACATGGAAAGGATCATTCATTTGTATATTATCTGTGAAAGTTTTCACATTAGAGCAGCAGAATTGAATAGCTGTTACAGAGACATATGGTCCACAAAGCATTGAAATATTTACTATCTGGCTCTTTACAGAAAAATTTGCCAATCCCTGATTTGTTTAATTATTTCTGACATTTGTAATTTGACATAAAGAAACAGAAAATAAAAACATGTGGATAAAATACCCTCAAAATATCTCAGCTTGGAAAAGAAGTGAAAAGAGTCTATATATAAATATATTTAGTATACCACTTACACAGATAACCATTAAGTTCTAAATTTTTAGAAAACTTTGGCAGATAGAAACAAGTGAAAATATATAGTAATATTGGAAAGAGTGTCAAGTTTAGATGATGACAAAAACTGGGATAAAATCTAGCTTTAGTGCTTACCAGCTGTGCAACCTTAAATGCATTGCTTAGCTTCTCTGAGTCTGATTTCTTAACTGTGAAAAGGAAATGAAAAAACTCAGCTCATTAAAGTCAGAGTGAGGATTATAAATAAGTAAAATACCCTGGTTTCATGACTGAAATCTACCCACCTTTTAGTGAATGATATCAATAGTGTGGTGGTTTTGGTCAGTCTCAAGAATGGAAGTCTCAAGAATGACTCCATGTGTGAGGGAGTGGGCTCCCCTGCCATTTTCTGAAATGTGGAAGACGGTTTTGAGGGCGAAATTAAAGAGTGCTGTTCTGGACATGTTCCTAAAGTTCACCAATAGGTTGAGGTTGGGTGGAGGAAGATCTCATCCTCACCAGCAAAAGTGGCTGACATAGAAGGAAATTCCAGTTAAGTGTGAAACTAAGAAGTCAAAAAATGAAGAGGAGAAGACTTTAAGAAGAAGATAGTGGTAAGTTGTATTAAAAAAAAAAAAAAACCCTGCCATTATCATTATTCTTACCATGAAAAAACATTTCTATGGGGGCTCACGTGTCCCCTCCTCTAAGTGGTCATCTCTGACTATCACAATTGGCCACCGTCGACTGGTCTCTAAGACATCACTATAGTCATTTTATTCAAAGAACTTACCACAGTTGCTAACTTCCTTATTTAATTGTTTACAGTATGGATCTCATATTTAGAAAGTTTCACAAAATCAGGGACCCTGTCTCTTTCAGTCCTCACTGTATTCTCAGTGACTAGAGGAGTTCTTAGCATATAATAAATGTTCAATTAATACCTGCCAAGTGAATGAATGAGTGACTGAATGTCTGGTAGCTTCCTATTCTTTCCACCATCAGGAACTCCTTCTTTCCTCTCTCATCTCTTTTCTTTCCTTGATGGTGTCTTTTAAAGTCTCTTGTCAAGCTCATTTAATAATACATTATACTCAAATGGATAGTTTAAAACATTTATATAATTTGACCTCCCTTCACCTTTGGAGAATGGTAAGAGAAACATCCCATCTCTGTTTTATAGAAACAGCAACAAAAGAAAACTGGACCTGGAACCAGGAATCCTGACTTCACATACAGGTTTATACTCTTATTATCTCTGTCATTCTAAGCAACTTTCTAAGTTTTTCTAAACCTCAATTTTCTCATCTGCAAAATAGGGATAATACTATGACTTCAACTTCAAAAGTTTACTATAAGGATAAACAGCACAGTGCAGGCATGTGCCCAATAGCAGTAGTAATAGCAGTAGTAAGTGTATTATTTAAATACAATTTAAAGCAAATTCACATTCAGGTGAAAGAAAAATCTGAGCCTTGAAGCTGGTATATTGGCCAAATCCTTCAGCAACAAACACTATTAAAAATGAAAATCCCCATAAAATGAAAATCTCCTCAAGCCTCAATCAGCCACTTGCTTATTATCTGAATTTTGCTTATCACAATAGAGCTATAGTACTACAAGAGGCTTTGAATACTACCTGGAAATCTACTTGACTCAACTCCATGAATTACAGAGGAGTCACAGGATCTGTCATTTTATTAGGAAATCGAGCCATATTTGGAGTAGACAATGTTTTTATTGAACTATCATGAGGATCAAAATATGTTACCGCACAATTTAATTAAAAATGTTTTCTTTCAAAGAAGAACTTGCTACAGCACTCAAAATTCTTAGAGCAAGCTCATGAAGGAAGTTTCCAGATCTTGAGGCCCGACTTACACTAGAGAGAGCAGCACTCACTTCATGGAATTTCTAGGCTCAAGAGACCTGAGCCACAGTTCTGAAATTATGCCCACGGGCACCACCTGGTTGCAAGAATATTATCAAGTGCATGCTAAATTTAATAATGTGACATGCTCTAACGTTTCCGTCTTTTAGGGCACTTCTCTGCCTCCGTCCCTATAAAGGAAGAGTAAATCTTTACTCACCTTGCACATGCTCCCTTGGTTTGGTCACACCTAACAATCTGGCCCTTGAACACTGGATTGGGGAAGTACTTTGGCTTCCTATGGTCTTCTGAGAGGTCATGGTGGGGGTTATTTTGTTCTGCAAACCTGAATCTGGCTTCTGCATCTAGAGGATTCTAAGCTTCTTGAGGTCAGGAACTCTAGATCAGTTTGCTCTCACTGCATAATAAACCACATCAGAACTCAGTAGCTTAAAAATCACAGCCTGTTACTCTAGAAGCCGCTGGACAATTCTTCTGATCCCTGCTGATCCCTTAGGGATCTGCAGTCAGCAGCTCTGCTCTGGAAGTTCACTGGCTACGGGCCGGGATCCCTTGTTTCTCTCCATGTGCTCTCTCATCCCCCAGCACAAAATGCCCAGGCAGGATTACAAGAGAACAAGGGGTGGGTGCAGGACTCCTTGAAGCCTAGGTTTGAGAGTAACTACACATCGTCACTTTTGCTGCATTTTGTTGGCCTAAGCCCATCCCAAGGCCAAGTCAGATTCAAGGGGTGGAAAAATATTCTTGAGTTCAGGAAGAGGGCAGCTGCAAGATCCCATTGCAAAAGGTGTGGATACAGGGAGGAGTGGAAATGGAATCAATTTAGCAATTAGTCTACCACAAGCTACTATGTGTTTGTGACTCAAGCTCCAGTGCCAAACCTACCCTGCTTCTGGCCCACAGGATGTGCTCAATAAATAATTACTGAAGGAGCGATGGAATGTTGTCCTTGGGCTTGAGCCCTGGGCCTTCTCTTATTTCTCACTACCATCCCTGATCAAATCACAGATTTAAGCTGCTTTGATCTTCTCTTCCTTTCTTCCCATAGATGTACTCTGGTCTTAGCCTAGCCTGGATGGCAGCCAGAAAACTGCCAACATCACCAGGACAATACTGAGTCATCATTATCATTACCAAAGAAAAAACCTAATGAAAATATTTTCATTCTGGGCAGATTTGAACACTTAAACTGCTTCCTTACTTTGCATTTGAAAATGGGTGAGAGAATTAAACTTCCCACAAACTGATGTTTTACAAGAATGGGGAAAAAAATACTGTGTCACACACACATACCAAACCCATCTCTAGGTTCTTTAAGCATCTTTTTGTTATTATTATTTTGTTTAAGCATCACAATATTACCCCACTGGAAAGATTTAGAGGGGCAAAATAACATCCCCCCAAACACCCAGACAGTAAGTGACAGAATTGACTCCAGGTCACACATTTTCTTCTACAGCATGTGTCCTCTCGGGGCTATGAAAAGTCAAGCCATAAGTTCGAATCTTCAAGCAGCCTAAATCAGGGAAGGTCATGAAACCTAGGATGAGGGTGCTGGGTTATTAATTAGTATCCTCGAGGCAAGCCAACCTCAGATCCCTTTAGTGGTCAGAGCCCCTAAGAGTTCTGCAGCAAAAGGCAGAGGAAGACAGCTTTACCTGTCCTCTGTATCTGGGACAAGAGAAGGGCTGATGAAAGACAGGCCCCGTGAGCTCCAACTGGCTGGCAAAAAGTTAAGGTGTGGCCCGAACAGATGCCGGAATCCCAGGGAGAGGCCAGTCATACAGCCTTTATGGATGAAAAACACTTGTCTCTGGCCACAGAGTAACTGTTTTGTTCAGGAAATTGATGAAATTTTCTTTGCATTAAATCTAGCCCCAAATAACAACAATTTAAAAATTCTCTGTTCTAGACCTTCTATTATAACAACCTCCAAAGGCCCATTCAAATTCCTTGATGAACCAGAATGTTTTTTTCATCAAATCTTCTTGAAGTAAAGCAGAAATTGTATGACAACATGACATGAATACTGAACTGGGAGGTCAGGAGGCCTGGTTCTAATACCAAATCTTGCATAACTTTGAGCAAAATCCTTCATATCTCTGGGTACCATTCTCTTCATAGAGCAAATCAAAACTCACAAAACTGTCATTATTCCAGACCTATACCCCGAGTACCCACCAACTCAAAACATTTCTTCAGACAGATTAGCTGGTTCATTTTCATACACAGATTTCCATGCTTTAGATCATAAGACCACAGCTTTTTGCACCAAGACCAACCCTTGACCCAAAAAGCAGCCATCTATAGGCTGGCTGGTGACCTCTGCCCAACAAGAAGAGGCTATCCTACATGGTGTCCTTGGCCATATGCCTTCTCTGCTAACTTGAAACCAACTGAAGTCACTCCTACACCACATTGTGAATATCAACTATTCTTTTTTAAATAAATTTCTCCAAAATACATGCAACAACTCAACGACAAAAATGCAAACCAATTACAAAATAGGCAAAGGACTTGTACAGACATTTCTCCAAACAAAGATACACAAATGACCAACAAGCACGTGAAATGATGCTCAACATTATCTGTCATTAGAGAAGTGCAAATCAAAACCACACTGAGCTGCCACTTCATCCCCACTAGGATGGCTAAAATCAAAAAGATAGACCAAAAAAGTGTCAGGAATGTGGAGAAATTAGAACCTTCCTAGATTGCTGGTGGGAATGTAAGAAGGTGCAGCTGCTTCGGAAATTGGTTTTCAGTTGCATGGAAGGTTAAATATAGTTACCATATGACCCACTAATTCCACTCCTAGTTAGAATTCCGAAAGAATAGAAAACATATGTTCACACAAAAATTTGTACACAAATGCTTACAGCAGCATTATTCATAATAGCCCAAAACTGAAAATAATACAAATGTCCTTCAACTGATGACTATATAAACAAAATGTGGTACATCCATTCTGTGGATTTTTATTCAGCTTTAAAAAAGGAATGAATTACTGATAACGTTCTATAATATCAATGAACCTTGAAAATATTATACTAAGTGAAAGAAGCCAGACACCAAAGGCCACATACTGTATGATTATGGTCACATGAAATGTCCAAAACAGGGAAATCTATAGAGACATAAAGTAGATTAGTTGTTTCCAGGGAAGGGGACCCATTAGCCCCTGTAAATGGGTACAGGGTTTCCTTTGGTGTGATGAAAATGTACTTGAATTAGCTAGTGGTGATATTTTTCAGTATACTAAAAACAAATGAATTGTACATTTTAGAAAGGTAAATTAATGGCATGTGACTTATCTCAATTTTTTAAAGTTTAAAGAAAATCCTTGCGACATAAATATTAGTATTATCTTTTTGTATACTTATGAATAAACTAAGATTATAAAGTTTAAATGATTTACTCTAGGTCTCATAGTACATGCACAGGTGGTTACTCAGATTTTATGCCTCCAAAGTATGTACACAAAATAATATATATGCATGCACGTATGTAAATATCCTTATATTTATATGTAAAAATGCATGTATGTTTTGCAGAAGGAGTGACATATCATTCCATTCATTTCCTTTCAATTAACAGCAACGTATCCAGTTTAGTCTGTGCTAGGCACCAAAGATACAGGAAGAAAGAAAAAGTGGCCCTTGCCCTCAATTACTTTACTGAATGACTCTAGTGAATTACTTTAGCTCGTTAACTGTGCATGAAACAATGAAAGTCTACTCCAGACCTTTAAATAAACTCAACCTCCCCACACAAGACCAACCAACACAGACAACTCACTGCTATCATGAGACCTCTGTGTTCCTGACCTGCACTCCCTTAACACTTTCTTCCTTTAACTACAAACTCTCTCTTGGTCCTGACATTGATCCTATCTCTGACTCTCTGTAAAGGGAATCTCTCTGTCCTTGAGCTCCCCACATCTCCCAGGTGTCACCAATAGCTTCAGCTCAGTTTCTCTACTGCAGCACAATTAACATTTAGGACCAGGTCGTTTGGGAGACTGTCCCGTGAATTATAGGATGCTTAGTTCATCTCTGGCCTCTACCTACTGATGGCAGTAGCAACCTCCTCCCTGGCTGTGACAAACAAAATCTGTTTAGACATGGCATATGCCCAGTAGGTTAAGCACCACTTTTTAGCCTGACATTTACTCTAAGGCTCTTCCGGGACAGAACTTGGAAAACTCCCCCTTCTAAACCATGCCTCTCTAAATCAATCCCCAGGAGCCGTGCACAACCACTGTGGCACCAGGATGCTGGTGAAGCGGTGGGTTAAATTCCTTTAAAACCTGTTTTCAGTGCTCTTCCTCAATTAGCTCTTTCTATCTCTGTCCAACCACAATATCTATAGTATGTCTCCTTCTGAAGAGCTCTCTCTACCCCCAGAGAAATGCCCCTGTTGGATTATTTAAGTTCCTGGATCCAGCATCAGCACTGGGTTCCCCTGAAGAGGACGTAAAACAGGCTGGGAAGGCGTCTGCTCACTAGATGCACTGACTGGTCCATTCCTGATCTGCTCTCCTGCACCTTCCATACAAGCACCAGCTACAGGGCAGCATTTCAGTGAGGGAACTGCCGCAGCTAAGAATGAGTGGGTAGGAAAAGGTCTCTGTCAGGCCCTGAGGTGAGGTGTTCTGGGTCTAAATCCGGAATGCAAAGAGGAGCTTTCAATCCACCAGACGCAGGACAAATGTGAAGAGTAGGCCACAGAAAACTGCCCACAAAGCAAATAGTTCTAGATGAACCATCTGCTCCTGGACTTTTCTGTTAGGAAAGGCAGCCTATTCAAGATAATTCTGAGGAAAAAATTCTATTGTTAACTGCCCTGTGGAGGGCCAGTTCTTGTCAAAATTGTGAAATGGACTGTTCTGAAACTTTCTGTGATGGAAACTCTATTCATCTAACTTGGCCTAAAAAGGGAAGTGACGGCTCACGTTGCTGGGAAGAAGCGGTGGGCCAGGTTTAGAACCACAGAAATTCTCAGGGCTCTCCCTCCCTCTCTCATCTCTTTACTCCCATGTCTGTTTCCTTGTAAGGCATACTCTCTCCTTCTGGTGACACAGAGTCATCGTCGGCATCTGGTTGTGATTGTTTGTATCAATTGCCAAAATGACTCTGATAGGCTCTCCCTGAGTCACATCTGGACCTCCAGACCTATCACTGGATCAACAGTCAGGCATGGGGACAGGCCCACTAACACTATTTGATTTGGATGTCAGAAGAGGGGAAGGGCTGCTGGGAAGATAAGAACGAGAGAGCCACTCATCAGCTGTGAAGTGGCTTTATGGTTTCCCCCTAGTCCTGCTCCATCCTGTCCCCACAAGGCAATTACCGTCTTCTCACTGCCCACACACTATCCAACACTCACCTCGCTCTCCTTGTGCCCATAAATACCCTATGTCCCTCCACTCTGTACTGTGCAGCCTTCAAATCCCACTCCTCAATGAGGATTCAGTGCATAAACTTGGAGCCTGCGACAGAAATGTTTAGAGCCTCCTGTAGAAATAGCAGAAGGTCAGAGCCCATCCAAGTACATCACGTATGCAGCTATCTTACCTGAGTGAGCCAAAACGTTATCACTTCATTTATCAGAACTCACGTCAGAGTTTCAGGATCCTCTCCAAGGTGAGCTCTTGAAAAGAATGGCCGCCAAGTCTTAGTTTCTAGAGAAGTCTGGCATTTGTCTTATCCATTCAGACAAACTGAGGCTTAAAACTGTTACGATCACAGCAGTGGAGGTCTGAGCCTGGAAACAGAGCTTTCCCCAAGGTAATGGCTGCCAAAGTGGCCCCTCACGGCCCTCACTGGAGGGAAAGTCCCCAAGAATCAAGCCAACATTGCTGGGCCTGTTCTGTGCTCCGAGTTGGACCAGAGGACCAATAAACAGTGAAAAACCATACTAGACCACCAAGAGGCCCCAACCCATCATCCCTCACACTCAGGAAAATGTCACCTTCCTTATATAACTCACAGCTTTGCTAGATTATTTTTTGTTGTGCTGTGTTTTTTAATAGTAACTGGACCAGAAGGATCATTAAAAAATCCTCTCAAAACCAGAGATCATAAAACTCAGAACAGTATGTTGGCCTCTACAGGCTAAAATAGACTCTCCAACATGTATTCTTTTCTTGCTACTGCATAATAGGTTTTTAGGGGTTTCTTGCTTGTTTGTTTTGAGTTTGATGTGGGCCATTCTTTCAACATGGAAGTGCTGACAGTGTCTGGGAAAGCCCAGATCCCTGCCTGTGCCCAAGGAGCTCCTGGTCTAGCAGGGCAGGCAGACCCACAAACAAACGCAGGGTGTCCTCTGTAGTCAGTATCGTCATCTGAGCATCTCCATCCACTGGCCTCTGGTCACCACAATCCCTGGTGGGACTAACGTCCCAGCGCATGACCCAGATGGGCTCTTTGGGCTTTTCGGCGGTGTAAGGCGAACGGATGGTCCCGGTTTTCAGCTCGTCGAGGGCCTCCTTGATGTCCTTAATGGCCAGCAAGATGGCATCCCTCTTCTCCTTGCTGTACTGACTGCGCCGCCTCACCCGCCGCAGTGCCCGCCACCCGCTGCTGCCTCACCAGCGCCTGAAGCCCGGAACTGTCCGACCAGGGTGGGGGCATGCTCTAGGTTACGCTTGGCCTCCGGCATGTCCTTGGCCACCTTGTCAAGGCCCTGTGAGCACATAACTCTCCTTGACCTCGGCGACGATCTGGTCGATGTCCTCCTCCTGCTCTTAGCCATCCAAGCGCGGATTTGGCGCGAACTCGGCCTCCTCAGGGTTGTCGGATTCGCAGTCGGAGCTCTGGTCACAGTGGTGCAGCCGCGCGCCCAGAGTCCCCTGACGGTCCACGACCTCGTCGCATTCCTCCTCGAGCACCCACAGACCTTTAACCGTCCAGCTTGGGCACATCCCGGCCCTCCTCTTACAGCGCTCCTGGAGACCCCCCAGCCGCCCGCATAAGCCTCTGCGCATTCACGGCTCCTCCTGCTCCAGCGAGTGGAGGTGATTGGTCAGTGCGCGGCGGGGCGTGGCCTCTGCGTGCTCGGCGTGGCCTCTGCGTGCTCGGCCTCCGCGTGCTCCTCTGGCGCCTGCTCCATGCACTTCTCAGCGTCAGGGCCGTACGTGAGAGACATGATTCGTCCGCGGGGTCCCGTGCGCGCTTTGCGTCGTAGCCGTCACGGGCCGCGGCAGTCACGTTTCCGTGTGGTTGTGGAAGCCGGTCTCTGTGCTGGCCAAGCACGCCAAGCATTCCCGGCTCTGCTCCTCCTCCTGCTGCTGCTCCCCGGGCTGGGCGCGGAGGTCCTCAACGGTGCTGCCCGCACGGGGCCGGCCCACACGGAGTGCTGCTGCTTCTCCTCCTCCACCTCTGGGTTCTCCAGGTAGGCCTCAGCCGACTTGTTCGCTTCCTCACCGGCCGCCTTGACAGTCACCTCCACCCACCGCGGCCCCCTCCAAGTGGTTCATGGTGGGTGTTGGGGACGGCTGGGCGAGAATCTGGGCCGGCTCATTGTGCTCTCACCTTGCTCCACTCGGCTAAACAAGAAGGCGGAGGGGTTGGGGGATGTTTGGGGAGGCGGGGTGGCGGCTGGTGGTTCAGGCTCTGGGGCTCCAGCCAGGGACTAGTAGTGTAGACTAACACTGTAGTGATTACCAAAGGTCTCTCTCCTGCGTGTTTGGGGAAGTCATCAGCTGTACTGACCGTGTCTTAGTAGTCATATGTACATGAGAAGCCAAAAGAATCGTCTCCTCTCTGATTTCTCTATTCCTCTGGTAAATACCAGAGGCTCTCAACCATTACCACACACATAGAATCACCTGGGAAGCTTTCAGACTAGACCTCGGCCCTGACTCCATCCTGAGAAGTACTGACTTAATTAGTTTCAGGTGGAGCACAGACATTGCCGTGTAATAAAAACTTCCCAGGTGATTCTACTGCACAGCAAGTTTTGAGAATCTCTGGTGTATACAAACGTGTTTTATTTATTGAGATCTTGCTAGGTGCTGAGCATTGCTCTAAGTTACTTCCAAGCATAATCTCATTCAAGTTTCAAAACAACTCTACTTGATAGTTACTACTATTATACCCATTTTATAGATGAAGCAATTAAACTTAGAGTGGTTCGTCATTTAAATAGCCATTAAGTTTCAGAAACAGGAATCTCTATCTGGTCTTTATGGCCAGAGTCCACATGTTTAGCAATTATGTTATGCTGTTTCCCACTATATTCTGCTACCTTCTGAATACATAAGATTGTGATAACCACATCCAAACAGGAACAAAATACTATGTATGTTATCAAGTGGGAATAGGGAAATAAAAGATCAAATAGGTAAGGAGGATTTGCTAAATGTAAAACAAATAGATTTTGTTGCCCTGTCAGCTGTGAGGTCACTTTCTTGACGTCTTAAGCACCATACAGTTTCTTTTGGGGGGAAGAAAATGATGATGACAAGAATGACATGGCAATAATGTAAGAATATTAGGGTGCTCACTCTTTCTTTTAGATAGAAAAATTCATAAAGGTACACTCACATACATATGACAGAATTTAAAAGAATCTTAAAATAGTCGACACCAATCTTTGAACTTTACGTATGAGGAAACCAGGACTCAGAAAAGTGAAGTGACTTTTTCAACGTCACGCATATTTGAAGAACCTGAGAGTAAGTCTCCTGACTCCTACTTCGGGTCACTTTTCCATATCCAGCGATGAAGAGCTCCTCAGGAAGTTGAATCAGTACCAGAAAATACACAACATGCTATAATTGCATTCCTCCAGCCTGCTGCCATGATATTCCCAATTGAGCCACACTCTTGTGCTTATTCTGAGAGTCAGAAGATAGTTTGCAGGGAAATAGCCTTCTTGGGATAGCCCTAGAGCTATGTCCTCCATTATCTATACCTGAAAAAAAAAAAAAAGTATCTTTTCCAGAATGAGTGCCTAAACCATGTGAAATGAGACCAGCGAAGCCATAAGCATTTAGGCTTTGCTTTCTCAGTGTTTTCCAAACCGATTCTAGACTGTCAGGTCAGAATTACTCAGGGTACTTACACCAAAATAGAGATTTGTGGGCCACAAACCAGAGCTGCCAGATCAGAATTTCTGGAGGTGAAGCCCATTTTGAAAAACTACTCAGGTGATTCTTCTGCACGTGAACATTAAAGAATCCCTAATTTTCGGCAGCAACCTTTCCTGCTGCAAGTGGGTTCCCAGAAGAACCAGAATAAAATCAGCAACATCACAACCAAAAAAAGCTTTCTGCTTTTTCAGTTCTGATCCTTAACTCAAGCTGAGAACCATGATATTCCACTAGGAAATCCTCAAGGCTAGATATACCGTAAGCCAGGCTGGAAGGCCTAGATAAACATTCTCTGACTCCCCTGCCTTTTGATCTTAGGTGTTGGAAGCAACAGAGAATGGCGACTTGTGTGCTCTGGGTCTCCACTCTTGATGCCTTATCTGCTGCCAAGAGGACAATCTGAAGAGGTAGGTGGCAGACACGGTGGCTCAGCTCCTGCCCTGCTCTGCATTACTTCCCTCAACCAGTGGCTTTCCAGAGAGTGACACTCTCACACCCCTGCAGTCACTTGCCATGGTTATACTTATTGTCTCTGGGGTATTCAGCCTTTCGATCTAGGCTAGCATTGGAAGTACGAGTGGAGCTCTCTGATGAACATAAAAAGGTCTTACATCTTCTCATAATATTTAACCAAAAAAGCAAAACTGTAAGAACATCAGGCACTTGCTCTTTGAAAGGAAGGCAACCCTCCAGAGAAAAAGCATGTTTCTTTTTATTCGAAGACTGATTTCTCAAGGCATAGGTGTGCCTTCTGTGACTTTATAGCCTCTTAGTACCAGGCCTGTCTGATCTGGAATGTGACACATCCTGACAATTTGATGTCATGTATCTGTGATGCAGGTAGAGGCCAGAGAACAAGGAAGGACCAATGGGAGTTGTTTCTAACCATCTCTGTTGAAAGTCCCCATCCAGCTATTTGAATTAAACTGAACCGTGTGGTATTATCATGGACCATTATATGTTACCTATCAAAATCTTTAGTGAATCTCTTCAAACAGAATCAAACCCATATATAATAGGTAAATTTACTAAAATAGAAGAAAACTGGAAAATCCTTGTTTTCCAATCTCCTGAATAAACAAAATCTGAAACTTAATCTGATTTATATCTCTAGTCCAAATCCAGTCCAGTGTGCTCAGAATTTCTACACCATAGTATCAAAATATATTACAGGGAAACCTATTTTGGACAAACTGTTAAACCAAAATCCAATCATCAGTTAGGGCATTCAGTTATAGAGGGAGATGTGGTAACAAAAGTGGGAAGTCTAAGCAAAAATGTGACCCTGTGGAACAGGTCCTAAGGCATGCCCCTGTATAATGAAACTCTGGACCTGACTACTGCAGAGACACATGACTGGAGTGGTTATGGCTGGGCCCAAGTAGGATAGGACATTGAGTTTTACTTTTTTTTTTTTTTTTTTTGTGCAACCAAGCACATTGTCTTGTATTAAGATTTAAATACCAAGTTCTGATGCTGTGGGAGGGACATAAAGTATTAAAATATTAATAAGTGTATTTCCTTCCTCAGTTAGGAACTGGGATTGAGCTCATCTGTGGGTTTGTCTGTAGAGACAGCTGTGAGGATCTGGGAGTGACTAATGTATAGACTAAGAAGTTGATGGTAACAAAGGAGGCAACTTAGAGGTTGCAATCATATATAGCATGCTGGTGGAAACAGTCCGGTGGAAGAAAGTCTCCCAGTTCATTCCAACTGGAAAATAGTTTTCTTCCTTAATCGCAGGGTTGTCATTTTACTCTGAGCCAACTCTCTGCAGTCAGCGTTTCTCAGAATGGAGGGTGCAGTGGAATTCTGTGGCTAGGGTGAGACACCTGCCACTGGCACCAGCACAAGGATGTTTAGTGCTTGGCCTGAAGTGTGCCCATTAAACAGTTGAATATGGAAACCAGGACCATCCAGCTGGAAAGCTTCATCTCCTTCCATGTCTCTTAAACACAGAGACACCTGGGCTCCCCAATAATGCTGACATTTAAAGGAGATCTATCTTTAAAAGGCAGTGACTTAACTACCAACATGATCTCATTCACTTTTGTTCTAGAAATATTTTGACACTTATTAATATTTAATACTTACATGTCCCTCCCACAGCATCAGAACTTGGTATTATTTAAATCTTAATATAAGACAATGTGCTTGCTTGATTGCTTGCAAAAAAAAAAAAGAGTAAAACTCAATGTTTGCTCTAAATGTGTTTACAATCTACTATTAATAATATTTTATGCATACAAAATGGTAAAGTAACCAGGAACCTAATCTAGGAGAATCTGAGTTTGTTAAAGGCAGGTAGAGCCTGAGTATGTCTTTCTAAATATCTTTTTCCTCATTTTTCAGAGTTTTTTTTTTTTCTGCTTAATGTCAGAGGTTTGGAAAGTTTTGTAGGTACAAGGGGACATTTTCTATCTGGATTCAGTTTTCAGCTGTTACTTCCTGCCTTTTGAGTATTATTGAGGATGTGTAAGAGGCAGGGAAGAGATATAAGGGCTGATTCAGTCAATCAGTCCATCAATATATTTTTAGGTACTTATTTTTAATCTGAAGCATGAACTTTAACATCTATTCTAAGTGTGTATTTTTCCATGTGTTTCCAACATTCTTCACAACCACCCTATGAGATACGTATACTTCTTAGATCCATTTTATAACTTAGACTTCGATATGCTATGTAACTTGCCCAAGGCTAGTCAGTTAGAAAGTGGTAGAGTTGGGAGTTAAGTCCAGTTCTGCCTATCCTCAAAGCAATACTCCTAAAACATCATCAGATATCATCTCCTGCTGTAACTAGCTGCCTGCCAAATAATTTGGACATGGTGTTAGCGGTGGAGGTAGAAGTGGAGAATCATTTCAGTTTAGACCAAAATTTGTAGAATTCAGAGAATTCCCAGCATGTCAGCAAAACTGATGGGATGGACAAACTAGCCATATTTTCTTGAGGTGACAGAAAGCTAATTTGTTATGATTATTGACCTTTGAGGGATTTTGAAATGCCCCAAGATAAGTTCATATACCCACAAAATGTTTGTACGAATTCACAAGGCTGGTATAACCACTGCAGTCCATTCAGAACTAGTCAGGGCCCATGGACTCAGGTGAAGGGCATCATTTCTAAGGGAAGAAGGAAAGCTTGACACATGAACCAGGTCTTAAGCGTAGTGTAGTGTCTCCTCTCCTTTGCCTGCTGCCTCAGCTGCCGTCCACTCTAATCCTATGGTTATGACAGTTGAGGGGGGAGAGTAGAGGAAAGATCAAATTCTTAGGAGGAATTGAACTTCAATGCAAGCTGCTTTTGTGTAACAGAGAGGCCAAAAACAAGAGAGAGTGCCAAATTCTACCTCACGTTTGTGATTTAGTCCTTAACGGTACATTGGGTGACAGGCTTGAGAAGTATCAGTGGGATCTGTCATCATGGAGTAATTGATGTGTTCTGCTAGGGACCTCCAGAACAACACACACACACACACACACACACACACCCCAGAAATAATAACAATAATTAGGATTGAAAAGTGATCAGAAGGCTTGACCTACCAGTGAAAACAGAAATGGTTCACTCCCAGTGAGAAGACTGGAATGTAACGAAATGGAGTCCCTAGTGTGATCCACCAGCAAAAGCATCACTGTAAAATGAAGTGGCTTTTATATCTTCTAATAACCCCCTTTATTTCTAAGTAGTGGCCCCACTGAATTCTACTGAAGCTATACAAAATGCATTTCTCAACTGATAAGTTCTCCAAAACCATAAACGTAGTGTGTCAAGAGCCTCCTATTACTTATTATTATTCAAATAACTGTCAAAATAAAATGTTAGTTGCTTCTCCAGTCAGAAGAGTCCCTTTAGACCATGAAAGAAATGGTAATTAGAGAGAATCCCTACTGGATGCCATTGATCTTTCACTCAGGATTGAAGTCTTTCTGTAGGAAATCAGAACTGACATAATAAGTTAATACGTGCATATAAAGTGTCAGTATGCCTTGGGTATTTAATTTCAGATGCTGATTGGAAGATACTAGACTGCTATGTATTTTTTAAAGCATTAGTACTTAATAATTTCTACTTACTTTGCTATAAATTGCTTGATTTTAAAAATGAGAATAATTTATAGCTTCATAGGCTCTGCTTTCTTATTTGTACTCATATCAATTATATGCATGTTATAATGTTTTGTTTATTTCTTATGTTTTTCCATGGCTCGGTGGGGAAGGTGTTTCTGGTGTTTTTATGTGTTCATGTCTTAAGCTAGAAATTGGACATACTGCCATGAAACTCACTTTCTGTAGAAGAGTTTACAACAATAGTTGTGATAAAACAGACCATGGCAGCATGGGGTGGATTCTTGTTGTCCTTTGTTCTTGACATTTATTGGTTTTATGAGATTTTGTTTTTGTTGTTGTTTATCGGTTTAGTTTCTTTGCTTTTGGATGATGGAGAGGTTTTATCTAATTTCAGTCCCATTGACCCTTTTTTTTAGGCATAGCTTGCTTCTCTGTCTGCCATGTTAAATAACTTGAACTGTTATGTTGCAGTTGAGATTTTCAAAAGGCACTTGAGATCAGTTGCAATTATGTAGGTGAGGGTAGCACAGACCAGAAAAGTAGCTGTGGAGATGATAAGTGGTGGGTTAATAGAAATATTTGAAAGGTAATACCATGGGATTTGCTGATGGAGGGAGGGAGAGAGAAAGGGTTTGACATAAGCAACTAGAAGGCTGGACATGTCCCTGCTCAGAAAACCTGTAGCCAGAAATTAGACTTAAATAGATCAAACTCTGATTAAAAAGTGGGGTTTGGACTTCTGCTTTCTTGTCTGGCATGTAAGAAGCTTAGAAGTCATTGCTCCACTCCAACAAGTAAAAAGCTGAACAGACTAAAAAGTCAACAACTCATCTTAGATCCACCAGAGAACTGAGATCACAGGGCAAACTACTGCCCTCCCAAATTGGGGAGACAGACAGGCAAATATACAGAATCACAACTTACTAGAGAAGAAACCTACGAGCAGTAACCTCCATGCGAGCCAGCGCAGGGTAGGAGCATCTGACCTGTAATTGATGAATTGCTGGAGGCTCAGCGTGGCCAAATGTGAGAATTTAAAAGCCCACGGGGGCCCAGTCATGGGGGTGCCCAACACTTTTGTAGGTTTTACCTCCAGGAGCTCTACAGGTCCTCACAGTGAATGTCAGAGAAAAATCTCTTCATGCTTCCCACAGGAGAGGGCAAAAGAAAGCCAGAGAATTCTGGTATTCTTAACAAGGCCTGCCCTCAGGTGAAACTATTTTACCAGAGTCCAGCCTATCTGCGGGAAGGGAAATACACAATTGCAATCCCCTCCAGCCATCCTGTCTCATGCAAGGGAAGAAAAAAAATGAAAAGCACTGGTAAAATTCACAGTCTAGGGGTGCAGGCTCATTATAAGACTTACACCTAATTATAGGACTCATAAGCATCATAGAATGCTTCCCCTCCCCCCACACCTTACCACTACATTACTAAAGGCCTTTTATCCAGTGCATCATGTCCACCTTTCAAAAAAAAAAAATTTACAAGACATACCAATAGGAAAACACAAACCCACAGAGTTCAAAGAGACTGAACAAGCATTTGGGCCAGAGTCAAAAATGTCAGCTATGATAGGGTGGGGTATACTTAATGTTAGATGCAAATGATCAGAGCAAGACAAGGGTGCAACACTGATAGAAAGTGTTCATGTTATGCCCAGATCCTCCTTCGACCCCTTCATTTTTTCTGTCTGCCCTGCTCCCAGCATTTATGCAATTTTGCCTCCCATGGGCTACACCTGTCATTCTACTGTGACCTACTGTCCTCAGGCTACCAGAGCCACTTTCTACCAGTACAGAAAGCTGGAAGTATCTGTAATTTACATTCTTACCAACACGCCCACACCCTTCCTCTGCATCCAGTCCTTTACAGGTGACAGGCGGTGTGTCAGGATGACAGCTCA
Source organism: Camelus dromedarius (assembly GCF_036321535.1). Classification (NCBI taxonomy): domain Eukaryota; kingdom Metazoa; phylum Chordata; class Mammalia; order Artiodactyla; family Camelidae; genus Camelus; species Camelus dromedarius. The sequence continues at coordinate 23,204,909 of NC_087450.1, forward strand.
GCTTTCTTGCCTTGACTCAGGACGTTTACATTCCATAGTTCCCTTGCAGCATCAGGCTAAGTTACCCTCCATAAATTGGCCCTTGCTTGGCTTATCCGCCCTTCTTTTTACTCTCCCCCCATTTCTTTCCTGGTTTCTCCAGAGAGCATTTTCCAAACACAAGAATCTTTGTCCCAGAGTCTTCTTGTGGGAAACTCAACCTAAAACATTTTATTGTAAACTTTCACAGCACCTTGTACTTTCTACTCAATTCATGGACAATTACTGTTCAAAATCTATTTTCCCCAGTAGTGTATCAACTGCCTAAGTGGAAGGACTGGATTGCCCACACCGCTGCATCCCTAGTGTCTAACCTAATTAGTGACTCATAGATTCAAATACATGTTGGATTTTAAATGAATGAATGAACAAACCAAGAGGGTCAAGATTAATTAGTGAATTAGTGACATGTTTTTAATTTTTTAAAAGGGCACAGTGTTTTATTGACTTTAAGTAGATTTAGTGAATTAACCTAAGATAGACAAGCAAGCCTTACTGCTGAAAAACAGAAGCCCTTAGGAATGTGCTTGTCAATTTTCAGCCTTCTGGGCCTTTATATTTTCAACTCTGACCATTTTCCTTAAAAGAAAAGATAGAATAAAGAAAGGCACTACGTAGGTACCACTTGCACTGGGTACATGGTTATCCTAGTCATTCTTGCCCTTAAGTTCCATCCTCATAATTATGATGAATTGAACAATGTTCAAAGTATCAGATTCTTTGAATGTCATCAGCAAGATACGGCACCTGGTTCAAGGCCCAGTCACCCCGTTGCTGCTCGTGTCTGCTAAGCAAGGCCTCAGCAAATGGTTCAGGTCACTAGAGCAGTCAGTCCAGGAGAGAAAATGTGTGCACTAATCCACATCTTCATCAAAACAAAAAGAAACTGACTGATTCTCTCACTGGGAGCTGTCAGTCACTTGAGACACCAAGTTGCAGCAAGTAGATTTCCTGAATAATTTTAAGGCAAAGAATATGGAGGAAAAGGACACAGGAAAAAATCAAGAGTCAGTTCTCTCTGCTATTCTGCCTAGAATTTTAACTACCAAGCCAAACTAATTTGAATTCTTTGTTTTTTTAATCTCTTTTCAAGTTGTCTTTTTCCTCTGCAATCTGAATACACTACATTCAATATAAATGTCAATTTTGAGTTGTAACATGAAAAAAGATGTGTTCATTATCATGAGACCTTGGCCCCAACTTGCACCATCTTCCCTTGGGGAGCTAAGGAAACTGCTCAAGATGAAAGAAATGAGGGTTCTGCTGTGAGTTGGAGAGAGTCCTGGGGAGGAAAAAGTCAATGTACATTGTCTGCAAAGATATCTTTTTTATAAAAGCCTCATGCTAACATTTTAGAAATAGTCATGCCATCTGAGAAAAGAATGAGAACTATGTTTGACTTGACTCACTAAAGGAAGAGGTAATTCAGGTGATTTTGAACTCAGTCACTTCTCTGTTCTGCCATAAATGCAAATTAACTGAATTAAAATATGTATAATTGTTCCAATTTTTAGATGAAAGATACATTCACATAGTAAATTAAAAGTAAAGGTAAAAAAGAGATAAGATTCCTTAGTTCATGGCAGGGTTATTCTATTTTTGATTTGTTTTTATTGTAGTTGATTTAGAATTTCCTTAATGCTGTTCCTGTGGCCTGATAGACATTTGATAAAGCCTGATGGTTACATTTTTAAGTTCCTGGATTTATACTACTGTTCTTTCAAAAATAGGCAATAAGCTTACAAAAAGAAGACACTAGAATGGTTAATGGAGATGAATAAATCAGAAACGGAAAATAAGGACTGAGAAAACAGTAGGAATTTAAAGATGCAAGTTGTGGTTAGTGCTGTTTATATGACTGAATTTCTAAATGTGGCTCTGGACTTCGTGACAGCCAGCCAAAAGGCCAAACCTGGTAAGTCTAAACACACCAAAGAAGAGATGGAAAAGACCTCATTACTTCATTATATGAGACAAATATTTCCCAGTTATAAATTTTAGACTTAATTTTTTACTTAGGATTGTCTATGAGAGATCCTGTTTGTTCAGTGGACATTATACCTGGTAATATTTTTACAGTAAACATATGATCATTTCGTGAAATGGTACTTCGTTAAATGTTTAATACAATTGAGTGAAGATGATTCTGTGAGCCAAGCTTATGTGGCAAACTCTGGTGATCTGATTCGTTTTACTGACAATTTTAAATTACCAAAAATAGAGAGTACTTTACTTTTCCTAAATGGAACTTTTCTCAGGCTTTTATTAAGAGCTAGATGGTAGAAAAATTAGATGACACTCTCCAGCCAGGATATGAGAAGCAAATTTCTGTGTGTTGAAGAAAGCTCCACATGCTTTGGAAGCCAAATAGGCAGGTAAATAGACTGATCTATTCTCATGACGGTGAACGATCTACCACTTTCCTTTGACTTAAATGATGATCCATCTATGCCTACAGGTGAGCATTTGTTAGAAAGCCATGAGTGTTTTTAGGGAAGGATTTCAAATGTGATCCAGCACTTAAATAAGCCATAGAATTTATACCCTTACGTGGCAAAAAACAGTTTTGGCTTAGCAGCACTTTTTCTTTTGGAAAAAAATGCAAGGATGCCAGTGATCCCAGGTTCCACTTCTACACAATACTTCAGCTGCTTTTGTCGTAACAATGACAAAAATAATAGTAATGATAATAGTATTATTTATTGCAAGCTTATTTATGTGTAAAGCACTGTTTCCAGTGACTTACACATAATAACATGTAATCATCACAAAAATATGTAAATTAGATATTATCTCCATTATACAGATGAGAATACTGAAATATGAAGCTCATTAAGATTACATGTCACACAGCTACAATGAGTCAGAGCCCAGGCAGTCTAATTTCAAAGACTGAGCTCTTAATCACTATGCTAAAAGTGAACAACTATAAGAATTATAATTGGAGAAACAAACTTATCACTAGATAATCACATAATTGTCTACATTGGAGATTCAACAGGATATACAAATTAACCATTCTCAGGTTTACTTGATAAAACATCAACAAAAGAAAATAAGAAGTTCTCATACCTCTGTAATAAACCAAATAGGAAAAAAAAGTAATAGAAAAAAAGACCCCATTCACAAAATCAACAAAAACTATAGAGCATCTAGGAATAAATGTAACAGAAGATATGTAAGACCTCCATGAATGAAACTGCAAAGCATTATAAAAGGGTATGAATAAATTAAAGATTAATGGATAGAAAAACTCAATATTCTAGATGGATGGATAGATAGACCCAGTTCACTTCCCATCAAACTTTGAAGCAGGACTTTTATGAAAATTCATAAATTAATCTCTAAAACCAATATGGACGATAAAGATAGTCAAGACTAAAGAAGAACAAGATATCAAGACACAAAAGACATAGTAATTAGGTAATTAAAACAGCGATGGAGGAGGACGTGGGGAGGGTGTGACCATTAATCCAGGAGCTGGACTCAGGCAATCAGAAGCAGCCCCACCCCTCCTTCCCTCCCCTATCCTTGGAATATACCTTTGGCCCACAATTCCCACAGCTGAAACCATTTTCAAGGACACAGTCTTGAGAGAGTAATGTGTTATTGAAATCATCTGGGCCTCATACATGATTGAACCTCAGTTAAGTCCTCTAAATAAACTCAAGATGCTGGTGGTGGGTATAGAGATCTACTCGTCTTCCGGCCACCCAGGGCAAGCTTCATAAGTAAGTTCCCTTGCTTTTTAAACCTGCCACCTACCAGGCTGGCGTGGTCTGCCTCTTTCTCCCTTCTCTCCATGCCCTCCGTGTACAGGAGCCAGTTTGTGAGCTAACAGTTGTCAAGTCAGCCAGGAGATGGGAGAATTAGGTCTTGGGAAAGAGGCATCCATAGAGGAAATCCTGAGTTGGCCTTTGACCTCTGTGTGGGAAGGGGTGGCCTGTATTTAAATGCCTGTGGACTGCTTTGTGAGTCCAGGGACTTCCTGAAAACACCAGCTGGTCTAACACGCTTGTTTGAGGAAATGCACAGAGCGCACTGCGGCAAAGAGGGGCAACACGTGGCTGCAGAGAGGGCTGGGCTCTGCTGTGGGCAGTTCTGTGGTCACTGGTGCTCAGCTAGAGGCTGGAGTTGGAGGTGGAAGAAGAGCTGTGGTTAGAGAAGGACGTGGGGTTGTCCACTATTCTGGAGGTCGAGGCTGACAGACACTGTAGGAGAGCAAGATAAGTTGGAGACATTCGTGTGCCCTCTTTAAAAGCTAGGTTGGCACAAGCTGCAGCAGATTAAGGTCTGAATGCTTGTGACAAAACCTGATAGGGATGCCAGGAGGTGAAATTTCTGGGAAAGTGAGCAGAGCCAAGAGGAGGGTGTTGTGTTTGACAAAAATGGTGAAATGCCCTGTGCTAGTGGACCGCTAGTAGAAAGGAGAGCCAAAGCACAGAACAGCCACCCCAGCCAGCAGGGCTGCCCCCAAAGCCGGAAACGTTCGTGATGAGAGAATATACTCCCAGTGAGCTTACTGATGTAACTGCCAAGGCCCAGCAAAAAGCCAGGGAAAGTATCCGGGCATGGTTAATGCAGCTGTGGGATGCCCAGTAGGAGACAGAGAAAATGGGCAACATCACCAATTACCCTGCCCCCAGCAGGGGTTGGTGGTGGGGTGGGGCAGTTCAAGATATTCACCCCTTCATAGACTGGATTATTCCAGCCTGCAGGGCGGCTTGACCCAGTGAGGGGATCTCCTTGGGCATGTGGGACCTTGGAAATCTATTAAGGAGGTACAACGAATTCTTAGGAGTTGAGAATGACACAGCAGCACAGATGGCCCTGTCTTTGAAAGCCCTGATCCGACTGGGCCACATTCACTGCAGGAATGACAGCCTAGCATGGAAAACCCATATCCATGCTGAGCTCAGTCATGGGCAGGACACTGATGACTTTAGGCAATCTATTGCTTATCTGGGGGAAACTGACAAATCCTGTGAACGAGTACAGACTGTGGGGAAGACCCAAGACAGGGAGCTCAAAAGCCAAAAGACTATCCCATCTGCTGTAGGGGACTCTAAAAGTAACTTGGAAGCAAATGTGGTTTGACCTCATTGCTGCAGGACCTCACCTGAAAAGGTAAACTGGCAACCCAACGCTGTGTTGGTCAGCCTATGGAAAGCCTTAAAACCTGAACAACAATTCAGACCTGCCCCACCTGACCCTGCTATCCCTGATGCCTCACCTGCTCCAGCCCAGGCTTCAGAAACCCATCCTATTCAGAGTGGGTGCCTCCCACATCCCACTATGGATATAGGATGCAAGCCAAGATTGCCCCAAGGTGAGGGCCATTGGAGGCAATTGAAAACCTCATGTTGAGCTTAAATGGTAGAGCGCATGCTTAGTGAGCATGCATAAGGTTCTGGGTTCAATCCCCAGTACCTCTACTTAAAAAAAAAAAACCCTAATTACCCCCCCCCCCCAAAAGCTTGTATAGTAACTCAGAATATTTCTAGTCCCATCATTGCCATTTTCGCTTACAGAGGGCAAAAGGTTATTGTCAGGAAGGTCCCTTTGACACTGCAAATTGGGTGTTCTCCCCCATGAGTATACAACTTTTTATCTCTCCAATACCAGAGGACATACTGGGCATTAAAACCCCACAAGGTCAAACTCTGCAAACCTCTACAGGTGCATTTCTTGTGTGGGGTAGAATATTTAAACCAATACTGAGGGAAAATTCTAACAGGGAACCGGTAAATTCTACTGACCTCATGAAAAATCTGAACTGTCAAACAATAAACATTGTCTGAGGGACATAAGGAAATAGGAGAAACTACCCAAGAACTGCACCAAGTAGGCAGGTATTGCACACCCTATCCAGAGTGCTTTCAGCAACCTGGTATGGCTGGCCAAGAAGTCAGATGGCTCATGACAGGTGACCTTGGACGACCTAGAACTGAACAAGGTAGTGCTCCCATACACGGAGCTGTGCCTAACATTGCCACCGTCTTAGATATGTTGGCCATGATACTAGGAGTGTACCATGCTGTATTGAACTTAGCAAAAGCTTATTTCAGTCTGTCCCTGGTGGCTGTGTCACAAGATCATTTTGCCTTCATAAGGGACAGGCAACAATGGACCTTTCTGGTGCTTCCCCAAGGCTGCCTGCACAGCCCCACAACATGCCTTGGATGGCAGCCCAAAATTTGTCCTTGTTCTCCTTCCCCATGTCAGTAAAATGGCCCATTACATTGATACAAGGTTAACATGTGAAGGCTTGCCTCTGCTACAGGCCGCTCTGCATACTTTGCTGGAACAGCTGTAAGGGAGAGAGTGGGTGGTGAACCCATGGAAAATTCAAGGCCCAGTCAGCACCATCAAGTTTTGGGTTGAATCATTGAGTTGGATAAGATGTACATTATCTCAGAAGTTGTGATTGATAATGTGCAAGCCTATCCAAATCCTAAGAATTAAAAGAGGATAAGCCTCTGTAGCAATTTGGAGGTTTTGGAGGACTTTTATTCGCTACTGGCACAGTGCCTTAATCCCTTGTACCTCCTGGTAAAAAAAAAGGGGGGGGCATGTGTAGGACTAGGGGATAGAACAGCAAATTGCCTTTGATAAGGCAGAAATTCTAAACAGACAGATTAACGCTCTGGGCCTCTCCCAAGCAGGACTACCCTTTGAGTTAGAAGTATCTGTGACTCCAGAAGGTATGGATTGGCAGAGACAAGAGAAGGAGAGCATCCCTTAGCATTTTGGTCCCAGTTCTGGAAGAGGGCAGAAACTGATACACCCTATAGAGCAAATAAGTCCTAGCCATGTACACAGCACTCCTGCCAGTAGAGCCTCTCAGGAAGGAAAAGCATATCATGGTAAGAACTTCCCTTCTAAAGGTGTAGGTTGAGAATGTGTTCCATTGACCCACCTCTGCCATGGCGAAACTTCCACGCTGACGAAGTGGCATTCCCGTTTTATAGCAGAGGAGCACTCTACACCAGCCCACCATCTCTAGAAATGGTGCTACTAGTCCCTGCAGAGTAGAGCCCCCAAATGTCCCTGCCCCTATTCCTGTGGCAGCCCCTGCAGCCCATTGAAAGGGAGTAGGGGAAATTTCCACTGATGCCCCATATACAGATGGGTCTAGGTGAGGCAAACTGCCCACCTGGACTGCAGTCGCTATACTGCCCATTGCTGACCCTACCTGGATTGAAACAGGAATGAACCACAGCAGCCAATAGGCTGAACTCAGAGCAGTTTGGCTGATGATCACTCAGGAGCACAGGCCATTAATGCATTGTACTGACAGTGGACTTTGAGTTTTTATTTATTTATTTATTAAAGAGTATAGTCAGTTTATAATGTGTCAATTTCTGGTGTACAACATAATGTTTCAGTCATACATGAACATGCATAGATTTGTTTTCATATTCTTCTTAACCATAAGTCACTACTAGATACTGAATATAATTCCCTGTGCTATACAGTATGAACTTGTTGTTTATCTATTTTATATATATTAGTATCTGCAAATCTTGAACTCCCAGTTTATCCCATCCCACCCCCTTCCCCTCCTGCTAACCATAAGTTTGTTTTTGATGTCTGAGTCTGTTTCTGTTTTGTAAATAAGTTCGTCTTTTTTGTTGTTTTTTTTTAGATTCCACATATAAGTGATATCATACGGTATTTTTCTCTCTTTCTGGCTTACTTCACTTAGAATGACAAACTCCAGGTCCATCCATGGTGCTGCAAATGGCATTATTTTATTCTCCTTTAGGGTTGAGTAGTATTTCATTGTACAAATATACCATTACTTCCTTATCTAGTCATCTGTTGTTTGTTTCCATGTCTTAGCTATTGTAAATAGTGCTGCTGTGAACATTGGGGTGCATGTATCTTTTTGAATTAAGATTCTCTCTGGATATATGCCCAAGAGTGGGATTGCTGGATCATACAGTAAGTCTATTTTCAGTCTTTTGAGGAACCTCCATACTGTTTTCCATAATGGCTGCAGCGAACTACATTCCCACAAGCAGGTAGAAGGGTTTTCTCCACATCCTCTCCAGCATTTATCATTTGTAGATTTCTGAATGATGGCCATTCTGACTGGTGTAAGGTGATACCTCATTGTAGTTCTGATTTGCATTTCTCTGATAATTAGTGATGTTGGGCATTTTTTTCATCTGCCTATTAGCCATTTGTATATATTCATTAGAGAATTGCTTGTTTAGGTCTTCTGTCTTTTTTTGGATTGGGTTGTTTTTTTCTTGTTAAGTTGTATGCACTGTTTATATATTCTGAAAATTAAGCCCTTGTCAATCTCCTCTTTTGTAAATATTTTCTCCCATTCTTTAGATTGTCTTTTTGTTTTGTTAATGGTTTCCTTTGCTGTACAGAAGCTTATAAGTTTAATTAGGTCCTATTTGGTTTTTTTTTTGTTTTTATTTCTATTGCCTGGGTAGATTGCCCTAGGAGAACATTGCTAAGATTTATGTCAGAGAATGTTTTGCCTGTGTTTTCTTCTAAGAAGTTTACAGTGTCTTGTCTTATGTTTACGTCTTTAAGCCATTTTGAGTTTATTTTTGTGCATGCAGTGAGGGAATGTTTCTAACTTGATTGACTTACATGCTGTTGTCCAATTTTCCCAACACCATTTGCTGAAGAGACTGTCTTTGCTCTGTTATATTTCTTGCCTCCTTTGTCAAAGATTAGTTGACCAAAAGTCTGTGGGTTTATTTCTGGGCTTTTTATTCTGTTCCATTGATCCATGTGTCTGTTTTTGTGCCAAAACCATGCTGTTTTGATTACTGTAGCTCTGTAATATTGTCTGAAGTCTGGGAGGGTAATTCCTCCAGCTTTGTTCTTTTTCTTCAGTATTGCGTTGGGAATTCTGGGTCTTTTGTGATTCCATATAAATTTTAAGATTATTTGTTCTAGTTCTATGAAGAATGTCCTGGGTAATTTGTTAGCGATCACATTAAATCTGTAGGTTGCTTTGGGTAATGTGGCCATTTTAACAATATTAATTCTTCCAATCCAAGAGCATGGAATATCTTTCCATTTCTCTAAGTCATCTTTAATTTCCTTAGTCAATATTTTGTAGTTCTCCAAGTATAAGTCTTTCACTTCCTTGGTCAGATTTACTCCTAAGTGTTTTTTTGTTTTTTGGTTTTTGGTTTTTTTGGCTATGATTTTAAAAGGGACTGTTTCTTTACTTTCCTTTTCTGATATTTCATTGTTAGTGTAAAGAAATGCAACTGATTTCTGTATGTTAATCTTTACCCTGCTACCTCACAAAATTCTTTTATCAGCTAAGGTAGTTTTTGTGTGGAGTCTTTAGGATTTTCTATATATAGTATCATGTCATCAGCATATAATGACAATTTTACCTCTTTATCTTCCAATTTGGATCTCTTTTATTTCTTTTTCCATCTAATTGCTATGGCTAGGACTTCTAATACTATATTAAATAGAAGTGGTGAGTGTAGGCATCCTTGTCTTGTTCCACATTTTAGTGGAAAGGCTTTCAACTTTTCAACATTGAGTATTATACTGGCTATAGGTTTGTCATAAATAGCTTTTATTATGTTGAGATGTGTTCCCTCTATACTCACTTTGATTAGAGTTCTTATCATAAATGGGTGTTGAATTTTATCAAATGCTTTTCCTGTATCTATTGAGAAGTGATTTTTCTCTTGTTGATGTGGTGTTGATTGATTTGCATATGTTGAACCATCCTTGTGTCCCTGGGATGAATCCAAATTGATCATGGTGTATGACCTTTTTTATATGTTGTAGGATTCTGTTTGCTAATGTTTTGTTGAGGATTTTTGCCTCTATTTTCATCAATAATATTGACCTATAGCTTTCTTTTTTGGCAGTGTCTTTGGCTTTGTTGTCAGGGTGATGGTGGTTTCACAGAATGAGTTTGGGAGTATTCCCTCCTTTTTAATCTTTAGGAAGAGTTTGAGAAGGATTGGTATGAGCTCTTTGTATGATCCCCAGTGAAGTCATCTGGTCCTGGACTTTTGTTTTTGGGGAGGTTTTTAATTGCTGATTCTGCTTCATTTCTAGTAATTGGTATGTTCAAATGATCTATTTCTTCTTGATTCAATTTTAATAGGACTCTATGTTTCTAGAAACTTGTCTGTTTCTTGTACATTTTCCAATTTATTGCCATTTAGTTGTTCATAGTATTCTCTCATGACTTTTTAATATTTCTGTAGTATTGGTTGTAATTTCTCCATTTTCATTTCTTATTTTGTTTGTGTCCTCTCTTTATTCTTCTTGGTGAGCCTGACCAGAAGCTTGTCAATTTTGTTTACTCTTCCAAAAAACCAGCTCTTGGTTTGATTGATTTTTTTGTATTTTTTTTTAATCTCTATTTTATTTGTTTCCTCCTTGGTCTTTATTATTTCTTTCCTTACACTAATTTTAGGTTTTGTTTGTTCTTCTTTTCCTAATTCTTGTTAGGGTGTTTATTTGAAATTGTTCTTGTTTTTTTTTTGAGGAAGGACTGCATCTTTATGAACTTCCCTCGTAGGATTGCTTTTGCTGCATCCCATTGATTTTGTGTGGTTGTGTTTTCATTGTTGTTGTCTCAAGGTATTTTTTAATTTCTTCTTTGATTTCATCATTGACTCATTGATTTTTTTAGTAGCATGTTGTTTAATCTCTATGCTGTCATTTTTTTCTCAATTGTTTCTCTGTGGTTGATTTCTAGTTTCATGCTATTGTGGTCAGAGAAGATGCTTGAAATTATTTCTGTCCCCTTAAATTTGTTAAGGCTTCTTTTGTGCCCAAGTATGTGGTCTATCCTCGAGAATGTTCCCATGAGCACTTGAAAAGAATGTACATTCTATTTTGGGGGATGTAAAGTCCTAAAAATATCAACCAAGTCCAACTATTCTATTGTTTCATTTGTATCTCAGTTGCCTTACTGACTTTTTGTCTGGAAGATTGTCCAATGATGTTACTGGGATGTTAAAATCTCCTACTATTATTTTATTCCCATTAATTTCTCCCTTTATGTCTGTTAATACTTGTTTTATAGATTTAGGTGCTCCTATATTGAGTGCATATGTGTTAACAAGTATAATATTCTCATGTATTGCTCCTTTGATCATTATATAGTGTCCTACTTTATCTTTCTTTATGCCTTTGTTTTCAAGTCTATTTCATCTGATATGAGTATTGCTACTCCCACTTTCTTGTTTCCATTTGCATGAAATATCTTTTTCAGTCCTCACTTTAAATCTCTGTGTGTCCTTCACTCTTGTAGGCAGCATATTGTAGGCTTTTGTTTTATTATCCAACCTGCCACTCTTTGTCTTTTGATTGGAACATTTAGTCCATTAATATTTATAGTAATTATTGATAGATGTGTGTTTGTTGCCATTTTGAACTTTGTTTTCCAGATGATTTGATATTTCTTCTTTGTTCCTTTCTTCTCCTTTTTGTTTTTCTTTTTGTGGTTTGATAATTTTCTTTTGTGTTAGCTTTGTTTCTTTTGGGTTTTTGGACTATTTTATGCTTTTGATTTGTGGTTACCCTGTTTTTTTTAAGTATGTTAGCCCATTATTATTATCTGTTTGCTTTAGACTGGTAGTCATGTATGCTCAAACACATCCTAAAAAGAATGAAGGAAATAAAAAGAAGAAAGAGAAAAAATACATTTTCTTGCTCCTCTCTCCCACTTTTTATGATTTTCATGTCTTTTTTTTTTTTTTTTTTTTTTAACATCCTCATGTTTATTCTCTTGCAACTCATTGTAGTTACCACATTTCCAGTTATGGTCTTCTCATTTCTATAGCTTCCTGCTTCTTTTCTATTTAGAGTAGACCTTTCAGTATTTCTCTTAGGATAGATTTAGTATTGCTGAATTTGTTTAATTTTTGCATGTCTGTGAAGTTCTTTATCTCTCCCTCTATTCTAAAGGATAATCTTGCTGGGTAGAATATACTAGGTTGCAGCTTTTTCTCATTCAGGACTTTGAATATATTTTGCTACTCCCTTCTGGCCAACAGTGTTTGTGTAGAGAAATCAGCTGAAAGCCTTATGAGGGTTCCCTTGTAACTGACTCTTTGTTTTTCTCTTGCAGCCTTTGGAATCATTTCTTTATCTTTACCTTTGGCCATCTTAATTGTAATATGTCTTGATGTAGGTCTTTTTTGGTTCTTGTTTGAGACCCTCTTTGCTTTCTGTACTTGGATATCTGTTTCCTTTTTTAGGTTTGGAAAGTCTTCAGTCATGATTTTTTCAAATACCTTTTCAATCCCCTTTTCTCTTTCTTCTCCTTCTAGGACCCTTATTATGCATAGGTTGGCAAGGTTTATATTATCCCATAGGTCCCTTATATTGGTTTAACTGATTTCTACTTATTTTTCTGTCTGTTGTTCTGATTGGATGACTTCTGTTATCCTGTTTTCTAAGTCACTTACTCATTCCTCTGCTCTATCTAGTCTGCTTTTGACTGCCTTTAGCTCAGCTCTTATCTCAGCCATTGAGCTTTTTGTTTTTAATTGACTCCTCTTTATACTTTTTATTTCCTTTTCATAGTATTCTGTCTCTATTCATAATCTCTCTTATTTCCTTCAGTGCTTTTATCACCCCTTTTTTTGAAGTCAGAATCTAGCAGACTGTTGAGGTCTATCTCAGTGTTCACTCTTTCAGGGGACTTCTCTTGTTCTTTTAATTGGGAGTGGTTCCTCTGCTTCTTCATTTTACTTATATTTCTCTGGCTCTATGGATTTAGGAGTACCAGTTATCTACTATGGCCTTGTAGGGCTGTTTTATTTTTTGTTTTTTTTAATTTAGTGTGAGATTTCCTGTGTAGATTGTGTGCATCTAATAGTTTTGTTGCAAGCGCTGTGCTTAGTATAGATGGTTGCCACATCTTTCTGTGTTGGCTGTTATCCCTTTGATTGGGGGTGTGGTTGGTGCTGTGGTGATCAGAGTCTGCTCTGATTGTTGTTGAGCGGGGCCTCCTTTTTGTTTTATGGTTGTCACAGCCTTGACAGGGGCCAAGTCTGCTCCCCTGTTGCTGGAATAGAGGCTTCTAGACCCATTTCTGAGCTATGGTGTGTGGTAGGCAGGATTGGAGTGCTTCAGCTGGGAAGAAGAGTTGCCGAATATACGTCCACAGAAGATGTCCACTGGGAAGTGCCCTCTGTGGTGTTGTCTGTCATTTGTTATGCAAGCTTACAAAGTGCTGCCTTTGTCCCCACCTTAGCTGTGGGAATGTCAGCCACTCACTCTTGTGTCCCCCAGGTTCTGGGTTCCCAGAACCTCAGTGCAGATCTGACAGTGTCAGACTAGGACCTGCCATAGCAAGTGTGTAGTCACACACCTGAATCTGTGGTGCACCACAAGGTCAGTGCAGACCCCAATCCTGCATCTGCATACAGTATGGTAAGGTGGCCTGTTGTAAATACGCATACTGGCCTCCACAGTGTGCCAGAACTCTGTTCACTGCCTTTTTGTCCCAGTGGCACCAGCAGAGCAAATCCACCCTCTCTGCTTGGGGCTATAAACAAATCTCAGTCCCTGTGAATTTGCAGGGCCCTAGGTATGGATTCAGCTTTCAGCCCTGCCTCCCTGCAGCAGCAATGGCTATGACAAAGCTTCACCTCTCTTCTTGGGAGAACGCACCAACAGTGGAGCCAAGTGGAGACAGGGGCTGTGGTGTGGCTGCGTTGTGCCCCCCCTCCCCACATCAGCAGTAGTGCTTTTTCATGAGGGTTCCAGGCTGTTCTGTTCTGTGCACACCCCCAACCAGAGCTCACACCACCCTCCAGTCCCCTGAAGCTGCCTCTGTGCAGTGGGCCCCAGCCCTCTCCCCAGGCTCACTGCCAATTTCCAGCAGCCAGTCCCGGCTCATCCCTGCTGGCTCACACCTAGGGCTGGGGATCGCAGGGACCCTCTGTGGCAGTTTCTTTTAGTTCTGTCTGTCCAGTGGCTGCTACCTTCTCCTCCTAGCCTCAGAAGCTCCTCTTCTGTCCCCGCTAACCTCCAAGCTGGAGAGGATGCATCCCAGTGTGAGGGTGCTTTTCTTCCTTTGCCGCTCCCTCCCCACAGGACGGGTCCCACACCAATTTTCTTTTTTTTTTTTCTTACTGGATTTTGTGAGAATCCTCCTGTATATCAAAGAAGAGACATTCTGCCAGAGTTCAGTAGGTGTTCTGTGCAATTCAGTGGGTTTGTTGATGTAATTCTCAGTGTATTTGTGGTAGACGGTGGGCTGTGGTAGACTCTTCCATCTTGTCACCTCTTGATATTGGACTATTTTAAAGGGTTTGTACAATGGGAAGCTTAGGGGTGAATAATCATAAATAAGTCCTTGTGGGTTCAAGACATTGGTGGAAAGACATTTGGTCAAGAGCCTGAGGCAGTCCTGAGTGTCTTACACATCCCAGCTCAGAAGGCACTGACACTCCCTGGCAATCAAGAAACATGCCCTAGGCTGGATATGAGCTCTAGCATCTGACCCTTCAGTAGATATAGCAGACTTGGTGAATAGAAAGAACATCTGTCATAGCACCTGGGTGAGTGGCATTTTGCCAAGAATACCAGATTGCCCTTGAAATACAGTGGTTTGGTTAATGCAGTAATAGTATATTCTGTGTGTTCTAAACAACCGCCAAGGCAACTAGTAAGGAGTCTGGTGCCATCCACCAGAGTTCCCAACAGTGGAGGGATTGGCAGGTTATACTGGCCCTCTCCCTCTGAGTGAAGGTTCTAAATGTGCCTTGGTTTGCGTGGAGACTGCATCTGGCCGAACCCAGGCTGCCACCACTGGGGATTAGAGGAGCTGAGTACCATGTATGAATACCCTCATCAAATAGACATTGATTGGCGATCACATTTCAAAGGCCATAAAGCCAAAAAAAATAAAAATAAAAAAGACATTGAATGGGATCGGGGGTTCTATCTCCTCTATAACCTACAAGTGGCAGAGTTGGCAGAAAAGAATGAAATATTAAAGCAGTAGATAAAATTACTAACAGGTAAAACTACCTTCGTGCAGTGGACTAAAGTACTATCCCAGGTTTTAATACATTTGAATGATCAACCAGTAGAGCCTGTTGCCCCAAATGCCAGACTGGAAACCCCTGTCTGTACTGGGTCACTACACTCTACACTCAGTGCTGTAAAGGTATGGAAGTCATGGGAAACAACCCCAACTCTCACCGTGGATCAACATGGAATGTTGCTGAGAATGCCAGGTCCTATCATGCCTAGGAAGGGCATTATCTACTGGAATTTGCAATGGGACCTCCCATCAGGATGGGTGAATTACTTCTCACCCCTGGGTGAGGGGAAACTACTCAGTCTCCACTGGGGTCGCATGGTCCTGCTGCAAGCCAGAGCTGTTGAAATGCACTATACCTGAGATGGAACATGCACCTTTGGAAGAAGGGAGAAGTTGAGGTCCCAGTCTGGCCTATCCCACCCTGAGTCTATCCCCTCACACCTGATGGTGTTGCCTCCCCCTGACAACATGTGTGATACACACTACTAGGTCAACTTCCTGAAGCCGCAAACCTTCCTCTCAAGGTCAGGTGGACTGGACACATTCTGTTTTACACTGGTATGATCACTTGACCGCTGTTTTTCTTCCCTCCATTGGCCTGGAGGACATCATTGCATATGTACATAGAAAGCCTTGCATATTCACCTAGCAAGCCTTAAACAATAACCAACAAAGCCTGACCTTACTGAACACTGACATGTTCAGAGAAAAGTTGTCCTCCAGAATAGGATGGCCTTAGACATTATTACTGCCCTGCAAGGAGTCACCTGTGCCATTATCCAAATAGATTCATATCTGTTGAGTCTGTTAATGGGTCATCTTTATTAAATTATATAAGCAAATGCCCTGAGTGATCCAACCTTCAGTTTAAGGGATTTTATAGATTAGTGGTTTGGATCATGAGGCTCTTGGTGGAAACAAATTGTTACTTGTTACTTCTTTTAGGTTACAGTATTTTAATCTATGTTTCTCTTGCATTTGCCTCTATTACTATTGTGGTGTCTGCCTCCAGTGCCAGATAGCTTCCAAATGAGCCACTTTCATGCTAGTGGAACTCCTTGCTAGCCTCTCAGGGCACATTGAGGAAGAGGGGCCTGTGTAAGATTGTAAGAGCCAGTCATGAGGAGTAGTGTTAGAGGTCATCCAGAAGACATGACCACTGGTTGACCCACAAGCTGGACACAGGCAATTGGAGGTTCTGTACCCATGAAAATTCTATCCACCATTCCCATAGTGGAAGCTATTTTCAGAACCACAGCCATGAGAGAGCAGTGTGTCATTGAGACCATCTGGACAATATACGTGACTGAACCCCATTAAGGCTTCTATATCAACTTTGAAGATTTTAAGAGATTATTTGTCTTGCAGCTGCCCAAGACAAGCCTCCTAAGTAAGTTCCCGTTGCTGTTAATACCACCACCTACCAGTCTGTAGTGACTGCCTCTTTCTTCAGTCTTTCCTAGCCCTCCTTGTAGAGGGTGCAGTATTCAAAGCAATAGTGAAATGTTGGCACAAACAAATCAATGAACCAGAATAAAGATCTAAAAACCAGAAGCACATGCACTCACATACACTTGTATAAATATATAAACTTGATAAATAGCAGGTAGAACTACAAATAACTGCAGAAAGATAGGCTGTTCAGTAAATGATTCTGGTATAATATGGAAAATAAAATTTGATTCCTACCTTATATTTTATATAACCTACCTTATATTTACACAAAAATACATTAGAGCTGGTTAGATACACACATAAATAGCACAATTCAAAAATGTTTAGAATACATAGGAGAGCTTTATATTTTCAGGGTAAGAAGACTTTTTTGAGGTGTAGTTGATATGTAATATTAAATAAGTTCCAGGTATACAACATAGTGATTCACAGTATTTAAAGGTTATTTCAATTTATAATTATTATAAAATCTTTGGCTATATTCCCTATAGTGTGCAATATATCCTTGTAGCTTATTTTATACATAGTAGTTTGTACCTCGGTCCTCTACCCCCATCTTACCCCACCTGCCTTTTCTTTCCCTACTAATAACCACTAGTTTGTTTGTTGGGTCTGTTCATTTTGTTATCATTAGTTTATTTTTTAGATTCCACATATAAATATCATACAATAGTCTTCTATGACTTATTTCATTTGATATAGTACCTTCCAAGTCCTTCCATGTTGATGGAAATGGCAAATTTTTCATTCTTTTTCTATGGCTGAGTAGCATTCCATTGCATATATATACCACATTTTCTTTGTCCGTTTATCTGTTGAGGGACACTTAGGTTGCTTCCATGTTGGCAATTGTAAATAACATTTCTGTGAACATAGGGGTGCAATTATCTTTTCAGATTTGTGGGTTTTTCAAATACATACCCAGGAGTGGAATTGCTGGATGGATGTTAGTTCTATTTTTACTTTTTTGAGAAACCTCCATACTGTTTTCCACAGTGGCTGCACTAATATACATTCCCAACAACAGTGTATAAGGGTTCCCTTTTCTCCACAATCTCACCAACATTTGTTATTTGTGTTCTTTTTGATAGCCATTCTGACTGGTGTGAGGTGATGTCTCACTGTAGTTTTAATTTACATTTCTCTGATTAATGATTTGAGCATCTTTTCATGTGCCTGTTGGCCATCTTTATGTCTTTCAAAAAATGTCTATTCAGGTCTTTGCCCACTTTTTAAAAAAATAGACTTTATTTTTTTAGAGCAGTTTCAGATTCACAACAGAATTTAGCAGAAAATACAGAGACTTCACACATAGCCTTCCCCATCCACACATATATACTCCCCTACCCTCAACATCCCTTATCAGTGTGGCATATTTGGTACAATCAATGAACCAACATGGACGCATTATTATCAACCAAAGTCCTTAGTTTACATTAGGGTTCACTCTTGATGTTGTACATTCTGTGGGTTTTGACAAATGCATAATGACATGTATCCACCACTATAGTATCATACAGAATAATTTCATTGCCCTAAAAATCCCTTGTACTCCATCTATTCATTCCTCCCTCTCTCTCCCTAAACCCCTGGAAACCATGATGTTTCTATTGTTTCTGTAGCTGTACCTTTTCCAGAATGTCATTTGGTTGGAATTGTACAGTTTGCAGCCTTTTCAGACTGGCTTCTTTCATTTAGTAATATGTCTTCTAAGTTTCTTCCATGTATTTCATGGCTTGATAGCCCATTTCTCTCTTTTTTTTTTTTTACTGCACATATATTTTTAACACTTACATATATATACTGTTCATTGGTTCTAAGAATGTTTAGAGCTTTAGCTTTTTAAACTTACATAGTTGTCAAAGGAATAAAGCCAACCACAAAATAAGAATTAATTCCAAAAGATACATACACCCTGCTGTTAACAGCAACATTATTTATAATTGCCAAGACATGGAAGCATCCTAAGTGCACATCAACAGCTGAATAGACAATGAAGATGCGGCACATATATGTAATGGAACACAACTCACCCATAGAAAAGAGGGAGGAGAAAAAGTTTGAAGCAATAATGGCCAAGATGTTCAGAGAACTCAAGAGGAGTATAGGAGCACAGAGTGAAGTTTTTAGCAAGAGTTGGGAAATATAAAGAACCCAAACAGAGTTGAAGAATAAAATCACTGAAATGAACAATACACTAGAAGGAACCAAGAGTAGACTAAATGAGGCAGAAGAACGGATCAGTGAGCTAGAAGACAGATTAGTGGAAATCACTACTTCAGAACAGAAAAAAGAATGAAAAGAAATGAGGATAGTTTAAGAGAACTCTGGGACAACATGAAGCACACTAATATTCACATTACAGGGGTCCCAGAAAGAGAAGAGAGACAGAAAGGACCTGAGAAAATTTTTGGAGAGAGAATCACTGAATACTTTCCCATCTTGGGAAAGGAAACAATCACCCAAGTCCAGGAAGCACAGAGAGTACCACACACAATCAACCCAAAGAGGAACACACCAAGGCACATAGTCATCAAATTGACAGCAATTAAGAATAAGGAGAAAATACTAAAATTAGCAAGAGAAAAGCAACAGGTAACATACAAGGGAACTCCCATAAGGTTATCAGCTGATTTTTCAGCAGAAACTCTGCAGGCCAGAAGGGAGTGGCACGATATATTTCAAGTGATGAAAAGGGGGAAACTTACAACCAAGAATACTCTATCCAGCAAGGCTCTCATTCAGACTTGATGGAGAAATCAAAAGCTTCACAGATAAACGAAAGCTAAAAGATTTCAGCACCGGCCAAACCAGATTTACAGCAAATGTTAGGACCTTCTCTAGTCATCAAACCATAAGAAAAGAGAACAAAAGGAAGAAAGGGGGGAAAATGAGAGAGAGAGACCTACAAAAGATTGCTTTAGCTGTTCGGGGTCTTTTGTGTTTCCTTATAAATTTTGGAATTGTTTGTTCTAGTTCTGTGAGGAATGTCCCAGGTATTTTGATGGGGGTTGTGTTGAATTTGTGGATTGCTTTAGGTGGTGTGGCCATTTTGATAGTGTAGACTGTTCCAGTCCAAGAGCACAAGAAATCTTTCCATTTCTTTGTGTCATTTCGGTTTTCAGAGTATAGGTAACCTCCTTGGTTAAGTTTATTTTTAGGTATTTTTTGTTGTTTTTGATGTAATGAAAATGTCTCTGCCAGTTATAAAATTCTGGTTTCTGAAGTGAAAAAAAAAAAGCGGATGAAGGGCTGCAAATGGCAAAATATTCTGCCTACTTTTTATTGTTTTTTTTTTTTGATACTGAGTTTTATGAGCTGTTTATATAGTTTGGATATTAATCTCTTATGAGTCAATATCACTTGCAATTTTTTTCTCCCATTCAGTAGATTATCTTTTTCTGTGTGTGTGTAATGGTTTCCTTTGCTGTGCAGAGCTGTTAAGTTTAATTAGGTCACATTTGTTTATTTTTGCCTGTTTTCCTTTGTCTTAGAAGACAGATCCAAAAAAATACTGCTATGATTTATGTCAGAGTGTTCTACCTATGTTTTATTCTAGGAGTTTTATGGTTTCCAGTCTTACATTTTGGTCTTTAATCCATTTTGAGTTTATTTTCATATACAGTGTTACAGAATACTTCATTCTTCAACCTGTAACTGTCCGGTCTTCCCAGCACCACTTATTGAAGAGACTTATCATCTCTCCATTGTATATTTTTACCTCCTTTGTCATAGGTTAAATGACTGTAAGTGTGTAAGCTTATTTCTGGGCTTTCTAGTCTGTTCCATTGACCTACGTGTCTATTTTTATGCAAGTATACTGTTTTGATTACTGTTGCTTTATAATACAATATAGTCTCAATTCAGGGAGCGTAATTCCTCCAGCTCTGTTCTTCTTTCTCAAGATTCTTTTGGCTATCTGAGGTCTTTTGTGTTTTCATACAAATTTTAAAAGTATTTGCTCTAATTCTGTGAAAAATGCCTCTGGTATTTTTATAGGGATTACATTAAATCTGTCAATTGCCTTGGGTAGTGTGGTCAATATTGACAATATTAATTCTTCCAGTCCATGAACACAATGTATTTTTCCATTGTTAGTGTCATTCTCAATTTCTTTCATCAGTGTCTTACAGTTTTCCAAGTACAGGTCTTTTATCTCCTTAGATATGTTTATTCCAAGATATTCTTAATGCAGTTATAAATGGAACTGTTTCCTTAGTTTATCTTTCTGATAAATTTCTGATAGTTCATTGTTAGTGTATAGAAATAGAACAGATATTAATTTTGTGTCATGCAACTTTATTTAATTTATTGATGAGCTTAGTAGTTTGTTGTTGCCATCTTTAGGATTTTCTATGTATAGCATATCTTCTGCAAACAATGACAGGTTTATTTCCTCTTTTCTAATTTGGATTCCTTTCCTTCCTTCCTTCCTTCCTTCCTTCCTTCCTTCCTTCCTTCCTTCCTTCCTTCCTTTCTTCCTTTTTTCTTGACTCATTACTGTAACTAGAACTGCCAATACTATGTTGATTTCAAGTGGCGAGAGTGGGCATCCTTGTCTTGTTCTTTTTTTTTTCCTTGTCTTGTTCTTGATCTTAGAGGAAACACTTCCAACTTTTCGCCATTGAGTATGATGTTAGCTGTGGGCTTGTCATATATGACCTTTATTATGTTGAGGTATGTTTCCTGTGTCCACTTTCTGGAGAATTTTTATCGTAAATGGATATTAAGTTTTGTCAAAAGCTTTTTCTGCATCTATTAAGACGAGCATATGGGTTTTATTCTTCAATTTGTTAATGTGGTATATCACATTGATTTTGTGGATGTTGAAAAAATCCTTGCATCCCTGGGATAAAACCCACTTAATCATGGTGTATGATCCTTTTAATGTAGTGTTGGATTTGATTTGCCAATATTTTTTGAGGATTTTTGCATCTGTATTCATCAGTGATATTGGCCAGTAATTTTCTTTTTCTGTGATATCTTTGTCTGGTTTTGGTGTCAGGGTGATGGTGGCCTCATAGAATGAGTTTGGAAATCTTTCTGCCTCTGCAAGTTTGTGGAATAGTTTGAGAAGGATAAATGTTATCTGTCCTCTAAGTGTTTGGTAGAATTCACTTGTGAAGCCATCTGGTCCCGAATTTTTGTATATTCGGAGTGTTTTAAGTTACTGGTTCAATTTCATTACTAGTAATTAGTCTATTCTTACTATTTATTTCTTCCTGGTTCAGTTTTGGGAGACTTTACATTTCTAGGAATTTGTCCATTTCTTCTAGATTTTGCATTTTATTGACATATAATTGTTTGTAGTAGTCTCATAGAAATACAGTCCTCTGTGTTTCTGTGGTATCAGTTTTAATTCTAGTTTTTCATTTCTGGTCTTATTGATTTGGGCTGTCTCATTTTTTCTTGATGACTTGACTTTCTAGTCAAAAGTTTATCAATTTTGTGTCCCTTTTCAAAGAACCAGCTCTTAGTTTCATTGATCTTTTCTCTTGTTTTTTAGTTTCTATTTTATTATCTTTATGATTTCTTTCCTTCTACTTGAGTTTTGTTTGTTCTTCTTTTATGGCTCCTTTAGGTGTAAAGCTATGTTTATTAGAAATTTTCCTTGTTTCCTGAGGTAAACCAGTATAACTTTAAACTTCCCTCTTAAAACTACTTTTGCAGCATCTCATAGATTTGGGGTTGTTGTTTTCTTTTTCATTTGTCTCTAGGTGTGCTTTTTATTTTTCTCCCTGATTTCTTCAGTGACCCATTGGTTGTCTAAGAGCATATTGTTTAGCTTCCAAATGTTTTTGTTTTGTTTTGTTTTGCAGTTTTTTTCTTACAGTTGATTTCTAGTCTCACAGTGTTGTGGTCAGAAAGATGCTTGATATGATTCCGATTTTCTTAAGTTTACCAAAGCTTCTTTTATGACCTAGCGTATGATCTGTCCTAGAGAATATTCCATGTGCATTTGAAAAGAATGTATATATTCTGTGGGTTTGGGATGGAATGATCTATCATTGTATATCTATTAAGTTCATCTAATGTGTCATTAAATGCTAGTGTTTCCTTATTGATTTTCTGTCTGGATGATCTGTCCATTGACATAAATGGGGTGTTAAATTCCCCTGTTGTTATTGTGTTACTATCAGTTTCTTCCTTTGTGTCTGTGAATATTTGCTTTACATATTTGGGAGCTCTTATGTTGGGTGCATATATATTTATATTTATTATATCTTCTTGGATTGATCCCTTGATCATTATGTAATGTCCTTCTTTGTTTCTTGTAACAGTCTTTATTTTAAAGTTTATTTTGTTTAATATAAATATTGCTACTCTGGTTTTCTTTTGATTTCCATTTGCCTGGAATACCTTTTCCCATCGTCTCACCTTCAGTCTCTGTGTGTCCTTAGATCTGAAATGAGTCTCTTGTAGGCAGCATGTATGGGTCATGTTTTGTATCCATTCAGGCACTCTGCCTTTTGATTGGAAGTCCTTTTGGTCCTCTAGTCTATTTACATTTAAGTAATTATTGGTATGTGTGTTCTTATTGCCATTTTGTTAATTGTTTTGGGGTTGTTATTACAGGTCTTTTTTAGTAGGTTCCTTCTTTTGTTTTCTTGTGATTTGATGGCTGTCTTTAGTGTTATGTTTGGATCCCTTTTAGGTTTTTGTGTATCTAGTAACAGATTTTTGGTTTGTGGTTACCGTGAGGTTTATATATAGCAGTGTGTGTGTGTGTGTGTGTGTGTGTGTGTGTGTATGTGTATTCATCTCTCTCTCTATATATGTGATTAAGTTGCTGAACTCTTAATTTCAAATGCATTTTAGCAATCCTGCATTTGTTCTGTCCTCCCCTCACAATTACTGTTTTTGATAACATATTTTACATTTGTTTTCTGTATCCTTCAACTGCTTTCTGTGGATACAGACAATTTTACTACTTTTAACTTTTAACCTTCCTACCAGCTTTGTGCTTTGATTTCCTACCTTTACCAATGAGCCTTTTCTTTTCATAAATTTTATGTTTCTCATTGTGCCCTTTTCTTTTTCACTTGGAGAATTTCCTTTAACATTTCTTGTAAAGCTAGTTGGGTGGTGGTGAATTCTCTTAGATTTTGCTTGTTTTGATCTCTCAATCAAATATGAATGAGGTCCTTGCTAGGTAGAATGTTCTTGGTTTTAGGTTTTCCTTTTTTTCATGTTACATACATTGTGCCACTGCTTTCTAGCTTGCGGTTTCTGCTGAAAAGTCAGCTGATAGACATGGAAATTCCCTTGTACATAATGTGTTGCTTTTCCCTTGCTGCTTTTAATATTCTCTTTATCTTTAATTTTTGTTATTTTAATTACGTTTCAATGTGTTCCTCTTTGGGCTAATCCTTTATGGGACTCTCTGTGCTTCCTGGACAAGGATGTCTGTTTCCTTTCCAGGTTAGGGAAGTTTTCTTCCATTATGTCTTCAATTATATTTTCAGTCTCTTTCTTTCACTTTTCCTTCTGTAATATGAATATTAATGTGTTTGATGTTGTCCCAGAAGTCTCAAACTGTCCTCATTTCTTATTCTTTTATCTTTCTTTTGTTCAGTACAGTGATTTCCACTACTCTGTCTTCCAGCTTGCTGACCATCCCACTGTATAGTTTAGTCTACTGTTGTTCCTTCTAGTGTGTTTTTCATTTCAGTTATATTCTTCCTCTCTGTTTGGTGGTTTTTTATATTTTCTAATTCTGTTAAAAACTTCTAAGTTCTATCTCTGTGCATCTATTCTTAAGAGTTCTTTGATCATCTTTACAATTACTACCCTGAACTTTTTCTCAGGTAGATAGCCTATCTCCACTTCACTTAGTCCTTCTTTTGGGATTTTATATTGTTCCTTCATTTGGAACATGCTCCTCTCTCACCTCATTTTGCCTAAATTTTTGTTTTCATTTTTATGTGTCTGGTACATTGGTTACATTTTGCAACCTTGGGAAGTGGTCTTTTGTAGGAGACATCCTGTGCATACCAGCAGTGCACTCCCTTCTTGTCACCAGAGCTATATGCTCTAAGGATTTCCCCTATGAGGGCTGTGTAGGTCTTTCTGTTGTGGCAGACGGACTATGTGGACTGACCATGGTAGGCTTGGTTGGCTCCTGGTTGGTTGGTTGCCAGGTTCTGCATTCTGTGGAGGCTACTGGCTGCTTGTTGGTGGGACCAGGTCAGGAGGTAGCTGACTAGAACCCCAGGATCCCTGGGGCTATTGCTGAGTTACTTGGGGGGCAAAGTCAGGGTCCCAGAGACCCCAGGGCTTTTGTTCACCCACCGGTGGGTGAATCTAGGTTCTGGAGCTAGTGCCAGCCTACTGGCAGGCAGAACCAGGTCCTGGGGTCTGGTTGCATGGCCCAGGGGCCCAGGGCTGGTGTCAGATCACTAGTGTGTTGGGCTGTTTCCTGAAACAGTTGGCTGCAGTGTCCCAGGTGTCTTGAAGCTTGTATTGGCCTGACGGTGAATGAAACCTGAGCTCAGCCGGTACCAGGGCAGGGTCTGGCCTGCTGGCGGATGAGCCGTGTCCACAGACTGCAGGGCTTTGGTTTTCTTGCAGCTAGTGTCTGCACACTGTTGGAGAAGGCTGGTCCTGAGGCTGGAGCAGGCTATCTGAAGGACAGGGCCAGAATCCAGGTGTTGCCAGGGTTGGTGCCTGCCCACTGGTGGGTAGAGCTGGGACCCAGAGTGTCTGGCTGGAGGGCTGTGACATTTTATGTTCTAGTGCTTGCTCACTGGTGTGTGTAGCCATGTCTTGGGCCCTTTTTTGGGCAGGAATGTTTCCAGGGATGGCTTTAGGCTCAGGGGGACTTAAGGCAGCCTGTCTGCTGGTAGGTGGGGCTGTGTTCATGCCCAGTTGTTTGGTCTGAGGTGTCCCAGCACTGGTGCCTACAGGCTGTTGGGCCAGGGCAGAGCTGGGTTCTGGGGCTACTAACTAGAGGGAGGATTCCAGAATGATTCTTGTTAGCACCTGTGTCCGCATGGTGAGCTCCTAAGCTCCCCAAAATAGCTACCACCAGCATATGTGTCCCCAGGGTGAACTGCAGTTTCCTCCTGACTCCAAGATAAGCAGGTAGGTCTGACCCAGGTTCCTATCAAATTACTACATCTTCCCTGGGTCTCAGAGGGTGTGAGATTCTGTCTGTCTTTTAAGAGCAATCGTCTCTATTTCCTCCAGCCCTCTAGGAATCCTGAAAGCTCCACTGGCCTTCAAAGCTAAATGCTCTGGGGTCTCTTCTTTGTGTTGCATGACCCTTGGTCTAGGGAGCCTGAAACGGGGCTCAGGCTTCTTACTCCTTTGGGAGAACCTCTGCAGTTGTAGATATTCTCCCATTTTGTGGTTGCCCACCCAGGGAATTTGGGACTTGATTATATCATGATTCCACCCCTTCTGCTTGTCTCATTGTGGTTCCTTCTTTGTATCTTTAGTTACAGAAGATCTTTTCTATAGAGTCTAGTCTTTTTCACTGGTGGTGGTTCTGCAAATAGTTGTGACTTTAGTGTGCCTGTGAGAGGAGGTGAGCTCAGAGTTTTTCTACTCCACCATCTTGGCCTATCTCCTTAAGAAGAGTTTCTTAAAGTGCAAAAAAGCAAAAGTCATAAGAGAATACAAAAAAAATTAGTACATAAATACTAAAGGCTTCTTTATAAGAATTTTAATACCGTGAAAAAAATTGGAGAAGATATCTGTAATGCATATAACCCTCAAAGCTCTAAAGAAAATAAAAACCTAGTAGACAAACGGTTAAAGTACAGGGATTTCAAGAGGAAAACTGATAGGCTGATAAACATGATGATGATTAATACCACTCACGATTAGAGGTAAAGCAGACTAAAAATTTTGTATCTATCAGATCAGCACAAACTGTAAAAGGTCATATGTGCCAAACGTTAAGTACATGGGGAAATAGATCCCTTGATTCCTCTACTGGTAAGTAGGCACAACCACTCCAGAGGACAGTCAGGCAATATCTTATAGTTGGAGATATTTACACCCTGTGAACAAGCCATTTCACTTCTATGTGTATACTCTAGAAACTCTGGCACAGGTGAACAGAGAGAAATACACACTAGTTTTCATTGAGCATTACTTATAATAGCAAAATAATCTTTAATAGCAAAATAATCTAAACTAACCTAACCGATACTTTGGGTAATAATAAATCGCAGTATATTCTTACAATGAAAAATTAGGCAGCAATTTCAAAATATGAATTAGATCTTCATGAATTAACATGTACCTATCTCAAATGTTGAATGAAAAAGTTATGGGGGGATGACATTTCTGTAAATGTACAAAATACATGAACAATTTTCTATATGTATGCACATATTTATGTTATGAAACTATGAATGGAAAGGACACATACAAACTCTGGAACAGATATTGCCTCTAGATGAATAAGAAAGGAAGTTCAAAAGAGGTATTATAAAAATGTTTTCTGGTAAGAGTGAATCAAATGTTAGCAAAATGTTAGCATTTGTTAAAACATCCTCTGTTTTCACTAAATCTTTGAAATATTTTATAATTTGGAAAAATTGGCAAACTCAAAGTCCAGAGTTCTATTAACATCTCTGGTCTACTTTTATTCTTGGAAAATCTAAAATTGCTAGGATTCTCTTAACGTCTCAGTGGCCCTCTCTCATCCACATCAGCCTGGGCATACCGTCCTGGTCCCTCCATCTCCTCCTCCCCTCTCTCCTTAACCCCTAGCATAGCTGGGTCTGAAACACTGCCTCTCATTCTCCCTACTGCATTGCTGCAAGCAGTTGTCTTTTACTGTTGAGATTCTGCCTCAGCATTGTTTTATTTCTTCTCCCAGATGAATTGGAGTATGGAAAGGTCAGGAGATAAGATGGTGAGGAGGGTGGGGAAGCAAAAGGAATGAGGAATACCATGAAGCTCTACTTGTAATTTTTTTTATCAAAGTATAATTGACTTAAATACTGTACTGGTTTTAGGTGTACAGCTTAGTGATTCAATATTTTTGCAGATTATACTCCATTATAGGTTATTTTAAGATAATGGCTATACTTCCTTGTGCTGCACAGTAAGTGCTTGTTATCAATTTTACACATAGTAGTTTGTGTCTGTTAATCTCATACCCCTATATAGCCACTCCCCTCTTCCTCTCCTGTTTAGTAACTACAAGTTTGTCTTGTATATCTGTGAGGCTGTTTCTCTTTAGCATATAAGTTCATTTGTATTTTTGAGATTCCATGTATAAATGATATTATACAGAATTTTTCATTATCTGATTTCACTAAGCATAGTAGTCTCTAGGTCCATCCATGTTGCTGCAAATGACAATATTTTATCCTTTTTTATGGCTGAATAATACTCCATTGTGTGTGTGTGTGTGTGTGTGTGTGTGTGTGTGTGTACACATACACATATACATATATAATATATATACACACACACACACACAACTTCTTAATCCAGTTGTCTGTTGATGGGCACTTGGGTTTCTTCCATGTTTTGGCTATTGTAAACAGTGCAGCTATGAACAGTGGGGTAAAGGATATTTTCAAATTAATGTTTTCATATTTTCTGGATATATACCCAGGAGTGGAATTGTTGGATCAGATGGTAGTTCAATTTTTAGTTTCTTGAGAAACCTCCATACTGCTTTCAATAGTGGCTGCACCAATTTACATTCCCACCAATAGTGGACAAGTGTTCTCATTTCTCCATATCCTCACTGACATTTGTTATTTGTAGACTTCTTGGTGATAGCCATTCTGACAGGTCTGAAGTGATAGCTCATTGTTGTCTTGATTTGCCTTTCTGTAATAATTAGTGACACTGAGCATCTTTTCATGGGCATGGTAGTCATTTGTATATATTCTTTGAAATAATGCTTATTCAGGTCCTCTGCCCATTTTATGACTGGGTTATTATTTATTTATTTAATTATAGTTGATTTATGATATTGTGTTAGTTTCAGGTGTACAGCATAGTGATTCCATTTTTCTTTTTTGCAGAGTATATTCCATCATAGGTTGTTACCAGATACTGAATAGATATTCCTGTCCTATACAGTAGTAAATTCTTCTTATCTGTTGTATATATAGTAGCTTGTATTTGTTGATCCCATACTCCTAATTTGTCCCTCTTCCCCCTCCCCTTTAGTAACTGTAAGTTTGTTTTCTGTGTCAGTGAGTCTTTTTGTATATAGATCCATTTGTATTATTTTTTTTTATAATTCCACTTGTCAGTGCTATCATATAGTATTTGTCTTGCTCTTCCTATTTAGTTAAGCATAATATTTTCTAGGTCCAGCCATGTTGTTGAAAACAGAAATATTTAATTCTTTTCTATGGCTGAGTAATATTCCATTTTGTATTTGTATACCAATTCTTCTTAAGCCAGTCATATGCATTGCTATAAACATTGAGGTGAATGAATGTATTTTCTCAAATTAGAGTTTTCATTTTTCCAGATCTGTACACAGAAGTGGGATCACTGGAATATGGTAGGTCTATTTTTAGTTTTTTAAGGAAGCTCCATACTGTTCTGCATAGTGACTGGACCAAGTTACATTCTTATCAACAATGTAGGAGGGTTCCCTTTTCTCCACACCTTCTCTAGCATTTATTATTTGTGGACTTTTTGATACTAGCCATTCTGACTGGTGTGAGGTGGTATCTCATTGTAGTTTTTATTTGCATTTCTCAAATAATCAGTGATGCTGAGCCATCTTTTCATGTGCCTGTTGGCCATCTGTATGTCTTCTTTGAGAAAAATGACTACTTAGGTCTTCTGTCAATTTCTTGATTGGGTTGTTTGGTTTTTAGATACTGAGTTGTATGAGTTGTTTTTTTATTTTGGATATTAATCCCTTGTTGTTTACATCATTTGTAAATATTTTCTCCCATTGCGTAAGTTGTCTTTTAGTTTTGTTGATGGTTTCTTTTGCTGTGCAAAAGCTTTTAAATTTTATTAGGCCCCATTTGTTTATTTTTGCTTTTATTTCTTTCACCTCTGGAGACTAAGAAAATATTGTTGTGATTTATGTCAGAGAATGTTTTGCCTGTGTTCTCTTCTAGGAATTTAATGATGTTGTGTCTTGTATTTAGGTTTTTAAACCATTTAGACTAAGTTTACTTTTGTATATGGTATGAGAGAGTGTTCTAATTTCATTGATTTACATCAGGGTGCCCAGCTTTCCCAACACCACTTGTTGAAGAGACTGTATTTTCTTCATTGTATATTCTTGCCTCTTTGTCATAGATTAATTGACTGTAGGTGCATGAGTATTTCTGGGCTCTGTTCTCTTCTATTGATTTATATGTTTTTGTGCCAGTATGATACTGTGTTGGTCACTGTAGCTTCTGTAGTATAATCTGAACTCTAGAAGCAAGATACATCCAGCTTTGTTCTTTTATCTTGAGATTGCTTTGCCAATTCGCAGCCTTTGTGATTCCATATAAATTTTGGGATTATTCTAGTTCTGTGTAAAATGCCATGGGTATTTTCATAGGGATCGCATTAAATCTGTAGATTGCTTAGATTAAATCTGTAGATTGGGTAGTATGGACATTTTAACAATATTAATTCTTCCAATCCAAGAGCATGGGGTATCTTTCCATTTCTTTGAATCATTTTCAGTTTACTTTATGTTTTACAGTTTTCAGCGTATAATCTTTCACCTCCTTTGTTAACTTTGTTCCTAGGTATTTTTTTAACACAATTTTAAATGGAATTTTTTTTTTTTTTTTACTTTCTGATATTTCATTATTAGTATAAAGAAATAATATATTTCTGTATATTAATTTTGTATCCTGCTACTTTGCTGAATTTATTTATTCTAATAGTTTTGGGGGTGGTGACTTTAGGATTCTTTCTATAGAGTATTGTGTCTTCTGCAAATAGTGACAGTTTTACCTCTTCCTTTACAATTTGGATACTTTTTATTTATTATTTGATTGCTGTGGCTAAGACTTCCAATACCATATTAAATGCAGTAGTGAGAGTAGGCGTCTTTGTCTTGTTCCTCAGTTTACTGGGAATGCTTTCAGGTTTTTCACTCTTGAGCACGACTGGGTGTGGGTTTTGTTTCAAATGGCCTTTATTATGTTGAGATTTGTTCCCATTGTACCCATCCTGGTGAGAGTTTTTATCGTGAATAGATGCTGAATTTTGTCAAATGCTTTTTCTGTATTTATTGAGATAATCAAGTTTTTTTGGTCTTTCCCTTTATTAAGGTGGTACATCACATCGACTGATTTGCATATGTTGAACCATTTTTGTGACCCTGAAATGAATCCAACTTCATCATCATGTATGATCCTTTTTTAAAAATCTTTTTTTATTAATTGAAGTATAGTCAGTTACAATGTGTGATTTTCTGGTGTATAGCATAATGTCCCAGTCGTGTGTGTGTGTATATATATATATATATATACATGTATTCGTTTTCATATTCTTTTTCATTAAAGTTTATTACAAGGTGTTGAATATAGTCCCCCATGCTATATAGAAGAAATCTGGTTTTTATCTATTTTTATATATAATGGTTATTATTTGCAAATCTCAAACTACCAAATTAATCCCTTCCCATGCTCTATCTCCTGGTAACTATAAGTTCGTTTACTATGTCTATGAGTCTGTTTCTGTTTTGTAGAGGAGTTCATTAATGTCCTTTTTTCTTTCTTTTTTTTAGATTCCACATATGAGTGATATATGGTATTTTTCTTTCTCTTTCTGACTTACTTCGCTTAGAATGAAGATCTCCAGGACCATCTATGTGGCCATAAATGGCATTATATTATTCTTTTTTTTAATCACTGAGTAGTATTTCATTGTATAAATATACTACAGTTTCTTTATCCAGTCATCTGTCAGTAGACTTTTAGGTTGCTTCCATGTCTTGGCTATTGTGATAGCTCATTGTAGTTTCGATTTGCATTCTTTGATAATTAGCTGTATTGAGCATTTTTTTCATGTGCCTATTGGCCATTGATATATCTTCCTTGGAAAACTGCTTGTTTAGGTCTTCTGTCCATTTTTGGATTGGGTTTATTTTTTTACTTATTAAATTGTATGAGTTTATATATTGTGGAAATTAAACCTTTGTCAGCCACATCATTTGCAAATATTTTCTCCCATTTCATAGGTTATTATTTTGTTTTACTTATGGTTTCCTTTGCTGTGCAAAAGCTTACAGGTTTAATTAGGTCTTATCTGTTCATTTTTCCTTTTATTTCCATTGCCTGGGTAGGCTGCCCCAAGAGGACATTGCTAAGATTTATGTCAGAGAATGTTTTGTCTATGCTTTCTTCTAGGAAGTTTAGAGTGTCATGTCTTATATTTAAATCTTTAAGCCATTTTGAGTTTATTTTTGTGTATAGAGTGAGGGAGTGTTCTAACTTTATTGATTTGCATGTTGCTGTCCAGTTTTCTCAACACCACTTGCTGAAGAGACTGTCTTTATTCCATTGTATATTCTCGCCTCCTTTGTTGAAGATTAATTGACCAAAAGTCTCTGAGTTTATTTCTGGGCTCTATTCTGTTCCATTGATCCATATGTCCGTTTTTTGTGCCAATACCATGCTGTTTTGATTACTGTAGCTCTGTAGTAGTGTCTGAAGTCTGGGAGGATTATTCCTCTAGCTTTGTTCTTTTTCTTCAGTATTTCTCTGGCAACTCTGGGTCTTTTGTGATTCCATATAAATTTTAGGATTATTTGTTACAGTTCTGTGAAGAATGTCCTGGGTAATTTGATAGGGATCACATTAAATCTGTAGATTGCTTTGGGCAGTATGGCCATTTTAACAATATTGACTCTTCCTAATCCAAGAGCATGGGCTATCTTCCCATTTCTTTAAGTCATCTTTAATTTCCTTAATCAATGTTTTGTAGTTCTCCATGTACAATTCTTTCACCTCCTTGATCAGATTTATTCCTAAGTATTTTACTGTTTTGGATGCAATTTTAAAAGGGATTGTTTCTTTATTTTCTTTTCCTGCTAATTCATTGTTAGTGTAAAGAAATGCAACTGATTGCTATATGTTAATCTTGTATCGTGCTACCTTGCTGAATTCTTTTATTAGCTCTAGTAGTTTTCTTTTTTAAAATTTTTTTTATTTTTTAGGGGGGAGGTAATTAGGTTTACCTATTTATTTTTAGAGGAAGTCCTGGGGGTTGAACCCAGGACCTTATGGATGCTAAGCATGCGCTCTACCACTTGAGCTATACCCTCCCCCAAGCTCTAGTAGTTTTTGTGTGGAGATTTTAGGGTTGTTTATTCATTATATATATATATATATATATATATATATATATATATATATATATATATATATACACACACACACACACACACACACACACACACACAAAAACACATATATATATAGAGTCAGTTTATAATGTTGTGTCAATTTCTGGTATACAACATAATGCTTCATTCATACTTGAACATACATATATTTGTTTTCACCATAAGTTACTACAAGATATTGAATATAGTTCCCTGTGCTATACAGTATGAATTTGTTATCTATTTTATATATATTAGTATCTGCAAATCTCAAACTCCTAATTTATCCCTTCCCACCCCCTTCCCTACCAGTAACCATAAGTTTGTTTTCTATTTCTGTTTTGTAAATAAGTCTGTCTCTTTTTTTTTAAGATTCCACATAAAAGTGATATTATATGGTATTTTTCTTTCTCTTTCTGACCTGCTTCACTTAAAATGACAATCTCTAGGTCCGTCCATGTTGCTGCAAATGGCATTATTTTATTATTTTTTATGGCTGAGTAGTACTCCATTGTATAACTATACCACGACTTCTTTATCCAGTCATCTATCAGTGGACATTTAGGTTGCTTCCGTGTCTTGGCTATTGTAAGTAGTGCTGCTGTGAACATTGCAGTACATGTATCTGTCTAAATTAAGGTTCCCTCTGTATATATGCCCAGGAATAGGACTGCTGTATCATATGTAAGTCTATTTTTAGTATTTTGAGGAATCTCATAGTTTTCAATAATGGCTGCACCAAACTACATTCTGTATAGTACCATGTCATCCACATGTAGTGAAATTTTACCTCTTCTCATCCAATTTGGATCCCTTTTATTTCTTTATCTTGCCTGATTGCTGTGGCTAGGACTTCCAAAACTGTGTTGAATAGAAGTGGTGAGAGTGGGCATCCTTGTCTTGTTCCCAGATTTTAGTGGGAAGGCTTTCAGCTTTTCACCATTGAGTATTATGCTGGCTGTGGGTTTGTCATAAGTAGCATTTATTATGTTGAGATATGTCCCCCCATACCCACTTTGGTAAGAGTTTTTTTTAAATCATAAATAGGTATTGAATTTTATCAAATACTTTTTCTGCATCTGTTGAGATGATCGTATGATTTTTGTCCTTTCTCTTGTTAATGTGTTGTATCACACTGATTGATCGTGTATGTTGTACCATCCTTATGTCCCTGGGATGAATCCAACTTGATCATGGTATATGATCTTTTTTATGTGTAGTTGATGTTGTTGGATTCTGTTTGCTGATATTTTGCTGAGGATTTTTGCTTCTATGTTCATCAATGATATTGGCCTATAATTTTCTTTTTTGGTATTGTCTTTGTCTGGTTTTGGTATCAGGGTGATGGTGGCTTCAAAGAATGAGTTTGGGAGTATTCCCTCCTTTTCAATCTTTTAGAAGAGTTTGAGAAACATCAGTATGAGTTCTTCTTTGTATGTTTGGTAGAATTCCCCAGTGACGCCATCTAGATGGTCCTGGACTTTTGTTTCGTGGGAGGCTTTTCATTGCTGATTCTATTTCATTTTTAGTGATTAGGCTGTTCAGTTGATCTATTTCTTCCTGATTCAGTCTTGGTGGACTGTATATTTCCAGAAACTTGTCTATTTCTTCTAAATTGTCCAGTTTGTTTCCATATAGTTGTTCATAGTATTGTCTTACGGTTTTTTGTATTTCTGTAGTATTGGTTGTAATGCGTATGATCCTTTTCATGTATTGTTGGATTCATTTCGCTAATATTTTGTTGAGGAATTTTACACCCATATTTATCAAAGATACTGGCCTGTAAATTTTTTTCGTAGTGTCTTTGTCTAGTTTTATTATCAGTGTGCTCATGGCCTCATAGAATGATTTGGGATTGTTCCTTCCTCTTCAATTTTTGGAAGAGTTTGAGAAGTATAGATACTAGTTCTTTAGATGTCTGTCAGAATTTCTCTGTAAAGTTGTCTGTTTCCTGGGACTTTTTTTAAAATTATTATAAATTCAACTTCACTTCTAGTGATTGATCTGTTAAAATTATCTGTTTCTTCTTGACTCAGTCTTGGAAGGTTGTATGTTTGTAGAAATTTGTCCATTTCTTCTACGTTTTTTAATTTGTAGGCATAAAATGTTGATAGTATTGTCTTAGGATTTTTTTGTATTTCTGTGGCATTGTTTGTTACGTCTCCTCTTTCATTTCTTATTTTGTTTATTTGAGTCCTCTCTCTTTCTTTGTGGTCAGCCTGGCTAAATGGTTTTCAGTTTTGCTTATCAAAAACCCAACTCTTTGTTTCTTCTTTTCTGTTGTTTGTATTTCATTTATTTCCTTTCTGATCTTTATTATTTCCTTCCTTCTGCTGATTTTCTCTTTCTTTGTTCTTGTTTTTCTAATTCTTTTAGGTGGTAGTTTAGGTGGTTTGTTTGAGATTTTCCTTGTTTCTTAAGGAAGGCCTGTTATCTCTATGAACCTCCCTCTTAAAACTGCTTTTGCTGCATCCCATAGATTTTGTAGTGTTTCCATTTTCTTCATCTCAAGGTATTTTCTGAAATGTGTTTGACTTCATCATTGACCCATTGGTTTTTTAGTAGCATGTAATGTCCTCATGTTTGTTCTTTTCCCATTTTCTTTCTGGTGTTGATTTCTAATTTCATTTTTATCCTTCTAAACTTATTGAGGCTTGTTTTGTGCCGTAGTATGTTATCTATCCTGGAGAATGTTCCATGTTCACCTGAAAAGAGTGTATATTCTGCTGTTTTTGGAATTAACACCCTGTAGCTCTCACTTAAGTCCAGCTGGTCTGTAGTGTCATTTAATACTACTGTTGTCTTATTGATTTTTCCATCTGGATGAGCTGTCCATTGATGTCAGTGTGGTGTTTAAAGTCCCCTACTATGATTGTATTGTCAGTTTCTCCCTTTATATGTGTTAGTATTTGCTTTGTATATTTACATGCACCTGTGTTCTGCACATATAAGTTAATGAGTGTGATAGCCTCTTACTGTATTAATCCATTTATCAGTATATAATGTCCTTCTTTGTCTTTTATTATAGTTTTTGTTTTAAAGTCTATTTTGTTTGATGTAAGTATTGCTATCCCCACTTTCTTATCATTTCATTTTGCTTGATATCTTTTTTCCTTCTCCTCACTTTGAGTCTGTGTGTCTTTCACCCCAAAGTGAGTTTTTTGTAGGTGGCATATTTCAGGTTCGTGGTTTTTTTTTTTAACCCAATCTGCCGCTCTGTCTTTACATTTGAGCATTTAGTCCATTGAAATCTAAAGTAATTATTGACAGGTATGTACATACTGCCATTTTAATCTTTATTTTCCAGGTTTTTTGTTTTTTGTTTTTTACAGTGCAGGTCTTTTATTTTCTTTACACCTTTCATGCCATGAATTCTTAAGGAATGGGTTCCAACAGTTCAGGCTCCTTTCCATTGGTTCTCACAAAGTGGGCTTCTCTGGGTGGAGCAGGCTGGCGCTTCAGCTGAACCCATGTACCTTTCTCTTTGGCTTCCTTCTTTTTGTAATCATTTTCCCTCACTCGTTTAGTATGCTCAACACGCACATTAATTCTCTTGGCAAGAATCTTGCCCTTAACTTGTTTGTTTACAATAATGCCAACAGCATGCTGGGTAACATTGTAGACTCTTCCAGTTTTGCCATGGTAACATTTGTGGGGCATTCCTTTTTGAACAGTACCAGTTCCCTTGATGTCTACAATATCACCTTTCTTACAGATTCGCATGTATGTGGCCAAAGGAACAACTCCATGTTTCCTAAAAGGCCTCGAGAACATGTAGCAGGTGCCCCTCCTCTTTCCCTTTGTGTTCATCATTTTGATGAATTACTGCAAGATGGTGGTTCCGGCTGAAAGGAATTTTCCAGTTGTTTTTGAACTGATAGTCATGTAAGTTCAAATGCATTCTAAAAGAGCTACATTTTTACTCCCCTCCCCCAATTTTTCTTTTTGATGTCACATTTTACATCTTAAGCATATGTCTTAACTGTTTATTGTCATTATTGTTGCTTTTACAGATTTTTGTCTTTTAATCTGTGTGTTGGTTTAAGTGATACTCAGTCCTTACTATATATTTGCCTTTTGGGATTTTCCCTTTCCTATGTATTCTTGCTTCTTTTCTATTTATAGAAGACCCTTCAGTATTTCTTTTAAGGTAGATTTAGTACCTACTTTATAGTTTTTGCTTGTCTAAGAAATTATTTCTCTCTCCTTCTATTCTAAATAATAATCTTCCTGGGTAAAATATCCTGAGTTGCAGGTTTTTCCCTTTCAAGACTTTGAATATATCATGCCACTCGCTTCTGGCCTGCAAAAAATCAGCTGATAGCTTTATGGGGTTCCCGTTGTATATGACTCTTTCTCTTGTTGCTTTTAGAATTCTCTTTTTATATTTAACTTTGGCGATTTTAATTATGATATGACTTGTGGGTCTGTTGAGGTTCATCTTGTTTGGGACCTTTTGTGCTTCCCTGTACCCAGATGTCTATTTCCTTCTAGTTTGGGAAATTTTCAGCCATAAATCATCAAATAGCTTTTTAGAAGTCTTACCTCCCTTGTTTCTTTCTGGAACCTCTGTAATACAAATGTTGGCATGTTTGATGTTATCTCAAAGATCTCATATGTTGCACTCATGTTTTTTCATTTGTCTGTGTGCTGTTCTGATGGGTGATTTCTATTATTCTGTCTTCCAGATCACTTATACATTCTTCTGTGTCATTTAGTCTATATTCATTGCTTCTAGCAGGCTTTTTATCTCAGATACTGAATAAATCTCTTTCTGATTGTGTCCTCTTTATAATTTCTAGTTCCATGTTAAAATGATTTGTGTTTGGATCAGTCTTCTTCCCTAATTCAGTTAGCATTATTATTACCAATATTTTGAATTATCTGTTTGGTAAATTGCTTATTTCTATTTCATTATTTTTTCAAAGGTTTTCTCTTGCTTTTTCAGTTGAGAGTAGTCCCTCTCCTTTTTCATGTTTAACTTTCTTTGTCTCTATGAATTGAGGTGAAACAGTTATCTATTTTGGTCTTGAAGGGGTGTTCTTATGTGGGAGTATACCTATGGAAACTGTGTGCCCAGGGCCTTTGCGGCAGGGCTGAATTCGATGTGGATGCCAGTCACGTCTTTCCTCAGGGAGTGCTGGCAGCTCTCACCTTGGTTGGGGGTGTGGCTGGTGATAGAGGAGCTAGAGCCCAGGGAAGGGTGTGAGGCGAGACTTCTTCTCTACTCAGTGGCTGTAACTGACTTATCAGGAGTGGAGTCTACTGCCAAGTTGCTGAAATAGAAGACCTGAGGTTTGGGCTCAATTAGCTCTGTTCCCTTTAAGTGTGTGTTTTCCCTTCTCCCCACATTAGGGCCTGTGCCCCAAAGGAGGGAGGTTCTGAAGCAAGTGGAGCTCATGCATTTACAGAGGTCCAGTGTTCTGCCTGTATAGGCATCTGGGGCTTTGCTCAGACTTTGCCCCTGGTAGCATCTTTTCCCCTGTTGTGGCCACCCCAGATCTAGTGATAGACTACGGCATGGAGTGGACAGGGTGGGAGCGTTCACTTGGCTTGAGCTGGGACCTCTCTCTGCCATGCCTGGGGGGGCAAGCCAGCATGTATGTGCTCCTCAGAACTGGAATCTAGTCTTCTCCAGTCTTTCTGTCTGTCCCAATGCTTTTCTGGCAGCCAAATGGGCTTGTCTCCTACAGCTAGGACTCCAGGACTGGGATACCCAGTCTGTGGTTTGACTTGCTCACTCCCCAGGGCAAGTGTTTGCCTGTGTAGTCTTCCTTTTCCTCTTGGTCCTCTGCCAGGGGCACAGGTCCTGACCCAATGCTTTCCTTCTCATCCTACCCAATTATGTGTGTATCTTTCATACAGTATTGGTTGTATAGGAATCCTTCTGACAGTTTCCAGTTAGTTTTCCATGAGGATTGTTCCATGTGTAGATGTATTTTTGATGTGTTTGTTGGAGGAGGTAAGCTCCACATCCTCTTACTCCACCATCTTGCCAATTTCTTTTTACTCTGTTACATAGAGATAACATAGACCCTCTCTTTTGTGATAGTAGTTAAAGGGATCAGTTATTTAATTATCTTGCAGTTTTCTACATCAGCAGACCAAATATTCAATTCATAACATTTGAAGTATGTAGTATTATTAAGTAGGATTTTGGGTAGTCAGTAACAGAATCCCAAATCAAAACCAATAGGGCAAATTTGGATCTCTCTGAGAGTCTGGAAGCTGGGTTGGATTCCAGACAAGGTATAGTCAGTGTTTCAGCTCCCTTTCTCCGCATTCTCTTGGCCCTACCCTTTGACGTGTGTATGCTTTCTCCTCAGGACGAATTCTCAATGACAGTCTACATGGCTGCATGCAGCAAACAGCTCTTC
The DNA here is from genome assembly GCF_036321535.1 of Camelus dromedarius. Classification (NCBI taxonomy): domain Eukaryota; kingdom Metazoa; phylum Chordata; class Mammalia; order Artiodactyla; family Camelidae; genus Camelus; species Camelus dromedarius. The sequence continues at coordinate 23,244,081 of NC_087450.1, forward strand.
CTTAGCACACCTAACAAGAGAAAAAACATAAATAACCTCTCCCCTTCCCATGAAGTAAAATTTCTTCCCCAGGAACTTAGATGAGACTTGCTAAGTCATGTTGCCACAGTTGGGACTTAGCAATACATGGTAATGTGCTGATTGGGTGAAGATTGGCTTCCTGAACCGATTATTAGCAAGTAAAATAAGATTACCAAGATGGACTTTGAGTCTAGGCTATACAATCATCAGGATTCAGCTCTGGAGTTCGAAACAGCTTCTTCCACTTCTCTTGGACTGTGTGAAAGAGCAGTGTCTTTCTAAAGCAAAGGAAAACCGTCTTGGAAAAAAAGAGAAAAATGAATCTTGGGTGGCCAGTCAGTGTATTCACTGCTGAGTAGTGGAGCTAGGCTGAGCCTGGGGAATGGCGATGGTTTAAAGAAAAAATACCCTGGAGACTGTTACTCGGCCTGTCAGAAACCCGTTCCTGCCTAACCCAGATTTTTGCAAAGGGAAAACAGATTTGAGTAAGACCTTTCTGAAATGCGATATTAAGCTCACGCAGGCTAGTCCATACCCAGCAATGGCCCCTAGAATCAGAGGCTAATTCCAGGTTCTTTGTGTTTCTATAAAACTGCACTCCTCATTAGCATATGAATCTGTTGTTGCCATGGCAATTATGATGTATATTGTATGCTATCACTGTAGAACAGGATCTAGAAAACTGAAGGTTCTGGTTTAGGAAACAAAAACCTTCTTGGTAATAAGACCAAATGGAATTTTAACTTGGGCATCAAAACTGTGAGAAACATTACTGCAAAATGAGAGGATCTTGGGTTTTAAAGGGACATTCTTAAATCTCGATGAAGTGAGACTATACTGATTTATCTTTATTTCCAAATGATTTTGAGGAAGCTTTAACATTTAAACTGGTATAAAATAGGGCAATTAAAAAGCTAAGAAAGAGAAGGAGGGAAGGATGAAGGAAATGAAAGAAAGTGAAGCGAGAGAGAAATGTTGGATGAGGTTCGGTTGTATACCCATCTTGGTATTGAAATTTCCTTATTAGTCCGCTGTGTTTATTCTACAACTTGGTTGAAGAAGCAGGTCAGGATGCTGGTTTGGGGAGCTACTTCATCCTCTGTAAATTAAGTAAGTTAAGTGCAGAGGAGATGGTGGGATAAACTTCTAGACAGGCTGTGTCAATAGCTAAGGATCTGGGTGTTACCAATCCAAAGACTTCGCACCGTGTCTCTGATCCAGATATGCTTCCTCTCTATTCCAGCCTGGAAGTGATTATCTCTCCTCCTCTGCCTGACCCAAGGAGGGAGAAGTTACGTGCAGGAGTCAAAATGTCTGGCTATTGTCAGTTATCCCAGGGTCCCACACAACACATGTGTTAAACTCTTCCTTGTCTGGCACACCCTTGCCACCACGCCACCTTTGTAAATAATGCCCTCCAGCATATACTTTGAATTATGGATCCATTTTTCAACAAGATACTGTTCATCTCCTTTCTTTAAAGAATTCATCATAACTGCCAGTCCATTAAGTCTACTATTTTTAATGTTCTACTGGGATTATGAATTCATTAAGTATCTCCTCAGTCATTTTTAGGGTTCAAGGCAAGAGGGGGAAGCTGTAGCAGATACTCATTCTGCTATTTTGAAGTGAAACTATTCTCAGATGTGTCTATAGTGACATGAAAAACAAATATAGGGTTAAATAGTTGTGGGAATTGTTTTTCAAACATACTGTTCCTGTGTGCAATTCAGACAAATGTCCTTTTTCTCCACTCCCATAATCATGATCTGTGACTGGTCACGACAAGGCCTGTGGAAGGCTGAATGTTATGTAAAGAACAGACCTTGAAAGTATGTACGTGCAGTTAGAATCTCTTTATGTGGTAGGTTAAGTGTTGATGCAGTCCCTTCTCCCAGCCCAGTGGTGTAAATTGCCACAGCTCATGGGTCCAGGCTCCTTTGCCCTAAAGGACTTGCCATTGTTCCCTGTGGACTGTCGAGGTCATTGAACTTGGAAACTAGGGAGGCAATTAGGACCCTTTCAATAACTTGGCAAGATGTTATCTCCATTCAGCATGTCAGGACACTGAGGCTCGTGGAGGTTCAGCTGTTCAAATGCCTGGAGCTAATTATAGAGTCAGATGCTGAACTTGCCCGCCCAAAGTCGGCTCACTAAGCCAAAGGCCTCTATTCAGTGCTGCACATACTTGACATTGCCGCAGCCCAACATGACAACACCAACTTCTTTTGTAATTATTCCTACCAAAAATCTTAACCATATGAAATTGGTGCTTTTATAATCCAAAGATGGTCAGATATTGATAATTTCATATAGTTCTACCTCATATACTGTCCTTTAATTGTGTAATGAGATGGAGAAATTTTTCTTTTTGAAGTCAGTATATGAGTTTCCTCCTAAAGGCTTCATGAGCTCATTGAGCATTTACTTTGATATGCCAGACTGAAGTAGGCAGATCCTTTCCAAGAACAGGTGACAAGATTTCTAGTGGAGGATTGGTTTGCACTTGAGGTGAAGGGGGATGAGGCAACAGCAAATTTACCACAGAGTGAAAACTCTGGAAATCAGTAGAAGCCATTAGGAGGCTTACCACTTCCTCAAGATCATGGACATGGATGTTTGAAGCAAACTTATCTCGATCTCAAGGATAAAGGTAGTTTCCACTGGCATCCAAGATACTAGTGTTCCATGTATTTCTTGAGAACAGTCAGCATGATGAGTCAGGAACCAAAGCTGTGTTTACTCATATGGTAGTGGCAAGCATTCATTAAAAGTTCATTGACCTAAGCATTTTGCTGGATGTCACAGATCTAAATTTTCCAAGTGCCTTGAACATGCACTAGAAACTTAAGGCATTCATTTTAAAAGCTTAGATTCTGATTGTCAGTCTGTCAGCTTTAAGGCAGGTAAAGTTATTCTGCCAAGGTATGTAAATTAACTTTTCTAGGGAAAATGAGGTCATAAACTAACAAACTGGTATATAAGAGAAGGGTGCCATTCGCTTTTATTGATAAACATATTGGGCATTAGCAAGATTCAGGTCCTGGGCTGTCCATCTACTATGTCATTTAAAGTATGGGCTAATGCTAAGTACAGGAAGTCTTATTCCAGTCTTCTTAGTGATTTCCAGGAAGTATGTGTGTGCTTTGCCTGAGCACATGTGTGTATATGCATATTTTCCAATCTATGTCTTGACATATGTGTATATTATCTTCCCCCAACAATGTGTAAGCTTAAATACAGAGGCTGAGTTTTCCACTTCTTTAGTATTTCCCCTCTAGTATATTCCTTTTTGATTACTAAGTAATTGAAGTTTAATCTATATGAAAGGTTTAATAACTTATTTTTAAATATTCTTAAGTATCATTTTAAATGTTTAGCTCCATTATAACAGAAGATAGTGTGACTTGAGGAATCTCTGAATGTTAAATCCCTCATTAGGAGCGTATTTCAACATGCTTTGTTTATATTGGAGACAGTGGGTCTTCTGTATATTGTCATCACACAGGAGCACTATGATATTTAGTGACTATTAGAAATCTACTCAATTTAGGAAAAACATTTTGAAGAAAACACTGAGATTAAATAATTTATTACCATTGCTAAGATGAACACATATACTTGATACTCAATTTTATGCAGAACTTTAAAAAAATAGTTTTAATACAGTATCAAAATTTACACAAGTATTTTTGTCAAAAGACCAGTGTTCCTTGTATTAGCTTCTGCAGGCTCTACTGCAGGCACAAAAACTTGTTTTAAATGTCTTCAGAGTATAGGAATACAACAATTTAAGGATGAAAGCTTTTCAAGAGAAGGTGTAAATATAGCAAGTAATTTTCTTTTATACAGTAATAATATTCTCAAAATATAGAACATTTAAAAGAGCTTAAATCGTAACCCAATTATGATAATTAGAGAGATAATTCTATAGCAAATTAGTTAATAAATATTTTCTGAAAACAGAGGGCTGCTTTTTCATCACAATAACATTCAGAAAAGTATAACGAAATTCCTTTACACTCCTTCACCAGTGACAATTAATACATGTGTAATAAGTCCATTCAAAAATAAGAGCAATAACAGAATACCTGCTGTGAATCAAATCAGAGTAAATTAGAAGAAATCTGAAAATGGGAATTGTTGCATTCCTACTTTTATAATCTTAAACTACAGTAAAAACTTAGCATTCTGTCACAGGCCTCTTGCACATTCATACAAGAAACTATCATTGCATTTGGATAAACACAAAATACCTATCATAGCATTTCCAATACACACAGTCTATTTTATATATATATATATATATATATATATATATATATATATATATATATATATATATATATATGTATACCAAAAATAAGAAACTAAGCAAAGCTAGCACACCTCCTCTTCAAACCTCAAGCAATCTGAACAAGAGCTTTTAGTTTCAATAATGAAGGACATGCGTCAGTTTCATAAAACGTTAGATAGCTGCTGTAGGCAAAGAAAGCTTTTTTCATAAATGCAGTGCAATATTTTAAAGTTTACAGAAAGTTTATTAAATATAACAGCATGTCTAGAAACTGTAGAAATTGACATCTCACAGCTGGAAACACTTGGAAAAATTATGTGATTGTTCTTTAATTGAAATTGGTAATATTAACAGTAATGAATACACTGAATAAAGATGGAGGTTGATATGTCCCCAAGATGTCTTCATGAATGGTACATCAGGTTTAAAAGAAAAGGTATATTTATTTTGATCAGTTGAAATAAATGGTACTCTCTGATAAGCACTCTACACAGTCTTGCTACCCTTCTAGCTGGTAAGAAAAATTTATGTGGTATTTTTAGCACCTCAAAAATCAAAACAAAATCTCAGAAACCTAATTTATCTTGCATCCAAATTAATTATGCATCAGGGAACTAGTTTTATGTTGACTAAAATATAAGAAATAGGTGCTCAACTCTTCAACTTGGGAAGCTGGAAACCACGTTTTCTTATCTTGAATACAAGATGGTAGAACACTCCCACCATTATATGATGCAATGATTCAGTTCTATCAAAACTAGAGGCTCTACTGGACTCCTCCAATCATGCAGGTTTCCCAGTTACAATCTTAGACCTGAAGAGTCAAAGACGTTTTAGTTCTAATGAAAATATTGGTACCAAAATGGTTATTTTTTTCAAAGCTACCTTATTCGAGATTGACTGTTGTGAACATCAAAGTGAGAGACATAAAATACTTCAGTTATACTGAAGATTTTAGAGGGAAAATATGTGCAATGTACAATCACTCCATGTTATTCTTTGAGTCCAGGTTTGTGGAAAACCACTCTCTTCTTCTCTTTTATCTCTCTGGCAGTGGTGATGTGTCATGTTTGAAAGAGAGTGCTTCTCACATTGGTCCTTTGTACTGGTTTCCGGACAAATGTTGCCTAATTCCAGGACACGAACCTGCAGCATCTCCAAGTTTCCTCCATACAACCTTAAAAAAAGAAAAGTAAGTACCTTAATTGTCCTCTTCCGCAAAGAGATTTGTGGGTTGTTTTTTTTTTTTTAATGGGAGAATCTACCAGAGGAGAAAAGAGGGATATGAAGACAAGAGACAGGATACCCACATGATGAGCTCAAGCACAGAATGAAATGTGATGCAAGTTTCTAAATCACAAGAACTGCTCAGCAGGTGGGACTGCTATGCTTTGTTAGCAACCAGGGTCAAAATTCAAGAATGATGGTGCCGGCTTCCTTAGTTACAAGAGTGGTCCTCAACTCTGGCTGCACACTGCCTACATGGAGTTACTCTCAAACAGGAATGGTCACCTGTATGTTTTAAAGTTTCCAATGTGATTCTAATATGTAGCCAGAATTCAGAACACAGGAGCAAATTCCTCCTGGTTCCTATATTATATATTTATAACGAGGGATACCAAAATATTTAATCCACTAAGGACCATGAAGGAGTTTTTGTTCTTAGCTGTTTAAGTGCTAAGCTGGTAGCCTTAGGGTCACTAGTACATGTCCCTAGTTTTCCCTGCAGAGTGGGGGCCTCAGTTATCATAAGTCTTGGCTACCAAACAGTATGGTATCTCAGATTACCACAATAGAAAGCACCCAAATGCAGAGAAAAGATAAGAATAAACTGAAGAATCACTAAAATAGATACAATCTGTCAAAATAAGACCGCTGAAACCAACAATGATACACCAATACATTAACGTGAATTAGGAAACACGCAGTAGCAGTCATAACCCTTCTAGAGTATTTCATTGTAAGGATCAGGATCAGATTAGTTCCGTGAAAACTTTATACTGCTTTAACATGAACACAAAACCAGTCAGCTCATAATTATTCATAATTTTTTTTTCTCTTTTTAAAAAGAGCAGATACTTTCCAGGGAAACCAAGTACCATTCATGGTAACACACAAAATATAGGGTTCTGTCTACTTTCATTTATAAGCCAAATGGAACTGTTAGTGTCTGTGGTTTAGCAGACACTACAGTGTGGTGGAGATGTCCGGTCATATTTGAAGGGAGCTGTAGTTATGGTCCTTAAATATTTGGAAAGGAATGATGACAGCAGTGGAGGGCTCTAGCTGCATACAAGGGAGTTAGGAAAGTGTCATTTCTTAATAAACTGACTGAAGAGGTACAAATTCTGAATCGGGAAGCCAAAGGGTGCTATGGACTTTCCCTTTCTAGCCCTTAAATGATATATACAACTATATCTACCCAGAATGCTTCACGGATAAACTCAAATGATCGTGGATATAAGGCGGTAGAGGATTATAACTCAAAAGTACAACCCCTCTTCAAGTATTCAAATGTAGAATGCAGTGGGCCTTACCCCTGAAATTACCATGTAGTGAAAGGAAACTCAGAGAAGGCAGAACTCAGAAATAAGTCAAGGACATTAGTTAACTAAGAGAGCAGAACAGGTGGGTATATGAACTGAGATGGTTGCTGAGATGACCACTCAAGCACTTCAGCTGTTCTCAGGGAATTTACAAGAACCAAACACAAAAACCTAAGATAAAAAACCATTACTACAAAAAGGTAATTTCTTAGAGCGTGGTGTATTTTTGTGGTACAGTTTAGGAAGAGAATAAAAGCACTTCATGCTTACTAAGCAACATGATAGTACTATGAATAATAGTCTTTTCATTGTACAGATTTCAACAGCTTCTCTTCAGGAGGAATATCAGAGGCTGAGATGAAAACTTCTGTTATCTTTAAGTTCTACCTGAGTCTCTTACCTGATCTCATGCTATGAGAAAGCTTTACATTTCCGTGACATAACCGTAAAAGCACATAGTTCCTCTCATAGGTTTAATAGGTTTCAGAATCTTAGCTAGTTCCTAAGAAACCACTTACCTATGAAACTCACAATCTATTTTTCTTTATTCTCCAGTATTTGCTATGTGTTTTCGATGCTGATACAACTTACAGTGGTGACACAAATATTTTAAATCAGTGATTTTTCCTCTTGGCTTTTAAATAGTTTCCAAATATAGACGTGCTAATCAAATTTGAACTAGCTTGCTTTTCTCAAATTTTGGTGATCAAAGACAGAAAAGACACTCCAGAGAACTTCTGAAGGTAAACAAGGAGGACAAGCTTTTGGCTTTCTGAAGTCAACGACAGTGCCACTGCCTGTGGCCTTTTGAAGGATTTTTGGAAATATAGGCAAACAAAGATTAGTGCAAAACTAATCAAGATCAAATTCATTAGTGGGTGTCTTTTATGACTAAGAAATAAATTTTCTAATGTCTAGAAATCTTTCATCAAAAAACAGTCATTTACAAAAATTCTGGCATTCAGCACAGGGAGATGATCTCCTCTGTAAGATACATTGCTTTTCATTCTTGAGGAAAGAGAATTGAAGTGTCCAGGTTAATCACACTTGGGAAAGTGGGGAGAGCTGGTCCTCAAGGAAAATCTAGGTATACTCCTGACTTCACTCTTCATTAGGGAACAATTTGAGCAGGTAACTTAGGTTCAGGATCTTTCAAATTTAAAATGCAAGTGTGGGGTTCTTACCCAGGGGTTCCTATCCAAATTGCTCGTGATCTGGGTGAAACCCAGACTTCAGAATTAGGAAAGAGCCTTATATTTCTTTTTGAGAACCACTTGGGAATGACCTCTCTGGTCCCTTCTAGTTCTACATCAGTCTCTGAATTTTCTCATTATATAGTCAACAGATGAGATGCAACAGGCATCCCTGGGTGTGTGGCTCAAATGTTAAGGTAAATATTCAAATTGAAAACCTTAAGGACAGGTTGAAAAGCTACAGAGGGCGACGAACAGTGATGCATTTAGAAAATTATGACATCTAGAACTTATGACCTTTTGAAAGCAGACAAAAACATATGCAGGAAAGGAAAGCAAATTTGTGGAAAGGGTTGCAAAAGAAAACCAGCCACAACACGAGCAAGCAGGAGGAGACTGACACTCTTGCCCCAGCACATACAAATGCCGATGGGACTTGCTATTTAACATTTACTGGATTCCAGGAACACCTTAGGGAGGGAGATAAATGAGATATCTGGTCCTAATACCTAAAGCTTAAGGGTATTTCTAAGCTATTTTGATATCCTAATGGACACAGAATATAAGGATAAAATATCAAGGTAAAAATATAAAGCCAATTCAAACCAGTGCTTAATCGGCCATGAATTTTTGCTTTTAACAAATGTCCTCCCCTACAATATTCTATTTAGCTTTTTAATAAGCTTCACCAATTATATTCTTGCTTAAATGATACATCTAAGCTTATTACTCAAAAATTTAAACAGATAAAACAATTCAAATCACATTAATAATTACATAGATTATGCAATCATGAAATATCATGTCAGTTTTCTGCTCCTCCACTTCATGTATAGATTTCTGTGTCTATCTCTTTTAAGTTCTTATTTATCTCCTCTTACTATTTTTTGAGCTTAAATCAACCAGTGAAAGGTGAAGATACTACTTTGCATGATGTGAAGCATGCATATATGAAGAACTAGGGAAATACTAACAATTAAGACAGTGACTTTTTCCCCAAGTATAGTTGCAAATAATTTGAAGAAGACTGTTTTTCTTTGTTTATCAAAGGTTTTTAAAACACTGATTTTAAGGAACTTTTAAGAAACAGTATAAAATGGAAACTGATGCTATCAACTAGTAATATTTTAGAAAATTTACTCAAACTTTCACAGTTCATTCAGGAATACAGAATTGGCTGATGATCGCTTACCTGAATATATTATAACATTACTGTGTTAATAAAACTGCAAGTAAATTTACTAAAGATAAAAATCAAGGGGAATTTGGTTTGATTTTCATATAAAAATATAAAGGCAATTGGGCAGCATTTTAAAAAGTAGGTATTCATGAAGCAATAACTAAGCTGTGATGAGGCTTTCAACACAGAATACACAATAAAGCACATTAAACTTACATTGCACATTTCTCTGACTATAGCTTTTTCTGTCTCACTAAGGTCATGTTCATACTCTTTACCCTGTTGACGATCTATAGTTTCCTGAACATCCAAGACCTGGATTTGTTGAAAAGAGAAGCAAATTTCACACGGAAAAGAAAAAATTTGTTAGTTATGGATAAAAACCATCGAGGAGCTCCACTTTGTAAAACCTTTAGTTTTTCCATGTCTGCATATCAGGGTGGATTAGGATATGGCAAAATCTTTTAAAATAGCTGACTGTTCTGAAACCTATCTGGAGTCAGTTCTGCTTGATTTTCACGTGGCCATTAAGAGCAATATCACTAATAGTCAATTGAATTCATTAATGTCTAAAATAACTAGATGCATTTAGTTAATTTGGTCATTACCATAACCTGACTGTGTCAACCATTTGGACACAGTCAGTTAACTCTTGCTCCATTGTAAAGATAAGCAATATCCATTAATTACATGCCAAATAGTCCAAATGATATGTAGACACGGCCTGTAGAAAAAAATGACTAAAAAAGATGATAGTGACAGGTGACACTGGTCAGAACCCAGGAATATGTAACATAAGAACTTTTGTTAACATTAACACTACTGACCTGACAGTTCTCGCCTGGACATGTGCCCGGGGCCTCAGAAAGGACTATGGAGATAGCTCTTTGACCATAGCAAAGAGAAGCAGTGGCTCCCTAACAGTGAACATATTCGAGCAACACTATTTTTCATTAGAGCAAAGTGGGGATGAGATGCTTTTAAACAGTTTTAGAAACCTATGATTCAACTTCTCTAAATTATCACTAAATGGATTGAGAATAAAAGTCTTTGTAAAACATCTGTAAGGTTTTCATGTGGGGACAAAACTTTGGCTTCGAGTGCTATTTATTTTTCCCCACATCAGCTTATAAATCAAAGTGTTGATGATTAAAAAAAAAAAAAAAGAATGCCTTTCCTAAAAGCTCCTGTAGAATCCACACTGAACTGTAACACAGCTAAACTCCTTGGTTTTGCTGTCATCATAGTCAGTGCTGATGGCCACACCTAAAGGTGTCACCTGAGAATCTGCCCCAGTGAACAGCTGAACCAAAATAATTTAAGCCTAAAGTTGGACCTTCATGTCAGCTCATAGCTACTGAGACTACAGAGATATTTACAAGAGTTCAAATCTGTAATAATCTAATTCACAAACTACTTGCTTATTAACCCAAAACTTCTAACCATTATTACTGTGTAGATGCTACTTCTTAAAGTAGGCTGTGACAGTGGTAAAAAAAAAAAGAAAAAGAGCCTCACCCGAGTACTCAACTCTTATTGGAGTCAGTTCACAGTCTTTGTATACTTAGAGGAAATCACTGACTGTGCTCAGTGAACATTCATAGAAAACTGAAGAACTTCTGGAATAAGCTCATTTGCCTACAAATTCAATTTATAATGCACCTCAGAGAATGTTCTTCAAATCAGTTAATTTCTCCTAAATGAAGTGAAGCTCCAATTAATAGTTGTCATGAATTTTAAAGCAAGAAAAAGGTGGTGTTACTACTTTTGTGCTAATTCCTCATACTGATTTACAACACTTCCCCCCAACCATGACCATAGAGTTTATTATGGTCTGGAGTTTCTAGAGGTGTTTTTTTGTTTGTTTTTTTTTAATTTATCAGAAGATGAGAAAGTGAGCCATTGTCCTAAGTATTCCTTTCTGGATAGAAAAATCGTATGATATAAATCAGCTCTAGATTGGGAGCTTTTAAAGACATGTCTAGTGGCTACACTTCTTTTTTTTACATTGAGATATTCTAAAGATGCGTTTCCCAGAGGCGATGTTTGCACATATTTCTGTTTCACGACACAGTTAGCTCATGGAAGCAAATGCATGTTCTATATTCAAGAGCCTCCATGCACCCGATCGAGATGCTTCAGTTGCTCAGTGTTACCCATTGGCCATGTGAGGACACTTATGTGTCCTGATTATAACATAATATCTTCCTTTCGAGATAATAAAATTTCATATGAAAATCAGAGCATGAATTCAGAGAAAACTGAAGAGCTCCTCCTTTCCTTCCCCTTCCTTCTAGGCCACACTCACACAGCTGCATTGAGGAATTTGGGGAAGATTGCAACGCTGATCTGATTTAATAAGGCAGTGGGCGAGACAGCTTTCAGACGGTTTGGAAAGTAGGGCAGCGTGCTGAATTTGGAGTAAGTATTTGCAGACGCTAATACTACACGATGGAGGCCACTCCTTCGCTTTCCCATTTCTAAAATGCTTTTCTGATTGCTAGAGCCTGATTTGTGCTAAAGTAACAGTATGTTTAGCATGCTGCTCTCACTAAACAGTATCCGATGCTGTCAGAGAGCAGGACATTCATTAGTCAGTAAACCAGCGCCCAGCAGACGCAGGGCAGTGCTCGTCTTTCTGTTGCGCCTTCCTGCGAATTCCCCTCAGCTGCTCTGAGTTTTCCCAGCTGAGACAGGAAAAGCCGAATGCACCACCACTGGCCATCAGCCTGGTTCTGCCACCTCCCTTGTCAGCAGTCAGCATGTGTTTGGGAGAAGCCAGTGCATTTTGTCTAAGTTATAGCAAAGTACGGGGGGTTAAATCTACTGCTAAAACATAATCGTCCTCAAGTCAGGCAAGTATTGGGAAGTTCTCATCTACTTCCTTACTTTACGCATGCCAAGGACAGCGTGGCCCACTCCAAAAGAGTGCATTGTCAGGCTGTTGATAAATCATTCTGAAACCAAAACCGTTTTAGAAAAGTTGTGAAACCCATGTGGCAGAAGCAGGACTGAAGCATTCTCCCTAGTTTATGGCCCAGAAAGGTTTGGTCAAGGCTATGTGGTAGGAATTATAGGTAATTTGAAAACCAGTGTTTCAGACTTTGAAAATGATAAAACTTCAAGGAACTGTCTCAGTTTTTAAGATGATTTTGATTGCCTGCAGTTTCTTCTCATAGATAGGTAAATATTTCCATTGCTTATTATTAACTTTACTTACTGGAAATCTCATTATTGGTAAAGAAAAATGATAATTTTCAGCCAACTCTTTTGTTAAGTCATTGCAGAATCTGAAGTAAAAGCCTAAAAATTTAACAGCTTCATGATTAAGACTATATATCTATTTTCTAATACTCTATAAAGAAGCATTAAAGCATTAACTAGTTTGAAGACTTAATTTCTATTTAGTGGTGAACAAAGTAGGTCTCTATTTCAAAACTTTTTTTAGTAAATTGCACAGTGTACTTCAATTGCATAAAGAAAGAAAAATACGGTATCCTTCCTTATTTTGGCCAACTGTTAACTCCCTGTATTTGAAGACACCCATGTTACAAACACTGCACAGAAAATACCTAAAACAGTATTTTACAGACATAGATATACATGCACAGACTTTAGCTTCAATGCAGATAGATATGAATCACATTTCTCAAAACAAAATGATAAAACTAGAGATTCAACCATAAGTACTCAAACCCATTGTTTAAAAAAATTAAAATCATACTTCAAAAATTAAGATAAAACATTACACTATAAGGGGTCAAAAAATAAAGTAGCTATGGTTAAAACAAGAGACCGTGAGGATTACCAGACTAGTAAACGAGCCACACACAACTGAAGTACTAGATAAACGGTTGTACACAGTTGGTTACCTTAAGAGAATGTACCACGGGTTCAGGCTGCTGAGGTGTGGTATGTCCACTGAAGCTAGCTGGAGAGTTGGGTGAACTGTTACTCCCATCAGCCCCTGATGACAACCTAAAAGAACCCTTAGTAGAAAATCAACAACTTTGTTATTAAAACAAAGGTCGTTTATAACTGCAGAGATGTCATTCAATATTCAATCGCACTGCCAAACGAGAATTAGCCATTTTGTTCATTTTTTTTTCTAGCCTGTCCTAAGATGCTGTCAGCCTGTTCATTGGAAGACACTTGCTGCTTAACCAGCAAAAAAGCCTTAAACAAGAGCCATCTCTACGCATGTCCAGATGTCACTTCTGATTTACCAAAGAGAGCAATACCCCCTAAGGAATGCCCATTAAGAGCATTTCAAGAATGATTTTTGAAACTTAAAAGATACTGAAGAGTAGGGAATTGGTGAGTTACTCCACAGCCGAGTTAAACATGCTCACTCAGCAAGACAAATGCCATCTTCCATATGTCTCAGAAAATGCAGACACGTCATATTCCTGCATTAAAGAAACAGTGTCTGAAGGAAAGACCTAAAGTGGAACATTTCCCAAAGAGATTTAACCAAATTAAATGTTTTCTTTAATAATTCTCTTATGAACTTTTAAAAATTGGAAGACAAAATAGATCACAAATGACATATTTCTAAGTTCAGTGACTTCCACTGAATGGCTGAAAAATCAGAACCTGGGCATTATTGATATGACCTGTGAGAGTCAGAGTCACCCATACAGGAACTGGGAAAAAGTAAAAATGTCACTTTTTCTTGGGGTTTCTTGGGAACAAGACTAAAGGATCAGGAAAGAAAAAGAACAGCAGTTATCTACCCTCTTAGCAAAAACAATCTAATGGGAATTCCATTAGATTGTTTTTGCTAAGAGGGTAGATAACTGCTGTTCTTTTTGAGGGCCTGAGAAGTTTTAATTTTTGTCCATCAACAAATCTGTACATTTTTTCATACCTAATAGATTAATAACTTCCATTTAATCTGATCCTAGGGACCTAACCCCCTGAGAAGGCGCCACTGAAGAAGCATCATGTGTGGTTGCATCAAGGGAAGAAACAAGAATGGTCTGGGACGTTAGTTCTCCAGCATCTACAGCAGAGCTTCGGTGTGCATTTTAGGGAGAAGCTGAGCACAGCAATAGAGGTATGGGTTTTATACAAACCATACTATTTGTAGAGAATTAACTCTTGAGTTTTACAAAGATTATTTATGCAATTTGGAATATCTTCTCCCTTCCCTTGTCACTGTCATTTCTTCCTATGTCTTTGAAGGCTACCTCTGCCACCTCACAAGCCAGCTGAGGCCATGTTCCTTTCCTTATGCAACCAGATCAGGTCCTGCCCCCACTCTCACTAGCCAACAGGGAGCGGAAGTCATGGAATATGACCTTTCGGTGACTTCTCCAGCTTCTGTCCTCCACTGTGACTAATGATTAAATTAATAGCAGGCGATGACACAGGACATGCAATTATAATAGCCTCAAACCCGTCTGGGAATAAATATTTGTAAGATTTGTCTTCCTGTATTTGTAATTCGGATCAAATCAGACATAATGGTACCCAACACAAATAACAGAAGGGGAACTATTTGAAGTTTCAAGATGATTAATAGGCACACCCTCCCCACCACCAAATTTTGGACATCTTCCTCTGCAGAGATCAAATATTTCCAAAATGAAGGGAGTTATAAAGGAAGCTCTTCCCTCAATAGCTCTGGTACTCTACTGTTCTCTTTCCCTACTGGTACCACCCTTATGACTCTTGAAAAGGCTTCTGAGATTACACAGAGTTCATGTCAACCCTCTCGTGGGATCCACCACTGCAGTGCTGTGCTTCCTCTGACGGGTCAGCTAACTCGGCAGGGAGTGAGCCTTCCCCCTCTAGGCTGCACTCCCTTCCAGTTCATCCTTTCAGATCCTTTTATGCTTAGTAATTTTTTTTTGGGGGGGGGGGTATTTATTTGTTAGACTTAGTTAGTTATTTTTAATGGAAGTTCTAGGGATTAAACTCAGGACCTCATGCATGGTTGGCATGCACTCTGACACTGAGCTATATACCTTTCCTCCTCAAATGCTTTTCTGCCCAGACCTTCTGTTTCAAAGGTTCCTTTCCAGACCTGGCAGAATGGTAGGCATGTCAATTCTAGCTTGCTTGTCCTTGGGCACGGGGCCTCTATCTTTCAGGGTATTTTGGTTTAGGAGAATATCTGAAATAGATGATAAGTAACTTCCCTAAACCCGTGGGCAATTTAGCACTGTTTAAACTTAAGGGTAGACCAAGACTATCCTTATCTATTCAGAAAAACACCTTTATTAAAGAAGTATTAATAATAATAGCTATGATGGAAACTACATAATGGGAAAAAACTCTGAGGGTTAAAGTTTTACTTCAAATTTGCTTTGTGAGCCATGGACTAGTAATCACTAGAAAGGTCAAAGTTCATATTTTATGTGGTTTCTTTGAGGCCACAAAGGTAACCAAATGCTTGGTAGAGTCGTACACTAACAGGTGCTAAGTAGTTTTCTAGATTATAGCAGAAACAAGCACCTCATTCTATCACATCTCATTTAGTTACTATAAAATGAAAGGTTAGGTTTCTGTGTTCTTATTAGTAGAGTCAGACTAATATCTGGAGAATTCTCTGGGCTCTGTCAATACATACTCTCAGTGGACTAAAGCA
This sequence comes from Camelus dromedarius, assembly GCF_036321535.1. Classification (NCBI taxonomy): domain Eukaryota; kingdom Metazoa; phylum Chordata; class Mammalia; order Artiodactyla; family Camelidae; genus Camelus; species Camelus dromedarius. The sequence continues at coordinate 23,259,913 of NC_087450.1, forward strand.
TTTTCACTGAAGTGTTATTTGAAACATGCTGAGTGAAATACTAGCACAACAATGATTTTAAACAGTCCCTTGGAGTTTATTTCAAAAAGATTTTAGCCTGTTATTTAAATTGTATCTTGGCTGGCTCAGGAGACAGGAAATTTAAAAAGAGAAATATCCTAATAAAATTGGAAATGTGACTCCCAGCTTCGGGGATGCTTGTTTTAAAGCTACCTGTGATCACATAGTACACACCCCACCAGTTTGAAAGGGGCAAGAGATAATTTTCTAGGCTGGCTGTTAAGACATCTTTTGGTGTCTAACAATGCATTTACATGGCCACTGACCTTTAAATTCCTTTTCATGAAAGGTGCAGGTACATTCCTTCTCCAGTGCTTGGGGTTACTCAACTTTCTCTCCCAGACTTAGGGAAAAAACACTGAAGGCAACTGTTGAGGAGGTGACAGTCTATACTCCAGCCTTCCCTCCCCTGATGTGGATACACAGTGACTTTCTTTCATGTGGACTGATTTATTCTCCCCCCTCAGTGTAACTTTTCCTCTAGCAACAGAAGTGATCTGGTCAAGCACAAGAAAGTCAGCAGCTGACTCATCTTCACTCACCGGGAGAGTGGGCAGGCATCGTCCTATTCCTCGGCACCCTTGCCACCACTGCAAGACCCGCCGGGCTCTGGGCCCCCAGCCTTTCTCCATATTTGAGCTGTTTCTAGTTGGAGGTTGCCTTCTATTCTGGGTGGCCTTATATTTGGAACAATACAGTACAATCACTCAGAAAAATACTGTTTCCCAAGTCTCAAGAAAGCAGATAGAACAAGAAGCTTAATGAAATGAACCACAATGACCACGATGGCAAGCTTGTAACATGCACCTCTAATGAGGGAAAAAATTAAAACAAACTCACTGAATTCCGATACCTGAGAGCCAATACTGAACTGTTTTTAAAGTTTTGGGCAAAGGTATAATTAATTTTCAAGCTATCAAAAAGAAATGGATGACAATGCCAAAATTCCAGGAAAAATTTGAAGCTATTTATACAACTTAAGTTTGTTGGTTTTACTTGTGAGACAGAGAATTAACATAAATCTTAGAAATTGTTTAAATGCAATTGGGAACACACTGACCTTTTGTTAAGAAACACAGATTGGGTAGGTATATTCAATAATGCTCAGAAAAACTGACATTGCATCAAATTCTCAGCAAAATTTCTGCACATTGTAAGTATATAATAAACTAAGAGACCACCACTGCATTAAAATTACTATTTTATGTGAGACAGATAACTAATTAATAGAAATTTTGATAATCATGCAATTCCCAAATGTCTGTACTGGTTGGAACTAGAGATATCACATAACTGACATAAAAAGAAAATACAAAAAATTTTTTCCCTAAATTTCAGTTTTTTCCCATACCCAAACTGTACTTTGTTTGGGGGTGGTAATTAAGGTTTATTTATTTTAATGGAGGTACTAGGATCAAACCTAGGACCTCATGCATGCCTAGTACACACTATACCACTTCCTGACCTTTACCCACCCCTCCCCCATGACCAAACTGTAATTTTATTAAAATGATCAGAAGCAAAATGCACTCATTTGACCATAATTTCCTGGCCCTGCCAACTTTCACTAAGACCTGTATCTAAGAATGCTGTCCTAAGGAATAAGAAAAAAAATTTTTTTTAATACAGAAAATTTGCAAATATAGTCCAAAATATAGTTTCCAGTGTCCAAACGTTTAAGTTAATTTTAGAAGACTGAGAATGAATACATAATGTTTAGTTCTCATAAATCTATTATCCTAGAAGTATGTGGGTAGCCCTGGTCTCATTTTTATTTTACTCTTAATTTTTGGAGGCTGAACAATAAAGAACAATAAAGAAAATGTACCATGGTCTTAAGTAAAAAAGGGGAGTAGTGATGGCCAGCAGTTGGTACTCACATTTTTCTGAATCTACAAAATCAGTACCAGTTACCTATTTAAGAAGTCACACATATTCCCCACATGTAACAAACAGAAAGTTACATATTTGTACCTGGACCATAATGACCATTTCATCAAAGCAACACTGATTTAAACTTTGCTTTTTTAGTAATCATTTCACGTGCCAGTGTCTTATTTATTTCCATCATCAAAAAAGAGGTATATCCAATAATTTATAACATGGCTGATGGCTTAAAATTCACTTCCCACCCCAATCTGCATGGTTCTATTTCTGAGATGATCATTAATGCAGATTTTTGACAAATGAGGTCTCTCTTCCAATTTTGGTTCTCTTCAGGGCTGATGCATCGCTCAGATCTTAACGATTTTTGGATTCAACAACCAAGTGAAACATAAAAATTCCTTTCACTCTTCTTTACTGTATAGTGAGAATAAACCCCAGTGCCTCTCCACTGTAACAAAGCTTATAATCATAACCCTGACATCTAAGGTAACATCTCTAACCATTTAGATGCCTGCTGGAAAGAGCACTTTCAAAAAGTAGATATAACATGCGACAGCTGTGACTTTCAGTATCTTGTAAAAGGTTCTTTTAAAACATATTAACTATAGCTTGTATAGCATTATTAACCTCATAAGAGGGGACAATATACAGGCCAGATTTTTATGGAAGAATAAAGTACCTGAAGATAGCACCATTTTAAAGGAAAAGGTACTCTTAGAATCAGGATTATTGACTTTCTACTGATGTTAGCAATGTTTTATTTTAATCCAGGCCATGGAAAAAATGTGTTCTGGACCAGCCATCATTTTTGACCTTCAAGTAAAATATATCTGAATAGTATTTATAAACTAATGAAGGGTTAGCTCTTTGCTAGCTCTGCAGTTGACAATCTTGCTCTTTTCTGAAGACAGCTGTAGAAAACATAAGCCTTCAGTAAAGTAACTCAGTGGTTGAACTTGTTTCTAGCAACTTCAGAGCCTGAAGCGGGAAAACCCCAGATTCTGACCATCCACTGGGAGGACAATTCCAAATAACCTTAATAAAGTCACTCCCTATTTTCTGAGGAATTCTATTTTGCTTTGTTTTCTGCAGTTTTCCAAAAATCCAAATGTATTTTAAAAAGGTCATGCACGAATGACTCTACTATTCCAACAGAAATCTGTGTACTCAGCAGCCACTTTATATATAGTTACATAGAGTAACCTGCAAATTATTTTAGGTGTAGTGATGGTCCAGCCTAAATGCTAATAGCAAAGTGATGCTCTGCATCAAGACTGTGTGGGAGGTAAGTGACAGATAATTTGCTACGTGGCAAGTACTCCTTATAGAAATCACAGATTCTAATATTGTAAGCAAACATCCTAGATAGGGAAACAAAAGCACACCTCAGCATAACGCAGAACATGTATGACAAGCCCACAGCTAACATCATTCTCAGTGGTGAAAAGTTGAAAGCATTTCCTCTAGGATGAGAAACAAGACAAGTATGTCCTCTCTTGCCAGTTATTCAACATGGTGTTGGAAGTCCTAGTCATAGAAATCAGACAAGAAAAAGAAATAAAAGAAATACAGATTGGAAAGAAATAAGTAAAAGTGTCACTGTTTGCGGATGATACTATATGGAGAAAATCCTACACACACCACCAAAAAACTAATAAAGCTCATCAATGAATTTAGCAAAGCTGCAGGATACAAGATTAATACATATAATCTGTTGCTTTTCTATACACTAATAATGAACTACCAAAGAGAAAGTAAGGAAACAATGACACTTAAAATTGCATCAAAAGCATGAAATACACAGGAATAAATTTAACCAAGGAGGCAAAAGACCTATAGTCTGAAAAGAATAAAATACTAATGAAGGAAATTGAGGATGATACAAATAAATGGAAGGATATCTCATATTCATGGGTTGGAAGAAATAATATTCTTAAAGTGTCCATACGACCCCAAAGCAACCTACGTATTTAATGCAATCCTATCAAAATACCCATTACATTTTCACAGTACTAGAACAAATAACCCTGAAACTTAAATGGCATCACAAAAGACCCCAAATACCAAATCAATCTTGACAAAAAAAACAAAAACAAAAAACCAAAGCTGGAGGTATCACACCCTGAGTTCAGAGTATTACAGAGCTACAGCAATCAAAACAGTATGGTACTGGCACAAAGACAGACAACATAGATCAATGGAACAGAATAGAGCCCAGAAATTAACCCACACATTTATGGTCAATTAATCTATGACGAAAGAGTTAAGAATATATACTGGGGAAAAGACAGTCTCTTCAATAAATAGTGCTGGGAAAACTGAACAGCTACATGTGAAAGAATGAAATTAGAACATTCTCTCATACCATATACAAAAATAAACTCAAAATGGGTTAAAAACCTAAATGTAAGGCCAGAAACTATAAAACAAAGTGAAAAATAGGCAGAACACTCTGACATAAATTGTAGCAATTTTTTGGGGGGAGAGAATCTGTCTCCTGAGGAAAACAAAAGCAAACATAAGCAAATGGGACCTAATGAAACTGCACAGCAAAGGAAACCATCAACGAAGTGAAAAGACAACTTATTTAATGGGAAAAATATTTTCAAATGATACGACCAATAAGGGATTAGTATTCAAAATATATAAGCAGCTCATAAAATTCAGTATCAAAAAACAACCTGATTAAAAAATAGAAGACCTGAATAGACATTTTTCCAAAGAAGACACAGAGATGCCCAGCAGGCACACGAAAAGATGCTCAACATCATTAATCATCAGAGAAATGCAAATCAAAACCAAAATGAGATACCACCTAGAATGGTTATCATCAAAAAGACCACAAATAACAAATGTTGGTGAGGATGTGGAGAAAAGGGAATCTTTGTACACTATTGGTGGGAATGTAAATTGGTGCAGACACTATGGAAAACAGTAAGGAGATTCCTCAAAAAATTAAAAACAGAACTACCATATGGTCCAGCAATTCCACTCCTAGGTATTTATCCAAAGAAAATGAAAACAGTAATTAGAAAAGATAAATGTACCTCTATATTCACTGCAGCATTATTTACAATAGCTAAGATATGGAAGCAACCTAAGTGCTCATCAATAGATAAATGGATAAAGATCATGTGAGATATATGTATATAAATGAAATATTACTCAGCCATAAAAAAATAAAATTTTGCCATTTCCAACAACATGGATAGACCTGGAAAGTGTTATGCCTAGTGGAATAAAGTAGGGAAAGAAAAACACTGATGTTATCATTTATATGTGGAATCTTAAAAAAAAAAAAGGATGAATATAACTAAATAGAAACAGACTCATAGATCTAGAGAAAAAAACTAGTGGATGCCAGTGGGGCAAGGAAAGGGGAAGGGCAAGGTAGGGGTAGGGGGTTAGGAGGTACAAACTGCTAGGTATTGAAATAAATAAGCTACAAGAATGTATTGTGCAGTATAAGGAATATAGCCAATAATTTATAATAACTTTAAATGGAGTATAATCTATAAAAATTTTTAATAACCATGTTGTACACCTTGAATTAATATTGTAAATAAACTATAACTTCACCTGGAACTAATACTGTAAATCAACTATACCTTCAATTTAAAAATTAATAAAAAACATTTAAAAAATTATATATGAGAATTATTATATGAAAATAAAATAAGTCATGAATTCTGATACTGTAAGCAAACACCCTAGATCAGGAAACAAAAGCATCCCTTCAAATCACTGAATAAGACAAAACACACGGTACCACTTCCTCCTTTCATCACATGGTATCTGGGAGCTCTCCTTCCATGAAAATTGAGATTTAGGATACTTTTTAGTATTGTCCTTAAAATAACTGACTTCTTCAGAATTAAGGGGAAAAAGTGAAGCCATTCAAAATTTTAAAAGATCATCAAAACAAAAAGAAAGCACTCATATTACTTACGGTCTCTGAGTAAAATTATTCTAATTCATAATGTGAGTTTTAAGAGAACTAGCAAGATGAAGCTATTGTGATTAAGTTATCATCTTGCTATTTTGTGATTACATTTTATTTATTACTGTTTTAGTAAAATTACTTTAATCAACACTCTGGAAGTTTCCATTCTGTTGCCTTGTAGAAGTACATTTTAAAAAGTTTAACAGGAATAAAAGAATATTATGTTTTTATATTTTATCATATAGAACATAGGCTTCCCACTTAGATATAAATCAGATATAATGCATTTGTAACAAACATTAGAGTCCAGCCCTCTTACCTATTATAGGAAGCTGACTATGAAAGCCTAAAGATTGATCGGCTAAAATGGTTTCCTGTTAGTTAAAGGTGTTTAATTTTTTATAAGTCCTGAAGTGAGGTCAAACTATCAAATAGTGCATCAGACCTCATGAGCATGCATAGCTAGTTCAGGAGGCAGGATGAATTCTCTTTCCTTACTGTGTAGCAGGAGAAGTTGCTTTGCTTAATCTCATCAGGAAAATAATACTTTGTTCAGACTGACCAGTCTTCATTCTGACATACTGCAATACTACACCAGTAAACAAATAAAAGCTCAGAGTAGAAGACATTTTTAAAGGTCACCTTGACAAATCTTCTCCAAAAGATTCCTGTGAATGGGCTTAGAAATATTCAGAGACTCTCTGCTTTGCTCTAATAGGTAATATTTAGTTGACTGTATTCAGAGAAAAGTACATTTTTAATTTAAATAAACTAAATGATCTATTCAATACTGATTTAAAATATTAGCCAGTTTCCTGGATTTACAGAACTTCAGTCATTTATTCACTCAACAAATATTTACTGAGTACCTACCAGAGATAATAGCCCATACTATGCCAGTTGGTATCTGTAACAGTAAATTTTTGAAAGAGAAGCACAGTTAAGTTTGGACTGTAGGGTCACAATGCCTAGGTTCAGATTCTTGATCTGACACTGAGCAGGTTCAGGACCTCTCTGCACCTCAGTTTCTTCATCTGTAAAATGTGGGCAGTAATGGTGCAATGGTACCTCAGTCTACGTGTTCGGTTACTCACATGAAAAGAGCTTTTACAGCGGTGCCTGGCCCACGTTACGTTCTCTCTAAATAGTTGCTGTCATTATCATGAATGTTTTTGCTTGGCTTGACAACACATTTTATAACTTGTTTGTCAGTCTACTTTCACATGTTTATTATTTAGAGCAGTTCTGAACCTGAGGTGATTTGGCCCTCCAGCGGGGGACATTTGGCAAAGATGTCTGTGGACATTTTTAGTTGTCAAAACTGGGCAGTATCTGTGGGCGTCTAGTGGGTGGCAGCCAAGGACGCTGCTGACTGTCTGACAACGCACAGGACAGCCCCCAACGAAGAGCTACCCAGCCCCCAAATGTCAATAGTGCTCAATTTGAGAAACCCTGATTTAGAGAAAGAAGTATGTTGGAAAACTGCCAAGCCAAATTTCTGGTGATAGCTCTGTAGCAGATTTTGCATATGAAGACAAGTCACCCACGTGATTTGGAGTTTATGATGATTTTAAAGGAAATGCAGCCTTAGCCCTCAAGGACTCAAAGTATAAAGGCATCCTTATTTCTACCCCCAAACAGGAAAGTGCTCTTTCTAACAAAAGGAACAGAATTAAAAATACCTGATACATCCTTCTGTAACAACATGAGCAGAAACAAAATTCTGACTGGACAGGCACAGGGCAGGAGTCCAAAGAACAAAGAGCTCTCAGCGTGGAGAGAAACAGCACGCTGCAGCGCCATGAAAATTGAGACACCAATCCCACAGAGAATAAAGTTGCAGAACGGGCTTTGTGGACATTATGGAAGAAAATGGAACTTCCTCAGCCATACAATAGGTAGTCTATTTAAGTAGTCACACTAGGAAAGAATAAAATTGCCAGCAAATAGAAATCAGGGCCCTGACACTTGAAACAACATCTCAGTGCAGACGAGAGCATCCTGTGACAGGCAGGCAGAGGGGACTCAGAGGGAAAGAACTCCGGACCCAAACAGGGCCCTTTCTCTCCTTCACATGCAGCTAAGGGCTGTGGTCTGTTGACATGTTTGTCCCCTCAGTAGGTAGAAGACTCCTTGTGGACACGTCTTGGTCATCACAGCTCTCAATTACTAAGACCCTACTACACGTTAGGACTCCCCTAAGTGTTGTCAGTTAAAAGATTATTAAGACTAGCTAATACAAGCTCCTACTACAGCTTAAAGTCTATTAAGACACAAACTGTGATGATTTTTTCTTTTGGTTTGGGGCCCTGAAAGTCTTCCATTTTTTGTACTCATCATTTTGCTCCTGGGAGAGCCTGCAGATCTGAGGAGGATCAGGGTGGTTTGGAATGGCCCACGGGCTCTGAGGGCTCAGAACAGAAGTGTGTGAATATTAATAACGCCTACAGAGGAACCGGTGCAACCCAGCCGAACATCAGCCTCGGGCCCCATTTGACTTTCTCCACTGCGGGTCCAGAACTGCGGCCACAAGTTACATGAAGTCTGCATCTCTAATAACCCAAGGATTTTGAGACTTGAGATTTTACAACATCATCTAAAGAATTTGTTGAGAGTTGCTAACAATTCACTTTGGAATACTGCATGAGTCATGACATAAACAAAAAGCAGTAGGGTTCTAGCTAAATACAGTTATTAAGAGAAGAGTTTATTTCCGGTTCTAACTTCCTTCTCTTTGGGTATGGAGTCCCAGTGATGCTTCTCTGGATCCCATGCTTTCCATGTCCCACACTAGTGTGACCCAGGATGTCACTCTCTTGATTTTGTTTCCTTATTCCCTCATATGCTTTCTCTTGTTCTGGAATAGGTTTTGGAAAAAGCTTGCTTCAGTCCTGGCTCTGCTGATGAACAAGTCATGATCACGTGAACTCTGCTTTCATGGCTTCACAAATGGGTGTAATGACCCTGACCACTCACTGTAAGGTGAGCCGATACAGACTCTTGTTCATAGCCCTGTCACATTTTACAGTAATGTTTAATGTATCTCAAAGCAACTTGAGGTGACTGCACTGGATGTTTATTATTTCTGTAATCATAATGACTGACATGCTATCTACACAGGTAGTTGCTCAATAAACTTAATGTATCAAAGGATGATCAAAATCTATGTATGAGACTGGCTTTTCCTCTGTCATCTCAGAAATATCTGTGTAAATGCTTTACTTGTGTGCCTGTGTACATGGTAACTAGTAGGTGCTCAACTATTTGTCAAGTAACTAAAGCACACTTCTAGAGTGCTGAATGGCCTGAAATGGACATTTCTGTGATGGCCCATATTTTGGGCATACACAATTTAAGTCTACACAATTTAAACACAGACTAAATTCCCACTATTTTTTATCTCTCATTAATCAGTTATTATTTGAGCAAAATAAATTTATCCTGAAAATCTTGAGTCAGTCCCGTCTATTTCTAAAGCTACAGTGAAGCTCAAGTTTGTTAAACAAACAAACAAAAAAAAACCCCACAGTAACTGAAGAGATTATCAGGAATGGCTAGCAGACCAAAAGTGGAAATAAGACATTATTACTGAGGCATCCAAAGCATGTGCTGATTTCCATCAAAATCATTATGTAATGCCAAACATCAAGTAGTGAATATAAAAAAATTATCATCAAAAGTGTCATTAGCTAATTCATAGGCTAATCTGTAAGTATCCAGGTATTCCCAGCTAAGGAAGCCAAAACATAATATTTATTCACTCACTCCTCATTTATTATGTCAAATAATGGCTAAGGTTGAGGCCTATTGAATCACAGCTGAGGTGGTAAGGAGCTTCAGTCTACAGAACCTGAAACTTTAAACAGTTGTCCTGTTCAGGAGGATGTTCACCCAGAATGCAAGGGACGGAGCAGCAAGGACTGAGGCTGCCACGAAGGGCAGGAATCAGCTCATGGAGGACGTTGTGTACCATACGAAGGATCTGAAACGTACTCTGTGCTGAGGCATGAGCTGTGTGATGAGGTCTGATTTGGTTTTATGGATTGCTTAGTAATAATGTGGAGAATGATTTGGGTGGGACAAGACTAGCTGGGATGAAGTCCAAGTAGAAGATGAACAAAGAGGTTCAAATGAAAAATGATTGTCCGTCACTTACCCAGGACAATAGCAGAAGGAATAAAAAGGATGATATTGATGGATTAAAGGGCAGGACCTTTTGAGCCTTAATATTTATTTGAATGCAGACAGGCTGAAAGAGGAATCCAGGATGGCTCCCAGTTTTCTGGCTGGGTACCAGCTAAATAAATGGTCATGCCATTAACCAGGTAGGAAATGCCAGGGGAAGTTATATATCAAACTCTTTTAGATTTTAAAATCGAGATCAAAGAGGTCATTAACAATATAAAACGCAAAAGCATCTTTCTCACAAATACCTCCCAAAAATGGTTTTCTTATGATATGTAAAATAAGCATTTGCAAAATATTTAAAATGTAAATGATTTTAAGTCCATGCCATGATGAAAACATGTTCTTGGAAGGAAAAGAAAGTAATTCTGAAATATCTATGACTCCAGGTGAAACTTGCAGAAACTTAAATACAGTTTCCAGAAAAAAAAACAATAAATGAAAGTAATTACAGGAGTTAGCAGGATGCCTTTTGACAAGAATTAGAGAGGGCAAACCCCAGGAAGAAAAGAATTACTATCTTGAAAGGGCGCAAACAGTAAACACCCTGTATCTCTGTAGCCAGAGCAACAACAGAGAACAATGATGAAGGACTGGTTAAAAAAAAAAGCTGTTAAACAATAGGTAGGAAATGTGGACAATTAGACTTACGTACATTCTGCTTCTAGGTAAAGGAGTTTATGTGCTTAATTCTTGTCTTTTATTAACTATACACCTCCCAGTGAGAAACACTGACATTTCTAGAAAAAAAAAGAAAAATGATACAGATCTAAATGGCTTTCCAATCAGGCTGACGTTAAAAAGTAAAAGTTTACGGCACTGTTGCTGAGACAAACATACCTGAATATTTCTAAGTCTCAGGCTTATAAAAAAGGAAGGTGGGGGAGCATGAGTAGGACTGAGAATCAGGGCATGGAACTGAAATGCCAGTGTAGATGCGAAAGCAAGAAGGTAATGCTAACTAACACTGCACTTGGCTTGCAGAGCAGAGCCGACTGTGTTAAATACTTCAGACTCTTCAGAGCCCAGTGGAAGACATGAAGCTAGAGCCCCAGGGACTAAACAGATATTGAAGACAAATACTCGTTGAGCTGACTAAGAACTATTACACTGTGAGGTGGTGGTTACTGCCCTGGCTTTGGCCTAAGGAAGGGTCTACAGTTTCTTCAAGCAGCCTCCAGTCCACAAAGCTCCCGCACAAGATGGGAAGGTCAAGATAGGAAGGAGAGAGGTCAACAGAGAGGTGGAGAGAGTCAGCTTCATCCAAGGGTGGCGGCCGCCCCAGGTTACGCAGGCATAACACAAATCAGTACAGCTGCTTGTCAGACCGCAGCTCCACCCAGGCCATTTGCTGGAAGCTGAGTCTCGGAGCGTTTGCAATGATCTGACTCTTAAAGGTTTACAGAAACGAGAGTGGCCCAAACGAATCCAGGCCGTGCAGCCTCTGTACACGTGGTTGTACCAGAACCACCAGCAGGGAGACAGGAGGTCTCCCATTACTGAGAAGGCCATTAGAACCCGAAAGGAAACATCACAAACACACGAGCTCAGTTTTCACAAACAGCTCTTACTCTAGGGAAGGACGACAGTAAGTGATTTAAAAATATGTCTACTTGTGCACTACTTCCTAACATAAATAATTCTCCTTCCCTACCTTTAAATCTTGGAGGGTCCTGGGGCACAGTCCACACACCACTTCTCTTTTTTCTCAACACTCATTCACAGAAATTTCTAATTCAGTCCCATGGCCATGGATTCTTTCAAATTCTTATATCTAGCCCTTTCCCATGAGTTCCATATATGCACATATGTATGACATCTCCTTGTTGATGTCCAACATCTCAACATTACCACGCCCAAAATAGAACTTGATTCCCCTGCACCCCCTAATCTGTTCCTCCCAGTCTTCCCATCTCAGTAAAAAGCACCAACAATCATACAGTTGCTTAGATCAAAATCCAGGGACCATCCTTGATTCTTCCCAGGACAGCAACACTCTACCACCCCTGGGCTGCCATTCACCACAAGGTCTATGTAAACAGCTCCTCCTGGGGCCTGTGAAGCCATGTGTGGTCTCTTTCCTTTATATTTCACATCCAATCTGTCAAAAAGCACTCTCAGCTCTACTTCAAAACATAGCACTGTGAATCCCACACCTCCTCACCATTTCCACCCCTGGTTCAAGCTATCGTCAGCCCACTTAGTCTACCAAAGTAGCTCCCTGATGAGTGCACCTGTGTCCCCTCTCCCTGTCTACTTTCTTCAGTCTGGTCTCAACCCAACATTCACAGAGACCTTTGGAAAATGTAAACAGATGATATCACACCCTTGCCTGATTCCTCCAGTGGTTTTCCATCAACTCAGACCTAAATCCACACACATGACCTTGGTCAAACAGCGCACCGGGTCTGTTCCCTGCCTGTCTCTCTGACTTCATCTTTTCTTTCTCTTCATCTCACTCATTCTGTTCCAGTCACTCCAGCCTTCCAGCTCCTGAGTCCTCAAACATGCCTATCTCATTCCTACCTGAGGCTCTTTTGTCCTTGCTGGTCTCACTTACTGCAAGACTTTTGCAGCCATAATCCTTTCCTTCCTTGGGCTCACCTCTTCAGAGAGGCTTCTTCTAACTCCAAGTAAAATACCTTTTATTTCAGTCACTCTCCAATTCTGTATCCTGCTTTTATTTTCTTTACAGTGATGGTCACTACAGACAATACGTGTTGATGGTTTTCAAATAATAGTCCACCTACTAAAATGCAGTCCACATGAATTTCTTATTCAGGGCAGTATCACCATTGTCTAAAATAGTATCTGTATATAAGAGATGCTTAAAAAATATTTGAGGGATAAAATATTGAAGGAATGGCCAAAACAAGTCATCAGCTTTCCCCGACCTCCAGAAATCCCATTCCCTGCATGGCGAGTGGTTTTGGTTACACTACGAAAAGCAGAGAAAGCCCACTAATCACTCATCATTGAATAACTGCCCCTGAACCAATCTAATGGTAAATATCAACATTTCTCATTCCAAATAGCAAAGTCACTGCTTTTGTCCAGCCTTTATGAGATTCTGAGAATTAAAGAATAACTGAAATAGGAAACAGTCTCACCTCATCCGTCCGTACAAGCTCTGACCATAGCTAGTGCCTCAAACCAAATCTTCCTTGTTAAAACATTGTATTTTTTCCTAGTCTTTGGATAAAGAACTTAAGAGGAATAAAAGGGCCAGAATTCTAAGAGCACTACCCAAGTGAAGGATGTGGCTAAACTTTAAAATACATAGCGAACATTTTCTGAAGAGCTCTGAAAAGTTACATTGTAAAGCTTTAAGAAAGGCAAACTTTTAAAAAGAATTTTTAAAAGTTAGAATTTTGGCATTGGTATCAGCCTGGAAAACAATCAGGTTAACCAGTAATAATAGGTTTTCTAGGGCTGGCTAGAGCTGTCTTCAAAAAAAAAAGGGGGGAGGGCGAGGGATAGCATTTTGCTACCTGAAAAGAGAAGTGACCCAGGGACTAATGAACTCCGTAAGCTGCTCACTGTGTGACCCTCAGCCAGTCACCCATCCTCAGTGCTAAGATGGAGGGACCTGTCAGCCAGCCTCATGTGGAGGCTGTGAAGGGTGACCAAGAAACCTGACTACAAGGCACTCCGAAAACACCAAGGGCTAGAGAGAGGCCTGCTAACTGCTAGGCTGCCATCAGTCACCATTTAGCATTGCACATACATGTGGCTCTGTAAGCTCCCTTCCACCCCTTGGCTCCTCTGATGTCAATCACTCCTGGCTTCTCACCTGCCTAGTCCGCTCGCTCCTCACTTCCCGATCCACAGGAAACGCGGGAGACTGAACTAGCCTTTGTGTCCCTCTGCTGTTTCCAAAGTAATTTGCACCTCCCCAGTGAGGGAAGGGACACTGCGTAAACGGCCAACCGAAGGCCTTTCCCCTCCTCTTTTCCTTTCCAAGCACACACCAACTATAATTAAAACCACATATTTGACAAAGATCATGGGAGAGGGGAATAGTCATATGAAAGACCTGAAAAATAAAGAATTCACTTAATCCTTATCAGTGATCTCCCGATTTCTCATTCTTTCATGAAATGCCCTCACTTAAGGGAAAAGGGAATTTGATTTTTGAACTCCCCACAAGCCAGAAATGGTTTTCCTCATTCTTTGATAAATACGGATTTAGCGTTTCTCTTGTCCAGGACTATACAGTAATTCATGTTTTTTCCAGGCCACCAGCCATCTGGTACCTATTTTAAAGATAAGCCTGCCCCATGTTATCTCCCCACAATCTCTTGAAGACATGCAGGAACAGCCAGGACACAAAAGCAGTATAATCAGCCATTCACTGAAGTACAGATTCGGTCACCATACACACGCGTTTCAGAATTTTCAGAAATTTACCAACTGTTAGCACCACAACACTGTCTTCCTGTATGAGAGGACTTGCCTTTTCAAGTCAAATGCAAGCATCCTGATCTTCAACAAATATCATTCCAAAGCTACGTGGTCTGTTAGGAAAAAATGCCTTTGCCTCTTGCTCAGCTGCTCCCCACAGCACTTTTCAAATCCCAGATACTGATAACTCAGCACAGGTCTGGGATGATGAGACAAAGGAACATAAACCAGTGAAAAAAAAAATCATACTTATTGAGAAAACTATCTGTATATAATAAATTCTGTCTGCACAAGTGGAAATGTATGCAACAACAGGAGAGACCGATTAAAAAAATAACGTTAAGAGATAACCCAAGCAACTGACAAATAAATGATTTTAGTGGAGGACAGGAGTCAGCAAACTACTGCCAGAGTTAAATCCAGCCTCTTTTACCTGTTTTAAAAACAAAGTCTCATTAGAAGACAGCCAAACGCATTTATTTAGATACTCTGCAGCTGGTTTCCTCTGTTCTGGTGCTATGATGACGGACAACCTGTAGTTGCATCACACTACATGTTTTGAAATTTGAAAATGTTTACTATCTGACCCTTTACTAAAAAAAGCAGCAACCCCTGTTATAGAAGATAAAAAGGTCACTGCAGACAGGAAGTTTCTGGAGGAGGACGAGGCAGGCAGCTTAAAGAGAAACTACAACTGAACCAGAAGATAAGTGAGAAGCAGACAAATATTCTTTCCTGCATAATCGTTTATCTGGGGCCTAGAAATGTCCTTAAGATTGATAAAAGGATGAGATCTTCCCATGCTGAGAAAATCGTTACTAGAGCGATGAAAATGCTCAGTGAATAGCAAAACAGATGGACGAGAAAATAAACTGGGTTTCTCAGCTAATTTCCAGTTCACACCCCAAAGACACCACCCCAGAGGTTTGTGTTGGGTGCTGAGGGCGGTGGTCATGGTGTTTTCATAGCTGTCTTGCTTCAAGAGAAAGATACTTGCCACGTGACAAGTTTCAGCAAAATGGGAAGAATGCTAGACTAGTGGTAACAGGAAATCTGGACACAAACCTGGCCTCCACCCATTAGTGAACATACTCTCACCGGCAAAAGAGAGGGAATCATAGGGGCCAAGCTCAGAATGGGGATCAGTATCAAGACGGACTTGATGTTGGTCCAACATCCAGGACCTCAGCTGATACTCAGGTTCTGGTTACTGCTTATGACAAAAACCAACCTCCAGGGTGGGATGGAGATTCAGTCATCACATCCTGTGTGCTGTCTGCACCCTGGGGCACATCCAGCTGCAAGGCTCACAGACTCTCCTACATCATCCATCCTGCTGTGCTCCAAGCTGTTTCTCACAGAAAGAAAGGCCCATTTTTAGGCTATAACCTCATCATTTAAAAGAAGAAAGAACCTATACAAATAAAAAAAATTGGGTACTATCCTTTTGATGACCGACAGTCTCTCTCCTTGGGCCCTAAAGACTTAAAACCAGTAGGACTGATGCCTTCAAACAGAATTATCATGAAAGATACATATAAAATAAAAACCATAATTTAATACAGCAATAAAGTATTAAAAATCAATGTGATAACAAAATTGAACATTTTCTCCTGGTTTCAAGACCATTTAAAGTCCTGTTGATTCACAAATTACTATGGCATCATACAGCCCTGAGAAACCACCCAGAACTGAGAGACTTATCTTGAATGTCTCATCACAGCCCAATGAGTGAGGCTCAAGAACGTTGTCAGCATCATGATCCCAAGTGGGTACTTACTTAAATGAAAAACACTGGAAGGCCAGCTGCCCTCACCTGCTCTCATGACCACCTGAGGATCTTGTTCTCGAGTGGGAAAGGCTCAGTGTCACTGGTTTGCCTAACCTTTAATAAAATGAATGCTGTGAGCCAAGCTGAGCCACCTTCTTTACAAGTGACCACTTAGTACAGGTCCAATCTTAAATCGACCTCTCCAGAGTCCTTTTCCATTGGCAAAGAACAAGCACTACCGTCACTGTCTTAACCACCTGTGGAACTTAGGGACAAAAGCACGCGAATTTGGCTGGTTAAGGAATTGCACATTAAAACAGGAGTGGGATGAGGACAGGGGCTGACGAGTGGATGGCACTAGTCCCAAACAATACAACAAATTTCAAAATGCCAAGTTGCTGAAGCCCTCTTTGTCTAAAACTCTGTCAGAAAGATAGCATCCAAATTCTAACTGTAGCTTCTGTTAACGTTTGGCACTCAGCACACGCTTGGCACCCAAAAGGATAGAGGCCCATCATACCCACACAATTTATTTGTAATCAAAGTACTGGAGTGGTGATTTATTTCTGAGTGTTTATTACATTTTTCTTTTATGATATTTCTCTAGTTATAGATATTAAATTTTTTGCCATATGAAAATGTTTAAATGAAAAATTCTCTTTTTGACATTAAGACACACCTGCCTTGGACGTCCAAAAAAACAGCTGAAATATTCTATTAAAAAGCTTCATTTCTTAGCACCAGCTTTTATATAAGTCCAGGATGACTCCCATCTGGTCCTGGGTTTATTAGTTATTTGTTATCTGTCACACATTAGAACTTGTGCCTCACATGCTGTCCTGTTGCAAATGAGAGACATTTTAGATCAAGAAAAGACAGTCCCATAGTCCTTTATTTGCTATACTACATTGAAATCAGGTTGACATTTCTTCCATGATCCTTCCATTTCCAATCTTCTCCCTAATAAACTGCTAAGAGCAATAGCTAGCTGAGTAAAACTACCAAAATAATAATTAGTTCAAGAGTTTTAAGTAAGGTTAGCTGTCTCCTTGTGTTTTACTGTTCTTTTTTAAAAAAAAAAAAAGTTGCTCCTACTCCACTAAACTATATTATGGAAGTTAGTTACAAAAATCTCGAAGCTAATAAACAATTCTCAAAGAGGGCTTGATGATTTGTGTGCCTCGACTATGCACTCCTGAAATCACAAGTATCTGGGGTAAGTTGATGTCTGTGAGGTTATCAAGAGATTCTCCCAAAGGAAAGAATTAGACCAGGGAGAGATGCTTGAATCAAGGATAATGAAGCACTTTCAAAAGGGAGGAACGACCCTTGCATAGACAGTCCCTTCATTCTACCTCCCATTTCTGGGCTCAACACTAGGACCCTGTGGTAAGAAGTACTTCTATAGGCTTTGGGATCGCAAGCAGGAGTTGGGGAACTCTCTCAGCCCAGAGAATGTTGGAAACCCTGATCCTAGGAGCTGTGGGGAATGGCCAGGACATCACGGCAGCAGCCAGTCTACAGCCCAAGTCAGGACCAGATGAGGGAGAACGGGGGACACGTGTACACTTGCGGAGGGAGCTGCTCCCACAGGCAGGCTCCCAGGGGCTGGGAGCACGGATCCCATCCATCTACCCAATCTGCGCCAGCGTGGCCTGAGCAGACACAGCATGCCATCGCTTTCAGAAACGCCACGTGGATAAATGTGGGTGGCTTGTTTTTCAAAGTACTCCACTGCTTATCAGTGTGGAAACTACTCTGTGGAATTTCTAGATTAAACTCCAAAATAAACCCTAAATCTCCTATTAAGAATTATTTACCCAGCTACTAAAGGCGCTTGAGTCATAAAACAGTTAAGGGGAAGGCTGTAATTTATTTCCTACACTTTCCTTCTTCATCCTGCTTCTCCACACATGCTCTGATCAGCTTCATATGACACCCTGCTGCCAGGTTGTACATGCTCCCTGGCACGCAGTCTAGGAGGTGACACGAGTTCCACGTGAATCTTTAACAGCGGCACTGAGCACGGTCTCGCAGGGTACCTCCTACAACGTTTCCTTCATTCTCTGTGTCAACCACAAAAATCTAAACAAAGGCCTGGTCCACTGCTTGCTGGCTGTTACTCCAGGTGCTTTAGTCTACAGTCTACAGCAGTCTGCAATAAATCAGAGTTCCCTTGAGAAGACATTTTTTCCTCTGGATGCTGTTCCATCACAAGTCTAGCTGCTTTTGATTCATATGCAGGTCCCCTCGTGATGTTCTCAGTCTAGTCACACTGCACAACACCGACGTGTGATACCTCATGCCTTTGTCATCTCTTTTTCAGTCATTTCGGCTTCTCTCAGAACTGAATTCCCGAAAAGTATGTTACATTTTAAAATAAAGAATATACATTGTTTTGATATAAATTAGTGGTAAATGAAAGTTAATTTTCTAACATTTCCTATATTGGTATTGTCTTTCATCATAATTTTTTAAACTCTGAAATGTCACGCTTCATTTATTATGTGAAATCCTTTGAAATATTTTTAAATATGATTTTTAAAAAAATGTTTACATTAGTTTATGTGCTCAGGAGACTGTCTGCAGTTCTGGTGATCTTTATCATTGGTATGAACTTTGAAAAGGCATTTCCTTCCCAAACGATAATACCTAATAAGTAACACTGCATTTCCTAAAAGTAATAGGACTGCCCATCGTTTTGGGCTCCCTGTGAAATGTGTTCACAAACTGGATGTGGAGCCCAGCTCAGTGATGCCTGTAGGTACCACGGAGACCACGGCAGAGCGAAGAGCGCTGTGCTCGCTGGGGGATGAGTGATGTCATACTTCCTGTGGGCTCCTCGCCATCACTGGGTGGAACCAACTCCATCTTCACCGCATTTCTCTACCCATCCTTGACTACAGACCCCTTCATTCCGGGACTTGGTAACTTTTCATGTGTATAAGAAACAGACACATGCTTTTTTATTCTTGGGCACGGAATGTTCAGGGCTGAAAGGAACCACATCTACCAATGAAGAGACAGAGGCCTTTGTATCTGTAAGCGTTTATCAACTCATCTTGCTTATTTTTAAATATGTATATTGTTAGGGAAAACTAGTGCCTTTATGCTCACTGCATGTAATTTTATATAAATAAAAATAAACATTAAGGGGATGGCACATTATCTCTCAGAGTACATATGAGCTAACACCACTCAGACTGGCATGTGAGCCCCACTACACACATATTTATAAATGGTAGAACACAATGAGGTAGAATAACCCACAGGGACATAAATATGCACCTGAAAATAAAAGGTCCAATATGGTGGAAAGTTATAGTTTTAAGGAGCTTTATATCAGAATTAAAAGGGGCACACCTCTCTGTCTATATGTCACACACAGACTCAAACTTCCTGTGGAGAGTCATGTGTGTGCAGAGCTGAGCAGAACCTTCCGCAGCACCTTTGACAGCCCTCTTTTTCAGTCCGGGTATTTAAGGTTCACAGAGGTTAGGGTATCATCCTGGTCCAACAGCTAAATAAGCAAGTCCTAGTTCTTGTAATCCCTGTTCAGTGTTTGTTCCAGCACATTCGCAGGGACTCCTTTAACTGCTTGATTATCAACAGCGTCTACAGTCATGGCTGACTATGTCTCAGTTTTCTAAAAATGACTTAGTTATGGTTTGCTTATTTTTCACACAATGGTAGCTTTTTAAGTATAATTTAGGAAAGTGTCAAATCACCGAGAACTTTATTTACTTAAACTGCCTTATTCTGTCAAAGAATATAATGATTTGCCTACACTACATTTATTATCTATATTCCATTTATATTTAGGCAGTGTAGACATTGCCTACACTGCATTTGTAATTTGCCAACTTTACATTTTGAGGATATAGGTAACTACCAATTATTAAGAGGAGCCAATTATCATTTTTATGGTGTTATAAGCACAATCATTTTCCTCAGGCTGCAGCAAGGAGAAATTAGACATTCAGACTTTTAAATGAAAAATGCCTAAACCACACGGTAGGGCAGGTCTGAACCAGAAAGAAGAGGACAACATGGTTCAGATCTGTTTCCTCTTTTACATCCACCAAGAGGGGCAGCGACCTCCAGCGGGAAATGTTGGGCAGAGTGGGACTGGAGTCTCCTCATCTTCACTGTGTCACCTAAGCCAAGTTTTCATAATTTACATGTTTTGATATCCATATTTCAATAGTATTTACATTTAATTAATTTAATTCTCAAGTCAAACTTTATACAATATTTCCCACCAGTTTCTTCATAGAGGGCAAGGGAAGACTATTTCATCTTTACCTTTAAAAATTTTTTTGACTACTTTGGATTAAAAAACACCTAAAGAAGAGCAGAGAGCCATGTCCCTAAGGCACATTAATTTCCCTTATAGCTCCGTCTCAAATTGTCCCCAAATATTCCTCCATATTGCTTCTCATGCAAATACCTCTGGCTCTAGTTGTATTACTACACAGCAAAACTTTTTGCTGAGAGAGTCCCATTGTTTCTGGTGACAAGTCTGCCAAGGACAGGTAACAAAAATGCTGCTATATTTATGGCAACTGCAAATCCAAAAAAATTTTTTAAATATGCCTTAGTGATGGAATGGTTAACATGCCAGTATAGCTATAAAAAGGCAACACTGTTAAGTATGAATTACTGATACCATAGTCCCTAGTAACAATACTTTTTAAATTCAATAATTCTATTAATAAGTTTAACATGTGGCATAGCTATATTTCCTGTTACATTTCTGTTTCACCTATTTTCTCTCATTAGAAATAAAACTTCTCATCATGGATCAGAGATTCTCAAATAAGAACTCTCAAGCAGGAGGGGGTCACAGAAGAAGGTTGTAAATCCCCTTCCTTTGAGAGACTCCATGTTGCCTGAGACACTTTTCCTATGAGCTTGACTGTCTCTGATATTTCCTCTGATAGATTTTAGCTTTTTCCTTAATCCAGGCTCCATTTATCTGCGTTCTCCAGCACGACTTTTCCCCATCAATTTACTTTCCATAGCTATTTGTGTCTTTTTTTTCCAGTGCACCCACACCACTTGTGTAGCACCAGTCTGTCCTATGAAAACTCTATTGAACTATACACAAAAGCTTGTTTCCTTTTCTTTAATTATATAAATCATGATTGAGAGAAAATAGTAATCCTCAAGCACTGTTTCTCTGATGGAGTCCATTTTTCTGCAAATATGACTCCAGCAGCAACCAACCCTTAATGGATTTAACTTATGTCTTTTATCAGTAGCATCCAGATTCTACTCAGGTTATGCAACATAATTAGACCAGCTATCCATGGGGAAAAAAAAAGTTTTTTGTACAAGTGACTCCTCAGGAATGCCACAATGGTAATTTCCATGCAAATAACAACTGAAGAATACCACCACTCACTTGGAAAGCACTACTCTGTGTCTGGTTTTTGCACAATTGTTACTAAATTTTTTTCTTCCAGAACAATTCCCACCCTAGAAGAGCTGTTTACTTCTGACCCAGTAAGACAAAAATGACTTGAGAAACATAAAGTCAGAAAATTTGGAAAGCGGAGGGGGCGACCTGGTAAGTAAATACCTCCACAGCAAAAGAGGAAAAGCACATGAGGGAAATCTACCTGTCCCAGGGCATCCGCCCATCTCTGCTCAGCCAGCAATCTGCATGAGCACCCAAGTGAGGGAGCTTTTCCGAGATGTGATGCTGGACCTGGGGTGTGTTGCCATGGAAGTGAGGGGCTTGACTTTGTCAGTTCCTGTGTCCCCTCCTCAGCACTTCTGGCAATGGTGACGGCTTCTTTCCTTTGTTCAGAAACTGCTGTGTAAAGGGCCCTGCCGCCTTCCCAATGCACTGAAAGACTGCATTGTTGAGGCCACATCGTAACCAAATTACACAAGAGGGAGATTTTTCATTTCCATTCCTAAAATTAGACTCATGTGTGCGCTAGCACAACAGAAATAGAAACACTTGCTGAAAGGGGCCCACTCAATAGTGATCTGAGTTGCCAGTGCCTTTCAAACACTGTTGCTAAATCCACGGCCCACGGCAGGCATAGGACACTAGGCAGGTCAGGGCACCAACGCTGATTCTGGAAACTTGCTCTAAAATGTCGGTCTCAGGAAGTGGGTGGTTTGTTCTGGAGAGGGTCTCTGGGCACAGAGAACACACAGTGCTTTCCCAAGCAGATGTTGGTGCCAGAGCATTAGATGAACAGATTTTCCGAGGGGATTAGTAACAAATGTACTTAATGACTTTGGAATTGCAGCAAACTGCTTGTTTCTTGTCTGTAGCCCTCTTCGTGATGCAAAATCTACTCAACACAAGGTAGGTGAAAACAGCGTTTAAAAAAATAATAGCTTTTACCTCATGGTTGTGTCTGAAAAGTAACTGATGTCTTCAAAGGACATTGTAATAAAATCCTCAGATAGGTATTCTACATCATGCATGTTAAGATGTCTTCTCATCGAACAGACTGCCTTGCAGACATAGCACATACACATATTGGCTAGGTTTGGATTAAAAGTCTCTGTGACCATCAAGAATAGGACAGTGGAATGGATAGAGCGATCCAAGCAAGGTTTTTCAATTTAGGCTAAAACAGCAAATGTCATGGGAATATGCTTTGAAAACCACTCCTGTAACTTATGTTTCCCTACCCACCTACCTCTGAAACATATGAACAAAGACCCTCTGACCACACTCTGTTAAGTATGGATTTTCATGCAGATAAGGGTCTGTGTGCTTCTACAATAAAACTTTATGATTCTGAAGGATTTGGGCAATGTGTCAGGGAGGAGAAGATTCTGTAAAATGCATTTTTCTTTCATTTCAGATGGATACTGTGGCTTTTTACTATTAATTAACAATTTGTTATTTATTATTAATATTTTCCCTTAAGCAGGAATAGGATAAGTGTCTAACAAATCTTAGATGGCTAAGCAGGTTCAATGTGAATTTTTAAGATAAGTGTTAAAAAAAAGATTTTGACAATAAGATAAAAATAGATTTAGCAGCTTAATTACACTGAGGTAAGTTAATGGTATGAAATGATTAAATGATTTCTGTGTGTCCACTAGAAAGAACACTGAATAGGCCAACATTTTGGCCTGAGTCTGTCGTAATTAGCTATCTGACCAGGACCATACTCCTAAACTCTGTGAATCTTATATGCCTTTTCTAAAGGAGGAGGTTGTCCAGTGTGATAGGTAAGGTTCTAGCCAGCTTTGAAAATGTATGACTCTATATCTAGAGCCAAGCTTGTGTGAATTTGTAAATGTAACCATGAAATAGGTATGTTCCTTTTAAGTTTGATATCAAATTCCTTACAACTACAACTTTATACCACATTGGGTCTTTTATTTATAAGTGCCTGCTTATGACACCATGGGTAATTCTACCTCATTGGATTTACAAGGTAACAAAATTTCATAGACAGCATCTACATTTACTTAAGTAACACACAGTCTTCACTGAGGGTTCACAGCATATTAAAAACGTACATAGTGGAGCTGACAGACCAGTCTGAGCAGTTTCAGCATTATGTGCATTACAAGAGGGCAGATGCAATCCTTTGAAATATTTTTCAATATAATTTGTAAAACATGTTCATATGAGTGTATGTGTTCAAGGAAGAATATCCAAGGTCCAGGTGACCTTTAATTGCCATTTATACCGGCTTTCAAAAAAGTGTTTTCAGGGTTTATTCATGTTGTCACAAATGCCAGCATCCCCTCCTTTTATAAAGCTGAGTAACGACTCACTGTATGTGTGCACCACATTTTCATTATCTGTTCACCTGCTGGTGGGCTTCCATATCTTGGCTACTGTTAATAGTTCTGCAGTAGACACAAGAGTGTTAATATCTCTTTGAGACCCTGATTTTAATTCTTCTGGGTGAATATCTGCAAGTGGGATTGCTAGATCAAATGGCAAGAGAAGTAAGCCTGTCACAGAAAGACAAATACTACATGATTCCACTTGTATGAGGTATGGAGCACAGTCAAACTCACAGAAGTAAAGAACAGAATGGTGGTTGCCAGGAGCTGGAATTGGGGAGGGAAAGAGGGGGTGATGGGGAGTTGCTAATCAACATGTATAAAATGTCATTTATGCAAGATGAATAAGTTCTGGAGATCTAAAGTACATCATACCTAGAGATAAGAATACCGTAGCATATATACTTAAAAATCTGTTAAGAAGGTAGGGCTCATTCTGTCTTCCTTGCAAAATAAAAAAAATGAAATAAATAGAAAAGCATTTTCTTTTCAAATAATATCTAGCAAATAATACTGCATTTTCTGAAATTAATGAGATTGTTCTTACTTTAGGATACCTTTGAAATATTGTGTTTACAAACTAGGCTTAAGGTGCAGCTCAATGATCCTTGGAGGATGTCGTAAAGATCATGGCAGAGCAGAGAGCTCTGTGCTTACTGAGTGATGACCTGCCGTGGCATCTGTCCTGATATTTCATCGATGCCTCCTGTGAGCGCCTCTTCACCACCAGATAGATCCATACTCAGTCTTCACTGCATTTTACTATCTGCTCTTGAATAAAAATCCCTTCATTCTGTAACTTGGTAACTTTGCACGGGTGTAAGATTGGAACCAAGCTTTAATTACACTTAGGCCTACAAAATATAAGAGCTGGGAGGAACCTTATCATTTACAAATCAAGAAATGGAAACCTTTGCACCTAACCAGAGAGAAATTCACAAGCATTTATTACACTCAAGCCTGTTTGTTTTTAAATATGCACTGCTAGGGCAAAGTTGTGACTCTGTTCAGTATACGCAATTTTCTATGAGGAATAAAAGTAAGCATTAAAGAGATTTCTTCATCCAGAAAAATGCTTTACTTAATTAGTCTAAATACTAAACAGCAAAGAACCTTGTTACAGCCACAAAAGACATCTGCTATACTTGCCAACTAAATTCTTATTCCTGTTTAATCCAACTATATTCTTACTCCTGTTTATCCAAAGACAAGTGGATATAAATTTATAAATTTGAGAGTAAAATATTATACCTTCTAATCAAGGCACAGTAAGCAAGCTCTTATCATTGAAAATCAAGCACTCAGATATTGAGACTAATTTATGCAGGGATGTCAGCTGGTGGCATTGAATTGACCTTGCAAATGAGCTAACATCATGCCGTCAGAAGTAGTTTCTGCAGGGAGATCTCATGATTGTTTGTTTTAGGACCAATAAACATCTAGGAATAATATGCATATGCCTTTGTGTCATTCAGCCCAAGTCTCGGACCTCCATGAGGTTTCACCTTACATGCTTTCCACAGCTGAGATCCCTTTACCATCTTCCATCCTCAGATCTCATCTACTGTCCGTGTTCATTTCAGTTGTGTTTATACAGGTAGTTGTAAATGGTGGTTCTAGCATTGTCTATCTTAGCTATAAATGAAGGCCACCCTCTCAAATACAGAAATTTAACAGATACGTTTTTGAACTGAGATGGATCTAACATATTCTTTGCATATGTCCAATAATGCATTTCAAACAATCGATTTTCTTTGCATTAAAATACTTTGGACATGTAAAAAGTTGTTTAATTCTAAGACATTGTTTTCCCAATTTAACATCATTGAAATCAGCAAGAATCTGACACAGTATAACTGACAACATCCTTCTTCTTAATAGTACATAAGATAATAGTGCATCTCACATCAGTGACATTTTAGATTCAATAAAACAATCTTTCTTAGCCATTTCTTATGAAGAAAACAATAACAATCTTCTGTGATAAAAACAGCAATGCATTTAAAATCAAATGAATTTGGAAAAAATACTTTAATTTTTAAAGTTGTCTAATCTCTTCTACTCTTAACTGTGCAAGTGCTCTGTATTTAAATATGCACACATACATCAAGTATAGCTGAGGACCCTTCTGGTGCCCCTTCAAGAACTCTAGCACTCACTTTCACAGATTTTAAAAAATCAATCTTGTAATTATTTTCCCATTTGTGTGCCTCTTTTTCAATAAGACAGCACACATGCAGGCATTCGATATGCGCTGTGAGTCTCAATTCCCACTCAGAGGAAAACTAAGAAACATATTTCTTTTTTTCTCCCCCCTCTTTCTTGTCACTTACATTCCCTCAGAGATGGTATAACCATATATAACATAAATGAATTATATTTTTTAGGTATTGTGGAACAGAGAATTTAGATGTTTTCAGTCAAGGGTGTTAGTACAGTCACACTGTGAATCCAACAGAAAAGGAAAAATGGCAAAGGAATTTTAAAAATGAAAAGTACAGAACAGCATAGAAAAAAAAAACTACCAGTGTTTTATTTCATGATGCAAATAATCCTTTCTGGCATCATGAGTACTGACATATGTATAGTTTGAGAAGGGTGAGAAAGATTCATTTCATTTCATGATTTCTAGCCGGGTGGTTGGCAATGGAAGGAGAGAGGCATTCTCACCTGCAGTACTGACCACACAAATCATCATCATTGAGCAAAAGTAGTTTAAAAACAAAAGATTAAAAAGACCTAAAATGTCTTTCCAAAGCCTTTCTATTAGTTAAGTCTTTGTATTAGTGTTTATACATCTGCTCCAGAATTATAAACAGTCTCTGTCTTTACATTTAAACTACTGTTGACTAGCTGTTTGAGGTTTAATTTACTCTTCCTCACTTATGAAATAGAAATAATCATCAGAATGTGGAAAGAACACTAGTGACTAAATGTTTAGAGCACTCCGTTTTATAGAACATTAAAATACATTACTGTTCACCTGTCTATAAAGGAAACCAACCTAGAATCAGATTTGTTCAACTCCTCAACAAAATTCTTCCCAAGAACCACTACCTCAACCAGCATCATTTTCACCAAGACATCAGCCCACGGAAAAAGGTTTTCAAGTAAAATATATGGTAAGGCATTAAACCCCAGAAAAAGTGCCACTTTACGTTCATCACAGAAAAGAAATTAAGCCCCAAAGTAAAAACTGTCAATTACGGTCATTGCTTTGTTGCACTGAAAGAGTTCAATTATGTCACAAAGAATCTTAGAAAGTACTAATTTAATTAAAATATGAAATCTGCAAACTACCTGCAGCTTTCCCTAGCTCATAAATTAGCAGATTTTCCATTTAAATAAGAGTCTCTTCTCTATATTCCCCAACAACACGCATGATGGATGTGAGCAGCACCATCGAAGCACTTTCTACTGCTCTTCATTTTCTCTCTTTTTCCTTCTAAAATGATTTTACGTTCCCATTTTAGACATCTGTACCCTTTAGTATCATGCACAAGAATCTGGATAATACGATGGTCATTATGGAAAGTAATCACTCCACATTGATGAATGGCTACTGACAAAATGACTTGTATCATTTAAGAGAAAGTGCAATTGAGACTTTAAATTCCAAATAAAATGCTGCAACTCAAATGACACTGACTAGCTCTGAGCTTCTGGAAGTCACCCACCTGGGGCAGCATGCGATTTTCTTCCTCCAGCTGTCTTACTCTTGCCTCCAGCTGCCTAACATAGGACAAGGTTGATTCTAAAATTAAAAAGAAAGAACTCACATTATACACACAGGTCTTGTTTGGTACACTATCAGGACATTTCTGGTTCAATTCATTCAAATCAGGTACTGACTACTTAGACTGTTATTTAGAAAATAAAATTTCTCCCCAGAAAAACAGCAAAAGCCATTAAAACTATAAGCAGTTTGAACAATTGCACAATGTTAAGGAAAAGCAGAGAAATTTATAGGTATTGAAATGGCAGCCGTCTGCCCACCATGCAGCCTTCAGAACATGAGACACCTTGCAGACAGTTATTCCTCTTTACTTCTTATTTTGTGCATTTTGAGCTTTCCCACACATAAGACTTTTTGTAATATTCATTGTAACCAAGATAAATTAACAGGGCATATTAAAAATTATAAAATAAGAAACTATTTCAAATATCCAGCTCCCTTCATTTTCCCAATAGATGTTTCAAGTCTTAAGAGCAACATTTTGTTCTTCTCACACACAAATCTATCGATACTGTGGACTATCACCTAGAAGCCAGCTACAAAGAGGCTGAATAAGGAGAGGCTGAAGTTTGCCTTTGATTTTGGCTGAGCACGACAGAGACCCAAGTTCTTCCCAAACAGGTAGCTAAACCAGGGGCAGACTTGAAATCCATTGTTTTCATTTCTTCGCAAGCACAGGTATGTACTGAAAGCTCGGAATCCGCATCATGCTTAGCGTCTGTTCTGTTCTGTAAATTTTCTAGCTTTACGTTATGAAAGGGTTCACGTGCAGACCAAAATGGAGTTTCATTTTTGAGGAGCCATGTGACAGGAACTCTTCATAAAATGGAAAATATTCAAGTGCACAGCATCATATTGCAATATAGTCACAATTCATTACCCAAGAACAAACTTATTTCAGGGCTAGTGAAAGGTACACGACCAAAGAATCCCTCCAGAGTGTAATTCCACAGTTAATGTTAAAGCAGCAGAGCCTCCTCAGTGCACGCTTTTCAGCCTCAAAGACACAAAAGAGCAAGAGACAAGGCCAGGACGGTAGTGCACTTGAGGGGTAGGTGTTTAGAGCCACTAATAACCTGAAGTCAGGATGGACATGTCTGTGAATTAATATGAAATTCGCCATGGACAGACAGTACTTTATCATTTTACATGGGAATTGGTTATATGAACCCAATTCCATTTTGTGACCTTCAAAGCAATATGACAACATTTTATTTTCTTAACGTACATAAGAATTTCAGTCCTTAATTCACAAATACAGCAAGCTCATCCCTGACCACTTTATAGCACGCCTATTTTCACAAATGTTGGCAGAAAGTCCCATCATTAACATTATATAACCATCCACTGATCTCATACCAGTGGAAATGGCTTGCCTTGAGCATTCCTCAACAAGATAGAAACACAAGGTAAAGGAAACTGAAGACATTTGCAAGAAATATGCTCTCATTTTTTTTAGCTCGATGAAATGTTAAGCATTTGCTTTATAGACTCTTCAAAACGGAAAAAAACAAGTATCGGCATAAATGAATAACAAATTTATTGATTTCATGAGTCTGCTTTACTTGAGCAAATGAATAAGTGATTTGCTGATCATCAAAATGCAAATGTAGATTGCCTGATTTACAGTTTTGCAAGCCTCCCCCCCCACTCTAAAAACACAACCACTTGATAAGGGCCATTCAAGTAAAAAGTTGCTCAGAAATATCCTATGTAAACCATAAATACAATTCTTTTCTCCTTTGTTCACAATTTACACCTTTCTTATTGTCCCTTTACTGCACTATCCCTAAGGCTGTCATACTTAAAGCAGCTGAAATGACTCTAGACAGAGTGATTCAGGTGACACTTGAAAAATGCCACTGAATGGATTTTAATTCAGTAACTATCTTCAGTCACTTTAATCTATTTCCCTTCTTTAAATCTTTGCAGTTTACATATTCGATGGTTTCATGAAGTTTCTGCTTAGATTATGAAAGTCACATCATGCCAGTTCAAAAAAAGGGGCTAAATTCCTGAATTTGGAAAACATTCCTTAACTCCAATTTTTATAGTCAAGTTACAACAGATGAAGTCCAAATCTTTGTTCCAAAGCATCTGCTGCAAATATGGGCAGGGACAGGACATGATAGGGAATATCTTTAGGCAGGTAAAGTAATAAAACATGTTATCTCTACAGTAAAGGCAAAGCTAAGGAGAGTTCTGAGTTCACTCATCCCACATCCCACATCCCACAAATATTTATTGTGTCACTGACCTGTATCAGGCACTATGCTAGGTTTGGGGTGAAGAGAAGGCCAGTTGTTGCACGTCAAATTCCTCAGCATACAAATTCCTTTTTAGGATTACATGCCCAAGTGCTATGTTCCAGAAGGTCCTGGTGTTCCAGGCTCAGCCTCTGTTGCAATTATTACTTAACAATGAACGGATACGATGAGTGAAAAAACTCCTTTGTGTGTGGGGAGAGGGGGACGGGGGTGAGGGGACAGGAAGAATAGCTAATCTACATGAATAAATAAGAAAATTCATGCTGTTAGTTGTTTTATTCATCAAGAAACTGATAATATGCTCCTTTTATATGGGAGTGGAGCAGGTAAACTTTTTTCTGGAATATACTACAAGATCATCACTGGGTCCCCAAGTCCTTATTAGGACGAGCCACTGAGGACACTATCCAATCCTTTGATTTTGACATGAGAGAAAAATAAATACTTGTTTTGTTAAGCCCTTAGGATTTCAAGGTTTATTTGTTATTTCATCATAGGCTAGGCAAGCCTGACTACTAGTACATGACCAATAATGGGACAGAAAATATGTAAATATTTAAAAATAAAATGTAACAGAGTAAAATGCAGGGAACTCCATCCTTTAAAAAATACATCACGATGCACATCCCAGTCGTAGCTGATCATGAGAAAAAATGATAAAATCTTGTGTGTGAGAAAAGGAGACTCTTGTGTGCTGGAATATATTTGACCACATCTGCTACAGTCCCTTGCCCAAGCTGCTTCTTCCTTTCCTTCCTTACTCAAGGAACTTCCAGAGTGGCGTCAACTGTAAGATAAGCTGGTCTTCCATTACACCCCGGGAATGTGGAGTACAGCTGCACTCCCAAGGGAAGCGTGGAACAAAAATTGGCATTTTCACTGTAAAGTGATACATCCATGCATGCACACACAGACACACATACACACACAACTGCATTAGGATGTGCTAAGATTTGACTTGATCATTACTTTTATACCAGTGGCTGACAGCTGTTAAAGCAGATTTCAGGATGTCATCTTGGCTTCCAGAACTCTGAGAATGAGGCTCCGAAAGAGCATCAAGGCTTTCCCTACCCCGAAAAACAGCCAAATCCTATGCTATACTCTACACAGAGATACAATATATTAAAGAAGGATCCTGTCTCCAAGAAGTATGTAGCCAGTTGAGGGGAGATAAGAAGGAAAAAATAAAGCAAGCAATAAGGTAATATGAAATTCAGGGCTACATCATGTGAAACAGGAAGACAGAAAGATCAATATTAACTGGAGTTCTTCTGAAGGAGAAACATGACTTAATGGATCAACAGAAGCTTAACAGATCAGAGAGATGCCAGTGGAGCCACGGATGGACAAGGGCCAGAAGCCAAGAATGATCCTGTTGTAAACAGGGAAGAGAGAATGAATTCATACGAAGGAAGAGAAGGGGACATACTAGGGGGCAGAAGGAGGGAAGGCCAAGTTGCGTCCCACAGTTACAATCTGAAAAGCCAATGTCAAATCAGCAAAGTGATTTGCTTTTAACTTCCTCCCAAGGGTATTTTATTTCTCTTTCCACCCTGGGAAACTTATGGACTTCAACACATTAGAAAAGCCACGTTAAGCAAACAGTACCAATGTGAAAATCCAACGACATTCTCAAGATACTCTTTGGGCAAATCTCGGGTATATTTTCAAAGCAGAAATCATTTCTCTCTCTCACTTTTCTTTGAACTGACATGTAAAAGTTCACAGTACTTCTTGCAATAAAACAAGTGTAAGAAACAGTCTAAAGAATTCCACTAATACACATCTTCTAATTGATTCCAATTTTAGAACTGGCACGTACCTTAAAGATTCCCTAATTCAATGTGTCACTGATCCTGACTCACTTGGCAGATGAGAGAATAAAGCCCAGAAAGTAGTGACCTTGGCCTCCAACACGGGATTAGTTACCTACATTCAAAAGATTTTGTTTCATTGCTGGGGCCTCACCGTCATTCCCATCTTAGATCTTCTCATAACTGAGATGGCAAGCTTCTTCCATAGATAGTTAAATTCTAAGTTCTTCCTGATTTTAGATATTCTGGGTGGACTTTTACCTTTAACGTAACTTGATACTCTCCTTGGACAATATCCTGGACTTGATTTCACTTCAGTTTGCCTCAAATGCATTCAATCACAGAAAGTAGCTCCAGTTTTTTCTCTGCCAGTTTGAAAATACTCTGGTCAAAATATTAAACCCCCTAATTTCCCCTTGGTTTCTAAAGCAGTGTTTCTCTCCCTAGGGAAACACCCATCTTTGAAACCAGCCATGAATTACTCTGATTAACGTACATAAGAGGTTTACTGTTGGTATCTGCGACTGTCTCAGGTTTGTCAAGTTTCTGAGTGGTTTTGATTAGATGAAGTGCCGTCTGGCCTTCAAAATTTCAGGGTGGAAAAGAAAGTCTGGTAATGGTCCCTTCGAAGACAAATTACAGCATCTGGGACGGTATTCAGGAGGAAAATCATCTGGAAGACTACTGCTGCTGTGGGTTTAGAGATGTTAGCTTTTCTGTGGCTGAGTTAGTCTCCCTCTGCCAGAGCCAGTCCAATTGCCATGTGATTTCCGGTCTGGAGGCTGTATCTTCAATAAACCCCCAACTCTAAAGACACTGCTTGGATTAGTTCCAAATTAATCCCACTATCCACAGGCTTTTCACATTCCTAAGGAAATGACTTCAGAACTATATATTTTACAAATTATTACTGTTCTAAAAGTGTTTCTCTCTCTTCCTCAGGCAAGCAAAGTTCAGTCTCCTACTCAGAATTCTATTAGCTCCAGAAGTATAAGTGATTATATTTCTCACTATAATTTGATTTTTTTCTTATTAAAAAAAAAAACTTCTTGGAATCAGCATTTTCAGATTTGCCTGGATATTTAACTCAGACTGCTTTACTGGCAGAGAGATAGGATTTTTTATTTTTAATAGGAGCTTTAATTGTCCTCAATAGGTAAAAAAAAGACATCAAGTCTCGCTCTCGTCCATCATCTATGAAGCTAATTCTACTCTGGTCAGACCCTTCTCTCTGTGGCAACCTGCAAGAAATATGAGCTAGTTACTTCTATCCCCATTCCTCCCATGTAGAAACCTATTACAGTTACTCACTGGCCCCAACTTCTCTTAACTCTGGGTCTCTGCCCACACCTTCCCCTGCCAAATAATCATTCTACACTGCCTGTCCTTCCTCCTTCCTCCTCTATGCAGGCTGTGAAAAAGAGCTTTCTCATAATGAGAATATCCAGAGATTGGAATATACTGCTTCATATGATAATGTGATTCAAGTTACTGGAAATGTTTCGAGAAAGCTCAAGGAGATGCTATAAAGATTTCTACCTGTGTGTGCTGTGGGGCTGGTCCCTTTAACTCTCAAGTTCAGTAATTCCACAACTTTGAATTCTTCTCACTCCATGAATCCCTTTCAGTTTTCCTTCTTTTCAACTAACTCATTAGCCAAAAACTCGTATGTTGAGTGCCTTGCGGTTTTTCTTTACCTGCTTTCTGAAATGTTATTTATTTTCCTGTTTTCATTTTTCGCCCAAATATGCTACATGAAAATATTCCCTGAAGCCATACACAGTGACGGTTGGTGTTCCCTGCAGGGGTTTAGTACATACTTGTGAATTTTCTGTCCTATCAAGACATCTTCGCCCAGCAGTGATAATCTGCCGCGTGCCAGGCGCTGTTCAGATACCGGCAGAACGGCGGCAAGCGAGAGCGATAAGGTCTGCGCGTTCGCGGAGCTCACATTCCAGTGGGGAAGACTGACGACGAAAAGCAAATGCAATCTTTGGTGAAGGTGACACATGCAATAAACGCAACAAAACTGAGTGCTCGCAGCAAGAGATGAGCAGAAGTACAGCTACATGGGAGAGCCTGGCCTAGGAAGGGCTCTCTCAGGACTACGACTTGCAGAGAAGCCAACTGCGCAGAGAGCGTGGAGAAAGGGGGGTGCGCGGGCCCTGGCTGGGAAGTGGGAGGGGACAGCAGCTTGAAACAGGGATCTGTTCATCTTGTCACCTTCCTCCACTGCTTACATTTTTAAAAACCGTGTGCTCTCTTTGGCTGTTTCACTTAGACCTGGACTCCAACCCTCTGACTTTTAGGTTTTCCTTGGGACAGAAACCTTAGCATTACATTTGGCTCCTCTCTCTCACACACCCCGCTTCCCCACCGCTGGGAAATTCTGTTGACCTTGCCTCCAAAATGTCCTGAAAATCCAACTTCCCGCTAGTCTCCTACAGGTGTCCCCACTTCCATCCTTGCCTCCTCTCCCAGGTCTACTATCATTCAAAGTCTATTTGCGTTTCTTTCTAAAACGCCGTCATCTCCAAAACCTGCAGCTCACCATTTTGCTCCATAAAAAAAATCAAAGCCCTTCAAAAGTCCAGCAGGGCCCCGCATGATCTGGGCACCTGGCCCTCTCTGCCCTCATGACATCACACCCCGGCTCCAGCCATAAGGCCTCCCTTTCTGTTCCTGGACACCCTGGCATTCACTTGCTTTAGTTGTCCACACTTTCTGGACTGTTCTTCCTCCAGGGAGCTGCTTGGCTAATTTCTTCACCTCCTATAAGTTTCTATTCAGATCTCAGTCTCTCAATGAAACTTACCAAGCCAACTTCATTTAATCCTGCAGACTGTCCCCACCTCCATCCCACATTCTCCTGATCTCCTGTAGGTGGCTGTACTTTATTTTTCTCCAAAATACTTTATCACCTTCTATCATATAAATTAGCTTGTTCATATGTTTATCATATAAGACCTGCCTCTCCCCATCATGTCAACTCCACAGGCAGGGATCTTTGCTGTGTTGAATGATGGACTCCAAGTACCTAGAATAGTGTCTGGCACAACAGAAATTTATTGAATGAGTCGATCAGTTATGCAGATAGTGCCCTGAAAGGAAATTGTTTCATCGCACAGGTGGACACTCTTCAGTCACTTCGGGTGAGACTGTATTTGAATGAAGCCTAACATCAATTCTGTTGTGCCATTTCAAAAACATTATATAGAACATTAAACTTTGGATAGAAACATCGGGGAGGTTCTCACATTATGTCAGATCTAATCATTGGTGGGTAATTTCCATAAGAAAATCTGAAATGTGCTTTCACCAGGCTCAAAAAATGTGTGTGTGTGTGTGTGTGTATGTGTATGTGTATGTGTCGGGGGGAATGGGGAGGACAGGTGGGGGAGAGGAGAAAGGAAGGAGAGGAAGAGAGTAGAAGAACAGATTAAAAAAAAAAGGGAGAGAGAGAGACCTAACAGTTATGGGAAATGTACAAAATAGGAGTCATTTCTGCTACTGATACCTTAGAACACAATATAAATGCCTTCAGCTGGGAATCTGCTTAAAATAATAAGGGTCCCCTTTTTGGTTAGAAATAACCACTGGGCAGAATTTAAACTTCACCTGTGAGGGAGGGGTGTGCTGAGGGCGAGGGCACAGGAGCAAGCTTAGTTGTGGGGCACTGGGCAGGTGTCAGCTAGGCCCCGAGTGAGGGGCTTTGAGCTGTCAGAGAGCAGCCTGAGGAGGGCAGAGAGCAGCCGTCCGTGTCCAGACAGGGTATGTTTCTTTGTGAAGAGAGAAACCTGTCAGTGCAAAGGAAGAGAACACAGAGCAATGTGCTGTCCTGTTTATTTTAATTAGAACGAAGGCTGCAAATACTGCATTGTCTTCCAAGAATGCTGTGACAGAAAAAAACCACGAGGGCCATCCTGCCGGTGCCATGCAAGTGTTATGTTTTTGGAAATAGTCCAGATTTTGTTTCGCTATTTTATTCACTATTGTTGTTATTATTTACCCACTTGTTTTTCTATAAAAGGGTAAATAGTTAAATGGATATTGAAATCCAATGATTTGCATATAAACCAATTTAGAAAACATAAAAAAAAAAAATCAGAGTCTATGTCCTAACTTTGTTTCAGAAAATAATTACCAAAAATTTGTTCAAGTTTCTGCTCTTCCCAAATGAGAGTGTTTTTACAACGGGAGAGAACGGCATTTTGTTGCATGTTTGCTACCATCCACCTGCACCTATTCCTTGGGAACTGGTGCCTGCTTCCACTTCTCCCTGCGAGCTAGAGGCTCCACGCAGCAAGGCCTCACCGAATAGTTATTTTCCGGGCTGTGCTGTGACTAGTACAGCGCTCTGCGCTAGGAGGTGTTTGATAACTTTGTGTTGAAGGAATGAAGCGATGTCCTTCTCCTTCCGTTCCCAACTGCTTTGGTGGCTACTCCAAATTTGGTGCTCTCAGAACAGTCTGAAGCAGTTAACTTAAAATGCATTCAGATGTCCATCCAAAAAAATCTTACAATAACAAGCAATCTAAACTGAAGTCTGGCTTAGACGAAGTTTTTGTGCCATAAAATTGCCTTCACTTTGACTATCTCCTGGGGAAGTATCAGCCCTACGAAGGAGACAAGGGTCAGCAGCACTGAACTGGGCTAAAGGACTGGGGACTCTACGGAAAATATTGCAAATGCTCAAGAGCTGTTTAGCATGGGTACTATTATAACAGCTATTCAGGGTTAAAACGTGTCTTACTTTCCACAGTTGTGTTGCTGCTGCTGCTGCTGTCCCGGAGAAAATCACTGCCTTCCCCCAAAGCCAGAGGATAAAAATCGATGTCATTCTAAGGAACGCGACAATCTCCCTCAGTGTACGCGGCCCCCTTGTAAGAGGGTCTTGTCAGTATTGTCAATGAATGCACAAGGAAGTAAATCTGCCAAAAACAAATTTTCAAAAGACAGTAAGCCTATGCAAATGTTATTTTCTCTAAGGATAATTATTCTGACTTTTTATGTATATTGAGATGCTTTTAAAAGCCTGTATACAATTGCTTTTTCACTGTCATACTTTTCGGCAAAATGATTTATCACATTAGACAGCAAAGCATCACTCATTTGGATTCCATCAAATGGGAATTCATAAAAATTTTGTTTAATTCAGCCTATATACACTCTCTGCACTGGCTACAAAATAAGCACTGGCAAAACAAAGTCATAGTATAACAATTAAGGAATAGTTGCCTTACATAAGAAAAGCAAAGTTTTCACAATGTTTTAGCGTTACTTATCCACACACAAAGTGATCTGAATCGATGATGGATGAATCAAGGTAGATAATGGATAGATATAGTTAGCTTAGATAAAATTGGAAAGACCACATACTGTGGAAATTTTTTTTTTTTGGTCAGCTATTTTGGTATGTATTAACAAGCACTTTGTAATCAGTCAGTTAACATCCATTCATTGAGCATTTACTGGACGCTAGACACTCTTTCAGGTGCTATAGACACTCCACTGAAAACAAACAAAAAGGGCTCCTGCATTCAAGGAACACTCTAGTACAGAAGACGGACAGACAGATAGACATGCAGACACAGACACCTAAATAAGTACACTGCTCCCCTGTCCACCCTCTCCTACTTTAGGTTAGATCTAGGTCATCAGAGAAAAGCTGGGGCATCCAAGTTGAAACCTGAAGGTAAAGATTCTGGGAATGAACTTTCCAATTGGCAAGAATACAACCTATAAAGTTCCCAAGATGGGAAGGAGCCAGAGGCACTCAAAGAAAAGAAAGAGGGTGCAGTGCCCAAGCGGAAGTGAGGAAGGTGAGGGGAGATCAAGTTGAGGCAGCAGAGAGACAAGACCCGCAGAGTCAGTGAGCCAGTGTCAGGAGCTGGGACTTCGTACTGTTTGGAGCAGGCAGCCACTGGGGAAGGTGGGATTGGGACATTACAGAGGTGTCAACTGATTTATACTTCAGAATGATCATCCTGGCTGCTCTGTGGAAGACAGAGAAAAACAGAGTGAGAGTGAAGTTGGGGGATCACTGAGCCTCTTCGGGAGATGCACTGATCACTGTGGGTTATAAATGAGTGGCCACATTGAACAAGCCTCCAGGCGAACAGACTACAAAGCACAGGTATAGAACAAATGTGAGGTCTTATGAAAAAAATGGAATCAAAGATAATGGCTCCATTTCTGGCATGGGCAACGAGGGGCTGGTGAGACGGCTTGGAGATGGAGCAGGAGTAGGGTTTGAAATCAAGAATTCTACTTTCTTCAAGTTAGGCTTAATACTTCTACTGAACATCTAAGGTAAGATCCAGAGTGGGCAGTTAAAGATACGAGTCTGCAGCTCAGACAAGAGATTTGGGGTTTCAGCTTAAATGTGAAAGTCAATAGCAAAGACCTGTTGGAGAAGGGTCTGAACAGAGAAGCCTGGTAGAGCGGGAAGAGCCACATGGCAGACACCCAGCCAAACCCCCTTCTCCGCAGCCCTGAGCCTCAGGAAGCAGAGCGAGCACCCGGCCTCCCGCTTAGACACAGGCACAGAGCGCATGTATCTTCCTCTTGCGTACACTTTAAAGAGATATCTTTCCCCCCCTTTATTCTCACCTGTGTTTCATTCCAAAATCCAAGCCTCCTGCTTTGTTTCTCTCCTGCTGCCCCCTTACAGCATGCCTCTTTCTTCTTCTCTTGGGACCCCTTGCCCTCCCAGTCATTTTGGAAGAAGTGAGTAGAGCACAGTGGCTAAGAGCTGGCTCTGTGGGTTTTGGTTTTCACTGAACATAAATACGGAAGTAGATGCTCTTGAAGACTCTTTAAGACCCACAGTTCCTGGGTTACAATCATCATGCATTTGACTATAACCCATGTTAGTGGTTTAATCGTTAAAGTCAGCTAAGATTTCTAATGGTATATGTATGTTATGCTGCTATTCTTTCATTTATTCATTAAACAAACATTTATAGAGTATCAACCATGCTCAAGGCCTTGGGGAAGCAGAGAGTATCTAAGACAATGTTGTAATGTTCTGAGAAAGGAGATAAAGCACCCTCATGTGATAGATGCATCCCAGTTCTGAAGATGGCAGTGAAACGGGTTTAAGTAAGGCTTATTTACATTTAAAAACCCTATTCTTTAAGAACACCTGCCCTTACAGGTTTCTCTCCTCAACCATGTTCTTAAAAACTCCTTCCACTTAGAAAGTTACCAGGTTAGGAAGAAAAAAAAAAAAAAACTTTTATGTCAGTATAAAGGAATATTAGTTGCTGTCATTGTTGAGAACAAGTTACTGGATGTTTGCCAAAACAAGGAGCCAAAAAACTATAAAAGCACTACTTAATCTAAGCATTTTATTTGACAATGGTATTCTAACTAAACTTAAGATATCAAGGGTTTTTTTTTTCCTGCCATTGGTAAAACTTTAAGGGGAAATAAATCTCAAAAGTCCTATTAAATACAGCCAACACAGGGCACTTGAGATGTGATTATTGCTTTTCATGCCCTTTGATTTTAGAGACATTTTACAATAGTGCAGTCAGGAGGGCAAGTTCTGGCTAGGAAAAGTCCTGCTGACCGCCAGGTCCTTTTGGGCTCTTCTACATTCCTAAGGATTCGATCATTTTGCCTTCCCTCAACAGTTACTAGGCAACAACAGATGAATCAATTTGGTCAGGCAAGTGTACCGGATGACACACTTAACAGCTAATAACCTTAACTTGATTTATCACGTATCAAGAATTTTGCTAAAAAGGCATTTTTCACATGCATTAATGCATTTAATCCTCATGTGAAACTAAAAAGTGGGTATAATTATTCCCATCTTAGAAATAAAAGATTGAGGCTTAGAGATGTTGAGAAACTCCTCAAAGTCACGAAGCTAGACGAGTGCAATTCTGGACCTCAAAGCCCACCCCACATTGCTGGAGAACACAGACCTTGTGGAGAAACAGAGTGAAGGCCAAATTAAGCAACTGTCAAAGAATCTGATCAGCACCGATGAAGTCTGATTGATCTTGTCTCTTCCTCATCATTACACTTGAACACTATACCCTCACTCAATGGATGCATTTGTTGAAAGAATGAAAACTGTGTTTTCCTTAAGATACAAAAAAGCACATCATCCCTTTAGTTCACACAGTGGTGCTTTCAAGTAAGCAAGAGTCAGCCAAAGTGAAGACGGCAGGTTTCACACTCCACAGCTACCAAACTATCCTAAGCCAAGTGCCTGGATCTGCTAAGTCATTGGTGGGCTTAATAAATACTGATGCCATTCACAATGCAATCTTTGGGAAATTTCACAAACTTCTTACAACTCAAGTCTCAGAAACCTACAGGCTTAGAAGAAAATGTTGGACAAAGGCAAAGAGCAGTTTCTTCTGACTTGTTGATGTCTAATCTTAATTGTTTTCAAAGCAGCTGCTTTCCTGGATTCTCTTCTGAACAGCTGGGGAACTCCATGAAATGACCACTCTGCTTAATTTAATGTCACAGCAATCTATGCTGTTAAGATTCTTCCTGGTGATGAAAAAAGAGAACTTGATGTATATCACCTAATGGAAGTAATCACAGGCATTTGGACAGAAGCTGATTATTCCTCCAAAGCAAGTATCTCGATGCACTATTTTTAAAGTAATCATCCCTGGCCACAAAATTGTATACACACTGAAGGAATATTTCAATACTTAATGATACATGAGAGTAAGACGTAGGTACAGTGAACTTCTACACCTAAAATAACTGTAATTTTCAAACAGTGGTCTTTTAAGCTCCATACAGCCTGAAATTACACACACAACAATAAAAACGGTATTTTGTATTCACTTAGGCCATACAATGAATCTATTAAATTCTGTTTACTCTAATTTTCACATTGATTATGTATTACCCTAGAAATGTTATGTGCTGGATTATAAAATGGCATTCTTAAACCAATGATTGTTATTCACCCTCACAAAATGCAGGAGTGCTCCTTTAACTTTCAAAGCAGATGGAATTGAAAATCTTTGAGTTTTCACTTGTGTTACCTCCTGTCAGTGCAGTCCCTATTTAGGGAAAACCTTAAATTATACATTAAAAAAATTTATAAATCAAAAAGTAAAAGAAGGAATAAAACGGACGGTGAAATCCTAAAATAAACTGTAAACTCCACATTCCTTAGGGAAGGGACTATGCTTTATTCATCTTTATAACCCAAGTCTGGCATTGATATTTAACCCCAAATACTTGCTGAAATAAGGTGCATGCCTCTTCAACATAAAAAATGACCTTTGAGTATTTTAAGAATTAAAAATGTCTCTATAAAGTCTGAGTCTATGAGAGCTGAAGGAGAATGCAAGCCGTTGACTTTAAGGAAGAAATATCAGTGACTAAAAGAAGTAGATGTGCAAATAAGATCACAATAAAAAATTCCCCTTTGGAACACACTGAGATAAATAAAAAGTCTACCTGGTCTCACATGGCTTGAGTGAGGCATTTTAATTAAAAATAATAATAATTAAATGATGTTTTTACACCCTTGGGAAAATTTAATTCTAAAAAGATATCTCAGAGCATGCTGGGTGGAGGCAGGCTGGTCAAAGAGTTATCCCTTGCCTGCATATTCCTTCAGTTAATAATTAACATTCTATTCCTGCTCCTCTAGGAGGACACAGTTATGGGGGGAGTAGCAGGGGGGACCATCATTGTATAAAGAGAATTATGAGTCTATTTTCTCCCTGAGAATAAATAAAGCTATGCAAGGATTTAAAATAATGCAAGAAAGGGGAGGGTCTGCTAACACAACTGCTTATAAACACATCCTTCTCCCCTCTGGGGACAATTCAGCTTTCTGCCCTTGGCACCAACAGCCCAACTGGGGCTCCTGTTTGAGGCTACTGGCTTCGCAGATTTACTGAGAAAGGGTTTCTTAAATTATCACATTAGATCTAGCAGTGGGACAAGATGAATTGTTTTGAATTGGCAGTCTGTCCTTAAGATGTACGCGGGAACATTAAGGTGGAATAAAACAATAGGCCCATAATGGGCCCATGTAAATTCAAATCCATAGAAAATGCTGGACGCCTCTTACATTTACAAATGTATATACCCTTCCATAATGACCACTTCAATGAGCTGGTTTATGAAGAGATTAATCTTCTGAGTCTAAAGAGAAACTCACTTGAAATTTATTTTCTTATTGCTGTCTATGCAGGGGTGCCTGAGAAGTCAATCTACCATCAAGAGACCCTGACTTCCCTCAGCCTATCCATGCTCTCAAGCTAAGAAGCTAGCTCCTAATATACGTGAAG
Organism: Camelus dromedarius; assembly: GCF_036321535.1. NCBI lineage: Eukaryota > Metazoa > Chordata > Mammalia > Artiodactyla > Camelidae > Camelus > Camelus dromedarius. Next base: position 23,302,051 of record NC_087450.1, read on the forward strand.
AAAAATGAATTACTTGGAAGGAGTGCACATACTTCCAAAGACAGCGTTCAATTCTGTGTAAATAAGATTTAATCAGCTTTTTTAAAAAACATAGAGGCCTAGAAAAATACTTGCTTTGTGATCACCACCATCACTACATACTTGATACACATGCAGGAAGAAAAAAGTTTTTAGAAGCTTAGCCAAGTCTTCCACATCAGAACAGACAAGATTCTACCCTAGGATGGGAGCACCACATGGAACTTTCTCATACCCACAGAATCAGGAACTGCCTCTTACTGTCTTCTGCTCATTCTGACCTCAAGAGCAAGCAGATGGTACAGCAGTTCCAAAGTTAACTTCAAAGCAGCATCTCCCAGGAGCTCTAACCCAGACTCCTCGACAGTGGGAGGACTCGACCTCTGTTTCTTAAACTTTGAGAAGCTAAGTTCTGTCTTCCGTTCTGTCACTCAGTACCTGGGGTCTACACTCACTGTCCAGTCGCTTTATGTGTTGGGTCCAGTGACGTTCCTAACCAATTTCCAGGACATTTCACAAGGTCCTGGTCTTTGGCACTTAAGTCTTCTGCACGTTTATTGTTTCTTAATTTTTTATGCTGTCTTTTCCAAATATTTTATTCCACTTGCATCAGCACCTGAAAATATGCAATCTTTGCTTATTTCAAAAACATTTATGAAGAGTTTAATGTGGTCTTTTAAAAATTTGTCTGGCTCTTAAAAGTTACTCTTAAAGATTTTTAACTTTAAGCTTTTAATTTATGCTACTGTATTATATATTTTTAGGCATTATTTTTACAGTAAATGGAGCATGTTGGATCCAAGGTCTTAAGACATTCCTTCTTGGACAAAGGATTGTGGTCTTGGGGCTACAAGAGTTCGCCTGACTCTGCCCAACCTGCAGGGCTCTTGCAAAGCTGCACACTTTGGATGCTTTTAATCTGCTCTGACAATCAAGATTCTAGTCTCAGCTCCTGGGCCCAGACTTAGGCTCCAAATCCAATGTCAGACTGGGGAGTGGAACACTGCCTCTTTAAGGAAAACAAAGACCAGGTGGGAAGGCAGGTACTAGACCTTTCAAGGACACACCTTAGGAAAAAAGCTCAGGCCCAGAGATGTCTGGGACTGCCCTGTGCCTGACTTCCTGGCCCAGGCATCTCTCCTACTCATTGGCTTCTAGTAACTTTAACTGGAAATCTTCTAGACAGTTCTAACCTTTATCTGGCCCCACTGTCTGTGCAACAGTTCGTTTATGCCACTGTAAGCACCAGCCTCCTGAAAACATTCGTCTGGGATCTGGCGGAGACTAGCAGTAAAGAGCATGGAGCCAGACTGCCCGAGTTTGAATACTGACCCTACCACTTCCTCTGTGGCTTTGAGCAAGATATCAAACTCCTGTGTCTCAAGTTTCCTCATTTGCAAAGTGGATTAATAACCATCTCCTACCATGAGGTAGGTACACAGTAAGTTACTATGTGTGAGGCACCTCAGACAGTGCCCGGCACACAGCAAGCTCTAGCTGTTATTATTGCCTGCCTCCCCCCTTCTAGTGCTAAGTGTGGTTTTGAGACCACCACCACCAGCCTGTGTTTCTGGTGTTCTGCAGGGGAGGAGACTGCGTGCTCTGCCCTCCTTCTTTGGTGCTGTGATAGTGGACAGGGCTGTGCTCCATCTGTGCAGTTTTCCGTGGTCATGTGCACATGCAGTGCCCATGGTCTTCAGCCTAGCTTGATGGGCTGCTCTGTCTCCATCACCCATAGTGACTCTGGTAAGTCACAACTTTCCTTGAGTGCAGCCTGACTACTGCACTGAACCCTGAACAATAGCAAAGAGAGTAAGAAATGAGAGTAAAAACCAGATGAACACAAATGGGGAAGAAGATTCAAAGAAAAAGGGATGCTTGTGTTTGGAAGTAGCACTGACTCAATGACTAAACATGCACACGATTTTTTTGACTGGTCTTAGTGAGCAGTGACCCTCTGGCTGTTAATAACCACCAAATTTAGGCCAAAATGAAGGTCATACATAAAGAACATATTTATTTATTCAACAATTACTTGAATTTTTCAGACACTGATTAATGGAGAACAAGCAATAGATATGAAATAAGAAAATAAATAAAGTCATTTCAAAATATGTTAAGGGTGATAAAGGAATGATTGGATGGTTAGAAAAAGCCTCTCGGAAGAATGGGCATTGAAATTAATAATGAATGAGAGCCAGTCATGGCTAGAGGATGAGCATTCTAGCCAAAAGGGGCAGCATATGCAAAGGCCCTGTGGTAGAGATGAGCAAAGTCATTTTTTAAAAATAGAGAGTACAATTAGAAAGAAGAGTGTTAGGCATCAAGTCTGTATCTGACTCAAACCAGCTTGTGGTAAGGTTCATATGATCCCTGCCAGCTCTAGAACTCCATAAATCTCTCTAGGAAGTGATGTATTAATAGGCACAGATAAGGCAGATTCTACTGGCTTTAGCACTTTGGACTGACTATACAAAAATGCCAGAAGAAGGCATCTCAGTAGATGACACGTATAAGCAGTCACCCATTTCCATCACAAGAATAAAGAGGATGAACTGGATTTTAGAAACTCGGTTGTGATCTGGTTAGTCAAAGAAAGAAAAGTGGTCATGAACAATCCCCTATCCTCACCATCCTAAAAGACCACAGGACTGGAGGATGGAGGTGATGTGAATAGACATAGTGGGAATTGGAGATTACACAACAGACCAGCAGATCCATGAATGACCTGGAGTATAAAGAGTTATTTTAAAAAATTTAAACTGCAAAGGTTGTTCAAGAGTATCCGTCAAACTACTCTGTGGGGGCTTTGAAACAAAAACCCTTTTCAAGTCCCTTCTGAAAAACTCATTCCCAATTATGAAGACAACACCAATATTTCAGGTAAAATTTCCTCTTAATGAGGAAGAGGGGACAGATGAACTGAGTTGCCTGGTTAAGTATTTAATTTCCCACTTAGCTTGGCAAGTCAAGATAGACAGCCTCAGTTCACACATTAATATTTATGAAAAATGGCATAATGTTTCATTTGGAAAGAAGATTTGGGGGGAAATACTACATCCAGCAATGCCAGCTCAGACTTTCTGGATGGCTACATGCTGGTGTAGGTGGGCTCCTTAATACAGAAGCTAAACCTCCAATTAATGTGGAATATTTGTTGTGAAAATATCTGTACAGACAAATTGCTCAAATGGATGCCTCGGAAACCATAGCAACTATACATTTTAATTAAAGTTTGCTGCTTGAAAGGAAAATCTTAAATAATTGGTGCCTCCAAGTCTTTGCTGAATTGGCTGAGCTATGGGAAACACAGGCTTTTAATAACAGGAAAAGAAAAATCTTCCACTTTACCATCTTCCATTTACTGTGTGCATCTCTTATAATGTGAGATAGCCTGAGTTAATTCTCCAATACAGGAAGCTAAAATTTGCTCTGTGAACGGAAAGTCCACTGGAACACAAAATAGAAGAAAAATGATAACTTTGGCTTAGGAATGTTTTTCCAGCCACAGATAAGACACACACAAAAGACATTTTAAAAACCTTTTGACAACTACCATTAATACTTTCAATTTATTGAATGCCAGTGACGTCTGTTTATCACAGAAAAGTGACATTTTGCTATTTTGTGAAGAACTGCCTGAAACAGAAGTGGAAATCTTTTAACTATGCACTTATTCAACAAACATTTATGGGCAGTCAACTGTGTGTCTGTACTGAAAACAAATACGGAATATATTTAACAGGATATTCCCATATACTATGAGCTTTCTGGACACTTTGTTTTATCCTCACAATAGTATCGTTACTATTCAATAATACTAAGATTGTGTTGACCACTGCAAACCAGTTCAAGGCTTCAATAGAAGTAATCAGTCACTTCATCAATTTCTGTCAATAACAACAAAGCCAAAATAAATCTCAGGTAAATCACTGGAGTAATTTATCTATGCAATGAACAGGCGCAAAGGTCCTTTGTGTGGGTCCTCGGACCCAATCAAAAGCAGAAATAAAATCCTGAGACTATAAATATATGAAAGAAAAAAATTTAAGCTGGGATCAGATTGGTTTTGCCCCTAATATCCAAGAACAGGTTATAGGAGGGCCATATAATCATTTAAGTGTTCTGGCAAAGATTAATAGTTAAAAGCTATCCAAATCAAATCTGGCGCTGGGGCAGTTCTTCGGATGACTCCAAATGGGAATAGTCAACATTTTATTCCAAATGTATTATCTCCTTAGCTGTCAGCTAATCCAAATCTCTGTCTAAATTCTTTTACGAAATATGTCTCAGGAACATATTATTATTATTATTATTATTATTATTATTATTATTATTATTATTATTAAAATCCCCTGTCACCACTCTGGCCCCAGGTCTCCCAATACCAAGTCCACCACTGAGCTGACGCCTTCTAGCCGGTCTGAGTTCCCTCCAAGCTGGGGAAGTTCCAACTGCCAACGAAGCTGAGAAGCTGGGATTTGTGATTCTTTCAAGGTGAGGTGGCTGTATTTACACACATTCATTCTCCCATGTCCTACATGCCTACTTGCCACCTCCAAGAGGAAGTTCTCATTACCATCCCCTGGTACAAAACACACTGCCTGGCACACAGCATGGTTTCAAAAGCTTTTTCTTTGAGGAGGTTTGATTTACTTAGGCTTTGCCCATCTAAACACTGTCCCTTTTCTTTGTAAAAATCTACCAATCCCACCGATCTTATAAGAGCTGGCCCCCAAGCCCATCCATTGTCAGCAGAGCCTCCCTTGGCTAAGTTAGCCTGCCACAGTCACTTCCATTTCTGAATTTATACTGTACTTCGCCTTAACTCAGTGAAGTGCTATATAGATGAACACGGGATTCCGCTCTAACGTATCTGGGTGGTGGTTTTACCTCCCCAGTCGTGCAAGCTCCTTGAGGGCAGGCGCTTGGTTGATATCCCACAGTGTCTGGCACAATGTCGGACGTGTGGTACCGGCTGCATAAATACTTGCTATGTGGGTAAATATTTTCAGTCTTAAAGTCGTTACCATAACTAGATTCAATTGCTTAAAAAATAGTCACTTTTACTTCTACCAGGTTTATTTTATGAAATTTCCACATTCCCAAATAGCTGCTGGGAAAAAAAAAAGTTATGCAAAATGCAGTCTGATAAAACAATTAGTATTTTTTCCTCCTCTTCATTACAAAATGTTTAAACAGATTGTATTTAAGAAATTACCTCAGCCAGCCCCATGGGAGGTGCGGCAGGTGGGCAGAACTCCAAAAGTTTATTTGTAAATCAGTTGCTGGGAAAGAGGACAGCACGTTCTCAGTGACAGAAAGAATGCCCTAAGTGGGGGGGCAGGGTGTAGTTAGTTTTCCAGAAGTCTGCAGCAGATGAAGCAAACGGGGGCTCTGAGGAAGAGAAGCAGCTCCAGGGAGGCTGACTTGACGCTCAACACCAAGGCTCTGGGAAAGGAAGGAGGAATAATCACAGGCTCCCTCCACACCCCTTCCTCTGTGTGGTGACTGGGAATCAGGGACCAGTGCTCCAGTGCTGGGGGACAGGAAATTCCAAAAAGCACTGAGTAGTGAGTCTTCACTATAACTTTCAAGAGGGAAGAGACAAGGAATACCATGTTAAAGTTCAAGGGAAAGGACCACTTGTGGCTACCCAACTGGACAGGCTGTTTGTGCATCAAAGGCCTCATAAACGAACAGGAGATGTACTTGAGGGTATCCTCAACTGGCAGGCAGCTGGGACACCACTGAGCCCAGTCCTTCTCACACTGTGTGCTTCCAAACTCTAGATTCCCTCACTAAGTTGACAGCTGCTCTGGGGAAAAGACACATCATGGTCAATCAGTTTGAGGACCATGAGGCAAAATAAAAATCAATCACAGGTCACCACTGGCTACTTTAAGATAATTATGAATATTGTAAATCCTGGCAGTGTTGAAGGAAGATGGACCACATGACACTTTCCAAACTATTTTAACACAGAATGCTTTTCACCATGGACAATACTCTGCAGGTTGTAGGTTGGAAGATGCACGTCAACCCATCCTCTGCATTTTATAGGTGGGGAAACTGAGGCCTAGATAAGCAAAATAGTTTCTGGTGACAGCAGGGTTCATATGTGGAAGAACAGGGACGAGACTGAGAATTTTCATCCTCTGGGTCAGTACTCTTTCTTCCAAGCATCTGCCAGCTTCTCACTCCGGCTCTGACCACTGTTCCATTTTGTTGGGCAGCTGTGCCTCCCCATCCCAAGGCTCTGCCTTCCCCCTCCCTCCGTAGCTAAGTGCCACGCTCATTCACGACTGCCCTTAACTCCTGTCCCTTATCCATTCTACTTAATATCAGATCCAATCTCAACCGCCAGCTCACTTGGATCTCTGCAGATGACATGCTGCCAGAATCCCCACCGCCATGTGGCCGATCACTGGCCAAAACACCCCTTGCTGCCCTTACTGGACCCTTTTAATACTAATTACTGCTTGTGGCCACACCTATTCCTGATGCCACCCCCTTGCTCCTCCACAGGCCAAGCCCTGACTACCCAACTAGAACGCCCCCCATAGCTTCGCTGGGTCCGACCAAAGTCCCTGCCCTCCCTGTGAACACCTAGCACTCACATCCCATCCCTGTTCCTCTGCCACCCAGCTAGCTATTTGTTGCTACAGGCAACATCATGTACCAGAGCCTGTAGGACAACCTTCTGCCACAGCAAGTATCCATGGCAACCAGATGGGGCCAGCAAATAGAATTAAAGTCCACAGATAATTCCCCAAAGTTAGCTTAGCTGATAGATGATTTATCAGAGCAGTGAACATTTGGCAAAACTGAGTATCCTTGGCTCCAAGTCCTCTTTGTTGTATCATGGTCTGCTGGGCAAAGACATGACTTAAAGTGAGAGCCTGGAAAAGAGACGGCTGCTCCAGCCTTGAGTGACCTACAGGGAGAACACTGCCTAGGAGATGAAACAAGTGAGGGCAGGATGCAAATCAGGATATGAGGCCTCCTCATTCCCACTGCAGATTCAACCAAATTTATCGAGGGCCTGTGATGCACCAGGTAATATAAGGAACGTAAAGAAATGTAACACATGAGATTTGCACAGGCTTGTCAGGGAAGTAAAACTGAAATGTTTAAAAATACAAATATGATTTAAATGGCTATTAAGATAAAAATAGAAGACAAAGAATGACCACAAAAGGAGCATGATTAGCTGCCAACCAGACAGTACAAACAGTAACAGCCATGAATGGCCAGGCAATAAGATGACAATTGCTCATCTCTGATCATAATGAAAGACTTTCAGGACACGAAAGGCAGTATCACCATCCGACTCATCCACCCTTCCATCAGATGAGCATGTTAATCCCTAACCCATGTAAGGATTAAGTAAGACGGTGTATATGAAGCATTTTGGGAGCATAAAGCACTCTACAAAATTCATTATCACACTCTTGCATTTTAGGACCAAAATCTAGACTAGCAAGTCTATCCTCTTTATAGGACAGCCTGGAAATATTACATCAAATTAGTTTTAGGACTTGTGACTACTGTCAGGTTTTTCACAATTAGAGATGAATGCAATCAGCACATCGTAGGCACTTAACAAATATCAAACAGATGAATGTTAAAATGAAAGTGCTGCACAGATAGTATTTCCTTTTCACCAAAATCCTTAAAATCCCTTTATAAAATAGACTCTCATAAAGCAAATCATGTTTTCCCACTGAGACTATATAGTAATTGGGTGTTTGTTTCTGACCATGGATTTGGTAGTACAGCTGTCACAAATATGATCTACAATGTCATGAAAGCAAAGATAAAATAATCACACATCTTTATAATTATGTAAAACACTAAAGTTATTCTTCAAACCTTATAACATGGGCATCATGCATGGTACACACTGATCATACAAAGAGCCCAAGCATAATAAACTGTCTCGACATCAAACTACAACCCCATCATATTATAAATTCAAATCCAAGTTACTGTGTTAACTATAATAAATATGTAATTAAAAATGATTTTCTTGCTTTTTTAGCACTATCTTCAGGTATTCAAACATCATCCAAGAAATTCTGATTTAGGCTCCCATTTTCTCATAAGAAATATCTCATCACAAACAGAGGCCTTCTAAATCATTTCATCAACTCAGAGCTGCTGGTAAAGAGAAAGGTTTTTAGATTTTACCATTCATGACAGCAATGATGGTGTTTCTACACCTCAAAAATTACTCAGTAGGTCCCCATTAACATAATGCTTCTCCCCATCATTTTCTCCTACCTCCTGCTTCAGTCACAGTCAGAAAAGCGGATGCCCAACATCACACCTAAACAGTGCTGCTGGAAAGCAAGTGTCTCCGACCCTCTGCCTGCTGCCGACTCCGGTGTATCTGCACTTCTGAGTCTGGCAGTGCTTCTCAAACATTAGCATGCATTCAAGTCATCTACTTATCTCCCTAAAGTATAGGTTTTTGGCTCAATATTACTGGGCTGATGATGACACTCTTGTTGCTAGTCCGGGGAATTAGAACAGTTTCTCACACCATATACAAAAATAAACTCAAAATAGATTAAAGACCTAAATGTAAGACCAGATACTCTAAAACTCCTATAGGGAAACACAGGCGGAAAGCTCTTTGACATAAATTTCAGCAATTTTTTTTTTTGGATCCAAGTCCTACAGTAATAGAAATAAAAACAGAAATAAACAAATGGGACCCAATTAAATTTTAAAGCTTTTGCACAGCAAAGGAAATCATAAACGAAATGAAAAGACAACCTATGGAATGGGAGAAAATATTTGCAAACCATGCAACTAACAATAGATTAATTTCCAAAACATACAAAGAGCTCATACAGCTCAATATCAAGAAAAAACAAACAGCCTAATCAAAAAATGGGCAGAAGAGCTAAAGAGGCATTCCTCCAAAGATGTACAGATGGCCAACAGGCACATGAAAAGTTGCTCAACATCACTAATTATTAGAGAAATGCAAATCAAAACTACAATGAAATATCACCTCACACCAGTTAGAATGGTCATCATCAAAAGTCTACAAATAATAAATGCTGGAGAGGGTGTAGAGAAAAAGGAACCCTCCTAAATTGTTAGTGGGAATATGAATTGGTGCAGCCTCTACAGAAAACAGCAAGGAGATTCCTTGAAAAACTAAAAATAGAGTTGCCATATGATCCTGCAATCTCACTCTTCAGTATATATCCAGAGAAAACTATAATTTGAAAAGATAAATGCACCCCAAAGTTCATAGCAGCACAATTTACAATTTCCATGTGCCAAGACATGGAAGCAACCTAAATGTCCATCAACAGATGAATGGATAATGAAGATATATATATACACATACATATATATATACACACACACACACATATATACATAATTGTATATTATATAGCCATAAAAAAGAATAATGCCATTTGCAGCAACATGGATGGACCTAGAGGTTATCATATTAAGTGAAGTTAGACAGAGAAAGACAAATATATTATATTACTTATATATGGATTATAAAAAAATACTACAAATGAACTTATTTACAAAACAGAAAGAGACACACAGACATAGAAAATAAACTTATGGCTACCAAAGGGGGAAGTAGGGGAGAGAGGGCTAAATCAGGAGTTTGGGTTTAACAGAAATACACACTAGTATATATAAAATAAATAAGAACCTAATATATAGCACAGAGAACTACATTCACTATTTTATAATAATCTATAACAAAAAAGAACCTGAAAAAGGATATATATACACACACATCACTAAATCACTTTGCATACACCTGAAACTAACACTGTAAATCAACTATGCTTGAATAAAAATAAAAATCACTTTTATTATTAACCAAATGTTACAACCTTGTCACCTCCCACATCAGCATCACCATTACTTTCTGAGCAATATGTCACACTGTGCCATTAGACAAGTTATCACTTTGCCATAAAACATTTGAGAAACAGCCTGTAGTAGCAACTAGGGTCTGTGAAGCTTTTATGATCATTAAGCTGGCAGCCTCAGTTAATGTGTTGCAAGCTGAAGCTCATAAAACATATTTAAAAAAACTGCTATGATTAGCGTAGCTGCCTATCAGATTTAAGAGCTGGTTCTGATGTCAAGAAAGAAATTTAATTTTAACCATTACAAGGACTCATGACATAAGCCACTTATTTTCCTTCTTCTGAAGTCTCTGAACAAGAAATAAAATCTAAAATTTTACTCTGTAATTACCTTCTTATGAAAAAGTTTTGGTACGGAAGTTCATATATTACGTTTAAAATTCTTTTTTCCCACAGAAGGACTGCCTAGGTTCCCCTCTAATGAAAATAAATATTAACTCTCAACACAATAGAATTACCATATTAATAATAATATTTTCCCATTATTTCTATAGGAAGTAGTCTCACAGTCTGGTCTGGAGTCTGGAACTTTGGAAGCTGGGGAACCCACTTCTTTCCACCTTCAAAAGGGAATTCTGGTTTCTAAAGGAGAAGACTCCCCTCACTTTCCCAAGGCTGCAGCCTTCTCTCTCCCCAGGCAATAGCCTCTAAGTTGCAAGCCTAGGATTCGATCGACTCCGAAGAAACTTGCTTTGGACTGCACAGTGCACAATGCAGATTCAAGGAGACAATACACGCTGTAGATCTGCCAAAGGACTGTGCTCAGTGGACATTTAATAAAGACAAGTTCCCTCTCCTGCCCCTCCCAAATAGATGCCACTCTGGCTGAAGCCCTCTTTTTGCTTTCAGTGAATGGTAGTGTCAACAGAGATAGAACCTTACAGAAAATATCCATGATAGGTGTTTTTAGGTTCCATTTTCCAGCTGATGGAAAATTAAGCTCAGGGAAATTAAGTCTCCCCAGCCTCACTAATGTTCAGACAGCTAGAAGGCAGCCGTCAAGATTTGAACCCAAGTCTTTCTGAGTCCAGAAAGAGTGAGTCCAGTCTTGTTAGCTCCATCTTAAGTGGATCCTCACGGTTCCACACGGCCCTAATAAATCCCAGTCCCTAAAACCCTTGCACATATCCATTGCTAAGAGCTCCCTCAGCTCTGGCCTTCATTTTAGTCCAAAATAGTTTGGGTGGGGGCAAGGGGGAGTTCTTTCTACAGAGGTGCAGACAGCTCTAAGAGTGAGCTTCAGAACAGGAGTGTTTTAATGAACATCAGTTAAACCCCTCTCTTGTGGAAGAGGCTGAGACGTCCTTTAGCAGAATGGATAAACTGTGGCATATCCAGACAACGAAATATTACTCAGAGCTAAAAAGAAATGAGCTATCAAACCATGACAAGGCAGGGAGGAATCTTGAATGTGTATTATTAACTGAAAGAAGTCAATCTGAAGAGGCTTCATACTGTATGATTTCAAGTCTATGACATTCTGGAAAAGGCAAAACAGGGGAGACAGTAAAAAGATCAGTGGTTGTCAGGAGGGGGCGAGACGATGATTAGGCAGAACACTGAGGATTTTTAGGGCAGTGAAAGAAATCTGTATGACATTAAAATGATGGTTATCTGCCATTGTACTTTTACCCAAACCACAGAATGTACAACGCCAAGAATCACCCCAAGGTAAACCATGGACTTTGGAAGATTATGATATATCAGTAGGTTCATCAGTTGTAACCACTGTCCCAGTCTGATGAGAGATGTTGATAACGGGGGAGGCTATACAGGTGTGGGGCAGGGGACACAAGGGAAAACTCCGTGCCTTCCTCTCAATTTTATTCTAAATCTAAAACTTCTCCAAGAAATAAAGTCTTGGGGGGAGAAAGTCTCATTTGAAAGTGTCTGAAAATGGTGAACTCTACTGGCTTCTCATGACTAGTTTGAGGCAATGTCAAGATTCGCCCAAGATGGTCTGGGCTGCTGTCAAAAAATGAGGTCACCTCCTTAAATGTCTAGTCATGCTATGAGAGTAAAAACAGGATGATCTTGGAGTGAATGAGCTTCAGAATGGGAGTGACTCATGTAATGTACTTCCTAAAGACTCTTAAGTGTTTGCTGTTGACAACGATGTCATGAAGGCGGTGTTCAAAAAGGCCTTTCCTCCCTGCCTTCTTACTCACAGTCACGCTTGCCTTAACTGTCAATAGCCACTGCTCAAAGCAATCAAAAAGTCAATCCTATATATGAATCATGTCCAGTTGTCTGTACATAACATACGTATTTGGGAGAGATTTTTCTGTGGCTGTACATCAAAGTTTTTATGTCAGGTCATTTTATTTCCGGTTTGCTTTCGTCAAAGGTGTTACATCTTCCGCAGCAAAGCCGGAAGCAGGCAGGAACATCTTGACATTAGGAGTAGAACTACGTAACCATCGTTACAGACTATGGTATCAACTTTGCTTCACTGCAGGCCAGTAGCTGTGTGTGTTCTGCCCTTTCAACTGAAGTCATCTCTCGACCCACCATCTTGCCCTGCTAAGTAAAACAGCACCACATGTGGACAAGGTGCAGGCCGTTAAGCCATCTAGACATTCGTCCCAGTCATGGTGCTGCCAATTAGGTATACTACCTTTAGCCTCCCTGAGCCTTAGTTTCTTCACCTACAAGATGAAGATAACAGTACTTTGTAAAGTTGATGTAAGGATAAGAAATAAATAATGGTATGTAATAAACATTCAATCAATGATAGGCTATTTTTTTTTAACATGCATACATCAATAAAGAAAAAAACTCAATCTCCAGGCATCAGTGTCACTCAATATAAGAAAAAAGGCCATTTATTCAACAGGTATTAGTTCATTAAGTTTCTAGGCTACCTCTTACCATTGTGTGAAGTACCAGGATTACTCCTGTGAATGAGTGAGGCCTGCATGGAGCTTGAGTCCAGTGGAAAAGCTGATGTGACTGCACCAGATTTGAACCCAGTTTTTATTAAAGCATAGATGATCATTTCTGTGTTATAGAATTAATATATTTTGTCATGGTAAATTTCGTTATTTACTATTTTTCCTGTTTTGCATACTTAAAAGCAGGTGATCCCTTCAACTGGTAAGACTATAGCATGCAAGAAAATGAAGAAAAATGAGTTTTAAAACATTTAGAATAAACCACTTACAAAGACCAATTTCATCTATTCAAAGCACAGGAAATAAATTATAAAGATAACCTCCCCAGATGTCTTTGGTTTGGGCAGAAGTTCTAGAAACTTTAAAAATGTTTAACCTTATCTCCAGCTTAAAAATCTAAATTATTAAAAGAGTCACATAAATTTTGAATCTAGCAAAACTACTCATACTGAATTTTCAATCAATCAACCTGAATTAGGCCAAATGTCTTTCTAAGATAACAACAGCTGGGAAAGAGAAAAACGTAACCCACTTGGAAGGATAATCATACTGAGTCTGGGAGTACCCTACTAGATCATCTTGTCCAGAAGGACAGGTGCTCCATCTTGCTCACTGCTATAACTCAGCACCCAGCCTGGGCCTGATACATAGTAGGTGTTCAATAAATATCTATGGCCTAACCAAGTGTCAAACACGCTTACTTGAAATGTTATTACATCTGGCAGATCTCCAACCAGAAACAGTATGGGTCATGCTATGGGCTGAATGCTGGAGTCCCTTCAAATCCCTAAGGAAAAGCCCTCTTTGGAGGTGAAGCTTTCGAAAGGTAATTAGGTCATGAAGGTGGAGCCCCCATGCATCGGATTAGTGCCCTTATAGGAAAAAACACAAGAGATGATCTCACTTGCCTCTCCACCGTGTAAGGATACAACAACCAGAAGGAGGGCTCTCACCAGAACCCGATCATGCTGGCACTCCAACCTTAGACTTCCAGTCTCTAGAACTGTGAGAAATAAAGTTCTACTGTTATGCTACCTAGTCTCTGATAGTTTTGCTATAGCAGCCTCAGCTAAGAAATGCCATGGCATGGGGTTACTGTATGCAATAACCACCGTAAATAAAGCATTTCTAATTCATTATTTTCACCAACTTAAACTTATACACTCATACCTTCTCTGAACAACTTAAACTCGATGTATTCTGTGTAAGTGGTTATGTAGTAAGTTAAAATTTGAGTATTTCTATAAAACATTTTCAATCCAACTCAAACATTGTTTAGAAAGATACCAGTTCTTCTTCATGCTCAAGTCTCACAGAATATATGGTACAGAAGGAGAGGCCACGACCCTCCTGCTCATGTTCATCCATGTAGCCATATCTTTTAGCACAGTCTGGCACCTAAGGATGTAACACAATTTTTGTGAAGAACAGTGAAAGAAGGAGAGAGAACATGAGAAAGGAGGAAATCTTTTCCTGAAACAAGTTTATAGTTCGATTGAAAAGAAATGTGTCAATCTTCAAATTGTCATTTTGGTACCTAATGTCATTATCTGGGAAACAGGAGTACTTGATTATTAAATCAGCAATGCTGATTACAAAATCAGACGCACTCAACACAGAATTCAATTCAGCAATTAATCAAAGCCAATGTGCCCACTTGTAAATATCAATATTCAATTTTAAGCATATAAGCCAGCCAATCAATTAAAACTGAGACCATGACTTTAATCAGTGAATGCTGAGATACAATTTGCTGAATTCTGAATGTAATGAAACCTAAGTCATTGTTAAAACCTATTAGAAGGTAAACTAAGGCACATTAATTTTTTTTTTTTAAAGTATGAGCAAACAGGTATTGGCTTTGGACAGTACCAAACCAGAAGTGGTTAGAAGCACTCCACCAAGAGGAGCTAGGGGCAAGGTTTTTATAGTGAAAATGTGAAAGCAAAGAAATTATAGCCTTCCCTTGGTATCCACAAGGGATTGGTATCCCTGCAGCTACCAAAATAATGGACGCTCGAGTCCCTTATCCTAATACAATGTAATGCAATGTGAAAATTCAAGCTTTGTTTTTTGGAACTTTCTGAAATTTTTTTTCTGATTACTTTCGATCACAGTTGGTTGAAACTGGGGATGTGGAATCCACAGATAGGAAGGAACAACAGTGTTTGCTTATAGCGTAAGTGGTTGTCTTATTTGGAAAAGTCTAGTTGACCGTTTCTTAAGTTTTACTTTCTTGGATTTAAGTGTATTGACTGGCGCCTAGGTTCTGGTTTGCTCACCTAGGTGACCAAGGCATCAGAGTCACCTGAGTCTAATGGCCTCCATATTTAAATACTTTAAGAAGCCTGACCTTACTGCCTTTGAGGCAGATACACAGATTACAGAATTTCTCAGTGTTATCTACTAGTTGTGCCCTCGCCTCCTGAATAAATCTGGGAGTAGAGGTTGTATACTACAAAGAGTACTCCCCCAACTGCCAACACAGAGCAGTATGTTTTAGTGTTTAAAAGCACAGGAACGAGAGACTGTCCAAGTTTAAATCCTGACTTGGACTTACCAGCTGTGTGACCTAAAGCAGGTTACTTGACTTTCCTGTGCGTCCATAAAATGGGAATAATAATACCTACCTCACATACTTGTTGGAAGATCAAGTGCATTAACATCTGTGAAACACATAAAACAGTATCTGCAAAACTGTGACTGTCCAGTAAATGTTAGCCGTTACTAATGTATGTATGTATTTACCCCCATTCATTAAAGTGACAATGTGTCAATATCATTATGTCCTAAATATATTCATGACAATCATTATTACTTTTTAAAAATTTTCCTAATAATCCTGAGGGTACTCTTATATGGATTATTAAAACATTAAAAAAAATTTTAAACATTTAAAAATAAATACTTTTAGGGACGTTTACTAAAGTCTGACATTTTCTTTAAAAGATTTGAGACATGTTTCTATCTCCCAGATTCTCCTATGGATGAAATTGAGAGGGAGCATCAGATGAATCTTATTTTTTGCACATTTGCTACTTCAACATTTCTGACTTTTACTTTCATCACAAAATTATTGTGGGTGGCCGAACAGTTCTCCCCATAATTTGAATTTCCTATTCTGCCCACCAGCACAGATGCTAATAAAATCACGGAGTGTTATTTCACCTCATAATTAAGTCTACTTGGCCCAGTGAACTCTTTGTATAAATGCTCCAGTCCTAGAGGAAATTATCAATGCCACTGCACAGAAGTCAAACTGGCATGCATATCATATCCCACAGATTTCAAATTCTACTCAGAACCTATCTTCTGTGCCACACTGTTCAGTGTGAGCATGAGAGTGTTTCAAAAACATTATTTGAAATGTCAGTTCTGTGAATTCCCCTTAAGTTGAGAAAGCCCAAGAAATAGGTGCTATAGTAAATAAGAACCACAAAATCTAAGGAGAACTTGATTGTCAGTGGCCCTGGTCATGAAATGGGGTGGGATTCTAGATAACATGTCGTATTTCGCAATGAGAATGCACTGACAACAGCCCAGTTCATAGCAACGTGAGGAACCATCACAATTGCTACCTAATTGAAATAACTTATGTCACTGCTGCTCTCATTTGATGAAAATCAGTAGGACAGAGAGACCTAACATCCACTTTTCCCTTTTTGTTCTGATCTTATCTCTTTCACAGCTCCTCCTGGCTTTACTTGATATGATGAACTTCCTGATTCTTGGAATCAGATCCCCAAAACGTCCTTGCAGATTGTTAGCTTCCAAGCAACCTTTGTTAGGAGGGGAAACATCAACCAACATATTACTTGACCACTAATGGTGCCAGAACGTAACTGTCTGACCCATACTTTATACTTATCAAATAATTGTTCCTTGCAGCCACCAAAGGCAGTTCAAAACTTTTATGGATATAGTAATTTTCTTCCTGCAATCAATCAAAAAAAAAGAGGACCTGGTAGTTTCTCATCTGCACTGTAAACATAACAACCACTCAAAGAGGAAAAATGATGACCTTGTTCTCATAACAGCAAACTCCTCTTTCTCTCAAGTCCTTTGCTCATAGCAATTACCAACTTCAGAATGTCTTTACTGCCTGGTGCGCTTCAAGAAAAGCCTCCTTATTCTTCCAGATTCAGGGTTCAAATCAAGGTCTTTCCTCCTCATGACAGTCTTTGCTGATCTTTGTCCATTTCTTCAAGCCACAAACACTGATTAAGTATGTACTCTGTGCCAGGTCTCCAGCCAAGAACTGAGGGTATGATGAGGAAAATAACAGTAGATGCCCTCTGGGTTCCTAGAGTCCAGTATTATGTCTTTTGAACTATTTTAGTTTGAACCACAAAAGCATGCACAGTCTTTCATTTAAACATTACATGATGACTACTTCCTATGTGCGTGGCATGGGGGCCACCAAGGATAGAGAGGACATAACCCTAGGCCTTAAGCAGCTCAGTCTGAGTCCAGCACAGGGGACAGACAGGCAAAGAACTGCAGTGCAACGAGATAGGTCTGTAAAAGATTGGTATCAGGTGATATGAAAACAGAGAGGAGGATTCTTTCTGGTTTGAGGAGGTGGCTGGACATGTCCTCACAGTGCTACCACCGAGACAAAAGGCGAGGATATTGTATCCTAATGGGAGAACAATGCCACAGAGGCACCAGGGGGCAAAAGCAGTGCCGGGGCCGTGGCAGAGAGGCCAGGAAGGTGGGCACAGGGCAGGGGACGAAGAACCTCTGCCTAGCTTTACATGCCCTTTGATCAAGGTGACGGAGAGATACTGAAAAGTCATAAATGGGAGAAAAACAGATCAGATTTGAATGACAGGAAGATAGGGATCTAACAAGTTAAGAAACTAGTACAACAGTTAAGAGGACAGCATACCTCTATAAAGAGCTAACGGGGAGGAAGAGAAAAGTAAAGAAATATTCAGAAAACTGATGGAAGTGAGGACAGAGTCCATATGAAGGGTGAAGGAGGAAGGTGATAGATGCGAGAGATATCTATTCCCATCTATTCTTTATGTTTCTTGGTGGTGGGTGTGATGTTCAAATTTCTCTCGTATTGAAGGGCTGACCCACTGCAGCATACAGTACATAGGAGAGGACTTCAATAAAATTTAGCCAGCTGATCAAGAAAACAAACCAGCAAAACATTTATTTTAATAGGTCTAAGTCCAGATGAAAACAAAAGAACCAAATATGGTGAAACAAAAATAATGAGGAGAAGAGACTTGTTTACCAATAAGATACTAAATGGTAACATAAGTTCTAAATGGTTGAAATTTTACTTTAAATAGGAAAGGAATTATTCCCTGGAAAGTTTAAACCTCATTCTTTATCTTCAGCCCCAAGACATATACATTCAAAAATGTTATGGTAAACTTCTGGGGACCAGTGTTTTACAATCTGATACAAGCCCCAAATGCCTTGTATGTGGAAGTTACTAAACTAAAAAGTGAAAGACTTCTATGAAACTGCAATCATCAGAAGTATATTTAATCAGAAATCTCTAAACCAACTAAAGATCATCCAATTTGCAATTGTCAGCATGTTAAGTTAGATGCTACAACCAGCATGTCAGAAGACAGACAGTACACTGCAGAGTCACATGAGAGGAAAGAAGTCTTACTGAGTGCTCACATTAGCTGCATTTTATTCCAGCCTACATAAACCCATAGAAACTTTGTTTTCCTTTCCTTTCTTTCCCACCCACCGTGTAATCTTAATCACATTACTTACCAATTCTGGGCCTCTGTTTACCTCTACAATAGCAATAGAAATAGTTCTTGCTTCATAGAGTTCATATAGATTAAATAAGTCAATATGTATCAAGTGTTTAGAAAAACAATGTAAATGTCCAATATTTCCTATCTTTTTTTTCTTTTTAGATGATAAACCTAATCCTATGACAAAAATCCAAAGAATGTTAAGGCTCTGAATTTTGTAAGAAATCTGACTGAAAAACAAATCACCACTATTCTCAGTGGTCTACAGGCTTCTCACTTGTGTCAAGAAGAGAGCATCCCGGAGAAATCAGTAGGTCCATTCAAAGGAGGCCTGGCACACGGAGAGGACATGCACTGGCCTGGCTCCTTCCTCACGTAGCACCACATGACACAGAGCACAAGTCCTAGCTGCTCCCCGACTCAGGTTCTCAACTTACATGCGCTAACAAACCCTGTCAATTTCATATGCCTCATGGGGTTCGTATGAGAATCAGACGAAGGGAAAAGATGGGCACGCAATTGAGTAACACCCTACTGTCAATTCTTATACTAGGCTGGCTACAGGGAATGGGACTAAAGGTTTAGAAAAGCCAACCTAATGTACACGAATAAACATTATGCACACGCACACAGTGAATCTGACGGAGATATTTGTAAACATGAGCTTTATGTTGAAATTATGATGTTAGTCCAAGGTTAGATTCATGCCAGAAAAGAGTGGAAATAAAGATACCTTATTGTATTAGGAAGATGGTATTTGAACACATTAATCTCTGTCTAAATCTTTGTCCTAAGTAAAAAGTAAAAAAACCAAATACATTTCTCCCAAATAGTTCTTCTCCTAAAATCATGTGGTTAGTTTCTCTGGTTCAAAATTCTGGGGGCCATGCCTATTTCACTTTCTGACAGGTGGGATACAGGAAGAAAACTGACGTGGGCCAAAGAATCACGTTACTCTCAGTGGTTTTACAACCCAGTCTCATTCCTGCCTCTCATTTTTTCTCAGAAGCCCCTCGTTACATCTTGCCTGCTCTTACCTATCCAGATGTCTTCTCTTACAGCCAGAGGGGAAAGAAGGCCTTCACTTTAATGGAGCAGATATATTTACCTTCTTTTAGACTCTACCTTTTGTTTAAGCCATTCTTAAATAAAATGTCTTTTATTTAAGTACCTAAAAAAAAATTCAGAATCCACACTGTCTACAAAGTTTATCAACACCGCAAACACCACCTCCAATGACCTTTTTCTTTCTTACTTCCTATTCACTTGGTTTTAATCACACACTGTCCACAAAACCACTCAGCCTGATATTCCCTGTGTATCAGAGTCACGGGGGGTGGGCTGCACTTGTGTAGAGATGCCCAGACTCCAGCCTCAGGAAATTCTGACGGGGAAGATACGGCCGAAGAAGCTGTATTTGAACAGCACCCTAGGTGATTCTGTCCCTGGTGGTAGGGAAGTCATACTCTGAGAGTGTCCTGCCAGAGACTCATCCCATGACAGAACTCGCACACTCATGGGTGTACACCCACTCACACACAAATACACACATTTAACAACTACTGGGTAATTTTATTTGCCTCATAAATACTTTGTGACAACATTTTATTGCATCAGTAAAAGCAGCATCCAACGTCTAGAGGTTAACTTCTTTCACAAAATTTCTGGTGCAAAAACTTATTTTACTTGCATCTTGGACAGATTAAAAAAAAGAGGAAGTTGAATATTATTTTTTCCATTCATTGCTGCTTATAAAATAAAACCAGGTTTTCAAAACCTTGATTACTTAGATGATAGTCTAAACTTTACAGTTTGTGTTTATACAAAAAATTAATGTGATTAAATGTGACTCAGAATACAGACTGATAATCCAAGAGTCACTGACCTTCCAGGGCAAACGTCACAATTGCAGTCGTATTCGGAAAAAACACCATCCTCAGATGGGACAGGGCAAGACTGGGCGAGCCCCTGCACACTGACTGGAACACCCAATACTGTCATCTGTTTTTATCACTTCAGGTTATATGTATGTACTCTGAAACACTTCCTTAAATCCTCTGGGGAAAAAAAAAGAAAGTATAAATCCATTGAGTTCATAAACTAGAAGGCAGTCAGTCCATCCTTGAAAATCCGGCAGTGGTGTGCTACAGTAACCTGTGTTTTCTGCCTCTTTGTTTCTCTTCCACTCAACTAGGACACCCTGATCAGACTCTTTATAACTTGTCCAGCAGTCAGTTCTTTTAGGTCTAGGACACATGGAGTCCCTTCTCTGAATCTCGGTCACCTTGGAGGGGCTTGGTCCTCCTGGATCTATCTGCATGTATTATCTGTCTCTGAATGCTGGTCACTTTTTGGGCCACCACTAGGATCTGCCTTTATGTCACCCAGGTGCCACCATTCTCTGCAGACACTATAATCCTTTCTTCCCAGGAACAGGGCCTACTGAATGTGTCAAAGGTCAAGAGTCTTATCCAGCTGCTCATCTCTTCCAGTCTTCCCCAACCTGGTCAAGTTTACTCTTCTAGTCCCAGTTATGTCCTCTAAGTCCTTGCAGCTGTGACCTCTAAGAAACGTGTCTCCCTTGTACTCATATTTGAAATGAATCACTGTAGGTCTTCTGTTAGTAAAAACCCACTCCCCAGGCCCACATCAGACATATTAATTTAGCCATTGAAAGCAACGGGAATGGGGGAGGGAAGCATCCACTGATTTCATGAGGATAATGGCCAGGAATCACAGCAAACATTACTTCTAGGATTTAATTTAGTCTTTTTTAAAATCTCATAATGACCTATGCCTTACCCTAACCAATTTCTAGATTCAGGACAAGCATTCACTGGCCACTGTCCTTTCTAATCTCCCCAGCAGCTAGAATCTCCTCTTCTGAGTTGGACAGACTGTCACTGACCAGCCTCCATCCTCAGCATTTTCTTTCTCACGTTCGTGCTGCTCATCCGATGATCCGCCAACTTGCCAGGACATTTGTTTCCAGTGGCAAAGCTAGGAAACAAAAGATGCCTGGGCTCCAGAACAGAGTACAGCCTCAGGATCCCGAGCAGAGATTATGAATTTTAATTCTCTCCTACAGCACAGCCGCACCTCTGCAAGAACATTAGAAAAGACTAATCAAGGAAGAAATCAGCAGGGGACATCTGTGCAGTGGCTCACTGACAGCCCTCTAAACCTAGCACAGCCGACGCTAATAGCCTTCTTAGGTCCTCTCCTCGCATTAAAGATGCCCTGAAAACAACCTACCCGAGAATATTGCTGCAGTTATCACAGTTACCAAATTGGCAGGCCATCTTCGCTAAGTGCACTAGGCCAAGCGCTGAGGATTTCCTGTGCACGTTTTACTCTTCCAGACAGAGTGCAGTTATAAGAGAAGGAAGAGCAGAGGTATGAGTGATAAATAATGCATGGGAACTACAGGTGCGGAAAGCTTTATTCAGACCTGCCATGCTAATGCATGCCTAAGCCTGGCATTTGCTGCATTGTGACTCGATTTGCTACCCTGTGTGTCAGAAATGGTAATGAGAATGGCAGAGTTGAGGGAGAATCTGTACCTTTGATCCAGTCCTTAGCCTCTTTCCAGCCAGGCTGTCCACTCTGCATTGCAGTCCTCTCCCAGGTCTCTCCCCTCCAGACCCTTGAAATTTGGCCATCTAATAGAATCACAGCACTTCAAAGGCCACAAAGGTACACAGAACTGATGTGTGTGGTTAAATACTCTTTATTAGTAAGACTTTGAGTTTCTAACCTTGCAAAGCTTTATTTGCAATTAAGTAATTGCTGCTGCTTCTAATTTCTAATTGTTCTCTACCCTTTAGATTAGTGATGTCACCACAAACTATTCAAGTGATTTCTTGGACTCTAGTTGTCCTAGAAAGTGTTGAAGAAAATCTGAAACTGGAAAAGGCATAGTAGTTTTAAAAGATTCCCTAAACTCATCAGGTCTTTAGGGAAGGCATGATACCACACATATTAGAAAGATTTTCCTTCAGCATTTCTGAATTGGAAAATTCAGCTGGGCAGAAACAGAAGTCAGGATCTAAACACCTACTGAAAGCATTGAGATGTGCCTTTAACCAACTGTGGAACAAGATGACATTTTTCTCCATAATGCAGCCAGCCTACTATCATGTGGTTGAAATGAGGGCTCTCCTGCGTTTAGGCTGCTTTCAGATCTGAAATTCCACAATGCTTCCTGAGCAATGCAGGCATCTGTCTGGAACTTTTTCACACATCAGAACCCTAATTGCTGCAATGACCTCGTATCAAACTCTGAGCATTAGGTATCATTTCAATCTTGCATTTTCTCTCTCCTGCTGCCATTTCTCAACCAGGACTATTCAGTCAGCTTCAAATTATCTGAAAATACCTCCCTGACACCCAGTGCCTTTCAGTGAGTGCATCCACAAACAAGGAACCATCATTTCTGAACATAACATCAACCCCAGGAAGGTTCCATAGCTATGCAAGATGGCCCCAGTGCCTGGAGCATGACCTTGTAAATCTCTTCTGCAGCCTGTATGAAATAGCACAGCCAGGGAATCACAGCTAAAACCTTTCCCAGAGATGAATATGTACTTGATAGCAGGTCATAGTGTTTCAAATATAGAACAGGCTGAAAGGTATTACCATTTCACCGCCTTCCTTTTTTTAAACAGCCCTAAACACCACCAATGGTTGATGCCAAGCTTCCTCTGCCGTGCCACTCAGTTTGGCCAAATGGCTGAGGGAGAATGAAGCTCTGGACTCAATTCCACCCACCAACATTCAAGGCCCCCAAATCATGTCAACTAGCAACTCTGACACTCATTTGAATTTAGTGAACAATTATTTTCCCCACTGCCTATGCTACTGGAATTGAGACAACAGAGCATACATACCCTTGTCCTTGGGGATCTCACAGTTTTAACACAGAAAACCTACCTATGAGGAGCCACATTTCTTGGCCTTGCACTGTGATTCCATTTGAAATAGATCATCATTCAGTCAATTAACTCTGGCTTATTAAGTAGCTACATCACAAATGCCCAAACTCTTGGCCCTAAAACTTGAACCACCACATATGGGTGCTCTGGAAATAGAAAAATATACATATATCACACAGAGGTCACACAATGGAAAACACAGACTAGTACAAAGACCGGTGTCCAAAAACCCTAAGAGAAGGATGTGGTTTTCTAAACACAGAGCTAGAATAAGTCACGAATAAGTTTCTCCAGCTCATCCATTCTCCACTTAACATACTGATAAGAATCAATTTCAATGAAGCAATGTCGCCCGGCTTGTGTCTCATTTCCCCTGATCATTTTAGTGCCACTGTGGGAAGCATATGTAATGTGCTTACAGACACATGCCCCACCTCTCAGCAAATAAGCATTTCCTCAGAAAATCCCACTGAGAATGCACTCCAGAAAAGCGGTGCTTGCAAAATAGCTCATGTTCATTTTTCAGAATTCAGAATGAAGTAAGTAACCCCTGATATACAATAAAAATGATTAAATGCAAACACCACTGAGCCTCTATAATAAATATTTTATATATTAATAGGTCTTCAAAAGTCTTATTTCATTTTTACAGCTTTTCCAAGTGGCATTATTCTATTTTAGCACATGCAATGAAATAATCTTCCATGAAAAAAGCAGGCTTTTCTGGCCCATTTTAAATAAGCAAATGGATAACTATTGTGCTATTAATTTGCTATGCAAATTGTTTGAGTTGCTAACTCTTTCCTCTTTCCATTATTAGAGATGGTTCAATCCTTCCCAAGGGAAAAAGGAAAACTCCTTTCCAAGGTAACCTGTTTGTTCTCTCATGTCTAAGATACACAACCAATCCAGGGGCCGTCTCTCCTATGATTCTTTGACAAAACAAGCCATAAATTCGATGAAAAATATTCAGTGTAATACCTGCTTAATGCTCATTCAATGTCAAAATCCACCAGAATTCCCTTCCCTACTCTAGAAGCTACCACCTTGCTTTAGGAGAAAACAGTGAAACAAAACAAAACAAAACATGGGTTGGGGACCACCTGAT
Source organism: Camelus dromedarius (assembly GCF_036321535.1). NCBI lineage: Eukaryota > Metazoa > Chordata > Mammalia > Artiodactyla > Camelidae > Camelus > Camelus dromedarius. The sequence goes on from NC_087450.1 coordinate 23,326,663, forward strand.
GCCTGCACAGAGTATTGACAGGTGCCCAGAGATGCTGCCTTCCCTTCTGACAGGCTCAGGTTGATCCAATGGTCTCCTTTCCTCATTTTCATTTGCTGTTTACAGAAAAGGGAAAGAACACATTTGAGGGGCTTCTCAGTCGGTACGTTACAGTTTTTATAACACCCTGGCACAGTTCAGCAAAAAAATCCTCTTCAAAACTACAAATGACTCTATGGGACAAACCTTTCGTGCAGGTGCTGCTACGGCAGCTTAGGAGGCACACGTAGCCATCAGACACGTATTTAGAAGCTTCTACTAAGTGGGGGACATTAAGGAGGAGAATAAAAAAGAGGCCATGAAAGCTATACCCATGAGATCCAGCCGGTGTGTGAAGGTTCCCGGCGTTATTTTCACATAGAGGAAAGGAAAATTGCTGCCTGTAGAATTCACATTATAAAATTTGACTTCTTTTTCATTTTCAGGGCTGCCTGCCTCCCCTCTCCTCATCACACAGGTAAGAAAGATGTCAACACGTTACAGACTTAATTGGAAAGTATAGAAAAGCATGTCAGCTAGATTTGCAGAATCCTGACCCAGAAATTGTCAGGCTCACAGCACCTGGGCAGTGACACTGGCAGCTGGGCACCTCCCCCACTCATCAGGTCTTTGCCTGAAGCCAAAAGCTAGTACGGTGTGGGCGGGAGAAGGAGTCCTCCAGGCACAGGCTTCTCCTTCTATCCCCCCGAGTTTCCTGACATTAGATAATGATGCTAAAGCTCGTGGGAAGAAGTCACCACACAGACACCACCTTCTTAATTTGGCCAGAAAGGATCTGGAACAGGAGCGAGTGGCGGCAGAATCCCACTCTCTCGGAAGGAGGGGTCATTTCTCTTCCCTGGAACTGGGCACTTGCCACCCACACCTACTGCCAGCCCTCTGAGGGCCCTCAGGGTGGAGGCCAGCAGCATCCTTTTAAAAAGAGGTCAACCTCCTTTCCATTAACCATGGGTAGGCTGAGTTTCTGCATCACAAAGAAAGAAAAGCTATCAGTATGCAATTAATCACAGTTCCACTTACATCATGGCCCATGTGCAAAAGTTGGCCCTTTGTGAAAAAACCCAAGCCATCCAGGAAGATCACAGATTATTAAACACAAAAGAAACCTTGATTTAGGAGTCATTACACAAAAGGGAAAAAAAAAATGAGGACAAAATTCAGAAATCATGATCTAATGATCTTAAAAACAAGTGTGGGGAAAAAAACTCAATTAATATGCTTGTCAAATTGACTTCTTTCTATGAAGCTGTAAGACAATATCTTTAGGGGGTGACATTTAGGGAGGTGTTTGATTTATTTCAAAAAGAAAGAAAAACAACTGGTCAATTAAAAAATACAGGCAGAAAAAAAATGTAGTATCTGGCCTATTCCTTCAGCAATCTGAAGATTATAAATACAATGTTTTGAATCCTATATTCATATCAGGTAATACACACAATTCAATGATTCAAGTTTCTACTATTACATGTTTAGTCCTCATGACTTCCAAAATCATTGCTGTAATTGTTAATACTATTAACACCACCAATCCATCCTGGGTATTTCAAGTATTTAGCAATTGGGGACCTCCACGAACCTCCTCACAGCTAAAGCTCTCTTCAAAGCGGCAAGTCTTACATTAGACTTAGGATCTTAAATGTTAGATTTTCCAGAAGTTCTCCCCTCTGGCCCAGCAACCTGAAAACACTATCATGTTTTCATACATAAACCCCCAAGTTCTGATGCTGCTTAAATAAGTGTTTTATCTGTCATCGCCAGTCAGTCCCTATATGATCATAGACCAAGTGAGTGAAAAAGATGTGAATCCTCAGTTCTGAACAGAGTTAGCTGTCTGGTTGGCATGAACAAGAAAATAAACTAATTCCAAGAGGCCACTCCCAAAATAAGAATGTCACTGACAAGATAACACTGGCTGTTTTTAAGTATTCCTACAGAAGGAAAAACACACATTGTGACCTGGAAAACTGACTGGTAATTCCCATGTCTGGTATGCCTTCATTCAGTCCTCCTGTCTAGAACATTCCAGCTAGTACATCTGGTGGGCAGCAAATAGGTCACTAATAGGCCACAGACACTGATCCTCTCCCCCACTGGAGCAGCCATTCAGTGCCCAGGGGACCTGAGCCCTGACTCTGGTCTTCCCCAGCCTGATCCACTTACCCCCACTGTGCTGTACAAGTGCTATCAATTTCTATGTGTGCTATGACATGAAAAGGCTGTAGTGTTTTATTCCTCCATCTGAGTTTCACAGGATTATCTACTTTATTTAAAATATCTGGAAAAAGTTATACCTGTATAGGTTTACACACTACCTCATTTTCAGCTTCTTTTTATAGATGATCTCATCAGTGCTAGCCATGACGGGACAGGATGGGATGGTGTTAAGCCTGGGACCAAAATCCACAATGTCTTTGTGGCCCCTTTGAAAGATACAGGTCTAAATGGCATGTGCAAGGGAATTATGCAGCCATGGACACCGCTGGTAACCCAGATTAGACCACATGAAGTATTTTTTCATTTTTTTAAATCTAGGTTTGAAGTAGGTACCAGTGACCTACAACACTAAAAGCAGGCAAGACTAATTTCTTGTCCTTTGCCCCACTTTAAATCCAACTGTTTATTTCCATCACCCTCCTCTTCCCAGGGCACTGAGAGCTGGGGAAGGCAGAGGGGTCCAGAGCTCCCTCTGAAGGCCAAAATGGAATGGGTTGGACCAGAAGGAAAAAAGAGAAAACGTGTAGCCTTTTTCAAGTTTAGAATTACGCTGCAACTCAAAATGTGCCTTTGCTGCAATAATAAATGTCTATACTGAGGCACTGTTTTTTCTAAAGTGTGTGTCTCAAATTTTCCCAATCTTCTCCATCTCCATAAATATCATCCTAGGCCAAGCCAGCCTTTGCCATCTCTCCCATGGGCCGGCACCAGCCTCCAACTGGCCTGTATACTTGCACTCTTCCTTCTACAGTGCTGTCTATTCAAAAGTCAGCATGAGCTTCTCAAAAAAGTCAATCAGGTTATGTCATCTCCTCCTTAAAACTCTACTTCTCATTTGTCTTTGAATAAAAGTTGAACTCATACATGTCTATGTCTGAATGTGTCTTCTTGGCCTGACATATTCCATCTACATTTCCATCCTCATTTGATGCTATGTACCCATTGTCCTGCAAAGCTCCAACCACATTGGGCTCTGATGGCCCCTCAAATGTTCTTTTCTGCTTCAGGGCCTTTGTACTTACTGGTCCCTCTGATATTCTCCCAGATTTTCAATGGAACAGCATCTTTTCATCCCTTAAGTCTCGCTGAAACCACCTACTCACAGAGGCCTTCTCCGAGCACCCTGTCTGGGCAGCCCCTACCCTCTTATTCTCTCTCGCAGCCACTGTCACTTACTTCACAGTTCTTACCACCTGCTGTTTTCATCACCTGTTGATGTGTTCAGGTCTTTAAACCTTTATCTTACTCTTTAATGCTGTTTGTTCACTACCATGTCCCAGTGCCCGGCACAGTGCCTGTCTCATAGTGGACTCATAGACTAATAAATGAATAAATGAGACACAAATACAGCTGGATGCATCTATGCATATTTGGTTACTGTTGAGCCTCTACTCAAAGACATCAAGCTTTTCTTAATTCTCTCACTCTTCTATTTGTACTCTTCGGTATTTGTCTCTAAAATACATTTAAGCTTTCCAAGATCAGGATTTCCCAATTTACATTAGTTGTGCTAATAATGATTACCATACAACGCACACAACATTGGTTCTGAAAATCATCCCCCACCGCCACCATCCCAGAAAAAGTTACATGGTCAAGTGAATCGGGGAAACACTCTACATTTCTTTTTGCACCTTGGAAATTCACAATGCCCGCTAGCATATTAAAGGCTCCAAAAAATTACAGTAAAGAAGCCTGATTATCTTTGCTGAACACACGATTTTCCATGCTTATTTGACAACAGAACCAATTTTCCTACCTGTACCAACTAACATCCCTAAGAACTACACTTTGGAAACAATTTTCTAGATAAATATACAGAAGAAGATGCTAAATATAGTTTTCTTAAGAAACATTTGCTGAGTTCAAGGGACATATGCTGGAGATACAAATTTGAAATACTAAAATGATAGTTAAAAGTCAATGATCTACAGACCAGAGGTTAATTATATGATTTCAGAATTATCTACACTTTTTCCTTCTTCTGTTTGTCTTCTGGATAGTTAAACAGTCACCATTAGTGACTTAACTATGAGTTCAACCCAAAGCTGAGTAAGTCTAGAAGAGTTAAAGAGCAAAAATTCACCACAGACACAAAAATAATTTGTTGCCCTCATTTGTCATAGCTGAGAGGCAGAGTCAGGCATATTGAATCGTAAACACAGGAAATGGCAAGAAGCTATTCTCTTCCCCCTCCCCTGACCACAAATGACGTATCTTCCTAGGACCCCCTCCCAGCAAAACCAGGAAAAGAGCACACCAAAATAAATAAATAAGAGACATCATGCTAGTATTGGCAAAAAGTTACACCTTAAGCATTTACATAGATTATATAGTTAATAATTAAGAACCAAAAATAGCTAGACTGACAGACAGATAATGGATTAAATCTAAGACTGATCTTTGAGTGATTATAGACAGAGAGATTGAGAACTCACTACAACTGAAGTGTCAGCACTGATGCAAGAATAAGAGAAGGGAATTGTTGAAGGATGCAGCCCACAGTGCAGAGCAGAGAACCAGGTAACAGCAGGGAAAAGGTCTGGGTCAGAACCGGGACAGTCACTCCCCCAGCCCCTCTGAGATAAGGTCTGACTGGGAGCCTAGTACCAGAATAAGCTCTTCAACTTGATCTCTAGTTGAAATATAAAATATTAAAATATAACCTTTGACAAAGAGTGTATTTTTCGCTACCAAGATATTCTTAAATGACTAGAATGTCCCAGTGGGTTTTGAGAGGTGGGTACCTTTCAAAAATAATAAAAACATAAAATTAAGCTTCACTAATTGAGAACTCATGACAATTCAGACAACAGAGCTGAAGTTTACTTTGCAACAGAGCTGGTAAACAGAAGAAGGACGGAAAGAAGATGGTGGAGGTGACAACTGAGAGGGCTCTAAGGTCTGGTGTCTGTCTGCCTGCCTCTCCAGCTCCATCTCTCACTGTCCCCTACTGTCACCTCTAACTTAACTGTTTTCAATTCTGTATTCTAAGCATACTAAACTATGTAGCTTCCCGACCGAGCGTGTCGTAGTCTCTCAGGCTGCTCCTTCTGCTTAGAATGCCTTTCCACCACCCACATCACCCCTTCTTTGCCTGGTTAAATCCTATTTATCTTTCAAGACTTGGCTCAGATGCCTTCCATGAGCTCCCCTCCGTTTCAGTCTGAGTTAATTACATCTCCCAATGCTCCCACAACTATATCAGAATATTTATACTTATCTGGTATGGTCTACTTACTTGACAATTTATGTCTCATGCCTATATCCCTAGTGTCTGTCACACTGAATAGTAAACAGTGATAAATATAGGTGGAATGAATAAATACATGGAAAAATCCGTCCGGAAAGAGAGACAAAGGAGTGACAATGTGAAACTGCATCCAGCCAATAATCAGAAATCCTGGGTCCTGGTGCCTACTGACTTATGCACCTAAATACTTACATTTGACATGCTAATTGTAGCTTAGGCAGCTCGGCCTATAACCAGGAACCTTGGTCTGCCTCCCAGGTCCCAGTCCCCTCCCAAGGCTACTCTTATGTCACCTCTGCTTATGCTACTGAGCCACACACTGCCATGTTAGTGGAACCCTCAGCCACTAAAAGGGTCACTACATACGGGCACAAGGTTCTCTGCACACAGACCTTTAGAAATAATTATCACTTTCCCAAATGCGATAGCCCCCCACAAGTCATTTGAACCATCAATGCAGACATTCAACTACAAATCTGCAAGGTTCATTGACTAGGAATATGGTGTTAGTTGTGATGCTCCAGTCTTAGGATCTACGGTTTAGTCACAACCAATTTTTTTTTTTAATATTGATTTGACTTTAGTGATGGTAGGAAGAAGCAGAAACAGGGCCCTGGGAGATGAAATGTATTTCTCTAGCGGTGTGTTCTAAAATACACCACTGAATTAGTTCTAGAAATGTCATTTTCATGCCAAATTAAAGGTAAACATAATTATATGTAATACATCAAAAGTGCCTAATTAAAACACTCTTTGAGGCTAAAATATGCAGACAGACATAACGAATTCTAACTTATTTCATAATAATTTCATTATTTATTGAAAAATGTCAGTCAGAAACATGAAACTAGTTTGTGTTTATAAGAAGAGCTTAAAAACTGGCAGCAATTTTCATTGTAATTCATGCCTGGTTCTCTGCTTTGGGAAATCTATAAGCTTCTGATTATTTTGACGCTAAAGGGAAAAAAATAAAGAACAAAAAGAAATTTTAAGTATGGAGAGGTGGTGAGTGAAGATAAAGCCTGCTGAGTCACGTTGAGCTTGCTTCAAATAAAAATGCTGGGATTGTGACCAGATATAAAACTATACATCACACTAATATAAAGACCTCTGTCTCCCTCAGTCCCCTCCATCCCTCCACAGTGAGTAATGACCATGGCATTAGCGTTCCCTCTCAACAGTGGGGAGGGAATTGTCAATCAGTCCCAAAGCACTGTATTCAGAGGGGAGGCTGACACCAGGCTCTGCAAAGGAGAGACAGGTCCCAAAGCTTCCCCAGAGAGCTTCTTCTGTGATTCACAGCAGCTCTCTGGGGAAGAGGGAAAACCTGAAGGTAACAGGAGAGGAACTTAAGAGGCCTAAAGCCCTGCTCCAAATTTCCGGGAAGAAAATGTCACACTCCCAAAAGCAGTTCACATTTATACGCACAGAACATTGTGGGCCGGGTGCTACAAAGTCCTGTTTCTTAAAATCGGACAAACAGTGAAAAGGAGAAGAATTCAAAAAGGGTAAAGGTGAGAAAATAAAGAAGAAATAGCAGTCTTGGAGCCAAGAAAGAAGAGCCACCTAAATATTGGGTCTGAAAGGCATAGATCTGGTAGAAAAAGAATTGAAGAGCGCAGAGAATCAGTCATTTAACTTTAACAAACATTCGACGGAGAGCATTACTTCAACTTCTAGTCGTGACAGAATAATTGGAACTGGACTTGCCCTCCTGGCATGAATAACTAAAGTTGGGTGGAATACTGACAACTACTTTCAGACACTAGACAACAGGCAATGGAAAATCTTTGAGAGAAGGGAAGTTTGGAGATCCTTGGAGGTCCTTGACTGAGGGCTGGGTTGTACAAGTGCAGAGTGAGGTTCTGTCAGGCCCAGCAGAGATTAGCTGTTGCAAGGCTGAGAGGTGAACAAAGATTCCAGATGTTGCACTAATGCTAAGAAACACTGGAGCTCAGCTGCAGCCACTGTGGACAGACCTCACCACACACCTTAGCCTTCAGTTAAGACCACAGAATGGCTACATTTTTGGGGAAGACACCACTCCCTAAGTAAGGGGCATATCCTAGCACTACAAACAAAACCTAAAATGGAGCAATCCTAACAGAATAAAACCAAGTCTGACAGGATCTAGAGGAGCCATCAATAATTTAGCTACCGGCCAGAAGAATCCAGTCTCCTTCAAAGATGACAACATAATCCTAATTCCTTACAAGGAGTACCCTAGATGTTCAACACATCAGACAAAAATTACAAGTCATAAAAAGCAGGAAGATATGACTCATAGTAAAGAAAAATAAGCATTCAATATAAAGACAACAAGAAATGACCCAGATGTAGGAATGAGTGGACAGGATTTTAAAGTAGTTTTTATAAATATGTTCAAGGGTTTAGAAGAAAAAACAGACATGTGACTAAACAGATGGAGAAATCTCAGCAGAGACAAAAAGTATAAAGAGAACCAATTCTAGTACTATAAAGTAATACATTTAAAATTAACAACAACTCACTACACGGGCTTAATAGTCGACTGCAGACTAAGGAATAGAGGAGCTGTAAACCTGAAGTCAGATCAATAGAAATGATCTAATTTGAAGAACATAGATAAAAGTATCTTAAAAAATAAAAGAACCTCAGTGAAGACAGTCTTAATACCAATGGTCTAATGTGCAACTGTTGGAAGAAGAAGAAGAAAAAAAAAAAAGATTGGGACTGAGAAATATTTAAATAAATAATGCCTCAATATTTTCCAATTTGATGAAAAACATCTATCTACAAATCCAAGAAGTTTAGAAACCACAAACAGATAAATACAAAGAAAATCACAACTAGCCACACGATGTCAGATTGCTAAAAACCCAAGATACAGAGAAAACTGTAAAAGCAGAGAGAAACAAAGACATTACCTACAGAGGAACAATGATTCAAATTACAGCTGACTTCTCATCAGAAACAAAAACCACCAACCAACAATAAACCAACATGTTTATACTGCTGGGTGGTGGGAGAAACCTGCCAAGTCATAATCTTACACCCAGTGAATACATCCTTCAAAGTTGACAGTGAAAACAAAGACATCTGCAATGAAAGAAAACCTAAGATTCATCTCCAGCAGACCTGGAATAAAAAAGATATGTCTGCAGGATGAATGAAAAACACCAACCAGCTCAACACTCATAATGAAGGAAAGGAAGAAGAGTAGTACAAATGGTAAGCGGGTGAGTGGGTAAATTTAAAAGATGATTTTTTTCCCTGAACTTTGTTCAAAGAAAACTTACTATTTAAATGCAAAGTAGTAACATTTCCTTGTAGGGTTTATAATGGATATGTAAGTAAAATATATGATACAAAACATAAGAACAAGAGGAGTAACTATAATTATATAATCAAAAATTTCTTACATTGTACATCAAGTTTGCAGTGTAAATTCTAAAAAGATTGTGATAAATTCAGTATGCATAGCATAATTCTCATAGCAATGATTTAAAAATGTAAAGGATTACAGCTAAAAATTTGATTAATCTAACAGCAAATTAATCTAAATAATATATTAAATAAAATTGAAGCAAAGAAAGGGGGGAAAAAACAGAAAAGATGACAGGATGGGATAAATAGAAAACAAACTGCAAAAAGTTAGACCTCAACTCAACCAGATCAAAAAAGTGCTTTAAATGAAAATGGACTAAACACTCTAACTGAAAAGCAGAGACCACTAGACTGGATGAAAAAGCAAAATCCAACTATATACTGCCTAAAAAGTAAGAGAACAGAAAAATATATACCATGCAAATGATATGCATATGAAAACCAGTGTGACTATATTAATAACCAAAAAAGACTTCAAGACAAGCAGTTATACTACAGGTAAAGGATAATACCTAATGATAAAAAGGTAGATTTTCTGGGAAGATATAAACAGCTATATAGATACTTATGTGCGTAGTAACAGGACTTCAAAATGAAGGAAGAAAAAGCTGATAGAACTAAAGGAAGAAAGACCCAGAATCATAGGTGAACATTCTCATACCTCTGTCAGTAACAGAACAGTAAACGAAAAATTAGTAAGGATTTAGGAGATCTGAACAACACTATCAACTAATGGACATTTAGAAACTGCTATATCCAGAAATGTCAGAATTCACATTCTTTTCAATTCCAAACAGGTTACTCAAAAAAGCACAATAAAAATCATAATAAATTTCAAAATGAAATATAGAGTATGGAATCAAAACAGAAATAAGAATACTATCTAGAAATACCCAAGTATTTAAAAGTTAAAACATTTGTAAATAACTTATTTACCTAAGGAAAAAAATCACAAGGGAACTTGAAATTGATGAATAACAACAACAAAAAAAATCCCAATATATCAAAATGTACAGGATGCAGATAAAGCAGTGCTTAGAGGGAAATGTAGAGTTTTAAATGCTTAGAGAAGATAAAAAGGCTTAAAACCAGTTATCTAAGTTTCTTTTTGAAGCAGTTAGATAAAAGTGAAAAAACATTAGACCCAAAATAATTAGAAGGAAATGATAAAGATAAAAACTAATAAAGTAGGTGACACAAACAGTAAAAAATTAACAAAGCTAAAAGTTACTCATTTAAAAAATTAGTTCAATTGATAAACCCCTAGTAATATGGATTTTTAAAAAAAGGAAAAACAGACAATTTGCAAATATCAGAAAGATGTTCTATCACTATAGATCCTACAGATACAGCAATCACATAACAAGAACTTCAAAAATTTAGATGAAATACTCATTCCTTGAAAAATGCGAATTACCAATATTTATTCAATAACTAGCATAACTCTGATACCAAAGCCAAAGAATGATTTTTAAATTACATGTCAAAATTCTTCATAGAGACTGAAAAAATTGATCTTAAAAAAAATCCAAACCCAACAATGCACAAAGAGTGTGTATTATGACCAAGTAGAGTTTGTTCCAAACACCAGTTTGGTTTAACAGTTGGAAAAAATCAACATAATTCACTTTCACAGAATAAAGAAAAACTATATCACAAAAGACACAGAATACACATTTGACAAAACATCCATATGTGATAAAAACTGGGGAACCCGAATAGAGGGGTCAGCATTATAAAGGACATCTACAAGAGGCAACAGGGGTACTGGAGCAGCTGGACATGCAAATGCAAAGAAAGAAAATGAGTCTAGACCTTGCACACTTCACAGAAATTAACTCAAAATGGTGCACATGGAAGAAAAACTCAATCACTTAAAAAAAAGTGAGCATTAACATTGTGAAGTACTGAATGCTTTCCAAGATCAAAAAGGACTCTTATCACTTCTATCCAACATATTGAGTTCCTAGCCTGTATATTAAGGCAAAAAAAAATAAACAATATAAATTGAAAAGTGAGAATCAAAATGTTTTCAATTGTAGATGATTTTTTTTTTTACACAGACAAACTTAAATATTTTACTAATATTCTACAACAGAATCTGATACTGTCACAGGATACAAAGTTAATTATACAAATACTAACTGAATTTCTATATACGAGCAGGAAAAAAATGGAAAATATTTTAATACCTTTAACAATTCAATAAAAAGTAAAGTCTTTAGGAATAAATTTAACAAAAGATATGCAAGGCCACTATTCTGAAAAATCCCACCACCAAAAGAAATGAAAAGAAGCCTGAAAAAGTGGAAAATAAATTGAAAGACTCAGTATTAAGATATATAGATTCAAAACAACCCAAATCAAAATCCCATTGGCTTTTTTTGGCAGAAACTAAAAATCTGATTCTGAGATACATCTGCTATCTAATGATCAAAACAATCTTAAGAACAACAAACTTTGGAGGACTTATACTACCTGATTTCCAGACTGTTATAAAGCCACAGTTATCAAGCCAATGTTGTATTAATATAAGGACAGACAAATAGAATAGCGTCCACAAAAAGATCTACACGTGTATGGTCAGTTGATCTTTAACAAAGGCACCAAGGTAAGGTACTCAATGGAAGAAGAATACACTTTTCAACAAACTGTGCTGGAACAAGAATATTTATATGGGGTGGAGTTGGGGTGGGAAGACTCTTGAGCTCCTCACATGACCAAAAAAAAAAAAAAAAGATAATTACTTGAAATGGATAATAGATCAAAAAGGTAAAACCTAAAATGATAGAAGTTCTAGTTAAAAACAGAGAATAACATTTACTATCTTGGAGTAGGCAAAGATTTCTTAGAAAGGATACAGTAAGTACAAACCCATCAAATTTTTAATTGATACACTGAACACCATCAAAATTAAGGACTCTTGTTCATCTAAAAAATAAGTCAGGCTAAAGACTGACAAACAACTATTCACTATACATATGTGTTAAATACATACATCTGACAAAAGACTTGATTGCAGAATACAGAAAGAATTCCAACAGCTCAATAAACAGATGAACAATCCAATTTAAAAGGCCCAAAATACTTCATTAAAAAGAAATACAAATGGCCTACAAACACAGCAGAAAGTCCTCACCATCATTATTCATCAGAAGAAAGCAAATGAAAACCACAAGGTACCATTATACACCCACCAGAATGGCTAAAGTTAAAAAGCCCCAAAATACTAAATGTTTGAGTATGTGGAGCAGTTGGAACTCTCATACACTGGTGATGTGAGTGTAAAATGGTACAACCACTTTCGGAAATTATCTGGCAGGTTTTTTTATAAAGTTCAACATACACCTACCCTATGACTTGCAATCCCACTTCTACCCAGAACAAATGAAAAGGTTATGTGTATACACACACACACACAAAACACACACTCATACATGGCTTTATTTAAAACAGCCCCAAGCAGGAAACAATCCAAACACCCAGCAACACAATCATGTATAAACAAGTTGTGCTATATTTTTATAACTGAATAGAACACATTTTTTAGAAAATAATCAACTGGTGACACACGCAACATGGCTTAATTTCAAAAACCTCATGTTCAGTGAAAGCATCCAGACCCAAGAGCAATACCATGCGATTCTAGTTATTTGAAGCTCAAGAACAGGCAAAACTAATCTACAGTAGTTGCTGAAGTGGTTTAAGTGTTGACTGGGAAGGGGTACAAGGTTACTTTCTGGGATGACGGAAACATCCTACATCTTCACTTAAGTATTGATTACAGGGACACGTTTGTCAAAATTCATTAAACTGTACACTCAAGACACATGCATTTCACTCTATTTAAAAGTTTACACCTTGAAAGCATTGATCTTTACCAGCAATGTCAGCAGTTTAAAAAAAAAAAAAGAAAAAAATTATTTTGCCCCTTTTCCCCTATGCCTCCTGGTCGTCCCTAACTCACATGCTAGAGGAGAAAGGAGCCTGGAAGAGGCGAGAATAAGAAAGTAGACCCTGTCCCTCCCACGCCAAGCCCCTTAGGAGGAAGGGCTGAGCCCCAAGTCAGGTATCAGCTTGCGGTATTTTCAGCTGGACCAGACAGGACTAGACTTTCTTCTGCACCTAGAGGTGACCAGAAAGCTCTGGGATATACACACATCATTAAAAGACAACAAAGAGCATTTACACAGCATGGTTGAAGCCTGTGACTAGAGAAAAATGAAACCATTTTATTTATGTATCCAGTCCTGTTTAGACTCAAAACACCGGACTATGAGGAAATTATTTTCTTGATTTTCTTCCCAAAAAGGGAGAAGAAAGGAGAATAAATACCGAAGCCAATACAGAGGATCTAGAAACTCCGGTATGGTGGAAAGATTCTAAAGACACACAGGTTCTAATGACACTTCTACACTGACGATCGCCTACCTGTGCCTCTAGCCAGGATGGATGTCTTCAGTTCCCAATCCACATACCTCACTGCCCACTGGACATCTCATTCAGGTGTTTAAGTTCCCCACACTCCACAAGTTCAGGATTGAAAGCATAACCATCTACCCTCACCTCGCTTTCTCCTCCTACATTCTCAGTTGATCCAACCGTGCAGCTCCGGTGCCCTCACTGACCTTCATCAGCTCTTGCTTGGACTGCTGCTTACAGTACCTATACCACCCCACCCCCTTGCTGCTCTCCTAGAATCATTCTCCATGCCTCCTTCTTCAGTATCCAAAATCCCTGATTATGGGTCCTGCCTACCTCCCCAGCCGCACCTCTCATGTCTTCACGTGCTTACGTAATACCACCCACGCCAAGCTATTGGAACCCCACAATCTCTCCTGAGTTACTTTCTCTGCATGCCACTCTGTCAGACATGTCCCTTCCTAGTATCTTTGTATGAGCTACTCCAACTCATCTTCCTAAACTCAGTCACTGCCTCTTAGAAACCCAGCAGAGGTAAGTGCTACTCTCACTACATTATGGTGTTTCCTAAGAAGAAAATACTAAGGGGCATCTCCTTAGGAGACTCTGAGCTGACAGCCTAGAGCCTTGTCTTACTCCTGTTTGAATTCCCTATGCTGAGCAGAGTGTCTTGTACACAGAAAGTGCTAAAAATTTTTATCAGAGAGAACAAATGAGACAACCAATGAAGATATGAATTCTGTCAAGGTTTTCTTCCAGAATATTCTGAAACATAATATATGAAGCAATCATCATACAGCAGGTCAAACTTTGAGTACTACCCTCTGACTTTACATAAGTCATGTGAATTTTTTTTATGGTTCCATGTCTCCGGTGTCAAATGGTGAGACTGGTTATATAATCTCTAAAGAATTCTTCTCAGCTCTTATAGTCTACGAAGCTATGATTCTGTGTTAATGCAGAATCAAGAAGGAAATGGGCTTAATTTGAAGTAGGAGAGACTCTAATGGGTCATAAGAAAGAACCCTTACCAAGGAAGAAAATGAGGGACATTTTGGGTTTTCTGTTCCCACACTTTTTAGGGGAAAACCACCCACTTGCTTTAAATGGTGAGTCATGCCCTGAATATGAGGGGTCATAATTAGTTTTTAATTTTACCTCCTTTCCCACTTCTTAATTATTAGAATACAGACATCAAAGGCACAGGTAGAAATTCCCCTTTGGGAAAGATCAGGGGAAAGTTTATCAAAGAACTGCCAACTTGGTCCCAGGATCCAGCTTCCTTGTTTCAGCTGCTGAGCTACTGGGAAAGAATCGAAGTCACTGAAGGCACCGTCTGTAACCCAGGGAAAGAGCTCTCACCAGATACCTGACCCTGCTGGTATTTTGATCAGGGTCGTCCAGTCTCCAGAAATGTGAGAAATTGATTCCAGGGGTTGAAGCCACTCAGTCTCTGGTATTTTGTTATGGTAGCCCAAACAGACTAAGATACAGGTTATGCTTAACAGATCAAAATCTGTTAACGTCAAAATCTGTTAACACCAAAATGGTTAACTTCATGTATCAACTTGGCTAGGCTATGGTACCCGATGTTTGGTCAAACACTGGTCTAGATGTTTCTGTGAAGGTATTTGTGACTGGGATTAATATTTACAATCAGTGGACTTTAAGTGAAGCAGATTACCCTCCATTATGTGGATCCAATCAGCTGAAGGCCCCAAGAACACTGACTGTGGTTTCCCTAAAAAGAAGCAAGTCTGCTTCAAGACTGCAACACAGAAAGTCTGAGTTTCTAAACTGCTGGATTGCCCTACAGATCTGGGACTCAAACCTGCAGCAACAACCCTTTACTAAATTTCTGGCCTACTGGCCAGCCCTACAAACTTCAGACTTGCCACCTCTCCTCAGTTGTTCCTTAAATTAATCTCTATTTCTCTCTCTTTCCTCTCTCTCTCTCCTCTCTCTCTCTCTCTCTCTCTCTGTGTGTGTGTGTGTGACAAGCATGTGCTATTTGGTTTTGTATCTCTCTAAAACTAAAATTTATGTCTAATATATAAATTAAGCAAAATGTGTAACACAAACATGGAATATACCAAATAATATACTAAAATCATGACTGAGAGAGAGGGGGACAAGAAGAAAACAGCACATCTTTCCCACTCTATTTACAAAGGTTGAGGGGTAATTGACAGAGGTACAGAATAGCTATTTTAGACTTAACTGATTTGGTTGATAAGTCTAAGCAAATATCATTAAATTAAAACTTTTAGTATTGTCTACTATGATTATGTTTAAGCACTTGTTTTCCTTAGAGATAATAATGAACTTAGAGATTAAAAAATAAAATTTTCTCACTTGCATAGTTTTTCATTCATTCATCTCTCATATCTGCCTTCATATATGCCATATGCCTGACAAAAGATTTTTTTTCCCCCACAGTGAACAAACATCAGATGTCCTGTCAACTCTTTTTTTTCTGGCATCCTCTCTTACCATTACCTCCAAGTCATCTTACTCCCCAAACCCAGCTCTGCCACACAGCTGTCACCCTAGGATTTCCCTCTTCCTTTCTCTATTACTGCATGGTCTTTTTTCTGAAACCCATGTCCTCCTCTTTCTTGGATTACTTACTCATTTTATTGGAGCACATCTTCCAGTAACTTTCCAAGAAAGATTAGACGGAAGGTACATTTTAAAAACACTTTTATCCCTTAAAAATATCATTATTTTACTTCACAGTTGATTGATCATTTGCTTGGGTATGAAATATTAAGATGAAGGTAACTCGCCCTCAATTTCAAAGACATTGTTTCTTTGTTTTCTAGAATTCAGTGTTGTTACTGTTAAGTCTGACCCCAATTCTTTTTTTTCTTTCCCCCCACACTGCAGAATTCTACAGTGGTTTTCTTTGATCTAGGTTTTACCCCATGGACTAAGGCATCAATGTACCTTTCAGAAACATGTCTTTTTGAATTTTGATTTGTTAAAAAATACACGTCTTTTGGGTTTTCTGTATTATTTCTATGTTAATTTCCTATCCTTTTTATGTTGGTTTTTCTAGAACTCATATTGGATTTGAACCTCACTGATTGATCTACCTATCTTTTACCTCCTGTTTTCCATGTGTGCTTTATATTTACTTTCTAGAAGATACCTACCAAATCTTTCTTTGAATTTATTTTGGCTAAGTATGTTTTTATTTACAAGACTTTTCGTCTATTCCTTAATTGTTCCTTTATCACAGTGTCCTGTTCTTAATTCATAAATAAAATATCCCAAATCTAAGAATATTAAATATGGTTATTTTAACATTTCCTTGTCTGCATTTTCTATACTCTTTCCCCCAATTTGTTCAAATCAGTATTTCTTTCACATTGAAATCTTTCTTCTAATGCTTGTGATCTTTGCCTGTGTATTCATATTTACAAGTTGAGGCACTAAAAAATCTCAGTGGAAGCTTGCAATGTATGGGCTGGGCATGTTGCCTTGAGGCTTCAACAATGAAGGCCTCACTGAAGAGGAAATCAATCATAGAGAAGTTTTTTTTTTTTTTTTTGGAGACACTCTCAAATATAAGGATCTGAAAAGCTTTTCATCCAGGAGTCATTCTGTTTCTCAAGACACTCACTGTCCACTCTCCTGCCTCAGGAATACCTACTGTGTAGATTTAATGAATCTCCTCATTTTCAGCCCTGTGATTTTTCTTTGCCCTCTGTAACACACATGATATCCCTGACTGCAGAGCTTCCCAGTTAATTTCTCCAAAGAAGAAACTCAGTTCTATGAAAAAGAGTTGGGAGGCTGGTGAGGAGAGCACTGCATGACCATGTCATGTAGAAAGGGGGCCAAGGATCCAAAAACTCTGTTCCTTATGAACCTTTTCAGATTTTTAAAAATCAATTTCTACATATAGCAACAAACATCTCGATAAAATTAAATTTAAAAAATTAAATTAAAAAAATTTAAATCAAACCATTTGCAATAGCATCAAACAAAATCAAGTATCTAGGGGCACACCTAACAAAATATGCACAAGACTTCTATATGAAAAACACACACACAAAAAAAAAATACTGAGCAAAATGAAGAGCTAAGTAGAGTGATATATACCTTTATTCATGGATTGGAAAACTCAATATTGTAAATATATCACTTTCTCCCAAACTGATATACAATTTCAGTGCAATTCCCCAAGAAAGAGAAAAGCAGCTCCCAACATCTGGGTGTTTGCCAATCCTATCAGCTGGACAGTGTGCTGTTACAGGCTGGCCTAGTCCTCACATATAGGCTGGTGTTCTCCTGTTAAACGTTAACAGTTCCACTGAACATCAGACAAGAACACCCAGTGCCCATGGTGGATCAAAACAAGACCGCCGTGTAATCAAGCCTGGAAAAAGACAGGACACGAATACTGTCCATGCCACAAACTACCAAACAGTCCCCTATCCTGGCAAAGATGAAACTGTTGCTTCTTTACCAATTACAGCTTTAGCACAGTCTAGTCTTGCCTCTTAGGTAAGCTTTTATTAAGATACCTAATAAAAGAAATTACCCCCCTGTTTCCTGATTCAGAGCAAACACTTCCTTAAACTTTCCATAAAATTATGTAATACAACCCTAAACTCTACAATACATCTTTAATACCCTCTAGCTGAGATGTGCATGGTTCCCCACGATGTACACTCTCTCTCACTGGAATAAGTAATAAATGCAACTTATACAACTACAAGTATATTCCTGGTTTTCTTTGCCTGGAGGATATTATACTTGATAAGCTTATTCTAAATGTTGAAATATTATTCTCTTATGTCAAATTTATTTGAGTTTTTTCTAGTTATATCTTTCTTTGAATTTTTACTGTAATTTTTTTTTATTGGAGAATATACTGTTAAAATCACAAAATTCAAATGAGTAAATGTGAAAGATACTATGGGCCTTATTCAATGATTCATGAAATGGGCAGCATCCCATCTAGCAGACAGAAAGGAGCTCCGAGTTGCTATACAAAATCAAAGACGTTTACAGGCAGAAGGGAGCAGGACAACGAAGTTATACCAGCCAAAATGGGATTGGCTGTGGCCAGGCCACTTTCCTTTAGGGGACGGCAGGGGTCTACCAGGCAGACAACTCACTAGTACTGAGCAGACAGCTCCTGACTGAATGGCACAAAACTCCACTTCTGGGAGAGACCAGAAGTGTGATTAAGGTAACTCTCAGTTTGGTAACGGGGGAGTAACGTAAATGCCCCGACTTTGGGCCTGTTGTCTTATTTTTGACAGGCATTTTGGGGCCTGTTGATTTCAGTGGCTTGAAATGTATTGAGAAATCTGTTCTCATTATGGTAAATGTTCCATGTTCACTTGGAACAAATGTATATAATATTGTATATGAAGGTATAGAATAAAGAATGCATATTCTTTAACTGTTCATTTTAATATTCTATCTATATCAATGAGGTTAAGTTCATTAGTCATTTTGTTTAAATTTTTCATATTTCAACTGAACTCTTCTGTTTGTTCTAAAAGCTTCCAAGAGACATTAATGCCTTGCACTCTGTGTGTGTTTGTTTTACTTGGCCTTTTAGTTCCACCTTGTGAACCTTTTAAACGAAGGTGTTGTGTCATTTTCAGACCTACTGCACTGCCACCACCTGTAGTACCTACTTCTAAGACCATTAGGATTCTGTAAGATGAATCAAATTGCTTCTGGTCAGTATACCCCTCTGCAAGATACAAGGTGGTAGCTTCCTCCTCTTTCCTAAGTTGGTTACCACTCCTCTTTATGCTTTTTATCTTGCTAAACTTTATTAAAGTCTATTATCCACTGATGCCTCCAACCCATTTTCTTTAGCCTTGGGGCTATTAATATCATTTAATAACTTTACTAGTGTTTGGTAGCAGTTTGGTTGAAAAAGAGAGGCAAAGAAAAAAAAAAAGTGGTCACCTTGTCACATTAAATTGTGTCCAAAGCCCAGGACCATCTTATTAGTCTCACACACACAGTCCAGCTAACATATTTAGAAATGAACCCCCCATCCATCCTCACCCCTCTTAGCTTTCAACCAAGTTTCTTGGTCTAGGCAGAAACTGGAAGACTGGAAGGAAGCTCACAAATCCAAATGGTGCAGAACTTAAGCCTTTCCCTCCATGTCATCAATGCCATCATTTGTCAAAGACAGCAGGGACCTGGCCAGGGATGGCCCACCACTGATAGGAATAGCCAAGATCTGATATATTTATGCCCCTGAGCACAGTGTCTTTATGCTGTACCTGAAACAACCCAGCCTTTGACCTAGCTTCCTGATCTGAGGCTTCTCTCCTCCCCAGACAGGGGAAATGCCTGCCCTTGCCTCTGTGCCTCACCTCCCATCAGACACGGAGAGTTGTTCAGCCACTGACCTACTAATTGGTCCAAACCTTTGGGACAGGATGATGGATCAGGAGAAGCTTGACACGAAGGGGAAAAAAGCTGAAGGACTTAATGTCACTTGCTTGTCTCTTTATAAGGCAACCGCCAGCATCTCTGCCCTGAAACTCACCTGCATCACTCTGACACCTGCTGTGTAGTGTCTGTGGACCCAAAGCAAACAGACTGCATAAAACAGGGTAGGAAACAGCTCTGGCTCACATACAATGCCCCGCACTTCCAGTCTGTGCTCTTGCCTTCTTGGCATCTTGGCCAGCCTAGCCAATGACACCTGCCTGCTCCTCTCCACTGCAGCTTTGCTGTCTGGTCCAATCCTGTGCTTGCCTGAGCACACTCAGAACCTACCAGTCCTCCCACTGAGCTCGGTCCAGTGGTAATTCATTACTCAAGTTATTCTTATCTTTACTGAAGACCAGTTCCTGATCAAAATCTATAGCTCTTCAAAACTGAGCCACATCTGACCCAAATCTGACTCTAGCCTCAAAATTCCATCTTAGCAAATCCTACAGAAGTGATGATGTAGTGGATCAGTAACAGTTTAGACACTGGAGCCAGACAGACCTGGGTTCAATTCCAGCCCTGCTGGAACTTATTAGCTGTGGGATCTTGGGTGAGTTGCTCCATCTCCTTAAGCCTATTTCCTCATCTGGAAAATGAAGATAATAATAAATCCTAATTCAAAGAGTTGTGAGGATTCAAAGAAATAATACATCAATTATCAATTAGCAGAATACCTACAACAGAACAAGCACCTGTTAAGTACTAATCCATTCCATCAAAGATGACTTGAACCAGTAATAAATTCAATGGTTTCCCCATAGACTATCTGGGAAGCATCACATGGACACTGCCTACCTTGGGTTCCTAAATTAATCATCTTTATCTTTAGTGCTAATTTCTGGATGCTTCTAAATCCCTCAGCCTTCAAACACACCATCAAGGCCAATCTTTCAGATCTATTACAATATCCAATGCACATTAAAATAGCAAAAAAAAATTTAAATGAAATGTTATTAAAATTAATTTGAACTTGTAAAAATAACTACAAAAATAACTCCTCTAGGTTTAACAGTTCTTGATTTAAATGGAAAAGCCAACTATGCTCAGGGGTACACAGTAATTGACATAATATTGCAGATATCCACAAAGTATAGATTACTTTTCACCCCAGGTGTTTAAATGGAAATAATAGGATACCACTGCATTCAAAGCTTGTCTTGCCCTTTGATATTTTATGATCACATTTTCTTTGGACATCTGAGTGGTCAGCAACATTGTACTTAATTACCCAGAACTCTTGAAGATCAGCCTCCAAAGATATCTAGTGAATTAACAGGAGAATAAACTATTTTAAGGTATTGCTCTTTACTATCAAATTAATTATATGAATAATACTTAAGAAAATGATGCTAATTCTTCTACAACTTCTAAAATTTTGTCAACTTCAAATCACTAAGAAATCAAACTTTCCTGGATCCTACCACTAATGAATGTAATGGAAAGGGGCAAATCAGCCAATCCCGACTGACATAAACACATGTATACATTCACTGGCAAGATCTTAATTCCTGCCGTGGGATGAAAACAGGTGGCAACCTAGCACTCACTTAGCCTGACAATGCCATTACTGTGAGAAGTCATTTAGCAGACAAGACTCTTAACGGCAGCCCAACTGACAGATATGCTTACCCCATGTTGAGTTTAAAATAAAAATCACCAGCAAAGTTAATGTGGAAGGAAAACCTAATAGTGCTGTTTCTGGTAATGGATCATCTGAGATAACCCAAGGGAATGAATGGGGGTTAACTCCATCTTGTGCCCAGAGTGAGCTTAACTTAGAAGGCTAACTTTATCCTCACTTAAATTTTCTGTATATATACATGTACATATATATACACATTATATATGTATATAATTATATATCATCACTTAAAAAACAAACAAACAAAAACAACGGCTTTCTTTCCCAGTACTTTTTCAGTGAAGGGGATGGGGGAGCTAATGGGACGAGTGAGACAACATCAAGTACCTAGAAGGAGATTTCCCATCACATGCTTAAATTATGAGGGCTGAATGTGACTCTGGGGGTTGGCGTTGCTGGTGGGAAAGTGCCATACTCTTCCTCTGGGGAGCACTCCTTGTGATGGATTTGATGAATCATCAATACATATTAGCAAAGGCAGATTTACTGTGATGATAATGAACTTAGGCATTAAGACTCTCACTCACATGGGCCTCTTCCGAGGACTTAGGAGGAGCCCTAGCAATGTGTTCATAGCAGACTTAGGTTTTGTAAATTCTGCAAAAGTGAGATCTTTTACCACAACCACTGAGAAAGCTTCCCCCTACTCCAACTTTTCCTCCATCACACACCCTGTCAAACACAACACCCTGCAGGTGGTGTAGTAAGATCAATGGGATCAAACCAAGAAGTTGAGTTGGGAGTATACAGTTAGTTGGGATTTAGGAGGATACATTTATGTGCTTCTGTGTGAGGTAAGTTATTACTAGGGGTCCTGGTGGAAAAAAAAGGCTTCCAGGAATGCTCCTGCCATACATGGTCCTAATTCCACCCATGTCATGATCCAAAGATGCAGGGCAAGAGACTGCAAGATAATGTGGCCCAGCACCGAAAAGAAATGGGGTGGAAGGAGAAAACAAGGCTTGAAATAAACTTCAAGAGCCAGAAATCAGTCTATGGAAAAGTGTCCCAAGTCTTACAGAAAGATATTTTCACTGAAAGAAATTTGAGTTTCCCAAATTTGACAGCAGTGCCAAAAAATATATGTGACACTACTAATAAAATCTAAAACTTTTCTAAACTAGCAATAAAAAACAAAGTCCAGTCAACCTGGATAAAGGGAAAACAATTACCTAAGTTCTTGATAGAAAATATTACAAAAATCATCATTGTACAAAGTGATCAGAGATCATGCAGCCAAAAACTGTTTTCAAAAATCAGACAATGAAGGCAATTAAAAAACTACATAACTTTTCTGAGGGGACCCTCCTACACTGCTGGTGGGAATGCAGTTTGGTGCAGCTACTGTGGAAAACAGCATGGAGATTCCTCAAAAGACTAAAAATATACTTACCATAGGACCCAGGAATCCCGCTCCTGGGCATATATCCAGAAGGAACCCTACTTCAAAAAGACACCTGTACCTCAATGTTCATAGCAGCACTATTTGCAATAGCCAAGACATGGAAACAGCCTAAATGTCCATCAACAGATGACTGGATAAAGAAGATGTGGTATATTTATACAATGGAATACTATTCAGCCATAAAAACTGATAACAATGCCATTTGCAGCAACATGGATGTTCCTGGAGAATGTCATTCTAAGTGAAGTAAGCTAGAAAGAGAAAGAAAAATACCATATGAGATCGCTCATATGTGGAATCTAAAAAAAAAAAAAATGAACATAAAAAATGAACATACAAAACAGAAACAGACTCACAGACATAGAATACAAACTTGTGGTTGCCAAGGGGGCAGGGGGTGGGAAGGGACAGACTGGGATTTCAAAATGTAGAACAGATAAACAAGATTATACTGTATAGCACAGGGAAATATATACAAGATCTTGTGGTAGCTCACAGAGAAAACAAATGTGACAATGAACATATGTATGTTCATGTATAACTGAAAAATTGTGCTCTACATTGGAATTTGATACAACATTGTAAAATGACTATAACTCAATAAAAATGTTTTAAAAAAAAGACTACATAACTTTTCTGGATGTTATGTGATAACGGTGGTATTTATCAGTCTTTTTAAAAGAGTTATTATTTGTTGTGATTTCTTTTCTCATGCTAAATATTCTATTTGTACTCAATCTGTTGTTTTCCTTTAAGAGGTCCTCCAAAATTTTGTTTCAGGGCCCTGAAACCTGAATCTGCCTCTGCATATTAGATCCTTGTCTTCAACATTCCATAGGAAAGCTGAATATCATTCCTGACATATATGTGAAAGCCCCAGAAACTTAGAAATTCGGCGTAATGTTGACCTGTATAGCTGAAGTAAAGCTTCCAAAAAATAATGAATACATTAGCCTAGGAGTATGAAAAGCATCATTTGATCTAACATTTTCTTTAATTTGTATACAATATTTCAAGGGCATCATTTAACCATCAAACAGAAAAATCAACATAGAAAGTCTATGAGATTTAGCCTTGAAATTTATTTTTAGGAGAAACCGTTGACATAAGCTTTCTGAGCCTACCAAACCTCATGCCCAACATCACCAGCTCTAATACCCATTTAGCCTGTTGCTCTAAATTATATTCAAGGAGAAATTCCAGGTATTTCAAAATCCTGGTAGTTAGATTTTTTGGCTAATTAAGTTTGTTGTAGGGGGGAGTTCAAGAGTCCTGAATTACACTGACTCCCACTCACTAGGGTTTCTAGTGAAATATGGGTCTATTTGGTTGTCTTCTGGGGTTAACCCTGTAAAACACAGCCAGTTTTATGTTCCATGAGGGCTGTGAGCACTCAATAAACCTGCTCAAAAGCCCCCCGGGCTCACCCTGGATGCCAACATGTTGGCGTGTCACACTCATCCCATCTGGTCCCAGTTAGAATGAGCGTGTGGTTCTGTGCACTATGATGAACACGCCAATTATCTTTTTTGAGGAAGAATCAAAAACCGTATGGATCAAAACATCGTTCAGATGAGTTAGGTGTGCACCATATGTAAAAAGGCCATGAGCACTTGAAACGCTATCATCCCCAACAGGCTTAATCAATCTTTTCACAGATCTGCATACTTGTTTGAAAAAAAAAATCAGAAATAGCAGTACTGGTTGTTAAAGAGATCTGCCCAGGGAGCTGGCAGGAGTCCTGTTCTGTAGCCTTGGCTGGGGATGGTGCAAACTGGCAGGAAAATGGGTCTGGGGGGGTGGAGGAGGAGTTCATCTCTATTTTTAGGGCCGGCAAAAACTGTTCCATTTTAGAACAGCTTCTACTTCTCAGTTGGAAATACCACAAACCAAGCCCATGAACATATTTCATTGTCCATAATTACCCATTATACTCTTTCTACATTGTATATTTTAAAAAAAGGACAAGGCTGTCTTCAAGTGTGCAAGCACATGGAGAGTCACAAAAAGGAAAATCTTCAAAGATCTGTTCTCAGATACTTTTTATTTACAGAAAACCATACTCCACCCACCCGCCCCTTACTGTTAAGGTCTTTCTCCTATTCTTCATAGAAAAACAGTAGAGGAGCCTTAATTAGCTGCTTACATATCTTAAACATCCTCATCTGTACAACGTGCTAATAGTCCTTCTTAATGAAGAGGACAGAACTAAGGGTCAGGACCATAAGCCGGGGGCAACAGCAGCCACAGTGACACAAAGGGACAGAGAAACCTGAACAGCAGGAATCAGGGAGCTGCTGAACCCAGGTAAGACCCTCAGTGAAAATTCAAAGTCATGAACCCTAAATTACACATTTGAAGGCCTTCCTCAATTCATTTCATATAAATCATGGTTAACCTTCTCTGGTAGCTGTGTTAGCAGAACTGTTCTCCAAGTAAGAGATTACTCTAGTCAGTTGATTCAAGTAAAGGCAGTGTTGACACTGCAGGCAAAGTGGCATCAAACGGACAACTTTTCTCTCTATAGTTTTACCTGTGCTTTTGATGCCTCTTCCTTTCCCCTTTCTCTCTCGCTACTACTTGAGTATCCAGTAGCATCTGTAAGCAATGCCTGCAGACCCCCATCAGTGGCATTCTGGTGCTTAAGCTCACACACATAACACTAAGAGATATATACTATGGAGAAAAATAAAGCAAGATAGAAAGGGCCTAGGTAATGCCAGGAAGAGGCTACTTTGTTATTTTATATACGTCCAGGAAGGCCTCCTTAAAGAGGTGATATTTTACCAGAGACTTAAATAAGAGCCTAAGCAATACAAAGCACCTAAAGGTAAAAGGCAGCAGGAATGGTACATGCAAAGGTCCTGAGGCAAAAGCACACTGGGTATGACTGAAGAGCAAGAATGCAAGGACGGCCTGGAGGGGAGTAAGTGAGGGGAAGTGTGTTGGGAGGTGAGATCAGAGAGAAAGTGGGGCTGATCACAGAGCGCCCGATTTTTCAATCCTGTAAGGACTTCTGCTTTCAGACTGTTAGAGGGAAGCAATTAGGAGGGCTGTGAATAAAAGAGTGATGTACTGACAGGATCACTCTGACTGTTGTGTGAAGAACAGACAGTGGGGAGCAAGGGTGCATGTGCATGTGCATGTGCAGGGAGACCAGGTAGGAAGCCACTGCAATAATGAGGAGAGGAATAATGGTGGCTCAGACCAGGGAGCTAGTAGGGTGGGTAGGGGATTGTGGATATGTTTTGAAATCGGAGCCAAGAGGACTTGCTGGTAGTTTGGATGTGAAATTTCAGAGAAAGACAGGTGACTCCTAGGTTCCTGGTCTGGGAAACACAAAAGATGGCGTTATCTCTAAGAAGACTGGTCAGGCAGCCCAAGGAGTGGGTTTCAGTCAGGGATGAAGATATTAGAAGTTTGGTTTTAGACAAGTTTAAAAACCTACTGGATAATCAAGAAAAAACATCCAATAGGCAGTTAGATACAAGAATATGGAATTCTGGAGGAGAGAGTCAGGCTGTAGATAAAATTTGAAAGTTGAGAGCACAGAAGTGATATAAAGACTGTATGATACCATGAAACCGGATAGAATTATCCATGGAATAAGTGGAAAGAGAAAAGGGAAGAGGGTCAAGGGTTGAAACCTAGAGCAGTCCAATGTTTTAGTTTGTAAACTGGGGGAGAGAAAAAGAAATCAGGAAAAGGGGCTGAGGAGGAGTCCCTCATAAACGACGCTATTTGCCCCCCGTAAAAGGAGAATGAACCAGTTCGCCGTTCCCAAGAGCCATGCTTCTACTGTAGGAAGGCTGCAAAAATGTCTACACCGTCCCACTTGTCTCTCGCCAACACACATTCCTCCTATACACACAGATACTCTCTCACACTCACAAGAACACACATTCACACACGCCTTCACAGCCAGGCTGCTCACCCACAGGACCAGACCAATATTCAGCTAGAGTGCAAATTAGGAACACATTTGGGATTCTCCCAGCCAGGGC
Source organism: Camelus dromedarius (assembly GCF_036321535.1). Lineage (NCBI taxonomy): Eukaryota > Metazoa > Chordata > Mammalia > Artiodactyla > Camelidae > Camelus > Camelus dromedarius. The sequence continues at coordinate 23,353,494 of NC_087450.1, forward strand.
TCCACGGAGCCAGAACTACCTCAGAGCATCACTCCACTCCCCTGAGAAGGCAGGGGTGGGGGGAGGGAACAGGAACTCTGTGAACTTCAAGCTTGTCACCTGATTCAATTACACGGAATATATTCCCAAAGGGAACAAAATCCCCAAAGTAAATGACTGTGCTTCTGTCCAAACATACATTCAAGTTTTAAAGAAGAATTTATTTCTTACTAAAACTTACAGAAACTAACACTTTCTAGCTGCTCTCTTTAAAAGTGCACGAGGCAGTCCGAGACAAAGAGCTCCTGGGCCATCAACTCTCCTTAGGCATAAGGACTTAGCAATCCGGAGGGTGCTGGGCCCTCTGGAAACTCTGTGCCTCTGTATTATGCTGCATTTCTACAAGATGCCACAGTGCCCAGGAAAGGCCAAGTTTTACACACTCTAATTAAGTACTTTCACTTGCTTTGTGCTGCTTGCAGTATTTCTAGTGCTATTCTGAACTAAGTATTCATTTGGTCCCTGCTGGTCTCTTTGTTAATCAACGTTTTAAGTGGTCTTGAAAAAAAAAAAAACGTTCTCTGAGGCACCTCTTATTTTCCAAGCAATATAATGGAAGCTGTAGTTATACTTTGCCAAAGTAATGGACTGATCCAGTCAGGGGAGAAGTAGGCAAACCAAATGCCCTATTCAGAGACATGTGGCTGAGTACTTAAATTTCCTAATTTGTAAGCTGTTGTGCTGGCATCATATGAACAGTCTCTGCACAATGACATTTTCCTGTGATGACTCTACTGGAAAGCGTAATACTGAGAAGCAAGGGACAGCAATGCTCTGTCTTCACCTCACTTTGAACGCGAGGTCTGACCTGGCTGCAGTCTCTTGCAAACAACCCGCCACCAAGTACCAATACCACAGAGAATGTAAATGAACCTTAGCAATGTGTGCATTGTTTATTGATGGACACCATTAGGGATGAGCATCTCCCAGTGAGATGAAGACAACCCTTGATGACCTGGGGGTATTTGAGCTAAAGGAGTTTATTCAGGAGCACCTAACTGCCCAATCCTAGTCTTCTCAGGCAGAAAAACCCTTAGAAACTAAGGAGAATTGTGTAGAAGCCAACTTTGTATTACACTGAGAGGGACATTTCTAGCAATTAGCTACAGGAAAAAAGTGAAACAAGTCTTTATGAGCAAAGCCTATTATTCTATTTGAAATAAATCCTCAGAATACTTGATGCATTCCTGTTCATGCCAAAAAAAAAAAACAAAAACAAAACCCAAACCAATATTAAGTTAGCTCGGAAAAACCCACCATTCAGTTATCCAAACCTCAATGAAGACTTCAGTAAAAAAAGAATGAAATCTTGCCCATTTGCAACAACATGGATGGACCTTGAGGGTATTATGCTTCGTGACATAAGCCAGAGAAAAATAAATACTGTATGATACCTCACTTATATGTGGCATCTTCAAACAAACAAAAGCCCAAGCTTCTATATACAGAAAACTTGTGGATGGTTGCCAGAGATGGGAGTGGGGGCCTGGCTGAAATAGGTGAAGGGGTCAAAAGGGACAAACTTCTAGCCATAAAATGTCACAGGGATGTAATGTACAGCATGGCTACTACACTTTATAATACTGTATTCCATCTTCAAAAAGTTGAAAGTTGTTAAGTTCCATATTTGAAAGTTGCAAGTTGCTAAGTAGATCTAAATTTCTCATCATAAGAAAGAAAATTCTGTAACTAAGTATGATGACACTAGACTTACTGTGGTGATCATTTAGCAATATGTACAAATACCAACTCATTTTATTGTACACCTGAAACTCATTCATGTTTTATATTAATTACATATCAATAAAAATTAAAAATTGAAAAAAGTTTTTTAAAAAAGTGGCAAAAATATTAAATGTAAAGTTATGCTGACTTTCAGCATATGTCATAGCTCACTAAATCAGCAACAAATCAGTGAAATACAGTAACAACAATGAAAGACTAAGTAAAACAATCAGTTTCACAGGTAAGAGGGGTAATTGCACAGCTGTAGGAGACCAGCCCACACCCTCACCGATCCTCTCAAATTTCCTCTACAATCCTATTCCTGACATGGACATTTCACCATTAGAGTAAAACTGGATTCATGCAGTCTTTTCTTAGCTTCAAATTACTCCAAAATCCTATAACACATTATTTGGCAGATGTTCACTGAGTACATATTGAAGAGAGGTTAATTGATTTCATTAGCTCTTTCCCAGTAGCCAGGCAAGTAGATGCCAGAGTAGCTTGGACAGTAGATGCTAGGAAGGGGTGAAGGGTGAAGGGCCAGCACGTGGCTTGGGCTGATTCTCTGGGCAACTGACAGCTATAGTACATGAGTCAAGGGCACCAGAAAAAGGTATATGAAGGGTGCTCCAAAAATTCATTTCACCTACAACACAAATTTGCCTTAAGTCACCAGCACTGTTTCTACTTTTCAAACAGCAAATTTACAGCTAACTCATTCTCATCTCACAAGATGGGAAGTTCTTGAGAACAGGGGCCATGTCATATGCCATACCTTACATATACTTGATGCTCAGTCAGTAAACGTTGGATAAATTAAACTAAGCAAAATGAGTCATAGATCATATGAATACAATCAAAGTGATCCCACTGGGCTGTAAGGCATGTAGAATTTCAGACTGGCTTAAATGCAATAAATCTACCACAAGAATTTGGTTAGCTGACGCATGATTGTTCAGAATGGCAGCAAGACTGCACCTGAGTCACTCTGGATGCAGCAGGGTGTGCATACAGCATCGTAAAGGACAGAAAGAGGATGGAACACGTGAGCTTATAAACTATCAATCCTGCTGCCCTATTTCCCTCTGCAAGGCTCAGGGTTTCAATTCTAGCCCAAGAATAGCACAGTATGTTTATATAGATAGTCCTGTGGTTTGCAAAGTGCTACCACAGGTTTCTCCACAATCTTCCTGATGAAGGAGGTTTCATTTTCTCCAAGTAAGAGATGAGAAAACTGCATTTCCAAGAGGCTTTGCAAATTTCCCAAGATCACTCAAGGACAAGACTGATTGATGTAAGATGCAAGCTCAGGGTCCTGATTCAGGATTATTCAGGGCTGTGTCAACTTTATCACTAAAGCAGATCTTTTTTAAACAGATGAAAACAAAAAACCTAATTTGTACGTGATGGTTTTGTAACACCAAGGTACATTTTTAACAATTTCGTTAGTTTTTGCACAGATCTATGACAAATAGATATCTAATAATCAAAGGTTAAATGCCCTGGAACCATGCAGAGACTATTCAGGCTGAATAAGATATTTAGCCAACGAGTGGAATCACAAGGAATGCTTTTTATTTTTTTATTTTAAACTTATTTTTATTGAGTTGTATAGTCATTTTACAAGGAATGTTTTTTAAATGACACTGTTTTATATGTCCAATCGACCTTTTCCTTATGCTAAAATAACTGCCTGCCAGGTATGGTAAATATACTTCCAGAGCCAGTGGACTTTATGCCAACTCCAGGCAACTCACCCCCAAAAGATGCCTCCTGGCAGTGGCACCCAGTGAAGCAATTACTGGAGCACGCATGCGACATGGTTACTAACGCAGCTCTGTCCTGCTCATTAGGCTAAACTACAGAGCCACGGCACCTTGCTACTCCTGCTGGCAGACAAGTTACCATGACATTAGAGCAGCTCAAGAAAAATTGGACAAATGTATCACATTCATGTAAGTCCAGGTTTGAACAAATAGGTTCCACTAAAGTTCTATTTCAAGCATGACTTCTTCCATTATGGGCAGTAGCCAATATCCTCTTCAAAGAGCACTGATTAAAGGAAAGATTCTTGTGATTCTTTGTCAGAATCTACCTTTATCTTTTAACCACTGCCCCTAGCCTGATTCAAGCCGAAATCCCCAGAAAAGCCACGCTCCAGAATCTTTCTTCTCCAACAGGAGGCCAAATGGTGTTTTGGGAAGAGCTTGTGTTACTGACCATCTTTTGTCTATTGTCCTGTCCATTATTGCCGGTTTTGTTTGCTTTTGGTTCCATACTATCTTTCCAGACTTCAAGATGTAGGCTGATTTTCACACTGGTATTTCTCTGCTCCCCATCAGTCTTCCTGTCCTCTGACCTTCTGTTTCCCTTCACGTCCTACTTGTCTTAAATGCTAGTTTGGTTGCTAACCCACTGCCTTAAATGCTCCAACTCAATATCAACATGTGAGCAGGTCTGGCCAAGAGAGTGCTAAGGTCCCCACAGCACAGATTCATCAGGAAATGGGTCTGCCTGGGTTTGATGGAGATGATCGAGCTATCAGACTGTCCCTCAAGACGACTAATGAGAGTTCAGCATTCAGTGTCCAAAGAGACAAGGAGAAATCAGAACTAAACTGGGCCATCATCAGTATATCTGAAGAAGCCCAATACGGCTAAAAGGACAAAGGAGCTTAGTGGTTTTAAGGGTAGGACTTTAGCCAACAGTGAGGTTTCTAATCTCTGCAGAATAGGCTCTAGGAAGGCCTAGCAAGGTGACAGAGGGCCAGCCATGTAGGTGGTGTTCCAGGCGATCCCAAACTCAAGGAGGAGCACTAGACAGAAATTGAAACAGATGCCCAGACCGCAAGTGCCAAAGGGCTCGAGTCAAGGCTACACCTCTATGGACACCCAAGGGCCAGGATTCACCACGTTGATATCAGACATGGGAGTACAGAGCAGAACCAATTCCACCTCCACCCACTCACACCTGGAAGTCCCCAAAGTGCATATTCCTGTCCTGCTCAAGGTGGTCAGGGATTGGACAGGCCTGAGCTGGGAAAAGGAGGCCTAGGAAGTAAGCGCTGAGGAAGTGGTGCTGGGGACACTGGGGCCCACTGGCTCTGTGGCCACAGCTTTCTCTCATGTCTCTTCTGTTCTCTACCACCTCATGATATTAATTCTGATAGGTCAGCCTCTAGGAGATGGAGGGAAAAAGCAATCAGTGCATACGATTCCATCCAGAAAAAATGAGCCACACCCAGAAACAGTATCAGTAACGTACCCCTACCACTCCAGGCTCCCAGGTCCCTACTTGTCAACTTTCCTGCTCTGTCCATCCTCAGTACTGGATAACCTCACTGGGCAGCCCAGCACAGCCCCTCAGTTGCAGGGAAAAAGCCATAATCTAGGTCACTAACCCCTATCCCTTGCTTCTGCCAGCTACATACATCTTACCTTTTCCCACCTGTTTCCTTTCCAGGGCCCCTGCCCTTCATTGTACCTTTCACCCCACTTTCCCATCTTCCTCCTTCACTAACCCACCATAATTTGGTTTCACTTTATAATTAGAGTTCACTTTAAATACTACCTCCTTCATAAAAACTTTCCTGATCCTCTGATTGAAAACCATACCTTCTTTTTTTGAACTCCTATTGTTCTTTGGGTCTCATCTGTGTCGCCCATTGCATTCTGGGTTGGATTATGATTATTTATGCTCTGTCAGAACCTCCCTAACACACACACACACGTATGATAAAATGATACTCTAAAGCTCTCTGAAGCCAAGGATTGAGTCTTATTTACATTTATGCTTCCAGATGTACATACCACAACACCTTGCTCATGGAAGGTGCTCATTAAATGTTTTACAAACCAAACAAAGGTAAACTGAGGTCTATCATATGGCAACTTCTAAGGCCATGGGTCATTTGAGTTATTTCACATTCATGGCATTGGAAGGGTGGTGCTATGTGGACTTCAGGTCAACACTCCCTCATGAGTGAACCCTCTTCTTCCCTTTCAAATATTGTGATAAGCTGTATTTGTCTCAAGTTACTACCAGTTATTTTTTAAACTCTCAAGAAAAAAAGAAAAAAATCAGTGGCATTCATTCAGCTACACTTTACAACTGGTGCCTGTTTTTTGGGGTTTTGTTTTTAATATCTTCTCAGATGAGTCTGCAGGACTGTTCACTCTCCACAATTTCTGAAGTCACAGGGAGCTTACCAAATGTACGAGGCAGTCATTCCCACAGCTTAGGTCTTGGGCCAGGAGGTCCATATTTATCTGGCCAGGCAAGAGCGTCTATCCAGACAATACCTGAGTCATCTATGTGGCTCTTAGATTAGGATAAAAATGGCTTGCCCTACTTTGAATTTTTTAAGTGAACACCAAAGACCCAATCCGCTAAAAAATATCTGACTTACTACTGCAAATGAACTCTGATGGGTTTAATTCATTCCCTCCTTATGCATGAGTTATTTTAGTCAACCACTTTATAATTGAATTTTCTTTAGGCAATTCACAGTCAGGGTGACTGACAGGTTTTAAAGTGTTAACACTGATCAATAGGCCACCAAGGACACATTGTACCCACTTAATAAACTAATAATAAGGTGCCTGACATCTGGAAGAGAGTCTCATTAATTAATTCTCATACACATTCCTACAAGGTACCTTGACTCTGCTTGAAAAGATCTGTAGTCCATAACACCCAGAGTGTAGGTTCTATGTTCCCATAAAAAAAAGCACAATAATAAATGCACAATTATTCAAAATGCAGCATTTACTATTGTTTTTAATTTCCCAATAACAGCCCTTTCATAGGGTCCTCAGTATTTTGTTCTGTAATCAAGATACACTAATTTGATCTTTGTGGGCTAACTTGGATATTTGGTCCTACCATGCAAAGTTTTATGTATTTCAGAATTATGAAGAGGAAGCCTCTAAGGATCTTGAATTCCACAGAGGCCATGTACCTCTTGTCATCTCTCCTATCAACCCTTTCATCACCTCAAATGTTTCTCTGTATTTTCAAACTCTCCTCTCATCTACTGCTCTCATCTCTAAGGAGGAAATGCTCCTCCTTGTTACCAAGGCTAACTCTGTACTGTCTGCTCCAGTCTCCTCTAAACCCGATTCTTTCCGTGTTTTCATTGTCTCTTTCTCCACATGACCCCTAGTCTATGCCTATCATCATGTCCAGAATTTTCTCCCTCCCCACAATAAACCCTGACCTGTGACTTTAATAACGGCCCATGGTTCCATCATTTCTCTCTCCTTCTTAGAACATCATCAACGACCTTCTCCATTCCCTGGACCCAATGACCTGGTCTCATCTTCCACGTTCTTTAATGTCTACAGCATTTGACAGTGTTGGCTGCCCCTTCCTCTGACAGGTCCCTTACCTGAGCTACCATAAGTCCGTGTGCTCTTCTCCTGGTGCCAGCTGCATGGAAGTGCTCACCAAGGTACAGTTCTTACCACTGTCTCTCTCTCTCCTTTAGTTTCATCTATTATTCACTCCCTATTTGTACTTCTCTCAAAATGCCATCTCCAGTCCTCCCTTCTCCTGCAAGCTCTAGCCCTGCCTTTCCAACCGCTTGTGGCATCTTCCCTCAACTAATATCAGACTAAACAGGGCCTCGGCCAGACTTACTCCCTTCCCACCAAAAGCCTCTATCACTCCCCTAACCTTACGAATTGTACCTTAACTCCGCATTCACCCAGATGCTAAAGGTAACCTCCTTCACCTTGATTCCTTTCCCTCCTTCACCACCCACACTTTATCAGCCACCAAATCATTCTGAGACATCATTTTCATGGTCATTGACACTCTTTACTCCTTTGACATAACCATAATCATTACTTCAGTAAATGTTATTATTGCCGCACACAGAAAACTCTCTCTCTCAGTCCGTAGCAGTTAGGTGGGGTCATGCGATCTGGCTAATGGCTGTGAACAGAAGAAGGTTACTTCTGGGTGGGAATAGAGAAAAGAAAGGCATGGGAACTCCATGTATTCTCTTCTCATTCCTCAGCAACCAGCAACAGTCCAGAAGGGGAAGCCTCCATTAGCCAGGGGCCCCCAGTACTTAGGAAGAACAGAATCTCCTCACCAAGCAACGTCATTCATGTAAGGAGAGGAAGAAACAAGCCTCTATAATGTAAAGCCCTAGAGTCTGGGAGTTAATGTGTTCCTCATTTGTAACCTAGCCTGCTTTCTCTCTCGCCTCTTCAAAATGCCCTCTTAGATAGAATGCTTTTCTCATCATCCTCTCCTATCCAAATGATACTATTCTTCTTGCAAACAACTTCCCCAGGGAAGCATTTGCTGATGTCCCTGTCCAGAGCCACTCCCTAATTATATGGTCTCATAACACTACATTTCTCCCTTATGGTCTACGCCACTAGCCTATAAGCGCCATGAGAGCCAGGGACGCCATGCTTGTTTTAGGCCACCAGGAAACCCAATGTCAAGCACAGCAGAAAGAAACTAAAAAGCACCTGTGAATTGAGTCAATATTGCTCATCTTTCTATCTACGGTGTCTAACAGTATTTGGTACCATACTTGAATTTTAATATGAATTAATTAAATCAATTTGGTGCTATCGCACACAATAGACATTGAGTAAATGACTTGATCACCTCCATTCAATTGTTTCAGGGCTGGGCCCACATTTTTATCCTTGACCTCACTACCAGCACCACAACCACAATTACAGGGAGACAGCATCACCACAGGGACTCCTGCGTCTCTGTCAGTTTGCTGAGAGTGCCTTATGAGCTGCAAACACGAGGCAGATATTAATCGTTTCATATTCATCAAATTCAACAGACCTCGTCGTTTCTTCAAATACCTACTCCAGCTAACTCCTGCCTGCTAAAAGAGAAAATATAAGCTACACATGGACATACATACATGCATCTACACATACACATTCATTTGTGTGTATGCACATATATATATATATATATATATATATATATATATAGGTGTGTATATGTATGCGTGTTCGTGTAACTCTTCCTTAAGAGTAGAGAGGAGTAAATCAGGAGATAAATGAGGAAATGTGACACATTCTTTTAATTACCCAAATGTAACAGTCTATGACTGAGAACCAAAAACTGCTTGGATGTGCACAAAACTAATCACACCTGTCCCTGGTTTTGTCAACTCTGTCCCAAATCTGCATGCTGCAGAGCCATTTTAGTTGAGCTGGCAGGTGACCTCAGTGACTGACATCACCATTCTTCCACTTTTCCAAGACCGAAACCTAGACTTGACACCTTCCTCTTCTAGCCTCTGTAGCTGATCCACCAAGTCGTGTCCATCTTTACTCTGAAACATCTCTCAGACCCACCCCCTTCTCCACATTACTACCACCACTCTAGACCAAGCTACCTGCTCCTCTCCAGCTTAGACTATTGAAATTAGCTCCTAACTGGTCTCCCCTTATTCACTCTGACTCATCTCCAATCCATTCTCCACCCTGTATCCAGAGAGATCTCTTTGTAAAAAGAAAGCTGATACCCAACTCTTTCCAACTTCACTGCTTTTAGGATGAGACAAACCCCCACATGATGGTCCACAAGACCCAGCCTGGTACAGCCTTACTTTCCTCTCCAGCCTCATTCTGTACCAGGAACCCTCTCTTCCCATCCCATGCTGTTCATCTTTCAGTTCCTCAAATGCTTCCTGCTCCTCCTGCCACAGGCCCCCGACCTGGAAACTCCTCCCTCAGTCTTGACATGAACTCCTGTCCTACTCACCCTTCAGCTCTCAGCTCAAGCAACGCTTCCTCAAGGAGGAATCCGTATTTGATCCATTCTCCCAGCCAACCCACAGAATTAGAAGCTGCAGTCAGAGCTTTATCTTTCCACACGGAGTAGGAACTTGAAGAGGACCTGAGGGGGTCTTCCGGGTGCTGGTAAAGTTCTGTTTCTTGATCTGGTGCTGACTACACTGGAGTGCTGAGTTTGTGAGAAATCATAAGTACTCAAGAAATATTAGAACATGTGCCCTCTACTTTATGTATATTATACTCTAATAAAAAGCTTTTTAAAATACCCAGAGCACCCTGATCATAATGTATTTCTTCATTTACATATCATGCCTCTGCACGGCAGCAATTCTGCATCATTAGATTAATGTCTAATGCTCTCCCATTAGACTGTCAGCTCCATGGAAGCAGGCTGGGTTTGCGCACCAGTCAGCCTGCAAGGCCTGGCCTAGCTAAGTACTCAAGAGACTTAGATGTGGGCGGTGAGACTCTGGTGAAATGAGTCTCATAAAGGAATTAAAAATAGGTCAAATCGAATGGCACAGACTACACGGCAGAAATAATGGTCACTTTCTCCCCTGCTGTGGACATTCTGCTCTCTCAGGGTCCCTCCAACACCCTGGTGCTCATCTGGTGTGACGAAGCCCAAGTATCTCGAGCTAGGAAGACCAAAACCCGTGTTCTTTAGGAAGGTGGAATGAAGAATCCACAAAGGCACCAAGGCCGGGAGGGAAGTCAAGGTGCCCTCTCCCAAGGACAGGAACAGGACGACAAGGCCAGACAGGGAGCTGGGGCAGAGCCAGCCACCAGTGAAGGAGCCACTGCGGCAACACAGCCCGCAGGAGGCCAAGCAGAGAGGAAGGTGTCACTTGAGATAAACAATGTGAAGAACAGAGAAGGAAAGAGAAACAGCAGCATCCACTGAATATAAGGAACTGTGAAAGAAGCAGAGCCCAAGGCAAAACAGCAGCCCAAATGGCAAAGTCACCAGATAGAGGCAAATCCAAAGGACATCCACCAACAGTCTCCCCAAGAGAATACAGCCACTGGTTCCAACACTCACTAAGCACCTAGTACGCACCAGGCAACGGGCAGACCTGGGCTCACAAAGCACTTGCTACCCATGAAGAGGAAGCGGAGCCATCTCAAGGCAGAACTGCCTCAGGGAAGGTCTGAGGCACCCAAGCCCTTCATTTCCCCAAAGTCTGTGGACACATCACAGCCTAACATGCAGGTTCCAGGGGATGCACTTGGGGGAGGAACCAATGAGACACACAGCACAGATAGCATTAGGTAAGGAAGAATGTGGGACCAAAGTCATCCAAACAGAAAAACAAAACAAGACAACAACCCACACGCACACACACAAAAGGGAGAGAATTCTAAAGCAAAAAGAGAATTAACAGGAATCAGAGTGAAAAATAAAGCAGGGGAGAAGGGAGGTCAGGCAGGCGTACTGGAAATCTGGCAAAAAAAGAAAAGAGAAAAGATGACATATAGGGGACCTTTGCACCTAGAAATCCTTCAAATGCACTCCTAACATTCCTCTAATACTCTGGTTCAACAAACTGTCTCCAGAAACAACAAATGGTCACTCAATGAACAGAGAACTGATTGCCAAAATTAACCAAACACCTCAATTTTTCCAGATGTTTTGATTTTTTGAAAAAAGCACACATGGGCAATTTGAATCACATTATAATCCCTCCTCTAATCTAGTTCCTTCTCAAAACCCAGAAAAGAAACCCCTCCTCACTGTTTCTCAGGAGACCTGAATTCTCAGTCCTCAGCCTGAACATCCTGGCCCTGGCCCTTGACCCCCTCTCCCTCCCTTCTGGTTTCTCCCCTCGTTCAGCTGGCTGTCCTGTCAGCCAGATGCCCTCCCAGAAGCTAAAGGAGAGCTTTTCCTGACTTTTCTCCCTGGCCAGATCTGAGTATTACTCTGAATAAAGAGTGCAGCAGCCTTCTCGACGATGTTCCCAACAGAAAGGGTGCCTGTTTTCTAACTTCAAACTAAGAATACTTTCCAAAGTAGTCATGCACAAGCCCGGGTGCACGGAAATAATTGTAAAAACCCGCTGCAGTCTCTACTCCAATTTCGGAAGAAGATCCGGGGGACATTTCTATCGCTAATGCTTAGAGAAGCATTCTAACTTAAAAATCGTACTATACTTTGAGGAGGCTTCCCCAAAATGAAACAAGTACAAAGCCCTTAAATGAATTAACACTTGCTTCCAGATGCTTTCTGCTGTCCCACAAGGCCCTACCCTCCGCTGTGTGCTCACAATAACCCCCGCAGTCTGAGCCTGCGTGTTGTAGGGAAGAGAAACCTGCTAACACACAGATCTCATCGACAAGGCCCCGCCTGCCCTTCATGGCTGCTGCCCAAAGGCATTTACTGCCTCAAGATTCTCCAAAGCAAAGGCAATGCAAAGAAAGAAGCAATGAAGCCATTTAAGTAGAACTATGGCTGGGCCTGGCAGTGTTACAGCAAATTAAATTTTAATGAGACACGGAAAACGCTGAACCTTCGGAAAGTTTATCAGAGAAAGGGGCATCTGAAGGACACAAATGCCCCAGGGTCCAGGCGTAGACACAGAGGGATAACTACATGCCAACACCACTCAAGGTCAAGAATTTGCAAACTACACAGACATCCAGATGGGGGGAGACCAGCCCTCTGCAAATATGCTGGCTTTTACTCAGAAGGCAAAGCAAACCGATGCGAGCTTCCTTTTAAAGACTCAGAGAAAACTGATATGTAACAAGGTCAAGTGAAAGATGCTGTGTATACAAGTGGTGACTAACCTAAATACAGCTGCTGACAATGACCCAGTGACCTCGAAGCTGCACAATGTGTCTTCTGACGTTGCTCTTCAGGGACAGACTCACGTGTGGGCTGTGAGCAGAGACTTTTTTTTTCTATTTGCCCCTCTGAATTTGCTATCCCCTCCTCCACCCAGCTCTGTGCCCCGGAAAGCTGCCTCACCCCAGCTTCCCTGTCTTTTTAGCATTGGGCTCAGCCAGTAAGATTCCCTGGCAAGAGACAGGAGTGAAAAAGAGAAAAACAGGGTTCCCATCCAGCCAGGCTGTGGTTTCTGCAGTGGGTACATCCCTTGACTCAAGGCAGTGTTCGTGTCTGGTGGCTCCTCTCCCATGGTGACAGTCCCTTGTCCCTTCAGATCTGGTCTACCTGAATTGCAGGCCCTGGTATCCTGACAACTCCCTCCAGGGGCACCATGGGCTGTGGCATCTAACTCTTGACTGAAGGTTAGCTATAACCTGCCCTTACCTTTACCAAGGAGTTCCAACTGTTCTTACCAGAGCCCTGATACAGGTACCCACCTGATACGATCTTCAGGGTAACATCGAAGAGTTAAGAGTATGGGTTTGAGGGTCTTACTCCCCAGTATGAATTCTGATTTTTGCCAGTCATCATCTATGTGACCTTGGACCAGTGACCCAACCTCTCCAAGCCTCCTCACCATGGAGATCCTAATGGAACCCAGATCGGAGTGCTGACATGACAATTAAGTCATGCATGTGACAGTGAGCTTACCCCAACTATGTAAAAGTGCTTGATAAAAGTTAGTCATTATTATCATTATGATTTACCGTGTTTACTTCCCTCTCTGGCTGCTACCTGCCTGAAATTCCCACTTTTGTGATGAGACTCTGCGTTGCTATTTTGCTAAAATAGAAAACACTTGAGCATATATGGGAAATCTCTGTATCTTCTGCTCAGTTTTGCTGTAAACCTAAAATGGCTCCAAAAAAACAAAGATTATTAAATAAAAGGGAAAAAAAAAGGCAGAAACACCCCGGGGAGACACGACACATTCAGCAGCTATGACCACCTATCACTTTAAGCAGGAATCCACCCAGAAGGGAGCAGCGTGTTACACAGGACTGAGTTGATTGCCACAAGAGCCCTGGGCTGCCAGGGCCTTTGAGCAGAAACTGAAGCCTCAAGAGAAAGGCCAGCCACAAGGCAGAGAAGCTGACACTGGAAGGGCAATGGACAGGCACCAAGGGCCTATGTTATGTCTTCTGTCCTCTGTTTCCCAAGGGCAAGCCATACTGGACCAAGCAGCATGGGTGTCTCCTGAGGGGACTGCTTCATCCTAGCACTTGATCAGGGGACCAGGGCTGTCCCCAAACCAGAGGTCACCAACCCTGGAGACTGGAGCAAGGGAGCCCCTTCCAGAGCCAGCCATGCCCAGAACACACCCTTCACCTTAAATCATCCTTCCTGCCAGCTGGCAGGACATTCTCCCTCCAGAGCCAACGTTTCTGTGGAATATTTAGAGAGCAAAAAGCATTTATCACAGTGATATATTCTGATTTCCAGAAATGGAGACGTCTAGAAACAGCCATCTCAGTAATATCACTTACATCCCCTGTCACTTTCTGAAACAATCCAGCGAGAGTGAAAGATAAAGTTGCTGTAACTTTCCGCTGAGCAGGTGAAGCATGAGTACACCTGACAGGTCACCCTGCTCCCCAGCAAATGAGGAGAGCATTTCGGAAGCACTCTTTTTCCTCTCTAAATGGCTCGTACCACTAAATAACTTCTGCTACCAGCAAAATGCTGGTCCCAATTCCAATGCCTCCAGATTTCCCATTTGTTTATTGAATCAATGCATTCCTTCCTTTCTCCTGAGATCCAAAGGAGAGTACTGAACAGGACTGTATTATACAAAGCAATATTAGAAGGGAAAATACATCTCCTATCTTCCGTGTCCTTCACATCCTCTATGATGTCTTATTTGTTTATATTTTTAACGGTCTCGTCTTTTCTATTTCACATTTTTATCAAAGTATAAAAGAAGACACTTATCAGTTCTCATCAAAACAAGACAGTTTGGAAATACCCAAACAAAACACTTCAAATTTAAACAAGGTGGCTTCAAGGACCTTATTTCTCCCAGTGGGCTCCCACTGCATTAAAAGTCTAAATACTCACAATGAGAAAAAGCAAGACAACACTCCAACTACTTTAAGATTGTAGAGGAACACACCAGGCATGTGATCGAGGCAAGGCGGAATTGCACAAGAAAAATGTATCTTCCAAGTTTATTTCCTCTTCCCCCAAGAAACAAAAAAATGCACCTGTCACATTCTGTGTCTGTAATTCCCAGCTAAGTATTAAAACAAAGTTTAAATTCCTCATTGCTCATTGTCACCAGATATCAGGGTTACTGTTACTGTCAAGTAACATATTTTCATTGCAACCTAATGTCAGCCTCACATCAGCGTCAACCCATATAAGGGATCGTGACACAGATAGGAAAGATCTAGAAATCCACTATGTTCTAGTCACCTCCAAATTACCCTGTTTGGCAGTCACACACCCTGGTCAATCGTGGCTCCTAGGCAGAACCTGTACCATTGCACAATCACGTTTTGAGAGGACCTCACTTAGCATGTAGCATATCTGAATCCTCATAATAAAAATATAGAGAGGAGCTTCACTGAATTTTTGCAGGAAGAAATAGTTGAAGATTATTATAAATCACAACTCTTTCAAGTCCTTCATGCATACCTGAGTTGCAAGGATGACTGCAATGAATTGTTCTTTCTCAAAATAAATATATTTTCAAACCATAAAGTCAGACGTGAAAGGTCCTAAACCATCAACCTTCAAAAACAGGGCAGAAACAAATACAAGGAAACTTTTAGCTTAAAAAAAAAAATCAATGAAAGAAATCTGACTGTGCATTAAAAACGGCAATGTTTGAATCTAAGCTAATCATCCTATCATGTTCTGAATCCCCCCTTCCTCTTGTGTGTTCTCCCTCATTACTTCACACTGACTCTTCTCTTTAAGAAGTTGTTTTTAAAAAGTTGTCCTTCTTTCTCCAAAGGTCACAGTTTAAGATGTCGAAGATGGCTGCAGATTAGAAGAGAAAAACACATAGACACACTAGGAAAATGTTTCTTGGCAATATCTCAGTTTCTGTATCCTCAGAATAGTCTGGCTTTCCAGGGACTCATCTTCAATTTCTAAAACCAAATGAAGCAAAGATCCTCCAATGGCTACCCAATGTTGATGCCATGATTTGCCTTCAAATGCCAATTCTGATCACAGTCTTCTGTTATCTCCCCTCATGGCATAAATTTCACCAGATTATATTAAAAACTACAGAAGGCATTCCAACATAAAATCTTTTCCTCTCAAGACAGTAGCCTGAACATCAAGTTGCATTTAAACTATATGCCAAGACCAAGGGAGATTTACCTCAGGAATGCGAGGTTGGTTCAACATACAAAAACTAATGTCATACACCATATTAATAAAGAATAGAAAACAACTGATAAAATCCAATATCTTTTTCGTAACAAAAACACTCAACAAACTAGGAAGAAAAAGAAATTTTCTCAACTTGATAGAGGGCATCTATGAGACACCCACATCTATCATCATACTTAATAAAGACTAAAATTTTCCTTCTAAAATCAGGAAAAAAATAAGGATGTCGCCTCTCACTACTTCTATTCAACATTGTACTGAAGGTTTTAGCTATGGAAATTGGACAATGAAGTGAAATAAAAAACAGCCAGATTGGATAAAAAGTAAAACACTATCTCTGCAGATGATGTGATCTTGTATATAGAATCCACAAATAAACTATTTGAGCTAATTAATGAGTTGAGAAAGTTTGCAGGATACAAAAATCAATTGTATTTCTATACAGTAGCAATGAACAATCCAAAAATGAAATTAAGGAAACAATTTACAAAGGCATCAAAAGAATACAACACTTGGGAATAAATTTAACAAAAGAAGTGCAAAGTATATACACTGAAAACTAATTGCTCAAAGAAATTAAAGACCTAAATAAATGGAAAGATACCCCAGTTCACTGACCTGAACAATTAATACTGTTAACAAGTTCAGATCATCCCCAAACACAAATACTTCCCAAACACAATCCCTATCAAAATCCCAGTTAGCTTCTTTGCAGAAATTGCCAAATTCATATGAAAATACATATGGAAATTTAAGGGACCCAGACCAACCAATATAATCTTGAAAAACAAAGTTGGAAAACTCACACTTCCCAACCTCAAGACTTACTACAAAGCTGCAGTAATTAAGACAGTGTGGTACTGGCATAAGAATATCAGTGGAATAAGACAGTTCAGAAATAAACTCCCACATTTATAGTCAACTGATTTTCAATAAGGGTGCCAAGACAATTCAATGTAGAATAGTCTTTTCAACAAACTGTCCTGGGACAACTGTAGATCCATACTCAAAAGGATGAAGTTAGGACTCTACCTGATAACATATACAAAAACTAACTCAACACGAATCTTACCTAAAATAAGAGGCAAAACTACAAATCTCTTAGAAGAAAGCATATGTGTAAGTCTTCATGACTATGGACTAGACAGTAGTTTCTTAGCTAAGACACCAGAAGCACAAGCAATCAAAGAATAGGTAATCTGACTTCAACAAAATTAAAATTTTGTTGTGCTTCAAAGAATACTATCAAAAAAAGTGAAAAACTGCCCCTGGAATAAGAAATAGTATTTGCAAATTATATCTGATAAGCAACTTGTATCTAGCTGTTATCCACAAAAAAAGTCATAGCCCTAACAATAAAAGACAACCCAATAAAAAATGGACAAAGAATTTAAATATCCATTTATCCAAACAATCTATGCAAAAGTAAGACTTGAAAAGATGTTTACTAGTCATTAGGGAAATGCAAATCAAAACTTCAAGAGTTTTCATTTACACCTACTAAAAGTAGCAAAGCTCCAAAGGACAGACAATAACAAGTGTTGGCAAGGATGTGGAAGAAATTGGAACACTCATATATTGCCAGTGGGAATGTAAGATAGTACAGCCACTTCAGAGAACAGTTTGGCAGTTGTTCAAAAAGTTAAACAGAGTCACCATCTGGTGCAGCCATTCCACTCCAAAGAGAATGCAATAAATATGTCCACACAAATACTTGTGCACAAATATTCACAGCATTATTCACAATAGTCAAAAAATGAAACAATTCAAATGCCTATCAATCGACTCAGTAAATAAAATATGGTACATCCACACAGTGGACTATTACTCAGCCTTCAAAGGGGCTAACGTACTGATACATGTTATTATACTATGAACGAACTCTGAAAACATTTAACTAAGTCAAAGACGCAGACATAAAAGATCACATATCGTATGACTCCATTTATATGAAGTGTCCAGAAAAGACAAATCCACAGAGACAAAGGATGTAAGTGGCTGCTAGAGACTGAAGGAGGAGCGGATGTGGAGCAACAGCTAACAGGCATGATGCTTCTTTTTGGAGTGATGAGAGGATTAGACCTGGGATTAGACCGTGGTTGCACAATTCTGTGAATTTGCTTCAAACCACTGAATTGTACATTTGAAAAGGGTGAATTTTATGGTATATGAACTATAGCTCCAAATTTTGAACTTCAGTGGCATACAGATTTTTTAAAGAGTATATAAATCTTGGTTTAAAAAAAATCAAGCAAATCCATTAAAAACTTACCATGGAACAGACATAAATATATAAAATGACACACTAATAAAAAGATCTCATGTTATGACAGTCCTTAAAAATATGATTCCAGAGGCCTTCCAAGGGAATTCTCCAACAAGTTATCACATCATATGGCCAACAGCAATCCCAAAGGGTCAGGACAATGTGCTCGCTGAATGAGACCAGACCACACACTTTCCAAAATCCAAAACCTAGATACAGTCTTTGACTTCATCTGAAGAATCAAACTCAGTAACTGAAGAAAATCCTTAGCAAAGCAAAATTCACCCCCAAAATATTTTAAACGAACCTGTACCATAAAAGTGAATACTGCCAATTTATTTCTCAAAGAAGTAATGGGCCTCAGTGTATTTCAGGGCTGTTTTGCAAGGCTCTAGACTCTAACCTAGTTAGTGGTTCCGACTGAAACGTACTTGGCTACCTCCCAGTGACATGTAGCTTCCTACAAAGTTATTTTGAAGAGAGAACAGAGACACATCAGATAAAACCTACAGAGGGTAATTTGTCAGCCAATACAAGGCATTAGTCAGCCTGGCTTCACAAGCCTATCACTTCATGCCATTTTTTCTCTTTTGGGCTTCATCACCCAGAGGTTTCTCTCTTCAGTCCACTTTTAAACAAATAGAATGGCATGTACCTTGAGTACGAGGACATTTAATTAGCCCTTTTTCTGACCCACACAGACTGACTGTACATACTCCCCAGTCTTACAGTGACCTAGACAACTGGCTCAATAAAATGACAGCGAAATGTCTACTCAGGGAACCTCAAAGTCACACTCTTCTCTCTTCAAGATTTTAAATTTCAGCACACTCGAGAGAGGAAACCTGTCTCTCTTCACAAGTCTCTTTGCACTTTTTCTTTCAGCTGCCCAGGGAATTAATTCTTAAGTATAAGGATCCAATTTTGCTCTTAGACAAGTATCAAGAATGATGCTCCATCTCCCGGGGAAAACACTACATAAAAAGATATAAAGTCATCAAATAATCTTTAGCAAACACCTATTTCATGTTTAAGGTTACCTGTGTACATGATGCTTATCAAATAACTCAGTTCTCTGTGAAAAGGATTGGTTTTGTGCAGACTGAACCCATGATCCAAAATAGTACTAGTTAATTACCCTTGCACAGTACTTTTGTGTTAAGAAAATGATCAGTTCTTTAAAAGGAAAACAAATCTCTGATTATGTGAACAAATTGCACAATTTGGCCACTCAATTAACCAAGTATTCCCATAAAAACAAAACCTGCAAACAATTTTCAAAGACTTTTCATTTTCTCAACGTATTTGTACAATGTTCAGCAAACAAAAATATGGGCTCCCCAGACTGCACCAGAAATGAGTCATAAATAACAAGCCCTATTTTTAACAAAAGGATATATTACATGTTTTTAAAAGAACAAGTTGAATGCTGAGTGCTGTTTTTACATGGACCTGCTACATTGTGACAGCATGGCACAGCGGAGAAAGCAGAGACAAACGGGACACTCAGGCAGATCCAGGTTCAAAGCCCAGCTTTGCCACGAATTGGCTGTGGGTGAACTTGAGGAAGTCACTTGACCTCTTTGAACCTCAGCTTTTAGCTCTGTAAAATGGAGCTAATAACATCTACCTCATGTTGCCATAAGGATGCAACAGTTAAGCATCTCACAAAATACAGCATGTGGCTATTAGACCACCGATAGTAGGCACCTACTCTTTTCTTCATTAACAAAAAGAAATAACACTTTAGTAAGCATTCTACACAGCAAACTTTTTTATTATTCTTGAGTGGTTAGAGGTAGTACAGCATCACAGCTAGGAGTTCCAGCAAACCAACGATGAGACTCACGTTTGAGTCTTAGCTCCACTGCATACTGGTACGCAGATGTGTACCAAATTTCTTAACCTCTCCAATGCTGTCTCTTTGTCTTTAAAACAGGAACAATACATTCACATAAACTACTAAACAAAGTACTTGACACACATTAGGGATTATTACTTACCAAGAACCTTATGTGAATTTTTTTTTCTGTTGATTTGCTTTAGGTGTAAATCTGCTGAGTGTCCATCACAGCAGTAAAAGCAACATCACAACACAAACACCTGCAGACACCTGCCTTCTGCCTCCTGCACCCAACCTTCCTGGCCAAATGAGCTAGGTCTACCTGTCACTTGAATTATAACTATAACAAAAATAAGCTTGAAGAACTAGTTGTAGATTATGGGTGCGAAAGTCACAAATTCACACCAGGAATCTAGAGAGGACATCCGGCTTCAGCAAAGTGCACAAGCCATACCCAAGCGAGCGACTCTCCAGACTGGGCAAGGTCTGGGTGAGCCCTCTTAGTGAGGCTACAGATTTCAGGTCTATCCCCAGTGAGAATCCTGATACAGCAGAAATGCCGAAAGAAGCACCATTTAGAAATGTCCCTTGGCATCAAAGCAGTGTTTTGCATGGATTAGAAACCAGCTAAAATACATTTTGATGAGCCACCTAAATAAGTTCTAGGAAAGCTGGACAAGACAGAATATGATCGAATCAATATCCTTGCAGGGGAGGAGCCCTGCTTTGTTATTTTCCTTGAAGACTTCGCATCATTCACGCATTTGGGCATGAGAGTAAGAGGATGATGGGGACATAGGAAGCCTGACAAATTAGCACAAATGTGAGGCCAAAATGCTGACGTGGCCAAGTGCAGAGAGAAAAGGGCATACTCAGGAGAGCTCAGTTCTCTTCCCTCCTCGGTTAGGTAGACAGGATGCTTATTTTATCTCATCAGCCCTAAGTCATCACCCCTTGTCCTGACACTACGCAGAATATATTTAGTCTGAAATGGAATGTGTAAAATGTGGAAGGAGAGTTAAAAGAAATAAAAATGAATTTCTCACAAAAGGTCAAGAAGGGTGAGGTCTCACACCTCTCTTATCCTTTCTTTAACTGCTCTTCCTCTTCCCTCCGCAGAGAATCTTCCCCCACACGGACTCTCTTATCACCATCGGCACCTGACTCCAACTCAGGAGAGAGGCCAAGTCCGGAAATGGATTGCAGAAGTCCAGGCCTAGCACAGGTCACACCTTGCTCTTTCTCCTGGTCTCCCAGCCACCTTGAGTCTCTCCCTACTACCTTCCATCAGGCACTCAACTGTGTCACTTTGCTGCTCAAACACAGGCAGCAGCTTCTGACTGCCCTCCTAATGCCAGTCAGAGTAACTCTAAGAGAGCGCACAGTAGGTACCGGTATGGTACCAGGACTTTTCCTTCATTATGACCCTGGAAGGAAGTTATTATTCTGTTATTATCCCCAACGTTATTCCAACTCCGTATCTGGTCACATCTGGACTTTCAGCATCATTCCTTGAACCCCCAACAAACTAAACTTCTCACTGTTTCTTATTCAAGCCTTTGGTTCTTTCCCTTTGGTCCTCACTCATGGCTCTCTCTCAGAACAGAAATGTCCATCTATTTACCACACACCTCTTTTCAAAGGAGATCCCCAGCACACCTCCTCCACAAGGACTTCGCAAACCTCTTAGCCTAAAATAATGTTTTCTCTTAATTATTACAGTTGTTTTTTGTACCACCTTCACGGAACTTCCATTTTGACTTTGTGCATCTCTCTTCGACTGGACTGTCCCTCTTTCAAGAGACTGAACATCATGACATCGATTCCTGTGTTCAGCACTAGGTGCACAGCACACACTCACTCAAGGAACGTCTTAAGGAAAAATACTAACTTAGAGAAGAAAACCTAATCTATTTCTAGTGTCCTATACAGTCTGCTTCTCTCATTGACTACTTTTGTCTTTTCCCTAATTTACCTTTCTTATTTATGTGTAAAAACCAGTATCAAGATAAGCCTCCTAGAGTATTATATTATTTTTCAAAGTACATCAAATAATAATTAATCAAGGCTCTGGTTGGTTCTACAGTAAGTGGACCTGAAGAAATCAAGAGAGGAAGCAACGCAGAAAACTTCCCGGGCCTACCCTATGAATTATTCCAGGTGATGAGAGTAGCCACGTTTTCACTTGGACAAGCTTGCAGATCGGGAGCACTAAGTTGATATGAGGCTTCACGCTTCCATCTCACCACACACCATGGAGGACAGCAGTTCAAGCAAATCACTGAAGGTATCTTGAGCTTGTTTATAGGTCACCATGGAAGTTTAGTGGAAGCTAATGACCCCAAAACCTTACAACTGTTTTGATTTGTTTCTGATTTTAGTAAACTGTTTTTTAAAAACCTGAGATCAACTTATTTATGCCCAGTCTTACAGGTTTACGAGAACATCTACTAAGCTATTTCTATCAGCAGAGATAATAGAACTGTTCAACCTTTCATAATGTGGTCATTATAATTCAACCAGTAATTAAAACATAACACACCCTAAATTAGCAAACATGCAGGACAAGAAAAGAATGTGTCAACACTATAGGTGAAGGAAGATGAATACATAATCAAGGGGTTAGAAAGATTAGATCAATTCTGAATATCTTTAAGAAAAGTCTAAGCTGGCTCTGGGAGAAATTGCATATTTGAAAGGGAAATGAAATCTAGAGAGGAGAAAAAGGTAGATGGTAAATCACAAGTGGCTGAAATAAAACAGACAATTTTGAGAAAAAGATAGAGGAGTTACAAAATGAAACAGGGTGGGAATAAGCATGAAACACACGGGAAAACAAAAATTCACAGAGGTTTAATTTTTTACAAATCAGAGAAATAATTGTAGCCAAGACATTTTGAAGTGATAAGAGCTGTAGCCAGAAATGAAAGCTTAAGTAAGCTCAGAGAGGGGCCAGTTCAATTCAATAGCTGTTTACTGAGGTCCTACCAATGATAAGATGACATGCTAAGAGTTACTGAGCCCACAAAGCCAAAAAAAAAAAGAAAGACCCTGCCCTCCAGAAGCCCAGTGAGATGACAGAAACAAAGCTAGCATTATACCTAAAACCCACGATAGATGGAAGACCGAGATGACTACCAGGAGAGAAGCACCAGAAATGAGGAGAAAAAGGAGTGAGCTGCCCAGGGAAGGGAGCAACCCAGCATCACCAACACCCATGCCCACGAGTGCTGGTCTCATTTCCGGAGACGTGAGAGTTCAATAAACACGCCCAAAAGCCTTGTATGAAGAGGCAAGAAGTAAAAAAAAAGAGGACACTAATAATGAAGTTATTTACAAAACAGAAACAGACTCGCAGACATAGTAAACAATCTTACGGTTACTGGGGGAAAGAGGGTGGTAAGGAATAAATGTGAAAGTTTGAGATTTGCAAAGGTTAACCATCATATACAAAAATACATAAAAACTTCTTCTGTATAGCACAGGGAACTATATTCAATATCTTGTAATAACCTTTAATGAAGAAGAATATGAAAATGAGTATATGCGTGTGTGTGCATGACTGGGACATTGGGCTGTACACCAGAAACTGACACATTGTAACGGATAGTACTTCAATTTAAAAAAAAATAGAAAAGAAAAGAGCAAGAAGTAGACTTTCTCACTTTATTGGAGCCAGGAAGAAAGAATTCGGAAATGAAAAGAGGACCAGGACAGGCACTATTTGTCGATATAATGTTAACACTGTATAAACAGCCTCCGCTCTACATGCTGCTTAGTAGTATCAGCAAATGAAGGATGTTCTAGCCAGCCTCTCAGGGGACAGAGAATTTTTCAGGTGCTACGGCCACTGAACGTTTAGAGTAAATTTTATCCTTCAAGATCTTAGCTAAGAAGTTTGAAAATCATACTTGAAAAACAGCTCGGCTCTTGGTGTGTTTCCAATTTGATTATGCCATCACCAGACTTTTCCTCCCTTTTTTGACTTAAAATGGAGGGAGGATCTTTTTTCCATGCAGACTGCAAAACAGGACTCAGCAAAATGGGGTCAACTCAAGCAAGCAGCAGTAAAGAGAAAAACATCACGAGGGCCTTCCCTCCAGGGGCTCAGAGGAGCTGCAATTCTGTTGCAGGGTTAGTTTAAAGGCCACTCTCAGACTCACAAACATGGCATCTGAGAACTCTGGCAACATCCCTTAGAGCAGAGATCAGTAAACCCAGCCCACTGCCTGTTTCTGCATGGCCCACAAGCTATGAATGCGTTTTACATTTTTAGATGGTTTAAAAAAAAAACTTTTTAAACATAGTTTATGACATGTGAGAATCACACAAAATTCAAATTTCAGTGTCCATAAATAAAGTTTTATTGGAACACAGCCACATCCATTTGTTTACAGATTGCCTATGGTTTCTCTGGCACTGTAATAGCAGTTGAGTAGTTATGACAGAGACCTTATAGCCCAGAAACCTAGCCTAAATATTTACTATTTCATTTACCAAAAAGTTGGCTGACTTCTGCTTTAGAACGTGCCAGGACTCCTCAACACAAATGTTTAGCATGAATTCCCTATGCTATTTTTCAAAGGATGAGACAAGAAAGCTGTGTAGTCTTGTTACAGAACAGGCTCTGCAATCACAATGACAGGGTTCCAGTCCTGTTTCCCTTAGTCACCAGCTCTGTAACCTGCCAAGTGATTTAACTTGGTGGAGCAGTTTCTGCCTCTGTCCAGAAAAGCACTGACAAGCCAACACCAACCAACCAGCAGCCTAGGTTTACCGGGAGCTGGACAGGCTGGCAAGTCCTTGGCCTTGCCTTCCCAGCTTTCATGCAAGCCTTTCTTCTTTCACGTGCACATTCCTGAGGTATTTATACAGACATCACACAAAGGCATTGGTCATACAATGGCACAAAAGACAAATCCTGAACAGCAAACCAATTGTTTTGCTACTATCAGTCATTTTCAACGCCTTCTCAAATTACAGATCCCTTTGAGTATAATCATACATTCATTCTTTCATTCGTAATAATTGAGCACCGTGACTGACAACTGACATTCTGTGGGGAAAACAGACAACAAACACAAATATGCACTCTTCTATACACACATATATATATTTAGTACCTATACACATATATACAATGTTATATATACTCTATATATACAACCTTATTACATACAGATATATGAAGGCAGAGTCAAGAGACTGGATATGGAGGGTGAGGAAATGCAAGAAACCCAATGCAAGATTTTTGGCTTAAGCAACTGGTGCCGTTTTCTAGGATCAGCAATTCCACGGGAAAAGCAGCTCTGGGGGGGAAATTCAGAGTCTGGTTCTGGGCAAGATTCAGATACCAGTTAGACATCCTAGTGATAATGTTGAACAGGGATTTATACACCAGACTCTGAAGTCCTCCAGAGAAGTCATGGCTATAGGTACAGATTTGGGAGTCAACTGTATTAAGCTGGTATTTAAAGCCATGGGACCAAATGAAATGGCATAAGCATGCAGGTAGAAAAGGGAGGCACACAGGAGAGCACCCTGGGGCCCTCCAACACTGAGAGGTCAAGCAGAGGAATGAGAAAGGTCTAAGAGAAAGAACACGCAGATCAGTGGGCCAGGGGAACACGATGTCATGAAAACCAAGAGATAAAGTCCTACAAGAAGAAGACAGCCCTCCTTGCCCAATGCTGCTGCGTGGCCAGCAGCACAGTGCCCTCTGGGATCACAGTGGAGGTGACTGGTGACTCTGAGAGAGACATCTTGGTGAAGTGGTGGGAAGTGCAATGGAATGGAATAATAAAGGAATATGAAGTCACGAAACGAAAAAAGGAACTAAACATCTCTGATGAAGCCAAGTGCTTTTTTCCCAGACCAAACAAACAAACAAACAAACAAAAACCAACAAAAAAACACACTATGAAGCATCAAATATCGGGGGAATACATGACACATCTCTTTAAAGCCACGAACCCCTAAGGTTCTATATATCCCATTTAAAAAACCTTGGTCTACAGTGGAAACACACAGTCAAGGCTAACTTCCTTCCCCCAGATGAAACCTAGAATCATGAACCCATGGACAGTTCCAGGTACTGGGAGGTCTCCTATATTTCCCATGAAGCTCTTTCCTTTTAGAATGTGTCTCTTTTTCACAAAATGGAGTTGCTGGGCTTCAGAAGGAACCCATAGGCTTACCTATGGCAAGTGAAGTCAGAGTTACTCCAGCTCTTCCAGTGACTTGTCTAAGAGACAGTCTGATGGGTCATGTAGCTGCCAAGGCCCTGAAGGGACTGTCCATTTCAGGGCTCAGATACCTTATCCTGTTACCTAACTTGCTTTCCTTCCCATCTCAGGTTGGGGAGACTATGACTAACATAAGGCATTTTACCAAGAAGGCAGCTGAAATATTCTTATTTTTTCAGAAAAGACTCTAGTGCTGTGTTAACTGAAGGAGTAGCTAGAACACCACACCCTCAGACCCCACAGAGTCAGAATTTTTAAAAGATAAAGCAGCATTCACGGAACTAATTTTTTACACCTTTCATTTGCTCCTCAATCTCAACTTTGGCTGGCATGTTGCCCTTTCACAGAAGCGAAAGATACCAGACTGTGAATGACGAGCTATGGACATTCGTACAGCTACGCTGAGATGTAAGAAACAGAGAAGCAGGGCTTGTCTGGATCACGCTTTGCAACTCACTTATGCACCAAAGCAGATTTTCAGTAGCAAAAGAATATAACACAAACAGAATCTGACCTGGAAACTGTTCATTCTTGTTCTTTTATTTCCTGCAGCACTCCTCTACCAAACACTTCCTATGGCCTTTCAGAAGGCCAGTACCAGGGTTGGGACCAAGAACCAAGTGGTGGGTGACAGCCAAGGTCCCCCTCATGGAGCTCACATTTTAGTGCTGAAAGACGACGATGACAACCACAACAACAACAACACACACACACACACACACACACGAGAAGTTTTCCAACATGGATCATTGCTTTGAAAAAAATAAGAGTCAGAACAGGTTGGCCAGGGGAGGAGGACTCTCAGAAGAGGTCACACATGAGCTGACAACCTGAAGGACACAGAGGTACCAGCCATGGGAAGAGCCACATAAGAGTGTTCCTTTGCTGCTTTTAAAACCTCATTTCCAGCATCAAAGTTGGATCACTGGAAACTGATCTAGGCTTTGCCGTTTAGCAGCAGTATTTCTAACGGCAAGAACATAAATACGAACTCTTAAGATTGCCTATAAAAAGGAGTGAGTCATTACTTCTTTTATGATGTTTTCAATGACTAATTAAGAGAGCAGGGAGGACAGAAAAATTACAACTGCTTGGATTTTTACTGTCTGTGTCCAGGAATTACATCATCTGCCCTGGGGGTCTATCCCAAGAGTAAGTCTATGTTCCTAACTTATCAGCCATGAGTTACTAACACTGTGAGCAGGGAAAGGTCTAGTTCAATTAGTCTAAGTCATCGTACCAGTTTTATCCAGCCTCAAGAAAAGGTTTGAAACACAGGAAGATGGAACATGAGATGCAGAAAGTAGAATGTCAAATGTGCTGCACTCCATGTTGCCCAATACCTTGATCAATTTCACTGGCTGATTCTGATAACGACACCGTCCAGTATTTTAAAAATACATTTTTGGCCCAGCAATACTGACCCAAGCTTAATTTTACTGACAACATCAATATCTGTATCAACCTCACCAAAATTCTGACAATAAAGAAAGAAATTCTCCTAGTATAATATCAGAGTTAAGATTCAGATGCGTCTTGCTGCTAAAGCAAAGTTAGCTCAAGGTGAAAGTCATATTGATTCTCTGGTGAAAACCCATTTGTTGGGACTGATTCGTCTTTGCCTCTGATAAAAACACAAAGACAGTGTCGGCTCTTTAAGCCTAATTTGTACCATACATTGTTTTGAAAAATTGATCACCCTTCACGTTTCATTTAAGGGAAAAGATCTCGACTTACATTCTTGGCCATTTGTAACTGTGCTTCAACATGGTTCTCCTACCTTTAAAAACAAACAAGTTAATGGTCACCTAGAGCAAAAATCCAAGGCCTATATGATACCAGCTCCTCCTTCCTGTTTCTCCTACTCTTGTCTCCTCTTCCTCTCTCTTCTTTTTTCTCTTCTCTTTCCCATACTCCACGCTTGCCATCAAAACCTAAGTCTTACCAAATTTCGCAGAACTAAGATCTAAAATAACAGGCAATCACTCATAGCTTTTGCCATGATTGTTAGCTAGTGTTAACAATCTAATTTAAAGAATGCTTCATTAAGATCCTCTGCTAAAAACCAGAGAAAATATTACACACATGTCCAAAATAGTCAGCCAATCAAAAGGAGGAAATAAAATGGATGAGAAATGGTAGAGATATTCAGAGACAGACATCTTGACTATGTAGAATTAAGCTCCTTATAAGCTAATACTGAGAAGGGTGGAAAAAAAACACTGGATCTGAAATGACAAGTGAAGCTTTAGACACATTCATCCAAAGAAAACAAAATTTCCAAACAGAGGGGACAGGTCTTAATTCTCTTGGTAAAAGTAACCATGTCACCACAATCCTGAACTATGGTAGGAAAATCCTGTCATTGGCTTGGTCTTGCATAAAAAAAGGCTCCTACATAGGAAGAAGTTCAGGGTCTTCAGAACCATCAGTGGCATCCAGGTCTCTTTTTATTTCAGCTGTGCAATGGGAAAGCCTTAATGTGAAAGCTTATTATTTAAACATATTATGGCCCAATGAATACAAAATTTAGAAGGTAGATAAAAATCTGTCTTCTCTCAATTTGATTCTGAATCTTAATATGGTCACATAGAGTAGAATTAAAGAAACAGAAGGCAGGGAAAGACAATGTGTAAACTTCTATGTTACTGCTTTTAGACACTTATATCAAATGATAAAAGCAAACATATACTGTACACTTAGTATGTGGCCAGGCAGTGTGTTGTCTCATTTACTTCTGAGAAGCACTTTATTAAAAGATGGGTACTATTACCCTTGGTTTATGGATAAGGAAACTAGGGCACAGGTACCGTATCACAGAGCTTGTAAACAGCAGAGCCAGAAAGTTAGCACAGGACTGACTGGCTTCCCAAAGGAAGTTCTTAGTTCCATCATTACCCCTTAGTGCTCGCGAGGGGAAACCTGAGATCTCAGCTCTGCTCTGCACCATGTCCTTCAAAAAAAAAAAGCATCTCTTCATCTCTCAGCAACCCAGTCATTTCTGTGATTCTGAAATGGAACAGATCTACCTTATCAGTCACAGTGAGAGCTCGCAGACTGATAAGTTGTGTGGGAAGAGCGCCGGTGTCCAAATTACTGAGGCTTCACAATTCTGACAATCTAGGTAAGGGCACTCAGACCACCAACAAACTTCGCAACAAGCCTACAGAAGGTTCTGGAAAAGGCCTTCAGGGACTCTGACCTCTGACAGGGGAGGGAGGTTAAACCAATACATAGTCATCATAAACACACAACCATTAAAATACACCAAGAAGATGGGGCAGGTCCCAGTGTGTCAGACAATGGGTAGGGTTAGTTCCAGGAAGGCTTCCTGAAGAAAGAAGGCCTGTGAGCTGTAATTTTTTGGAAGTAAACAATGAAAAGAAAAAACAAAAACAAAAACAAAAACAAAAAAGAACATCCCTCCACACATAAAGGGTAGGCAGGGCAAATCTTTAGACCATGAGCCTGAGTTCCAGCCAAAGAGTCTACATAGCTCAGATGGACAAACATCAATTCCTTCTTAAAAGACAAATACAAGGAAGATATCATTGCCATGCTATGTTTTCTTCCCCTTCCAGGCTATTTTCCCCCAAATAATGAAATCATTTTAATAAAAAAATGAGTAATAAAACTCTGAACTATTTTTAAAATCTGAAAACATTGTATCTCTCCTTCTGTTGCCAAGCAACACACTTTGGCTATGATACAATCTGAGACCTTGATTAACATGCTCAGTTGTATAGAAGGATATAGAAACAGGAGATCTTGATTGCAGAATGAAGTTTTTTAAAAAATAAATAAATGAAAGAAAAGAAAGGAAGTAGGACTCATATCAAATCATTGCATTTTTACACTGGAATGAGCAAGCCATGAATTCCTCAATTTCAGAAAACTCAGTGTACAGAACTAATAGTAAAGGAGGATTCTATACAGCAACTCAAACTGCTGCAGCCATGTAAAAACAGTCATGTCACTGTTACCACATTAGCTATAATCTTGTGTTTTCAGTTACTGGGTGGCCTTTTGTTAGCTTTTACACCTTTCAGTGCTAGAATTTCCCTACCTGATGGTAACTGAACTGGGTAACTGACGGTAATCAAAGCAAAATGAGTACAGTTCCCGCCCTCATGAAACCCAGCCTAGAGGAGCTTCCCGGGCTTATCATCTTTGTTTTATGGAGGAGGAAATTAAGTAACTTCCCCACAGAGCTAGTCAGTGGTAGGCCTGGAACTGTAACTCAAATCTGTTTGACTCCAAAGCCTAGTCTTAACTTCAGTTCACTGCATGTGCCCAGACTTGAGAGGTGATAATTCCATCGTACCCTGCAATGATATCACACCTGGAAAAAGGTATTCAGTTCTGTATTACTCATTTTAGGAGGAGCCTTGAGTTCCTCTAGATACATTCTAGTGGCAAATCAGGATAATGGAATATCTGGAAACTATATCAGGAATATTCTCCAGGTTGTTTAACCAGGAAAGAAGATTTAGTTGGAAATGTGATAAGCATCTACAGAAAGATGTTTTTTACACAGAAAAAGTGAGATTTATTCTATAAAGCCTTGAGACAACACTAGAACCAAAGAGACAAAATAATGGGGGAAGGATAGCAAGAGGCAGATTTCAGTTCAACAAAAAGAGCTTTTTTGACACAAAATAGGTCAGAAATTGATTACAGGCGGGTTTAATACAAAATAAGTTCCCAGAAACTAAAATTCCCCAAGTCAAGAATGGCCAATAAACCATGGATGGTGATATGAATGGTATATATGAACTGAAGGTTGGACCAAATAGTTTCTAAGAATCCATCCACTTTATCATTCTAGAAAAAAGGCATATCCTTTACTTTCTGACACATACATACACACAAAATTCAAGCAGCTAGACAGATTTCTATGCATAAAAGAAAAAAGCTCTACTTTTACTATTATTGTTAATTTTCTTTTTAAATTATGTTGACAACATCAAGGAGAAAAACTCAATTAGGTGCCTATTTATCTTTTAACAACTTCCTTTAACGCTTGCTGAAAAAAACCAAAACAACAGTAACAGCCCAATAATAGCAGGAGCAGGCTGAAGCCAACCCAAGACCTAGGAATCTAAGATGAATTCTCTACTGGCAAATCTAAAACGCTTCAAGTTCTGACAAAACACGCAATCCTATCACAGGACCGCTGAGCATAATTGTACGTTTTATAGTCCGTGTGAATCGCACGTCCTGGAGTTGTTCAACGCATGATTTGCCAGGCCATATGCCCCAACCCTGCATATCCTTCATAAACCAAAAGAACATGACTTGACCCTCTTCAAATTAGAGATGTACTGCGTTCCATTTCCTCCAATTCCACTGGTGCCCACGGACTCGTAAGCTAAATTTACCTTTTCACCAGCCCCTGATGGTAGAAGATGGTACACATTTATAAGAACGGCTAACACAGTGATCAAATTAATGATCCTGATCTTGCTGGCCCACTGCTCCAAGTCAATAACCTAAGCAAGCATCTTGTCTGGCTATAACCAAAAACAAAAAACGAAAACAGCTCACCACTAATAAAAACAATAATAATTTCTTTTAAAAAGCTCTCATTACTATTCTGACCTTGGAAACTTTTTTATAAACCAGCTATAGAAGACAGAATTTTTCTTTTTTAATAATTTTTCTTTTTCAGCCATTCCTTGACTTGCAGTTAAGGCCTGGTAATACAAAATTGCTTGATGTTTCTCACATACACAGTATTATTTAACTCTCTGCCTTCTTGTCATCTTAGATCTGCTGCTGAGAGCAGAGGGTACAGCTGCTGCGAAGGAGACACCTACGGTGTTGAAGGTCTGAAACCATTACAGAGGGGAGCAAAAAAAGATGTTAACTGAGTCCAGTAGATTTTTTTAAATGCCTGATTTGCAGGTGATATGATCTTACATATAGAAAATTCTAAGGAATCCATTAAACTATCAAAACTGATACATGAATTCAGCATTACTGCAGGATACAGAAATCAAATTCTATTTCTATACACTAGCAATAAACAATCAAAAATGAAATTAAGAAGAAACAATTCTATTTCCAAGGGCATCAAAAAGAATAAAGCACATGTAAATAAATTTAATAGCAGAAGTGTAAGACCCATACACTGAAAACTCCAAAACATCATTGAAAGACATTAAAGATCTAAGTAAATGGAAAGACATCCCATGTTAATGAACCAGAAGACCTGATAACTGTTAAACTGACAATATTCCCCAAATTGATCTACTGAGTCAATGCAATCCCTATCATAGTCTCAGATGCCTTTTTTGAAGAAATTAACAAACTGACACTAAAACACATATGGAAATTCAAGGGATCTAGAACCAAATAATCTTAGGGGGAAAAAAGTTGTATGATTCATATTTCTGATTTCAAAACTTAGTACACAGCTGTAGTAATCAAGACAATGTGGTACTGGTATAAGGAGAGAGATCAATGAAAGAGAACTGGGAGACAAAATAAACCCTCAGATTTATGGTCAATGATTTCTGACACAGGTCCCAAATTCATTCAATGGGAAATAATCTTTTCAACAAATGGTGCTGAAACAACTGAATATCCACATGCAAAGCAATGAATCTGGACCCCCTACTCACCCCATGTACAAAGATAAACAAAATGGATCATAGACCTAAATATAAGAGCAGAAACTGTAAGACTCCTAGAAAAAAAAAAAAAAAAAGGTGTAAATCTTCACAAGCTTGGGTTAAGCAGTGGTTTCTTAGACATGACACCAGAAGTACAAGCAACAGAAGAATAAATTGGACTTCATCAAAATTAACAACTTTTGTGCTTCAAAGGACACTGTCAAGGAAAAGAAAACCTACAGAATGGGGGGAAATATTCATGAATCTGATGATTATATATATACCAGATAAAGGACTTGTATCTAAAATATATAAAGAGCATTTACAACTCAATAAAAATATGCATAAAAAAGAATGTTTACAACTAAATAATAAAAAGACAAACCAACTTTAAAATGGGCAAAAGATTTGAACAGACATTTCACCAAAGACTACATACAAATGGTCAATAAGCACATGAAAAGATGCTCAACATTATTAGTTATCAAGGAAATAAATATCAAAACTGAGATACTACTTCATATCTACTAGGATAATTATAATAAAAAGATGTAATACCAAGCTTTGGCAAACTTGTGGAGAATTGGAACCTTCATACATTGCTAGTGTCCATCAACTGATGAACAGATCAAAAAACATGGAATATGCATACAATGATGCATTATTCAGCAATAAAAAGGAATAATATACTGATACATGCTAATAGATAAATCTTTAAATCATTATGTTAAATGAATGAAGGCAGTCACAAAAAATATTGTATGATTCCATTCATAAAATCCATTAAAGCAAATCTACAGCAACAAAGTGCATTATGATTTCTGTGGGACTGTAGGGGGAAGATGGGCATGGACTACTACGCTCGTGGGGTTAAACACAAATTCTTTCGGGGAAATTAAAATGTTCTAAAGTTGTCTGCAGGGATGGTTGTACAACTGAATATACTAAAAGCCATTGAACTGTACACTTTAAACAGGTGAATTTTGTGATATAGTTCAAATCTCTTAAAGACATGAAGAGGAAAAGAAGAGGTAAGGGGGATAGGGAGGGAGAAGGGGGAAGTTGGGGAAGAATGGAGAAGGAAGGGAGGAGAGAGAAACAAAAGGCACCACTAGACAGCTGAAGCAGATTCAAGAATATTATTTAGGGAAATGGAAAATGACCCATCTCATCACATCTTTGGCAAATCCCGGATATAGCCATTCCAGATACTTGTGTGGCTAGACTTTGGGGCAGCAACAGTGACAGAATAACGCAGTCGTAAGCACTTCTAGCTGACGAGATACAGAAGTAAATTCCCCTTTGGACTTCTGCTGAGGCTACTGGCTAAGAATATCAGATTTTAATTTGTGGTCCACTTTTTTTCATCTTTGATATAAGTAGCTGTCTTTTAAAATGGTAATTATCGCATCAAAGATGGAAGCAGTGATTTCAACTTATATTTTCAGTGAATGAGACTGAGACAGAACTATTGAGGGGCATTCATTTTTCACAACTGTTAGAGCAATGGTTGACAAACTATGGCCCGGAGGCTAAATTCAATCTGCTACTTGCGTTTGTAAATAAAGTTTTAATGAAACGGAGCTATGCCCGTTCATTTACATATTGTCCATGACTACCTTTGTACAGAGCTGAGTAGTTGTAACAGAGACCTGAGCGACCTGCAAAGTCTAAACTATTTACTCTCTGGCCGTTTGTAGAAAGTCTGCTGATTCCTGCTCAAGAGCAATACAACTAATTAGACTTTTTAACAAATAATTTATACATCCAAATTAACAGTCTCCTCTTCAAAACATTGACCTCATTAAATGGTTTATATTTATTTCAGTGATGCCACCACTGCTCAAAGATTTTTTGAAACTCCCCTTTTGAGTTGCCTTTTAAGACCTGAAAATACACTCTTTTTAATATCCTAGCAATGGAAAACCAAGGTAAGAAGCTATTTGGAATCAAGATGGAGATAGCAAATCAACATAGGTAAAACTATCATTGGTTTAAAATCTGGTATGACTATTAAAGTAATTCAGCTGGCATTGCCATGAAGCACATAAATTGTCTTCAAAAGCAATTTCAGATGAGTTCCAAAGATGATTTGAGTAAAGATGGCTTCTTTTGAGTAATTGGTGAACCTCCCACTGTCATTGTTTTGAAAATGAAAGTTCATTTGGATATATAAATTCTGGTATATTGGTTAAATCTGTCTCTTTACCCGCCAGTCACATCTCTTACCGGGGGCTTAGGATACATTTATAATCAGTGGGTGGGAAAACGTGTCTGATATGCCCCTGAATAGTATGTGCCAAGAAAACAGATTTACAAAGACTCTCTATGGTTCAATTATCCTTGATGAGCTCTTTGATGGCTTGCACATCTCCTTCCTTGCTTAGGTCCAGAAATTCATCCTTCTATAAAAGAGAAACATTCCAGGCCAGTGGTTCCAACAGAGACTACTCCTCTTTGCATGACTGCAGATAAAAAGGGGGTCCTCGCATTTCAAAACCTTCCCAAGTCTCTTGCCTAAGATATGGCCTAACAGGGGTTCTCCCATTAATTTCATAAGCTGAGAATCATTTCTCAAAGGATAAGTATAGGCAAAGACCGTTTCTCAGACTCTGTACTGTAACACTCACAAAAGCCAATGCAAAATACATCACCTAGATTTTCTAGTTTTGCTTTCTTCTTTCAAGTGTAGTGAGAACTTTATACTTTAACATTTAAAAATGGAGTGAGAAATCTGTTATCCAGCAAAATCTTTCTAAATTTTTATGATTGTTTCCAAATATTTTACCATTTTCTTGCCCAGTCTCTAGCGTGACAGTTTTCGTTAAATGACTTACTCTTTACCAAATCTTTCCATAGCATTTGATTTACCTTTCATAGAAAAATAACTCTCATTTTACAGCTATAGTTCATCAATCTATGTAATATTTTAATCAAATTTCAAGACCGCAACAACAAATGCAACCAACAATAAACAGGTTTGGGAATACATACAACTAACTCCTGGTAAGCAAACAGTTCAACTCGTGGGAGAAGCGCCCACGTGTACTAGAGAGTACCCTTCTACTGCAAATTCTGTGGACACCAGTCAGTACAGAAAACAATGGAAATAATCAGTGTGTTAAGTAGTAGAAGTGGAAGTTAGTTAAGCGCAAATCTCCTACATTGTAAGTGTGCGTGCGTTGCACAGCTTCATGAAGCTGATAGTTTGAAAGGCCTTGAACATAGGCTGATTCTGAGTAGCCATCTATGAACCCAAACCTACTTAAAACTTTTCTATGAAACAATCTGTGGTTCATCTCTTATTCATAAGCCAGTGCTTGTTATTTGTGTACCAGGAAATATCAAGAAAAATTTTTGGAACCAGAAAAGCAGAGAACCACAGAAAACATCAAGAGAATCAGGACCTTAAATATGGATGTTTTCACAAAATGGAAATCTGTTTAAAAAAAAAAAAAAAAAGAGGAAGATGTAGTCCAATCCAGTGGGGAGGACGTCAGAGGTAGGGAAGGCAGGGGTGGCGAAGGCTTTGGCGGGGATGGAGAAGCCGTATTAGAGCCAATCACAAGACCCTACATCCTTGCCCACCCATATATTTCTTTCCTTCTAAATCCATGGAAAATTTTATTACATGCTATTTTTGGCAGCCAGCAGACAAAAGAGAAGAGGTTATCAATGGAGACCAGCTTTTATTGCTATTCTGTTAGGTAAAGCCAGTGTAACAGCTTTTAGACAATCCATTTGTGGTCTGTCCTGTCATTAAGCACACTGACATTTCTGAAGAGTGATCTTCTGGAATGCCACTTAGCTACCGAGAAGAAACGAGCAAGTATAAGCTGCCTTCTCAGAAATGTCTGACCTGCTAAACCACCTGCAATGAAAAGAATATTAAATGATAGAGTTTCTGGAAAACAAAGCACCACTCCCTCTATGTGGTTTTTTTGGTCCTAGTTTATTCCTTGAAATTATATTTGTCTTTCTTCAGAATCATTATTATAAAGGTAAGCAGTTTTCAAAAGCTTAGTGATAGCTTACTGACTTGCTATAAATAATCACATCCTATTCTCTGATACGTCAATAGTTTAGTATTTTGTCTTCCTATTCTACGAGCTTGGTTTCATAAAAACAAAATCCCTAAAATACGTATTCAGCATGGGGAAGGTATCTGATTTAGTAGCCTTTTAAGGGAAAAATACAATGGTGGCGCGATGGGGTTTTTGGTTAAATAGAAAACGAAATCAAAAGGGACTACAGAGGGAATATTTGTTCCTATACTGACAAGAAAGGCTCTTCCGAGAACACTAACACCTCAGAATTCCCCGAGTATGTCCTGACTTCAGAACATTATGCTTTCTACATACTGTTCCCTGTACTCCACTGGCCTTCATCTTCTCTATCCAACAAATCTCAGAATCTTTAACCTTTAGAATTAACCTCAGTGAAGTTCTCCCTCTTCCCCACATGGCTGATACTCCCTCAGGGCACCACACTTATGTCTGTCCCGTTTAACAGACTATTGGGGTAGTTCAGTCCCATGAAAAAAGGGACAAAGTCTAACCCTCAGTTTTACCTACTCCATGGTCTAGCATGAAGCCTGATACATAACAAACATTAAAAACATATTTATAAAATGGATGAAACAGAAAAAGGGAAATGTTTGCTAATAGAGGGCAAAACAAAGATACTGTTCTAAAGGAATGGAAGAATATTAAGCAGACACTTTCTCTGGTAAATGGTGTTACACACAAGAACCTCAGAGCAGAGCAGGTGAACAGCCAGGTGTGAGGCTGAGGTTGGGGAGTGAAACTTGGGAAGCAAGTGGGGTGGAGGGCATTCCAGAAAAAGGAAAGCAGCAAAGGCACAAAAATACTGAAGAGTTGGAAGGGCAAGAAGAAGGTGGAATCTGTGGAAGAGTTTATGAGTAGTTTGTTATTGCAGCATGTGAAGCAGGGGGTGGTCAAAAAAGAAGCTAGACAATTTAAATGGGTACATTTTATTGTATGTAAATGACACCTCAAAAGATGATTTTAAAATGCAAGATCCTGGAGTATTTTTAATGCCATCCTTATTGTTCCAAGGCTATACTCTAACACTGCATTTAGTTATTTCTCCATATATCTGGTAGAGCTTTTCTCCACAATTATTCTACAGGGATCCCTGAGGGAAGAGACTATGTCATTCAACATAATGTCATTAACCTTCATTTCCTTAACATCTAACACAAGGCATGGCACTTGCTACTCTATTGTATTGCTGTTGGCGGGGGACCTAAGGGCCCAGAAAAATGTGTGTGTGTGTGTGTGTGTGAGAGAGAGTGTGAAAGTGTGTGAGAGTAAGTGTGCGTATGTGTGTGAGTGTGTGTACAGGAACATACACATAAAGTCAGTGTGAAAGCAAACGACAGTCTAAACAAAATTCAAAGGCACCCCCGCATTACTACCCACCTCTTCAGCATAACGACGCTCATGACTGCCCTAGTTAATACAGTACGAAATGGAGAATTCAGAGCTTCACAGTTTGAGAGACAACATCTCATAAATTAAACATGTAAATAGTACGTAATTAGAACACCTTTGCAGATAAAAGCATTTTTCAGTTCAGTGATATATTTATGTCTCCCTTCCCTCCCCTCCTACCGATGGTCCTCCCTAAACCTCCTGAGAAGTAAATTTTTAATGATTCAAGAGGTTAAATGCTATCTCCAAAAAAATGTAATATTAAAATTCTATGAAAAATAAAAAAATTTTTTAAAGAAATCTTTGAGAACAAGATAGCTTCCCCAGTTTCTTCTTGCTCAGTCTCTTCAGCAAGTCAGCATCACAGAAAAAAAGGGCTGTGCTAGATGCAAGAAACATAAGGGACATGGTAATTAGATGCAAAGAGTGAACTGGGATAGAATCCAGGCTGGACCAAAAATTTTAAAGGATATTTTGGGGACTGCTAAATTTTGAACATGGACTACGTAATATATAATATGTAAATTTACTGACAGGAAAAGCTGGTGATCACTAACAGGAAAAAAAGCAGATTACAAAATAGCATGTAGAGTACAATCTTCTGGGGTTAAAAAAAATGCACACAGAAATGGATACGAAAAAATGTACAGAGTATTAACAATGTAATCTCTAGTGGTGAGAAGATGGTATTTATTTTCTTCTATTTTCTATTTTTATATAATATACATCTATTGCTATTATAATAAGTTATTTTTAATTTTAAAAAGTAGGTAACTTAGCTTCTTTAACAAGCATAGTTTTGCTTTAAAATATCTTGGATTACTATATTAAGACTACAGGTTCCATTTTTGTTTGTTTTTAAACTCTTCTTTTTCACCAAGATATTTAGCACTGTATCCACAGTCACAATGTATAATATATTTGCTGAAATTACTTACAGAACATTTTGACTAAGGAAAATTTTACACTGAAGTTCATTCTTTTTTGCTGCTTTTGTTTTGGTTTCTGAGCAAGATTTTTCACACAAGATGTTGTATCAGACAAGATGCCATATGTCTTCAAAACTCAGCAGGAACAACTCAAGAGTCTGTAAAACAGACTTAATGATGCTTTTCCATAAATTGACTTCCCTATGATCCTTAAAATATGCACATATTTTAAGAAACCAATAATCAGGCAAACCTAATTAAGAAAGATAATTATGACTAACCAAAAAGGTTGGCAAATCACATTCAGAAATGTATATTCAGATGTTTGCTATGATTTTCATATTCAATAAATATAATCCTTGGATAATTAAGATACATTACATTAAGCTTTTAGAAAGAACATCATTATTTTAAGCATTTTGCTTTTATTCCATATAGAATTTTTTTTCCCCTTCCATTCTAGATGTTTATGTCTTTGGGAAGAAAACACCTTACAAATGCTGGCTCTCTACCTGGCATTAACACATCAGGATAAAAAAGTGAAAATTAATTACCCACCTATTTTATCTGACACCAAACATTCATGTATTTTAAAGCACCAAAAAGATATGTCACGACATCCAGTTTAAAAAAAAAAAAAAAAAAAGGCTAAGTAAAGGAATGCTCCTCCTTCAAAACCAACCCAAAAATTAAACATAGAAGAAACTTCTTTAGAACAAGGACACAGTGACAACTCCACAACGGAAACTATGAAGCACACCTCGACAACAGAGGTCACTACCCACACCTCCCCCCACATCAGTGGAAACAGGTTTCCCAAAAGCCCGAGTCAGACTAGACCTCCAGGGGGAGGAAGCCTGTCCAGTGACGTGGGCAACTAGGTGGAGAGGTTTGTGTCTGAGGATGGAGGGGCTGGGAACTGGGAGGGGTATAGGGAATATACCTAGAGGCAAATAAGATGCAGAACAAGCCACAGAATGTCATGAGAGATCCAGTCAGAACAGAAATCCCCCTCTAAAAAAATTAATTATATTTTTATTTTATTTATTTTTTGAAGGAGGGAGGTAATTATGTTTATTTATTTACTTATTTTTTAATAGAGGTAATGGGGATTGAACCCAGGACCTCATGCATGTTAAGCATGCACTCTACCACTGAGCTATACCCTCCCCTCAGAAACCCCTTTTTTCACATGTGTTTGTTACCTCTGATCTAACCTTAGAGGAAGATTATCAGTGGAAACATAGCCAGCCCAGGAGACCACACAGCCTCTTACTTTCGTGGCATATTTCCCCATGTCTGCAGAGAAATTTTAGATTCAAAAGCTCATAAAAAATAAATAATTTCAAAAAATAAGATGGCAAAGTCCAAATAAAAAAATGAAAGAGAAATTAAAATATTACTGATATTTGGTGTTTTGGAAGAAGAGAAAGAACTAATGCAGAAATATATGCCCAAATATAAAGGCCTCATTGGTGTTCAGAAAGGAACAAAAGAACACCTAAGTGAAATACTAGATTTCATTGATAAATTTGAAGTCATACAACACACACAAACAGCAATTACTGGTGAGCTTATAGAGCAATTAGGAGTTTCATCCACTGCTGGTGAGAATCTAACTAGAAATATCCACTCTGGAACAAATGGCATTATGTGGTAAAGCTAAAGACAGACACACTTCATCACTCAGCACTGCCACTCCAAAGTATATACCCAACAATGAGACACACGCTTACGCGCACCAGTATACACATATAAAGATTCACGGCGGCTTTTCTCATAACTGCCAAAAACCAGTAAAGTCCTTAAGCCCATTAATAGAAGAATGAATGCACATTTTGTGGAATATTCATGCAGTGGACTATTACACAGCAGGGCTCAGCAAACCTCTCCTGTGAAGTGCTAAACAATAAACATTTTCCACTTTGAGAACCTACGGTCTCTATTGCAACTACTCAACTCTGCCATGGAAGCACAAAAGCAGCCCATAGACACTATAAATGGACTGCCAGGTTCCAACCAAACTTTATTTATGGACAATAGAATCTTCATGTCATAATTGTCACATCACAAAACACTTTTCTTTAGATCTTTTTAAATCACTAAAAAATTTTTAAACCATTCTCAGCTTGCAAGTAATAAACACAGGCAGCTGGCTAGACACAGCCTGCAGGTCAGGGTTTAGCAACCCCGGCTATACAGCACTAAAAATGTACAAAGCACAACCACTTGCACTTTGAGGTTGAAAGTCCAGACTCTAGGCTCTACCTGCCTGAGTTTGAATTCAGGTCTACCTTTGGCCAGTAAATTAAGTTCAACTGTTAACCATGATTAACACAAGCTTTCATTCCCATTTTTCTTCCCTTAATTGTACTATTTTCAGCTCATCTTGGATATCAGCATTTATTCAGGAAAAGAATATAGGAATTTGGCTTGCAGGAGAAAAGAAAATTCACCCACTGGACAATTAGCTTCTAGTCAAAGGCATTCACCTAAGTTACCACTGACTCTCACCTACAGTCTCCAAGTAGTATGGTAATCAATGGAAAATCCTAACTCATCTTAAGACATTTATGCTGCTCTTAGTAAGTGCAGGTATCAATTGAAATGCTTTATATATATTGACTCTCTTACTGTTCACAACATCCCCATAAGGTAGAAATTTTTACCATTCTCTTCCTGTGAATGAGAAAACTAAGCCCAAAGAGGCTACATAATTTGTCAAAGGTCATACAAGTAGCAAGTGGAGAAGCCAAGACTCAAAATCCCATCCGGCCTCAGAGTCCAGACATATATAACATATTATATCCACACTAATGTCAACTTTTCCCCTAGGAAACTGTGTTTATCTGTCGTCTTGTCTCAGGAGAACGTTCAACACCACCACATACTATCAGTCAAGCCCAGTCCCCAGTGCCTGCCCAGCCTTACTGAACACATCTGGTACCACATTCCCCCCACCCACCCACCCACTTGCCACATCCTGTTGCTGACAGTGCACCCTCCTCCCAAAATTCCAATTCACTACTAAGGGCCGCCCTACCCAAACCAGGTCACATAAATATGATCAGGTCACATTTATGAGAAGAGACTATTTTTGGTTGTTCTATTTCCAGTTATTAGACTTTGCTCCTTCTATGCCTGAGTTGAGACAAGGGAGAAAAGAAAATCACTTCAACAGCAACTTTTTTACACTTGAAATAAATACTCTTTAATATCCAGTCATTAAAAGTGCATTAGTCTCTTGCCAAGGGGGTTCCTAGAGTGCATAATAATAAAAATTTAAGAGCCAGCTCAATCCCTGTTTGGCCTAGATCCTAGAGTCTGGGTATTCAGTCAAAAGTCATCTATTTCCCCTCTTCCCCCAAACTCCTAGAAAAAGGCAGTTCCTAGAAGAAGTCCTTTTGTTTGAAACCTAGGTAATTTTAGCCTCGGCTCTTAGCAACACAAAGAACCCGCTGCCAATTACAGCCACATTTAAATTCTTCGTAAAACAAGATCATGGATCTCAATTGCTCCTGAACGATCTTGCCATCCAAGCCATTCTGAGCTTCTATCTACAAGAGGTGGGAATGAAATACAGGCAAATGTAAAATACTGACCAAATGCTCTAGGAGCAGGCAACAGAGGCCCAGGACTCAGCAGTGAGCTTGAAACTGTGAAATTCTGGACACATTCAGAGCACATCCAAGTGCTTCTTTCTTCTTTTATAAAACAACAGTGGCCACACTGAATCATTTTAGAGCTGTCAGCTGACATAAAAGCAAAGGGCCCTAAACAGTTCTGTAGGGTCAGGAGAGAGCTCTTCACCTTTCATTCCCTTGATTCTGTGATGTTATATCCTCTCCACACATCGTTAGTGACAATAAGCTGGCAGTGTGCGGTTTACTCACTTCTAAGTTGCTGAGATTAAACTGACAAAAGAAGGAGCTAAGAGGTGAAGAAAATGGCTCTTTAACTGTCAAACAAATATCAAATCAGGTGTACTATTATTTCCCCTCTGGAGGAAGGAAGGGACCTAACATTTATCAACTGCCACTATGACCTGCTGCCTACATTTTACAAATAAGATGAGGCTCTAAGAAATGAAGCAAGCTGTCCCCTAGGACATATAGTTTAGGAAGAACTAGAACCAGAATTTACACAGAGCACACCTGGCTCCAAGCTCATGCCCTGTCCACAGTACCAGGATGCTTCTCATAGGACCTTTGGGAAAATTCGAGCTGCTCACTGAGGGAACTAATAAATAGGTCACAAGTGCAGGTACACACGACGGAAAGTTCTTCTTGACATTTACCAGGGAGGACTAGATTTAATACTTCCTTTTGTATACAAGTATATTATCAGAAAACTTAAATTTTAGAAAAAGACCTTTCATCATTCTCCTTCCAAATATACATTTACATATGTTCCTTTTCAGCGTGAAGAGCAGAGAATGACGCCTTCCCCCTGCCAAACATGAAACTGGAATAGAATCTTCTCTCCCATTTTAAGTACTCTCTTCTGCGGGAGTAATTTTGGAATGGAATCACTGGTGGGCCTCAACCAGTCAGCCATTCCATAAACATTTACCAAAAGCCCTACTCACGCCAGGCACTGATATACAGAGACAGAAGGTGGTTTCTGCCTTCAGGAAATCTGAATTAGAATTGGGAAAACAGGTGGCAAGCAAATTACTCTGGATAAGTGCTCTGGGATGTTACAGAAACCCAAAGATGAGGCATTTGGCACAGAATGGGAAAGACAGAACACCAGCAAAGGCTTCCAGTGTAGAACACAGCCAGGCATACTTGGCAAGTACTTGGAAGCAAGTGGCCAGTTATGACCAGAGAAACTTAGGGTGTGATGTTCTGGAGTGGGTAGGAGCAATTTGACATGTGGTCTAAGAGCTAATCTGGGTCCAGACCCTGTTAGGATCTCCAGTGCCATTTACAAAAGGAGACTGAGTTTTATCCAGAAGCATAGAGATGCCATTGTCAGCTTGTTAGGAGAGAATTAACATGATCTGACGGAGATTTTAGGATGATCACTCTTAAACAGAGGACAGTGTGGAATGGGAGATATCAGAGATGAAAAGAACATCTAGGTGGGTGCCCTTCTGCCAGAAGTTCCAGTTACAAGGGCCTGAGCTAAGGGAATGACAGTGGGGACAGGGAACAGAGAGGAGGAATATTTAGAGGAAGAATAAATGAATTTGACAGTTTAGAATG
The DNA here is from genome assembly GCF_036321535.1 of Camelus dromedarius. NCBI lineage: Eukaryota > Metazoa > Chordata > Mammalia > Artiodactyla > Camelidae > Camelus > Camelus dromedarius. The sequence goes on from NC_087450.1 coordinate 23,397,846, forward strand.
ATAGGCAAAGAAGAGACTGGATAACACCCCAGTATTCCAACCAGGACAACTGTGATGCCCTCACTGCAAGAAAAGAGGTTGGTGACAATGAAAAGGAAGATTATATTTGTTTTAGAAACTTTTCCTTAATTTTTTTAAAAACTGGGGTTGCTTTATTTCTAACATCCCTAGTTATGTAGCACCAATAAATAAGATTTCATTATTCACCATGATAGTGATCACACCCACAGGATATTTTAAAACTAAAAAACAAATAGCTTGGCCCATATTCCCCACAATAAGGAAATGCAGGAGGCAATGCATATAGCCAAGAACAGGAAAGAAGGAAATGAATACATGAGGAAGATAACACATTTCTCCAAGTGCAAAAACAGGGCAGGGCCAACACGAGCATAAATACCTCAGTGGGTCAATCTCCCCCAGCCAAAAATCATACACAGCTTCCCAAAAGGAGTCTGCAGTCCGAGTCCACACTGCGTTCCACTTCCCCACAGGGTACACTTAGATTTATCATTATGAATATTGACGAAAGAAGTTCTAACTAGAATTTAGGGTTCGTCTAAATTTGGAAGTACCAAGGAAGAGCAGTAAACCCTAGTTCAAATGCCCTCAGAGGCAGCTGGATGACAGAAATGGGTCAAGAGCCTGGAGGTAATGTAGTAGGGAGTGGTGAGGACCACAACAAATGGAACCGTGTTTGGCTCCTGGGGTGGTTTTAAAACACAGCTGCAGATTCCTTGCCACTCAGCCCAGAGAGAGGTGGGATCTATGACCCTTTACCTCTTGGTAGGCTTAAGACTCAACCAATAGAGTATAAGAAAAGGGACACACGACCTCCAAGGACAGGTCCTAAAAGGCCAGGTGACCTTTGCCTTTTTCTGCTCTAACACTTGCTCTTGGATCACTGAGCTGCCGAGACTATCCTGAGGTGCCAAGTCACAGGAGACACATAGAAAGACCACATGGAAAGACCAGAAGCTTCATACAGATCAGGGGGCTGCCCAAGCCATCCCAGCCCCAGCACACGGTATGTGAACAATGACACCTCCAGATGATTCCACTCCCCAGAAGGTAAGTCTCCCCAGCTGAGGCCCCACAAACCATGGAACAAAAACAAACCCTCCCCACCCTGTCTTGTCCAAATTTCTGACCCACAGACTCCATAAGCATGATCAAAGTGTCGCTGTTTTAACACACTAGGTGCTGAGAGGTTTTGTTACCCAGCAGTAGACAACAAGAACACCTCCACTAAAGAGGCAGCTGCTACTCTGTCCTGCTGACTGTTGTCGTGTGGGGGTGCAGGACCAGTGTCAGAAGACCCCCCCATTTATCAAGAGAAGATGGAAACTTAGGTTCATATGCAACTTTGCCAATTGCTGGAACACTGTGTGAGCCAAATAAAACCAACTGTGACTGGATTTGGCCCTTAGACCACTAGTCTACAACTGCTCAAGTAGTGTACAGATCCTACGGAAGCAAAGGATGTGCGCTTGGGGCCGGCCACTTGTGAAGAGCACACAGTCAGTGGTTCAGATCACCCTGCCATCACCACACTGCACCACCCCAGCTTTTGTTGCTGCTCTTCCTTAGACAACATTAGTCAGCTCTAGATAAGGCTGAAAACTCCCCCAAAATATTCCTAAAAGCACTAGAATTTGCTTAAGTTTTAAATCTCCAACGAATTTTAAGGTCCTCTTTCTAACAACCAAAGCCACCATGATGGCATTAAAAGTCAAGGGCCGGTTAGTTTGGAAGTCACAAATATGAATTCCTGCAGCAGGCCTGGGATCCACCATCTATAAAGCAGAGCAAAAGCTCAGCTGGGGAATAAAAGGTGAGCACAGAGCCTAGTACCTAATAGCAGCTCAACAAAAGATAAATGAATAGAGGGATAAGTAACCATTTCAACAGATGATTTGTCTAATCTTCCTTTACACTGTATTTTGGCATCTCCACAAAGACAAAACCACAACCTAATCTAAATTCACTTAAGTCTTGAACTAATGTAAGTTGTTAAGTCTCTAAAACAGAAATGACAAATTCTCTCACATTTCTACATCTGATGGAGTCTGACCAGCACAGCTAGCTCATTATTGTCCACTACAGAATAAAACCATTGCCAAAAATGCAAGCAGTAAACAACCAACAGAAAAAAATCAAAAAAGTCATTTCAACTACTAAGTAGGAAGTTTTGTACACAAGTCAATATTTACGTCTGGGAAAAGAAGAACAGACTGCTGTTTGCATCTCTTCATTTTTACCCAGGCCTAAATTAATGTTCTTGTAAGTGACTAGGGTTTTGTTTGTCTGTTTGTTTTAATTTTCTTTATAAGGAGAAGAGAAAGGAAGGCATGCGAGACTCCATAAGAATGTTATTTCCAAATAGGTTGCATTCAACAAATTAGTATTCTGTTTATTTTCTGTGAAATCACTGTACCACAGCCATCTGTAGAAGAAAACTACAATATAAACTGTCATATCAAGACTGAATATTAAAGATGACCAGAATACGAACTCTGACAGCAAATTCAAATCTGCCACCATTCTGCGATCAACTTGCTCAGAGAAGGACGGATTAGAATGGCAAGGCACTGACACCATGGCCAAAAGACTCCTTCCTTCCCTTTCTACCTGAGTTAGACCCTAGGCCTGCATGTGCAAGGAAGTCCTTGAGACAGGTGAAGAGTGCCTGCTGCCTTCTGTCTGCATCATAACTGGGGGATTTCGGAGATTCGATATGGGGAAGAGAAGGAAATTCTGGTTTCTTTGACATTAATGAGAGGATGCTGAAGATTATGACATGCCAAGGGTTTACAAGTAGAAAGGAAACATCCTGGCTGCCAGCTCTCCTGACAATGTTCCCGTCTCCACTCCCCTCCCTTTTATCACGTGTACTGGGTGAGCCTGGAGGAGGAGGATGAGGTGGAAGCTTGAAAAGATTATCTTGATACTTATAAAGTCACTGTGAAAGCGTCTCTCCAAGTGAAGATGGGCTCAAGACATTGCTTGACTCTATGGCAAGTGGTTCACCATGGGCCCTCTAAATTCTAAGCTTCCACTCATCAAACCAGCCTCTTCCTGAGTGACATTAACCCAGGATTCCAGAAGCCATGACTGCAGGGATGTAAAGGATCCTATGTAGCTGTAGCAGGTACCACTGCCTCACATGCTCTGCTGCAGTGAAGCTGTATCTTTAGGGAGTCAACAAAGTTGGTGTCAGTAAAAGATTAGGCATATGTTTGTGAGAGTGTGTGGATAAGAGACAGAACAAACTTCATTTTATAGATAAAATTAGCTCTTAGCTTTTTCCAGAGCTAATAAAATTTAGTATCCTGAACACTATTAAAAACTAGCTCTGAAATAAATAAATCATCCAATCAGAACTCAGAATTGAGGCAGACAGGCAATTATAGGACCCTAAAACTCAAATTCCACCTTTTCAAATGGCGACTCACTGATGTCACAATATAGATCACATTTATCTAGTTAAGCTAGTAAAGCATCAAATTCTGCCCAAATAGTTCCACAGGCAGAAAGGAAAAGGGCAGTAATGATAGGAAAAAGCTGTGTTGGCGGATTCAGGAATAAACATTAAGTTAAATTTCTCTGGAAAAGTTTGTTACTTCTATGAAAATCATTAAAAAAATGATCAGCACCTCAGCAGCTATAGGTAGAGGTTAACAAAAGCTTGGTTTCCTTTAAAGAATTTGTTTTGTTTCCCTTCAGCCCCAGAGGGCATCACAAAATAAAGAACAGATGGAGACCGAAGGAGGAGACCCTGAAGGTGAAAGTTTTCAAAGACACAAATTTCAACGTCAACCTCTGAAAAAGATAATCCCCGTGCCTGTGAATTAACCCGACTGTATGTTTTCTTAACATGCCTATCATCACAGCTGAGACCAAGTGCACACACTCGGCGACAAGAAGAATCAGGAAATGGTGTTTTCTGGAACCATCTATTCACTGGTCTAGAAATCCAGCTCTGTGTATCCAAATGTTTGCTTCTTTGGGCGTCTCTGGGTTAGACACTCCCCCCTCATTCGGTTTTCAAGGTTTGTAAGAAGTCACCTTTGTTCCAGTAGAAGCTTAAGCAGAAGTGTGAACAAACAAACCAGTTAAATGTGGAGCTGCCCCAGTGCAAGGGTACCTGTGACTGGGTGAAGCGGGTGGTAGAGCCTGGCTCCTCCCCTGCACCTGTCCTCCTCCAGGGCTCAAAGGAGCAGTTAGAAAACCATCTGAGACTTAATACACATCACTGTGGGCTAGATGAGGTCAAAACACTAAAGTGGAAAACCATTAAAATGAATGACATGTAAAGGCTAAATTAGGTTAATTTTACTACATTACACCCATCAAAAGGTCAACGGGTTCCAAGATTATTTTTCTCCCTTTATTGTTTAAACAGAATGAAATTTCTTGATTTCTGTTTGGCACTGTTATTTCTGCCTTCTAGGCAACTAGGCTATATTTTTCCCCAAAGCTTATAACATCTTTATTACTGACTCAGAAGGCATTAGTCAGAAGATGGGTTTTCTTAACTGATGACCCCCATTGTAAAACTCCTCCACTAAAGAAGAACAGTAATTCAGCATAGCCTTTGCTAAAAAAATTAAATAATGGGAAAGGATTAAATAACAGTATAAATCTGGGCACATAAAGCCCTCAAGCACTGGTCATTGTAAAACTTCTTAGTCCAGAGACCCTTAAGAAAAGGATTAGTGGGAAGGGTATAGCTAAGTGGCAGAGTGCATGCTTAGCATGTAACGAGCTCTTGGGTTCAATTCCCCACTACCTCAATTTTTTTTTTAAAAAAAGGAATAAACAAACTATTAAAATTAAACTGAGTTATAAAAGATTTTCTTTCATGCTAAGGAACTTGCTTTCCTGGTCCACTTAGTTTAATAACAAGGTCTAAACACTGGAAAATATTTTACCTTCCTCCCCATTATGAAGAATTAAGGTCACTATTAGGAAACACTCTCCGATAGCACCGAATACCGTATGTAATTTGGCCTCTACCCGCTTTGCAAAATCATCTACCACAGCCTAAGACAGACCTCAGCACAGACCTACCCACATCCTCATGGTTCCTTAATACCATGTGCTCATCTCTGCTTCACACCATCTCTCCCAGACAGCCTCACCCTCCCTCCCACCAGCCTATCCAAACCCAACCCCCACCCCCAGACTCAGCCTCACAAAAGGGCTCCTTTGAGCAGCCAGCAGCCATTCCTGCCTGACGGGACAGTCCGTGGGCCATCTCCTAAGCCCAGCAAGGCCCACAGCAGCAACAGCTCCTTCTGTCCATTTGGGTCTTACTCATACACCCTCTCTGGTACTTACCACCCCCCTTGGGCAGACCATGAACTCCTAGGATGAAGGGCCTGTGGCTTACTTAGCTCATGCTTCTCCCTACTGTCATTTATGTTTGTTTTACTAGGTTGTTTATCTCAGGGCACACTGATTAGCCTTTAATTTGTTGTCATAAATCTGTATTATCCCTGATGTTGTTTAGAATGCGTGGCTGCCTGGTGAGTCAAGGCAAGGATTTACGATGAAATCACTATAGATTTTGCCATTCCCTTCAGTTAATGGTACCCTCCCAGTTTCATTGAAGAGCCTCACTCCAAAGGAGTTCAAGCTCCAGCTGTAAAGTTACAGGATAAAACTGCCAAAGAAAGGAGAGGCTGTCTCTTCTGCCCAAAGGTTCCTAGAAAAGGCGATCAAAATCTGGTTGGGTGGGATATAATAAAAGCACAGAAGAGTCTGGTGACAGTGCTTTATCACTGGCTTCCTCTCTTCCAAACTTTAGTTGATAAGCCATACTTTCCCACCTGGTACAGAGGTAGCAGAGACTTGAGAAAAATCTAGTCTATGGTGGAATAGAAAGCGAAATCCTTCACTCTGGATTTCCAGAGCACTGTTCCACTAAGCAGCACAGGAAATAAGAATCTTGACAAAGAATGCACATTTCACACCTAGTCAGCACATCTATAGTCTGCCATCTGAGACCTGCTCAAATGGAAGAAATCTAACCTCAGACTTCAGAACTCTACAATCCCAAGTCATCGCCACTATAGCCTCTTTAGCTCCCTGTTCACTGATGAGGTTTTCAATCATTGCTGTGGCTACGTCAAAGGGGACTGGGCCTATTCAGACATTGCAAGATGAATTGCTGCAATCCTGGTAAGTTTCCAACAAGGCACAGCGGTGCAGAGGGGATTTAGCTCCATAGTTCTCAGGTCACACCATGCACAGTCAACTTTCCACTTGAGCACAGAATCGCTCTCAGATAACATCCTCACTGTTCTGTCAGGGGTCCAGGCCCAGCTGCATACACTCTGGAGGAAGGCAGTGGGTGGGTGGCAAGCAGGGAGAAGAGCCCCCGGGCCAAGTTGGTCAGATCTCCAGGTTAATGAGTCCCCTTTCTCCCTGTCCTCGTGAGAAGAGGGGCAAGAAGCTGGAAGTGGTACATGGTCTGTGGTTCCCAGTTTCCATCAGTTCGTCTCAACTCTAAGTGAAATTAACACTGCGGGTTCAACACGCCAAGCTGTGTGAAACTAGATTTTCTACGACGGCTGGGATAAAAATAAAGTATCAAAATATGCTCGACAGTAGAAATGCACTTTGCATTGCATTGTGGAATCTGAACCCTGGGTTATATGTTGTTATTGTTCCAAAAAAACTTTATTAGAGACAGACAGATCAGTACAATGTTCAGGAGAAAAACTGCCCTTTAGTAAATACATATTTTTGTTTGTAAACGCTCAAATAATCTTTTATGAAATGATAGTGTTAATAGATGATGATTATTTTACAGTCCACACCTAACAAGAGTAAAAAGTTGGAAATTCCAGACTTATTCTTAGGTTTTATATATCTGTGAAATCCAAATTCTGAGACTACTGACTTCAAAAAACTCTATTCCAAGCCCCTTTCTTGAGGGATAAATTATTTTGACCACAGAAGCTGGTGGCATGCTAAAAATCACACAGTAAAGTGTGACCTTGAAAGTGGCAAAGCCAATTCTATATCCAAGTCTCCAGCTGGGCAAGTGTGCTCCAAGGCCCTTCATGAAGTTAGTGTTTCACACTTTAACTCCATGAAAAAAATGTAATTACTTTTAACCATTTTAAAATACGTTTTAAATAAATACTTTTATTCACAATTAAAACAATTTGGCTAAAGGAGTTTATAAAGTTGTTTCATTGTTTTAAAGATATAAATAAATCTTAAGATGCCATATGCCAATTTAAGGATGGTCACCTACATACTACTTTAACATAAGGGTGAAATTTCAGATACCTACATGCATAAAAATAACTTGTGAATATGCCTTGTGAATAGGCGTAATAGCACCAGCCTAGCTCTCTTTTTTTAAATGAATACCTATTGTATACATAGCTGTATAGAGTCGAGCAAGAACAATGTTTCCATCAAAAGCAGATTTATGTGCTAGGCCAATAAAACCCAAAGTGGGCAATTGCAACAGGAAAAAAGCCAAAGAAATTAAGGGTGAAAATCAAATGGCATATAGTTTTAGAATAAGAAGGACTAAAGCATTGGTCTCCATTTACGTGCTAAAGGGATCCTGTGAACATAAGCAATTTTCAAGCCTGTTCTTCCACAGATTTTGAAAAGCTTGATTCCTAATGGTTTCTCATGAAAGTCACTATACTGGGGGAGCTATTCACGGCCAACCACCTGGATAATGTTCATTTCTAGACCTCTAATTAATCATAATAGTCTCTTCCAAAGTACCCTCATACGTACACTTAATTCAGTCAGTTCCTTCCATGGCACCACAGCCAGGGCGATTCTGGTCATGTCCTGTCACAATGAAGCAGCCTGCCTGGCCAATCAACATGAGAGGTGCCCATCACCAACAAGGAGCACCGCCAGAGACAAATCCTTCAGAGTTCTTCATGGCATCCCCCTCACACAGCCTCTGTCTGCTCTTTTCACTCTCTCTCCTCTCCTTCCTGTAAGCTGACTCTCCCCTCACTTTCCTGTGAGTCACGTGGAAGCCATCATCTGCAGAAATGACTAATGACCTGTCTTTCCGGGTCCTCTTATTCTGCTTAGGTGAATGGGTGAATTGGCACTTGCTGTCTAAGGAAACAGAAGAGATGCTGAATTAATGAGCATGGTTAATTCGAATTCTCAAGAGGGGTTCAACAGACCAGGCTGCTCAGAACAGAAATTTGCAACTCAGATATTCTGACCTTTTAAATGCCATCAAACGTGTAATATAAGTGTACTGTACTTCTGCCTATGGTAGCATAAATCAGAATAACTGGCTTCATTAGTTATTGTTTGCAGTCAGCTGAGTTATTAAAAAACACAACTCCTTGAGAGCAGTTGGTGTTGCCATCTGGCCCATCCCCTTGCTCCCGGTCTCTTTCCCTCTGTTTCTTGCCGTCCAGAAGCCGACACCTCTCCAGACACAGAGCATTCTGGCTGTGAAGACAAGTGGATGTGTGAGGACAGGACGAATGTCAGCCCATCTTCACACGACTGTTTATCTGGAAGGTATGTGGCCTTGGGGTGGGGAGAGTCTTTGTGGGAGGAAGAAGGGTAGTAGGGCCGCTGCTCTCAGGCTAGAAGCAGGAATATTCCTTCTGCTAAGGATGTATTTCAGTAGTTGTTCATCCAGCTGTGAATTGTGCACCATCTATCCCAATCAGAGGTTCCCAGACAACAGATCTGAGCTCCCCTCCTGGATCTCCAGGTCTTCTCCACTACCTCTCTAAGCTGGAGTCTACTGATGTCCACTTTGTCTCATTCACCACTGCAGGTCTCTGGTTTTCTGGACTTTCCAACAGGAATGGGAGAAAACTGGTTCCCTATTTCATTTAGGGTCTTTACTGTTAACAGCACCCCTGCATCAGGCACCTTTCAAGTCTAGAAGATTACGTGTCTTCTTTATTAGAATGATGCCGAGCCCTGGCAGTAAGCTGGATTCTAGTCCTCTACTAACTGGCAATTGCCTTGGGCAATTCACTGAGCATCTCTGGAAGTCAATTTTCTCAGTCAGAAAATGGGATGGTTGAAGTGAATAAAACGGAGAGTACTTTACAGCTCAGAGTTTTATGATTCCATGACTTCCTGAACTAAATAAAATGATAGTGTCCTAATCTCTATTTTTTAGCATTAAAATAAACATTCTCAATTAACTGAATAAAAAAATACAATACATACACATGCATCTATGCCCCCAAACGCAATTGCTGTTTCTTACCATTTTTAAGTCAACTAGCAATTATGGACACTCGGTAAGCTGTAGCTGCACACAATCTAGGTCAGGGAGGTCCCCCAAAAGCTAAAGACCCCTCAGTAACTGGAAGAAAGATGAGATGACCTTGCAGTTTCCTTTAGAATCAAGACTAGAAGACAAAATTTTGAGTTTAACAATGAGAACACCTGACTAGAAAAGCCAACTCACTAAGGAAGCATCAGAGACCATTGAATTTCTGGTCATCAAAAGGTAACCAAAACATTCTACCTCTCACCCACAGCAGCAGGCAAAAGTGGTGCTATAAATATATTTTGTTTGCAAGATTTTTAAATGTAAGGATTTACTTTCCTTTATGTAGCTGAAAATAAAAGTGAAGAGGGGATGAAAAAGGCATTCAGTATCTTCAAAGTCAATATATTTAATGTGTAACTAAGTATGTGTGCAAGAACACTGAATACAGGGTGCCTGTGAGAAAGAGCAGATAATTGAAGCACAGACCCAACCTTTCTCCTTAGCATATCCTGTCTCATAGAAAAGCCTACAGAAGGCCTAAAAAACTAAGGCTCTGGAGAAGACGAACACTAAATTATTCCTGAAGTTTTCATTTATCTATAATCGAATGTGTGCCTAATTTCAATCCCGGTCCAAGACCAAGTCCCAAGACTTTTTGTGCCCTTCCACAGTGACCAAGTACAGAAGCTCTATAATACATTTAAGTCTTTGTTACATGAAAACTGTAAATGGCCCAACTGTGTGTGAATAACCCAGTTATTATCTTATCTTAAGGAGGACAAACCAGAACTGCTTTTATAAGGACAATTAAGCAACCTGCTACCCTCTGCCATTTTCTCTTTTCTAAACACCTCTTCTGCCTCTGTGGCCACAGGATCCCCAGCCTCAGAAAGAGCAGCCACTCTTTCTACTGGAAACCCTCAAGTGGCTCTAAAGAGGAAGCAATTGATGTCAGGAGCAGCAGTAACCTGAACCTCACTCTTGTGCACATTAGAGACTCTTATAAATGAGAGTCGAGATTTCATGTCTATTCTCAAACGTCCCACGGTCTACTCCTGATAATGAATCTCAAATTTCCTAGAACTCTTGAAAATCAGCTGATTTTGGAAAATGAAACTACTCTCTAATACTTCTCAGAATCAAATTTAAAATAAGTATTTGTCTTCCAATGTGCACAATTCTTGCCATAAATATTAAGCATTAAATTAGTAGTAAGGGCAACCTGGTTGTTCCAAAGTACCCAAGAAGCAAATATTGCTGAGTTTTTACCCAGGGCTCCCTGCTCTCCAAAAGCAGAGCATTGGTATGCAACCTTCTGTGAGCCGAAATGGTGTAAAGTGAAGCAGCAGTCACCTTAGGACCCATCTTGCTAACAGATGCACAAAGTAAATCGAGATAAAGCACAGGTGTTCACAGTTTACAGCCATGGCAGCTCGATGCTGAGATGCTGAGTGTGCTTCTCAGGGAAGGAGCCAGGCGGGGCCCCTCTTGCTGCCTCACCGGGTGCGAGCTGCCTGTACAATGGTTCACTGCGAAACAAACGCTAAACGCTATTATTTGCTTTTAGTTTTTTTTTTTTTTAAGTAAAATTGAAAATCCTCTTTAGATTTATTTTGATTAGCGAAAACAGGTTACTAAGGTAGGTTTTTGGTAAAAAAAAAACAAAAACAAAAACAAAAACCAAGTAGCGTAAAGCAAACTTTTGAAAAGCGGGGAATAACTGAAGTATCTCTGTGATACAGGTACCTGAAATATAGTCAAGACCCAGAAAATAAGCAAAAACAAAGTTTTTCAGCCCAAATACTGACAGATGCTTGACACATGGACCATGTACTAAAAGCTCATGCACCTTACACGTAGAAGGATACTTCAAGGCCACTTACTCTTATTTTAAACCTAGTTCTAATCAGTGTGGTTATCCATTTTTCACAAGGTATGGTCAGCCATTAGAAACAGCAGGACAGAATTTAGAAATAATGAGAAAATGAGATAAAATCAAGCCAGCTGAAGGCAGTAAGGAATACTGCTGACAGCTTGCTAGTACTAGATGTGACTGAAAAATCTCTTAAAAGTAGATATTGAGAAAAAAAAAAAAAAAGAATAGCCATCTGGGGCCATTTAATGTAGGGACTTCCAGCTCCACCTAGATTCGGAGTCTCTAAGGCCACTCAACATCAGAAGTAGCCAAAATTTGAGAAATATTAGAGCCTAGAGTCATACATTTCAGCATACACTGGCCCACTGGTGCTACACAAATAAAGCTATTTTTAAGCTTTTGCAAAATTTTGCTTCACACTCCTTTCTGAGCAGTGGAGCCTGACCAACATGATCCCTAGGCTGATGCCTCCAGAATAATCTATCATTACTCTGAGTATATGTAGAGCATACGGCAAATCACTGTGTCTGTTCTTATTTGACACTTGTGAAAATTTGCTACCTGATGAAATGGAATACTCACCATAGCTTTCATTTTAAGTTAGGCTTTTTCTAAATTATTTCAGTTAGAAAAGATAAAGACATCCCTGGTTCAATGGTATTTTTTCTACTATGTATATCTTCTGAAAAGTTGTAATAGGTCCCAAAATACACACATTTAATTGATTTCAATTGAGTCCAAAGGGCACAACCATAATCCACTGAAAGGGACACCTCTTTGACTTCAAAGCAGCAACTGGCTTATGTGACTGAACATGAATGCATCTGAACATTTGTTTGCTGAACAGAATCAACCAACTCAGTATCTGGCATCGTTCAGGTGCAATATTAAAGTTATTAAGATATATACACACATACAATATACAGATGATATAATCTCTTAAAAAAAAATTAAAATGGTCCCCTAGATAAAAAGAATGTTGACAGCTTTGTGCTGTTATTGCCAGGGCAGTTGAAAACCTTACATTCTCCTAGAAATTACCTAAGCCATCAAAGTTTTCCAGTAATAGTTCGCCTCTCAGATACTTCACAATACCTTAAACTGTATTTCCAATAGTAAGCATTCTATGTATTAAATCAAAATATATTCTTAAGATAAATGCAGAATGCTTTGCACAAACAGGTCTAGTACAATCGATTGTATTTTTCAAAACTTCTTAGAATTGATGTCCTATCAAAGTGTATATAAGGCTACTGAATTACCATATTTAAGCCTGAGGATCAAAAACTATTATCTAGTTCTTTAACCATCTACGTGTCAGTTCACACAAGAGGAAACACACTCAGAGGATCTCACTTAAAATCAGTTCTATAGTATTCTATAACTGTAACTGCTGAAATTTTTCTCCCAAGAGACATTCAATTTCTACCGTCCAAATTCATTAAGTGATGGTCTGACTTTTTCTAAGCAAAATAAAAGATTTATGAGAGCAATCACTCATGCTATAGTGCACCACTACTTAATTTACAGACAACCTTCAGAAAAAGACCCTGCTGGGTTCTTCCACACACAGGTTATTTTACCCCTAGCAGACAATGGGCCGTTTTTGTGTTAACAGTGTCTTTCATTTACTCATTAGTAACCTCAACAGAGAATAAGGAGCAGTATTAAAACTCAGGGAAAAACCTATAACCTGGGAGACTTGAAATGCAGTGTTCTTTCGTGGGAAATACTCATTACTATTGCAGGTGCTGCGTGATCTACATGCACCATCAGCATCCACTGTGCACAGGTTAGAAACCCCTTTGCTTCCTTGTCCATCTGGATATGAAGGCTTTAAAAAGTAGTTTTGAACTACTCATATGTCAGAGTTTCCCCCAAATTAACCTAAAAATCCCGCCCATCAAAAACTCAGATTTTTAACCCATACTTCTAAAGAAGTACATGATCAGATAGCCTTAGTCTGGGGTGAGAGAAGTGAAGTTTTACAGTACCTGCTGGGTCACTCCTTCTCAGTCCTGGAGTTCAGCAAAGGAAAGAAGTTCACTTTCTTCTTCCCAGGAAGCTTGAGCGCTCTTCACTCACACCAACCTATCTTACCCAACAGCCACGCCCCTAGGCCAATGGTTTCCACCTGGTCTGCTCATTGGAATCACCTGAGGGGCTCTTTTCACAGCGTGCCCAAGCCCAGCGCCAGACCAATTCAACGTGTGTCTGAGTGTGGGATCCAGGCAACAGTGTTTTTTCAAACTCAGCCTGGTGATTTTAATCTGCAGCCAAATTGAAAAACACTGCTCTATAGTAGTGATTTTTTTTAAAACCAGGGGCAATTTTGCCCACTCTCTCCCCCAGGAACATTTGGCAGCAGCACCTGGAGACATTTTTAATTATTACCACTGGGCGTTGTGTATGGGTAGAACCCGGGATGCTGCTGTTTCCCCTCTACAATGCACAAACAACCCCTCACAAGGAATGACCCAGTCCCAAGTGCCAACAGTGGCACTGTGGAGAAATCCTGTTCAAGAGAAAAAGGTGGAGGGAGAAATAATAGCCTGTTCCTTCTATCTCTACACATACTCTCAAAAAAGAAGAAAAGCAGCAAGAAGTAGCTTTCAGGAGGAAGACTTACAACCCTGACACTCTATCCAGCAAAGCCAAGTGTAGTTCAACATGGACCTTGTCTAACAGGTGAATGACTTTCTCACGTGTGCTCTCATTGGCTAGGGTGATGCTGAAGGAGGGCATGAAGCATGTTCACTGGAATACACACTAAGATGGCAGAGTAAATTAGACCCAACAGGATAATTAGTAAATTATTTTTTTTAGAAGAAAGAAGATAATAAGGAGCAATGTCTCTTCTATTTAGTCTTTCTCAGTTGCTGGTAACGAGCTATATGTGCCTCTAGAAATAAAACTTATTACTTTATCTGGATTCAAACTGTCCAGTGGGTAAAGTACCTATAAGGGCCTCTGATCATCAGAATCATCTTTGGCTAGAAGTTCAACAACAGAGCTACTGCTAGAAGAACTCGAGTCTTTCATGACATTCTGATGAGAGCTAAAAAGTTATCTGTTAAAAAGCAAAGATCTGCCAGCTAGTATCTGGAAGAAAACCCCTGAATTGCATTGCAGAAGGGTATACTTCCACCTAAAAAATTTAGCCCAATCTTGGATGTCAATGGAATCAAGACAGTAAATCCCCCATTCTCAAACAGTTAAGGCTATCAGTCTGTGTACAATTATACCAAGGGGCTATTCAATAACTTAATTTACAAATCTGGAATACAGCAAGTAACTGGAATGAACAGACAAATGCCTTAATGTCTAGATGTGATACTAGACATTGGATCCACTTCCTCTTTGCAAATGGAACTCTCTACACATTGAAAATATTTAAATAATTTATTTTAAAAAGTAAATACATGCATGAGCATTTTGTTCAATTCACAGTTTTTTTCTGTTTTGTCTTTGCTTTTTTTTTTTTAATCAGCTACTAATTTAAAAATGGCTATATAGGTGTGGGTATTTTTAAGAGAGAAAAAATACCTAAAATTCTTCTTTGGATCCAGTTGGAAATTAAGCCAAATGTCTCAAGCAAAGGAAGCCCCTGGACATCAAGTTTATCAACTACTTCGTCCAGAGAGTTATACTAAAAGTGCAAGAAGATTTAAAAGATGCTCAAGGCACAGTCAAGACAATAATCAACATCACTGATGTTCCCCCAGTGTGTATCTGTGTCTTTTTGGAGGTAATTAGGAAGACAATATCCTACCAATATATATCATCTCTATTTCATTCTGCCATAACATAGATATTCTTCCAAACTTTCACCTGCTTCTTGTTCATGCAGAAACATTCAGGTGCTCATCCAAAACACTCATCTTTCACACCAACCCCCAACAGTATGACTCTGTAAGTGACTCAGCAAATCTGCAATTTGGGATTTACCAGGCTGCTGGTTCCTTTCTGCTTATAAGCCAATAATTTAACCAAAGTGTGTGGGGATTTAAAGACATGAAGGAACCATGTCTTACCATCCATATCAAAAATTAATTTGTAACAGCAGGATAAACACAAGCTACCAGTACCCAAGTTCATAGGCTGATGATCCATAAATATTTCATCGTGCCTCTTCATTTTCCAATTAATAAAAGCACAATGCAAAAGCATTACACACACACTTTGGTGAGCGTATCAACTATCAGAAGATTTGTCACTTAAGAATGAGAAAACTGGAAGTAAACAAGAATTAAACTACAGTGTCATTCTAAATGACACATCTATGCTACATCAAATTTTTGACTAAACAGAACCATTGAATTTAAAAAAACATTTGCCTGACTGAAATTTATCTGAACCCAGGCAATAAGATTCCACGATGTAATGTCATTCTTATCTAGGGATGGACCTTACTTTATGACAGCACTGCTTAAATACTGACCCTGAAATCCTTTCTCCCAAGTTAAATCATACATTGATTAAATTTAGAGAAGGTATTTCAATGAGCCCTTTTGTAAAGGAAAGGACCGTTTTGTAAGTGAACCTATTCCTAAATAATTTTTTTTTGGTTCAAGATACAAACTTTCCTTAAAATAGTGCAAGCATTTACTTCTCTTGCTCATTAAGTAATCAAGAAATGGAAAAGTCTTTAATTTTACCTCCTGTTAACCCATTACCCCCTGAAGACAAGCTTCATGGCTGATGACACACTATGTGATAGTAACACAACCAATATATCTTTGTAAATGACTTTCATCTCTTGGAGAACTGCACAGCCAAGGTGGCTCACAGCAATCAGGGCAGCATCTCTGCCTCTCCTGGAAAGAGTGAGGGAGGGTGCACTTAACAAAGTAAAAGCCCTGGCCAGCCTGCCAGGAGGCCTCAACACAACAGGTGAATTGACTTCTCCCAGTTTCCACCTCCCAACATGCACAACGGAGAAAGCAGCAGTGTCCTGTCTTTCCCACTCTTCCTAGCTCCATCTGTGCTTAAAAGAACATTGGATGCATTAGAAGCCAAGCTTCAGGAGTCAATTTTCAGCACTATGAGTAAAGGATTAGGATGAAATGGAATCCAACAGGTAAATCCCCAAGTACAATATTGAAAATTTACCCCTTCGTGTCACTGCTAAAATTGGCGGCCTCCACCACTGCTCAGAGCTGACTGCACATAGAGTCTGGGTCAGCTTTCAAATAAAGTGAAAAACCTCAGATATTCTGGATGCAGAAAACCCACTTTGTAAAACCAATCATTTTCATTCTAACTCAGCCACAGATGACATGGAATTGTGAGGGTTCCTTTTTTTTTTTTTTAAGAAATGAATTTTTTTCTGAGTTCAAAGTGGTTTCAGAATTAAGATACAGAAAAGGAAACCTCTTCCAAAGGTTTACAGTCAAGTTTAGAGCTGCCTCAGCAAATGCAGTGGATGTTACGCTTTGGAAACAAAAGGAGCATCCAAACACATCTGTCCATTTTAAAGAGAAACATTTAAACAAGCGGAAAGATATCTTGCAGTGTAAAAGAGCAGGCTATTCAGAATATGTTTAAGGGAGTTTGGTAAGAGGGTTGGGTGGGTTTTGAGTGAGCAGGGAAGGAAACCATTTGATGCAAAGGGAAGTCACAGATTCCTGCTAAGGCCCCCAAAACAATGGAGAACATCCTCAAGATAAAGGCAGGCATATTTGCAGGCATTCAGCAACCCAACATCCAGTCTGTTTAAGGACACCCTAGTTCTTTTTAAAGTTATTGATTTTCATAATAAAACCCATTTCTTCTTGCACAGAAGCTGTTAATTGGATTCTAAAACCTCTGGTAACCTGTTCCAAGAGAGCCCTGCATGAAACCGCACACAACCACAAAAATGCTCCAGATAGAGGAATTCTTAGATTCGTTCTGTTTTTATCCTCAATGCCCACAGATGTCACCCTGACTAATCAGGGTCTCATGGAATTACTGTTCCTCTCCTTCCCCTGCCCCCTCCACCCCAATCTTCCCCAGGCTAACTGACCGATAACTGTATAAACTAGAACAAATGGAGGGGGAGAAACACATATCTTGATCTGGGGGCAAATGTGTGCTCCTCTCCCCAATCCACGTCCAAGCCAGCGCCTGCACTTTCTAATGTGGCCGGAAAAGCCTTCGTCATTCATAACTCTCTACCGAGCTGCCCCAACCAAAGCCGTTCCCCAGCACGTACTGACCCACCGTTCATGCCACTGTAGACATTCCGGTGATGCGGTGACATATCGTCTTGCGCCTGCCTTCGGAGGGTGCCCTCTCTGCTGCCGCCCCCGCCGCCGCCGCCGCCGCCGCCGCCTCCTCCGCCCGCGTGTTTGTGATCAGGACTTCCCCCAAAATGCTGTTTGAGGTGCTCAGGGCTGGTGCCCCTGGCCCTGGGTAGATGCTCCAGGCTTCCACCGAGGGCGTGTTTCTGAAGATGCTCTGGGCTCCCTCCACTGTGCCTGGCGTGCTCGGGGCTGCCCCCAGGCCTGTGCTTTTGGAAGTGCTCAGGGCTCCCGCTCAGCACGTGCTTGGGCAGCGTTTCAGGGCTGCTTCCCGCATGCGGGTGCCTTTGCTGTTCAGGGCTGCCCTTGCACAAGGGTTTGTGGTGCTCGGGGCTGGGTCCTTTGAGTGCTTTGGGGTGATCCGGGGTCCCGGAGGCCCTGGGTTTCTGCAGATGCTCAGGGCTGGTGCTCCTGTGCTTAGAGTGCTCCGGGCTGCCCTCACGCCGGGGCTTCTGCAGGTGCTCGGGGCTGCCACCGCTCGCGTGGTGCTTGTGGTGGTCGGGGCTGTCGGTACTGCCCGTGCTGGAGGTGCTGCTGCCGTCGCCCACGTCCCGCACGTAGGGCGCTGTGGTGGCGGTGAGCTGACACAGGCTGGCCTGGCTGTCGATGGAGCAGCGGCTGCCCGCGCAGCCCGGGCCCTTCTCCTCGTCCAGCAGCACGCAGAGCTCCTTGAGCTCCATGTTCTCCTTCACCACCTCCTCCTGCTTCACCTCCAGCTCCTTCAGCTTCTGCAGGTATAAGGCCACTTCCTTGTGCATCACCCCAGCCGTGTAGCGGCCGAGTCTCTGCCACTCCCGGGACACCCTCTTGCCCTTCTGCCGGTCATCATCCAGGAAACAACAGAGATCCCTCAGTTCTTGGTTGTCCTCCTGGAGTTTCTGGTTAATATCCTGAAACGAAAGATAGAACCATTCCAGGGAGGTACACATAGGGGGTGGCAAAAGGCTCACACTTCCTGGGAGCCAGAGAGCCCCGGATGGGTGAGTTCTCTGTGATGTGAGGGGAGGAAGTGAGAAGGTGAGAGGCAGCGAAAGATACGTAGGTCTCCGCCAAAATAAAAAGAATAGGTATTGATTATGCTCCCTGCCCGTTACTTTACACTTTACTTGCATTATCTCATCTACTTCTCACCAAAGCACTTAGGGGATAGTGATTATTATGGTTCTTTTACAGAAGAGGAAACTGGGCCCCACAAAGCTTCACTTGTTCAAGGTCATCCAGTCAGTCTTTAGGGAACAGCCAGTTAACAGGAAATCAGTTTAAAAAAAAAAAAAAAAAAAAAAAAAAGCTCCCTCCCTTTATGGCCCTTCCCCGTAGAAGCCATACTGACCACTAATCTAAAGGAGGCCCCCTTCTATGCTCAACCAGGACCCCTTCGACTGCCCCTCTGTTGCACTTACTACAACTTCTAATCACATACGGCTGAGTGTGACTAGTAGTCAGGTCTCCATCCTCACCAGACCAGACTCCATTCATGAGAATGGAGAGCCCATCTTTCCTGTTTACCTCTCGTATCTCCAGAACACAGCACCCCCACTACAGATACCCGAAACCAAGGAATTCAAAATTAACTGTGGAATCCCCATTTAGTCTCCATTCATACCTATAGTAAAGTGGTAACTGTTTCTTAAAGCACCAGAGATTGGTGGGGGTGTAAAGGGTCAGTGAGGGGGCAGCTGCCTAAGCTTTCCCCTGTTCCACAAAGCCTGAAAGCCTCTGGTCTTGTGACTGTCACCCAGCCCAGAACCAGAGGTACTCTGAACCTAACCCTAACCCACCCTGCAGGGAGAGGCCTGTCAGCCCCCACCCCTTACCCTTCACCAGGCAAAATGAATCAACCCTCTGTCCAGGTCTGAAAGGCCTTCTTCTGCCTTCCTACCTTGAGCTCCCTCTGTGCCAGCTAATTGTGAACCCTGATTAGGCCTACCTTTCCAACTGGAAGATACTACCTTCTCCCATGTATGAACTTACTTCAGAGGAGACAGTCCTCTGATAAGACTCCACCAGCCCTAGGACAGCTCCTGGTGTGCAGCAGCGCCAGGCCTGAGAGTGAATGAAGTAACGTTCCCACTCCCTGCTCAGTGCCTGTAAGACACCCTGGCTAGAGCACTCACTGGGCATCAGTGTTTTTCTTTTCTTATGTAGATACCTTAGCTTCTGGAGCATAGAGTCCATTCCAATGTCTTCCTTTGCATACTTGACGCACCTGACTCAGTGCCTTGTAGACAGTGAATACATAGTATGTGTTTGTGGACTGACCAACCCCTTAAGCCCTAGGCCTGTGGCCAAAACAGGATACAGCTCTAGCTGCTAAGAAGAGATTTCTTATGGTTGTTTTCAGCAAGCCCCTGCTATGTTGGCGTCTACAGTGATAAGAAATTATCCCTCGAAAGTGGGAAATCGGAAGCTGCGTATCTTCTGTGAAAATAATACTAAACAAAATTAATCTTTTTCAGTTTCAAAAATGATTCCACATTTAGCTTAATCCTGGCATTTCATAGAAAGTTCAAGTCGTGCTCTTCTTCATCTAACTGAATTTCCATCTGAAAATATTTTCCTTTGACTATCCTACAACTAGCCCTGATTTCTCCAGAACTGGGAAGTAAACAGGCCTTGAGCCACCAGGAGCTTCAAGGGGTTAATGCCCTTTCCAAATGGAGTGAAATATACACAGTTGACTCCTGAACAAGCCGAGTTAGGGGTGCCAACCCTTGGTGAAGTTGAAAAGCCCTATAACTTATGGTCAGCTCTCCACATACCAGATCCGCAATCACGATTCAACAAACAGTGGATAGTGTAGCACTATAGTATTTCCTGTTGAAAATATCCCTATGTAAGTGGACCCGCACAGTTCAAACTGTCTTCTCATCTGCTAAATGGTAATATTAATTCCACAGGAGGTTTGATGAAGATTATATAATATAGATGAAAAGGACAGATTCCTGAGAACCATGTTCGTGCACTGCTGAGCACATACCAACACTCAGAACACTCTGGCCTGGAATTTTGGGGGATCTGGGGCAATGAAATCTCTATAAATTTATTATCTGCAGCACATTAATTTCCCTCCTTCCTCCCCCACACACCAAGTCCCCACTCTGCAATGATGGAAAAATAACTAAACAATTCTTTAACCACAGATACACTACTTGAGAGCCTTATGTATGAAATTTGGGATGATATGAATTTCAAGTGATTATGGATTTAATCTTCTGAAAGCCCACTTTAGACAGATGGATAACATCTAGTGGCCTGTGGCAATGTTAAAAGGACACTTATTGTTTTGAAAAAGAAAGTCCAAGTCTTAAAGTGACACATTTCAAGAAGCTGGCTCACAAGGTTATTATCAAGCTGGTTGGTTAGCTGTTCATTAGAAGGCAAAGGAAATAGCTTAAAATTGGATAGTAAATAATATTTGCAAGAATAATAATAGGAAGAAGGAGCTGTAATAAAACTGAATGGGCCAATACCCGCCCCCTTCTACCGTATCTAGAATTCTGAGAAGTACAGCTGACACTTGAACAACATGGTTTGTCAAACTCCAAAACCTTTATTTCCCTACTGCCCCACCCTGCACTACCTCCTAAATGTTTAAACACAAACAAGTCAGCCAGCGCTTGGACAGAGTCACAGCCTCTCAAAGGAACAGAACTAATGCTCCCATCCCCCCATGTCTACAGCCACAGTAGCACCTAGTAGACTTGAAAATACTTAGATGCAGTTTCAAAGGCAGCTCCCAGAAAGAAGCATAAGAAAAGCGTTATGTCTTTAATCACCCTAAATTTACAGTCTTCACCTTAGAGTCTCAAACCATCAGAGGTCAAAATAAAAATTCTCTTCCTTCCAGTTAAACCAAAATGAATAAAAAATATACTGTCATCTATTCAGTCAATCACACTTATGCATCACTCTGGTGTCCAAGGAAGCTGTGAGCCAAGCTGATGAAAATAAGGGAGAAGGGCCCTTAACAGGGCTTTAGCACAGCCCCCAAAGGGTGGGCCAGATGCCTTGCAGGGGCCACCCCTGTCACTGCCTCAGGATGATGGGATGAGGAGCAGAGGCTGCACTGGAATGTCACCAGCCCCCATCCATTTCCAAACTTGGTAAGGAGATGGACTGGAAAGTCTTTTCATTCCAGGTCATGCATCTAGACCACAAGAAGACTCTCCTACTTGAGGTATAACCACTTTTAACTGCTAACAGGTATTTCTCTAAACGAGGTTACTGGAATGAAGACCAGGTCCTCCCCGACCCTGCCCCTGCCCCTCAACCGCCCACCACTCTCACATAGACCCACCAGCATAGTCAATCCACACAACCTATAAGAATTTTCAAGTATTTCTAAGCTCTTGTGTCAATGCTCCATACTATAAAAAAAATCTCTAGGAAATTAATTACAAACTCTTTCAAGTCACATTATAGTTCAAACCATGGAAGAAGGTTAAACTGGAGGGTTATGAATTATACTTGTGTCCAGCTTTGCCTAAGAAATCTGGGAGATGCACAGCTATACACACACTTATGTGTGGTTTCCTGATAACAATAACTACCATTTTTTGTAGTCAAGTCCAGAATTCAACCGTCCCATACATTATCATAATTTATTGTCACAACACCCTAGGAGATGGTTATCCATTTTCATTTTACTGATTAGTAAAATGAGGCTCTGAGAAATTAATTACCTAAGCTCACCCTCCTGGCAAATGAGGATTCTAGATGCCAACCTACCTCTGAGATGATCTTCCCACTACACTGGCCTGCCTCTAAGCCCCCAAGAGTCTGGTACTTAATAAATACTCCATTAGTAATGAATTAAACCAAAAGAGAGAGTAAGCCTTGGGACTTTTCTGCCTGTGAGTTCTCCCTAACTGAACCCACACTTGGGACTTTATGACAGTCAGTCGGGCCCTTGGGAGGGCCATTTCCACTTGGGCTGGGCCCAGCACCCAGGTGAGTATCTGGTGGTGTTCTGCCCTTCCTGCTCCTCTTTGCCCCAGAATCCCAGAGCTGGAGCGCTGAAGCAATTAAGAAGGCGTCCACTGCCTGAGAAGTGGGGTGGGAGTGCAAAAGCTACAAGAACAGCATGTGCCTGCGGGAATTTGCTCCCTGAGGTCCCTGCAGTGATTTCGTTTGTGTCTGGCTTCCTATAAACAAAAGAAGAACAATGAGAGGAAGGAATACCAGGAGGCACCAGCACAAGCGGTGAGGAGAGGAAGTTTGTGGTACACTCGGGCAGGGCGGTTCCCCGCCACCCATGTGCTGCAGCCCAGCCGGCCCAGCAAACCGCTGGCTCATTCAGAACACTCCAAGGAGAAAAGAAAGTTGGTGGGGGCTTCGCGCTTTTTTTTTTTTTTTTTTTACTTTGCTTTGCTTTTCTTTTGTTCTTTTCTTCCCCTTACAGCAGAGAAGGGAGGGCTGGCTCAATAGGAAAGCATCACTGGCTGACACTTGGGGTACCCTTTCAAAACCCTGTGCTTCCCACACTGAGTCCTTTGCCCCTCCCCCCAAGCTAGATGAAATTATAATCAAATTGAGGGTAAATGGGGGCGGTCCGACAATCCCAGATGACCCCAGCAGAAGTCAAGGAGAAGGAAAGCTTCGGGGGAGGTGGAAAGCTTTGGGGGAGGTAGAAAACTGAACGTGAAGGCAGAAGTAAGCTCCTCTGCGCTGTGTGAAATTGCCTAGCTCTGAGGGTGGCGCCGCGACTACTCCCCGGGCGCCCCGCCAGCCCCTCACTTCAGCATTGGCGCCCTTTCCTCACCCTCTGCCCCATGGAGAAGCCGCGGCGCCAGAGCAGCCATATCGTATCTCCCATCCCCAACGGCAAAGACGCCCTGGGCTCGCTCCTTCGCTTGCTTTTTCCCCCGCCTGGCTGTAACCCGTCTCCCCAAAACACTTTTTTTTCCCGGCTTCCTGGGAAATTAAAGGTTCCGCGTGCTCATCGCCCCCGACCCAGCCTTTCAGCATCCTTGGCGCCCGCTCATTCCGCCACCGAACTCGACGTTGGTGCGCCCCATATGGGGAAGAGGAGGGAACCAAACGCCTCCAAAGTTTGGAAAAGTTTCCAAAGGGCTGGGGAAGGGAGGCAGGGGATGCTAACAGGGAGAATGGGGAGGATCACCTGTTGATAGAGAGAGGTAAAGTTTGCCTTGCCCCATCTCCCCCAGGCGCCCGGCTCCCCGCCCCACCGAGCCCGGCGCTCACCTTGAGCCCGCGGATCTCGCCGAGGTGCAGCTGCAGGCGGCGGTTCACCTCGCGGATGAGGTTGCTGTGGTCCAACATCGCGCTCACCTTCTCGGCCTCCGCGCGCCGCAGGCAGCGGATCAGCTCCTCCTTGCTCCACTGCAGCAGCTCCTCGTCCGACACTTTGGACAGGTCCTCCACGGCGGCGGCCGCAGGCTGGCCCGCAGAGGTTGGGGGACAACTTTCCGCCGCCGCCGCCGCCGCCGCCGCCGCCGAGCCTCCAGCCGCCTTCGACATGGTATCCGCGCGGTGGCAGGTGCGAGTGGGTGGAAGAAGCGAAGCGACTCCCGAAGACGCGGGTGCGGCGGGGCCGCCTCCGCCCACACCCTTGTGGGCTCCGGAGAGTCAGCTGCACCGCCCGGGGGCCGCTGGGCTGGGGCGGCTGGGGTCGCGCTGGACCGCCATCCTACCTCGCCATCCCCGCGCGCGCGCCCGCGCACCCCCAGGGCCGGGCAGCCACCCGCGCGCTGCGGCCGAGGCGCACCCCAACTCCACTCAAGTCCATGGTGAGGGACACTGAGGAGCGACGCCGCCGCGGGAGACCCTCGGGAGCCGCACCTCGGTTCCCCTGCTCTCTCTGTCGCCCCCCACACTCACACACACGCAGCCACACACGCTCACTTTCCTCCCTCTTGCCCAGCTGCAGCCCTCGCTTCTCTCCCAGCCCGGCTGGAGCACGCCGGGCTTCGCGGCACCTCCCGGGCTAATGTAGCGCCGCCGCCGCTGCTACCCGTGGGATCCGCGTGCCGGCCGGCTGCGCTCTTCCTGACGCCTTCGCTGCGCACGCCGCCGCTCCCAGGCTGCTGGGAGAAGCCTAGGATTTGCAGCGCGGAGCCTAGGAGGGGTGGAGGATGGGGGTTGGGGGGTAAAGGCTAGATCAGCAGGAGGAGGAGCCTGGAGCCGGGCTGCCTGCTGCCAGCCGCACCTCCCACGCCGGCCGGACGCCGCTGCGGCTCGCCCGCCTGCGGGGCTCCCGAGGCGCGTTCCCCGCTGTCCCGCCGGAGAAGGCCGGGGGCGCGGCTCCTTCAGCGCCGCGGCGCGGGTTGGGCGGAAAGGGAGAAGTGTGAGCAGCTGTGAAGCTTCGGCTTTGAGGCTCGCGCGCGCCACCGTGTGGCGGGAGTAGCTCTCTCCGCCCCCTGCACGTCAGACTCGTCACCAGTCAGGAGAAACACCAGCTGAGCAAAGTGAGAAATGCCTGGTATTTGGAGAAATTGGGGTTTAGGAGAGATGGGTAAGAAGACCTGAAGGGTAACCGTCTGTATTTTGGAGAATGGAAGAAGAGGTTCGGTGGCAAAAACAAGGGGAAGGGCGTTGGGATAGGAACGTTTAAGAAAATCCTAGTACTCTGCAAGGGTGGGGGAAAGAAGCTTCTGGGGAATACTCCTTAGGGACCACCCGCCTCCATCCCCACCCTCAGTCCTTTGTTTTTTCTAAAATCCACTGCTTTGTGAAGTTTAAGGGGAAGTTCTGGATCTTTTATATTTTTGTTTGGAAACATTAAAGCCTTAAGGGAAAAATGAAAACCTTCATCTCTTACTTCCTGAGGCCTGGATTTCAAGGTCGCAGAGTCACCTCCCCTCTGAGCAAAGCATGGCCCCTTAGGCAAACTGAAATGCCGACCAAGGAGACCCCTTTTTTCCTCTGTCCCAAGGCAGCTCTGCATTGCTGGCTGGGATTTTTATAATGGTAATTTCTGGAAGAGGTACTGTGTGTCCCTGGGTTCTGTCTTTGGGCTACAAGAGTCCTTTGCCCCATCCCCAGTTCCACTCTCTTGTGAGGTCTCATGGAATCATCTCTGAGCAGAAAACATGTTTTTTGCCTGAAGAAGTGGATACATTTGGTCCTGGGCATGTTATTTCGGTGACTACTCTCCTTTCCAGGGTGGAGACAAGTTAGAAAACTGCAGGGATTTACCCCCACAGGGTGCAGATGCATTCATCTCCATCCAGTGGGATGAGGATTTAAATCAGTCCCTCCACCAGCTGGTCTGTGTGTGTCCTCTGATAAAGCTGCCACTTGTTAAGAGATAATCAGTTTGAGACTTCTAAGACCTGACTTCCTGGAGAGTCTGAAAGGTGGTGTCACCCTCTGACCTAAATGGCCTTGTTCCCCTCGGCTTGACTAATCTTCAGGCAGGTTTTCTTCCTGACCAAAGATCCCTGACCTCCCTTTTCTTAGAGCATTTATTTTAGAAAACTTTCCATTGTAAACTCTTTCTCTGCTCCCTTGAGTTGTAAATCATCTCCCAACTTCTCACCAGTTTTACCATCTAGGAATTCATTCTCAAGAACCTGGGATCCATCTCTTTGAAATGTGATCAAGGAAGAGAACACCGCATCCTCCTTATCTGAGGTAGAAGCCTAACTTTAATAAGTACCAATTAGCAAACATTTTCTTTATGTTGTCATTAAAGACAGGTTCCTTCTCTTTGCTCAGCCATCCTTAGCATGGATGCCTCTTGGCCACGAGATGGCTGCTGGAGCTCCAGCTGCCATCCATCTACATATAAGGCAGGAAGAAGACAGAAGCAAATGGCAAAAGGGCACATGCTCCTTTAAAAAGTTCTCCTGGTAATGTGACAATGAATATATATATGTTCATGTATAATTGAAAAATTGTGCTCTACACTGGAATTTGACACAACATTGTAAAATGATTATAAATCAATAAAAAAGTTAAATAATTAATTAATTAATTAATTAATTTTAAAAAAATTTCTCCTGGTAATACCCAATGAATCTCATTTATCTCCTAATAGCCAGGGCTTGTCATATGACTACTTCTCAGCTTCAAGGGAAGCTAGGTAATTTTTTCAAGTTAAGCACATTAATGCCACAATTAAATCAAGTTTGTTTTAATAAGAAATAAGAAAACAAATATTGGTTAGGCAACTAACGGTTTCATATGCAAACCTTAGCATGGACTCTATACAGTAAAAGGAAGTATCTAAAAACCAACCATAAATGACTCTAAGACATTAGTTCCTGATGGTTTTACCTCATTTTGAACTGTTTCATCATGACTCACTATTGCCCCACCCAGATTCTCACAAGGTCTCACCTGACCGTCCTCACTGGTCTTTCTGACTCCAACATCACCTGCCTCAAATCTACTTTTCACACAACTGCCCAAGTAAACAATCTAAAAAAGTCAAGTCCAGCTGCTTCACCCCTAAGGTAGATCGAATCATTGCTCATAATTCTTCACAACCTCCCTGTATAATTCATACCGTCTCTGCCATGTGACTTTGCGGTAGCTCCCACTGAGAGGTGGAGGTCCATCTCCCCTCTCGATAATACTGTGCTTGCTCAGATCTGCGTGCAGCAGGAATGCGCTAGACAGCAGATAAAGCTCCCCTGCCTAAATTCCTTCAGTGGCACCTCGGTATCTCTCCACAGAGCAAAGACGCATTCCTTAGCAGAGCACGGAGGATGGGCACAGTCTGGCCCTTGCCTACTTCGCCAGCCTTGCCTCATATTTCATACTTTTCATATTTTATGAACTGCCCGTAGCTGCTTGTGGGTGCTCTCCATACTTCTGTGCTCCACGGATGCTATCCTCTCATGCACAGAGTGCCTTCCCTGCCTTTTTCTCCTGGACAGCTCGCTCTGGATCCTTCCATGGGCACCATCGCCTCCAGGTCCCCAGCATCAGCCCATACGTCTCCAGTGGAGGCAGGGGTATCCTTCTCCACTCCCATAATCTCCAGTGCTTACCCCTCACTTAGCACTTAAAATAGAATTTTGAACTACAGAAAATTATAGGTAGAGGCTCAGACTAACTCAGCTGAATTCTAACAGAAAGTTTCGCTCCAGCTAGCGAAACTCTTTCCTGTTTTCTCCAAGCCCTTCAGACTCCCATCACGCCCTACAGAACTCCTTGATACAATGAGAGGTGCTATTGAGGACAGCACTGAGTATAGCCCACAATGCCTCATCATGACGCTGCACCCCACCCCTTGCTGTTTCACGGCAACTCATTAGTTTTAATCTTACAAAGACTGTGAGTTATGCAATTGGTGTGTATTTCTTTTTGCACTGGTTGCTGGGAAGTCAGATTTAAACTTGTGGCTCACATTCAGCTACTTAGACAAGACTTAAGGAATATAATTTGTTGATTAATTCTGACTTCCATCATTATTTTACTTTCAAATTTCCTTCTCCAAATTTCCAAATTTCTTTTTTGCTTTGCTCAGTATGGGTCTTTGTAAGTTACCAGATACATACATGTACATACACATGTATGTGTGAGTGTATGTACACATACACTCAGCAGTAAAGAGAAGAAAGAAGAAAGAGACGAAAAGGAGGTCTTGTCTTCAGTCATAGAACCTCCATGTTTTCTCTCTCATTGACGTCTTCTCCCGCTTTTATTCCCTAAACTCCATAAATACAAGGCCCACTTCCTGCCTAGAGTCAGCACTCAATAAAGAAAAGAGGGAAGGAGGGAGGGAATAGGCTTGCTAGAGGCTTTTGTTCAGATTTTTTTATACCTCTGGTTTGGAATGCCTCTTCCTTTTGAAAATATTAATTACTGTTTGGTATATGCTATTTTGGAATTCAAAGGAGTGCTTTGCAGTTTAGAAAACTTTTCAAAAATTTTCAGAATTGTTTACATGCAGGATAATATGGTGCTTTAATGAGTTAGTCTCAAATTGCTGCAAAATATACTCAGGTGACAGGTTATTCACTGATGATGCCAGAGTAAGTACTTGCACTGCATGAACAAGGCTGAGGTTTATCTGTGTGTTGTGTCAAGTAACACAAGCAGCTACTGAAACCTCCTATCTTACTCCACCAAGAACCAGTTTCCTGCCAAGACTTCAATACTCAATGGAAGTGCATTGATTTTAGCTTTGTTGTCTAATTCTGAGTCCAGATCCAGGGAACACAGTCATTGAGTGGAGCTGAGAAGTGGCTGGGAATTCCGGCCCTGGTGAGGAACCTCTGGTGGTGGTGGATGTCACTGATGGATGCCTCCAAAACACACCTCCCCTGGGAAGCACCGTGGAAGTGCTTTGCCTTGATCCAGCCCCACAAACAGAACATTTAGGAGTTTATTGGATTTTACTCTGCCAGCTACTATGGCAGAAACTGCCAGAAGCACCCAAGGAAGAGAGGTCCAGCCATCTGACCCTCAGTGTTGAGATCCCTGGTGTCTTCTGGCTCATGGGAAGTGCTGCTCTGCCCCTCTCCTCCCACAAACACCCACAGACTCACAGCTGCGCTCCCTGGGTGGGGGAAGGCAAGCATCTCAGGGGAAAAAGGGAAAGCAGGAGCCCATGTTTTCTGTTGTTTGTAAGAAAATGGCCATACCTGGTTGTGACAATCCCTGGACCTTTAACACTGTTTCCTCTCTTAACCCTCCTCCAGGTCTCTGCACCACAGATTCTCAGCCTTGGCTGCATATTGGAATGACCTGGGGCGATTAAAACATGCTGATGCCTGGCCTCTCCCTAGAGATTTCTGACTTAATAAGTCTGGGATGCAGCATGCACATTGGGGTTTTTAAAAATTCCCCACGTGATTCTGCTGTGAGTCTGAGAATTACTATTGTAGATAATGCAGAACACTGTCCAATAGCAACATAGTACAGACCGTAAATGCAATTTTAAATTTTCTAGCAGTTGCTTTTAAAAGTAAAAAGAAACAGGTAATACTAATTTTAATAGAGTTCATTTAACTTAATATAGCCAAAATGTTATTTCAACATGTAGTCAACATAAAAATTAATAAGATACTTTGCAGTTTTGTAGTAAGTTTTCAAAATCTAGCACAAATTTTATACTCAGCACATCTCAATTTGGACAAGCCACATTTCAAGTGTTCAGTAGCCATGTGTGTCTAGTGGCATCCAAATTGGACAGCACAGCTGGAGAACATTTGGCTGGGGGAGGCTGTGGAAGAATGAGGGTGGTACCTGCAGTGGGCTGAATAATGGTGCCTCAAAAGATAGCCTCGTGCTGTGGAACCTGTGGCTGTTACCTTAGATGGCAGTAAAGGACTTGCAGGCTCTTGAGCTAGGGCCATCACCCTAGCTTATCCCAGAGGGCCCCACATGCCATCACATGCATGCTTGTAGGAAGGAGGCAGAGGGAGATTTCACAGACAGAAGAGGAGAGGGCAGTGTAACCACAGTGGCCGGGATAGGGATGAAGAGGCCACCAGTAAATCAGTGCTGGCAGCCACTAGAAACTGGGAGAGTCAAGGAACAGATTTCTCCCTAGAGCCTCTAGAGGAAACACAGCCTTCCCAACACTATGATTTCAGCCCTGCAAGACTCATTTCAGATTCCTGGACTCCTGCGAGAAAATAAATTTCTGTTTTTTTAAGCCATTAAGTTTGTGGCCACAATAGGAAACTAATACAGCACCATTTAAAACAAAGCACTTCCTTTTTCTCTATATTGTTGTAGTTATCACTGTCTGTCTTCTTTTGTGGCTAGCTGGATACTTACTGATTTTTTTTCTTTTTGAGGCAGGGACATGTCTCTTCATCGATGAACCCTCCACCACACCTGGCAAGTCAAGTATTCATTGTAGGAGCATCAGCAAAGGTTGTTCAGATGCATCTGAAGCTCCATCTCCAGGGTGCCCACATTGTGGTGTGCCCTCAGGAAAAGCAAGAAAGGAAGGCCACCTCCAGAAGAGATCTTTATCTGGGGTTATCTGGGGAAGTGACAGATCACAAACATCTGGACATCCATTGTTAACACCTGCCTCCCTGGTCCCTTAAAGTGTCTTTGAGAGCAATAACCCCAGGAGCAGAGAAAAGGAGGAAAGTGCTAAACACTGAAAATGCCTAACAGGTCTGACCTGTGAGGCAAACTCCAGCAGAGCTGGCCCACCCCTGCCTGTCCCAGGGCAGCCCCACCTCTACACAATCCAGAAGTTGTCAGTCCCTTTGCTCAGCTGCCTGAAATAGATGTAGTTAAGAGTCTCACAAGTAAAAATGCCTCTTCACACATTTGCTCAGTAAGATTGCTTTTCTCCTAATGTAGAATTCGGCTGCCCTGAGGGAGTGCAGGTTTGATTAGGAAGTCTGATCTTAGGCAGACGGACAGTCTCCTGGCAGCATCAATATTACCAGGGATGTTGGCTCATAATGCCCCCATGTAATTAAAAATGATAAATGACAGAGCAGAAGCTGAGCTACACTCACTGCCTTTCGGAAGAGAACTTTCTAAAGGGTCATGTCACACTGTCCTGGAGGAGAACTATCATGGATGAGGCGCACAATCTTATTGAATCAACTATGGGACAGGTGTTTTTATCCCATTTTACAGATGAGGAGTCTGAGGCTCAGGCCAGACTCGACAGTTAGCATAGAGTGCTCACCAGAAGAAACAGGAGGAGGGTGAGGACTCTGCAGGTGAGCCTCAGGCCCCCAACCTTCCATGTGGCCTTCAAGGAGGGGCAGAGGGGTCTTCAGTGATGTATTCAGTGAGACCTGGGTTTTTGGAGATAGACGTAGAGCAAGCAAAGAATGAGAACCGGCTCTGAAGGTGACAGAAAGGTAAGTCAGGTAAAGATGATTCTGAAGAGACTGAGATCTGTTTCTACCATTTTCTCTTAAACATTCTTGATGGAGAATTTTAGCCAACCATCCTAGGATGACGTGTGAATAGGAAGAGCAGGAAACTTTAGATCATGGTTTAGGAATCTGTTATTAACGCTCCTAAATAGACTGTGCCATTCCTCAGAGGGGGTCCTTCCAGAGCTGAAAGTGTGGCTGACTGTGTTGCTCTAATCTACATGGAATGCCCCAGAGGGAAGGTTATAGAAAAGTGCAAGAAATCATGAAACCAATGTAGGTAGCAGCTGAAAATAAAACAAAAACAAAAACAAAACATTGGTTCTCTGGTTCATTGACTTTCATCTTCTCCCTGGGGCACAAAATCTCTCAACTGCATCATCATATCTCTGCCAGTCTTTCGCCTCCTGCTGTGGATGTGCACAACAGTATTTCTTATTCTGAAGGGCAGTATGTCGGGTACTGTAGACATGACCTCACGTCTCCTCTCTCTTGCAGCGATCTGTGTGACGCCACAGGGCCCTGAGTATGTGCTGTTCGAGGGCTTTTTTAGAAAATTGCTGAACAGAACAGTCCTGAGATGTGTGTGTGCATGTGCACAAGCATTTGTGTATGTGTGGATCGTGCCTTTACAGCAATTAGAAGAGGATTTGGACAGTAAGAGTAGAAAACTAGATTAAAATATATCAATACAGACCAAATAAACGTGGCCATTTTCTCAAAATAAAAAAAATTAAAAAAAACCCTTAAAATCTGCAACAGCCAGCATCTCCTGTTTGTTCTTTAAGGAAACTATGCTCCTAATTATCGTATTCTACTTTTTCTAAGAAATGAAGTGCTTAGAAAGAGCACACTAATTTCTGAGTGTTCTGTCCAGCCTGTGAAGAGGCTGGAAAGAGCCTAGGAGACCGGACAGCAACTCAACTAGAGAAAAAGCCTGACCCCTAACCACCACCTCACCACGGGGACATCCAAGTGGCCCTTGCAGCTCTGTTACTGCACCTTTAAAATGAGAATGATAATTAGCATCGGTCATACTTCTCTGTATTAAAGCAGTGAAAGGAACACATTTTGAAAGGTTCACACTGCCACACTAAAATGCAGCTTGAATATTTTGTACGGATATCGCTCATCCCTCTGCTGCTGTGTCTCCCACCAGCAGAGGTGTTCCCAGGGTGCATCACTAATGCAGCAGGGGAAGCACAGCCCTTAATTGTTTCTATCCCTCTGGAGTTGTAAGAATCATCCAGATTATAAACTCAGGCTGAGATCAGGGGCTTTAAACCACAGCCAAACTCTAAGCTGCGTGGCAGTGGAGAGGGACATAACTTTTCAAATTGTACCTCTTCCTACCTCTCCACACCCACTACCAGAACCTCAGTTAGTCCATATGGAAACTTTGTATGAATTAGGAAAAGGCACCCCCTCCTGGAGTTGTGTCTGAAGTACTAAAGCATTATTAGCATCTCTCTCTTGCTCTCTCCCTCTCTCCTCCCTCTTTCTCTCTCTCTCCCTCTTTCTCTCTCTCTCTCTCTCTCTCTCTCTCTCTCTCTTTCTCTCTCTCTCTCTATATATATATCTGTGTGTGTGTGTATGTGTAAAATAAGGAAGTTATAGATAGAGACAGAGAAGTCCCAAGATCTGCAGTCAGCAAACTGGAGACTGAGAAGAGCTGATGGTATAATTCCAGTCTAAGTCAAGTGCGAAGGCAGAAGACCAATGTCCTGGCTCAAAAGTAGAGAGCAAATTCTCCCTTACCCCACCTTTTTGTTCTATTCAGCCTTCAGTGGATTGGATGAGGGCCACCCACACGGGGAGAGCAATCTGCGTTACTCAGGCTACCTATTCAAATGCTAATCTCATCCAGAGGCACCCTCACAGACACAGGTAGAATCATGTGTGGCCAAATATCTGGGCACACTGTGGCCCAGTCAGGTTGACACATAAAATTCACCATCACCAGTAAGGTGCAAGGTGGACCACAGGCTACACCCCAGCCCCCATCTGCCCATCAGCGGGGCACACGGTGTAGAACACAATCTACACACGCACATGAAGTGACCCTGCACACCATGTTAAGTACTACCTTTAGAAATGGCCCCCTCTTCTCCAAATCCAGAGACCTTGTAGCCCTGCCTTTGTGGCTATCTCAATCCCACCGTGCTTTCTAGGCTGATCATGGTTTGGACTCCATATAATACCCAGCAAAAGGTATTTCATCTTAGGAGTTGTTCCAGTGAAGCCTCCTTATAATTTTCACCTGGAGCCACCCAGACAAGCATCTGAGTTCTGTAACTTACGTAGGTCAAGGCTACAATGTTGAATCCTTCCTTTCAGTAACAGAAGCACAACCTTCCCCTCCACTGGCAGCTCTGTGCGACATATTCAATTTCCCCCCAAGCAAGGAATCAGAGAATAGAGAAAATCATAAAAGAAAACAACAGGAAGAGGACAAAAAACCAAAATGAGTTCACAGATTAAGGGATCACATAAATGAACAGGGAGATAAACAGAAATAACAACTGGCAAAGCATTCAGTGAGTACTGAGTCCCAGAAATGTCACTTGTGCAGAACTGCAGCGCACGGAATGAAACAGTGTTTACCCGCCACAGACAGGGTGCTGTCAAGTTCAGCATGTGTGCAACAGTTAGGAGAGGAGAGTGGGACGCCTGAAGAATGGTAGTGTTGGGCTGGCATGGGAAAACATCCAAAGCCTACCTTCGTCATGTCTCTAAAAAGTGGGAGGGTGGTGTGTAACATTTCACCATATAAGGTTCACACAGGCAATATCTGTTTCATGAAGCAAAGGGTTGAAATGAATGGCAGTTCCAAGTGAGTGGGGAAAAAAAAGGTTTAGATGTTGTTGGCAAAGAAATATAAACAATGCAACCAGGGAAAACGGGAATATAGTTCTTGCAGTGGTAACAGGCTTAGAAACCAAACCTGACTCTGGTGTGGAAATGTACTTTTTTTATGCTGGAAGAATAAGCATACACTGGTTTGCCTGAAGGTATAGTATACTCTCAGTATTCATCCCTAAGGTCTGCAAACCTGGAAAGGAATCTCAGACCCAAGAAGGCAGAAGCTTTGCAAAAGGGGACCTCAGGTGATTTTTCACATGCACAGTATGAAATTCTGGCCTTTTGCCTGCCAAATGGATGGCTCTCATGTGGAGATGTATTTGCTGCTAGATCAACAGCTAGTCTTGTAAAAACTCAACCATAATCATAGTGACTGGGAAATGTAGTTCCAGGCCAGCCTGCCCACCAGAAATCAAGGACTGGGCTCCCAAATGCCCTTCGTAACTGAGTCTCCATTTAGACAACCTGGACCTCAACCTCCTAGGGAAGAAATACCATTACCCTTGACGTTCTCCCCCGTCCATCTCCCTGCCAGCTCAGCCTGGG
The DNA here is from genome assembly GCF_036321535.1 of Camelus dromedarius. Taxonomy (NCBI): domain Eukaryota; kingdom Metazoa; phylum Chordata; class Mammalia; order Artiodactyla; family Camelidae; genus Camelus; species Camelus dromedarius. The sequence goes on from NC_087450.1 coordinate 23,432,439, forward strand.
GTACTCTCCCTCCATGGACACATGCACATCCAGTGGGTATCTCAGTCTAACCATCCAGACCTGAACTCCTGATAGTCTCCCAAACTTGCTCTCCCTGCAGCCTTCCCCATCTCAGCAAATGATAACTCTATTCTCCCAGTTATGCAGACCAAAACCAGGGAGTCATCCTTGACTTTCTCTCTCGTGCCCTCATCTAATCATCTGTAATTCTCTTGCCTCTGCTTTCAAACAATATCCAGAATTTGACTGCTTCACACTACTTCTGCTGTTATCAGCCTAGTCCAAGCCACCACCATGCCTTGCCTGGATTATGCTGTAGCCTCCTAATTGCACACCCTGCCTCTCCCTTTGTTACCCTTGGTCTGTCTGTTCTCAGCATAGGTTAATGTAAGTCAGATCATGTCACTGCAATATGCAAAGCTCTCCAATGCCCCTCCATGAAACCCAAAGTCCTTAAAATGACCTAGAAAGCCTTGCACATCTGTTCTCCCCTTACATAACTAACCATGATCTCCTTTATTCGAGAAGTAACACATAAATGTTCATTTGATCATGCCAGAATGATAAATTGAGCACAAATACTTTCCTCCTTTTTTGGACCTCAGCTGTACACCATAGAATTTTTTGTAGCAATTAGAAGCAAAAATCCAAACATACTTACAGCAAGTATAGAGTCTAATTTGTTTTAATGTACTGTTTAGTAGTGGAAAATGTAAGATATGCAAGATTTAGGAATATAATGTATGTAAATTAAAAATGCATATATGCAAAACCACAAAACACTATATATTCTTGAGGGAAACATGTATATCCTATACATATATATATATGCTAAGCACACTGGAATGACTGCTTACGGAAGAGAGGGGAAAGAAAGCGGGGATCAGGATGAAAGGAGGAGAAATAATAAAGCAAGAGAGCTTCCTGGCATCTATATGGTGATAATGTGCCATCAACTGGGAAATATTACTAATTTGCCAAATATACAATTTTACATTCTAAATTCTTTTTCTTTTTTGAAGAGGCACTCAGAAACATTTATTGAATGGGTTAATGAAAAGGCATTGATCTAAAATTAGTATTTAGAGCAATAGGACAGACTGATGATGCTTCCTTTTGTGCTTCTATATTCTGATCTAAACTCAGATTTGTCTGTCAAATTGGCAAGCATTAAAAAATTGTAACAAATTTTGTTAGCCAAGTTATGGAGAAAGGGGCACTTTCAAATTACTGATAGGAGTGTAAAATGGTACATTTTTCTTAAAATCAGTATTTATTGAGATCCATAAAAATAGTTATAGCCTTTAACCCAACTTCTACTTTTATGAATTTATCATAAAAATAATTTACATCATATTTATATAAGATGATTTTGAGCCACTATTTCTTGAAATAGCAGAAAATTGCAAATAATGTAAGTCAATTATATTGGTTAGATAAATTATGATATATCTATATGATAGAATTAAATTTAATTAATATGTAATATATAAGAAAATGTTTATGATATATTACTAAGCAGATGTAGCATTCTAAAATATGCCATGTAATACCAACTTTGAAAACAGGAAGATTATATATTAAAATGTTGATGTAGATCTCTGCCTTAATATATTAATCCAATGAATATTTTGTGGTGGAATTGTGTACGATTTCTATATTCTTTGTCCCTATCTATAGCACATACATATTTTACAGAAAAATATTAGAACAACAAACATCAGTGAATACATCAATTATAATTCCACCTATCATACTATTATATCTCAAAGGCATGAAAAGATGGTTATTTCCATGCTAAATTCTTAAAATGACATGCTTCCATCTTTGCAGAATTCTCAGATCTTTGTCACGTGTACATTTCAATCATTACTCAGTCATACTTTGCTGGGTCACCTTGAGCCACTGCATCATTCCATGTTAATAATTAAATAGAAAGTCATTTTGAGATAAGAATAAAGATAAACAACATATTCCCTGTAATTTTCTAGACTTTAATCAAGAATCCATTAAACATTTTGTGGAGGTTTGTGACTAAAATCAAGGGTATCCATTTCATCATCAACGTGGGTGTTCTACAGTTCAGTCATGTCAGGACAAAAGAGAAATGACAAAGCATTATGACTCACTTGAAGCTAAGAGCACTATTAAAACCCAGGTTGCCTTTTACTTTAATAATAAAGAATAAATGTTATTTAATTTTTTTACTCTGAAACATAAAATCCTGGAGGGGTGGAGAGATAAGCAAGGCTGGGTGGCATCAGAATTCAAACACTGATAAATTTTCTATTCTTCTATGAGTAATAGCTAGTTTTAGTATCTCATCACTTTAATAAATAAATCTTCTTGGGGGAAAACTAAAAAACCTCACACATAAAAACTAGCCTGAATCCAAATTTAACTTTCACTGAGAGCAAATGTTACCTTAAATCACATATTTTAATTTCACTCTAATGGGTATAGTCATAAAAACAAATGTGATATTTTCAGTCTATTAAACACACACCAATAGAAAAATGAGGCTTGTTGGTAGTCAGAGGAAGGGTAGCATATTCCAAGGCAAAAAGTTTGCGGTTAACATCATCTGAAGGGTAGTATTTTTTAATGATTATTTACTATTCTAAGATGTTGCTAAGATTTAGAAAAGTAATGAGTTTTTGTTAAGTGCACATTTACAAACCAGTCTACCACCTGTTACTTTTAACTACTGGCTTCTTTGATGTAATTTTTTAAATTGCATTATGCAGATGACTTGAGTTATGAACAACCCATAAGATCAGATATATTTAAAACTTATAAATGCAGTTAATGTGAAAAACATTAAGAAATTGATTTTGATGTCTTTCTTTTTAAAAAATGACAACGCTATCTAGACCTGTAACTCTTATGATATCTCCTTCTTCACATAGGAGGCATGAGCCTGTCCTTTATATCACATATTGTTAAGGACTGAATGTATTTTCCCAAAGTCCATACACTGAAGCCCCAAACCCCACGCCTCGCCCAGTGTGGCTGTATTTGGAGAAGGGGCCTCTAAGGAAGTAATTAAGGTTAAATGAGGTTATAAAGCCGGGGCCCTGATCCCACAGGGCCTTATCATTCTCTTTCCTAGAGAACACATAAAAGAGGTCACGTGTGTACAAAAGGCAGCCATCCATAAGTCAGAAAAAGAGCCCTCACAGGAACTAAACTGGCCAGAACCTTGATCTTGCACTTCTAGCCTCCAGAACTGGGAGTAAATAAATTTCTGTTGTTTAAGCCACCCTGTCTATGCTATTTTGTTGTGGCAGCCCAAGTAGACTAACAGATACTTATTTCTTGTAGTTTATATATTTGGTACTTATTTTGCACCAAAACAAATTTAGGTTATTGATTGATTGGCATCTACTAAATACAAGCTTCTTCTACTATCTAGACTTCGAATCCATTCTGCAAATTGGGGATTGTGAGCACATGGCGCCCGTGCTACCATTCTCCATCCCTAAATAAGTAGTAGACATTACTAATTGATCACAGCATTCTTTCCTACTGAATCTAGCCCAGACTTTATAATCTTTGTCAGCAATCCAAGCAGCCATCATCAATTGATGATGAGGTAGACATTTAAGTTGAAACCTATGTATCTTTTGGGTATCAGACTATTAGCTCATTGAGTGCTTGGATATTATCTTATTTCTTTTTTATAGCCTATAACCCTTCACACGACAGAAGATCAGTAAGTAATCAGTAAATTAAATAAACTATATCCTGAGTATAAGCCTTCTATAAAGAAAGTTCCCTATACAAGAGCTTCGGGCTTTGAGTCAAGATAAACTTGTCTTGACTCTGCACAAATGCATGAGAAAAAAAGCATCATGTGTACTTTTAACTTTTACAGAATTTTCATTAAGTATGAATAATGAAATCATAATAAGGATCATAAGAATAATTCATAACTATAATGCATAATTCATAATAATAAATGGTGTATTATGCATCATTATATATGAAGTTCAAAGCTGGAAAATACAAGGACACAAAAGAGTGGAAAGCCCAGCCCCTTGCCTTGAAGAACTCCCCATCCAGTTGACACATTAGACTCTTTCACATGAACATTTCACTCACAAATGTGACAAGTGCAACTGCCAAGTGAACGGTTTTGATAATAGCAGCATAAGTGTTCAGAGGAAGGAGGGGAAGATTTTTCTTTCAGGCTAAAAGGACATTCTATAGATGAACCAATTCTTGAAAGGTTCAGTTTTCTTCCTCTATTTTGTATAACAGGCTCTCCTGTGGTCTTCTGTTGATTATCAGATTAGCTATTCAGGATCATTGCCTGTTCCCCAAACAGGTGCATACTCTCTACACTGCTCTGCCCCATCATATGCGAAGCAGATGGAGGGGAATGATTTTCTTAATCCTTGAGCAGCCTGGGAGATGCAGTGCGTCCTCCCTGGGGAGTGCTTCCTCCCTTGGGTGACTCGGTCTCCTGTGGTCAAAGTCTTGCCATCCTGATTTAAGACATTCTCATCTTCATTAGCAATTCACAGCAACAGTAAAGATGTGAGGCTCCGAAACTACTTTGGGGGTCAAAATCTAAAAACTAACAAACTGGTTGGGTTTTTTACCCTCAGACAGATACTTCTTAGGGCTACACTTAACTTTACTCAGTTAAGTCAGGAGAGCAGCACTTACATTTTTAACTAAACAAGAATTTGGCCTTGCTGGACTAATGGTAATGAGTCACCATTATCCTTAAAATTACCAAGAAAATAGCCTCTCACCCATCACATGGTAAGTAATTAGCAAATTAGCAGTGTATATTTATCAGCATTTGATTACAAAGAGACTCTAAATCATTCTGTGAGTCTGATCATTTTCTTTTTAAGTGGAAACTAGATGAAGAAGAAAAAGTATCAAACTTCCCATGTATGAAGACTCAAAATACCCTTTAAGACCCTGAAACTCATATCAAGAGGCAGCCAGAGTTTTTAGACAAGTTCACTATAGTAGAGACTAAGAATCATGCCTTAGAGTACTTTTGCCCTGGCAGTCGTCCAGTTTATTTATAGAATAGGATAAAAGAAAAGAAATATCCCCAGGCTCCATGGTGGGTGCCATAAAGAGGCATTGCCTGTTTTCCTCTACATTAAACACACACATACACACACATACACAAATAATGTCCTGTTATCAAGGTGTAGAACCACATACCCTCCACCTTCAACTTTTTACCTTCAACCCCACTGCTGTAGGACACCTGGATCTCAGGATAAGAGGAACCCAGAATCTGGCTGATGGAGCTACATATTTTTAAGAATGAGGCTTAAAATGACTTCCTATTTGAGAAAACCTGGAAATTGATATTGCTTTCCCTGCTTAAAAAGGTGAAAAATTTTTATTACCAAGTGAATCACTTTCTCCAGCTGTAAACAAACAACTGAAACAGCACAAAGGACAGAAATACTGCAAAAAGGGAGAAGGAAGGGGTGAAGGCCACCATTCTTAATCTCATTTTTGAAGAGGTAAATAGGCACAGGACTCTTTCTGGTCCCACTTCTTCCACACCTGGACACAGGGGCAGAAGCAGGGCTGGCAAGAGCATGCACCCAGCCCCCCACACCACCTGCTCTCCCTCCCACCACCTGCTCAGCTGGAGAAATCATTGTGTAAGTGGTTTTCTGGCTCTTCTCAAAAGAGAAATCCCCAAAGGAATCCCCAGCAAGTGATGAGATATTTGGCAGGAGTCCCAGGGATGAGAGGGAAGAAGGAAAATAAAAGAAGAGGAAGAAAGTCAACATTTCTGAGTTCCTAGTTAATGCCAGACATGTTTAATCTATTTAATTCTAGTCTTCAGATATGAGACATTGGATTCAGGTGAGACCTAGATTTGACGCCCCAAATTTGCCACTTACTAGCTCTTTCTGAAAGTCAGCGATCTCGTCTGTAAAGTGGGGTTGCTAATAATCTTCTAGGATTATGGAGAAGATTATGTGAGGTTATGCATGTATCCTTAATGTAATAAGTGGTAGCAACATTTATCAAAAATTAGCTCCATTTTATGCATGAAATATGACTCAAAAGGGTGGGTAACTCTCCCACCAAGTGATACCCAGAAGACGGTGCATTTCCTCCTGAGATGATGCTTGTGCAAAACATCCCACAAGCATGCATGTCTTTAAAAGGCACAGACATTCTATACATTCAGGAGTCACTTATCAAACTCCCTTCATAATAACGTGAAAAAATGATCTTTGAAAGCAACCTTGAGATCCTGCATGTCAGCCCCTGCCCCACGCCATCCTAGAGGTCAGAATGAGAACACAGGGTGCTGAGGGCTCCATGGAGCTCCTTCCTAACAGACAAGGCTCTCTTGTTGCTTTCCTCCACCTCTCTTGTGGATGTGTTCCCTTGCATTTTCTTCCCCAGACTTCAGCCGTAGCACTCCTGCCCCACTCCTTCTGATGGGATTCTTACCCATGGATCTTGTGGTAGAAACAGAATTCTCACCAAATATTATACTTTCTCTCCTACATTTCCTGACTCCCATAAAATTACAGGGCCATCTGGCTAGTTCTTGCCAGTAAAATGTAACCAGAAGTGACATGTATCACCTTTGCAGCAAGGCAGTGAAAAGCCCATGCAAGATTCTCCAGTCTTATTTCTCCTGCTATGGAGCATAAAGTCTACATGTCCTAGATGATGCAGATACTAAAATAGCAGAGACTTGGTTAGCTCGGGTCCCTGAGTGACTGAGTGGAGCAGATCATCACACCAAACTGCACTGGATACCTGGAATAAGAAGTAAACTTACATTTTGTTAAAACAATTATTTGGGGCTGTGTGTTATTACAGCACAATCTAGCATACTCTAATTTATGCAAAATTCAATCCCTGCCTATAAGTTACAAGTGCGTCTCTTGTTCGTGGCCACCTCTCCATGACTCCCATGTTAGTTCTCATTTTGCCTTTTTGATCCTAGCATGCTTTTTAGCAAGTGCAGAACCTGAAGTTCTAGTCACCTCCCACGAGTTAATGATCTGAGTCACTCCTCTTTTCTCTCCCAAATCCTACCTCAGCCCCGAGTTGGTCAGGAGCTGACCCAGCTGGAGAATAGCTAAGTCAACAGAACAGAGAACGTAGCAGGGAGTTCTCAGCTGAAACAGAGAGGGTCACTAGAGCACAGGTAGCAAAAGAAGAGAGAAATGACGTAGCAGAGGTTGGGGGTAAATGGGCTACATCAGATGGAGTCATGCAGAAGTAGGAGTTAAAGTTGGAATCTTGAATCCAAGTGCTTCAGGATGGGAAGATGAGGCAAAAGGGAAAGTGAGTCATGATCAAAGATTGGATGGTCCTGGGCAACTCCCTCCAACCCTGGTTGGTATACATGGCTCACCTCTACCGGGTCAGCAGGTGAGATTGCAGAGGTAGTTCTGCTGGCTTCAAGGATCAGCTATCTACTGGCTCAGAAGCACCAATTAATCTGCAGTGCTAGGTGATCTGTTAAAGCCTATCACACAAGTTAATGCACTAGGAAACATGGTTTATTTCGTGCTCTTTGGTGCGTGGTTCCTCTTTTCCCTCAAATCCAGCAATTCATACATCTTTTACCAGTGGGTTCCAACCTAACATGCTTAATAACTTGCTTCAGAATCTAAAAGCTTACAATCTTATTCACTTGTGTAATGCAGTTTCCCCAGAATAAGCACAGAGCTAATTGAGGAACTTAATGACTAATTTCTCAAGCCAAACAAGATGTTCACATTAACTTTTAACATTCAAGTTTGTGACCAGATTATCTGATTTGGTTATGAAAGCAATAATCACACCTTACACCCCAAATAACATTAAAAATCAATGTGCAGTGGAAAAGTTAATTAAGATTATGAAATATTAATTATCCTTTTTGATCTTTTCATTTAAAAAATCCATTCTTCCTTCATTTGCACTATATTCAAAGTTGAACTGTGGATGATGTGTCTCTGAATTTACAAGGCTATAACCAGTGATATTTACAAGATAAATCTTCATATCACACACTGAATATTCAATGAGAAGAAGCACACTGCCCAGTAGCTCCTCTATTATTGATAATCTGCATAGCTGGAGAAACTGTAAATCTTTGCATATAGACCAAATTAAGTTTGCGATTGAATGAAAAGTCAAAAAAATCCATCTATTTCAGGCCTCCGGATGTGGTGGGAGAAGATGTTGCCATCAGTGAGCTTTCTAAAACGATCATTTTAAACCAAGCCAAATGCTCTTACCTTGCAGGAACACAGAGTTCACTTCTAGAGGGACTTCCACATCACTAACCTCCACCTGACTATATTTAAGAACAGAGTCCATTATTCAATTCTTTTACCTTTCAAAAATTGTTTTTTTACTTTTTGCGTGTGAGACCTCATATATCCTATTCACCTTCTGCCAATGTAATAATCCCCATTACTGCTGAAACTGAGGAAAGCAGGAGTTTGTGAAAGTGTAAGTATTTAAAATCTGAAATGTTAAGATATTTTCATATTCTAAGCCCCTTCCTTTTTACAAAGCTAGTGCTACTGTTAGCACCTGGGGAGGTGGTATCAATTTAATTTTTGTTGTGTTTTTCAGGCCACATAAATGTTTTATTTGATGTTCTTGGCATGTTGGATGGTTAGTGTATTACTAAACAGACAAACTAAGTTGAAATGGGGTAGCTTACAAGAGAGACACCCCCAACTCCTTATTTTACAATTGTAGTAGATTCTACTTTTCTTGTGAGAAACTTCCGGGGCTTCTGTCCCTAGATGGGGAGGTGTGGAGCACCCCAGAACCAGTTAAGGCTGCCAAAATTATAAAAGGAAATATGACTACTCCATTGTCTGGGACTCTGGAGCAGGAATTGTTGCTCCCTGCTCACCTCTACACTCTAGAGACTGCCTAAGGGCTTTCCTCTGGCAGTGAAAGTGTACTTGGCCACTCTTAGAGCAAGCAAGAGTGATGAAGGGTTAAAGTATCCAGGAGAAGCCCTCAACCAGTGACTGATGGGAGCTTGGTGTATAGATGCCATGTTATTTGCCTCTCAGCTGGGATCATTCTGAAGCAAGTTCTACACTACTTCCTAGAGTTTCCCAGAGGGTTGAGCTTCAGTCACCCATTGGTAACTGTTGGATACATTACCTTTTACCAGCTTCCTTCACTTCTCTATCTTATTTCTTAACTGCCTTACGGATATTTCTTAGGATCACCTCCTAAATAAACTATTTACACTTGAATCCTTGCCTAAAGGTCTGTTTTTAGAGGAATGCAAAGTCAAATTCCCTGTGTTTTTGAAGATTCAAAAGAAAAAGCCATGTGACACCTAATGATGGATAACTAGACAGAGACGGGTGATTCTGGGTCCACAGAATAATGAACAGAATTGGGTCTGATCCTGACTTTTGATTACTGTAGTAGTTCTGGATGGAAACAAGAATAAGAAAACTTCCAGCCTTGGAGTCCAAGCATAAGCAGCTTGGCCAAGGTTAGCCTAAGGGAGTGGGATCATATCCCCCAAGAGTTGCAGAGGAAGATCACCCCCTCTTCACAGCAAGGGAACAGCAACTGTGAGCAGGCAGTGCTGCACTAAACTTCTATAAGCAACATTACTTAGTGATGGAACCTACTGTGGTTACTGAACCCAGCGATACTTTGTGCACAGAGTTCAGAGGTAATCTTTTTTGACTGTGAAAACTCCTAGAGCTGTGCTATCCAATATGGTAGTCACTACCCACATGGGGCTATTTAAATTTTAATCTGAATTAATTTAAATTAAATTAGAAGTTCAGCTCTTAATTTGCAATAGCTCATTTCAAGTGTTCAATAATCACATGTGGGTAGCATCATGGCAGGAAGTTCTATTGGTAGATGCCTCCCTAGAGGTACTAAGCAGTTCAGGAAGAAGGGAAATCTCAAGGAAGAAAGACATACTAAACTCTTGACAATAGGGATCTAATGTATAGCATGGTGGTTATAAACAACAAAGGACTATATACTGAAGTTTGCTGAAAGAGTAAATCTTAAATTTTCTCAGCACAGAAAAGAAATGGTAATTATGTGAGGTGATGGAGATTTAATTAACACTACAGTGGTAATCTTTTTGCAGTGTATAAGTGTATCAAAGAATTTTTTTTTGTACACCTTAAATCTATGTAATATTATATGTCAATTATATATCAATAAAACTGGGGGGAAAAACCCAGGATAAGAGGCATTAAGGTAGTCATTCTAAAAGTAAAAAAGATATGCCTTTATATGCACCTTAAATTTGTGAACAGTTCATATTAGTTACAGAATTATAGAAGTTACAAAATTATAGAATTACTGAAAGAGAGTTTAGAAATTATATAGGTCAAACTCCTGACCTAATATTTACAAGCTAGCATGAAAATAAGATGAGGTACCTGTGACTCCTGGAAGAAGTAATACATAAATGCTAAGGGAGCTATAAAATCTTTATTACAATTAAAGAGATGGAGATTAATTTTATCTGGGGCCAATAAAGGCAGTCTTCATGGAGAGGGTGGCATCTTCAATAAGCCTTGAAGTATATGTAAGATTTCAGTAGATGGAAAAGCGAGGATAAGAGGTGGGGCACTCAGTTTGAAGACAGAGGCAAGAAAGCAGAAGCCAAGTTCAGGGAAGGTTTATGAGTCAGATTGTCTCTGTAGTGAACAATAAAGATAAACCAATGGACGGAACCACTTGAAGAAGAACCAAGTAAGTCAAATGAAGTCTCCCTCCTAGCACAAAGCTAGACGTAAAGACAAATGTCAGATCTTTTTCTCTCATGTATCCCTCCTCAGCTATGTATTGTTAAGGCAAAAAAAGTGGTTTCTCATCATAAGGCCGCCCAAAGTGTTCTAATGATCTACACCCTCATGGTCAGCCCCTTTCTAAAATGCTGCAGGTCTTGAGGCTAACTTTGAAACTACACGAAGGTGGTGTTTTCATTCAGAGCAAACAGAACAGACTGCTGTTTCTATGGTGTGATTTCATAAGAAGACGCTGTTATGATGCTCTGTCTCAGTCCCCACTCTAAAACCTTATATAATGACAAAGGAAAGAACCCTGACTCTAAATAGCTTAAGCAAATAGAGGTTTTGTTGGTAGGACTCCAGGGTGGCTCAGAGAATCAGAAAGTGCTTCTCTCTCAAGCTCTTAGCAGGACAGGGAGGGCAGGACTAAAGCTCTCAGAGGAAAACAGAGACTTGCACATCACCTGGTCTGTCCCTGCCCTGTTTGCATGCTGTTCCCCCGGGTTGCTCCTCATCCTCCCTATCTGCAGACATGCTCTGTCACCCAGCTGTGGACATGGCATCACAGAGGCAAACCTGCACCCTCATGGTTCTGTCACCAGAGAGGGCAGCTCCCATTTCTGAACTCCCAAGGAAGAACTCATAGGGCATCTCTGGACTCATCGCTAGGGCCAGGGAATTAGCGACATATAAAATGATGTCAGTCCTCATTTAGACCACATGACCAGGGTTGGGAGGAGAGGAGTAGTCTCCCTCAAAAGAAGAGGGCAAGAAGGGGAAGACAGAATCTGGCTCAGACATGAGCTCTGGGGAGATCATTGTGGTCAGCTACCTCAGTATGAATATCAGGTACAGGGAGCACTAAGAACAGAGTTCTGAGAAAAAGGGCAAGAGTTTGCAAAAGGATCCCCTGTGCCAAGTCCCTCTGTGCCAGTCTACCATCCCAAGACGTACAGGAGGCCTGACGTTTGTCAAACCAGGGCCTTCTCCTACTCAACTCCAGTCCTGTAACCCTGGGGCCACAGAAGAGCCCAGGACAACTGCCCCTAGTTTGCAAAATACACCCATAAGATCCCACAGCAGGAACTTTTCTGTAAGAACCAGGCTGTCATCCAAAGCAAAGCTAAGCCCTGATTCCTATCCTCTCCTCTGTTAGCTTCAGGATATTGTTTAGGCATACTTTACATCTTTCATTAAACAGGGACATTTTTAGGATTTGAGTAATAAATAAATGCAAAATGTATCAGTGTGATGGATGACAATATATTTTAAGATACAAATAAGTTAAAACTAAGTGCGATCCCCAAATGGGAAATCTACTTGAGGAGATGGTTTTCTTGGCTGGAGACAGGCATCCAAATCTGGCGCTGCTGTTTACCACACAGAGCCCGAGGCATTACTGACTTTGCTGTGGACTCTGCAGTGGTTTACCACATTCACTCAAACAAATACATCTCTTCAGAGAGAATAAAACTTTCAAAGTCCTTTGTAGAAAAGAGCCTTTTTCAGCTTGATCTGCAGCTTCCAGAGGTTGCTCATTAAAGGGGAAGGGGGCTACAGTCTTGTCCTGACCTTGGGCTGGATCTGATACATCACCCCAACCTTCAAACAGAGACAAAGGATCCCAAACACAGATTGCTCATAGTCTACATGAGCCTTGAACATCATTGCCAACTACCAGTCTTCTGGATGTTTCCACACTGACCAAATACCATTCTCTCCCTATCCCAGGCTTGGTACCCCACCTCCCGATGCCTTCTTTCTCGGTCCCTGCACGTGGTCACGAAGCAGAGAATGCCTCAGTGTTCTATTGCCTATTGCTTTAGGGTCTACACCCAGGTTATTAGAAGAGATAGCTAAATATCCCCCCAAAAAGTAAAAAAGAAGTGAGACCACAAGACATTTCTGCGTATGTATCTGTCCCCTCCCTTGTTTCACACATAAAGAATGGTTGCTATTGCTTCTGAATTGTTTATTCATATTGAATTTATTTTTGACAAGAGCCCAGAGAATTTTTTTTATGTTGCTGCTAATCCACATCTTTCTGTTACTTATGCCATTGTTATCTGAGGACCCAAGTACAGAAACATATACACACAAATACATGCATACCCAAATTTTGTTCTCCCTCTTAGTTTCTTTATGTCAAGTGCAAATTTCACAGATAGAGACTCCATGGCTCTATTCAAGCCATTTATGACTCTGTGGAACCCCCAAACGGCCAAGGCAGCTTCAGCATGCCTCTTCCAGTTGATATTCAATCAGTTACCCTAATTATTAATCAGTACCCTATTGAATACCTCAATAAGCTCTTTGCCCTAGCATCCAGTCCTCTGATATGAAAACATTAAACAAACAATACTGAGCTTCTACTATATGCTAGGTATCTTGCTGGGTTCTAAAGTTTCAGCAAGTTTTTTGAAGAAAGACCATTTTTGACTTAATGAAGCTTAGAGGTAGGCCATAAGGATATCTAACAAGAATTAACATTTCCTGAATGTATAAACAAAACAGAAACAGACTCACAGACATAGAAAACAAAATTATGGTTGTTACGGAAGGGGAAAGGGAATGGGGTGGGACAAATCATGGGTATGGTATTAACAGACACAAACTACTATACATACAATAGATAAGCAATAAGAATTTACTGTACAGTATAGGGAATTCTACCCAATATCTTATAATAATCTATAATGGAATATAATCTGCAAAAACAAAACAAAACAAAACCCAAATCACTGTGCTGTACACCTAGAACTAACACAGTAATATTATACTTCTATATACAACTATACTTCAATTTTTTAAAAAGTATTTTAAAAAGAAGTAGCATTTATTGAATTCGGCATGATTTTAAGCACTTTACGTGTATTGTATTACTTAATCTTGAAAAACAAACAAAAAATCCTGAAGAAGCTGGCACTATTTATACAGAAGGAAACTGAAGTTTGAGGAGATTAAGTAATTTGCCCAAAGGCACTCTTTCAGAAGTGGTAGAGGTAGGATTCAAACCCAAATGATCTACTCCAAAGCTGACACATTTAACTCTCCTGCTATTTAAGATACCATATTTGGCCACGTAGGTTGTGTACCACACAAGTCAGAGGAGCACGTTCTGGACTCCTCTGTACAATGGACCACAACCTGTACAAGGATTCGGAAGAGCAGTTCCGTCAATGTTCTAAGAGAAATTCTGTCTAAGACAGAATTCTATACTTAGAAAAAATATTAATCAAGTGTGAGGGTAGAATGTAGACCAAGAAAGAGGAGGTCAGGAGTGGGGAACACGCTTCCCTCCTGACATTAACGCTGCCGATGTGAAGAGCAATCTCACAAGAAACTGTAACAGAGCAATGTCAACGTAAGAAGGGTCAGGGAATGTGGGTATTTATGACAGTGGTGGCATAAGAGAGCTATATCCATCCTGAAAACAAAAAATGCGATAGTGTGAAAATGGAAAGTCAAGAAATGACAGTAAAATATATTACAAGGCAGTAAGTGGCCACACAAACAGCTAAAAACAACTCTAAGAGCTGACAATGGCAGCTCTGGGGAGCAAAGGCTGGGAGGGAGATGGAGCACAGAGAACTACCCCCCTTTCCACGTTGACTTGTTTGTATTGCTGCTCAAGTTTGAAGACTTTGGGTTAGGCTGGATCATATGAAATTGCCAATATTCAACAATTTATGTCCTAAAAAAAATGGTAATCCCATATGTTTATATAGCTCAGCCTAAAATTTTAATACAAATTCATTTAAAAAACTTTCAATGAAAGGAAAAGGAATGTGATCCCTGCAGGGACCCTCTCTGGCCCTTTCTCCCTAGTGCAGTTGGTGTGCCTCCCTGGGGACCCCCTCACACCTGTGCAAATGTACTTGTATTGACCTGGTGGTTGCACAGCATTGCAGCCATCTGGTCTGTCTTCCCGGCACTGGTTGTGACCACTTTGAGGGAAGGGCTCTGCTTATAAGGGAGCCCATCCAGCATCCAGCACAAAGGAGCCACAGTATTTTCTAAAGGACATAACCTGTGTTAACAACCTTTGCTGGGTGCTTGGACCCGAAGCCTCCTTTCCTGGGTGTTAATAATAACCCTACAGTAGTCTATCACAGGATGTTACCCAGAATTACATCAAGCTCACTGCTTTGCAGTTTATAGAATCTACTACAGAATCTTTTTTTTTTTAGGAAAAAAATATATTTAAAACAGAAACCTATTTTCCCATCCGGCTGCTCACCACGGTCCACATTACATATTTGGAAGTTCTCTCAGCCCCTGGAGTACTGTGTGTCTGTCTGCACCAGGAGCTCTGAAGGCCAAATAATTGAGCAGCTTAGCTCTGACTCCGGAGCAGATGGCCACGGTATAAATTGTGCCCCTTTCCTTCCCTTAATTACATGAAACAAATAGTTTCACCTCCCTAAGTCTATGGCTCCTAATATTTAAATAAGATAATGTCTAAAACCATAGGGTTATTGTTCAAATTCAATGAGATAATGCAGGAAGCATTCAAATGTCACTGTCACTATCCGACATGGGTTTCCTGCACTCTGGACTTCTTTTTCCCTTTCGTCAGTGTGTGCTCTATGCTTTTCAATCTAAAGGTCATTCCTGTAGTTTGATGCAGCCATTATGGAAAACAGTATGGAGATTCCTTTAAAAAACTAAAAATAGACTTACCATATGATCCAGCAATCCCACTCCTGGGCATATATCTAGGGGAAACTCTAATTTAAAAATATACATGTACCCCAATATTCGTAACAGCCTTATAAATAGCCAAGACATGGCTAGCAACCTAACCATCAACAGATGACTGGATATACAGTGGAGTATTACTCAGCCATAAAAAGAATAAAATAATGTCACTTGCAGCAACATGGATGGACCTGGAGATTGTCATACTAAGTGAAGTAAGCCAGAAAGCAGAAGAAAAATACCATATGATATCACTTATGTGTGTACTCTAAAGGAAGTGACACAAATGAACTTATTTACAAAGCAGAAACAGACTCATAGACATAGAAAACAAACTTATGGTTACCGGGGGGGAAAGGGAAGTGGAGGGATTATTGGGAGTTTGAAATTTGCAGATACTGCTATTACATATAAAATAAATTAACAACAAGGTCCTACTGTATAGCACAGGGAACTATATTCAATACCTTGTAATAGCCTATAAGGAAAAGGAATATGAAAAGGAATGTGTATATATATATGTATACGTGTATACATATATATATATAACTGAATCACTATGCTGTACATCAGAAACTAATACAACATTCTAAACCAACTATGCATCAATTAAATAAATAAATAAATAAATAAATAAATATTTTTTTAAAAACATCATTCTTTGTTGCCAAAAATGAAGGTGAAAAAAGGTAGAGGAGCTCTGATTGGTTTTTTTTTTTTTGTATTATTGGTTGGCATACAAATAACAGGCTGGCTCCCCACATCTGCCTTGAGGGGCTTACTCTGAACATAGTATTATTATGGATTTTGTTGCCCTGAGCATTTCTTACAAGATCATGGGAATTAAAGCCGCCGTAATACCGTTCCCACAGGTTTTGCCTCTTGTCTCTGGATCCAAGGGCTCACTTCTATCTTTTGCAAGTGTTCTTTTGAAATCAGGACAGTTTTTCTAAGCACCCATGCTTACCCTTCACTGGATATTTGCATTCGTACAGACAGAGCACCATGGTTTTGAGAGCCTTTCGTCCCTCCAAGTGCCTGCTTTTCTCTGAATTCTAGGACCCAGGGTCTCAGCCTTACCAGCCTCGGCTTTCCTCCCAGGTTCTCACTGTCTCAGTGATTCTCACCAGATTCTTTTCACTCCCCCTCACCCTCTCTTGGTTAGAATTCGATCTCAAGCAGCAGTTCTGCTAGTTACTTTCTGAATAAGCTGGGGAATAACAGCTAATCAGAAAAACCCTACTTGTGTGAAGGTGTCCGTGGAAACTTACAGTCCAAATGAGTAAGCATCAGTTTCTACTCAAAGAAATAATTCTGAGACTTTCTAACAGTTTGTCTAGCCAGCTAGAGATAGAATGTTTTGGGCTCTGGATAACTTCTTGCCATCCCTTAAATCACAATGTTTATCCAAATGACTGCTTCATCTAAATGAGAACTATCTTGGTGACGCGAAGATACGAGTCCTCTGCCATTACTTAGCTGGAGATCATGGATGAATCCCTTCCCTCTGAACCCATTTCTCATCTGAAACATGAGGGTGTTGAACTGGGTGATCTCAAAGGCCTCATCTGTATAAAAGTTTTGGAATTTTAAGTATAGACTGAGGGGTTTCCCTGTTATCTAATGTTTGACCTAATGTTAAACAAAATATTATATAAAAGAAGCATACTAGAGTTCAAATAAAAATTTTCCAGTATTAGGCAAAACATGAACAGCCCATCTCTTTCCATATTTTCATTTACTTTAAACTATTCATCAAGTTCTCTTTTTCTAAGCATTTATTTCTTTGCAGTGAGGCCCCCACCAAGTCTGTTTTTAATCTATTGTTCTATTTCCCCAGTAGATGGCACCCGGTCACAACTTTCAATTACCTTCTGCCTATAAATTCGGGGCACAGTCCAGAAAATAAACGCAGAGTGAGCAGAATGTGGGGAGCATTTGTTTATCAAACACAGACAAATAAAATGAACTTTATATTAATCATGCACCAGAAATATTTATTTATTTTTCTAAAATTTAAACAATAAATTAGTTTCTACACATAAGGTGTCATAAATTAGAGTGTTTTAGTACAGACATGTCAGACTGCTGTATGTTAAGAGTTGAATGTCACCCTTCAAAATGATGAAATCATGAGACTACAGTTGATTCAAATGATGAGGCCATATTGCTATTTTTAAAACACTTGGAAAACCAATTTCTGGAAGATACTCCTGGGATCAATTTCTAGCCCACATGAGAAAAACTGTCTCAATGTCTCCTTTTTGACAATCTCTCCCTACCAGCATCATGTTCCTTCATAATCCTCACATTCAAGAGTTGTTTCTTCTCCCCTTGGAAAAGCTATTCCCAAATATTCCACAGTCAATGAAATTTGACCATCCACTTTTAATTATTTTGGCAAGAAATAGAACTCAGCAACTTACTACCACATTTTCAGCCCACATGCTCTGTCTCCCAGCTGGCTGCTTTTGCCATGGTGGGCAGAGCACGGCCCATACTATAGGAGGATTTATTCTGGGGCACTGGCAAGCAAAGAAGCCAGTAATAAATGAGACAGGGAAGGCCTCAAGGATTGGGAAACATGAACCCTTACAAATCTGAATTTACCTTCTGAGAAAAGTAAGAAGGTGAGCAAACATCTCACCAGCCTCAGGCCATGAAGAACCAGCCCCTGTGTTAAGCCAGGCAGTAGATTAGGAACCCCAGTCCTACCAGTATGGGTCTCCCCACTCTCCGGATTGGTCTCACTGCCCTTAGCCTACATGCAGAGCTCCTGGGACAGGCCTGCTACCTGATCCCCTTGGAGCTAGAACCATCCACATTCCTTACCTGAATGCATTCCCCTTCCCTGATTGGAAAAGAAGCCCTGCCCTGAACTGTTTCTCTGGGGAATCCATTGCTGGTTCTTTAAACATGGCCAGACTGCCCCTTCGATGCACAGCAGGAATGCACAAACACTTAATGCCCAGCCTTACCAGCAGCCCCCACCTCACATCTGACTGACCTGTCCTCTTCTCCTCTTATCTCCTCAGGTACTGGGTTCCATGAACTCTATACTCCAGTTCCTGAAATCCTCCTCAAGCTCTTCTTATTATGGTGACCTTCTTTCCCCACTGCTGTGAGATTCTGTACACTTCTGGGTGTGGGTACTCTGGCTTCTCCAGGCCTGAGGTGGGCTCCCATAGCCTCCATCCTTACCCTATTAACTGCTTGCTGTCTGTCAGGAGAAAGCAGCAGTATCTGACTGTGACTCCCTCGTTTCTCACAGCCAAGATCTTGAAGGATAGGGAACGTCAATCCAGCAATGGACTATACTCCAAAACCACTGGGCTGAGTTAACCTTAAATATTGGTTGCATGATCTTCTAGACTTCTAGTTACATGAGCTATAAGTTTCCTAGTTGCTCAATCCAGTTTGAGTTGGATTTGCCGTGATTTGCTCCTTCAGCTCCCTCTGGTGGTTGAAGTCTCACACGCCACCACAAAAGTTGACGGCTCCAAAGCTCTGTTTGTTTATAGGTACAGTTTAGCGGCTTAGGATATAAGGGTACTTGGCCATTTGACTCCCAGGTTAGGGTTCCTTGAGCAAACCCTCACCGACTTTGAATTGCTTTCATTTTAACCTTCAGTATGTTTTCTCCACAGCCTGAAAATCCTCTGCCATAGGACTTGCAAACTAGGATGACAATGACAATTCTGTCAATAGCCTGTATCTCTATAGTAATAGTTAAGCTTGCTAATATTTACTTATTCACTATGTGCTGGTCCCTGTTCCAAGGACTTTTCATGTATTATTTAATCCTGAAAACAACCCTAGGGGTTGGTGTGATTACTATCCCTATTTTTAAGAAGAAAAGACTGTCATACATTGTCTCAAATGTCACAGCCAGGGTGGAAAACAAATATTCATCTCTCAGATTCATCCACATAAGTTTGTGAATCAAGTGAGCTGTTGAGTCCATAAAGAGGCATCAGGATTATGACAGTGGCCCAGGCAGGTCTTTTTGCAGGAGCTACGGAGCCCAAGGAGAGGTGTTTGGCCCATGGGGGGACACTAGCACCAAACTTCTCTTTAGAAAGACAAACTTTAGAAAGACACTGTCTAAAACGGATTCCCAACCTTGATTTGTGTTTATGTCCCCAGCCTAGCACCAGTCAGTTAGTACAGAAATTCAAACCTGGACCTTTAGGAGCAACACATGGGAAAAGGCCAGCTTCCAAACAGACTTAGGAACACAGAAGAAAAAGGATCTAGATAGAGAAGGGCCAATGTTGTGGTTTTCCAGTAGAAGGACCAACTATCCCAGTTTACCTGGGACTGAGGGGTTTTCCAGCACATGGAAATTTTAGTGCAGACACCAGGAAGATTCCTGGAAAATCAGAATGAATCACTCTTCTTCCAAAGAAACTCAGTTCTATTTTGAAATACCAGACACTCCAGGGACCTCCTGTCTCCCCTCAAAGTTCAAAAGACTCCTTATTTCATTGGCTTCCATCTCCCTCCAACACTCAAACAGAAGTGAGGTCTACATATCAAGCTCTGTGTCATCTTCTGAGGGCCTTCCTTGTCAGTTTTAGTACAAAGGAAGAGAAGCCCTTGCTTCATGCAAATATTAATAAACTTATAGAATTCATCCCCTAAATAGCATTGATATAAAATATGTTTTTTAAAGTTTGGGTGTCCAGAACATGCTACCCCCAAAAGATGGCACTTTGGCATATTATTTGAGTAAATATATGATGGCATATTTGAGTAAAAGGGTTTTGAAAAACAATAGAGCAAGAAAGGCACACTGATCTTCTTTTTCCTTCCTGAAAGCAGGAAATAAAATTCCCATATGAAAGTTGCCCTCCCTGTACAAGAAGGAAGTCAGGCCAGGATAAGCCTGTACAGACAGATTTTGTTAAAACAACTCTTATCTTCCTTTAGTCATTCCAGATATTTTAGTATATAAGAACTTAGGCCTAGTCACTGCTTTGGAATTCCACGTACACATAAATAAAATATGTCTGCTTTTCTCCTGTTAATCTGTCTTATGCTCATCCCAGCTGGAGACCCTAAAAGGGTAGAGGAAAATTTTACCTTCCCTACAGATGGACTAATGAAATTCAGATCTCTAAAGGATTGGGAACATGACAATGGGTGTAAGGAAGGAAATGATGTCACCCTATGAATGTCCCAGAGGCCTCTGTTAGCCAATAAAATGGTAGCTCAGATGGACCACCGGTCTGAGTTAGTAAAGCAATTCTTACATACAGCAATTATAATGAATATTTTGGAGAGAAATAATCCGAAAATAAATTCATGATGGAAAGAATTCAAAATAAGAAAACCGATTAGATATGGCCAAGTGATTTTTTTTATCCTTTTGTCCATTTTGCCAAATTTAAAACACAAGAACCAAGAAGAAAGATAATTCCAGTATCTGATTTTCTTTTCTTCTTCTTGTACCTTGACTTAGACTTCAAATGGCAAGTCTTCTCGAGTTTAGGTAGGCACATAAAATTCTGTAGGATGCAGGACTCACCAAGGATTTGTCTCCTGGAGAGTTAGCCCTGGTCCTTTAGTGAAGCCCTACCACCCAAGTCCCACCCAGCTGCAGTTTCTGCAGTAATTGTGCTGGACAAGCACCTCCAACTTGCCATACTAGACTCCATCTTCCAGCTGTTGACTTTTGGCTCTGAACTCTACTTTCAGTCCCTGTCTTTAGCCACTATAGACATGATGTTTAAACGTCTTCCATTAACAAGATTTTAGCTACAGGATTTTGTTTGACTTGTCCTTTGGGTTTCTGGGGTCCTCCATGGACTTTGACAGGAAATCAAGCCTTAGCCTTGACCCCTCAAAACCTAATCCACTCCCCAATTACTTAACTGGGCAGTATTAATCTCTCTTATGGGGAGTCAGGCCTGATATTCAGGCAGTCAAGAATCTGGTACTAATTCTTCAATCCCATGGGCCTCCATATTTCTAGATTAAAGTAAGTGTAATCCCTGCCCTTGCCAACCCTTGCCTTAGGGCACTTGGACCCCTCAGAACAACTTCATAAACCCATGAGGAAGACTGTTATGATCCTAAGAACATCATTCCACCCAACGCTGCCCTTGATTGTGTTTAAAAATAGGCCCCACAATTTCCAACTTTAAAAAAATAAAAGCAGCAGACAATATTTACCCAGACAAGCAAAGCAATTAGAAAGATTGAGGTAAATACTTTGAACAGTTAAAAAGAAAGACACTGTCTAAAACGGATTCCCAACCTTGATTTGTATTTATGTCCCCAGCCTAGCACCAGTCAGTTAGTACAACATTAGGAAACCACCAGTAAACTCTATTTGGTATAATACAATGGTGATCATCATTTTTATTCCCAGAGAGAAGACACAGGTAGTAGAGACATCACTGCCTAGAAAATTGCTAAACAGGATTAATAGAAATGATTCAGGCAATTTCAGTTTTCTAATATCAATGAAATCATGTCTCTCACTCAGCACTTTCTCCAACAGTGTCTTGAGTCAGCCTTTTGGTACCTGAGAGGTCTGGTTTTGTAGTATCACTCAGATTCCTGGTTCAGAAATATGCTTCCTGGTGGGAAGGGTCCTCATCCAAACAATGAGACAAGCTTTCTAATGAAATACCCTTTGCATCCTCTTTCATTTGCTCTGCTTCCCTTATCTCTCTCTGGGATAAAATTCATTCCATCTTTTAAATAAAACACATCAGCTTAATCTTACCCAAAAGAAACTTCCACTGTCCTATTGATTTCAATAGCCATGTGATCTACTAATGAAAATCGAACAGCAGAGATTAAACGGGAAACCTCTCCCCAGCTGTGCTTCATCTATTAAACACGTGTGAATCTGTGATGATCTCGGCTCTCCTTGTGCCCGATGACTAATTCAGTCTGAGACGGTGGCTGTCAAATGCTGGGAAAGGAATGATTTATGCCAAGGATATTTTTGGTCTCTGATACACCCAGCTTCAAAGGAAATAAAAGAAGTCATTACTATATCAGGATTGTGACAAGAGGCAGTTTCTAATAATGGGATTACCCTCCTACAATGAGCCAGTCTATTAACCAAAAGCACCAAGTTTCCATTTTTGTTTCCCCTCTGCTCCTGTGCAGGTGATCCTGCAGATTTTTATTTGCATTTATTTCAGCTGCAACAGTTATTCAATTCCCAGTTATCCTTCCCTGAGATCTTATTGAAGCTGGGAGCCATGGAAATAAGTGATAGCCTCAGAAAAGAACCAGCCCACTGTTCAAATGATGTATGATGTACCAGCTTGGCCCCTCTCTCAGAAACAGCAACTCAGGAATGTTCTGGGTACCCATGGAGGAAACCCATTCCATGCCTATAACGTGATACCACTTGGGACTATAAAATGGCAGTAGGTGAATAGAAATTTCAGGCTGATGTGTACAAACTGAGTTTATAATACTGCCCACTTGGGAAAAAATGAGTGGGGGGAAGGCTTAAGTGGAAGACGGACTGGTTCTTAATTGTTTTAAAGGGTACATAGGTCAGAACCAAAACTATGTCAAGCCGTAAGCTTTAGAAATCCCAATAACATGCTGAATGTTGGTGACTATATATCTGCTTGTTTTAGCACAGGGATAATTTAATTAAGTAGCCAGATCTTAAATACTGGCATGGGTCACACTGTGAAGAGACTTCTGACTTTTTATAACCTTGCTACATTGGATTTTCTGCTGCTCCTGGGGAGTTGTCTCTCATGGATCCAGGAACAGTGTCGCCAATTTCCCATTTGCAATCTCCTCCAGGCTCCATTGCTCTTATGTCATCAATTCTGCCCCAGGTAACACTGACAGAGCACTCTCTAGCCAGTCCACTCTCCAGTTCCCTGAGGACACACTTCTCTTCATTTCCCACCCTAGCTGTCGCTCATAGCCCAAAACACTGACTCCTACAAGGTTTTTCAGATAACATGTTAGATGGTTTTTCAGTGACATGCATAGAAATGGAGGCAAAAGTCCTCCAAGGGTTGAGATCCCCAGGAGTGAGAAATTCAAAGGATGGGTATTCACATCTCAGTGTAACAGATGGAAATCATTTTCATCTTATCTCCCTCTTTTCTCAGGTTCTGCTCCTCCTGTTCCTCCATCAGGTACCCAGTGCCTTCAAGCTGCCTCCACAGCTCTGCAGCCTCTCTCAGTATTGTTTGCTACCCTAAGAAAAGCCCTACTCTTTTCTCTTATACCAACAACCCTACTCAGAACATCCATCAGCAAGAATCACACAGTGATTGGGCTGTGATATAAACTATCTTGTATTGGCTTATTCCTAAGCCTAAGAGGTAAGTCCTCTTACCTCTCTCCCATTGTAAACTCAAGCACGTAAGATAGAATTAATTGAGGAAAGCTGGACATAAAGTTGCGTGTGTCTAATATGAGCCTCCATATTTAAAAACAAAAACACATGAATAAAAGATTGAAAGGGAATATAATAAAGCATTAGTAGATCATCCATCTGGGTTTCTGAGATTATAATAATTATACTAATAATAGCTAAAATGTAAGTGCTCGCTACGTGCCAGGCACTTTTCTAGGGGCATTATATCATTGTCTCATGAAATCCTCAATAACAACCACTTGGGGCAGTTATGATTATTTTTCTCATTTTACAGAAGAGGAAATAGTAAGTGACTTGCCTAAAGTCACACCGCTTGTGAGTTCTGTGTTCAAATTCAGTCTCCAAAGATTTTGCCCATAACAATCTACTCGTGCCTTTCACTAATAATGGATATATACTTATTTCTTAATCAAACAAAAAAACTAGAGATTAAAATTAAATTAGATCTGGAACCAAATTCTCTTCAATGCATGGTTACTCAGCAGGACATGGGAGCTTCCTGGGCTTGATCCATTCTTCACCACAAAGGTTAATCTGGGCAACTGGACCTTTCAGCCTTACCCTGGGCAAATGCCTACAGGACCTGCAACCTACAGTCACTTTCTCCAGCCAACAAAACACCCTCCATGGTGGGTCAGCTCATGCCCTCTCTGGGAACACTTGCTGGGTGATCTGCTTCAGAACCAGGGTTAATGACAGGGATCTAATAACTGTTGGTATGACCTGCGCTGTTTTTTCAGACTGTGACTCCAGCCTCACTTCCACCCTTCTTTTGCTACCAAGTCTCTGGTTCACCTACAGGTAGAACCTACATGGCTCACTTGTAGGCAGCCTTAGAAGGATGGGCTGCAAGTTCTACAAATCACAGGCACATCTTCAAAAATGGTCAGAAAAGAAAGCAAAGTTGCCAGCATCATTTCCGCTTGACCAACTAGTCAGCTCCTGCCAGCTCCTGAAGTAGGGGCTACACCCTGACTGATGCCCCAGCACCGCTTGGCTCTGTGGATTTCCCTGGCAATGTGTCTGCTCCAACAGCAGGTAGCTGGTCAGTCCTCTGCATACCGCCCCTCCCTGGCTGGATCCTTCACCACTGCAGTCCTCGTGTCTTCAACTCAACACCGAGCTGCTGTTGCCTCCCTGACACACTCAGTGCTGTCCTTCGGGCCAAGCAATTCTGAGAGCTGAACTTCTGCATCCAACGGTGGGTGGGGCTGACACTCATTCTGCAGTCACTCTGTCAGCCAGTTTACAACTGTTCCTGACCTGTCACACCTGGGCTCCAGGTGTGACAGTTCAGGTGTCAGAGGTGGCTAGTCCAGAGCAAGTCTGTGTGAATTCAAACCTTCTGAGGATTCTGATCTTTACTGACTTTGGGCTCTCTCTGGCCTTTCTCAGGGCAACACAGAGTATTAAAGCAATTCTCAAAGAGTTTCCTTACAATAATAGTGTCCTTTGAGATGCCGGTGATATGTTACAAGGTGGAGGTGGGGTGGGGGGCAGGAGTGTCTGTTATTAAATGAGTTTGGAAAACTCTGCCTCCATAGCCTTTGTTGGAGGTTCACAATTTACATTAGAATATCCAAGGGTCTGTGAAATCCTGTCATAAAGAAACCTGCTTAGATAGGCTGTATCCAGTGTTTCCCAAAATTATTTATAAGGTCACAGCTCACCCCTTTGTCCCCCAGAACACCTCTAGACCTCACATTGGACTCTGATGTTCTAATGAACACAGTTTGGAAAATCTCAGTGGCCTGAGAATGAGAAGACCAGGGTAATTGTCCAGTCATTCCTCTAGCCAGCTTTATACAAGTCTCTCACCTCTCTAGGCCTCAATTTCTTCATCTGTAAAATGGGGGTTAGATTAAGCCTGTTCTCAAACTAATCCTGAGAGAAATTTAAAGTGTCTATGGACCTAACTTAGGAGCTTCCTCAAGGGATGCAGTGAAGAGAGGTCTACTGGAGCCCTCCAGACCCCCTCCCCTCAACTGGCACAGCTTTGTTGATAGCTGTTTTATGCGTAATAAAGTGTCCTTGTCAGTGAACACCTAGAAGTTCCTTTTGGAAGAGAGGGCAGTGGGAAAGGGATAGCAGAGGGGGGAAGAGTGTGAGGATGGAGACTACTGTCCAGCTCCCCTGGCTCCTGTACTACTGCCTCAACCCCCAGTTTGGACATTGGTTTAGTGCCCAACCCCCAACGCCTCTGCCATCCAAAGGCTGGATATGACACGGTCTGACACCCCCATTACCACCAGCAAACCTCTATTTATCAAAGTGAAGCATATGGAATACACTGGTGCTTATTAAAATGCAGATTCCTGGGCTCCACTTAAGACCTATTGAATCAGAACTGGGGGAGAACAGGACCTGAGAATCTGCATTTTAACAAAGGCCCCAGGTGATTCTTAGGAACTCTTAAGTTTCAGATGCACTGCCTGGATCTCAGGAGCCAGGAAGTTTTCACCACACAAGCATTTGACCCCCTCCCTCCACTGATGAGGGTTGTTCCTCTGGTAGGTGCTAGAACTCTGCAACACTCCACTATGGATGTGCTGCATGGGCCCGAGGCACATTCATCCCATAAGAGTGCCCAGAGGACGCTAAAGGTAGGGCCTGGGAATGAAGGTCTAAAATCAGTTGCGAGAAAAAGCATGGAATGCACGTAGGAAGCTATTGGGCTGTCAAAAATGGGGTTGGAGTTGTAGAAGTAAAAAGCAAGCTAGAGAAGGTCTGCATGGCCAAAAAGATGAGAGAACGTCTGGCTGAATTCCAGAGATATGGGTCAACACCTGGCTGGGATTTGTTCTCTTTGGTTTGGTTTTTTAACTTGTTCTGACTATGCATTTGTGTATTATTAGCTCATGTTTGCAGGAGTAGAACAAATCTGTTAGAGAGATGGCAGGAAAGCAGCAGACACAAGTGGAATCAGAAAGAATCCCTTCCCTCCTTCCCTCCTCCCCAAAGTGCATGTTGCAGCATAGGTCTCTGGGAAAGTATAAGTAGCCTTTTGGGATAGTTCCTCCCTCATCCCCAAGCTGCACTGCAGTAGGCTCTTGTGGTGGACAGCACCCAGGGCACCCCACAAGGACACTGGGACTTGCCTTCTGCTTGTGACCGAACTGAGGGCAAATCATGATAAAATCAGAGGAGAGTCTCTAAATCCCAGTATCCTGTTTCTCTCTAGAAACTCTGAGCTGGGGGGTTCTGGCTTCTCCATCTGAGTGATGTCTCAGATTTCCATCATGCCTTCCTCCTCTGTCATATAAAGCATGTGGCTAAGAGAGTGAGCTTTGATGTCAGACAGACCTGGGGTTGCACCCTGGCCCTGCTGCTCACACACTCCACATTCGGTCACTTTCAAAGCTAAGGGTCTGTAAACTTTGGTGAAGAGTTGGTAAGTGTCCGCATTTGCACTGGGGACAATATTGCCAGTGCCTGCCACACTAAAAACCTTACAAAGATTCAATGAAGAAATGACCCCCAGGCAGGCTTTTGCACTCGGCTCCATACACATTTAAGTTTTTACTATATGCTGCAGGCATCCAATGAGGCCTTTTCAAATTCATTCCGCAGATAAAGTTCAAACCCTTCCTAGACATCAGAAGTTATTGAACTGAATTCTGCAAGAGGTGAAAAGCAGGAACTCATGTTTGTGGTGTAAACTGAGGAGAGCTTGGGTTTGAAAGAGACCTGGGTACCTTTCACACTAATTCATATACAATTCAGACAGAGGAGGGGTTTCCTATTTGTTCTATTGGAACTTGTAACACAAAGAAAAAAAACCCAATAGCACAAATCAACCAGGTTTCTTCATAAGCAGGAAAACACATGCACAGAATTCCAGGATGAATACTTGAAGATATATGTAGGGATCAAAGTTCTGAAAAGGCACTCACCGTTCCTTAATGGGGACATGCTTCTTCACTTGCTCTCCTCACTCCTGACTTCTTGTTCTGCCAATGTGCCTTTGCCTTCTGGATGGTGGTTCTGAAAGTTTGATGTGCCTCAGAATCCCCTGGAGGGCTTATCAAAAAAAAGATTTCTGGGCTCACCCACAGAGTTTCTGATTCAGGAAGTTACGGGTGGCGCCTGAGAATTTGCATTTTCACTAATTCCCAGTGATGCCACTGCTACTGGCTGGAGTCCTCATTTCATACAGCACCTAATTCCATCCCTTATGAGCTGCTTAACCTCTTTATGCCTCAGGTGCTGCATCTATAAATTGGGGATAAGAACATTTACCTCATTGGGTTCTTGTATAAGGATTAAATTATTTACTCCTCAAAAAGTACTTAGGACACTTTAAGTAATTTGTTAAGCTCTCAATAAATGCTGGCCATAATCCCAGAGAGGGCTGCAGTAAGGAAGCAGTCTGCTAATAAAATCTTCCACGCTTGCATTATAGAACTCAAGCAGTCCCTCAAAATGAGTCCCTTTCTCCTTGCGCTCATCACATCTTTTCAAGCTGTATTAAAAATAACAACACCTAAAATGTATTGAGTACTCACTGTGCTAAGAATACTAAGCAATTTACAGGCATTCTTCCTGTCAACTTCACAACAATCCTGTGAGATGGGACTATAATCCCACTTTTGCAAATGAGGAGAATGAGGCTGCAAGAGTACCTAAATATCTTAGGTATCTTGCTCTATGTCCCACAACCTTTAAGTGGTCAAACTGAGATTTGAATCCCCTAAAGCCATGACTGCAAAGCCAATGCCCTTACCCATCTCAGAGGTAGCAAGCAGGTTTAGTGGTCCAGTCATCCCATCTGCTAACAGTTGCCTGGGGCACAGGATTCTGAGGCATAAATATCCTGGCTTAAGGGGAAGGATTGCTGGAATTGATTAGAAATGCCTAGCTGCTGAGTAAGCTGGGGGTGAGGGGTGGGGGGTACTGTCAAAACATAGACCAGAAATTTGCTGCCCCTGTACTTTGCTATGACAACACAGATGGTGGTAAAGGTTTCCTAATTTTATTGAAGATTATATTTAAATACACACAAATCAGGTGAATGCTCTCAGGAGTCACTAATGATTTCAGATCTGTAGTCCAGCTCCCCTGCCCACTGTAATTTAATTCATGTGGTATTTCAGTGCACACTGACGAAGGCAAATAGTTGTGTGACTAAGCCTCATCTGCAGATGATCCAAAATCATTTTCCTTTGGTTTTAGAGTTCCAGCAGGTGCTTTAAAATTGTCAATAGACTATCTGACATGATTGATAAATATTCTAGCAAGTTTCTGGATAGTATGCAAGGATTTAAATGGGAAAAAGATATTCCATCTTCAGGTAAAACTTGAAAAAAAACAAGCTTTAACTGCCTGGGAGATTCTAATGCAGACTGTCAGGGCTGGAGCTGGGCAGTCACACTTTAAACAGGTACCACAAGGTCTCACAATAGTGTGTGGATAATAGATATTTGAGAAAGAATAGCAACTCTGTGTAAGAGAGTGTTTAATTCACCTCTATGCAATGTCCGGTGCACATATAGATTTTTAAATCTTTTGCAGATAACTCTGCAAACCTTTCCTCCACCCCTCTCCCAACCCTGCCTGCCTAAAGAGGACCACAGGCCAAGGTGGGAAACCACTGGCTGCAGTTTTGATTCCTGCCCATTCTAGCACAGTTGTCTCTTGGCATGTAGATGGGCCATCACTCACCTGAGAAGGAGAGAAGAAAAGTCACACTCACCGAGCACTTATGTGACAGGAGTGGATCCGTATTAGCTGCTTCTCATTTAAAAGCAGGAGTCCAATTCCTTCTTCTATCATCTGCACCAACACAATTGAAACACAAATTTGATTAATAAATTCTCATTTTACTGTAAAATCAGATATCTCCATCTCTTATGTCTCCATTCCAGTTTTTATGCTTTATATGGCTAAAACTCACATTTTTAAATAATATTGAATATGAAAAATGTGTTGGGCATCTACTTGAGCAAAGCCCTATGCAGAGGACAATAAAGACGTCACTAAAAATCAGCTTGCACTAAATACTGGGGATTCTTATCATTAAAGTATTCATCTGGATATTTTTGAGTGGTTCCTATTCTGTTTGCCAAATTCAAAACTTCTGAACTTTAGAAATGGAGAAATAGGAAGACAGGGTTGTCTTTCCTTAATAAACAGTTATTAGGTTCTAACAGATGTGGCTTAAATAAGATTATGATCCCAATTGCCTTTTGCTTAACCTCACATTCAGATTAGCTTGGGTTCCCTGAGTGGACGGTGCTGATCTAGAATTCGAAATTCACAGAGAAAATATAAAGCACATGAGGACAATAAGAAACAATGAATGTATGTAAAAGACAAAGAAAAAGACACCACAATTATCCATAACAGGAAGCTGTTTGCCCAGCGTCTCTGTCATGCCTGGCACTGAAGGACTGACTGGACGTTACTACACGCTGGTTTGATGTTGTCGTAAATGGTAACAATGAGGCCCTGGACTACAGTAAAGACCGAACTTAAAAACACAAGGACAAAAGCACCCAGAAAACTGTCTTAATCGACTCAGTTCTGATCGTTTCTTGCTAGGCTATGCTCAGATTTAAAACCATCAGGCTCATAGATGATTGAGCTGTAGTTCATTAAGAAATGCTTGAGGGGTGATGAGAAAGGAGAAAATGAGAACTGCTTCACTGGGAGAATTTTTTTTAGTGCTATTTGTCTTCATGACGCCAAGGAGAAGCACAAGGAGATTCAGCAGCTGCATTTAGTTTGTGATGACCTTTCACCTCTGTTGATCTCTGACCTGGCTGTTTCAATCACACAGACATGGCAGCTCGACAAGGAGAGGTTTAAGGAGACAGTTCTCCTTTGTAGTGCAGTGGGAGGGAAAGAAGTTGAGAAGAAAATCTCTCCAGCAAAACAAATTGCCTCTGTGCTTTAGCTGACAAAGGGTTAACAGACCATCAGGTCCAGTTTCTGCTCAGCAGTTTAATTGCTGCAGGCCAGAGAAACAGTGGAGAGAGAGTGGCCGTTACTAGGGATCTCATTTTTCAAAGACCTGTCAGAAAGCTAGGCCACTGAATGGGTCTGATACAGAAACCAGGAATTGGGTCTCTTTCTCAAATTTGAACCACTCAGATCCTCCACTTGTCCCTCAGCAGGAATTCTCTAATTGTTGGCTACCAGGGTCTTTTTATCTGTTAATAGATTTTTTTCCCAAAAGAGGCATACCATATAGAGATTGTGAGGGTGTCTGTGTATGTGTGTGTGTGTGTGTATGTGATTTTAAAGCAGGGGTCTCAAAGCTGACCATGCATCAGAACCACCTGGCAGGCTTGTTAAAATAGGTAGTAATAGGCCCACATCATTAGACTTATTTTAGTAGATCTGGGTGGGGCCCAGAAATGTGCATTTTTGTCAATTCTGTAGGTGCTGCTGCAGCTGCTGCTGGTCTTAGGACCACTTTGTGAGAACCACTGTTGTAAAATACGCTTTCCACTGTCTTCTTTCTGCCTTAATAATTATACTTACATAAACACACACACACACCAGCATAATAAATGTTACATATTATAAGTTATAAAAATATTATTATTTATTAATAGCTACTTTGAGTACCCACTGTGTGCCAGTGCTATTAATTCTCCAAGGCAAGTATTATTTTGCCCATTTTACGAATTAAGGCCTGACCCAGCCCACATCCGACTCCTAAGCTCATGCTCTTAACTACTTTAATATTTTCTTAACAGATAACAAAACGAGTCAAAATTAACCAACATGCAAGTATTTTAATCAATGTATTTTCTATATTCTAATAACATACATACCTGAACTAAATCTAGGTGGAAGAGTATAAACTTTCTTTTTCTATATATCACTTAGAGCTAAAAAAGGAAGATCTAAGGAATATTGCTAAATCAACCAGTCAAGAAATGTGTACTGAGTTCTTCCTGGTATTTGAGGACCACAGGACAGGGCAGCTTCCCGACCCAATGCACCTTAAGCAATCAGGGAATAGTTTAAGATTAGTGTAAATGTCGAACCTGAGTGCCAGGCCACGAGATTTTTTTTCCTTGACAAATAGTAGTAAGTGCAAAAGATAACGTGGCATCCAAACAATGTCTTGGAGCAGTGGTTCTCAAGCTTTACCCAGCATCAGAATCACGGGGAGGGCTTGTTGGAAC
Source organism: Camelus dromedarius (assembly GCF_036321535.1). Classification (NCBI taxonomy): domain Eukaryota; kingdom Metazoa; phylum Chordata; class Mammalia; order Artiodactyla; family Camelidae; genus Camelus; species Camelus dromedarius. The sequence continues at coordinate 23,464,409 of NC_087450.1, forward strand.
ACACACAGCTGCCTCCCAGTTTCGGATTTAGCAGCACTGATGGGAAGCCCAAGAATTTGCATTTCTAACGATTTCTCCAGTGATGCTGAAGCTGCTGGTCCAGGGACCACCCTTTAAGAACCATTGTTTTAGAACAAGCCTTTCTGGATTCTCATCCATCTTTTAGGCATTGATTGAGCAGACACTGCTGGAGTGCCTACCACAGATAAAGCTTCTTTCTAGCTCTGAGGATAAAGCTGTAAGCCAAACAGACAAAATCTCTGCCTTCACAGAGCTCACTATCTAGGAAGGACAACTGATGGAAATAATAAATACATAATGTGACAAGTGATTCAAAGAAAGACAAAAGAGTAAAAGTGGGCAGATGTAAGACGCTATCTTAGTGCATTCACCTCTCTGAGGAGATGATATCCATCAGAACAAAGCAGGGTGGACACCTCGGGGAAGAGAATTCCAAAGAGGAAGTACAAAGGCCCTGAGACAGAATTGTGTTCAGTGTGTTCAAAGAAAAGCAAGGAGCCTAGTGGCAGAAGGGGTGTGTGCAAGAGGAGAGTGGTAGAGGAGGAGATTCAGATTTAATAGGAATCTGCATTTTTAAAAGCTCCCCAGGAGATTCTAATACACGTCCAGGTTTGGAAGTGACTTCTAAGATGCACTTAAGCTCATCCAACTTTTCCTATTTCTCATCCACACTGTTTTGGTGTGGGATCTGAGAGCAGACACATTCCCTGGAGTACACCCTCAGAGGGGAAGGATTATTGGGCATGCATAGGGACTGGGCTTTGCATGATTTCTGTTCAAAATCATTTCTCTCCCCTAAGCAAGTGCCTGCACCCAGCTTACATATTGAATGTGGAAACGGAGGAAAGGGCTGAATCCAAAGAGAAAGGGGCAGCTCTTGGGGACAGACAAGATAAGGAGGGCAAAGGAGGGTAAGAATGGATATGCATGGCTATGAATGGGGATTTACAGAAGAAATGGAATTTACACGGGGACGATGAGTCTGGTTTTATACCTAAGTCTATGTGAGTCAAATGGAAGTGCGGGGGCGGGGAGGGGGGAGTAGGGGAGATAATAAGACCTGGGGAAAAGGTTTTGGCTGTATGCAAACAGGTGACAAGTGAAGCCCACAAATTAAGTAAGTTCCCTGAAGAAGGGAGTGTGGACGGTGGAGAACAGGTCACGACTCAGCCCTGGTAGGGAGAGATGACCAGGGGAGAAAGAAGAGACGAAGAATCAACAGCAGAGTACAAGAAACGTGCAACAGCCCACCCACCTACTTATTACCCTAAAGGACTGTTTCTGACAGAGCTGCAGCAAACACAGAATGGGCAAAGGTCGGTTCTTCTGTCCTTCAAGCACATGGGTATGTGACCAGCTGGCTTTGTAAAAGGGATCTCTCATCATGGAGAACACTTTATCTCATAAATAAGTCAGACTCAATTATTTTATATCAAAACAATATCTTAGCTTTTAATGAGCACAACTGCCAATACCCAGAGTCACGCATTATGAATCACTATTTGCTCCTTCCTACACTTTCTAATTTCCTGCTAAGGAGACAGGGCTGAATGGGGTCATTAATCTGAATTAGAAATACTGTGACCTGCTCTGCACTTTGCTTGCTAACACTGTGGCAGGAGCTGGATCTGTTGGGGGGTTTACTTTCCACTCAGTTTCCAGGACGAGGTGGGGTAGGGATTGGGGGGAGATGCTGAGCTAGTTTTAACTTTTAAGCCCTTTTTAATTCCAGGTGCCATTTGGGCATCTCACCCTGGGCTTTGAAATCATTGCTATTATTTCAGTGATTTTACTGGAAATGTCATCAAATGACAAGCTTTGCTCAGCCTCTGTCTGGAACTCTAGAAGGCTCACCGAAGCAGCCTAAAATAATGTGCCGGCTTTATTAGAAAAGGGGAAACTTGTGTATTTTTCTGGCTAAATTGATGAGACTCAGTGAAAGTTTCACTGCTGATGCTGTGGAGGGAGGGATCTGAATGGAGCAGGGGCACCTGTAAGGTGGTTGGTTCAATAAGTCTCTCTCACCACTGCCTGCTGACTTCAGAGGGAATACAATGAATGGCCCTTGGAAAAACATAACTGCAAAGCCATCATTTACAGCTTTCAGATATTTATTTCACTTGCACTAACTACTTACTGTGTGGGCTGGGAAAATACACAGAGAGGAAATTCAGGTTTATTAATTTACCTTCTTGTTCAGAACCCTGGTAAGAATTTTGATGGAATTACCGGGGCTGATGGGAGTTGGGAATTCTCTTTAGAGCTACACCAGCCTTGCTCTCCAGAGACACCCAGCACAGAGTCACAGACTATAGCAGACCCCTAATGCAGTAACCTTTAGCCAAAAAATACCCTCCCTGATTTGCCCGCCCAGCTCTGCCCCTAAGAGCAGGCAGGTCTGTTAGGGTATTAGGGTGTGTCCGCAGGAGCAGCCCCAACCTTTTGAGGTGAACAGGAATGGCCGCATTCCCTCAAGTTGCCTCTGGATGTCTCTCCCAGACTCAGAATGCAGGGCTGAAGGAACTGTGGGTTTGAGCTAAAAGCATTCATCAGCCACCGGGCCCCAGTGCCCTACTCCAGAGTCCTTGGAAGCTGGGAGGATGGTAGCCTCACATTTCCTTTATGGCGTGTGCATGAAAACTGTTCCCCCTGCCCCCCACACGGCCATCCATGGTCCTGGGTGGTCAGGTCCCTGAAACAGCCCCACCAGCAGCTTCGCCCTGAAACTCTTGAGCTGGCCAGCATCCCACTGCCCACTCCAGGCACCCCACCTCCTCCTGAGAGACCCAGACGTGCCTGTAGCCAACTCGCTTTGAGGCCTCGGGCTTTGGGGGCTTTGTTGCTGCTCTAGGGCTATGGAAAACTCGAGTAATTTTCTGTGGCCATAACCCCAGGGTCCTGAGTCAGTGTAATTATAAGTCAATCACTTCCTTTCCAATTCTGGCTTCTCTTCCCTTTAGGCAGGTAAAATCATTACCACAGCTCCCTTCTCCCCTCAGGTGGACATTTGTACAGGCCATTTACCTCACATCTCATGAATCTTCTCAACTGAATGTTATTTGGGGGGTTGTACTTATTTATTGAACTCAGAACAGCCTGTCATCCATCTTCACAGCCTAGGGCCACCTTCTGTTTTCCTAAGTGCGAGAGCCCAGCAGATGATCCCCAGGAAGCAACCTTCCCAACGCACAGCCCTGGAGGACCCCCCACAACCTGCAGCCCTCAACCCACCACAGCCTGGCTTGGAGAGGCCCTCAGGGTGTAATGAGGTCAGAGGAAGCAACTCTGTCCATGAGGGAGGTACTGAGAGCAGGATGGGGAAGAGAAGGCTTTATGTGTATTGAGAAATGAGGGAGAACCCCTTCCAAACATGTCCAAGCCTTCCTCATGACACTAACTAGAAAAAAAGAGAGAGAAAAAGAAAAGAAAATGCCTTCTTCAGTCAGGCAAAGCAGTTCCAACTACAGAATGGTTATTTATGAGTTAATTGTGTTGATTATCGAGGGGGCTGTTTAAATGCTCCCCAGGACACCTCCTAATCGCCCTTCCCCTCCTTGCTCTGTCAGCCATTCCACCAAACAATCCCACAGAAAGCATTGAGGCTTTTCATGATGTAGAAGGTGCTCCTGCCTCAGCCGAAACCCAGCCCACAGAGCTCAGACCTGGGGAAGCTGTATCCTGAATTGCGCCGCCATCTCTGAAACTTTACAACTCTCTGACTGACGTGCATTCCCAAGGTTCCAGATTTGCAGTTTCCCTTTTCTGAAGGTATGGATTTTGCAGTCGATCCTGGAGCCAGATTCACCGTCCATTCCTGCCCCAATGACACATACTTCAGAGGCTCTGTTGCATTTTTAATTACGTAGTTTAGCTGCCATCAGCATCTCCGCAATCATTTCTCATGCTCCTTCCTCCAGAATTTTTCAACATAGCTGCAATTCCCTAAAGAATATGTCAATATAGCAGCATAAAGCAGTAGGAGAGTGTGGTCAGAGAGTCTGGGGGTCCTGAGTTCAGCACCTTAGTATTTGCAAGACCTTGGGCAAGTTATTCAACTTCCTTAAATTCCACTGTCTTCATAAATAAAATGGGGGTGATAATAGAATAGTTGTGAGGCTTAAATAAGATTATGAACAGAAATACTTATCCTGTGTATACTGCAGCACTGTCCAGCAGGTATCTATTGTAAGTTGTGAATATAATTTTAAATTTTCTAGTAGTTTCATTTTTTAAAAAAGGAAAAGAAACAGCTGAACTCTGATATGTTACAAAATATTATCATTATAAAACAACATCAATATAAAATATATTAATGAGATATCTTTAAATTCTTTTTTGTCATAATAAACATTTGAAATCTTAAATGCATTTTATATATCTCAATGCAGGCTAGCCACATGCCAAGCACTTTTGAGTAGTGGCTACAGTGTGGGGCAGCACAAGTCTAAAACATGGTAAAGGAAAGTTCCTTTCTCTAATATCTGTCTTTCCATGCCTTGGAGTTTGGAGATACTTGGAAATGAATTCTGAAATCACCGTCAGCCCCAGTGCTGGAAGGCTGTTTTTGAGTTTCAGTGTTGGTCTTTTCCTGCCGGAGGATAGGCAAGGAAGGAGTTGGTGCCCAGCTAGAGTTCTGTGGATTCTCTATAATTTTATCCTGCCGAACAGGCAGATGCTTCTACTGTCCTGATTTCCTGGAACCCAACACCTCAGATTTGCAGGAGCCCTTAATGAACTAGCCCAATCTCTTATCAGATTCCTGAACACCTTATACAATGTCCATGCTAATCCCTCAGCCTCTTCTTGAATGCCCCCAGTGATGGGCAGCTCACCATGCACCAGAATGCTGCTCCACTTTCAAGGTGTTGGTGTTGAGGAAACTCCCTTAGAAACATGTCCTTCTCTCCACTTCTACTCAATGGTCCTAATACCAACCTCTGGGAAGAGAACAAGTCAAAACTGTCCTCTGTGTGACAATTCTACCAGTAACTGAAGATAGCTCCCAGGTACTATCTAGGTCTCTTTTTGTTGAGGATAATCAGCCCCAGTTATTTCCACTGAGCTCATATGACCAAGTGTGAAACCCCCTCTCCATACTATGTGCATGTAGTAGTTGTTATGTGTGCTTTACGAAGTACAGCCCCCAGAACTAAACATAAACTGTGCAATGTGGGCTTTGAAGACAAATGTTCCTGATTATGGGCAACCTCACCACCACTATCTTTGCCACAGCCATACAGCACCCTCCACGCCTGGCAGCAGGCAGCTCTCAGCCCACGTGGGTCCACACATGCCCAGCTCCACCCCAGATGTCAGACACTCTCCATCTGCCAGCTGGAGTATCACCCTGATGCTGGCTTCTCTCCCTTCCTGCCTTTATGCCAGGAGGGCCAGGAGCACAGTGCCACCTCTCCTTCCACGTGCCAGGGCCTGTGAGGCATTCCCAGCTCCTTCAGCTTTATGCACAGAGGCAGGGAGCCTGGGGCTGCCTGGGCCTCTCCTTTCTCTGTGCCCCTGTGCCCCTTTAGCAGTGGGAAAGCCTTTGGCCCACTCTCCTCCTATGTGATACAGAGATCTCTGCCTTGCCATGAGCCCAACACCGGGGCTACATATTCAGCTCCTCCTCTTCAGGGTCTCTAGATGTTTCTCTGCCACCTATTAACTTCACACCAGACTCCCATTAAGTCCTCGTTCAAAAGAGTGGGGTGAGCAACTCATGGGGATGTTGGGCGGGGCCAAGCACACTTCTCCAGAGATGTGGAAGGAAAGGAGCAGCTGCAAGGGAAGATTAAGCTCAGCTGTGCTCCCATCGATCAATAAATCAGTCAATCTTTATCGAGCTCCTCTGCCTGCACATGCTCATTAGCCAGCATGGACCCAAGAGTTGCAGCTCTGAGTCTGGGATCTGAGGAGGAGGAGAAGGCCCCTGGTCAAAATATTTTCGCCTCATAAAGTTCAGTGCTTTCCCTCTACTGTTTAGCTAATTTCTGCTAAGGTGTTAATGACTTATCAACTTTCATTGTTTCTAAAGGGACTGTATCCAGGGATGGGCCTGGGTAGGGACCACCTAAAAGGGTAAAGGATGGAGAAATAAATGCTAAAGGCAAATGTCTCTATCTTGCCATTTTCCCCAGGGCTTGGGATGTGAATATTAATTAGGGTCAGGACAGAAGGTGGGAGCAAGGCTCTGGTGACAGGACTGCTTCCCCCCCTTGCTTTTCCTCTCGCTGAATGTGACCTGCAGCCAGTTAATTAGCATCTCAAGCCTCTGCTCCCTCACCAGTAAAACAGTAGTGTCCACCAAACAGAGTTGGAAGGATAAAGCACTTAGTACAGCTCTCAGTTTAAAACAAAACCAAACGAAACCATAGTGGTTACTTCCATTCGTATTGAATTAAACTCAGACAGACAAGAGCTCTGTATGACCTTAGAAAAAGGGAATGGGTAGTGCATCTTCCCTGACCTTCACCTATAACAGTTCCTGTCATCTAGGCCTCACTTAGTGGCCTTTTATGACACTGTCATGTGCAAAATTGTCCAAAGCTTTTTGATATTCATCCCCATTCATTTATATATCCTCCTTAGAGTGCCTCTTAATTACTGAGTCTCACAAGTTTATTGTCCTAAAATTCATCTCCCTGAAATGTCAAAGACAGCCTCCCTAGCCCAGTGTTTTGGGACTTGGTGAACAAGTGGCATTTTCCTTTTCCTTTTGGTTCATAATTGTATAGCATCTGCCTGTGTCTTATCTCAAGTTTTTCCCTCTGCAGAACTTGCAGCCTGTCTTTATGCCACAGTCTTGCCTGCTTCACATTATTCATTCACTCAACAAACATTTACTGAGTTCCCTCTAAGTGAAGGGCAGGGCCACAAAGATGGTAATAGGTGAGGAAGAACAAGAAATAAATAAACAAGCAAATGAATAAAATAATTTCAGTATAATGAAGTGTAAGTAAGTGTAATGAAGAAGACAAACAAGAGGCTGAGATGGAGACTACTAGAGAGAAGGCGTCCACATGAAGAGGTCTTCAGATGGGGAAAAGCTCAGAATGAGACTCTGAGACACTGAACTAGAACTAGGGTGGCCACAGCCTCGTGAGCTTGGGGGAGTCAGGCAAATAGTGGGGGTGAAGGGATAAGGTGGAGACAGGTCATGAAGAACTTTGTGGACCATCATAAGGAGCTTGAACTTTATTTTAAACTTGTTGAGAGGTTGTTTAAAGGTTTCAATCACGGCAGTAACATAATCTGATGTACGTTTGGAAAGATTAGCTTTGCCATCAAGTGGAACATGGGTTAAGTTTGAGAAGAAAAGAGATGGTAAATTTGGAAACTCTTCTCTTATTCTAAATGAGAGATGACGGTGGTCAAGACCAGTGGGAAAAAGTAGACTCCAGGCACATATACATATTAGAGGAGCATTAACATGACTTGCTGATGGATTGTATGTGTAGAGTAGGGGGAGGGGAAGAATTATCAAGGATGATTCCTAAGTTTCTCTGTGGAGTAACTGGGTCAAGATAGGAAGGTATCATTAATGAGACGGGGAAGATGCAAAGCAGAGGGTAGAGAATTAAGTGCCCTGTTTCAGACACACATTAATTTTGTGATGTCTGCAAGGTGTGATGTGACATATAAAGGTAGATGGATATGTGAGCCTGGAGCTTATAAACATGACCAGAAGTGAATTTGGATGTCATAGCATAGAGATGCCCTGTAATCCTCGAGGGTCAATCTGCTCACCTCCCTCCTGCCGAGCATCCCATCTCCTCTCCTAGAGACACAATCCAGTGCTATTATATTTGTTGAGCAGCTACCAAGGCTGGGCCCACAGATTTCCAGGTCTGACCAGGAAGTCCCAGAAGACAGAAATCCAGAGACCCAGTAGCCACTGCTGTCTCCTGTGGAATCACACACTCTCACTCAATTCTAAGGAGCACTGCTCATTGCCCTGTATTGTTCTGGAAGGATCTGCATTTCTCCCAAGGCTCACTGTAAGTGTTGCTATATGTACCACTTGGCAAAATGGCCATCTCAGGAGGTATTCATGCAAATACTTGGTGTGGTTTTGAAAGAGAATATAAATGACCAGTCCTCTTTGTAAAATTCTTTTACTCTGATTGACACACGTCGTTTGGGTGGCTAAATATACCTTCCACTATTCCTGGCTTTTTGAGGCAAATAAATATATTTTAGGCATTACATACGCTTATGGTTATGACATCAAATAAAGGGAAATACAAACTTTGATAAACATAAGAAAGGGCAAGAAAAGAGACTGGGGAATCTTTTATCCTGTGGTTACATCCCCAGAGGGCCCAGATTTCCACAGTGATTCTTCTTACTGGGAAGTTTGATGAATCTTGAGCTATCAGAGAAGAAAAACATTGCTTATGATATCTAGTTTTTTCTCTTTTTCATTTCTCCCATTTTAACAACTAAAAGAATGTTGGATGGTCTCTCCTTCTTATGTGTAGAGAATTGATTCCTAGGCAAGGTGTAACAAAATTTAAATTTTGAGTTTTTAAAATATTTCCAGAGGGTAGTAATTTTTAAAGGAGATTCTGGTGAACACATACTTTGAGAAAAAATCACTATACCATTAAACATTTTGCATACTATTGTAATGTTTCCCATATAAAATCACAGAAATTTGCTAACTCTTTACCTGTTCTCAGCCTAAGGAGAATCAAAGCCATCAGCATATGCCACACCAGCAACTTTTTTTTTCTGTTTTAACAACTGCACTAGGGAGCTTGAATTTGCATGCTAAAGTAGATGAAACAATTTGATTATATTTGCTGAAACAACCCATGACTATATCATTTCAAAACACCACAAAATTTAGCACATGTAATCAAAATGGATTGCCTCCTTCTAACTGTGAGAGTATTGAGGAGAAACTATAAAAATACTGAGTGTTGTGATGCATTGAGTTCTCAAAACAAGGTTAATTTTCTTACCAATTATCTTGCTATTACTTGAATAGTTTAAATATCATGTAAGCCTTAAGTCTTTGCATCTTCCCTATGAATATGTTGATGTATCCCTTAGAAAGATTTAACTCTGCATTTATGTCTTTACATGTAACCTTAGCCAGTTAGATATTTTTTAGCTTCTGATGCCAAAAGAAGTAGTGTTGGATGTGGTAAGTTGCTTACTTTATAGGGAAGACTCCAAGCATGTGACAGTTTAAATTTTAACTTAGAAATTTCTAATGTATTCATTTTCTAATTAACATACAAAGATGTGAGTTACAGGAAAGTTTCCTAATCTATCTCTATGGAAGTACTTGTGCTTAAGCAAGTCAGTAAGCTAAAATTAGAAATGTTCTCTGACTCCACAAAGCAGCACACAAAGTCTACAAGAGGCCTGGGAATCGAACAGATTGGGAATAGAAAACAAGTCATGATAAGGAAACACTTGAACTGGTGTGAACTTTCTGTGTAGATGCTTGTGTTCATCTTTGCTTTCCTGGTTTCTAGCTGAGATTTTGGCTAGGAAATCATATTTCAAATTGCAGATGTTTCAGCATAATTCTGGGCTTTTGTTTCAGTTCAGTTGGGAGAAGATTTTTTCGCCCTCTGAGAAGAAGGAAGCATACCATCTACAGAACAAAAACAAAAACAAACAAACAAAAAAAACATCGAAGAAACATGGCTCAAGGAATTTTACACACAAATGCTTCTTGACACAGAACACCTAAACGAGAATATCAATTCACTATTGGGCCAAAGATAAAATGATAAAACAAGAATGTTATGCAAAAGAAAACTGAAGACCTATGGAAACAAATTGGAAAACCAAAACAGTATCACTAAAGAAATAAATTAGAAAGCAAAGAGCAGTAAGTGCCACTGATAATTAAGTCATTGGCAGAGAACAAAGGCTTGAGATAATTAGGTGCATATATATATATAAAAAGACAAATTAAAGCAGTGGGAAAAAAAGACAATTGATATAAAAGACATACGACAACTGATATTTCAAAAAACCCTAATATATGGAATAGTTAAGTATTCAAAAATTATACCACAAGAAAGTTTATCGTAATTGAAGGAAAAATTTTTAAATTATCTATAGTTGGAAAGAATATGTGTTCCAAGAAAATTTAGTAGAGGACTCTACACCAAGTCAAATTCTAGTTAAGCACCTGAATTTCACGAATAAAACAATTTCAGGTATCTGGACAGAAAAAGCAAATAACCTGCGAGGCATTAAAATCAGCCTGCCTTAGATCAGTCAATCCTGTAAGACAATGAAACCATTGTTCTGAGGTGAAAATAGCTCGACTCCATCATGTTACACCCAAAATGGTAACCAGGTATAAAAGCATTATGAACCATGAAAGGACTAAGGGAGCAGGCTACCCATGAGGCTGTCTGAGAAAAACTAGACAATGAAAACCTACCAATTTATTTTTAACCAAAATTAAAAACTCAGAAATCGAGAATTAGAGTCTTTCTTTAAAAGACTAATGATGAGCAGACAACTCACTTAGATATTGACTATTAAACATATGTAAATTGAAGTTACAGAGTAAAATGCAATGTTATAAACCCAAACAATGTAAAAATAATAATAAAACATACAAAAACTGAGAGCAAAGAGAGAAGACGTGAAAATGTGTGATAGTACTGTGGCCTTATTCTTTCATAGCAGGGAGTAAATTTAAAATGTTGAAAATTAAAATATGTAACTTTAAAAATATTGATCCAAAATCAATGTTTTTCATGTTTTCTTAACTTCAGACAGCTTTTTTAGGAAATATGAGATGAGGAAATAGGTACTTGAAGTTGAATAGCTCCTCTAGTGTTACTTCTGTACATTCAACTAACATTATATTTAATACTTTTTATTTCAAAGAAGCACTTACAATTTTAAGTGATAATAATAATAATGATAAGCTGCTTCTATTTTTAAAAAGACTGAAAACAGATATGTTAGGATGTTAACAATGGTTCATTTTAAGTGATGCAAACAGAGACTGTTATAATTTCATTTTGGCTGTTTTCTGTAATTCTTTAAATTAAAAAAAAAAAAAAAAGAAGAAGAAGCAAGAGTTGAGCTGGACCAGGGGTATCTGATAAGAATTTTTCTCAGATTTTCCTGATTTTAGGTAGGTCTTTAAGAATTTTTATCTTAAGCAGCTGGAAGATTTATGTAGCTATTTGAATACTACATATGCACATATTATAGTATATATGTATGTTTGCATTAATGTTTTTACTACTGGAAAAGGAAATCAGTAGCCACTTCCTTTTTTTTTTCCCATTTCCTGTCTACTCCTCTAACTTTCCCCCCTTCAGGCCCTGGCTCTCTCCTGTTCTGCCCTTGTTCAGTGGATTGAAGGAAGCACAGCCTGGTGTAATGGAAATGTCTGCTTGCTACTTCCTCACTTAGCCTCAGAGGAGGAAGTTCTCTTTCCGGGCTTACTGTTTCATCTAGAACACATTATCTCTTGCCTGATGATAAGACTTCAGTAAATTACTCTGAGGAGACACTTGGGTTGGAACTGGGGAGCACAGAAGAGGATTGGGCCCTGAACAACCACAGTGGCTTTCCCAATGGGGCTACATTTCCAACTGGCCTTCAGGTGGACTGTGTGCAGAGTAAGGGTAGCTGGTTCATGTCTGGACCAAGATGCTCAACCTTGGCAGATGAAGGCCAACAGCATAAATATACTGGTTAGTTTTTTTAATCCTTAAATTTTCCTATTCTTTTTCACAGACTTAGGAGGGGGAAGATTGGGAGGAAATAGGACAAAGAATAAGATAACATATCCCCTAAGTTTATTAGTATACAAAGAAAAGAGAATTCAGGGAGGGACAAAGGTACAAAGCAGCTGTATGACAGCCGTTTCAGTAAAATATTTGTGTAACTTGGGACTTCACACCCGTATCTTCCTTGACCCTCATGACAATAGAGTTAAAAAGTGGCATAACTACGGTCCCTGCTTTACAGACCACAGTCAGGGATTGCCCCAAGGTCACTAGATTAGTGAGTAGGAGAGTAAGGATTTCAAGCCAGATCTGCTCCCTCTAAAGAGGATTTTCTAGTACCACAGTCTTTCAAAAATATAAAGCCATCAGCTCTAAGTTCATTTATCAAACAAAGCAGAGAACCTGAAGAAACACAAAAAAGAATCAAAAAAGAAGCTCTCTAAATTTCCCAGCCCTGTGAAGTGAAACCTCTTACTTCTGACTTGCCCTGGACCTTCTTCTCTGAGGACAGTATTCCATCCAAATGCCTCAGAGTTCAAAAGAGAGGACAATAATTAGGCAAAATTTTGAACAAAATGCATGTTTTACTAATGGCATGAGGACATTCAAATATGGACTGTTCATCTTCCTGACCCCTTGTTGAGTACAAGTGTCCTTAGTTTTGCAGGGTCCAAGTCATTAGTGGTTACCTCTTGATGATATCCTGTGGACTTAAGAGCACAGGTAGCCTGAGAGCAAATAGACTCAGCTTTCCCTAGAAAAGGAATGTCAAGGAGACACAGTGTACCTGATATTCAAAAGGAACTAATTTCCAAAATATACATATAGCTCATACAGCTTAATATAAAAAAAAAGCAACCCAGTCAAAAAAATGGGCAGAAGACCTAAATAGACATTTCTCCAAAGAATACATCCAGATGGCCAACAGGCAAATGAAAAGATGCTCAAAAGATGCTAATAATTGCTAATTATTAGAGAAATACAAATTGAAACTACAATGAGGTGTCACCTCATACCAGTCAGAATGGCCATCACTAAAAAAGTCTATGGATAATAAATGCTGGGGAGGGTGTGGAGAAAAGGGAATCCTCCCTACACTGTTGGTAGGAGTGTAAATTGGTGTAGCCACTATGGAGGACAGTATGGAGGTTATGTAAAAAACTAAGCATAGACTTAGCAATTCCATTCCTGGGCATGTATCTGGAGAAAACTGTAATTCAAAAAGACACATGCATCCCACTTTTCAAAGCAGCACTCTTTACAATAGCCAAGACATTGAAAAGACTTAAATGTCCATTGATAGATGACTGGATAAAGAAGATGTGGTATAGATATACAATGGAATATTACCCAGCCATAAAAAAGAATGAAATGCCATTTGCAGCAACATGGATGGACCTAGAGATTATCATATTAAGTGAAATAAGTCAGACAGAGAAAGACAAATATACTATGATGTCACTTATATGAGGAATATAAAAAGAAAGATATAAATTTTATTTAAAAACCAAAAATAGACTCATGGACATAGAAAACAAACTGTGGTTACCCAGTGGGGAAAGGGGAAGGGGAGAGATGGGTTAGGAGTTTGGGATTAACAGATATACATTACTATATATAAAATAGATAAACAACAAGGACCTACTGTATAGCACAGGGAACTATATTCAATTTTATGTAATGAGCCATAATGGAAAAAAAACTGAAAAAATACATATGTATGTATGTATATGTATAACTGAACCACTTTGCTGTACACCTGAAACTAACATTGTATATTGATTACACTTCAATAAAAAATAAAAATTAAAAAAGGGAACCATCTGTATCTTAAGACAAAGCACTAAAAAATAGAAAAATAGGGACATTTTATTGGTATTAAAGTGCTGGCATGAAAAACCTATCGACCTTGCTCCTGTGTTGTTAAAGACAGCCCCACTCCTCCTCTTTCTCTTTTTCAAATCCTCCTACATTTCAGAGCAATTCTCAATGACTTCCCTGGCCAGCAGCTCAGTTTCTCCTGGGAACTTGTTAGAAATGCAAATTCCTGGGTCTCATCTCAGACCCACTGAACCAGAAATTCTTGGATATGGCCCCTGTGATACGTATTTTAAGGAGCCATCCGAGTGGATCTGAGGCTCACTAAAGTTTGAGAGCACTGCTTTAGAGCATTTTTTCAAGCATCTGCCTTTTTCTCCTCAAGCTTAGTTGACACCACCAGTTAAGAGTCCTCTTTCCCATCCCAGACTATGTACGTCTACTCCCTGGGGGACGCTGGAACCTACAAGTGAGAAATACTCAGGGCACAGGGCACGGGGAACAGGTTTTTATTTCCCCATTACAGGTTTTCTTATATACAAAAGAATAGGCCACAAAACTATAATATCAAGTCTCACATCACAGCTTTTGAAGATTTAAAAAAAACAACTTAGATTAGGTTAGAATGACTATGATATAAATTCTTTTAAGAAAGTAAATACCCATTATTTAACTTCTAGTCGGATCCCAGGTGAATGAATACCTTGATTTTAGCACCTCTATCACCATGACACAATTAATTTAAATCACACAATTTAAGAAGCTCACTTATTCTTCCAAACATTGAGTATTTAAGAATCTGATCAGTTTTACTTACTGTCATTTTCTTCCCTCTACCTTTCCCTACCTTGTTTCTAACTGGTGACTGAATCTTTTGGCTAGCACACTGTCTCATGCCCACAAACACCCGTAAACTTTGAGACTCTGCTTTGGTGCCCAAAAGATGATAAAAACAGAACTCAGAGAAGATGGGGTAAATTCAAATTCTGGAAGGTGAGGAATGATAAGACAAAGTTCAAAGAAAGCCATGAGCCTTCAGCAAGGAAATTTGGGTCCAAATGTAGCCCTTAAGCTCAATGTACTGAGTTAGCATCACCAGTAAATTGAGCTGAAGATAAGCCTAGCTGCTAAAAACTCCCTTCCAATGTAACTTTTTTCCTTCTCCAGATAATCATGAGTTGGTTGAGACTGCTAGGAGTGAAATAGGTTTCTTTTCCTCTATTTCTCAATTTCTAGGTAACTGTTACCTTTTTCCAATATGTTTTGAGAATTGCTTTGGTCATTTTCAGACTTATTAAGAGCAGAGAAAATCTACATGAAAATCATTTATTCATCACCATCCATGTGAGGTGTTAAGGCTTCAACAGTGAAGAAGCCAGAATGCCTGCTCTCAAGAAGCATGCAGACAAATAATTTTAGTAGAAAGTGATCATTAGTGTCACGAGAGTTTTTCAAATTGTGGAGGAAGGCACAAAGCACAAGGAGTTCCTGTTGAGGAAAAGAGGGTGAGAGTGTCAGGAAGCCCCCCAGGTGAGGAGAACCTTGAGGGGAGAAGTAGGATCACTTTCATCTGTAAGCTCCCTAGTAGTGCAAGAGCTATTGGGGTGGTGGCTTTTGATGAATTCTTTAAAAGAAAAATGGCTGGTCTAAAAGGAAGAGTTCGGATTGATCTGGAGAATTTGGACACATAATTGTGATGTTTGGGTCAGGCTGATATCTGAAGAGATCATTTTCTCTGACACAACAAATGGGACTTTTCTACCTTTACTGGATGTGACTTTCAAATGCCAATTATACATTAAGTGCCTAAAGACTAGGGCTGATGAACTCTGTTCTCCTGTGATCAAAAAGTAGAGTGCTCCTGCTGGTGGGAGTGCAGTTTGGTGTAGCCATTGTGGAAAACAGTATGGAGATTCCTCAGAAGACTAGGAATAGACTTACAGTATGACCCAGTAATCTCATTCCTGGGCATATATCCAGAAGGAACCCTACTTCAAGAAACACCTGCACCCCGATGTTCATAGCAGCAATATTTACAATAGTCAGGACATGGAAACAGCTTAAATGTCCATCGACAGATGACTGGATAAAGAAGTTGTGGTATATTTATACAATGGAATATTATTCAGCCATAAAAATGACAATATAATGCCATTTGCAGCAACATGGATGTCCCTGGAGAATGTCATTCTAAGTGAAGCAAGCCAGAAAGAGAAAGAAAAATACCATATGAGATCATTCATATGTGGAATCTAAAAAAAAAAAAGGAAAGAAAAAGAAGACAAATGAACTTAAATATAAAACAGAAACAGACTCATAGACATAGAATACAAAATTGTGGTTGCCAGGGGGGAGAGGGGTGGGAAGGGGCAGACTGGAGTTTGAAATTTGTAGATACTGACAGGTATATATAGAATAGATAAACAAGTTTATACTGTATAGTACAGAGAAATATATACAAGATCTTGTGGTAGCTCATGGTGAAAAAGAATGTGACAATGAATATATATGTATGTTCATGTATGACTGAAAAATTGTGCTCTCCATTGGAAATTGACATAACATTGTAAACTGACTATAACTCAATAAAATAAAATTTTAAAGAAGTAGAATGTTCATAATAAAAACTGAAGTTTTCAAATGTCATATTCTGAGAATACTATATCTTTATAATAAAAGAGTATGAAATGAACAGTGTTTCAGAGCTCTTTATTTCTTTTTTCTTCCTTTCCTAATCTCCCAAATATAATTTAAAAAAAAATTTCCTATTTGTTTTTTGCCTCCTTTTAGTGCTGAAATGATTCAAATGTACCTGGTTCATACTCCACCCACTGACACACACACAGAATAAATATTGAGAGGAGGTTCTATTAACTTTAATCCATTTGGAATGTTAACTTTTGGTGTTCTGTGCTGCAGTATTGAACAGGTGATCTTAAATATGTGTATCTGATACATGAGAAAAATGGTGGAGATAAATCACTAGAAGAGTACCCAGTGTAAATACAAAGACAAACAAATCTCTCATTTCCTCTTTTACTTAACAAGAAAACATTTTACAAAGACAAAAGTTATTGTTCCCTTGGATGGCGTTGGCAAGCTATGTATTCAGGGAAGGATGCATTTGTTTAAAATGTGGTTAGAAGTTAATCAATATTTCATTCCTATTTTATGGCAACCAAATGCTCACATAGGTTATTTGGTTGTTCTCTGGCATTTTATTAGTTATACTAAATTATTTTAGTCCACAAATATTTATTAAGTGCCTATAATAGTGCCTATTACATAATGAGTATTTAGTAACTATTTACTGATGCAGAAAGTATTTCTTGAGAACTTGCTATATGCAGACTTAGCAGTGAGTTCCCTGGCTGATATGATTCATGAGCCGGTTTAGGAATTTTTTTGCTCTCAAAGCCCTGAGTCTATGAATGTGAAATCATTTGCATATCAAGTGACTCTGGCCTCTTCCTTCCTCTACCCCTAGCCATTCCCGCCACTGCTAATGAGACAAGTAATCTAAGAGCTTGAGCAATTTGCCCGTAAATCCATCTCTAAGGCTCTGCTCAACAGTCTGCTCTCCCCTGGGCCCACTGCAGGAAAATATGCACCATCTGAAACTTGAACCATCTGCTATCATAGGAAAGCACATGAGCCAAATGTCAACAGCAAAGTCTGATGCTCACTGGCTCATCCTTTGTAGTAACTCCAATCACTGGGGTCATGTTGGTTTGCCAGAAAGAGTAGACTCATCAAAAGCTACTACCCAAATAGCTCTTGCACTACTGGGAAGCTTACAGATGAAAGTGATCCTACTTCTCCCCTCAAGGTTATCCTCACCTGGGGGCCTTCCTGACACTCTCACCCCTTTCCCACAGCAGGAACCCCTTTGCTCTTCGTGCCTTCCTCCACACTGAAAAACTCTCATGATACCAATGATCACTTTCTACTAAAATTATTTGTCTGCATGCTTCTTGAGAGCAGGCATTCTGGCTTCTTCACCTTTGAAGACTTAATACCTCACATGGATGGATGGTGGCAAATAAATGATTTTCAGGTAGATTTTCTTTGCTCTTAATAAGTCAATTAAAAAAAAAAAACATTTAAACAGATCCTGCAAGCCATATAAGCATTAGAAGTATCTATTCAATCTGTCTGCCTGATTAACAGTCCTAAAAGGTCCTTGCCTTTTTTCATTATTATAGGCAAAATCTGGCAATTATTTTGCTCAATTAATTTTTTAAAATAAAACCACATAAGTTTTGAACAATTATGACCTTGAAGATCTAGTACAATTGCCTTACTTTCATGGTGAGGAATCTAAAGTTCTAAGAAGTTAAATCAAAGTCATACAGCTACTGAATGTCAGAGGGAAAATAGAATCCAAGTCTCCCTGCTTCCTGCCCAGTACTTGGTTTAACAATCCATGATCTGGATTCTGCTTGTTAAAGTTTCATTTCTTGAAAGGCTCGTGAAGAGGTTTGGGGCAGGCTCTGGCAGTTGAGTTGCATTCAGAAAGAGGGAGCTAACCTCCACCAACTGCTCTGCTACTTTTTCCTTCCCAAATGCATGAAAACCAAAAAGCTGTCTTAGTACAAGGAATAAGAAAAAGAAGAAATGATGGAAATCCACATGATATGCAGCTAAGGAGATATAAGGAGGCCCTTTAGGACAGTTTCAGATTTATAACTTAGGGTCAAGATGGGCTGTTCCCAGGTCAGATCTTCTGCTGTAACTGAACTCCAGAATAGAACTTTGGGCCTGCCCTGATCAGAATTGTCCCTGAGGTGGACCTAGAATTGGGAATAGCTGATGACCTTACCAAAAAGGGGAGGAAACCAACACTTCCTAAAGCTTTCACCAGGTGATGCTTCACCCACTATCCCACCAAACTTTCACTGAGCATGTACTAAATGCCAGGCAAGGAGCTGAGTACTGTGGCTGCAAAGATGAATGAAAGAGAATTCCTCCTTGCTCTCAGGATGCTCATTGTCTGTGATATCTCCCTGTAAGAACTCTTTAGAGGGTCTAGTATATCACATACACACACGCACACACACTCATCTACTAAATGTATCAGAAACATATGAAGACCTCTGTCACAACTCAGGATTTGACATTCAGTACTGGCACCCAGAACCCTAAACCTTCTGTCTCATGACTAACATCCTTTAGGCTTCTCCATATGTCTTGTCCTATGTCCTCAAAACAAAAAGCAACTGTGACTGAATGCTGTGAAGGTTTATAGATTGTACTAACTGCAAAGGTCAAAGTGGACACTGCTTCAGAGCAGTGGAGGATTGGAGAAGCAAAAGCACTTAGGCAAGAGAAAGGGCAAATTAATTCCCTTATCAAACCTTCCCTCTCAGAATGAATGGGGTATGTTTTCATATAACTGAGTTCTTGCTTCCTCTCGGGTACCAATTTGTGACTCTAGAGGTACTCACAATTAGCACTATATTTGCAATATTTGCAGATAGAGGTTGAATATTTTACAATGTTAAGTAATTCATACTACTCTTAAATTTATCTTTTTATAGATCTAGATATAATATGTGTTAAGAATAATAAAAATTCTCTATGTTGGCAATCAGATGAACTGTCTAAATTGGAAATGTGAATAGTTTTACATTCATAAAAATAGTCAAATTTTAAAAATAAATTTAAAACGCCAGCTTTATTTTAAAATTGTTAGATTCATTAATTACAATTTGTATTTTACCCCTTACTTTTGATAAATCTTGAATATTTTAGAATAAATGTAACTTTTAAAACATGATAATTTTAGTTTTTTGCTTTTTATATTTACTCTAAAATATAATCAAATTGTATACCATTTATTGTACATGTACAAGTGCACTTTATTTTTAATCCTTTAGCTCATTTCTATAAACAGCACTTAAACTATAAAAATATTAAGTATAACAACACAATTAGGGATTTTGTTAAAGAGAAAATATATCTTACAGAATATATACATATATATAATAATTGATAAAATATGCGTGTATTTAAATACTCATTCAAACATCACTGATCCATCAACAGAATACTAAGTTATGCACAATAATAATTAAATGTAGTCATCTTTAACATTTTGCCAGCATTCTATTTTATTAAAAAAAAGCCCTCACTCATATTGTTTTTTGTCATTATGGAGGTATAGTTGTCAAAGTAGAAAAAAAGAACATATTTCAGTTAGCAGCTTATTAGCTTGATTTAGAAATTTGATGTGTGTAGACATATGTTTTGTGGGCTTCTGTTTATCCTCTCATCAGAGGCACGGAAACGTTAGAGGTGGCCAGTGTATGAGTCACCAAAATTTAACATAAAATGATTGAAGCCCCAAAGTCAACAAGGTAAGTAGGAAAATCAGCTTCTTCCCCTTTTCTGAAGTGAGACTCTTTTTTTTCTTGAACGCTCTTAGTCTCAGGTGGAATCATACAGGCATATAAGGCCATGGAGACTCCCGGTGTTCTTGGGCATGGAGCCAGTATCAGATAAAGACTGATTTGGCTTTGCCAAATGTTCCTAGGAAGACTGCTCTGTTTGGATGGACGTAGTTTGTGTGTGTTTAAGGGCCCCACAATGTACACAGAATGCAAAAGTAACAAAGAAACTTATCACGTTTGGAGACCATGCCAGTGGCTACCATGTCCTGATTGGACTGGAACTGGAAGATGATCAGCCCTGCCAATTCCCTGCTTGGCCATAATGCAATGGCCTCTGTGGGTCTGGTTCATTGCAGTATGTTCACGATGGTCTAAGCAAGGCTATGGTGAAACACAATTATTCTATTTTTTGTTTTCATTTCAGAGCTCTTGGAGAGACGTGCATTGATCTTTCATTCATACATTAATGTCTTTACCCTTTCTTTACCTTTTGTGAATTTTTTGGTATATTTTTTTACTTCTCCAGTTAATGTCTCAAAACAAACTTACTCTTGGATTTTTACCTTATTCCTCATAAAAAGACATTAATAAAGTCTCGTAAATTTTCTTTCTGGGAATTTTTACACAGTTACTTTGAAGATGGCTAAAATTTCTCTCATTTCATATGGGGCTGCCTGTGTCTTCACACCTTAATCAACTTTCACAATTAAACAATAGGATCTTATATTTCAAGCATCCACTGACCTTAAGAAAATTTAGATAAACAGATAAAAGATGAAGAGAATGACAGTATGAGCAAGAAGGGAATCCTATTTAAATAATGCAGGGAACCCCCCCTACCCCAGCCCTATCCCCAACTTGATCCTACACAAAGAGAACATCCTTAAGTGAGCATGAGCTAGGAGCCTTGAGTCTGCCATGTCCTGTGCACTGACTAGGATTCCAGTATTTAAACACATATCTTTTTCAGACATGATCTCCAAATGCAAGCCAGCTGCATGTGAGACTCAACTGCAGAAGTAGTATTCTGTCTGTCCTAAAGATGGAGGAAAATGGCCTATGCTGGGTGTTTTGAAGATAGCGTGTTGGTCTCCAAAGTTTTGACCTCCTTAGGGATTTGACTTGTTACCATTTTCACATTATAAACCAACTTTAGAAGTAAACTTTCATGTAAGCTATGAATTTCAGTTTTATGTGCAGCCCCATCTGCCTGTAGGTTCTTAGTGAATAGCACCTATGTTTGATTCATCCTCCGTATCCTCTGAAGCCCCAACACAATGCCTTGAACCAAGAGGTGTTGCAGAAACTGTCTTGAATGAATGAACAAAAAAATAAGTATCCGAGTATTGAAAACTGTGTGTCTCTGATAGCCTCTGTAATCCATGTGATGAAGTGGTCACCAAGTGGCTGATACCATATTGATACTAGCTGTTTTTAAGATACTATTAAAAACATTGTTTTTCATAGGGTAGTCACCAGATCATCTGCTTCAGAATTAGTCAGATGCATTTAAATGTAAATGCGTGGGTCCCATCACATCTCCTGAGTCAGCATCTCTGGAGGGAAGTCCCAGAGCCTACATTTCCCCATGATTTCCGAGGCGATCCTGCTGGACTTCAAAATCAGAGCACCAATGTACTGGTGGTTCTCAATAGTGTCTGTGCATTAGAACCACTTGAGAAGATTTTGTTAACTAATATATAATCTAGCCCACCACAGACTAATAAATCAGAATCTCTGGGATGGGCTTGGCCATCAATGTGTTGTCCAGTCTCTTCAGGTGATTCTAATGTGCAGTGAGGACTGAGAACTGCAGCTTCAGATGCCTCTTTCTCCTACTTTAGCCCACTTAAAATCTGCTGTATCAGCTACCCTCAGCAAACAATGGGGCACGAGGAAAGAACAAAGGAAAACAAAAAAGACAAAGGTCAGGGTCTGTGGGAAAGCTGAGCTCTGGGCAAACTGCCTCACAGCATGGGCTTCCAAGGCAGTAGGCACCACAGTCAAAATGGCTGGCTCTAACCAGGCCAGTGAGAGAGCAACAATGGATGGAGGCATCACAGAGAGGCTCTTTGCTACTTTTGGTGTTACCTATTAATAATTAAACGGAATCCATGTCACTATTCCTAGGACTGGCCCAAGGTACACCTCACTGGAATTAGAGGAAGAGAAATTAATCCCTTGTTTCAAAGAATAAAATATATGACTATGCTCTGAAAGAAATAATGCCTGTTTTGCATAAACTGTTTATAAAAAACTGTACCTATTGTCTCTTATGAGCCTCCCAAAAACTAGGTGCTATAAGCAGGAAAAGTATTATTGTCCCCACTTTAGAGACAGCAAAACCTGGGTGAAAAAGGTTAGGTAGCCTGTCCAAGGCCATATACTTAGCAAGTGTAAGAACCAGGACATAACCCAAGTCTTCTGACTCAAATCCAATTTTTTTTCTCACTCCATTCAAATTCATCAACACTATCTTCCCCTTCAAAAAAAAAAAGAAAAAGGATTCAGGTTATATGGGAAATTATTACCTGCCTGCATCTCTCTTATGATATCGCTTTCTGCTTTATATTTTATAATTATTTACAGAGCTAGATCTCTTATTATTCTACTTAAAGAGGAATGCTATGTGTTTGATTCATCTCTATATTGTCCACAATGCCTTGTTCTAAAAAATGATTGTAAGTAGTCAATAAATGTTTCTTGGATAATTAGATGAAAATAATATATGTTTAAAATTTTAAATTGTAAAACTGTCAACCAGAGAGCAAATATAATTCTGCTCATCATCATCCTGAAGATGAATGGTATGTGAAATTACACTAATGGATAAAACAGAGAAGAGACAAAGGCACTACTCAGAGTAGAAGAGAAGGCACAAGAGAAGCTACAATAAAGATGGGAGCTGTTACTCTGTGGAAAGACCCCTGGCATTGGAGACCCAGAGGGGAGCAGACACTGCTGCAGCTAACTGAAGAATCTGTGGCCTGGCTTTTGAGTGGTGCATAATGAAGAAGGCTTATGTTTCTGATGTCAACAAGAAAAAGTAATGGAAAGTACTTTTTCCTTTACTTTTCCAAGAAAAATAAAATGCTGTACAAAAATTCATGGTAAAAATATAAAGCATGATTATAAGAAATTTATGGAGTTTAAGAAAAGAGAATCTTGAGCTTGGAACTTGAAGTATTTTACTTCAAGCAGACTTGGTTTAAGAGCATAAATTTTATCTTGACTATAGTCACACTCTGATTCTTCAATGAATAATGTTGAGTAATATCATAATATTGTAAATGATTTTTACTTCTATTTGTTTCTCAGAATTAATATATAGACAAAGCATGGAAGACTTAATGTATCATTCAGAATAAAAATGCTTTAAATCTTGACAATGTAAAAATAATGGTAGAACTGGCCAGCCGTAGGTGTTGGAGGTGGGGAGGAGAGATAAGAGAAAGTGTAAGGGGTGGTCAACTCCACCACATCTTACACCATGGGTAGTTACCGAATATATCTAAAGTTGACAGAACAAGAAATAAAATCCAAACATATTATTCACTATTATAACAAATAGAGGGACAAAAAAAAATGGGGGAAGGTACAGGGAAAAAGGAAGAGGGCTGACAGATGTGAACTGAAATAGTCATTTTTCAAAGTAAGGAGGTAAAAGAGTTGCTTGAACTTATAAGCCAAGAAATAGATATTTAAATCTATACAATAGATATTTAGAGTTATAGTGATAACCATTGGAAGGACTTTAAAACCAGAAAGTATCATGGGTGGTAGTCTTTGAGGAGTAAGGCTATGAATAATCTAAAGAGATACACTTTTCATTTGGTATCCTTACCTTTTATTGAATTTTTATTTCTATGAGCATGTACTTTGAAGATTCTCATTAGTATGCTGAAATATATCCCAAGTTTTCTGCCTTCTCAATGTTCTGATCCCCAACCAATGAGGCAATGATTCTATACAATGATCAAAACTTGACAGCAGGTTAAATTTCCATGGTCTTTAACACTAAGGTCAGTAGCCACCTCAGTGAGACTCTCCAAACCTGAAATATATTACCTTCTGGACAGTAGAAGCGTGTAGTTCTGAACTACCTCCAATTGTCTGCTTGTTTTTCATGCCAGAATCACCAGTTTTCTATGAATGTCATCTTATCTTACAACCAAGTATCATAAATTTCTCAGTAGGTCTCTCTGGTAAGGTGTGCTGGGTAAGCCCAGGGATGC
This sequence comes from Camelus dromedarius, assembly GCF_036321535.1. Lineage (NCBI taxonomy): Eukaryota > Metazoa > Chordata > Mammalia > Artiodactyla > Camelidae > Camelus > Camelus dromedarius. The sequence goes on from NC_087450.1 coordinate 23,488,598, forward strand.
CTCACTTTTGAACGACCAGAAAAGAAAAGGCTGCCAGGACTGAAAGCCTGACAATAAGACATTCCAACTTTGAGCTCTAGCAGAGGGTATTGATTACACTTCTGGAGCCCTTGCAATCTTAGAAACTTCTGGATCCTAATGACAAGGATTGAAACAATGGTTATTAAATACTAGAAATATTTCCTCTGCCTACTTTAAATGCCAAAGCCAAATGCTAAATAACCAGAGGATAAAATTTAACCCTGTTCAATCTAATTTGGGAGATGCAAGGTTGCCATATGACCTTTTAGTTTAACATATCCCTAGCATCACTTCCCTTTGCTCAGTTGAGCAATTCTTAGCATCACTTCATCTTATTTGATTGAACAAAGGATATAATACTGACAGAAGAACAAAATGGAAATTGTAGCTGCAAAGACAAAATTCTTAAAAGATGAGACATTCAAGTTTGTCATGGTTTAAAAAAACATATATTTTTGAGTAATACAAACCTATTGTAGGGTTTCAAACTAAAAAGTTGAAGTAAGTTGGCCCAGAATTGGTTGTTGTTTTTTTTTTTTTTTAGCTAAATAATGATTAGGTATAAGAAGAAGTAATCCTTGAACCTGTAAATCTATAACAAACTTAATTAATATTGCCTGACCTGAAAATTGATGATGGTACAAACTTACCCCTACATATTGGCAAATTTCTACTGTGGTTTATTCTAAACCTTGAGTAGGTACTTAAGTTCAGGGAAATAAAAATTTGGGTTTTTCACTTCAGATAAACCACAAAGAGGTTGGGACAAAACTGTTCCTACTGATTATACCAGTCTCTGAGAATATTAAACACTAGAGTGTTTAATTTCTGAATAAGGATTTCTAAAAATGCTAACCTATTTTCATTCCAATATTGCAGAATTAGCATAAAGTATCTTTTTTCTAAAATACATCAGTCTTTTTGTCCAAATGTCATCCTTTTTATACAGTTAAATGTGAAATGTAAAATGTCTTAATTATTATTGACTGTAGTTAAAATTTTTTAAGAATGCTGTCCTAACTCTACACCAGCCATTTCCATAATATAGCTCCTCTATTTTGCCTTTAATCTAGGCATTTATATTGTTTTCTAGAATTAATCCAAAATAGATTACATTTTACCAGCCAATACCGATTGGTAAACGTTGCTTAAAGCACTGTGTTAAGGATTCTGAGGTTGTATCCAAGTTCAGTGACAAGGCAGACTCTAATTAATTAACATGTTCACCATGGAAGCAAAAAGAGAAAAATGACAGTACGTTCTTGTCACCTCTAACAGGTGCTAAAATCTAGCACATTGTAAAACTCTGGATATTTCTGTGTTTTCTAAAATAAAACACAACTTCATAAGTTGAAATTCTGTAATATAAAACCTATACTGAGTCTTCAGAAATTACCAAAATTGTCAGGGTTAACCAAGTTGCCCCAGAAAGAAGACGGAAGTACTCCAATAAACATCAACTTGTCACTCAGAGTCTCAGACTGTAAAGTCATAGGAATCAAATGACTTTGTAACCTAAGTCCTCTAACTTAACACCACCCTTCTCTAAATCCAGTTGATTCCTCTAGGGATCATTACTGTCCATAGACTAGAATATTTTTTTTTAATAAATAGAATAGATAGCCTAGTACCAGACCTAAGTGAAATATGCATAAACTTAACATATGATCAAGAGGATATCACAAATCAGTGGGAAAGAGGAGGATGATTCTGGGATAACTAATTAACTATTTGCATTTTTAAAAAAAGTTTCAATTATACCCTTATCTCACACACACACCAAAATAAATTCTATATGAATTAGATTTAAATGTGAAGAGTTTTATCATTTTTTTCAAACCTAAAAAATAAAAAGTAAATTTTACCTGATTTCTAATTAGGGAAAGACTATTTAAGTGTAAATGCAATGGAAGTAATTACAAAGGAAAAGATCAAAGATATAACTATCAAAAAATTTAAAACATTTATATATTTTAAAACACAGAAAGCAAAAATTGTTTTTAAAAAAAGGAAAACTTTAGGGTTTAAAAAAATTAAATAAATTGCTGTAGTTAGGAAAGTTTTGCTTGAAAGGATTGGGTATCCATTCAAATGACTTCCTGTGAAAAACTTACAGGCAATCTAACTGAAATGAATTACAGGGAGTACAGCTGGACCTCATAGGAATGGAAAAATGATTAAGCAGCTCTTCTCTCTAGTTCCAGCTCTCTCTGTCCATGTGGTCTTTCTCTGGCCCTCCACAGGCCTCCTCTACTCTCTTTTCTGAAGGGAACTATGCCCACTTCTCCTCTATTACTTAGTCTTCATGTGGCCTTAACTGGCTTTGATGCCAAATCTGCCTTCAGAACCCAGCACCAATGTACTGACTCAGTCTTTCAGCACCTTTGTCCCAAACTTCTGGGAAGAAGATATAATAGGCCGAATTTGGTCAGGTATCTATACATAGTTCAGCCAGTTATGGGCAAAAGGATGTCCCCCTGACATGGAACTGGTGAGGGCTACCTGTTTCTCAGCAGGTCTAGGTACAAGGTAACTCCAAAGACAGGGACATGGGATAGGCAGGCACCAAACACACATCTACTACACAGTTGATGAGACTGTGATGTTAACATGGAGCTTCATAATAAGTTAAGCAAGAAAAGCCTACTACAAATTTTTATAGTCAAAATTCTCTCCAGTATGTGAATTAAAAAAAAAAAAAGCATGGTTATTCCAGTAGTACTAGGCAGGGGTGACTTTCTGTTTTTCTGATTTATTATACTAGTTTGTACTTTCCAAAGTTTCCATTACAAACATGCATAATTCTAACAATCAGGAAAGAAATAAAGTAAAAGACCAAAAGAAGAAAAGCCAAAAGTATTGGCAACTAAGTACCAAGTATTCAATTTAGGTTGAATTCTCAGGTCATTTTTGTTGACATGCCCCAAATTTCAATCCCACTACTGCCCTACGCACTCACTGCTACCCTCCAGCCTCAGTAAGTGACAGACACTTCCCTGAAGACCCCACCCACACTCACCTACTGTGCCATTCTTGTGGTCATGTTGACTAGAATATCCTTTCAGGCTTTATCTGCCTAATGGATGCTCCTCATCCTTCAAGGCATGGACGAAACAGTGAGCCTTCCTCAACTGCCATGTCCCAACAAGATTCTTTCTCCCCCCGTGTCTTTTAGCCCCGGGTCTGTAGCCCTGCTATAATCCTCATCCCACCTGTGTTTTCTTTGGCTGTATACGTCTCCAACCTCCCAGCTACACTTGCAATTTCTCTTAGAGAAGTGTTCTAGCCTATGAATGCTGTTTCATCAACAGCTAGCTCAGGACATAAGCAAGAATAGGTTCTTAATGAATGTTTTGCTGAATAAATGTGGAAAGTTCAAGGAATTATTTCTGTTTTAGGTCAGCGACTTCAGATTAATTCTTATTCCAAAAATTTATTTTACTAAGAAAAAATATAAGATGTTAACAATATACTGGAAAAAAAATATCAATTTCAGAGCCCAGCAGACAAGTTTTGAATCCCCAGTCTGTTACTCACTAGTTGGGTAAATTGTTAATCTTTTCTCAGCTTTAGTTTTCTCATCTTTAAAACTGGGTTGACAACATCTTTCATGCAGAATTGATTCAAGGATTAAAGGTGAAATACGTAAAATGGCTGGCAACAGTACGGGTTTAATAAATGGCAGCTATTATTTATATTGGATTTATTAACTTGATGAAATAGGTAGGAAATACTTATAGAGTTGTGTACTCATGGAAAACACATGATATTTGAATTACATCTCAAAACATTAAAAGAGATTTCATCTCCAAAAATAACCAGTATATTTATGAACATATAGAAAAGTGGGTACCTCTGGAATGTACAGGGCTGGAAAAATTTAGTGAAATTCTAATGACATTGGGATTTACATGGGCTGTCTGATCAAATTTTAGCACTCCACCCACCATTTCAGTCGATCTTTTTCAGCAGAAAGGTCATTAATACATTAAAGCACATTATTTTAAACAAACCTCAAAATTCTATTATTGTACTGTTCTGCTAAGTGGGGTCAGAGTTTTTCTTTTTTCTTAGCTGTGACCAATGCAAAACACAATAGACATCTAATCCATAAGAACATCTAAGAGGAAGGCAGAGAAATTCATCTCCTGGCCTGGTGTACGATGTGCGGAGGAGAGACACAAACTATAAAAAACATTCTGGTTCTGGGTGAAATGGAATCCTCCCAAAGGCATGGTTGTGAGGGGCTGTCAATTGCTGCGGGCACACTGGAGTGGGAATCTGTGAGTGGTGTATGGGTTTAGCTTGGTTGTGTGCTTAAATACTTTGTGCTTTATTATATTTATGTACTTTAAAAATACATATGTATTGAGCACCCATTGTGCACCCAGAAGGATACAGAGGTAAAGACAGGGTCCATGCACCTAGGGAGTTTCCACTCTACCAGGAAGGCACGACAAACCCACAAACAACTCCAACATCAGATCATGCAGGACACGTGTCACAACACATGTATCTTAAGTACTCTGTGAACATTATACAGCTTCAAAGGACTCTTGGTGTCTCCAGGATTATCATATAAGAGAAGGGTTCAGAATGCTTACTGAAAAGTTATTCAGTAACATACACAGCAGTCAGGAGTGAATTAACAAGATTTTTATAGCAAATGCCTCCTGAAAAGTTATGCACACAGTAAATATTTTCCTTCTATAAAGTAGATGCATTTAGGGGCTCTGCAATTACTCCAAAAATGCTATTCTTTAAGTTGTCTATATTAATGATTTTTAAATTATACTAGTTACATAACTCCCCCTCCTTAGGGTCTTTGCTCTCACCATTCCATCCCCTTAAAGATCTCCCTGAGATTTCACATATCCTGCTCCCTCATCCATTCAGCTCTTTGCTCAAATGCCATCTCCCTGGAGACCCTTATTCTCCCATCCCCTCACTTTCTCCTCTCTGCTATATTTATTTTTTCCATAGAATATAGTATTACTTGATATTTTATTATTTATCTGCTTATTTTTTGTCTCCTCTTACTGAAAGTCCAGAGCACTTCTGTCTAGTTCATTGCTATAACCTAACACCTAGAATATAACCTGCTATAAAATGGCACCTTTTAAACATTTGTTCAGTGAATAAAAGAATGAATGAATGAACATTCCTTTGAATATATTCCGAAGTGGCAAATCTTCATCTAGTGGATGTGAATTTGAAATTCTGTAGCCAGGTTCTCTTAGAGCTTTCTGGGTAAAATGGATGGATGAAGCTGCAGTCATTCACTCATTCATTCAACAAATGCGGACTGAGGGCGATTATGTGCCAGATACTGTTCTAGGTGCTAGCTTATCCAGTTGGTCCCAAATGCAATGTGACTATCGAATAAGATGATGGGCTTTATTATGTGATTGTAGACTAATTCTGAAGATTCCAAAGACGTCTCTCACAATAGCATCACAACTGAAACAGAAGCAAAGCTTTTAAAAATGACCACTTATGACCTGGACGTGGAGGTTCTTCTGTGCTTTTTTTAAAAGATGAGTTTTAACCATTTCATGATTTTATTTCCTAAAAATAGGTTCTCTCAAGTGCCCACAGTGGGTCTTGTGGAAATGGGAGGGGGAGGGGTTGTAGTGAGGTCTTCTCTAAATTATTCAAGATATTCCAATGTGTAACAGATTGACCTTCCACACCTGTTTGTGAATGGAAAATAGACATTTGGCAGGGGTGGGGTCACAGAGATAGGGGAAAGTATTTTCAGATGTTAGTAAAAACTCCTAAAGACATGCATTCGAATAAGGTATGCAAACAAATATATCTTGAGCTTTTTTTTCCAGAGCAGAAATACTTGGTAAGTAATCCAGGTTTGTAATAGGTTTCTTTAGAACTAGGATATCTAAATCCAATTATCCTGGTATTAAAATGGTGCTAATCACTTGTCCACATCTAACAGTGCTGGAAGGTTCTAATCTATTGTGTATGTGTTATACCCTGTAGCCAGGCCACCTCAGCATTTATCAACAAGAAATTGTGAAGCACCAGATTTTATATTGCCTTTCTCCAAAAAACTATCTTTGCGGGGCCTTCATTCCCAGCAAACTTGGCACTTTGTGTTTAAGAAATGTTTTCCCCAAAAGCTCTACAGGGTAGCCTTCTGGTAGAAACAGTTTCTGGTGTCTCCTCTGTTTCAACAACCCTTCGAGCACAGCAGATCCTGAAGAGCTGGGTGTCTAAATTAAAATAGTTAAATCCATGTGGCTGCAGGATCTATACAGCTGTGGCTTCTGTCAGCTCTTCAATAAAATATTAGATGTGTGTTTATTGTTTGGGAGCTGTCCACAGTTCCTTGTTCAGCTGGCAGGGGTTAAAGGGTATGTAGATTACTTGGCCAGCTGTTGGTAATTGTCACAGCCATACAACATGTTACTTGGTAACCCATAGAACAGCATTCTCCCGAGGTAGAGTCTTTGTTGCTAAGCAATAAATTCAGGTAAAATAACATTTGGCTGGTTCTTATCGGTCCAGTTTTAAAACATAGGCTCTACGTTGGGTTGTCTCCCCCACAGGCTGCCCACACCTCTTTTGTTTTTCCACCCAGGCCATGAAACAAGTGCTGATAACTTGGACAGCCCTTGTTCGCTGGGACTTGCCTACTGCTCATACAGGCTGGGGACCAAGCAAATGGCCAGGGAGCAGGGTTTATTGAGTGTGCTCTCAGGTTTCCACTGTCATAATGTACCTTCTGGATCTCTGTTTTGGGATTGGCCAGTGTATCAGTCAGATGGGCACAAAGAAGACCAAAAGCAATGGCAGAGATTTAAGGGAAAGGAAGGCAAATGTATGCCTGATGTTTTGTCTACATTAGTATTAACTAGACAATTATTATTAATATTATTATTTGGTACATCTTGAAATACCTCCTTGCCCTCAATACTTGCATACATGCTTTTGAAGTAAATCACTCTGTGTTGCAGAGACCAAGGGTGCTGAGAAGGAGGGGACTCAGGCAGGAAAGTCTCAGTTCATTCCCTGCATGACAGGTTTAAACCAGCTGCGTCCTTTAAAGGGCTAGCTGCAAACAAGCTAATCAACCCACTTCACAACTACAGTTCTTCCTACATCAAAATTTTTGAAAAGATCAGGAAATTATGTTATAGGTGAATATCCACTCACTATTTTTATAATCTTACTTAGCAGTGTTGGATTAGAATTAAGAAAGAGTCACGTTTTGGTTCTCTTCAGAAAGTCTGTAAATAACAATTGCTGGCAAGGATGTGGAGAAAAGGGCACCCTTGTACCCTGTTGGTAGGAATGTAAATTGGTGCAGCCTCTGTGGAAAACATGGAGGTTTTCCACCATTGAGGTTCCTCAAAAAACTAAAAATAAAACTACCGTACTATCCAGCAATTCCCCTCCTAGGTATATATCCAAAGAAAACAAAAACACTCGTTCAAAAAGATACATGCACCCCAGTGTTCATAGTAGCATTATTTATAATAGCCAAGATACGGAAGCAACCTAAGTGTCCATCAACACATAAATGGGTAAAGAAGATGTGAGATTTTATACAAACACACACACACAATGGGATACTACTCAGCCATAAAAAAAGAAATTTTGCCATTTGCAGCAGCATGGATAGACCTAGAGGGTATTATGCCTAATGAAATAAGTCAGACAGAGGAAGACAAATGCTATATGATGTCACTTGTATGTGGAAATCTAAAAAATACAACATATTAGTGAATAAAACAAGAAACAGACTCACAGATATAGAGAACAAACTAGTGGTTACCAGTGGGAAGAGAGAAGTGGGGAGGGGTAAAATAGGGGTAGGGATTAAGAGGTACAAACTACTATGTGTAAAATAAATAAGCTAAAGGGTATATTGTACAACACAGGGAATATACCCAATATTTTATAATAATTTAAAATGAAGTATAACCTATAAAAATACTGAATCACTATGCTGTATACCTGAAACTAGCATAATATTGTAAGACAACTACACTTTAATAAAAAAGGAAACGACAAAATAAATTAAAAAAAATAATAACAATACACTTTTTAAAAAGAAAGCCCATAAATTCAACTGAGCATACCTGCCACTTGCCACGGAGAGTCACTGTTTCTTGGAGACAGTGTTCGAATTCTGCCTGGGATTCCCATTTGCTGGGGCCTGCCACCGTCACTTCCATGGGTGAGACTCACCTTAGGTAAACCCCATCCATGAATGTCCAGACCTGTCCTAACAGACAATTTAATGGTAAACATTTACTTTCCCGAAAGTTATGTTCATATTCAAAAGGGTTCACACACACACACAAATTCCTTCTAGTAATAATCTCCACTAGTAGATTTAAAATATGTTTTCTTTTTTTTTTCACAGTGAATCAAAGTATACCCATAGGGTACAAAAATTATGGAATGCAACACGCTTTGAGGCCAGCAAAGAAGCCATTTCCTGATCATGCCCTCTCTCAAAAGACTCCCACCTAAAATTTAACGGTCTCTGCTGTCACTTTTCCTCTACACTGAGCTGTGATTAAGAGCAGCAGAAGACTGAAACCCAATTCCTCCACTTACTATCTGGGCAGCCTTGGAAAATTCACTTGACCTCTCTCTACCTTAACTTCCTCATCTTTAAAATGGGCAGAAAAATAAGGTAATTTAGAAACAGAGTTGTTGTGAAAATTACATGACAATGCATGTAACTCCCTCACCGTATAATAATTGTTAGCTTTGATTATAATTACCTCTCCTTTTGGGAGAGTGTCTGAAATTAACATAATAAATTCCTGTTGAGTGTGTGCTATGGGTAAGGCTCTGTACTGGTCACTTAAATTTTGTTAGAGTTAATGAAGATAAAACACCAAAACAAAGGCCTCTTTGGGTATTAATTACTTAACATAATTATATGACTTTTCTAGAGAAACAGCCTATAGAGAGTGCAAAGGAGGGACACAGTAGAAGGCTGCCCACATGAGTGTCACACCTCTGCTGGGGCAGCAGCCTGAACACCAAGTGTTCGCTCAGCAAGTTCCCGGCACTGGGAGAGAGCATGGGCATTTAGCTTGGCAGCCTCCCCTCAGGCCGGTAAATCCCTGGTCCACAGTAAGTGGTCAATAAACATTTGCTTCAGTTGTTGGATCAGGAAAGGATGAGACAAAGAAAAGGAGAAGGTCAGGTTCAAAGGGTTTCCTAGAGCTTTTGTTGTTGTTTTCTTGTCTGTTTCCCTTTTAAATCTAAAATGCTCAAAGTCCTTTATTGAATCCTTCACCACCTAGGCAGGTAGTGAGGCATCCCACTATCCCTGGTCCATGGATATGAGCTTGCTGAGAGAACCTGAATCTGGACTGGAGCCCAAAACGATAACAGCCGCACAAACAAAACAAAACAATAAAACATTCATTTGGACAAAATTCGATGCAGGCCTTCTTCCACATCTTCATTCAAGAGGTTCCCTTGAAATGGCAATTTCGATAAACCAGTACTTTTATGCAAAAAGAGATGATCAGAGTCCTTCAATAAAAGGAACTTAACAATAAGAAGAAAGAGACGTATTATTCTATGCACCGAAGGGCCACACACCCAGATGGGCTGGCCTCAACTCCCTTGCAGTTCTGCTCCACAGAATCTTCTATTGGGCAGACCCTATCATAAACACGAATCAAGCACCAAGGACCACAAAGTAAACTGACAAACAAGAAGAACAAAAACAATCCCCCAGCACAGCTTTTGTGAGGCAAAAGAAGGGAAATCCTAGTCTGACTTCAGAGGTTAGTGACAGTTTAACTTAATAGACTCTATTGTGCAGAGTAAATGTTTTGAGTTAGGAGGAATTCTTTTAAAGATGTTCTGTTTAACCATAAAGTTGGTTAAAGAAGTCTTTACACTTCTCATCTGCAATTTGTGCATGGTAAACTTGTTAATTGATGGCTCTAAGTAGAACACAAAATAAAATATCCTGTCACTTGTATAACATGCTGAATTGTGTTTGTTTCTAAACGTCACCCTTTGTTAGATTGGTAATCAATTGTCACATAGGTTTACAAAATTAAAACTGGGCTTTTTATAGTCTTTTCACACTTTATATGTGTTGTATAACCTTCTTATAACGATTTCCTCACTATAACAATCTCTTTGTATATTGGAATGATCCTTTGGATACGATTACCTCACAAAGAAGTCATTTTGATATTTCAGAATTAAAACCTCTTTGGAGTGAGTCCAAGGGCAACTTTCACTTTAGAACAAATTGGTCTTTGTGACAAGTCATATATTAAGACTCCTATGTGTTTTAACTTAAGTTCTAAAAAACACACTATCTCTGATATCTAAATATCAGAATCCTAAACTAAGACCTATTCACCTTTTTGGCTATATCTTGTCTCTGAGTATTAAAAGACACAATATTTTGACAGCTGAGGCACATTCCATATTTACACTTCACACAAACAAGGCACTCTTGCTCATTTTATTGCCACACAAGCCTAGGGATAAACATCTCTTTCTTCCTGTCCCCTACATGTCATTTGGCCATGAGGCATTATTTTTGACTCCTAATTCTTGTTTTTAGAGCAAGTTGTGTTTTAACTTAACTTTCTTTTTATTTCCTGGTTTAACAGTGATCAATTAGATGTTTTCTTGCCCTGCACAGTGAGAGAGAGTCTCCCTCTCTGTATGCCATTCCAACTTCCTGAACCCAGAGCTCTTCACAACTGGGAACAATTCTTTTTTATTTTGAGAAACAGAGTAGACCAGAAGAACGTGCAAACAGATAGTAAAGGGCCTCCCCAAAGTATGCTCTTTTTGGAACATGCTTATCATTAGGATGGTACAAATCTGCCTGATTATTTTTTTATCTAGACTGAACTCCGGTGAGGATTTTTTTTTTATTTGGTTTGGTCTTTTTTTTTTTTTTTTTTTCTCCTTTTTCTGTCTCACAAAAACCAAGTGTTCTCCAGCAATGAGGCAACGGAAAAAATCAATACTTGCCATGTACCATGTAACCAATAGAATAAGGGGAATGATTTATGTATGGATGGATGCAGCCTGAATCAGCTGGGGCCTCGCACAGAGAGCGAGAAAGAGAGAGCAAGGGAGAGACAGAGAGAGAGAGAGAGAGAGAAAACAGGAGGAGGTGGGGGGCAAGCTGAACTGCAGTGATTATTTCTACAGTGTGGCCAGATTTTTTTTTTTCCTGCAGCAATAATCCCCTTCTCCAGCACTGCAGGACAGAGGGAAAGCCTGCAATTTGTGGAATATATGATGGCTCAGCTCCCCCTCCTTTCCTCAGAGTCATGATGCCACGTTCATACTGAGGTACACTGAGAAGTGGAGCTGATGTATGGCCTGCAGCCCTTCAACCTTCCAGTCATCTCCACCATAAGAAAGGCTAGTGATGGGTCGACAAGCACTAGTTGACAGAGTCAAATTATCAACAGGATTTTAAAGAAAACGTTCCAGCACCGCTTCCTAAGAAGACCAGCAGGAAGGGCTACAGACGAGAACTACTCAAGAGTTTTTGCTGGAAATATAGTTTGGTTAACTGGAAATCCGGGGCGCTGCAGCATTTAAAGGTATTTAATCTTGAAGGTAACTTTTAGGGTAGCTGATACTCTTGCTCAAAGCTTAGCTATTAGCTGTACTTATAAGTGCTGGTGGTGTGAAGGTGCAAATAGCACCAAATCCAGCTACTTCACAGCTGGATACATGATATTATTGTATATGGAATTCTGGTGTTTGGGGCTTTAAACTGGGTTAATCATTGGCTTTAGAATGACATAATATATATTTTAAAATGACATGTTTTATAAAATTCCTACTCCCTGGTTCAAACTTAGGATGAACCATGTAAGACTTTTGTGAAAGGCAAATGTGACCATTCCTTTGGAATATCTTTGTTTTCTGAGATTTATTTAAATAGATTTCAATTTATTTTTGTAAGTTACCTTCTTTCTACAGTGTGCTTGAAACTATAGGAAGCTTGACAGTATTATGTTTCTATCAGCCTGTTGAAAATGACTGAATGATATCTTTTTATAGGGAACATTGATGCTATGTAATTTTTAATAATGTTTTTGCATCCTTTAACCCAAATACAGTGTTAATACCACATTTAGATATTTCCCGTGAAATATCCTATATTCTATATATGATCCATTACATTGCACATAATACTTGGAAAGATATTTTAAATGCTGAATGTGGCAGAATAATGCCATGCCATTAATGTATGTTTAATTTGGAGCTGGTAGTGTTAACACCCATAAGCTATTAAAATAGCTCTGTTTCCCCTTCAGTTGAAAGTATCCATTCAACTCAACATTATTGTAAACTCTGTTGACAAAATGTCATGTTTTTCTTTTAAATATATACATAAACTCTACAAAAATTATCTTAAACTCTTTTAACAAAATTCCGTGTTGTTTTTTAAATATGTATATTCAAAGTGTCCTGAATGGCGATTTTTAGCATTTTTCCACATATGTATTTATTACCTAATTTTTTCTTTCATTTATCACATAATTACTTTTTTTGTTTCTAGGATATTGTATTTAGTTCCTTATTTACATTGCATAGTTTGTACTTTTATTTAGTAGTTGAATGAATACTTAGGATTAAGGATTAGAAGCAAAGAGTAGACAACTAGAAAAATATACAGAACTACTCTCGGTAGTCCTCATCTTTTAAATAATTCTTCATACTTTAATATCATTTTTTATGGGTATTACTTAAGAGCAGTTAAGTTGAAACACTATTAGTTATAAATCAGTAAATATTCTCATGTCTTCATTTAAATACCTAGTCACTGAGAGATTTGATCTACCCAGTTCCTTGCAAAACTCTTTTGGGAAGATTTCTATGTAAATTAAACAAATACATGTAATGTCTTTCCTCTAAACAAAATTAGAACAATAAAAATGCACACCATAAATAAACTATATGTAGTGAAATATCTTTCAGTAATTTTAATACACACCTGATTACCCAAACCAGCAGAAACTCTGCATAATCATTTTGAATGGGGAAGACCAAGAAAATATTTGCTGTCTCCACGTGAGGACAGATGAGCCTTGGTTTTTACATTTTGATCTGGATCATCATTCTCTCTCTCTCACTCTTCTATTGGCCCAAACAGGTAAAACAACAGAAACCTCTTACCGTCTTCACTTTTGGTTCTGCTGCCTCAGTCAAGCTGTCCAACTGAGGGTTAATAAACACAGAAAACCTGGAGATAGTCCAAATATAGTGAGAGCCTTGAAGTCCAAGCTCAGTGCTGCAAGTACTTCAGCCAGAAGGAATGTTCTTTGAGCCCTACAAGCAGGTATGGGCTTCCGCCTCCAAAAAAACTAAAGCACATGGGAATGAAGAAGCATGATCACAAGCAAGGTGCAGCTGAACTATAAGGTAAGCACAAGCAGAACCTTGTTGCAGGTTTATTTTTAGAGATGTGTTGTTGCTACTTAAGAAAAACTGTTATCTATAGCAGAGAAAAAGATTAAAAGCCTGCCAAAGGCCACAGAGATTGCTTAACAAGTCTAGCCATGTCCACTATATTATTTGAGATGGGCCTTAAGCCCACAGGTACCTGGAGTGTCAGCAAACAGAGAATCCTGACCCTAACAATAGGAGAATTACAGACTGAGTGATAAACTAACTGCAGGCAGAAGGGTAAACAGGAAACGCAAGAATTGAATTTCATTGTGACTTAACAGAGTGCCAACAGCATCTTTTTGTTTTAAAAGTTTTTATGTATTAAATGTAACTTTCCAAGTGCTAATGAAAGCTGAATAATCCTTCCCCTCAATATGAGTTTAATTTCCTATAAATATCTGGAGTTAAAATGCATAAATGACGCTCATGTTGTCATCTTATGCAGCGACAAAAAAAAAAAAAAAAAAAAGCAGTTCTTTTCATTGTGAATGAGGTCTTCAGTAAAGACCTGCTATGGTTTATTCTTCATCGGAGGTTACAATTTCACTGATGAACTATCCATTAAAGAGAAAATCAATATCTGAGCTTAACCGCCTGCTTTGTTTTAGTACCTCAAATTATTTTAAAAACTGATTAACATAAATAAGTCACTGTTAAGGAAATACAACAAATGAGTGTTTTACATTGCTATTCTAGCATCCACCAAAAAAAAAAAAAAAAAAAGAAAAGAAAAGAAAAGAAAAGAAAAGAAAAGAAAAGAAAAGAAAAGAAAAGAAAGAAAAAAAAAAGTTCCGGTTCTCATTTATTTAACAATTCATTAGCCCACTTAATAAAAATAAATGAAAGAACTAATAAAAACATCCACATTTTTACTTTCTAAAGTTTAATTTCATGCTTGCATTAAAATAAACTAAAAATGAAAATAAAATAAATGAAAGCATTCTACTGTGAAAAATCAACAGTATCACTTCTAAATAGATCTGCTTATTCCTGAGAGATAACTTGTGGGCCCTCCATAAAAGAACTGTCTTTTATGCACTTGGTTTCTTTTTTCTTCAATTAGTCTATGGCAGCCAGAGCATCTTGGGTTAGTCTAGTTTAATCTGAACATAATTGGATGGCAAGTTTTTATTTTCTAATCTAAATGAGCTCACCTGAAAAACACATAGAACCTAGATTCTATTTAACACAGAGGTTAAATAAGGACAACAAAATGTGACATTACATTTCTATTCGCTGATAGACAGTTGAATATGATTACCTGTTCTCTCCAGACCTTGCCAAGGCATAGAAACACAGCCAACATGCACTGAAAATATTAAAAGACAGACGCCCAAACCTGCACCTCAACCTATTTGCCGGGTAGCATGAGGTTCCTAGGCCCTTGACTTGGCTGTTTGCATCTGCATCTGTATAGATTATGTGAAGATATAGATCCTTTCGTTTCTCAGAAAGCTGTTTAGTTCTAGCCACAACTTAATGGTTTTACTGTATGGGCTGCTTCTTTTATTCAAGCAGAATTTTTCTCCTAGAAGATCTAAATGAGAGCACACCCTTCCCCCTCCCCAGGGAATAATCCAAAAGCTGGGAGGTTCTTAATAAAACAATTAATTGTGATAAATTTCTGATTTTTGCTCCTTCATCCTGGGCTATTTCCATGGCAACATCCTCTCATCCTATTGTTGGGTTGTTCTTCATTCACACAGCAGGTTAAGCCCAGGGCAGTGAGGGCAGGCTGATGGTCAGCCTTTATTTTCTCTGGTCCTTCAACAAAGGTTAGTTGAGGTCACCAGAAGCCAAAGGGTAATTACTTTTCCTCCACAGGGTTAAAGGTACACAGATTGCTATTGGGACGACTGTATGGATGACCTTCAGCTTTTAATGTTCAATCTTCTTTTCTTTCATCAGAGTGAATAAGTAGGATATAACAGTGGTGATGCACCCCCATGCCTGAAATTCAGAATAGAAACCCAAATGTCTTTTTATTTTGTAAAACTACTATCTATTAGCATAATATGCTCTTGGAATCAATTGGCAAACCCAACGCATAAAACGTTTCCTACTCCTTAAATAGAAAACAAAACAAAACAAACTACAAAAACAACAACAAAAAACCCTCATGGCAGAAAATTGCAGCTGTCCACTGGTTTTCTGATTTAGTTAATTTGATATTCATAATTTCCCGGGCTTCATCATTTTCCTGAGGGTGTGTTCTCTAACGCTGAGAAGAAAATGGAAGCTCTCCTGTCTCCATGAAGCATCTGGGGATCTATTTTTGCCCCTTCAAACACCATTTGTAGTCTTGTCCCTCTGAACTAAGAATAAATCAGATTAACATGAGTTTCCCCTCTATGCCTCTATTCTCAAAGACAGACAGCTTCTAAATTAATTTGTGGGGGTTGTGGGGGGGATCATTTGAAAATGAGTAGTTAAAACACTTTGCCCACTGATTTGAAGAGCCATTTTGAGATTTCAGCTCTTTATATCAATCTGGAATTTTTTTTAAAATGATTGTTATCATCCACCCCCACCCCCTAACAAATGGAGCCAGCCACCAGCCTGATGGATGCATTTGCCATTGTTCTACCACCAGGCAAAGAGACTTTTGGCTTCCTGAGCATGATGGCTTTTGCTAATGGTTCACCTTAACAGATACACAGAAGGGAGCCTGAGCCCCTTCATGGGGGAGAGGCTCAGATCATCTGAAAGAGCCACTTGACCCATTCTGCAGCCTTAGCCAGAGGGAACCATCCCCTGAGTCTCATCATCTTTGTCCCAGAAGTTACCTTGATGAGAGAAGTATTAAGGGGAACTGAGAGGAGACTCCCCATATTCCCACTACAAGAGCAAGGTGGAGACATTGTTTCTGTCCATTTCTCAGATTCACTTTTGTATGATCTGAGAGCAACCAGCCACTTTATTTCCCTGCAGTCCTCTGTCTCCCCCTTCAGGATTGGACTAGTGGCCTCTCCAAGCCCTTCCTTCACACTCCCCATATTGAGTCATCTGCTCATGAGCTTCCCGGGAACCTCCAGATCCAATTCCCAAGGCTATCACTCTGGTTGCTTCATCAGCTGGTCCCTCCATTTGGCTTGAACTTTATGTTCCAGCCCTCCCCCATTGGCTGTTCTGCCTTAGTCAAGCAACTGATAGCCTCCTGTGTGTAACTTCACCCTTCCTGGGCGCTTATGCTATCCTCTCTAAATGCCAGTCCTCTCTTCTAATTCCTGCCTCTTTGAAATGTTGGTTCAAAATTTAGTTCTTTCAGGAATTCCTCCATATTTTATCCCTTGCTGTATCTAAATAAATTGAATAAATACATTTAATAAAATATTATATATTATATATTTATTATATATGTGACATATTATACATATAATTATACAATAAAGCTATAGAAAATGCATCTAAATATAAAACCTTCTTAAATAACAACTTTTTAAAAACCCAAAGCTTTAAATTGTCCCCATTTACAAATACTTTGGCTTCTTACAACTACTGCTTTCTGTGAGACAATTTATTACATAGTTGCTATCAGTAATTATCTTGGCAAGTTCTATTTTTTTTTCACTTTTAAAAATTTTCTATTGTCCTCTCTACATCTCTACAAAGTCCTCATGGCTGTCATTCTTGAGAGTAAAATTTTGGTATCATATCACAATCTCCCAAAATAATCTCCTTGATCTCAATGACCATCAACTAAAATTTGTTATTATTAATTGATAATTAAGGAGATAGCAGAAAATAAAACAAAGTATAATCACATCTAGGGATATTTAATTTAGAAAAGATTCCTGAAGTCTTCAAGACCCATAGAGCATGGTTCTGGATGTGGAATGGTCAGTGATAGAGATAATATTTGGAAAAGGAGATAAGAAACCTATGGAGGCATGCACCAAGGTCTGGCATGTGACCTGGATGCATATAACTAAATGAGTGAAGGGAGGGGAATATCTAGTGGGCTGACAGCAATGCCCCTCACTGGTAAAGAAATTGCCTTTTCCTCAGTTATAGACCAAAGCCAAAGGACCAATTGTATTCTCAGGTCAGGGCTCCCTGACCAGGGGCATTCAATGAAGGCAGGACTGTGAACTCCTAAAGCTGGCTCTAGGCTGGTTAGCTGGGGCTCAAAGAATTATTAGGGAGAGTGATGGGTTCACATGAGGTAAACCTTAGGAAAATTATTCTTTCCCTTTCTGCATAAAAATTCTCTTCTTTCTCATTCCCTCCCAATCATCCCCAGGTGCACCAGCTCCCCAGAATCCTATTTACATGAAGGTTTTAACATCAATAGACCATATTTTTCCCAGATCTGTTAAGAAAGATACCTGTATGAAACATGTAGCCATAAACAAGGTATCTCCAATGGTGGCATTTCAGGTACTGTGGATTTTGATGAGGGAGATATTTAGAAGCATCACCTTCCTAGATCCTGACAGGTCACCCTTTGAGTGCTCTCTGGGCCAGTGAAAAATTAAAAGTAAAGCACCTGTGATATATTAGATCAAATCTTCCTGCAACACAAGAGGTCACTCACTTTCGTTCATTTCAAAATGGACATGAGCATTCTTCCTTTTTAGGCAATAAATTCAAGCACTTGACATTAGCTTCTTACTACTTCTAAAAACTTATTTTTCTCTTGAAATACAGAGACACTGGGTTCTCTGTCCTATAGTAGGCTTCTCTGTCTCCCATCGTGTAGAGAAAATGTTACTAAAACATAGAGGAATTTTCACAGTCACAATGAGTTCTTCCTCATGTGCCAGAAAAAGATATGATTTGTCAACTCTTCTAAATGCTATCTTCCTATGTGGGATATAAGGCTGTCTCTTACAGAACCTGCTGCAGAAACTTCTCGAGCAGTTGTTGAGTGGTTACAGAGAGTGATAGGGAAGTGCCGAGGTCTGGACCATCAGGGGTCCAGCATTGGCCGC
This sequence comes from Camelus dromedarius, assembly GCF_036321535.1. NCBI lineage: Eukaryota > Metazoa > Chordata > Mammalia > Artiodactyla > Camelidae > Camelus > Camelus dromedarius. The sequence goes on from NC_087450.1 coordinate 23,506,993, forward strand.
CTGGCATCTCGGGGTGCTATGGTGTCCTAAAGCTTGGAGCACTGCCAGGGCTGGCATGAGATGGCACCTGAGAAGAAGACTGTAACACAGCACTACTCAAATTTTAGTATACATAAGAAGCACAGATTTCTGGATCTCACTCCCTGATGAGCTGATTCAGTAGGCCCCCAAATCTGCATTTCTAACAAGCTGTCAAGTGATGAGCATGCTCCCCAGCTGTGGCCCCACTTGGAGGAGTACTGTGATAGATTTCGCTTCTCTGGATTTCACTCCTTGTACTTGCAAAACATACCACCATCTTTCCACTGGGCAGAGGGTTTCTCACCTGTTCAGAAATGCTTGTGACTTCTGGACACCACTCTTTTACCTGCCTGCCTCTCTGCTCTGGTTCTCACTTTGTTTTGACATAGCCCTTTAGTTTGTATGGATTATATGGGCCCTGAAGAATAGCACTCATCCTATTTTATTCAACTACAAGGCAACTCCAGTTTCCTGCTATTAAGGCAGGAAAAATCTTGTCCTTCACCGTCCTCTGTACCCAGAGAAGCCCTTTCCACAAATTCCAATTCCTTACCTCTCTACAAATGTTTTGGTGATCCTTTCTCTTCTCTGATCTTAAATGAGCTAAGAGACTGCCAAGACATACAAGAAGATATAACCCCTTTCCCAGGAAGCTTACACTGTTGAGTGACAACTTAGTATGGTGGTGAAGTGCAGATTGCTTCAGGCCCCAACTATGCCTTTTATTAGCTATGACCTCAGACAAACAATTTAGCCTTTCTTAGACTCAATTTACTTTTCTGCAAAGTGGGAATACATACATACCTCATAGGGTTCTAATAATATTTGCATATAAAAGAGCTTAGGCACGATGCCTGGAGCACAGTAAGATCTACATAAATAGTAGCTATTATTTGTATATAGCCCTCATTATGAAAGCCCAAAAGGCTTTAAAATTCCAGCTCAGCAGCTTCCTTGTTAGGTAACTTTGGGCAAACTAATATATCTTTGAACCTCAGTTTCCTCATCATTAAATGCTGATAGGTCACCCGTTGCCAGGATTGTTATAAATCTTAAAAAAATATATAAACTTCCTAGCACTGTTCTAGAAGATACTCAACCAATGATTCTTATAAATAGTGTTATTATTTAACATATTTTCCTGCCTGGTCAGAACATAAGACCTGCCTTTGACTTTGAACTCCAGCCTCTGAACAGCTCCTTGAAGCCTCCCACAGCTTTCAGACTCCAATAGAAGTAACACTACTACTTAATTTCTGGGTTCATGGAAGCCTAGATAAGTCATTTCAACAGGTGATTTTGGGATTTCATACACCAGTAGAAGATAGATAGATAGAGATAAATAGATAGACAGATAGATGGATATAGATATTATCATGGGGTTCAAATTTTGAATTTAGCCCTATTTTGAATAGGGCACCAACTTTTTTTTTTTGAGTAAAGAGGTTTTGTTTTTTGTTTTTAACTACCATCCATCAACACTGTCATTTCATGAAGAAAAAATTTTTATCATTAAGAAGTAGAAACACAGATTAGAAGGGGAAAAAAAGTCTGCCTTGTGGGTGTGTGCACTCGTGCACACAAACACACACTTTGCTGTCTTCTCATTTTACCATTAACGTGGAAATGTTTCCATGGAATGCCAAGTGGTCCACAAGTTGAATGGGACCCTGACTTATATTATCCTGGAGCTGGCCTCACCTGCACACTAGAGTGCTTCCATACTGTTCCTTGGCACAGGTAAGCAGGACAGGGATATGCCTCTTCTAGGTCCTGGAACCCTTGGCCACCTGTCTTTCCTGAGCCTCTGAGGAAGAGAAGTGTGGAAGCTCCCACTGAGCCCCTCTTGCTCTGGAGCTGTGCAGTGTTCTCACATCCCCTCTGAGGCTGACTCCCTTGTCCAACCAGGCTCCCGGGTGCAGGCTGCTAGGTGGCGCTTCCCTGCTGTTTTACTACTTCCCAACATCTCCCATGCCTCCTAATGTCTCTCCCCTCAGCTGGTTAAGCCTTTTGCAGATAGATGCTTATTTATCTGTAAAATGTTGTTCAGATTATTATTCCCCTTTCATGGATTCATGGATACATAAACTAAGGTCCTGAGAGGTCCAGAGGCTCCCCTGAAAGACCCAAGAACGAGCCCCTCAGGACGTCCTGTTTGGGTCCCAGGACAGGGTAAGAAACAATAGGAAATTAATGTCTCTAGTAGGCAACAATGTGGCTGCACAAGCAGAACTTTCCTCCAATGTCCAAAGCAGGACATTAATTTATTCTATGTTAATTCAGTGGACGTTTACTGAGTCTCTGTGCTAGGCACCTAGAATACAAGCATGAAGAAATGTAAACTCTCCTCTCAAGGCAGCAGTCTACAATTTATTTCTTCTTATAGCCCAAGGAGAACCTTGTGTAATTTTCTCTCACTACACCAACCCAGACCACCAAGTGTGATGCAAGTGCCTCAGAAAGGTGGGAAAAGGCAACCACAGGGATATTCATTGTGAACAGCTCTCGGAGAATTTACACAGTGTTAATCTACACGTAAGGACACATTTTCCACAGTTCTTTCTAAGGGGCTCCTCCTTCTCCCTGAGGATGCCTGACTTTTTCCCCCCTTGAAGATACGTAAAGAATTTTGGCACATTTTTCTTCATGTTAAAATATTCAACAAATGCAAAACCTACTGCCTGAACAAACAGAGGACAGTAAACATGTTCTAGTCCTGTCCCAGCCACCAAGCAAATGAATGCCTGGAGCAAGTCACTTCACCTCTCTAGACCTCCTAGTCTCCTCATCTACAAAACGAGTCCATTAAACTAGCCATACCAGTGCATGTAGCACCGACTATGTGCAGATTCTCAGGGCTCTGCACATATTAATTCACTTCACCCTCACAACTCTATGAGATAGCGTTTTTTTCATCCGCACTTTACAGATGAGGAAACTGAGGCACAGAGAGGTTTCAAATAGTCTTGCTCAAAGTCATGTAACTCATAAGTAGCAGAGATGGGATTTGGACATGTTCAGTCTATTTCTAGCATCTACACTCTTGGCCACTATAATGGACTGCCTTTCAGCAGATGAGGATAACTAGATGGTTCTCAAGTCCCTTTAATGTTTACATTCAATTGATCTATGAGTATAAAATGACCCCTAAAGGGGTCAGATTCTATATTTTAGGCCAATGGAGCAAAGAGCTTATCAAAAATTATTTATAATTTATCAAGCAAAACTACCAGGTTATACTACTTTAGAAAATAGAACTTTTCAAAGTGCTTTCATATATACAATCACTTTAGGTCCTAACTGGATCTTGACATAGAGAAGGTAATAGCACCATCCATGAGACCAGGAAAAGGAAGCCCAGGGAGGTCAGGGCTTGATCATGGCACCCAATAAAACCAGGGGAGGAGTCCCACTTCTCTAGCAAGACCAGGGGCCTCCAGGCTGTGGCCTGGGGCCCGTGCAACCTGAGAAGAAATTCGTCTTGGACTTGGAGAGTAAACTCAGTGAATTCTGAGTAATGACAGAGAAAGGAGCCTTTCCCCCTGAAACTCTCCTCCGTGCCCCTCCAGTGCTGGGGCCCTCAAATGGACACCAAGGTGTCTGGCCCTGCAGTCAAGGAAATCAGCTCATACAATCCTGCAAAACGGAGATGCACGTGGGGGTTGTTGCAGAATGAGCCGCTCTGACCTTGAACTCCATGTCAGGCCTTCTAAAGAGCTGTCTAAGCTTGCAGCCTCTGCTAGTTCTGCTTCTTTTTCATCCACATTTTCAAGGTAGCTTCTGCCCTCTACTAGAGGAAATTGTGCTCAAACATCACCTGTAACTTCCTAGTCCAAGAAGCAGCTGCTTGTTCCCTTAATACACCTGGTGCTTTCCCAGGGACCAGCATCTGCTCATATCCTCCCTTCCCCTGGAACATGCGCCCCTCCATCCTGCCTTCAAATCCTACCCTTGTTTGCAGGCCTACCGCATATGTCACTTCTTCAGGAAGCCTCTCTGAGCCCTTCCAATCAGATGTAATCTATTTTTCTTTGATCATCTACACTGTTTCTTGTCTCTTTCTCATGACACACCCAACTTCTGCTTTTTTTTTTAAATTATTGCAGTTGGGTTTATACTTTCTTATCTCTCTCACACTCTGAGTGCTTTTTACTTCCTGGTGATGTTGGGGGCAGTGCCTGGCACTGATAAATATCTGCTTGACCTTAAATTAATCTCTCCCATTCTGTAGAATGGCTCACCCTGAGAAATTATATGGCAAAGAAGGGAGACAAATAGACTCTAACGTCATCCCCAAATTTCACCAACTGCTTTTTTTTTTTTCCAATCAATTCCTGACTGAGTCAGCCCCAGAGGCGAGAACATCCTTTTGGTAACTGCCACGTACATAGCCTATCTCCAAAGAGGTTTCTAGGTGTGAACATGTCAGCCTGAGACTCTGCTAATTGGACTTTCAGCTGCTCAAGGTCCGAACTGCACAGCTGCTGCTTTAGCCCAGAAACTGAGAGCTGGGGATGATGTCAACAAAGGAGTTAGATCAGGAAAATGTCCTCACTCTTCCAGGGCACTCAGTTTTCACTGAAATTCATTATCCTTACAGGGCGAGAAGGAGGGACCAAGGAAAGGCTAGCTATGCATTTTGTTCAGCATTTTCCCCTCCTATAGTAACATATTAGAGAAGGGGGACTGTTATTTAGAATTTTGACATTTACAAAGAGTTTAACTTTACATTGTTCTGGTGGAAAAGAAAAACCTAATCCTTTCCTCTAAAGACAGTAAAACTGGGCAGCATAAAAATGCCCTCAAGATTTTCAAAGTCTTTTAGAGTTTCTCCTCACAAATAACTGTGTATGCCATCCTACATGGCAGCACAAAACACCGCAACCAGCACTTGACTAGTTTTTCAGCCTCCAGCTCGTGGATCCCGAGAACCAGAACCAGAGGATAACGTGTAAGGAGCAGTGCTCTGGGGCCTAGGCTTGGTGGACAAGAGAGTCACCCAGGCCTGCATCGAAGCAAAGTTGGAGCACCTCTGGGACTTAGACACCATCCACCAGCAGATGGGTGCCCAGTGTCTGCTTGATCAAACCAGGTACTTAGGAAAGGTTGAGACAAAAGGCAAAGGGACCCTCTTTCTTCCCCACAGAGCAGTGTTTCTTAACCTTTTTTTCATTATTACTCCTCTAATGAGTCTTTTTAGACTCTTTTCCTAATTGCTCCTCCTTAACATTTTAATGCCACAGATAGACTGTATATCTGTGTGCTGTGACCATTTGGAGGCCACAAGCCATTGTAATGCCTCAGATTTTTGTGTCCCTCAAACACTGATCCCTCATCCTTCCTCTTAAGAAGGCACATCACAGACTTGCCCCTGTGAGTAGAGAAGCAACAGGACACCCCCCAGGCACCACCCCCTGGCTTTCTTTTTCACCTTTTCTCTCTCTCTTCTTCAGACTCAGTATGAGCCTTGCAGGCACAGAGCTAGAAGGTGACCCAAGGTGACTGGGTAACTGCTCTTTGGAATGTCATGGCAACCCGAGAGCATCAGGGCAGAGAGATGGACAACAAGTCCAGAGAAATGGTGTGTTTCACTCAGTGCAATCTTAGGATCCACAGTAGCAAGTGTTGTCCTAATAATTATAAGACATAGATTAATGGGTAAAACTCCCTGCAATAAACTTATCCAAAGAATAGTATTACAGAGTTCAGAAATTGGTTATTACATTGCCCCTTTTACCAGCAAAAGGGTATGAAATTGGATTTTTCCTTCCAGCTAATTCACTTTTCCAATATTATAATTAACTAGAAAAATAGACCTCAACTTCTGCACCTTCCCTTTTGCTTGCACACTTTACAGGCACAACATAATGATTCTAGCACTTTAGGCTGAAATAAGAAGGCTAACAATACATTAACATTTCCATTATCAATCAGAAAATTGCAGGTCAGCTCCTTGAACCATATGTTGCTCAGCATATTGAATCCTTGAACTCAGCAAAAATGTATAAATACTTTTACTCCTGAAATTATGGTTTAAGAGAGACATGTGGCAGGGTAAATGGGAGATGAGGAGGATAATCAATTTAGATTGGTCTAAATGGAAGAACAATGGATTGCTATTTTTCCTTTATCTAATATAGAAATTGAGTGCCTATGGTACCCATTTTGAGATTCATCTGATACCCATTTTAGTATCAAATAAGTGGCAATGAGTAACTTTTCAAAAATAAACTTCTCAGCCTTTGGCTTTGTGCTTGTACTTAACCATCTGGTTTATACACATCATCTCAATAGTGCTTCTAGGTGAATCTCCTTCATAACAGTAACTTTCTCCACAAAATAAAGCAAAAAAGTTTTTTATTTTGTGTTTCTGATTAACATTCCTTTAATACTGTCTATAACAGGGGTTAGCAAACTAAGGCCTGTGGGCTAAATCCAGTCACACTCATTCATTTCCATATGCTCTATGGCTGATTCCCCTACAAGAGCAGTGCTAAATTAGTTGAAGCAGAAACTGACTGGCTTGCAAAGCCAAAAATTATTACTGTCCAGCCCTTTTAAAGAAGTTTGCTGAATTCTACTTTGTGACATGGATTTTTTTTAATACAAATTTAAAAAATTTAAAGCTTTTATTTTCATAGTTTTAGAATTCAGAGTTTAGGATTATTTTAGAGCAGAATAATATATAGTTGTTATTCTACTTCTGGGAATGAAATTTGGAAATATAAACCCATAAATGTAGTAAAAGCATTATTGATAATGATATGGGTTGTATATTGGCCATCTGCTACTTTTGCTGAAAAGCAATATTAAGTTTTCTCTTTGAACAATAACCGTGGGTGCCCATTATAGAACAGACGCATTTTCCCAAAGCACAGATGTTCTCATCTTAAGCAAGGAAGCATCTTTGAGAAATGGACATATAGTAGAACTTTTTACACATGTATATACATTTAACATTAATATCCCAAATGATCTCTTTAAGAATACCAAGGCAAAGAATATAAAGCAATTAATGCTGCATTGTTGCTGAATGTGGTATTAAGGAAGAATCAGAGATCTCACAAAATGAATATATAGCAATCAGTGATTGCTCTCACCTGTGCATTAGTAGGTTTGCATCTAAATTTTTTGATGGTATCAATCTCATTAAATATGCTCATCTTTATTAAATACCTACTATTAAATATATTAAGTATATTAAATACCTACTAAATATAGTTCTAAGACACAAAGCTGTAAAAGACACGGCCCCTGCTCTCAGAGAACTTAAAATCTGGTAGAGATGGTAAGATGTACAGATTCCCCAAATTCTATTTTACTTCCAAAAATTTCAGCATTTTGAAAACACAGAGGTAAGGAAAGCTTCATACTTGAGTTAAGTGATGACTTGATCAGCATAACTCGAACAATATGGAAAAAGCCAACTGGATGCACCTCTAAAAAAATTTTCTTTCCTTCCCAGGTGCCATAGTAACTAAAATTCTACTATATTTAAAAAATTCACTCCTTTAGGTTAATTTCCTTCCAGTACCAGTGGGTTACTATTTAGATCTTCCTAGGCATATTTAATTACCGGCATTTTAGATGTAAAAAATTGCTTAAATGAATTACCACAATAGATTATTTTTATTTTTTCTGGTAATCTCACTTAAGATGAAAATGCCCATAGATGATTTAACATGCTGTCATGTTATTTACTTATCAGATCACTTTCCACTATAAGAAATAGGACCCTCCCCCACCACCAAAAAATTAAAAGAAATAGGACCCCAGCCCTATGAAGGCACTGGGAATTTTGTGCAACTAAAAGAGAGATAATATACACAAAGAAAGGGGATCCCACAAAGTAAGCCTAATCTCCTCACAATTTATCAAGACTGGTTGTGTATAAGGAGTTAATGTTTCCAAGAAAATCAGGAGTCAGAAACTAAGAGAAAGGTGGTCTTCTCAGTTACCCTCACACTCCTGAAAATCAATCAGAGTCAATAGCCATATCGAAGTGGGATGACGGTGATAAAAGGAAAGAGAAAAAAATTATTTCCCATAAATTCAGCATTATTGGTGACTGACCACACAGAGGTTAATGTCCACAACAGGAATGAGCATTTATAAACTCATGCATTAAAACTCTGTCCTTTTCTAATGCAAAAAATAATCCTTTGTTAACTTAAGATTTTTAATGCCTTGATTATAGGAAGAGTCACAGGAAATTATTGACTAAGCCCGAAGCAAAATGCAAGGTACTGAAATCATAACACAGTTGTAGGGAATTGAAATGCTTTATTATTCATTGATAGGCACTAAAAACCATAACAAAGCAAAAGACGTCAGTGAACCTATTTCAACTGACATTGTATGTAAATATGACTTGATTAAATGACTAATAATTTGCCCATCCAGCTACAGCTAATCAGTCTATTACAAATCTTAGCAATACATATTTCATTTGCTTTCTTTATTTGTTGTATTTATGCGTATTTAAATTAATACATATTATAATTATCTTGCTAGGACTGTTTTTCTTGTTTTCTTTCTTTGTGTGTATGTGTGTGTGTGTATGTGTGTTTAGTTCTATGAAATTTTGTCACATGTACAGATTTGTGTAACTACCACCACAATCAAGATACAAAACTGATCTATCATCACAAAGTATCCCGTCTACCCCTTTATGGTCACCCTGTCCCTAATACCTGGCAACCACTGATCTTGTCTCTGTCTCTATAGCATTGCCATTTTGAAAGAGTTATATGAATGGAATCATACAGGATGTATCTTTTTTTGAAGATTCATCTTGTTTTAAAAGTACATATATGACTCATACGTATGTATGTGTATATACATACATATATACAATTGCATACATACATTTACTTGGTATAATCTTGCTTCAAATTTTGTAAAACTGTTTTTTAAATTCAAGATGATTCACAATCTACAACAAGACTTTAGAGATAGCCCTGGGGATAAATTGCCAGAGCATGAACTGAAGGCTGAATCATCCCCTGAAAAACAGCAGAGCCCTGTGCTTTTAAAATGGCTCAGTAGCTCTGAGAGCTGGATTCTATGATGAAGCTCAAAAGTACATATAAGAGTATTTGAAGCAAATCTCCAGAGCCTAGAGCACTGTCGCTGGGAGGTATCACTGGAGAGAATGCACTCCAGGAAGAAAGGCAGCTTTGCTTCCCAAGTGCGTGTCCATCCTGCCTTCGCTTGCATTTCTAGCAACAGAGAAGACCCATGAGTGATTTTGCCGAACAAGGTGAAGATAAAGAGTTAATGACTTCTAACCAGGCCATAAATTAACCCCCCCCCCTTTTTTTTTTTACAAATCTGAAGGAAGAGGTGCTCAGAAGGACTAATGAACACATACCTCTAAAAATAACTTCCCATTTAATTAATAGCACACTACACAGTCACTCCAATTAAAATGCTGGCCACGCTGAAGACCATCAGCTTTACATCTTTCCATGTTTCTCACCTTAAGTTCCCTGAAACACTGAAGTCATTTGAACTTTATAGGGAAATAGCAGGTAGGTGGCTGAGGAGAATGATGCCAGAGGGAGAAATTAATTTCATTTTAAGCAAGGAAGAATCAGTAGTTTAAAAGGCAAGCTGTGTAGGTCAGGGTGAGAAAGGAGAGACCAAAGATGGAAACCGAGTGGCAAAAAGGCATAGTGGCAAAATTCTCCAGTTCTAAGCAATTTCCTCAGATGGTCTGTGAAGCAGGGAGGAGGCCACCGAACACAGGGAGTAGCCCCCTCTGCCTTTGGAAGGCCAAGAGCAGCTCTGCCTAGAGGAAGAGTAGGCAACCGTTCAAAATGAAAGGATTTCAAAGATCCTACCCTAAATAACAACAGCCAACATTTGTCGAGTGATTATTGTAAGCCAGGAGTTGCACTAACTGTGCTAACACATATTACCTCGTGTAGTACTCGCAACAAACCATTTTACAGATGATAACACTAAGGCTTAGAAGAGTTATGTTGCTTGCCCAGGTCCAGAGCAAGTCAGTGGAGAAGCCGGGAAACAGAGCTAGGCAGATTGAGACAATAGGTACTACCTTACTAAGCAAGGACAATTCCTACCTGCAGGACTTCTGTGACAATTCAAGAGGGCCTGGCACTTACTAGGTGTATAAATGCCCCCCCTAAATCTCCCCCAATGGCCTATGTCAGATCCTAAAGAAATCTACCAATGAAATTTGTTTCCTTTGGGTAAGACTTTGCAACCATAACTCTGAAAAACAAACAAATTCATGTAGTATATATTATATGCATACCATGCTCCAGAAAACTTCTACAAGATTTGAAAAAGGAAAAGTAGAATAGACTTATATGCTCTACGAGCAAATCTGTTAAAATATTAAAAAATACACCTCTTCTTGTACACTTGGTCTTTAATGATATCTTTTCTACATTTGAGACATGCTGTCTTTAAGTTTCCATCTAAAATACCAATGAGTGGCTGAACAAGCCTAGCAAGTATTACACTGAGTGATTTCAAACTTTGTAACATCAGCATTAGCACTTTGATTGTCTCCATTTTTTAAATAACATTTTAAATAGAAAAAGTAAAAGTTAGACAAAGATTTATGTATCACCTAAACATTGATATAGAAAAAGATAGTAATACTACTCCCAAGTCTAAACTGACAGCCCATCAGCTTGAAATGTTTGTTCGTCATCGTAATTCAGCATGAGAAATGCAGTTCATGTACATTGATGTTTAATATTGGGGGAACATAGGAAAGTCATGTATTTCATCAAGCCATTTTTACCAACTGCTACTTTTGGGATTTAAATTTGTTTGGTTACAAAAACAAATGACTATAGGGTCCAGGCAGAAATGCAAATAATAAGGCAAACCCAGTATAAGAGTATAAGTCTTTAGGATGAGTGGAGATTGAGGTAAATTCAGGTAGCACCTACCTGTCTGAATTCTTATGAAAGGGGATGCCCACACACTCCTTGTGACTGATTTCACATAACTGAAGGATGTGTTCATTTTTTTCTAAAAGTCCTTTTAAGGCGCAGATCCTCCCACTGAGCAGCCAGCCTCCTATGTATCTGAGTTACAGATCTGTGCATTTCCACCTGAAGGATGATCTGAATGCAGAACAAACTCCTGTTCAAAACCAATCTTATTATTTTTCCAACCAAACCTATTTCCTTATTCCTTATATTAGTATTGCAAGCCCTATCCATTCAGAAGCCCAGTATATAAACCTAATAATTATTTTCAATTTCCCTCTCTTCCTCCTCCTTACATCCACTTGTCATGTCCAGCCAATTCTAGATCAGAAAAGGTCCATCAACTATGAACTGGCCTATATTCTGAGAGTAGCAGAACTAAAGAAGAGAACAAAGGGTCTGCTGGTCACCTGATCACATCCAAACAGCCCAATGCAGTGCAGCCAGCTGTAAGGACAGGTAACCACAGGGAAGAGCAGTAGTGATGAGAACCTGCCACTTTGAGTGAGGATATTGCTAACCTCTCACAGGGTCCTGATACTGTAAGAGCAGGTTTGCCATAACCCTGCTCCCCATCCATCAGGGAGCTCAAAGCATATGATGAAGGTGGGAATCACTCAGAGAGAAAGAAAATCTATGCCAAAATAGGACCAAACCATAACCTGCAGACTACAAATAGAAGAATGAGGAATGCTAGGTTGTACTAATTAGAAAAGGAGATATTAACAAAAAATAAAATAGCAAGGACAATAATAGTCAGAACTTAATTGCTGCCTACAAACAGCATCTGAATCTATGTGACAGTGCTACCTGTGGTTCATCTCCACAAGTCAAACTTGGAACCAAATGAGCAAAAGAAAACAAAAATGGCATTTGACAGGAAAGATGCTTGCAACACATTTAATTTTGCATAAGGAATGTAAGTTTCCCAATGATTTGACCCAGAACATTAAACCAGCTCATATATTGTTCTAACCAATTAGGCCTTCCTGTATCCACGCTTTTGCACTGCCAGCAACTAAAGCCAGCATGTTCTCTAATCAGGAAAAAATATTCATACAGATTGGTTTATTTCCACTTGTTTATAAAATTATATATCTAGAAAAAAATAGCGAATAACTTCTGAAACAGATTTGAGGATCTCTGAAAGTGAAAAGGATGAGTTGTCATTAAATTATACCCATTTGAAAGGGAGACATGCCTAAATGCTACTTAATGTTTGTCTTGGGGCTTTTCAACATTTTGAGATTTCAAAATGTGGACTTCCATATATGAGAGTTGTCATTGAGAATTATCCAAGTCCAAAAACAGAGACCTCAACACTGTTCTGGTACTTACTACCTTAGATTTATCAAGATTACAAAAGTGTCTATTTTATAGCTAGGATGAACGTAGAGAAAATCTGTTCTATCCTTTTCAACCTCCCTTTGGAAATGTAGCAACACCTGTGGTGGGATTTTTAATAATACTGATAATAATATTAATCAAGTTCTTGTTGAACCTTTACTATGTGCCAGGTGGTATGCAAAGCTACTTTTATACTTTATCCCATTCAATCCTCACCAAATTCTATGAGACTGTCACAATCACTAACCCCACTTCATAGATGACAAGACTGAAGCTACTAATTACTGAACATTCTATGGACTCCTGTAGATATGAGAGTATAAGAGCAATGAATAAATGCCCCAACACAAAATCTTCAGATTTTGTCCTATACCTCAATGGAATAACAACTGTCACCTCTTATGCCCTCAGAAAAATATCTTCATAAGGAATAGAACTTCATATCCAAGCATTTTCCTACAAAAGTTCAAGTATATCACCCTGAGATTGATTCAGTATCTTCTTTAGCATTTAGTTCATTTCATTGCTCTTAGACTTTCCAGAATATAAAGATATAAATTAGGGTAATGTTTTAAGGGTCTCCTGTGTGCTGTGAGAAACTATGAGAAAGTATCTTTCATATTCTGCAGATATAAACCCAGAGCAAATATACAAATAGCTGATAAGGGTGTGACTGGGATTTAGATCTAGGTCTTCTAATTCCAAAAGGAGGGTATGAGATTGGACTCAGTTAATTGGCTTGCAACTGTGGGAAAAAAATATTTCACAACAAAACTATATTGAAACAAAGAGCCAAAGGGTAGATAGTTTATTGAAGGGTTTTTGTTATTTATTCAATTCCTGGATCTGGATGGCAACACATAGAATGTTGTCCTGGTCCCAAGCTTCTTGTGACAATTCCAACATGGGTTTCAAATGAGATGTGAATTCTAAAAGTTGGCAGCCCCATAATCTTGCTTTCTGCAACATGCAATGTCTTCCCCTCATATTTCTATCCAAATCAGCATCAGGAGACATAAAAAAGAGGCCTCAAATTTAAGCAAAGAAAAAGGGGGAATGGGAAATCACACTAACAGGAACAATCTTGATTCTATTGACTGTTTTTTAATCTGTGGCTGTGCCCAATACTATTATCATGAACTTATAATTCAACCAATGAAGTCAATAATGCTAAATGACCTACGTTGTTGACATTTTGCAGCAACTGAATTCAGAATTCTGCTGTTCTAACAGTAGCAGCAGCAAATACTCAGAAATGTACAGCATGAGTGTATTCACTAATGTCTTTTCATTCTGAATCCCCTGAATTGATCTCCCAGTTTCAAAAAGTATTCCTGGACCCCAAATACCAGGTGAACCATACAATGTAGATCAATAGATTTTTCGAGTGCAATAATTGTTTCTCTCTGGGAGATTCCCATTAGTCCCAGAAGGAAGAACACTTTGATTGACCTCAAGGAACACAGCAGATGTGGATAAGCTGTGTGTGCTGCTGACCTTATCAGAAGAAAGCCAGGCCTTGAAAATCACAGGGGAACACCCTGGGCATGTGCATGTTGGCTGTGGGAAACCAAACAGCTGGTCAAGTGTGTACTCCCTTTAAAAACCAACCAAGCCAAAAAAGGCAGACTATGAGAGGGGAAAAAAGAAAAAGAAATATGTGCATTAATAATATCTCTTTATGTTTAAACACATTCCCAGGAAATAATAATATGGATGGAAATAAGAGGAGGTATGCTTTAAGCATCTGGGATTCCTTAAGGCCTTAGTTAGTAAAAAGATTTTCTACGTAAAATCCTGGTGGCCTAGTTGCTTAAGCTCCTTAGGACAGAGGAGAAGTTTACTCTGTTACTTTGAATGCCACATTTTCTGCTCTGTTTAGGGGCTCTACAGCCAAATAAGATGGCAGGAAGAGGCAGGGAGAATCAGCAAAACTTGATTTCTCATAGATAGTTCTAACCCAAAGGAACAGGTTAAAATTAAGAGAGAGGGGAAGGGAGGGAGGGACAGTGGGAAGAAGAAAAGAAGGAAGGAAGGAAGGAAGGAAAGAAGGAAGGAAGGAAGGACAGAAGCAGAATCTAGGAGACATTTAGGAAAGCTTTGACTTTGGAATGAGAGTTTTTAGCTCCAGTAAAATCACTACCCAAAACCAATGAGGCCATATAAGGCACAGGCAATCCCTTGTCCCCTGCCATGAACTGGAACAAGAAATCGAGCACATTGCTAGTACAGAATTATTACAAGCAGCTGCACCCTGACATCTCTGAGAAAGCAGCATGTGATCCTGGGCAAAGCACAATGATGAGAATTCATGAAACAAGTTTTTACAATCTCAGGTTAAAATTATTACAACTGTGCAGCAAAACCCATGCACCACTCAACAAGTAGAACAGATGCAGAGACATGAAAATAAGCCCTGCTCCATGTGCCAGGAGAGGACCTAAAAGGAACCCAGAGATGCCTTTTAAGGATCCATAGAAGATGTGGCCTAAGGGGAAATTTAAAATTTCAACATCCCTCTTATAAACTCTCAGAAATTGGTTAAAGCCCTGGAATAGTTTTCATTTATTCATTCATTCATGCATTCAGCTAGTATTTAAGGCAGGTCTACTATATGCCAAGCACTATATTAGGTGCTAGAGTTACAGGGACAAAATAAGACAAGGACCCTTACCTTCAGGGAGCTCACAGCTCAGCAGAGGAGAAAACCGTGGCATTAATGCACTACAATACAATGTAATGGGTGGACAGTGATTAAGAAAAAGATCATGGTGTTGGAAATGAAGAGGGGGCAGATAGAAAAGCAAAGGCCAGGAGATGGGAGGGGTGATCCTGACACATTGAGGAAGCTTCAAAGTTTTGAAGTCTATTAAACTTTAATTTTGAATACCTTTAAGTAAATCATGCACATTTCCTCAGCAAGCACAGAATGTACCACTCCCTGTTGCCTTATACTGGGCCAGATTAACGTAAATGTGTTATCTGGCTGGCCTCTGGCACTCCTGGCATTTGTGTGTGATTCCTGAGCTAGGTCAAGGCCATAGACATACTACCTAGTCCTACAGGTCGACTGCAAACGTGTGAGGGGTTTTTGGTTGTCACATAATTGGCAGGTGCTACTGGAAGTTGTGACCCAGGACTGGAAGATGTGCTCCACATCTTGCAATGACTGGAGGAGTTGCTTACAAGGAAACTTTGCCTATCCCAGATGCCCACAGCACCTCCTTTGAGAGACTCTAGGCCAGATCATGTCATGCTGTAACATTTGCACTTTAACCCTAATACTTGTTGTCTGGCTCTACTTGAATTATTAACTTTTTTAAATAACTAAAAACAAGAGAACACACACACACAAAGAAAAGAATTCTACAGAGAGTCTTTACATTGATGCTGAGAAAGAGACAACATGTTTGGCTACATTTGGAAGAAAGGCAATATTTTCTTCCCTGAAATAGTAGCAGTATCTGGCTTCATAATAAAGAGTCTTTGTAAAACCAAGATGTTCTTTCCCCCTGCGATTTCCTATCATCTCCTCATTAGAGAAACCAGAAGGAAAGCTATCCAAAACCACTTTAAAGGATTTAGCTTTTACATGTGAAGTTTCTAGCATCACCCTCATTTTGATGGTAGTAAGTGTTGTAGTGGGGACGAGGGTTACCTATTGGACACATCAGGAAATAGAACAGTGTAATGGAAACATTTCTGGTTGGCCATGTGGGGCACAGACCATAATGGGGGTGGCTCAGAGCCACTAAAGTTGACACTCACTATTTCTATAGTCTCTCTGCCAGTGTAAAATCCAGGAAAGGAAATTATAATTGTAATACTCTAGGCAGCTTCAAAGAGTGTGTAGAAAAGGACAAATGAGTGTATCCTGGGATTCGAAGGCAAGTCGCAGGTACTTTATATAGACTTCCTGACCCCACAGAAAGTGATGAGGAAAAGTCTGCTCCCCCAGGGATGATCCTGGGAAGGGACTGCTGAGGAGCACAGCCTTGGTAAAATGCATAAAGATGGACAAGAATTCTGTGATTGAACCATTATTTCATTTTTTCAGCAGGCCAAATAGGTAAGAAAAAGAGACAGAAATGCATCTTCACATAACTGTGATCATTAAAGAGCTGTAAGGGGGCATTCTTAAGTTCGAAGGGTGGAAGTTTCCTATTAGGTTTTCTGACCAAAGCACAAAACCAGGATTTCTATGTATCATCCCCTGCTTCCCTTACTGCCAACCTTCCTGAAAACTAGCCCCTTCTTAATGCCCCACCTTCTTACTCCCACTCTCGTCAGGCTGCTTCTGCAGCTGGGAGGATTCTCATACCACATTCACTAGGGAATCCACTTGCAGCGCAATAGACTCTTTCATTCTCACTGTCCCACTGCCTTTTGTCAAATGCCCTCATTCATGCAGGATTTATTGAGATGCCACTAGATGCAGGCATTATTCTAGACCTGGGTGAAAACAGCAATAGATAAGAGAGGCAAGAGCCTAACTCTTGTGGAACTTAGAGTCTAATGGAGTCGGGGGTGGGGGGATAAAGAACAGGATCTAACCAACTAGCAAAAACATCTATAAAGATAGTCAAACAGGGTACTAGGTGGGTACTAGGGTCAGACCACCTGGCTCTGCCTCTAATTAGCCAGGTGGCCTTAGAGGAGCTGTGTCATCTCCTTGTGCCTCAATTTCCTTGACTGTGAAGTGGAAATAATAATACGACATGCCTCACATGTTTTCTTGAGGGTTAACGAATTAATAAGTGCTCTTTCTAAGTGTGTAGAACAGTGCCTGGCATTAATTGAGAGCTCAGTAAGTGTTAGCTGCTGATTCATCACTTATATTACTATTCTCATTATTACTTTCAGTGGGTGGTGAAGAAAGGCCTGCCTGAGGAGGTGGCATTTGAGGTGAAACTTAAATGATGAATAGAAACCAGCTGAGGAAAGATATGAGGGAAGACCATTCCAGGCCAAAGGAAAAGCAAGATGGGAAAGAGGTTGCGAGGTTCCCAGGAAAAGTAGAAAGGGCAGTGTGATGGGGGCATGGTGGATGATGGGGAGAATGCAGAGAAATGAAGTCAAACTAGTAAGCGGGGCCAGATCAAGTGGGGCCTTGTAAGATATAGAATGCCTCTCTGTTTTGTCAGTAACTGGAAAGTTTACCAATCCACATGGACTGTAGCAGACTGTTGTCCCCACAAAGGTAACCTATGCCATAACATAATCACTAGCATTCAAATAGAGCTTTGCGTCTTACTGACAATCCCAAAACACTAGATGGGTAGCCAAAGGCCTTTGATGTGGTCCTTACTGGCTAAGTAACAGAAGACCAGTGACTTAACTTCTCTATATTTGTTTCACAATCTGCAAAGTAAAATGGATTGAATTAGATGATCTCTAAGGTCCTTTCTAATCTGTGATTTTATATCTCCATTCTTGAATTCCCACTACATATGAAAACAGATCTAGGCCAGTAGAGCTACTACATACTTAAAGAAAGCTTTATCCTCTTTTTATATATCCTATGAATGAGACTGTTAATTAGAAAATAGTAATCTTCTCAAGTTATACTGCACATCAAAGTGAAAACAACAGCCAAAATTTGCCTGCTCTAAAACTCTGATTTTACAAGAAAATCTTATCTTCTGGTAAACAAGCGATCCAAACCAACCCGGAGCCTTCTCACTCCTTTCTGTGTGGGATTAATAGCAAACACCTTATCATAAACATTTTGGAAAGGTCAGAGATGGCAACAATTTTGCTAAAGAGATAAATAGTCAAATAAAACACTGCTTTGGTAATTTCAGGGCTTCAAAAAACTGCATTAGTCTGATCAATAATGAGGCACACAAAAGGGATTGTGGGATAAAGGGCGGGTCCAATTTGAGGTATTAAAAACTTGCCTAAGTCATTTTTTCCCCCCAACGCATCTTGTGTTGCAGCTAATACTAGAAACCTAATGGTTGATTCATACTTACAATGTTAGAAAAATAAGATTCTGACTATGAAGCAAAAACTGTTTTAGGTTGAAGAAGTAAATAATAGTAAGAATAAGGAGTTTTGCAAAAGCCAAGGTAAGAATATTTTTCCTCTGTAATAAATCAACTATTGAGCTTAAATTTTGAATGTTATTTTAAATTGTATTTGTTATTATTTACTTTTACCCTTATCCCTGCACAAACTACAAGAGTTCAAAGGCAGCTAATTTATTCCTAAAATGTATGTGTTTATATTTTAACTGTGCCTTAAAAATAGCATGTTTTATTCCTATGTTCCTATCTATTGCTGTTGTCTTAAGAGTAAATTTAATTTTTTTGCCCATTGAAGAGATAGATTTCTTTTCTAAAATTTTAATTGTAAATTTTAATTTTTTAATGAAGGCATTTCCAGTGCTTATGGCAGATTTTATATTCCTGGCAAAAGTATTTTATCACTCAAACTGCATTTTACATTATCTACCATCTGCTCATATTAAGAAAGCTCTATTGTCTGTTAATGTCTACCAAACAATTAAGAAAATCTAAGTGAAACCAGGATAAACTCAAATAAATAAGTGGGTCAAAAAAATTGAGACCATGTCCACTTTAGAAGGGCCGCTTTGTGAGAACTCGTTTCTACCTAAAAGATTTAATTTATCTTTTTTAATGCCTTCAAAGTTAATAATGGATGCCATGTCTTACAGCTTCAGTGATGCAGCAATGTGTCAATAACAGAGAGTTTAGAAATCAATTCATAATTTTTAATTGGACATTGGATGTTTAATTTTAAGTCATTAGACTCTCCAATAACAAAACCCTAGAAAGAGAGAGTTAATCCATACAGAAATGGGTAACTGTCCCTTATCTCTTTAATGAACAACTCAGAGTTTCTGTTCTACCTCAAAAACAGGTGGCACTTTTCACTTTGAGGCTTTTTTGGGCGAGGTGGGGATAAGGTATGCGGAGTGGAAGAAAGTACAGTGAAAAAAAAAAGAAGAGGCCCTATGTACAACATATACAATTACTTATATAGTTAGATACATAAGTATATAAACTTATATATGTATATTTATGAAATATTTATATATAATGTATTTATATGTTTAACTTATGTTTTTATATTATATATATTTTGTTACACATATGTGTACTTGACAAATACCTTTCTCCCAGCACCCAAATGATTCCAATATATTCTGGGCAAACAGGAAGGAATGCAGCTTTCCCTTCTTTCCTTATTCAGAAGGGAGGTAGAGTGGCTAAAGGATTTCTCTATGTCTCAGTTTTGCACTTACTGGTAAGGCTGCACCACTGCTCACATATTTGCATATTGATATTCCATTATCCATTGGATGTCCACACTTGAAGGGATCTTAGTGATTATCTAGTGCACCTTATTCACTTCACAGTTGGGGAACCAGAGGCTCAGGGACACTACAAGACCTGTCCAAGGTCACACAGCCAGTTAGAGACAGTCAGTCATCCTCCTGACTCTCATACCAGCAATCAGTCCACTCCACCAAGCTCCTCTGGTCTCCTCTGCCCAAGAACACATCTTCTGACACTCAAAATGGAGAAATTAATGAGTCTGCAAGTTAAAGATTCATTTTAAACAAATTGGTTCATTATTATTTAATTGAGGAGGCTTCAGAGCAATAAAAGGCTTACTTACCAAAACTAGATGAGCAGCTCATGAAACATTGAGCTCAAGAAATGCAAAAACTGTCACAAGTCAATAGGGGCTGCTTTTCTCTTTGATAAATGTCACCCAATAGCTTCAGAAGTATCAGAAACTAATGGTGTCCCGGCACTCTGTAGGCATACATTAATGGGATCAGGAGCATAAAATATAAACTACAATGTACATATTGATTGTTCCGGACATTTGAGGCCCAACAAACATTTGAAAGGTCAGTCATTTTACTTGCATCAAATTACAGATAAGTCATTTGCTTGAAGCTGGAAACTTGGCTCTCCATGTAAATTTAGCTCATGACCTATAAACTTACTTATGCCATACCTCTTTTTAGCTTCCTTAGGTTGTCTAGCATGAAAAATATTTCATAAGTGCCTAACCCCACAAAGCATATACAAATAAATGACAATATACATATTTCCAGGAAGGATAATGTGTCAGAGAAATCTATTCTGTAGGCTGAATAAATGTTATGAAGCAGCATTTTACTCTGACAGAACATATTCAAAGGTTTCAGTAAGCTCAATTATATGAGCTTACAAATGAATATGTATGTTTTCAGGATGTTTCGAGAATATACAAATTTAGGAAGTACAATGTCATAATTACTTTTACTTTTACCTAAAAATTAAAATTTGGTTTGATCAGTTCATACTAGAGTTTAGGTAGACTTTTTTAAAATAAAGGACTTATTCCAAAACAGAATTTAAAAATTAGAAGGTTGTGTGGATGTCCATGTAGAAGCCATGTGCCTTTACTGGCAATTTCACACCCTCCAGAGTTGAGCTTTTACCTGCAGTTTCTCTGGTGCTCCTATGTCTGGATAAACGGGATAGTAGAAAAAGACAGTTCACAATCCCACAGCCCCAGTTCCTCCCCTGAAGTAATAGGTCCCTCTTTGGAATCAGTATCCCACTACTGACTTAAAAAGGGGAAGGACTCTGAAAGGTTGAAAAAATTTGAAATTTATGCCCCTTTATGAGCATCAGCAAGACTTGGAAGTTTTCCACCTTCCCTTTAACAAAGGTTCCAATTATCCTAAGCTTGGAGAATACCTTCATTCTCTGTTAAGGAAGGTTGTCAGGGTAAGAACCAAGCTTTCAGCGATGTTTGCCACCAACTAAAGGAGTGAGGGGGGCCAGAAGCCAGACATTGTCCTCTGTAAGAGGCCTTGCAAAAATTACTAGAATTTCCTCTGGCAGAATACATTCCTCTATCTGGAGAAGAATGAAAATATACCTGCCTTTAGGCTGACAGTTTAACCCTAAGTATTTTCATGTATTTCCTTTGAGTAAGGTGACCAGATTTCCTTTTTCAGAATTTTGCATTATATGGATCTTTTACACTGGTTTGTCCATAATTCTACAACAGCTAAAACCAGCCATTTTGAAAATCAGATTTCCTTACTCATGAATCATACCAGTTTTAAAAACACTTTTTAAACTCAAATGACGTTCATTAGCAATTGATAACCACTGTAAAATCGTATTTTTAATTTACATTAAAAGACCATAATTCTAGTAATATGGCAGAATTAAAAAATCTAAAGGAAAATAATGATGATTTACTTGGTAGCCAAATGACCTAATTTTAATGTTAAATGCCTCATTTTACAGTTTCCTAATAAAATAATTATTTACAGAAGAGATTATTTTACTTTAAAATATGTATAAAACTTTAAATGAACAAAAGGAATTAATAAATATCAGTTAAACCAAAACCCAATTATTTATTTGGTCAAAAAGGAAAGAACATTTCAAAGACAGACCTTTGGCTTCATGCTTTAAGCAGATTCACTATGAATATAGTTCATAAATGTAAATCGTATTCCATTAAATAAAATAAATAAGCTTGCATTATTGTTTTCCTGCTATTTAGATTTTAAAAGTTTCCAAAAATCTAAGTAGCTCTAACATCTTTTGTCACAATCAAAACTCAATTAAGTCGACCATATTAATATTTTGAGTGAAGAAAATTCATGGCCCTTAATAGTGACTACATTTTTGATAAATAAGTTATATTCTAAAATCTAGGCTGTAACTTCATTTTGTTCTGAAGCCATTAGAAGGAGGATGTTTATGCAAAAGAAAACAGCGTTTAAGTGTAAACACTATCTTTTAGCATACCAAAAGTGTATTATTTTTACCAAGTTAACTTTTAATTACATGAGATCTGCTGGTTAAGCATCCTCTGGAAAGTACTTCTCTGTATTCCAAAAATGATTTTCTGCACTTTAAATTTTAAACTGAGACTTTGATGATCAGTGAATGAGAAGAAAAACTTTTGAGACAAAAGAACCCTGCTTTCCCACTACTTACAATAAGATACATACAAAGAAAAAAGTTGAAAGTCTTGTCTTTACTGTATCAAAAACTGTTCACACATTCTAAAATGCAGGCTTATAATGGCACTTAAGGACAGAGCCACTTGCACTATCAAGTTAAAGTTAGTGCATAAGGAGGTCTTCAGAGCAAAATAAAAAGTAAAAGTACATTTGTCATATTCTCTCTTGAAATGTTTCCTTGAAAGACATACTAATCTTTCAAAGTTCAGGTCGAATGCACAGACTACTTTTCCTCTCTTCTCAATCTAGAAATCTTTCTTCTTGAAAACGTAGCATGCAACTCTCTGGGCAGTGACCCCACAGGGCCCGATGGCTGTGTACTTCCAAGTACTACTCATGACATTTCAGTTTTAGAAAAACAAAACTGGGCTATCCATATCACCTGAGTTTCAAAGGACCGTTCCCTGCCACAGTACTCACTAAACTTAAAGATTTCCTTTTGACATGAGGCTCATGGTGATGTGAAAAGGGAAATGAGAGTCCCTACTGGGACTGTGAACATCCTCACATTTGTGAGACCAACTGCCACACTCCGGGCTTTTCTTGTTCCCTGACAAGGCTTGTCCCAGCCCTCTCCTGGGATGCTTTTGACAGTGACTGCAAACAACAGAAGCCAGCAGGAGTGTGTAAGAACAGGTGCTGGAGCCTCCCTGGGCAGCCTGCAGGCAGAGAAAGGGCCTCCTCAGAGTGCTGCCGGGACATCTCACTTCGGAGATGCCCTCTTGCCCTCAGTCATTGCAGGATCTTGCTTCTTTTCATGCAGCAGATGTTTGGAAGGATTTGTAACAGTGCATTATGGCTTCTAAGTTGCTGCTGGCAGATTTTCTTGGTTAGCTTTTAAGGGGACCTTGGTGGAATCTCTGACAATATAAAACAAGGATGGAAAAGGTCATTCTTGCGTTTATGGTCAGATAAAGGAAATGATAAGAATGAAAGGTTAGGACTTTCCCTATTAATTATTCCATTATTCCAAGTCACTGCCTCCTTCCTTCCTACATGTCAGGAAAAGGGACATTTCTAGGCTTAGGGCATCTGCAGCATTCAAGAAGAAAGAGAGCAGATAACACATCCTCCACAAATAGGTGGGGAATATTCACACACTGCAGTATATTGGTCCTCACTTCAGGAGCATCTGGCTAACTATGATTAATCCTTATCCTTTTCACTTATTAAAACTGCTCCATAGGCAGGGTGCCCTGCACAGTGGGGATAGTCACTCCTCAAAGTGTAGGCCCTCTGGTCCATGGCCCAAGCAGCAGAAGCAGAATTTGGCATCACCTGTGAGCTTGTAAGAAATGTAAAACCCCAGGCCTAGCCCAGACCTATTAAAACAGAATTTAACTGCCTTCCCAGATGATTCACACACAGACTCAAGTCTGAGACGCACTATACTACAGCTTCTTAGAGCAGATTAGTGCTCAGGATTCACAAAGAATGATGCTACCCTAGACCAGGGACGTCATTTAACGCTGCTCCAAAAGCACACTCCAAAAGAACTGTGCATTATTTAAGCCTCAAATTCCCCAGGAAACATAAGCAAGAACCAATAGATCTATGCTATAGTTGAGAAGACCAAAGTCAAACTAGATGATTGATGGTAGCAGAACTCTGAAATCCTAGACTTCTGCTCTTTGTGCTACCTCAGCTGGTCCCTAAGGAATAACCGGCTCTTTCAGATTGGGCCTTGAGAATTTTTTCCCATTGGCATCATTAGCATAGTAGAAAGGAGACTTCAAATCTTGGTTCTGCCATTACTCACCCAGATGCCCTTGACCAAATAACTTCTTTTAAAAAGTAGATTGGAAACTCAATAAAACAAAGGGTATTTCTAAAATAATGTTAATAAAATGAAATTTTTAAAGTGGGGCCATGATTTAGCAACAAGTAGCAAATATTACAAAAATATTCAACTTCTAATTTCTGAAAATGTATCCTAAGAAAATACTCCCAAAGAATAAAATGTTATATGTACCAAAATGGTCATTAGAGTATTATGATAGAGAAAAAATAAAAGCAACCAAAATACACTCTGATCAGGATATGGCTAATTAAATTATGGAACATTTATTCATTTAAAATGATATTCACCAAGACTTGGCAGCAATAGGAAAAATTCTGGTATAATGTCAAGAGGGAAAGCAGGTTATAAAATTGTGGTACACTATGATTTCAACTATATACAGATAAGTACACATCTAGAAAAAAAAGATAATATGAGACTTGTCATATTCTGTTCAGATATACAGTATATAGGTGATAATTTTCCAAACTTTTAGTAGCTATTAAATTGCTTTTATTATTTCTTTAAAAGAAAATAAGGATCATGAAAAGGAAATGAAAACAAATATAGTAACTATGAGTTCTCATATAGTTACTATAAATTATCATTAAATCCGACTCTGAATTCCATGGATAATGATAATGACAAAAATGAACAATTACGGAGCACTCACTCTGTGCCTGACCCTGTGCTAAAAGCCTCATCCATATCGCTTATGAAATCCTCTGAGGTCAATAACATTATCACCCCCCATTTCACAGATGAGGAAAACCAGAATACACAGCACTCAGCCTCTTTGAACCGCAGCTTCTTTTTCTGTGAAATAGAGAGAATAATGATAATATTCACCTTGCAACTTTCTTCTAAGGATTAAGCAAAATATTGGCTTTCTAACCTGTATGGTCTATATAAAGGTCATCAAGAGAAATAGAAACTGAACTAGGGGAGAAACTCTCCACTTTTCTGTCAAGATGGGGACAGAAACAGCTCCCTGATTGTGCTGGCCCTTCCAGACTGCCACCATACAAGGCTGCCTGCCTTGTAGAAGGACACAGACTCAGACAGGCATCCTCAGACACCCCTGAAGCAATATTATTTTCAGTGCACACACACGAAGTAACAGATATCTGTGCTACATTTGCAGGTGGGATAGTTCCACCAGCAGCAATACCTGGCCTAGGAATCAGGAGACAAGGAATCTGAGCCCAGTTACATTATTTCTCAGGCATCAGCTGACCTGTCTGTACCACGGGGGTAGGTGTTGGTATTTCTCACCCAAGAGGCACATCATTTCCTCCCAGCCAAGGCTTCACTCCTTCTCAGCCAATCCTTTCCCCACGTTGCTGCCAAAGTGGTCATTTCAAAACCAAATCTATTCATGTCACCACACTACTGTGCTGCTTTAAACAATCCATTTGCTTCCAGTTGCTCTAAGGTTAAAGCCCAACTATCCTAAGCACAGCCCTCATGGCCGTGCGAGGTCTAGCCCTCCCTATCACCTTCCACCACACATCCCACACTGCCCTCACACCAGCTTTCCTTCAGGTCTTCACACTGGCTTATGCGCCCTCTGCCTCTGTATACACTGCTCTCCAGTGCCTGGGTATCTCTCCTCTCTGCCCGTCCCCAGAGCACTTCTGCTCAGTCACAACTTCCTAGGGGAGCCTTGCACACCTGTCTGACAGGAAAAGCTCACCCTGTGGTCTTCACTCAGAGCTTCATCTCTCCCTCCCTCACGCTACTTAGAGCAGTTGTAATTTTATAATATTTGCACGATTCTGTAATTAATGTCTCTGTTTGTCCTGTTGCATCTCACCTGCTAAAATGCAACTTCCATGAATGCAGGCGCTTTTTAAAGTCTCCCCAATTCTTAGCACATAGCAGGTCCTTGATAAATCTTTGTTGAATGATTGATTGAATATTATCCTTCCTGCCTACCAGATTACCAGACCTGTGTAACTAGTAGATGCTCAATTAACCCAGTAGGCTTGAATTGACTACAGACATAACAATAAACATGACATTTAGACTCCTCTCCCCCACCAAAAAAAAAAAGAAAGAAAAAAGGAAAAGGAAAAAAAAGAAAAGCTATTATGCCAAATCAACTAAGAAAACAAGTCAATACAAAAAAAGCATTTTGCAAACTAAATTACAGGGTAAACATAAATTCTTACTTGCTTCCTTTTTAGAAATAGCTACAGTATAAATATATATATCTAATACAGGGTATAATTGTTACTAACAGACTATAGAGAAAGTTATTAAGTTAAAGTCTCTGAAAGGATTTAAAGAGTCAAATCCCATTGAAACATGCTTTTTTTTTTAACCCAAAGTTTGGATAAACCACAGGGTAGACTTGTCGAAGTCTCAGTTTCTTCATCTTTATGATGAAGGGTTGCGCTAAATGATCCTTAACACCACTTGAACTCTAAGATTCTGACATTATGACAATTAACACACAACAATAAGAATCAAGAAAGTCTACCCATGCACAACGCAAAGTCCACTTCATGGACACTACTTTGTGGACACTGACAAGCCCTCCTTAGGTGAAGCCCAAGCTTGCCTCCGCTCCTTACACATCTTCTCCATCTGGAGGTGCCTCCCCTCCTTGCCTCTGCTTCTCTTTGCTCTTAGAATAACTATCAGCAAGATTGACTTAAAACCATGTGCTCTCTTTCCCTCAGGGCCTTTGCCTTTGAATCTTCTCTCTCAGTGTGGTGAAAGTTGTCTCCTGCCCCCAGGAGAAGGGATTTCGGGCATTAAGCCACTGGCAGGAGAGGTGTTTACCAAACAGGACCCTGTCTGCCAGCAAAGACAGCTTCCTTCCTCAGTCTCTGAATGAGAGCACCTCCTCCTAGGATGCAGGACAGGTGAGGGAAACAGAGAAGGGGCAAAGCCCCAACCCAAATATTACCTATTCAGACTTCATTCAAATGCATTTGTGTATATGTTCACAAAAATATATGCAGCTGAATTGTCTTGCAAAACTGATGCACAAAAATTCAATCTTGTAATATTAGAAACTATTCATTATTAATTAACTAGTTTTGACATTGCAAGATAAATCATTTCTTGGTCACTTGAAATAACAAAATCACCTTCTGGGTGTGCAATTTATTGAAAATATTTTACATAAAGCATTTCAAGTCTTAATATGTAGGGGCTGTCAAATCTCTGCAAAATATACATATGACACATTGAGCAAAATTTACAATGTAAAAGAACACACTTGTGTAAATATAATCATCAATTAATTTAAATGCTTCTTCACAATGTCTTACTGACAATGTAATTATCCATTAAACAACGAGTAATCACTTGCAATAATACAGTTTATCTAGTACACAGAGTATATAAAGTATTATTATCATGATATATAGTATTTTAACTATTTTTTAGCATTTGGAAGAAAGATTAGGTAAAACAGAGTAAGTCAGAATAAAGCACAAAATTTAACTAAAAATTAAAATTTTAAGTTAATATTAAAAATTTGACAGATGGAGTAATTCTGCTAAAGACTTCAGTTTCAACTTTTAAATTCTAAACTTTTAGTATGATTATGTTTAAGGAAACTTTAAAAAAATTTCTGAGTGAACTGTGTGTGCTAGAAACAGCATTCTAAATTTGAAGATTTTAAATAGATACCTAAAATACTCATGAAATATACAAATTTTTAAATGCAATGCAAAATAAATCTGTACTTCAAAAATATGTAGCACGTTGGTAAGCACTTAATCAAAAACTATACCATTTCTAGCTCCTTTATGTTATCAATAGGTATACTGTCTTCTGTACAAGTGCAGCATGAGCTATATAACACACTTGATTTAACCGATTTTATTATGATTAGGCTTGTTAATTTTTTTAGAATTGATTATGCGAGAGAAGAGGGAAAGAGAGAGTATGTGTTCTGGATGAGATTTTTTTTAATGAAGAATTTAACTCAGTGAAATCTCTATTTTTTGGAAAGAAGCAAATTTATTGTTTTTATAAGTGTTTAATTAAACTACATTAAGAAATAAAAAAAATAATCCTGAAGCTTGAGAACTTTCCAAATCATTCCTCATTTGAGCTACAGAGTTGACAAAACCATACCAAATGATGTTCAGTTTCCTTATTTTGTAGCCATTAGTTGTTTGGAGTTTAATTATGGAGTTCCTCAAAGCATACTTCCTTCTGTTGATAATCATTAAGAAAGGACATAGCATACCTAATTCAGTTCACTCAAATTTGGCAGATTGCAGAGTGAATTTCTTACCCCAACATTAGTGTTACAGTGCGCACAAGTTTAACTGTAGTTAGCAACTGTCATTCACCGCTTTTTAGCATCTTATAGTAAAGGCGTGGATAAGAAGGAGGGGGAAATAAAGCTTTGACAGATGGTACTCAGCGTTTGACTCCTGCTGAGCTCAGCAGGACCTGTGGTTTCCAAGGTTAGGGCTGTCAAAATGGCTCTGTCTATCAAGTGAATAACAAAGTGTAGACTGCCTGTTCGTTTCCTATACAAAACTTAGATTTCATGTGCCATTATTGTCGGTCTTTCTGCTGATTTAATAACTCCCAAAGAGAAGAACTGAGGATTCTGATGCAGCCTCACTGTGTGAGAAGCTACTTGGAAAGGGAATGCTCAAGAGCTGAAAGAGGTAGGCCAAGATCTGATCTCTTTCTCTTTAGTTTCTCTGCAAGGTTTCACGGCTTGAAAAGGATTCAAAAGCCACCAAAGTTTCCTTTTTGGCTAAAAGCTAAATGTGAATCTTTCAAAATGAACTGATGATTTGTCTCTCTGCAAAGGGTAAAATATTTTTATTAAGAATCCTTGGGGTGGTAGGTACTTGTTCAGCTGGAAATATTGAGAATGAAAAGGAAAGTGTTTCTGTTAAGAAATACGTCACTGTGTTTAGGTGTATTTCAGGGCCCATTTCTCACCTTTCATAGCTCTTAATATTAAAACCACCCCCTTTTTCCCCCCACCTATGTCTAGAGCCTTCAGATGGTCAGAGAAAGTAGCTAATGCTGAAAGACAGAGAGCTGAATAATGTCATCAAAATCTGCCTTTTGTCTCGTGCTGCTACAGCTATTTTTCCCGGTAAGTCATGTTTTTCTTTATGTGTATTTTGTGATCCAAAGATTGTTATTGACCTCCTGAGATTCTAATTAAAGGCCTGTTGGTGGATTCACAAACCCAGACTTCTTATTAAGATGATGCTGAAATGAGGATTGTGGTAGTACCTCTGCATATGCTAATAATTGTTTTTCAATGTTTAATTTGTAATACGATATTTAAAGCAAAACTTCAGATTGTTATTTCAAAAGGACAAAGTAAAATTAAAATGTGACCTTTTGAAAGTGACAGAGTTGGACACACTTTAATCCTCTCCTGTTACTAAGAATTTTCATTGCTATTTTTGACAAGCTGGCAAAAGAAGTACATTATCTTGTCTCTTTTTTGACACTGGCTTAAGCAGACACATTCACCCGTGTGGTGACTGTTCCCTACTAGTGTGTCTAAAAGAAGAGTTTCTTGCTACAATATAGTTGAAGAATTTTCCTCAGCAAATATTTAGTTTATATAAATCCCACGATCAAAATGAAAATGTTATTTGAAAGGATGACTATTTATTATTATTTTTAGTATATTTACTTTGAACACTTAATTAAAATGTTTTATAGTGGCTATCTTCTTTTAAAACTTTTTTTTTTGACTCCAACCCAGCAGTCCCCTCTCTGAGACACTACATAGCAGATCTTCAACAAATGTTACTGAACTGAATTTAAAAGGATATTAAATATTGAATAAAAGGAATTCTTGAATTGAAATAAAAGAGATACAACTTTTGCTTCCAGTTGTTATAAGAGATTATCAAATGCCCGTTTAGCATAAACCCCTTTCCAGTTGTGCTTGCTTTTTTATCTTGGAAATGTATAATGCTTTTAATCATCTTTGTAGACAATAATGATAAACAAAAATTTGGAAAAAAAATTCTAAACCAAGATGAAATTTTCTTCTCTCTTTTCCTCTCTCTACCTCTTTGCTTACCTTGTTCAATAAGGCAGTTTCTAAGCTTCTCTCTAACAACCTATACCATCCCCCAAAGGAGTTTTTCTTAATGGTAAACTTGCTGAATCAAATTTGCTTTTCATGTGTTTGCAGTTTTTGAAGAGTCTCTGTGGGGTTTCTTCATGTGTCTGTGGGGAAAGTGTGCTTCTGTAATTTCATCTGTGTCCATAAACTATAAGTCCCTGGAAATTAAGTCCTTCCGTGGCAGGAAGCCAGCAATCCTACAGGAAGGAAATGGAACTAAAACAGATATGATATTCAAGAACTGCTATCACGTACTTAGCCACACCAAAACCTTTTTGGTTCTAATCCACAGCACTGGCCCAGAACTCTGGGACCAAGAAGTCAAAATGTCCAGGTTAACTAATATAACTAATATGCTCTAACTGCACCACACCCTTCAGTTTTATTTAATCTTTAAAAGCTTTAAGTTGTGGTAAAATATACATAACAAAATCTACCATCTTAACCACTTTAAAATATGCAGTTAATAGTGTTGTGTATTCACATCATTGTGCAACCAACCTCCACAACTCTTTTCATCTTGCAAAACTGAAACTCTGTATCCATTAGAAAATTCCCCATTATTCTAGCCCCACCAATCACCATTCTACTCTCTGTCTCCGTGAATTTGACTACTCTAGTTAATTCATCTGAGTGGAATCATACAGTATTTGTCTTTTTGTAACTGGTTTATTCCACTTAAAATAATGTCCTCAAGGTTTATCCATGTTGTAGCATGTGTCAGAATTTCCTCCCTTTTTAAAGCTGAATAGTATTCCAGTGTGTTTATATATCATAATTTATTTATCCATTCATCCATAAATAGACATTTGGGTTGCTTCCACCTTTTGACTATCATTAATAATGCTGCTATGAACATGGGGATACAAGCTTCAGTTGTTTTAGAATGTGATTACTGCAAGCTATAGAGTAAATAAAGACCACAGCACACATGGTATGAAGAATGGCAGAGAATTACAACAATAAAACCATAGCCAATGTTTATTAAGTGCTTACTATGTGCCAGGCACTGCGCCATGCATATTACTGGTATTAACTCTATGAGAGATCTGATTCTCATTCTACTATATTCAAATTGTTCCTTGTAACCCTCTAACAAAACTAAAAAGTAAGAATATGATGACACAGTACTAACAGGAATGTGTGAGGTAAAATGAGCTTTCTCTTTCAGAGGATCCCTAAATGTGCTTACCCAACAAAAGTAAAGCGGAGAATTGTGAACAGTGATCATTTAATATATATTCACATAATTAGGGTCATATAATCCCCAAGACCCTACTACTGAGGGGAATGTGAGGAGTGAGTCTAAATGAATCTACATTTTCCTCTTCATAGTCAAAACTTACCACTTCATGGTGTCTCTAGAAACAAAGACTGTACATAAGTACCCTTATCATTATAAATAGTTTTATTAGCTCTTCTGGTTCTATGGTTATGAGTTTAGGTTATAGATCTTTCTGTGTTCATTCCCAAAGCATAACCCTAACTCTTGTAGTGATTAAACTGTTTCCAAGGAAACAAAGAAAAAATTTTTTCAGTTTTTAAAAAATTCTAAGGTCCTGGAGACAAGCATTTGAATATCACTGACCTAACGTATAAGTAGGTGCATGTTTGACAGCCCATAAAGACACCCTACCAGAAAAGGCTTTGCAAATCGGGCTCAAGAGAAGCCTTGAGGTGCAGTATTGTTTGAATTCTATGCAAATCAAGTGACAAGTGCTTATTTGACCAAAATCTAGGTATTTCAAATAGAGTTCAGATAAGCAATTGATCAGGTCTGCATTTTTTTTCAGTGATAGCTGAAAAAGTTCAATATTAACTTAAAAGAATTTTTTCACTTACTTTCATCCAGCATTTTCAGCAGATGAAATTTTTACAAGTTTTATTTTGTTTTAAGCCAAATTATTACAATGGAAGCATCCTCTATATCCCAATTCAAGAATTTGCTATCCTACTGATAGTAACTATATTCAACCTTCAGCCAGGTTTAGGGAATTCTGTGGTATGTCTTTCATCTGTGGTTTCAGAAGATGTGAATTCTGCAAACCAGACAGAAGAGGGAGCTATCCATCTGGAAATTAACCGATCCTTTCAAAAATATGTCAAATAAATATAGAAGGAAATTCTAATATGATCAAGTCTTATCTTATTTGGTCTTGTATTTTATAGCAACACTATAAATTTTCTGGTGCATTAAAAACAAGAAAGAAAACTACTAGTAAAGGCAAAAACAATGAGCTAAATTAATGAAAAGGCAAAACATACAAACCATTAAAAGGTCAATTAAAAATACATTCACATTTTATGGTTTGATCTCATAAATTTCATAGTAAAACACAGAACTAGAACGTACCGCCAAAAGGCCAAAGTAATATTCCACTTCCATATACATCACTAATATTACTTTCCTATAGATCCTGATCATAAAATGGAACTCTGACTTTAAAACTGGTAACATCTGGAAATAATGGCAAAATAGAAAAGCTGTTGGGCTGCATCTGTCTTGAAAATGCTATGTAATAAGATTTACTTAATATATTTGAAAGAGAAAAAAATGTTTTGTTCCCCAATTTGTTGCAACATCTGAAAGTTCATGAGGTTATGACCCCTCTTTAAGAAAGCATCTCCCACCACCTGCAAAAACCCCAGGAAAAGCAGTTGGAAACAATAAAACACGTGCTAGTTAACTGTTACCAGGGAAACGGTTCTGGTTCACCAATCCGAGCGCCTGCGCTTCCCAGTGGCTTTGTTTGAGGGAGACATGCGCCAGCTGTTAGTGAATAACCATTGTTGTAGATCATCAGGAAATCACAGTCAGCAGGCAACCCAGCCCCACTGGAAGTTTATTTCTCATATTTGTTCATCACCAGGGCAATCCTCCACCTTTAAAACATCCTCTTAGGCTAAGTTAACTAAATAACGCCCTGCACCAACAGGATCGCTTAAAGGAGGCAAGTTGCAGAATGCTCTTTTTGCGCAGCAAACAGATTTCTAACATTGATTGCATCGCCCTGCTGCCCTCTTCACTTTTCAGCAGCAGTTACAGGGCAAGTATCTAAAGTCAGTGCCCCTTTGGGTGCTGTCCTTCCTTGCCTTGATTGGCCAGTCAGAAACACACAACACACACCCCCACCACCACCACTAAGAGTTTTCAGAAATCATTGCCTTACCCCAGCCTGGAGAGAGCAGTATGACTGGCAAATAAGAGATTCTGCAGGGGAAGTTTGGGGCTTCTATCAGGGGAGGTTCTGAGAGGATAAAGCTCTGGGTCCCTTTCTCCCCAACACACACACACTTAAAATCAGAATAGCCCCCGCTTTACCAATTTTATATTTTTTAATAAACTTATAAATCCATAGATTTTCTTTGAAACAGGATGGCATTGCTTTTTCCAAAGTTTAAAAGCCAATGAGCTCCAAACCCATACAATCATCATACTTATCCAGAAAAGTGGAGATTTCCAGACTTCTGATTTCCCACTTGGCTTATAAGTAGCACAGTAGTCACCACTCCATCCTAACGATAAGTCAAAATTTTGAATAAACTGAAAAATCCAGAATTTTTCTTAGATTCCTTAGAGAAGTGAGTTCATAGGACAACCCACTGCCCCAAAATTGGAGAGGCAAGTGAATACAGAGAATCACAACTTACTGGAGCAGAAACCCCACAGGAACCAGTGCCTGTTTGGGAAAACCTAACCTGTAATTGATGAATTGCTGAAGGCTCAGTGTGGACAAGTCTGAGAGTTAAAATCTCCAGGAGAACTCAGTCATAGAAGGGCCCTCACACTTTTGTGAGTTTCACCTCCAGGAGCTTGACCTAACAGGTCTTAACAGTGTATACTGGAGAAAATCTCCTTGTGATTCCACCAGGACCAGAGAAAAAGAAACCATTTTGAAATATACCAGAGCATTCCATTCTTCTTAAGCAGGCCTGCTCTCAGGTAAAACTATTTTACCAGAGTCCAACTGACCTGGGGGAAGGGAATTGCCCAACTCTAGCTCCCTCCAGCCATCCCATCCTACCTAAGGTGGGGGTATGAGGAGACTGAGAAGCACTGGTGAAATTCACAGTCCAGGGGCACAGGCTCACCAAAGACTGAGACCAAATCATAGAACTGTAGAACACGTCCCTTCACCCCCCACCCCACAACCTTACCACCATATTACTAAAGGCCTATTTACCACTGGGTAAAATGAACTTTTACCCAGTACATCATGCCTACCTTTAAACAAAAAACCAAAACAAAACAAAAGACAAAGCAAAGTTAAAGGCAAAAAACACAATTTGGGATTATCAGACCATACATTAAAAAAACCCCAAAACTATGATAAGGTCTGCACTGGAAAAAGCAGACAACATGCAGGAACAGATGTTTAATGTAGGCAGAGAGATGGACATTTTAAGTAAGATCAATAAGTAATTCTAGAGTTCAAAAAACACTAAAACAGAAATGAAGAATGCCTTTGATAGGTTAGTTAGCAGACTGGACACAGAAGAGGAAAGAATCTCTGAGGTTGAGACTATGACAACAGAAACTTCCAAAGCTGAAAAACAAAGAGAAAAATGACTGAAAAAAAAAAAGAACAGAATATACAAGAATATGAGATAACTGCAAAGGGTATAGCACATGTGTAATGGGAATACAAAATGTAGAAGAAAGAGAGGAACAGAAGCAATATTTGAAGCAACAATGATGGAGAATTTCCCCCAATTAATGTCAGACATCAAACCACAGTTCCAGGAAGCTCAGAGAACACTAAGCAGGATAAATGCAAAAAACAAAACAAACAAACAAAATACCACAAAACAAAATTACCTAGGCATAGCATATTCAAAAATCAGAAAATCAATGATTAAAAAAAGTCAGAAAAAGTCAGAAGAAAAAAAGTACCTTATCTATAAAGAAGCAAGGATAATAATATTAGCCTTATCCCAGAAACCATGTAAGCAAGAAGAGAGTGGAATGAAATGTTTCAAGTGTTGAGAGAAAAAACCCACCAACCTGGAATTCTATACCTTGTGAAATTATCTTTCACATGTTAAGAAGAAATAAGACTTTCTCAGACAGATAAAAACTGAGGAAATTTGTTGCCAGCAGATCTGCCTTAAATGTTAAAAGTTGTTCAGAAAGAAGAAAATTGATATGAGCCAGAAACTCTGATCTAAATAAATAAAAAGAGAGCACCCAAAGATGGATAAATAAGGTAAAATAAAAACTTTTATTTTTCTTATTCTTAATTGATTTAACAGATACTAGTTCTTCAAAATAATAATAGCATCTCCCAGACTTCAGACAATACTATAGAGCTACAGTCATCAAGACAGCATGGTATTGGTACAAAAACAGACATATAGACTAATGGAACAGAATAGAGAGCCCAGAAATGAACCCACAAACTTTTGGTCAACTAGTCTTTGACAAAGGAGGCAAGAATATACAATGGAATCAAGATAGTCTCTTCAGCAAATGGTGTTGGGAAAACTAGACAGCAGCATGTAAATCAGTGAAGCTAGAACACTCCCTTACACCATACACAAAAATAAACTCAAAATGGATCAAAGACTTAAACATAAGACAAGATACAATAAACCTCCTTGAAGAAAATATAGGCAAAACATTATCTGACATACATCTCAAAAATGTTCTCCGAGAACAGTCTACTCAAAAGCAATAGAAATAAAAGGAAGAATAAACAAATGGGACCTAATGAAACTTACAAGCTTCTGCACAGCAGAGGAAACCATAAGTAAAAACAGTGACAATCTACGGAATGGGAGAAAATTTTTGCAAATGAAACTGACAAAGGCTTGATCTCCAGAATATATAAGCAGCTCATACAACCTAATAAGAAACAATCAAACAACCCAATCCAAAAATGGGCAGAAGACGTAAACAAGCAATTCTCCAAGGAAGAAATACAAATGATCAATAGGCACATGAAAAAATGCTCAATATCACTAATTATCAGAGAAATGCAAATCAAAACTACCATGAGGTATCACCTCATACCAGTCAGAATGGCCATCATTCAAAAATCCACAAATGACAAATGCTGGAGAGGCTGTGGAGAAAAGGGAACCCTCCTACATTGCTGGTGGGAATGCAGTTTGGTGCAGCTACTGTGGAAAACAGTATGGAGATTCCTCAAAAGACTAGGAATAGACTTACCATATGACCCAGGAATCTTGCTCCTGGGCATATATCCAGAAGGAACGCTACTTCAGGATGACACCTGCACCCCAATGTTCATAGCAGCACTATTTACAATAGCCAAGACATGGAGACAGCCTAAATGTCCATCAACGGATGACTGGATAAAGAAGCTGGAGTATATTTATACGATGGAATACTACTCAGCCATAAAAACCGACAACATAACACCATTTGCAGCAACATGGATGCTCCTGGAGAATGTCATTCTAAGTGAAGTAAGCCAGAAAGAGAAAGAAAAATACCATATGAGATCACTCATGTGTGGAATCTAGAAAAACAAACAAACAAAGCATAAATACAGAACAGAAATAGACTCATAGACATAGAATACAAACTTGTGGTTGCCAAGGGTGCGGAGGGTGGGAAGGGATAGACAAGATTTCAGAATTGTAGAATAAATAAACAAGTGTATAGCACAGGGAAATATACACAAGATCTTATGGTAGCTCACAGAGAAAAAAATGTGACAAAGAATATATATATGTTCATGTATAACTGAAAAATTGTGCTCTACACTGGAATTTGACACAACATTGTAAAATGATTATAAATCAATAAAAAATGTTATATTGTTGTTCAAAAAAATAAAAAAATAGCAATAATGTATTAAATTATATATGTGTATGTGCTTTATATATATATATATAGGTAGATATAGATATAGCTTATGTATAAGTTAATGCATTGCAGCAGTGATACAAGGGATGGTATGGAGGAATTGGGAACATTTTGTTATTATAAAGTACTTATACTACCTGTGAAATGGTATAGTGTTATTTAAAAGTGGACTTGGATTAGTTGTAAGTATATATTGCAAACTGTATGGAAACTAGGAAAAAAGTTTTTAAAAGTATAATCAATATGCTAAAAAAGGAGAGAAAATCAAATTATATAAAATGCTCAATTAATACTATGAAATGCAGAAAAAATGCAGAAGATAAGAATAGGAACACAGAGCAAGGGCAACAAATAAAAACAATAGCAAATATGGTAGATATTAATCCAAATTCATCAATAATCACTTTAAATGTCAATGACCTAAATACACCAATTAAAAGAGAGTGTCAGAGTGTATTAAAAAAGGACCCAACTATATATTGTCTACAAGAAACACACTTTAAACATAAAGATACATATAGATTAAAAATAAAGGGATGGAGAAAAATATATCACGCTAGCACTAATCAAAAGAAAGTAGGAATAGCTATATTAATTTCAGGCAGGGCTAACTTCAGAGCAAGGAAAGTTATCAGTGTTAAAGAGGGATATTACATGAGGATAAAGGGGTTAATTCTCCAAAAAGACGTAATAATCTTTAGTGTGGGTGCACCTAAGAACAGAGTATTAATATACATGATGCAAAAACTGACAGAACTGCAAGGAACAGTAGATGAATCCACTACTTTAGTTGGAAATGTTAACACCTCTCTCTCAGAAATGAACAGATACAGCAGCCAGAAAATCAGTTAGGACATAGTCAAACACAATAGCACAATCAATAAACTGGAAATAATTGCCATCTATAGACTACTTCATCCAACAGCAGCAAGCTACACATTCTTCTCAAGCTCACATGGAACATTCATCAAGATAGACCATATTGTGAGCCATAAAATATACCTTAATAAATTTAAAATTATAGAAATATGCTCTCAGACCACAATGGAATTAAACTAGAAATCAGTAACAGAAAGAGAACTGGAATGTCACAAAATACATGAAGAGTAGACAACATGCTTCTTGATAATACATAAGTCAAAGAAGAAATCTGAAGAGAATTTTTAAAATATTTTGAGCTAAATGAGAATGAAACATAACTTATCAAAATTGGTGGGATACAGTGAAAGCAGTATGTAGAGGAAAATGTATAGCATTGAATGAATATATTAGAGAAGAAGGAAGCTCTAAAATCAATTCCAAGCTTTCACCATAGAAAATTAGATCAAGAAAAACAAATTAAATCCAAAGTAAGCAGAAGAAAAAAATTAGTAAAAATTAGGGCAGAAATTAATGAAATTGAAAACAGGACATCAATAGAGAAAATCAACAAAACCAAAAGCTTGTTCTTTGAAAAGATCAATGAAATCAAGCCTCTAGCTAGGCTAATAAAGAAGAAGAAAAGGGGGAGGAGAAGACACAAATTACTATTATCAGAAATTAAATGAAAGAGGGGACATCATTACAGAGCTCATGAACATTAAAAGGATTCTAGAAGATTACTATGAACAACTGTGCCAAAAAATTTGATAACCCAGATGAAATGGACCAATTCTTTAAAGATATAATTTTCCAAAACTCACACAAGATGAAACAGAAAATCTGAATGGCCTAATCTATTAAAAAAGGTTGAAGGGATACAAGGTTCACATGCAAAGTCAATCACTTTCCTATACACCAGCAAGAACAAATGGAATTTGAAATTAAAAACACATTGCCATTTATAGTATCACCCCCAAAAGTGAAATACATAATATAAATCAACAAAAGATGTACAAGATCTGTACGAGGAAAACTACAAAACTCTTTTGAAAGATTTCAAGGAAGAGTAAATAAAGGGAGAGATATTACATGTTCATGGATAGAAAGACTCAATATAGTTAAGATGTTAGGCCTTCCCAATTTGCTCTATAAGTTCAACACAATTCCACTCAAAATCCCAGCAAATTATTTTGTGGATATTGACAAACAGATTCAAAAGTTTATATGGAGAGGCAAAAGACCCAGAATAATCAAGTCAATACTGAAGGAGAACAATGTCAGAGGAGTAACACTACCTAACTTTAAAACTCACTATAAAGCTACAGTAATTAAGACAGTGTGGTATTGGTGAAAGGAAAGACAAATAGAAAAATGGAACAGAACATAGAGCCCAGAAATAGACCCATATAGATATAGTCAACTGATCTTTGGCAAAGGAGCAAAGGCAAAACATTGGAGCAAAGACAGTCTTATCCACAAATGGTGCTGAAACAACTGGATATCTACATGCAAAAAAAAAACAAAAAAAAAAAACAAAAAACCAAACCCCACAAAAATACTAATACAGACACAGCCTTATACTTTTCACAAAAGTCAACTCAAAATGGATCACAGACCTAAATGTAAAATGTGTAACGATAAAAGTAAGGTAATACAAGAGAAAATTTAGGTGACCTAGGGTATGGCAATAACTTTTAAGACACAACATCAAAGTCATAATCCATGAAAGAAATAATAAATTGGGCTTCATTAAAATCAAGAACATCTGCTCTGCAACAATGTTGCAATGGGAACAAGACAAGCCACAGACTGAAAGAAAGTATTTGCAAAAGATACATCTGATAAAAGACTGTTAATTCAAAATATGCACAGAACTCTTAAAACTCAACAAAAGAAAACAGATTTTAAAAACTGGTAAAAGATCTGAACAGACATCTCACCAAAGAAGACATATAGATGGCAAGTAAGCATATGAAAAATTTTTTACCATCATATGTCATTAGGGAATTGCAAATTAAAACAAAAATGAGAGAACATTACACATCTATTAGAATGGCCAGAATCCAAAACATTGACAACCCTAAATACTGATGAGGTTATGTAACAACAGGAACTCATTCGTTGCTAATGGGAATGCAAAATGGTGCATCTACTTTGGAGGACAATTTGGTAGTTTCTTAGAAATTGAAATATACTCTTAACCATACAATCCAGCAATCATGCTCGTTGGTATTTTCCAAAATAAACTGAAAACTTTTATTCACACAAAAACCTGCACATGGTTTATAGCAACTTTATTCATAATTGTCAAAACTTGGAAGTAACCATGAAGTCCTTCAGTGGATGAATGGATAAACTGTTGTACATCCAAACAGTGGGATATTATTCAGTGCCAAAAAAGAAATGAGCTATCAAGCCATGTAAAGGTATGGAGGAAATGTAAACGCATGTTAGTAAGTGAAAGAAGCCAATTGGAAAGATTACATACAGTTTCCAACCTTACCACTTTCTGGAAAATACAAAACTATGAAGACAGAAAAAAGATTAGAGGCTGGTGAGAGGGAGAGAAGAATACACAGGGCACAGAGAATTTTAGGGCAATAAAACTATTCCATATAAGACATTAATGGTGGATACATGTCATCAAATATTTGTCAAAACCCATAGAACACTAAGAATAACCCTAATGTAAACCATAAGTTTTGAGTGATGGTGATGTGTCAATGTAGTTTCACTGATTGTAACAAATGTATCACTGTGGTGCATGATGTCCATAATAGGGGAGATTGTGGGCATGTGAGAATGGGGTATCTGGGAACCCTACGTACTTTTCACTCAACTTTGTGGTGAACCTAAAACATCTCTAAAAAATAAAATTTATTAACTTTTTTAAACACAGAAACTTCTCAAATCCACATCTTGGAAGTTCAGGTCCAGGAGGTCTTGAATGGGGTATAAGAATCTGTTTCATAAATTCCAAGATGATTCTGATATATAGTCAGGGTTGAGAACAACTGGGTAGATCTTGGCTTCCTGATCTTTCAAAATGTTAGATTTTTTTTCAGAACTTTAATCTCTGGTAGGCATAATCTTATAAATTCATCTGTATGAATATGTATACCAGACAGTGCTTGTATGTCAAATCTTTGCATTTATAAAAGGTTCTCTCTCTATGGAAGTGCTTAAATTAACAGGAGCCCAGTATTATAGACTGGCTATCTCTAAAGAGCCTACTCATGGAGCTAAAATGATGATGCTTTTCCAAAGCTCTGTTCCATCCATGCCTTTCCATGGAGCAAAGAAACAAACAAGATATCAACAATCAGGGACATGGCAACTATGAGTCCATCATTCACAAGTTCAAATTCCTTCAAAAGAACAAGTGATACAGTTAACCAGGCCCTGCAAGCACATATAAAACAAACAGCATGATTGGAAAACAGAAAATGAAAAATGACAGAAGAAACTTTATCTTTCTCCCATAACCAAGTATACT
The DNA here is from genome assembly GCF_036321535.1 of Camelus dromedarius. NCBI lineage: Eukaryota > Metazoa > Chordata > Mammalia > Artiodactyla > Camelidae > Camelus > Camelus dromedarius. Next base: position 23,548,406 of record NC_087450.1, read on the forward strand.
AGTCCCACCTTTTGGAGCTGAGATGAACAGAATAAGGACCATGGGGTTCCTAATGCTAGACCTTTCTTTCTACACAACCCAGAATGATGTAGCCCTCTATTTAAAAAGCAGTAAAAAAAGGATGCAAATGTTCTCCCTTGAAACCCAGATGTTTTCTATCTTTTTAAGCTCCAATTATTTCAACACATTATTTAGCTCCACTCACATCAGATCAGGGCCACCTGTTACATCCTCTACACACTTATGAGAGGTTTAATGTTGTCTGTATTTATGGTTTATCTAGAAAAGTCAGAATGCAATTGAGAGGATGCTTTTAAAGTCATCTTGAGGTCAAAGGATGTGTATATGACAGATTAACAGATAAGTAAGTCACTGTTGTGTAGTGTAAACAAAATCAAACCTCATTTCATGATTCATTATTATGTAAATTTGGATATAATCCAGGACTAAAAAGCTCATCATCTGAAATAAAACTGCATGTCAGAAAGGCATAATATAACATTGTTAGGCTATAAGGAAATTAATTTTTTAAATTCCATTATAAAGTATTTTCTTATAGGAATATTCCTTATTACTAAGATAGATAGGTTTTCCATATTTAAATGTTCTATTTTTGTCCTGTCTGAAATTAAATATGTTCACTCTGATATCAATACAATATATGACTTGATGTGTATATTATTGTTTTTATAATGATTAATAAGTATTTGCATATGTACCCAAAATCCTAAATAATGTCCATTCAGTAAATAAATGTTTATTGAATACCTATTATGTGCTAGGTATCTTTTCTCTGGCTGGGATACTGCAGGGAACAAAATATAAAAAGACCCTACTGTAGTCAAATCTTGAAATAAATTTCCAGCTAACACTGGGGGGAAAACGTATGTTCTCACAAATGAACAAACCAACATTATAGAGTTAATGATATCACGATATTTACAGTATTCTTGTGCTTCTGAAGTAAATGTTGCTTATTATGTATCATTCCAGCACATTAAAAGTTAGCAGCAGGTGATGTTATTTATCATAAGACAGCTACTAAATAGAAGAGAAATGCGGAAAATAAAAGTGAGAAACCACCTCCTAATTCTACTCATTTCTCTTGTGATTAGACAGAAGTGTCAATTAAGAAAGGCACTGAGAAACCCAAGTGCAAAGTCTAATTATTAGATAAAATTGCTTGAAACTCAAGGATATTTACTTGGATTGACTATAAGGCTTTCAGTGTGGCTAAAACACTGTTATAAATTATGTTTGTTGTGGTTTGGGGAAGCTTCACTTTTCCCGTTTTCCTTCATTCTCCATGGAGATGTGTGGCAGAATCAGAGAGTATCCATTCTCATTTACTCTCTTATCTGAACCCCAACTGTAACTCCTTTTCCCATTCAGTTTTAACCTTGGATAAATATAGTTTTAAAATCTAGCAGTCCTGGAAACACCACTGTAGAAAGAAGACAACTTTTTTCTGCCCTAAATACAACTTCAAAGTGGCAGACTGGAAAATCTCTGCAGGCAAATGTGATGTCACTAAAGAAATCACACACTTACCAGTAGAGATTCTACAGTCTGACATCTTCAAGCATCGAACCATTTCATCAACCATGCTTTTCTATATATAGTTATTTGACTTGAAATAAATCTGGATTGGCCAAATAATCAAACTATCGCTAACTTACTAAATTTTGGCTTCTTCCAAACCAACATGCCGCACAATGGTTGAATCCCACCAAATTAAATTATAAGATAAGAAGTTTAAAATGGCTTAAAGCTGTTATTCAAGTGTGAGTCCCCTGACTTGCAGCATCATTTTCACCTGGGAACCTATGAAAAATGTAATTTCTCATGCCCATCCCAGGCCTGAGAATGTACCCCAGTGATGTGTGTTTTAACAAGTCTTTCAGGTGATTCTGATTCACACCACTGAGAACTACTGGCTTAAAGAAAACAAAGATTATTACTGGAACACTAAACTCAGAAGATCTTTTGATGTTATATAATATGTGAAAGAAACCAGACAAAATAAGATGTGTTCATAAAAATATTGTCTAGGATATGTTTCTTTTCTAAACTGCTTATCTTAATAATAAGCAGAAGCATTAATAATGGAATGAAACATCTTCCTTTAACTCTTACATTGCCAATAAAAATGTAGAGCACTGCTTATTAGAAATAAAGAGTTAAGAAATCTTATTTAGGAGGAGAAAACGTTTTCATGTTTGGGAGGATTAAAAGGGTACTGACATCATTCAAGTCATGAGCCATAATTCTTATTAGATTTTATTGCCACATTCTTCACACAGCTTTGGAAAGTTATCCCTAAGAGCACAAAATATGCACTTAGACTGCACACAGAGAAAGAAAATGCTCTCACAGTGAAATTATTTTAGCCTGACCCAATAATATTTGAAAAACTCAAGACTTGTTCTCTATGTAACATATCTTTTCAAAATAAGAGATGGGTTATATAAATTTGTCTTTTTCAATATCCTTTATAATTTTCTCTCTCAACAGTTAAATTTGGCTATAAGAGATCTAATTCTGTATATTTAAAAAAATTAGTTTCCTTTCCTCTCTGATATTACAAAAATTGCATAGCTGAAGGGTAAAAAAAAAAAAAAGCCCAACAAAAAACAGAAAGTATTAAAAATTATAACAACTTGGCCTTTAGGGACAATGAATAAAATACACAATTTAGTTCTTGTATATGAGAATGTAGTATCTGAAATTTTGGTATGCTTGTTAATCAGTAACTTCTGGTAGCATGTTAAAAATTTATCTTCAGTTTCATTCATAATGAATTCATTTTTATTATTTCTGGACCACACCAATTTCCCATGATATGATGGAAAAAATTGTCACATTCAAAAATTGAATTAGATCACACACAAAACATCAACTCACTCAGACTATAATAATAAGGTTTGGCTTACTCATTGAAAAGTGAGAGCCTAACTATGTCTAGAATTTGCAAAGACAGTACTGGAGATTAGCAAGATGTTTTAGACACTTCAAACAACCTGAAGGAAGTCCATTTCCTTAGATGAAGATGAAAAGATTCTATAAATATCAGGTTGCTTTGCTTTTATTGGAATTAAATTAATTCAGTATTGATGCCATTACTGATCAGGAGCTCCAAGGCCACTGATAATAATTTAAAAATTAACCAGTACATGCAATTTGTTATACAAAATCTTTCCAAACATGGGGCTCATCGCAGGGTACAATAAAAAGTGGTGCTGGGAATTCAGCATCCTCCCAAGCAGTAGGAGAGATACTGATGGCAACAACTAATAGCTACTACTGCATGAATCACTCTATACATATTATCTAACTTAGTTCTCACACAAACCTGGTAAAGAAAGTATTATTAGCAGTACCATTTTCTGAATGAAGAAACTGAAACTCAGAAAGGCATAAATGAAAAGGAAAGAAATTATCTGAATCTACACAACTATACATCTGGGACAAAGTAGTATGGAAGTACAAGCATGGAACTATGGGTCTGGAAACCTAAATTGTGAATATTTGATTCCCCCACTTATGGTCTCTCTGGGTACCAATTTCCTCATCTTTAAAACAAGCAAATTATTCTCTTTCCTATTTACTTCCCATGGCTGGGAAACCACTTGCCAACAATAAAGAACTGGGAAAATGTCAGATGTTGTTATCATGCTTGGGGTGACCTAGGCAAGCTTTGGGGATGGCCTAATCTCTTGCTATTTCCCCCTTATCATTGCTGTGGAAACTGCAAGAGAAAAAATGCTGATGTAAGTACTGATTTGCCCCATCATTATTCCCTCCAAGGACGCTGGCCTTCTGTCTTTGACCATCCTCCTTGACAGGCCCAGCCATGTTTCTTTGTCCCACTCTGGTGATCCTAAGGCCACTCATCTTTCAGGCAAGCAAACAGCTTCTCTTGAAAAAATATACAAGAAAAATTCACATAGTCTTTTTTCTTCTGACAGGGTAGCAGATTTCTTCCTCTTTCCTTTCAAAAGATGTCAAGGTTTTCAATAAATGTGTAACTAAAATACACCAATGCCCAAAGGCCTAGACAGAAATAAAGCTTGGCTAATAGTGTACCACCCATTAGGAACCTAAAATTCCTAACTAGATATAATCCTGATAGATACTTCAGAACCTCTATCGTTCAAAGAAACTTAACATTTCAGATCTGGAAATGAAAATAGTGTTTTACTGAACATTGACTGCATGCTAGGCATTTTACATGTACTGTCCCATTTAATCCTTCTAACAACCTTGTATGAAGTTGGACCATTAATGGTCCAATTCTGCAGATGAGAAAATTAAGCCCCTAGAGTTTTAATAAGAGCTTTGAACCAGTTCTGTTGGACCCCAAAGCCCATCATCTTAACGACTACTGCATTCTAAGGCCCAGAAGTCAAGTGGCCCCAGGTCATACAACTGATAAGTGGTAAACCTGAAACAAGACCACAGTTTTCTTTGTATGATATGATACTTATTCCTATTTAAATGGTCTATAATCGTGTAAAGGTGCCTTAAAGAATTATTCAGTTTGTCATGTAAGCCAAATGGCTGACTCAAAATCAAAGCCACCAAGTTATAACCCACTGGCTAGAGTGGGCACCAAGGAAGAAAGGTTCAGATGAATTCTGCATCCCATTTATATTTTAACTCTAATGAGTAAATGCTAAAATTGTGACTTTCAATTGCTAAAGACATCAAATTCACCCATCATCATTTAAGAGATGTTTTGTCCTTTCCTAATTTCTGCTGGCAACCTAAAAATCAACACAAAACAAATCAATAAAGCAACTCACAGATTTAATGCCATCCCTATCAAATTACCTATGACATTTTTCACAGAACTAGAACAAACAATCCTAAAACTTATATGGAATCATAAAAGATCCAGAATTGCCAAAGCAATCCCGAGGAAAAAGAACAAAGCTGATGGTATAACCCTCCCAGACTTCAGACAATACTACAAATTTGTTATAATCAAAACAGTGGGGCATTGACATAAAAAAACAGACATATGGATCAGTAGAACAGAATACAGAGCTCAGAAATAAACCTACACACCTATGGTCAATTAATCTTCAACAAAGGAGGCAAGAATATACAATGGAAAAAAGACAGTGGTGTTGGGAAAGCTATATAGTCGCATGTAAATCAGTGAAGTTGGAACACTCCCTCAAACCATACACAAAAAACTCAAAATGGCTTAAAGACTTAAATATAAGACAGGACACCATAAATCTCCTAAAAGAGAACAGAGGCAAAACATTCTCTGACATAAATCATAGAAATGTTTTCCTAGATCAGTCTCCCAAAGCAACAGAAATAAAAGCAAAAATAAACAAATGGGACCTAATTAAACTTAAAAGTTTTTGCACAGCAAAGGAAACCATCAATAAAACAAAAAGACAACCTATGGAATGGGAGAAAATATTTGCAAATGATGTGACTGACAAGGGCTTAATTTCCAGAATATACAAACAGTTCATACAACTCAAAAACAACAACAACAAAAACAATCAAAAAATGGGTAGAAGACCTAAATAGACATTTCTCCAAAGAAGACATACAGATGGCACTTAAAAAGGTGCTCAATATTGCTAATTATCAGAGAAATGCAAATCAAAACTACAGTGAGGTATCACCTCACACTGGCCATCATTAAAAAGCCCACAAACAATAAATGCTAGAGAAGATGTGAAGAAAAGGGAACCCTACTACACTGCTGGTGGGAATGTGATTTGGTGCAGCCAACATGGAAAATAATATGGAGATTCCTTAGAAAACTAAAAATAGAGTTACCATATGATCCAGCAATTCCACTCCTGGGCATATATCCAGAGAAAACTGTAATTTGAAAAGATACATGCATTCCAGTGGTCATAGAAGCCAAGACATAAAAGCAACCTAAATGTCCGCCAACAGATGACTGGATATAGAAGATGTGGCATACACACACACACACACACACACACACACACACACACACACACACACACACAATGGAATACTACTCAGCCATAAAAAAGAATGAAATAATGCCATTTGCAGCAACATGGATGGACCTAGATATCATCATCCTAAGTGAAATAAGTTAGGCAAAGACAAATATCATATGATACCACTTACATATGGAATCTAAAAAATGATAACAAACGAACTTACTTACAAAACAGAAACAGATTCATGGACATAGAAAACAAATTTATGGTTACCAAAGGGGAAAGGTGGGAACAGGGATAAATTAGGAGTTAGAGATTAGCAGATACAAACTACTATATAAAATAGGTAAACAAATAAGTCAATATCTTATAATAACCTATAATGAAAACAAATATGAAAATGAATATATGTGTATAACTGAATCATTATGCTGTACATCAGAAGCTAACATAACATTATAAATAAACTATATTTCAACTTTTAAAAAATCATTAATATATTTGTAGCAAAGCAGGGATCATTTTGGGGCTTTGTAAGATTAGGCTTGAATTAACACTCATAACCAGATAAATGTGACTAAATTGTTACTCCTTGTCAAACATTCACATTGCTCGTCAACTCTGTCTTCTGTGAAGTTTCAACTGAAGGACTCACTAAGGATATCACGATGTGTAAAAAATAGATAACCTTTCCATTTGACAAATGGCTTTTAATTTTCTGTCCTAGTGGTCACCCATGATGGTGGCTGCTCTGGAGAACTACTTTCAGTTCATAAATGATCACCCACCAAAATAAAAATATGTGCTCTAATCAAATGTGCTATTAATTGCTATGCTAAGTTGTAACATTACATCCTTAAAACAAAAGAGAGTACAGAGACATTTCCTGAGTAGTTTTAACTCAGCATTAGTTTTCCCCTTCTATACCTCTGTTCCTGATCACCTCACCTCTTATTTTCTTTCCCCCCTTCTCTCCTCTCCCTCATCTCTGCAAAACTCAGAGCTGTGTTTGGTTGTGGGGAGGGGGCAGGTAAAGAGCAAAATCATTTCAATTGGTGTGTAAAACAACATCACCACTAATTTACGTAGATTATTCTTTCCCCTGAGGCTCCAAACAGGAGATTCAGAAGAACTAAAAGTAACATTTCTTTGCACAAGTTATTGCTTTTAGGGAAACAAGGGATCACCATGTGTTATATGAAAAAGGTAACTTATCACCATTATCATTATTGACAAATTTGCTGAGTACACCATGTGCTTGGAACAGTGCTGAATGCTACATATTCTTGAAGATTTTAGGCAAGGAAGACCAGGCATTCCTTTTCTTAGTGGGAATTCCCTGGTGAACCGTAATTTTCAATGCCTTAATGAGTTTGGGAAGTACACAGAATTATCCCTTATTTCAGGATTTGATTATGATTTTAAAATCAGGAATCTATTCAGATTTTAATACCTCACTTTTAGGGAATTTTATGGATTTTAAGTATTTTCCTCAACTTGTTTTTAGAACAAGCCCTCTTTTCTCACTTGATATATAAAACACCCTAACTGACCACACTTGGCTTTAAATATCTATGTTTGAAAGATACAAGTTCATTCAAGACTCTAAGCATATAAAAGCCATGAGTAGTAAATATTTATAAAGATGCTAATATTCTCTTTCTTGACCTGGGTGGTGGTTACATGGGTGTGTTCACTTTGTGATAATTTATCAAGCTGTACACTTATGATGTGTACAGTTTTCTATAAGTGTATTTACCTCAATCAAATAACTTACACTTACATATTTATGAAGAGTCCTGACAGCCCCTCCCCAAACACCTGCAAGCCCACAATCAGAATAACTGATTTCACAAGGACGTACTTATTCTCCCTCTTCTAGAGTCCTCAGTTCTTGCCTTAGGGACTTTAATTCTTCAACTTCAATCTTAAGAGATTGTTTTTAGGGCCTCCCTCTCATCAGATATTCTCCCTTTAGGCTTCTTTTTTCATGGGCTTTCTTCTGTAGACTGGGCCCCTATCTTCTCTAAGAGGTCCTGATCTTTTCTTAACATCTCAAAAACAGTGCAAAAAATGTTTCCTTCGTTATTTCCTCCCAGTACTATCTCTAGCCACCCTTGCTGCTGCCCACAAAGCTCCAGATGGCCTTTCACAAATGCCAGCTCGGTGGCTTTCTCAGGGTCCTCTTTAAGAAGTGTTCATATGATTAGAAAATGGCTATGCCTTATCTTTCTCTTTCTTTCTCTCACTGTATCTCTGGAACTTGTATTTCCAGAAAATCAGTCTCACGTTTCTTTGTAGTTCGATGGAAAAGTACTGCTACTGGATATGGTCTCATTTTCATTTTGAGTTCTATAGGCACCTTCCTGATAGGGTCGTTGTCAAAATCAAACGAAATAATCAACCTAAAATATGTAGTGTAAGGCTAGGCCTTGTAATCAATCAGTAAATAGCAGCTTTTGTTGTTGCTATTAATAGTAGTATGATTAGCTAAGGTTGTTTTTTGTTTGACATGACAATGAGGTCAACTCAAATTCTTCTTCCAGTTTTACTGAGTTATAATTGACACACAACACTGTGTAAGTTTAAGATTATAGCATAATGACTTGACTCAACTATTACATACATCATGAAATGATTACCACAAGTCTTGTGAACATTTCTCATCTCATATAGATACAAAGTTTCTTAACCTGTGCATTGTATTGTATTGCTGAGGGAATAAAAAAACAGCAGCTACTATTTATTAAGTGTTCTATATCAGGCATTGTTAGGTATGTTACATAAATAGTCTTATTTAAGTCCCTAGCAATCCTATTAAATAGATATTGGGATCTCATTTCAAAATGAAAAAACTAAGTTTTTGTAGGGTCACCATTTTGCTGGGTTAATAGCCAATTAAATTGGCCATGGGGAAGCATCTGCTTCTGAAATAACCACCTTCTTGCAGGATGTGCATCCTGCCAGATTGTGGCATGGCACTCAAACCCTCAATAAGAAGCCATTGGTCTCCAGTCAGGCACTGTGAGAAGAAATCTCAAACCAGGCCCCAGTCTCTAAGGAGCAAACAGTGGGTAAGTCAATCCTGTTGCAACCTTGCCAACCATTTTGTCATTGAGACCTAAAGCTTTCCAAGCTTCCAGTACCTAATCATCTTCCACTCTTTTTTGTTTGTTGCCTTTAGCATCTCCTCCATCATTCCAAACCAAGTATCATCTTAGAAAACTATTGCAAACTTAGAAATTTAGAAACTTTTTTCTCTGTTGAAAGAATATTCAGAGGTCTGGGATTCTAGACACTGTGTCCTAAAAATTTCTGAAATAAACTTCCTTCCTTCTTTTACTGCAGGTGTACTCTAAAAATAGAAGGTAGGTTTAAGCTGATTCAATCACTATGACTACAGCCCCGTTGAGACATGATCAATGCCTCGTGTCACTGAAGCTAGGTATTGCTGTTTCTCTGGTCTCCAGAAAGAGAACCTTCAAAATATCCCCTTTTTTTAGAGAAAGGGGAGGTGGCATACATCAGGTCTTAAGAGTTACAATCCAGTTATACATAGGCAATCTGTAATGACTGTTCTAATAGCAATTATTTCATTTATTTCTCTCCAATTGCTCATATCACTATCCAACCTGCTTGCTAACAGCTTTCTTTGAAAAGGCTACTTATTTATCTGCTTGGCTCATTATAAAAGATGCATTGTGTCCTCTGAAATATAGCTGGCTTCTTTTTAAGCCTTTGTAGAAGCTTGAACTAGAGAAGGATTAAGCCATTTTTATGGGAGCCATCCTTTATATCAATTACACTTCATCTCTGACGTTAATTGTGACTACCTATTCAAGAATGTCTCCACCATTCAGAATGTGGAAAACATGCCAATGGGAAGCTCAGCTCAATGGCAGTTCTGGCTTCAGCCTTGGGCTGGACACCCACTTATGCACAGTATGATTCAGACTCCCTTCTCGTAACGCCTTATCTCTAGACACCATTCTCCATGAATCCCTTTCTCTATTCGTAATCACTTCTAATCCTTGTGCTCCTCTGTCTGACCTTCTCTTCCCACAAAAATCCAGAAAGTATGCACTTGATAAATAAACAAATCCATTGACAAAGATAGATGTATTCAGGGTAGCTTTACCAAAATTCAGCTTCAAACTGGTATTTAACAAAATTCCAGCCAAAATGCTCATTTGTAACTCCAGCCAACTATTTTATTGAAGCCAATTCAAAGCCAAACATTTTCCGAATGCCTACAAGGTTACAAAAATAATAAACAATGTTTGGCTATCTTTCAAACATTGGGGGACTCAGAGTCCCAATCCCAGAAAGAATAAGAAGAAAAGGTACAAGGAAGCAGACATGAAAAAGGTTATTGCTTGAAGAGTGACTCCCATCCAGAAATCAAAGATGGGAAGTTCATTTGGGGAACCTTCAGGTGGTCACCACAACTGCCAGGAAACTGAGACACAGAAGAGAATCATATTGAATGGGTTCTTATAGGTCGTCTCACACACCAGCACCTTTTCAGTTGTTTTTAAATAGATTTTCTGCCTTGTTTTGAGTTAATTTCCAGAGGGATTGCAAAAGATACTCAAATGTGACAAAATTAGTACTGCTCTAGTTCCAGTGTGAGTTGGAGTACCCAAAGACCAGAGATGTTTTTAATACTTAGACTTAAATGCTGAAGAAGGACTAGATTTCTAAGCAACATGCCTCAAATGATGGTGTGCTCATATCCACGAAGAAGAGAAAACTGAATTATAAATAAATCTTATATCAACTCTAGATACCATGGGGTCCTAAGAAACCATAAACATTATGTAAACTCAGAATCCCCTCAATGTAGAAATACAAACACTTCTTGACCTATATACCGTAGTATACTCTGGTACATCAGTAATAAATCAGTAACTTGAGCAAGGTGCAGAAGTAGATATGAAAAGCACCTAGCAAGAAGGAAAATAACAAAGCTGACAGAAGCATAAAAAACAAAGAGTGGAATTTTGGTACATTTTCTAAAATCTAGAGGTTAGAAATTAATTTTAAAAATAGAAAAAGTAATTAAGTTAACCAAAGCACATGGTAAGAAAATTAAAACAAAATAAAACTAGAGTTTATTGAGTATCTGTGTATCAGATTCAGCAGTAGGTAGACATTTGCTGCAAATATTATCACATTTAGCTCTTAAAAATCTCATGCAAAAGTATTAACAATGTGAAAATTGAGGATCCAAGACATAAAATAATTTACCCACAGCTAGTAAGTGGTAGAACAAGGAATCACACCCAGGTCTACCTCACTCCAAAACTCATATGCTTCCCAGCACCTTATGCTACTTTCTGTGGTCAAGCCTGCAGTGAGAAGGCTAATCTAGCTTTTCAGGAAGTATCCAAACAATTTCAGCTTTGATTAAGTAACACTGGTCTTCAGTGAAATATTAAAATTGCCGCCATTTGAACAGATCCAATGACCTGGCAGGAATTCCTTTTTACATCCAAAGAAAATCTCTGCTAGAACTAAGATCACACATGCATACATTGCAATGCTCCCAAAGATACCTGTAGAAACATCCTATGGTGAATTCAGAAGCTCCCTTCCTTTGGGAATATCCCTAAAATTTCTGAACAGGATGCATAGATAGTGTTAAAAATAGCTTATTCCTTGATACTTTATCTGCTACTGTTTTTTCAGTTTATCTGGCTTATGGACCATCTAGCTGTATTAACATACCTTTGTTACCAAAACCACTTTCTATCACTTTCCTTCTTTTTATTTTTAAATGCCCATTTCAGCAAGCCAGTAAGCTGGGCTAAGCAGCAAAGTATGTATCTGTGCTGTTCTTTTAGAATCCACCCCTCTGCAGCTGTGGGCATGACATATTCTGTCTTGGGTTCACCTGCAGCTATCTTATCTTCCTCATCAATGTACAATATTTCCATGTATGATCTTTTGCTGATGGTTTCCAATAGAGGGAAGAACTACATCTTTATTCTTGCTGTCTCTTTACAGTCACTTGTCAGTGCTTTAATCTTCTAGGGAGAAAGGAAAATCAAATCTAAGGTTAAGAGAAAAGAAAAAAAGTGAACCATCATGTATGTTGCTTTGAAGTTGGGTTTGACTCATCCTAATCCCCTGAGAGAAAAGACATAAGAAATGACAGGCCCTTGTTTTCTGATTGGGATAAAATCTTCTATTTATTTTTGATCCTGAGCAATTGACTCTAAAAGGTAAACTTAGAACTATATTTTAAATGTTAAATTCCAATAAGCAGACATTTTTATTTTTCAAAAAGTAGACTTTTACTTAGGAGTTATATGAAGAACAAGATTGTATTCATTTGTTCTTGCTCAGTTGTTTTGTAACTTTATATCTACCTAACTTTTCCCCCAGAAAAGTAGCTTTTCTAACTCAGCAAATTATCACTATCCTAATTTTCTCAAGTCTCAGTTAAGTACGGACATAAGCTGGAATTCGTAACTCTTTGCTTCAACGAACATTTATTTAGTTCAGTTCTGTTTTGTTGCATATTTATTAAGTACCAGGTGCTTTACAGAGAATTGTATGGCTGAGAATACAAAGAGGAATAAGCATGGTCCTACATTTAGAAGTTCATAGTCTAATAGGGAGACAACATGTGAGTAAAAAAAACACCATTGTGTATAACAGGTGCCCAAACAGACTCAGTACAAGTCAAAAGGGATCGCAGAGAAGGGAGACTAAAGAGAGAAACCAGGGTCTCATGTTGGTCTTAGATTCAGCATCTGTGTGTCAGTCACACAAGATGTGTATATGTGTATTTGTATGTTCAAGAAACGAGAGAAGAAGAGGAAACCATTCTGAGTATAAGCAAAGGCATACTACAGCTCCCTGGATTCTTGGAACTTCAAGCAGGTTGTTATAGCTGGAGTCTACAATGCAGGGGAAGAAATGGTCTAGTCTGAAAAGAAGCTAGAGAGAAAGTGGGGGAAATCCTGCCAAAATGCAAATCCCAGCCCCCAAACCAGAACTACAGAATTCAAATCTGGATGTGGGTCTTGGGGATCTTCATTTGTTTACAAGCTCCCCTGGTGCTTCTTATGTCACTGAAGCTGAGAATCCCCAGAGCAGATGGTGGAGAGCCTCTGCAGGCATCTCCTCTTCCCTCCTTTCTTGGTCATTATTCCTACCATTGATTAGCCCCACCCAGTGGACTGAAGGGGCTGAGGTTCATGGTCCAATTTAGCCATAATAAAGCAACATTAGCAAAAAGGAAGGACATATAAACTATCATCTAAAAAAGGTAAGACCTGGACCCCCATTGTCACATCTGCCCCTTTGGTGAGTATATGGTCCTTACTTTTTTCACTTCAGTAACTGCTGTTTTTGTTTTTTTGTTTTTTTGTTTTTTTGTTTTGCCTGGGGAACTATTTTAAGGTGCTTGGCTTTGGTATTCCCAAAATCTTTGTAAAGATTGTTTATAAGTAGTTTTTGAGTGGTTGGTTTTACATCCACCTCTACTCTTACTTGATTATGTTTCTTATTATGGAAGGATTAAATAGAACAAGTCCTTTCTAAATGCAAGGATTATATTTTTATGACATTACATTCAATGCTGCATATGCCAGAAACGTGTGAAAATAAGGTTTCAACTCAGCAAGAAGAGAAGCTTGATAATATCTCATCAAGAAAAAATCCAGGATACATGAGACTTCAGAGTAGTCCTCAGCTGGTATGCTAAGTGAACAAAGCCGTGCTTCTACCCAAGGAACCTGCTTGATTTTCTTCTTGTAGGTCTAACCTGGATGGCTGTGAGTTGGCTTAATCTCAGCTGGCAACTGTGAGATGTTCAAACAGTCCCCCACAGTGGTCTCTGGGATTATGCTAAACAGAGCAATTTCCTTGACTTCATGGATCAAGAGACTTGCATGGCAACCAGAATTAGAGTACCAGATTTCTATTTCGTGACCCAAAAAGCTGCTATGGTTATCGTTTTGTGCTCAATCTCTTTTCATCTTACGAAAATCTTTTTCTGAAGTTGTGTTATACTGGAAAGGCAACTGGAAAGGCCTTGATTGAATTCGTGGGCTATTTATAGCACTTCTTCAATGTTACCTGTTGGGTTTTTTGGGGTTTTTTAATTGCAGCCAAGGGACTTTGTGTGTTAGAAGCCAAACCTAAAATGTTTTCCTTCTGAAAGCTCCTCCCATTCATTTTGTAGGTGCTACTCTGTCAAATTCCAAGCTGCCCAAAAGGAGATGATCTCCTGCCAGGTCCTCCTCACACTTCAACTGCCCAGATTATCACACTGAATGGCCCTTCCTCATACCTTCTGTAAATGTTTTGCATTCAACTGTCCTAATTGATACTGAAATTTAGAATCAACTATGGCTCAGGCTAAGGTTGCCACCAGACTTCTGAGCTTCACCTAACTCCAATTCTTGGTGACCCCTGGAAACAGGGGCAGAAAACCATAGTCTGCAAAAAGATTGAGAACAAATATACGTCCTTAAGGTGAAAAATAAAGACTGGTTCTCTTCCTCATTCACCCAGAAACACAATGTAAATTAGATGGAGCAAATTTATAATTAAATGTAAGATTAATTTTAACAACAAAAATTATTAAAGATGATTTTTCGAGGTCTTGACTGGCACATAGCTCCTTGTGTATCTTCAGGAAGAGCAGAAGACTGTGTATCTGCCTGATTAAATTACATTTCTGCTATTGAGGCAGATTTGTATGACCTCTTAGGTTTTATGGCCAGAAATTGATGTTGGGAGTAGGAAGTCGGTTTGAGGACTAGTTATTCCCAGGCTAACAGGACAAATAGTGAACTATAAGCTAGAAAATAACTTACTTCTTGTAGGAAGAGGGCTTCATAGGACCCTTTGAAGCTATGAAACTCTCCAAATGTTATCTACATCTTCCTGTTAGTTGAAATAAACTTTTTTCCCCCAAACACTAAAAAAAAATTTCCCAATTTCAATCTTGGTGACAGTTTTTCAAAAAGGATAGAAAATTCTTTTTTTTTTTCAAAAGGAAAGAAAGTGAATGTACTTCAACAAGGTAGGAAATAAGGTTGAAATAGTTGAGCACACACTATGTATCTGGCAATGTTTGTTGCCATGCTTGCACATTCAGTAATTGTTTGTTGCTGTCTGCAGATGTTTACACTACTGGCTACACATACAGGTACCAGGGGAGCTTTTAGAAATGCCAGTGGCAAGGACTCCACCGCAGATGAATTAAATCAGAATGACCAGGGACCTGGGCATCACAATTTGAGAGCTACCCAGAGGATTCTGATGTTCAGCAAGAGGTGAGAAACACTGTTTTTGAGCCCAACAAGAAGGCTGTGGATGGAGTGGAGTGAGAGAAAAACTGTTAGGAAATGGGGTGGGAGTGATAACAGGGTGAGCCATGCTAAGGATTTGGGGTTTTAATGTGAATGACATGAGAAGCAAATGGAGAGTTTTACTTAGAGAAATGACATATGAATTGTTCATAGGTAACAGATCAAACAGAATTTTTCAGAACAGAATTATTTATAAACTCATTCTAAAGAAAAATATTTGGTGTAGATTCCAAATAACTTCCTGTAATTAAACTTTAGGCATATAGACCAAAGGGTAAGCAGTTCCCACCAAGAGGAGAGCTAGGATAAAAGAACAAGGAAACTGACTGAGGAATCAGGAGCCCCAGTTCCTTTTGGCAACTAATTACCCGTGTTACTGTTTTAAGGGGGAAAAAATCACTTATCTTTTCAGCCATATAAAATCTGACCTTCTTTTTTTAACTTAAAAAAATCTAGAATTGCATGCTGGTAGTAATTAGTATCAAAATAAAGGGAGGATTTGGCGCCTCTACCAGTGAGACATTCAAAATATTGTTCAATGGGGTTAGTTTATGCCAGTCCTAACAGAAGATGGAGTAAAACAGGAGCAACTATCGAGACTTTGTTAGGGCTTCTGGGAACTAGGTCCTCACCTCAACTGCTAGCACTGACACCATGGCACATGTTACTACACCATGAAGACTACGTAAATCAAAGTGGAAGCAACCATCCTCTCTCCGAGAGCAAGCAGGCAGATCCTACTACGAGTCTGCAGGCTTGCCCCTTAGACGTGTGCCGAATCTGTGATCCTGAGCTGTTGCCATAAACCTGAATTCTATTTCTGCTCAACACAGGTGGCCATGTTTTGTTCATCCTCCTGCCTGTGTGTTTCTGTCTGACCATACATGCCTACACACTGAGGCTCTGAGCATGGCTTATGTCAGTCCTCACCTTTAGACCTGGACTGAGCTTTGCCTTTAGTTTGCCCTGCAGGGACCAGGTGCCTCCCATAGCCAATAGCTATTTGGGGTCCCATGCAAAAGGCATCTCAATACAACTTCTTCAGATGCTGCCTGATTCTGCCCTAACCAGACATCTAGTCATGTACTGCACATCAACCTGTGGTACCCAAATCTTGTACTGAATTTTCTAAGCATCCCTGGCTTCCTCCCTAGGTATAGATTTCTAGTCCCTACATGTTCCACTACCACCCAGCCCCAGTGCCTACCACAGTGGCTGGAGTCCAGGGGTCAAATGATTTCTCCACTGATTTCCTGACCACCTGACTGTTCCCCAACTGAGAAAAGGTCTCCTGAGTTCATTCCTCCCTGGACAGTTCTTAACCGTGCCTCCTTAAATGCTAGAAATCAACATTTCAGTCCTAGCCCCAGAAATCAAAATTTCCATTAGGAACCCATTTCTATTGGACACCTAGCACTAGGGGCTCTGCTGGCTGAAGAGGCTACACTCGTCCTTCAGTTGCTGCAGGGAGCCTTATGATGTGAGGAAGTCCCAACTTGAGGGCAGATTTCCCTCTGTTATTGAGAACAAGCTAGCTAGATGGCCACCCTTATGCCATCATAGGACTTTATTACCCTCTGCACCCAAATGGATGTGTTAAAGAATGTGGGCAGGCTCAAATCAGGCCAGAAAATGTTCCATCCACCAAAAAGGCCTATGAAGTCACTGATAGTCAAGCAGCCAGAGACGTCCTACCAGCAACCCCATAAAAGCTGCAAAGTAGCCCCAGCTTCATAATGTCTGTCTTCTGTGGACACCCAGATTAGAACTTTCTGTGGCCCTCCCCCAGGCTATACTACTGGAAGATGAACAGTTGTTGAATACCCAGAAAGTGCCACCTTTGTTTTCCTTTGGCTCCACCCTCCCTCCAAACAATACGTATATATCCAAATCAAAATAACAACAACACAAAATAAAATTAAAATGGCTGTTTTCAGTGATCATTGCAAGGTCTCTGTGAACTCTAAAGGTGCCCTTTGTATCAGATCCAGAGCTGTCTTCCATTACTGTAGAGCAGGATAAAGAAACCCTTCCTGGTTACAGACTCAGTTATCTATCAGCTAGAGTGCGTCAAGATTGATAATCCTACTAGGTATATAATTTGGGCCTGTCTAGCCCATTCTTCTGAGTAATCTTCAAAGCTGGAACTTCTAAATAACCCCTCTGGGGGTTATGGCATTATTTAACTCATATTCTCAAAACTTGCTGTACTTGTACCCCACCCTCCACTAGCAATGAACGTGATGGTCTGGAGAGGATAAAGATAGGGAGGTGCTAAGCTCAGCCAACATCATGTTTTGACCAAGAAGAAACTGTAGCTTCAAGTTCTGCTCCACATAAAATATAGCTACTTTTCATTTTCCATTCTACAAGTTCTTAATGCCAGTGAGGTACTAGGCTCTGTATTGGGAATGCAGCCATGAACAAACTGTCTCTGCCCTCAGTCTAGTGGAGGAGTTGGTTGTTAAGCCGGTCATGTAAATATCTCCATTGTAATGATAGATAGTTAACTGCTATGAGCAAAGGATGAGGAGGCCTCATCTAGACTGAAACGAGGTAGACATTTGAAGAATGAGTAGGAATTGTGTGAACAGCATGGTGAAAACCTTAGAAGAAGGAAGGAGGTTGGTCAGCTCTAGGAACAGATAAGGCTCCCTGCTGCTATCTGGCAGGCTTGGCAGCTGCCATGGCCACGCCAAGAGGATCTCTCTGGAAAATCTCTTGGTGATAACTGGAAAGGGCGACCCTCTGCTTTTTAATTCTATTATAGACACCGAAATTACTGGAAGATACCCTTAGCCTATACAGTGCTCCAAAGATTGCTCAAAACTATGACCTAGATTTTAGGAGTCCCCTGTTTTATGATGGCCTATCTCTGAGTTGTCTTCCATTAACTATCATTTTGCACAGTCCACAGGCATACTAGATATATTTCCAAACTCAAGTAATCTGAGAATGCAGAGTTTGTAATCTATGATTTTTCTGGGATGATAGGAAATGAAAACAGGAAGTTTCAAATGTACCCCCTTAGAAGATCTGTATTAATATAATAATGTCTAACAAACAACATTCCTGAATCCAATAATTATTAAAACATGAACTTCTGTAGGTGCTTGATCCTGGCCTTTTTCCTTCTAAATCATCATGCTCACTTATCACAGTCCTGTTTAAGATCACCTGTTTCCAATAACCCACATCATCTCAGACCAGGCTAAGTGCAATGGTTCTCAAATTACAGTCCCTAGACCACATCACCAGGGAACTTTTTAAAATGCCAATTCTTGGGCCCCATCTAAGATCTTCTAAATCAGAAACTCTCATCATGTGTCCCAGAACACAGTATCTTAACAAGCCCTCTGGATGATTCTGCTGCATGCTCAAGTTTGATAACCACTGGCCTATATAAGACCTTCACCCATCTCACGAATCCCTCTTTCCCCACGCAATTTCCTGTAGCAGTGTGTAATGAAAGATGATATTCCCATATCTAACCATCCCAGCCACCATATCTCAGACCTCAGGGCTTTCAAAACTTGGATTCTTAGTCTAGGCACTTCAAATAGTTAATAACATCATAGAATCATGACATGTGGGCAGTTGTACTTCTATCCAGTTACTTGTGGTAAATGACACTACTTAGAGGAGATCACACAGAACATATTTGCAACAATCAAATCTTGCAGGATCCTATTCTTCATCTACTTTTATTTCCTTATCACATTCCTCCTAACTTACAAAATGACACAATACTAGTTTTCAAGTTACTGCTAGACTTGTTAACTCAGTTCCCTAATCTGTCAAACCTAGTTGCAAAAAACAAAACTATATCTACAGAGAGACCATGAGAGTTATAGGGGAATATCACAATGGACTGATTTCTGGGTTCTTCTCCTGGAGTTCCTTCTCCAAAGGAGGTCTTTAGGGTGCCCAATACCATTCTGCTTACAAGTCCTTTGGCTTTACAAAAATACTCCCTATGAAAAGTATATCAACCTTAAGGAAATGTCTGTTAAACAACTGAGATAACATACTTAATCAAAGGTCAGAACGCTAGAAAAAAGATACAATAGGCTGGAAATTATATCCCTGGAGTATTTTAATGTATTCTAAAATTTCACCATCTGTAAAATAAAAATACAGTGAAAACTTAATTCTCAAGCCTACTTGGGATCTGGATAAATGAAGACAGACAGGTAGCAATCCCAGAATGGACTCTTCAGTCTCCATTCTGTGATTTCCACCTCTCAGCTCCACCATTATTCTACTCCCAAATCCCCTACCCAACTATTTCCTACTCTTTATGTCCAGAATAGCCCATGCAAAGCAGAAACTCCATTGGACAGAAGGATAGATTTGCTAAGTAATACTTGAACCCTTCATTTCTTCTATACTTGGGGAAATTCTGGAGGACTAATTAGAATTTTCCAGTGAGATCACAAATAGCAAAATTATCAATAAGAAACCAGTAACATTCTTAGGGATGTATGTTTGGCCACAACATTCTTCTTGGTGTCATGTGCTTCCCATATTAACTAACTCTAATAACTGTATCATTTCAGTGAGCTAGAATTCTAGAATGGTTAAAAAGACATAATAAACGTACCTTGAAAATATACATGTAGGTTATCCTAATCAATGAATCTAAAATTAAGTGATCATTAGATTGTCTCATTCAAATCTACCTTAATTTTTAATACTTAAAAATAATCATTAAAAATAAGAATGAATGGCTTAATGATATTTTTAAAATATCCTCTCTAAAAAAATACTTATCCACACTAGATTGTCATGAAATAAGTGATTGTGCTAAGTGAGTCTTACACACATTACATTTACAGTCTCTCTCTTGATAACCTGGGGAAATTATTCATTAGTCTGACTTCCAATTCATTTATCATGTGACATGTTTTTAAAAAGTTACTTAATTGAAAATTTCACATGTAGGAACAAAAGGGGACAAAGTTGCTACATTCGGAATAAATGATACTCAACATAATTATTATAGAGTTTTTGATGTCGCAGATACTGCATCAGGAACTGATTGGATAAGAATCGGTCACCATCAGTTCCTAATGCATTGCCTTCAGCATCTAAACGATCATCAGTAAACACCTGAAGTTAGATTTTCTGAGATGTATTTATGGTTATACAATAAAATAAGCACTCTTAATTTAACCCTAAAGAGAAATATTTCTGAGGGGTTGTCCCAAGATGCTAAAACACCTATCACTAGCTACCACTCATAGATTTATTAATGGAACCAGAGAAGTTAATCTAGTTCCATGTTTATGCCTATAATACAGTTGTACCTTCCTTATTAAATATATTAGTATGAAATAAAACAATCTAAAACTTGCTGATCGTTTTTATAACTTGCGAGAAAAATGAGTACATATATTTGATTTGCTAACTTTGCTTATCTTTTTTAAAGCATTTATGGAGTTTAAATAGGTATTGCAATTTAAACAGATATTATTTCCCATTATTACCACTAAAGTAAATATTATAGAAAAAAATGCTACAAAGCAGTTACTATAAAAGATAACATGTTATGACTAATTATACTTTCAACTAGCCTAAATTCATTTGTATTTCCAGCATTTTCTAACTCAAATGGTCAAGGTGGTTTGAGAAGCAAGCTTATTTTGCTTCACTTATTAACTCATTTATCAGACATTTATTTAACACCTATTATGTGCCAGGTACTACTCTAGGCACTTGTGATACAGCAGTCTGCAAAGTTACTACATTAATGGAGCTTACATACTTACGAAGGGAACAGACTGAAAACCAATTTATAATAGTTTGTGTAAAATCAAGAGTTTTTAGAGGAGTAAGAGCCCTGAAATGGATATGTTTTAATATGGATAGAATATTATTTTATAGAAGCAATGATACAACTTTTGTGGGTAATTTTAAAATAAATTTGATAAGCAATTTAATAAGTTACTTACTATATACTGTATACTGTACGTGTACTATATATGGTTTTTCATAGGTTCAGTGGAATATGTTTCCCAAAGACAGAAAAGGCTACTATGTATGATCTATTAATAGTCATTCCTGCTGGTAATGTGAGACATAAATTTGATGTTTATTAAATTTAAATAACCCAAGTATGCACCATAAAGTCCAGTTCCAGTGGAATGTTACATTAAAAGAAACACAGGCCAATGACAATAAGTAATTATAAAAATAATCCCACTTCTTGTCATATCTGACAAAGAACATTAAAGGAAAAACAATTCATAACTTTCAGCAATACATCTAGGAACCTCCTCTCGTGTTCTTAATTCCCCCACAATTACTCCAGAGCCTCTCAATCTCAATTCTCTAAACTTTGCCAATAAAATCCAAGCCCACCTGGGATATCTACCTCCTTTTCCATCTCCTTTCCTCCTGCCTAACCAATTCATTCGTATTATTCATATTCATTTTTTCATTCATTCTGTCCACCTACCCCTTTCTCTCCCTCTGCTTCTTGCTCCCTCCCTTCCTTCCCCTCTCTGGACCTCTTCACTCTCCTTGCTCCTTCCTCTCCCTCTAAAGACCCCACAGAATCAGACCCCTCGCCTCTCTTTCAGTCAGTTCCTTCCATTCCTCTTTGCCTGCCATACCTAACTCTGCTCCATTCTCCAGATGTTCGAATAGCTAGCTCTCCCACTTCAAGTCTCTGCTTTTCAGAAACACCTTCCCCAACTATTCCATTTAACATAGCCTCCCTAGTCTATCATTATCTACTCCTTTACCTGACTTTGTTTCTTCATAGTACCCATCGCTACTTGACACTGGTTCTATACTTGTTTAGCTTTTTAATTGTGTTCTTCACCAGAATACAGGTAGCTTGAGGGCTGGGACTATGTAGTATACACCGTGGTATCCCTAGCACTTAGAAGATTTCCTGGCACATGTGGACTCTTGGTAATTGAAAAAAAAAATTAGTTGTTTGTACTGGAAATCATCATTTTAACTCTTCTTTCCAGAGCAGTAGTGCATACCTGAATATGAAAGTTTAGAAATCTTCCTAATTAGGTCTTCGGCCTTTTCTCTATATACAGTCTCTCCTGAGGGAGGATGGGGGTTTTGGTATTGAGTTCTATATCTTTGAACACTATATATAAGCTAATGAATCACAAACTCATATCTCTAGCCCTGACTGTTCTCTGAGCTCTAGTCCAATATATCCAACTCTTGGATTGGATTGATTGGAATAAGATCCTGAAAGTTGGAATGGGGACCTGTGGGAAGACCCTGATGAAACTGGAGACATTGAGCCCCTATATTCTGAGGAGTCTTCTTTGCCAATGGAAGTGGCCTCTCCATCCCCCCTCAGCACCCCATTTAAGAGGATTAACCCTGTATTGCCTGAGGAAACCATAAGAGCCTTCACTGAGGCAGTTTGCTTGCAAGACAATGCAGAGTCTCCTCAGGACCTACCCTTACCACCCCTCTTTGCTTCTAGACCCATAACTAGACACAAGTTCCAGCAGACCCCTCAAGGTGAGGTACAAAGTGTGATCCATAAGGAGCTGTACTATACTGCAAAAGAACTACTTGTGTTTTCTAACCTATAGAGTCAGAAATCCAGGGAACATTTGGGGGAGTGTACAATAAGAGCAAGGGATAACGGTAGAAGAAACATAAAGTTGAATCAGGCTGAATCTATTGATATGGGTTGACTAAGTAGAGATTCTGTGTTTATTGTTGCAGCTCAGGGAGTTAGAAAGGGCTTCAACACTCTGTTTGGTTAGTTGGTTGCCTGAAACATGGACCAAAAAGTGGTCCACAGTGAGCAAGTTAAAATGCCAGATTCACTTTGGTTTAATGTAGAGGAAGGGATTCAAAGACATGAGGAGATTGGAATGTTAGAGTGGATTTGTCATTTAAGACCTACTCACTCACCCTGGGAGGGTCCAGAGACATACCCTTCACCATGACTGTGAAAAATAAATTCATGAGGGAACCCTGGATCCTTGAAGAGCTCTGTGAACACTCTTCTCTGTAGGCAAGACCTAATAGTGGGAACTGTAGTCACTGAATTAGGAAACCAAAATGTGATGAGTGATTGGATCCCCATATGGCAGGGGCCAAGTGGCAGTGCTCAATCACTAAGTGCAGGGTGAGTGTGGTCACCATAATGCACAGCAGTCAGAGTGGCTTATAGCCTTTTACCAGGGTAACTGGGTATTGGGGAAAGGTAATAATTAGACATTTTTGGGGACTGCTGGAAACTGGCTCTGAACTAACATTAATTCCAGGAGAACCAAAATATCATGCTGGTCCACCAATCAGAGCAGGGGCTTATGGAAGTCAGGTGATCAATGGAGTTTTAGCTTAGGTCTGTTTCACAGTGGGCCCAGTGGGTATCTGGACCTAACCTGTGATTTCCCCAGTTCTAGAATGCATAATTGGAATAAATGTACTCAGCCACTGGCAGAATTATCACATTGGTTCCCAGACCATAATTGGCTATTGTGGTGGGAAAGGCTGAATGGAAGCCACTAGAACTTTCTCTACCTAAAAAAAAAAAAATAATGAGCCAAAAGCAATGTCTCATTCCTGGAGGAAAGGCAGAGATTAGTGCCTTCATGAAGGAATTAAAAGAAGCAAGAGGGGGGATTCCCACCACAAGCCAATTCACCTTACTTATTTGGTCTTTGCACAAGACAGATGGATATTGAAGAATGACAGTGGATTATCATAAGCTTAAGCAGGTGGTGACTCCAATTATAGCTGTTGTATCAGATATGGTTTCACTGTTTGACACAAATTAACACATCCCCTGGTACCTGGCATGCAGCTTTTGATCTGGCAAGTGCTTTCTTTATTCATATCTGCCAAAAGGGACCACCAGAAACAATTTGCTTTCAGCTGGTAAGGTCAGTTTGCTTTCACTGTCCTACCTCAGAGATATATCAATTCCCTAGCCCTACGTCATAATTTAGTTCATGGAGCTTTGATCACCTTTCTCTTCCACAATGTATCACACTTGTCTATCACATTGATGACTTTATGCTGATTGAACCTAGTGAGCAAGAAGCAGCAATTACTCTAGACTTTTTGGTAAAAATTCAGGGACCTTCTGCCTCAATGAAATTTCTAGGGGTCCAGTGGTATGGGGCATGTCAAGAAAGCTCTTCTATGATGAAGGATAAGTTGTTGCACCTGGCCCCTCCTACAACCAAAAAAGAGGCACAATACCTAGTGGGCTTCTTTGAATTTTGATGGCAACATATTCTTCATTTGGGTATATTACCCTGGCCTATTTACCACATGACCTAAACAGCTGCTAGTTTTGAGTGGGGACTAGAACAAGAGGAGGCTCTGCAACAGGACCAGGCCAACATGCAACCTGCTCTGCCACTTGGGTCACATGATCCAGCAGATCCAATGGTGCTTGAAGTGGCTGTGGCACACAGGGATGCTGTTTGGAGCCTCTGGCAGGCCCCCATAGGTGAATCACAGTACAGACTCTTAGGATTTTGGAGAAAAGCCCTGCCATCCTCCCATCAAAAACAGATCTTGGCCTGTTACTGAGCCTTAGTAGGGACTAAACGTTTAACCATGGGTCCTCAAGTTACCATACGACCTAAGCTGCCCATCAAAATTGAGTGTTATCTGATCCATCAAGTCATGAAGTTGGGCATGCACAGCAGCACTCCATCATCAAATGGAAATGTTATATATGTGATCTGGCCTGAGCAGGCCCTAAAGTCACAAGTAAGTTATATGAAGAAGTGGCCCAAAAGTCCATGGTTCCCCCTCCTGCTACACTGCCTTCTCCCTCCCAGCCTGCACCTATGGCCCCATGGAGAGTTCCCTACGATTAGTTGAAAGAGGAAAAGACTCAAGCCTGATTTATAGATGGTTCTGCATGATATGTAGGCACCACCCAAAAAGTAGATAGCTGTAGCACTACTGCACCTTTCTGGGATATCTTGAAGGACAGTGGTGAAGGGAAAGCCTCCCAGTGGACAGAACATCAAGCACTGAACCTTGTTGTTCACTTTGGTTTTAAGGAGAAGTGACCAGACGTGCAGGGATATACTTAATCATGGGCTATGGCCAATGATTTGTCTGGATGGTCAGGAATTTAGAAGGAACATGATTGGAAAACTGGTGACAAGGAAATTTAGGGAAGAGGTCAGTTAATAGACCTCTCTGAATAGGCAAGAAAATATGAAGATATTTGTGTTCCATGCAAATGTTCACCAAAGGGTGGCCTCGACAGGGAAGGATTTTAATAACAAAGTGGATAAGATGACTTGTTTTGTGGCTACCAGTCAGCCTCTTTCCCCAGCCACTTTTGTTATTGCCCAATGGCCATATAAACAAAGTAGTCATGGTGGCAAGGATGGAGGGTTTTCATGGCCTCAGCAACATGGATTTCCACTTACCAAGCTTAACCTGGCTACTGTCACTGCTGAATGCCCAATGTGCCAGCAGCAGAAATCAATAGAATCCCTGATATGGTACCATTCCCTATGGTGATCAGCCAGAATAGATAGGTTAATTCCATTGGACTCCTTCTATCATGGAAAGCACAGTGTTTATTCTTAACTGGAATAGATATTTACTCTGGACATGGATTGCCTTCTCAGCATGCAATGCTTCTGCCAAAACTACCATCTGTGGACTTACAGTGTGTCTCAGCCACCATCATGGTATCCCATGTAGCATTTCTTTTGATCAAGGAATTCACTTCACAGCAAACTCTTGGAGACACAACAATGATTTCACTGAACTCGAAGTTACGGCTGTTGCCCAGCCAGTTAGGACTCCTCATGTCTCTGAATCAACAGACAAAGGAGAGTTACTGGGCAGGCTAGGGTGATTGATCCCGACTATGAAGGGAAACTTGGACTGCTACTCCACAGAGGTGGTAAGGAAGAGTATGTCTGGAATGCAGGATATCCCTTAGGGTGTCTCTTAGTATTACCATGCCCTGTGATAAAGGTCAGTGGAAAACTACAACCTAATGCTGGTAGGATTACTAACGACCCAGATCCTTTGGAATAAATCTTGAGTCACTCAGGTGAAGAACCATGACCAGCTAGTACTTTCTGAAGGCAAAGAGCATACAGAATGGATAGTGGAAGAACGTAGTAATAAACATCAGTTATGACCAGTTACAGAAATGAATGCTATAATTGTCATGAATATTTTCTCCTTATTTTCTTATGAATATGTTTATGTATGTGTCTGTGTATATATATATACATATATATATATATATCTTTGTTTTCTTTCCTCTCATTCTCTTATCATGTAACATAAGATGCATTGACTTTATATCATATTATCTAAATATTACTCATTTACATCATAGTATTTAAGTTATGGGATATGAAGGAGAAGAGTAAACATCATTCAAGGACCTACTTCTTCTGGGGAAGGGGTTAATGCATTTTTCATTGTATGCAGACTAGCAGTATTATGTTAGGTGGAATTATGACCTTGTTATTGTGTTTTGGGGGGGGTTTAAGTATGTATTAAGGTTATATGGTTTGTTGGTCAAGTTGATGGGTGATCTTGTGATAGTTAATTTTATGTGTCAACTTGACTGAGCCAAAAAGTGCCCATAAGTTTGGTCAAACATTCTTCTGGGTGTGTCTGTGGTGGTGTTTCTGGATGAGATTAACATTTGAATCAATAGACTGAATAAAGCAGATTGCCTTCCCTAATGTGGGTGGTCCTCATCCAAACAGGTGAAGAGCTGAAAAGAACAAAAAGGCTGACCCTCTTCACATGCAAGGGAGACGTTCTCCTGTCTGACTACCTTGAGCTGGGACATTAGTTTTCCTGCCCTCAGCCTGGAACTTATACCATTGGTCCTCTGGGTTTCCAGGTTGCCAACTGCAGATCTTGGGACTTGTCAGACTTAATAATCATGTGAACCAAGACCTTATAATAAATAAGTCTCTTTATTTACATACACACACATTTATGTAAATATATATATATATATATATATATATATATATATATATATATAAATATATCTATATATTGATTCTATTGGCTCTGTATCTCTGGAGAACCTTGCCAGACTAATACAATTGGCATCTCCATATGGATGGACAACCTAATGTGTCCAGAACATAACTTTTTTTGAACTCCCCAAACTTGCCACTTTGCCAGTCTTTACCATCTCAGTTAAAGGCACTGACATCTGTCCAGTTGTTCAACTTATGATTCTAGGAGTCACCTTTGATTCCTCTCTAACTCACTCCCTCAAGACTCACCTCAAATATAGTCTGTATCCAAAAATCTTCACTATCACCACTGCTTCCATCATAATCCAGATTCTCCTCTCTCTATACTTTTGTGGAAATTTCCTCCAGGTCTCTCCTTGCACACCCAGGGAGACACTGCTTAATGGCTGAGAATGAAGACTCTAAAATCAGAATGCCCCACTACTTATCGTGTGTTTTGGGGCAAGTGGCTTGACTTCTGTGCCTTCACTTTCCCATCTCCAAAATGGAAATAAAAATCACATGGGGAGGTTATGAAGATTAGAGTGTATATAGTTAAGTGCTAAAAACAGTGGCTGGGATAAAATAAGCACTCACATGTTAGCCATTAGCACAATAATTATTTAATTTATTATTTTATTACCATTGTTCTGTGTGTGTGTGTTGCCTCTCAAATCCATTCTCTCCCCAGACAGCCAGAATAATCTTAAAAAGGAGGGAGAGGAGGAGGCATGACTTAGACTTATTGTGGTGATCATTTTGGAATATATACAAATATGGAAGCACATTGTTCACTTGAAACTAATATAGTGTTAAACATCAATTATACCTCAATTTTTAAATGCAGAATATAATTTGAATACATGTAATGATGTCATTGCTCTTGGCTACCTAGAGATGAGGCTTCACCACAACTGAGACAGCCTCCATATACATAAGAACAATAAATATCCTTTAAAATGAAGGGGGGCATAACATTCCCCTTCTGAAAATCCTCAACTTCTCATTAAATATGCAATACAAAAAAAGCTGCTACTACATAGTAGAACCCAGAGGATTCACTGGAACACAGCTTAGTACTCCCAAGCCCAGAAACACTGGTCAGTGGAAATAATGTAGAGCCAATAAAGACAAGACCACTAAGGTCTTGAGTCCTATAGGCATAAACACTTGGTTCACCTACCAGGTAAAAATTCCTACCCACCCAAGGTTTTGGCAGAGGGCGAGAAACATGGAATAGGTGGAACAAAGAATTGATGGCACGATTAACATAGGCCTTGACCAGCTTCAGAAGCAGCAACCTCCAATTTCACTGAATCATGACTTATGTTCCCTCATGGTAGTGGTCCTTTCTTGGACACGAGAACCTCTAAACCCACACAGCCTAAGGTTTTAGAAGAAATAATTCATTCAGTTGATTGTGCATTAAAATGGGAGAGAGGCAGTTTCCAACTCCATCTCTCAAACATGAAGAGTGTAGTGCCTGATAGATAAACAGCCTGCTCTAGAATTTTCTTTCCTCAATCTTTACATGGCTGGCTTATTTATGACTCAGCTCAAATGTGACCTTCTCAAAGAGGTCTTTGAGGTCCTCAAGAGGTCTCTATAACAACCTATTGTCTAAAATCATGCATTCTCTCCACTCCTACACTCACTCTCTCTTATTCATGTTTTATTTCCTTCTTAGCATTTCACATGTTCTAAAATCATTTTTTAACATTCTTTATTGAGTTATAGTGATTTTACAATGTTGTGTCAAATTCCAGTGTAGAACACAATTTTTCAGTTATACATGAACATACATATATTCATTGTCACATTTTTTTCTCTGTGAGCTACCATAAGATCTTGTGTATATTTCCCTGTGCTATACAGTATAATCTTGTTTATCTATTCTACAATTTTGAAATCCCAGTCTATCTCTTCCCACCCTCTGCCCCCTTGGCAACCACAAGTTTGTATTCTATGTCTATGAGTCTATTTCTGTTCTGTATTTATGCTTTGTTTGTTTGTTTGTTTGTTTTTTAGATTCCACATATGAGTGATCTCATATGGTATTTTACTTTCTCTTTCTGGCTTACTTCACTTAGAATGACATTCTCCAGGAGCATCCATGTTGCTGCAAATAGCGTTATGTTGTCAGTTTTTATGGCTGAGTGGTATTCCATTGTATAAATATACCACATCTTCTTTATCCAGTCATCTGTTGATGGATATTTAGTCTGTTTCCATGTCTTGGCTATTGTAAATAGTGCTGCTATGAACATTGGGGTGCAGGTGTCATCCTGAAGTAGCGTTCCTTCTGGATATATGCCCAGGAGCAGGATTCCTGGGTCATATGGTAAGTCTATTCCTAGTCTTTTGAGGAATCTCCATACTGTTTTCCACAGTGGCTGCACCAAACTGCATTCCCACCAGCAGTGTAGGAGGTTCCCCTTTTTCCCACAGCCTCTCCAGCATTTGTCATTTGTAGACTTTTGAATGATGGCCATTCTGACTGGTATGAGGTGATACCTCATTTTAGTTTTGATTTGCATTTCTCTGATAATTAGTGATATTGAGCATTTTTTCATGTGCCTATTGATCATTTGTATTTCTTCCTTGGAGAATTGCTTGTTTAGGTCTTCTGCCCATTTTTGGATTGGGTTGTTTGCTTTTTTCTTATTAAGTCATATGAGCTGTTAATATATTCTGGAGATCAAGCCTTTGTCAGTTTCATCATTTGCAAAAATTTTCTCCCATTCCGTAGGTTGTCATTGTGTTTTACTTATGGTTTCCTCTGCTGTGCAGAAGCTTGTAAGTTTCATTAGGTCCCATTTGTTTATTCTTGCTTTTATTTCTATTGCTTGGGTAGACTGCCCTAGGAGAACATTTTTGAGATGTATTAAAATCATTTTTATTTCCTTTTTATTCTCTTTCTTCCCCAATTCCATGAAGCCTGTGATTTTGTCTTATTTCTTCAGTAACTAGAACAGTGCCTGATATATAGAAAATGCTCCAAAAATACTTTTGAATAACGTAAGAATTGATGGCCTCCAAGTAAATAAGGCAAGAAGGAACCATGTGCCAAAGTTCAAGTGTAAACTAGAAGATTCCTGGAGAAGGAGTCCTTTTGCAATAAGGAGAAACTCAAACGTGTATTTCTAGAACTGACAAGAGCATTCTAAGATATTCTGTAATGATTTGTACTCTTTGTCTTAAAATGCTATTGATAGTGTACGAATTCAGAAGGGAAATCTTTAAGCCTAGTACTCAGATTTAATTACAGGGACAAAATGAAAATATTGATTTTTGAGAGAAAGAGCACTAGAAGTGACCCATATGGACTCTGGAATAGCCCTTCTTTAAAAGAGACAAAATGTAGTTTGGAATGTGTAGTTTGAGAAGAATTTGCTTGCACTGTGAGGACTGTGAGGGAATTTGTGAGATCTCTAAGAAGGGCCATGCCTTATTCTTACCATGCCACCATCCGGCCAAGCTCCTGGCAATAAGGATGGGAAGTGGAAGGGTTTGAGGAGCTTTGTGAAATGTTATAGCAACCACAACACAGAATTGAAGTCAAGCCATATCCCCAAACAAACTGCCACCATGGAAAATGCACCATCTGAGGTGTCTTGCATTTCCTAGGAGGAAAGTGACAAACTACTATGCTGTAACTTCTCATCCATTTGACCAAACACTCCCATTCCTGTTGTGTTTACTTGAACCAGAGGCGTAGAGTGGGCATGTTTGTTCCCCATTACTAACTCACTGATCTTGACTTAAGAACAATTTGGGAACGGGGGCCATGGCATCAGTCACAGATAACAAACCACACACAAGTACCCTAGTTTATAAATAATAGGCCCTCCAAGAAACCACATGACATCTCGAGTGCTGGATGGTACTTCTGAAAGCTCTGAGAGAGCTGGAAATCGCATACAGGCAAGCAAGTCCCTGCTGAATACACATCTAAGGAGCTGTGCATGCATTGTTTATTCCAGCAACTTTATGGAATAAATTACACACAACAAATTAGTTTCAGATGGTAGGATATGAAAGCTGATGGGCCGTATAAAGTGAATTCCCACTTTTGACCCAACTACTTCCCATCTCAAGCATCTCAGACTCAGAATCCAGATGCAATTCATTTTTGAAAATGCAACAGAGATCAGAAAGTTGATAAGTGATGAGGATTAGAGACTTCAAAAAGCAACTTATGAGTATTGTTAACTCATTATATTCTCCTATGATTTTTAGTTGTTGATGTATATGGAAACCATGGGTAAAATTGAACCCATCTATCCTCCTTCCCGTCATTATGCAGACAGACAAAAATAAATATTTTCCTGATATTTCCTACCTGTATGGAAATTCTGTAATAGATTCTGCTCAACACACATTTTAAAATTTCACTGCATAATACACTGAAACAATCATTTATGTTCCTGAAGGAGATATAATGTCTTTTTTCATCCCCATTAATCCTTTTTTTTAAACTAACACAGTGAGATTGACTTCTTTTGGTGCACAGTTCTATGACTTTTTACTACATGGATAGTCATGAAACCTTCACTGCAATCAAGGTTACAGAACAGTTCTCACACCCCTCCCAAATTCTCTGGTGCTACTTCTTTATAATCCCCACCTACCTTTAACCATTGGCAAACCACTGGCCTGTTCTCTACCACTATGGTTTTATCTTTTCCAGAATGTGAAGAATACAACCTTTGTCATGTAACTTTTCACTCAGCAAAATGCCTTTGTGATTCATCCAAACTGTTGCCTGTCTTAATAGTTCATTTTCATTGCTGAGTAGTATTCCATAATATGAATGTATCAGTTTGTTTGTTCACTCACCCACTGAAGGATACTTGAGTTATTTCCAGTTTGTGGCAATTATGAATAAAGCTGCTATAATTTGTGTACAAGTTTTGTTGTGAACATAAATTTTCATTTCTCTTGGGTAAATATCTAGGAATGGATCACATGGTACATCTGTGTTTAACTTTATAAGAAACTGCCAAACTTTTCCCAGAGTGGCTGTATATCATTTTTTCATAAGTAAAATAATAAAAACCATTAAAAGTGGACCCTGATAGCTTGTTCACTTATGTTTAGGTGATTCCAATAATACTATTCACCATGATAAAATACTGTCTTTAAAATAATCAGAAGCATTTGACTTTTTTTTTTTCACTTTTAAAGCTTAATCGAGTCCTTAACATGACTTTTAAAACAAAATCAGATGCTTGACAACTGTAGAAATGTAAAGCCTAAGGAATATACTTATAAATGAGAAAATTTTAATGAGAGAAAAAGAACCAGGGAAAGTTTTTATCACAGCTAAGTTTGAGCAACTTAACCCAGTGTCACATGCATCAAGTCCAATTTTCAATTCATAAATAAGCTTCCCCCTCCCTCCAAAAACTTCCACCCAAAGGCTAATTACAGAAGAAAAGGGAACATGAGCACCAGCCAGAAAAGATTCACAGTTGCCACTCTTCAGTTGCTACTTTAATGGGAAACACATGTGCAAGATACCACCCAGGAGACAACTGACCAGTGTGTTCTAAAAAAAACGAACGTCACCAGAAAATGAGCCACACAAGATGGCTTACTCTCTTGGACAGGCTGAGCCCAGAAAGAGGGTTGATAGCAATTTTGTTCTTATATAAATACGTGCTAGTCCAAAGATGAGATACTGGGACAAAAATTAATCTGTAGCAATAAAGTTGAAGGCAATGATGTGAATTAGCCCTCACTACTTATTGTCTCATCTACATGCCCTGCAGTCAGCTTACCATCAGATTTGGGGGTGGGAGGTTCTTAGCAAGGTTAAAGTAAGAAATCCTACAATGGAATTGGAAGAAAGGGCACAGTGATGACTGTATCATTAAATAATAATGCTAAAACTCATTAGCTGCCTCCTACTACAGGTAGCCAGCAGTATTCCAAGTGCTGTACACACAACATATCATATCCCTAATTTATAAGGTAGGGATTGACTCCATTGTGTTAGCTCAGGTTGTCATAACAAAATATGTAGGGTGGGTGGCTTAAACAACAGGAATTTATTTCTCACAGCTCTTGCAAAGAATGAGATCAAGGGGCCAGCCAACTAGGTTCTTGGTGAGGGCTCTCTTCCTGGCTTTCAGGGGCCAGCTTCTAGCTGTGTATGACATGGTGGAGAAGGAGAGCAGAAGCAAGCTCTCTGGTCTCTTCTAGTAAGGAGACTAATCCCATCGTGAAGCCTCCACCCTCATGACCTCATCAAAACCTAATTGCCTCCCAAAGCCTCATCTCCAAATACCATGCATTGGGTGTGGTGGGGTGGGGGGTAGGTGGGTAGGGCTTCAATATGTGAATTTGGGGGACCACAGTTCAGACAAGAGCATCCACTTTACAAATAAATGATGTTTTGAGAGGTTATGGAGTTTACAACGAATCATTCAGTCAGCAATCACCAGAGCTTGAACTGGAATCCAGGGTTTTGACGCTAGGGAATAATATCTACTTTTAAAAAAAAAACCTATTTTTTGACTGCCCAGTAAGGGCTAGGTGCATGTATACAATATCTCTAATCTTCACAGAAAACTTTCCAAGTCAATATTCTTCCCACTTTACAGATGTGGAAACTCTGGCCCAAATCTGGTACCAGCTTGAACCTAGTTTACTGCATCTAATGTATCCTAGTTGTTATAAAGGAAGGTCCTCAGATTAGCAGTATCACTATCTTTACTTAGAAACTTGTTAGCAATGCAAATTCTTGGGCCAAGCAGCAGACCCACCTAATTAGAAACTCTGGGGGTGGTGTCCACAATCCATGTTTAAACTGCCTTTAGATGATTCTGATCCATGCTAAAGTTTAAGAACTATTTGTTTGTTTCATGAATTTATTGGAATAGTTAATACATTCAAAATTCAATAATAAACGGTACATCCAAGATTCAAACATTGTGGCAAAGCCTGTGGCCTTTTGCTGAACCGTATTGCCCCATCCCAATTTTACCAAGGGAAGGTGTTGGGGATGGAATATACTTTAAATGAAGTGTGATTATAGAGCATGATTCTGAATTCTGCTTGGCCATTATACATTGATCAGTTCTCCTACCTACAATAATGTCATACAGAGAAATGTCCAAAGGACAGGCCCTGGGAATTGACAATGGTACTTTTCACTGATTAGAAAACACCTGTGGTATGACCTAGAAAACCAAGCTTTGTGAAATTGTTATTTAGACCTGACAATTTTGTATCTCATTTAGTGAAAATGAGAAATAATCTAGTATGGAACGAAGCAGTTCTCATAAAAAGCGAATTCCATTCCTCTTTGATTTATTTTTTAAAATTATGTTTAGTTTGTCTAATCAATCACTGCTTTATCTACATATAGTTGCTATATAGTTGCATCATTTTTCCCTTCAAGGAACAAGACCATATCACATCCCATTTTGGAAGTATGGACAATTTACAGAAAGGGATAGAAGTCTGCCCATAATAGAAATGGCTAATTTAGAGAGGTGAATGAAGGTGCTTGATCTCACACCAAGGACTTTTTAGATCATTTGCAAAGTCAAAGAATTTCAAAAAAAAAAAAAGGTATTTCCAATGCATATATCATCACCTGCTCTTGCAATCAATATCACCCCTAAAACCATTTATTAATATTAATAATATTGATAAACATGTGCTAGACACTGCTCTAAGCATTTCACATGTGGTAAAACTCATTTAATCATCACAAACATGTGAGGTAAGTTCTAGGATTATTCCCATTTCACGAATGAGGAAATTCAGACTCAGAAAGGTTAAGTAACTTGCCAGAGCTCCTTCAGTCAGGAAGTACTGAACTCTGGATTAAGCCTCTTAAAAAGTACTTACTGGACATTGCTTCAGACATGAACCTTTGGCTCTGGATGGATGGGTTCAGTGTTGCTCTGCATCGGACTAATTCCAAAGGTCAATCTGTGAGCCCGCCTGACCTTGGCCTTGGCACTCCATCTGGATAGAATAAAGGAGAGAGGCAAAGTGATGATGTGCTGGACCGACAATACTTCCATCTAGTGGGAGATAGGGATCAAAGTGACAAAGGGACAGAGTGGGAAGTGTACTTCTATTTGCCTGTTGGTTTTCCACTTGACTCTTGAAAACAGACCTATTAGTCATTCAGTTCATGGTTTTGATAATTTCACTGATTCCTAACACATTTGAGTCAATAAGGCAGGGATAGCAAGATCTGTGGACATTCAAACTTCTCATATAGAAGAGGCATTAAAATCTGCAAAAAAACATATCACCAGCCAGCAAAAAGATTTTCACAATTTTCTGTTTCAGGGTTGTTGATGTACTGTCTTTAGCCCTAACTGGGAAAGACTTCGTGTGATTTATAATAGCAGATATTCTTTTAAGTAAACTTCTTACACTGTTCTACTCCACCTATCAAAAACAAAAGCTTTTTTCAGCAGAAAACAGCATGTTGAGGTAGAAAAGGCTTTCCAAAGAAATTGTTGTATGTAATTTTTGATTCTGTCCTAATTTGGGAAGTTCATCTGAGCTAAAATCATTTTGTGCAGCTGACAGGACGTTTACTCAATGAATTTGCCTTTCTTACCTCCTGCTCTCTTTACCTCTACAGACAGACTTCCCACTCATTCTTTTTTCCCCTTCCTTCTTCCTTCCTTTGACACACACCTCCATTCCTCCCATCCAATATGGTTGTATTCATTCACACCCTAAAGAACACTATTAGGAAAGGAGGCAAAGGTTTAATAATATTTTGGGACTTTTAGTGCAGTAATTGAGGGCCTATACTGGCCTAGCTAGATCTGTCACATGTCATGTCTGACTCCCGAACACTGTAGATTGACAGCCTCCTATTTTGAGTCCCTCTTTCATTCCTTTATAAGCATTTGAAATCATTGAATAGCTGGGAGCTTTAGATGGAACAGAGACCCAGTCCCTACCTTCAAGGAGCTCATGCTTGCCTTGGGGGGCGAAGCAGGGGGTGGGTAGTAGGTTTATGGGTAACAAAACTCTCACTAGTAATTGGACCCAAGTTAATTCATTTAGGAGGCAATTCCCTTAAATTCCTTTATGAAAGAGATTCTGTCAGGCATCAAATTCACAATAAATCTCCTGAGTTGAGGATGAAAAACTTTCTGGTAGAACAATGGATTTTGGAATCAGATCCTCTTAAGTCCAAATCCTAACTCTGCCTTGGACAAGTTACTGAATTTCATAGGGTATCAGTTCTCTCTACTGTAAAATGGGAATAAAACCTGTTCAAGAGTCTACCTGAGGATTAAATGAGAAATGTCAAACAAGGCATCCGCTATAATTCCTGGTACACTGAAGTGCTCAATAAAGGTTTGCTTCTGTTTTCCCTCCTCTCTTCCCAGGCCTCATAAGGAAAAGGGGTGAAAGGACACAAAAGAGGCTCTAATAATATTAAACACTTCAGTAGCACCTACTACGTCCCAAACACTATTAAAAGCACTTTATATATTTTAACTCTTTTGATTCTTTTCCCAAACCCTATGAGATAAGTACTATTACTATCACCATTTCATAGATGAGGAAACTAAGCCACAGAGATGCCAAGTAATTTGCCAAGATCACACAGCTAGTATGTGGTGAGGCTGTGATTTGTCCCCAGGTTATCTAGCTCTTGTTCATTATTCTATTAAGAGGTAAATCAAGAAAGAGGCACTAACCTCAGCTGTAATCAGAGTATTCAAACTGGCAGTCCTCAGATAATGAGCTCTGTTTGGTTTGTATGGTGTTTTAAAAATCAGGAGTGTTCATACGAAAGCCTGTATTTCTGACTTCTCTCAAAAAAACTGCTCGAAGATCTGGCAGTATATAGCCCACACCTGTATGGAAGCAAGCTGCTGCCTAGCGGCTACTCTCTGGGCTAAGCAAATGGTCTCCAATTCACCACAGCCACCAGTGCTCACAGTTGCATTAGGTGGGCCCTGCTTCACTTCTGCCCTGCACATGCATTTGCATTTGTGATCCAGAACTAGGAAATGCTCTAAACATAGTCTTGTCCATAAAGACAAAAGAGCTATATTCAGTAATGTACACCCAATCGTTGGAATATTTGAATGACATGAAAGAACAAATGCATGTAGTAAAGAGGTCTGAGTTAAAAGCAATCAACAACTAGGTTCAAATCACAACCACGTGCTTATGTTTAGATAAGCCATTGAGCCATATATGCAGGAATTGTAAACCCCGCTCTTCTTCTCCATATCCCCACACCTAAACAAAAAACCAAAAATGCATATTTCCTTATAGGTCATGGGGCTAAGACCCACTTGCCTTTAATATTAAATACAACCTTCTTTGTTTGGCATAGCTAGAAGAGGTAGTTTAAATTTTCATGCACTGCTTAACCCAAATAATACCATCTAAACCATTTTTTTTTCTTCTTTTAGCTCTTTAGGCCTTGCTGATTGGCATATTCTCGGAGAACAGAGAAATATATAGCAAAACTCTTCCAGAAACTTGGAATATGTAGGGAGGGGAAAGCATGGAGGCTTCTCTGGATAAGCCTGTTTGAGAAGAGGAATTAACTCAATTTACGAGTAAAGAAACTGAGGCTAAACTGTTATTCAAGACCACACAGCCAACTGACCCACACACTCTGAACCCAGTCTGTGTTCTATCTAAGACTTCACACTACCTTACTCAGAGCTTATCTACCTGAAAATAATGTTCAAAGCAGTAATCTAAGGTATCACTATTTGTACCAAAATGATATCACACAACCTGTATCTAAGTCTTCACAACAGATATATCTTTGGTAAGGAGGGGGACCTAATACTACTTATCAATGACCCTGCCTTTGTAACATGCAAATTTTGTTTGTTTGTTTTACCTTTTCAGTTTTATTAAACTGAGATCAGAAAAATCCTCATCTTTTTAATAGTTTATGGTCATTTAATTTTATCATGAACCTGCAGTAATGCTTACTATATTTACAAATCACTAAGTGAAACTTTTAAAACCATTTTCCTCCTCTAATCTCTCCCATCCTGCCTTCTTAGAAGTACACAAAGCATTTCAACCACTCCCAAATTCCCTCTTGTAATACCCTTAACGATTCTGAAATATTTTGTTATTCCCCAAACACCGCCCTAAAGACAAATCATTGGACTCCAGACCCTTTGCACTGCCAAGTTGAATAGAGTTCAAATGTTCTATCTAACCAAACTCTAACTTACAACAAGGACACATATAGTAGATGATGTGTAAGGTATTCCGAAAATACCAGGGCAACAGGAAAAAAAAAATCTGTCATCAAGAGGTCCTCCCAGAACTTCTTATAATCTGGAATAATCATTTTTATCAATATCCTTTAACCTGATCATTACACACATTTGTATATCCATATAACTAACAAGTCAAGTTTCATTTTAGTAATGTATAGCTAAGATTTCTCACAACCAAAACAATTAATACTTCAAAATTTATGATTTTTTTTCTCCACTTTAGATGTCAGAGCATGCATAAGGACTTGAGGGAAAAACAAAACAAGGAAAACAATCTTAGCCTGATAAAATAAAAAATTTAAATAAAATTATAAATCATTTAAAATATAGTCTTTCTTTTTGAACTAACCATACTAAAACATGATATGAAACAGAGCACAAATAAGGTAGTATCCAAAAAGATATAGGATCTATTAGGATTTCCTTTTATGTTAAAAAAAAAAAAGACCCATGGAAGGACAGTTTTCACGATGACCCAAGCAAAGCCAGGCACCTCTTCTACTAGAATCTTCACCAAAATGCACACTCCCTTGACCCTGAAGTTTTGATTTCAGACCCATTTCTTGCCCAAGTTTACTAGGAGTTTTCTTCAGCTTCAAGCCCATCCCACCTAGAAGACCTCTGGAGACATTCAATATTTGAAGTAAGTTCCGCCTTCAGATTATTTTCAGAATCATAAGAACATCAAAGCAAACTGTGTAAAGCCACATAAGAATGGTTGAATTTAAATTTTTTCAAATTATAAGCACCGTGAAGACAAGGATCTCCTTTTCCCTATTACTATTGCATTACTTATACCTGGAATAATGCACAGCACATAGCAGACACTTAATAAATTCAGTACTTGTATGAATGAGGCAGTTCTACAAATCTCCCTATCGCCCTGTAATTTCCAAAAGTTTCATCACACAATTCCCCTAATGGCTCTTTAGTTCACTAATCATAAAGCCACATAACCAGAAAGGAAAGAAATCCCAGAGACCAAAAAGCAGTTTGCCTGTCCATCAACTTACTTATTTATAGTTTTAGAGCTAAAAGGGATACTGCTTTTGAACTCTCTGATTTTACATACGAAGAAACAGAAACTTCAGCTCTCAGGTTAAGTGGTTTAGCTTGATTATCCAGCTGAGAGGTACCAAAGCCCTACCTGTTATTTCCTATATCAACCTCTGCTGTTAATTCCCATCACTTCCCCGAACCCCTCAAAAAAGCATTTGTAGAGTTGAAGATAGCATCTTTAAAATTCTCTTAGAAATCTCATGTGGCTTCCCTTGGGGTGTGATGGAAGGGGCCACAATTTTAATACAATCTTCCAATTGCTTAGAGTTTTGCTGAACTAAAAAGTATGTATTGACTGACCTGCAGGGTCCTGCTGTATGGGTGTGGGTGTGGGTAGGTGGCGGGGCAGGGCGGGCGTCTTTTGAGCCCCGTCTGAAAACTTGAAATGTTTTATTACTTTTACATTATTCATGTATAGCTGGCAGGGGGAGGGGGTGTTCTGGGAACGTGGGGTGGAATAATTTTGTTTCCTGCAAGTACTGAGACAGAGAGGCAAAGCCTCCAATTTGGCCACAAGAGGGCAGCTACAACATTTCCTCCTTGATTTTTGCAGCTCTAAACCATGACAAACTGGGCATTTTAGTGCTAAGCTTGCCATAGAATCACTGATAGCACCTTTCAACTGAATTCTCAACATGTCACAAAACTTTCTCTCACGGTGTTTCTTGGGATGTTCTTGTTTTGTTTTTAAACAAATTATTTTCCAACTCCTTTCCAGATCTAGAGAGTCCTCTTGTAGAACTCCACGCCAAGATTACCATCTAGAAGGATCTTTGGAGACCAATAAATTGTTAGGCTAATTTGGAAACCCATAGAAAATGTTTTATTTTAATTATGTTTGACTCCAGATAAAAATAAAAAACAGTAATGATCATCTGATTCCACCACACTTAATAAAGCTTGTTCTAAGTGCTTTACAGGATTTGCCAAATATTTGCCTCATCTCATAGCCTTCATTCGTCATTCCCATTTTCATGATATCCTGAAATCTTTCAAGTCAAAATTTATTGTGGAATTTTATCACTGAGATAAACAGTGGGAGGTCTGCAAACAAAAAAGCAGGAATTAGTGATAGCTAAATTCCATATGCTTCCACAAAAACATAAAATCAGATTTATTTCATTGTCTATGTGAATAAAGTTGAGAATTAACTTTAAAAGTAAATGCTGGGTTGTGTGTTTGTGTGTGTGTGTGTGTGTACTCACCAATAATTATTGATAGCTAGTTTGGATGTTTACTAATTTTTTATTTTGTAGATTTTGAAGAAGTACATAGAGATGTATTCCCTTTGAGCTTTTCTTGAGGCCTTCCTAACCATCCTATTTTAAATTGGAACCCCTCCCCACCCCCATATATCCTGTCCCCAGACCCTGCTGCATTTTTCCTCTGTAGCTTTCATCAACATCCGACATACTTTACATTTTACTTGGTTTCGGTTAGTCTCCTCCACAGACAACCCCTCCCCAA
Source organism: Camelus dromedarius (assembly GCF_036321535.1). Lineage (NCBI taxonomy): Eukaryota > Metazoa > Chordata > Mammalia > Artiodactyla > Camelidae > Camelus > Camelus dromedarius. Next base: position 23,589,445 of record NC_087450.1, read on the forward strand.
CTAGAACAAAAGCCCTATGACAAAGGAATTTTGTCTGTTCTGTTGATCGCCATTTTCTCAAAGCTTGGGATAGTGCTTAGCACATCGTGGGAACTCATTAATTCAGCAACACAGAGAAATTATAAAATTTGGAACATTTTTACTAGAAATTGATATTTTTTACATCTCTAGTATTGCTAATTTACTGTAGTACATTTAAGGAGAACTCCTTAAAACAGATAATAACTCACTTAATTCAAATTGAAGCATATTTCTTTTTTTTTTTTTCCAAATGCTAGAATAACTTTTTATTAGATTTCACAGGTAATGAGGAGACAGTGGCTGGCTGCATCAACAGAAAAGGAACAACAAAGAAACCAAATAAATGCTAAACAGGATCATAGGAACCAAAGTGGGGTACTTATATTTCAAATATCACAGGGGAAAAGAAATATAACTATGAATTCCAATTATCAAAGCAAACCCTGATATGTAATTATTAAATAATGGGCAAATAACTTATATATAAATAACACACTATATTTCTTTAAACCCCTAGATTTTCTAACAGTTAACTCTAAAGAAATTCCACAGTAATCTTGCCAAAATTGCAAAGGTAAAATCTTTTTGACTAATGCAACAGTCCAGTATCTACATATACACTGCAGTAAATATTCTTCTTTCACTGCAATGAGGCTTATTTACTACTGCAACCTGTCCTTTGCCCTAAGGCCCTGCAATTCCCCCTATTCTGCTTTCTTTTTTCTCCATAGTACTTAAAACCTTCTGATATATAATTTATTTAATTATTTTATTTGTTTACTTTATATATCCCCTGACTACAAAGTGAGTTCCACAAAGGCAGGAATCTTTGTATGTTTCCTGACACATTTGAAGCATATTTCTTAAATGAAGTATCTTAACTAATATTTGGATTCATGATTATTGTTAAGATTATCCTCTTGAATGCTTAGACCCAGTTAGGTCATGTTTTCCAGAAGTCAATCAAACCTGGACTGAATTCTCAGTGAACATTGTCCTCCAAGAGTTGTCACAGCATCATATGAGCAGAGCAGTGGCATAAGGGAAAGAGCAGTGATTTAGCGATAAGGAGCTGATAGTTTTAGTTCTGTCTCTGCCACTAGCTAACCAGGAGTGAGATGATCCATTTAAACTGTTAATGCCTTAATGTACTCAACTAAAAAATGGGCATACCACACTGGCCTATATCAGAGAATTCTGGGGTCCCATGAAACAATGAAATGTGAAAATGGGAGTATTTTTCATGTGTAAGATGTTATTAAAATCAGTGTTTCTTGTTCTCTGCTATGCCAAGCTACCATCTGATATAGCCAATCAACTATATTTCATGGTTAAATGGAGAGTTGTAGGCTGGATGCAATGCTATTAGTCAAGAGGTGTTTGTCAGGCCCTTCTTGGTACCCAGTCCCCAGACCTTCTTTTCACCATAGCTGAGTTTATTTGACCCTGGGAGCTCTACCCTATCCCATCTCTAGAAAGCCTGACTGGAAACAGTAGGCATTTAAGGGTGCTCCAGCCTCATAACAAGGAATTCACATCATGTCCCAGTATTTTGTCCAGCTCTGGTCATGTGCCCCAATGCCGGTAACGACACCCTTCCTTCTTTTCCTACAGATAATCAGATCAAGAATTCACCTCCTCTAGGGAGAATTTTCACACAAGTATTTGTCTTACTCCATTCAGGCTGCTATAACAAAATACTTTAGGTGGCTCATAAACAACAGAAATTTATTACTTATAGTTCTGCAGGCTGGGAAGTCCAAGACTGAAGTGCTGGCAGATTTAGTGTCTGGTAAGGACCTGCTTCCTGGCTCATATAGACGGCTGTCTTTTCACTATGTCCTCATATGGAGTCTCTTTTATAAGGACACTAATCCCATTCATGAGGGTGGAAACCTCCCAAAAGCTCCACCTCCAAATACTGCCACTTTGGGGATTAGGTTTCAATATATTAATTTGGGGTGCACAATTCAGTCTATAGCAATATTCAATAAATATTTGTAGAACAAATGAATGATAAAAGGCCAGTGTCCCCCTAGTTTTGAAGCTCTGCTGGGCTCTTGCCAGTATTTCCTTTACATATACCCCTCTTATCTGCTCACAGATTCCCTGACGCTGGCTGACCAATCAGCAGTCAACACTACTGAGGAAGACCTCTTCCTCAATTCCCACCACTACACTGGCCCTCAATATGGGAATGTTAGGGGCACTGACCCTCTACACAATCCAAAATCTGCGTATAACTTTATTGTTACCCCCCTGACCCCGGCACCAATATCTCCTGTACTGAATCCGCATATTCAACCAACCAGATTATGTAGTATCACAGTACTATTTGGTATTGAAAAAAAATCTGCAAACAAATGGACCCACACAGTTCAAACGCAGTTGTTCAAGGGTTGGCTGCATGTTCAGCCACTTGGGGGCTTCTCATTTATTCCATTAGACTTTGTAATGCCAACTGCTTGGCTGATCTGTTCCTGGTTGCCATACCCAGGGGATGCCATGTCCCACTTGCCACTCTGTTTTCCTTCGGGACTTCTAAGAAGGTCCGTATTTTCAGAGGGTGCCCCACTTTATTCCTATTCCGGTTCATAGCTTATCTGAATTGCACTCCCCTTACTATAGTTAACCGAAAGGATGCTGTGTAGTCATGCCTATCACAAGCACAGGCCCGATAGCATGTAAAACAGTGCAAGCAATCCCCAACTTCAAAAAATGTTATGTTCCAAAAGTTTGTTTGTAAATACGTTCTTGAGCATTTGGGAATGCACTTCCCAAGTCATCACAAACAACTCATCTATTTTAATAGGCATTCTTTCAAAAATATTGAGTATCTCCCCGCTTTGCACAAGTCACTTTTCTTGGCACAAGGGAAACAAAGAGAAATGAGACTCAGTCCCGTTCCTCCAGAAGTTCATGGAATAACAAAGGAGACAGTGGCAGAAGCAAGTAAGATATATGGAATGCAGCATGTATAAAAATAGAAGACTGTCCATAGTACAGTAAGGACAAGAAAGAAGAGGTGATCACTTTGCCTGGATAGATCAGGAAGGTCTACAAAGAGACATTCCTGCCGAGGCCTGAAGAATGAGGAAGTGTGTACCAGGCAGATGAGTGAAGGGTGTTCCTGGTATGTGACTGTCAGGCTGCCAGACCAATGCCCAGGTGTCAATTTAACCCCTAATGTGGCTCTGCCAATGCTGCAGCCCTGTCAGAGACAAAGAGGTAATAGGTTTTTGCAGGCTGGCCTGGGAAAACTTGTTTCTGTTAGGTAATTAGTTTCAAAACCATCAATAAGACAGAACTGGCCCTGGGCTAATGCCAATGCACACACACACCCACACACACACGCCACCACCACCACCACCACCACCACCACCACTCATCATCTGGGGCGAAGAAGAAAAGCAATTCGGTAATAGGAGAAGCAATTCTTGCACTTTCGCTTTCTTGCAAAACACTAACTGATCCTGTGAATGCAAGGTTATGAGTAAGTCTTGTTAGGGACTGCACATACTAGACAAGTCCACACCCTGAGAAGCTTAACAACTAGCTGTATAGGCAAGACTCGTGCATATAAAGTAACTAAAAGCCCAAGGCAGTAGCTGCCAAAAGAATGACGCATGCTATAAGCACTATACTTCTAGTCGTTGCTGCTTTCTTCAGAGAATAATTTAGTTTAGTTCAACAAGTGTTTTATATTAAATGCCCACTACAGGTCTGTTGATGATGTAAGTCTGCATTCTGAACTTCACAGGACAACAGCCACCAAGTTCTGTAAATGCAAATAAGTTTTCCTCCCAAAGGTATTAAGTCAACTCTGGAAAGACTCTGGGGGGCCTAATTAATAGGAATTCTGTTTTATTTAGTACAGGAAATACATCAACACTGAATAGGTATGAGAAAGAATTTCCCACCAGTCGGAACTGTCTGAATTAGAATGAAACGCCTTGGGAGGTAATAAGTTTCCCGTCAGGCTAGATAATTACTTGGCAGTGATTTTGCAAGGGTGACTCAAGCATTCAATGACCAGTAGGCTCCCTTCCAATCCTGTGATTGTGTGAACTTCTGCAAGCTCCCTCTTGATAGCACAATAGACAAATCTGGGAACCCACACTGCAGAACTGTGACAATGTTGCTGATTAGCCAGGAGTCAGTCTCATTCAGGTACCAGAGGCGGTGTCGGAACCAGTGGTGAGGAAACAGAGAATGGGGATATATAACTCCTACCAAAAGCCTGACCAAACTCCTGGGGTCAGAGTGTGTGGGAGAGACTCAGAATGCCAAAATTCACTAGCTTTCAAAGGGGATCAGGGCTATTAGACAAGGAGCACCCCAAGACAAAGACTAACTAAAGAACTAAAAATGTAGCCCCTTGAAGAAGAGATACGTAGGATTCTATTCTGAAAAGCTCATCTGATGGGGTCTCTACTGGTCCCCACATTGAGGGGCCCTCCTGCAACATAAAGACATTAAAATTCTTGGGAACCTCCAAGCAAAGGTGTTGTCAAAGATTAGTCTAAGAAGAGTGTCCTCAAAGTGAAATAAGCAGGGAGTGGACACAGAAAAGTTATAAAGGCCTCCTGAGTAAATATGTAGTTGAAGGATGGTGATTGTAAAAGGCAACAGCATGAGGGTCCTGGACAACCAAGTAGCAAGCTGTTTAAAATTCCGGTGTCATGTAGCAGATCAGAACAACCCACAAAGAGTGTAATCAGTTGAGCTCCAGGTTCCCTGTATCTAAAATAAGGCAACTGCGTTGATGCAGGCATGTTGGCTAATGCTCTACTAAGTAAGAGAAAGAAGCACATTTAGATCCCTGTTGAACCAATTTCAGGCTCTGAAACTGAGACAGTAAAACTCCTATGAGCTTCAGAAAGTAGGGGATGGAATTAGAAAATTTTCACAAAGTCCCTTTCAACTCTGAGGTCTACAATCCCAGTGTACAAAGGAGAACATCTTATGACAGAAGAAGATAGTTATCAAACAGGTCATCACAAAACATGCTGGAAGAAACAGAATAAAGCAAAAACCTTGATTCCTGAATTTTCATCTGTGACTTCTGTCTTTTTTTTTTCTTTTTGGACTAAATTGTGGTTTAAATGGTTAAACCAAATGAATGGAAGCAAAACCAATACACTATACACCAGCAGCATTCTTATTTTTGTGGGGAAAGAAAGCAAATATGTGCTATCTGATCATGTAGGAAAGCTCAACATACAAAGCCTCTACAAAGTCCCATTAAATCAACAGAGGTTCTGCCCAGTGCCCAGGGAAACCCATCAAGAGGAGCCAAAATATTTCTTTTTTCAAAAAGCTATCAACTTAACATTACAAATCATTTGCTATTCTCAAGAGAATTGCCTAGTATTGCAAAACTTGATAATTACTGATTCATGACTGATTTAGGAAAAACATCGGCTTAAGTAATCAGGCCAGAGTACTGCTGCTGACCGCAATGCTGGCAGGAAACCTATCCTTTCTTTCATCATTCCTTTCATGAATGTTTAACATTCTACAAAATTAAGCTTTTAGCATATTAATAGTGGTTGGATTTGTCCAAAAGTTGAGAATACAGAACATACTACTTACGTGCTATCAAGCACCTATATTCTTTTCTGAATTTTATTCCTGTCATTAACCAGGAACCAGGAAGCTATGAGAAAATGACTCCAGAAATCAGAGTTTGTAAGACATGGATTGTTTTCTGTAACATATCAGATCCCAGATTTTTTGAAAGGAATCTCCATACACATAACATTTCTTCCATAAACTGGTACACTCTGTATAAACCAGCAGGAAGAATTTAATTAATGTTTTGAGCTGACCCTACACACCACAAACAGCACATACCTACATTAGGGTAACACATGTTTGTCTCATATAACCTTTGCTAAACAAAGCTTGAGGTAAATCATTTGGCAAGCAGATAAGAAACACATCAGAATATGTTCATCTGTACATGCCTCTGGAAAGATGTTTTCTATAAGGAAAAGTGAATCTCATATCTGCAGAGAGAAAGTTACTCCCTCTCTGCTGGAATTGTTTTTCTGCTTAAAATTAAGAAATTAAGAATATTTTCTTTTCTGCAGAGGAATTACAGAAAAATTCCAGCCAAATACTGTCCCATAGATTCAAAGAGACTGCTTCTAAAACCATATCAAATTTTCTTTTCAGATCTTTCCCCTTCTGAGATTCTCATTTTCCAAGTAAACATGAAAGGCAAACCCTTGTCATCCACTTAGTTTCTACTATCAGTCCCTAAATGCATGTATCACTAAAATATCTGAATTCTAAGTGTATTCACTAAGACACACCATCAGTGTTCTTGGGAGGAAAAAAGTTAAGTATTTAAAGAGCAGAAAATTTAAGTAAACATTTTAGCAGGGCTGTGGTAAATTAATACTCTTATAGATTGCTGATATACAAGTTGGTAGTACTCTGTTACAAGCAACTTGACAATAAAAACTAAGGTTTTAAATGTTTATACCCTGCTTCCAAAAAGTCCATTTGGGGAAATATATCATTAAAAAAAAAATCTAGACTAACATAAAGCTCTGTGCGCAAAGATATTTACTATTATTTGTAATAGGAAGACATAGAAACAACTTATATGTTGAACTTAGGAAAATGGTTAAGGACAAATTAATATAACCTCTCAACAGAATATTATGCAAGCCATGATGAATATTTACGAGGACTGGTAATAACATGAAAATGCTTATGCTATGATATTAAATTAAAATACAGAAGACAAACATATATCATAGATACACAGATTTACATAAAACATTTGCTTTTAACTATGCTTATAAAAATAAACAATAAATCCCTACATGTAAAAAAAAAAAGGTGAAAGGAAATATTGGGTAAGTTTTTCTCCCTTCTCCTTTTATATATTTTTCAAATTTTCTTCAATGAGCTCCTTAAGGAAATACTTTAAATAAAATAAGAGAAATTCTAACCAGACACAGATTAAAATTGATGCTCAATATTCCTGACCAAAATTAGATTAGGTCGGAAGGAGATCAGATGTAAAGAATGAATTTTGCTGGCATTAATATGTTTTGAATTAATTCAAATTAATTTATTCAATGAATAGTTATATAAATTGACTGTGGGAGGAAGGAAGAAAATGATAGAAGTCATACTTAACCCAAGAGAATCATCTAGTCCACACTGTGCAGCAGCAGGAAGAATGAACCCTGGGGAGACCGAGATATAACTCAAGAAGCGGAATAATAGACCAGCAGAGAATTCATAGGAAGAAAACTTTCAACAAGGCAGAGAAGATCAGAAATGTTGATGCTGCAGAGATGCAGTGAGGTCAAGGAAAACGAGGAGAGGGAAAGAGGCTGTGGATTTAACAAGTTAAAGACTAATTGAGAAACGAAGGAGAGAAATCAAATCCCAGAGGATGAGTGGTGAGGAAATGGAGGCAGTGACATAAAGGGAGGTGAGAAGGGGCAGCAGATTAGATCAAGGGCCATTTGTTTTGTCCTTTACACAATAGGGGAGATCAGTGTGAGTTTGGAGGCAACGTTGGGGAAGGCTGAACATGAGACAGAAGATTCAAAGCATGGAAATAGCCCAGATTCATCCTGCCCTGTCTGCCCTCAATGGCCAGAGGCTGCCCACAAACCTGCATCTGGTACAGAAGTGCGCCTCAAACTGGTTCTAAGTCCCTTTGGGAACCCTATCTCTAAACCATCCCTTGACACAAATTGTCTCTTCCAGTTAAACCACACCTATGCTCACATGGCTCTTCCCGCCCTTGGGACTATCCCTTCTCTGCCTCTTTCATGGGTCCTCCTCCTCTGCTGCTCTTAAATGTCAGATTCTAGGGTCCATCTATGGTCCTTGTATTAGTCTCCCAGGACTGCCATAACAAAGTGCTACAAACTAGGTGGATTAAAACAGCATAAGTATATTTCTTCACAATTCTGGAGATGAAAAGTCCAAAATCAAAATGTCATCAGGACATTGCTAGCTCTGAAGGCTCTACGGGAAGTCCTTTCTTATGTCTTTCTAGCTTCTGGTAGTTGCTGGTAATCCTTGGAATTCCTTGGTTTATATAAGCATGACCCCAATCTCTGCCTTTGTCTTCATATGACCTTTTCCACTGTTAATCTGCATTTCTGTTTTCTTAGAAGGATACCAGTCATTGGATTAGGGCCCATTCTAACCCAGCATGACTTCATCTTAACTAATTATACCTACAAAGACCCTATTTCCAAAAATAGTTACATTCTGAGGTTCTGGGTTGATGTGAATTTGCCGGCAAGCCACAAGAGGTGGAAGGGACACTGCTCAACCCAGAACAACCCTCATCCATTCCTCAGAGGATGGCCATTCCTGTGTGGTCTCATCTATCTCCAACCCAACTACTCTCTGCTCAAGACTCTAAAATCAATATCCTCAACCTCAAATCTCACCCTCAATTCTCCAGGCCTGTATTTCCCAGTTGCTCACTGGATGTAGTTGAACAAGAAATCCTCTCTAAAAGAGAGCCCATGGTGGTTTCTGTTTTAATTCATGAGAAATCCATCTGATCTCCCAAGAGAAAAGCCCTGGCATTATCTTCAGCTTTCTCTTCTTCCTAATCACCTCCCACTACATCTGATCAGACAATAAGCCCTATGGATTTCATCTCACAACCTCACTCAAATTTGACTACTTCTATCCATCTCCACTGTTTAAGGCCTTAGTTTGGACACTCAACCTTTCCTTAGGCTTTTCAGGTAACAAAAAGGTTCAGCTCAGTAAAAGATTATAGAGCACCTACCACGTGATAGTGTTGAGCATACCAAGAGGGATTAAACACAACCTCACCCTTGTGTAGCTTTCAATCTCAGCTGGTCTCCCTGTCACCAGGCTTCATGCATTTTCTTGTAAGAAACCAAATCTGATAATGTCATGCTGTGGCTTACAACTCTCTTTTGCCTCCTCTTTTCCTACAAGTTGAAATGCAAGGCCTTCCCTAGTTTTAAAAGACATTTCATAATCTGCTTCCCCATGTGCCACACTCCTATTCCCAAGTCCTTTGTCATGACCCTGGAGGCTTAAGCTTGCTCTCTCCAGATCCATGTCTAGAAGAAATGCTTTCTTTGATCTAATGTGCCCTGCATCCCCTATTTACTGTTAAAGTACAGTTCAAATGACACCTGCTGTCTTACATCAGGATCCAACAGTCCCTGTGCCCCCAGAGGACTTTATTCCAATCCCTATATTTACCACATTGTGTTGAAATTTATTTTTTCACCTATTTGTCTCCATCACTAGACCATGAGCTCATAGAGGACCAGTACCAGGTAGTACTCATTTATTTCGATCTGAATAAATGTAATTATAAATGCATCCTGCCATTTGCTTATCCTAATCCTACCCAAGATTCTGGGCTTGACTCAATCCCAGCCTCTACCTCAGACTTTTTCAGGCCATTCACTCCAGTCTGGGAATGTCTCTCCTTTGAACAGCCACATCATTTACCTTCTATATCACCAGCTTGGCATTTACAGTATGGTTCTTTGAGCTAATGAATGTCCCTGTTTTCCTTTCTGATGTACTTCAAAGTTTCTTTTCCAAAGCTTAGCTCAATACTTTGCAACATAGTAGGTACTCCTTAATATTTTCTGATTGGTAAGTCTTTTAGTAGATGGAATTTTAGAGGAAATGAAAAGGAATAAGATTCAAAACAGGGGGTGATTTTAGCTTATAGAAAGAGTATCTTTCCTCCCATGAAACTAAAAGGTTAAAAAAGAAAATATAGAAAAATGATAGTGGAGAATACAAAAGTCCTGAATAAGAGACTTGATCTTATAAACACAATCATGAGAAAATAATATACTAAGCCAAGTATGCACAAAATTGAAATGCAACCAAGTGAAAACAATTCAGAATTTACCACCTACAGGTAAAGAGACAATAAGACTATGAATAACTTACATACAGTGGAACATATCATATACACATTTAAGTTATATAAAGTTGCCTGTACAGGTTTAATAGAAAGGAGAGGGTTTGAGAAAAAGAAGTGTAAACTGTGGACAATTCTGCCTGCTATTCCATTAAAGGAGCAAGGGATGCCGAGTCAGTCAGGCCCACTTCCCACGTACCTCCCACAGAACAGGCAGCTCATGATGCCGAGACTGATTGTGGGGTCTGAAGATAAACTCAAGACAGTTTCTTCAGGGATCTGTTTGTATAATAAAGGAACTTGCTAAGAAAGAGAGCAAGCATGTCAGTATCCAGTGCAGCATGTGTTTGTGACTGGTATATACTGAAATCTAAAGGAGATTTCACATACTTTTTATATTGTGTATTGACTTTGACACCTAATGCCCAAGTGCAATGTGACTCCTCTGGTTAAGTCAAACGTTCTCTACTGATATGTGACCCCATTAGGAGCTCTTATTGTACTTGCTGTTTACACTGCTTATTTTGCTATTTAGTCAGTGCTATCTTATGCCACCGTTTAACTGCCGAATGATTGGATGTAAATATGATCACTTCATCCAGACTAAACTGATGACAATAACTACATCTTAAAGCTTTTACACCCTACAATGTATGTGGCACAGTATTAAGGACAAAAGTGCTTAATTATTAAAGAGCCATTTAATTAATGTCACTTTGTCTATAATCAAACTCAGAATCTAAAAGGAATAACTCAACTAAATTGTGAGTTTCATATTCTCTCTTGTGCTTTCTAGGGTACACTTACAGCTGTTAAACGACTGCCAGGAGGAAAAAGGCCTTTGTTTGCCCCAAAATTATTCATTAAATTGTTTGACTGTTATCATATTCAATTGAGAAGGCTTGGAGAGACCAGTATAAAGGGTAATAAAGAAAAATATTGTCATCAGCATTTTTCTGGAAAGATAATAGAAAAGTCATTTTGGGAAAGAGGCCTGCCTTTATTAGTGGTCTGGGAGGGAACATCAAATCAAGCTAAGACCCACCCTCTCCTTTAGAGAAAACAGAAAACAAAAAACAACAGAGCAAAATCTCCCACATTAACCAACAAAATATAGGTATGTGAAGAGACCAGCAAGATTTTTTCAGGTTTAACTAAATTGTTATGTATCATCTCTAATTTAAAAACATTTTTAAAGTAAAATGAGCCTTTGCTGCTGATTCCTGACATACTATTTTCTTAAATCCTTTCATTTTATTATGTAGCTCTATCCACAAGGCAGCAGGGATCCAATGAAGATTGAGCAATTACTGAGTGTCATGGGATTACAAAGATAAGCTATTTGGGTAATTTAAACTAAAAAACAACTCTCCTTTATCTCCAGGGTGGGTTTTGGGGCCTGGGTTATTCAGATAATTTGGCTGATCCACACTTCATATTACCAGAGTGGACATTCTAAATGTGCTTCCTGACACTACGAAAGTATTTCAAACTGTTTTCAACTTCTCCTGTGATGAAGAGAGGTAAGGTTAAATATCATCCCAGTTAAAAGTAAATTTGCTGCTATTTTTACTATATTGGTCAGCTAGCTCCTTTTAACTCTTGGGTCAAAGTTTTTGGACATTAAAACAAATGAATTCATTCTGTTTTTTCAAGCATAAATGATACGCTATAAGCCTCAGAGAACAAAGGTTACTCATTCTGGTTATGTTTTACTTTCTTGCAGACGCATATTCATACTCAATTAAACTGCCTCCAAGTGATTTTTAAGTATTAAAGGTGAACACAGCCCTCCTTTTTCAAGGATATTTTGGGCAACTGTTGTGAAACAAAATGCAAATCATTAAAAAAAAAAAAAAACCAAAAACCTAATGTTAAATTAAAAAGCACTAGTCAAGAAATCACCCAAAGTCTAAGCTCACATAAAAACAAACTAAAATTAATGATAGGTAAGCACTTCATAACGTTGAACAGGAAAAACATTCAGAACTCTTGACAACCGATTCAAATTTTCTGACCTGCTGGACAACCTTCCCTTTCCACACCTTTCCTAGATTCCATCAGGTCCTGTTTTTCTCCCTACAAGGAACTGTCATTTATCTAGAATGCAATGAACCATAAAGTTAAAATAAACAAGGTAATGTTTTCCTATGCTCCCTTTTCAGTTAATTTACAGGTGTTTATTGCACGCCTACAATGTTCCTAACACTGTTTCATTTGCTGTGGGCTCATGAAATACGTCAAAAATGTGGCTTAGAATTGTGTAACTTCTCTTTTATGAGGGAAAAATAACAAGTAAACAAGTCTTCAGGTATATAGTCCATAAAGCAACTTCCAGCACATCAAAAATGTAACTCTAATTCCATCTGTAACTGCCTTATTCATCCCAAACCATGGAGTAATAACAGTACGTGCTCCGACAGCAAGAGTAAAACACTATAAAATCTGAAATCTCCAGAGAGTCGTCTCCTCCACATACTTTAAGTTTCAAATGTATTTCTATTATTTGATTTTTTTAAATGTGACTAATAATTCATATGTTCTATTAATAAAAATAACCAGTTCTCTCACATTATGAATAAATGAAAACTGAAGTCTCTTCTTATCCTAATCAAGACCCAGCATGGGATTTCAAAAAGTCAACAAATGATTGCTGAATGATTGAGATTGTGTCCATAATGCAAATCTGTGTAATTTCCACACATATCTGTAGACATGTGAGTTATAGGTTGCAATTGGAAGTTTAATTTTATTTCTCAGACAGTGAATTTCTAGTTTGCAAGGAAATTATTCTACGGATACAGGGAAGTCTGACTAGAACGCATGATCTAATCTATGAAGAAGAGCCCAATACTCTTCCATAGAAGTTATCCATGCACCACTTTCTCCACCCTCCTAGTCCACATCCTTGGGGAATAAGAGAGTTCCATTTTTCCCTCCCAAATTAATGTGTCTGTTTCTAATTCTCTTTTAGATCCCCAATAATTGTATCACAATTGGGAATTAAATATATGCAAGATTCTGACTTCAGAAAAACAGAAATAATATGTACATGGGGACAGCAAAAATGTTTAGCTCCCAGGGTTTCCTGTTATAATGCCCTGTTACAGAGTATCCTGGGAATTTTTCTGAGGAAAAAAGATATCTTCCACAGTAGGCACTGAAAAATAAAACCAAAGAATTAAAAGCCTTTCCTCTTTCCAAGAATACAAAGGAAATTAAAATAATTTTAAAAACACAAAACCATTCATTTTCATAATTGGTTTTCCACATTATGCAGCTAATAAATATAATTATAATTTGTATTCAAATACAATTTCTATTTATTGGTGATAATAACTTCAGCCTTTACTATTTAGTATTTCTATTTTTTGACAAATTACCTAAATTTTAGGACAAGTTAACTATCTGAGAAAAAAATAAAATTAATCTTTAAAATTTTATTTATTTTGAAGGGGGAGGTAATTAGGTTTACCTACTTATTTTTTTAGAGAAAGTATAGGGGATTGAACTCAGGACCTCATACATGCTAAGCATGAGCAAAATTAATTTCTACTTCTCATATTTCAAGATAAATTCTAAATGAATTATATACTTAAATATTGAAGACATAAAATTACAAAATTAAAATGAATGTGAATATTTGAATATTCTTGAATTGGTGCAGAACTTCTTATGTTTAACACAAAAAACAAAATCCATACAAGGGAATGTTGATACATTTGACTACATCAAAATTTTAAATTTGTAGATTTATAATTCCAGAAATATGGTGTACAGGTAATGTTTTTGTACAGGATACCTATAAATTTTGAATAAAACATTAAAAAAATCTTTAAAAAGCACAGCTTAAATGATAAGAAAATAACGGAATTCTTCAGAGGCAAAAATCACTTAAAAGTTAGAATCCAAAAAGGTAATCAAGCATTAACATGCACAGTTGCCTGGTGGCATTTACCGATAATTGCTGATTTCTGGTAGTTCGGAGATTTTGAGTTTAATAAGGAACAGGAGACAAGGTCAATTTAGGCAGAAATTAAGATTAAGACACTTCCACAATACTGAAATCATTAAAGGAGACATTCTCAGCGAAAAGGGTAAACTGAAAAAACAAACATCAAAACAAAAATGTTTCCCCTTGCCCCACAGAGGGAGAGACCTGGACTCTGGATTCTGGATAAAGGTAAAAAAGAAAACTCACAACCTCAAGTCAACTTTCATTCACTTTGGTAACAGAATTTACATTATCTATGCAGCCTGGAAAAAATTAATAAAGATTAAAGTAGACTAAAGTAGCTCTTGATTTTGTAGTGCTGCAACTGGCTTACAGAAGCAAATGACAATTCTATCTATTGAAGGTATCTTTAATCCAGGCCTCACAGACTTCACACAGAGAGAGTTTCAGCGATGTGAGCTTACAAATAAAAATCACAAAACACATAAGGAACCAACCTACCATGAACAGGAGTCAGGGGAATAACCAAGCAATTCAATCAGTCTACAGAAATTGCTGATATTGGAATTATCAGGTATTGAATTTTTTAAAATATGAGATTAATGTGTTTAAAGAAAAAACATATTGAAAATTATGAATAAATAAGAGATTATTAAAAATGGACAGGGCTTTACAAAATGAAATGTTACGTCTAGGACTGAAAACTATAATAAGATTAGAAATTCAATTGTCAGTTCATCAGATTAGACAGAGCTGAAGGGAGAAGACATAAACCAGAAGATAAATTTGAATACTCACATGCAGCAAAGAGAATCAAAGACTGACATATAAAAGAAAGGTCAAGAGACTTGGAAGGGAGAGAGAAGTGTTTAATAGGATAGCCAAAGTAATAAAGAGTATGAAGAGATGCAAGAGAATTGCTAAAATTGTGGAAAGGCATAAATCCTCAGATTCAGGAGTCACAACAATGCCAAGAACAAGTGAAAATAAATCCTTACCTATACACATCATGAGAAACTGTAGCATATCTGAATTAAAGAGCTCTTAAAAGAAGTCAGAGAGAAAAGAGAGATTATCTATGAATAAATAATTTAAATGACTGCTGACATCTTGAGAGTAGCCATGGAAGCCAGAAAATTATGGAATAATACCTTCATTATGCCAAATGACAATAACTCTCAACCAGGAATTATAAACCTGGCAAAAGTACCTTTTAAGATAAGCAGGATGAAGACGTCAGGAAAACAAAAATGGAGAGAGTTTACCACCAAGAGATGCTTACTAAAGGAACTTCTAAAGGAAGCACTCTAGGACAAAGCTCCAAAGAAAAATATGAAATGCAAGGGGAAATACTGAGAATATACAACAAACATGTTAGCAAATTCCATAAACATTGACAGCAGTGATAACAAAGTGTAATTTGTAATGTGTAATGTGGCATTTTAAAAAGATAGAACAAACAAAAGTAATTGTACAGAATATGGGTATCAAATTTAAAGTGTTCTAAGGTCCTTATACTGTTCAAGAGGGTGAAGAGGTAATTACTTTTAAAGACTGTTAAGTTAAATATGCATGCTAGAAATTTTAAGGTAACCATAAAATTGATAGAAATAGTATGTGCAATTAAAAACTAGAAGGAAAAATAGAATGAAAAAAATTCAGGCTAATAACAGGCCAATTCCAAAAGAAAGCAAAAAGGGAGGGGGAAGGGTATAGCTCAGTGGTAGAGTACATGCCTAGCATGCATAAGGTCCTGGATTCAATCCCCAGTACCTCAATTAAATAAATAAATAAACTTAATTGCCCACCCCCCAAAAAGGCAAAAAGGGAGCATAGAACATAGAAAAAGTAAGGCAAAGGGAAATGAAAGTTCAGATGGTAGAAATAAATTCAAAAGCAATAATAATCACTATAATTGAAAAATTGCTATCACAAAGAAAATCAATAGACTAGAGGCATTACTGTACAATGATAAGAGAGATGATTAGTTTTCATACAGAAAAAAAAATTAAGTTGGATCAACACCTGTATCAGTTAACTATTGTCACAAAACAAACCACCTCAAACTCAGTGCCTTAAAAGCACCCATGGTTTATTATCACTGACATGTTAATAGTCAACGCGGATTTGTTTAAAATCAACGGGGCTCAGCTCATGCTTGCTTAACTAAGGTAGCTCTCCTTCTCTTGGGGCTACTGGACCAGTTCAGACATGTTCTTCTCATAGCACTGGAAGAAGCAGAAACACAGAAAGCCTCTTAAGGTCTAGGCTTAGAACTGATGTCTCTTCTTCACATTCTGTTGGCCGAAACAAACCTCATGACTGATCTCAAGTCAAGAGCTGGAGAAATACTATCTAACTTTGTGCAAGGAACTTGAAGCCACAAACCAAAGGGGATAAAGGAAGGGTAAAGAAATGGGACCAGTAATGCAACCTACCACAGCCTGTGATGGCATTCACAAAAATCAATTTCAGATGTTACCATAAAAGGAAGTGAGGGGAAAAAAGTCACCGATGGAGAGAAGGCATTTTCACACATAAAACTATCTTAAGACCAATATCCAGAATAAAGAACCCACTTGGAATGAAAAAAGAAAGGTAGAAATAAAGAAGGAGGGAGGGAGGGAGGGAGGGAAGGAGAAAGAAAGGAAGGTAGGAAAGGAAAGGAAAGGAAATGAAAGGAAGAGCAGAATAAAAAGATAGACAACCCAATAGAAAAATGGTCAAAAGACATGAAAAGGTATTTCTCAGAGGAACATCCACAAATGACTGTTAAATTTATGAAAAAGATGCTCACCTCATCAGTAATCAGGGAAATGCAAAATAAAACCTCAATGAGATACCATTTTACAGCCACCAGTAAATTTAAAGTCTGATAATTGAAATGTTAACAATAATCTGGAACAATAGAAACTCTGAAACACTGCTGGTGGGATTATAAAATGCTACAAATCCTCTGGAAAAAAAAATTTGGCTTTTTTAGAGCAGTAAATATGCCTACCCTACAACCCAACAATTCTAATACTAAGAATACATTTCTTACATGTAAGCACCAGGAGATACATACAAGGACTGTGGTGACTTTTTTTTTTTTTGTAATTATCATAAACTAGAAACAACAGAAGAGTAAATAAATAAATACTATATATGCATTAAAAAGAAAGCATCAACATTGATGATTCTTAGTGAATAATGTTTAGTTTTAACAAAAAGGAAGCCACAAAAGAATTCATAAAGTATGATTCTAGTTCTAAATCATTCAACCAAACACAAAATTAAGTAATACATTGTTTAAGAATTGTACAAATGTGATAAAAATATAAAGAAAATAACAAAATCAAGGAAATCAGTTACCTGCAGAGAGAAGGGGAATATGATGTGATAGGAACTTACACAAACTTTAAAAGTTTTGGAAATGTACTATTCCTAAACTGAGATGTGAGTACAGGATTGTTTTATTTTTATTACTCTTCAAACAGTGTATGTATGGTATCTACATGTTCATTTGTACAAATGATATATTTAATTTTAAAAATAAAAATTAAAGGTTTAAACTGTATATCAAAAAATTACAAACGTTAAAAGCAAATGGCAATGTAAAAACATCTTGTGTCTAGTAGACTAGAGTTATTACAGTTTTTAAATCCTACAAATAAATTTAATACAAAAATAGACTAACACTGAAAAAAATCCACTAAAAATTATAGACGTACATGTAAATATGTTTTAAAAAGGCATTCAACGTCACCAGTAATTAATGAAATAGAAATCAGAGCAACCATGTGATGCCATTTTCAACTGTGAGAATGTCAAAGATTAAAAAGACAAGGATAGTGAAGAATAAAAGATCATTCATATGCAACGGGAGGGACTATACATTGATGTACTATTTCTGGAGAACAATTTGGCAACAGATAGCAAAAGCCTTAATGTGTGCTTATCCTTTAACCCAGGAATTCTGTTTCCAGAAATTTATCCCAATAAAATAAACAATCAAATGCACAAGATTTTTGTATAAGGATTTATAATCAGTAAACTCTTCAATAATATAATAATATAAACTTGGAAACAATTTAAATGTCCAATAATTAGGGATTGGCTAAATACATTATAGCAATCTACACAGCATCACATTAAGCAATCATTAGATGATACATAGATACTTAATTGTGAACAAGAAAATGTGTTGACCACAATATTAAATGGAGAAAAAACAGTTGCAATGTAAGTAGGCATAGTATGACCCTATCTTACATATATGCATTATATACATACAAAATATTTATAAAATATATGTGTGTGTATGTATGTATAAATTGAGAGGTACTATCTTTCAAAATGAAAATATTAACACTTGTTATCTCTGGGTGGTAGGATCTGAGGTAATTTTATGTCTTTTTGCTTGTCATTAGTTTCTGCAATAATCATATATAATGAATAATTTTAAAAGAATATTTAAATGTATTACTTTAAAAAATTATATTGTGTGTAAATAACACCAGAAATAATGTCATTACAACTTTTTTAAACTACACATTTTTCCTTATGGTGAATTGGCATTTTTCAAAGGGAAGATGCTGAGGCTCAAGAAGTATTGTCGATTCCAACCGAGACTATTCAACTACAGAACACAATAGAAGCCACTAGTGAAATGATTTTTAAATTCCCTATTGTAATGTGGCCACGGTTTAATACAACAGAGTAAGGAAGTTGTAAAAATTAAAGTCAAATATCAGGGGGGAAATTAGGAAATCTGCAGAAATTTGACAAATTAATTAAAAAGTTATCTAGAGTACAGTGATGGTATACATTAAATATGAGAACCCTACATATAGAATGAGAAATTTTCAAGGTTATAAATTGTTTACATATTGTGCTTCCATTATGGGTGTTTGATGGATCTCCTGACATTATATAGTTAACAATATAATGAGAAGAAAAATAAAAGGAACCTAAGAGACCATGGGGATTAGTAATAGGACCTAGGGACTTTCACCTCTAGTTCATTGTTTGGAATTTAGCCTACATCAACAAATGACTAAGAATTATAACCTACACTTCATTCCCAGTGATTATATGGTCCCCTTTGCCTGGAGAAAAAGTATTCAATTCAAAGAGCAACCTACAGAGGTGGCACTTCTTCTAGAATTCTGCAAACACTGTAGAAATTAAAGATCAATCCTAATTTTTACTAATTCTCTAAATACACATGTACAAAAACAGGAAATGAGGAAGTAAAAACTTCAGGATACAAATGGCTTAAATTCCGAATAAAATTATCCAGTCTAACTTTCACACAAGGGCTGGTTAGTTTTCATTAACACTAAACCATACTGTGATTAGAAGACAAACTTGACCAATCCAAAACTATTTTGAATTTCACTTCAAATTTGATGCCTTAGCATCAAAAGTTCAAGGTTTTTGTTACATTTAACACATGGTATAAACCTTCCTATGAGTGCCTCCTAGTAAGTACCCCAAACTCATATATTTTATATTTTCATAGCAAAACATTTTCCCAGTAGACTTGAGTTTTCTATCAGAAAATGAACAATTATGCCACAACTTGCTAACAAATGTTCTTTAGAGATTTTTGCAGTGAAGACCCAATTAGTTGTGTCTGTTTGACTCATGCTGGCTTTCATTCAGAGACTGAATTTATGTGGTAAGACCTGTTCTTTTCTAGAGATATGACTAGTGATTGAATAATGCTAAGTATACATGGCTAAGATCCCAAAATCTGACAAATTAGATTACTGCTTGTAGATTTAAATTCCAGTTGAGAGCATCTCACAGTTCCCAAGGGCCATCACAAACTGTAATCATAAATGTTATTTATTCATGACTAAATAAGAAAAAATTAGTAGGTAGAGGGTTAGAAGGGCAGAGGTGGGAGGTTACTGGAAGGATAAATCTGTCAGCTATTTAGGTTAAATATAACATTCAGAAGCAGCTCTTTCAGGTATAAAATGATTTAGCAAATTTCTAACAGGAAATTTTGGGGTGGGGGGTAATTCTTACCAAATACAGAGATCCTAAAAATGATTTGATAGAAATATTAGAGAGTGATAGCCCTCAAAAATTCACGTGTTTTAACCCCCTTTTTAACCCAATTTCTGAAGAAAATTTTACAATCAAAAAAGAATAGGAAAAGAGATAAAACCAGCTAAAGTACTTAAAAGAAATACAGTACTGAAACTGAGTAGATTCTGCCTGATCCCAGCTGTTGACTTCTTACTTTTTCTAAAAATCACATTTCAGATTTGAAACATGAAAATAATATGTTCCAAGTACAAGGTACTCTTTAAAAATAAAATATTGCTGGAGTAGGGGGAAAGTAAGAGAGGCCTTAAGAGTCTGAGAAAAGCCTGTAATACACAACTAAACCCTTTCCAGGCTTCTAGAAATTCTGAAGACCAGCAACCAGACTGAAAACACAATTACCACAAGAGGATTCAATTAAACATACTCTGGATTCTATGAAACAACATGACTTCATTGGGGGTAATATAAATGCTTTGACAGCTGGGTTAAAAAAAGTGGCGGGGTGGGGGATGATCTGTTCATCAGCTACTCATGGATGATTTTTGAGTAGATGCGATTCCTGACTCTGGTTATGTCTACTACAAACCCCATGCATGCTGAGTATTTTAGTGGCAAAATAAATCTTAAGATGTTTGTATGACAACAGGTACCTGGGTCATATAAGAAATGATTTAAGGGGATTTTTCTTGAATGTTTTTATTGAACATTTCTTTTTCCCCATGACCATAGTTAATTTAGACCCATCTCTTTCATTTTATTTTGTCAGAAGACTGTAGCTTTACCCTCCCTTTCTTAAAAAGTCAATTTTCTGATAGCTATTCAAATGTTCCAACAAGATTCTGATGATAAACAGCCAGTGGATTTTTGAGTGAATTTATGCTCTCCTGAGGTGGAAAAGTAATAAAATATCTTAGGTAGAATGGCTGTCTAAAAATATGCCAAGGTAATAGGGCATTATTTGTACATGCTAATAATGGCACAGACAGACTCGCTCTTGAAGAGACAGGCGCTTGGAGTCCCTTTTCCTGTGTGGTCATGGATATGCTTTGAGCCCGCCATGGCCCCTAGTAGTTCCCTTATGACCAAGAGCATTTGTCTTTATATATATTTCTCTGTGAAGAGTTAAATTTGTTCAGGTATCTAACAGATAACCCTGATCACTTAAACAGTGTGTATTGACCATTTGAACAATACACAACAAAGCTAAACGTATCCCTAGCAGGCAGGGCCAGATTAGACAGGTCTCTAAGCCTCAGCTTTCTTATCCTTATATTGCAGACAGCAATAGGTCCTACCTCATAGCGCTGCTGTGAAGATTAAGTCTAGCACACAGTGAGCCTCTGAAATCATGTCCTCTTACTAGATCACAAAGCCACACAAACACAAAATTACTTAGTTGAAGGAATGTTTTGTTCGTTTTTGAGAACATTTTGACTCATTAACACCCATTTAAAATTTAAGTATGTATATTTCTCCCTTCAGTACTCTACTTCTCCAGTTTTCTTGATCAAGTTCAAAATAGAAACATTAAATACTTACATTAAGATTCTTTATCTAGAAATTATCTCTTATGGAGAAATCAGGGCAGACTCAGATTTTTTTTCTTTTTTTTGGCTTGAAACATACACAGTTTGGGGGTCCTCTTTAAGAAAAAGAATATGAAATTTTGAATACAGAACTAGGTACAGGGTGTTAGAAATTTGAAATACAAAATTATATATAAGGCTGTACTAGTGAGGGGGCTCTGAAGTTTCATTAACTTCAGGATAAATCCACCTCTGACAGCAGTGTTAACATTAGAAGCATCATGTATTAGTTTCATGCTTACAGCCTAAAAAAATTAATTTGTGCTAAAATGTGAGCAATATGGTACTTACAGTATAGATGGGCTGCTTTGGATATAATTATGAAAGCAGAATTCTTGTTACTCAAATAAGTTTACATTTTGAATAAAAGGGCCAAAGAAATCCTATAGTCATATCTTTTATAATGCCAAGAATTCTTGTATGAAGTGAATGAGCTATTTTCAAAACTTAGATTCTTGTGACCTGCTTGTTTATAGCAGTAACTGTAACTACTTTTCAGTTCTCTCAATTCGTCATGAGACAGAACTTTGTAGGAACTTATCAGATCTCAGATATAACATAATTCTTAAGAAGAAGACATTACCTTGATCATAAAAAGACTTCTTTTTAGAGGAAACAGTTCTATCACCTAACATTTTCTTCACAATACTCTTGGAAAATAAAATTAGCATACATCAAGAGAGGTATATAATAGTAAACTTATCATCTGTTATTGTAGCCAACCAGTAATTCCAGACTAATCCTTTACATTTAGTGACATACAAACTTCAAATGTTTCATAAATCGAAATAACTTCTTGACTTGACAGCAGCCACTGTCTCTACTTCATTATTTTTTATTCACTCTTCAACCTGCTGCAGTCTGGTTTCCATTCCTACACCTCCCACTAAACTGCTCTATTCACGGTCAAATATGATCTCTGTTTCCAAATCCAGTTGACACTTTTCAACTTGAGACAAATATACTTGAAACCCACTTATGTAGCATCATGTGGCCCTGATTGCCTAGTTTGGCAAACAAGGACCTCAAGACCCAAATCCTAGTTTATCTCTCCAGTCTCAACTCCCTTTCTTCCCTCTCCTTGATCCCTACTCCATCATACTGCAGTGTTCACAGCTTCCCAGGAGACTCTCTAAACCTTTGTGAAGGGCCATTTCCTCCCTTGCCAGTGACTGATGTGACTTATCCTCCGATGTCCCTTCTCCTGGGAAGCAAACGTTCCTTGACCTCCCATGGTGAGATGAATTGCCCCTTCCTTGTGCTCTCTGTACTGCCACATCATATTGCATTATAAATGCCTGTTTAGATGTTTGACACCTCTCCAGACTATAATATCCAATGCTTAGTACACAGTGTCTGTTCTACAAATATTTGTAGAAAAACTGAGGCACTAGTAAAATTTTTAAAAACAACTTATAAAATAAATAAATAACACGCAATCACACACACGAACCATCCAGATGATTTTACATAGATATTTGGCTAAGTTTTACTTTGTTCATAAGATTCAATTGTAACAACCAAATGGATTTAATAATTTCAAATAAAGTGCAATACCAGTTAATCAACATATAATCACCCAATTAAATCTAACCACAAAATTAAACACTGTTATCTCTGTATTGCAGTCTACATTACTGCCCATAAATGATTTGGCTGTTAGGTTTATGTTTCACAGAATTTACTGATTTAGCAGGCTACTTGAAGAGCATACAGTCGCTGAATTTATAGTGATTTTATAGTTATAAACAGTCTATTAATTAGTTTCAAATATATAACTAAGAGCTTTCTCATATAAATGTTATTTCTACAAATTGAAAGCTAGTCAGATTTAATGCATGACCACTTACAAATAATGGAAATACATGTTCCCTTTCATTTTCAAAGGAATTGAGTTTGGATGTATCTTAAACATTCTATGTGTTTTAAAATCTCACTGTTGTCCAAATGAAATAGTGAATCAAAAGAATAAGACATAACCCTCACTTTTACAAATTTGCACTTTAAGAAACCTAGTTAGAAAGACTAAAATATACACAGATTAACTCTACTGTATTTCCCAGATCCATTAAGAAGCAGTCTCTTCTGGTTTTTCAATATTCCAAAGAAAATGGCAGCAAAACAGAGTCACAAAAAGAAGCAGATAAGCATTTTTTGAAGCTAATTACTCTTGACCAGAGGATGGGAGGAAGAGAGCCATTTTCTTGATAATATTCTCGGGTGTTCTCTAAGATTCTTCAACTAAACCGGTGCTTCCAAGAAAAAACGAACTACTCATTCAATAATTCATCCAACATATTTTTGCTGAGAGCTTACTCCATGCCAAGCACTGACACAGAGGTGGACAGGCAGAAAACAGCCCCTGCCCTTGTCGAGCTTAGACCCAGATGTTATGAATGTTTGACAGCAGCTTATTACTGGAGGAAAAAAAAATCTGAATCTCTTAACTCTTACCCCAATAACATGCCTTTATAATTTTACTCTGTTATTATAAACCACTTCCCAGACCTGGATAATTATGTTACAAGTGTGTAGTGTGTGTCTCAAAAAATACCTTTGGTCCCCCAGAAAGGATTAAGCATTATCTATCTCCCTTTCCAAATTAGAAGGGGCCAGAGGTTGGGCTTTCTTCTTTGCATCCCCAACACTCAGCCCAGGGCCTGGAACACAGCAGGCACTCAAAAAGAAATGAAGGGATTAATATTATACAGGGTAAGAACCAAGAAAATTGGATTCCAGACCCACCTTTGCTATTAAATGTGTGCATCTGTCTGTTTTCAGGTAAATTTCTTCATCTATATAATAGACAAGTGGTATTAAACTTGTGTAGCTCTGAAATATAATTGTAAGAAGAATATGAATGGCAAAGAAGGTCAAAGAATAAAAGATATAGTGCTGATTTAATGACCTTTGTTAAATATGAGAATATGAGAATAAGAAGGGTCTGAAAAATGATCCTCAGGCTGAAATATAGAAAATAGGAAACAAGTTCCTTTTACATGACTCTGAAATGTTTTATTTCATTTAAACTAATTCTTAACTTGTTCAATACCAGTTTCAAGGCTATTTATAGAAAAAAGAGTAAGAATTAAAGGGCAAAGGGTATTGTCTGTGACCTTATTGCCTGTGACCTAATTGTTACCTATTCCATGTAAATGCACTGATGTTGCTTTAAGAAATCTGGTTTTCCTCAGCAGCTGGTAGAAAAATAATTGAGGGGCTAAAAGATGGTAGGGAGGAAAGAACCACAGCAGATGCTGTGGGGAAGAGGAGAAATGTAGCAGTAATTAGGCACACCAACAAGAGCCAGCATGTAGCAAGATTAGCAAAACTTTTTGAGGAAAATCCAAAAGGAAGTCTAGAATTAGCAAATGTTCAAAGGTTCTTCACTCTGTGGTGGAAATTCAAAACCCTTTCTATCTTTATTACCAACCAACAGATCACCCTTGCAGACTAAAGTATAACTTGATGTAGAGATACACATGCCATGTTCTCCACTGAAATTTGGACATTTCAGTTTGTCTGGTGAAGTGGTAGTGTGGGCCGGCTGGAAGGTGACCTGCATTGGGAGACTGAAGAGCCTTCTGTGGAAAACCCAAGCTTGATTCAATAGCTAGGAAACAATTGTTGGGGAGGAAAAAAGGAGGGTATCAGCATGTCCTGTGAATAGTATGGCCACTCAGGTTTGTCCCCATGGCCAAAGCCTTGGGCATTGATTCTTAAGAAAAGGTGCTGATGAGAGAATAGACTCAAGAAACTGTTTTTGTTATTGATTATGTAGATATTGATGTCCAGTGCAATGCCACTTTGGTGCCCATGTGACAAAATGTAGGTCGAGAGGGGACAAGAGACATTTTCCTTGCTTCTGCATTGGTCCAGGGCAGTTTCAGAGCATCGGAGCCTCCAGAAAACAGTTCACTTTGAAACCTCAAGGGCTCCAGCCGAACTGTGGGAGCCACAGTACCCAACAGACTGTCCCCAGGAGAGCTATGCTATTTTGCAGGCTCAGCAGCTCTCAACTGTCAGCAGAAATGAGAAGGATGCATCATGAACCCATTTAAGACCCCCTCAAGCCTGCCCTGCCAAGGAGGAGAGACTCTGGACTGAAGGTCCTGTAGTAACACAAGATACGAAGGCTGAAAGATTATTATTCTCAATGTGAGGCTGCTGTGGCCTGAAGTAACTTCAGAGGCCTAGATTAATTCTGCTCTCTGGGACCATTTCATGTCCCTGGGCCTCCATTAATTCATTCCTTTTTAATAAACATATTTGGCGCACAAACTAGAGGCACTCTGCTGAGGGCTGAGGATATCAAGACTAATATCACCTGGCCCTTCAAAGAGATTTTGGCCCTGTAGGGGAGACAGACACAGACACATGGACATCATAAACTGTCGGTCAATGTAATGAAAAGGGAAAACATGTGGTGCTGTGGTAGTGTACACAAGTATCTTCCCAATCTGTGTCGTAAAATGAGGGGGATAATTTTCCATCAAAGCCAGATTTTCTCTTTGTTTTGTTTTAAGTCATACATTGTCTCTAAGCACTAATTTCCTTAACTGAAAAATGAGAACACATCTACAGCTGTTATAAGAAACTGAGATAACTTACTTTTAAAAATGCTTAATACATTGTCTGGAACTTAGCATACATGTAGAATTTGTCAGTTACTCTTATTTTACATCTACATACAGGTCTCTTCAAGGTCTTTCTGATCCATCAGCTTTTTAAAAAAATAAGATATCTCAAAATAGTCTGCATAAGATATTAACTTAATTTGGGCTTTTTTAAAAAGCCAGATTTTCAATCAACCAAGTGGAGCATGATTATTATCTAGGAAATTATGGTAGTCTAAATCTGTAATGACCCAGAACCAAGAGCTAGAAATTATCCATAGAGAAAATCAAAGATAAGCTTTACAAAATATTATACAATATGAAGAACTTTTAAAACATAAATATCGAAAAAGAATAAAAAAAGGTACAAAATTTTATACATATATAATATACATGTTCCAAAAGACAGTATTTACTGTCTACATTTGTATATATACTTAGAATAAATATGTGGGAAAGAGAGAAGTCAAGAGAGAGCCAGTGAGCATATAGAAAAGTCTGGAAAGAAATACAAGCAAAATATTAACAGTGGTTGTCTCTTAGAGTGATAATAGCTAAGTCATTTTCATTATGGATGATTTTAATTTACATTTTTATATTATCCTATTTTTATAAAATGTCTTCATTGAGCATATATTACTTTTTAAATCAGAAAAAAATACTACTGTTTAAAAAAGTCGTTAGGAAGAAGGAGGCTACAGGATGTTTAGAAACAAATTCATTTTTAAATGTTAGCAAACTACTGAAAATAAGCTTCTAATCAAGATTGTCATTTTAAAACCTATTGTTATACTCCTTCAAAAGAAAAATAAGCACTATTTTGTCTAAAATATAGCTGATTCATGAATTATTTTTAAATTGCTAGCTATTAGTTAGCTCTAGCACAGAATTTCTGAAAGTGTCTGAAAGGAGACTAAGTGATAGAAATTCAGGTTGTGTATACAGCACAACCCTATTTTCTTCACTGATTACATAGTTCCTTGGAGGGAAGAAACAATAACTCCCTAATATAGCATAAACTTATATACAAAGTAAGTGTCCATAATATACAGAGAAGGAAAAAAAAAAACAACCAGTTATTCATAGAACTTGCCTGGTATTTAAACAAGCTATCAGGAAATTCAAGACTAAGAGTTTTATTTTTTATATATCTGAATGTGATCAATTGATCCATGAGCCATTTTGCATCACACATAGTGCCTGACACCTTCTCTCCAAGCCAAACATTCAATAAAAAATGAGGATGACAACAAAGATGACACTATGTAGTATCTTTATTGTTCATTCCACAAACATCTGATAAGTATCTCCCAAGTTCTAGGATAACTTCTTGCCCTCAGCAAAAGACCATCAAGTTCAACTCCCAGATGGGCGGGAGCTGAGCTTTAGCATGGGCTAGGGGTAGTATCCTGGGAGCTTGCAGCGGGGGCAGATATGAGGGTCACTTGACCAAGGTCTACACACCATAGTGTTAAGCAGAAATAACACAAAAGGTTATCTCTAGGGGAAACATCAAAATCAAAGTCAGGCTGACCAAGTGATTTGTCGATCCAAAGTGGGGGCGGGGGTGGGATATAGGCTGAGAGGACTTCTCCTAGGAGGCAATCAGTAGAAATCCAAAACAGACAAGAGGATTCATGAGATAAGGACAGGTGGAAAAATTTCCTCAGGCAAAGTGCGCTCTGCATAAAGCTTCCCAGAGCACTTCTGCAGTGTAGCCTGGAAGGGAGGTATACAAACACAGCTCCTGTCTTCAAGATCAGTCTGGCAGAAGAGAAATAAGATCCACTTCATTCTGCACACTTACATGTCAGCTTCACCCAAAAGCTCCCTAAGCCTCGAAACATGCTTCAGTCAAATGCTCAATTTGTGTTGTATGATTCAGTGGATGATGATAGTGAAGATTATGTTGAAGAGGAAAAGGAGGCTGTAGGCAAAAGAGATAGGGCAGGGAAGTGGAATGCTCCAAGGAAAAGGGGTCCAGACACTTGATTCTAGTCCTTGGCTCTACTACTAACAATAGTTAACTTGGACAAGTCATCTAAGCTCCAAGTTTCATGAGGGAATTGGAGCAGATGGTCGCTAAGATCCCTTTTTTCCTTCCTTTTCCTTTTCTCCATAAAATGAATTCATCTTTCTTAAATCAGATTGGAAAGACCTTTCTGATCCTGCCATTTCTCCAACTGAATTGAACAAATTTAAGTGTTTTATACCTCTTGGCCCTTTTGAAAATTAACTGCAATTGAAGCATCTGCTTGAACAGACTTATTTAAAACATACACACACATACACACTTATCTAAGCAATATCCTTGTAATACCTCCCTTGTGGAAATGTAAACTTTTAACCTCTTACCTTGAATACAGTTTCCACATTTGCCCTATTTAATCAATGATAAAAGTCAGATATGTCATTCTTTATATTTTTTCCGTTAGCAGCATACTGTAAATTCCAAGTAGAAACATTTTTTTCCCTCTCCACATTCTACAGTGAGAAAGAAGTTAATGCTAGTTTATCAAAATAATTTATGCCTTAAAATTCCTCAAAGAGCAGAGAGAAAATAATAATGTCCATTCCATTTTAGGCTTAGGTCTCAGCAGGTCCATTGGTATAGGATATGACATACTAAGGAAAAAAGATCATAAATCAGTTTTAGTAATGCTATTACAAATTTTTTAATTCTAAATTTCAACATATATAATGTTTTTGATTTTGTTTGAACCACTGTTCTCTAAAAAATTAATTTAAATATTTTCAAAAAGATTTTAAAACCTGTTTTGTTACCTGTAAGCAGTATCAAGATACAAGATCAAGCATTCACAAAAGGACAAATGAGGAGGATTCTCTGTTTTAATAAAATCCACAAAGTGAAGGAAAAGATAATTCAAGCAAGGTAAAACAAAATTGGAAAGCAGAATATTCTAAAAGTCAACAAAATATTATGGAAAGACTCCAAACTGGCAAAAGTGGGGGAGTAATGATCCATTTCATTAAATTATATATGGAAATAAAATTACTAATTTTCAAGGGATATTATTTCTAATTTCATACTCCAAAATGCAATCATCTTGAAACCCCATTAGCCTTGATTAGCCAAATGAAGATTCCGGAAAAGCTAATTTTGAAAAAAAGAGAGGAAGGAACTTGTTGCTCAAAACCAAATAAAGTTCCACATCTGTGTCCGCATCTGAAGTTGCTCTGTAAGATCTGACAACTTGTTAGAAAGCAAATTTTTTTTGCAAGGCAGTGGATTTACATCATACATTTTATCTCTCCAAGGAAATTCTAATTACTGGTTCCAATCATTTCTGATTGATTTGCTTTTTATTCATCCAAGGTATTCTCTGCTCTGTGATGAAATCAAGCCTTCAATAAAATTCCAAAAATTTCAGAACAATTTACAAGCTCCAGATGACTGAAAGTTTTCTCATGTCCATTTGGCATTCAAGAGAGAGTTTCACCAAATATATTCTGAAGAATAAATCTGGCACTCACTAAAACAAAGAACTCACCAGTGACATACTTGAGGCAAATTAATATCACATAAATGCAAATTTGCCAATATTCTTTGAAGCCAAAGCTGCAATCCAACCTCCATGTATTTCCATGAGTCCTTTTCTAAAGCACAAACCACCAATCACATGGGTTAATGCTTGGGGGGTATTTTAGCAATCAATTTAATAAAAACACATTATCTTCTGTGTAGAAATTTATAATGGTGTGTGTGTGTGTGTGTGTATTAGAAAAAACTTAGCATGTGCTGAAAGCCCACTTAAATTCATCTCTTGGCCTGATGCTGACACCAATTCAGTGACAAAAGATAAGATAAAAATCAAAGAATTTTAGGACTAAAAAAAAATATTAGGAGCAATCTCTTCCAAGGACTTGTTTCAGTAGTGGAAAGTATATCAGAAACCCACCTGTGTATTCACCACAAGGACATTTTCCATATAATGGTAAACTTAGCTATTCAAAAATATTGAATTTTTAAGTATCAATATGCAAGCAGCCCAAGAAAATAAATAATTTAATCAACAGTATTCTTGCAAGACTATGTAACAGGGCTATCAGTAGTCAGTGATCAAATTTTATCACATCACTAAAAAATCTAATATTTAACAAATGAACTCTCTCTATGAAAGGCAAAGACTTATACAGCCAAATCTGGCCCCAGCAGTGGCTTCATTTCAACAGCTTCATAACAGCATGGTACTTTCAAAAACCAACTGGACCTAAATATTGCCCAGTTTGGCTACATGGCCAGAAATTAGAGGCTAATTCTGGAATTCATAGTCTCTAGAACACCAGGGATACCCATGGTGAGTCCTCGTTGGGCACAGTTCACCTACACCTTAATCAGATACTCTTAGAACTAAGCCACACTGATGGGACATCTTTGATTCATATGCACACTCAAAAGCAGACAAAGACTTAAAATCACAATGAGTGGTCACCGACATATGTAAATCTCTTCTGAAATCGTGATCCCCTTCCCCAACCAAACAGATCTTCAAATATTTAAAATCTCAGATTCCCCTGGGCTCATAACAATTTAGCAAGGTGAATTTATCACAATCTCCAATTGCTATCTTCTCAATCTATGCATCCAGTTTGAATCTCTGTAGTTGTACCACATTGCAGAAATCATCCATGTCTCTGTTCTATCCCTGAAATCCTAAATTCAGTCAGTGGTGGGGAAGGAGTAACACAGGAGAGAATTTACAGCAGGGGTTCTAGTACCAGACAACCCCCTCTTTGCTGCTAACTACCTGTATGACCAGGGCAAGTTACTAAACTGCTCTGTGACTCAATTTCCTTTTCAGAAAAATAGGTGTAATAAAAGTGCTTGCTTCAGTTCTTGCATGGTGTAAGTAGCACATAAGTGTTAGCTATTCCTATTTATTATCAATAAGGAAGTATAATTTTATAAGCCACTTGAAATGCAAAAAAAAAAAAAGGTATCTCAGAGACATTTATTCCAAAATTGTCATCATCTTAGGATATTGCTCAGTGTGGGGCCACAGATTTCCAGGACCTAGTCATTGAACTTTCAGTGACTAAGTGTCCAGACCCTGATTCTTCTAAATATCCTATAAATTAGAGAGAATTACACACAAAAATATGGAGAATTTTTTTTTAACCTTAATAGCCTCTTTTACGCTAACATGCAATTAACCTGATTATCTGATTTACAAAGCTCTTGGCATAAACCAATGAGTGATGAGTCACTGTGACCAATAATAACAACAGCAGCAAAGCTATGTGCAAAGAACTGTACTAAGAGCTTTATATGCATTTTGTTATTTAATATTCATAAAAACTCTATGAGAGAGAAATTACCATTATTTCTCATTTAACATGTGAGAAAACATATTAAGTCCCCCAAAAGTTAAGTAACTCTCACAAAGTCAGTGAGTGGCACAGAAGGATTTGAACCCAGGCTCTCTGGATCCAAGCCCTATGCGACACCACCCCTTTTAGGGTGTGTCCATCATTTCTGAACTAATCACTGTGTCTATAGATTTGATGTTGATTGGGGGAGCCTGGGCCACATGCACACCCAAAAAGTGAGAGGAAAAATAAGCTCCCGACAAATCATATGGACTGGAAATGTTCAAGGCCCACATGGTGTCTGGATTCAAAGATAGTAAAAATAAGTAGACAAAGGATAGAGCACTCCCTAATTATCCATGGTTTCACTTCCTGCAGTTTCAGTCACCCAAGGTTGACCATGAGCTGAAAATATTATATGGAAAATTCTAGAAACAAACTAATTTAAGTTTTACATCATGCACCATTCTGAGTACTGAGATGAAATCTTGAGCCATCCTACTCTGTCCCACCAGAGACCCCCGACCATTGATGTCTGCCTACAACCAGTCACAGACATCATCATGGTTCAATGATCCAGGATCACCAGAAGCAGATGATCCTCCTTCTGACTTATTGTCCGAACATTAATAGTAGCCTAACACTAAGTCACGATGCTTAGTCATTCACCTCACTTCATCCCATCACATGGGCATTTTATCATTTCACATCATCACAAGAAGGGTAAGTACAGTATAGTAAGACACTTTGAAAGAGAGAGACACCACATTCACATAACTTTCATTATACAATGTTGTTATAATTATTCTATTTTATTATTATTGTTAATGTCTTACTGTGCCTAATTTATAAATTAAACTTTATCAAAGGTATGTATGTATATATATACATACATATAAAAAAGTATATATAAAAGTATATATACAGTTCAGAATTATCTATGGTTTCAGCATCCACTGGGGCCTTGGAACATATACCCCTAGATAGAGGGGACTACTGTATAAATGAAATAAAGGCTCAGGGTGTATGCCCCAGCTCCTGGCCTGTCTTGTAGCTCATGGAGCCAAACCTAAACTTAGACATTTTAACAGCCCATATAGATTGGGTTGACTTCCAGTCAGAGGAACCTGAAATTGTGGGCCTGGTGCTCTTTGTATTTTTCAGGCTCATTAGCACACAGAAACAACTTAAACCACTACAGAAGACAATAATTCTGCCACATCACTGGACCTAATAGCCAGGTTCTGAGCTTTGACATTCTTGTTGCACTGGCATTGGGCCATTTCTCCTTATATTTTTTTGGACCTGTGAGATTTTTCTTTGTGTACACTTAGATGCCTTCTATGGGCAAGACTGGTCATGGCCTACCACTGTAAGGGAATAGATGACAAACAGGCAAAGGAAATGTGATAAATACAAGTACAATATAGTAACCACAAATAAATGTTTTTAGCCAGGTCAATGTTTGTGCAGAACTGACTCAAAGAAGTTGAGCAACTGCCATGGTTACCCAGCTAGGGCTTGGCAAGAGTCCAGGCAAGAACTTCTGGGTCCTGTCCTATTTTCTTTCTTCTACATCTTTTCTTTACACCTTTAAGTTTGCCTAGGACTGACGGCTCCCTTATAAAAGTTGGTCACTGGTTATTTTTCAAATCACATGAAGAGAAGCCAGAGTTGCCTTCCTGAGGCAGTGATGATTAAAGGGAGAATTCAAGTCTTAAATCTTTGAAAAATCAGACACACACACAAAAGTGAGGGGATGGAGGAGAACTCAGAAGCTGATCCAAGCAGAAGTGGTTGGAACATTCAGCTTGCCTAAGGTCAGAAAGCCTGGGAATCTCTCTCAACAGCTTCTCTCAGGAAATAGCCAAGGCCCACCACTCTGGAGTGCAGGACACAGGTACAACACATCACAAGAGCCAGAGCTCCCAGAGTAGGATCCTTCCTCATGATAGAAGTGAGACACTTGCTACTTCAAGTAACTGAACACCTGACTCAAATTGGCTTGGTCATAAGGAAATATATTACCTTACAAAACTTGAGTGTAGAAGCAGAACAGAGTTCACATGTGGCTGATTTGGAAGCTCAACAATCAGGGCCACATTGTGACTTTCATGATCCCTAGCCACTTTTGCCTTCATGGGCCCCTTCCTCTATTAAAAAAATTATGTTTTGCAACTGCAATGGTATAAAGACAAATATAATCCAGGCTGAATGATATTTATTTTTTTCCTTCTGACTTCAACAATTTGTGGAGAACTCCTATAAGTATAATGAGTTCTAGGGTCAGTCAGCCCTCTGAACAATTCAAGATTCAGGTTCTCTCTCTCTGTGGTTGGCCACTCACAGCATGCATCACCTTTATGCTGGGGCTGGTTTACCTGCATGCTGTAATTTAGCTGCCAGTGACAACAGATGAAAGGGCTCCACTGTTCTCTGCTATTGTGAACTTGGAAAGCCTTTCCTCTAGGGAAAGAAATCCTTCCTTTCAGTTCTGATTGGTCAAAGTAGGACAATGCCTTACCCTGAAGCAACAGTCAGAGAATGCCATTGCTGATTTCATTAGCTTAGATTAGTCAGGAGATACTCAATTGTATGGAATAACTAAATAATCCTGGGTTATTTTAGGATGGAGGAATGGTCTACTATAGCCCCTCACACTGTATGTTCTAATATCAAAGAACAATCATTCACATGTATTTGATATTTACCATGAGTTTCTACTCAATTATCGCAACCATAAGAAGTAGAGTAAGTTACCCTCGCCATTTTACAGAAGCAGGATCTGAGGTTTACAGAGCTTAAAAGATTTGAATTTTAAGCAAAAAGGTAAGGTAAGATTTTGTAAACAGTACACAATAAACAATCCAATAAACTGTAAACAGTCCAACACAAAAAGGACTAAACACTAAACAAAAAATTAACGTTAGACTTCACCAAAATTAAAAATGTTTGCTTTCAAAAGACAGTATTAAAAAAATGAAATGGCAAAGCAAAAACTGGGAGAAATATTCAAAAATATATATCTGACAAAGAACTTGTAGGAAGATTATATTTAAAAAAAAAATCTCACCACTAAGACAGAAAACAAAAATAAAGAAATAGATTAAAGATTTGAATGGGCTCTTCAAAAGAGAAGATATAGTGATGGATAATAAGCATATTAAAATGGTCAATATCATTAGATATCAGAGAAATGTAAAATAAAACCACAATCAGATGCCACTTACACACCCTCTGTAATGGCTAATATTATAAATTACTGACAACATCAAGTAGAATTTCACATATTGCTGATACGAATGTAAAATGGTTCAGTCACTTTGGGAAATATTTTGGCTTTCTTTATAACAAAGTATAGCTTTCTTATAAAGGTAAACATACCCCTACTATATGACCCAGGGGTTCCACTCCTAAGTATTTACCTAAAAGAAAGGAAAATATGTCCACAAAGATTTCTACATGAATGTCCATGACAGCTTTATTCATAAAAATCCAAATATCCGTCAACAGGTGAACAGATAAACAGGGTATATCCACACAATGGAATACTACTCAGCAATAAAAAGAAATAAACTTCTGATATACCTAACAACAAGGCTGCACCTCTAAAGCATGCGGAGGGAAAGAAACCAGACACAAAAAAAGTACATACCCTACAATTCCATTTATACGAACTTCAGCTGAGGAATGGCTGTAAAGGACTGAAGGTGTAAGTAAGGAGGTCAGTTAGGAGGCTGTTGTAATAATCCATATGGAAGATGGTGGTGACTCAGACAAGAGTGGTCACAAAAGAAATAATAAGAAGTGGTCCAATTCTGGACATAGTTTGAAGATGGGACAAACAGAGTTTTCTGAAGAACTGAATGCATGGTGTGTGAGAAAAAGAGAAATCAAGTGTGACTCCATGATCTTGGACCTGAGCAAATGGAAAGATGAGACTGCTATTAATTAAGATGGTGAAGCATATGGGTAGAGCAGGTTGGAAGAGAGGGTGAGAATTAGCAGACCTGTCCAGTTTGAAATATCCATTAGGTGTACAGATGAAGATAACAAGTCAGTAGTTGGATATACAGGAAGAGTTCCAGGCTGGAGATAGAAATTTGGGAGTTTTAACTTATTTTTTCTGGGGGAAAGGATTGAAGATAGGTAGAATTCAAAAAGAAGTAGGAGAAAATATCTAGCCAGATCTTTTTAACTATACAAAAGCAAAGATCCAATTTTTTTTTTTAAGTTTGGAGGTTATTAATGACTGGAAAAACAAACATTTGCATTTTGGTACCAAAATCTTCAGTACTATTAGCAAAACCCCACATACTCAAGTAAGGTTCAGAGTTGCGAAGCTCCTCTGATCTTGTCCAATATTGTGTAGTCTGCAACCATACTGGCAAGGTCTGGGCACTCCACTGCATACCTGAAAGACAAGGAAAGGCTTCCACCTAACAGCCTTTCTCTCTTGCCCTCTCTACCATTTTCCCCTCTGTGGTCAGTCAGCAGGGAAGGGAAAGGAGCTGTTCCTCTCCCTCCCACCTTCTATTTCCTTCTGAGGTCAGAGTCAATACCTTCTGCCTGCATATTGTCTCATTCAGGCAACTATATTTGCTTCAGAAGGCATGTTGCCTTGGAGGCACACTATTAATCTGACTTTAGAGTTGGAGCTTTCAGAGATAACTGCAATCTGTGTGGTATGATTTGAAGAAGCCAGAAAAAATATTTTTTTTTCTCTCCAGATTCCTGAAATTCCACCATTTGTATGAAAGGTGAGAGTGAAATGCTCAACTTTGAATGACCAGTACTGGGGACTCCCACAAGTGAACAAGAAGAAAGAAGAAAACAAGTAGAAGAGAAAAGGAGCCCATGAAAAAGGACGTTTTGAGAGACCAAAGAGAACCCAACCTCACAATTCTGTTAGTGTGAGTTCTACTTGGCCCACTCCCAATACATGGAACTCAGTAAGTCACAAATATTTGTTGAATGAATAGATTCTCATTTTTCTACATTTGAGGAACCGGACCCTCCTTCACTCAAAAAAGAAAAGAAAAAAAGCAATCTTAAACAAAAGACTAAAGAACCAGTTCTATGAATGGGGTTAATTTTCTCTCCTAGGATTCACTTATTTGGAAAAATATCTGTATGCAATTTCTCAGGACCTCACAATATCTCTGGCATTCTCTGACTTGTTTCAGGGTACGGCATTGTCCCACTTTGACCAATCAGAACTGAAAGGATTTCTTTCCCTGGAGGAAAGGCTTTCCAAGCTCACAGGAGAGATGTTTTCCCCTCCGCAGGGCACAAAAAATTGCCCAGGAGGCTGGAGCATCACCAAGGCTAATTCAAACTCCAGACATCACATGCCAAACGTGCCATCTTCGGCCTGGAGTTCCGGAGCGTCTGGGAGCTAAAGGTGAGTGGCTGGCAGAGAATGGCAGGCGGGTGGTGGAGAGGACCCTTGGAGGAGGGGGCGCGGATCTCGCTGCGCAGCGCGCTCTCCCGTCCGGTTTGCAGCGCTCAGCACTTGCACCTCCCTCTGCTCTCTCCTCCACCCCCCTTGCCCTCCCCCTTTCCCTCCCTTTCTCCTCCTCCTCCTGCAGCTGAGGCCGCTGAAAGACCTCGCCAGTTCAGACCCACGGGGCTGCCCTCCCCTGCGCTCTCCCCTTGCTTCTCGGGCCTGGAGCGCAGCGCGGCCGCGCAGGTAGGAGCCCCGAAGCGGGGGTCACACCAGCGCGCACAGTGCCCGTAGGGACGCGCGTTGGGGAGTAAGTGGGTTGACTTGAGGGGTGCAATGGACTTGAGCACTGCCCCACACTGTGCAGAATCTCTCAGGCAGAGGGAGGTGGAGGTGTGTGGTCTCGGAATGTGATCTGTCAGCATGTGCGAGTACCTGGGTGACATCTGTTTGGATGGGCCTGTGTGTGCGCGCTGACAATCAGCCGACAGGAATTTGCGCATAAAGGTTTTGAAAGTTTCAGGGGCCCAAAGTGCAAGATTTAAGCCACACCTGGATTCCATGGGAGCTGGTTAGAAGCTGGAGCGCTGAGCAGCTGTCCGGGAACTGCCGCCTGTTTAACATACTGTTAAGAAAGGGGACCTAGCCTCCCTGGGGGCGCCAGGCCGGTGCCCTGAAACTGGTTTCTCCGGCCGTGGTGTGGTTCCCCGGTTGCGGCCCTAGGCAGCCCCGATCCTGAAGTTAGCATTTCGGGTACAGAGGGACTGATAAGGCACTAGTGAATGAGACGCTTTGGATTGCTCCTCTACAGTACCTGGGGCTTTTAAACAAAGCTGCGCACAGAGAACGCGTGGAAATGCCACTCTGAGAGTTTGTGCTGGGAAATGGGAGAAGACTCTCTGAAGGGCAGGGCAGGTATTCTACTAGTGGAGGAGATTGCTCCCGCGTTTTATTCTGCTGTTTTGTTTAAAAAAAAAAAAAAGTTTGAAGCCAAGGTGACTCATTGGTTTACAGGTATTTCTGCTGAGCTGTGCAAGGAACTTCACTAGCTGAAGGTCGGAGTACAGGGAAAGCCTTAACGTTTAAGGGAGTATGAGATTTGCTGCCCCACCTCCACCCTTGTAAAAAAAAAATGTGCGTTCTCCTTTGAAATTAATTACCCTTATTCTTTCTCTTTCACCCCCTTTCTGGAGCCTGTTGTGTAGATGCAGTATAAAATGTACGCCGTATATCCTTTGTATATATTCAGAGCAGCCGGAAGGAGTAAAGCGAAATGTAATTCCGCAGCAGTTTTACCGTCTTCGGTGCCTCTTTTGGCCAAGGGAAGGTTGAGGAGGGGGAGGGGAGATGAGAAAGTAGATTGAAAGTTGGGTATGATGGAGCCTCAGCCTCCTCCGCCTTCCCTCCCTCGCTTGTTACTTCACAGCTGAAGTGTTATTTCCTCCGCAGCAGATACTAAGCATCGGTTTGTCCTGTGTTTTCTTTGAGATTCACGATGTTGAGAGCCCTTTTCCTAACTATGCTGACGCTGGCGTTGGTCAAGTCACAGGACACCGAAGAAACCATCACGTACACGGTAAGGGGTGATGGAATTTGAGATAAGTGCGGTTCCGAGGGATTCTATGGCACAAGAGAGACTTTATCCACTCCTGCCAGCCTATGTGAGCTGTTCTCTGTGGAGGGTAATAAATTAAAGAAACTTTAGCATAGTTCACGTTTAAGATTCGTTGTAAATTGTCCGTCCTTTCAAAAGTGCATTTAGATCACCATTTGAGATAGGGACCAAAATGTAAGGATTTATGCAGGGCCAAAAAGAGGAACTCCTTTAAAATAAAAAACCAAAGTAAACTACATGTTTCCAACACATTCAACAAATTAATGGGTATAAGTAATTGGAAAACCTGGATTCCCATATACATGCAGATGAAACCAAAACTCAAGGACTAAGGCTTAAGTCAAATAAGAATGTTAAACATCACAAAAGCACATCACCTCATTTGTGCATGTGACTTATGTTCTCTTGTAAGTGGACTTTCTTGACTTTATAAAGACTATTACTCATTTACTATATAACACATAACTCATCTAAATGCTGGTCAGATAGACTTTGTGTTACCAGGTTGTGGTATTTGGTAAAATGGTTTTAAAAATTCATTGTTTGAAATTTGGTTTTGCATTTTTCTAATTATCATATCTGATATTTTCAAGTAATTTTTGATTAATTAGTTAATTGTATGGATATAACCAATGTTTAATAAAATATTGAAAATATCACCTTACCCTCTCCCACTGCCAGGGATGGATATGGTGAGAACAGAGGGCAGTACTTAACCTCACTTGTGGTGAGTTTGTTGCACCTCTGTTTTGTGTTTTCTAGTCTTTAATCAGTGTTGTGAGGCAAATGACATTTGTCCTGGATTAGAATATGAAAAACATATTTTTCTACTTGTTCCCAATTTAAAATTAAGTAATCTTACTCAAAAGAATTTGAAAAATTTCTGGAAATAGAACTCTTAAAAGTGAGCTAATCTCAATTACTGATAATAAACATTATCTCACTTTTTTGGTACCATATTATCCCTAGAATGTTAGTATTCATCTGGCAAATGTTCCTTGTTCAGATCAACTATAAATCAAATGGGGTTTAATATAAATATTTTGTTAACTTAATGGTAAATGTAGTTGCTTCCTTTGCTGAAGATAAATAAAGCAAGAGAAATGAATACATGTGTTTTTTATCTTCAAGTGAAATTGTTTTGTTATTCAAGCTAAACTTACTACCTTCTTGGGGAGCTAAAATTAAATTAGCTACTCATTTTTATATTCATCTAATAAAATATTTTATTGATTTTATAATTGCTTATTGTATATCCCTTTCCCTTTGCTAATCCCCTAAATCTTACTCATCTTTAGCAGAGAAACTTCCCTGTTGAATAAACACTATAACAGATTTCCCAGATATGACATCCTTTTTGTGTTAAGATTAGATCCATTCTCTTTTGCATTGTGTATGCCTATTAGTTCATGGTTGAAGGACAAGATGTAACTTTTTTAGTAACTCCACTGTGTAGACTATCTCCTCTTCTCACAGCACAGTATGAGGTAAATGGCATCCATTTCCTTCTGCTGATAGTAGAACTAAAGATTAGAGGGGTACCTAACTTAAGCCAGTAAAGTGGTGAAACTAAATTCAGCCCTGGCTTGTTTAATAGTAGATCCATGCCGAATGCACTAGAGCTGAAGACCTAAAACAAACTGCAAGACTTCTCTATTTAGCATACAGATTTATTCAAGTGAACTGTCATTTTGCCTGGCTTGGAAGATACTTTTCAGATGGATGGGCTCATATCCACAGAATAGCCTCATATTCTCCTTTCATATTAAAGACAGGGTCCATTCAGTTATTTACTCATCAAGTATCTACTGTATGCATAAGGAATTCTCATCACTATCAAAAGAATTTATTTGTTTACAAAAAAAAAAAAATCAGACCTTAACCTCAGGGAATTTACCCTGGGAAAATACTGTTGAAAAGTACAAAGTTTACAAGCAAGTACAAATCATATTATTAGACAGATTATACACATTGCTAAAGAAATACAAAAGCAAGGTGATAATGTTCATATTGACATATTGAAGGAGGTAGAACTCTGTGCTGGTTTTTGAAGGAAGTAATAACTTTGGATAATTCTAGAAGGTGGAAGAGGCACTTGAATCAGAGAAAGTGGCATAATCAAAGGCTAGAAATGAAAACAACCAAATCAAGTCCAGAAGGTGACAAGGAGTTGGGTAGTGGGGAGAACCTAGAGATGGTCAAAATGGGAGACGAGAGGTCTACAGCCACTGTGAGCTCTTAGATGGAGGAGCAACATAACCAACAGAGTGAAGAAAGATTATCGTGGAGGCTTGTGTGCAGCATGTAGAGCTGTGGAGACCAGCTAAGGAGACCTGCCTACTCATGAAATCAGGAAGGCCTACACCAATGCGGTAGACACAGAAATGAACACAAAGTTAGCAGAGCCTGAAGGAAGATAATTGGAAAAGTTGATGTTAAAGTTGTAATCCTGGGTCCTGAGAAAGGTGGTAGTGCCTTGGGCAGTGTTGGGGCAACTGGAAAGAAGTAGTTTGGGAGATAAAGTGAATTTAGTTTTCACTCTGTTAAGTCTCAGAGATCAGTAATACCTCTAAACTCATCTCTCTGTCTCCATTCAGCTACTTACTTGCCAAGCATCTGTTGTGTGCCAAGCAACTCTTGGCTCTTATAAAAGAATTTAAGTTTATTTGTTTGTTTACTCTACTTTTGCTCAATCCTTCCTGAAGCCTCTCCCTCAAATCTGCATCTGATCAGATGTTTTCTTGAGCTAAAAAGTCCTTCAGAGGACTCATCACTTATACCACTGTTTCTCAAGAAGTAGCCCATAGATGACTTGTTTAAGCATCACCTAAGATGCTTCTTAGGAATTCAGATTCCAAGCCCCTTACCAGACCTACAGTCAGAACATTTGGTTGTGCCCAGGAATCTGCATTTTAAAAAGTACAAGAATGATTGTTAAACATGATAAAGCTTGAGATTCACTAACTTTCAAGGTAGAATTCAGTTCCCAGGTTTGGCCCTGCCTACTTCTCTAACCTCACTCCAGTCACCCAGGACTACTTGCAGCTCCTTCCTTCTTTAATAATTTTGCACCTTTGCTTACATGGCCCCTCATCCTAAAATCCCCATATCTCCCTGGAAAAAATCCTGTAAGGCCCAATTCACTTGTAGCTTTGTCCGTAAAGCCTTCCCTTTCACTCTGCCATGTCCACACACAGATTTGGGTAGAGTCCATCACTCTTTTCCACAGGCAACTTGTGTCATGACACCTGACATCTTGCTCCAGCTTATCTAGTGGTCTGTTCTCTTCTGACCTGTTAGCTGCTTGAGAACAGGAATTGTCTTTGCATCCCCAGGGACTAGGATAGTGCCTGGTATGAGAAGGTACTTGACAGATGGTTGAATCAGTGAGTGAACTAGAGAGGACCTGCAGGAACTGAAGCTAGGAGGCAGGCCAGGGTGTGAGAGGGAGGCTCAGGACTCAGCTGAACAGGAATGATAAGGAAAGCCAGGTGCTGGAATGCTCTAAGAAGATTTGGAGAGACAGGGAATAGTCAAGGGCTGAAAAAAAGCACTCAGTTGATTTTTTTTTTTTTTTTGGTTAAGTTTACAAAGTAGAGGAAGGGACAAATAAAGCAAAAAAGCAGTCAGAGAGATTGTGGAATATTAGTATCAAGACAGAGAGGAAGAATTCCAAGAAGATGGTTCTGGGCAACTTGGCCCAATCTAAATGCAACAGAAGAGTTGAGACAGCTGGTGATTGAGACAGGATCCCTGAAGCAGTCCAATGCACAGATGTGTCTTAAAAAAAAAAAAAAAAGCTACAGAATGTTAAAATACCCTTCACAACATCTATCTAGGACCCTAATACAAAGATTATTGCCGTAAGTAGGAAGCTTTTAGAGTGACTTCTTAGAGAATGGACACTCAATTAACTGTCTCCTGCCCCATCTTGTTTTTTTCACAGCAATGCACAGATGGATATGAGTGGGATCCTGTAAGACAGCAGTGCAAAGGTGAGCCAACTTCAAAGACTTCCCATCTGAACACAGCTTTCTGTCTCCATCTCCTTTGTCATTCATGTCCTGTTTGTATTATACCAAAAAGGCATAAGCACGCATTTACATGTTCAGTTTTCCCTCTAAGAAGATTCCTGACTTATTTTATTACTGATCACAGATATTGATGAATGCGACATTGTCCCAGATGCTTGCAAAGGGGGAATGAAATGCGTTAACCACTATGGAGGATACCTCTGCCTTCCTAAAACAGCCCAGATTATTGTCAACAATGAACAACCTCAGCAAGAAACACCAGCAGCTGAAGGTGTGGGTGCAGCTGCAAATGCAGCTGCGACCTCAAGTACAGGCACTGGGGGTATGGCAGCCAGTGGCATGGCAGCCAGTGGAGTGGTGCCTGGGGGTGGTTTTGTTGCCAGTGCTGCTGCTGAAGTGCAGACTAGCCGAAATAACTTTGTCATCCGGCGGAATCCAGCTGACCCTCAGCGCATTCCCCCCAACCCTTCTCACCGGATCCAGTGTGCAACAGGCTATGAGCAGAGTGAGCATAACGTGTGCCAAGGTAAGCATGACTTACTATGCTAATGAGAAAGTTCTTGCCCAAGTGCACCTCGTGGTGAGGGTGATAATAGCTCACATTTACTGAGAGCTTCCCACTTGCCAGGCTTTGTGCTCAGTGTTTTGCCTGCATTATCATATTAAACCATTGCAATAATCCTA
The DNA here is from genome assembly GCF_036321535.1 of Camelus dromedarius. Lineage (NCBI taxonomy): Eukaryota > Metazoa > Chordata > Mammalia > Artiodactyla > Camelidae > Camelus > Camelus dromedarius. The sequence continues at coordinate 23,632,697 of NC_087450.1, forward strand.
AAAAGTAGTTGTTGCTGGCATCATCATCATTTTACAAATGAGTAAACTGCATCTCAGAGAGGTCATCAATGGTTCTCAACCTTAGCTGCACGTATTTAGAGTCATTGGGAGCCTTCAAAACTTCTCTATGTCCAAGCCACACCCTAGCCCAAGTAAATAACCATCTCTGGGGGTGGGTTTCCAGGCATCAGTATTTTTTTAAGCTCCCCACGTTTCCAGTGTGCAGCCAAGTTTGGGAACCAAGGGTCACACAGGTGGTGAGTGCAGAGCCAGCCTTCAAACCCAGGCAGTTGTGGCCAGAGTCACAGCTGTCAAAAGGAGCAGCCAGGTTATTCATTTAGAATTTGAAATTGTGCTGTCAAGCTACTCCACAAATATCCTTTAAGTTCTCAAGCTTTCTTTTCATTGAACTTGCCACTGACTTATTTTCCTCACTGAGGAATAAAGAAATGGGATTTCTGCTTCTCATTACGTTTGAGGGAGTCCCCCCCCCTCACATTTATATCTATTTTTAAGCTCTCATTTGAGCACATTTCACTTATATCACTTACACCATGGCACCATCTGCCTGGGTTTTTCTGTTTATTTTCACAAAGAGTACACATCACTGTGTATTCTAGAAACAGCTGTAGACTCATGCTAGCAAAGTGATAAGAATCTTGGGCTTTGAAGATGTGAAGGATATTAACTAACTGGACTGTGCTGGGGGATTTTGTTCCTCTTTGCCTACTTAGCAAACCCTTTCAGATCTGCCTGGAGTGACCACAGGAGCTCCAGGCTCCTTTTCCACTGCTAGGGGCTGACTGGGTAGACCCCATAATACTCCAGAAGTGCCTGATACACACGGGCCCAGGAGTTCTTACCTTCTACCTGCATGAGTGAGGAAGAGAGCACCTTCCTCCCTCAACATTGAAGGGTTCAACTGGGGGCACCTAGCTGCTGCATTAAGTGAAAGAAGCATCTTCTGGTCCTTTGGGGCGCTGCCCCTTATCCACTAGTGTTGTTTTATCTTCTGTATAAAATAGAGTAGATTTTAAATGGTTTATACATGAGGTAAAGAAACCTATCAAGCCCTGATTTTTATTATTTTACATTTTGTGTTCAAATTTTAAGTACCCCACATCAAGAGCTAACGCATGCTGTGATGGTGTCACTTTTCAGAGAGCCTATCATATTAGCATCTGTTTTGTGTTACTGTCATGAGTCAGAATTCCAATATTGATGATGAATGCTTCGGCATCTGCTTGATATTCAGATATTTAATTTAAGGATTATGTCTAAGAAATAACCTTATGAGGTTATTTCTATATATAAATAAATATATTTATACATATAGTGTATGTATTTGAGTGAATATAGGTTTTAAAATACCTTGAATTTATTTAAGATATCAACTTTTAATTGTGCTATTTAAATACATACTTATTTTGCAAGGTTTGGTTGTATTTTTCCTGAAAGTGAAGTTTTGCTGAAATTTTTGAAGTATTGACTTTCATATACTGAGTTACTTTTTACACTTCAGAAGTGTGCTTTAATGGTACTTAGGAGGAAAAACCCAGATAGATTAATGGATCACCTATCAGAAACTATCAAAATAATTTATCATCCATCACTGACAATTGTGATTGAAAAGAAGAACAATGCCTAGAACCAAATGAAGAAGTTCTAGAATAAAACATATTCAGGATTTACAACATGCATTGGTTACAGTAGAAACTGTATCATTAAATGTGACTAATAAAAATGAAATCCCATTTAATTTTTCTTAAAAAGATTTAGGCTACCTTATAAAGTAAGTTACTTTTCACACATTAAAATATTTATAATCCTTACTTCTTTGGGAATTTCTTTTTAGTTATAAGTTAAACTATTAAATGCCTTTCTTATGGTAGGTGCTAAATACATATTCATTGATTGTGTGCACACAAGAGTATTTCCAACTCAAACTGTTCTGCATAATACAACCAATTTCTAAAACTTGGGGTTGGGGGGTCTGTATCATTAAAAGCAGGGTTAAAAGTTTTTTTGGATGACTTAAGGCTTTAGTTGGATTTCTTCCCACCTCACAATTTTGCAAAGTGCCCATAAATGTGGATTTACTTAATTGCTGATAAAAGGGGGTTATTTCATATGATAACAACAGGATAATCTGTCTAGGGAATCTGACTAACATTAGTCGAGTCACACTTGTGCCCGTTTATTATTGAGCTAATCAAACATGCAGTCCAGCTTCTTCTAATTGCCTGCAGATGTATGACATTCTTATTCCAGGCCAGCAGCACAAAATAATGTTTTATAACCAGTGTGAAAGTGTGGGGACCTCCGCTTAAAACAGTAATGTGCTCCAAGGACCTATATTACTGACATCATTGTGGAGTTTGAAGAGCCTTCTGTTTTAATAAAGATCTCCACTCCCTTTTAAATGTTGCATGCTTATGACCAGTAATCCAAACACATTTACCATGGTCGCTGGATTGAAATAAATGAATGCCTTCAGATGAGTCATATTTGTATTAAAATTATTTCTTTTTTCCACATATATTTTTCAACAGGTACAGTTTATCATTACATAACCTAAAAGCTGAGGCCATTTTTTATGGAATGGCTGAAATCTGGATTGTGTTTCAGTGTTAAAGTCAATTGTGCCTTTGAATGGACTATTACCAGCCAATCACAGGCAGCACCTAATAGTTTAAATACCACTAGATATTTTAAAATGTATTCTATTTTATAAATATATTTTTAACCAGCTTTCTATGTTTTAACATTTAGTGAAAACACGATCCCTTTACTCTTTTTCACTTATTTGTCCAGTTTTTCAATTTTGTGTAAAACCAAGAGGTTTAAAATATAACATAATTTTCCAAATATCAATTCACAGTAAGCAGGTTTTTTCAGGTAATTGTTGCCAACTGAGCATGATACTGGGGTGCCATTCCCACTGAGAACTTCAAATGATGGATGCCATCTTAGGCAGCTATCAAATTACATGAAGATAATTTCAGTGTAACATACCTGGAGTCATGTAAAAACAAAGTTTTAGAAATTAATAATTTCTCCATATCATATACCTCAGAGACAACAGATATTCATCTGCTCCACAAGGAATTTGGATGAATGGGGAATATACTGTAACCCATTGATAGTTCACTTTATTTTTCTACATCTTTAGTGCATAGTCACTATGTAATCTTCTCCAAAGGAGATGGAGTTAGAAGTCACTAGTTTGAGTTGAGAAAGGATTTTTTTTTTTTTTGTCCCATGTAGTTTTCTAAGATCCCTATTCTTATAGGAAAAAAATCATTTGGGAACTGGCAAATAAGAGAACGCATCAATTGCCTAAGTGAAAGGAATTTGTTCACTTAATTGAACTTTCAAAAAATTAGATGTAAGTATTTTGTATAGCTGGTAATTAAGCCATTACTAAACTCAGTCAGGATTTATAAGTATCATTACTAACTTCCAAAAAAAAAATGGCATCAAAAAGTGAACTCGATACAAATGTCTAATCAAGCTAACTGTGGAGCCAAATCCAGAGTGCAATACCTGACTTGTATTATGTAAGGTGTAACTAAGAGACGTGAAAACATACCCTAAGGTTTCCAACAATTCCTGCCTACCCAAGACTGTCCTGTTTGAAAACTAAAAGTCCCATATCTCTGGAGATGCCTCAGTTCTGGGCAAATGACATTGTTGATCACCCTAGCAAAACCCCAGTAACCAAATGTCCTGCATGTAACAGACAACAGTGTGAAAATCCCAATGTTAGAGCCACATTTTCAGGTTAAGGCATTGTTTGTCCAGTGAGACTGTTTTTTGTTTCCAATTTGTTTTGAACTGTCAAAAACCATATTCCATTGATCTTCATGTACCTGGACAGAGCCTTTTTTTTTTGCAGTTGTCAGGATCCTACCAGTTTGTCAATGAGCTGGTTTCCTCGTTGTTCTACATTGCATATGTCGCATACCTAGACATTAGCACCTACGTACTTAGATACATGTCATAGCATAGGTAGCTCATCTTTCCTCTTTTCCGCTGGGAAAAATTTTACCACACAGCCAAGTTAAACACCACACTTCAACTATAAAGTTTTGTTTCCCAAATTTTTTTTTTTAATTTCAATGATTTTATTTGATTTTTATCATTATTATCTATGACGCAGGAGCAACTAAAAAGCTAAAAAGAAAAAAAGAGTTGCCTTTTATAAAGCCTAAAGTAACAAAAGAATTATACTCAAGGTTAAAAAGCTCTACACTCTTGGGGATCATCTGTTATCCTCTGCACATTTCTTTATAAACATAAGGATAACCAAAATACTATTTTGAAAAGGAAAGAAGTTATTATCTATACATCTACTTTAAAAAAGAAAAACTTGAACTAACATGTACAAATTCTCAGATGCTAGGGCCATCTTTCTTTGACTTCTTTCATTTGAAACTTAAATGATCTTATATCCAAAAGAGGATTTATAAATTATAGTGTAATCAAGTAGCTTAGCATTCTTAGAATTGTCACTACCAAACAGCTTTCAGATAACTACCTTTTTGTAGATACTCACTAATGTCATTAGGGCCTCTAGTTGCTTCAGTTAGTTTTGTGAGGAAATGCCTAATAATTACACAGTTCAGTGAAGAGCTTTGATCTCAGAAAATAGATACTTTGTAAAAAGAAGACTATAATTGAGTGAATTATGATATTAACAGAAAAGAAATATTTAAAGCAGAAAGTAAAATGGGTACTTAGTCGGCTTACAGTTCATTGTTTTTAGCTTTTAATTACCTTTGAGCATCTGAAAATTCTCTAAGGCCACATAAATGGATTGGAGTTGAGTCTACAGAGAAAACTTAATTACTTTTTAAATGAGTTGATACTGTGTAATAGAAGTGATTGATTTCCTCCTGAAAAAACTAGCATTATTTCATAATTTACTTTTCCAAATACTGTAGTTATCGAATTTCAGTTAATTTAAGACTCATTTTTAATATACATTTGTAAATAATATGTACATATATATGATTCATGCATAGTCAGAAAATTCCTTCATAAAAATTGAATGACAAGTATTTAAGGTGGAAGAATGGAAGGGTCAATATGGTCACTCTTCTGCAACAAAAGACTAAGCTATATAAATATCTAACTCAGTGATTTCTAAAGTGTGGTCCCCAGACCAGAAACATTAGCATCATCCAGTAACTACTAGAAATGCAAAATCTTGGGCCCCACTAGACCTACTGAATCAGAAACTCTGGGGATGAGGCTTGGCAATCTGTGTTTTAACAATTCTATGATTTCGATCCCTGCTCAAGTATAAGAACCAGTGCCCTAACTTAATCTTAACTTTAGGAAGCTTCATTCAGTTACAAAAAGGACAGAGAACAGGGTCAGAATACTTTACATGGGACATGAGAAGTAATGAAGAGAAAACATCAAAAACATACATTCTGCTTATAGGACAGAATAATATTTCTATTTCACTTCTCTCACTTCCTTATTGTTATCACTAGTGCTCTAATCCCCATACTTGATTGGTCACGAGTCCTGGTTAGGACTATATCCCTGAACCAAGGACATAATATGTGTGATCTAGAGGAAAAGGGGGCATCTTGCATATCTCTATAAAACCCGCAAGTGTAAAATACTATAACTGCCCTTAAGTTGTCAGTTGGTGAAACTCTCAGTTATGTTGTGGCTGTGATAACAGCTGGTGCTGTGATACCGGTACCTTCTGTAGGCATCCCCCTTACACTGATTGTATAAACTTGTGAGTTGAGGCATGGTTCTTTGGAGGTTCAGTTCATGCAGAGTCACAAAAGAGGAGGAGGTTGACTAATTTGGGCCTTAAAGTGTGTTTCAGTTACCAGAGTGGTAGGAGATCTTTTCAATATCAGGTGCATAGCTGACATCTCAGATTCTGTGACTATCATGAGATATTAAAAGAGTATCCACGTAAGTATCTTCTATTTAATTTAAACTTGATCAAAGATTTCCTTTCCGTCAAAAACAAGAAGATTCTTATTAAAACTAGCTAACACAACCTGTGGAATGAATTTTCCTCTCCCCATAGAAACAAAAAGAAGCAGATTAGAGTAGAATTGCAAGCCTGGGTAACTTCAGGAATGTGCACTGATACTGGTTCATTATTTCTTTCTCCAGCAGAAAGTTTCAAACTATAGTCTCTGAAATCAACAAGTTGCCCCATTTGTAAGGATTGCCTTTGCACTTATTGAATTATTGGCACAATTTTATTCTTCGAAACCAAAGAATAAACAAAATTTGTCCCAAATGTGTTTGATTTTGCATGAATGTACAAATAAGTAATTCACACCACATCTGAAATTCATTAGCTTCTTTTTCCAAGAGGTAACTGCAAATTGCACACTCAAAAACAGAACTGATCAAGAAAACTGCATTCAGATATTGGCAGAAGAAAACAGTTGTCTTTGCAAGCATTTAGCCACAACTGCAGGCTTGAAGCTTGAACCTAAATGATTTGTAAACATTTAATAAAGATGAAGTGAAGAAATGACATAAAAGGAAGGCTAAATGCCAGGATACTGGCAGCAGTATGGATAGCTTAATGCTGTAAATTTCATATGACCACAGATTAAAAAGAGGGACAGAGAGTCAATCAATGTTAGGTAAGTGTGTATTAAATAGACTTAAAAATAGATTTTGGCTAACTCAAATTCTAAATCTTGAACTACCTCTGAATTAATTGTACTTCCATACTAGTCAAGTGTAACCAGGCAATATCACAAGTGAAATTGATCAAACACAACACCATTCAGTTAACTCAATAAATTCAAATTTGTGAACCACTTTCTGTTGTTCTTTGATAGAATCAAAACAGAAGGATGGAGTGGCCATTTTCCTTAGGGAACTTGCCATCCTTGACCCATGAATTATCAAATAACAATAAAAGAAACAAAATATTGCTCAGTAAAATAACACATGGGACATCACAACAAGCACAAAATGAATCACCCAAAGTAGTAGCAATGTGTGATACAGATATCCTTACAATTTACTAAAATCCATATTTGGACAGAAAAAGAGAACAGATTCCCAGGAATGTGGTCAAGAACAAAAGTTTGGTTTCTCCCAGACTTAGAACATTTAGAAGAGATGGAACATTTAGATGAGAATGATGATGAGATGTTGAGAGGTCTGATGAGGAAATTAAGATCCAAACAGCAGGGGAAGTAAATATCTTGTAGCCATTCAGGACAAGTGAAAAAGCTCCTTTGTGTCCATGTTCTTTCTACTGGAGAATGGTTTCCCAGGAAAGTCCCCCAGAAGCAGTGTGCTACTGATAGGAATGCTAACGAAGTAAGGGGTAGGAGTATGTGGAGGAAAACAAAATTAGAAAGTACACATGATGCTGAAGCACTACAGAGCAAACATCTTTGACTAGTTCCATCCTCAGTAACTCTCCCCAGCAAAATACTAATCTGTTCCTCCAGCTCTGTCTCAGTATCTTCCCAAACTGTGTCCTGTTTTACCTATGATTGAAAAGGCACCAAGCAAACGTCTTGTTTGTGTGTGTGTGTATGTTTGAATAAATGAATGTTTTTTAATCATCAGAGAATTTAGGCTTAAAACTTACCCTGAATTTTGAAACCATCCTTGAAAGTGAGCTATTATGTACCATATGTGTATAAGGTATAGTTCTCAACCATATATGTATCAAACTTCTATTAATAATGAAGGTCTTAGATATCTTGTTCCCATTTCAAGTTTAAGCCACTTGAAAGTAAGAGCTATAAAGTCTATTCTTTATATTATGGATTGTGAGGTTTTTAATAAATGTTGGTGAATAAATAGGTTGCTGTTATTCCTAGAGCAAGACTAGTAATTAGAAATACTATAATTCTTTTAACTTTCTGACAAGCCATTTAACCAGTGAGTGCATCTCTGTATCAAATATATTCCTCCTCAGAAATCTAATGGTGAATAATGAAAATACAGTTGAGTTGGGGAAATGTTACTATTTATGATATTTGAAGTGAAAGTATCATAACGCTGGAAAATATATATGTGAGTCCTCTCTAATATTGTGAAGAAACTCAAGGCATTGAGGGAAGCTTTATAAAGTAAGAGTAAGAAATGAAGAAGAGATCACAGCAATCCATCTTGGTCCTTTCCTTTGACTGCAAGCCAGAAACTTTTTTTTTGGTTATGTAATTTTTAAAAAATTGAATTATAGTTGATTTACAATATTGTGTTAGTTTCAGGTCTATAGCAAAGTGATTCAGTTATGTATATATTTTTTCAGATTATTTTCCATTATAGGTTATTATAAGATATTGAATATAATTCTCTGTGCTATACAGTAAATCCTTGTTGCTTGTCTATTTTATGTATAGTAGTTTGTATCTATCAATCTCATACTCCTAATTTATCTTCCCCCTACCTTTCCCCTTAGGTAACCATAAGTTTATTTTCTATGTCTGTGAGTCTGTTTCTGTTTTGTATATAGATTCAGTTGTATTATTTTTTAGATTCCACATATAAGTGATATCAGATAATATTTGTCTTTCTCTGTCTGACTTACTTTAACTTACTATGACATTCTCTAGGCCCATCCATGTTGCTGCAAATGGCAATCTTTCATTCTTTTTAATGGCTCAGTAATATTCCATTATATATATATGTATTATCTCACATCTTCTTAAACCAATAATCTGTTGATGGGCATTTGGGTTGTTCCTGTGTCTTAGTTATTGTAAATAGTGCTGCTATGAACATTGGGGTGCATGTATCTTTTTGAATTAGAACTTTTCCAAATGTACACCCAGAATTAGGATTGCTGGATCATACGGTAGCTTTATTTTTAGTTTTTTTAAGGAACATACATACTGTTTTCCATAGAGGCTGCACCAATTTACATTCCCACCAATGGTGTAGGAGGGTTCAGTTTTCTCCACACCCTCTCCAGCATTTATTATTTGTAGACTTTTTGATGATAGCCATTCTGACTGGTATGAGGTGATACTTCATTGTGGTTTTGATTTGCATTTCTCTAATAATTAGTGATACTGAGCAACTTTTCATGTGTCTGTGGGCCATTTGTATGTCTTCTTTGGAGAAATGTCTATTTAGATCTTCTGTCCATTTTTGATCAGGTTTTTTTCATATTGAGTTGTATGAGCTGTTTATATATTTTGGATATTAACCCCTTGTCAGTTGCATCATTTGCAAATATTTTCTCCCAATTCGTAGGTTGTCTTTTAATTCTGTTGTTGGTTTTCTTTGCTGTGCAAAAACTTTTAAGTTTGATTAGGTCCCATTTATTTATTTTTGCTTTTATTTCTTTTGCCCTGGGAGACTGATCTAAGGAAATATTGCTATGATTTATGTCAGAGGATGTTTTGCCTATGTTTTCTTCTAGGAGATTTACTGTGTTTTGTCTTATATTTAAGTCTTTAAGCCATTTTTAGTTTATTTTTGTGTATGAAGTGAGGGAGTGTTCTAACTTCATTGATTTACATGCTGCTATCCAGTTTTCCCAACACCACTTGCTGAAAAGACTATCTTTTCTCCATTGTATATGCTTGCCTCTGTTGTCAGTGGTTAATTGACCATAGGTCTGTGGATTTATTTCTGGGTTCTCTATTCTGTTCCATTGAGCCATATGTCTGTTTTTATGCCAGTACAATGCTGTTTTGATTACTGTAGCTCTGTGATGTCTGAAGTCTGGGAGGGTTATTCCTCCAGCTTTGTACTTTTTCTTCAATATTGCTTTGGCAATTCTGGGTCTTTTGTGATTCCACATAAATATTAGGATAGTTTGTTCCAGTTCTGTGAAAAATGTCCTGGGTAATTTGATAGGGATCACATTAAATCTGAAGATTGCCTTGGGCAGTGTGGCCATTTTAACAATACTGATTCTTCCATGATTTCTGTATATTAATCTTGTATCCTGCTACCTTGCTGAATTCATTTATTAGTTCTAAAAGTTTTTGTGTGGTGTCTTTAGGGTTCTCTATATAGAGTATCGTGTCATCTGCAAATTGTTAGTTTTACCTCTTCTCTACCAGTTGGATACCTTTTATTTCTTTTCCTTGTCTGATTGCTGTGTATTGAAACTACCCTTTTAAAATCTATTTGGTTCAAATATTAAAAGGTAGAATCCAGGAAAGTCACTTAGTTGGCTGTAGGTAACTGAAAGAAGCACAGTTCTGATCTGGTCCCAAGGTAGGAAGAGCTGAATTTCTAGATAAGTGAGAAGGAAATCCATGGACCCGAGAGGCCCAAGAAGAAAGAACCCAGCTTACTGAGGTCCCCTTGAGAAGTAGTAACTGGCTTGTACTTAACTTTAGGTGAAATAAGAGTGTGACGTAGGCAATGGAACTAGAAACAACCATAAAAACTGTGTTTATAGCTTCATGTGTGCCCATCTGAAGTGAAAATCATGACAGAAATTGTAACTGCCTTTGTACATATAGTTAAACCTCAAAAAGCTCCAGGGGCTGTAGTGGAATAAGTTTTGCACTGTAAACAGCTGTGTGTGCTGCAAAGCATCTAATCCTACTCCCTTGAGTGGAAGTGTGGAACACAATCCAAAACAGGAAACAACTCAGGGGTTCCCACTCAGTGTCCACCCTGGAGACCAGGTTTATCACAACCTGGATTAAGGAAGAATTTTTGCTCAGTGGTGATCAGTTATGTTTCACTTGTGAAATATTTTGCAGCAAAGCCTGCCTCTCACACATACATTCACAAAATGAGTATGCCATTAAATTGTCGCCCAATTTTACTATTTTACTATTCACTAAAAAACTTAAATATCTCAATATTTTAATATACCAAAATTACTAATAGCAGTGTAAGTCTGTTTTTCAGAATCTTATGTTGAATCCTTTGAATTTTTTGTTCTTTTAAAGAAGCTTCTTAGAAAATTAGTTCAACTTTAATCCTTCTCCTAAAATATGTGAGCAATTTAGGTATCTGGCATCATTCAAAACCTCCCAGTGAATTTTTTTCCTAATCACTGCTTTTCATCATTTAGGATCTAAAGAGATACTATTGTGTAAAATAGTTTTCTCTTCTTATCCGTGTTCTGTTCTGAACAGTTTGTGATATCAGAAGATACCTCATCTAAAAAAGGAAAGGACACCCCAAAAGAATTTGTTAAAAGACACCTTAAGGAAACCTGCCTACACAAAGAAAGGCTAAATGCTCCCTTTCTTGCCTAGATTTAGTTTATTCCAACTATTTACACTCACACATGTGCATACATACACATTCCCATTCAAGTTCATGATCATCTACATGCATGTGCACAAACATGTAATGCACCATTATTTTTGATAGGAAAGTAACATGTACCAAATTAAACTGATCAAAGATGATAATGCTTCTAAAATGATTCAGAACACAGTTCCCCTATCATTAATCTTATAAAATCCACACTGGGAACTGCTTTGTTAATTCATGTGTTTACCTATCATAAGAGAATAGGTCACCTTAGACAGCTACTACACAATGTAACCAACAAAGAACTTTGTTGCATGGAGTACAGAAAGAGTCAACAAAATAGAAATGAAAGTGTTAAGGCGTAACCCCTAAGACTGTTGTCTTACACCTCTGTAGCATCCTGGCCGAGTCTTGACTAATCTTTCTTGGAGATTTACCTGGATTCCATCCTTACCTATCTTTATATTCTCTAATGAGCAACTGAATTTTTAACAAAATAAACTTTTTAGATAGACCATCACAGAGTGAATTAGAAAATAACTTACCTGGGACTGACATTGAATCCCCACACTCTTTTATTCTTTGGTAAATTATATAGTCAACATATAGTCTGGAATAAAACTCCACTCAACAAGCAAGGCAGAAAATTCCAGTCATTCGTGACTAATTAAACTTCCCAGTAAAAGCTGTGGTCCCTTTTTGTAAAAATAGCTCATGACCTGGCATATCAGAATGACCCTAATCCAGGGAGGGAAATAGCCAGAGGAAAAAGTCCTTCCACAGAAACTGGTAAAGATGCTAGGCTTTATTCTGAACTTCAATTGCATGACCTCCCTTTCTTAATAATCGGGGTTGGGGGGAAGCTAATAATAAAAAGAAACTAAATGAAAGAAGGAAATTTAATCCTGGTGCAATTTATACAGCTAATGATAGTTATGAAAAACCAGGGAAGATTATTTGGTAAATAGTTCATTTTTAAAAAATGTTAAAGAGCAAAACCATTGTAAAATAAAGTTCAACTCTAAGTTAACTAAAAAATCTTCTCATTGATTTTTCAATTTAAGCAGAAATGGATTTTGTAAGCATGCCAGAGCAATAGTTTCCAATAAACCAAGCTATCACAGATGGTTAATACCTCAAATAGACTATCAAAATATCACTCTAGAAAAGAGCTTGGGCTACTTATTTGTCATTGTAAAAACCTGGCCACAAATATTATTAGGGTTCTAACAGAGTTTGAAAGAATTTTTGGAAAAGTTGGTTATAATACCAAAGTCAGGAGGTAGGCAGAATTACACATCCCCAAAAGTATTATGAATCCATAACACAATGGTTATAACTGTGTCTCATATTAACAGGGAACAGTTTATAGTGACGAGAGAATAAGGAAGACCTCAATAAGGAAGTCTGCAGAATTATTTGATTAAATATGAATAATGTTTTGAATTTTCTCAAAAGCTTAAAAAATCAAGTAGAGGTCCTGAGAAGTGGGTAAAACTAACTGCAAGCAAATGTCCTGCCTATTCCTCTATGTAGATCTTGAATTAGGAAAAGAAGAATTACTACAGATTCAAAGTCAGACTAAGCCTTTGCAACTGATTTAGAGAGCTCCATTTTAAAATTACTCTAGTAGATGACACATCCCTGTTATGTCAGCTCTATTACTCAGCAGAAAACACCACTTTCACTTTTTAAAGGAGAAGAAATAATTTCTCTGTTACAGTTAGGTGAACCTCTTAACTACAAAGATCATAACTGGGTAACTGCAGTAACTGAAAATTCATGACTTAAGTGTTGCTTGTCCATTGATCAATTTTAAATATAGTAGTCCCCACTTATCTGCAAAGATCCCAATGGATGCGCAAAACCATGGATAGTACAAAACTCTATATATACTGTTTTTTCCTATATTTACATACTTATGATAAAGTTTAATTTATAAATTAGGCACAGTAAGAAATTAACAATAATAATAATGAAATAGAATGATTATAATAATATACTGTAAAAGATGCATTTTATAAATAGTTATGAGGTATCTCTCTCTCTCAAGATATCTTACTGTACAGATTTAATGCCTTTTCCATCTTACCTTAGCACTTATCACACACTGGCCATAATTTTTAGTTTGAGGTTTAACAGCAAAACTAGCACAAATTTCTTTTTCCTTCTCAATTTCACATTTAGAAGATTCATTCTTACTGTGAATCTTAGCAACCTCAGCATACAACTATTTTCTTTCCTTATTAAGTCAAGAACTTTCACCTTTTCACCTAAAGAAAGCACTTTACAGGCTTCTCTGTGGCATACCTGAATTGCCAGCATCACTGCTCTTGAGCTTTGGGGCCATTATTAAGGAAAATAAGAGTTACTTGAATACAAGCACTGTGATACCTGAAATAGTGGATCTGATAACTAAGATGCTACTAATCGACTGAAGGGCAGGATATGCTGGACAAAGGGATGATTCACATCCCGGGCAGGATGGAGTAGGATGGAGAGAAATTTCATCATACTATTCAGAACGGTAGGCACTTTAATACTTATACATTATTTCTGTAATTTTTACATTTAATATTTTTGGACAATGGTTGACGGTATGGGTAGTTGAAACCTCAAAAAGCGAAACTGCAGATAAGGGAGGCTACTGTATACATACCACGTTATTATTAGGATGAAACTGTGAAGCCAGTTATGGGACTTCCCTGGCTTCTCTGCTGAGTGACTCAAGTAACAGTGACACTCTCCCCTCAGCACCACCTACTATCACCACACACCACTCAGTTATGAAAATCAGTTATCCAAGGAAAAAGCAAAAATGCACTAAACACTTGTCAGGGTAGAGGCCAGGATTGTAGTCACATTCGTGGGGGGAAAGGCAAAATAGAGCAAACAGCTGAGCCATGTCCTTCTCTTCGAGGAACCTCCTCTTACTCTGGGAGACAAGAGCAGCTGTAAGAGGAATGAGAGGCAGAAAAACAGAAGTGGAATGAAGCCAGAAGAGAGATAAAAAGAGAGCAAGATAGGAGAGTAGAGGACAATGAGCAAGCATAAGACTATCCTAATCAAAAACAGGTTCTACTGAAGTATGTCCTAAAATAGTGTTACAATTACCACTTCCCACCTATGTGTATATGTATAAATCCATATTTTCCTCAAAAGACTGATGAAGAATAAAAGAAAAGGTGGCACCTGAATAAATCAGTTTTGCTGTTTTTATAAAATTTGCTGAGGGATTCTTTAAATTTGGGCTTCAATTGTCTAATACATTTTTGAGAATCTTCTATATGCTATGTGTGATAGACCAGTGATTCTCATACTTTAATGAACATACGAATTACTTGGGGATCCTATTAAAATGAAAATTCTGATTCAGTAGGTCTGGGGTGAGACCCAAGACTCACATTTCTAACAAGCTTCCAGATTTTGTTGCTATATATAGAGCCTGTCTTCCAGTAGCTGACAATTTGTGCTTCCCACCAAGAAGCTGATATGTCTAGGCATCCTTCATTCTCTATTTTCTGCAGTTAGTAAAATGTGGTATAATTTGGATAGAATTAGATCTGCATGTGATGGGGATTTTTTTCTGAAACGATATTCTTCTCCTCTTGTTAGTTACTCAGTTTCTCCAATATAAATTCCATTGTAACAGGTACAGCTGTAATATATAGCTATTTCCCTTGCTTACTAATTAATAGAATTTTCTCCCGTAGTGGAATGTTTTTATACTTGAATGCTCAGGAGGATCCCACAAAGTAGTCCTTGGCAGCAAAGAGTGGCTGAAACTCCATGAAATTCAGCAAGAGACAAAGGTTCCCATTTGAATCTTCCCCTACATAACTCTGACTGTATTAAACCAGTTAACCTCTCTAGGCCTCAGCTTTCTCAGCTGTTAAAATTAGGAGTTGTCCTTTCCAACTCTCATTCAAAATAATTTTAAAAGAATGAGAAAAAGAAAAAGAGAGGTAAAGAGAGTGCACTTTGTCTAGGTTATAAGCCTTGGAAGTGTGGTGGCGGCGGCTATAAGGTTCTTGATTGGTACATGCTTGGCATTTAAACTATTTATATTGATAGGAGCTCTTCTTTGCCTTTAGGTTGGCATTTCTGTCAGGAAAACATACCAGAGCAAGTTAAAATCTGCCCTGAAAAGAATGCAGGTGCATTCTGTGATTATAATAGCATTAATGACTCAGAAACAAAAAACCAGACAGTTCTAATGACTTGAAGCTTTATTGACAAAACAGTTCACACCTAGTACTGGTTGTTTGCTAAAAGTCTGGACCAAATCACTGAAGCTTTAAAAGCTAGATCACTGCAGTCTTTCCCTCAGGCACTGACATGGGTAATTATCATGGTTCATGCCACAGCCAAGAACTCCATTTCAATCCTAGCTCAGAAAGGAGTTATTTTTATTTTGATGCACAGTAAATACACTTTTGCATGTATCAATATAAACTCATTTAAAATGTAAATGTGCCAACACTAACTGTTACAGGCTTTTTATTATTTTCTTGATTTTGAATTAAGATTTTCTACCTTCATGGGGGGACATGAATACCTTTCAGCAAAAAACAACCTGTTTAAAGTCTACAAGTTTGTTCATTTCACATTTCAGGATTTTTTTCAGCCTCAGACTCAAACCAGGATTACAACCTCAGGGTCTTTCCTGAGCTCGCATTATTATCTATTACACGGGAACCATATTGACGTTCATGCACTAGTTAGGTGTTGCCACATTGCAAGTTACCCTACAGTGTAGAAGCTTACAGCAACAAACATTTATCTCACAACATTTATCTCTGGGGCAAGAATCAAAGTACAGCTTAGCTGGGTCCTCAGGCTTTGGGTCTTTCACAAGCTGCAGTCATCTCAAGGCTTGACTGGGAAGAATCCACTTCCTAGCTCACTCACTAGTGGTTGTTGGCAGGATTCACTTCCTGCTTCCATTCCTCGCAAGTTCTTCCTCCATCAGTTCCTTGCCACATAGACCTCTCCCTAGAGCATATCTTTTTTCTTTTTTTTTTTTAATTTTCTTTTTTGTTATTGTCCTAGAGCACCTCACAACACAGCAGCCCTCCTCATCAGAGTAAGCAAGTGAAAGGACAGGAGAAGTTGCCAGCAAGAGAGAGAGTGTTAATAAGACTGAAGTCACAGTCTTTAGTAACTCAATCACTGAAGTGACAACCCATCACTTTTGCCATATTTTGTTCATTAGAAACAAGTCACTAGATCCAGCCCGCAGTCAAAGGTCTGACTGCCAGGAGTTTGGGGTCATTGGGAGCCGTGTCAGAAGCTGCCTACTAAAATCTGTAATTAAAATTCCCCCTGAAATGATTCCATCCAAACCTTTAGAGTTAATTTTAGAATTTTAAATGGTTCCACAAAGCAAAAAACAAGTTAAGAAGCAAAATGCACCCACCTTCCCAGCAGTGCAGGAGACTGGATGACTCATTCAGATATGCATCTTAATGGGTGTGGTTGAAACAGGCAAAGTACTGTCCAAAAGAAGAACCCCACAGCTCCTTTTGAAGGAGCTGTTAGAATAGAATACCCTTCTCTTCTTCATGGACAGAGGACTTCTAAAATGCTATCAATCCTGTCCAAAACCACTCCTAAATAATGACGAATATATCCTTTGATTTTTAAACTTTTAAAAATTAAAATCCTCCTTTACTCCACTCTACAAATAAACAATATCCATGAAACAAAAACGTTATGAACAAACACAAAAAATTCCTTTATTTTTGCAGATTAGCATGTACCCACATGTCTATTATATAAAAGAAATTTAATAAACATTGTTCTTGCTTCAGTGTGAACTTTTGTCCTAGACATCTGTGATATTTGTGTGTTTGTTAGGGAATCATGGAAAATGTTCTCCATCTCTCTCAGAAATCTCTGTTCTGTTTTGGTCACATTTTTCTTCCTACAGCCTATTCAAAAGCCTGTGCCTAGAATCGTCATTTTTGTATTTAAATATGTTTACATCTTCTCTTTTGCCTCAAAATTTTACTAGGAGACTGAATATGTACTGAATATGACCTAAGGTTACAATAAGTAAGTTGTTTAAGACTTAAAAATTCAGAAGCCATAAAATCCAACATGATGAAATTTTTTGAGACTCTAAGGAGTAGGTATCTTGATAAGAGACAGAATAGCTGTTTTTTTTAAACAAGAAGGTGCTAATGAAGTAGAATAGCAATCAAAGGAAAAGAGAAAAGATATATGAGCAAAAACAGAAAAATCAATGACAGCGGAAACCAAGCAATTGAACAATGTGTAGGAGGATCTATAAAATCAGATGGTGACGTGTAGGAAAGGCTACCAACCACATCTAGTCTCCTCAAAAGAATATTCTGGTAGCCAGATTGTAATGTAACCAGAGGGAAGGAATAGAGAAAAGGCTAATGCAGCTATTAAAAAGGAGTAACCAAAATCCAAAGGAAAGTTTTTTTTCCCTTAAAGAAAATGGAAATGGACCAAATGTTCTTAAATCGCTTTTTAAAGTACATAATACAGCTCTGTATGGAGAGCAAGTACATTTTCTCCTTGGTTCACTCTCCCCCAGAATTAAGTGTCCAGGTTTTCTCAGGTGTCTTTGATGCAAATAATAAAAACCTCTGTGGGCTGTTGAGTGGGTAGTAGGATAACTTGGTGCCTTAGCAGCCAGGTAGAAGCCGGCCTCTGGCCTCAGGCCTGGAGCAATCCCAGGAGGCTGGTCTGGTCCATGAAGCAGGCACTGAGAGCTGGGGCAGCCCTCCGAGGGGCTTCCCATCAGATCTGGTTCACTTTACCATGAAGTCCAGAGGGGAAAAAAAGCACTATGCTCATAAGATTTCCTCATATTCAGCCATCCATTTGCTAATACATTCTCTTGACATAAGAAGCCCCACTAAATTCCTCTTTCCTCATCACTAACTCTAAAATGACAGCTTAAGGATTATCCTTTCTGCCACTTACCGTGAAACACAGCTCCAAACCAGTTTGTTGTAGGTTTCTGAGCTTAACCA
The DNA here is from genome assembly GCF_036321535.1 of Camelus dromedarius. NCBI lineage: Eukaryota > Metazoa > Chordata > Mammalia > Artiodactyla > Camelidae > Camelus > Camelus dromedarius. The sequence goes on from NC_087450.1 coordinate 23,650,906, forward strand.
CATAGCTCACAACTGAGTGGATAATCAATCATTCTATGACTAAATCCATCTGGAACAAATTTGAAGAAGTGGCCATGTAGGTTTCTTTTGAAAAAAAAAAAAATTAAACTGAAACCAGAGTTGATCTTTTCAAAGGTTCAGAAGAAAAAATACATACATAACTCAGCAATGACTTTTCCCCCAGAACTCGTGCATGCTCTTTTGGTAAGATTGGTCCTGTCCTGGACCCATTTTGCAGTTCATTTAATCTTTCAGAAAAGCTGTCCTCAAATGCTTCGGGGGAGAGTTCATTTCCCAGAGAATGAGGTCATGATCCCCACTTGTATAGAAGGAAAGGGGGACTTTGTATGGCCAGGTTGTCATCATAACTTCATGCTGATCTTAAATTCCTAAACACACAGGGCTCAACAGAGTGATTATGGAACCAAAAGAGCCTGTTTCTGGCCGTTCTAGCTGGACCCATGATTTTTTTGCCCTGTAGACATTAAAGGATAATTTAAATATCAAGAGCTTTGGCTTTTAAGAACTCCACCTTTCTTTTCCTCAATAGACCCCTAATTGTTATTGTAAATTTAAGGACATATTTTTCCACTTATACCCTGAAATCTGCACCTTTTATACATTCATTTGTTCAATTTTTGGTCACTTATTCATCAATTTATGCAGCAGTGCATTCAGTTAATACGTGTTCACACTGTACTGGATGCCTAGACACATCACCTTTCTTGCAAGGACCCTTCAGTCTATCTGAAGAGGTAAGATATGGTCATATTTTTTAAAATTAAAGGATACACAGATAGAACAGGTTGGTGGTTGCCAGAGGTGGGCAGTGGGTAAAATAGGTGAAGGGAATTAAAACGTACAAACTTTCAGTTATAAAATAATGTCACGAGGATGTAACGTACAGCATGGGAACTACAGTTAATAATACTGTAATGTGTATTTGAAAGTTGCTATAAAAGAGTAGATCTTAAAAGTTCTCATCACAAGAAAAAAAAATTCTGTAATGATGTATGGTGATGCACATTAACTAGATTTATTGTGGTGGTCATTTCACAGTATCTGCAAATATCAGATTGTTATGTTATACACCCGAAATTAATATAATGCATGTCAATTATACGTCAATAAAAAGAAAAGAAAAGAAAATTAACCATTACAAGTAATTCAGCTCAACAATTCAAGTCAACAAAGCCCAAGTTGAGGGCCTCGGTCCCTGTGTAGTCAATGGTAAATGGTGATTACCAAGAAGCACTGGAGGGGTCCAGAGGAGGGATTGGTTGCTGCACCCAAGGGTGAGTTAGGGCTTTATGGAGAGAGCAGATGTGATCTGCATCATGAAGGATGAGCTAGGTGTTAATAATCCTGAGAAGAGAAAGGGCAAGCTTTGCTGGGTGGATGCCCCATATACAGAATAATGGTGACAGTATTGTATTACAGTTTGGGGTGAGGGAAAGAGGGGCTACTATAGGGGAAGCAGGAAACAAGATAGGAAAAGTCATTGGAGGACATTTATGTAGAACCCTGTATTCCTGACTAAGCCATTTAAATTTTACACTGTCATAACTAGTGAAAGAGTTTAATAAGGAGTGACATAATAAAAACACTACCTACAGATAGTTGTAGGATGAGGAGGAAAAATAAGTACACACATACAGTTAAATGTGTTAAATCACCCTAATAGGACTGGGGTAGGGAGTCAGGGCAGAGAGGGCATATGTCAGTCTGATGTACTGAAAAATGAGTGAGCTTCTCAAGAAAGAATTGCATTAACTTTCAAGTACTGTACATATAGTAACAATGCTAATAAGAGGTATAAAAAGAGAGTTTTATGCATAAGGACTATTTTTAGACTCATAATAATAACTTAATAATTTGTTTAAAATGATTTCTAACAGACATATTCATTATTTTTGCATGCAAGTGTTTCTCCTGAGTCAATGATGATTCTAAACAAGTTCCACTCCAAGTAGGGTAAACAGTTTATAATATTGTTTATCAATACATTTATTCATAGGTATTATAAAAGTAAATATCAAATTTGTAAATCTGTAACATTTTGGTATAATTTCAGCTCCTGCAACCCTATGAAATAACCAATTAGGAGCAAAGTAAGCCCTTAAATGATCTTCTGAACAATGAGCCTTTCTGCTTCCACATCCATTAAACTGTACAATGTTCATTAGTCATAATGTATGGCTGAAGGAATATGGAGCAAATCTCTAACCATAAACTATATCTAAACATAGACCTTTAACAGCAGTTTCTTTTATTTTAACATGTTTAAGGCTGTGACATTGCAAAATGCAATGAATACAACCTAAGGAGAGTCATGCCCTAGTTATAACAAGGGTTTTGCAATTATAGAAAATTATGGCAAGAGGCAATTATCCATAAGCCCACTCTCCCCAGTGAGTCTCCTACCTTTCATTTTGCAAATAAGCATGAACTAAGGGAGTAATCTGGTTTTAAAGAGAGGAGAGCAACATGTTCTCCTGATATGTCTAGAGGAAATGCATTTCCATCTAAAATTTATCTTTGTTTAAAAATAAGAATTTAAATGGAATACAAAAAGGTGAACAGCAGCTTTGGAGCGGGGATGAGGCTAGATTGCTAAGCTAATAAAGTAAAAATTTAAGAACATAAGAATATATAGTTTAGCCTATGGAATAATCAAAAGGAATTTTAACTGGATTTAGAGCTTACTAAGTCTTGATACTGTTTAGTTTGGGGTGGGGGTTGTTTTGTTTTTGTTTTTGTTTTTGTTTTTGTTTTTGTTTTTTGAAGACCTACCCACAGCTAGAATTTTGCAAAAGGCAAAGTACCTGGTTTGTCCATTTATTGATCTATTTAAGTGTCCATTCTGGAACACTTCATAAACAATAGTCATGTCTATACTTTTCTTCTCAAGAATGGAGTCTGCTGGAGATGATCTTAGTTGTCTAGATCTGCTTTTTAATTTTATATTGGATTTGGGAATAATAAGATGGGGGGAAACTATTTTAGTATTTGCCTTGTTACTTACAGTTTGGGAGATGGCATAAGACCACAGAGATATCCTGTAGCTGGATCCTTAAATGTAATTTCAAAGTGTGAGATTATTCAATAAGCCTGAGTTGAGTAACTACTGTGAGAAAAGCGCAGTAAGTGCCGAGAATACAAGGATAAAAACTTATGGTGCCTGCCCTCAAAGAGTTCACAGTCTGAGTAAGCAGATAGTAAAAGAAATGTGGCATTCTGAGTCCCATTTCAGAGACTTCCAGGCCTCAGTCTTAGGAATTTGTGGGAATTAGCCTTTAATGAACTGAGGAGAGGAAAGGAGGGAAAGAGAAAGAATGTTCCATGCAGGGGAACAGCATTTGCTAAAGTCATTAAGTAAAAGGCAGAAGAAAAACAAGTGTTCTGTATAATTCAGTGAGGAGTATGTGATAGAAGTTAAGGTCAAATCATGAAGGGCCTTGTATGTCATGTTAAAAAGTTTGGATTTCATCCTGAAGACTGTGGGAAGTGACATAATCAGTGTTGCTTACAAAGGAGGTAAACACATCATTTGTTTTTAAAACTTATTTCTGAATTCTGAATTTGTTAACCCAGTAAGATAATTTTATTGTAGTTTAAATAGGATTGGTTGTATTCTTCATTTATACCAGTGCTACAAAGGCAAATTAAGTATGAATTTCATTATAAAAATAAGTTATATTTGTAAGTTTAAATCTTTATCAAATATAACCCAGTGGGGAAGTATCTTAGCTCAAGGAAAAGCTTAAAAAGTCAAATCTAGCTTTAAAATTCCACTCAGCATTTAGTCATTGTTCCAGGCCATTATGATTTTTATCCACACAGAATACAACTATAAACTCTTAAAGGATTTTTTACTGCCTGAGGTTTGTTCCATCCTAAAATTTGTACTAAAACTTACTGGAAAACTAGTTCGAAAATGAAATTGTAACTCAGCCTTTGCAGAAGCCACAACAGGTTCTACACATTCACCTTATTTGGCATAGCATCCCCTAGCCTTGTTTAAAAAAATTGTTGTAGTGACAGTGTAATTGTATAAATACTATGCAAGCATTGAATGTTATTTACCTTAAGTATTGCCACTTTGTAATATAATAGTTCGAGAATTTACACATCAAATCTAATGGAGAGCTCAATTGGCACCTTCAGCAATTAAAGCTATAAAATTACACAGGCCAATGATGTGTGTCTAGGGTTATTCAGCTGCTAGTTTCCTAATGGAGAATGCTAGAATTCAGTAGTCAGAAAAAGACTCGTTTAGTACCCTGAGCCATATCAAATGCCAGAGGTACCCCTTCATACTCAATCATTAGCGTGAGTCTAGTTAAGGAGAAGGACAGGGGGCAGCTGTCCAAGATCTCTCCAAGGCAGTGAATTTTCTAGAAATAGCAAGTTTGCTGCTATTCCTCTTTCTTAACAAGGATAATTTGTGGATACAGCTGTCCCAGAGGTCAGTTGGACAAGCTGCTTGCTATAGTGATCTTACAGTGGATCTTACAGTGGAAAGAAACCTGGGAAAAGAAGCTTAAAAAGGGTGGGCATGAGCTGGACCTTGAAAAGGAATCTATCCTGTTAAGGTAGAGGTGGTGGAGAGAGGCTCACAGGCAAAGGCAGACAAGTGGCAACATGTGTTTGCAGGTATTGAAGTTGTAGGGGCCTGGACAGCAGCCCACCTCACTAACGAGATGAAAATGGCAAGGGCAGCTGAGCTCCCGAGGGGTGTACTGGAGAGCCACAACCCTGAGCCGGGGAAACAGCACTCTCAAACCATTGCTGAAGCAGCAGTGCCCAAGGCCTGCAGACCAGTAGGAGATGGTCCTCACACTACCTTGGATGTGGCAGAGTCTGAGTTCTCAAGTTAAAAGAATGGTCTGTGTGATTGAGGTGAAATTGAGAAAGGGCAAATGCAAAATCAAATACTAAAATAGGAAAAAGTCAGAGATGCAGGAGGGGAAAAGGTGGGAAAAGCAGACAACAAAGAAGGAAGTCAGCCTTGTCACCTGCTTTTTTGTCACCCTGCGACCATGAGTTAAGTGTTTTCCCTCAAGCTTTAAATTCTGTCATTTTTCCTATTAATTTTTTCTGTTATACCCTTAATATGGGAACAACATTCTATCATATACACATATATAATTTACCTATGACTATAATGAAAGCATTTGGAGGTCATTTGATGTTCAAAGAAGCCAAAATTAATTTTTCAAAGAATATTTTTCTAATATGCCATGGTTTTTTACTATATTACTAGCATAGCATTTAACAAACAAAAATTGGCTCCAAATAAAATTCTCCTGTGTGATATGATTGAATGGATGCTTCACTGACTACAAATAATATAGATCAACATTATGTTTTGTAGAGACCCCTCAGACCTGCTCATTTGATAAGTCAGGCATTCTATGTTCTCATTTTAGAGTCTAATGCTGAGCCTTGTCCTTATAATAAACACCAAGAAATACTTGTCCTGACTTTACATGCAGTTTTTCTCATTGGAAAATATTCCCCATCTGTTCTCCAGTTCTGATTTATAATTTCATTGCTACCTTGAAAGATGATGACCTTAATGTCCCTTGACACAATCAATATAATAAATAAAAATTGCTGCTGAAATTTACATTTTCACAGCTTTTTGTGTGATCTTGTTCACACAAAATTCTCTCTCAGAGTTACATATAGGTTCTGATTAGAGCTCTAGTTAAAGCTCTGTTTGCTAAGTAGTCTTCATAAACATTAACACTTCATTTCTGTGGATGGGTCCACCAACTGTCCTTTCAAATCACAAAATATTATGAAATGCAGATGCTAGGTTATTTTTGTTTTGCCAGATCACTTTTGTTTGAATGTTTGCAATTTCACTAATGAGAAATAACTTTTAGGAAAGAAAGGCTGATTTTGCCTGTTCTTGCATCCATTCCTCTGGAATATGCCAAAGGAAGGGAAATCATTCAATGCTATCGTTGTTCCTCCTGATTGGATTTCAGTCATATGACCACATTCAAAACATGACATTGAGCAAGGAAACAAAGACAGGATGTGTAATTATATGCAAGTACATAGAAAATTATATTAAAATCACAGACTTTCTGCAGTTTTCTTGCTTCCATCTGTCTATAACAGAAGTACTGACCTGATATACAACGTATAGCAACTTCACAGTGTTAAACACGATTTATCGAGCCTTTAGTGTGCCTAAGGTGCCATTAGGGACATGTATTATTTCAGTTAGTCCTCACAAGAACATTTTGAAATGGGTATTATCCCTACTTGACAGATGTGGCAGTGAGACTTGGAAAGGTTAAAATAACTTTCTCCAGACACATACTGAAAACATGGTGTTGGTTGGATTTGAATTGAGACTTATCTGACTCTAAAACCCGTGATCTTACCCACTCTTCTGTCTCAATCATATTTCATATCTTTCTGTCAGTGAGTTGCATAAGGAAAAAATTTATTCTGTGGTTCTCAGACTTTCTAAAAAGATCAAGTCATCCCATAAACTCTAATTCTTGGTATAATAAATTCTTTGTATAATAAGGCTAGAAAAAAGCTAACCCAGCAACTAAAGAAAGAAACAATCTCAAATAAAATAATTTAGAACTTAAAAATACTATGTGAGAAAATAGTATGGTGATTCTCATTCTGAAAGCCACAGAAAGAGATCTGTAGTTGAAGATTACTGACAGGGGACCTCCTTACACCTATCTGGCAGCCTCACTGGCAGTCATTCCCATTAACCACGTGTGTGCCTGAAGCCAAAGGTTTTTATTTAAAGGTTTCCATAAACAAATTATTACATTTCTAGGGAGAAATAACTCTAGGCTAATTTTAAAATTAACAATATGAACTGCTCAATGTTTCCAGTTTCTTCTAAAATGAAAACTTGGAATATGATAGACTCCACGGATGTGATCCATGCAGTAATCATTTCAAGTATATATAACAGATCTAAGAACATAGACCTTTTTTTCATCTCTGTTTATTCATGCCAAGAAATTCTCCTGAAGACTGACTTAGTTTGGCATCTACGTTTTAACACATCAACTACATACTGGCACAGGTCCATCTCCCTTTGTACTTTACAGACAGAAACCAAGTATGCGGCATGTTTCCCTGCAAGATTTTTTTTCAGAGTTTATGCTGCCAAACAAGCATTAAGCTCCTCTAAATTCCAGGCAAGTATGTAACTTTACAGGTACACAGTAGTGCACGAAAATATTGAAGAGAACTTTCTATTCATCCCACTCTGCTAACAGAGCCATTTAATCCTGTCCAGAAATGTGACCATGTTAAACCCTCCTTTGATTCTACGGATTAGGAGGGAGAAGTTACTGCTGAAAAATAAGAAAGAAGGGAAGAAGAAAAGATCATGGCCCCCAAGAAGCAAGAACATGTTATTCAGGTTTCCCAGGGCCCAGCATTTTATGCTGGAGAGGGTAGAAGAGAGAAGAGCTGGAAAGTGAATCCTTTTTACAACAGTGTTCAGGAATTCAGCAAAGTGAGCTTTAATTTCAGACTTTTAAAACTGAAAGAGATCTCAGAGTGTGTGTGTGTGTGTGTGTGTGTGTGTGTGTGTGTGTGTGTGTGTGTATTTTTCACTTCTAATGGAAATTAAAGTAAAATGCCCCAAATTCATTTAAAAGTCCAAAGACTATTTTACATGCTAGCTTGATAAGTCTTTAACATCAAAACACTCACCAGGTCATAGTTTTATGAAGCAGTATTTTCTTTTTTCCCTTATTGCCTTTAGGTACTCCTTGAACTAATAATACTCAGGAGTTATTTGAATGCTATTGCTCCACATCACTAAAAGTGTTTTTTAACACAGAGGGGGGAAACCCCACAGACTACATTGTGTCAAACACAATTTATCAGCAAATTAAATTCAAGTATGCATGATAATTCATGAATAACTTGAGGGAAATGGTAACTATGGGATCAATTTGGGACAAAACCAAAAAGTCAGATCTCACCTGGTTTAGTGAAAGATTTGGAAACAAGCAGATAGTTGCTCACATTTAATATTTTGAACATTGAATAGTTTTATGCCATAATATGATGAAGCCTGCAGAGTCTTCCTTCCTGAAAAATCCTTAAATACAGAACAAGGAATTAATAAGTCTAGCATTTCCTAACTACTTCCTTGCTCAAAGAAGAGAGAGAGAGAATAAATAACCACTTAAGATGAGAACTTTCCTTGCTCTACTTTGTCATACAGCAAGTTTTTCAGATGTTAGATGAAAAATTATAAAGCATAAAGTAAACATCACAATATATATGGTGCATATACAAAGATATATTTATGTGTACCATATGTCAAAGAGAGAAAGTATAGATATTTAATCTTGTTGAAGCCTTACAACTTTCTATATTGGGGTAGATGTAGCATCTATTTTTCAATATTTTTTAATCAACATTTTCAAACTTAAAGTTGAATATATCTATAATGAACATTGGACACCCACCATCCAGATTCAAAACCTGTTAATATTCTGCCATATTTGCATGGGGTATCTTAACACATCTTTAAACTCCATTTTAAACACCAGTCCCTACCCACTAGTGGGATTCACATTGCACCATTTGCATATTTCCAGAGATAGAAACCTTATTATTTCTTAATACATTAAAATGTCCAATGACCACATTTTTTTTTCTTTCACTGGACCAAAATCTGCTTTTCTTGGCTTTCTACCCATTTATTCTAGCCCTGCCCTTTGGAAAGACAAGATCTTTTCCTTCTTCTCTAAGCACCCATTCAAAATCCTCAAGTCTACTCTCACACCACATTAACTCAGATACAAATCTCATCTGTATTTTCTTGTAAATTGAGTACAGTGGGGGGAAAGGATAAGGATAATGTAAAGAGAGGAGGGGCAATAGGCCTTCTTAAGGGCTGTCATTTTTTCCCCATAGGTTTTGATACATAACATTTTCATTTTCATTCAGTTTGAAATAGTCTAAAATTTCAATTTCGTTATCTTCTTTAAACTGTGAGTTGTTTTGAAGTATATGTCTTCTTTTCCAAAAGAAGGGGATCTTTCTAGTTTTGTTTTCATTGTTGCTGTTTCTACCTTATTTGCATTGTAGTTACAGTATAAAATCTGTATATTGCAATTTTTGAAACTTATTTACATTTGTCTTAAGACCAGCATATAGTCATTTTCTTTTAATGTATCCTCAGTACTTGGAAGATCATATATTCTGTACAGTGTTCTAAATATGTCAGTTAGTTCAAAGTTTTTAATCATGTTATTCATATTTTCTATTCATTTCTGAAAATGTACATTTATTCTTTTAATTATTGGGAGAGGTATGTTATACTCTTTTACTGTGTTTATTCATTTTACCCTTGAGTTTTACCCATTTTTGCTTTATCTGTATTGAGGCTATGTGATTAAACGCAGTTAAATTTAGAATTTCTACATTTTCCTGGTGAACTAAACTTTTATCATTACACAGTATTACTTTTTATTCTTTGTAATCTTTTTTTCCTTAAAGTCAACTTTGACTGATATTAATATTGCAAAGCCAACTTTCTTTTGGTTAGTGTTTGCATAGTATATTTTCTTTAATCTATCTATGTCCTTATGTTTAAATTATTTCTCTTGAAACAGCATATTTGGGTGTTGTTTCTGTAATAAACCTGAAAATAAGAGCATTTAATTCACTTACTTTTAATGTAACTATTGATATGTTTAAGTTTAAACTACCATTTTACTATTTGCCTTTTTTTGTTCTGTACATTTCTTGCTTTCTGTCTAAAATGATGGACTATTTTGTATTATTCCATTCTCCCCTGAATCAGACTTGTAGTTTTATACTAGTCCTCTAATGTTTTCCCTAGGGAATACTTTAATTTATCCTTGACTTTTCAAAGTCTAAAATAAATTAGTAGTTTTACCTCTTCTCAGATTATACAAGGACCTTAAAATACTTAAATTCCATTTACCTTACTGCCAACCTATGTGCTATTATTTTCATGTGTTATAATTCTAAATATTTAATAAATCACAAAAGACCTTACTATTGCTGTTTTATAAAGTAAGTATTCATTAAGATTTACCCATATTTATGCTTTCATTGCTTTTCATTGTGTTGGAATTTTGAATTAAAAATAGAAAAGAAAAAGGAATTTAGTATGAATTTGGTGAGTCACACCCCTCATACCTCTCCATTTGGAATTCAGAAAAATGTAAGGATCCTGAGGCATATGGGGAAACATTGCACAGAAACATCATAAATATGATTTAATGAAACGGACAGGAAAATACACATAAGAACATAATATGCTGTGAAGGCAAGAGGCACAAAGACACACTTTATTTTAGAAGTCTTAGGCAGTTAATAATTTGGAGAAGTATTGCCAAGTTGCACTCAGCAAATTTAGTAGTATGCCTCAGTTTAGTGGGCACAAAGGCTGTTTATTGTTGAATGAACAAATATAATGTAATCAGTCTCATACAATTAGGAGGACACCAAGCCATGCTTGTTATAATTGGCATTGCCATAGCCAGGGGCTTATGTGACCTCAAGTGATGACTGGCCTGAAGGGTAAGCCAGGAATATGTATCCTCTGGTCTACAGAGACTCACTAATCTAGCTGTAAGGCCTCAGGAGGTGTAAGGAGGTGTGCCAGGAATCAAATCACAGTGCTCAGGGAGGGCATGGTGGACTCAGTTGAATGTACTCAGTCTCCATTCAGTTCATCACTCTTCAGGGGTTTGAATCTGGAGCTGAGGATAACAGGAGGGTGGGAGGGGGCAAGGTGAAGAAGTAGGGCACTAGGAATGCATAACTAAAATGTCAGTGAAAAGGCATCCCCTAAGATGGGCATAATTCCTCTGGAGGCCAGGTTGAAGTAAGTCCCCAGCTTGTCTTGGATGGGCTTGAACTTTCATGTAGAGTCTTTAGTTACTGGTACTGAGCTACCCTAGACCAAAGACTGATGGTGCTGCTTGTTTCAAATACGGTTTTACCTCCACAGAGTTTAGACTGATGATTGGTTGTAATACGCCAAATACCAGGGTCATCTTTTCCCAGACATTTTTTAATGGCTAATTAAGTTTAAGAAGAAACTTATTCATTGGTATGCCAGAGAACACCCCTGACAACAATCATTTATCAGTAGAAAATGTTTTTTCCTTAAGATTCTAAAAGGAATAAGCTTCACTTTGCCGGTGTGTAAAAAGAGCTAAAGAATGAGAATTAAGGTCTTTGTTTCCTTGCTTGTTCTCTTGTTTTAGCCTATTACCAGTTGGTTGGTTTGGTTTGTGTGTAGTACAGGTGAGTTACAAGTTGATCATTCATGTTCACCAGTTGGTTTTCTCCCTCCCCCACATTTATGAATATTAGATATGAGTTCATGAGGTTAGGTAGACATGAACAACTGTATGTCTAACCTCATCCAATTATCTTGCAAATGAACACCACTAGCCACAAGGCAGACTAGATGGGGGGGGGGTCGATTTGCAGTGCAAATCTATCATCACTGCTGGTAAAGCAATTCCAAGCACATGTAACATGATTTTTCCATATGGGAGCAACATATTTCAAGGTTCTGTTAGAACCCAGTGCAATGCCAAAGGCTTCCAGGACACTTGATTCACCACTCTCTAAAACAAAGAAATGAACTATCAGGGAGGCTGACATTTGTTGATTTTGGTGATACTTTTGTTTATCATTTAAAGCACACCAAATTTTTAACAATCTGTTTTGCCAGAACAGATAAGAATCTAGAACTATAAATCTACTGCTGGCCATCGATGAAGACAGTCCTCTTTTTTACTTAATATCAGTATTTATTTTCTCCACTAGAACTGCTTAGCTTGGGTGAATTCTAGCTGATAATTTCAGAGGGGTGAAAAGCTAACTAGAACTGGGCATTTGGCCCAGATAAATCTGATTCCAGTACTATGAAAGAAGCAGCAAGGGAAATAGAAAGTCTTTGACAAAAATTGTTGATAATTGGCTAAGGACTGGGGAGGGAAACAGAAGACTTGGAGAGCTATTAATGTTATTCTAATGTAGAAGAAAGACACAAGGGAGGAATCAACACTATACAGATTAACAACTCTCTTTAATTCTAAGAAAAATTATATATTTATATAATATACATGTAAGAAAATTTTATGTATATATGAAATTTACATGTATACAAGAAATTTATATATATGTTGACTACAATAAAACTTCTGTTATCCAGAACTCTTAGCAAATAAGCCTTTCTGGAGACCTAAATTGCAGAGGCAAAATGGAAATCTAAAGTTTGAATTTTTGCTCTATGTGAACTTGGGCAGGTCACACATCAATCTACATTTTGGTGGCATCCTCCTGCCTCATCCAAAAATTGTAGGTAATGTGACCACTTATCCCACAGGGCTGTTATTAGGATTGAAACAGAGGCTTGTAAATCTGATTTCCTAGTCAAATAATAGACGTTTAAATACTGCTAAACATTTACCTATTTTTATACCAGTTAATTTTAGAATTTTAACAAATTTGTATATGAAGTTATATAAAATATTACATACCTTATCCTTAATCATATTTCAATCAACATAATGTCTTGATTACTCAGGTTATCATTGTTAATAGCCATTAATGGGTGAGGCAGCAGTAAAACAGCAATGCCTCAGCACTTGTTGAAATTGTTCCTACCTTCTAGGATTATGTAGAAAAATAAGGTGAATATCCAAATAACTATAAGATCTTCACCAATGAGTCCCTTTTATTCAAAAAGTTTCATAGATAAAGTAGAAAGAGTACTTTGCTGGGAACTAATTTACTGTCCTGTCACTAGAAAAGATTAGGACTGATCAGTCTGAGCAGAAGAGTGTCTATCTCAGTCGCTAAGAAGGTGAAGAAAGGAAGGAAGGAAAGAAGGAAGGGAAGGAAGGAAGGAAGGAAGAGAAGCAGCCAGGAGTAAAGTAACACCCCCTTATGGGAAACATGAATCTTGGCTTTTGTTTCTACTTTACTCCATTTATGAAATTAAATTAACATGGTTCGGGAAGATATAATAAGGTTTTAGATCCACACAGATCAAGAAATAGCAGCAACCTGAATTTAACCACTATCTTTTCTTCAACTATCAAATAGTATTTACAAGGCATGCACAGTGTTCCACTCAGAACTGGTAAAGATATGGTTATTTTACTCTAAGGGTTTACAGCCTGGAAACAAAAAGATATATTTTGAAATTTCTGAACTTTTAAAAAAATCTGTGGCATTATCATTAAGGATAGACGGTCTATTATACAGATGGAGAAACAGAGAAAAAAAGAATTGATGCCAGGGCCCTAGATCACAGAGGTAGTAACAGAATAAAAATAATTTCAGTCCCCTTCCTCTTATTTCAGTGCATTCTCATCAAATACACCATTTGGTCAATGGTGTCTTATTCTAAAGTAGTTCTGAATTATTCCCTAAATATAAAACGGCACAAATTAGAAAAGTTTAAGCAGTCATCCAAAGCATTTAAGGTACATAAAATCTTTGCCCATGAAAACACTGAAGTGACTCCATGTCGTGGTAAGTTATCAAATTATGGAAAGAACACTGCAGAGATTAAAATGTTGCATAAGAGAGAGAAAGCAGCATGAGTCAGGGGTTTGGGAAATATGAGTCAGACTAAAGGGAAGGAGCCAAAAACATAGAGAATGAGGGCCTAAGCAGGGACTTAATGGACACCAAAGAGATGTGGACACAGTTGCCTCCGATCGCTTTGAGAGAAAACCAAATATGCAGTTCCATAGATTGACAGTCTATGATAAAGTGTGATAGAGAGGCTAGGAGTAAGAACGGAGTAAAGATCAGCTGCATTATGTAAAGCAATCATGGTGCCAAAGTCAGCAAGAGAGAGAGACCTACAATAGTATAAATCACTAGAAGGGAGAGTGTGGGCACATTTTTGAAAAATGAGGGAATCACCAAATATTGCCATTAGCTATTCTTATTGCATTAGGATGATGAAATGTGAGTTGATTTATGTGTTGTGATATTTTAGGAAGCACATTCTATTATTCTGTACTTTGATAATGTTTACATTAGGCTGTGTCTACATAGTTCAGAGCTGCTTCCTGTGGTGTTTAATCCAAACTCTAATTCATCTTTAAGGCCTTGAATTTTGCTCATGATTTGAGCTACCATTTTATGAGCACATTAACCAGACTCTGCACCAGACTCCTCATACACAGCACCTCCAGCTGTGATGACTCCAGCTGTCTGCCATTCTTCTCATGTAAACTGCTTTTCTCTTTGCTTTCTAACGTGATCTGCCTTCTGCTTAGAAATAGCCTCCTATTTCTGCCAATCCATGTCCCTTATCTTCTTCAAAATGCAGCTGAAAACTCACCTCCTCAGGCCAGCCCTCCATGACCACCCATCTCTGATGCTGCCTTCTTCTCCTAACTTCTGCACTTCTCCACTCCGTTGTTTTACAGCTATTTCCATTTGCCAACATCTTGCTGATTTTGCTGTGTTTCCTACATCTTGCCTGTTACTCTGCCTTGTAAATGTTTAGTTCCATGAGATAAAACACTGATCCTACTTTCTTTAAACTCTAGGTATCAGTTCTTAGCAAACAATCATGATTCATTCATCCATCTATTGAACAAATATGTTTTGAAAACCCACCATGTTCCATGCACTCTGCAAGGTACTAGGAACACAGGAAAAAGTAATACTTTAGATCCTGTCCTCAAAGAGCTTGGGTTCAGGGCCCAGGGAATGTGTTAACTGACTGTCTGCCTAAAAAACGTAGTGAGTTTAACTGTCAAGGATAACTTACAGATACTTTAAAAAACAGAACAAAAACTCCACTCCCCAGACTACTATTTCCTAGATTTATCAGGAAAATCATGGCTGACCTGAGTAGTTTCCCTTATGAATAAAGCATTGCTTTTACCAGTACAGGTATTGCCACTACAGAGGACTTTCATAAACATACGTGGGAGAGCCAGGGCTTCTGGTGCATCTGCATAGAGATGGATATTCTTGCTTTGAGTTTCTAACATAGTAGTATATTTCAGTGATTCTTATCACGTTGAACTTTCTGGTATTTAAGACAAATAGCAATGCATACAAGTAGAAAAGACAAGCATAAAAGAGTTTCACAATGTAAGCTGATTCTTAAATGACTTCATATAGATGTGCAAATAGAAAAATAACAGGATCTCAAAGTACAACTTTCAAAATAATAAAATCGTGTTATTTATATAAACCGATACATTGATGGTATATCTGAAGCTAGTTCAAAGAAATCCAGTCTATCTCCAACACTAGATAACCTGCTAAGAGCAAAGAGGATAAATATTCTAAACTTAAGTCAGAGAATCCATAAATGAAAACGTAGTCAGTTCATTTACTAGCAGATCCAGCTCAAAGTGTATGATAAAGCATGCACTCAACTCCTTTGGAATAATTTCTTGAAGGGGGTTTCATGCAACTGTGTTTTATTGAATTTCAGGGAGGTTTCCCATCTGAAAGCACTAAAACTAAAAGTGAGTCCAGGTAAGTAGAAAGTGTGTTAAAAATATCGCCAGTCAATTCTAGGTGAGATGAATCCTGTTGCAGTTTTGTTTTTGATAGAGAAAGGAGAATATAGTGGCAGTAAAGATAGTAGTATTTTATTTGGTTTTTTGTTTGTTTTTATTAAATTACTTTAACTCACCTAATATTTTTGTTAAGTAATTCTCAGAAGGTAAACAGACCTGGTTCTTAAAAAAGGAATAGGTCCAGGGAGCACAACTTTTATGTTTAAAATCTATTTAATGATATATTAATTCCACTGCAATGTTAGCTTATTTATCAAAGAGGCTTAGAATTGAACGACATAAAAAGTAGGAAGGAAATCACATCAGGAATGTAATGGGGTGGAGGCCATTGGCAGAGGGATGTCTCAGAAAGAAAAGCCACAGTCGCTGGTGAGGCCTGCTTTAGAAAATGTAGCAGCCAGCCCGGGCCCTTGATCTTCTGCCAGCCTGTACTGAGGAAACTTGCCACATCTGAATCTCACACCGCTGTATCTTTCAGAGCTGTTATCACTGCAAATGTTGGCAAATGTTCTTGACATAAAACAATAGGAATTCTGCTGTCATTTCTGCATTAGCGAGTCATAAAGCTCTGAAGAAACCCCAGTAGAAATGTTTTCATCAAGTACATATGAGAAAATAATAAAAGACACAAAAAAAGCAGATAATTTCAAAGCAAGATTGCTGTATGTTTGCATAGTCCATAAAAAGGACAGTCATAATCACTGATTTGAAAATAATAAGAATAAAAAATTTCAAAACAAAAAATAAACAGTAACAAAAAAATTTGCTGAAACTTTAAAACCAGATTCTAAGAATTAGTTAAGTAGATGCTTTTATAGGTTATTATCCAATAAACAGCCATACATCCCTCGAGTATTCTTCATCACCCCTCCCTCTTTCTTTTGGAAAGAATTTCTCTTATCATTTCCACACCCATCTAACCAAAGCCGGTATTCGAGGACAACTCTCTTATAACCTGAACTTCCTACATTATTACACTGGGTAGTGTAAGCACAGCAATTATTTTTGGAAATAAAGAAAGATGAAAGGCAACACACCAAGGGCTACTCTCTCAGCTTCTTAAAGGGAAGGTAGGATTTAAGGAATAAATTCTAATTACTGATGGCTCATTTTGGTACTGAATTTTGACCCACTCTTTCTTCCTAAGCAAAGTCTACCACAGTGATGATCCAAGCACCCCTAAGCCTGTTTCAGTTTTTAGGCAAAATTTGTCATCTAGGAATTATAAATTTTAGATATTTTTTAGTGAAGCTTAGAGTCTTCAAGTTGTTGGAGAATGCCAAAATTTTATACTTCTTTCACCTGCTATTTGACCTCATAATATGAGAGATTAGAATGAATGCAAAGGTGATGTAGGTAAGGCAAAATTAAATTTCACTTATAAATTATTGTAATATGAATGTACACACACATTTACAGCACAGTTTGATTTCAAAGAAATTTGTTATAACAGGTTTGTATTATGACTGAGCATTTTGTACTTTTCTAGAATGATATTCTACCTACTCCTTAAGGTACATTTAGTAAATTATTCCCAGAAGTGAAATGCTTTGGGAAAATACGTATTTTAAACTACACCAGTCTCTCTCTCCTAGAGGAATATGATCAAACTGAATCCTTTTTATTTTGAAATTTGCAATGAAACGTTTATACATTCACGTTAAAGTTTACAAAAAAACAAATCAAAAAACCCCCACCAACAAGGAATGTGTAATATTAAAGTTTGATTTATACCCAGTTATTGGGCAGATTTTTAGAGACTTGTCACTAGAAATTATTTCGAATGCAATATTTTGGGTGGAAAAGCAAGTATCATATAATTCACTTACACTTTAAAACACAGAAAACAATACTGGATATTCTAATGGGCACATACCTGTATAATAAAAAGTATAAAGAACATCTCAGGGAAGGATTCACACCTACCAGGATGGTAGTAGGTGAGTGAGTACAGGTATGAGAATGGAAGAAAGCTTTAGTTATATCTCAAATGTTCCATTTCTTAACAAAACAAAGTGAGGTGAGGCACACATGGCAAAATGTTAGCATTTGTTAAATCTAAGTGGTACACACTGGCATCTATGAAATTATTTCCAAACATTTGAAATAATTTATTATTTTAAATATTTACAATATAAAAGTATTACAGAGTAAGATTTTAAAATAGAGTGAAAACTTGGTTTCTTTAAGAAAAATATGATGGCAAAATGGAGGAAATATCAACATCTTAGTAACTGACTCAAACTCTTTCTGTGCTGCATGTCTTTAACAGACATAGATGAGTGCACCGCAGGGACGCACAACTGTAGAGCTGACCAAGTGTGCATCAATCTTCGCGGTTCCTTCACCTGTCAGTGCCCTCCTGGGTATCAGAAGCGAGGAGAGCAGTGTGTAGGTAAGTACAACAGTGCACTAAACCAAGTCCTGTCTGGAGCATCTTTAACTGTTTAAACCTCAAGCATTCAGAACAAAGCACTCATCTTTGTTTGGAGAATGATAGTGCTGATTCTTTCATTGACTACCGATCCATTTTCCACATTAACAAGAACTAACCTTAAAGGTAGAGCATATTCTGGATATCAAAGTGCTATTTAAATGTTAAACTAAGCAAAAGCAGAAGTTTGAGGTATGAATGAGATCACAAAAGCAACCTGGAAAATCATTTTAAATTAGTTATTTGGTGCCCTAGCACTAAGACACTGATGGTTTCATTCACTGGTTTTAGCATAGCATAGCTTAGAGGGAAAATGGTGAGGTTCAAATTAGCTCCACCCCTTACTCACTTTGAGATCTTGGGCAAATACTCTATTTCGCTTTTTCCTTTTGTGCTATGGAGATCATACCAGCCTCTGTCTTAGGAGCTCACGTGTAAGAGTACTTAGAACAGAACCGGGTCCTGGGTTGAATAGCTGTGTGCTATCATTAAGTAATGAGTTAACAGACTTGTACTAAACATTTTCTATGTTGCAAAGGGGTGCAGTGCTAGGAATTCAACACACGTGCCCTACTTGAGAGCTCTACTTGAGCTCCCTGAGGGCAGGGGCCAGACCTGGTTTGTGTCACTGCTGTCTCTCCAGTCCCTGAAGAGTGCCCGCCAAGAAGATGGGCTATGCATGTTTTTTGAATGACTGGAAGAACACGGTATGCGGAGGCTGACTGGCAAATAACAAGTAAACTAAAAGTGTTCTGGGCTTAAGCTGGAGGCCCAGCACCAGGATGAAACTCTATAATTGACTCCCTCTGTCCATTGATTTAAATACCACGTCTTACCATAATGTCAGTGAAAAGTCTTTATTTTCCTTTAGGAACAGAGAATATGGGGACAGGCAACCCAGCATCGATTTTCTCCTGAGAATGTGAGCTATTGTCAGGGTATCAATACTGAGCTCCTGGTGGACCCTGGACCTGTTCTGCCTGCCATGGTGCTGTGCCTAGGTGCTGGGGCTAGTGTCCAGCCTCTGAGGAAGGACCAAGGTTTATAGTGGCTGAAGCTGTGACTGAGGAGAAAATTGTGTGGAAAACTCCACAGGCACCAAAGTTTTGCCCACTTTAGTAGTCAGGAAAATAAACGACTGAGGGTATAAAAAGTATAGAAAAAGAACTAACCCAGCCTACTATAGGAAGAATCAAAGTGAATAGAACATATGGTTAGAGCCCTTTATGATGTGGTAGGAGGAGATGTTCTTAAATTCAGATCCAATATCGTGGCTTCCCTGCTATTCCCCTACCCACAGAACCAATACTACATTCCCCAACAGAGCATATAAGGTCTTCCTCAATCTAATCCTTGCCCAGCTCTGTTGTACCAATATCCCTCTCCTGTCAAAAAAAACCTACACTCCAGCTTTGTCCTACTAATTATATTTCCCCAGTACACCACAGTGTCACACTTCAGTGCCTCTACATAAGCTCTTTCAGTACCAGAAACATGCATTCCTACAAACTCCTATTCAACTCTCAAATCCCAGGTCACTTTCTCTGGGAAGTCTTCCATGATCTACAGAAATATAATTTATCACTCCCTCCTCTATGCCAGTAATTCTCAATCTTTTCTATAAATTTCCAATCTGTTACAGATCAATACTTCTGTAAAGTACAGTTAAAATGTTGCAGTAACACCAAATTGCTATTCCTAAATACAGGCTCTCAATTTCTGTACTTATTCATTGCATACTGATCCAAATACTCTGTGGACCAGTAGTGGTCAGCAGGTCACCCCTTGAGTAGAATGGTGCTCCCTCTATCCCTTGTACACTTCTCTATTGTTGATCTTATCATTTCATGCAGTAATTTGTTTCCATTCAAGACAGGTGGAACATACATATGTCTTATCATCATTATAAACTTACATTGACAAACAACAATGCTAGCAAATAATAATGAATGTTTACTGGTTGAGAAGAGATGCATTGTTTATTCATCAGATATTTATTGAGGGCTGACTTTGTGCCAGGTTCTAAGTGCTGGGCCATTGTGGTAAACAGACTTTACAAGATCATGGCCTTCATAGAGCTATTAGAAAGTACCATTTATATAAATTAGCTATTGATATTGGCACTTGGCTATAATATTAGGTACTAGGAAGAACTGTGTTAAAATTGCTGTTAATTAGTATGAAGTTTCCATTCATTCAGCTAATATTTATTGAGCACCTACTAGGCCAGGCCCTGTGATAGGTCTCTTAATAAATCATACAGCAGTGAACAGACAAAAAATACTCTACTTCCACCTCAAAAGGATGAGACATGTCTTATTTGCCAAGCATTAGTGAGGGAGACACACAAGAAACAAAAAAATACATAACACAATGTTAAGGAGTGTCAATGGTTACAAAGAAATATAAAGCAGGATAATGGGATAGATGGGGCAGAAGAAAATATTTTATATGGATGGACAGAGATGGCCTCCCTGAGGTGACATTTGATCAGACACCTAATAAATTAGGAAGGAAGCCATGTGAATATCATTATTGTTTATTTCAAAATTCAAGTTAAATCAAATATATTTTGCAGCTTATTTTTAATAGCTCCCATTTATTTTCACCTGTTCTAT
This sequence comes from Camelus dromedarius, assembly GCF_036321535.1. NCBI lineage: Eukaryota > Metazoa > Chordata > Mammalia > Artiodactyla > Camelidae > Camelus > Camelus dromedarius. The sequence continues at coordinate 23,671,530 of NC_087450.1, forward strand.
GCAAGAAATTTTGCCTACATTATCTCATGTAATCCTCTCAACAATTCTACCACATTGTTGTATTATTACTAACAGAAGAGGAAGCTCTGAGAGGTTAAGACCAAGCTAGTAATGCCAGAACAAAGATTTAAACTCAGGTTACCTTGAGGTCACTTGAGCACACTGCCTCTCACACTTTTAGTTATTAAAATACCAGAAGAGTTCAGCATAAAGTTTTGTTTTCATTTTTTACCAGAAGATAGTGTTACTACATAGTATTATATTGATCTGCATAATTGTTATTTTAAATTACATATGCCATATTGGAGTTGTCACAAAGTGTAGAGTCATGAATTAATGAAATTTTATTATGCTTCTAAGATATTAATCCTACTCTGCAAGTTCTCAGTTGAGCATTTTATAGTTGGAAATATTTATACGAGAAGGACATGGGCTGGAACACTTCATCAAGTGTGTCAAGAGGTAACTTGTTTAGCATCCCATTCCTTCCACAGTGTTCTTTCATATGATTCTCACAAAAACTTCCTAAGATACACATAGCAAGCACTACTATACACGTTTTACAGAAGAAAAAAAACTAGATACCAAACATTAAAGTGACTTCACTAAGGTCACCAGCTGAGCAACAGCGCATACCTCCTTTTCTTAGTTTTATGCTACATACTCAATTCTTCCATAGTTCTTTTTTACTTCCGTCGTTATAAATAAGCTTTTAGATTCCCAACCTGACATTCTCATTTATATGTGAAATAATCTTAATTACTTTTCTCTCTTTAAAATCTCAACCCATCCAACTAGGTGTATGAATCCAGGTATATGAAGTCTTTGTTATTAACATCTGATTTAACTGCAGAATACAGACCAAAGTATATTTAAAGCACAGATACTCTACTTTAAAAAGAAAAGAAAAGAAAAAAGAAAAATAATTACTTTTAAATGAGGTCTCTAGATAGGTTTCCTAAATAATGCTCTGCTGAGAATTTGAGATTAGACAGCTTAATCATAGTCAATAATTTGGAAAGTCAGTAAGTTGGTTCTCTTTGTATGTGTGCTTGATAACCTAGATATAGATGAATGCACCATCCCTCCATATTGCCACCAACGATGCGTGAACACGCCAGGATCATTTTACTGCCAGTGCAATCCTGGGTTTCAGTTGGCGGCAAACAACTATACCTGTGTAGGTAAGTCTTCTGGGAACAGTCATCCTGAGTGATTTCTGTTTTCCCAACCCACATTGTAGTATTTCTAATTTTCTATGTTCTTGAGTGAACTGGTTTCTATCAACTTCCCTGCATAAAGCTGAAAAGACAAAAACCAATCTGCTTCTTAAAACACATCAAGATGTGCATGGAAACATTTTAAGCCTAGGCTTTAATTCTCCTCTGTGAATGTATCAAAAAAATAAAAATTAAAAACTACAGATCAACTGATATACACACACCAATTAGTCAACAGTACACAATATAAATGCTGAAGGTACCACAGGGGTTACTGCAAGTTCAAATACATAAGCTTTCTGCTGAAAGTGCATCTGATTTTTACATGCTTCTTCTACCCTTTCAGAATGCAATGTCATGGCACACAGTTTTAAGACTGGCATGACATGGAAAGAATCTAGTGCAGGAAAAATGCCTTTTCACAATATTTTCAGTGCCTCAGAGCATTGCAAAACTCTGTATGGGTCTCAAAGGCTTATGTTATAATTGTAATGGAATTTAACAGAACCCATTTAAAAAGTGATAAATAGCACAGATAAATCTTCACTACAGCATGCTGAGAGACCGTATCAGTATGTGTCTTATATCAATTATTTATAGACTTGGCATTTTGCATCTGAACAACAATAAAAGAAAATAGATACTGGAATGTATATTTATTAGAATCATTAAATTCTTTTGGAAAGATTCATCAAACACAGAACTGTCATTCCCAGAAAAAAAAATATTCTAGTATTTCTAAAAGAAGTGTATGACAGATGTTTGAAGTTGTTCCAACAAATATGAAACCTGAGTGGATGTTCTCCAACGAGCTTCTGCAGCTCAAAGAATTCAGCTAGGGAATTACTCACTTATCATCAGATGACATAGGTACAAAAGAGCAAGGCTGTGTTTAAAGACACAGATACATAAATGCATATAATCTTGCCTTTCAGACATAAATGAATGTGATGCCAGCAATCAGTGTGCTCAGCAATGCTACAACATTCTTGGTTCATTCATCTGTCAGTGTAATCAAGGATACGAGCTAAGCAGTGACAGGCTCAACTGTGAAGGTAAACTATTTTCCAAGTAACTTGTAGTAATAGTCCAATCCCTGTGATTGCTGTTGCTTTAGCTGAGTATGTACCTGTTTATAGAAATAAAATTTTATTGATGGAAATTCTGTTCTAAAATCCAGTTAATTTAGTTCAATTGTAACATTGGCTTTTTAGTATGTTATCAAGAAAAAGGAGAAGAAACACAATAACTGAAATATTAGATATAGGCTGGGTCTAGTAATTAGAAAGAGTGCTCAATATCTTGCTTCTCAGCTGTGATGCAACAGCCAGCAGCACTGGCACCTCCTGGGAGCCTGTGAGAACTACAGAATCTCAGGCCCTAGTCCTGACCTACTGAATCAGATTCTGCACCTAATGAGAATTCCAAGTGACTGCCTTGCATATTTAAGTTCAAAAATAGCTGATGCGTGTCAGGAACATTAGAATAGAAAGCAAGAGACCTGGTCCCTAGTCATTCCTGCCACTGTGTACTTAAGGTGCCTTGGTTTCACTTTCTACATGAGCAAAAAGAGGACCATTTAACTGGAGGGATGACCTTGAGAGTCCATTGCACGTGCACACTCCACCATGTAATTCAAAAGACGTAAGACATCCTGAAGGGTATGCCCTTAACACTTGATACTCCTGACTTCCTTGCAAACCCTCCCAGCTTTACTTGGGGCCAGAAAGATCATGTTCCACATAGAAAGGGCTCACATCATGCCACTGTGCTTAAAATGAAAAGGGACTGGCTCTGGACAGCTGCTTCTGGACTTCTGAGCAAACTATAGGGACAGTACCATTGAGAAATGCAAAGCATTCTTTCCCTGAAGGCCAGATGCTGCCAGGACATCACCTCTAGAAGCTAGCACAGGAATAGGACTTGGAGTTCAAAACTCAGATGAACTTGGAAGCAGAGCCACCCGATTTCTGAGAAGGCAAATATGAATCTGCATCATGGGTGGGTCTGCCAAGCCCAACATGAAGAGCATCAACCACGAGCCAATTCATTCAGTCTGCTCAGCTAGTATGGTTAGGTTCCAGGATTCACCAAACTGTCAGCAATATTTCAGTGAGACTGATGGTAAGAAAAATTCTTTGTACTATGAAGTTCTAGGGGAAATGAGCTGATATTGTTAGAATTTGCACTTGAGCTTCTTATAAAGTATTATATTTCTGTTTCAGAGTTTTCAGTGTTAAAAAGAAAATAACAAAACAGTGACATGTAAGTTTTCAACTCTGTCATTGCTCTTTTCTTGTTCAACAGACATTGATGAATGCAGAACCTCAAGCTACCTGTGTCAATATCAATGTGTCAATGAACCTGGGAAATTCTCGTGTATGTGCCCCCAGGGATACCAAGTGGTGAGAAGTAGAACATGCCAGGGTAAGTTTGTTGCTTTCATATCTGTTAAGTTTTAACCAGGAAAAGCAGGGAAGAAGTTACAGGATTCTCTACACAGACTTTCACTACTTGTACTTTGAATATAGCCTTTCTTTCCTTGTTCATCATGAGATATGCACGTCTCATAAAGAGGATATACAGTATTAAGAGTGACTTTCTTCAAAATTTAAAGTAATCACTTTCTTTTTAAAATTTAAATAATCTTAATAAAATATTGATATGCCTTCTATATAGCCTACATAATCTTTAATATATATTCTTCAATTATTCACCAGAAAAGACTCAATTATTAAAATATTTCCCCATGAGTTTGAGTGTAGAGCATAGGCTTATTGTGTGCTTGGCCACACCTCAAACTAACCTCAGTTCTCTAAAACACCAAGATTATAAATTGGGTAGAAGTTTAAGCACTGAGAAAATCAGCCTCATGTGTACTAAAATGTGCTTGAATTCTTTAGTGAAAAACTACTGATCCAAAAATAGCTAATGTCCTTGGGTCCAGTTTTTAAATAAACATTCAGGTGATCTTCACAGCTTCATGTAGGCAGAAGAAGCAGCTCTCTACAGAGGACAATTTTAGAGTTTCTTTGAAAGACTTGACAATAAGAACCCTCTTCTCCCTACTTCCAATGCTGCATGTAACTTAAAATTTCTTTAATAGTGAAAAGACTGCTCAAATAAAACTAAAACTGTACATAATCCTGGAAAAACTAGTACAAACACATATTTATATAAAGCAGTGAGAGTGTTAAAAGAATGATTGAACTTGAAGACACAAAATCTGTTTGAGTCCCAGCCCTACAACATTCTTTCTATACAATTTGAACAACAAATTATCAAATTTCTCTGAGCCTCAGCTTCCTCATTTGGAAAAGGGAGTTGAGGGAATGAAATGGAATAATAAAAAGAAAAATTATTTGTAAACTACAAAACCTGTACAATTCAAGATTTTTATGAAGTTTTCCGAGCAATATAAATGCCTAGTAGCAAATCTCCAAGGGAAGGAGACAATCAGGATTCTCAGTTTATATCATGATTTTACAGGAAAATATGAATTCACAGGAATATCCATGACCTGAGATTTTATAGTATGCATGTGGTCATTCAACTGGAATCCAACCACTAAGTATGAGCATAATCAGAATGTAGTTCATTGCACAATGAACATCTTTATACCCCTTTCCAGGTTACTAGAGACTCTGTAATGCTAATTGTGGAAAAACATTGCATTCCAATGGTTTTACTTTCTGAATCCTAATTGAGACTTTTAATTGAGAATATTACATGCAGGAAAATGTTAGCCAGTGGGATATCTTAACCAATTCCCCTGGAGTCCTTCAAACAAAAGACTATGTGTTTCTGATCATAAATGGATTTGATACTCAGCAAAGGCAGAAACAAATTAACGTTCAGTGGAATTTTCTCTGCTTATGCTATTTGCATGGAAACACTTATGTCTGTTATAATTAAAGGTGGAAATGGAATTGCAAATAGGGGATTCATCAGTGTTATATCTTGAAGATATGCAGCTTAGAATGTTTGGTTAAACCAAAATATTTTTTGTGAAAGAGACGTACCATTCTTTCCCCCAATGAAACCATGCCTTCCCAACTTTGTCCACAGACTAAAGTAAAACCAAAAGAGTCTGGATTCTTACCTTCCCCCAAAAGGTTTACTTTAGGTATAAAATAACTATTCTCATTTCCACAGTCTTGGGAAAATGAAAACTGTTTGGCAAGGGGTGGGGAGAGGGACAGCAGGGAGGGAAAGAAACAGAGGGAAGGGGAGAGAGAATACACAGACACACACTTATCAAATATTTTAATACTATTAATAATTTCTGAAAAACCTTCCAAATGATTAAGGAGTTGATTATGCTAGGCTCTAAATTACTGGAAGTAATAAATAAAATTATGACATAGTTTCCTTTGCTACTATTGAATTCCATATACAAAAAACAGTCTTTGTTTTCTCTGTAGCTAAACAGCATCTTTATTTTTCAAAAAAAAAAGTGAAAAATATTGAAAAGACAAGTCACTTGTGATTTCTTCTGAGGAATCTAAGTTCTTTCTTTAGCCATAGCCAGTCCAAAAGAAGATACTTCTTATAACTGACTCTTGGAAACTGCTTAGCTTTTCCAGTCTCCTCTTGGGTTCCAGATAGCTTTAGCCAGTTTGGAAACTAAAAGAAAATATTTTTTCTCCAAAGTCAAGAAATGGAATTATTCTCATTTAGAAGATGCAGTACCTTGCAGTGGAAAGATGCCTGTCACTAACTGTATGAATTTGGGTTCAGCCACTTAACCCTTATTTGTTTTTCCTTCCTGCCAAATAGAGATAATATTTTTCTCATCATCTCCACATGGTTTGTGTGAAGAGCAACTTAGTTCAATTTAATATTTCTTAGAAGCCAGGTTACCCCAGTACATTAATGCTAGGTGATAATGGAATAAAAAGATGTGCATGATAACCCTTAACCTCCAGGAGTTTACAAGCTAACAGAAGGATTGAGACAAACAAGCAGATTTCAATAATGCAAAGCAGAAAGCAATAAAGGCCCCAAAAGAGGAACATGAAGTATGAGAATTCAGAGAGAAGAAAGAGATCATATTGCAGCAACAAGACCATGCCTGGCTTGTAGCAAGGATTCAGTAAATTATTTATGGAATAAGTAAATTAGTGAATGAAAATATCTAATTGTGGGGAAGGAATGATTCAGAAAAGGCTTGTATTTGATAAACTCTAAATCACTATTCAAATGTAAAGGGAGACAGACACATATAGGGATGTGGATATTAATATAATTTTCATTGTTGTTGTAAATGTAGTGGTTCTCTAGTGAAACTGTTTTCTCAGATGTCACCAGGGAGCTCCTAATTCCCAAATCTAAAACCAGTCTTTGTCCAGCCTGGCCTTTCCACAACCCTCCTTCCTGGGACTCTCTCCCCTTTTCACTTCCTTGCACTGCATTTTCCTAGGTTGACTCTCACCGCTGACACCTGGTCTTTAAATAGCTATGCTCTATATGGTGGAACACTTCATAGCTTCACTTCTTGTGCTGTGAACATCTTCCTCTGGATGGTGTAATCCACTCCCAAAGCATCTCTATCCAGGAGCATGCTACTGCTTACTGCAGCCACAGCTCTAGCCTGTCCCTCTCTCCCAAGTTCCTGAGCCTGATGATAAACTTCCATCTCCATAGTTTTTGTTTGCTGCTTTCTCAGCCTGAAAGGCCCTCCCCACTCCAATCAGGAAAATTCCATCTAACCATCACCCTTTTCAATGTCACACTGAGATGGCTCCTCCTTCCTTCAGCCTTCCCTACTCCCTCAGAGGGAAAGAAGTGCTGTTTTTCACTTTTATATAAGCAGAGTCAATGGTTAGCATTTGGCTTTGAATTCAGCAGATGAACAATAGGTGCTTGATAAAATACCATGAAATGACACATATTAATCTGTCAAGAATGTCTCCACTACATCTGTCCTGAATTAAATGCAATGAACTCAGGTCCCACCCAGTCTTGTGCCTAAAAGCAAATTAAACAAAGTCCAGATTCTCCCTCACTTCCTTCCTTGCAAACTGGAATCTGCCACTTATACAAGTTACTTAGATCAGTAAACTCTTCAACTCTACGTCCCTACAGATATAAATGAGTGTGAGACCACAAATGAATGTCGGGAAGACGAAATGTGCTGGAATTATCATGGTGGCTTCCGTTGTTACCCACGAAATCCTTGTCAAGATCCCTATGTTCTAACATCAGAGAAGTAAGAAAAATCAGAATTTTTGCTTTTGAAACTGAGAATCTTCTGGTTTTACCAAGCCTAACTGGTGAATCCTTTTGTCTCTGCAGCCGATGTGTTTGCCCAGTCTCAAATGCAATGTGCCGAGAACTTCCCCAATCCATAGTCTACAAATATATGAGCATTCGATCTGATAGGTCTGTGCCATCAGACATCTTTCAGATACAGGCCACAACCATTTATGCCAACACTATCAATACTTTTCGGATTAAATCTGGAAATGAAAATGGAGAGTTCTACCTAAGAGTAAGTATCCTAAGGGCAACCTTAGTTGTTGAGAAAGGATCAAGTTTGTTGTTGTTTGGAAATAATTCACATAGAAAGAAAGCTAGCGTTTAAAGAGTTTATGTGCAGGCATCATGTAAGGCCTTCCTGTGTCTCATTTAATTCTTCCGGTAATACTTGGTCAGATAGATATTAATATTTATTTCCTTATTTTACAGAAGAGAAAAGTGAGATTCAAGGAGATTAAGTAGCTTCTCTAAAGTCACTCAGATAAAGGTGACAGACTAATGGAGTTGTATGTGACCACTAACACACAAGCCTACACACACACACACACACACACAACCCCCCTACAAACAGATATACACAAATCAGTAATATATAATTGTATGTCGATACAATAATTCCTGGACAGCTTTTCAAAAACCTTGAATTCCTTATCGTGACATTTGCAAGACTATTTATATTTGCACCAAAGCTAAGACCTATAAATATCTGAGAAGTGACCCCCACCCCCTGTACCACAAGCTATTCTTACAAATTTCCAGGCAGGCAATGTGAGGCCACCTTTATATTTTGCCTTTCTTTCATTGCCTATGATGAAGTCTTTCTCTGAATTCTGCCTTTTCTCTCTTCACAGTGTCTCCTGGGTTATCTTTGCTTCCTTATGCCCTGACTCTTTTCCTTTAAATTGACTCAGCACCTCTCTAAATCCTCCAAGGGCTTCCTTCCCAGCATATCTGCCTGACTCCAGTGCCTCAGACATCCAGTCCTCCCTGCAGAATCTTAGCAAGTTCATTTTAGGTTAAAATTCTGACATATTTAAAATACCGCTCACCACTTCATGTGAAAATGATGGCATCCCACCAAGCAGTTTGCAGGGTTACGGTAACTGTTTCATGCTAAGGATGTTATTCATCCAGTTACAATTTTTTCAAAACTCCTTTGGGCACTCTTCATTTTTTAATCAGATTTTAAGGTCAATATTTCATTTTGAGAATATGAAAAGTAAATTGAGAAATTCATCCTTGTGGTAAAGTTTACAGATTTTTACTGTTTACACGTTTATCCTGTTCTTTGATATATTAAGTTCCCTTCCAGCTCCAGAATTATGGGATTCTGTTTCTTTGCCAGTAAATTAGAAATGATTAATTTCTCATGACCAACTTCTAAAGAGAAAAACTCAACCCAAAATATAATCCATTACTACTCTTTTTTCTAAAAACTAAAAATAAACTTCTTCAACATTTGATGCTTTGAATTTGAGATACACTACATACTTGTAAGACTCTTTAAATGAATTTCACACAGTTCAGATAATAACAAGTTAATCATTTTAGCACAAAAAAAAAAAACCCATTATTTGTAACCCATGGCAATAAAATAGGTTCATCTCAAAATCTTCTTTAAAAATAATTTTCCATTTTGAACTCTTAGCCATAATTTAAGAAAATAAAATTTCCCAGCATAATCAACAAATAGTTAAGCAAAGTTGCTATGTGGGTTTTTTTTTTTGCAATCAACATGGCACTTTAAAAGTTTTATGATTCATATCAGTGTATAGACTTGATGTTTTCAAATATAAACAGTGTTTTTCTCAAGTAAAATCCTTTTTTACGAATGGTATAAAATGTTGCCCATTTTTTGTTGGTTTTTTGTTTTTGTTTTTGTTTGTGGGGAGAGGTAATTAGGTTTATTTATTTACATATTTATTTTAATGGAGGTACTGGGGATTGAACCCAGGACCTCATGCCTGCTTAGCATGCACACTATCACTGAGCTATTACCTCCTCTGAACGTTGCCAATTTTGATAACCCCAGTGTTAAATACTATTTGAAACAAAAAAATATTTAAAATAAAAAGACATTTCAAGACTATTTCTTATCACATAATTTAGAAAGTAATTGGATCAAATCCTACAAAACCTCTTCACTGAAATTCCACTTGTGCAGAGGGCATTTAATCATAAGACTCAATCAGCAGGCCTTAATTAAGCATCCATTATATGCTCAGCTCCATGCTAGGTGCATGTAATACACAGTTCCTTACTTCATAGAGCTTTAAATATTACTTTGTGGCATAGTTAACATCTATGAAAAAAGGAGACAAGGTTGTGTTTAATTCCATGGTCCAAGACATCAAAGAATTAATGTGGGCTGGAATAGTCAAAGAATGTTTCTTGAATGTTCATGAGACTGAAACTTGGGATATAGGATTTTATTTACATTCCTTTTGAGAGAATACTGAGAAAATCTTCTTCCCTAGAAAAGGGGACATATTGTAAAGAAGTAGTACATGAAATTGAAGGTAGAATACCATCTTCCATCCATACTGACCAATATTTATCCTCCCTTACTGAGCCTTATTTTTTTTCATCATCCTTATCACCACCTTGCATAGTTTTCATTTGTCCGTGTTGCCTACTAGAGTGTGAGTGCAATGAGAGCAGAGATATTACCTGTCTGTTCACTCTCATATGCACAGCACATGGAATGAATGGTGCCTGGCACATTACAGTTACTCAAAAAATATTTTTAAATGAATGAATTAATTCAGTCAACATCTTCAAGGTATCAGTGTTACCTATAAGAGGCAAGCACCATGCTAGGTCCTAGAGACACAGCAGCGAATAAAACCAAGCCAATTCCGGCCCCAATGGAGCTTATAGTCAAGACATTGAACAACTGTTCACAAGTATGCTGAATGTTACAACCGAGCATTGCAAATTGCTCACGAGCACACAACAACCCCTAACCAAGACAGCAATAGTCTGGGAGCTTCCTGGAGGAAGTAGATCTAAACTGAAGACTAGCAATTAGGGACTAGCAAATGGAATAAAAAGCCGACCAGTTGATCTGGAACTCCAGTGCTACAGGCAGAGTGGCTGGAGAGGAGCCTGTAGAGATGAGCAGGGCCTAGATCACACAGTGCCTGACAGACAATATTAAAGGTTTCAAGTAGAGGAGTTGCTAGCAGATTTCCATGTTAAAAAGACACCTGGCTACACTGTAGAGTCTGGGTTGGAGTGGAGCAAGAATGGAAATGGAGAGACTAGTAAGTAGTTCAAGAGATGGAGGACTAAGGTGGTAGCAGTGAGTCCAAAAGAAGTGGACAGATTTATGAAGATACAGGAAGAACTACATGACTTAGTAACCCATTTGCTGTGGGGAGGTGGAGGAAAAGGAAGCACCAAACATAACTTCCAAGTTTCTGTCTTGAGCAACAGTAAATGGTAATGCCATTTCTGAGATAAGGAAGAAGGAGCCAGTGTAAAGAGGAAGGTGAGGAGTTCAGTTTGGACATGTGGAGTCCTGGTCACCATGAGCCATCCAAGTAAAGGTGAATAGAGAATTGAATATGTGGGCTTTGAAGTCACTGGCAAATACGTGATAATCGAAGCTATGGTTATGAATGAAACCACTCAAAGAGAGTGTGTAGGGAGTGCGTGAGATCACTTAGAAGAGAAGAGGACATGGGATAGGGAAGGTTTAGATTTTGAAAAGTTTTCCTCTCTGCAACCTGATCTGGGCACTATCATAGTCGTCCAGTATCTTAGCCTACAATTCCCTGGCCATCTCATCCCCCATGACCTTCAGCTTTATGTCACTCTGCTGCCAACCACACGACCACATGCTGGACTTTGTTATCATGCAGCAGAGTTCCACATCAGAATCTTAGTCTCCCATGACCCCCTCAGTGACTGATTCTCTTTCCTCTCTCTCATGCCCTCACTCCCATTCTATCTGCTCTTCACCCTCAAAGTGATGCTAGTCCCCTGACCCTTCACCTCCCACTTTCTTCCAGTTTGTCAACTTCTTGGTGGAGCCTTAAACTATCCTGTTACAAACACCTCATCTCCCTGTCCAGCAACCCTAGATCAATCACATAATCCATATCTACTTTCATACCCAGCTTGTCAGCATGGATTGGTAATACTATAAGTCTCCAACTTCAGATGTGTCCTCAGTATGCTACACAATCCTATTACTTTCTTTTATTTCTTCTCTTCAGCCCCTGATTGCAAATGTCCCCATACTCTTTAAGTCCTTATACCCTTCATTTTCAGGGGGTGACCTCACCTCCAACTCTTCTGAAACCACTGAAACCAACATGTATGAATTACCTGAATTTCCCATCCCATCCCTCACAAACTTGAGTCCATGTGTCCCTCTTCTAACCTTCTCCCTTGAGTTTTCCAAAGACGAGGTTTCATGTCTATCAATCAAGACCAACCCACCACCTGTATTCTTCATTCTGTTTCCTCTGGAAACTTGTTCTTTCAAACACTCATTTACCTCCTACATATTCAACTTGTTTCTCCCTCTGGATGTTGCCTCCTCTCTCTCTCTCCCCTCCCTTCTTAGTCATGGGTTCTTAAAGCACAGTCTGCAATCACACTCTCTACTTTCTCACTTCCAAGTCACTCTTCTAGCTCCTGTTCCCACTACCCTACCGAAGTTGCTCTAGAAAAAAGCCACCAACAACATGCATACTGCTAAATCCAGAGGCATTTTTCAGTTCTAGTCACCCTCATCCTCCCCTGCTCTATTGGACTCTGCTTGCCATTCATCTGTTTCTCACTTAATTATGTATTTCTTCTCAGCTTCCTTCAGTGGCCTTCTCTTCTGCCCACTCCTTAAATGTCGGCCTCTCCTAGACCAAATCTTATGACATATATATCTCTCCCTTCTCCTAATCCACTGTTTCTATCCTTTCCCTCCTCTTGGCATTCAGATACACATCTACTTGCCTGCCTGCCCAAAATCATCTCCCTGCAGTCTCCAGCACCCATCACATTGTTCATCAAAATGAAACTGCACCCAGTTCTTCTGAAGGCACTTCTTTACAAAACTTCCATTTATCCCGAGTGACTCTCCTCAGGCATTCAGAAGCCTTCCATCAATGCTTCAAAATCCTTCCTCTTTTTCCCTGTGTGTACACCTCTATGTGTCTTCATATATACCCTTCATATCCCCATATATCTCAATACTTGCCACATTCTATCGAAATTAACTACTTAATTGTCTCTTCACCTATTCGAATGTTAACAGATCCACAATGTTGAGATGTGAAAGATGACAATTTTGTTTATCAGTTCAAAAATTCTCAGATTCTGATGTGAACTCCAGTCTCCATTAAGACTAGGACGACTTGATAAAAATGAAGAGAAACATTAACAGAGAGGGATGAAGAGAAAACAAAGAACTATCATAAAAGCAGGTCTCTGTAACTAGAACTAATGACTATGTGTGGACAAGGGGTAAGATCCAAGAAGGATTGAAGCCAAGAAGGAACTAAGTAGTGACTTCTATCCTACCCTCAAAATTCTTTCCCTAATTCTTATAGGAAGTGTATTCTCAAATAATAGAAATTTCAATACAAGAAAAATTACTCTCTTCATCCCTCTTTTTTCTTTTATTTTAGCAAACAAGTCCTGTAAGTGCAATGCTTGTGCTGGTGAAGTCGCTATCAGGACCAAGAGAATATATAGTGGACCTGGAGATGCTGACAGTCAACAGTATAGGAACTTTCCGCACCAGCTCAGTGTTAAGATTGACAATAATAGTGGGGCCATTTTCATTTTAGTCCTTTAAAAGAGTCCGCTATAGGCATTTAAATCAGCCAAAGAATATTGTTATCTTAAAGCACTATTTTATTTATAGACATATCTAGTACATCTACATCTATATACTGTACACTCAACAATAATTCAAACAATTACACCATGGTATAAAGTGGGCATTTAATCTGTAAAGATTCAAAGTTTGTCTTTATTACTGTATGTAAATTAGACATTAATCCACTAAACTGGTCTTCTTCAAGAGAGCTAAGCATACTCTATCTGGTGAAACTTGGATTCTTTTCTGTAAAAGTGGGACCAAGAAATGATTATCTTCTGTGATGACAGTCTCATAAGGAGGCAGTCATCATAACATTGAACAGCATGCAAGTTCAAGAATGAGTTTTTTAACTGCTTTGTAAGAAAATGGAAAAAGTCAATAAAGATATATTTCTTTAGAAAATGAGGATCTATCATACTTGTGTTGGCTTTTGTTTTCATGATAAGTCTAAATGTGGTTGTTTATTACATAGTAATAAATCATTATTGCATAATATACTGGTTTCTATAAGATATTTAAAATTTTGTCAAAAAATTTTTGTTATGAATATAAAAAAATACTAAGCGAAATTCCCAAAATGAATAAAAATTACTATATTGAGAAAAGTATTATATTGAGAATTCTATGGGGAAGAGATGAGAAAACAAAATTTTCTAAACCACTTTAGCGTTTACCTGAAGAGGCAAACTCAGTGTACTAGTCAGTTTGAGTTGCTATAACAAAATATTATATACTGGGTGGCTTATAAACAACAGAAATATATTTCTCACAGTCTGGGGGCTGGAAGTCCAAGATCAGGGTGCCAGCATGGTCAGGTTCTGATGACAGCCCTCTTCTAGGTTGTAGACTCATATCCTTACACACAGAAAGAGAGCAAGAGAGGTTTCTGGGGTTCCTTTTATAAAAGCTCTAATCCCATTCATGAGGGCTCCACCCTCATGACCTAGTTACTTCCCCAAGGCCTCAGCTTCTAATAGCATCACACTGGAAGTTAGGATTTCAACATATGAATTTTGGGAGAACACATTCAGTCCATGATACTCAATAAATGTAATAGGATTCCTGAATTCAGGATTTCCACAGAATACAGAGCAAAATGAAGAAATTATTTTTCTGAGGAACTTTTAATTTTTTAATAAAATTAAAACCCTAAAACTTCAGTAACTTATAACTAAAATTTATCATCTTTATATGTGATACTCACAGAGAAAGGAAATGGTGATGATTCTTATTCTTGGCATCCAGAGTGATAATGAACTAAAGCAAATTATCCTCCCTCCTCATTCTATGAAAAGGTTTTATGTCTTATTTGTTTAAAATGTTACTGCTTCCCTTTGATGTATTATATTTTTAAACTGAAATAAATATTCTTTTAGAGGATCACCCAATCTTTGGATTTTTTTTAGTGTAGCCAATAACAGCCAATATAATTTTTGTGTCTGGGAAAAAAATTAGTTATAGCTGCCAGAGCAAGAACAACTATTTGCTTTTTTAAAAAAAATAAATAACCTAGGAGTTGAGGAAACAAACAAAAAACTGTTAAAATCACTCCACAAAAATTTGTGCAGTCAATTTTCCCTTACATCCAATTTCAAAGCAGATATGAAGAACTTCTGTCACCAGATAACCTTGCCACTGAAATAAATGTTCCTCAGAGAGTTGACAAAATATGCAGTAATTGTCAAAAAGAAAGTGCACCAAGAGACCAAGGAATAATACACAAACTTCTTGCGTGAGTAGGCAGGGGTGTTTTTAAAGGGTATAGGGGGGTAGAAACAATGATGAGAGAACAAGTGTAACCAAGGGCCAGACAAAGAAGCAGAGTGAACAACCAGCCACAACACAGCAGGACTGTTGAGTATGTTCTTGTCACCCCGTCCACAGGATTACTTACAGTCCAGATAAATCAAGTTCAATCCAAACTTTTCCATTCTTAATCAATATAGTGATTTTTCTACATATTGACACAATTCTCAAGTCAGAGCTGGGCACGGTAAGAGTGAAAACAAACAAAAAAATTGCCTAAGACCTTCTTCCAACAGATTTTTCACTCTTAAACAAAGAGGCAGGGTCTTATCTACACATCCAAAGAGGACAGCAGAAGAAACAGGAATCTCTCTGAAATAGTTATGCATAAGTTCTGACCCTCCACCCCAACCTCTAAACACCTATATATTATTATAGACCTATAATAACATATATATTATAGAATTATATATAAAAATACATGGATTATATATAATTCTATAATAATATATCCTATAGATTAATTATGTAATATATGTGATAATTTATAATTATATAATTTATGATAATAATATAGTAATATATTACATATATTTTTTTGACTTACAGAAGCCATTAGCTGCAAACAAGATTATTTCCTTTCATTCCAAAGCCTGGTCCTATTCACAAATCATAGACACATGGAGAGGGCTAATATATTAAAGTGTCACTGATGCAATTCCTTTTCTTTTTTAATTACAAAATACACATAAAATTCACCATTTTAAAGTGTACAATTCAGTGGATTCAATATATTACAATGTTATGCAAATATCACCAGTATCTAGTCCCATAACAATTTCATCACTCAAAAATAAACCTCATACCCATTAGCAGTTATTCCTCATCATCCCCTCCCACAAACTCTGGTGAGAGTTACCACTAACCTACTTTCTGTCTCTATGAATTTGCCTATTCTGGACATTTCATACAATTAGAATCACATATAATAGGTGGCCTTTTGTGTCTGGCTTCTTTCACTTAGCATAATGTCCCCAAATTCAGCCATGTTGTAACATATATCAGTACTTCATTCCTTTTTATGACTGAACAATATTCCATTGTATAGATATACCACATTTGCTTATCCATTCATCAGTTGATGGACAATAGTTGATAGGTTGTTTCCAACTGCAATTTCTTTTTATCTGGAGTATCAAAAAGGAAACTGATTCCTAGACTATTCATCCACTAATTTTATAGCATAAATCATCCACTTTCAGTTTCATGCTTAATTAAGAAGAACTGCAAGTGAAAATCATATTTCATTCATAGAAGAAAAATCCTGGAAAGAACTTTGAAAAGCTAACACATGCATTCCCTTTACAAGGACAACCATCCTCAATAAACATAAATATCTCATGCTCTCTTTAAGTGTAATTTGAAATTCAAAATAAAGTAAATACCACCACTAAAAACAAACCAAAGCAGTAAGACAAAGCCCTGCTTTATTTTCAAATTATACATGACTCCCTCCTTCCCTTCTCCATGAGAATCACTGATTTAAACCAGCTCCCACTGATGGGAATTATGAAAATAATTCATCATCAGTCATTATCATTCAGCAGCAAACATTTATTGAGCAACTTCTATGGTAATCTCTTCCAACATCTAACAGTGTGGTGGAGCAGAGAAGAATCAGAGTTCTAGTATCAGTTCTAACATTAACTAGTTCTGAGACTTCTTGGGAACTTGGTTTCTTTACCCATAAAACTGAGTTACTGAAGCAAGGTGTTTTTCCAGCTTTAAAAGCTATAACTATTCCCTCACAAGAGCTGCAATGAAAGAAAAAGTGGCTCTATCTGCCCAATTTTTTTTAAACATTTGAGTATTCTTTGGATACAGTGGCTGTTGGGAAGCACTGGACATTGGTGAAAAAGAAAACTAACAGTTCCCACCAAAAAACAGATCTTCATAGTGAAGGTTCATTGTTGGAGCCAACGACATGAGAAATAACCCAATTTAGCTATTTATTATTTAAAATTATATATTTAAAATTATAATTAAAAATAATTTTTTAGTATTCACTATTAAATTATGCATGTTTTGCTCCTTTCCATTGATTCCAACTGAAATATGATTATTCATGTTAAACTGAAAGTCATTTTACCATGTTTCACCAGTGAAAAAAGTCCAGCCATGTGTTCCCACACTTCCAAACATGCTTCTAGGGAAATTCATATGTCCTTACTCAGTAAGCGTCAATAATGAGGACTGAACTAGTCATTTCCATGGCTTCACCATTCCAATGCGTGTAGCTGGGTTCTGAGATTTCTGTGCTCTCTGACTGGACAGTTATTTTCTGACAGTGGTTAGGAAAGACCTCTTGGTTGTTAAGACTTCTCGAAATGAGATTAACTCCCTTTAGCTGCCAAATTTCCCTCTTATATAGTTTTTTTTTTTTGACAACTTTCAATTTCCATCCCCTCTAAACATAAAATCTCCCATTTCATATACCTCTTTTCAATAGTAATAGGATTCTAAACTTAGATGCCACCTGGTCAAACCATGTTACTAAGACTTGCTCAAGATCATGGTTTGTTGAGCAAGAGCACTGTGCCTAGAATGCGAGTCTCATGACTTAGACTGGGGCTCTTTTCATTGGCTATACTCCAAATTTCAACACCAACTAGCAATCCCTTTCCTTCCAAGCTTCTTCCTGCAAAGCCCACCCCAATTTGTAGACCAGCCTTGCTAGTTTGTCACTAGCATGACCGGTTGTCACTTCTGCTGTTACATGCAGTCAGGTTGAAACAGCATAGATAACAATCTGATTCTGATTTATTCTGTTAAACTCTAGCTCATTTGTTCTCTTAAGAAATTCCAGAGAGGCAAAAGTAATTGTGTTACTCAAAATACTCCTGAACTCTAGAAACTAAAATTCAAGGACCAATCATGTAGACCTTACTATATTTGAGAGGATAGCAATTTCCAAAAGAATGGAAAAAAAAAAAAAAGGCCTATTACTAAGGATACAAACAGAGCTCTCTGCATGGGGAGCTTTGAGAGGGATAGTAAAATGGAATGGGATTAACATTCTCCTCATTCAGAAGCTAGACCAAAAGGCTTAAAGAGTCCTTCCTTCCTTCCACAGAATTAGTGGAAGGTAAGGCATTAATGAAAGATTACTGCCATTCCTGACATTGGTTAATTTCATTAGGTGATTATTGAAGGAGCAAAAAATGAACATCATCATCTAAGGGATTATTGCTTTAGAAGCCTGAAATAAGATAAGATTCCACATTTTATAATCAACTTAGCCCTCAATGGTTCTTTTGGTTCTTTCCCAACTTTTAACTAAAAATGACCCCCAAAAAGTACGGGTTTTTTTATTGTCATTTTAAAAATCTATAAATATTAGAGGGTAGAAATCATCTAGAAACCAATCCCCATTTTTATCTAAAAAATGTAGTCATCTCTATCACTCTGTTTCTACAAAGTAGATATTTTAGCGAATCCAAATAATGGAAGGAGAAAGATAGTTCAGTACCTTAAGACCACCTGAGCACAACCCAGTGGGATTATTATTTGGGGGGAAGCTTCACAAATACAAGTTTATTACTGAATCTTGTTTTCGTGACTGCAAGAGGTTGCTTGTGTTTTAAATAGTCTTGTATGGTTCTCAATTTCTCTTCTTTTAAAATATAGTGCAGCTGCTGGTCTGCTCTTATGTTTTGCATAAGAAGCCCACAAGGGACAAAACCCTCTATTAATATCTTGAATTATTTTTAACACATTTATATTTCTATCCTGAATCATCATTTCAGAAAGATGGCAAATTTCCATCTTCCCAGCTGAGGGGAGCACCTGCAAAATACAAGCCCAAACTGTGACACATCTGGTACCAAAAACCCAATCTTGTTTCATCTGGCCAGCAGACTGAAATATCAAGATCGCTGAACAAAAACAAGTCAAAATGTTAACTGACATTTATATGTAGTCAACACAGATGTCTAGTTAAGCTGTTTATATTGTAAGCACATATGTATGTTAACGGAGCACAGACCCCTTTAATAAGCTAGAGTTGGAATATAAATGCAAGGGAATTTTAAAGACCTGAATGCAGTAATTTAGCTCTTTTTCAAATCTTCCCATAGAAACTAAATTAGTTTCATCAGAATCTCAGCATTCTTTTTAAAAAGATGCATATAACAAATAAAGAATTTTGTGGAGTTGACTGTCTCCAAATTGTTTATTTATTTCCTTTAAAACCTGTTTTCCATGTTTTTGTATCTTAATATTTAGATTATGTTTCTTTAAGTGGTAAATTACTTGCACATGACTTAAACCAGGTGTCTTGGTTTGTGTTGCCCCAAAAGAAGACCCTGTCACAGAACTAAGTGTGGGTAGTTCCAGAGGTTAACTTAGGAAGTACAGGTGAGAAACTAGGCAAAGTGAGTCAGGGAAGGGAAAGATGCCAATAAATGAGTGAGTTAATGAGCAGGTCACTTCTGTGGGCAAACTAACACTTAGTTTCTCTGGGGATCCTCTGAGAAATAGTCTTAAACTTGCCTCAAAAGCATCCCACCAGAAGCCACCTAGACTGGACCATTTATCTACCCGCTCCCATCCCTGTGACCAGGGTTACCCGGCTCCCTGACCCCCAGTAAGCTCATGTTGCTGAGGGGATGTGAGGCAGACACTAACATCCAAACTGCTTGGAGTCTAACAACAGATGCACATGTAACTGGCCCGATGGCTTTATACCACATGAGCCTTTCCTTAACCTTTTACTGTTGGTTCTCCATCTTTTTCTCTCTCTTCCTTCCTTCCTTTAGAGAAAACTCTGGTTTTCTTCTCCTCTGTGTATCGCTCACTTAGCAAATCAGGCACCAACAATGTTCATTCGATGCAAAGACACATAAGGTATTAAGTAAAGTGGTATTGTATAATAAACACCATGAATCTACCTGACTCCAGAGCAAGTCACAAGTCCAGCTACAGAGTACTGTATAAAACTGGTTGCCCTTTAAAGATAAATTTTCAAGGAAGCTAGTGAAGTTAAAACTTCAAGGCCCTTCCCTTGCATCAATCCTTTCTAAGGCCCTAAAGAGGCCTTGTTCACATTGTCATACTATTTTTGTAAAATTTGCAAAAGTAATGCATTTTAACTGAATAGGTTACAATTGACCTTTCCTCTTAGGTTCCCCTCTTCATATCTCTCCTCATGTTGGGTAGCACTGGGATGGTTACAAGCATTTTTGGGAATCCAGCCCAGGGAAGTTGAGTTAGAAGGGTTTCTTTAACTTGGACTTTGTGGGTTATATCTATATAGTTCACAGTCACTTCAATGTATATTTAATTCCAGTTCATGTCTGGGTAGGAATAGCTTCTAAAAGTATTCCTACTACCCTCTGTGTTGACTTTACCTGACAGTATGCACAAAGTTTCAAGTCAGGGGTCCTAGCATAGTTTAATCTGCCCTGCAGTGTCCAGCACCAGAGGAGGTAGTAGAGGAACAACAGATTTTAAAATATGCAGAGCCAGAAGCTAATATATAGAAAATTCTCCCAATCACCAAAAGTATAAAATGAAGAGCAGAGGATTTGGTTTTTATTCAGTGCCTATTCAAGAATATATTTAACTATGTAGCATAGGCAATTATAAATGCACCATACCATGAAAACATTTTTCACCTATTTCTATAAGAATACACTAGATATTATTCTGACAATCAGAAGTGAATTATAACCCCCAAAATATTTCAGACAATACCAGAAACTGTAATTCATCAAGAGGAAGAAACAAATTTCAAGTAGAAGTAATAAATGGGACTCTTGGGTTGATCAAATTAATGAAAAAAAGTGAATCGTGTGAACATACTGGGAAAGAATTTAAATGTCCTGCTACTTCAAAATGAACACTAACATCAGTAAAGAAAACATTAAATGGATAATTTTACCACCACAACAAGGTCATTGACAACTTGCTAGTTAGTGAGTGTGGCCATTTCAAAAGGTATTTAACATTAATCCTTGGACAAGAAAACTTGGAGTGATTTATAGTTCTACATATCTTATATGATAGAAACTTGATAGAGGATTCCCAAATTTGACAACAATCCTTAAAATTTCCATGACATTGCCAAAATGGCTTGTGAAATCAAAATAATCTTTTTGCAAAATACTAAGAATTTTTTCTCAACAATTCTAGAAGAAAGGTTGAGTTATCTTTCTATTATCTCTTTAAGAAATGATATTATAAAATTGGTGCCATAGGCAATCAAAGAGTATACAGCCAAAAAATGTAGGGGAAAAAAATATTACAAAGGAATGCCTGGCATTCCCCAGGCTTTGTGATATTTGCTGTCAGCTCTTAAAATTTGTAATTTATTGTGATTTCTTTTGTCAGTCTAAATAAGAATAGCTTTTGTGTCTAATTTTGCATTTATAATTTTGTATTCTTTCCCTTAATGTGAGCTTCTAAATATGTATAAGCTTTGCTCAAAACCTGGATATGTTCCTGGTTGCACAAAGTAGTGGTAATGCCTAGCATATATGGGGCTTTTGTGCAAAGAGAAAAGGACATTTACCCTAGGCCTTGGAATATTTGAATAGGCAGAGAAAAAAGGTACAGGACATGACCCTTTATTTCAAACTTATCACCACAACCTACAGGCATCATTTAATCTTATTAATAGCAATTGTGTATTTAAGAGTTGCTAATTTCTAATTCAAGCCCAAAAGTTGAAAACTATATTTCAACCTCTGGCCTCTATTAGATGTGCTCTTGTAGTGATTAAATATTCTATTCCCCCTATTAGTCTCTAAGCAGTGATTATCTGCCTTTATTTCCTCCAAGGATCTGTTGATTAGCCATTAATAAGAAGGTAAAGACCTCAATAAGGTCAATCTGAAGCCATCTAATCCTTGATTACATCTCAGCTCCAGGATCCTCTCTTATAACTCTACTGTAACTTGCTTCAAAAAACAAACACTGGGCACCTGGCACTGTGCTAAGAGAACAAAGATAAATATGATACAGTCTCTGGCCTCAAAGAACTTACAATATGGTTAAAGAATTAAACCCAATAATTTGGGTTCAGTTTTTTAAAAATAATCACTATTTGTTGAGCACCTATATTTATGAGGAGCTTTTAGGCTATTATCTCCTCACTTTCATCCAATGAAGAAGGGATTTTCAGCTCCATTTTACTGATGAAGAAGCAGATTTAATGATTTGTTTAGGGTTAAATTTCAAGCAGGGGCAAACCAAGATTGGAAGCAAGATCCATTTTTTTCTAGAGCCTTAATATGTTCCAAAGGGAGGACTGCTGAGAGCAGTTAACCCTGACTAGAGGAAGTCAGAGTAGGCACTCCTGGGCTGATCCTAAAGTGGAACAGGGTTTGTTCCAGTAAAGAAAGGGTATTTCAGCAGAGGGGAATTTACACACAAAGGCAAGGAAATAAAACACAAAAAGGAACATGTCAAGAAACTTCATAAACCTCATAGTTCCTAACACTTAACCAAGATCCTGACTCCTAGTACTCAACCATGTGGTGACAAATCTCACTCCATCTATCAGTTTTTTCATTTCCTCAACCATTTTTCTCTCTTTCTTTACTTAACTCCTTATTTCATTCTTTCCACAAGCATGGATATGATGGTTGTTTAAACACCCTTCCTGCTTCTAACAAACTTAGTTTATTGAGGGAAACAAATTAATCAAACAATCCCACAAACAAATGTAAAACTGCAACTATGACAGATGCTACCAAAAAAGGCAGATGGAGCTACAAGCACCTACAATAGGGGGAAATCAAATGACCTATTCAGGCATCCCTTGAAAAATATCCCTAGAGCTGAGCTCTTGAAGATGAAGAGGGTACCATTGAAGAATGTGTGTCTTTATTCTTAGATCCATGGAAAGCTATTTGAATATTTTAAACAGGTAAGTAATGCCATTGTATTTGCACTTTGGAAAAACTCCCTTTGACCTAGAGCTAGACTGGAAGGGGATCAGAACGCATGCAGGTTAGAAGACTATGCCAGCAGCCCAGGAAAAGATGATACACTAACTTGGACAAAAGTGTTGGTGGAGAGCATGAAGAGAAATGAATAGATTCTGTATAGAGAAAGGACAAAATAAAGGACTTAATGACAAATTGGATGTAGTTAGTGAGGGAGAAGGACAGGTCAGGAATGAGCCTAGGTTTCTGGTAACCCAATAGGCAGCCAATTGTTTCCAAGCAGAGATGCAGGAACCAAGCTTCTTCCATTTGCAGAACTCAACTCTCTGCAACTGATGACTTCCAAGGTCACTATCCTCATCTACATCAAGAGGTGGATCAATGGCGTTTTGAATGTGAGAATTTTTTGCCAGGCAGGCCTGGAAATGGCTTATATCACTCTGCTGTCTTCCTTTGGTCACACTTGCGAATAAGGCTGGGAAACAGAGTCTAGCTGTTTGTCCAGAAAGAAGAACAAAGGGCTTTGGTCACTAGCTAGCAGTCCCTGCCTCAATGAGAAGCTAGAAAATGAGTACAGTTGACCATTGAACAATGAAGGGGTTAGGGGTGCCTACCCTCTGCCCAGTAAAAATTCTGGCCTTCATTTTACCCGGTTCCTCCATATACGAGGTTCCACATCCATGGATTCAAGCAACTGTGTATCGTGTAGTACTGTAGCATTCACTCCTGAAAAAATTTGCATATAAATAAACCCATGTTGTTCAAGCCCGTGTTGTTCAAAAGTCAACTGTATATTCTTTAGTATGGTAATGGGAGCGTTCCACTGAAGTAGAGAACAGTTTTCTAACTTCCAGATTAAATTTCAGTTTCACTTTTTTCTCTATATCCCTTCTCTTTAACATACTTCTTATGTTCAAAGATAAGTAATCCATCGTATAAATATTCCACAACTTCTTTATCCAGTCATCTGTCAATGGACATTTAGGTTGCTTCCATGTCTTGGCTATTGTATATAGTGCTCCATGAACACTGAGGTGCATGTATCTTTTCGAATTAGATTTCCCTCTGGATATATGACCAGGAGTGGAATTGCTGGATCATATGGTAAGTCTATTTTTAGCTTTTTGAGGAATCTCCATACTGTTTTCCAAAATAGCTCCACCAAACTGCATTCCCATCAGCAGTATAGGAAGGTTCCCTTTTCTCCACATTCTCTCCAGTATTTATCGTTCATGGACTTTTGAATGATGGCCATTCCAACTGGTGTGAGGTGATACCTCACAGTAGTTTTGATTTTCATTTCTCCAATAATTAGCAATAC
Source organism: Camelus dromedarius (assembly GCF_036321535.1). Classification (NCBI taxonomy): domain Eukaryota; kingdom Metazoa; phylum Chordata; class Mammalia; order Artiodactyla; family Camelidae; genus Camelus; species Camelus dromedarius. The sequence continues at coordinate 23,695,860 of NC_087450.1, forward strand.
TGAGCATTTTTTTCATATGTCTATTGGCCATTTGTATGACTTCATTGGAGAAATGCTTGTTTAGGCCTTCTTAGGCCAATCCATTTTTGGATTGGGCTGTTTTTCCATTATTAAGCTGTAAGAGCTGTCTATATATTCTGGAAATTAAGCCTTTGTCAGTCACATCATTTGCAAATATTTTCTCCCATTCCATAGGTTGTTGTTTTGTTTTGCTTATGGTTTTCTTTACTGTGCAAAAGCTTATCAGTTTAATTAGGTCTCATTTGTTAATTATTGCTTTTATTTCTATTGCCTGGGTAGACTGCCCTAGGAAAACATTGCTAAGATTTATGTCAGAGAACATTTTGCCCATGTTTTCTTCTAGGAGATTTATCGTGTCTTGTCTTATATTTAAGTCTTTAAGCCATTTTGAGTTTATTTTTGTGTATTGTGTGAGGGAGTGTTCTAAGAAGTTGTGATATATTTATACAGTGGAATACTACTCAGCCATAAAAAAGAATAAAATAATGCCATTTGAAGCAACATGGATGGATGTAGAGATCATCATTCTAAGTGAAGTGTTCCATAAAGAGAAAGAAAAAACCACATATCACTCATATGTGGAATCTAAAAAAAAAAAAAAAAAAAAAAAAAAAGGATACTAATGAGCTCATCTACAAAACAGAAACAGACCCACAGACATAGTAAACAATCTAATGGTTACCAGGGAAAGAGGGTGGGAAGGGATAAATTTAGGAGTTTGAGGTTTAAAAATGTTAGCCATTATATATAAAAATAGGTTCAAAAAAACAAGTTTTTTCTGTAAAGCACAGGGCACTATATTCAATATCTTGTAATAACCTTTAATGAAATAGAATATGAAAACAAATATATGTATGTATACACATGACTGGGACATTGTGCTGTATACCAGAAACTGACACACTGTAACAGACTGTACTTCAATTTAAAAAAAAAAAAAAGGTAAGTAAAACCCTTACTTGGTTCCATGTATTCTTTTTTTATGAGGGCAAATCACCTTTTCAATATCTATTTATTCATATAATGGATATTTAAGTGTCTATAGTTGTGGCCTAGCTGTTTAATCCTTGTCCAAGAATGGCAGAAAGAAAGAAAACTGTTTTTTTACTCTTAAAAAAAGGGGGTATTAGTACTGAGTTTTAAGAACGTTTATGCATAAATATGATTACTTTAGTGTTATTTCTAATAACCAAACAAATGTAAACAGCTTAAATATGCAATAATGGGGGAATAGCTAAGTTAAAACCATGGCACATCTATATAGTAGAATATTATGCAGTGATTAAAATATGTATAAAGAGATTTTTATGAAGTGGGGAATGTTTATGATACATTAAGTGGAAAATGCAGGAAGTACTATCTCAATTACATAAATACATGCACAGAAAGAAGAAATTACACCAAATGTTAACTGTAGATATTTTCGAAATAGGATTAAAAGAATATTGTATTCTCCTCTCTGTACTTTCCTATATCTCTCTCTGCAATTAATTATTTTTTTACAATAATTTTCATATCAGATTAAGATTTTTTTTTTTTAATTCAAAGCAAACTCAAGGAAGCCATAGGATACCAGAAAATACAATAGGTAATCACCACCAGGCTATTTTAAAGCTTCCTAAGCATAATGGACACTAAATTAAAGCCGAAGGCTTAGTCCAAAATTTAGGATTAGGTTATGAGAATCTTCCATATGTGTGCTTATTCAGTAGTAGTAAGAGCCCACCAGTCCCATTAACCGAGCACTTTAACATCTTAGTAACCTACATGCAGCCCATGGGACAGGTCCATCAGTGCTGACCTGCTGAGCACAAAAAAACAGAACTCAGGCCAGAGAAACAGACCTGAGGAGATGAGGTGGCGTAACAAAGCCAAACCTAAAAAAAAAAAGAATCAGGAGGAGGGGAAGAGTATAGCTTAGTGGTAGAGTGTGTGCTTAGCATGCAGGAGGTCCTGGACCTCCATTAAACTAAATAAATAAACAAACCTAATTAACACCCACCCAAAAAAGTAAAGTTAAAAAAAGAAAGAATCAGGAGGAAAGGCCAGACTTTGGCTACACAACAGCAAAGGACAGAGGTCCAGACATCAAACAAGTAGACGCAAAAGGCAAAAGCTGCAGGAGCACTTTGGATTCAGAAGTGTTAAGTGAGGTTCAAGAGCAAGGATCCAGGCGCCAGGAATTCACATTAATCTCCTAGCATGGAATTTAGGCCAGTGCCTCAGATGAAAAGCTAAGGCATGCCTTCAGACACCTTGAAGCTTAGTGTTATCAAATCTGTGTTACCCTTTTCCAAGAAAAGCATTTTTTAATGCCTAGATATTTAAATAGTAATAATGGTAACATTTACTGAATGCCTATTATATGCCATAGACAGTGGCCTCACACTGTGCTAAATACTTTGTATGCATTACAGATATTATCTTGTTTATAACAGGGACATTTCTGTCCCATTTGAAAGACAAAGAGGCTGAGTGTTGGAGAAGAAACTGTCCAAGTCACACGAGTAGAAAGTGGTGGAGCCAGGTCTATAATCCAAGTCAGTCTGACACCAAAGCTCATGGTCCTAACCACATCATTACTGGTCAGTGATTAAGTCTATGTGGCCATGGATATTTTCCGTGGTTCTTTTTAAAAACATGTCAGTAAACCTAAAACCCTGTCTACCTGGAATAAGGCTAATAGGTACCATGCGTAAGTAAGTTGCATTAAGATCTTTGGTGCCTGTTGAAGGAATATTACTAATAAAAAAAAAACTACTTATGAGTTAATTTGGAAAATAAGGAAATCTTCTCAGCATTCCTAACATCACAACTAAAGATTTGAAAAAGACTCTTCTTTATCTCTAGCTGAGGTAAATAGGGAGGAAATGAAAAGTTTATATTAGAGATGGCTAAGGCAGCCATGAAAATTAGCCTGAATTCAGGGAGGAACTAAATGGAGTAAGTAAGGCATTAAGCAATTGAGATTTATAATTAAAATTGAAAACACAACACACAACCCTTGTGTGATTCTTCTTTGGATCACTGAAATGTACCCTCTTTAGACTTAACATCTGAAGGTCAGTTAAATGTAAAATATAAGTATAAAAAAACCTTTATAAGCAGTAAGCATTTCTATGCACTGAAGCATAAAAGCAATTGTGCAAAGTTGAACAATGAATAAAAGAGTAAATACTCCTTGTTTGCTTCTTAGAGATTTAGGTAGAGCTGTTGAATATCAGTTGCAACTTAATAACATGCTCAGGTTTTTTTTTTTCCAATTTATCAAGATTTAACATGTTTTCTTCTGTTGAATGAAAGCTCATGCAGCTTAACTGTGCAGAAAGCTACAGACACGCTTGGGCCACTTTACCTTAACAGAAGTAACTGTTTGCACATCAAGTGCATACTCACCAACACGGGTCCTAAGTAGCACACCATTCCAAAAGTAACCATGGGGGCTTCAGTACATATCATTCACTTCCTCCTGTTCAAAAAAAAAAAAAAGTTTAGACCCTTCAGCAGAAATTCTCATCCTTTTCCCAAGAGATGTTTTAAACACTCTGTGATAAAATTGTGCAAAAACGAAAGAAAAGAAAAGAAGCGATGCTGTGAATGTCACAAAATGGCAGTGGGGAAGTCTCATAGCAGCCCATGATTACCTTGGAGGAGGGTTAAAATCAAACATCTGCTAAAAGACACCAAAGAAATTTTTTTTTAATAGTCTGTGGGCCAATCTGAAGATTCCATTTTGAAGTCACTGCATTGATAGCAAGATACACTTTATGTTATATGAGTGTGCTTAAAGAAGGGTGGGGTAAATTTTGATGTCAAATAAATTGAAGTTGAGGATAAATAAAAAACAAGAAATAAAAAATTATGTAACATAAAGCTGTCTAGCTCTACCAGATGCTTCTGTAGCAAAAAAGGGATCTTAGCAAGTTAAATGCATGCCCTGTTATCTTCTTAATAGCTTCAATAACGAGCTATTTGGTGTGGAAGCAAGCTTGAGCTGTAGTTCTTGACAATTTTATAGCCCTTGGTCAAAGTTTTCAACAGTGTTTGGGCAGGCGTGACTAGGCAGCTAGATTACACGTACTGACTTTTCCACTTGCAGATACACAATATTTACTTTACAGGGTGAGCCAGTAAACCAGCTGACCAGTTAGGCCATAGATTCTTCATGCCTCATGAAAGCTAAGCAAAGACTGAATATAAAAATCTCAGAAACACGTGCAGACTGGACTTTCCTTTAATGTGTCTTCATATAATCACCACAAAAAAGAATGTCAACAATCAACAGACTTCACATCAGAGCCACTTGTAAAAAGCAGAGAGTCTTTCGAGTGGAGAGTTCTAGTTCTTTGGGTTAATGGGGGCCCACATTCAGGTGGCAGGTAGGATCAAACTTCAGAAAAAGAGGCAGTTTTATAAGATATCTCCTGAACTCCTCTAACCCTTCAGTTATTTGTCCTGTCATTCAAGTCCCTCCACAATCAATTTTCCAACTATTTAAATCAATATTTCCTTCAATGAATTCTCTCTTCTAGCCAAATTGATCTTCTCCTGGTCCGCTGAACATGTGATGTGTATACCTACATCACTGCCTCTTCTAAAACAATTGTCCCCCCACTTGGAATGTCAACATTGCTCCCTCCCTACCTCTCCTTCCCCATCACAGATCCCATACCTCCATCTAGACCCCACTCCATGAAGACTTCTTGGCCACCATTTCTCCCTTCTCTGAACTCCCTTAGCACTAACTCTTTATATATTTAATACTTATACTGCTGCATGACCATTCTCATACCATTATATAACTCTATTTATGAGATATTATCCTCCCCCAAAATTGCCCAGACACCTGTAGGCCACTTCTACTGGAGTGGCTGCCATACTGCAAATTCAACAAATCTGCCACCAAGACTATATTTTTTATATATGTAAGTTTAGGACTACATTCTTCTAATATTTCCATTACCAGCACCATCATTCTTACATCTCAGCCAGGTTCAAAACCTTAGAATCAACTTTGAGGCCCCCTCTTCATATATATATATATATATATATATATATAGAATTTAATCAGCCACCAGGGCCTGTCATATCTCTTGCAACTAACTATCTGCCTTTTCCATTTCCACTGCCACCACCCTTACTCAGGCCTTTATTTCCTCATCTAGACTGTTTAAAAAGTTTCCCACTGCCCTCTTTGTCTCCAATTTCTCCACCTTTTATCCAATCTAACCCTTAGTCTGGGATGAACTAGGCCTAGTGTCATGGATGATATAGTGTGCCACCCAGATCCCCCTTTAGTACCAAGGCTTATTCCCCCTGATTCCATCAGTGTTGGCTTCTGACAGGTCATAGTTTAATTCCTCTCCAGAAATTGCTCTTGGCCAAAAGGACCTGTTTGGTCCAAGTTTTTCCCTCTCTCAGAGGCAGCCCACATCCAATGACTGCTACTAGAACACAAAGGTCCAGCTCCCATGTTTTAATTCAGGACAACTTTGTAGGATTATGCTAACTTCTATGTGCCACATGGGATTTGCTGAGGACTCTGTTGAAACTTCATTTCAGTTCAAATTCTCCCACTGCCATAACTTTCCTCCCTAATTCCCTCACAAGAGTTGACCCCAAGAACATTCCCCGGTAAACTTCCTTCACTGGAATCTTTATCTCAGAATTTGTGTTCAGGGAACCCAACGTAAAACACTCAAACATTCCTCATATATTTCACACCTGTCCTTCATATATCTTACATTCCAGTCAAGCTCAGTGATCTGATGCCCTTACAGACACCTCATGCATTACCACTAACTCATACATTTGCAAAGTATCTACTCAATATCTAAAATGTTCCAGACTCTATAAGAGGTCTTGACCAACATAAAAGGACATAGACAAGTAAACAGGCCATTAAAATACAGTATGAACAGTGATTTCCCAGCTGAGATCAGAGGGAGAGCGTGCTAGATAGGGAACAGTGTGCACAAAGTCCTGGAGATGAGAAAACTCACCTGGTACATCTATAAACTGCAAGAGTACTTCAAAAAGGCTGAAGGGTGAGTAGCCTAACTTAGGGATCTGGGGAGCTATTAGAAGGTTTTAAGGTAAGAAGAAACATGATCACATTTGTGCTTTAGAAAGATTCCTCTGGCTACAATGTAGAGAATTAGCTGAAGAAAAGGCTGAAGGCAGATGGCTACTGTAGTCATCCAAGCAAAAGGTGATGGAGAGCTGACACAAGGAGGTGACAATGGAGACAGAGAGACCTGGACAGATTCAGGAGATATTAAGGAGCTCTAATATAAAGGGCATGATGGTTTATCATATGGAGGGTGTTAAGGAGGGAGGAGTCAAAGATTATACCATGTTTCTGACTTAAATAACTAGATATACATTATTTACTGTAGTAGAAAACACTGAGGAAGATGCAGAACTGGGGAGAGAGATAAGGAGTTCAGTTTCAGACATGCTAGACTCAAGGTATTTAAGTACGCATTGGTGTGAACAGAAGGCAGATATATAGGTCTGACCTTCAAGAGGGCAGTCTGGCTAGAGGCACAGGTGAGGCATCCTCAGCATACATATGGTCATAGAAACTTGGGGGCGAGACTGAAAAAGGCTGTCAGAAAAGCAGGGAGAAACCCAGTGGGATGTGATGTCATGAAGCTAAGAGAACTCTTCAAGAGGAAGCAAAGGATCAACAGTGTCAAATATTGTTTCGGCTAAACAAAATAAGGACCAAAAAGATTGTCCACTGATTATTAACACCTCTGTAACTTTGCTCAAACTATTCCATAACCAGAAACCGTAGAAGAGTTTTCCATCTTTCTTTCAAGGACTGTCTCAAATTGCCTCACATTTGCATGGTGATTTACTGAACATCATCACATGTTACCTCATTTGCTGACTGTAAGACTGTGAGAGTTAAAACCATCTCTTATGTAGCTTGGCATCCATCTCAGCTCATTAAAATGTGGGTGATGTAGGTTCAGAAAAGGACCCAAATCTGCAGTGAAAACTTTTTGAAAGAAGAGAATCTATGAATGAGAAGAGCTGGTCCATAGGCCAGAGCTATTGCTTATCCCTGTCAGCAAGATGGCACAACTAAGACAAGTCTGTGTCCACGTGGGAAGAGTTATGAAGAATCGTTCTTGATTGTTTAGAAAGGAACACCAGACAGTCAATCTTTATCCTTATATGCAAACTTCCTGAATGAAATGACAGTGACAAGGCTATCCTATCTTCTCACCATGGCAATGGCCTCATGGGCCAGTTTAGTGCTAGATCTAGAGCAGAATGCCCACATCCCCTGACCCTGACTGACCTCACTCACCCCAAAAGGAAGGCCATGAGCAGCCACCTGTAATGAGGCATTCATCTTCTGACTGTTCTTTTTTCTGGAGCGCAAACATCTAAAAAGGAAAACCTATCTGAATAGGTGCAACTGCCAACTTCACTTACTCCTTCAGAGTTAATGAGCCAATTTTGTTTTATAGGTGCTTCAAAAGAGCTGACAGAGGAGACAGCTCTGAATAGGAAACACGAAGCAACTTGCTGAGCCCTCATTGTGAGGTAGATGGCTTGCCTTGTCGTGCCCTCGCAGAACTACATTTCAATGATTTCCTTTTCAAACACAGATCAAAACCTGAAGGAGAAAAGAATTCTTGCTCTCCTCCAAAGTGTCAACATGGAAGAATATTTCAAGGCAGCTTGAGTAAGATGTAGCCGCCAACACATAACAGTTAAAGCAGTAGTGATGTGGTATATATTTTTTTTAAAGATATTCAGCCTAAACCTCCAAAACTTGCTGCACAGCTTCAGGGCCAGGAATTATTCTGCCCGCCCTCCTCCCTGCCTATGCAACATTCCTCTTAAGTTCTCAAGAGGCCCTGGCATTTAGAACATTGGCAAATATTTACTCGATGCACAGAAGAGTACCTTGAAAATGGTGGGTCCTTGATGGTGGTGACATTCAACACTGGTAACAAATAGCCCTTTAAGCAGTAGCTTTTTATAAATGGAGAGAGGACAGAGTAGTGAAGAGGAAGGCTAAGGGTAAAAATTCCCAGCAGCTTCTGTCTGGAATTTGTTGCCTAAGAAACTTCAGCTCAGTAAGATGGTAAAAAATGCCTTATTAATGTTAAGCACGCAGGAGTTTGGGTGGCCCCCTCTTTTCATCAAGGCAGTTTGTCATTCAGCACTGCCTCCATATTACTATTACACATAATATTGCAAATTCACTTCACTTCTGGATGCCTTTACTCCTTATACTTTGGCTTCCACTGACAACCCTGAGTGGGTTAAAAACAGAGATCCACTTTACACTGGTCCATCCTACAGGTATCCAAAGATACATGACATCATTAAAGTGGGACCAGCTATGTAAGAGAGCGTTTCAGGCGGAAGAAAGAGTATTATAAATCTGAAGCCCAGGAAGGAAATTAGAGATTTAATCCAATGCCAGCATTTTATATGACTTAAATTTTAAGCAAGCCAAGACGTGAGAGAAAGTACTTTACTAAGGTCATATAGTTACAAGTATCTTCTCAGAATTAGTTTTATCCTCTTGTGTTCCCACTGTTTTAATATCTACAATATTAGATTCCTATCACAATATAATAGTATGCTACATTTTATCTATAATCTTAATAACCACACAGAGCACACAGCTGACTAGGAGGGCTTCAGGAAGAACATAGATATAGAGATTAAGAACAATTTAGGTAGAAAAGAATATTCTCCAAACACCAAACATATATGAAATTGAGAAGGCTATTTGTAATAGGCCAGAAATTTTTCTCCTGTAACTAATAAAATAATAATAATAAAAATAAAAGTAACAACAGGTATAACTTTTTAGATGCATTAACAATCTAATCCTGACAACAATCCTATGAAGTAGGACTATGATTATCCCCATTTTAGAAGTGAGGAAACCATACTGGAAGAAATTAATTTTTCCAGTTGTTCACAAGTTCTATAGCTAATAAATGAGAAAGCAAGGATTTATACCTAAGCTGTCAGGCTCCAAAGGCTGTGCTCTTAACCACAATACTGTGCTGACTAGGCTTAATATACACAACCATAAACAACATGCATGAGGTTAATTTGATTTGCAAACAGATTTCCAAGAGCTTAAAATAAAGAATTTCATTCTATATACAGAATTTAGATTTTTCTTCTTTTACAGTAGGTATTGAAACTATTGATCTAAAAGAGTAGAATAATTCAACATCTAAAAATTTCAAGCTGTCCTTTCCAATGATGCATTGAATTTCATTTCACTAGCTAGTTTTTAAAGCTAATTAATGTAAGATTGCATCCAGTTTAAGAACCACAGGTATGCTCTTATTTTAATATTTTTCAAGAACTTGGATTTTTTTCTCTGGAAGGTTGCTTTTTTAAGCTAACGACTCAGCATCTGTACTTTGGTCATCATTCATAACTTGTTCCATTTCTCATATTTATTAGTGGAAATTAGGCTTGGTTATTGAATAATCCATTGCACATTGTAAATGGGGTTACTTTCCACTAAGTATAAATAAAAGATTCCAATAGTTACTACATATTTTACCAATGGGAAATTAACTATAACTTCAAGTGAGCCCTTTTTGAAACAGAATCTGAAATATTTTTAATAGTCAAAAATACGAGATGACATCTTTGTCAAATACTTACCTCATACTTTTAAGTTGATCAGAATCCTCCGAAGTGTCAAATTACAAATCATTGTCAAACATAACAAATTAAATTCACTATCAATTTACAAAACAATTTAATTGAATAATTATAACCCAACAGAATTTGTTAGGTGACTATAATGTGACTAGCCAGTAGCAATAATAAACAAGTATTCACATTATTTACAGGCAGAAATAAAAGGGTTATTTCTTGATTAAATGTGAAAGATCAACCTCTTTTTACCTTCTTTTCCAAGTAGCATCTTTTCACTCATTTTCTAAATAAGATAAAGTAAAAATTTGATTTGAATTTAAAAATTAAGCATACCAAGTACAGTATCTTAATTTAGTAAGGTACCTGTGGTGAATAGGACCTCAAAATGGATGCTGATAAGATATATCTAAAAATTCAAAAACAAGTCTAAAACAATTTTATAGTACTAGTTTGACCACATTTTTATGGAGAAAGATATGCTGAAGTAAATTTCACTAAATTATTATAATTCTTTGATAAAGTTTCTATATACACTTATAGTATTTTGAATTTTTCTACTTTATTTTTACTAAACTATTTTCATCAGTATCAATTCGTTTGGGGGTATATTTTACAATGAAGATTTTGTCATTTATGAGGTTTTCATCTATATCAAATGTTACTGATTATATCTTCAGCCATTTTGAATTTTCTTTTTGTGACCATCTTTTCATACCAAGTAAAATTTTGCAGTCTAAATTTTGTCAATAATACTTTATTTTTCTGTTAAGTTTGGAAAAATGACACATTTTATCATGTGAAATTTTAATAATTGTCGTTGTTATTTCTTATTCTCTATCTGTAATATTCATTATGATCTTAATTAAAGATAATTGTTGGTTTACGATAATATTATGAGTAATTTCTTTCAGATAATCCAGGATTGCCCTATCATTAAGGATTGGCCAGTTGTATGGTTTGTATACTTCCAATCACTTTTGTATTCCATAAACCAACTATCCACATCATTGACTGAACTACCTAGATCAAGTTGCTTCACCTGACTACCTGTTTCTGTTTTCTAATTTATAAAATCAGAATTATAATAGTGCATACCTTATCAAATTGCTATATTATAAGAGAAAATACATGTAAAGCACCTAGAAAAGAGCCCAGCACCTAAAAATCACTCCATAAATATAGCTATCACACTTTTCACTAAGTGGCAGATTAAAGAGTAGATTGAAGGGCCAAAATGTCCTTGATGTCAATACAATGGAGTCAAAATGGCAAGATCAAAACAGCAAAATCAAAAGGTGAGATCAAAATATTTTGTTTTATTTACACATAGTACCTAACTTATTTGCAAGTCCACCCTGAATAGGAGAAAGAAGAAACTTTCATTATTACATTCTCTATCATCACTTAGCAACCATTTTACTGTTTTGGGAATAACTCTATACTAAATCCATTTAAGTAAAAATATAATACAACACTATGTAATTCATAGCAAAGACTGCTACCTCCTTGTGACTTTTTTCTGTAATGACTACTCACAGTTCTTAAAAATTACAGTATTTATGTTAACTTTCTTAGCAATCTGCATTCTCAATGTGTTTTCACAGCCATTACTTCAACTGAGCCTCACAACCACCCCAGAAAGTATGATTAGGACATTATACAGATGTAATAGGTGGGCCACAGAGAAAACGAAAGATCTGTCCAAGGTACACAGCCACCCAGGTGGTGAGGCAAAACTTAAATTAACCCTTTGACGATATCGCTCAAGCATTACCAGATACCAAAACCAGACAAAGACACAAGAAAAGAAAATTACAGGCTGATATCCCTGATGAATATAAGATGCAAAAATCCTCAGAGAAATTCTAGCAAATCGAATCCAACAGCATATTAAAAGGTTGATACAACATGACCAAGTGGGATTTATCCCTGGGATAAAAGAATGGTTCAATATATGAAAATCAATTAATGTGATACACCATATCAATAGAATAAAGAATAAAAATCTCATGACTGTCTCAACAGATGCTGAAAAAGTATTTCACAACATTCAACATTCTTACATAATAAAAACTCTCAACAAACTAGGAATAGAAGGAAAATACCTAACGTAATAAAGACCATATATGAAAAGCCCATAGCTAACATCATACTCAATGGTGAAAAACTGAAAATTTTTTTCCTCTAAAATCAAGAATAAGGTAAGGACGCCCACTCTCACCACTTCTATTTCAACATGGTACTAGAAGTCCAAGAGCAATTAGACAAGAAAAAGATATAAAAGACATCCAAATTGGGAAGGAAGAAGCAAAATTATCCCTGTTTGCAGATAACATGATCTTACATACAGAAAACCCCAGATCCCATTTTTAAAAAGCTGTTACAACTAATAAAAGAGTTCAGTAAAAATGCAGGATACAAAAATCAACATATGAAATCGGTTTTATTTTTATACACTAAAAATGAACTAGCTGGAAAGGAAATTAGGAAAACAATCAAATTTATAATAGCACCAAAACGAATAAAATACTTAGGAGTAAACTTAACTAAGGAGATCAACGATTTATATACTGAAAACTACAACCCATTGAGGAAGAAAATTAAACAAGACAAAACAGTGGAAAGACATCTCGTGTTCATGGACTGGAAGCCTTAATATTGTTAAAATGTCTGTACCCAAAGTGATCTACAGATTCAGTGCAATCCCTGTCAAAATTCCAAAGATTTTTTTTACAGAAATAGAAAAAACAAATATTTGCAAATCAAATATTTGATAAAGAGTTAATCTCCAAAATACATAAGCAACTCCTACAATTCAATAACCAAAACCAAAACCAAAACAAAAACTAATAATCTGATTTCCAAAATGGGCTAAAGATTTGAATAGACATTTCTTCAAAGATACACAAATGGCCAACAGGTATATGGAAAAAATGCTCATCGTCACTGATCATTAGGGAAATGCAAATCAAAATCACAATGAGATATCATCTCATACCTGACAGAATGACTATTAAGAAAAAAACAAAAGACAATAAGCATTGGCAAGGATATAGGGAAACTGGAACACTTGAACACTACTGGTGGGAATGCAAAATGGTGCAGCTGCTATGGAAAATATTATGAAAGTTCCTCAAAAAATTAAAAATAGAACTACCATGTGATTCAGCAATCCGGCTTCTTGGTATATGTCCAAAAGAATTTAGGATCTCAAAGAGGTATTAGAACTCATATTCATTGCAACACTATTCACAATAACAAAGAAGCAGAAGTAACTTAAATGTCCATTGACAAAAGACTGCATTTTTAAAATGTGGTGTATACATACAATGGAATACTATTCAGCCTTTAAAAAAAAGAAAAGAAAATTCTGCAATATTTGACAACATGATGGACCTTGAAGACATTATGCTAAATGAAAAAGCCACACATAGAAAGACAAACACTGCGTGACTCATATGACATACATAAAATAGTCAAATTCATAAAATCAAAGAGTAGAATGGTGGTTACCAGGGGCTGAGGAAAGGAGGAAATGGGAAGTTATTAATCAACATTCATGAAGTTTTAGTTAAGTAAGTAAGATGAATAAGTTCTAGAGATCTGCTGTACAATATTTGTGTCTCTAGTCAACAACAGTGTATTGTAAACTTAAAATTTGTTAAAAGGATAGACCTCATGTTAAGTGTTCTTACATTATATAATTTTAAAAATCTCAGTTTCAAATGTTTAAATTCCCCTTAGTTCACAGGATGCTTATTATATACCAAAGTAAGTATTTTTGACATGTAAGTCTGATTACCTCTCCCACCAAAGTATTTTGATGACTTCCCATTGTTCTTAGGATTAAAGATGAAAATCATACATAACACGGCCTTTGAGGGTCTGCTGCCCATCTTCCTATTGCTCCCTCCTGCTGCCTCATCCTCACTCACAGCTTCACTGACCCTCTCACTCCTTGTCCTTCCTGTCACAGATCTTTGGGGCTTGGCCACTATCTCTAGGGAACTGTTCACCTCACTCTTCAACCAAGTAACTTCTCTTTTTCCTTCAACTCTCCTCCCATGTCACAACTATGTCAAACCTACCTATTTTATGCTCTAATAGCTCCATGTACTTCCCTTTTTAAACTCTTATTACTGATACCATTTTAAATGTATTTGTGTGATTATGTCATTACTGTCTGTCTTCCCCACTGGACTCTAAACTCTATGAGGGTGGGTGCTCCCATGCCTGGATTTTCTCACCATTGTTCATCATTGTTTAACAATGTGCCTAGAACAGAGCAGGTGCACTATGAAACAAATGAACAAATGAAAGGCCTCAACAAAATAAGATTTGAATCTACACTTCTCACTTGTGACATACAACTCCATGGTCTCCCTTTTCAATGGCTCCCATATTGGGCACCATTCCATAGAGGAAGCAGCTTTCTCACCCTGAATAAAGCCCTCACCACAGGAATTCCAGGGGAGGGCATGGAGTACTTTAGATATCTATGACTTCTAGTTCCCCTGGAAGAGTTTAAAGTTACCATATAGTTGGGGAAAGCCAAGGTGTGCCCGAAAAAGACCTGTTAACTGAACTAGGTGTTAATCTCTCCACAGTTACTCTCTCTTCTGAGAATTAATCTCTTCTCAGATATTATAAGGATTTCTGACTATCTGATAATACTGATTTTTTTGCCACTCTGAAAAGAGCTAAATTTTTTATGGCTTAGAAATTATTTTGTTTGTCTGTTTTCCAGCTTACCGTAACTTAATTTCAAACTATTTGATGGAGAATCTAAATACCCAAAAATAGTTTACCTGATCCAAAAATCCCAAGAGTATCTCTTCATGAAATTGTAGCATCTTAAGGGTGGAATGGACCTAAGAGAGATCATAACCCATCACCTTAGACATCTGCAACTCCAAGTCCATCCAGGCTTCTCACTCGAGTGTTCCCTTGAGTTAAGGCAATCTGTCTCGTATAGTTTAAGGGGGCTTGGAGCAGAACTTCATAAAAGTTCTGTGAAAAAAAGAGCAAAGAAGGTTGTATCTCTTTACAACAATACAGAGAAACAGGAAGAGATGGTGCAGAAAAGGGAGGATATGTGGAAATAGAAATTGGGGAATGAATAATAGCAAAAAGAACTAGGGAAAATACTGAAAATGAAAAAAAAAAATTGGAAACATGCACAAATAAAGATAGCCCAGGATATGAGTCAGAAGAGACTTGGTTAAAAAAAGACAACCAAAGAAAAATAAGGAAAATGAAGATTCCTTTGCTGTGTTTGTTGTTGTTCTCTTACAAACATAAGTTTACAGTTTCAAAACAAGGCAAAAATCAGAGTTGTTATAATGTACTGTATGTGTAGGGAGCTAAATTTTTGAGGTAAAATATGATTATCCAATAATAATACAAATCAGATGAAAAAATTCAAGATGTAAAATAAAGTATACCTTACATTTTTTAAAAGAAATTACATTGAACAGCTAAGATCCCTTCCAAAATGTTTAATTTTCCTTCACCAGCTTCGTCACAGTGTGTTCACCCACACATCCCAATGTTAGTGGCCTGTAAATCAAACCATTCATAAAAATCAGAAATAAAATATATATGAGCACAGGAGTTTCCTGATATTGGCAAGACTCCAATCCACATGTATTCCTGGGCTTGATCCACTAACATTAAGAAGCCAGTCTGTTCTTAGTTCAGTAATGGGGAAGGTTCTACCAATCTTAATTTACATGGACTAGTTTACTCTTTGTAAGGAGAAAAATGTCTCTAACAAATTACTTCAAAACTGTCATATGAGATATTGCTACAAGGTGTATAAACTCATCCTGACTACCAATTTGCAACAAGGCAAAGAACGAAGTACCAGAAAATTTTGAAAATCTGTCCCAATGTACTTTTGACTCACAGCAGTGTAACAGCTTAAGAAAGGATGTACCATTCATGGGTGTGACATCTGTAGCAGGGAAACCATCTTAGACACTTGCATGCAATACAGGACACTGCACCTAGGGAAGATGTAGTGCCCAACAACAACAAAGCAAATAAGGGTTCTGACAAAACAAACAAACAAAAAGTCTTTGAAAGGAATAAGCTGCAGATCATATAGAATAATCTTAGCTGAAAAAATGTCAAAAAGAAGGCATAGTAACTGCCTTTCTGCCAAAGTCTGACTCCCTGGGAGGGGCTCTCAGAGCAGTCTTCAAGTCTGTTGACTTGTTTTTTCAAGCTGTTAATGTAACTCGCAGCTACATTGGTTTGTTTTGTTGTTGTGACATGGTCTCCATAGATGTGCATTGAAATTGTGCCCAGCTGCACTGAAGCCAAGAACCATGCAATCTGGAGGTTATGCAAGCGAGATTACAAGGCTCCAAGGTATCCAGTGCCTGCACTGCTCATCTCTTCCATTTACCTCGAAGTTTGACTTGTCCAGCTTGGGCAATGGAATGTTGCATTGGGACCAGATCCAAATGCTTTAGCAAAGTGGCTACATTTGCAGGGAAGGAAGAGAGCTTTATCCTCACGTCAGGACTTTATCTGCATGCCTAGGGAATGGTCAGTGATAAACAGGACCAATTTAGTGCCTGTTTGTCTTTAGTTGTCCCTCTTCCTTTTTGTGTGGAGCCCTACTTGCTCATCTTTATTCCTCTCAGGAGTCCATTACCCTCATGTTTGCTTCATCCCTGTCCATCTCAGGAAATGTATTCACAAGAAATAACTTGATCAGCTCATTCACACCAGACTTAGCAAAGAAAAATACAGGACATTCAGTTAAATTTGAATTTCAGATAAACAATGAACATTTTTTTTCATGCGACATTTGAGACATACTTACACTAAAATTATTCACTGTTTATTTGAAATTCAGATTTAACTGGGGTTGTCCTATATTTTATATGGCAACCCTACACCAAAGAATAAATGACTTGTGATATTTTTACCTCTCCCAAGGAGAGGCCTGAATTTTAACTTGGGTCAAAGTCCCTATAGCTTAAACTAAATTTATAGTTAGGAAATTTTAGCAACAAACCAGAAGAAAAACACATTGTATCAGGTAAGCAATCACTTATTACGCCCAGCCATAAGGAGTCATTTTTTTTTTTTAATTGCAAAAGAGACAGAAAGTATCACTTGATTTTCACCCACTTGGACTTAAGGCTACTTATCAATATTTACTTCAAATCAATGTGATTGTTCATATTAATTGGTGCTTTATTCTTCTAGATGGAGAAAATGCAATTCAAAAATACAAGCCTCTGCCCTCAAAATATCTATTCCAACAGTGTCTTCAGTGAAATGGAGATACATATGGTATTAGTTGAAATCCTAGGCCTCAGCTCACATATCATTAACAAAGACTTTTCACATGCCATGTCTACTGACAAAGCCAAGTATGAAATATATACATTTCAAGTTCTCAGAAAATCTATAGTTTAGGGTCAGAGAAAGGGAAGAGATATGAAACGAATGGTAATCAAATAGAAAATAGGAAGGGGAATGGAGTAAAAGAAAGAAGAAAATTAACGCAATATAGAAAGTGCAAATAGGGAGTCAAGAAAACACTTGGGCCAACCTCAATTACAACCTCCATTACCTAGATAGATGGTAAACTTCTGGTGTGAGTTAAGGATCTCTGGGAAGAACCCTGAGGAAGACACTAGAGATGAGCTCATTCAACATCTATTCCAACCTCCTTCAGCAATGACTTCCTGTGTATTATATAGGCTGGTAAACTAAAAACTGCCTTTTTCCACACTGGGTTCTGGGTATGATGTAGGCTCCGCTATTAGATTCATTTCCAGAACATGAATTCACACTTAGTAAAGCAAGGAGAGGGACTGGACACGAGGTATCGTTCTGCTGCTGCAGATGAAGTGTTGACTCCCCAGTTTAGCAAAAGTGGCTTCCTGACCACAGCTTCTTCATTTGACAGGCAGCGTCCAGATTGAGGCAAATACAGAAGTTTCTTCGATGAGTCAGTTGTGGTGTGGCTTTGGGATTTGTTTCTGGAAGCTCACCAGCCTGATTCTGTTTCTTCTACCCACAGACCAATTCTATAGACCATTGAATACCCTGTCATTAATACATTTCAGCTTAAGCCAGCTAGAGTAGGGCCTGTTCTCTGCAACTGAACACTAACTGATACAAGCTGCTGCTCCCAAAATGTCTACTTCATTAGCCTGATGGATCTCAACTTGGCAATGTCTGGAAGACATTTCTGGTTGTCACAACTGGAAGACAGAGTGCTATTGGCTACAGGTTAGCAGAGGCCAGAGATGCCGCTAAACATTCTACAATGCACAGGACAGCCCCCACAACAAAGTACTGTCCAGTCCAAAATGTCAATATTGCAATGATTAAGAAGCCTAGAATCTAATTTGAAGGTTTATCATTAAAAATACAACATTTGTAATACATTGTTTTAATGAGCACACTCTTTCACAATGCAAATAGCCCTCAAAAAATTATAGGTAAAGTTTTGGTCTCAGTCAATGTAGTATTAAGAACCATATTCTCTTTTTTCTAAGATTTATATGATTTTCATATTTTAATATTTCTGTAACCAAATCATGATCTCAAATTAAGGTGTGCTTTTAATGTAGTGATTTTTTTCTTGTTATTTTTTAATCAAAAAGCCGTTACTAAACATATAATATATCTTAGCACTGGTGGCTTCTTAAAGCAAGGAACAAGGGTAAGCTTGCCAAATGGCATGTAGAGGAGAATTGCTAATGGTGGGCAAAGGGCACTGTGGTCTCAATCCCAGCTCCTCAACAGAATCACTGCAGCACTTCTCAATGGTTTAAGCATGAGGCCCAGATGTGTATTTTTTCAATTATCTTTGCAACCACGGTCAAGAACCATTAATTCAGGGCATTTTGAAGAATTTGGACCCCTGAAGATAAAGAAAGAGGAATGAAAGGGGTGCCACTACTAGGAAAGATAAGCAAAAAGTGATGGCAGATAACCAGACAGACTTCTGAACCTCACTCTTCCACCCAGAACCAGACCTTGTTACTCTCACCAGGAAATTTGCTAACATTCCAGCTCTTGAGTAAATTTCACAAGCTCTCTGCGGCCCAAAGAAAATCGCAGGTGGAGAACTTAACTAATAATGGATCTTGACAAAAAGAAATGCTCTCATCTCTCACCTACGCTCTCTCTCATCTACTTCAAAGTCGGTACATATTCAGAAGTAAGATGTGTCTTACTAATACATTTTCTATAATTTATAAACATCTCATTCCTCTGTAAAGTCTAGCTCCTGCCTTGATTGAAGAAGTGCTCTGTAAACATTGAATTAAATTCATTCCCTAAATTGAATTAAATACATTCCCTAAAAGTGCTACTGACTTAAAATGTATGCAGAAGAGATATAAGTCCCCTTTAATGGGGAGAGCAAAAATTCAAGAGAAAATAGTACCAGGAGACATAGAAACTAGCCCATTTCAACCACCTCTCCAGCAGTGGGAAGAGATCTACACTGGTCCAAATAATTGTTGCCTCAGAAATTTGCTACTACTGCCAACCCAATATCCCCACTAGTTCTTTGTTAATATTTTTTAAGTCAAAGTTGACACAATAAATTCTACAGTGTCCCCAACTGCCTCAAGACCAACAGTGTAGACATCTAAAGCCAGACCTCAGATAAGATTCTGAAACCACGCTCTGTTACACCCAAAGTTGTGTTTAGGTAACAGGCCTAAACTGTTGCGGAGGATCACTTCAAGCAGTAAATAGTCTGAAGCCTTAATCTTTTAGAAACAATCACTCTCATCATTCCAACAGAGTCAGTTTTCCTTTGTTTTACATGTATTTATTCCGAGACTTCTAAATATATGCTGGTCTGTTGAAACAGCCTCTGGGCCCAAGTACAATGAAAACATTAATTAAAACACATGATTAGAAACACCCAGCAGCAAGTCTGGAATAGTATCAGATGAGCTCTGCCACTTCGGCGTCAGTAATGGAAGACAAATCCACCTGCGAGTGACCTGTATCATGTCCCTTGCATCCCCCACGCCACACTCACACCCCCATGGATTCCCAACCAGCTGATGCAGAGGTGGGAGCTCTGCCTGTGGATAGCCACACTCAATTATTCTAGTTCCCTCCTGACTCTTGATTTGGCACAGTATTTACCTGCCTCTCCTTTCATTCTGCAATAAGCTAAAGAGAAATTCACAGAATGCCCAAATTTGGCAGAGATCTGGGCATGGAAAACTTATGTAATAGTTGGGCTTTGGCAGGGCAGGACTAAAGAGCTGGGTGCCCTTGGCTGAAATGTGCCCCGCACTTTGTGGGCAGCATGACTCTCCCTGGGGTGGTCTACCCTTGGTTCTGGTTGCAAACACTTCTGAATGCAGAAGCAGCAGCTGAATTAACATGGAATGCACAATGTAAGAATCAAAGGGAACACAATAGGCAATAGCATGGATTTCAGATCGTGTAGACACTTCAGATTTGAGGGGGATCCCATCTACAAAATACACCCACTTACAAAATAAGCAATAAAATTTCACTCCCTTGTGACATAGAAAATTCCCTAAATTCCAAATGTGTTTACACAGCTAATTAGATGTGAAAATCTAAATCTAGCACAGGCCTGTTAAGAAGATCTTGTTATATGCAGACATGTTCTGTCAAGGGTGTGTACAAGTGAGGGATGGGTAATATGACTTTGTTGTAAGTTCTCTTCTTAAAGGTTCACAAGTAAAACAAAAGCAAAAGATCTTGGCTTCCTGCTTTTATGTATGATTTTCCCACAAATCTCCCATCTTAGAAAAACAAGAAAAGAGATTTGAAAGAAAACAATAGCAGATCAATGCTAGGTAGGAATAGTATTTCAGAAGTGGTCGGAACATGTTATTTTATGTTCTACTGGATTCTATATTATTCATTCCTCTTTTCTTTTTTTAATGACAAATATGCCCACACCAAAGAAGATAAAAACGCCTTTTATCATGCATCTGGCCCACATTATATCTCTGGAACCCCTTTTCAATCAGCCATGGTGTTTTTCACAATTTTGCAATTTCATCAAATTGCCTGAATCTCATGTGCTGCGTGCTACTATTTTCTGTAGTGCCAGCTGGTACCTAAGAGAAAAAATAACATTTTCCTTCACTCTTAACCCACATTCTGACTTTTCATGCTGAATTCAATCCCCAGCTAATTAGTTCAAGAGTAAGCAAATTTAACCAAGATTTGGTATTACTTTCCTGTTTCTGAGAGCTGGGCTTTCCCCAAATGTAGCTCTCTTGTTACCCTTTGCATTTTAAATAAGTCATTTTGGAGCATGGCTCTTGCTTTTTCTTTAATATATGCGTCCCTTGGGGCTGTTCTGAAGCTTGTGATGGCTCTGTGCCGGCAGTCAGGGCAACAGAATGTCTACAAGATCTGGCTTTGTCCTACAGTTGACATCCAGTGTGCAGCCACAGCTAAATAGGGAGACTGCAAGCCAATTTTCTCAGAAATTCGGGTCCCTAATACTCCAACCTAGAGCCTGAATCTCACTTAGCTTCCTCCTTCTTGTTTGTTTTAAATGTGAAGTAACATTTCCCTTACTGATAGTTTCAAGAATAAAGTATTCTATATAAGTCAGATTTTGAGATAACTGAAGACTTGCTAATGTAAGAGTTTGATAGAAACTCTTTCTAAAATGTTAAATGGTTCTGGTGTGTCCCAAACAAGATATGCTAAATGTATTTGACTATTTCTTGATGATTTAGGGTCATCTTTAAACTATCACTATTACACTGGGATATAAAACAATAACTGATACATAAAATTATCTGTCCCTACATTCAATAGGCCAGTATGTTTTCTCTTGGTTACTTTGGCAATTTTTTATATTTTTATTTCTGTCCCCTTTCATATTATCAAACTATCTCAGACTGTCATTGTTCACTTTGCACTGATGTTCATATATCTGTCCCTAGAGGCAACTTTGGGTTCATTGCTTCTAGCTTGCAGATGAGAGGAAATCTAAATAAATTTGTCGTAACATTTATGTTAAAAGAAAATCAGTTCTGGGGTTGAGAGGGGTGGATAAATTGGGAGTTTGGGATTAGCGGATACAAACTACGATATACAGAATAGATTTTAAAAAAACAAAAAACAAGGTCCTACTGTATAGCACAGGGAACTATATTCAGTAACTCGTAATAACCTATAATGAAAAAGAATACATATACATATATGTATGTATAACTGAATCACTATGCTGTATACCAGAAACTAAAACAACATTGTAAATCAACCGAACTTCAATTTTAAAAAAACTAATCAGTTCTAGATTGTATTCTGAAGCTCAGCCTTCTGATCTAAATGCATAAGCATCAGTGTATGAATGTGCAGCATCTATTCTAGTTGCCCAAAGCCACTCGAGCTCTTCATCAAATTATACTTTAGTCTGCAAGGGTGATCTGTTGGTTGGTAATGAAGATAGAAAGGATTTTGAATTTCCACCACAGAGTGAAGAACCTTTGAACATTTGCTAATTCTAGACTTCCTTTTGGATTTTCCTCAAAAAGTTTTGCTAATCTTGCTACATGCTGGCTCTTGTTGGTGTGCCTAATTACTGCTACATTTCTCCTCTTCCCCACAGCATCTGCTGTGGTTCTTTCCTCCCTACCATCTTTTAGCCCCTCATTTATTTTTCTACCAGCTGCTGAGGAAAACCAGATTTCTTAAAGCAACATCAGTGCATTTACATGGGATAGGTAACAACTGGGTCACAGAAAATCAGGGTATGCTTTGCCCTTTCATTCTTACTCCTTTTTCTATAAACAGCCTTGAAATTGGTATTGAACAAGTTAAGAGTTAGTTTAAATGAAATAAAACATTTCAGAGTCATGTAAAAGGAACTGGTTATCTATTTTTTATATTTCAGCCTGAGGATCATTTTTCAGACCCTTCTTCTCATATTCTCATATTAATAAAAGGTCATTAAATCAGCACTAGATCTTTTATTCTTTGAACTTCTTTGCCATTCATGTTCTTAAAATCAAGACAGGCTGCAGGAGAGAGGAACAGGCAAGTCACAGAGGTCAGTAATGCAGAAAAGGTGTGGTTGGAGTCAGTCATCAAGCCAAGAAGGCCTAGCCACAAACACAAAACCCCAGTGTTTATGTAGATATCCAAGAGCCAGGATGTACTGCGCTGAGTACACTAGAAGCAAGGGGGTCGTTCCAAGCAAATCCCTTGGAGACCAGACTTTGCCCCATAGCTAGTACAAGGAAGGGCTGGCCACATGAGAAGGGAAAGGGAACTGCAGTAGCAAGAAATGTCTGTCCTGCCCTTTCCACAGCTAGCAAGTTCTAACTTGGAAGGCTGCTAATACATTAATGTATGCACCCCTTCAATGCAAAGACAACATCATAATTCTCTGTATTCCTCACATCTAGCACAATATATAGTCAATAAACATTTGATTTATACAGTATAAAATGTGTTCCCATGTTCTAAAGGCCATCTGTGTAGGAAACCATGAGAAGCATACAGCAACTCCCTTTCTTTTCAGGAAGTCTGGAAGACATCTGCCTGGTTGGGGTTTAAGATGCACTAATCAGCAAGTACAGAGTGAACACAAATTCTCCTTTTCCTCTTTTTAAAACTAGAGCAAATCATCAACTTCCCTACTTCCTTTTGTATATTAGTTCAAACCCTAAGCACAAGAAAAAATAATAACAAAACAAACTACCTTTCACCAAGGCTGCAGAACAAGGCTCAGATACAAAATACCCTCATGTTTTCATGCTATATTGTGTTTATTAGTACTTGAATTTCAACCAAAGGGAATGAAAAAATGATTCAGTTAGTTTCTCAACTTCAGAGTTTTCAGCACACATGCTAAATCACTTCTTCAGCAAATGTCATGGTGTGTTCATGCTGAGAATCCCTTTAAAATCTTAAAAAAACAAAAGACCAAACAAACAAATGAAAAAAACTTTGCTAAGACTATATTTTTTATTCAATAACATTTAGGGAAAAAAGAGATCCAATTTAAAACAAAGGCCTATTATGTTAGCTTTATAAATGCAATTACTTTTCTTTATTCACTGATTTATGAAGTTCCTTGAGTAAAGAGGGGGAAAGAGTGATAGTTAAGATTTACAAATAATGTGTTATTGGAAATACCTCAAGTGAGAGTCTTGCTTTAAGCGCCAAAGTAAACACCTGCAACTATAAAAGGGGGCTACTGTATTATGTTTTCCATCAAAAAAAAAAAAGTGTCAGGTATAATTTTGTAGTCTCAGAAGAAATAAAAAAAGGAGGGCTTCAAAATGAATCTCTGATAAGAACCTGCAAGGTATGTGTATCCTAGGAGTATTATTCACCTAAAGAAAGTGACTACCCTAAACTTCATAAGTCATCTGAACAGGATTTCTCAATACCATTGTTAATAGTCAAGCACTATTGACATTTTGGACCAAATAATTCTCTGCTGTGGGGGGCTGTCCTGGGAGTGGTAGGATATAGCAGTACCTCTGGCCTCTACTTGCCAGATGCCAGTAGAGACCCCTAGACCCCATCAGCTGTGAAAAACAAAAATGTCTCCAGAAATTGCCAAATGTTCCCTGGAAGGTAAAAATGCCCCCAGTTGAACACCACTGATTAAACTAGAGAAACTTTTTAAAAAGTGAAAGATCTTAAAACAATAGACTTGGAAGCACACAGCAAAATATCAGTGATGTCAAGGGAACACTGCACTAACAAGATAATCAGCTTAAACAAGTGATAGGAACAATGCACAGGACTAAACATACCTGAAAAATAGAAACATAAATCTAAACAGCAAGAACAATGACATACCAAAGAAAATCAGAAGCGTCGGCATCAGTTGAAAAATATGTTTCCTAAATTTTTATCTGAAAAAAAAAATCAGTCTGGATAAAGAAAGTTAATCAGTTTCACTCAGAAATAGCCTGCAAAGAATGACAGCTCCCCTCCCACCACAAAAAACCAAACGTGTCCTTGTCAAGTATTGATATTTTTGTATCCGTGAAGGTGAAGATTAGCGTAGAACTCTCTATATCCCCCACACTTAGCAGTATAGGTACTCAATAAATATTTAATTTAAATGATAATAAAAATGTGCCTTCATGTTCTAAAATGTTCTAAAGAAGACATTTCAAAGTGTGGTGGGATGAATGATTTTGAACATCTCACCTGGAAATAGAGCTAAGGGAAAAACTGAGGCAAAGCTCAGCAGAAATACTGGAGTAGGAAAAGCGAAGGTCAGAGAGTTGAAAAGACCTGAGTTAAATCTCAGCTGCATTGGTCCTAGATATGTGACTTTGGTTCCATTTATTCTATTGTACTCTATAGAATGAGCACAATAACCCTACCTTACAGGACAGTTAGGATAATCACATTAGACAACATATACGTAATAAGAATAAAAAACTCCAGCTCTCTTGAACACCCTCTTCAAAATTAATGGAATTCTAACCACAAGTGCAGTATCTACCCAAGTTAACTTTTCTCTTTGAAGTCAGAAAGAGAAAAATCTCAAATCATTGTGGACCAATAACAAAATGTCAATAAAGTTCTACACCAACAATGATAATGCAAAAAACCATTAAGGAGTACAAAGAAGGATGACAGAACTTGAGAGTAAGTGGACACAATATTAATAGAACACTATCAATACAAAGTGAATTAGTAAATTTGGTAATCTTTTATGGAAACACTAAGGTATGAAGGGAAAATTACAGCTTAAAAAAACATGTCTTTTCTCTTCTATAAAGTATTTAAAAGTTTACTTAATAATAGAAATTATTAATTTTTAAAAAGTTTTATATGTGTGTTAATGCTTTTGTAAAAAAGAGAATTAAGCTGAATATGATTAGAATTATCTTTCAATTCCAGTTCAAAAAGATAGATGCACCCCAACGTTCACAGCAACACTATTTACAATAGCCAAGACATGGAAGCCACCTAAATGTCCATCGACAGATGACTGAATAAAGAAGTTGTGGTATATGTACACACACACACACACACACACACACACACACACACACACACACACACAGGAATACTACTCAGCCATGACAAAGAATGAAATAATGTCATTTGCAGCAACATGGATGGACCTAGAGATTATTACACTAAGTGAACTAAGTCAGACAGAGAAAGACAAATATCATAAAATATTACTTACATGTGGAATCTAAAAATAATGACACAAGTGAACTTATTTACAAAACAGAAACAGATTCACAGACATAGAAAACAAGCTTATGGTTACCAAAGAGGGAAGGGGAGGAGGGATAAATTAAGAGTTTAGGATTAGCAGATACAAACCACCATATACAGAACAGATAAACAACAAGTCTTACTCTATAGCATTGGGAACTATATTCAATAGCTTGTAATAATCTATAATGAAAAAGAATATATATAACACACATATATATATAGAACTGAATCACTATGTTGTGCACCAGAAACTAACACAACATTGTAAATCAACTATACTGCAGTTAAGACAAATTATCTTTCAATTTTGTTTCTGAAATCTTTTAAACTGAAGATTCTTTCTGGGGTCATGGAAATATTCTAAATTTCGTAAATGGGGTATTGTTTTCAAAGGTGTTCCATTTGTCATAACTGTTCAGTTGTTCATTTAAGACTTGAATTTCACTGTATGTAAAAAATGTTATATAAATATGTAGATATACACATAGATATATGTCTATATGTGTGTACATATACATTTGTGTATATATTTGTATATATGTATTTGTGCATATAAATTTGCATGTATATATATAAAACTTTTTAATTTTTTAAAAATACAGCTGCAAAATGTATGTGATCCAGATCTTTTTCCTCTCCCTTAAACTGGTCTATTTTATAAACCAACTTTAATTATCAAAATAATCAAATAAATTTTAAAAGAAAGAAATAACATTAGTTCACAGAAACCATATAAATAAAAAGAAAAGTTAAAAAATGATCTCAAAAACTTTAACTCCAAAGACCACCAGATGTGTTAAAAGATAAGATTTCTCTGTTGTTGTTTTTTATTGTTGTTGCTGTTTTATTTTTAATTATTGTCTGCAAGAGAAACTCTTACATCCAAGTTATACTACTAGTGATTCTTACATATTAGAGAGTTAGATTAGGGACCCTTTGAATCAGGGTAGGAAGTACATATAGGGATACTCAAAACAATTTGGAATACAACTCCAGATACCTTACAGGCCGGGTTAGAAACCTTTCAAGTAAAAGTTACCAAATGGTCAGAGGCCTATCATAGCTGTATTACTACAAGATAAACATAAGTTATTATCCTGGTGGTCTTTGAGGGTGATTTCTTAGCACAATTATTAATAGGAATACAGATAAATATCCTTACCATACAGTGAAAATATAGATTAACAATGAACCTAGTAATACTGAATGTATGTATCTGAAACCACATAGCAGGAGCATACATAAAAGAAAATTTGACAAAAATGCAAGAAGAAATTGAAATGAAATTATATTGACCAGACAAATAGTCAAATTATTTTTTAAAAAATAAAATTAAGGAATAAATGATCAAGGGAATGATAGTGAATGCAGAGGTATCAATCATGTTTAAAAATTAAACATTAGCTGAAGTTGGTGTACTTTTTTCCCAACAGATTTAGAAAAGAAACAAACATACAAATTTTCAACTGGAAATATTAAAATCTCAAAGACAAAAATAAACAAAATTCAAAAAGAACAGAATTGAAAAGACCAATAACTGACTGCTTGAAAACAGCCTTTCGTGATGCTTCTCCAGTCATTTCAGCAGCCTCATAGCCTCCTGCCTCAAACAAACCAAATTGAGGCCTCCTGCCTCAATAGAAACACTGAGCTCTTTTTAATGCCTCACTCTTAATGATGAATGAATAGCCAAGGATTGCGAGATATTTGAAGAAAAGTTCTAACAATAACAAAAAGGCCCAGACAAATTGTGAGGAAAAATAATTTTCAACATCAAACTATGTGAGGGTAAAATAACGTCATTTTCAGATATCGATAGTCTCACGCATACTCCTAGGGACCCTTTTTCCAAAAGCTACTAAGGAATGTGTTCCACTAAAATGAAACTAAGAAAAGGGAAGATTCAGCAAGCAGAGAAAGAATTCTCAAAATGGTGTCAAAATGAACACTTCATAACCAGATGTGTAACAGGTTTAAAAGTAACCAATCCTGACTGAAAAAGAAAGATAAAAGGTGACAGGATGGATTTCTCTAGGAAAGAAAGTGGAAATTGTATATTATTTTATAGATCTCATCATGTAGAAAACTACTTTATAGAAAAGAATCAGCCATAGATTCAAAAACTTCAAAAACTAAGCAAATGAAAATATAAAACAAATTATTAACTCCAAGATAACTTAGAAATTGTATAAGAAATGCAATTTTAGTATTAACCATAGAGGTATATACATACATACATATATATATACATATACTATGTTTTAGTGTATTTAAACTTTACATAGTTTATATAGTATATGTAATTTAGTTTATAGTGTAATCTATATATCATATAAACTATATATGTATTTCACTAAATAATATAGAATATATAGTATAAACTAATATATAGTATAACTATATATACACAGTACAAATTGTATCTATCTAATAGATGCACATATAATATGTAAATATATAACTATACAACAGTTATAATAAATCACTGAATATGAATTCAATAAAAAAAATTATGGCTATTTTGGAAGGACTGGAATGGGGAAAAGAACTATAAGAAGACCAAAATAAATAATGTCTAAAAATGTTGAGTGAAACAACAGCTTATGCATAGTGTTTTGATATGAGAGGTAAATACTGTAATAAACAGTTGAAGATTTTGAAAACAGTTACCTGAGGGAGGCAGGGGCAGCCAGAAGGATAAGGGGCAATGTAGAGGCAATGTAGAGGAATTAAGAGAACATTGGGTTTTGCCCAATTCAAAAATGGGCAGAAGACCTAAATAAGCAATTTTCTCATAAAGACATACAAATGGCCAATAGGCACATGAAAAAATACTCAATATTGCTAATTATCAGAGAAATGAAAATCAAAACTACAATGAGGTATCACCTCACACCAGTCAGAATGGCCATCATTAAAAAGGCCACAAACAATAAATACTGGAGAGGCTGTGGAGAAAAGGAAACCCTCCTACACTGTTGGTGGGAATAAAGTTTGGTTCAGCCATTATGGAAAACAGTATGGAGAGTTCTCAAAAAACTAAAAATAGACTTATCATATGATCCAGCAATCCCTCTCCTGGGCGTATATCCAGAGGGAACTCTAATTCAAAAAGATACATCCCCAATATTCAGAGCAGCACTGTATACAATAGGCAAGACATGTAAACAACCTAAATGTCCATCAAAACAGATGACTGGATTAAAAAAGTTGTGATATATATGCACAATGGAATACTACTCTGCCATAAAAAGGAATAAAATAATGCCATTTGCTACAACATGGATGGACCTGGAGATCGTCATTCTAAGTGAAGTAAGCCAGAAAGAGAAAGAAAAATATCATATCACCCATACGTGGAATCTTAAAAAAAGTCACAGATGAACTTATTTGCAAAACAGAAACCGACTCACATAGAAAACAAACTTATGGTTACCAAAGGATGAAGGGGGTGGGAAGAGATAAATTGGGAGTTCGAGATTTGCAGATACTAACTACTATATATAAAACAGATAAAAAACAAGTTTATACTATATAGCACAAGGAACTATATTCAATATCTTATAGTACTTATAATGAAAATGAATATATGTATGTATATGTATGACTGAAACATGCTGTACACAGAAATTGACACATTGTAAACTGACTATACTTCAATAAAAAAATAATTAAAAACAAAACTTCCATAACTTCTAAAGGGAAAAAAGAGAGAGAGAATATTGGGTTTTGCCTAAGCCTGTTAGCATTATTTGACCTTAAAACTGTGTGCTTTTATTAATTTAATGAAAAAAAGAAAATATCCATTTTTTTATAAAAGGAAAGAAAGGGAGGGAGAAAAGAATGAAGTTATTCCCCTTAAAATAGATTTATGTACATGCTCTAGTATTATAGAAATATTTACACAATCATAGTTTTAGGGACTGGAACTCCAGAAGAAAGCAAATGCTCCCAGGTTTTCAGCTTGTAAAAAAGCTCACCCTTAGAACTGAGGTATTCAAGCTCGAATTCTAAGCCATATTAAGTCCAAAAACAATGGTTGCTATTTAGTCGGAAGGAATCCCAGCCTGGTAGGCTTTGGTTACTATTACCTCCTCAAACCCAGCCCATGTGCTTCATGAGGGCTTGGATCACTGCTCCCAGAAGGATTGAGTACCTAGAATACAGCTCTTTCTCCTTTGGCATTTCTCACATTGCAGTAAACAATACGTAGCAAAAAATTCAAAACTTTAATTATAGGTACAGGAGGGTCCAAGCAAAATTATTTAACTGATGGGGATAGGAAGATGGAAATTAGTATCTTACTCATAGTGATACAAGAAGAAAATCTATCATTCATAAAATAACATGATTGTAAGCATTCCCAAGAATAAGTTTGCGTGCTCACTACCAAGTAGTTCAGGAGCAAAACAAACCCTCTGTTACATAACTATTATTTTATCTTTCTTAATCTTTGAGTAATTAAGATTGAAAAAGTTGTTTTCTGGGCCACTCCATGGACAAATAGTTTTCCAGAAGAGACAAGCAAATAGGCCTAAGCGTGTGATGGACTTGGAAAACAATGAATCTTAATAACTTTGCAGTTGAATTATTGAACTGTTAAGACTGCAGAGTTAACAAAAAAGATTTGGATGGATAAATGAGATTTTGTTACCTTTGTATCTTTGCTAATTTTGCTTGTTGCATCTGCTTGTTGCCATGAGCACCAAAAATTGACACTACGATTCACACTGAATATTTTTATTTGGAAGATAAGGATTCACTTACATGGCTGAGGTTCATCAACCACGTGAGAGTGGGAGGTTTACATACACCATAGATTTATTTGCTAAACTACTGATTTTGTTTATTTTTAGATGAACTACAAAACAATGCTTCTTCAGTTTAGAGAATCTTTTCACTGATTCATTCCACAATTATTTGTTGAGTATCTACTATGCGCTATGTGCTACTATGTACTATGTGCTCCAGGCTCTGTGCTAGGTGCCAAAAGTACAGCAGTGGAAAATAGAGAATTTACAATCTTTTGGACTAGTTAGATAATTAAACAATTAGTCAAGTATGATAGGATGATTTAATGCTTGGAACACACATAATAGAAGCAGGCAACATATCCTAGGGTTCAAGGGTAGGGAGGGCTTAGTCAGGGAAGTTTCCTAAAGAAAGTGACATTGAGTGGAACTTGAGAAATGACTGGAAGTTATCCATGCTAGGTAGGATGAAGATGCGGCAAAGAGGCTGAGGAAGGCCAGAGGCCAAAGAGAGCAATGAGGACACTATTTCAATAATGGAGGGAGTGGTGACAGTGGCATAGACTTGGTGATAGCAGTATTAAAGAAAAAGAGATGGATCTGAGAGCAGAGGCAGAATTGGTAGGATTTCACGACTTATTAAACATAAGAGACGAGGAAGAACAAAGAATGAAACCCAGATGGTTTCTGGCTTGGACCACTGGGTGCATGGTGGGTGTCATTCACTGAGTTGAGGGCATATAGGAAAAGCAGACTGAGAAGGGAAATAATGGATTCAATTCTGAAAATGTTCATTTGAAGTACATGGCAGACATTTAGCAGGAGATTTCTAGCAGATAGCTGGAATATAGGGTCTGGGCTACAGATAGAGATTTGGAAGTCATTATCTCAGAGCAGACAGTTGAAGCCATGGGTTTAGATTAGATCATCCAGATAACATTTATAGAGTGAAAAAATTAGGGGCCAAAGAACAGGCCCCTGATGCCTATTGACCTTTAGGGAGCTAGCCAAGGAAGGAAAACAAGAAAGAAGTCAAAGAAAGAACAGAAAGGAGAGAATGATAAAGTATCAGATGCCACAGAGAGGTCAGTTCAATTCAACAAATACTTACTGAGCACACACTATGTGCCAGGGATGTGCTACTGGGCAATAAGAATAGAGAGTGAAAAGTACAGATCCAGTCATTGTCATCAAAAGGAGAAAAAGTGGCCATAGGATTTGGGATTGTAGAGAACTCTGTGGCTTTTGCAATAGCAGTTTTAGTGGAGAAAGAGGCTGAGTTACAGTGGATTGAGGAAAGACTGAGCTGTGAGGAAGTGTAACTGGCAAATGGAGATGATGCTGAAAAAACTCTAGGCCTCTAGAGGATGGCTGTGTCCCAGGTCTTGGTTGAGTCCCTGGGACATGCCCTGCCAAGTGAGGGTCCTTGGCTTCACACAGGAAAGAATTTAAGAGTTGAGTAAAAGTAGATTTATGCTGAGAGATACATACTCCATAGACAGAGTGCAGGCTGTCTCAGAAGGCCAGAGAGGACACAAGACGTTGGGGTGGGTCTTTAAAGCAAAAGTAGATAAATGTACCCTAGACAGAATGTGGGCCTTCTCAAAAGCAAGAGAAAGGCCATGAGGTGTGGGGTTGTTAGTTTTTACGGGCTTGGAAATTTCACATGCTAACAAGTGGGAGGATTATTACAACTACTTAGGAGAAGGGGCTAGGATTCCCAGGAACTGGGCCATCACCCATTTTTTGACCTTTTATGGTTAGCCTTGAAACTGTCATGGTGTCTGTGCAAGAGCCATTTAGCACTCTGTTGAATTACAATGAGCACATATTGAAGTTCAAGGCCTACTGGGAGTTGAATCCTCTGCCATCTTGGTGCTAATTGCTTTGTCATTCTTTTAATGTTTGTGCCTCGCTCCCTTCCCTCCTGTCTCAGAGACAGCCCTTTCAAGAAGGGTGACCATGAAGAGAAGCAAGAATGAAGAATAGTAATCAAAGGGGACAGGGAGCTAAGGATGAGGGGTTATTTTGTTAGTTTTGGTCTTTGGTTTTTAATTATATGAGAGACTTGAACATGCTTATATGCCAAAAAAAAAAAAAAAAAAAAAAAAAAAAAGCACCGTGGAAAAAAAGAAGTTAATAGTACAAAAAAAAAAAAAAAAAGGGCGGGGGAGAGTGTTTGATGAAAATGGTCCCTGGAGGGAAAACAGGAAATGGGATAAGGACGCTAGCTCATCTTGTAAGTCTTACCTATATCATCCCCTGTTGTGTCCTAGCAATATGCCAGCTCTGAAAGGAACATCCAGCTATGTAAAGACTGCCCCACTTCACTCTTAGAATCACTGACCAAGAGCCTTAAATACCTAACCCAGTAGAATTTGGAAATGCCTGGTGTATATCTCATGCCTTAGAGCCTTCCATGGTGCTACCTGTAGCAGATCTTCTTTCCCACCCTCACCAATCCCTAAATTATAAGGTGACGAGACTACCTTTCTGTCTGCTTCAGCCTAGCCTCTTTTGGGGCAGGAGAGGTTCCTCTGTTTTTCCCATATCCCCAGGGCCCTGGTACAAAGAGTGGGTCAGGCAGGTAAGGAGAGAATCCTGCCGTATATTCCAGGTACCCAATCAGGTACACACACAGACACTCATATACATATACATTCACATATGCAGGTAAACCTGTGCCTTGAGTCTGGAACCTATCCTAATCTCCACCTTACTTTTGAGACAGGCTTTCTAGCATAACTCTGCTTTGGCTGGTTCCTTCGCCATTACTATTCTGTAATTTAAAATCATCCCCTATTCCAGTTCCCCCCAAAGAAACTCCCTTTGGACCTCCAGTGCCAGCTTAGAACTAGACTAAATTTACCTCACTCCTATTTGACTTTCATTCATTTTCCTACAACTTCACCATCCCCAGTTCTTGGGTTCCCAACATGCCTTAAGGTCAGGGTTGTGTCACACCTTCAGTGGGATTCCATGGTTAATAAAGAAGTTTGTAGGCCTTGACTCTGAAGTCAAAACATAGAATAAGGCTCAAGTAAAATCACCTTATTTTGTTAACCTAAAATCTGGATTACTACATGCTGTCTGTGCTGGTAGTGACTTGAGACTTGGCTAATTCTTAACTGGTATAAAAGAACTCTGAGTAAACCACAGTTCAAGTTTCCACTTGCTGTTTATTAATTTTGTGAGTTTTTGCAAATTGCTCAAGTTCTCTGAATCTTATTTTTCTTATCTGCAAAATGGGGATGATTAAAGCCAGCAATTGTATGTTTATGACATTCTAAACAGTTTAAGAATGACCTCATGTAATCCTTACAACCACCTTGTAAGGCAGGTTCTATTATTAATCATTAATACTTGACAAGCAAAGTTCAAACCAGATAGTCTTATTTCAGAGATTGCTCCGTTAACCACTGTGCTCTAATAATACCTTCCCTTCCACTTGCAGGGCTGTGGAGAAGAGGCTGAAATATGAAATAATGTGTGACAAAGCACTTGGTAGATTGTTGTTCAATGGGCACACAGTTTCAATGTTACAAGATGAGAAGAGTTACAGAGCTGGATGGTGGTGATGGTTGCACAACAATGTGAATGTACTTTAACTGAGCTATACACCTGAAAATGATTAAGATGGTAAGTTTTATGTTATTGTATTTACCACATTTAATTTTTAAAAAAGAAAACACTGGTGGGTTACAAAGTGCCACACATAAGAAAACTATTACTGAAGTTTTTAATTTCTTTAATTTATAAATCAGCAGGTTCCACTGAAGAGGATTTTATATGACTCACTTTTAATCCTCTCCTAATCTCCAAATAAATGATGGACAGAGGGGAAGCCTAGTATAAAATGGCAGCATCTGAACTTTAGTAAACCTAATGGTAGAAAAGAAATGAGAAAAAGTGGGTCCAGATTAGTTTTTATACAACAATCTCAAGGTTCCAAGCTTGACTGCATATACATTCTCTGGCTACCTTCTGTATTGCCCAGTGGAGACTAGAATATTCTTTCAGGAGTTAGACCCATCTTCCAAAGGGATAGGTATCAAGAGATCACATCAGTTAAGGCCTGAGTTTCAAATCTGCTCTTTCATGTCCATTCCTCTTCAGGATGTGGCTGAGAGCTCTGCCAAAGATTTTCAGTGTAACGTGTGGGCGATTCCCAACAGAGTGCACATTCCCTACTCTCATCTCTGCCACGATGGGTCCTTATGTCACTTATTATACTTATGCCATTAGAATCTCTTTCTTTTCCTCTACAATACCTTTTTTTCTTTATAAAAAGGACATATTCATTATAGAAAATTCAGAAAATATAAAAGTGTTCTTGATCAAGTAAGAAATTGACCCAGAAACTCCAAAAAATTGTTTTCTAATTCTCTCCAGAGAAGAAAAAGTGAAGTTCAATCTTATTTTGTAGGTGAATTAAGCTCTGAAAATTTCCTTGAAGGTAATTATCTGGCATTCTGGTTGCATTCCTTCTTTAAAACGATATCATGAAAGGCTATTAAGTTTTCAGAAAAGCCCAGAAAATCTTACTTAATGTATAATGGAGCTGAACTATAGCATGGGTAGAGTTATGACACCAAGTTACCAGACCCGAGGCTCCTTCCAGAAGGCAGGGACTTTGCCAGACATTTCTGAATCTCTAGCCACTGGCACATATTGGGCATGAAGCAATAGTGATTTCTAGCTTTGATTTTATAAAGAAAGGGAAACTGGCTTTGTGGGCATCTCCTCCCAAGAGCAGTATTATGAGCACCCATAATTTCCATAGTTGGAAGGAAAATGAAGCCATGAGGTTAAAGAAGGAGACTTTTGTGTGTAAAGATCACTGGCAGATTGAATGCTCACAAATTGGGGACCTACTTACTAGAATGTGTTGAAGAATGATCTCAGCATCTTCTGCTTTGTTGGTGACACATACAGTCAACAGCCAGTCATACTTATTCGATGGCTGTCTTCTATTTGTTAACTAACATATTGGTTCTTGGAAAAAACACTGAAGTATTTCTGAAGGCAACAAATTGCCTGACTCCACTAAATTTTCCCCTTTCTGGGCCTATAACAGTAGGCACAAAAGAACTGGAGAATAATAAATGTTCAAAACAATACAATATAAGAATAAATTAAGTAACTCCTTCTTTGCAATGGGTTGATTTCTTAAAAATTTGGATCTTACTCATTAGTGCATTTCCTCTTTTTTTAAATTTATTCAATAAATATTTGCCTATAGTTTCTATGTGCCAAGTTCTGGACCAGGTTCTAGGTATACAACTATAATCCCAGCCCCTCACAAAATTTCCAACTGGTAAAGTCAGGAGAAGACTAACAGGGAGCAAGCATCAAACAAATAAATATATATTTCCCATCTGTAATAGATGCTATGATAGGGAAAAACAGGAGGTATCTACTGAAAGAGAGTAGGAGTGAAAAGCATTGCAGGTAAAGGAATCTACCTGTATGGGTACTCAGTGAACTGAGAGGAAAACGATGTGGCTGAACAAGTGAGCAAAGGAGCAAGTGGCATGAAACAAGGTTACAGGAACTTGCAGGAGTCTGGATTCCATTCTAAGTCCAAGATAAGCCACTGAAGGCTAAAGCCAAGGGGGAGGTGACCTGGTTTATGTTTTAGAAATGTCACTTTGACTGTTGGATGAAGGATAGATTTGAAGAGGTTCAAAAAGTAGAAGGCAGGAAATCAAATGGAAGCTTTGTCTTCAGAGCAACCAAAATTCTTTAAAAAAAAGAAAAAAGGTAAATGATGGACACATCCTGTCAAAATATGTCTGGGCACTGGGAAAAAGAGTCTTTGATATTATATGTTTAATAATTTATATAATTTCTATATCTGTTCAGTGTCTATATCTCCCATTAGAAAGTAAGCTTGGTGAAGGTAGGAAGGTTCCCTTTGTTCACTCCTGTATCTCCAGTTCATATAACATTGCTTGCCACATACAGTATCAATAAATATTCCCTGAATATTGAAGGAACCATGTATTTAATTCTTTGTGAAGCAAAGAACCCTTCTATAAAGCAAATCATCATCCTGTGTCTTATCCATTTTGAAAGTCTAGATATTCATACATCAACTAAGAGGAACTTGAAGGAAAAGTAAACCAAGTCAAATAAAGTTTATTGTACTGAATGGAATGACCTCATAAAATGTAAATCCCAGGAAGACAGAAACCTTGATTGTGCCTATTAAGTATTTTAATGAATAAATTAATGAAGCCAGAGTTCAAAGCACTTATTTGTGGTTTCCAGAATTGTGTCCTTTTAACAGATAATAAACAATTTTGCATTTTAAGATGGTATTTTAGCTATCCATTGAAGCATTTAAAGTCACCTGATTTGACAGCTATTATATCAAGCTGATTGGCATGAGTTGCAGAATAAAAGGCTTCCACCTATTTCGGAAGGAAAGAATACCAGTATTGTGGCATGGCATGCAATAAACTGGCAGAATGATCCATCCAGTCATCCATGTCAAAGATCTCTGCTATCTTGGCCCCAGAAACCCAGAAGTCAGGAGTGAATTGTCATCATTGGACATCAACAGACTTCAGAGGGTCAGCACTGGATACTAAGGTCAGCAAGTTAGTGGGTTTTTAGACCCCTTCAACTGGAAATTGTCTCTTGAGGTAAGCTCTACAAAGCTGTATTCGTTTTCTGTTGCTGCTGTAGCAAATTACCACAAACTTAGTGGCTTAAAACAGCAGAAATTTATTCTCTCAAAGTTCTAGATGTCAGAGGCCCAAAATCAAGGTGTCAGCAAGATTTGGTTCCTTCTGGAGGTTGTGAGGGAGAAACCATTCCTTATCTCTCTCCTAGCTTCTGATGGCTACTGATAATCCTTGGCTTGTAGACATATTCTCCCAATCTTTGCCTCCTTCTTTATATTGCTTTCTTATCTATGTCTTCTCCTCTATGAGTCATCTCCTCTCTTCTCCTCTAAGAACACTTGTTATTGGATTTAGGACTCATCCTAATCCAAAACTGTCTCATCCTAAGATCCTTAACTTAATTGTACCTGCAAGGACTCTTTTTTTCAAATAAGGTCATATTCACAGGCTTTAGATGGACATATATTTTGGGAAGCTACCATTCAATCCACTACAAGGACCAAAAGCAAGGTTAAAGCTTTAAAAAATTGTGCAGTTCCAATGAGGTAGCTATCTAAATCAATATGACAGAATAGATGTTTTCAGGGAAAGAGGGGAAAGATATTTTGTTTTAACATGAGGTTCCCAAATTGTTTTTTCTTTCTTTCTTTCTTTTTTTATGAATAGAAAAAATAAAGAGGAAAAGTAGGTGCCTAATTATTTAATTAATTCATGTGAATCAATATCAGAGTCCCTTGAGGGGGTACCCAAGTTAAGGAGAGGGGCCTAATCATGAAAGTAGGTAGATGGTGGAGGAGGCCTTACTAGGCATTCTAGGCAGTTCTTTGGGCTTGTCAGGAGCATCAGTTCTGTTCTACATTGCTTCCCCTGCCCTCATCTCTCCAAACTCATTTTGAAAAGCCTTTTCCAAATATTAAGCTTTCTCTAGATCCTGAGATACTAAACTAGCAACTCAGATCTGACTCTGGATGCTGACCTCTTGTCTAACCACTTAATTTTCAGTGCTTGATGTTGAACTGTACTTCTACAGGGATGAACCCACTAGAGCAGCTCAAGGTGAAAGACCTGATCCCTCTCTCTGACCATCAACCCCCAAACCCCATCCTTTCTCTCTGATGTGCAGATGCAATAGATCGTCCCAAATTCAATAGATGCTTGTGCATTGTCCAGAACCCCTTCCTTTACACCCTCCCTGGCGATCTGGTGTGGAAGAAACAGCCAGCCTTGGCTGACAGCTTGGGCGACATTACAAGGCACATGAGGCAGGAAGAAGCACTGCCAAGATTTCGTTGCTGTTTTTGCTGGTCTCTGCTGTGGTTTCCAATGAAAAGAACAGTTTTAAGAAGGTAAGTTGGCAGGGCCACATTGTGTCAATGGGCTACTTTCAGCTTTGAAGAGCACAGCTTTTTTTCTTTTTCTTGGGGTACAGTCCTCTGGAAGGTTGGAATTCATTTCTGGCATGGTACTTCACTAGAATCAATTGTGCATGTTTAAAATTGTACTTTTAATGTTATTTTAAGTACCTATTTTATAATTTCAATAAACTACTCTCAAGCATGATGTAATACTGATTAATGACACATCTCTGGTACACCAAGAGCTCTCAGTTCTACCTTGTGCCTCAGTGTTCACCTGAAGCATCCCATTAATCATTGTTATGCTACAGTCTGTCCTATCATATTGCTTAATTACCTTTTCTGTTACTCATTCATCTACTCTATTAATCCCCACAGAACAAATTCATCAAACCCTGAAGTCCTGAAGCAATGGTGTTCCTGGTCTTGACAGAACCTAGCCCTAGAAGCAGCTTATCCATAAAAGATGGAAGGATCCTAAGACTCTTGATACTCAAGAAAAACAACCTTAACACACATTGTCTACACAAGGGAATTTTGTCTCTCTTTCTTCTTTGCAGACCCAAATCTTACCCACCTTTCAAGGCTCAGCTAAATCTTTGCAACCTCCATGAATTCCTCCTCAGTAAAGTCTTTTATTGCCAATATCACAACCTACATAACTTAACTTTGTTATTTCATTCATTCTTTGTGATTTTGTATATGAATATTAATTCAGCTGAACTTTGAATTTCCTTACATCAGGCTTAATGTTTAATACTCTTTAATATAAAGAGTAAGAATTGTAAATAATAATAATAATAACATCTATTGACTATTTATTATATACCAGGTACTGGGGCCAGTGGTTTACATAGGTTATCTAATTAATTATATCAACAATCTTTGATTGTTGTACTTTTATTATCATCTTCACTATGTAGAGGCGAAAGTGCCCATGTTCCCACACTTAGTAAAACAGATATATAAACCCAGGAAGCCTCAGTCCAAAATCCAGGGGTTAGATCACTAAGTAGCACTGCCTCTCAGAAACTTCAGTGCCTGGCAGTATAGTAGGCACACCATTATTTAGCTTAAATGTTTAATTAATTAATTGATTAATTGTTTAGCTTGGATGAAAATTCCTATTCTTCAGAATGGAAAGAAGAAAAAAATGTGGGTTCAGATTAGGATAAGGACAAGAGATAGGAAATATCTAAACCTGAAAGAAAAAAAAAACTGTTAAGTATGTGGAGTGGGAGAAAATACTCAAAAGATCAGGTGTACATAATTTTACATTCTATGGGACATATTTCCACATAAAAATTTAAATAGAGTTTTGAAATTTAATAGGGGTATGGTGAAGCCATAACGTAGTTTCATGATATCAAACTTTATTCTAGAAGACATAATAGTGACTGAACCAATAGACTCGAATCAGATGTTTCTAGTCACATTTTCACTGTTTCTTACCAACATTTCCCAACCCTTGTCTCTCAAGCAGTCAATGGGAACCATACTTGCAATCTCTCTTAATGGGGAACTAAGGGCAAAAACGCAGGCATCTGTTCTCTCCTACCAAAAACTGTGCAGTAAGACGTACCGAAATAGGAATGGACTTTCTAACCATAAATTATTTTCTAATATAAAAATCATCAGCAATAACCCGTTGTATTTCAGAATATTTAGAAGACAGATATATCATTAAACCACAGAAGATAACTGGATACATTGTATTTTAAGTTACTGAACCTATTATGGAAGGTGCCTTAATAGTAGGAAAGCAAAGTACATAGTTGCTGGAATAGGCTAACTGTTGGAGGGCTTCAGTTTCACCACAACACCTCATACTGCATTTTTGTGCATATGTATGCATATATATACATGGATAGGGAAGAGTTTTCAGTAAAGTGTTTGCAGTGTTTATCTTTGGGGGATAGAAATTGGGATGTACTTACCTATACCATTTGAATTTTTATAATGACTGTGTGTACATTTTCACAGAAATAGTACATCTACTTAACTTTATATATTTGGTTTAAGAGGTTATTGAGATGAGTTAAAACGGAAACTTGGTGGATATCAGAAACAATTGAGGCCAGTATCAGTCACATAAGCCTTATTGTGAAGGTTGAAAGAGTGGATTTTGTTAGGAATTAAGGGAAGAGAATAAGAAGACTTCAGCTGCTGGGAGTGAAGTGAGGTTAGGAATACCACCCAAAATGAGAAATGACCTACCATGCTAAGTCCAAAAATACCAGCAGTTACCTTTGCTTGCTTCATATTATTTCATAAACCTGGAAACTGACATTGACAGGAAAAATGAAGTTAACATATTCAAACTCTAATTCGGATTCCAGGACTCTTTACAAAATCACAGAATTTTGAAAATTAGACAGGGTGAAGCCAAAGAGCATACCCAATGTAAACACTAGAGGAACATGTTACCATCTCCTTCCACAGTTCAACACATTTTGTCTATTTGGTTTATATAATGGTTGTTTGCACATGCTCACAGCAGAAAAACTAATTATTCACATAACGCTGTGTTTTGGTTTTATATTACCTCTTCTGGTTTTTTTTTTCCTTAACCAAATATTGTTTTCAAAACTGAATATCTTAAGAGAGCAGGTTTTCCTAGGATACCTCACATTGGCTACAAGAGTGCTAGTCAACATAAGAGGCGCTAGGTAAAAAGTTCTTTTCCTTGACATCTTAGGAAAGGAGTTTATAACTCCTCCAGGGATGAGAATGAGAATAAAATCAAGTGGGAAGATTCATTTCCACAAATAATAGCTGTATCTCTAATGTATGCAAAAGCATTGTGCTGCAGCACCAGCCTACAGTAGTACATAAAATACCAGATTTCTAGACATCAGTACATAGGTCTTCAGAACACCCTGGTAAAGTAAATAATCATCAAATGCCATGAGGATCTGCAATACGTAACATAACTCTAATAGAAAAACTTGTCCTGAGTATTTGAGAACTCATGGAAAACTGAAACCTCCTACCTCCCAGATTTATATTCTATCTACTTCAGAAAGCCTTCTCCAATTCCAATTCTTATCTCAAAATCTTTCCAAAGACTTATTTATTCCTAATGACTCCTAACATCGGCAGAATCAGAGAACTTCTAGAAAAACTTTCAAACATTTGCCTCTTGTACATAAAGACTGATTCAGAAGACTGATTCTAAATGCAGGGAGACTTTGCTGATAACACATCTACTTTTTTTTAAATTATTATTCAATGCTTTCATTTTCCATAAACTTTCTTTGAAAATTCTATAATTATTGCAGCTACAAATCAGCCTTCGATTAGCTAACTTGTGCCATCTAAAGGCTATATTGAGAACCTCTTTGACATAGAAAAATAAAGATAAATAATAAATAACAAATAAAATAAAATAATTAAAAATATTTGTATCAGGCTCTCTGCTAAAGAATTCAAAAAAATTGCTTTGTGAGGCTAAAAAGTAAAATAGGTAATAAGGGCTCAGGAAGATACTATTGATATTACTTCAAATTAAAATTAAAGAGAAAATCAAGAAACCTCTGAGCTCTAATCTTAGTGCTGTCACCTATAAGCTGTGGGATCTTAGGCAAGTTATTTAATCTCTCTGGACTTCATATTTCTCATCTATAAAATAAAAGCGTTAAACATGATTTCAAAAGAAACTTGACACTATAATCTTTTAATTTTATGAAATAAAAAACTTAAAGTTATACATATTTACATGAAATTCAAGAAAATGGATAGGTTTAAAGAAGGGTTACTGAATTAAGAGAGAAGTGGAATAAGTCAGAGGCTTTCATAGTCCTTCCCCCCTTTTCAACTATTTCCTCTTTTTCCTGGGCATACAGTGGTGTATATTTTCCAGTCTCCCTCATAGTTTGATTTTGACCATGGACCTAAGTTCTAGTCAAGGAATGTTAGTAGAATGACAGGTGCCACTTCCATGTCTAGCCCATAAGAGCGCCACATGTGTGACACCCTCCATGCTCTTCCTGCCTTCTGCCAGCTTGATGTGGACATGTGCAACCACCTTGAGAGGAACTGAACATCTGTATTAACACTTGGAAGAGACCCACCTATTTATCAGAAGTACCCATTTGGGATTTCACACAAGCAAGAAACAAGCTTATTTCCTGTCTTAGCCATTACATATCATTGAGTTTGTTACATCAGGCAGCTATACTCGAACTGGTACAACAAATTTTTTTCATTCAAA
Source organism: Camelus dromedarius (assembly GCF_036321535.1). Taxonomy (NCBI): domain Eukaryota; kingdom Metazoa; phylum Chordata; class Mammalia; order Artiodactyla; family Camelidae; genus Camelus; species Camelus dromedarius. The sequence goes on from NC_087450.1 coordinate 23,738,707, forward strand.
TTGACCAAGGACAGATTGTGTTTCTTCTTTCTGGAATCCCTTAAAAAATAGCAAATCAAAAATCATGTGGTATATATGACTTTCTAATTTTGTTTGCGCTGTGGACTCAAATAAGAATGTGCAAATTTTGGTTGCTACCTCAAGAAAACAAAAACAAAAGAAAGCACCATGAGCCATAATAAATAGGATGACATAATCAGAGCTAAAAGGAGGGTAGAAACAGCTTGCAAAGGTAACCGTGAAATGGCAATGGGCCTAATATAATGCACAAAACTGATGCTCAATTACTTGAACAAAACAATGAGTAAATGAATGAATGGACCACAAATCTAATCACTTCTAAAGTGGAGTAGGAAAAAAAAAGATTTATTGCACATGCCATAGAAAGTCTAGATTTATTTCATTCACATTATCAGCAATGTTGTCAGCGCAAGAGAAAAACTCTAATCATAATGTGTGCTCTACTGATTTGTCAGTTCACCAATATGTGGGATATTTGGAATTCATTCAGACTCAGTCTAGGCTTCTACCATAAACCTGGCTCTGTTTTCTACCCCCAAGAGGCACATGACCCCGGGACCTGAAGATTTTCCATGTAACCTCAGTAGGCTCCCAGCCTCCTCTGTCTTCTTCAGTATTTTCACCCTCCCTCGTGGAGTAGGACTAGCACAGAGATGAAGAGCGCAGTATCTAGAGTAAGCATGCCTGGGTGAGAACCTGCCTCTGAAATTTTTAGTCTTGGGAGTTTGGGAAAGTTCCTCAAGCTTTCCTCCTCTCTAAACGGGACTACTAACAATACCCACTATTGCAGTTGTTACAAGGAATCACTGAGAAACTCCAAAGTTAGGACACTGCTTGACACACACTAAGTTAATTCTCCATCAATTTTAGATATTATCTTTTCTCTTCACTAAGGACATATGGTCTTAAGATGGCAGGCACCAGTGGGAAAAACACCAGGCAGCATGTCAAAATTCCCAGATTGTAGTTTCAGGTCTGTTATTAAACAGATATTTTAATGTAAGCATGTCACTTAACATCTCTGAGTCTCAATTTTCTTATCTTTCAAATAAGAGAGATGGCTAGATGATTTGTATTTTCCCTTCCCACTCTATAATTCTACATCTTATGTCTTATTCAGGCCTCTGTAATCTACTGCTCAATAATTTGTTCAGCACATAAAGTGCACACAGACGATTTCATAACCTCTTTCTGACACCTACTCCAATTATTTTAAGACATGAGAGTTCACTCATGGCATCTTTGCCATATGGTAAAGTGTGTAATAGGAAAGGCAGGTGGAGTCAAGCAGGACTCAGATGTCCTATCAAACACCCTGAGGGCAGATGTTACGGCCGAGTGTGGGATCCATGGGAACGTCTGCAGAGAGCATCAGTAACTCACAGAAGCTGCCACATTTACCTCCTAGCATAGCACCTCAGGGATAAATAGCAGAATTTGAAGCACAGAAGGCACTCAAGAAATATGTTGCTTTGTGTATTTATGCAGAACACTCATTTCTTGATCCTAAAGAAATGAATGTGAAGAGACAAAAAAGAGTATATTTCTTGCTTCAGGTAAGGAATTACATATTTTGATTCCCTAGGGTCAACAAATAGGAGATTCTCAATATATGTATGTTTGATGAATAAGTCAATCTGTATTTTCTAGTCCTGTGTTAATGAATGCAGGCTGATAGACTCTTGTAAATTTAAGCTTTATAATTTCTCCTAATGAAGCATGTGGTATATCATTATAATAATGGTCCCCAAGTACTCACTTCTCCCTCTGCCTGTGCCCTTCAATGTTATGTTGTTGCTTCTCCAATAAAGAGGTGGGGGCTTTCTTCACCTGCTGCCCTGGGGACTTGCTTTGACTTTTAGAATGTAACAGAAGTGATATTGTGAAAATTGCAGAGCTTAGATCTAAATATTCCTTGTAGCTTCCACCTGTGTGCTCTTAATGGCTCAGCCACCATGGAAAAAAAGCTTGGGTTCAAATACTGATGAGAGACCATAGAGAAAGCTGTCCCAGTTTGTCAACCATCCCTGCCAAGGTCCCAAATGTGAGGGTGAAACCATTCAGACTCTCCAACTCTAGCAGACCCACTAGATGAATGCCACAACATGAGGGAGTCTACGTAAGACTAACAGAAGCACTTCCCCGCCAAGCCACAGAACCGTGAGAAACAGAAATTGTCATTGCATTACAACACTGAGTTTTGTGGTGGGTTTATTACACAGCAAAATATCACTGATGCAAAACTATTTCTGGGCCAGAATCAGGAATAGTCACACCGTAAGGTGTTTCACAAAAATAAAATTATATCGGCAGTTCTGTCAGAGGGGAAAAGGGAAAAAATTTTAATTATTATATATGATAAAGGATAAAATCTCAGATTTTGTCAATATGCAAATTGTGCAGGAAATGCAATACAGGGATCAAATGTCACATTAAATCTATTCATTGGTTTGGGTTCCTGCAGAAAACAGTTTCCAAATAGTAGATGATTTTTTAGAATGAATGAATTATTCATTAATTATCACTCATTGCATTAGTTACCTATTTTTGCATAACAAATCACCCAAAAGCTTAGTGTTTAAAAGAACAACAGTCATTTCTTACTCTCACAGTGTCTGTGGATCATGTATACAGGAGAAGCTTGGTTGAACATTTGTGACTCAGAGTCTCTCATAAGGTTGCAGATGAGGTGTTGGCTGGGGCTGCAGCCATCTAAAGGCTGGACTGGGGCTGGAGAATCTAAGGTGTCTCACTTACATGGCTGGCAAGTTTGTCCCTCTCCACTTAGGCTTCTTCTTGTAGCTACTTGTGTGTCCTCACGCCATGGTGGCTGGCTTCCCACCAAAGATCCAAGAAACCGAGGCAAAAGCTGAAATGTCTCATGGCTTAGCCTCAGAAGTCACACAACAGCACTTGTTGCCCATATTCTACATGCGCACATAGAGTAGCTCTGAGATAATACAGGAGGAGACTACACTAGGGCAAAGATTATTGCGAGTCCTCTTGGAGACTTGGCTTCCACAACCTCATTGCCAAAAAAAAAAAAAAAAAAAAAATTGAGAGCTTATACTAAAAATACATATGTAACAGGATTATTAAAAATAATGTTAGAAAGTGAAACCAGAAACCATAAAGAGGCAAGAAGGAAGCTAATTCTGTCTGGTCGTTTGGGTAAGATATTTATTATAAGTCCATAATCCTTTAATGGAAACCCCTGAGGCCAGATACATTTCAGAATTCAGATTTTTTTTTGATTTTTAGGAAGGTAAGGAGGCAAGGAGGTACATGTATGCACTAGATATTATACTATACCTACCAGTATTGTGTGAGAAACAACTTAAAATCTACTGCATTGTTATTTATGCAGAAAAATGTGTGAATTTTCAAACAAAGTGAGATAAAGCCTTTAAATAGTTATATACATCCATTAGGTCAGATTTTGACAACAAAATTTTTTAAAGTCCATGTCTTCAAGGTTAGAGTTTTTGGGTTTTCAGCATTGCAGGTAAAATATTGTGAACCTATAGAAGTTGCAAGTTCACAGGATGAGAACCTGTGGCTATAGATTCCCCTAGATTGTACACATCCATCCCCATTTCCAGGTCTTGCCTCCCTAATAACTCCCCAGTACTGCTGATCAAATTTGTCCCACAAACTCAGATACTCAGAGACATCCCACTTACATTTGAGGTCTCCTAATGACCTATTTTTCTGTCTTGTATTTTGATTCATGGGCTTGGTTTTCATATTTGCTCAGCTGTACCCCACCTCTGTTTTCAGGTTTACAACTACCATTTTTATCACTGACAGCTCACAGTAACTATTGCATACTCTACGAAGTAGGACAGTTACCACACTTGAACCATAGATTTAGCTGTTTCCTGACAATCAAAGTGAAAAAGCATAGAAATTGTTTGAGAGAAACCATTATGTTCTTTGTGTTAAATTCTGATAGAAATTTAGTCACATGGACTATTTAAAAGCACATACCTCTAACCTCAGAGTAGAGGCATCCAAAATAAGACACAACACCTCCCAGAAGTCACAAAATAAAAAAAAATTTAGTTTTCTAAAATAAAAACAGGAAATTTCTAAAGACTTAAAAAGCAAGTGACAGACTGGTTGAAAACTGCAACATATAAAACAGAGATGAGATTAATGAGAGCTCCTACAAATTAATAATAAAAGGACACAAAAGCACAACAATAGGAAATTTACAGAAAATGTATCTAAATATCTAAAAATATATGAAAAGATTCTTGACATCACTAGGAATGAGGAAAATATAATTTTAAAAGTGAGACTATTTTTTACCCATTAGATGGGCAAAATTTTATAGTTTGATAATATTATGTATTCTCAAGTTACAGGGAATAGCATCGTCATATACTATTAATGGAAGTGTAAATGGTACAGACTTTGCAGAGGTTAGTTTGGCAATATCTGTCTCAATGTTCGATGCAGATACACTTTAATGTTTGATTTCACTTCTAGGATTCTATTGTCACACATGAACAGAGATATGAGTAGAAGGATTTTTAACTGCAGCATCGTTTCAGATAGTGAAAAATGCAAAAAAAAAAAAACCTGTCTATCAGTAGAGGACTGTTTAAAAAAAAAAAAAAAAACTGCGGTATAGCCCAAGAGTTTGCTACCCATGTGCCCCTGGGCCTCGGGCTGTTTTTGTACTACCTGAAAGGCAAGAATTGTTTTTACGATTTTAGAGAGTTAAGGAGGACAAAGAAGAAAAGGAGGAGAAGGAAAGGAAGAATTTGCAACAGAGACCTTATATGACCCAGAAAGCCAAAAATATTTCTATCTGGCCCTTTGTAGGAAAAATTTGATATAACCAAATTGTAGAACACTTATCAGACCATGAAGATGATAAGAAAACAAGGGCGGTAATGGTTGGAGTCAAGCAGTGAAACTGACACATTTACCTATTCCTATTTCATGAGGCATTTTTAAAATGAGCCCCATTTAAAAAACAAATGAACAAACAAACACTAATTTCAAGTGGCTGTCTACATTGTGGTTCTCTACTTCTCTCAACTGACAAATGTAATACATCACACATCATAGCCTCACAGGATTGAGAGAGTCCAAAAATTCATCTAAGTCTTAATCTGATACATGCATCCTCTCCACAACTTCCCCAACAAGTGGCTGTCAAGAATTTGCAGTCAGGAGGACCATGCCAGCACAGAACAACATTAAGTACTGGAGTGGTGCATGGAGATACATATACAGGGTAAAATCAGAGACTTGCAATTTTTTCACATTTTATTTTATTGATCAATTAGTAAGATATCAGGCTTTAAACATTTGAAGTGAAAATAGTAACTGCTAAAGGAAGTTTTGTTGAAAAGCAAACGATAAACAACCTAGTACTGAAACCAGAGGATTTATCCAAGTGGTGTATATGGGGCCTGCCGATGCAATGCAGATGTTTTAGCATCTGTTGGAGGGAACTATTATATCAGATCTTCTTAATTCTGAGGGTCTTAGTTATTATTTTAGATTGAACACAGTGGTTGAATTAGGAAGTGAGGGGGAGATCACTCCCTGGTTGTGGACTGCAAAACTAAGGGCTTCCATAGAAAAGAAACATCTCCAAAGCCAAGACTTGCTTTGGTGTTTGCAGTAGAAAGATCTTGGTACTCAAAGGTGGTTCTAGTCTCTTCCCCATCTATGAGACCCCTCTGCAACCTCGGACAAGTCACATAACCTCTCAGCCTCTGTTGTTTTACCTGTAAAATAGGAACAAAACCTTGCCTGCCCTAAAGTAGGAGCCATATCATTTCATAACACCCTGCTTAGCAACAAGATCTATGATTTGGACAGAATCAAAAGTTACCACATTTTTTGCTTTTTTGCCACAAGACAGGATCCATTTATATTCTTTCTTTGTTCTGCTGCTTCCATGGCACCCTGAGTGAGGCAGCAGAGAAACCATGCTGAGTAACCATGGCTTCTTCATTCATGCAATTGTGAATTTTAATAGTAGCCACTTTGGACCAAGAGTTGGGGATTAAGTAAAGTAACTGGTAGTGGGAAAACCCTAATTTGTGGCATTTTGTCCCACAAGAAAAACAGGGCTGACATTTTCTTATTCAGTAATAGCTCCTTGACTGTAAATGATACTTTACAACTGACAAAGTCCAGGCAAAGTCAGTAGCTATATTTCTGCTTTCACCAGTTCTACAACCTAGATCTCCTGAAAGCTAGGAGACTTCTGTCTCCATTATTCTCACCTCCAGACTTCAACTACATGATACTGGACTGCTGTGAATAAGAATATAAAGACTTTCAGGGCAAGGAAACCTAAAAAACCATTTTAGCTACCATTGGTCTGAAAAGAACATAAATTTTGGAGAAAGACAGATCTAGTCTTCCCCACTCATAGTTATCTTAAATACTTCTAATTCTCTAAGTCATCATTTTATCTATAAAATGAGGAGTATTACCTCCCTCATGCGGTAGTTGGAAGAATTAAATAAGATGATAATATGTAAAGTATAGATACACAGTGGATTTTTAATCAATGCTAAATCCTTCAACAATCTCAGCATTCAATACATTCTGCCTTATTTTAAGCTCAAATCTTCCCTGCTACATCTTATCTTTCATTTCTTTTCACAATGTGGAAATATATATATATACACACACATATATATACACACACACACACACATACATATATATATGTATATATAATATTATAAAACAGACTTTGCTAGATGGTTAGATGATTTTGCCCAACTGTAGGCTAACATAAGTGTTCTGAGCATGTTTAAGGTAGGCTAGGCCTAAGCTATGATATTCCATAGGTTAGTGTACTAAATGCACTTCAACTTAAGATATATTCAATTTATAATGGGTTTATCAGGACATAACCTTAACTCTTACAGAAGAATGTCTCAAACACCACAATTATGGGAGACTTGTTGCATCACATCAGTTGTCCCATCCGATTATCTTGAGTACACAGGGAGAGAATGCCATTTCTGTAGCTGGGAAAAGAGATTACACTCTGAATAACCAAGACACAAAGAGAAGAGATGTGAATCATTTGGTTAAACAGAAAAATAATGTCTTAGTTATTTATTTTTATATTTGTAGCAAAAAAAAATGGTTGAAGGATTCGCTCACAGGCAAAATGCTATCCATTTGCATTATGTATGGCCTTGCTTTAACTCTGAAACAGGGGGAACTGATCATCTGCCCAGATTTCCCACGATAGTGGCAATTAAAAAGAAAAAAAAACTGGACTGATTCTCACAAAATATTTTTCTTAAAACCCTTGCAAAAGATCCTAAGGATTTTCAAAGGCCAGACCTGACTTCTTCAAAGCAAAATGATTCTGCAAAGGCCAAGTCTGACTTTGTTAAAACTACCATAGCCAAATGAAAAACACCACTAATCTTTCAGGAGTTCAAGTAGCAGCATAGCAGCATAGCAGCACACCAAGCAAATGGCAAGGCTATGGTAAATCTACTTACATTGGGACAGTTCAGATTTGAACGAGTTCAGAGTCAAGATTTATCCCCAAACAGAGACTCATTAAGCACATAGTGTACTAACCACAGTGTACCCTACAGGGATAAATTCAGAACTCTTGGCATATGAGATGTTAGGGCTGGAGCAACTCTGAATTTCTTTTATAAAGGCATGAAAAACATGAGAAGCATGTCTCTGAACCTGAGCCAACTCATAAGGCTGCCATGCCCTCCTGTTTTGGCAAGTAACTGAAAAATGCTTAACCTTCAAGTGGTTATCTGTCCTCATCATATTATTCTAATCTGTAATATTCTGAAGTTAGAAAATTAAAGATAAAACTTGAGAAAACAGGGTAAGTCACTATGGTGAGGAAGACCCTATATCTAAATCCAGCTTCACATTATCAATCATTTATTAATTTTCTTTTACCTCACCGAGCAATAGATTCAAGTAGGTACTATAGATTTATTTGTCAAACAATTGGTTGCATAGAGTGCTCTAAGGGAAATACTGTGTTTAAGGAACAGATGATACAAGGCAACAATACTTGCTGGAAAAAACAGTGAAAAGAAAAAGTAAGAAGGCAAACCAAGGAAATTGAAAAACTAGCATAAAGTGAGTGATGAAATCATTTAATGATAAAACCCATAAAGGAGATTTAGGACATGCATAAAAGGAAAAAACAAAAACAGCAGAAGAAAAGAGAAAGCAAGACGTAGATATAAGAAAAGAAAAAGAATGATGAAGAAAGGAGAAAGAAAAGAAAAGGGCATAAGAAAATAGTGAGGAAGTGAGGATGAGTACTCACAGGGCAAGCACACACTTGTGACCATCTCTAAGAGTCCCTGAATACTGGCATAAAGTGATTTTGGAAAATGTCTGCCTCTGTGATGTTTCATATTTGCATTATTTGGTCCTGTTATTAATTGCAGAGGGTAAGGTACTTTTAACTGTTTTTCCACTGAGCAGTGTAAGTCAGAGCTATCAATGTATAATTTATGCCTCAGAACATTTCCCACAATGAGTATATGAGAAAATAGACAAAGTCAATATAAAGGTACTATGATGGGAAAACATGACAATTGTTAAGATGGCCTGTGAGGGTAAATGTGCATGAAGGGACACAAATACCTAAGATCTCCCTTAGAGAAATATAAGTAATTTCAAATGGAAGAGAGTATAGTCTAAGTGTTAAGCAAGCTTAACATCTTCACTTTATGCATGATAGGATCAAAACTAGACTCATAATTGAGTAATTCTTTACAATATAATTCTTTCAATCATATTGTTATCTAAAGCTATCTTAGCCACAGTAGTATAAACAGATAAACTCAGAAACTGCAGCCTGAAATGTGAACAGATAAGAACATACTACAATTTCTCATGATGTCTTCCAAATGCAAATTGTTAAGCCAATAATTCTTTTCTCATTTAACTTCTAAAACATTAGTAGGCAGAAATTTTGGCCTCCATGGTCTATGCCCCCTGGTATCGCTCCTGTGGTTATGTTATATTGCATGGTAAAAGAATATTGCAAATGTAATTAAGGTTACTCATCATTGGACCTTAAAACAGGGAGATTATTCTGGATTATCCAAGGGAACCCAATTTAATCACATGAGCTCTGAAAAGCAGAAGAGGAAGTCAAAGAGATTCAAAACATAAGAAAGACTTGATATGACATTGCTGGCTTGAAGACAGAGGGGCCACATGGAAGACATGAAAAGGAACTGGACTCTGCCAATGATCTGAATAAGCTTGTTTTAAAATGTAGGCATTATTATTATTTGGGTATGGTAAGGCCAACAGATCAGGAGACCTTGGCCATAGAAAAGGTAATTTGTTACTCACAGTTGTCAAGAGGAGGGGTATGCCACACTACACAAGGCTGCAGAGGGCACCAGGGTCAGTCAAGAGGCAGAGAGGGTAGGGAAAAGGTGGGTAATTGACTTACTGTGGTTTAGATGGGAAGGAATGGGCAAGGCAGGGTAAACAGGCTTGGGATTGGCTAGTTTGAATAATTTCAGCAGGCTTTGGGGCATAAGGACTGTCCCTAGTGCCTAATACCTGGCCCTAGGGTGATTAGAGCAGGGGAATACTGCCCTGAGTGTGACAGCCCAATATAGGGGGTAGTGGGACTACAGGCTCTGGATTAGTTCATTTGCATATGAAAGTCATCCTTATAGGTAAGTCACCTACTATCTTTAGGAATTGGCTAGCACTAGGGCAGGCAGTCTCTCCAGGGTCAGCAAGGTCCAAAATGTCAAAGCATGAGAAATACAAAAAATAAGAAGGCATAATTAATGTAGGTTGAATATTAGTTCTTCCCAATAGCTTCCAGAAAGGAATGCAGTCCTACCAGCCCCTTGAGTTTGGCTTTGTGAGACCCTGAGCAGAGAATTCAACTATGCCATGCCAGACTCCTATTCTACAGATCTTGAGATAACAAATGGATATTGTTTTAAGCTGCTACATTTGTGGCAATTTGTTACAGCAGCAATAGAAAACTAATACATATGCCAAATTCTACTTGGTGGCATGTTTCTAATTAATTCCTGGGCTTGTTATATTTTGCATAATCTTCTACCACTTTCACAATTACAGTCATACAGAAAAAGGCTAATTAGAAAAGCTATCTTTAATGACTTTTTTTGTCAGGTTTCCATCAAGCTAGAGATGATGTGAAATTTTTAATGTTATCTACCAGTATAGCATGGAGGAAAATTAAATCAATATGTGCTTAGGAAATTAGTTTGAGTTTGTGGAACTCAAATTCCTAAAACTTTAAAACATTTGGCTGTGTGAGATATAATAAGTACTAATAACTACAGCACACACTATCCATCCCTATTAGGCAAATGACTAACAGTATTAACATATATATTTGGCTACAACTTCAGATCAAGAATTGTAAATTCATGCTTTGAGCCACTCTCCACCCCAAATAAGATCATAGTAGCAATGAAAGATAAATTGTGAAAGGTGAAGATCTTTAAACATGTAACCAAGCTGACAAAGAGACAAACATCTCTGTGGATTGGTAACCAAACATTCATTCATTCATTCTCTCACTCATAACAAGCTTTTATTCAGTACCTACTATGTGATAGACATTGTTTTAGACACAGGATATTGTCCTGAACAAAACAAAGTCCCTGCCCTTAAGGCACGATTACACTCCAAAAGAAGAAAATTTTGCAGAAACACAAGGCAATAAATGAGGTGGATGCAACAGGCAAAGGCAGTCAGGAGTTTATACCCCTAGTTGGGTGATGGAGACTAAAAGTGCCCTATCTGAGGCAGAAGACTAGAGCCAATTTTACTGCTTGAAATAACAGATGGGGATGGAAAGGAGGCTGGAAAGAGCTATAGCTATCTGTTACAGGGTCTATAACTTACATAAAAGTATGTACCCATCTACACAAGACAAAGCAGTCAGGACTTGGGCTGAGCTGCCATTGGCTAAGTGATTGGATCTGTGCTATCTCTAATCGCCAGTGATAAGTGCCCTGAGATGTCCCTATACAACCTGATTCTGGACAGGGGACAATAGAGGCTTTGTACATACAACTGCAACAAACTAGAGAAGGAGGAGTGAGCAAAGACAAAGGGAAAAAATACTTGTCCTCGAGATGAATCTACAAATCAAAATTTTATAACAGATGAGAAAAACTAAGAAACAACAAAATGAATATAAAAAAGGAATCTTGACATGATTTGATGATGCTCAAAGAGATATAGAAAGGAATAACACTTCTACAGGGAAAAAAATCAAGAAATCATGAAATAAAATAAGCAGAAATGAAATGAAAATGGGCATTTTGAAAAAAAAAAGTTAGAAATCCTGGAAATAAAAACTAGATTTTAATTTTTTAAAACTTTAATAGGTGAGATAATCATGAGGGAATTAATAAAATGGAAGAGTACTGAGGAATTTACCCAAAACCTATTACAGTGAGATAAAGAGCAAAAGCATGATTATGAAAAAGCAGTTTAAAAATATGGAGGATCAATTGAGAGTCTCTAACACATATCTAATGAAAGAGCCACTAGAAGAGCATTGAGGAAATGGCATAAACCTTTCCAAAATAGAAGAAATACAGGAATCCTCAGGTTAAAAGTGCCCACCAAGTGCTACACAGGATAAGTGGATATATTTGGTCTGGAATTGAGCTATTGCAATAAAGATGCTAAAGTAAAAAATCCACCCTTAGAAGGCACTATTCATGAAAAAGTCTTTAGAAGTCTAAACATAAGAATTTATATACTAACTAAAATATTCCTTAGCAGCTCTGAAATTCAATGGAAGTAAATTTGGGGTTTGTAGTTAAAACTGTTATAAGAATTATATCTAATAATATTAATTTATTATCTCTCCCTAAATTGCCTTCTCTGTTTCTGTGGAGCAACTGAGGTGAAATCATCCAAAAAGTCAAAATGAAGGAAAAAATAAAGAATAGGAGAAATGAAATCCTAAATTGCTTGTATTATCTGAATGAAGGATAAAGTTTTTATTCACTTTAGATTTTGATTAGTAAATTATGCATGTTGTAATGTATAGGTTAAAAAGTGAATAAAACTAAAGTATATAACTACTAAGCTAACAAAGAAAAAAATAGTTTTTAAAAATATACTCAGTCAATCTGAAAAAAAAAAGCAACGAAGAGGGAGATTAATGTACAGCAGGTTGTCAAACAGAAAAAATGAATAACTAAAATGATAGAATTAAATAAAATATGTCAGTGGTTACATTCAATGTAAATAGACAAAATGTTCCAATTTAAGAAACAAAAATTTTCAAACTGGATTTTAAAAGGACATTGAAAAGTTGAAACTAAAAGGGTGGAAAATCATATACTATGCAAATAACAGCCAAAATAAAATAGGTATTATATATGTATATTAATATCATTCAAAAGCAACTTTAAGGAAAAATTAGAAGTAAATAGGCTTCATTATTGACAAAAATTTCAATTCATCAGAAAGACATAATTTTAGAATTCTATGCACCTGATAACATGACTTCAAAATATGGAAAGCAAAAACTGAACTACAGGATCAAATAAACAAATTCATAATTATGCTGAGAGATTTAACATATTCCTCCCATTAAGTGAAAAAACACTCCAAAAAACCTCAATATTTGAACAACACAATCTAATTGAATTAGATTCAATTAGAACATTGAGGTTAGAAAAAGAGAAGCAAAATAAAATTTTAAAAAGTAGAAGGAAAGAAAGGAAGGAAGGAAGGAAGTTAGGAAGGAAGGAAGGAAGGAAGGAAGAAAAGAAAGAAAAGAAAGAAAAGAAAGAAAAGAAAGAAAAAGAAAGAAAGAAAGAAAGAAAGAAAGAAAGAAAGAAAGAAAGAAAGAAAGAAAGAAAGAAAGAAAGAAAGAAAGAAAGAAAGAAAGAAAGAAAGAAAGAAAGAAAGAAAGAAAGAAAGAAAGAAAGAAAGGAAGGAAGGAAGGAAGGAAGAACAAACGAGCAAAGATATAGGATAACTAATGCAGGAGCAAGAAAGCTAAAAGTCCCTTCTTTGAAAATACTAACAAAACTTTGGTGAAACTAATTAGAAAAAAAAGAGAAAAGGAATGAATAACAGATATCAAAAATAAAAAAGAGACAACCACTACTGATGCTGCACACATAAACAGATTATAATAACATATTATTGACAAGTTTTGCCAACAAATTTAAAAACTTAGATGAGACAGAAAAAAAAATCCTATAAAAATATAAAATATCAAACTGGCATCAAAAGAAACACAAGACCCTAAAGCCTTATGACCATTAAAAAGAAATTATAACAGTAATTTGAAAGCCTACCCAGAAAGAAAACTCCAGGCCCAGGTAACTTTACTCTTAAGTTCTAGCAAACATGTAAAGAATAAATAATTCCCATTTTTCAAAAACTCTTCCAGAGAATAGAAAAATAGAAAATACTATCCAACTCATTTAATATGGCTAGTATAATTTTGATACCAAAATCTGACAATGATAATATAAGAAAAGAATATTATAGAACATACTCGCTTATATGAGTGTAGATGCAAAAAATCCTAAACAGAGTATTAGCAAACCTAATCTAGCAACCTATATGAATAATAATAGATCATGATTGAGTTGTACTTATACCAGAAATTCATGGTTGGCTTAATATTCAAAAATTAAGTAATGTAATTCATCACATTAACAAATTAAAGGAGAAAAATATTACAATCATCTCAATAGATGCAGATAAAAGCACTTAATAAAATTTAACATCCATTATGATTTAACCAAATAAAACTTTTAGCAACCTAGGAATGGAAGGAAATTTCTTTAATCTGATAAAAATTATTTCCAAAAATATACAGCAAATATCATACTTATTTTAAATACTGAAAGCTTTCCACTGGAGATCAAGGACAAGACAAAGAAGTCTGCTATTAATATTTCTAGTAAACTATGCAGTGGAGGGCCCACCCACAAGAAAATAAAAAGAAATCAAAGGTAAGAAACCAAAGTAGAAGAAAAAACAAAACTATCATTATTTAAAGATGATAATTGTTTTATATAAAACCCAAAAGAATTTACAAGTAAACTGTTAGAATTTAGAATAAGAAAATTTAGCAAAGTCATAGGATATTAAATCAAAGTGCAGAAATCTATTTTATTTCTCTATATCAGCAATAGTTAAAATTTTTAATTTTACAAAGGATATTTTACAATAGCCTCAAAATTACCAATTACTTTAAATTAAATCTAACAAAAAATTTTCTAAGACCTTTGTAGAAAAATCATAAAACTTTGTTGAGAGACATTAAAGATAATCTAAATAATGGAAAAGAATATCATGTTCAAGAATTGGAACACTCAACATAAAAAATATATAACTTCTCCCCAAACTTATTTATAGATTCATGCAATTTTATCAAAATCACAAGTGTGTATGGAACTTGACAATCTAATTCTAAAATTCATACAGATGTGCAAAAAGCCAAAGCAGCCAATCACTTATATTAGTTTCCTAGGGCTGCTGTAACACAGTACAACAAACTGGATGGCTTAAAACAACAAATTTATCATCTCATAGTTCTAGAAGCTAAATATTCCAAAATCAAGATGTTACCAGGTTGATGCTCCTTTGAAACCCATACAGAGAATCTTTTCTTGCCTCTTCCTGGCTTCCAGTGGTTTTCTGACAATCTTTGGCTTTCTTTGCCCTGCAGCTGCATAACTTCAATCTCTGCCTTCATTGTCACATAGCATTCTCCCTATGTTTCTGTCTTTACATGGCCATCACCTTATAAGGACACCAATCATATTGGGGTAGGGTCCTCCTCATCTTAACTAATTGCCACTGCAATGATCCTGTTTCCAAATAAGATTGCATTCTGAGGTACTTCAACATATCTTTTTGAAGAGGGGATGCAATTCAGCCCATACCAACACTCTTGAAGAAAAAGAACAAAGAGGAAAATTTGTTCTACTAGGCATCAAGATATATTACAAGGTTATAGTAGTCAAGACAGTGTGGTGTTGGCACAGGGGCAGAAAAATATATGACTAGAACATGAGAGTTCAGAAACATCATAGAAACCAACTTGTGTGGCACTTGATTCATGACAGAGATGGCACTGCAGAGCAGTGAGAATGGAATGGATTTTCCAGAAGAAGGTACTAGGACAATGAAAAACATTAGATTGGGCCCCTCTTTCATAGCATACACAAAAATCAAATCCAGTGAATTTTAGAAAATACAGGATGATTTTTTCTTGACCTTCGACTAGGGAAGGATTTCCTAAATAAACACAAAAAGTACTCATAATAGAGAAAATGACTAATAAACTAAATTTAAATTATAAGACAACATAGAAGGAGTGGAAAGTCAATGCCTCAGAATAGGAAGAGATATCTGCAATACATACAACTGATAAAGAACTAGTACCAGAATATAAACACCTGCAAAACAAGGGAAATGTACCCAGAAGTAAAAATGGTGAAAAGATTTAATAAACACTTCACAAAAGAGGTAATACCAGTGACCAATACCATATTTTAAAAGTTCAGTGTCACTATTTCTCAGGGAAATGCATTTTAAAACCATGATGAAATACTGCTACTCATCTATCAGATGAGAAATAACCTAAAAGTGTGAAAATATTAAAAGTTAACCAAAATACGGAGCATCAGGAACTTTCGTAATATGAAAGGTATATATTGGCACAAAGTCTTTGAAAACCTGTTGCATTGTCTGATCAAGTTGAAGACATTCATACCTACGACTCTGCAATTCTCTCCAATCTTTGCCCTAGAGATCCATACTTACATGGACCACAATACATAAACAACAAAGTTCGTAGAAGCATTGTTTATAATTACCAAAAAGGGTAAAAAATTCAAATGTCCATCAGCAATAAAGTGAATAAATAAATTATGATCTCAATTAGCAGTGAGAAATAACAATCTACAGCTACAAACAGCAGTATGAATAATTTTTAAAATAACGTCAAGGCAAAAAAGGTAAGTCACACAAAGAATATACACAATAATTATTTCATCTATGTAAAGGTCAAGAACTGAGAAACACAAACTATGCTTTTCAGGGGTGTATATCCAAGTGATAAGATTACAAAGAAAAGTAAGGAAATATTTCTATAAAAGTCAGGATAGTAATTATCTCTGAAGGAAGGAAGGGAGCTTAGAATTGTGAAGACAATACTTAGGCAGACATATACAAGAGGCTTTCTGTGTATCAGTAATGTTTTATTTCTTAACCTGGATGATGGTTACAGGGGTGTTCATTTACAAATACTTGTTAAACTACACATACATGTTAAAGTCCACATGGTCTGGAGGAGAATAAATTACCTAATTACATAGCCAAGGCCCTTAGAATGTAAGAGTTAAGTGAGAAGAGAGTGGTTTTTGAAACAAGATCCTTCTAGGAGTCATAAATGGATACAACACTGAAGATTTTTTGAACAGGGAAATAATAGTGTCAGAGGTAGGCTTCTGAAAGTTTAAGCTGGCAGCAGCATGGAAAACAGTTGAAGGCAAGCGAACTATAGGGAGACATGACGGCTCAAAACTGGACTGTTGGAAATAAATGGAAACAGTGGTATGAAAACCAACTATGCACAACTGAGCAACTGGTCAACAAAGCAAAGAATAAGGCAGAGAGAAAAGTCAAATATGGTTCCAAGGTCTCGATCCTGGGCAACTTTTATGGATGGTTCTATTATTAATGCAAAAGGTAGATAGTTGAGGCAGGGCAGATTTGAGCATATAAGTGACACGTTCTATTTTGTAGATGATGACACTGAGGTACTAGAAAATATCCCAGCTAGATATTTAGCTGACCATTGCAATTGGACCTATTAGATATTCCATAACTATGTGTTATGGGCTGAACGTTTGTTTCTCCCCAAAATTTATATGTTAAGTGCTAACTCCCAGGTATAATGATATTTAGAAGTAGAGCCTTTGGATGATGACTGGGTTTAGATGAGGCCATGAGGGTAGGGCCTCATGATGGGATTAGTGTCATTATAAGATGAGGAAGAGAGACCACAGCTTTCCCTCTCCACTATATGAGGACACAGCCAGAAGGCAGCTGTTTACAAGCCAGGAAGAGATCTCCTGCAGGGGAACCAAACTGGCTGGCACCTTGATCTTGGACTTCCCAGCCTCCAAAACTGTGAGTAATAAAATCCTGTTGTTTAAACCACCCAGTCTATGGTATTTTGTTATTACAGCCTGAGGTGATTAATACAATATGGGAGGAAATGAGAGAAGGAGAGTCATTTAGTAGAGAAGGTAGAGCTGTAGATATACATTTGGAAGTCAACCACATACAGCTAACAGTGGATCCCAAGAAACTGGATTAGTCTAAAATTGGATTAAATAAGAAGAAAAAAATGCTAAGATCAGATCCTTGAGGAACAACTAAAGTTATAGAAGAAGAATGATGAAACAGAAAAAGAGCTGGCAGAGAGGTGGGAAAATCAGGAGAATATAATGTAAAGCCAAAAAATGAAAGAGTTTCAGGATTTGGCCAACACTGGGTTAGAGGATTGACAGAAAGTGATTTGTACTTAGTGATCTACCAAATTTTAGCTACCTTCAAGAGATTGATTTCAGCAGATTGTCAGAAGGGCAGAAGTCAGGCTACAGTAAACAATGGAATATGTGGATCACCCTAAAGGAGGGGAAGCACACATGATTCAAGACTTTTGGTAGTGAAAAGGTGAACTAAAGGAAAGCAATATGAGAGTAATAAAGTCAAAAGTAAGGACTACTATGGTTTTAGCAGATAGGAAGGCCACAGTGAAGAAATATTAATGATGCAAGATGGTGGTTAGAATAGATAAATGAAGGAACAATGTTCTGATAGCCATGAGAGCACAAGTGTAGGAGCTAGTCTTTGAAAGGAGGGAGAACACACAATGTCTGAGGCAGAAGAGTCTTCATTATAAAATCTGCAGTGTGAAAGGAAAACTCGGAGATAAAAGCATTAAGAAAAGAAAAGAGAACCCCTGTGCACTGTGGTAGGAATGTAAACTGGTGCAGCCACTATGGAAAACAATATGGAGGTTCCTCAAGAAATTAAAAATAGAACTACTATATGATCCAGCAATTCCGCTCTGGGGTATTTATCCAAAAAAATGAAAACACTAACTCAAAAACATATATGCACTTCCATGTACACTGCATCATTATTTATAATATCCAAGATATGGAAACAACCTATGTGTCCACTGACAGATGAATGGATAAAGGAAATGTGATGTATATAATGAATAATATAAATATTATTCAGCATTAAAAAGAATGAAATTTTGCCATTTGTGACAACATGGAAATATGGATGTACCTTGAAGGCATTACACTAAGTGAAATAAGTCAGACAGAGAAAAACAAATACCTCATGATCTCACTTACACGTGGGACAAGCTCATAGATACAGAAAATAGATAGGCAGTTGCCATATATTAGGGGACAGGGGAGTGGGGAAAGAGGAGGGGGAGGGTACAAAATGGGTGAAGGGAGTTAAAAGGTACAAACTTCAGGTTATGAAACAAATAAATCATGGGGAGGATGTAATGCACAGCATGGTGACTACAGTTAATAATACTGCATTGCAAAACTGAAAGTTGCTAAGAGAATAGATCTTTTAAAAAAGAAGGGAAAAAAACATATTTTTATTTCTAGTGCCTTGCAATGGAGCCTAGTCATTAAAAGAATTTACTCCAAATAATGAATACAGCAGGTATTTAAGGGGAAAAAATGCAAGGTTACCGAGGTAACAGTAAATCTGTCTATGATGGGCAAAAGCAGCCATTTCCTTATATGGTTACCTTATGGGCAAGGATCATCATCTACCTGCAGATGGCAGAAGTCGGGGGTAAATTTCTTTTCATCAGGAACTTCCCAGAAAGGACTTCATTATTTAGGGGCTCATGTTAGACAGTGTTCCTGCATTTTGTTTGTTCACTGTGATTAATGATGTGCTGTTCGTGTTGCTCTCAGATTTACAATCAATCTGCAGTCAGTGAGTGTCCCTTGCTAAAGTGTGAATCTTGAGGAAAATGGAAAATGCTTGAGATGGACACTGTATGAAACATGAGGAGTCAGTTGTATGTAATGTGTGCATGGGAATAGAATCCTAGCATGAGGTAAAATAAGCAGTTCCCATACTTTCAGATGCATGGTAAGTATCTTTGATTTTCTTTATTCTGGTTTTTGCCAGGCTCTGCTCTAAGAAGGGGGGGGGGGGGGGGGGGAAGCACGCAATATGTCTTTTTTTTTAATTCTTAAAATAATTTAGAAGTACTATAGGAATAAATTTAGAATATAAAGTTATCCAATAGTAGAGAACTTTATATTTAAGTGTTTTTTAAAAAATATTTCCAATAGCTTCCTAATTCCTAAATTTAATCAGGAGCTCATTTAGAGTGAGATAAATTAATCTGGGGAACTGTTAAAATGAATATACTTATGTAACCGCAAAAGTTATTAAAATGTTGAAAATTTCCAAACCTCTTGCTAATATCAAATCACATTATTAAGCTGTTATAGAAATGAAAAGAAATTTAAGTATAGCTTGAAGACAAGAATAAAAGGATAGAGAAACACTTCATTAGCCTTCTACCACATTTTAATCATTCCAAAGAATAGTAAAATGTTAATATGTATAAACTAGCCAAACAAAGCTAATCAATTTATATAAAAATAAGAAAACCACGAAAAATATCTTTTTATAAAACTGTGGTACTAGTTTAAAAATGATTAGTTTCTGGTTTTAATTATCTTCTCTTTGCAGAATAGCAATCTGAATATATACTATATGAAAAATCATAATTAGACAAGGCTCATTTTCTTAAAGTTATCCATTTTAAATTTGAATGTGAAGAGTTGTCAAAAATAATCTGAAGGCAGCTGTTTCCAATTATACTTATTTTGACAACTGAAAATGAGTAAACAAACCAAAAATAGTTTAATATTTTGATCAATGTAGCTCCTTAATACTAAACAAAATAATTGTGATTTATATTGGTATAACATTTAAGAAGCACATTTTAATGTTTAAATAGGAAGAAATTATTTTCTTAAGTTCTACAGAAGTTAACTGTTATGCAAATTCAGGCATATAGTATATAAGGTATATTTTCATAAACACAAAATTGAAAAATTTCAAAGTCATGTCTAGAGTCTGTAAGTCAGATACTTGAGTCTACTCAACACATTCATTCATTCATAAGAAGTTTCCACCATATTTAATATTTGAAGAATGAGTCATGTACAATGTCAGTGCCAACAATTGTATAAATATGACTAGGATCTCCCAAATATTTTCCATTCTGCCAATGGTAGATTCCTACATTCATTCTTAAAAACAAACAAACAACAACAATGAAAAAAAAAACTTTAATAGGAATTTCAACTATTTGGAAGGAATTTTTTTATATGGAAACAAAAGGATACGTAATACAGATGAGGCAGAAAGAGGAAAAAAAGGAAACATGAGCAAGAGTTGTCAAGCATACGAAAGTCTTAGAACAACAGCAAAAACAATACAGGAATCTGCGTTTTTCTCATCCAGACTACTGTGACATATTGGGGACACCACTTAATCTTTGCATTTTTTTGTTTAAAACACCTAAAATAAGGAACCATCCTTCCTTCATTACAAATCTGCATTTTTTTGAAGCTTTCATTCAGACCTTTCAATGGCAGTAATAGGGATTTTTCTCAATAGAAAACAAGTGAAAATTCAAAGGCAGCTTTGACTTTATGCATAAGTTCCTATACGACACTAGAGCCTGCTTGCTCTTAGATACCTGTTCAATTAGCCTGACAGCACTGAAATTTCCATTAATTTGCTATGTTAGCAGAGTTTCTTTGGGGATAAGGGATTAATTCTGAATGATTTCTATTGTTAAAGTACAAAACGTTATACTAATGCTAATATTTTTCCAGCCAGCTAGCTAGCTATACATGGCAGGGAGCAGATATGTATAATGGGAAAAGGGACACTAAATTATTTCAGGTCAGTGGATATCCAACCTTACTGTGGATGGTAAGGGTGAAGAAAAGATCTAGAGCATGGGATATTACCTAAAGGCAAATTTGTGGGGGTTCTAAGGGTGAGCTCCTTAAACAAAGCCATGTGGAAACAGCCATGTTGTACCAGACACTTGGAGATAGTAGGAGAACCAAAGAATCACATTTTCTTAAATCACCATTTGATCTCCTAAACAGTTTCCATTGCCAGAGGTAGATTCATTCACAGTATAATTGCATGTTGAACATACCAGGAGAAAGCAACATGTTATAATACTGTAAGGTATATGCCTTTCCACATTTGGTAAGAGCAGCTGTTTCCTCATCTCTATCTGTGCTCTGCTTCCTGCCTTCAGATATTAACTGTGGTTATTTCTAATTCATTACCTGCCTAGTCCTGCAGCAGGCCAGGCATAAAATACAGGACCAATTAGGACCACTTCACCTTAACATTAAACAATTCAGGCTAAGGGCAGGAGGGAATAGGAAGTCACTGTTCCTGTGTATTTTTAGAATGAAATGCCATGACTTCCCTTACTGGAAGTGTCAAGCCATCCCATGGAGTAACATTAGGATGAAAACCAGATGATTATTCTTTTTTAAGATTACCCTGTTTTTCCTAGTTAGTTTAAAAACCAAAATCTAATTATTTATCTTGGGGGAAAAAAAAGCTCTTTAAAGTAAAAATTTTCCCCAAAGAAAACCATCATAATTTACTAGGGTAGAGGGGAAGAGAGGGATAGAAAAGGAAAAAAGAATAAATTGAGATTTGTGTGGGGCATAAGTAATTTGAACTCTGGACATGGACATGGATCTTTACCATTAGTAATTGTTCTGCTATTCTGGGGGAGAGCAAGGATGAAGCTAGGGCTGAAAACAATTCAGGATTGACCAGAGATGAAAGCACTAATTCCAATGCGGGTGGAGGACAGGATTCAGAAATACTGGAAAGCTTTGTTTTCCTCACCCTGTGTCTTGGAACCGCCAGATCAGAAGTTGGCAACTCTAGGTTAAACATCATAACAGCTGGGATGAGGAAACTCTTCACAGAAGGGCCACCCCAAAAGTCAGGAATGAAAAAATGCTAGAGGAATAAACACAACAAAATCCCTCAGGAAAACATATCTGGCCACTGGGTGGGTATCAGCCTTGTGTCATACTTGGTTTTTTTCTTCCTTTAAAATAAAGACTTCTTTTTTCTTTCAGAAGGTTGTCTGGTTTTTAGGTATTCACCCATCTTTCACAGAAAACTTCAATTCTAAGTATATACTGCTCAAAATATTTTACTTTTAGGGGAAACATTAACCCAATCCCTTGATTTAGGGTTTAAAAATATTACCTATGAGTCACTAGATAGGAAGAAAGAAAAGAAATGTTAAATAATTTCTCCCCTTGGGAGAAGCAGGTTGGTTTTCTACAACATTACTTACCCTGAAGTGTATACAAAGACTAATGTCAAGTCCTGGGATGTCTCATGATAGAAGCACAATAGTTACTTTACCTTCATTCTGTATCACTTTTCTATGTCTCAGTCTATTTAAACTCCTTCCCCTGATGTCTTAGCATCCAAAGTTCTGTCATCTTTCCTCCAAAATGATAACCTTTTTTTTAACCACAGAAAAGCTATTTCTACACAAGAGAAGTTGTACACTAAATTTCATCCTAAATGTTATACCTTTGCCTTCACATTATTTATTGACCCTCTTTCTACCCTCTCATGACCTCCTATGTCCATCATGTGGTGTGAAAACTGAGAGCATTTAAAAACTACAAGGTGGGAACATAATCCATGAGCAGGCAGTCAAAAGGTCCTGGAAAATAATGTTGAAACAAGAAAGTCAAAGTCAAGGACAGAAAGAGTACCCAGATAGACAATAAAAAAGTCAGTTCCTTAACTGAGCTTTTTAATACTAAAGAGAAATACAGAAAAACAAAGCTTTCATATACAATTTGTGTTTTTCCCCCCACTGAACAACAAATTCTCTAAATAAATGTGAGAGAAAATACTGGAATGTATTGACTTTGGGTTGCCACATGGGTAGATGCATTTTCTTCTCTATACTACAGGAAAAATAGAGTTCAAGTTCAACAGATGAAATTTGTGTTAGACTTTTATTTTTTTCTGACTTACTTTAGAGGAACAAGTCACTGGAATGTGGCACCAAAAGACCTCCTCTGGAAACTTTGAGGAATCTAAGCTAGTTATTGGACAGGGCTTCCTGGAAAAACTAGGTGAGAGCTCCTTTAAGCCAGAGACAGGCTATATAGGGTAATATATTTGAACACTAGCTTGGCAGTCAAGCATATTCTGGGTGTGAATTCTGCTTCTACCAGTCACCATACTGGTGATGTCAGGCTAGTTACTTAGCCTCCATAAGCCATGATTTCTTGGCTATAAAAATGAAGGTAGTACCAATCTCCTCAACAGAGTTGTTACGAGAATTAAATGATGTAAGTAAGTTATGACACATGAGAAGATAATAATAATAATAATAATAATAATAATAATAATAATAATAATAATAATAATAATAATAATAATAATAGCTAAACTGTATTTAGTGATTGCCAAGTGCCAGGCACTATTTACATATATTACTTAATTTAATCCTCACAGAAATCCTATGAATTATATGCTATTTGTAGCTACATTTCACAGATGAGGAAACTGAGGTTAAGTAATTTGCCTGTGGTCTATCAGTTAGCAAGTAGTAGAAACAGGAGTCAAATCCAAGTACTCTTACCCACTATGCAACTTATTGCTACTATACTACTATTATTACTGCTACTACCATTCATTAGTCATCAATAATCCCCCAGTACCTAGCATGATACCTAGCATAGTAGGCCCGCAATAAATACTTATTGAATTGAATTGAACTTCTCAGCATTACTTAGACTCAGACAGGAAAGAAGTGAATAATCCAGTCAACCAAAAAAATTATATTCATATTCACAGTATCTATAAAAAAGCATGACTATCATTTTTCATTGAATTAACTTGTTTTTATCAAGGGAAATGATATGGGAACTGAATGGGAATTTGGGTAGAGTACACTCTAATATTCATGAATGTCACCAGAAGATAAAACTATAGACCACTATCACTTATAAATATAGCTGTAAATATCCTCAGCAAATACTAGCCAACCAAATCCAGCAACGTATAAAAAGAATTATACACTGTGGTCAAGTGGGATTTATCCCAGGAGTGCAAAGTTACTTAATTGCTGAAAATCAACGTGATAATAATTATAAGTGGCCTTGAAAACATGACATATAGGATTTTTTCATTTTACTAAGAAGCAAATTTGGAACACACGCAATGCAAGATCAGTATGTGACCAGTCATGAAGATGTGCTTGGTGTGTGTACCAAAAATAGGGCCCACTGAGATTTCTAGGCACATTGGCCCTTTTCTAGATTATTATCTTTGTAGGAACTCCTATAAAGTTGTGAAGGAAAAGGTGTCTGTGGAAAAGTGGTCTCAAAAAGTCAGCCAACAAACAAAGCTATTGTAGTATTCACAAATTTGGGAATTCTAAAAGGACTTGGGACAAATCCCAAGGATATTAATAGAAATCAAGGATATATCATATAGAATATGATAACTGTGAAAACTAAAATCAGATCAAAGCTGGCCAGTTGGAAGATCAAATAAATAATCTGAAATCCAGCAAAAAATTCTGGTGCAAATTTCCAAAATCCAGTTTTATCTTATCATTTTTCTAAGCTGTGATATGCTCATGATTTCCTGTTTAATTATCTTCAGAAACTTAAAAAAAAAACTTACAACATTCTCACGTTTTCCAAAATAGTGCAATCAAATGTCAAGCCTAACATAATAAAATGATTTAAAATGTACATGCAGAAAATACGAAATTATTTTGCATTTTAACATTAGCTTAACCATATCACAAAGTAAATATTACGTTCTTTTAACATCATAAGAGTAAACTAATGGCTCAGAAACAACATGTGTGATTTGACTAAATTAGTGTTACTATGGAAACTTGATATTTTCGATTTCCTGACTCTTAAAGTTGATTTCAACACTGCAAAATGCTGTTTTCCATTTTGCTGCTATAGTTCAGTACAATAGAGAAGCATGCTGCAAATCAGTTATTAAAGACTCTAAACTAAAATTGGGAAATAAAAGTAGGAAAACTATATTCTTCTCTTAAAAACTTCAGTCATATGTCATCTATGGTTCATTCCATAACCCAAGTCCTCATCTGGCTTGTCTTTATTTTTCCCAACAGTTTGCTGGCAGATTCACAAACTCAAAATAAATAGAATTTTTCCACTATCTAATTCTGAATTTGGCAGAGAACTCAATGATGAATCCATTCCTACCTCAAAAAATGTTTTCTTTTATACATTTCACTCACCCATACTCACTCAAGTCTGTAGGCTAGAGAAATAACAACTTTATTATGGGGGTTATTTCTATCACATTTCTCAGGTATAAGTCAAATACAAACTCAATTCTACTATCTGAAATTTCAAATAGGAATAATTACTTTTTCTACCACTTTCCACCTTGGGTTCCTTCCAGGCCATCTGAGGAGAAATCCCATAGGCTTTCTGTCTATGAAGAGGATAGTCCTTCATACCCTGAACTAGTAAAGGCCCCTCACAATAGCAGGTGGTGCTGCAGATTCACAGCTGCTCTTACCCCTCAACTTGATTCTTTTTGAAAATACAAAGGCTTCACAACCTACACCAACTTTTCAGCAGCTAACTTATATAGGACTTAACAGTAGTAAAGTAATTTAAATAGTAATTTCTCTTATTTCCTTCACCATGCACAGGTAAGTGAAGGGTTATTGTTATCTGAAAATGCTCTCTCTGCTAATTTTTTTCTTACTTTTTCAAGTTGAACTTACTCCCAGTCTCTCTCTACCTACCAAGTCAACCTCTATTAACAAACCTTTTCAAAAGAGTCTTAAAAGCTCATTCATTCTAGTTCGGAGTTAATGCCAGGGAAGTGACACAACGTGAACCACCCTGTTTGTTTCATGTAGGTGCCTAGAAACAACTTATAATTTCTACTTGGAAAGAGACAAACCTGGGTTATACATGGACTTTTACTGTGGAATCTGTTACTATTTCTTTTTCAAGTATCACTCTCAGTTTATGTGAGGAAACTTGTCCCCGGGGCATTATTTTAAAGGGATTTGTGAATTTATACTGCATAGTACCTCCAAATTAATTTACCAAAGCAATTTTGATCATGTCACTACCTTACTCAAAACTCCTCAATGATCCTCTTTCTTTCTCCGTTGCCTACAGGCTAATGTTCTAAAAGGCCCTCAACAACCTGGCAGCAATTAGTGCCAGGGATCTCACTTCCTTCCCTCTCTACCCAAACTCTCTCTTCCAACCAGGGCAAGGTGAACTTAAAATTTCTATCCAATGGGATATGATGTGTGCTGTGAACGAGGGAAAACCATGTATTGTATTCTAACCTCTATTTTTTTCAATGGGAATTTTATTGAAATTTATCCTGTACTTTCCTCACAATTCCATTTTGGTTGTGTTGGAAGAGGATCCCTTAGATCATTAGATTGTAAAGAACTGTATCCACACATGACCCAGAGAACCTGGACTTGGAGCTTGAATTAGACTTGGACTGTCTCCTTTGGAGAGAGTTTATAAATGTACATAACAGTGCATAGGTAAGAAAAAGGATACATGCAGATGCTGAGGCAGAAACAGACTGTAGAGGACTCTGTGGGTGCCTCCCCAAAATAGTGTCCACTCCTTTTGTAGAAAAACCATGCTGTTTGAGTCTCATTATCAATTGTAGGTGTTTAACCATGACTTTTAAGTCTTTTGTCATTATAGATAGTTGAACTGCTGTTACAAACGTGCTTCATCTTTAAGATTCATCAGAAGTCTATGGAAACAGTGGGTTACAACAGTCCCACATCAGATGATGGCTAACCGAGGATTCAAGTCCATACCACTCTCTGATGCAACAACAAAAGGCTGTCCTGCCCCTGGGGTCCCTAGATTAGGCATTCAGAGATTTTTACTCCCTGAGAGGCAGAGTCAATGCCCCTACTCAGCCCGGAAGCAGTTTCAGAAGATGGACCGTCACCCCTCTGCAACCCCATAAGATTATGGGAGTAAAATCTCTGAAGGGCAAATGAGACAGGAGGGAAAGGGACAGGGCACAGCCATTCAAGGAAATGACACATTTATTAACACCAAAATGTATACCCTTCGATAGCTCAGCGGGTAGAGCAGGGTACAACAGAGGTAATTTATTAACACCAAAATGGTAGAAAATAGAACTCCCAGTAGGCATTGAGGCTCAAGATGGCAGGAGATTTGACTTCCAATTGACCTTGAGCTTCATATACACTTATTGTAATATATTAGCGTGATAAATAACATGCCCACAGGCACCATGACAGTTCCAAGGCTAAAGATAAAAGGTCAAAGAGTAGGTGGTGGCCCAATTCCTGGGAATCCCAGCCTCTTCCCCAGGGTAGTTGGAATGGTCCTCCCACTTGTTGGCATGTGAAGCTACCAAGCTCATAAAAACTGGTGACACCATACCTCGGGGCCTCTCTTGCTCCCTAGTCTTTGGGGATGGCCCACACTCTGTCTATGGAGTGTGTATCTACTGTACTTTTAACCTGAGCACCTAACCCCCACACCTCATGGTCTTTCCCTTGCCTTCTGTAACAGCCTACAGTCTATGTAGTACGTATGTACCTCTCTAAATAAATCTATCTTTATTTAAAAAATTAAGGAAAAAAATAGAAAAACCATGCTGTTTGAGTGGCAGCAAACCACATCCCCAGCTCTAGGTAGACACTGTCTAAGCCAGTCATCCTATCCCCCTGAAACAAATATTGACTCAGTAACCCAGACCTATATCATTCAGTAGCTATTATTCTACCAGCCACTATGATTGGTTTAAGGTTGGTACAATCAGAGAAAATCTGACAAATTTGTTTAATAGCTAAAAGATGTAACTCCTTTTTTGCATATGAACAAGGAATCACATAGGCCAGATGTGGCAGCCAGACTCCAAGATGGCCCCCAATAATTCCAGACTCCTGATATCCACATCTTCATGTAATCTCCCTCTTACAATTTACCAGGATTGGTGTGTATGACCAACTGGGCAGAAGTGATGGTATGTTACTTCTGAGATTACATTCCAACAGACTAGGTTCTGTCTCCTTCCTCCCACTTTCTCTCTGTTTCTCCCTCATTACTTGCTCTGGAGGAAATCAACTGTCATGTCATGAGAAACCCAAATAGAGGCCCACATGACAAGGAACTGAAGCCTCCAGCCAATAGCCATACAAATGTATTGGAAGTGGATTATCTAGTCCCAGTGAAGCCTCAGATGACCAAATCCCAGCTGACATTTTGATTACTGTCTTGTGAGAGACTTTTGAGACAGAGTTACTCTGTTAAGCCATGCCTAGATTCCTGTCACACAGAAATTGTGAGACACTAAATGTTTATTCCTTAATTCACTAAAGTTTTGGGGTAATTTGTTGTGCAGCAGTAGGTAACTCATACGTCTGAGGAATCATTCTTGCAACTGAGAAGAATAATAGGCTGAAGGTAAAGAAAGGGCTATGTGGGTCACAGAGAAATGGAGCTACAGCCCTACTTAATGCACTCCTGAAGCCCACTTTATCTCTAGTTCTCTTCAGTTACGTGAGCCAATAAATAAACGCCTTTCATTTTTTAAACTAGTTTGAGTTAAATTTTCCAGTGCTTCCAAAGAAAAGTAGGCCGATGCAGAATTTGTTTGGGGAGACTCAGTGCCTCTAAATGTGACTCCCAAACTACCCTGGTCTCTGCCCATTTGCTCATGTAGTAGCTCTTTAGTCTCTGTCCATTTATTCTTACCCATCCTTCATGGCACTGATCAAGTCTTCACCTTTCTGATCTGATGACCACTCAAGAGCATATCTAGGGTGATCTAAATTCATACATACTTTAGCTGTCACTTCTATTTATTTGGCACTTGTTGTATATTGTCCTATCTTTGATGAGTATTTATTTATCTAGACTGTAACCACTTTTATATATTTCTAATCCCTATGGTATATATCATGGAAGGCACTCATCAACTATTGACTGTTTGATTAAACCTAACAGTTGGGATTTCTTAATGCAAAAGTGGTCTATGTAGCTTGGAATCACACATCTTCATTCTGGCAGGTCATATGCCAAGATATCTGCTGTAGCAAAAAGAAAAATCAAAAGAAATAAATGGGTTACCTTTTTTGCTGACCCATTTTTTCTCAATATCATCCCTTGGACATACAATAATGAAAGATTTTAAAGATGCTACTTGGTTTCCTGACAACATCATCTCATAAAACTTTCTGTATATTTGAAAAGGATGCAGAGCTGTCCAGGTAAGGTATGGTTATTACATACATTTTTAAAGCATATGTAGTATCTATTCTAAACAGCCTGAACTCTGTAGAGTACAAACATAAAATGTCTTTTTTTTTTTTTTCCAATTACTACCTTAATCCTGTCTGCTGAATCTTCCTTTCTCATCCCTTAACAACATTCTGGGCAGCTCCTACAGCTTTGAAATTATGACATTATTAAGAAGTTCAGCCCAACTTAAAACTTCCTTTTGGCTTCTCCCTTACTGCAGCTCAGGCATTTGTGGCCAGAGCCTGAGAAATGGGGAAGGGGATTGGTCTCCTCCTTCACTCCTCCTCCTTTCCCTCTTGAGTAGGGGGCTTGGGTGTTAGGGCTTGTAGTAGAAGCAGAGATGGAAGGGACAACTGTCCACCTCAGTGCTGTATTCTGGCCTTCTCTTGGCTGATGCTGCTTATTGGCCTCTGTGTGGCAGACATATGTGAGGGTTCTTTAGGCGTTTGTGAGGGGACCACCCCAGGGCCTAGGCTCCTCCTAGCTCTTTTAATACCCTCTCAGTTGCTAGCCCTGGCATTACCCCCAAAGCCTCCTGCATAGGGTATGGACAAGTCAGCTCAAGTCCAGCTACTTTCCATGGAGGGTTCTCAACCCCTGAGAAACCCATAAATCACTGCAATGCCATGAGGAGGGGATAGGCTGCTCCATGGCCTCACTTCTCTCTGTCCCATTATTTCACTTTGATTCTCTCTTCCCTTACTTGCCCAGGCAATAGAGACAGATAAGCTGGTTTGATGACTAAGAAATAAGATATCATTTTTCTCTTTTAAGTGCCTATCTCTATAGGTGGTCCTCAGAGAACCCCCTGTGGTTCCAAAGGGGGAGACAGTACTTTTCACCAGACCAAAGACTCACGACTCCAACAGCATATCCACCTCCCCTCATCTAGTCAAAAGTTTTAAGTGGATTGGGCATGATATTCGGTCTCAGAGGATGATGAGTGAGGGGCAGTAGGTGGGTGGGGTGGAGGGGGATGTAGAGTCAGTTTGTCTGACTCTTATTAAATCCCACAGATGATACCTGGTCTCCAGTACTCAGAATAGAGGGTACTTGGTACCTCTTTTTCCTTAGCTTTGGCTCCTACTTGCCAATTGCCCACTCAACACTTTGATACACATGGCAGAGAAAAGGAACCTGGTGTGTTAGGAAGAACTGGACTCTTGCCTCTGCTTGCCAGTGTTAGCGAGTACAACACTATGATGATAGTCTTAATTCTTCCTATTTTCTTATCTGTAAAATGAAAATACTATTTACTTAACCAATAGGCTTCATACATTTATAGGCTAAAAACACAAAATCACATTAATTTTATTCAATGTTTAGGTTGTATTTATAGAAGAGCATGCAATGAAAAAATAAATCAGTAATACTAGTTTCTTAACACTGATTTAGAATCCTAGTTTGTCACTTATTATATATAAGATAATAGGACTACTGTGAGAATTAAAATGATTGTCCATGAGGAGGGCTTGGCATTGAGTAAGTGCTCAATTAATATTATCCATCATTATTATTATCTCTGTGACCTTAGACAAGTCATTTAAGCTCTCTGAGTCTCCATTTCTTCATTTTCAGTTGAGGATAATAAGAGTTCTCAAGATTCTATGAAATCGTGTTATCTAGCAGCAATTGTAAGTTTCTTTGTAAATGTTTCATCTTATCTATGAAACAAGGACATTGGACCTTTATTTTTCTTCTTCTAAAGCTGCCCTCTTAGCACAGCTGGCAGCGCATGAGTCTCATAAAGTACTCCCTCTTCGAAAATGCAGTGCATTTACTATTCGGTATTATGAAAAAAGAAAAGAAAAATGTTCACTTTTCAACAGACTGTGCTGGAGATATTAATAAATAAAATCAGCAAACACTGCCTCATTCTATCCATGAACTCACAATTTTCACAGTGTGTAAAAGACTGCTCTTCCCTTCTATCATACTTTCAATTTTCATCTGTTCCCCAAAATGTTTTACCCTCTTAAGAACCTTCACATAACTTAACATAAAAAGGAAATGACTTAAGATATAATGGAAAACTACCAATGAATCAGCCAATAAAATTTAGTCATAGGGGTTACCTATTCCAATTTCTTACAACAAAGATACTGTCGGGAAATTCTTCTTCCATCCTGCCTTCAAATATGAACACTAATTTTATCATGGAGATACTAACTTTATTTTGAAAACTCTGGATCTTACCATTTCCTTGCCTGTTGAATGATATAAAAATATATTCAAAAACAAAGGATCTTTTTAAAAACTAATCTATTAATTTACATTCATTGACCAGTCTGTCAAAAAACATCTTGACTGTATTAGCCAATTGAAATTTGAATGAAACATAGAAATCTAAGGTTCTGTTGTCACAACATACCATAATTATTTATTATCATCTTTAAGTACAAAATTAAAACAATCTCTACTATATCTGTCTCTAAGGAATAAAATATTCATTTTGGCTACTTATGACATTCAGGCTTACAATTATTCTAATCATTAAGTTTTGAAAAATGAGATTCTCTTGGGAATAGAATCAATTTCAAGTTTGAAAGTTGGAGATGGTGCAAATTTGCAAGTGGCTCATATATCAATCAAGCAAAATATCTTTTAAAAGGTCAATCACATACTAATATGGTCCTTTACAATTTGAGAAGCATTTTCACATACATTGTTTTATTTGATGTATGAGATTCCTTGGGGGAAAAACAGAGGAGATAAGGAAAATGAGGCTCAGTGAAGGTCAGTAACTTGCTCAAGAGCACAGGAACTGCCAGAGCAGAAAGGAAAACATTGAGTCTCTTGATTCCTAGCCCAGGATCCTCCTGCCATAACAGGCCGCTTCAGAAATCCAGAGTTCTCTGAAATCCTGAGAACATCTCATCTATCACCCTGCCATTAACCAGTTAAAATCATTCAAAATCATGTCCAGTATGGAAAAAATGCTTATGACATATTTCATTTACTCATTCACTCATTCAAAAACTATTTGTTGAGAGCGTACTATGTGCCTGGCATTGTGCTGGCATTTGGGGTACAGTCAGGAGTAAACCAGACATGGTTCCTACTCTTCTGGCGCTTATAGTTAAGTCATGGAGATAGATGCTACCCACAAAATCAAACAAGTAAATTTATCACTACAAACTGGAAGTAACACTAACCAGAGTGAGTACAACACACTTTGAATGTGTCTAATAGAGAGACCTAGCTTCATCGGAAACACCAGTGATTGTAAAGATAGGGGGAAGGAATGGGGAAATAAGGAGCATCCCAGGTCATGAAAGGACATGCCAGGCCAAGAGAACCACATTTATAGAACCTCTATGGCAGGAAGGAAAACTGAACATACTTTGATAGCAGTTTTATTTAAGCAAATGGGGGGAGTCCAGCAGCAAATACACTAAAACATTAATGATGTTTTCTTTTGGAGAAAAATTGGTGATGTTCATTTTCTCATTTATGCTTTACTGAATGTTCCACGTTTTCTATAATAAAAAATAGAGGCTTTTTGATCTGTGAGGGAAGTCAGCCTAAAGAAGTAGTTAAGAGCTAACTAGAAAATCTGGCCCAAAATGTCTGTGTGAGGAGGAGGAGAAACAGAACTTCTAGTCACTCCAGACTAGAAATCCAGAAGCCAGAATGGGAAGCTGGAAGTTAGTGGTACAAGAACATAATTAGCTTTGGTGATTTAAAAGTATTTAAAATGTATAAAGCTGTGAATGAAAAGGAACAAATGTGTATTGAGCCCTCTTATGTGCCAAGCACTATTCTACACTCTTCATAGCATTTCCTGCAACAGTAGTATACGGATGTGATTTATTTCCACATTTACCCTCTGATTGTGTTCCTTTCCCTATACTAACCTCACAAAATGGATATTATAATAGCTACTTTACAAATGAAAAAGAAACTGAGATTTAAAGAGAGGTCAAGTAATTCACTTAAAGCAGACATCTATTAGGTGGAAGAGGTGGGATTAAAAGGAAGGACCTGTCTGACTCCAAAGAAGCTCTTAGGACGCCTGTCATCATCATAGATATGACAGATTGTTTATATTAAGATTTACCCATAAGAATTGGGGAAATGTATGGACTATGCTTGTTTTGTCGCTGGCCAAAGATAGGATTATGCTGGCAGGATGGTTGGTGACCTGTGCCAAGTACAGTCTTTTTAAACATTACATAGTACCGAGGCTGTTCTGAGTGAATTAGAAATCTTGTCTAATTTAATCCTCATAACAATCCTGTAGGTACTGTTATTATCCTCAGTTTGCAGATGGAAACTGAGAGGTTTATAGAGAAGTAAAATAACTTGCCCAATATCACACAGGGCTGTTATGTGAAGCAGGCAAGGTGAATTCAGAATCTGTAGGCCTCACCACCAGGCTATACTTCATTCCTGAACTTTTAACTGACTCGTTTGGTCCCCTCTACACATGAGAGATCTAATTCCAAAATTTCCTTCTATGGGCTGGTGCCCCTGCTTAGACAAATGAAAGAACAAAACTCCTTTAGAAGCTTGAAGCAGGCAGAAAACCACTTCGACAGTGACTACCATTTGCCTAAGAGTCTGGGACCTAGGCTGGAAGGAAGTCTGCTCCCAATTCTCAGCGGGAGGATGCAGCTTGCCTTGTGAAAACAAAGTGTTAGCCTAGTGATTCTCAAACTGTAATATACATCAGAATCACCTAAGGAACTTGTTAAAACACAGATTACTGCCCCCCCCCCCCCTTTCTGATTCAGTAGGTCTGGGGTGGGGGCCCAAGGATTTACATTCTAACAAGTTCTCAAGAGATGCTGATGTTGCTGGTGGGGGAGAATTTGAGAACCATTGGCTAGGACACAGGACTCACAAGAGTGTCAGCACGTTGTACCAGAAGCCCTGAGACTGAGAGTTCCTTCATCTTGGCCATATTCCACCTTCAGTAACCTGGTTCCAGAATAGTGGCTGAGATGGAGAAGGAACTATGGTTCTCAAATCTGAACTGAACAAGGGCTGGAAGTGTTTGCTGAGAAACAAAAACAATGGATTTTCAAGTGGTGGAAATATGACTTATTTTTCCTTTTTGAGGGGTGGGGGTGCAGGTAAAGGGCTCTGATTACTGTGGTTTGAGTATTTAAATCTGACAGGGAAAACAAGATATAGTCAAGCTTTAAAACACTGGAGTTATATTAGTCCCAAAATCCCAAATTAAGTTCACCTACAAATACATATAAAAAAAAAAATTCCATTTTACATTTTGAGATACAAAGGCGGTCCAGAAATCGTAAAATGACTTAAGTAACACTCGGGCGCCCTCTGGTGGGAGCTGAATTCTCCATTGTCCAAGTGGAAGTGTTTCCCATGCTAAACAACAATAAATGAAATTTCCATTATTTTTCCAACCCTTTGAAGTGGGTGGATGTTTTATGTATTGTGAACAAATATAAAGAAAAAGATTAACGGAGGAGAGAGACTTTGGAGAGCACTGCTATGAAAATAGCTACATTTTTCAATTAGATATGTTGATCTAAATCAAATCTGTCCCTCCTCAAAATTTTACTTACTAGTCTTAGCTCCGTTGATGATCCTTTCTGAACTAACTATTATGATGACGATGGAAAAATACTTTTATTTACATTACAGACTCCAAAGTACTTGAACAATAGTTAATACACAAAACCAGGATTCTAGTAAACTCTTGAAATTATCTCATTATAAATATTCTTCTGGTCTCAATTCAAAACGCCTGCATCTTGTTTGTCAAGTTTGTTTCTTTTTACTTGACATTTTGTAAAGCTATCTTTTGTGTTTTGTAAAATGTCCTGACCCACTGCATAGATCTCTCCAGATTCACAGCACATACCTACAGGTTCAGAATCAGGCCTAAGGGATTCAGCTCAGGACATCTTTAAACTATTAATTAAGTCTAAGAGATAATCTCTAGCACTTGCAATGGTTGCTAGTAACTGGAATATGATAACATGATATTGATATCTTCTTACCAATCTTTCAATCCATCAGAAGAACTGATGGAAATTTTGAATGAACTATATTTTTAACATAGTAACTGAACTAGACTTACAGTAATTTTGAAGTATTTCCTTCCTTTTAGGGTTCTAATAATAGCACTTAGCATTTAATGAATGCTGTATACTATTCACAACAATCATATGTGATGAATACACTTGCTATTTCCATATTACAGATCAGGAAACTCAGGTTGACAGTTGTTAAATGTTTACCCAAGTACACACAGCTAGTTAAAAGCAGAGCAGAGATTTAAATGTAAGAAGTCTTAACTACACTCTTAACCAGTATGGTACACTACCTACCTCCCTTTTTATTGTTTTT
Source organism: Camelus dromedarius (assembly GCF_036321535.1). Lineage (NCBI taxonomy): Eukaryota > Metazoa > Chordata > Mammalia > Artiodactyla > Camelidae > Camelus > Camelus dromedarius. Next base: position 23,774,535 of record NC_087450.1, read on the forward strand.
TAATCTCTTTCTATAACAAAGGAAAAGACAAGTGCGGACACAGGTAAGTCTCACATTATCTCTATAAACCTGTTTCTCTATTAGATGCCTTTATTTCTATAGAGGCAGTGCCATCCTTTCAATCTCTTATGATTCAACCAACTATAATCTTTGAACTGAGCCCCATTCTCAAATGCAGTCTTTTTCATCACTGGACACCTCCTCTCTATTCCTGTTTATGGCATCCTGGTATAGCATCCTGATTCTTCTCCCTGCCTTCAATCTCTCTACCTCTATTTGTCTCATATAATACTTGATAATATTCTTCCCAAAGCATGATTCTGTTCAGATCATTATCCAATGCAAAGCCCCAATGCCCATTACACATAGAACCCCAAGGTCTTCTATGACATGGCTCCATCCCACCACACAAAACTTTTTAGCAAACTCTTTACTCTAATCACAAATAGGAAGTCTCAGCTGTTCCCAAACAATATCGTAAGGGTGTCCATGCCTTCACTTGGACATTTCTTTTCCATCACATTCCTGCATACAGGTCTTACTAGTCCTTCAAGGCCCAAATCAAATACTACCTTCTGCAAACTAGAAATTATTCCTGTTCCTCTGAGTTTTTTTTTCTACTTCCTCTGTGCCATTTATTATTTTTCATCTTGTGTTTCAAGACAAATCCACGTGGGTGGTTGACAAGCATGTTAAACTTTGCATGACCAAAATGGACCTCATCTTTCCCATACTCCAAAACTTTCAGGAACCTGGGAGTCTCCCTAGAGTCCTCCTCCCTCACCCTCATCCCTTACTTTGAATCAGGGGCCAAATTTTATTCTCCTTGAACATCTCTAGCATTCACTCCCTCTCACTCCTTTGTAACATCCTAGTTTATGTCTTCATCTTTGCTCACGCAATTGTAGCAAATTGTCTCTTAAGTCTTTTCTTGTCCTCTAATCTTACACCCTCAAATTCATCCTCCATACCACTACACAAGACATCTCTTAGAAATTTAAGTCTCCAAATCACTCTTCTGCTCAAACGCATTAAAGTTCTCCACTGCCTAAAGAGTACAGTCCAAGATCCATAGCATAGAATCATCTATTATCTAGTTTTCTGTCCTGTCACTTTCCACCTTCATTTTGCAAACCAGTAACAGCAAACTGATTCTAGTTCCCCGAACACAATCTGTTAATTTACACCTCTCTGCCTTTGTTCTGCCTGGATTAATCTTCCCCTTGGTTCTCCCTCTTGCAGGGCTTCTGTATTGCATTATGATGGGGCGGAGGGGTTGGTATCATTCACACAGGATACAAAATCAGTTGTGCTAGCAGTAGCCCCTGGCACCCTCAGCCCCAGTTCTGTACCTGATGAACTCAGACTTATTATTCTGGCTCAGTTTGAAATTCATCTCTCCCAGGAAGCATCCCTGGAATTCTTCAGTAGTCTGTGTACATGGCTTCTATTATAGCATGTTGCCATATTTTTTTAAAAAAAAATCTGTGTTTACCTCTCCCATTACCAGACTTGAAGGCCATGACTTACTCATCTTTGTAGCTCCAGCTCTTAGCCCAGTGTCTCATATTCAATAACTGAAATGTTATGTTCACACCATTTCTCTGTCAGGACTGTGATTTGCTAGAGAGGAGGAATTCCAGGTTACAGCATATATCTTTACATTCTCAATAGTCATCATACACAAAGCTGACTGAATATCAGAATCTCCCAGAGAGTTTTTGTTTAAATACAGTTTCTGGGAATTGAGCATATTACAAAGGTGACATTTCATATCATTGAGAGGAAGGGATAGCAACCATTTCTCCAATAGTGCTAATTTTTACAATATATATAAGATATAATATGATCAATAGTTTAATACTTTGATTGTGATAGGGACCTAATGTTGAGAAAGTAGAAAAAATGTGTACAAAGCATAGGACACAGAGCCACTTGCTGGAAAGGCTAGCTACTCTATTGGCATGTCTGATATTTATTTACTTGGGTATAACATTTGCTCTTATGTTTACCTTTGGTGTTTGTGAGATGTGCTGCAAGAAATATTGTCAGGTCAAGGCCTAAGGTTAAAGAGGAAAATAAGGCTCTGGAGTGAGTGTAATGTAAAGAAAATGAAGACGTTGTTAAAGATTATTTATTATTTTTAGTGTTTAATAACTAAATACACTTATATTCAAACTTCTTTTATTATTGAAATCCCTGAAGCAAAAATAACTCGGTTATTGCCAATATAAAACTCTCTAATCTCTAATTTCCTTTTTCTACTGAAACAATTGTTTTGATAACATACTTACATAGTGAGAAGTATCTCAGGAATGATACAATTGAGTTATAGCACAATAGATTATATTAAAAAATGGTATTAGGACAACTGGCTGACCAAATGAAGCTTACAGACTGGAGGAAAAACCACCAACATGACAAAAGCCGAACCCATCTTTTTTTCCCCGAATCTAGCCGTCTTCACACTTCTCTGAGACACGGTTGCTCACACCTCTCTAAGACAGGCACACTGTGTCATGTTTGATCCTTTTCATGCCGTCTCCCCAACATCCAATGTACTACCTAGTCTTACCAATTCTACCTCCTAAGCATCTTGTAAATTTGTCCATTCCAGTGAGCTTCCTGCATCCCAGTTTAAACCTCTGTCATCTCATATCTGGATTTCTGCAATAGCCTCATAATGAGTATCCCCTTCCTTTTTGCTTGTGGTTTTCCAATCCATTCTTACAAACCACACCCAGAGTGGTCTTTCTAAAACAAATCCAATCAGTTCATTCCCCTGTTTATAACCTTCAAACGCTCCCCACTTATAGTAGAATAGAGAGCACACTCCTAAATGCAACTAAAAGAACACTGCATTATCAGGCCCCTTCTTTAGCCTCATCTCTTGCCACTTTCTCCCTCAAACATCCTTATCCAGACACAGTGAATTTACTTCACTCCTCTCTCACTTCCTGGCTTCTACCTATATATGCTGCATTTGCACTAACCACTTTTTCTATCCCTTGGCCACTTTCCTATTTATCAAGCAGCTTATCTGATACCCTTCCCTACCAGTTTGTGTTGGATTCTGATCTCTCTGTTCCCTGTGTCATCCTGTACTATGCCCATCATAGGTGCAACCACACCAAATTGTGTTTAGCTATTTTTCTTTTCCCATCGGACTATAAATTCACTGAATGTAGAGATTTTGCCTATCATGTTCACTCCCAAACCTCTGGGCTTAATACAATACCTGGTACATGGTAGGCATTCAGTAGTTAATTGGTCAAATGGATGGATAGATAGATAAATGAATTAATGAATAGATTGTATGATAAGTGCTATACTGAAAAATTATCAAAAGGTATCAAGACCACCCTCAGGTTCTATGATTCACTAGAAGAACTCAAAGGACAGATTGACCCAATGTTGAAACTGAACCATAATGCTTTAAGTACTTTTTCCAAATTTACCTCTTCATCAAAGGGGATAATAATTTGAATGTACAGAAATAATGGCTTCAATGGAGTATACCTTCTTAACAGTCAAAGCAACCAAATGTTATGACAGCTAAAAACTAAAATTAAAATCTTCCATAAGAAAATATTGGGGGGATGGGAGGAGTTAAACTTTGATGGGGACAGTGAAGCAAACTAGCCATGAAAATTAAACTAAGCTATTTATCTAAGGCCAAAACGAAATTAAAGAGGGCCTAATGAGAACTAGGCAGCAGCCTGAAAGAAATCTCATATGCCCTCTTCACCCTGGTATTGCCTTGTTGGGGGTCCCAAAGAGTCCATATTTAAGGAACAAAATGTACAGGCATTTGCTGCAGAAATTGCTCTGTTTTCTCACACAATAGTATGGCCTCCATAAATGTTTAGTGGAAATGAGAATGATGCATATTGGAGGCAGAAAAAAAGACAAAGAGATTGTTTAAAGGAAGAGAAAATGAAAATATGGATGCCCAAATGGAATTCTTGTGAACTTACTAATTTTTGAAAGCTATATGAAAGACTGGAAAAGACAACAAAACATTAAGGCTAATATTATTGCTCAACTGCAAAGCTGCTTCTCTCATAAGACTGATGCATGTGTACAAGCACAAGAGAAGTTTTATTTTAAACATAAACATTTCAAGGAATAGTGCATGACCTTGAACATCATCTCTTTAAAAGAGAAAAAGCTGTGAGAAGCTAACGGCTTATGATTTTAATGAAGGTTAACAGTAACAATGTAAAGCTATTTCACATACAATAGTCCATTTATTAGTAATAGCTCATGCCAGTCTGCAGAACCATGTGTTTCATATTTGGATTAACATTATCATCTTACCCAATAAGCCAAAACTCAAATGTACGGATTGCCTCTCTCCTGATTAGACTTTTGTGTGAACTGTCGTAGGGAGAAGGAGAAAATCAGGTGAGGGATGGCTTTACATTGTTCCTGACCAAAACTTAAGGACAGCATATTCCAAAATCAGATCAAAGGCATAATTGTTCTGTTAAGAAAACACAGAACAAATTTAAGGAGCAAGAGAAAATGTTAATATGATCTGAAATTGCCACTAGCATATTCAACAAAAAACAACTCCAAAACTTTCCTCCAAATTTTAATCCACATTAATTACAAATGACAAACACAGTTAGTTTAAGCCATAATGGTCTGAGCTAATTTGACTGAGCATGCAATGTAGTGTTGGGAAAGTCAGGCTTTTGTGCTCAATTACTTTTCCTTCATGCTGACTTTAAAGAAACTGTTTTGTGAAAAGGAGTAACAATCCCGCTATCCAAAGAACAACTAACATAAAAATGTAAATAACAATCCAAAGGGGGTTGCGTTTAGTTAAAATCCTAAAGACACACAAATGCATGCAAAAATCTATTTATAAACTGATTCTATTTATCACAATTCTGTAAAACATTTTCCTAGCCAGTTTGTGACAATGAATGAAGTCTTTGGGAGTATGGTCAGTACAGGAAAATCCATCCAACTAGGAAAAATGACAATGACTAGTTTTGGTAGAAGCAACCAATAAACATAATGGTGATTGGAGGTATCATGACACAGAGGAACACCCATGAGACTGAAGGTCTGGATACAGAATCTAGCTGTTTGAAGGTATGGAAAAATTAGGGGTGATCCCCTCATTGGGGCAGACCTCCTTCTGATTCTTTTATTGTGATGAAGAGAAATTTCAGTACACCAAGACAAAGAGAGGCTGAAGGGAGTTTTACTATCCTTTATTCTCCCCCCCAAAAGTAGCAGCAAGTATTATCCCTGCAGCATCTGACTTGCTCCTACCCCCTGCCCTAAGGTGGGAGGCTTTAGTTATCTAAATGATCCAAAGCCCCCAAACTGCTCAGTTCACTTGGTTTCTGGGGAAGATACCAAAGAGATATCTGCCACCTGTACCAGCAAGGCTGGGCAGCCATTCCAAAAGAGAGAAATGTTCTAACCCCTGTCACTATCTTCTTCATAGCAGAAAATATGGGGCAGTGGTGATAATGGACACAGATTTCTTAACAAATCCATGACAATGAGAAACAGGTGTTTCTTAAACTTTACCCTCTCATTGAAGGAGAATTAATAAAATGACCACACTTAGGCTAACAGATTGCTTATTGTTATGCTCGCTCTTAAACTAGCCAACTAACCTGACTGACCGGTTGCTGTTCACAGCTCCAGGCCCATTGTTAAAATGAAGCTATCTTTATCCAGTCCCTGTTTTATTCCAGTAATCGAAAGCAATAATCATACTTGGTTTCTGAGTTGTTCTCCAGGGAGAAGGTCACAGGACTGTAACCTTACAATAGCCTGAGTTACCAAGACCATGCCGTGGGCGCTTACGAGATAAAGAGATCGAAAGAGTGACAACCACTAGCCTCTATAGAATTGGTCACTTGGAGACACCATGATGCCACTGTGAGCCTTATGAGAAGAAAATAATTCTATTGATTGTTATCAATGCTTTATTGTTTAATCTATGGCTATATAATCACCCTGCCCCATCCCCAAGATTCACAGCTTTGAAGGCACTAGACTGCTATGAGTCCCCTTTGCCTGGCAAAGTAATAAAGCTTTCTCTTTTCTTCTATTCTCTAAGACTTTGTCTCTTAGCTTCAATTCAGCTCATCAGGGACAGGGCCGATCTTTCGGCAACATTATGTTAAGTACCTGAGGCCTGTGAATTAAACTGACAAAAGACAGATTGACAAAAGACAGTTTAACAAAAGAAAATGCATACAAATTTTACTGATGTCAGTATTTCTACATGCACAGAAACTTCATAGAAAAGAAGTGAAAATCCAAAGAGGTTAGGTTCAGGGGCTGGACCATTTTAACAATGGGTGATAAACTGTAGAAAAGTAACTAGACAGAGGAAGGGAGACTGGAGCATCTAGTAGTGATACATTGAGGGAAACCAATGGAAGATAAAAGTTATTCTAGGAAGGTTTGTTTACGCAGATTCATCTCAGTGCCAGCCCTCTATTTCTAGTGATAAGAATCATTCTCCTCATCCTGGCATAGAAGAAGGCGTGGGGGGACTTATGCCTCCTTCACAAAGGGAAATTTGTATGCCCTATTTTTAGGCAGATAAGGAGAGTGCAGAGAACTTTTCCTATATTTGTTGACTCTCAATTTCCTTCAGCTTAAAATAATCCTTACGCCAAAGTGGCCTATTTTGGGGTGGCATATTCTAGATTATTTCTTCTGCAAACATTCCCAACTCCTTTGCTCCTATATCCCTCTGTCATCCATGCATAGTGTCTTAGTCAGCTTAGGCTGCCTTAACAAAATATCACAGACTGAGTGCCTTAAACAATAGGTATACATGTTCTCTCAGATCTATAGTCTAGAAGTCTCAGATCAAGGTCCAGCATTGTTGGCTCCTGATGAGAGCTCTCTTTCTGGCTTGTAGATGGCCACCTTCTCACTAAGTTCTCACAGGGCAGAGAAAGAGCTCTCTGGTGTTTCTTCTTATAGGGACACTAATACTATCAGAGCCTCATCCCTATGACCTAGTTTAACCTTAATTACTTCCTCACTCCAAACACAGTCGCATTGGGGGCTAGGGATTCAACATATGGATTTTGAGTAAACATATTTCAGTCCATAGCCCCTCAAAAACCCCATTTCTAGAAGAATCCTACCACTCACTTTCTTCATTCCTGCACCAAACAGGTAAACGTTGCTAAAAAAAAAATCAGCCATGATTTCCCTTGAAATTCATGATTACAAATCTGGTTTAAGAGCACATAGCCATGCACCAATGTCTGACAGTCTCATCATGTTTCCTGAGTAGATTCACTTTTCTAGCCCCCAAAATAACTTCTTTCCTAAACTTCATATACCTTCTCTTCCCCCTGATCCCCAACGCTCGGCTATTGGCCTTGCTGCAAACTTCATTAAAGGTACTAAAGTCAAACAAATTTCCTTGATCCTCCCTTAGGCAAGTCTTCAGATTCACCTACCTATGCTCCTATCCTCACCTTCTCTCCCATTCCAGTGAGTGAAACTTCCCTCCCATTATGTGTAAAATGAGGAATTTCCCTCATTTGAGTTAAGGCTCCAAAAATGAAAATAATCAGTGAAAATTACCCCAACATTCTTTAAGATATAAGATAGCAGAACCAGTCCATAAGTATCAACTCCCATCACCCATTCCAGCCAAAACAGAGGATACTAGTAATTTGCAACTGGAATTAAAGAGTCATGCTAGTAGAGAGTTGCCACCCTAGTTAGGAATGATGTGGCATTTTCCTCCCCTGTCTGTGGAGGAAGACAGAGCCTTCCCCACCCATCCCACCCTCAACCAAACTAAGCCATGGGAGCTCTAGGGAACCACTGAAAGAGAATGAGAAAAATATTGTCATTTCCTTCCCCAACTAAACATGTGTTAAGCTATAGAATAGTCCTGTGATGCCATGAAATAGGAACAAACACACAAAGAGAATTATTAGGAAGGCTTGACATATGTAGCCTAGAGTTGGAGGATTGGAATAAAGAATTAGAATCCATTTTTTGATGTTTGATTGCTGATCATTTTTAACCCTGATCATCACTCTTCCCCTTGTGCCTTACATCTGGGAACACTGATAAGAAAGCTCAAGCGTGCCCTCCTTTGGCACCAGTGGGAAATTCAAACCACACAAGCTTCTGCCCACTCACATATAGGGACCCTCACCCCAGCCCCACCTCATAACCACAATGAAAACTCCAAGCCAGTCTCCTTTCCCTGCTCTCAAACCATTTTCAGATCAGCTTGTGAAGTCTGTCTAATGTAATACACCTTTTCATACTCACATGGTAAGTGGGTGCGGGTGGGGTAGGAGTGTCACATCATCTTGACATCCAAACCAAATTTTGGGTAAGAGTCAATCCTGCTACTACAAAGTGGTCATACAGGGACATTTAAGAATATAGACTCTAATACCTGCTTCCCACAAATAAGAGATTTTGGAAGCCAGAGGCTGACTAGAGCCACTTGCAATGGGAGGGCAAGAAAAGAGGTCAGTGGTTGAAATAATCTATAATGCTAATGGGGGGACGTGGGCAAGGATATGTGAGTTTGTGGGCCAAGAGAACCCAAGGAAGTCATTTCGATAGTACTTTACCCAAGAGAGCTAAGAGCCAAGACAAGAGGATCTCAGCAGTAAGAAGCTGTGCAACAGAACACTAGGTGCAGAAGCTACTAGGAAGGTCACAAAAGGTCACCCAGGGAATATCCACAATTGGAAACTATGCAGTTTGGCAGTCCCCGTAGAGGTCACTAGACAAGCACAAACACCTCTCATCATAGCCAGCATTTGAATGTCTGCAGTAATGGTGGACATGAAAACTAGCCAGTGTCAGTCAAATAAGAACTCCACTGGCTCCAGAAATTGAACACTTTTGCCTCTCTTCTGCTCTCTCCTCCTCTGTCCCAGTCCTGGAAGAGTCATATAAAATTATGGAGGCAGGAGGAGGCTAAAAAAATAATAAAGAACAAATTCTACCTTTTCTTCACCCTTCTGGACTAGTGAAGAGGAGAGGCCTTTTTTTAAACAATTTTTTAAAATTGAAGTATAGTCAGTTCACAATGTTGTGTCAATTTCTGGTGTACAGAATAATGCTTCAGTCACACATATACACATATTCCCTTTCATATTCTTTTTCACCATAGGCTACCACAAGATATTGAGTATATTTTCCTGCGCTATGCAGTATAAACTTGTTTAAATGTCTTGAATTACATACGAGACCCCTAGCTTCTCTTTAGGATGCAGAAATCTGGAAAGAGCATCCCACCCTTAAAACAATAAAAACAGTAACCATAGTAACAACAAAGCCTGGCAATCTGGAAATTCACAACTCTTCTAGGACCCATTAGAGAGCCAAAATAACAGAGTGACTAACTAACCAGAAATAAGGAAAGATAAAAGCCTCCAGTAAGAGATGGGACATGAACTCTTGTTTACCTGGTACAGACACCAGTAGACATTGGCAAGAATTCAGCTGAGATTTTTAACCAATTGCTAAAGATCAAGTGTGAGCTATCAAGAGAGTATAGAACTCCTGCAGGCTGCAAATACAAGAGGAATTCACAACCACTTACAAGCTCTTCTCTGTGGACCTCACTGGGCACTCACAAAAAAAGCCTAGGATAAGAGCCAGAGTCCTGAGAAAGTGTCCCTTGTGATGCAGGCCTGGGGAAGGACAGGAGCCGCTGTGAGAAAGGCAGAAGCCCCACTGGATCCTTCTCCCCTATCTCCCCATAGGAATAAAAGCCTTACCCACTGTGGGAAGGTAAATACTATCACCCTAAGGCACTGTGAAACTATTGCAAGTGGGAGAAGAAACAGAACATAACCCTTTACCCCTGGGGAAGAGGCAGAATACATGCTGGGCCCAGAATTACAGCTGGAAGAGGGGGACATGAGCACTGGGAATGCTACTTCCACCCAAGATCCAGGAACCTTCCTAAGACTGAGAGTTAAGAAGAATACCCTCAGCTCCCACCTCCAGGGTAAACGTTTCTAGTAACAAGTAACAGTGTTCTACTGCTGAGAGGCAAGAGTGGAGAGAGCCTCTCTCTGAGGAGCACTGCAAAGGGAAGCAAGAAACAGAGGGCATACTCAGATGAATTCTGAAGAGAATTTAATAAAAGGACTACTTACAGAGGGGAAGGCAGCTTCTGGAGCTAACAGTGAGGAATGCCGAGGCACTGAGAGGAAGGCAACAATAGAAAACTGTTAAGGTTTGAAGCAGCAAGGAGAAGAAACAGTGTAATTGGAGTGATAGCTAAAGTCAAGCAAGCAGGGCCACCTGAAATGTGCTGCAGTCACAGGTGGATCCGTGTCCTCACAGGAGCCAACAAGGAATTATGGTTCTGTTTTTAATTTCTTTCTCCTCCGGCCCTCTGGTGTCTCCCATTGGCTGACCCAACCAAAAGTTAGAGAGCCAGGGAGTTTGGGTGTTACAATCCATAAATCAGTCCCTTGGGGCACACGGTAGAGCTGAGAAGGGTAGAAAATGGATGGAGCAGGTGCATATGGAAAATATCTAGCATAATAGCTCCTAGCTTTCCTCCTGCAACAAGGTTGGCTCCATCTCCATGGCCTTGGCAGCCTCTCCCTCCTTAGGGCTCAGACACAGGAACTCTCTTTTCTCTCAAACCTCTCTCTAGGTGATATTATGAATTTCCATGGCTTGTGATATCATTGCTATACTGACTACTCTTATATTTACCTAGTTTATTCCCTTCTTAGCATTAATCACACTTTAATTTTTCTGTTTATTTGTTTGGTTATGTTTTTGTCGGTCTCTCATACTAGACTGCAAGCTTCATAAAGCAAAGATTATTATGCCTTATGATGATCTCAACATCCTTATATCCCCTGAGCCTAGCATAGTACCTGGCATAAAGCAAGTATTCAGTAAATATTACACACCTTACAACACTTTCCACATGCCATGGACTATGCTTAGTTCCATAAAAATAAGACTACATTTAAATCTGCATAACAATCCTAAGAGGTAGATATTATTTTCATTCTATTTTTGAAATGAGGAAACTGAGGTATAGAAAGAATAAGCAACTTACCAAGAGTCACATATTTAAGAGGTGACAAAGATGAGGCTCAAACCTAGACAATCTGATGCCAGAGACAGCACTTTAATCACTCTGCAATATCTATTCCCACATTCATTTCCATGGGTGAAATAATGACTACATGAATTAATTAATAAAGTGGAAAGACAGACATAGATTATATCCATAAGTCAATCTGGGGAAGTCAAAGAGGATATGTAACAGAAAAGAACAAACCCAACTCCATATTGGATCTATTCCTTTAGATCTATGCTAACCTTTGTGCTGTTGCCTGTGCTTAGTCATGCTGGTTCTGCACCTTTGTAAAAGAATGTTGCCTATAGCCCAAAATATACATGATAGCCCATTTTCAAGGCTCTGATCTTTAAAGGTATAACACTTTTCCATTCATATAGAGATAAAAAGTTGCAGAACAGAAGATAACATTTATCTTGGAGGTTTAAAGGAACACTGTGACCAGACCCAAGGGACCAGCTGCAACAATAGAAGATTCCTGCACCAAGAAGTTTGCAACAACCAGCCACACTCCCTCCCCTTTTAGTATAAAAGAAGTCTGAATTCTTATTTGGGTAAGATGGATCTTTGGGACACTAGTCCACCATCTTCTCAGTCTGCTGGTTTCTGAATAAAGTTGCTATTCCTTGCCCCAACACCACATCTCTCAATTTATTGGCCTGCTGGGTGGCCAGGTTGTACTCAGTAACAGACAGTATTGAAGCTGAGACCAGAAGACTAAGTTTGCAAGATTGACTCATGAGGGGGAATGTGTGCTAAGCACAGAGACTCACACATGCAAAGACACAGAAGCATAAGAAAGGGTGGTATGTCAGAGAGGAAGAAGTAGTTCAGTTTACTGAGAATATAAAATGAGGAGAGGGAGAGAAGGAAGTAGGGTAGTAAGTCAAAATGGATGAGGCTAAATAAGAAAGGTTCAAAGTCCACACAAAGCACCTGAGACTTTATTCTGTAGATTAAAGATTTAGGAAGACATTAAAGAAGTTTAAGCATGATAAAGGCACATTTAGGTTTGTGATTTACAAAGATCCCCTGGGAATGGTATTGAGCAGACCTTCTTAAAGTTGAGTAGCCTACATTCTTTCAAGAAAAAAATTTTCATGGATCCCCTCAGTTTCCAAAGATACTTTTCATTCTGCTGCTTAAATGTGCACAAAATATATAACAAGACATAAGTCCCTTATTCTTGTAGCTCTTAATCTTAAAATTAAAATAAATATACATACAGTCTAAACCAAATTGCAAACCAAATTAAATTTTAATTAAAATAATTTTATGCAATGGTGTTTCACTTAAATGAAATTGCTACCCAGAGCATGCAGTGGTATTAACCATTTTGATGCAGGTTCATTGGAGTTTGAAGAAAAGAGAAAAGGAGAGCTGAGAAATATTGCTGGTGGATTAAAATTGGATCACTTTTAATGTCCACCAAGGTAATTCACTTTCAATTATATTTTGGCTGTTGAACTATACTTGGCAGAACTATACTTCTAGAATGTGACATTTCAGATTGAACCTCATGGATCATAGCTTTGGTAGTTATAACCACAAGAATATATGTTTTACATACATATATGTTTGTTTCTATGTTAATCTTTAAATGCTTAGTATAAACATAGTCTGGATCATCTATATGGTTACTTCAAAACAAAGTTCTGCCACAAGATTTCAGTGTCCACATTTACCTTTGAGTTTATGATCCAGTTACCACCATTTCAATTATTTTGGATTGATGTGAGGAAACAGTTGGGCTTAATATGTAAATTCTGCTCTCCAGCATTTCCAACTGGATGAAAGCTAACTGATCCATGGGGTTCTGAAGGAAAGAAGGTTGTTCAGTATTTCAAACAGAGAAAACTAGAGGGAAAATGTACAAAAGGCTAGATCAAAGCTGAATTTACCATTTATTGAGTTGCTGACAAGTTGTGTCAGGTGAGATAAACCTCTCACATCTTCTGTTGCATTTAATCTTTACAAAAATCCTATGAGATTTATATTGTTATCAGTTTCTATAGATGAAGAAACTGAGGCTCAGCGAGATAGGGTCAGACAACCAGCAAATGGCAGAGCCAAGACTGGGACCACTCAGGACTAAGTTTGTTACTGATTCCCAATAGGTAGGTAGCCCCTCAATGGGTCTTCTGCCCTGAGTCAAAAATGCCAATCAAATGAAACTGGGCTCAGTACAGCACAGCAGGAACATTATTCATTGATCAAGGAAAGGAGAAGGGAGATATTTCGTCACCCATTATCAGCCGCTGAGAGCTAGTAGATCCTTCCTTTGATTTACCTCTTTGTTTCAAAATCACCTGATACTTGCCAGAGAAGTTCTACAGCTGGGCTTTAAGAGATATGCAGTGATTAAATACCCTGAACCAGCTCTGACTTGACCGCATAAACACGCCTATGCAGAGGAAATCTGGAGGTGTCCGAAAGTTAGCTTCGCTTCATTACCATGCTAAGATCTCCGCCCAAGGAGGGGGGCGGCAGTGGAATTTGTACTCTGTCAAAGTACTCTGTACATTACCAAAAGGTGATTTAGTATTCATATTTTATAAATCTAGAGTCATTGAATTGTGGCGAGTAGATTCTGATAGATTTGTCCTTCTGACAGGTTTCAATGGTTTGGTCTTGAAAATACTGGCAACACAAGGCCAAGTCAAAGGTAGAGGAAGAGGGAAAAACTACTTTTAACACTAAACATACGTAAATAGAGTTAGTGGTAATCTCTTCTATTGGCACGGAAATTCCAAGTCGGTGATAATAGCTCTTGTGGCAGGGTATCAGGGATCTGCTTTGCCACCAAATCATTTGTCTGTTTGGAGTTCAACAGTTTTTGTTTTTAAAACTGCGTTTGAGTGTGCATTGGGTTTGTTGTTTGGATTTCTTTGTGGGGAAAGGGGTAATAACCTTAAAAGAGAAATATGACCCTCATAATAGAAAAATGATCATTGGGCTCATTCCAGGAACTATATAAAGATTTTCCAACAGACTGGATTAAGAGGGGGTGGGAGAAATTAATCTACCCCCTAAAATTTTTATCAGATTCAAATTCCAAACACTTTTTCATTCTTGTAAAACTTAAGAAGGAGAAGGAGAAGAAGTAGGAAGCATTTTGCATTTAAAAATTGGCTTAGAAAGTATTAACTTGACCAAAATGAGCAGAGAAATGAATTGCTAAATACTAATAATGGAAATGAAGATGATCCGAAATGCAGGTTAAGATATCTAAAATGATATAGGACAAGAAATGACACTAATTACTAGAAATAAACTACTACAAACTTTGTAGTAGTTTATTTCTTGTTTGAAACTTATAAAATAAAAACTAGGGCAGAGGAGGGGAGAGAGAGTTCCCTTTCCATGGCCCACTACACAAATTCTCGTAATTCTAAACTCACAGAAGCCAATTAATAATAACGTGTTGTCTGATTACTTCTATTATTACTATATTTGCTTTACTTATTAAATACTTACATTATTCTAGGACTCTCTTTTAGACTACGATAGCAAAACAAAAAAAAAACCAAAAACCCAAACAGTTGATTTTTCTAATTGCTGTTCCTTGGCTGATAGAGAGAGGACAGGTTAAGCCACAATCGCGTTCACATAGTTTTGACCCTCTCTAGTCTTCGTAGAAAGGAGTCAGGTATCCGCTTCCTCGGCTTTCCCGGGAAGCACCACGGAAACGAAACTGAATCAGGCTCCTCCCACTATCTGCAGAGAGACCCAATCAAGGCCCAGCCCGGGCTGATCGCGTGCCCGGTATCATGGCGGCCTGCAGGCATTGCTGCTGCTCGTGCCTCCGGCTCCGGCCGCTTAGCGGTGGTCCGCTCCGTCTGCCAGGGCGGAATCGCACACTCACCCAATTGCAGGTGCGAGCACTATGGGGTGGCTCGGGGTCCCGAACCGTGGCTGTGGACTTAGACAGCAGGTAAGGCACGATGTGCGTTCTCTGTCCTTTCACAAGGCGTCCTGTCCGACCAGCCCGAGTACATTCATCTCTCAGAGTAGTAATCCGGCAACCCAGGTCTCTTTCCCCCTCTTTACCCCAAACCTAAATTCCAAATTTCCCTTTCCGGGTTTGGGTCTGTCTTATGGCACTCTTCTTCTAGCTCCGTCTCAGCCTCGTGCCCTTTGCTTCTTGGTCCTCCCTCCTGCCCAGTTAAGGCTTCCTTTCCCAAGCTGAGCTGTTCACCTGATTTCCAGTCTCTTTACTTTTGATGACTCCTGGGCTATGAAATGGGAAACATTCCATCTTGGGATAATGAGTTGACAATGGATGCTTACGTTATCCAGTCCAGTTTATTGCCTAAAAGCGTGACCAAGTATGACCCTGGGTAGGAAGGGAAGTGCAACGTCAGTTTATTCAATGCTAGTTATACGATACCCTCTGTTTAAGCCTCTAGTAAAGACACTATTACTCCTGTTACATAGTTAAAATAACAGAGGCTCAAAGAAAGTTGGTAACTTTCTCAGAGTCAACCAAAGCTAGTACTATGAGATTTTGAACTAGGTGGATTTTAAGCTGTTTTTCAAGCCCATACTTTTTCTAGGGGTCTGTTTGCCAGAATTCACGTCTAAAATCATTTTTTAAAAGTTCCTACTGGAATCATTTTTAGAATAAATGAAACTGCTAATGCTTTATACATTTACATTTTTCACGTGTACTTTTTAAAAACTTTGACCCTAGTTGATACAAAAAGCCAGAAAATCTGGTTTTGAATCCAAGACTTCCTTACTTACTGAATGATCTTTGAACAAGTTACTTCACCACTCCTCCCCCGACTCCCCCAAATGAAGGAGACTTAACTAGATCAAGAGTCTGCATACTTTTTTCTGTAAGGGGCCAGATAGTAAATATTTTAGGCTTTGTGGGCTGCATACTGTCACATATTCGTGTGTGTTTACAAACCCTTTAAAAATGTAAAAAATGTTCTTAGCTGAAAGGCTGTACAGAAACAGGCTATAGGTTGTTGATCCATAGACTAGATGATCTCTAAGGGCCTTTCCACCTCTGGCATTCTGTGATTCTGATTTTTTTTTCCTTTAAGCAGCTCTTAAATTCTTTGTATTTTTAATGATTGTGAACTTTATCCCTTTTTTGTTTGCTTTTTGTGAGTAAGGGCCTATGGGGCTTGGTAGCTTTTATTTCTTCTATTAAAATCTTTGATTATTTTTAGACCAAGCTGGGAATTGTACTGATGACCTCTAAGTCTTTTTGTATTGAATTTTTATTTTAAACAGAAAATTAGAAATATCCTCTGGAAAACTGGCCAGATTTGCAGATGGCTCTGCTGTAGTACAGGTAAAAAGTCTGAGTTCTTTTAATTTTCATCTTTAAAATAGTGTGGAGACTGGTACTGAATATCTTTACAACATAATGTAACTTCTTAGAATTGTGGTACTGGAAATTAGTTCAGACCATTTCTACTGTCAGAACATTCCATACAACCAGGTAATCAAAGGGCTAGGTATATTAAATAACCTTTAAGACCTCTTCCAAACTTGGGTTCTGTTTTATTCTGTTAATAAATTGTGTAATGCTTTTCTAGAGAAAGTGATTTTAGGGTTTCTTCAGTAGTAATACTAGGGAAGTTTTTCCTTATTTATAGCCTAAATTTCCTAATAAGTAGAAAGTATGATTGGATGTGACCAAGTTATCAGTGAGCCTTCTCCTGTTTAGTTCTATTGCTTTTGATATAATAATTCTATAATTCTAATATAGATCATGATTATGCAGAAGGGATTAAGTTGGACTACTTGTGAATAATTATTTTGTCATTGCACCATTGAATAACAATTCTCTTTCCTTGGGTTTAACTGAGGGAGGATTTATTCAGTCACTACTTACATGTTATTATCTGATTTTAAAGGAATTTACCAGTGTTGTTTTGAGGGAGGAGTCCTTCAGTCACTACTTATATGTTAATATCTGATTTTAAAGGAATTTACCAGTGTTGTTATTTATGTTTATCTAAGTCAGGTGACACTGCAGTGATGGTCACAGCGGTCAGTAAAACAAAACCTTCACCTTCCCAGTTCATGCCCTTAGTGGTAAGTATTTGCTGATTTATCTAAACTGTATTATAGCATAAATGTAGAATTTGTAATACACTTGTTCAGTGCCTGGTGAGTGCAAAATGAAAACTTTGCACAATAAACAATTTTCCTTAATTGCTTGATACTGAGTCATTAAAAGAATTTAAACTGCTTTATAACCAGGTCTCATACTAGTGGTATGCATACTTCAGAATGTCCAGGTTCATAAGTTGACAAGAATAGCGGAAATGCATAAGTATTTTGATGTTGAATAAGCAATGAATTCATTGCTTTCATAGATTTCCCTCTAGTATGAGCCTGCAAATACATGTTTGGTGAAGAGTTTATTAGGATTTTATGGCTTCTTTCTATTACGAAAAGGGGAATGCAGTTATTATCTAAGAGAGTTGATACAAAAAGGCAGTGTTTGACTTGACCAAGATAAGCTACTATGGGAAGCAGTAAGATTACATAGTTAAAATCAATTTACTGAAACATTCAGCTCTCTTTTCTATAAGAGATACAAAACATTAAAAGTAAAATATTCTCCGCTCTTAGTCTGGAATACGTTGTTGGACCCTTAGGAGAATTAGTATCTATATAGTAGTTCTTGGGGAAGAGTTTGTTATTACAAAAAAACAGTCAAATGAACTTCATTTTTTGCATTGCTACTTTAGGTTGACTATAGACAGAAGGCTGCTGCAGCAGGTAGAATTCCCACAAACTATCTTAGAAGAGAGATTGGATCTTCTGATAAAGAAATTCTCACAAGTCGAGTAATAGGTAAGATAGAGGCATTAACCTTCTCTGATATGCCTGTCTTAGCATCTCTTCTCTTCCATCTGTGTTCTACAATCTCAAATTTTCTTTCACTACATTAACACCACCTGAGACTATTTACTTTCTGTATCCCCTCACTCAAATGTGGACTCCATGAGAGAAACAACTTTTTTTGTTTATTCACTACAGAATCTTCTGTACCTGGTATACTGCCTGGCACAAAATAGGCATTCAGTAAATATTTGTTGACTAAATGAATGCATCTCTATTGAACATATAAATTCTGTGGCCCACGCCTCTACTCTTTGAACCTGTCCTGAGTAGTTTTCATTTTTATGTTCAGCATAGTAATTCCTGAAAGCATTATATTCACCAACTCCGAACATGTCTGTAATCTTTCAAATCTTTGACATCCCTAAATATTGTGGGATCATTTGTAGTTTATAGCTCTTCTACCTAAAATTCCTACTTTGTGTATGTTTATATGCATTTATCAGACACAGAATACCAAGGAAAGATTTTCTTTTGGTCTGCTGTTGGTCTAAGTCCCTTTCTTCTGTTTATATAAATAAATAACAAGTAAACAATGAGTTCGGATGCCCGTGGAACCAGAATGAAAAGTTGCTCCTCAATTTTACACTTGGGTGCTCCTGCCCTGCTAGTTTTCTGTCTTTAGAGCATGGTGTATATTAACATTTTTCTGTGTCCCTCTCAGTAAATCAGTCCAAGGGTTTCATTTTTGTTACTGTTCTTTGGTTATATTGAATGGCTAGTTCTATTAATTTTAAGCTTGGTGTTTAATAGAGAAAATGTTTTGAACTGTAAAGCAACTTCTATCAGTACTATTTAATGTCTTTTTTTCCTTTTGGCAGATCGTTCAATTAGACCTCTCTTTCCAGCTGGTTACTTTTATGATACACAGGTAGGTTCTGCCTTAGGTTTATTCCTTTCCAGGTCAATTAAAAATGACTTAATGACTCTCTAATACTTCTTAGGCTAAACATTATAAAGAATACAAAATAAGAATTTTTGGTGATGCTGATGCTTTTTTACATTAAGTCTTTTTTTTTAAACAATAATTTTAAAAAAGCTAACATTTATTCGGTGTCAATATGAGCTGATACCTAAATTATGAGTAGGAGTTAGTTACCCAGTGTAGGAGTGTGAAGGAAGCATTCTAGGCAGATGGAATAGGAAACATGAAAGTCCTGAGGCAGGAAAGAAATGGGTGAATTTGAAAAAAAGGTTAGCGTGGTTGAGATGGGTGGGGACAGTTCAGGCTGAGCCTTGTAGGTCATATTAGTAAACAGACAAGGACAGTTGATATAACCTATCTATATTATTTATTTTTATTACTGGGCCCTCTAAACCTCTGCTTTATCATTTTACTACCTTCTGTGCATTACTTTCTTTTAGAATAAGGATCCATATACTTTAATTAAGTAGCTTTTATTTATTTGATAAAAATAAATATGCCTTGCAAATATTCCTTTGCAAGGATGTCACTGCTCAAGAAATTATTTTCCTAAGTGTATGACATAGGGATATTATTACAGTGTAAAGTAATTTATTTGTGTGTGCTTAACAAACAGAAGACAACAATATAGCTAGCATAGCTAACACTTACTAAATAGTTTCAACATGTCCAGTATTATAAATGCTTTACACACAATATTTCCTGTAATTTTCCTAAGGACTTTTTAGGAAGATGCTATTGTTTTAAGTACTTTGAATTTTTTTCCTTGTCCAGATCCTTTGTAATCTGTTAGCAGTAGATGGTGTTAATGAGCCTGATGTCCTAGCAATTAATGGTGGTAAGTATAAAAATTAAAATTATTGTTGATTTTTTAAAAGCAATGAAATATTTTTATTTTAGCTCTTTTTTTTTTTTTTTTTTTAAGCTTCTGTAGCCCTCTCGTTATCAGATATTCCTTGGAATGGACCTGTTGGTAAGTTAGGATTTGAAAATAAGAAACATTATTTATATTTTTTTCAGGAAATAACTAGTGAGCATGCTATGGCAAGGACATAGATTTATTAGCTCTGATTTATTATTTCTAAGAATGTCATCATATTCAACTCTGTAAAACTCTTTTCAGCTTTGAGACATTTTTATCCTTGTCTTGGGTTTTGTTTCTGATAGCAATATGTTATGGTGTTAGAGATAATTTTATATTCCTAGATACTCTGACTTCTTAATTGCCTCTTCTGTTTGAGGACATTTTTAACTGGGAAGTTATCAGAGTGTATATTCTTTCTACTCTTTCAAGGTAAAACAAACAAGTTTGTAACTTACAGCTCTTAAAAGTTGTAATCATACAATGTACAAATGGAGTTCATCAAGTAATAATTATTGAGTGTCCTAATGACAAATAAACTGAGTTAATAAGCACTGAAGAAACTAAAACAGACTAGGCATCTGCAGTACAAAGATGAATGAGACAGTTCTTGCTTTCAGTGTAAGTAAAACAGACAAATAATTTATAAACAGTATTATAAAGGTGTAGTCAAAGTGCTAAGAAAATGATAGAGAAGGGTGGGTTTAGTCTTGTGAGGTCAGGTTATCAAGGAGGGCTTCTCAGAGTAATCAACAGTTAAGATAAACCGCAATAAGATCATATGGTAAGCACTTGCCTTAAATAAAGTACAGTCTAAACCAGGAGAAAAGCATGAGCATATGAGCATAATCACAGAGATGTAGAAAACCAGGAGAAAAGCATGAGCATATGACCATAATCACAGAGATGTAGAAGGAATGGTGTATTTGAGCAACTGAGTGGTCCTGTGAGGCCAGAAGGTAGGGTGAGATAGGATGATCTGTGGGCCTTAAATACCTTGGTATTAATAAGGATTTTATTGTGGTCACAAGTGAGGATAGGGACTGAAGTTGTCACTGGAATAATGTCTTGAAAACTGAGTTTTTATTAAACAACTACCAATATTTTAATGTATTTTAGGGGCAGTACGAATAGGAATGATTGATGGAGAATGTATTGTTAACCCAACACGAAAAGAAATGTCTTCTAGTACTTTAAATTTAATAGTTGCTGGAGCACCTAAAAGTCAGATTGGTAAGTAGTTTAAATGGTAGATTTGTTCTGGGTTTTACTTACAAGTCTGGCTTCTTAAAAATGCATTTAAACTCTTTTTTGTGTGTTTTGTCAGTTAGTCATAAAGATTTTTTGTTTTGTTTTACTTTTGCCCTGTTTTAGTAGTGCTCTTACTTCATATCAAACAATACCTAAAATAATAGAATGTTCTATTCACGTGTAATTGAAACGTACAGAAATCTTTGATAATTCTAGTATTTATTTTTAGACTGATAAACTCGTCTAAAATTTGAAGTTCTAAATCTGGTAACAAATTGTCTTCTTAGTTTAAATATATTAATTCATTTAATGTAGTAATTCTAAGCCTAGTTACTGTCCTTTAAGAAAGAAGTATCATATTTCCAGTAGGTGGAAAACTAGTAAAAAAGTAGAAGAAATGGATTAACCATGGATCACCTTCACTCCTTGTAACAAAAATGTCATAATTGCATGAATGAAAATCAGGGCCTGTTGAAGGAGAATGGGCTTTAACAGTCAGAATGACTTGGGTTTGAAATACAGCATATGCCATAGTTAGGCATGTGACCTTGGACAAATTAATTATAAAGTCTCTTATCAGTTAATTCTACTATGTGACATTTGATGTCTGTAACTTTTTGACATGAGATCTTCTGATGTGAGAACATTTTGATGAAATGTAAACTATTAAACTTTTCATGCTTTTTTGTACAATTAATATGTGAAACACCTCATTTCCAGTTTCTTCTTTTGGAAAGTTAGTTGGTAATGAGTTAGAATTAGGTACTATATGATAGACAAAACACATGTAACAGGAGTTGTGTATTATCTACATATTAGTTAGAGACTGTGTTGTTAAACTAAATAACAAGGCTTAAACAAGATGGGAACTTATTTTCTCTCAGGTAAAAAAGATTCAGAGGTAGTAAGTCCAGGACAGTTACAGCAGATCCATAATGCCTTAAGAAATCTGGATTCCTTCTAGCTTTCTACTCTGCAGTCCTTAGAGAGTGGCCGTCATCTTTGTGCTTATGAACTTCCCACCTGAGCTCTGGCCAATTTATCTGACTTACAGACAGGAGGAAGAAAAAAGAAAAAGGAGGGAAATAGTAAAAAAGTGTGTGCCACCTGAGTGAGTCACTGTCCCTTTTAAGGAGCTCTCCCAGAGGTCTCCACATAGCAATTTCCGCTTACATCTTATTGGGCAGAACTGTGACACATCTGCATCCTTAACTATAAGGGAGGCAAGGAAATGGTTTCTGGATTCTACCTCCAGGTGGTGAGGAACTATTGCAATATAGAGAAAGTATTCCAAAGATTTGGGGAAGGCATGAATAACAGATAACACCTACATCATATGTGAGCATCTCAGAAAGGGCCTTGAGCAAACATTGGTTTACTGTTAAAAGTTCATATCTGAGATTTATTTTTCCTTCAAGTTACAGTGTTCATTTACTTTCAATTAGTAAATTGATTTGTCTACTTTACAGAGTTGTTGAAGATTAGAATCAAGGTTTGTTAAGTGCCCAGCATAATACCTAGTACCTAGTAAGCATACAGTTAATACCTGCTATTACCATTAAGACACAAAAATAAACTTGCTTCTAAATGGTCATATAACCTCTGTCTGCCTTCAAGTTTGAACCCCTCTAATTTTAAGTAGACACTGAGGAATGAACTAAGGATCATTACTGCATCTGTGTCATGCCATAGCAACCCCATAGGCAGCCTTTCAGCTAGCTGTTCTCAGCTATTGCCTTCTAGATGGAAGAATGGGACTAGACACTGCTTAAACCATCACAAGATAGTCTTGAGTAATTTATAAAGAGGCTGAAAGTGATTCAGAACCAACCTGTAAGGATACTGGTTTCAGAAATTATAAGCCTCCATTTTATGACTTTTGAATCACTATTTTCATGAAAATATTCAGCCAGCTCTCTGTGCTTTTGTCAGGGTTCACCATTTGACCACATGTTCATGTGTTAAAGTTAATATTGGGTACAAGTCAAGTACCATCATCATGGAACTTCTGGGATACAAAAATATGAAAAAGTAATTGCTACTACTTCATTATTAAAATTTTTAGTAATTTGAATCTTTAAAGTATAGCCTTATAGGGTGAATAATTTCTGTGTGCTGTCAGCTTCTAGATTACTTCAGCAGCCATTTAGATGCTTGTTTTCAACTGGTAAAATCACTAAGCTTTCTGTGTATACTAGGATATAATTCAGGAAAAAGTATACCAATAATAATAATTTTTCAGAAGAAAATTGTATCTAAAATTCATAGCTTCAGTATATCTCAAAAATCTTTTAATCTTCAACTACTGAAGGTGGTTAAGTTTAGAACAACCATTTTGACAAGTTTTTTCTTTAAAATTTTAGCCTCTATGGCAGTGCTGTCCAGTTGAACTCTGCAATGAAGGAAATGTTTTATATCTGAACATGTGACTGCTGAGTACTTGAATGTAGCTTGTAACTAAGGAACTGAATTTTTAATTTTATATAATTTTAACTTATTTAAATGCAAATAGCCATATGGGACTAGTAGTTATATTCAACAGCATAGTTCTACAGATTCAAAAACTATAAAAGTTTTCTTATAAAGCACTTTATAAATGAAAACTTACAAAAACAAAGTTTATGTGAGTAATATTCATTTTCTTTACCATATTCTCATATTATCTTTTTAAAATCAATTCACAGGTATAATTTACATTAAATGCATGTTTTAAAATCTCCCATTTTATTCTGTGAAAGTGAGAGATGATGTCTTGGGAATACAGATAAGAAAAAGGATGTAACTATCTCAATATCATGGTATAAGATGAAGCTTCTTCATGCCTCAAGTGAAGAATTAAAACCTTACCTCCCTTTACTGTCCCCGGTTTAATATATTTATTTAATGTTTCTCTACTTTTAGAAACACAACAGGGAAGTGTTAAGATTTTTGCTTTGCTTCAGCCATCAAACAATTTAGAAAATTCAAGATAAGGGAAGTGTATTGTATTTCTGTTTAACATGGTCTTACCATGGTTTGCTTAACATAGTTTCTTCCTTTATTGTGTCCTTTCTATTTAGAGACCTTCCTTTAGCCATTCTTTTAGAGTGACACATTTTCTTAGTTCTTCATCTAAGGGTCTTCATTTCTCCTTCATTCCTAAATATTTTCACAGGTATAGGATTCTGGGTTGACAGTTCTTTTCTTTCAGCACCTGAAAAATATGCCTCTTCTCTCTGGCATGGTTTCTGATAATAAATCTGCTATTGTTTGAATTGCTTTTCCCATGTGGGTAAGGTGTCATTTTTCTCTGCTGGTTTCAAGATTTTTTCCTTTGTCTTTGGTTTTCAGAAGTTTGATTATGATGTGTCTTTCTTTGGGTTATGCTATGTAAGGTTTACTCAGCTTCTTGAATCTGTAGGTTTGTGTCTGCCAAATTTGGGAAGTTTCCAGCTATTTTTCACCCCATTACTTTTCAGTCCTGCCCTCTCTCTTGTCTCTTTCCAGGACTCCAGTGACACAAATGTTAGACCTTTTGTTTCACAGTTCTGCTTCAAATGATTAATGGAATTTCAATATATAAAGCACATAAGTAGATTTTTTTTCATTGTAGATTATACCTTTAAGTGACTTTTTAGATAATAATAAATCTTAATGACAATATGATGTGGTTAAACATATTAGATATGATGATAACTATGATGGTTAACTGTTACATGATCTTTGACTTTGGACAAGTTGAGAAATGTCAGAAATGACAGGAGTCTATTCAGCCCTGTAGAAACCAAAGCAAAAGCTGAATATTAGAGTTTAGCTAGATACCATGCTAGAACCCTTACTTTGGAGCTTTCCTGCTTTATACAGGAATTTTACTGTTACAGAACCATAAAAACAACCTTTTTATGGTAGTAACTAGGGTCCTGTAGTTGGCTTACTTGAAACAATATCACTGCAAAGATTTCCCCACCTGTGTGAGGATTAGACAATGTGACAATGTCAGAATTAAGTGGGATGTCACATCAAATAATTGTAAAACAGGAAACAGTTATTGGACACCTGCTATGCTGATATTTTAAAATTTCATTTTAAAATACATTTTAAAAATAAATGCAATTGTATACACTAAATGGTAGATTTTATGGTATTTGAATTACGTCTATAAAGCTGTCATAAAAAAGAAGTATGCATAATTTATTTTCTTTTCTGTTTCATTTTTTATGATTAAGCCCTCATTAAATTTATAAAGAATATAAACCTAATTTCAAATATCAAGGTTTCTTTATTCATTTAGTGCTGTTTATATTTTGGAATTATGTTGATTCTGAATAAAGAAATCAAAAAAGTGGATTAATAAAACTGATCTGTAGTATTAATGTTATGTCATGGTATTTAAAAATGCTATATTGGTAAAGGTTCAATGGCCGTCTTTTTTTTTTCCCCCTTTAGTCATGTTGGAAGCCTCTGCAGAGAATATTTTGCAGCAGGACTTTTGCCATGCTATCAAAGTGGGAGTAAAATATACACAACAAATAATTCAGGGCATCCAGCAGTTGGTGAAAGAAATTGGTGTTACCAAGAGGACACCTCAGAAGTTGTTTATCCCTTCACCAGACATTGTGAAACACGCTCATAAGTAAGAACATCTGTACAAAAGAAAATATGAAATTGTCACCAAATTTAATTTCATCTCAGAAAAAAACCTTTTCATGGAAGCACTGTCCATCCATTACTTCTTATAGCATTCTTCTATTTTAAGAATCATTTCCATAAATACCATTTGATGTTTTAAAAAGGATAAACTCACATCCTTCTTCAAGAGCCCAAGTTTGAATCTCAAAGGAAAGGGAGAGTGAGTTTGTTGGTCAAGATTCAGATAATCTTCATATCTCTGTGTCAAGGAAAAAGTATAAAGCATAAGATATTTGAATATCTAAGGAAACTGTTGAGGTTCTCAAGAAGAAATATAACCACCCACTATACACCCAGTGCTAATAATATGCCTGCACATAAGCACTCAGTAAATTTCTGAATGAATGACCAGAAAATTATTTCATTTTATTTGAAATAAATGAAAAAGTTAATATTTCCCTTAGTATGAGTCTCCCATCTATCACTCAGAGATTAAAGAGTTATATACACTGTCCCCAACAAAAGGGGTGCCTGCGATAACAGCCAAAATGTATAGAACAGAAAAAAAGGAACAGGTCAGAAAAGAAACAGTATGGGTAGAGAGGAAGAAAAAGTGATTCCCCTAAGAGGTGAGAAGAAAGAAATTCGTGTTCTGTATCATGTTATAAATAGTAAAGATAAGCAGTATTACAGAGCAATAATATATGTTTTTACTTCTTTATGAAATGTTTGTTAAATATTTTAGCTTATTATTAATATTTTAGTTTTGTTTGTAATAGACACTGCCTAGTGTTTCCAGATACTATGCTGATGTTTATTTTGTGCTTAAAATAGATTCGCCATGGAAAAACTCTATGCAGTTTTTACAGATCATGAACATGATAAAGTAGGTATACCTGAATTTTGTCTTATATGATTGTTCTGGGAATTCTTTTTTGTTATAACTTAATTTTGTTTATGAATATTAGTCCTTTTTTATGAAAAATCTCTAAACAGAAAGCTAAATAAAAACCTAGCTGTTTGCATCTCTAGTCTCTTTTTGTTGATTATATACAAGTTTTAGGGAAGTGTGTAAATATTTTTGAATGAATTAAATAGGTAATTTTTCTTACAAATCAGTAACCAGTTGCAGTCTTTTAAAGAATACTATCATTAGAGAAATCCGATTACTATTACAATATGTAATTGTATAATAATTAAAAATATTTTAAAATAGAAATGTTAAATGTTGCCATGTACATATAATAACTGAAACTCAACTTTCTTTTAGATTTCCAGAGATGAAGCTATTAACAAGATAAGATTAGATACAGAGGAACAACTAAAAGGTAAATTTTATTATTTAAAAAAAATTTAAAGAAAATAATAATTTTAAAATTATAGTCCTAAAATATAGACCTTGAAGAAATCAGTTATTTTCATTACTCCTTAGTTTTATCTTTAGTAAACTTGTGATAATGATACATCCCAAGGTTACTGTTAAATTTCTATGAACGGGGTAATAAGCACTGCATCTGATATAGAGTGGGCTCCAATAAATATTGAATGTCAGATATTCCTGATCTTTTTTGGATCAAACCCTTATAACTCCAATATGGGTATCCTTGAATCCTGTCATTTGAAAACATAAAAGATATTCTTTAAAATTCTTGAGTTCTCCTGTGTTTTCTACTAACTTATTTAATGACACAAGTGTTAACCATAATTTGCTGACTCACTTATTCTCATCCCTGTGAATTTTTGTGATAAATACACTTGTACTACTGAGAAGTATTTTGACACTTCATATATGCAAGTGGAGAACTGATACTGTCAGTTTCAAAATGTTTTTTTGTATTTCAAGTTTCTGGCTTAAATGTGGTACAGATTTTGAAATTTGTTAAGAATACGATTTGGTTTAAAAAAAAAAAAAACAAACCAAAAACTTGCTCTGGTTTTGTGGGCTTGTATACTTTTAAAATAAAATCAAGAAAGCAGTAAAAAAAAAAATAAAAATAAAATTCTTGAGTTCTTAATTTGTGAAATTGCAATACTAATAATATGGTTTATGGAGATTAAATGAATAAATCATTTACATATGTGCTTGGCACATAGCAAGTGTTCAGTAAGTGTTGACTGATGCTGTTATTGTTAAGATGTGGAGTTATAAAATTTAGATTTTAGAGAATCTAGCCCTCTAAAAATTATTAAACAAAGGATTTTATTGTTTAATATCTATCATACAAACTGAGTGTGCACTGAGCATGACATAAAGTTCTTATTAATTTTTCTGCTGATAGACAAATATCCTCTCACCTTAATAAGTACCTTATTTTAAGATAAAAATTCTGCTCCTAGCATTGGTATTAAGGCCATTATCTATAATTCCCATTGAAAAACTTTGGTCTCTTCTCACTATAATCCATCATTAAGAATGAGAAGTTATATAACACCTGTTGCCTTATTTAAAAAGAAAAGTGATTTTGTGTTTGTATTAATACTTAGTAGAATACCTTCATCACTCTCTGAGTTCATAGGATATTTCAAATGCTTTGTTACTAATTATTTTCCTAAGTACAACCCAGTTAAAGCGTAAAAGTTCATTTTAAAGTATAATATTTAAAATTATTCTTGCCTTACAAAGACATTAATACTTAATATTTATCTCCCTTTCTGTAGCCATTTCTTATGTTCTGGTTACTTTAAAGTTATATTCAATAAACCAAATGCTTAAGAGAACAGTGCCTAAAACTTGGCATAAATCAGTTGGTAGGGTAAAGTAGCTTAATATTTATAAGCTGAGGCAGACAGATCTGTATTCAAGTCACTGCTGTCAGTTACTACCTGTGTGATCTCAGGCAGTTTGCTCCTCTTTAGGCCTGTTTTTTCTTCTGTAATATGGGCTTAATAATAATAGAATTTACCTCATAAATTGCTATAAAGATTTAAAGGCATTAAGAAAAAAACATATGAAGTACCTGGGTCATGAAAGAACTTGATAAAACAGTCAGTAGGGATTTGTAATATATAAAGAAAGTTATTCCTGTATTTGTGGACTAAAATTAGAGTTCCTAAGGCAAGAAGGAGGCTACTTTTAAAAATGTCAGTTAAACCTTCTCCTGATATGGTTGGCTGAATTTGTCAGGTAACAACTCAACAGAGCTGATTTCAAAGCATTATTCTGGTAAACAGCAAACTAAGTTCCCAGTAACAATGCATTTAAGGTATAATACTTGTGTCTCTCCTACTTGAGAACATTTAATTTACCTACTTTGAGGTCTAAATGTTCAGTCAACTCCCTTGGTAATTGATTTGATACTGTGAACTTAAGAGAGATATCTTCTAGAAAGAGAAAATCGTTGTTTTGGTTTGTCTGTCTTCTATAGAAAAATTTCCAGAAGTAGATTCATATGAAATAATTGAATCCTTCAATGTTGCTGCAAAGGAGGTTTTTAGAAGTATTATTTTGAATGAATACAAAAGGTAAACATATCCTTTTTTGGTGGAATTGAAGCATGTGCTCTCTGCAAGTTGCCTTTAAAGTGTCAAGTGGCTCAAAGCAAGGAACTGGTGTTTTTCAAGTGAACAGCAAAGAATTATATAATTTTTTTTTATAAATGGATACCTGTTGAAAGTGTGTGGATTGTGTAGATGGGTTTGACTGCCTCTCTGTGGGCCTCATATGTAGAGCATTGCTTCACAGCTGTGATTACATATCAGAGTTGCCTGCAGGGCTTTTTAACATAAAAGTGTGTGAGTCACAGTCCTTGAAATTCTGATTCAGTGGGACTCAGGATGGGGCTCAGGTATCTATATTATTTTTTAAAGTCCTACAGGTGATTATGATGTGCAGTTTGAGTTGAGAACTTTCCTAGTAGGGATCAAGAGATAATGTGTGATTTTTCTGATTTCCATCACTGTCTTAACATACTTATTTCCTTTATTATTATAGATGTGATGGTCGAGATTTGACTTCACTTAGGAATATAAATTGTGAGGTAGATATGTTTAAAATTCTTCACGGATCAGCATTATTTCAAAGGGGACAAACACAGGTAATATATATTAAAAAAACTATGATTATTTGCTGATTCAGGATTGCTTAATTAGTTCTAATAGAAGTATATTACATAGATGCTGCAGGTTTTTATCATATGGAATATATTATCTATTCAGATTAATATCTGATTTTTTAAAAAATATGTTTAACAGCTTTTTTGAGGTATAATTCCATACAAGAAACTGCACATATTTAAAATGAATGTTGAATAAATTTTCACATGTATACAGCTGGGAAACCAGAGTCAAGATGATGAACGTATCAATCACCCCCAAAAGTTTCCTCATGCCTCTCTACCCTAGTCCCTCTCCTAGTCCCTCTCCCTTTCTGTCCTAGTCCCTCTCTGTTCTAGTCCCTCTCTGTCCTAGTCCCTCTCTGTCCTAGTCCCTCTCTACCCTAGTCCCTCTCTGTTCTAGTCCCTCTCCCTCCCTGTCCTAGTCCCTGTCCTAGCTGTCCTAGTCCCTCTCTGTCTAGTCCCTCTCTGTCCTAGTCCCTCTCTATCTAGTCCCTCTCTGTCTATTCCCTCTCTACCCATCCCTCTGTCTATTCCCTCTACCCTAGTCCCTCTCTGTCTAGTCCCTCTCTACCCATCCCTCTGTCTAGTCCCTCTCTACCCGTCCCTCTGTCTAGTCCCTCTCTACCCTAGTCCCTCTCTATCTAGTCCCTCTCTGTCTAGTCCCTCTCTACCCTAGTCCCTCTCTATCTAGTCCCTCTCTGTCCTAGTCCCTCTCTGTCCTAGTCCCTACTTCCTGCTCCGCTCCCTTTCCTCAGGCAACTACTGATCTGCTTTTGGCACTGTAAATTAGTTTGCACTTTCTATAATTATCTGGTATTTTTATTATATTTTTCTTTTAATCTTAGGGACACAAAATTAAGTCATTCATACTCCTCAGTTTATGACATACTGTCACTGTTGTTCTATTCAAGGTCCTCATTCGTTTTCTCCATTTAGCCTGAATCTCAGTGCTATTCTTTTCCTTTACATAGACACTTGTTCTCTTATATTTAAGATATATGTGTATGCATTGTTTTGTGTATGGTATTATGCTTAATTTTAATTATATTAATTACTAATTTTGCCCATCTAATGGGTACCAAGTGGTATGTCATTGCTTTCGTTTGTGTTTCCTTGATTATGAGTGAGGGTGAACATCTCTTTATATGACAGCCAATCAACATAATTGTATAAACCATACCGTGGGGGGCTGCACACCTCTAGGGCACTCTTTTCACAAAGATAGCGTCCCTAGACTTGAGAATAGTGGTAGCCCTAGTTCAGGTTTGCTCTTTTGTGAATTATCTGCTTAGATCCTTTGGCCGGTTTTTTCTTCTTTTTTTTTTTTAATATGGTTTACTGTCTTTTTCATGCTATTTCTCAGTGAGTTCTTATGTGTTTTAAATATTAGTCCTTTTCAGTAACCAGAGTTTATTTGTATTATCTCCCTGTTTACCGTATGCCTTTTAATTTTGCTTGTGGTAACCCACTACAGGCATACCTTGGAGATTCTGCAAGTTCAGTTGCAAACCACCACAATAAAGCAAATATCACAATAAAGCAAGTCACACAAATTTTTTTGTTTCCCAGTGCATATAAAGCTTATTTTACATTATACTGTAGTCTATTAAGTATATGATATGTCTAAAAAACGAAAGTACATACCTTAACTTAAAAAATACTTACTGCTAAAAAGTACTAACCATCATCTGAGCCTTCAGCAAGTCATAACCTTTTTGCTAGTGGAGGTTTTGAAAATTTTGAGAATTACCATAGTGTGACACTGATAGACATGTTTGATGCAGGGTTGCCACAAACCTTCAATTTGTAAAAAACACAATATCTGAGAAAGCTAAAGTTAAACACAATAGTGAAGTGCAATAAAATGAGGTATGCCTGTATATGTCTACAGTGAACCTGAAATCTTTAGTTCTGGTCTTATTTAAGAACTCCTACCTTACCCCAAAGTCACAAAATTATGCACCTGCTTTTCTTATTAACTTTCTAGTTTTAGCTATTAAAGTTAGACCATTAATCTGTCCTCGAGTTTATCCCTATACATGGTGTAAGGTGGAAAGCTCCAGAGTAAGCCAGTTTTGCAATGCTGTTTACTAAAAATTTATTTTTTTCTCATTGATCTGTAATCTTACCTTATCATATTCAAAGTTTATAAAAACATTTTTGAACTATATTCTCTTCCATTGTTCTATGAGTTACCTGGGCTGGTGTCAAACTGTTTTTAATTATTATAGTTTTAATATCTGAAAGGCAAATCTTCCCTTTTTATTCTTCCTCCACTCCCCACAAAATTGTCTTAGCTATTCTGGTACATTTGTTCCTTTAAGTTTTAGTATTATATCAAGTTCTAAAAAAAAATCTTTCTAGGATTTAGATTTGTATTGGACTGAGTTTATGGAATGAGTGAGAAATGATATTTTTACAACTTAAATCACAGTCTTTACAATAAATATGGTCTGTCACCTTTGATTCAGGCTTTCTTTTATGCCTTTTAATAAGTTTTAAAAATGATTAAGGTATTTTTATTTGCATATTTTATTTGCATATTTTTGTTAGCCATCCTGACAATCTCTACATTTCAACTGTAGCATTTATTTAGTCCTTTAATGTTTAATGATTGATTGAATTTAGTATGTAATTGTATTATTTGTTTTTGTTTAGCTCCTCTTTTTTTCTGTTCTTAGTTTCTACCTTCTTTTTGGATTAATTGAGTATTCTTTTTAGAACTCCATTTTAATTTGTCCATTTGCTTTTTTTAAATTGAAGTTTGATTGATTTACTTCAATGTTGTGTTAGTCTCTGGTGTACAGCATAATGATTCAGTTATGTGTATATGTGTGTGTATATGTATACACACATACTCTTTTTCACTATAGGTCATTAAAGGATATTGGATATAGTTCCTTGTGCTATACAGTAGGACCTTGTTATTTATCTATTATATATATATAGTAGTTTGTATCTGCTAATTCTAAACTCCTGATTTATCCCTCCTCCTCTTCTTTGATAACCATGTTTGTTTTCTGTGTGTGAGTCTGTTTCTGTTTAGTAAATAAGTTCATTTGTCTCACTTTTTTAGATTCCACATATGAGTGTTATGTGATAATTGTCTTTCTCTGATTTCATTTAGTGTGATAATCTCTAGGTCTATCCATGTTGCTGCAAATGGCATTACTTCATTCTTTATGTCTGAGTAGTATTCCAGTGTGTGTGTGTGTGTGTGTGTGTGTGTGTGTGTGTGTGTATATACGTGTATATACATATACATACACACCTCTTTATCCATTCATCTGTCAGTGTACATTTAGGTTGCTTCCATGTCTTAGCTATTTAAAATTGTCTATTTGCTTTTTCGCTATACCTCTGTTATTTTTCACTGGTTACTATAGAGAATACATCCATAACTTTTCAGTGTTTTTATTGTTAATTTTTTCCACTTCACAAAAAATTAGTGATATTTGCAACCATTTAGATCCATTTGCCCCTCCTTTATGCTGTAGTTGTCTTATGAGTTACACCTACGTTTTAAAAACTCACAAGGCAACATTACAACTTTAAAGAGGAAAAAGATAGTCTTTTATATTAACCCAGATATTTACTATTTCTGATGCTTTTTATTTCTTCCTGAAGATCCAAGTTTCCAATTAATATTATTGCCCTTCACTCTGATAAGACTTCTTTAGTATTGTCCTGTGGGTCTTCTGACAACAAATTCGTATTTTTCATTTTTCTGAAAATGCTTTTATTTTGCCTTTTTTTTTTACCAAGAATCTTTTTACCAGGATACAGATTCTGAGTGGATGCTTTTTTCCCTTTGCCACTTTAAGAAATGTTCTACTGTTTTTCGTTTTCCTTTTTTTCTGAAAAGTCAGGGCTCATTCAAATCATTGTTCCATGTATGTTACTTACTTTCTTTGGGTCCTTTCAAGATTGTCTTTGGTTTTCAGCAGTATGACTATGAAAAGCATGGTTTTCTTATTCATCCTACTAAGGATTTCTTGAGCTTAAACCTGTAAATTTTTATCTTTCATCAAACTTGAAAACTTGCAGCTGTGATTTCTTCAAATGTTTTTTCATCCTTTTTTCTCTCATTCTGGGATTGCGAGTGCTTATGTTAGTCTTTTCAATATTGTTCCCCTTGCCCTCTGTTCTTTAGATTGGGCAATTTGTACTAATCCATCTTCATGTTCACTGACTTTTGCCATCTCCTTTCCATTATGATTTATTTTTCAGTTCTATTATGTCTATTGGTTCTTTTTTATGTCATTCAGTATAATTATAATAGCTCTTGAAAAATCCTTGACTCTTAATCCAACATCTGAATCAGCTCAGGGTCAGTCTCTATTCATTGTCTTTTCTCTTGAGAATAGGCCCTATTTCCTTTTTTTTTTTTTCTTTTTTGGTAGGTTGTATCTGGGATGTTGTGAGTGTTACATTGTAGTCTCTGAATTATGTCCCTCCAGTCTTCTTTGATTGACTTTTTTTTTTTTTAAGCAGGCAGTATTATTTGGCTGAACCTTTATTGAGGATTCGTTTATGGTCAGGTTTTTGAAATATTCCTCTTCCTGTCCTCCCCCATCACTCCTAGTACAGTGCTTTATATATGTAGTCTGTGTGATACTGGACCTTTGGATTATTGAGATTTACACATAATATTTATAATGTATAAATATATAATTTCTAATATTTATAGAATGAATAAATGTTTACTGTGTTAAGTACCTTTGCAAGCTTTGGATAGAATATACTTATCTCATTTCCTTAAGAGCTAAGTGGGTTTTTCAAATGTTTCTAGTTTTCACCTCTGTTGTTAGTAAATTAAAGCCTGAGGAATTTTTTTTCTTCTTTTTTAGGTGCTTTGTACTGTTACATTTGATTCATTAGAATCCAGCATTAAGTCAGACCGAATTATAACAGCTATAAAGTAAGTTATGTTTTTTGGTTATGATATTACAGTATATAAGTCACATGGTATATTATTATTCACTATTACTTTTTAAAACCTGTATCTCTGTACTTCATTTTTCTATTTATGTAATAGTGATCTCAAAGGGTTTTTTTTTTTAGTGTGCTGTATTGTCTCCTAACTCATCTGTTACAACAGATTTTGGTAAAGCTTTTAATTCTTTTTTAGTGGATACATTTAGTTTCTTCTCTGTCTCTAGAACCATTCTCCTGGACAGATTTCCTTGGTAATCTTGAGTGGATAGGTTTTTCTATTATTATAAAAAACAGAACAAATAAATAAGCAAGAGTCCCAGTGCCTAAAAAGAATCTGGAGGTTGCTAAATGAAAAAAACTTTATCTAATCTCAAGGCATATTTCAATTTGTGTTAAAAAATACTTGGTTATCCTCCTCTTTTCCTAAAGAGTCAGCAGCAAAATCAGGTTGATAATTTTTGATGATGAGAATCTACACTTCAGTCCCCACCAGCATTACTGCATTACTGGGACTCACAGCCATAGATCTTCCTCAGTGCCTTACAGGGCTTCTTCCCTTTCCTTTATTAAGGGTCTCAGAAGACTGCCTCCCTCTTCTCCCTCCTTCTATTTCCCAACTGATGAGGATAATCCCCAGTATCTTCAGGATAGCATCACTAGTTGCTTTTCATGTACCTAATAAAAAATAACAATACAGCTATATAAATAAGAGTTTAATATTCATCATAATCATAATTCTGTGGCGGAGGGGCTCTTCTCTTATACTTTGCATTTTAAATTCCCATCTAGGCCAAAACTTGGTTGCCCTACTCTTCCTCATTTTGACTCCTTTCTTCTAGGAGGCAACACAGCTTCTTAAGAAAGTTCCTGGACTTGGCAAGGTTACCTCTCTGTTCTAGTCCTAGGTCTATAACCTCTGTAAATGAGGGGGTACACATCACTCAATCATGATGGCTTTTGGTTTCTTCATCTTTTAAAGTGCCAAGTACTAGACCAATGATCCCTACCTAGCCTGCTCTCTAGCCCCCCACATCTGTGATTCCTTTTGTCTTCTGGTGTCTGGTTGTCAGAATTCTTTTCCCAAGGCTGTAACTTATGGTTGTACAGATTCATCCCTAGCCCAGGAATTTCTAAATCCTGTACACAGAGGTGTCTTTTGTAATCCTACACAAAGGGGATACTATTTGTGGGAAGAATCTGTATGTGCTTTTCTTTTCCTTGTTAAAGATAAATCTGGTTTCAAACCCTGAGAAAATCTTTCCCTGTCAGATCTCCTCAATGCTCTCAGCTATATCATTTCAGTTACTGATCTTCATTTCACATGTTTGACTAGGAGAAAGATCATAACTCTGAGATTTAACTAATGTGTTTATAACATTTAGGATTCTCTCACCAGTTATTAATGCTTAAAAATGTTTACTGTCTTAGTATTAAAATCTGGATATTTAAATGCTTGTATGTGAAGCAAAATTATTTTCTTAAATCTGTGTAGAATTCACTCATAAACCCCAGAAAAAAATACTGTCTCTGACATTCATCCTTTTAATTCTTCTAGCATTCAGTTTCAGACCAACTCTCTTTAATACCTAGTTGTTTTTAAAATTCCATTACAGCTTTTTTAGTTGTTTACTGAATATATCTGTATCTGGATGATGCCTTTTTAATATTATGCTTTTTGTTTGTAGTGGGATAAAAGATAAAAATTTCATGCTGCATTATGAGGTAAGGTGAATTTTTCCCCAGTAGTTTATTATGAAAAATGTCCAGCATATAGCAAAGTTGAAAGAATCTTACAGTGGATACCTGGATATCCACTACCTAGGTTCTACCATTAACATTTTACTATGCTAGTCTTATCAATATCTGTTAATGTGGATTCGGGCACTGTTATTTTAAATTCGTATAGAAGGGATTTAGAGAGATACAACTTCCTATTCTGAGTCATATGTAAAAGTTAAAGTATAGTAGAGAATATTGTTTTAGTCAAGAAAGAATTTTACCCATTCACATGTGTGTCAGACAAATTGGGGCCTTTCAAATGCCTTAACTAACAATCACCATCTCCCTTTTAGTTCCTTTAAATGTTCATATTTTTATTTTCACTTGATTAATAGTAAAAGAACTGAAGTATTTAATATTAAATTACTTTATATGAAATATTATATATAATTGAGCTTGTGATTGTGTTTATTCACAACTGACCCTAAGGGACCAGACACACCACCACCATATAGAACTTTAATTTTAGTATTTGAAGCATACACACTGGGAGGCTATTGTAAAGTAGCAAGTTTTCTGAGTGACCGTTGTTGGCTGCCCAAAACTCCCACATCTCAATTTTGTTGATTTTGCTATAATTAATAGAGAACATTTAATGTAGAAAATATATTAGAGAACATCCATAAACATGGAGATTTTGACAGGTTTTGAGTCTGTTATAAATATCCTGTTCTATAAATAATATAATATATAAATAAAAATATAGAATATTTTACTATATAATATATAATATATATAATGCTATATATATAAAATATAATACTATAAATATAAATAAATATATCAAGATGCTACAGAAGCCAGAAAGGAACTGTAATTGATAAGGCACAGATCCTTTGTCAAGAGCTGAAGAGCACACAGCAGTCTTTAAAAAAGGCACATGCAAAAAATGCAGCACGTGCCCTTTTTACTGGGAAAAGATATGAGGGAAGGGGCAGAAGAAGGAAATGGGCTGTTATTGCTGTATTATCCCATTTTAAAAAATCTTTTAATCATAAAGTAAAATACAGATCCTGAAAACCATATAAAACAAAGGTGACTTAGTGAATTTTATAAGGCATTCACCCTTCTAACTACCACCCAACTCAGAGAATAGAATGTTGCCAGTTACCCCAGAAGCCCCTCCATGCTTTCTTTCCCAGTCTCAATACCCTGCTTCCCCTAAAAGTGACTACTCTAGTTAAGTTTTATAGTAGTCACTTCCTTGCATTTCTGTTGCACATCCCTATATACTATAGTGTAGTCTTGTCCATTTCCCCTCCATTACATTCTTTTCTTTACAGTTTATCGGTTGAAGCCCTAGAACCTGACCTGCAGTGTTCCCCACAGTCTGGGTACTGCTGTTTGCACATTCATGATGCAGTTCAGCACGTCACTGGGTCTGTCTGTCTCCTGTTAAATGACAGCTAAAACAAGGGGCTTGATCAGATTCATGTTCTATCTTCCTTTTTAAAAATATTTTTGTTAAAGATACTGGAATTCCAGGTTTTAATCGGAAATTTCCCAATTTTTTGATTTACTGCAACTGACACTCTTTTAAGATAACATATTGGTCAAATAAAACAGCTTGCAACCTCTGGGTAAAGTAAGATCCTTATTGGAAAAGATCTGTTTCCTCAATGTGCATTTCTTTTTTTGGTGGGGGGGTAATTAGGTTCATTTATTTATTTATTTTTGGAGGAGATACTGGGGATTGAACCCAGGACCTTATGCATATGCACTCTACCACTCGAGCTATATCCTCCCCCACAATTTCTTTATAAATGTGTATATTTTCTGTATTATAAAAATATAATATATAAACATCACAGAAATTTATGGTGTAAATCCCCATAACCATCCATTTTACAACCCAGGTCACATACACACTAGAAACAGCTTTTTTTAGCAATCTGGTATATGTTTTAGGTGTCCAGACATTTTCTGTGTATATATGAGTGTACTTTTTTTTTTAATAAAAATGAGATTGTATTGTTCTGTAACTTATTTTATTATTTTGGTACTACATATGGGATATGTCTTTCCATGTCGGTTTTTTACATATGTGGTTGTTTTTGTTTTTTTTTAAGTTTCCTCCTTATGCAACTAATGAAATTGGCAAAGTCACTGGTGTAAACAGAAGGGAACTTGGTCATGGTAAGTACAAATCTGTAAACTTATGTGTATTCTTACAGAGACTTTGCACATTCTTTTGCTTATATATTTTGTATTCTGATTTAGGTGCTCTTGCTGAGAAAGCTTTGTATCCCGTTATTCCTAAAGATTTTCCTTTCACCATAAGAGTCACATCTGAAGTACTAGAGTCAAATGGTATGGTTTTGAAATACATTTTTCCTAGTCAGAAAGAACAGACTCCCTATTATACTTTTCAGCTCCCTGTTATAGTCTTAGCTTTTCATAAATAATGTTACATTGTATTTATTACTGCAGTGCCCAAACCCACTGAAAGAGAAAAATGTTTTTAATCATGTATTTGTCTGAGTCTCTTAGCTAATGAGGTATTTTGAAAGCAAAATAAAATGAATATTTCTCTTTATGTATCTTTTACAATAGATCCAGTTTAGGGTATCTGTTTCTTTATTTTTACAAACAAACCATACAGCAAAGCCAGCTTGGGGAGAGGAAGAGGAAAAAAAATACAGTGATCCATTAATCAGGGGACACCTATCATGTATTATCATGTATTTCAGATAGAAGTAGATATCACAAAGAGATGCTGGACTAAAAAAAAGTCAAATTTAAATTAAAAATCAGTCTGCAGGTCAAGGCAAGAATGGTACAAGGGAGAAAGGTCACATGGTTCTCAAACGTAGCAGACATGGATCAGATGGTCATAGAAATTAAACAACAAAAAACAAAACACACCAAAGTTCAGACTTTAAACTAGAGACTTTCTGTCCTCTACTGGGTGTGACTAGGCTATGGCTTATGGCCCAGTGAGAGAGCTAGCTCCCTGTATCTTTAACTGCCTTCTGATTAAGCAACAAAAGAGGCATGCTGGTTCTTCTAGGAGGTTTCTTAGAATCTCTAGCTCTGCTGTCCAATAGAACTTTTTCTGTGATGATGTAAGTTCTCTGTAATGTCCAATTGAGGGACTGAATTTCTTCAGATAATTTAAATTTCATGGCCACATGTTGCTAATGGCTATCATGTTGGACTGTGCACCTCTGTAGTTTGTGGTTTAGGAAAACTTACCTTAAGTGCTTTTAAAAAGAAAGAAGGAAAGAATATTGACTATTTACATTAGAAATGAGTATTTGTAAGAAAATAACCAATAGTAACAATTTTCTACATTTAAAAAAATCAGTATTAAAGCAAGTATTTTTCTTTCTTAGGATCATCTTCTATGGCATCTGCATGTGGCGGAAGTTTAGCATTAATGGATGCAGGTAAAAGAATTATGTCTCAAAACTACCAAAGCTTATTTATATATACTTGATTAGTATAAAATAAAAATTTTCTTTAAAATTGGATTTTAATAAGACTTGGAGAAGTCAGATTACAGATTACCGAATCAGGCCAGAAGCAAGCTAGTTACAAAGCACAGACAGCTTCTACTATACCGATATCTGCAGGAATTCTTATTCTTGGCTAAAAGCAATACACTGAAATTATTTACTTGGTGACTCAATAAGCTTTCGCCTTTCTAGAAGGTAGAGAATTCTACAATTGATTCCATTCACTAAAGAAGTTTGGATAACAAGCAGAAGTATTAGGATTCATAAAGGAAGGTAACTGTATAATCTTCCAGTCAATTTATACAAGCAATGGGAAGGACAATGCCACTCATAGACGGGTACATAGAACTTTAGGAAGGAAAACTGCAGAACTGTGGGTCTGAAACACTAAAAGGGAAAGAGGCAGCATGTTAAGAGACTCTGAAAACAGTATCTGCCAGTCACCAGTGATGCTATTCAAGAAGAAAGAGAAAAGGGAACCTAAAGACACTCAAGAGGCCACACAAGGAGTTCCCCACAAGTTCACATATTTACAGTACAGAAAAACAAAGACAGAAGATAACCAAGGGTGAAATAAAAGAATGATTTAAATGTATTAAATTTAAATTATCTAGAACGATTAAAACTTAAGCCAAAGCAAAAAAAGCTAAAGGCAGTTAAAAGCACTTTTCTAGTTGTGTTCAGTAGAAAGAAAACATAATCTGATATTTAAGGTAGCTGGTAAAATACCATTTCTATTTTCACCTACATGCATTCATTCAACAAATCTTTACTGTATGCCACCTCTGTGCCAAGCACTGATCTAAGCTCTTGGGATATAGTGTTGAGCAAAACGAAGTCCCTGTTCTCATGGAGCTTGGATTCATCACTCTTCTAATCTCATATTGGAAAACACAGAACAAATCCTGAAAGAGGTAAACTGAAAGATAAAATAAAAGTCTTTAACTGCTTAAAATGAATTCATATCTTTAGACCGAGACAAAAACCCATCCTAAATAATGATGAGAACTTCAGAATGAGATAACTGAACCATGTTGGCAGTATTGGACAAATCACGAGATTAGTATACCAAAACACAAAAAGTTCTTACTTTTGAAAGATAAGAAATGTATTCTCTGTGAAGTGTATAACCCAGTGAACTTGACAGTGATTCTTGGCAAGATTCTTAAATAGTAAAAGAATAGTATATAAGTATTTTAGAAAGGAATAGGGGTGTGAAGAGGAGAAACCAGAAGGGACTCATTTAAAGTCATGCCATCATAAACTCACTTTGTTTTTGAAAATATTACTAGGTTTGAAGTAGGGAGGGAGGGTGCTCCATGTACAGTGTATCATAGGCTTGGCAGTTTATCACCTTGTGTAAATGATGTAGAAATTGAGACTGGATGATAAGTGCACCATTCACAACTGGTTGAAGGGTGAGGAGCCAAGGCTAATGATCCGTAGGTTAGGGAGGGATCTCAAGTGGAATACTTGAAGATGCTCTATCCTAAACCCTGTCCCTTTCGGTGTTTTTTTGTTATTGAATTGACTAAGACCATTGGCTGACCAATAAAAAGGATACTGATAAAAAGGAGTGTGTGACTGGTATGCTAAGTGACAGTTTTGATCTCTAAAAAAATGTTAACAGGATTAAAAAAAATGGAATTAAATAGAAAAAAATTTGATAAGAGTAAATGTCAAATCCTATGGGAAGAGCCAACAAATTGTATTCAATTTAAATACGCGAGTGTTTGCCATGCCCTGTGTCAGACACCGTCCTGTGTCCCAGGGATACAACTGGTACCCAGTTTTTAAAAAGCTTACAGGGACAAAAACAAACAAAGATACTAATATATCAAAAATATAATACAAATATGTACAAGGCACAAATATGTACAACATAGAAGAAGAACTAGGTTGAATACAATTGGCTTCATAGAGACAGCTATATTTCATCCAGTTTTAAAGGTTGAGTGGTTGTTGACCAGGTATATTAGCAGCAAGGCCTGTATTTCATGTGAAAGGAACAGCATATGCAAAGTTATGAAACAGTATAGTGTGTTTCTAGAATATATTTGAAAGAAGCGATGATGTAATAAACTGGGGCCAGATTTTAAAAGTCATTATTATACTAATGAGTTTGAACTTAAAGCTAATATTTCCCAACTCAGTATTCTATGAAGCAGAGTTCCAAAGGATACTGATTATTGTACACATGAAAAAAAATTATTTCTGTTCTAAAGTATTTAAGCAAGTTTATTTAATAAGGGTTAAGTAAACTTAAATATGCTAATACAAATATTGAATCTCTAAGTATAGGGTATGTACTATTTCCCAAACTATTTTTGACTGCAGAACATACATAAAAAATTCCTGAAAGCAGGTAATGGAGAACGTGAAGGGTTTATGGAGAAGAGTGGTATGATGTGAATCTGCTTTTTTTTTTTTTTTTTTTTTTTTTTTTTTAATTTTGCGAGTAGTTTTTCCTAGCTTACATGATAGCCCAGGGGGATGAAGCCCTAGGAGCTTAGGGTGGAGGACTAAAAAACAGTCCTGAAAAACCAGACATGGAGACTGTTGCCAGGCTAAGAAATAATGTAGACTTGGACTAAAAGAGTGGCAATAGATGTTTCAGTATTTAGAGGGAAGGGTGATTTTCTAAAAAAATTTATAGAAGATAACTGTCAAATCTTTGGGACTTGGGAATATAGGAAGTGAGGAAAGAAGCGTTGATTTTGGCATGAGTGTCTTAGTCACTTTCAACCAAGCCAGGGAATGCAGGAGAAACGGGATTTGCTAGGGTGATTAAATTTTGAATACACACACACACATACATATATAGTGCTTTAGGGACATTTAGCTGGAGATGTCCAATAGGCAGATTGGCTATACAGATCGCATTTAGCAAAGAGAACTAGGCAGGAGGGATAAATTTTGAAAGTCATCAACATTATATGTGATAGTTAAAACCATGGGCATAAGTGAGATTGCTGAGAGAATATGAAATGAGGTCCCTACCACACTCCATACCAAGTAAGTTCCAAGTGATCAAAACTTAAACTTTAAAAAAAAATTAAATAAGGAAAATTTTATCAAATTCTTGGACAGGAAGATCCTTTCTAAGAAAAATCTAGGAACCATGATTGCATATAAAATTCTACACAGAAAAAAATCACAATAAACAAAGTCAACAGACTAGAAAATAATATTTTATATTTTGTATTTATAATCATTTACTATAATAGTCTGTTTATATTTAACAAAGATCTACTGTCCATATTGAAAGACCTCTTACAAATAAATAAGAAAAAAGACTGACGACCATGTAGTAAAATGATTGAGTATTATAGACAGAAAAAGAAATATAAATGGTTTGAAAACATGAAAAAAATGTTCAACCTCACTCATAAAAACAGAAATCAAATGAAAAACAATAAACTGCCATTTTTACCCTTCAGATGAACAAAGGTCAAAAGATCTGACAAAAATTAACAAGAATGTAGAATAGTAGGCACCCTGATATACTGCTGGTAAAGGTATAAAATGCTACACTCTGCAAGGCAGTTTGACACTAACAAATGTAAATCCACACATCCTTTGACTCAGAAATCCTATTTCTATTTTATAGCTAATAAACACCTACAGTGAGTACTCTGCAACCATTCAAAAGAATAAGATAAAGAAAATAAAAGGTTACATTTATATTTATACTCCCTGGGTATAATTTTCTAGAAGGACACACAAAAAACCTAATGGTGGCTGTCATGGGGAGGTTGACTCAGGGTCTCAGGCTGGAAAGATTTACCAAATACATGGTTACTTTTCCAAAAAAAGAAAAAGAAGGCACCAAAAACAAAAGGCAAAGAAATGGATTGCTTTAAGAGTTAAGTTTGCTATTATTAGACAGGTTTTTGCTGAAGACAGTGGGTTGCCTTTTAGAATTGTATTAAGGGGCTTTTATTAAATTTTTAAGAAGAAATGAGGTAGTCAGATGATTTATGGAGACCTTTCCTCCAACTTAGTTTTGGTTGTCAACTTAGAACACTATCCACTTACCTTAAAATAATCAACAGAATGATAAATAGTATGTGGTTAGGCTGATGTACACATTACACACAAATTCTTTTTCTCAATTATAGGGGTTCCAATTTCATCTGCTGTCGCAGGTGTGGCAATAGGATTGGTTACCAAAAACAATGCTGACAAGGGTGAAATAGAAGATTATCGTTTGCTGACAGATATTCTGGCAAGTATATTCACATTTTCAAATATTTAATGGTGAAGATTATACATACTTTACAAGCAGATTGTGCTTAGAAGAATGCTAGCGCTTAAGAAATAGAAGTCCTTGCTCTTACTTTCCTCTTCTGCATATTTGCCTTGGACTTTATGGGATGTGAATTTAAAATATAATTCAGTGTAAGTATCCATAATGGCTTTAGGATGATTGTAAATTAATCCTTATGTATTTATGGGCGGAAACATGATCTAAAAATAAAGTCATTTTCTGATGAAATATCTAACTTAAAAAGTCACAAATTGGAATTGGTAGTTAATGTACAAGTCTTTTTGTGTGTATATTCCTAGAGGACAGAGTTTACTTCTAAAGCTATTTTTAAAAATTCCTTTACAATGACTATTGGTGAATTTCATTTTTGGATAAAACTATATCATAATTTTTTAAATTCCTTAAGGGAATTGAAGATTACCATGGTGATATGGATTTCAAAATAGCCGGCACTAGTAAGGGAATAACTGCATTACAGGTATTTTAAAACCCATTTTGTTTCATTTTGTTTAATATTTGAGTAATAGTGAATCATGAATCAGTATAACCATTTTTTGACTTTTCCATATTAGGCTGATATTAAATTACCTGGAATACCAGTAAAAATTGTAATGGAGGCCATTCAGCAAGCCTCAGGTAAGTCAAGCCAGCGTGCCTAAA
This sequence comes from Camelus dromedarius, assembly GCF_036321535.1. Taxonomy (NCBI): domain Eukaryota; kingdom Metazoa; phylum Chordata; class Mammalia; order Artiodactyla; family Camelidae; genus Camelus; species Camelus dromedarius. The sequence continues at coordinate 23,819,309 of NC_087450.1, forward strand.
TCTCCTTTCATCATTGTTTGTTAATGGGAACTATAATTCCCATTAGGCTTATTATAGGCTTGTTATAAAATACTGCCTTTAGAAAATGAAATTTAATGTAATAACCTGTATCATGAAGTATTAGGTTATTGGGTATATGACTAATCAGCAAAGTGGGAGACCAGAGAAAATTCAATTTTTACAAATCGAGTCCTCAAGATAGGATTTAAGGAGAAGGGAATATAAATAGAATTGTTAAGATAAATGGGATGTGAAGAGCTTTGATTATTAACCTAAAGAATTTGGATTTTACTCCATAAAACTAAGAATACTGCTATTTCTATCACATTTATTTTATATATTTATATTTTTTTTATTATGTTTTTATCTCTTCTAGTGGCAAAGAAGGAGATATTACAGATTATGAACAAAGCTATTTCAAAACCTCGAGCATCTAGAAAAGAAAATGGACCTGTTGTAGGTAATACATTAAAATTACTGATTTCATGATAAGGTAAACATTATTATATGAAAGTACATTACTAACTAAAAATTTTTTAAAACAAAAATTTTTTAAATACTTTTATAGTTAAAATACTTTACATATGGCAGGATATTTTAGACATTGAAACTTTCAGTAATTTTAGTCAAAGAGAAAACTGTTTTTCTATTTCATATTGAAATATTTTTACTTGTGTCAGTCCAAAAAAAAGTCTTGTGTGACAAGGACATGTTTTAGGTTCATATATATATGCCTGAATTATTTATATTTTTGTCTGTACTACATTTTAGAAACTGTTCAGGTTCCATTATCAAAACGAGCAAAATTTGTTGGACCAGGTGGATATCATTTAAAAAAACTTCAAGCTGAAACAGGTAAGAGTTGTATGTAGTCTGGGGTTTTTTATTTACTGGTAGGCCATGTAAGTTTGCAATTTCATCTCTATTGTGTTTCTCCGAAAATATGTTTGAGACATAAGAGATAAATCAAGAGAAAAGGATGTAACATTCAATGTCTTTACTGTAAGTTTTCTGTGTATGCCTCTTAATAAATCAGCAAACAATCATCCTTAACTATATTCAAGAAGGATGACTTAGAATTCATCGGTTTTTCTTCAACAGTTTAAAATCAAACATTTAGGAAAATGTTTAGTTTTTCACTGTAGAGGAGTTTTGCTTTAATTTTCTCTTACTATGACTTCTGCTGTTTTTCATTTATTCTTCTTTACTCTTTTATTTAAAGAGCATGTGCAGAAGTAGTATACTTTGTTTTTTTCTGGAAGCAATCTTTGGGTTACCTAGTACTTACCAGCTTTGAGGTTCTGAGGAAGAGTGAGAAGCAGAGTCACCTTAGCTAGTTCTTAAGACTGAGAAACTGACATGATTTCACCCCTGGTCCATCTGTTCACCATTCTAAAGAGGAAAGAAGAAAGGGTGAGGAAAGGGTTCTAGTATAGTTTCTTCTCATAATTAAGAGCACAAAACCAAACTCTCTAAAATTAGAACTTAACATGCTTTCTCCTACCAGAATGTGCACTCCAAGAAAGCAGGGACACTGGTTCACTGTTGTATCCACAGGGCTTAGCACAACATTAGATACATAGCAAATGTATAATGTGTATTTGCTGATGAATGAATCCCTTCATTCCTAAAGGAGTGATTAAACATAGCACAACCCTGCCCAGCTACTTCCAGGTCCTCCCCTTCTCACATCTACTGTTAAGGCAAGTCTCCACTGTAATGAACAAGTAAACTTTACTATATAAAACTATTTTTTTTAAAAGGAGTCACTATTAGTCAGGTGGACGAAGAAACATTTTCTGTATTTGCTCCAACACCCAGTGCTATGCATGAAGCAAGAGACTTCATTACTGAAATCTGCAAAGATGATGTAAGTAGAGATCTTATACTAGTTACCTTTTTCTACTTTTTGTTGCTGTTTTCTTTATGATTCTTACAGCATATTTTACACTTACAGCAAGAGCAGCAATTAGAATTCGGAGCAGTGTATACCGCCACAATAACTGAAATCAGGTAATATTAAGTAAAATGCTTTGCTGGTTTTTAAAATACTTATATTACAAGCTCATGTTAACTTCATGTTTACATTATTTACTTTGAAGTTGTAAAGTGTTTAGGTTATATGCCAATTGCCATATAATCATTATTTTTAAGATATAATTTATTCTTTACCAGCTGATAGATTTTCATTAACATGGTTCTGTGATTACAATTATATTAATATTCTTCTAACTGAATTATTTTTTAACCAAATTTCCCACCATTTTAATCTTCCCAGTAAACAATAAACACGCCCAAAATGGATTTAGCAATATTTCTTTTTTCCTTTCTTTTTTTATTTTTGATAGTTTCTTGTTGATTTGTTTTAAAGATAGTACTACTTAATGCCTGAGTAGTGCATTTTTTAAAATGCCAGTTTCAAATGCAGATCATTTTTTACCAGCTAAAAAGATGGAATTTTCAGAATCATAAAATCCCCTTTTTAGGAAAAAAAGAAATTATCAGATGTAGCATGAATGTTCAAAGCTATTTAAAATGAACAATAAAAGGCAGTGGGATCATTTGTTCAACACTGTAGGTGAAAAATAAGAAATGGGATGGCTTACATTAGTAGATTAGAGGAGAAAAGGAAGAGAATTTTTTTAATGAAGAAAGTTGTCCCATTTTATCTAACCCCTTTCCTTAAATCACTACTTAATAGGTTGATGATAATTCTACACTATCTTAAAATATTTAATGTCATTTCAAAAATTTTTGGAAAATACTATGAAGAGAAATATAAAAGAGGAATATATGTTCCAAAAGCTTTTCACTGCTGTTTTTCCTTTATATTTTCTCTGTCCTTTGATTCACAAGTATTTAAATGTAAGGTGCATTTTCAATTAAAAAAATAAGTATCCTTTTTAGATAATCATACTTTTTATAGTTACAAAAACAGGTACCGGAGGGGTTTTTTAATTTGTTTTTTTACTTCGTTGTCTTACGAAAACATAATCACGGTTTAATTATCAGTAGGCATACAGCTACTTACTGTTCTAACCAGGCTTATTTCCTTTTCTTAGAGACAGTGGAGTTATGGTTAAACTATATCCAAATATGACTGCTGTACTGCTTCACAACACACAGCTTGATCAACGAAAGGTAAAAACAAGAAAGGCAGACTTGATTATTTTTAAAACTGCCTTAAAATAACCACAATGAAATTACCTAGGTTGATGAGGACTTTACACTTTGCCTACTACTGGCCTAAATACAAAAAAGAAAGACAGAAATACTGCTGACAAAAGGTTTTACATTATTTACCACAAATATTTGTGTTTCTCCTTCCAACATGGCATAGAAACATTGAGTGTTTTGAGGTATAATAGCATCCAGAGTTAACACACAGCAATTACTAAAAATATCTAGTGATAGCCCTATTTTCCCAATTTTCCTGACCAACCAATCATGGAAATATAATTCTTAGGATGTTTTTAATCTTTGTTGTAGTTTATACAATTGGAAGACTAAGAATATGAAACCATTCAAGAAAACTATGGGGGGCAGAGAAAAATTAGGAATGTCTGTTTTATCATATATCAAAATATGTTGTAAAGCTATAGAGGATAAAACAATGAATTACTGGCCCAGAAATAGACAACAGAGAATAGACACCAGAAATAAAATACGTGAGAATATAATACATACTAAAAGTTGCATTTTTAGTCAGTGGGGAAACAAAGATTATTCAATAAATTATATTGGAACAGCTGGTTATCATAAAGCAGGATCTCTTCTCTTTTTATACCAAAATCCCATCTAGATCACAGAGCAAAATGGAAAAAAAAATAAATTTTAAGGCAGTGAGGGGAAGAAAAAGAAAATCTTGGTATGGGGAGGGGTGGGGGTACAGGGAAGACACTAAAAGAAAATATGGATGTTTTAATAATCTTGGGACTGAAGAAATCTTTCTCAGCATGATATTAAAGCCAGAAATATACATAGTGATAAAATTTGACCTCATAATTTTTTAAAATTGTGGCAAAATTAAAGTAAATTTGAAAGACAAGAAGCAACTTACAGGAAAAATGCTTATAACATATGACAAGAGGGTTCATATACAAAACACTTACATAGTTCAGTAAGAAAGATGAATATCAATAGGAAAATGAGCAAAGAATTCATAGATAAATTGTTTTTTTTTTAAAGCCAACCAAGTTACTCAGTAATTTTCTAAAATGCAAATAAAACCAAGTTACCATTTTTCAACTTCTCAGGTAGTTGAAAATCCCCAGTGTGCATAAAAGTATAGAGAAAAAAATGGACATTCTTATACACTGTTGATAGAAATAAACTGGGGCAAACTTTTTGGAGAGATTTTGGTAAATGTATGAGTACCTCTGGATGTTGAAATTCTACCATTGTGGACTTTGTTCTGAGAGAATAGAATATGTGAATATGTAATCGTTGCAACACTGCAATTTATTTTTCTTCAACTTTTTATTTTGAAAAATCTTAAGCCTAAAAGTTGAAAAAAATAACACACTGTACATCCATATACCTTTCACCTAGATTCACTGATTATTAATGTTTGTAACACTGGAATTTAAAACAAATTAAACAGCCATCTTTAGGGGATTTGTTAAACAAATAATAGAGTTTGAATATTCAACTGTAAGGCTTTGTTTATTGATATGAAAAGATCTCAACATACTGTATAAAAAAATCACATTATGAAACAAACTCAATAAGGTCCTTTTTTACAAATGCAGTCCACACAGTGAAACATTTGAAGGGATACTCATTGAAGTGTTACCATTAGTTATCTTATGAGCACAGGGGTTTTGGATGATCATATGCATACTTCCATATTATTTTAAATCTTTGTAATTAGCAGACTTTGTAATCAGAAAAACCAGTAAAGCTGTTTTCCACTTGGAAAAAAAATGTGTACTACCGATGGATAATAGATAATTAGTCATGACAATGAATAGATTAACATGTTCTCTTTCAGATTAAACATCCCACTGCTTTAGGATTAGAAGTTGGCCAAGAAATTCAGGTACTTGTATTCAATCTTTTGGCCTTAAAGTTGTACTTTATACTTGGAATTTTCCATTATTTGTTTCAACAAATAAGCTGAAAGAATCAAATTAACATCTGTGATTAAATGCTGTGCTTCTATTTTAACTTTAGAGTTGCTTGAAACAGACTCATTGTGCTTCTATTTTAACTTTAGAGTTGCTTGAAACAGACTCATTAAGGATTTAGATACATTTCTTTCCCTCAAGGAGCTTATAGTTTAGTTAGGACAATATTCCACTTTAGAGCTTTTAAAAATACATGAGTAGGTCAGTGATGGCTATGCAGAGTCAGTGATCTGGAGACAGGACGCGAGAAACTTGATAAGGTAATTTTGTTGAAGGCCTTTGATTGTCATATTTGAGGAGTTGAGACTTTAATTGCTTCTATACTGCTGGGAGGCTAAAAATTTTTGAGTTTGATGAAAGCCATGTTGTTCAGTTCTAGAAGTCTGATAACAAAATCGACCTTTTTAATAGTGCTTTATGATTAGATGAGTAGATGAAAGAAGTGGTTGCTAGTGTGTGTGTGTGTGTGTGTGTGTGTGTGTGTGTGTGTGTATACACATACTTTTTTATTTTTGGCTGCACCACATTCTGTTCCTGTTATACCTATGATCTGAGTAACTAAGATTTCTAGTTTATTCCCAATCTGTAGTCCCATTGTTCAAGTAGCCTCTAGGGAAAGATGAGAACTAAGACATAATCTCTCTGTATAAGATTGTTATTTTACATCAGAAGGGACTTTAAAATTACCACATTTTCCCCTGACTTTCAGTGTCTAAGTTGAAACCAAATAACCTCCAGTGTGATAGATAGTCCTTTGAGTGGTTGTCAGAGTGACCTAAGCGTAATCCTATATAGTTCGTAGCACAGTTAGGCTCAGGAAGCTTTTATCTAGAATCATTCACTATGGCTTTCACTGTTCTTGCAACATAGGGACCTGGCCTGGACAGAATAAGAAGGCACAGATTGAGTCTAACAGAAGACTATAATTGGGCAACTAAATGCCCTTGACTCTTCTTTTTTTATAATTACTACTTAACCAAATTATATTTATTAGCATATACCTCCACTTAGCACTGAGCTATGCTTTTAGTGAACAAGTAAAAACATTAATCATTGCCTTACTTGGACCACGTAAAATTAAATATCTTTTAATTTGGATATCAATCAATGTGTTATAACTTTTTAAGTATATTTGTTTCTTTAACACAGGTGAAATACTTTGGACGTGATCCAGCTGATGGAAGAATGAGGCTTTCTCGTAAAGTGCTCCAGTCTCCAGCTACAACTGTTGTCAAAACTTTAAATGAAAGAAGCAGTATCGTAATGGGAGAACCTGTTTCACAGTCATCATCTAATTCTTCCCGGTGATTTTTTTTTTTTTTAAGAATACTAGAGTGATAGTCTGTAGAGCAAAATTTCAGTAGTATCTCCTAATGTGAGATTTATACGTAATATAAATATATTCTGATGATTTGTATTAAAATTTCTCACTTTATGTGTTCTATTTTTTAATTTCGAGTTACCTATATTCTCTTATTTACATTATAAATTAATATTTATTAAAAGTAAACTATTTATACATCTTAGAAAAGATTACCAATTCCTATAATTTTGAAGCATCTGAAAAATTTAGAAATAGATCACATTTGCTACTGTAATGGATCTCTTCCTACTTATCTTATTTTTCTTCTTTCTATATGTAGTGGCGGTTTAGTTAGTCATCTTATGGCTCTCCTCTTTGCACAACAGCTTTACTTGCCCACACTGTTTGACAAACTAGAACTTGTCATAATCAAAACCAGTGACAACTTCTTTAGTAGTTACCAGATATATAATAAGGAGCTGAGAGAGCTCTTTGGTCTGATTTTAATGATATACCGTCTTTCAAACTGGTCACAAAACCATTAACATTGTGGAGTAAATATTATAAATCAGATTCCTAACTAGAATGAGGTAATATGTTTTTCAATTTAGAAAATATAGAAAAATAATTTACTCATCAAATAGAACTACGTCACTTTTTTGTGTATATGTTGCTAATGTATGGATGTTCTTGGTAGAAGAGATGGAGGAATTAATGATTTTCAGTTAATAAATAAATGTTTGAAACAGCCATGTATAGAGGCTGTTGATATAATTATAAATAATAGCTGTAAGATGATGTTCATTCCCATTATTTAGTGTATCATGTTATAATTCCACAAAAAAATGAAATGGTTCACGGAAGTCATAATTTAGAATATTCAGTCCTTTTATAAATCTGTTGAAATATTTCTAAATTCACGACTCAGGGCTAACTATTCATAAAATACTAAAAATTTAGCTAGCCAAAGATTTTTTAAATGTGCGTATTTAAGTCAATAAATGCTGATTATATATATCTATAGTGTGTAAAACAGCACGATAGGCAATGTTGATATACTTTCTGAAATACTGAAGAGCAACTGAAAAGGAAAGAAAATGAAAATTTAAACTATATGCTTTGTATTTTTTATTGTTCTATTTTATAATGACAAAAAAATTTTTCAGTTTGACTTGTCTAAGATATAATCCACGAGAGAATTTCAAAATTATAATTTGTTTTTCTTGAGTCTTCTATTTTCATTTTCAAAGAGACTCCCCACTGTTAATAATACAGAAAAATAAAGCTAGTTCTTAAACTCTAGAGACCAGTAGTGCCACTAAGTGACAATATAAGTTAGTAATCACAAACCACCAAAAGGATCCCATTTTCACTAAACCAAGAACCTACACTTTATGTCTGAACTTTTCTTGTTTTAGTCTTCATTCAAATCTTGGTAGTTTTCCCTGCTTTCCAATAAGGTTTTTCTATGGGGGCAATTATATGCTAAAATCTCTCATTTATAATGACTCAATTCAAATTGACTGTCCATCTTTGGTAGTTAGTGCAATATAGATACTTATAAGGCTTTTTCCTTCATGTTTCTTTGTTATTGACACCTCCTGCCAATAAATTACAGTTTTTATATGATCATTTTTTTCTTCTCTTCTAGAATATCTTGAATTTCTGGATCTAAGATAGTAGTATGATTATCAGTATCTTATTAGTTCAGTTCAGCCAAGCATAGCATTCATTTATTCAACACTTACTATGTGCTAGGCAATATAATGTGTGACATCTCTGATTAGATAACATTTGAGCAGAGACCTGATGAAGTGGAGGAAGATGTGCAGCTATTTGGGAAAGAGAATTCCAGATAAAGAGACTAACAACTTTATTGGTATTGTATGTTTAGAATATACAGCAGCCTTTCCATTTTATAAACCAATTTCACATAGTCTTTTACTCCTTAATCTTATGCCCGTTCTTCACCAGAATTAGAAAGCAAATTTTAAAGAATATAAGACAAGGGGAGATAGCCAATGCAAAGTGGTATTTTCAGAGCATTTAATCAGGCAAGAATATGCTTGGTTACTTGCAGGAAGGAAGACACTGAGATGCTATAAAAGTTTAAAAGACTTCTACAAAATTCCAGGCTCAAGAAACTAAGGTAGTAGGAGCAAAAATGGAAAAAAGAGTATGTCTTGGTATCAAGGGACAGAAACCAACCTAAGTTAAGCTAAAGCAAAGAAGGAAATTTACCATAGGGCCATGAATTTATTTCATGGAAGCCAAGTCACACTCCCTGTGGTGGACTGGAACCAGGACTGTCAAGTTATCAGGAACTATGGTAGTTCTTACTGCCTGTGGAGTCTTATGGCCTCTAATTTGTGCTTCGTTCCACATAACAGCTTTATTCTTCTATGCAAATGGATTTTCAGAGCATGGGGCAAAGATGGCGATTCCACAGGAAGTTACTTGTCTCCGAGTTCAGATTCTCCTGGAGGAGAAAATGATAGGCTCAGCTTGAGAAAGGTGTCAAACCTGAGTAGGATTGCCAGATAAAATTAACAGAATGCCAACTGAAATTGGAATTTCAGGTAAATGAATGTTCAGTGTAAGTATGGCCCATGCAATATTTGGGATATACTTATATTAAAATTTTTCTTTGTTTATTTGAATTCAAATTTAACTAGGTGTGCTATATTTTTGTTTGCTCAATCTGGTAACCCTAAGTACAAGCAACTAGTCAAGAGAATTCTCAGGTGCCCACTCCTGAGAAGGGAGAATGTTCAAAAAGAGTAGGCTGAGCCGATACCAAGATACTGCAGAACAAATATAAAAAGGAAATGGATAGACTTATATTACTCAGAATGGGATGTAGGTAGAATGTGAAGGGAACAGAAAGAAGGAGGTATAGCCGAGGATTTCAGCCTGAAGGTTGTGAAGACAGTAGGATCTGTGACATGAATAGTAAACCTAGAGGGTCAAAGCAGTTATTCAAGAGAAAGGTGTCAGACTAAATGTAAGTGTGAAGTCACCAACCAACATATCGGCTGGATATTCATCTGAATATCCTAGAAAGCAGTTGGGACATAAGTAACTTATGCAGAGATAATATTTTTAAAACAATCCCAGTTTTACCATCTCAGGCATATCTCAAATCACTGTAACAGTTTCAAAATACTCTGAAACTTACAAAATTAATTTAAAGGTAATTAAAACTCCCTATTATAAGCACAGTACTAAGCTATCAGATAGTTTGTTTACTACCGATACATACACATAGTCTAATATATAGAGTTAACCAATTTATGAAAGGCAGGCTCATGAGCACTCTAGTTGAGGTTTTAAAAAGTCATAAAAAATGGGGAAAGAATAGGTTAATTCTACCTGGAAGAAAAAGTGGCAGTTGCTAAGACATGGACTTTGAAAAGGATTTCAATATGGAGAGGTGATATTTGAGCTGCACTTTAAAGGATGATTATAAAGGGAAAGTCTGCTGATGGAGTGGAAACAGTTTTATCAGTAGATAAAGAAGACAGTAAATAGAGGTCAGACTGTAGAGGGGTTTAGAATATTAGGCTTAGGACTCTGAACTTTATTCTGCATGTGTTGGTAAACACTGAAGAATACCCAACATTTCATGGAAACCAAAACTGTTTATTTGGCTATAGTTTTGATATAGTTTTATGGCTATACATTTTAATGCAATTGCCAAGGACTCATAGATTAGAAGAGGTGATATTTTTTAAAAAGCATAAAAATATTACCATTATCATTTATGAAAGCAGACAAATTATCTTAATAAAATTTTGGAAATAGCTATCAGGACCAAGTAGATCTGTGGGAATGCAAAGATGGGTAGGCATATAATCTCTATAATGAATTATAGAGAAAAATCATATGATAATAAGATGCAAAAGAGGCAATTTATAGACTTCAATGTGCATTTCCAATGTGAATTTTGAATATTAGGAAATGTCCTTAACTTGGTAAATGGTATCTATCAGAAATTAAGAATATGTGTACAACACTGGAGATGTTGCCATTGAAGTCAGGAAGAAAATAGTCATCACTATAACTCTCATTAGTGTTCTGAGGTCCTAAACAACGTGATTAAGATTAAAAAGAGGTGGAGGAGAACAAAAACATCTGCAGATAACCATCTGAAAAACACTAAGTTGCTATAAAACTATGTGTTAGAACTAGTAAGTGAGCAGTGGCCACATAGGTTTGCCAAAATAAACTGCTGTTTTCTCCAGCAGTCAAACATTGCCGTGGTGTGAGCTCATTTCCACTTCTCACACTTTTTTTCAGGTTTTGAAGAGCTATGTCAGCAGTGAGTTTGCCCCATCCCCTGGGGTCCTGGCCAGGGTTAAATCTTATGTCCCAAAACGTATCTCAAGTCAATGAAATTTTTATTAGCCAGACTTAACCTCCAACCTCCTTGATCAAGCACCCTCAAAATCCAATCCCAAGTGTACTTCTCTGGCTCCTGCTAGTACATGCTAGCTTATTTCAGTTACTTCAGTGTGTAGTCTTCTTCCTACCTTATCAGGCCCAGCAGTCCCCAGCAGAGTATGCTGAGGTTTAACCCTAGTTACCACAGCCTCTCAGCTAAGAGAAGAAACGGGAGCAACTATGGAAGAGGTCTTTCTGCAAAGGGGTGGGCAGTGTTACCTCTTGCTAGGCATTATGAGCCATTTCTGCAAGCCCTGATGACCCAGGGGTGTCTACAGAGCCAAAATCCTCAGGGACACCATCCCTAGTTTCAAAGCTTCATACTTTTCCCAACCAGGGCCCTAGATGCATAGCAGACCTCCCTAGGCTGAACATCAAACACCTTTAGAGCTCTGTAACTGTCAAATCTCATGTCTGTTCTTCCACTGCAGGAAATAAGGGCCTCTTATGAAGCCTAAAGTGTCACCCTGGCTCCCAAACTTAGTTCTTAACTGTATTAAGTGCCTCATTTCATTTTCCTTCTGCAAGGCAATAGTACAACTTAATCTATCCTTGTAAGCATTGTTTCCCCCATACCTTTCAAATCCTGAATCACTGAATAGGCAACAGCATTCTTCCTCCTTCTAGAATGTTTTCCTAGGTCACTACTGGTGTAGTCAGTAGTCACTTTGTGCCAGAGGCTGAGTAAACCATTCCCCAAACCCCATCTTACTGCCTGATTTCTGGCACCCCTCCCCATATTACCAATGTCAGTTCTGTCCTCAGGCATATGCCAATAAAGGATTACTCATACAAGATACTGACTGGGGGAAGTGTCTGTGAAGGATAAAGTAAGTGGGCTCAGGAATTGACAAGGAGAGCCCACATACCACAGTGCAAGTCTGACCTCTGTAAAAGGAGGGAGGGAAGGAAATACTGGATAGAAAGAACTTCAGACTATTGTAATTCCAAGAAAGTCTCATCCAGGCTGGTAAGTTCCTCAAGCCAAAGATGCCCATTAGAGGAGTTCTGCTTTGGACAGAAAGGACAAATTTTGTACCCCTGCTATGCTCAATCACCAGCTGGGAGCAGCTGGAGCTATCTGTGGCTTCAGCACAAACATAATGGTGTATCCAAAAGGGTGGCAGCTGGCTGTCAACTATGTTCCCCAAAGCAAGTTCTCTTTAAGGAGATCTGAGTGGTGTACTTATGGCCACCACACCAAATATCAAAACAAATTACAGCAATTAAAACTCATACTAGAGTTGATCAAATAAAATAATGGAAAAATAATGAATTCAGACTCAAATCCAGATATATGTATATAATTGTGTGTGTCTGTGAATTTAATAAAGAGTATGATCTAAGTAGCATTTCAACAAGAGAATGAATCATCTCCACAAAAAATCAAAGGATCAGGGGTGAGAATTTGAGGGCAGGGTAAGTCTACACAGAGGGGCTATAGGCCTGGGTCCACTTCCCTATCCCTATTACCAAAAGACTCCCCTCCACACACATATACACATTCATACCCATACATGCCCATGTAACACTGCCACTGCCACCTTAGAAGAATGATTTATTTTCTGAAACTGGAGAAACTTTTGACTTGGGGACACTTGTCACAGGAGATAGTGGGAGATTGTGAAACAGGGTTAAAAGTGGGAATTAAGTGAAAGCCTGAATACCAAATAGTTGGATCTCTAGTCTTCCTCTGTCTTTACTCAGGCAGGATATAGGGGAATACCTGGAGAAACTTACATTCCCCCAAAGAAAAGACTTCTAAAAACATCTGGTAAGAGTTAGGGGAGGGGCTGTGATGGGAAAAGGAAATCACCCAAGGGAAGACCAATAGTCTGTAACCTTGCTCTTGAGAGTAGAGAGGCAGGGTTTGGTAGGTGTCAATTGGTGAAGAGCTTTATATGCCATCCTACAGAACTTTATCCCATTAGAAATCAGAAACTATGGAAGATGTTAAAATAATATGAATTTGTTTCACGTATCACTCAGTGGTGTATCAAGAATTGACTGCTTGGAGATAGAAATTAGAGACAACAATCTGGAGCTTTCAAATATTAACTGAATCTCAGTTGCGCTAATAGGGTAGTTTTTAAATTACCTGCTACAGGGAATGTCAAAATAAGTAGTTAACTTCTAGAGGAAACTTCATTCTTTCAATAGTTATTGAGCACCTGATGTATTCCATGCCCTATGCTAGGCACTGGAGACACAATGGTGTGAAAAAAAAAAAAAAGTTCCCTGGATTCATGAAAATTTTTCATCTAGATATGGAAACAGTTATTAATCAAAAATTTTACATAAAGCTCCAAGTATGACAAATGCTACAATGGAGGGGCACATGGTGCTATAACAATGTGTAATAAATAGGAAGATAAAATTAATACTCTTGTCTTCCTAGCATCTATTTTACCCATATCACATAGTGTAACATCCATGGGATTTGGGTGGGATTAACCCCACTCCCAACTACAAGCATGGGGTCTGATTAGCCTCAGCCAGTCAATACTCGGCATTCCCTAGACCACAAAACTCTAGGTTCAAGGATGGGCACGTGACCTAAGTCAATATAATCACAATGCAACAAGGGATAAGTGAAAAAACTCTTTTGACATGGATGAACTATGTAGCCTTGGGAGCTCTTGGCTACCAGCTTAGGATACAAAAGGAGTCATCCTTAAAATGAATTTGACAGAGCAGAAAGTAGAATTGAGAAGCAGAAAGAAATCAGTTTCTCGACGGTACTGATGAGTCACTCAATCAAATCAACCCTGAAGTTCCTCTTACCTCCAGACTTTTTATTCACATAAGCCAATAAATTCTCTTAGCACTTAAACCAACGTGAATTGGGTTTTTTGGTACATTCCAAGGGGATTTGAACTAGTCAGGAGAGTCAGAGAAGGCTCTTCTATGTAAGTGATAATTGCGGTGATAACTTAAGTATAAAAACAGGAGTCATCATGAGATGACTAGAAGGAAGAAAATTAAGACAAAAAAGTGTCAATTTTAACTCAGATCAAGTAAAATGGGTTGAAAATTTTCAACTGGCATTATCAACATAGATGTCTTTAGTGAGTTTATTAAGAGCTTTCTGGTGAGTGCTAGGGGTGATGGAAACCAGAAAAGATAGGTTCAATGGAGGAGTGTGGGAGGTGAGGAAATGAAGGGAGGATAAACAAGTTCAACCTTTGAACAGTTTGGCTAAAAAGGGGGAAAGAAATAGGAATGTAGCTGAAGAGGAGGTTATCAGTTTTGATGGCTTATTTAAATGGGGACGGCCTTAAGGATTAATCACCTTAAGGGAAAAAATGAGTGAATATAGCAAAAAACTTTCATAAAAGTTTTTTCATAAAAACATCTTACAGAATAAGGAAGGGTGAAAACAAAAAGCCTCACATTTCAAAGATGTAAGACATGACCCAGTTTACCCTGTAGAGATTAACAATATACATTTTTTAATCCTCAAGAATTACAAAGTGTAATGTGCCCTCAAAAGACATTTGGCTATTATGGAAGATAATTTTGATTATCACAACAGGAGAAGGGGGTGCAATACTGCAGAATCTAGTGGGTAGAAGAAAGGGATACTGCTAAACATCCTGTAATGCACAGGACAACCTCTTACAATTAAGAATTACCCAGCCCAAAATGTCCATGGTGCCAAGGTTGAAAACCCCTGCTCTAGGAATTTAACTTACAAATAACGGTACACATGAAATAACTTCTGTGTAATCATTTACTGTTTGAAACTGCAAACTATTGGAAATGATACATATACATAAATAGAAGATAGTTTAAATAAACTAGGGTAGATTAATACAACAGTATGTGTGGTATTCCATTATGTGTGTTTAAAAAAAGGGTGGTAGATGTAAATGTTGCAACCCTTGGAATGGAACTCTAATGACTGCCTGAAGAAAATCTCTGCTGGGAAAAACACATTGTTGCAGTGCACTACCGACTTCCACCTTCCAACTTCCACCTTCGTGTGTTTTAGAGAAAACTGCTCTGGCCTTCTGTCAGTGCTCCTCTCCATGAGGTGAGAAGTCCATGAAACCAAGGGATGTATCCACCTGGAACCCACTCTTCCCGTTCTAGACCATGCTCTGGGCACCCTCAAATTGCCTGTCCCAAAGGCCAAGCCTGCTCCCAGGGTCTGCACAGTCCTTTTCCCAAACTGTCCTCCTGAGGAGTGGCCAAGGGATGACTACCTTCAGGAATGTACAGACAGGGCTTGGACAGAAGGCTTGGGGTATCCTAGGTATGCACATGAGGGCTATCAAAGTGCAGGACAGAGCTGAGGTGTGAGAAGAGAAGAAAGGCAGACTAAGGACTTCAGGGGCCAGAGGGAGATTCTGGAACTCTGAGGAATTTAAGAATTCTAGATTTGAATCTGGTTTCCAGGTCATTATGACAATTTATTTGTTAAGGTATACCATAGGTAGGAAAAGAAAATATACTTTATTTAACAACTTGACTTAAAACTTAAATTTTTAGACTTTTAATTTTTAAATCTTTTAAAGTATATGGTCTTCCATTTGTATGCTTGTCCTGCACCTTACAAATGTTAGAGGTGGGCCTGTTGCAGTAGAAGAAAGAGGGAATCCCTATGACCTAGGGCAAGAAAAAAATCAAGAACGTGTGCCTGAGAATCCAGCAAGGGGCAAGAGATAAGTCCTAAGAGTTTAAATTTGTTCCCTTATTTCTTTGTTCCCTTATCCCAGATCTTAGGGAGTATAGAAGAAAAGAGATACTTAATGGGAAGATAGCAGGGATGCTTTGAAACATTTTTCAGATCATTTCACTCCTTAGTTCAAACTCTCCAATGGATCTGCAACTCATTCAAAGTAAAATCTAAGGCCCTTCAACAGCTTTTCTCCCACTCCCAACCTTATGTCCCACAATTTTCCCCCTTTCTCACTCCACTCCAGTCACACTGCTTTCTTTGCTATCCTTCTCGCTCACTCAGCATTCTACAGCCTCAAGGCCTTTGTACTTTCCTTTTTCCTTGCTCTCACTTCCCCTAGGCAAATGCATGGCTGACTGCTTCTCCTCAGAGGCCTTCTTCAGTAAACACCATTACCTTTCCCAAATTCACTCTTTAATCTTTTGCTACTGTATTTTTTGGTCATAACATTTACCAGTCCCTGGCACATATCTGTTTTATTGTCTTCCTACACTAGAATGTAAGCTCTATGAGAACAGGGACTTTTTCTATTTATTTAGTCTAGAACAGTGTCTAGCACATAGTAAATACTCAACAAATATTTCCTGAATAACTGACTAAAGACAGGAAATGACTCCTATTACTTCAATTTTTTCCAGAGTTCTGTCTTATTTGTGGGATATCAAAGTCTTAACAGGTATAGTGTCAAAGTGACTTCTGTATAGTCCTCACTCCTTTAACTTAATACATAACATACATAAATTCTTTTAGGCCAGTAACACATTATGACTTGGTTCACCTGATCCCCTCAGTCCTGAACACCTTTCAAACCAAACTCCCACTCAGGGGTCCTCTAACATCAGGTTCAAAAGTTATGTGTGAAGCTTTCTCTGACCTAAGACAGAAATGTTATTTTCTCTGGGCTCAAAATGCATTTTGTCCACATGAGTCACAGCAATTAACCTGGCTCTATTGCTACGTAATATTATAACTACTTAATTCAAGTATTTTTTTAGGTTCTGTTTAGATTACAAAGAAATCGTGTGTCCAGATTTTGAAATTAAATTTTTTTTAATCCGCCGCATGCTCTGTGTAAGACGTCTCACGTTTTAGTGTACCGCGGGAGGGGTGTACACACAAGATCTTGTCAAAACCTAAGCGCGTTTTGACAACACCACTGGTAAGGAATGACTACAACTCCCAAGATGCACTTCAGGGTAAACGTGTGCGTCTCGACAGGTTTACACCTTTCAGACTAACGGGTTGTAAAGAGCTGGTGGGAGAACAGGCTAAAACTGTCTTTAAAAATGAATAAAAGGATTCTACTAAGACCGAACGGGAATTTAAATAAACGACTGCCCAGCACATGACTTGTATCCACTGCGCAGTATTTAACAACTAATGTGATGTTTGACAATTAACGTGAGTGCCAAGAGAATTCCTCCGCTTATTCAGTGCAGATGACCTCCCGAAAGATAACGCAAGAAAAGCCAGCAAGAGAAACAAAAATATCAAAACAATGCTCCTAGACGTGTTAGGAAGGTAGCTCCCCGCCACTTTCCGAAACTTATCTGAAGACTTATTTTCCGAGATTACAAACAGGCGAAGGGCACTGTATTTTCATGAAGCTGAAAGTATGCTTTTCAACGGCTAGGCACCAAAAGCCTAACGGTAAAATACTTTGGCGGGAAATAGGAAACTGTCAACACAATTTTGTACGATGTTATAACCGCCTGGGGATACCCATTACTTTTCCTGAGGAGATGCTTAACTGTAACGGACTCCAAAATGGGTTTTAGTGGGTGTTTCATGTTAAGTGAATTTCACCTCAGTTTTACAGGGTGCCCTTAAAGGGCTCAAAGTTCCTAACGTCCTCACAGAAACGTTTAAGCTATCTTTTTCCCGCAGGCTTAAAAGGTGAGCTTCCATTAAAGAGTGCGAGCACATTTTTCCTCCCTTTCGCTCAGGGTGAGTCCCGTCCAGGGATGCGTACCTCCCAGGTTCGCTTTGTTTTTTCCACAGAAATCCCACGGCTCGTCACACGCCGACAGCCAGCAACCGCGCGAAGCCGGATCCACGACTTCGCTCTCGCCGCCTGCCCAAAGAGGAATCTCGCGGTACCAGCGGAGACCGGGAAATCGCGAGAACCGCCCACCAAGCCGAGATCCCGCGCCAGCAGGCGGGGCCGAGAGAGAGGAAGTCGCACTTAGGCCCTCCCACCTCAGTCCATACCCCGCCTCGCGAGAACGTCTAGCTGGGTCGGGTAGGGAAGCGCGTGCAGAAACGGAGGCGTTGCCTGTTGGACTCGTCGGCCGCCGTAGCCCCTGCTAGGACAGCCCGTACGAGCCTGCTGGAGGAGGAAGAGAAAGGCAGAGAGAATCGGGTTACAAGATGGCGGATCTGTAGTAGTTACCGCGGCGGCGGCGGCAGTGGGAGAGCGAGCGAGCTCTGGGGGGCAAAGGGCGGGGAGGGTGGGTGTGTGCGGGGGTGCACTGAGGGGTAACCGGGACTTCGGGCTGAAAGGTCTCAGTGGCTCTTGTTGCCTCTTCCCGCGGCTGAACCTTGGGAGCCATGGTGAACTCAGGCCTCTCCGGAGCCGCCGCTGCTTTCGCCACCGCCGCTACCGTCTCTCAAGAGTGAGGGGCGCGGACGAGGTGAGCGAGGAGGCGGCGGCTGCAGCAGTGGGCACAGCAGCCACCATGTCGGATACGCGGCGGAGAGTGAAGGTCTACACCCTGAACGAAGATCGGCAATGGGACGACCGAGGCACCGGGCACGTCTCCTCCACTTATGTGGAGGAGCTCAAGGGGATGTCGCTGCTGGTTCGGGCAGAGTCCGACGGTAAGGTTATTGGAACCGTAGGATAGTGGCCAGTACCTCCGGTTTGGGCACTGCCTTTGGGTTTAGGCCCTGGGCCGGGTACGTTACTATCACCTCTTGGGACAGCGCATTGGTTCTGTGCCTACACTTCCGTACGGTAAAAACAACTTTGCTCGGATTTACCCTCAGTCAGACGCCGATTCGTTTTCCCCCGCCTCCTATCCTTATTAAACACTTGACCCCTTCGTCTCCAGTCTCGCCTCTTAAAGAGGGAAGAATGTGAGAGAGAAGGAGAGAAGTAATGCGAGACAAGGTAGTGATCTCGTTCTAGGGTACTGAAGGCCCTCCCCACTTTATTTTCTTATCCATTATATTCCTGCTACAAAAGGTTTAGTGAAACTTTATTTTCTGAGTTGTTGTTGTTGTTGTTGTTTTTAACCCATTTTACCAACGAGCTCCAGTTGCCACTGTCGACAGGTGCTGGGGAAAACCAAAAAGCACCTTTTCCTGGGGTTATTGCAGACTGTTGCCACGGTACATGCACGCACAGGCACAGACATCTTCGGTCTGAGATCCCTCCAGGCTACCTTTGTAGAGGGTGTTATGGAAAAGTGGATACTTTACAACCTCAACAAGTTTGGACACCAGAGCAGATTGTAAATTTGTATTCGTTGATGTATTGTACGAGTCATATGTAAAGTATTTTTAAATTATGAAATGTAGAGCCTTAGTTTTAACACACCTTATTGTAATCTGAACACCTCGGTTTGAGTAACTGATACATGCAGATAAAAGAAAACTAGCAATCTTAGATTTATTCTTGACATATTTTGTACTCTTGCACTTTCTCTTTTATTTTAAATAGTCATGGGCATTTATTTTTACACGATCTGTCCTTCCTTTTGTTCTTCTGAAGAAAAGGATAAATGCAGTTCTGTAATTTGTATACTAAGTACTTAGACCCCTGTTGTGGTCCTTTGTAATTGTTTTGTTAAACTGGAAATGCAATAAAGTAACTTTGTTAAAAAGAATTTGGCTTCAGGTGGTCATTTAGACCTTAAAATTTTTACTTCAATAAAACTATAATAAGTCATCTAGTCTCTGTATATTCTTGATCTGAATGTTGGTCTTTGATTTCTTTCCTTTAAAAGGTATATAGGATGATGTGTTCTAAGTTAATTACGAAGCTGTGATCTTGAGAGAAAAATGTAAATTGGAATACATTTGATTACTTCAGATGTCTTGCTGGGGGAAGAAAAAATTAAAAGTTTTTTTTTTTAATGTGTATTCTGATGTTTTATTCAGGGTTTTATAAATTGAAACTTATAAATATTATCTTCTTTATCTTTCAGGATCACTACTCTTGGAATCAAAGATAAATCCAAACACTGCATATCAGAAGCAACAGGCAAGTAGTTATTTATCTTTAATTTGAAAGACTTCATCTGTGATCAAAGAAGTGTTAATCTGACAAAGATGGGAAAGCTTTCCTGACAAGAAAAAACATGTTTGGTAAACAAAGATACAGCCCATACGTATTTCCCTTGCAGGTTAAAAGTTTCAAACTAAAAAGTGAAAGTTTGTACTGGCAGTCATTTTTTATTTTTGAATTGAGCCACTGTTAGTTTGTATTAAGATACAGTGCATTCACTAGCCGTATTTAACTGCAGTTAGGTATCTTCTGTGCTGTGTTCACTAAGCCTTTATTCTCAATAACATTTAAAGGAAATAGCTTAAAAGAAAATTCAAAGGGGTCCTCTTTAAAGCAAGGAAAACCTGTTTGTGGTGTGAAATTAGATCCTTTGACTCATTCAGAGGTAAAGATTTTGAAGTAGAAGCATTTAAATTCTGTTCTTTGTGTATTTTTTAATATAATAGTTAATGGATGATGAAAGTGTACACTGCCGATGATGTAATGTTTTCTGTTAATATTTATTGTCTTATTTGGGAAAGAAAACCTGTGTTGTGTTTTAGTGTGCCTAATTACCTAATCTGGAAATGGCAGCAGTGATTCAACCTTTATTCTGTGAATGTTTTCATTTTTATTATGGAAGATTTCAAAATTGAAAAGTACAGAGAATAATACAGTGAGTCTCTGTGTAACACCACCAAATTTAACAATGTTAACATTATGCCATATTTGTTTCAAATCTTTTTGTAACGTGGAACATTGTGGATAGAGTTATAACCCCCTTTGTACCTGTCTTGTTCTATCCATTCTCCATCCTCCCTGTAGGTAACCACTATTCTGAAGTTGATGTGTATTATTTCTGTACATGCTTTTATACCTTTTCTGCACATGTATGTATTCATAAATAATATGTAGTCTTATGTGTTTTTAAACTTTACACGATTGATCTCGTATTCTTACATGTATTCTGCAACTTTCATTTTTCACTCAACGTTATTTTGAAGATTTGCTCATGTTAACAATGTAGATCTAGTTGGGTTTTTTTTGAACTGTATAGTATTCTGATGTACGATATACACCTATTGTTAGACATTTGGATTACTTCCAGGTTTTTTGTGTGTGTGTAAAGTAAATACGGCAGAGATTTTTGAAGGAAAAGAAATTATTTGGGAATTATATTTACATCAATGCCTACTTTTTTCAAAGTCAGTGAAAATTGGGATGCCCAGAAACAAATACTTCACAGTTGGAGGAATGAAATTACGTCTATTGCACAATGCATTATTAGTAAAAGTCTTACTGTTAAGCAGTTTTTGTGTGTGTGTATACAATACATTCTTGATCAGTCTTTGAAATATTTTTAAATTTTTCAATATTCAATTAAGTTTTTTTCTCTGCTTAGAAAATAATGTCTTTTTTGATGGATAATCAAATTAAACATTGTCCTGATTTGAATACCTGAAGACATTTTCTGTAACTTAGATGTTTTAAGGTAGATATTTAAGTACATTTAATTTCTAAGTAAGCCAGGCAGGTGGTTACTCTCTTTGTACTGACTTTTACCAGATAGCCATTTTTCATTTGTTTTTTATTTGCTTGTTTCTTGGGGGAAGAAATGTTAATATTCTGTAATCATTTTTTTCCTACCTGCATGAGTATAAAATTCTTAGGAACTGTGTTAAGTGTGACACCCCACAAATTAGTTATGTTACAGATTCTTCTCAAATTGTATACAAAATCCTTTAGTTGTTCTTACAGTTGGAAAGATCACATTATGGCAGAGTTTTGTGTATAAAATGGTCCCCCAACATTAGTCCAGAATTACACAATGGTTCTGTGAATATTTTTAGAAACTTTGGAACATAATTTTACTCTGCTTAAAAATTTAAATATTGGAGGAAAGAAAACTTTTCTTAAAAAATGTATGCCATTGGGAAAATGTTTTGTGTAATTAGTCACATTTAAATAATATACTACTAGGGCTTTAAAATTTTTTTTTCTAATTGAAGTACTTTTACTAAATAACATTAAAGTATAAGAAGAATATGGCAATGAGACTACTATGAAAAACTGTATATAAGAATGAAAAACCTGTGTAAATGGGGTCACTTGTTTTATTTTCTTTATTTTTAAGTTGAGTGCACTTTTCTAATAGAAATCAAAGAGCCATATAGGGGTTATGTTAAACTTAGTTTCTTTGTAATAGATAATAGTTTCTGTATTTTCACCAAAATCTTGTTATTTGCACTTTTTACCAGGTTACACAAATTGGGATTTGCAAACACTTTTTTCTGTGTTCATTAGAATTACCTTTTTTTTCAGTAGTCTAGAAAATTACTTATTTCCAAAATTTATATGAATTGAATTGATCATTATTGAGTTTTCAATTGAAAAAAAAACTTGAATGAGTTAATGAGATGTTCAGTTTATAAGATATTTTGCTACATTAAAGTGCATTGAATAAAATCTGAGAGGAATGTTTAACATTCTTCTTTTAATATTACAGTTCTAATATAAGCTAAGTACTGAAATATGGGCTCAAAATACATTGTTTTGTTTTCCAAAAGCAAAGTACTGAATTGCAGGCTCAAAATAAATTAAAATGAATTGAGTTGGATGTTATTGACTCAGTATCAATAGGTAATCACTGATTTACATCACTTTCCTGTTTACTGGGGGCAATATTGAAGTAGTTAGTGGGAAGAAGATATATTTACCTTAAAGGAACAAATAAACTTGCAAAGTATTTAAATAAACACGTTGGGGAGAGAAGAGAATGATTATACAGTGGAACATAAAGTGACTGATACATGTGTCAAAATTTTTTAAGTTATTTAGAGTCAATCCCACTGATCTGGACTAAATCAAAAGCAGTAACATAGGGTGTATACCTTTTATATTTAACAATTGTGTGTTAATTGGCTTTAGGAGAGATGTATAAGGAAATCCTCATTCTGGGTTTTATTGGGAGGCAAGACATAACAAGTGAAACAATTACAGAATAGTAATAAAATAGCTAATAAAGTGTTTTAACCCAGTCCTCATCAAAAGCCCACGAAAGCATTTCATGGATAAGGCAACTAAGGCATAGAAAGGTTGTTTCTTAACTGAGATTATACAGCAGGTATGCACCAACACAAAATACTGTGAAAAGCAACTTTATTCCACAGACGTGGTCAATAGAAAATTAGAGAAAGCAGAGATTTATTTGAGCCAAAATCACTGAGAAAACTTCACTCTTTTTGGTGGTGTCTGCTGAAGGTACTGTGATATGGAAGGAAATAGTACACCTGACACAAAAGATATTAAGCCTATATGCAGCAGAGTTTTCTTATTTGAAAGCTTGGTTTGCTAAACAAAAGGGAGCCATTATGGCTTCTTCAGTAGGAGCCTACGTGAAACTGATACTGTTTAGGAAGCTGGTGTGGCAATGTCATGAATAATGAGTTGAGAGTAGGGAGGGAAACAGAAGATCTTTAGGTAGCAAGACCTTTTGCAATAATTCAGATACAAGAAAATGAAAGTCTGTTCCAGCATAGTAAATTGAATTGAAAAGAAGGGAAAGAACTCCAGTATATTTTTAAGAAAGTGTTGGATGATTTGTTGAATGATTAAATATGAAAGAGAAGGAATCAAAGGTCACTAGTAGTGTTTTTGAGTCTTGAGGCCAGGAAAATGATGGTTCTCTCCAGAAATCAGGAAGTTGAGAAGAAAGCAGGTTTATATTAATCATTTGGTTAGAGGCTTGTTTATTTTAAAAAATCAACAAATAAAAATTTAAAAAGCTCTGTATTTCAAATAGGCAGTACATTCACATAATTAAAAATTCGGAAGGAATTTGTGAAGTCTCTGTCCCATCCTGGACTCTGTCCGTGCAGTTTCACTTGCTAGAGGTCACCAGGGTTACCAGTTTTGTATATATTTTGCTAGAGTTTAATGCACATGTAAACAAACACGCATGCAATTATATATATAATATATATATATATATATTATATATATATATACACGCACACACATATATATACACACACACACACATATATTGTCCCTTTTATTGACATAAATAGTAGTGTACTATGTATTGTTCTGTGCCTTTTTTTCATTTAGGCTTTGAAGTGAGTGAAATAAATGGGAAGGTCTTAGAACTGAGTGCCTGGGACTAGTGATAGAATGAGAGTTTGGTGCAGGAGATTATAATTTGAGAATCATTAAATGCTACTTTAAGCTGCAAGAGATCTCCTTTGAGAGAGTAGCTATAAATTGAGAAAAGAACAGAGTTTAAGATTGAGTCCACATTTATTCATTCAGCCAGCAATACTTGGTTGAGTGCTGCTTGTGGATTGGTCACTATCATTAGTTTGGGTTTTCAAAGTTCAGTTGAAAGCTTTTGAAGAGTTTTCAGCATAGAAATGACATAATTCAATATAGTAACATCAGTTTGTAGACTTGAAGAGAGGCAGTGACTGGGAGACTGGTTGAGAGATGCAGCATAGTCCAAGCTAGAGATAATGTTGAATTGGGTTAAGGTGATGGCAGTAGAAATGGATAGATTTGAGGTATATATTGAAGCTAGAATTGATGGGGCATGCTGCTGGACTAGTGTTTGGTAATCAGGAAGAAAGACCCAGTGAAGAAGAAGAATAAATAATGAGCAAGAGTAGAGAATCAGGAAAGTGTGTTGTCTGCAGACCAAGGGAGAACATAATTTTGGTAAAGAAAGAAGGCCCAGTCAGTCAGCAAATGCTGTTTAATATCCTGCCAAGAGAAAGATTGAAAATATTCTAAGCTTTGTTCGGAGAAATGTCCACTGAGATGAAGGTAGAGATGAAAATGATCTGATCTTATTGTATCTATCTCTTAATTGGCAAAATCATCCAGTAAAATTGAGGATGTTGGGATTTAACATTTAACCTGAGAGCCATTGTGGGGAATGGACTTATGAATATGAGAGGAAAAGAGATTTATACAATTTTGAATGCTACATTAAATAACAGCATGAATTTGTAATAAGTAGAGTCCACTCTGCACTTTGAACTATAGGTCTGGTGTACAAGTAGAGGACATGAATCATTAGGTTGGAAACATGGGAAAGAGTGATTGGTAGAGATGTGTTCTGAGTAGTGGTCTAGAATGGAGCCAAGGAGGGATCTTTGGGAATCAGATGGAGAGAGGTGTTTCTTATTTAGGATCCTTCTTATTTCTTACAATGCCACAGAGGAGACGCTTGGGAAGCAAGTTGTTAAGAACATTGCTGTCCTTTAGAATTTGTTCACATTTCTTATGGGGCATACTAACAGGAACATGGGCTTAGTGTTGGATTGGGTATGCTTTAGTTTTTAAATTCCATTATTTCTAGTTATGTGGTTTTGAGCAAATTTTCTCTGAACCTCATTTTTTAAATGGAGATACTATCTACCTCATATAATAGTTGTGAATTAATGTATGAAAAATGCTTTAGCACAGTACCTGATACATAAGCTCAATAAGATAACTGTATTCATAGTAATCTTATAATGATCCTCATGTGGGGAATATTTTCTCTTTTCCATTGTGGAAGGAAAAAGGTTAAATACTTTACTGAAAGTAAGTGAAATAGTGGACAGTGAAACTTTCATTGGTGCTCCCAGTTTCTAATTCAAATATATCACAGACTTTGGTATCCTGCTGTTGGTAAGTAGTATCACCATATTTGTCTTGAACTGTATGTTATGTACCACACTGTATTTTAAAAATCTACCTCAGAAAAAGTTTAGGTCATCTGCTATTAGGAACTACTAGAGAGATGCTGTATTATTTGTCTGGTTAATCTTACTCATTTTCAGACTTTTAAATTGGTTTTTGAACCTGTGCATTGAATTCTATAAATCTGATATTTCTATTTCCTTTTTTAAAAAATAAGTATTCCTTTTGAAAAACTTCAGCTTTTCTGTATTAAATTTTGTCAGAGTCATTAGGCATTAAGTCATAGGCTTAGTCTAGCAAGCAGTAAGATCTCAAATACTTCATGATTAGATTTTATTTATGTTAATGAAGTGGATCAGTACCAAGGAGGAAAAATGAAACACATAATCGGCTTGTTAGATCCTTTAAAATGTGTCACAGATTCCTTTGTGAATGTATTAAAATTAGAGACTTCTTCCCCAAGGAAGATATTATGCACCAAGTTTTAGATAAAAAGTTTAAGATGTGTTTAGACCCTGGATTAAGAACCTCTGACCTAAATGGTATTCTACTCAAGACTGTTTTTAATATATGAGATTGCAGATAATCATTTCTCATACAAAACTACATTGTGCAAACCAGATTCAGCTAAATTGTCAAGTTTCTCCAGTTCATGTCTTACTTCCATTCTAGGCTTGTACATAATCACCTTTTCTTTTCTTTTTTTTTTTAAAGGACCAGACCAAATATAACTGATTTTTTCTGTTCTCCCCACAAGTTCATTTTAAATCTGATTTCCATAGGGACGTAGTGGTGATTAAGTGTTTTAGTTAGTAGAGGAGAACTCTAAGCTTCCCTTGGTTTAAACAGAGACATTAACAACACCCCAGAGATGTATGTGCCACACACAAATGAGGAAAAAATGTAATACCACAAAGTACAGTGGTTGAAAACAGACTTTACCATGAAAAATTGAGCTTGACTGTATCTAAGCTTTTTGGATATGTAGGAAATCCTGCCATTTGACGCTTCTCATTCTGTTTTAAATATTCTTGTGCAAGCTCTGTACTCTGTCACCTAGGAACTTAACTCTGACCCTTGGAATAAGCAGTTCTAAGGAGTTCGTATGGGTATTTTTTTTTACTGAGACAGTGGGGTGTGGGGAGGGGGAGAAGGAAGGATGGGATTTGTCATTTGGGGTAGGTACATAGAGGTGGAAGGTGCCTACTCTGATGGCACTTCCCTATCCTTGGTTACCCAATTAGAGATAACACTTCTCAAATTTGACTTGTCCGAAGAATTAGCTGGAACCCTTGTTAAAATAAGGATTCTTGGGTTTCATTCCAGACCTGTACCCAGGGGAGAGACATGGGGATCTATATTTTTAACTATCTCCCAAGGTCAGTCCTCTCTGCATTAAAAAGGGGTTCTGAATATAAATCCTATTTAGTTTTAGTTTTATTGCCTACTTCTGTTGCTTTCCCTCAGAAGGTAGATTGGAATGAAAATGGAAAGGGCTTTGGATGCCTGGATAAAGAGCTTTAGATTTCATTCATTAAAAAGGGTTGAAAATAATAACATAAGCATAAGTTTACAAGATAATCGTCAAACTGACATTTCCACTCCTAGTGTAATCTGTCTGTTGGCCAAGTGACAAAGCAGAAATAGTGATAAAATACATCTTACAAGAAGTTGCCCTTCCCAAAAAATTCAGAATTGTTAAAAAGATGACATTAAATACAGATTTGTATCTACTGTCATTTATGGGTTGTACTGTGCCCTAAGTGTATGTTGGATCTTAAAATTCTATTAATAGTATAGAGTCATTACAGTTTAAACATGTCAAAATATTGCTTATTTAATTCTTTATATTAGCCTTTTTATTTGTGTGGTTTATAAAGTATGGCTATACTAATACTACTGTAAAAAAAAAATCTTGGAGATCACTGTTCATGAAGCTGTTTTGAGGGTAGCTCTAAGAAGACAACTCAAACTGAGGAAAGAACACAGAACCTAAGTGCCCTAGTGCTTTAACCAGAATAGCTTTGTTTTTATCTTTTTTTTTTTTTTTTTTTTTAGCATATTGATTCTTAGTAAAATTTTGTGTGTAAAAAGAGTTCTGCTAGTTTTTCAAAAAGGTTTCAAAACCTCTTCTGTAGATGGTGGGAGCCATTGAAGGTTTTTAAATGGAAGAGTAATTTAGACTAGTTGGTGGCAAATCTCCCAAGAAGCATGGCCAGCCAGAAGCTAGAACACAGATTTTCAGTGTTCTTACCTGATCACACAGCAAATAGGTATTAATCTGAGGCCTGGATTAAATAAAGGATATTTTTCACTTACTGGTTAGAGCTACTAAAGTTTTGAAATGTCTTCCTTTTGAAGACTTTGTCTTTATTAATCTGGGGCTCACTTTTAGTTTTATATTTTTTAATATAAGGTCATAATATTTGTAAGTACTAGTCAGCTGAACCTTATATTAAATATAAGGTTTTATAGATTATATTTTTGATAATTAGGATATAAACTCAAATGAGCATTTTTTAAAAATCAAAGTTTTAGCCATATTAAACTTTCATTATTATATATCCTTAAAAAGTAGTCCATTTCATTTGAGTGTTGTATAGTGATCTTAGTGTTTAAACGTGTGTATTTTAAACTGAAACCAAACCTTAATTTTTAATAAGGGAATTGACAGCTTCCCCCTAAAAGCATAACTAACCTTTCGGGAGGGATATAACGAAGGACATCCTAGACAAGTACTTACCTGAACCTGGGGTTCTTAATATTTCTGCCATCTTATTGGTAACACAGATAGAGCAAGTATTTTCATGTCATTTTTGCATTCTTAATATACTGAAGGCTTTCCCAGATTTAAAAAAGAAAAAAGCAAAAATAGAAAGGGGTAAACCTTAATATTTTCAGCTGTTAGTTAGCCTACTTGTAACCAGTTGACAACCAGCTTAAACAAAAAAATAAACTGATAGGTGGTAGGTAGGTAGTGAGTGGAACAGCTGACTCTGGAAACAGTAGGAAGTAGATGATTAGAATGTCTACATGATATTTTGGCCAAAAATCCCAGACTTCCAATTAAACATTATCTTGGTAACATAAGCTAGAGCCTGCTAACATATTTTAATTTTTTTTTGTTGTTGCAGAAAATTAGTGTCATTTTTAGTACCAAAGCTATGATTTCATTGCCAGTATATTAACTAAAGTTTCAAAGGATAACAAAATACAGCTATATGATATCATCTGAGTGTATCTTAATTGCGCTTATCAGAGGGCATTGTTATGCTGTTTCCTGTCCTACTGATTTTTATTTATACTTTTTTAAGCCCTCCTCCCCTGTATTTATTTATTTTTTAAAAAAATTTTAATGGAGGTACTAAGGATTGAATACAGAACCTTGTGCATTCTAAGCACACGGTCTGCCATTGAGCTATTGCCCTCCCCCTTTATTTATACTTTGTAGTTATTTCTTTTCTAGTGTGATGATACAGAAATCTTTATTTTTAAACAGGATACATTAATTGTTTGGTCAGAAGCTGAAAACTATGATCTGGCACTAAGTTTTCAGGAAAAAGCTGGTTGTGATGAGATCTGGGAAAAAATTTGTCAGGTAAGGTTATTTTAAAAATACTTAACTTAAGTTTGTATGCATTCTTGATTTTTTTCATTTTACCTAAAAGATGTGTAATTAAAATGTGGAGAGATACTATCTTCATGTGAGAGTTTGATAACCTAACCTGGAAATGTCCTTTATGTTCTACATCAAAATTTTTTACTTAAAATTTTTTTAGTTATAATTTTGTCATACCATTTTAGGTTTTGACAGCATGTATTCATAATTAATGCCCTGCAAAATATCAAGATCTTTTAAAAACCAAAAGAAGATTAAATAATTATATTCTAAGGCTTTTAGATTTTTCTTTAATATTTGGTCACCTGTTTGCTTAATGTTTATGAATATAACTATGTGGCAGACACTAAATCAAAAGTGCTCATGACTTCAACTCATAAGGAAGTTATAATATAGCAGGATAGGTGGTAACTCTTGGGGTAACGAATTTTTTTTAATGAATTTTTTAGAAGTTTTAGATTTATGGAAAATATGAGTAGAAAATGCCGAGTTTATATACACACCTCTCACAGTTTCCCCTATTATTAGCATCTTATACTAGTATGATACATTGGTCATAATTAATGAACTAATATTCATACATTATTATGTATTATTATTTATGCATTATTATTAGCTAAATTTATTCAGATTTCCTCTGCTTAAAACCAGTGTCCTTTTTCTGTTTCAGAATCCCATTCAGGGTACCACATCACATTTAGTACTTGTGTTTCCTTGAGCAAATCAAGGCTGTGTCAGTTGGTAGCTGGAATTTTAAATTAATCACAACATTCATTTTTAATTACCAATTTCTATAGATGGAGATCACCATGTTTCAGTGGTTGCTTAGTGTAATCTATTATAGTTGGGTTTTTTTTACTATTGTCATTTTCACTTAAATCAGCTTTCCCTCTAGGAATTCTTATCACTAAAGGTTCTTGAGTTAGTTTTATGCATCTGACAACAGTCATTTTTTTCCCCTCTGTCCTCCCAGTAACAGTGCCACACAGACTAATAGAGTAGCCCACAAAAGTGTAGTATGAACCTTATCATTTCCAATAAAGCTTATTTGACATATGGCTCTAGATCACTAAATTTTTCTTAACTAGAAATAGATGATTTGTTTCTTTCCTACTTCCTATGTTCCTATGTATGTATCATGTATTGCTAGAGCATTATTAGTATAAATTATTATATAGAATAAGAATATAATAAGAATATAATCCAGATTATTTTATTAATATTTCACCTTTGTGTTTTGTCCTTTTTTAAACCTGTGGGTAGTGATGTCAAGAAGATTCTCTTTTTTTCTCATGTGCTCTCCAAGGATTGAGATTAAATTTTGTGTTTGCAAAGTCTCTGTAAAGTGAGATGTAAGATCTAAAAAAATGACCTCTATTTCAGACTTATACATATGCAGTCCATAAATATTTGCTGTTCTGTTCTTTATTCAATAAACTTGAATCATGCGTTCATCCATGAAATAGGGCGAAAATGGTCTATGGTAACAATGAAAACATACTGAAATATGCAATACTTTCAAAATAAAAGATATACCATAATATTTATAAGGCTGTTCAGACTATTAATAGTATTATATAAAAACTAACCTTTTTATGATAAATTTCTGAAGCATGTTTTGTTTTCTCCCTCCAATATCAGCATGGCAACTGGAACACATTCCGTATGTACTCAGTGTATATTTGAAGAATGAATAAATAAAATAGAAGACAAACATCTTATTTAGAACTAGGGTGTTGAATTATGTGTCTTCTAGAACGTAAATTTATATGGTAGATAATATTTTCCAGTGATTAGCACATTCAGTTATACCTTGCCCCAATTTTCCTCTGCCCACAGCTCAGCACCTACTGTTTAATATATGTTCTTGGATATATATTTTTTTTAAAGACTTTGTGCATTTGTCCTAGAACTTTTTGCTGAAATTTGTTTTTCCTCTTTCCACTCATGCAGTTCAGAAAGTCCCCAAGACCACTCTCAGTTTCCCTAATTCACTAGAAAGACTCACAAAACTACACAAAGCTGTTATATTCATGGTTCCATTTTATTACAGCGAACTGACCATTGGGAAAAGGCACATAAGGCAGAGTCTGGAAGAGTTTCACGCATCCATACCTAGTTTTTTCTATCAGGATAGTCATGCTAATATCACTTAGTTCTCCTAGCAGTGATGGGTGGCAACATGTACAGAGCATTGCTGACCAGGGACGCTTACACAAACCTTTGTGCCCAGCATTTTCACTGGGGGTTAGTCATAAAAGCAGGCTGACTGCCCATGTGGTTGACGTTAGTTTCCAACACTCCCAGAGGTTGAGCTGGTATTGTGTGGCCTAAGACCTCCACCATAAACCATAGAGTTATCCACACGGGTATGTGGCATAGCCTAAGACCCCCCAGATAAAAACACTTTTCCCAGACAGGATATTCAAAGTGCTTAGAGGTTACCTCTTAGGAGCTAGGCAAGGTCCAAACCTTTCTTGGGGCAATAATAATCCTTTACTGAAAAGGCCAGCCCTTACAGCAAAATGATCATATTTGTCTAAGCATCTGAATTTAGTGTAGCATTTATATGATATATAATAGTATCAATATGAATACATCTAACATTTGGAGGAGCCAGTCTGAACTACGGGTAGATTTAAAGAAACAGTCTGTTGTATAAAGCCATGATTTACTTTTTATATTTTTGCACTGTTTTCATTACCCATTTCCCTCCTTGACCTACTATAATTTGTACCTTTTGGTGAACTTGTGTGGAACTCTTTAGTATAGAAGTTAGCTGATGGTGTTCTAACAGAGTCCACTTCTTCCTCATGCTGGTCATTTTCTATCATTATTACATGCTGAGGAGGCTTTAATTCAGTCTCCTAATACATTTGATCATCAGTATCGGTATCAGCATAAGAAGGCTCATGTACATAAGGTAACTGGATTAATAGTGGCAGCGTTATACCATATCGTGGTATGGTAGTGGAGGTAACCTAAAAAGTAAGAGTCAATAGATACTGGCATGTTACTAGAATCCCATTCAGTCATTAGCAGTTTGTCCAATTCATGTTGTATGACAAAATGTCCCCCGGGGTGGTGTCAGTTATCAGGTTGATTTACAGGCTTCCATTCAACCTTGTTGAGTCCCCAGAGCAGTGGTGGACTTGGCAAACATGGCTTTGGTATAATTGAACTAAGAGAATATCATCTCTTGCTCTGAGCCTTTCATAAGACGCCATGTTAATACTGGATGTCCCTCATTACATTAACAATTTATTTCTTTGCCCTCTGTTACCATTTCTCCTTTCCATTTGTCATTGATTTTTACCCAAACTTTTCCACCTTTGAAAGGGACATTAGATTTGGCCACTCCGCTGGTCTACCAGGTTAATTTTTTACTACCCAATCAGTACTATACTAGAATAGACTTTATTTATTAGAGCAGTTTCAGGCTCATAGCAAAAGCAAATATTTTTCCAAAAGTGAATTTCAAAAGTATTTTGAGGAAATCTTACTTTCTTTTGTGTATATATATTTTTTATTGAAGTCTAATCCGTTTACAGTGTCGTATCAATTTCCAGTGTACAGCATAATGCTTCAGTCATCCATGAACATACATATATTTGTTTTTATATTCTTTTTTACCATGTTACTGCAAGATACTGAATACTCTTGAATGTACGAGGAGTTGGGCTTTAACTTGGTTTGAATTTAGTAGTATCCTTGTTAAGCCAGTATGATGGTGCAGTTAAGTCATACATAATGATTTTGGGGACGAACAGAAGTTACTTGCTGCAAAATTCAGAATTACTAGGTATATTGAAGTTATTAAACAGCTACATGTGATTATTACATAATTTAACATCAAACCTACTTAACATTAGCTGAAATATTCAGATTATTAGGGATCACAGTTAACCTCAAGTTATAAATTGGGAAATTTAGGGGTGAAACCATTTGCAATCAGTAACTCAAGACTCAAATAATTGACTCTAAACTAGGTGTATTTTCCCCCTCTGGACTTCACTTTTGATTAGCAACTACTGTACTAGTATTGATTCCTTGAAAGATATTTTTACTTAAATTCAATGGTCAGTGATTTGATTTCCAAAATTTTGAATTCTTTTGTATTTTAAGATAACCAGCTGTACTTGGGTATTTTTAGGTTCAAGGTAAGGATCCATCTGTGGAAGTCACACAGGATCTCATTGATGAATCAGAAGAAGAAAGATTTGAAGAAATGCCTGAAACAAGTCATCTGATTGACCTGCCCACATGTGAACTCAATAAACTTGAAGAGATTGCTGACTTAGTTACCTCAGTTCTCTCCTCACCTATCCGTAGGGAAAAGCTGGCTCTGGCCTTGGAAAATGAAGGCTATATTAAAAAACTACTGCAGCTGTTCCAAGCTTGTGAGAACCTAGAAAACACTGAAGGCTTACACCATTTATATGAAATTATTAGAGGAATCTTATTCCTAAATAAGGCAACTCTGTTTGAGGTAATGTTTTCTGATGAGTGTATCATGGATGTCGTGGGATGCCTTGAATATGACCCTGCTTTGGCTCAGCCAAAAAGGCACAGAGAATTCTTGACCAAAACTGCAAAGTTTAAGGAAGTTATTCCAATAACAGATTCTGAACTAAGGCAAAAAATACATCAGACTTACAGGGTACAGTACATTCAGGACATCATTTTGCCTACGCCATCAGTTTTTGAAGAGAATTTTCTTTCTACTCTTACATCTTTTATTTTCTTCAACAAAGTTGAGATAGTCAGCATGTTGCAGGTAAGAAAACTAAGGTGTTCTTCACAACTCTGTTTTCAGATACCTAGTTCCATTAATAGTTAAAGCTGGTGTTCATTCCTTCTTTTTGAAAGATTTCTTTTGTTTACTTTTAACATACTATCAACCATAGAAAATAGGGCTTTATCTCATGGTTTTCTGCAGAAGAATCATTTCTTAATGTTAGCTTTTATATTTTTAAATGTCTTATGCAGCTGGGTTTTTTTTTAACTTTTCAGTTTTTTTGCATTTAAAAAATTGTGGTAGAATATACATGACATAAAATTCACCATTTTAACAGTTTTTAAGAGTGCAATTCATAGCATCAAGTACACTCACACTGTTAATGCAGCCATCACCACTATCCATTTCCAGAACTTTTTCATCATCCCGAACGGAATTAGCTATTTTTGAAAGTATCTTTTATTACATTTTCTGAGACCTAGGAATTATTGGGGGTATGTGTGAGTGTGTGTGCTTGAAGCTCCCACATATTTCAGATGTGCAGCCAGGATTGAGAAACACTCATTCATTTTCAGGAAATGATAATTAATCAGATTATTTACTATTTGAAGTTGATTTTATTCTATCTCCTTGAGTTGTAAAAAATGGGAGTTTTATACCATGTTTATCATGTTAATCCTATATACCCTACCAGTGTAATGAGCATGATTTTGAAGATTTTACTTCACTTTTGATAGTATACTATGCTTATAGGTTCCCACGTAGCTGCCTTTGTCATTTCCATGTCAATCACTAAGTTTACCGGGCAGCTACTATATAGTATTTAGTGTAGTTTAGTGGTTCTCAAGTCTGATCTGTGGACCTTAGGAGTTCCTGAAGCCATTTCAGAGAAGTCTGTGATATTTTTCCCTCTTCCAACTTCATGTCACTGTGAAGCTGTATTAGTCTTTATATACTTCAGCCAAAACGACATATTGCAACAGACTGAATGCTGAAGAAGACATGAGGATCTAGATGTCTTCTGTTAAGCTAAACATTAAAGAGATTTGCAAAAATGTAAAACAAAGACAACCGTCTTTCTAAATTTTTTAAATTTGGGGTCCTATAGTTGCTTATAAAAAATTTTACACAAACATATAATAGTTTATGTTTTAATGAATTAATGTTTTTGAATGTCTCAGTTTTAATATGATAAACATTGATAAACATAACCCCCTTAATAAAAACCTTCTGGGGTCCTCAAATAAGTGTGAGGCAAGTTGGGCTTACATATTAGATTCCACTTAAAATATATGGCACCCGCTTTTTAAATCTATACTATATAATTCAGGGTGCCATTTCACTTGCTGACAGAAACACAGCTGTAGTCTCGGGATTGGAAATAGACCTATAGTCAACATAGTTGATATGGAGGACCCAGTGACAGAAGCTCAAGTGTAGCTTTTAAATGACCACTTCAGAAGGGTTGCCAAATCCATAATAAGAAATCATAAATGCTTTTTTATGCTTTAAAAAATAAATTTTGCAAACTAATCTATAAATATAACATTTTGTATGTCATTTTATATATTTTATCATAGGTTTGTTTATGTAGGCTATACTTACATAAAACAACTCTTACTCATTTCTAGCCCATGGGATGCATTTTATGAAATAGTCTGATACTATAAACTACCTGTTGTTTATCTAGGGTTTACCACTTAGTTATCTCTTATGTGTCAGCAGTGATGCTGAATTCTCTTTTCAACAGTATGTGAGAAGAAAGCAAGATTATGGCCATTGGCCTTTGAAGGCTCATTTCCTAAAGCCTATCTCTGAGATATCCAGGTAGACATTAGATGTGTGTTCACCAGTTCCTAGTATATACTCTAATACATGTTTAGATTCTCTTAAGCATGATACGGGCATAAGATTTTAGTTAACCTAAATTTTCTGCCTAATTACAGATCAAAATCCCTTGTGCCCAGAACTGAGAAATATACTTAAAAATGTTTTATAAGTTAAATTCCCAAAAGCTAATAAAGTGAGGTTATTTCCAGACAGCTACAGATTACAATCCTTTCGGAACAAGAAGTTTTAACTTCTCCCTACACTAGAAATGATTAAGGATAAGTATCTCAAATGTTGATGTGAAATTTAAAATTGGACTAGGCAATCTCTAGGTAATCTCTTAAAGCCTGCTCTAATTCTGAATTCCAGTGTCTACATAATTCTCAAAATGGTGAATGGGTCCTGGGTTTTGGATTTTGGTTGTATACATGTGCCTATTTTTATATTATTGCAAAGAAAAAAGGTTGATTTCAGACTTTTTAGAAGCAGCTCCTCTTTTCCCCGTAAGGGTTTGTTATTCAAAATAGCAGACACACAATTTGACTTAAAATAATTATGTTCTATTAAAAGCTGTTAAATGGAAAAGAAAAACTAAAGTGATCTAAAGAGACTAGTTTAATTACTTGGAAAACCAGGGATTTAGGGGGAAATTTTCCAACTATATTTATGATAGGCTTTAAGCTGTCAGACAATTGCTTTCTTAATATGTACATTGGAACAGAGTGTGTCAAATGTTATCAAAAATAATGTTAGAAATCAAAACAACAAATACTAGGAATCAGAAAACATTCACCAGGCAGACTGTAATACTTGAAATTGCCTCTGTAATACTTTATGCTGTTCTAGCTGTCAGTACATAAATAATGAATCACGTAAGAAGCAATTAAATGGGAAATTGCATTTATCAAAGAATTGGAACTATTTTTCCATGAAAATATTCTGGAAAAGTTAAAGATCTTTAGACATCTCTCTGGGAGAGATGCAGGATGATAAAAATTTATAAACGCTTTAAGTGGAGGTAAACATGGACTTATTCACCAAAACCTAAAATACTGGATGAAAAGTATTTGGAAAAGGTGATTTGAGGGATAAGTAAAAGATTATATATGCAGTTGAACTCTCTCAGAAGATGCATAGTTGAGGCCTCCATATATAAGGTCCAGAAGGAATCAGTGAAATAAATGACTAAAAGAAACACCATTCTGAGTCAAACAATGGAGAAGGTTTTATGCTAATGCTGTGTCTTTGAATGGCACCAAAAGATATTTAGTGGGAGAGAATACTATATTCTCCACAATCATACCTAGTGCTTTTCATTCTTTCCTCTTTCGGATATACCTCTACTTTATTTCAGAAAGGCTTTATGGGATTGATACCACTTCATGGATGATTCACAGTAAGGAAAAGAGCAGGTATTTGAGCTATAGCCTTTTATATGTCATGGTTTGAATTAATTATCAACCATGCAGGCATCACTATTACAGATATTTTTAGAACATGCTACTTTAATTAATTAAAATTAATTCAGATTTTATTTCATAAAAGTGAATTTTGAAGATTACCGAAACTAAAAAGCATAACTTTCTTGTAGCAGGTCTTGATAGAAGTCTCTAAAGTGAATTTCAAAATTCATGTCAGTTTTTCCTTTGTAATTCAATAGTCCACACTTACAGAAAATTGGAAAATATAGATTAACAAAAAAGAAAATCACTCATAATCCATCACCAAAAGATAAACACAATAAACATTTTAATGTTTATCCCTTTTAGACTTTAGACACATTTATATTAAAAATAAGATCATACAAAAAAACCCCATACAATACATACTTTATTTTTCTGTTTGTTTTTAAACAGTGCTTAGACATATCTATCTTTTAATACCTTAAAGTTAAAGAGTATGAAAAGCAGTTATTGTAGTATTTTGTCATTTAGTTATATCCTTGAGGACCATACGAACATGTAAGATTCTACTCCAGTTGACCCTAGATTATTGTATTTCATGAGTTATTGTGTTTTAAAAAGCTCTGTAATCTTATTACTGCCAGAATCCGTCTTCCTTACTGCCATTCCTGTGCCATATTTGTAATTCTCATTTTTTTAATCTGCTACAGACTGACAATGGGATCTTCAAACTTGTTTGATTTATGTTTAAGAGTAAATAAATAGATTCTGAAAGGGAGCTAGAAAGGCTCTCAGTTAAGGTAAATAGAATTTTCATGCATGACCTCTAAGACATCTGTTTTTTGTTTTTCAAAGAGTTCTTTATAGTTGAGGTTTCTGGTTAAATGAGGTATTAATATTTGTATAACCAGTATTGAATGTGTAGTGAAGTTTTGGAAATTATCACATTGAGTATACCTGGAATTTTAGGTTCCGTATTGAAACTGCTATTAGGTTTTCAGCTACTTTTATTATAATTTATGAAATCATATAAATGAGTATAACTTTTTATTTCTGTTAATATTTCATAGTAATTACTTCTTTCCATGTAGGAAGATGAGAAGTTTTTGTCTGAAGTTTTTGCACAATTAACAGATGAGGCCACAGATGATGATAAACGACGAGAATTGGTAAGTTATTTATTCTTGAAATTTCAACCTTAAAGAGCACTTACTCTTTTGGCATATACAGCCTTTAATATTGAACTTGTTAATTTAAGGAAAAAATTTTATAGTTAGTATGAAAGATGTATGGAGATGACCCTTGAGAAACATGAATTTGAACTGCATGAGTCCACTTATACACGGACTTTTTTAAATAGTAAATACTGTAGTACTACACAGTCCAAGCTCAGATGTGATAGGACAGATACAGAGTGCCTATTATAAGTTACATGCAGGTTTTTGACTTAGCACAGGGTGGGCACTCAACCCCTGTATTATTCAAGGGTCAGCTGTATTTAAATTATACCATTAAATGATTATTCTCTGAATTTCTAAAACTTGTTATTTTGTGTATCTTAGAAATTTTTAGAGATATTTTGATGTGGTTTTCCCCCCAGTGAGGGAATTTGTACATTATAAATACAAAATCAGACATGTGGTTTATGTTAGGCCAGAGCTACAGACGCACATTTTCATGGTTTTAGAAACTCACATTATTGAGATGTTTTTCTTTTTAAACAAGAGGTAAGGAGAGTCCTTGAATAAATGAATGGTAAATAATTTGATTCTTGAAAATGTTTTTATTCTTTCAAATGTGTTCATATCACTTTTTTGATTCTGCTTCAGGGAAAAAGAATAGTGACTGCTGTTTACCAGCAGTTTGCCATTTTTTCAAACATTAGAATCAGGTACTTGGGTTTTAAGAAGTAATGAAGGAATTCTAAGTTAAAATCAACCAAGTAATCTTTGGTGTAGTTATTTATTAATGGCCTACTCAGTTTTCTCATTTATAAAATTAGTCCTTTATACTAGGAAATCTCTAATGTTCTGTACAATTTTTAAAGATTGAATTTTGCTTTATAAGGACTTCCTAGGAACCCAGCCACCATTTATTGTCACATGATTTCTGTGTTCATTAATGTAGGTTTTGAGGAGCTGGGATACCCTGAAAAAATCTGTTCTTGAGAAGAGAGAATTCTGCACTGTGGTAGATCACATTACTGTTTGCCCCAAGTTTACTTTTAATGTGTGTCAGCTTCTCACTATACTTTCTAACATTACAGGTTAATTTTTTCAAGGAATTTTGTGCATTTTCTCAGACATTGCAACCTCAAAACAGGGATGCATTTTTCAAGACTTTGGCGAAGTTGGGGATTCTTCCTGCTCTTGAAATTGTAATGGTAATTACATAGCTTCTTTTCATGTTTTTGAAATTGTGAATTTGTAATAGATTTATATTATGGATGGGAAATTATTCATTGTAGTAATGCATATTGAATTTTATAATTTAGGTTATGATTCACTTGATAGTGAATTACTGCAAGAGTTGTTTGTCAGTCTTCAGATTTAGTAACTTAAATTTGTAGTGTTAATAGGTAATTGCTTGCATATGATACAACTTCATATGAATAAAAATCCCATGTTTTTACAAAACTATCCTCTCTTCTATAATAATATTAAGTATGTTTCATAGAAACTAATAAAATAGCTTTCCTTTTTAGACCAGTGAGTGGAATGAGAACAGACTGGACCAAGGGGACTCATGCTACAATGTGGGGTTGAAGCAGTGATTCTCATACTTTTGTTTATATGAACTTTATCCATTGGCATTTATTGTATAAAAAATTAAAACTGAGAAAAATTTTAAGTATTTATTAACTCATTTAAAAATGATAATAATTAACCCATTACATGTTAACATAATGTAACTTTTATAAAAAAATAATTTTTCCAAAACAAAAAGAAAATTGGTGAGAAGATTGGCACTGTTTCATATTTTTTCTCAATCTCTTTAATGTCTGGCTTAATAAAAGGTAGCTAGATTCTCATAGCAGCTTCTTCATTTAATCTGTTGTGATATCACATGTCTTACAGCCTCTGGAAAATCCGACTATACTTGTAGACTGAGAGTGAAAAAGGCCGATAATGCCTTAGTGTTATTTATTATTATGAAAATAGTTTGTCTCATCCACTTCTGAAAAGGGTTTTAGACCTTTTTTTTTCAAGGTGTTAGACCCCCTCCCCGGGATTCCCTGGACCACACTTTGAGAACTACCAAGTTAGGGAATGTTTTCATAATCACCTGGAGATTTTTAACTTATGAATCATGTATCCTGTATTGAAAGGGGAAAAGCACAGGATCACTACCTTAGAAAACTAAGTTGTGGGAAAAAGTGAAAATAATTCAGATTGTTTCAAAAGCATTTTCTGTTAGGAGAGTCATAAAAGAGAGAATCAGTTATTAAGGATTTATTGGCAAATCCAAGACTAAAGACAGATTCTGGAAGGTTTTGAACCCTTAACTAGGAGATATCATTCACATTTTTGCAAGTATAT
Source organism: Camelus dromedarius (assembly GCF_036321535.1). Classification (NCBI taxonomy): domain Eukaryota; kingdom Metazoa; phylum Chordata; class Mammalia; order Artiodactyla; family Camelidae; genus Camelus; species Camelus dromedarius. Next base: position 23,859,892 of record NC_087450.1, read on the forward strand.
AAATCAAGAATCCTCTCCCCAACCCCCCAATTTTTTTTTTGCAACATTTGTAGAGCAGTGCTTTATAATCCTGTGCTGATTCTTAAAATATCTGATTATTTGTCTTTATGGTGGTAAAAACTGGCAGAAACTAACCATTGAGCTCCCTAAAGTTTTTAATATTTGTAAAAGAAAAGGGAGAAAAGGATAGGAGATGTTATGTATTTCGATTCTAGTACAGTGTCTAAATCCAAAAATTTGTTTGACATAGACTTGGGAGAGTAAAGGGGGATGCAAGCATAAGTTTTGTTAACATTCTCTAAATAACCAAATTTTCCTTTTGTCAGGGTATGGATGATTTGCAAGTCAGATCAGCTGCTACGGATATATTTTCTTACCTAGTAGAGTTTAGTCCATCCATGGTCCGAGAATTTGTAATGCAAGAAGCCCAGCAGAGTGATGATGTAAGTGACAATGCTCTGGTTCTGTGTAACTTACCTATAAAGTAGTGTTTGCAAACTATTGAGAGAAAAGACAGAACCATAATTTTAATCTTTTATGAAGCATAATAATAGATGTCTGATCAATTGTGACTTTGGCAAGCCCAGAATATGACAATTGATTCGTTTATTGTAAGAAAAAAATGCACTCAAACTAGTATTGAGATAAATAGATAATAACAGAATCAAATTCTCAGATGTTGGTCTTAAAAAAAGTTTCAAGTGCTAATGAAATGTAATTCATAGCCCTTACTTAGGCCAGGCACTTATCTAGTATAACTAAGACATTGCTTTAACTTGTTCTAATGTGTCTTTTTTAGTGGGAATGAACATTTAATAATGAGACCAATGTTCTGTTTTCCCACTACAAAAATATTTAAACTTACCCCTTACTATTTTAAGGACAAAATGGACATATAGCTGTAATTGAAAGTACTCTTTCTTCTATTAACTATATTTTAGTGTTAAGTAGAAAAGAGAGTACAGTTATGTCTCTTAAAGTTTTATATTCCTAATGTTAATTTGATCTTTGTGTATTTGAGTTACTGTTGAATTAAACTGTAGTAGTATATATGTTTTGTGTTTAATTTCTTAATGTCTGCTTAGAGTTTTACGTTCTATCTTTGTTAGTAATTCTCAGTGTTTTCAAAACAGTTTTAGTTTAGAATCAGTTTGAGCTATTGCTATTGTTAGGCAGTAGAAAAGAAGTTATTTTGTGTTAAGTATAAAGTTTTTTAAAAACCCAAATTGTATGAAGTCTGACTTTAAAGAAATAAATACGTAGTTTATTAATCAGTTCATAATCTCACTGTTGATACTCTTATTTTAGTGCCATGCTTTACAGAAGATAACTTTGAAATTAACACTTCTATTTCTTCACCCTCAGTGATGTGTGGGATTCATCATAAAATCTCCCAAACTATGAGAATAATAAGATACTAACTTAGAATTCTTAACTTTTAAAGCTTTTATTTCTATTTTCATTAGAAATATTTCCTTGTTTACATTTGATTGATGCATGAGATGTAGAGAAGCAGCTGCTGATTTTTAACAACGAAAAGGCCCTTTTTAATTTCTTTTTTAAATTCAATTTTTTCTTGTAGTCACAGTCTTCAGGTCTTTCATTTCCCTGAGTTTCCTGAGGTCTAACAGTTTTACTATTTAAAAACGTTGTTGCATCAAAAGAATTCAGTTAGCCCACAAAAGAGGATAAATTACTTTTTTTTAATTTCCAAAATTAAGGATTCCACATGCTGAATTCTAATAGATTGCTTTGGTGGTTACTTTTTAAAGGAAAGAAAAAATAATTTACCTGTATTTATTGGGCAGTGGATATTTTGATGCTCTTTTAAAATAAATGCACAGCATTCAAACTTTTCTTTCTGGTATTATGGAACAGATTTGGTTTGAGAAACATGGATTACAGTATTAAAATACATGGTGAGACACAAAGATGTATTAACATTTTTTGCTGTAGTTATAATTTCTATCCAAGCTGGAAGGATAGATTTAGCAACAATCACTGTTTTTTTGGTATGCTACAGATTTCACATATTTTTATGCTAATTGCCTTTGAAACAGTCACTAAAACTTGTTTTAGAATCTGACTGGATAAGTAATACAACTACTATTGAATTACTTATTTTGGCAGGTATTTTCAGGGTACTTCTCACTTAGGAATATATTCATGTGTTAATTTTTTAGATATGATAATAGCCTTGGGGTTATTTTATTTCTAAAGTCCTTACTTTTTGAAGTCTTACATTAAATTATTTATAGAATTACATATGGAATTTGCTTCAGAATAATTCTGGAGAATGAAATTTACCATAATAAGAAGTTAAAAAAATATGTAAGCTAATCTCTATGGGTTGACTTCAGTATTTTGTATTGAACATACCACATTTTATTTCTTAAAATTGTGTCTGTTTTTAACTTTTTATTTTGAAAGGTGAATATCATATTTTTACTGTCCAGTTTGTGTTTTATGATCTGACTTGTTTATTTTTTACATACTTGATGATACTTTTATGTATCAAGGAGAGTCCATGGATACAAAGTAAAATGTATACCTTAAAATACAGAACTTCAGTAATTACATTAATAAAAGTAAGAAAGTAGCTACATGCAATTGAAAATAAAATAAAATAAATTAAATAAAATAATGCTTTCTTGGGGATTCCATTTAGCAATTTCTGGTTGTATTTCTTTGGCCAGAAGTGACTTACCCATAGCAGCAAAGGAAGCTGGGAAATAAAATCTTTAAGCTGAATACGTTGCTTCTCTGACAAAATTTGGGCTCTGCCAGCAGGACAAAGAATAGAGACTAGATTAGCATCTAGTAGTGTCAGCCAGAGCCCATCCCTGTAACTACCTAACATCCATATACACTTTTCTTTCCTCACCCACTCTCTCCTCAAGGGAGAGGTACTGTATCCAGTACCACATCTAGAATATCTGGGTGTTGTGCACCCCTTTTCAGGTCCAAATAAGGCTCCTAATCACAAACAACTTCTGTTTGGGAAAAGGGAGAACACACGTACAGCAGTCATTCATTTACAGCTGTGCTGCATTGGTTTGTTAAAACATTTATTGAATATCAGTACCTTAGACTCCTTGTCCCTGTAGGTTCTTGATTAAACAAACCAGCTGTTCCTGGTTCTTTTCTCTAAAGAATCTCCCTTGCCCGTTTTCTTCCAAAGCCTAGGTTCCTTCCCTTGGGATGTTATCAGCTGTGGCTACTCAGAGATAGGTGAAGGGAAATGCCTTTCCTCTAGGTCTCTATTTTGTTTTGTAGTCTATTTTCTGTTGGTGTGAGTTTTCTCACCCAGTGGTGGTCTTAGAGATTAAACAATCACGGATTGTCATTTATTCTAAAACTTTCTTGACAGTTAACCTTCCTCTGCTATTTAGTAGGCTTCCAAGTTACTTGCTGCTTGTGTTTTATAAAGATCTTATCTAAGCATAGTTTTTAAACTCAAAGATTTCTTTTACTTACTGTCTTTTCTCAAGCTTGGGTACCTTAAAAAGTTCTAAACAGCATTCAGTGGAGCATGTACCTTTGTCTGTCAGGAAAGTCTTAACAGAAGTCTTTGAGAAAGGCAGTTCTTACCTACTGAAAAGGCTGTAGTTCTCCCTAGCAGTCTGTTATACTGTGAAATATATATATCAGCTTTTTTCACTTCCACAAGTCACCAGTTGATGGGACTGCTGGTCAGCACAGGTCAGTCTCCTTTTATCTCTGCTTGTAGACCAGCAGAATATGGCATTGGTATTTATGAAAGCAGGATTTGTGAGACACTGCATTTGAGAGAAGGGTGAAAAGCTTTAAAAGTATATATATTGAAATAATCATTTCAGTGTATGAACTATACCTTAAGAAGTCTTTCTTGCCACTGTATTTTCATTTAGAAATAACCTAAATTCTCGTTTTTTCAATAAATTCTCATTTATTAAAAATTATACTTTTAAATGAATAAACTTATGTAAGATGAGTACACTTAGTTGAGCAAATTATCTGAGACCCTAATTAATTGGTACAACTCGAGTTGTACACATTGACATAAATTTAAAGTAAGTAAGTGCCATGTCACTGAAGAAAGTTCACTGGCTGACACCTTTATGTAATATCTTAACATTTTATGTGTGGTACACTTTGCTGAATATACCAGAATACAGAACAGCACCAGATTAAGGTAGAATCTACTCTTTCTCCTCTAACTGAAATAGGGTTTGAGTCTAGATATATTAATGTAACTGTGTGAATTATATTTCGTAATACCTCTTTGAAGAAATACCATTATGTTTCTGATGCCATGACAGAATTATTCATTGGTGTTCAAATTTTGAAATGTGGTAGAGGTTAGGGTTCTAATTTTAAGCAGTTAAGTTGCTATGGCATGGTTTATGTTGTTTCTTCATTTCATTTAATATAATTTCATGAGGAAATAGTATTTTTGGATAACACTGAATGTTAAGTTTAGGAAGAGCTAGAAAAACAAAATAATTACAAAAAGTACTTTATACTGAAACTTTCTTTTTATTATTTTACAAAAGTCTCCCAATTTTAAGAAATTTATCTTCATTCCATGCAGTTCCCTTATTTAATCTCTTTCAGTTACTTCCTTTTTCCCCCAATAATAAGCGTGTTCTCAAATCCACTGAGTTGATGTCCCAGCTTTTTCCTTTGACATGAACCATTACTTTGTATGCTACTTTAATACTTAAAATGTTTACTTTTAAAATATAGGCAGAAAGCAAATAAATTTTGTATTTGCAAAGCTGCTTTGTATTTCTTTATATTAAGACCCAAGAGCATGTTACTAATGCAGCAGTAAATCTATTTGGCATTAGGTCATTATGTAACACAATGTGTACCACTTACCTCTGGTGCAGAGTGGTGTACTGGAGTATTTTTTCTTATACTTTTGCTAGAAAGGATCTTCTGGTTTGAAAGCTGAGATAATCTGTGTTTTGGGGTCACATGATGTCTGTGATCTTACGGTTAGTCAACTTCTGAATTCATGCCTGAGGCTGAAACCTAGACTAAGAATCTGTTAGAACCTCCAGTAAACAAGAATTGTTAATAAATGATTCTGTTTTCCACTTGCCCGTATTGATGATACTGTAAGCTGTCCTGTGCTCTGATTTTTGTTTTTTTGTTTTCTTTTGTTTTGTTTTGGAGTAGATGTTTGTTTTTACTCTAGGGTGTTTGTAGAACTTTGAAAACATAAGGAACAAAAAGTTTAAATAATAAAAGTTTAAAAGTTTAAATAATCCATTCTTTGTTTTCTTCTTAAATGATTCTGATTTTGTTGCTTCAGCTGGTATGTTTGTGTTATATCCAAACCAGGTCTAATGGAAACACATTTCCTTTCAGGATATCCTTCTTATTAATGTAGTAATTGAACAAATGATCTGTGATACTGATCCTGAGCTAGGAGGTGCTGTTCAGTTAATGGGACTTCTTCGTACTCTAATTGATCCAGAGAACATGCTGGCTACAACTAATGTAAGAAGTTATTCTAAGATAAAAATGTTTTGGTTTAGTCAGTTTTAGAAGATTTTATGTATGAGAAATTATGTATAAATATGTAAATTATGTATAAATACTTAATTTTTGAAATTTTGTACAATTTTGAAAAACAATAAATAAGTAAGCATTTGTACACTTAGTATTCAAGTAGCAATGATATTCCTCTTGCAGTTATTTGCAGCAAAATACAAGATTGTAATCTGCTAATATCTTTGTAAAATATTAGCACTTCTATTTATGGCCCTTGGCCTCTGTATGTTAACATCTTAAAAATTAAAACACAACAATGTGAATATAATTAACACTACTGAACTGTAAACTTAAAAATGGTTAAGATGGTAAATTTTATGTGACTTTTTTATCACAATAAAAAAAATTAATGTTTACCAAATAATCTTAACTGCATAGTAAAAGAAATTTTAAAAAAGATTTAAGAAAGTAGTCAAATATTAATAGTGGTTGTCTCAAAATCCTGGGATATTTCTCCTTCATAAAATTTAGAGAATATGTGTATTATTTTTAAATCATTACAAGGTGATAGGACCAGTTGTATAAAAAAATAGTGCCCAAAAAATCAAAAGGCATTGTTTTCCAATTTCCAAATAACAAATTTTTAAAATTTAAAAGGGTATAGCTCAGTGGTAGATTGCACACTTAGCATGTATGAGGTACTGGGTTCAATCCCCAGTACCTCCTCTAAAATGAATAAATATATAAATTCTCCAATGAAAAACAAAATAAACAAAAATAAGTAAAAGGTCTAAAATCTGTCTATATTGTTCCTAGTAGCTTGACAAATTAACTTGGTGTTTTTTCAAATTTGGACATGTAATGAAATCTGGGGTTTCACATTTTAAGCAGTTAAGTTGCTCTCACATTGATACATTCTTCAGTAAACTTCAGATCACAATATTTTTTTAAATTATTTTGATTAAGAAAAAAAGAAATTAAAATAAATAAATAAATAATTTTGAATAATTTTCCCTGGACAACTTTTTATAACACTGTCTCATCTTTTTCTTACTTTAATTTTTATTTAATATGTAATATGAAATAGATTTGATTTTTCAGTTCTGCAAAAGTATGGTTATGATGACTATGAGAAATTTTTTTGGTTCTTTCACAGAATCTTAAGGTATCTGCTATTTGTGTATGACCTGCACTGCTAATTCTTGAAAATGTTTTATTAATTATAAAGATAATCAAGTTTTTTTTTTAATCCTGTGTGTTTCAGAAAACTGAAAAAAGTGAATTTTTAAATTTCTTCTACAACCATTGTATGCATGTCCTCACAGCACCACTTTTGACCAATACTTCAGAAGACAAATGTGGAAAGGGTAGGCTCTCTTATTTACCTGCTTATGACTTTTGTTTTAAAAGAGCAAGATAAGTATTATAACTAACAGGCTCTTCACTTGCTTGTTATGACAGGGAAATTACTACTGAAAAATTTAAACTGCAATATAAAAAATCATGATTTCTTTTATTTAAGAGTGTCTGTACTAGAGAATGATAGAGAAAATGTGGCAGGAAGTATTACACTTTGAGGAAGAAAGATGTAAGCACTTAGCAAAAGAAGGAGGTTGTTCCCAAAGTTGTAAGAGTTAATATTAGAGTAAGCACAGGCAGTATATTGACTACATTAGAAAACCCAGGGGAACCATCATTTTGGAGACCAATTTGGCAATACAATGAAAGCTCTCTAATTTCACAACATAAGGATCAGAATCAAAAATGTTGATTAAAGCAGGGAATAATTTTGAAAAAAGAAGCTATTTATAAAAACATTTTCTTTGAGTGCTGACTCATTTACTGATATTCAGTAAAGATCGGGGCTCTTTTTTTGTATGTGTTTTTTATTATATTTTTATATTATCTTTCTTGCATAAACAACACCCGTAATTCTGATTTTAGATTATTACAATTTCCAATTTCAGATTATTAAAGTGGAATGAAAACCTAAAGATATTTTTGAAGCAATCTGAGTTTAGAATTCAGCTATGGTTTTAAGTACTTTTTGTTAAGTACTTAAGTATTCATAGTTTTGTATATCTGATTTGGCATCAGTTTTTGTTTTTTAATTCAGTTCTGCTACATTCATTTTAGCCTTAAATATTGCAGTTCTGTGATATTTCACCAATCTGCAGTATTTAAATTATGTAGTCATGCTACCAAATATAACTAGTATAAAGAAATGACTGGCTCTCTGGTCATACAGCTCAGCTGATGAAATGAGAAGCATGTGGGGGCATATTCTCAGAAAATGTCTATTCATCTGATAAATCAGTTAAGGGAATATTTACTAAACTAATCAAATTGTAGAGTGGGCACACACTGAATTATACTATCAATTCAATTTCTGAGTTTGTATCCTAGGGAATGCTTATGTATATGCATGACAGGTACAAGAATGCTGTTGCATTGTTCATTGTAGGAAGTGAATAAAATGTGGCATATTTGTATGATGGAATATAGCAGTTAAAATAATTGAATTGTGATCTGTCAACTGATTGTTCCTCAAAAATACTAAGTCGGATGGGTAAAAAGAGCACATCACAGAATGTTTTCTTGCAGAATGGTTCTATGTATATAAATTAAAATGATTGCATTTTTAACTTTCATTTTAAAATAAAACATTTCCAACATCCAAAAACATTTAGATAATAATAGCATCACATATATATATACTTCCTGTTGGCTTTATCAAAACTATCTTGCCATATTTTTTTCAGTTTTTTTACAAAGAAAATAAATTATAGATTTTATATGTATAATCTATAGTTTACATATATATATATATTATGTTGGAGTTTCTTTCACATTCTCATTCCACCCCACCCCCATTCCTCAAGAAATGCTGAATATGGAGTTTATCATCCCTATGTTTGTTTATATTATTATCATATATATAATGCAGTATTATTTGTCATGGTTTCAAACTTGATATAAATTGTACACATTATGTTGCATTTTTCTTTTTACCCAGTGCTTTTTTTGAGATCTGTCCATATTGATATCTAGAGTTACTATTTATTTTTAATTCTTGTATGAGTATGCTGTAATTTAGCCATACTGCTTCTAATGTACATTTTAAGTTGTTTCTAGCTTTTTGCCGTTACAAACAATACTCTGATACACATTCTTGTGCTCTAAGATGTGGGCCTAGAAATTGGAACTACTAATAATGTTCTTATTTTTTAAAAAATTCAAAGCATGAGTGACTACTTATTAAAATCTGTGTTATTCTGGAGTTTAAGAAATTACTATATGCAGAGACATCCTAATTGTTGGAAAATGACCAAGAGAAGGTAAAAGAAGATGTATCAGTCTTTGTTGTGATCTCACTTCTTTATCAAAATATTTATTATATTGTCTTTTAATAATTCTTCATCTGCACTCAGTTCTCTGAAAGATTGCCAATAGAGGTATAATATTTGACTAAAGCTACTAATTCTTAATGATTATTATGCAGGTAAAATGAGGTTATGATCAAAGATGTGCCTTGTATGTTATAAAGTTCAAGGGAAATGTGAGATATTATTACTGAAGTCACTGATTTTAATTTTTTTATTAGATAATATAGTTGGATCTAACAAAAACAGCACGATTTGTCCTGGTAAGTATAAATTCTTACTTTGAACTAATGCAAAGTATACTTTTTTTCCTATGCAGAGTATAATGCACCTATACAAGGCTAGGGAAGACATATTTTCAACCAAAAATCCAAAAATAGATTTACTTTTTTTAAATTATACAGAAAAAATTCCACTTTATCCAATATAAAAGATGGAAAACCCAGTTGAAATTCTGTCGGTTCTTTTCCCCCCTGTAAATTCAGAGCTTGTTTTCTGGCCTTTTTTTTAAAAAGACATCTAAATGTTGGGGATTTAGTTCTTATTTTTTAAATCTAGTAAGCTAAGGCCAGTCAGGAACTAATCTTTACAACAGTCTCACGCTTAGGTATTGTTCATGAATCTGAGTATAAACACTGTCACTTCTACTCGAAATGTGCGTATCGGGTATGGACCTGATAGTGTGGAAAGTATGCTGTGTATACCTAGCATCCTATATTTTCTACCAGGCTGATCAAAGCTTTAGAAAAGCCACTTTCAAATAAAGAATCTTAGAAATTGGATTATTAAAGGTATAATGAGTAATTTCATGGCCTAATTTGGGAAAGTGAAAGCAAGAAATTAAATTAACACTACAGATCATTGTTAGAAAATCTTTTGTAAACAAAATCTAAGGGACTTTGTTTTTAATGGTGAGTAGCTAGTTGAAATAACTAGCTGTGGTCTGGGCTGTTACACAAATTGGTCAGGAGCAAGTAAAACTCTTTACTTACATTTAAAGTAGAAAAGATCTTTGAAAAACCAGAATTGTATTTTGTATACGTAATGGTCATTCTGTTATTAAAAAGAATGCTCATTTACTCCTGACAGCATCATGTGATGTTCATTAAAATGTTTACGTCTGTAGTCCTCATGAAAACATAAAATAGTTGGACTAGATGTTGTCAGTTATTTTTTCTGTTCTGTAAGGCAGTGATTCCATAATTTCTTCACAGTTTAATATTTTCTTGCCTAAATTATTTCTAGTAAGTATGGGTAATTACCTGTATAAGCCCTTGACATACATTCAGTTTTGAAATTCAGAAGCAATTTAGAATCATTCCATGAATGTATAAACCAAAGCCTCTTGAGGAAAACAAAGCTGCTGTATTTCAGTAGGCCTTTCATGGATATCTTGATTTAATGTTAAAAAGGTTTTTGTTAAAAAATCTTGACGTGATATTTTTCACTTGATAGTCAAATAGCCAAAAATATCCTTTCCTTAAAGTGTCTTTAAAGAAAGCGTATTAATTTTTCTTGGGAAATTTGCTTTGCACTATTTTAGGCAAAAAGTTTGAGGTATTTCCTCTTTACAGGTGGAGTGAACCCTTTTACAGAGCCATTAATATTACTAATGACGGTACATATTAAGGACACATTACCAAGAAGATCTCAATGCAATAAAAATATAGGGTTTTGTCATATTCCTATATTTTTATTGAGACTTTTTTCCTTTTACATTATTAAATATTTTAGTAAGAGCCTTAGAAAGTATCTATTTAGTAGGTAAAACTGCTAATACTTCTGCCTAATGAAAAAGTGAAGATCTGTAGCTTCTTTAATTGATACAAAAATGAGAAAATAAAATTTTACTTTTGCTCTAAAATATAGGATGTACACTTTATTCTGTTTGTTTAGATGTGTTGCAGTGTTTATTTCATGAGATGACTTTCTTTGTAGACAATTATCAAACAGCACAGCTGCTTGCCTTAATTTTAGAGCTACTCACATTTTGTGTGGAACATCACACGTATCACATAAAAAACTATATTATGAACAAGGACTTGCTAAGAAGAGTCTTGGTCTTGATGAATTCCAAGCACACTTTCCTGGCTTTGTGTAAGTAGCAATTTAAATGAACATTCTTGTAAAATGTTTTAAATGGAACAACATTTTTCATAGAGAGAAAAGCTTAAGTTACCCATGTGGATTTGTTTTTCTAGCAGTGTATATGCTTTTAAAGAGATGATTGTGAAAAGTACTAATCTTCTGTTTACTTTTATTTAAAGGACAAGAAGAATGGGTCATAGTGCTTCCACACCCACATATTGCTCACAATTAGATTCAGTTAGCTAAACTTGTGATATAAAACCATGTGCAGTGACATTTCACTAATAGAAGCAGTCCTGCTGTCTTTTGCATTGGCTTCATCAAACTATAGTTTAGTAGTGACTTTATATTTTTGAGATATGGGCCTTGAAATGTTTTGTGTAACTCAAGTTATTTATTTGAACTTATAAAATAACTTATGGGTAGCCCTTCACTAGACCACTTGAACCAATAAAAATCAAACTTAAATGCTGATACTTGCTCCAGTGTTGATTTTTGGCAAACTATAAACTTAACTTTCCTCTTCATAATTTCATCTGCAAATAGAAATGAAGAAACCTCCTTCTCCCTCCAAATTAAAAGAACTTTGTGGGATTTTTCTGAGCATAAATATAATAGTTAAGTTGGGGAGTGGTAGAGTCCCTGCCTATTTAGCCTGGGTTCAATCCCCAGTACCTCCATTTATATATGTGTGTATATATATAAAAATCCTAATCACCGCCCCCTGACTGCCCAAAAAAAACCACATACAGTACTGTATGTCAATTATATCTCAATAAAACTGGAAGGAAAAAATTTTTATTTAAGTCATAGTTAAAATTTAAACATTTAATTTAATGTATACAGAAAAGGTTAATCTCACTAATACCTCCTTTATTTTTAAGGCCTTAATGTAGCCATCATTAACTGACTGCACTATTTCCTTTCCATTTTTTCCATACCTATACAGATTTACGTAGATATATTCATACATCTTTAAGTTTTTATGTTTTATTTTTACAAAAACAGGATCATGCTAACACACATCTTGGTACCTTAATATTACTCTAGGTCATTGGATATGGTGTGAACTAATATTTTTTGTAAACAAAGCTGAGTAACATTTCATAGACTGGCTCTTCTGCAATTTATTCTACCGTTCTCCAATTCATGGATTACAAGGTTGTTTTGATATTTTGCCATTTCAAACAGCACTGTACATAAATAGACTAGTACATAAACCTTTCATTGGTTTATTTCCATGAGATAGATTCCTAATAATAGGATTGCAAAATGTTTATGTATTTTTAATATATCCTTTTAAATTTTAGTTTAATATACAACCTCCAGATTACTTTCCCAAAAGATTGACGCACTTGACATTCTTCCAGCATTCAAGGTTACTACTTTTTAAAATGATATCAACCTAGCATGGAAAATGTATTCCATTTGCTTTTTTAGCTTACATTTTCCTTGACAATGTCTTTTTACATTTTAGTGGTTTTACATTTTACCTGTTGTGAATTGCCTATTTTTCTTAGAGCTCTTATATGTTAGAGATATTAACAGTTTATCACATTTAGGGGGGAAAATGTCCTGGTCTCATTTGTCTTTTGTCTTTGCTTTTATTTTTTTCCATATAATTGTTTGAAAATTCTTTATGGTGGTATTATATGTCTTTCTTCTACAGCTTTTGGGTTTTCTGTCTTGTTTAGGAGAGACACTTATGTCCTAAGGTTATACAAATATTCTCCTCAATTTTCTTCTAATATTTTCATTATTTTATACATTTATATTTGTAATACATCTGAAATTTATTTTTGCATATGGTTTGAAGTGAGAATCAAGCTTTACTTTCTTCTGGATGGATAGCCAATTGTGCCAACATCTTATTAAATAAACTATATTTTCCTTACTGAATTAAAATAATCACTTTTGGTATGCAGTAAGTTACCATATATACTTGTGTCTTATTTCTGAACCATCTTTTCTTTATTTCACTAAATGAAATAAATAGGAATGTTTATTCTTATGCCATTATAGTATCTCTTGTAAAATTTAATATCTGCTCAATACCCACTCAGTTTTCTTTTTCATAATTTTCTTGGTCATTGGATATTTGTTCTTCCACAGTCACTTAAAAATAATTTTATCCAGTTTATCCTGATTGGATTTACACTAAATTTTTATATCAATTTTGGAACAATTGAAGTTCTAGTACTAGGTTTTTCTATCTGACTTTCTGTAAAAAGTCCTTTTTGAAATGACTTATCCATATATTCTAGTTATATGAATATATCATAATTGAACAGATCTCCAGTATTTAAATGTTTTTATTGCTTCAAGACTTCCATTATTATAAACAGTGCTGTTTTAACTGTAGCTTTGTGTGCATGTCACTTCATTCACCAGCAGTACATGAAAGTGCTTGTTTGCTCAGATCTTTGCCAATACTTCAGTCTTTTTAATCATAAGTAAACTATTTCTTGTCCTGCCCTAAAAAGAGGTGATGTTTTAGGTGTATCACTTCTGTCCACACCTGTTTAGTTTTACGTTATCATACATTTATACCTTATGTGGCCTATTTCTGTTTTATTTTCAGACAATATTTAGAACAGGCACAGCTTCTTTTAATGACTTCCATCCGTGAACAGAGGGTTGAAATGAGAAACTGACTTACAAAATCAGAAACCTTGGTTTTTAAAAGATGTGGCTAGTGGTGTCTGTAGAATAAAAATTAAAAGATCAACAAACATAAAAATAAGGGATTGAAATTACGGTATTTTTGTTCCATAAAAGTTTTCGTAGTAAAATTGCTAAATTTGTTTAGCTTTATTTAGCTAGGGAAAAGACTAGTTAAAGGGAAATTTCTTTCCGGTTTTCTAAAATGTGAAAAGCCAAATTATGCTGCTTATCTGTTACTCTGTCTTTCTTTTACAAGTACAGTCTGATCTGTCATAGTAGTACATGTTTATCAAAGGCAAAACAGCTCATAAGCAATTTGTAAACAAGGAAATGATGTTACTGTAATCTGGAGGTGGTTTTGGTCACAGATGATTTTCCCAAGGCAGAGAGAACTGGAATAGTGGGAGTGAAACTATATTCTTACCAGAAAAGTACAAAACCTTTAGCTCTCCTGTTATACTGGTAGCAGGAACCCCTGTGGCTGTATTTTCAGAAAACTTTAAAAATCTACCTCGGAAGTTCCCCCCACTCCCTTTCCCACCCCATCCCCCAGAGAGATAAGACAGTCTTGGCTCTTGGCAGGCTGCACCATCCCTGTGACCCCTTAATGACAGTCCCCTTCTGATTTTGAGCTGCCTTCACTGCATTGTCTCCACATCCATCAGCACTACTCTAAGTACTGCCAGCATTTGCATTGTATGGTTTTGTATATTTTTTAATCCCTCTGCCTTGGAGCTGTCTGCCTACCAATTACTGGGGCTTCTGTTAGCTCTCTGCTGCATAAGTTGTACAAGTTTGAGTGGTCTTTCCCTAACTGTTTTTCTCAGAGCCCAACTATTTTTAGTGCAGTTTTGCTTTTTACTTTAGAAGAACATATACATTGCTTTTTGTAAAAATACCTGTATAATAATTAATACTAGTAAGATTATTAACTTATTCCCTTTATTGTTTAATTAGGTGCTCTTCGTTTTATGAGGCGGATAATCGGCCTTAAAGATGAATTTTATAATCGTTACATCACCAAGGGAAATCTTTTTGAGCCAGTTATAAATGCTCTTCTGGATAATGGAACTCGGTACAATCTATTGAATTCAGCTGTTGTTGAGTTATTTGAATTTATAAGAGTGGTAAGTTTATATTAAAAGATTTTTAGTAAATTAAAATAATTATATGTTTAGTGATGTTTAAATATTTTAAACTGTAAATCAGCTATACTACAATTTTAAAAAATTTTAGTTGTGAAATTCAGTGTAGTGTTTTAAACCACATTTACTCTATATTTTTCTCATTTCCTTTTTTTTTGCCAAATGTTTCAGGATACTTAGCATATGTAGATATTTCAATCAAGCATGTGATCTCTGTGACCTATTGTAGAGTTAGTGATAAAAATGAATAGAAAGGTTTATATAATTCCCTTGGTAGACATTAATATATAAGATGCATGAAAGGTACGACATCATGGAATTTTAAGTGGAAGAGACCAGGAAGTTAGGTGGAGTACTGCAATTGCCTTATTTTATAGACGAGGGTCTTAAGATACCCAGAGTGATTAACTGACCTGTTTAAGGATATACATTTGATTAGGAGCATAGTCAGGACTTGAAGATAACATTGCAACTCTGTCTCGGGCAACAAAAGATTTATCATAATGAAATCTGGAAAGAGCTCAATGTGAATAAAGGGGTAAGACAGATAATCAAAGAACCAGTACAATAAATTTACCCTCTCCCACATACTGAAAGATTCCACTGGGGGGGAAATGGCTACATGGTTAGAAGGAACTTGAAAAAAGAAAGTCGAAGCTAGAAATTCATTCTCTTGTTTTGTTTCTTATAAATCAGATTTGTACTGATGACACTGTTTTGATATAAAGATTATTTGGCCAATTAGATTGTTTTTCTTAGAGTAGTCACTTATCCAGAGTATGGTTTTCAAAATGGATGAAGAGGCTAGAGGTATTGTCTTTAGCCTTAAGAGAAAAATGAACAAACTTAACGCCCTTACCAGGTATCTGAACCCAGGTTTACAATGTACTGTTCTATGAATTAGAAATTAACTTAAAAATTTTTTCCTTTAAAATTTTTGGTGAGATACTGATATAATGAATTGTAGGGTTCACAACCCCATTCCTGTTCCTATGGTTGAATATATTTTTTGAAAATAATTTTGAGTGCTTGATAAATGTAATTGAATCCCAAAGCTTATCTTTTTGTTTCAGTATATAACACAGAACCATTTTACCTAGGTTTCTGATTTTTCTTTGCATATTTTTTGATAGACATGTCCAGGGGAACTAAAGACTTAAAAATCTTTAAGCAATTAGATTATGGTTTATCTTTTAAAGAAGTGGCTTGTATACTTATTACTAGTATTGAAGTCCTGAATCACACCTTAATTACTTTTAATAATGAGCCTGCTTTGCACCCATGCATTTGCAGTGATCACTTGGAATATAGAGGATATGACTATTGATTTATTTCACAAAAATTTATACAATTAGAGAACTGCTGAAATAGGAAGAATTCTAGTTGTTTTATCAGATATGTATGTGTGATATAGTCAGAGGAATCTATGATTATTTTTTAGGTAAGGCTTATCCCGTTTTGATGGTTAAACACGGAGTCATTAAGTAATTAATACCTTTCACTGTTTGTTGAAAATATAATTTCAACATCTACTTTCTGACTAGTAATGTGCTCTTGATCAGACCATCAATCCTCTCTCATAGCCTCAATTTTCCTTTGTAAAACAGATATAATAAAACCTATGTCACAGAATTGTTATAAGAATCAAGTGAAATTGTATGTGAAAGTGCTTTTTAAATAGTAAAATGTTGGTGGGGAGGGTACGCTCAATGGTTGAGTGTGTGCTTAGCCTGCATGAGATCCCGGGTTCAATCCCCAGTATCTCCATTTTTTTTTTAAGTTTTTTAAATAAAATATATTAAATAAATAAAATTTAAAAAAAAATTTTAAGAAAATAGTAAAGTGCTGTTATGTAAATGCAAAAATAAACAAGAGACATAAACTAAATCCATTTACTTTTCAAATGTTCTTTATAGTCTCCCAGAAGGGCTTCAGTGAATTGCTTCTCCTTTCTTCCAAGTTTGTTGTGAAGTCCTGGCTCATACATAAACTAAGACATTTATTTTTGGAAGATGATTTAGAAAAAACCTTTTTTTGATTAGCTTTGGAAATATTTTTTAAAGTTTTTTGTTTAAGTTTTTCTTCTAACAAGCATTGTATTATATTTGAAATATAAATTTTGTGCTTATACAGGAAGATATCAAGTCTCTTACTGCACATATAGTTGAAAATTTTTATAAAGCACTTGAATCGATTGAATATGTTCAGACATTCAAAGGATTGAAGACTAAATATGAGCAAGAAAAAGACAGACAAAATCAGAAACTGAACAGGTATTGTTTTAAGTATGTT
Source organism: Camelus dromedarius (assembly GCF_036321535.1). NCBI lineage: Eukaryota > Metazoa > Chordata > Mammalia > Artiodactyla > Camelidae > Camelus > Camelus dromedarius. Next base: position 23,876,948 of record NC_087450.1, read on the forward strand.
GTACTTATAGCCTATAAAGTTCTGTCTAAAATCTTGTATAGTTTGATCTTACATATGAAATTTACCCAGGAATTTTCTTTCCATCATTAGTTCAGGATTGTGAGGCGAGTAGGATATTCTCACTACCCTGAATCTTTTATATGAAAAATTACTGCTCTATATCATAACTCAATAAATTTTTAGTTTAGTACAAAGACATCCTTGAAGTTTTCCCTGCTTACATTTTATATCACAACTGAGATGATTATGATATGTTATACTAAGTTAAAATTACTTCAGTTCCTCTTGGTTATACATATTTATTACCAGATTTAATCTGGTCAGGAAGTTGAAATCATTACTCAATGTTTGTGATATATTTCTTACAGTGTACCATCTATATTACGTAGTAACAGATTTCGCAGAGATGCAAAAGCCTTGGAAGAGGATGAAGAAATGTGGTTTAATGAAGATGAAGAGGAGGAAGGAAAAACAGTTGTGGCGCCAGTGGAAAAATCTAAGCCAGAAGATGATTTTCCAGATAGTTATGAAAAATTCATGGAGACCAAAAAAGGTATTCAGTTTTTTAATTTTTGATTAGTTCTGTTATTTAGTACAGAAATTATTCATTTGCTTGTGAAGTTGTGATCATACTTTATATGAAAGACATGAATTTTCTGCTTATGCTGAATCAAAACCTTTTAAAATCATGAACTTTTTTAAATCTGATTTTAAAAACATTTCATGTTTAAAATATTTTTCTTGAAACTTGCCACTTTGTGATAATTTTCATTTGCTGTTTAGAAATTGCATGTTCTATTTATACTTTGTCTTCAGTGAACAGTCTTGGTTTTATTTCTATACAAATCTCTAATAATAATAGAGATCATATAGATCCATAGAAACTTTAGAGCACTCATCATTTACAGCTGAAGAAACGTTTGTCTCAAAGTAAATTTGCTCTTTAAAATTTTTTTAAATTATTATAAAAGTTTCAGAAAGATAAAATCAAGAGAGGATAAGTAAAGATAAAATTCATGTCTTTCAAATATGTTTATCTTGTTTGTGGAACTAAGGTCTTACTGGTATTTTTCAAAAGAACTAATCACTTTAATTCTATGGCCTGAGAAATCACCATTATTGGAGTACTGTCCTGCATACATCATTTAAATGTCTCATAAAAACATCTCTTGAAAGGCAAAAGCATTTCCTAGACTTTATGTAAGTTTGTGATTTTGAATGTGAGGATTTTTAAAGGTATTTCTCATTAGATAGTGTTTCATTTATTTCTTGTTACATTATCCCTGAAACTGTTGTTCCCAGCCTCACTCATTTTCCACTCATTGATGTCATAAGTTCTATTTGCTTCAGCCTGAGGGAGCAACTTGCCTATTAAAATTTCCTAGGGAATAGGTACCTTTTGGTAGCCAAATTCTTCTACCTTTACTCATTACAGTAAAGAGGCAGTGAGGCCATACTTGAAGTACTGCATCCAGTTAAGAGTCATATACAAAAATAGGAGCAGCCAGATATTAAAGGATAGTAGACACCCATGTCATAAAGGAAATAATTAAAGGAACCTGGAATATTCAGAAAATAATGGCTGATAGACATGATCATAATCATTTTCTTTAGGCATTTGAAAGATTGACTTGTGGGAGAGATTATTAGGTTTTCACAAGGAGTATGGAAGTACCGAGTTAGTAAGTGGAAGCTGCAGAGACAATAAAAGGAAGAATTAGACAGCTGATGAGTCCTTGGAAGAGTCCTGGTGATAGCAGTGTGGAATCCTACCATGGGAAGGCTACATCTGATATATGACTCTTAAGGTCCTTTCTAATCCTGAGATTTTTTAAGACTCCAGCTACTAAGGAGTTACCACTGTACACATCATGTTCTACCCTTTTAGCTCTTATGCAAAGGCAGTGTTTTATAAGTTTTTTAAATTATTGTTCTTTTCAGATTTAGCAATATTTATTGATAAAGATTCAAATTTTTACATTTGCTTTAGCAAAAGAAAGTGAAGACAAGGAAAATCTTCCCAAAAGGACATCTTCTGGTGGCTTCAAATTTACTTTCTCCCACTCTGCCAGTGCTGCTAATGGAACAAACAGTGCAAACAGTAAATCTGTAGTGGCTCAGACACCACCAGCAAGTTCTAATGGATCCTCTTCCAAAACAACAAACTTGGCTACGTCAGTAACAGCCACCAAGGTATGTGAGACTACTCTACACACACACTTTGGTTTTTCCATCTGTAAAATTATTTCATGTTTCCTGAAGAAAATTTGGATAATAAAAATAATTGCAAAGAAGAAAAAAATTGCACACATTGTCATCAGAGAACATTACTGCTAACATTTGATTGATTTTTCTTCAGGTTTATGGATTTATCTGACACATAATTGAAGTCTTCTTATAAACAGTTTTATATCCTGCTTTTATTGTTCTGTGTTAATTAAAAGATTGTTGATGATTACAGAATTTCATTTTATTTAGCTGTATTATTTTCAATATTTGTAAGCATCCCCTCCCCCCACGAATATTTTAGAGCACATAAGTTGATTCTGATATTTCACTGACTACTAGTATTGTTGGATTTTAAATTATTTTCTTGGATAGATGAGTGGAAGAATGTTTTCACACATACTGTCAAATTCTTCTCCAGAAAGGCTACATCAGTTAATGTTACCATAAGCATTGTGTGAGTAGGCTTGGCTCAGTGCAACTTTGCCAATATTATAATTATTTTTAATCTTTAGCAGTTAGATAGAGGAGACAGCATGTATCTCATTCAGTTCAGTTGTGTCCTTTGTTAGTAGTAGGGTTGAATAGTAGCCTTCTGAATGTGCTCTTGTAAATTTTATGTTCTTAGTCTTGCCTTTTTAAAATTGGTTTATGTTTTTTTAATATGAATGAGTCTTCAGTTAAGAATATTAACCTTTTGTCATTCACTTAGCAAATGTATTTTCCATTGGTTACTTTTTTTATATAACAAGTTTAAATTTTATATGAAACTTTTTCTTTCATTTACACTGTTATTGTATGTAATATATCCTTTTCTCCAAAAAGGAGTGGCTTAAAATAAAAAGGCATAAACATAGGACAACTGTTAGTTTAAGGGTAGAAGGACAAGAGGGGGAAAATGCCACGGTAGAAAACCTAATTGAAGTGATGCTTCTTGCTTTGAACACAAAATACAAGTCTGAGTTTATTTTTTTACAGAAATGCAGAATCTTTCTTCAGTATTCAAGCAGAGGGCTCTTGACTAAAGATCACAGAAGTAGCATTTTCAATGGGATTCTACTAATTGTGAAATGCAGTCTTAACTAGCAGTTTTAAATTTTCACCTTTTGATAGGACAATTTAGTAGACTATTGTGACACTTTATTAAGAATATTTGCTGTGAAGTTATATTGTTTGGGTTTAAATCTTGACTTTGCCTCTTTCTAGCTCTTTGACGTTGAGTAAATTATTTAGTTAGTCTTTTCCTCATTTTAAACAGGGATAAAATAGCACCTACTCTATACGCTTGTTGTGAAGACTAAATTATTTAATAAATGTAAAGAGCTTAGAGCACTGTTTGGCACATTCTCAATATATACTAGCTTTCTTTTTTTTTAATCAAAGTAATTATGCACTTTTTTTTAATATGCATTTACTTTTAAAAGGCAAATAATATTGAAAGTTTAAAAAAAATAAGTCCTCTTTTCTTCTTCACAGAGAAAGCTTGGAACTCTTCTAGCTGTTTCTATTTCTAAATAACATGCTAATGCTGCCATTATTATTTTACCATATTTAGATATAATTTCTTAAATTCTTGTTATGGTAGCTGAGAATTAAGCACACGTGAACACTCTTTACCACATCCTGAACCTTATCACTCTCTGTGTCACAATTTTTGGTTTAAACAGTATTTTATAACTTGATAGCTATAATGATAATATATTCTTACTTATTTTTTCCTGCTCTTGTTTTCTTTACTGTGTTTTTCTTTAAACTTTTCTCTTTTTCTAGAGGAAATAATTGCCATTCTTTTTTCATTTGTTATAACAGTTTTGTGCATCTCACTAATTCTTTCAGTACCTCTCAGGTTTATTTCCACATAGTCTCCCCCTTGGAGACTTGGAGATCTCTCTTGAAGTCTCCCATCCTGTTCCAACCTGGATTGGTTGCTCTCTAGACTTGCTGCACAGTTACTGTCTTAAAGCTGCCTCTGCAATCAACCTAATACTTCCTTTTGCCTCTCTCCTTTTCTTATGTTGTTTATTTCCTGGATCTCATGTCTTTGTTCTCTTTCTTGATTTTTCCCTCTCATTTTGGTGGAGCATATCCTTTGTTTCTTGAGACAAGAGTTCCAGGAGAGAGAAATTTGAGACCTTGCATATATAGAGATGTCTTTATTCTGTTCTCATAGTTGATTGACAATTTAACTGAATCTGAAACCAAATTGGAAATAATTTTCTATCAGAAATTTGAAGTTATTGCTGCCAAGAAGTCCAGAGATATTCTTATTTCTGAGCCTTTGTGTGTGATTTTATTTTATTCTTCTTGAAAGCATTTGGGTTTTTATCCCTGTATTCTGAAATTTTATGATGATGTACTTTGGGCATTCTCAGCTTAACAGTTACGTCTTTCAGTTTGGGGACATTTTATGCTCTTTCATACACCTTGTTTGGATGTTGGGCCTTGTGGATTATCTTATAATTTTCATAATTTTTCTCTTCTGTTACTAATTTTTTTATCCTCTTGTCCCATTTTCTGAGATGTTTCCCTGAGTATTTAACTTATTTCTTCCAGATAATTTTTTACTTATGAACAAGCAAAATCAAGTACAAGTACAAACACCTGTTTCACCTTTTTTGACACTAACAGCAGATTGCTATATACATTTGTTCTACATCTTTTGGGCAGTCAGGTAGAAAAACAGTAATTGTTCTTAGAAAACAGATTAACTGCTCAGTTGCTCAAGATTATCACAAAAATTTGAAATTAAGCAAAATAGTTCACAGAAGTACAACACTAGTTAAATTGGCTCCCAACCTTCTTTAACAAACTGACCATATTTCCAAGTGAAGGTTGTTCTTTATCACCAATGGCCCTTTAGCCATTTTTCACCATCATTGTTGATAGCTACAATCAAATTGATTGATTCTTAAAATTAAATAGATCAGGTGATAATTTATCTGCTTTCCTTCCTTTGGAAAGCATCCTAAAGCTCTAATATAGTTTTAAAAATTACATTCTTTGAAAATTTTATAGTTTTCAAGGCCAGCAAAACATTAGCTACTAATGAAATTAAAAGATATTTTTTAAAGATGTGAATGCTATAGAGACAGAATATTGCTTTAGCTGAATTGCCATAAAACATATGCATGTTTTCCTTGAGGAAAAACACTTACAAAATTAGAATGAGAAGCCATTAGGAGATGGTAAAATAAACACTTCTTTTGCTACAGGTTCACAGGAATAAAAAACACTGCATCCTGCTTTTTCATATAACAAGCCTATCTGGGTGAGCTTTCCTTATCAGGACATAAAAGAACTTCCTCCATAGAATTCCAAAGTATGAATGGCTATGTCACCTTTTAAATACAGCATTTCACATACATGTGTATTTCCATGTAGAATGTGCATTTACAGTTTTTATAAATGCTATCAAATAAATGCTCAGTAAAATAGAAATAAATGGATGTTTTCTTTAACATGATATATATAGCTGGTACCAAAAGCTAGCTTTATACTTAAGGAAGATATATTAGAAGCATTCACACCAAAGTCAGGAACAAGACAGGATGCCGCTATCACTGCTGTTATTTAACCATTGTTCTGGGGAATTGGCCAATGCAATTAGGTGAGATAAAGAAAAGTTACAAAAATTAGAAGATATAAAAGCTATCACTTTTGCTGATGATTAAAAAACCTTTTAATCATGTTTAAAGAAGATTTATGTTTTCTTTATTTCATTGAGTAGAAGATAATTCTTGAACTCTTATCTCCTTAGATTTGTTAATATGATGAAATTATATTAAGTTTCATAACTTATAATTTGTTCATTTGGTTCAGGGAAAAAAAAGTCATTGTTTCTTCATAGGTTTTTTTAATTGGGATCATTTGTTTTGATCCCTTCTTTTATATTGGATATGTTCTCAAGTGTCTAGTGATGCTTGGATTTTCTTTCATATTAAAAAGTAAGGTAGATTTTCAGCAAGAATGCCAAGACAATTCACTGAGGTAAAGAGTAATCTTTTCAAAAAATGGTGTTAGGAAAATTGTGTATCTGCATTCAAAAGAATGAAGTTGGACCCTGCCTCTCACCTTGTTAGAGAACTTAGCTCAAAATAGATAGAAGATTTAAATGTAAGAAATAAAACTATAAAACTCTTAAGAAAAAATACAGGCAGAAATATTCATGGCCTCAAATTAGACTGATTTCTTAGATATAACACAATCACAAGTGTTACAAAAGAAAACAATAGATAAATTAGACTTTATCAAAATTAAAAACTTGTGCTTCAAAGGACACTATCATAAAGTGAAAAGACAACCCACAGAATGGGAGAAAGTGTATCTGGTAAGAGACAACACAACCTGGTTTTAAAATGGGCTTTTGAATAGATATTTCTCCAAAGAGGATATACAAATGGACCACATAAGCACGTGACACAATGGTCACAGCCATTAGTTAGGAAAATGCAAATCAGAACCACAGTGAGATTATATTTCACACCCACAGGATAGCTATAATAAAACACATGGACCAAAAAACAAGTGTTGGTGAGAAATTGCAACCCTCATATGTTGCTGGGAATGTAAAATGGTGCAGCAGCATTGGAATAGTCTGGCAGTTCCCCCCAAAAGTTAAATTCCAGTCCTGAGTATATACCCAAGAGAACTGAAAACACATATGTCCACACTAAAACGTGTACATGAATATTAATAGCATTATTCATAATAGCCAAAAACATGGGAACAACCCAAATGTCCATCAACTGATGAATTGATAAATAAAATGTGATAAATACGTAACAATATTATTTGACCGTAAAAAGGGAAAGGATTTAAGTACTGATAAATGCCAAAACATGCCTGAAAACATGCCAAGTGAAATAAGCCAAACACTAAAGGCCACATATTGTATGCTTCCATTCATAAGAACTGTCCGCATTAAGCAACTCATAGAAACAGAGTAGATTTGTGGTTACCAAGAACTGGGAGGAGGGAAGAATGAGGAGTGACTTAGTGAGTATGGAGAATTTTTTTGGTTGGAGGGGAGGAGTTTTTGATGAAAATATTCTGGAATTGGTGGTAGTCACACAACTTTGTGAATATACTAAAACCACACTGAATTGTACACTTTACAAGGGTGAACTTTATGGTATGTGAATTATGTCTCAGTTTTTTAAGCCAGTTAAAAAACAAGCAGGGCCTGTTAGTGTGGACTTCCTATATAAAGGACTAGAACACATGCTCTGCTGTTTTCAGGGAGTGTTAGTAGTTTGGGTATGTTTTGTTGTTGTGTTTTTTGGTTTGTCTTTTTCTTGTGGAGCCACCTAGCTTTTACAGATGTAGCTAGTCAGCTACACCTGGCAAGTTCGAAGAGCCTGGATTGGAAAGAGAGCTTAGAGTGAGGGTGTTTCAGCTCAATATGCAGAATTTATTCTTCCCTTTTCAGCCCAGCGCCGACCTCTGCCCTTCACTGTGCCTGCAGTCCTGAAGTACAGACCCTTTTCGGTTTTTGTTTATGGTTGGTAGTGGTGGAGGAGCAGGGATCTCCTAGTGGAGGTGGGCGTGGGGTAGGGGAATGAATTGTAGAATTGAGGACACAGTTTCTGTTTCATTTACTTGACTGTCAACTGTCTTCCTTGCTTCCCCCCAGTATTTTGGTGCCCTAACTTCCTAGTCCTTCCCGGGGCTAAGACAAATCAGTTTGATTCTCATTTCATCCCCCTGCAAATACTTCATTCTTTATTCTCTTTTAAAAATGAATTATCTTGCCTCTGATATCTCTTCTTCCAAAAATGCCTTGACAGTTTTCATATCCTGTTTTCTCCTTTCCTGTTTTGTCTTTGTTGGTATATATTCAGAAACAAAAATTTTTAAAGAGAATACAATCCCTGGGAAAGCAATCTTAGTGTCCAACAAGGAATTTAACTCTTTGACGGTGTAGCCATACCATGGAATACTAGAGTTTAAAAGAATAAAATAGAATGTTGTATACTAACATTGAAAGCTGATATTTGTTTAAAAACAATACATTTGTACTTGTATATTAAAAGTCTGGAACCTGTCAAATTCTTCACAGTGTGCATCTCTGGATTTACAGTCCCTTTTACTTCCAGTATTTCACATTTTGTATTTTTAATCTTTATATGGTAAACATGATTTTTTAAATGTATAATATAAGTTTATGATTTTATATGTATAGTTAATAGAGGTAAAATTAAAGATTAAATTGTAGAGCTGAATGTTTCAGATAGAATATTTATTGACCCTAACCCTATGCAAAAAATTATTTTAAATCTTAACCATTTGGAACAGAAATATTTGTACATTATGATACATAATCCTAAACAGAATTAAAACTTTCCTCAATACCTTGCATTCATCTGTGTGAATATCAGACTGGCACCTTTTTATACTGTAATTATGGCTTCTACCTCCTCTCACCCAATTTGTTTGATTTAGAAACCAAATAACAAATAATAATGATATTAGTAATAGCAACTAATAGCAATCACTGAATAGTAACTACTTATCAAGCACTGTGCCATGTGCTTTACATGTTTTGTTTTTAATATTCAGAAAAGTCCAATCATGTCTAAATATTACTGTTATACCAACTTTACAGATAAGGAAACTGAGATATAGAGATGTTAAATCACTTGCCCAAGGTCATGCACCTAAAAAGTGGTGCCACTGGAATTTGAAGTTAGGCAGTCAGACTCTAGTCAATATATTCTTAATAATTTAGCCATACTGCCTCTTACTTATCAAACTTAATATTGTGTGTTATTAAGCTGAAAAGCAGCAGCAGGATTCTCATGTAAGTATTTAAGTTTTATTTGGTTCACAGACTTTCCGCTAACTTGTTTCTAGCTGCTCAGAGCACTTCATTGATTAATACTACAGTGTTTTGGTTATATTCTGGTAAAGTGTTAATGCCAGATGCTTGCATTCTTTAGGTATGAAGCTGCTACTCAGGTTTGAAATATGACTTATTTGGTTGTATTTGCTTATTCCCTAGATACAGTGTTTACAGTAGCTCTCTTAACCTGTAAGACATGTATATAAATTTCATGGGATTGACTCAAATCAATGCAAACCTGAGGACTTACAGTTTTCTGGATAAAATGTCCAGAGCTTTAAGAGGATTTTCACAGGGGTGTATTACTAACAACACCTGAAATACCTCATCCTTTCTTTTCTTTTGGTTAGAGAGAGCTAGCCCTAAATTTTTTAGTCATTAGTTTTTAGGAACCATTTCATGTGTCTGTTACCGTCAGCCATTTTAAATTATTCCTCAAAAGCAGAATAAGAACAATGATGTGACTTAGTGATGAAATATATACACAGGGAATGGAGATAAAAGGAGACTTCTTGCCACTGACTGGCTGTCCTCTCTAGTTTAATGTTAGAGAAATGAACTAGTTCATCTCCAAGGTCCTTCCAGCTCCAGATTTCATGATTCCTTGTGTGTTCTACTGTTTGGAGATAGCTATTTGAACACAGTGAAATTTTGCTGAATTGAATTGTGAGGTATCATTAAAAATCCAAGAACCAAGTATAAAAACTGAGGGTAACTAAGAGTGCCACCGACTGAACGCACCAACTGTTCATAATTTCAAGCAGTTCCTTTATCAAATTCAAATATATCTGTTAAAGATGTGTGTGGTTAGTTTAGAAAATTGATTTCTAATATCTATAAAAGTGACTACATTTGTACTAATAAGCTTTTTTTTTTTAAGTTACATATGTTAAAAAATTTTTTTATTCTTCAATAGGCAAGTTTGGTTGGTTTAGTGGATTATCCAGATGATGAGGAGGAAGAGGAAGAAGAAGAAACATCTCCCAGGAAAAGACCTCGTCTTGGCTCATAAAATATTTACTGGAGACCCTCAACATGTGGTCTTTCTAAAATGCTGCAACTGTTCAATGAGCTGAAAATCTGAATCAGAAAGCTTTCTCACTTGAACTTATAAATATACAAGGAGTAGCAAAAGACACTCAGTATATCAGCTAGGAGAATTTAGTTCTGTAAAGAAACAGGCTTCCCAGGAACTTGATCACTTGCTAGTAATTAAGGGGTTTGCCTTTTAGGCTGTCAAAAAAAAAAAAAAAAGGGTTAGTAACCAGAACCTGGGAAATAGCTTCTTAGTAAGGAAACTCTCAGGTTTTGGGACGGTTTGAGGGAGGGACAAAGTTGGTAAAATACTATTAATGCAGGGTTGCTCCCGGGGGTTTTCCAATCTAGAAACAATTGTAAAACTTAAGTTGCAAACCCAACAACATTACTTGTATAATGGTGCTGGCCATGTTGTTCTTTTAATCAGTTGCCTCTTTTTAAAAGAAATTTTTATGGAAAGCAAATTCAACTATCATAAAAAATGAAGTTAAGCTGTGGGACCATTTATTTGAAGATTTAACAAAAATTCAGCCTTATTGGCAGTTGGAGGAAAATACACCCTGTATTACAGCACATACTGAGTTTTCTACACTAGGAATTTTTAGTATGTATTTTGATGAAAACAAGCTGGATTCAAAATGGACAGTTTTGTTAATACAGCTTTAAAATCAGCACTTTTAGAGATAACAGATGCAAAGGATCAGTACAGTAGTATTCCAAAGTGATTCTAGAAATGGGAATGGACTGAACAGAATGTTTCAACTGCCAACCAGTACAATCTTTCATGGAAGGTACTTTGAAGTCACTTTCTGCTTTCTTTGTAAAGTTGTTTCTCCCACTGCAGAGCTGCAGGCAAGTTTTCAAATGTAATTTATAAAGAATAATATACAAAGAATAGTGCTGAATTAAGTGGCATTCAATATCTAGAGGCCATTTTGATCCAAGAAGTTACTTCTTTGTCAAAGTCAGTGTGCAGCACATGAAGCTTTTCCATAAATAAACAAGGGTGTAAGATGAAAGCTGCTTTTTTTTTAAAGAATAAAAGCACATTCCATGTACGTAAATGAATTTAAAGTAATAAATTGAGGCAAACAGTTAAGAGGTTTTATTTTTAGAACAGCAAGTTAACTGTAAATATTTTAATGTTAGTTTGCTCATCTATGATCTGAGATCATGCTGAAGGGAGAAAAACGTCCCCCAAACTACAATTTAATGCATTGGGAGAAAAAAAATACTAAAAATAGTAATTCCAGCTACAGTCTTCAGATCACCCTTGTAATGTGTTATGGGTCCATTTTTCCTGGAATAGCTTAAACTGAAGCAGTTTCCCCTGTTTTGGAGATTTTGTAGTTAATTTTAATTTTGGCTATTGTTTGGAAAAGATGGGCTGTCTGTGTAGATATGAAGTATAGTTTTTCCATAAAACAGATGTTTATTTTGTATTAAAAATACCACTGTACTTGTTTTACACCATTTGTATACATGTGGTGATATTAATGCTGAACTGTAAAATTCAGGAATTAAAATGTGACCCTGTAATTCTATGGTTGTTGCTTTTGTTTGGTTTGTTGTAAATTTAATTCCATTTTGAGATATGTCCATTTTATAAGTGTCTTTTAAAAGCCAGTACGTTATCCATAGATAATTATAAACCACTCTGTCATACACCAATCTGAATGAAAGCACTCTAAACAAACAAGGGTCAACTGCACTTTAAAAATCACTGACTCTACTTATAGAAGGTGTGCCTTAGGCAAATAAAACCCCCACCAAAGCATCACAGCTTGGGGCTATTATCACCTCTTTGATTAAAGTTACATACAATGAAAAAAGACTCTCCACCTCATAAAGGCAGGTGACTCAGGATAATTTAAACCAAGATCAGTAAAGTTACCATATGAATACATTTTCTTTCAAGGAAATTTTATCAAGCCCCCTTCACTCTTCTTAGCTATTATTAAATTTCCTCTTGTAATCTAAGAAGCCCCGACCTAAAGCATTTCCCTATTTACTCTTGACTCTTCCTCATTAAGTAATTTAAGTTTCAGTGGGAAGTGTTATTTTTATGTATCTTACTAAGTTCCTTTAATTTTTCCTTTCTCAAGAACTGCCACAAGTCTTAAACATTTAAATCATAATCATCATAGGAACCTTTTCTTATAGTAGAAATGTGAATGTTTTGTTGAATTATAGGATAACTTTTCATGGTACAGATGTTCACCCACAATGATATGAGAACAAGACATAAAATGTCCCTTGAAAGAATAACTCAACATTCCACATGTTAGCTACTGTCTTGAATGACTAACCTCAAGCAGATCAAGATTTTTTTATCTTTATCTTTCACTCAGTGAAGCAAGCCAGAGCCCACATTTGTATGCCTGAGGTTTTCTTAAAATTTTATCTGTAAACATGTATCCAATATAAAAATTATTTTTAATAAAAAGTTATCTGAAACAGATGTCTGTGTTTTAGTCACTAGTTTTTCCTCTTGTCCAGCTAAGTGATGAAAATACGACAAATAAAAGTAATACTGGGTTTTCTCTTCAGGTTGAAAGATGGAACTAAAGTAACTTTGTATAACTGTAAGTATAAGGAGATAATTATAACTTAAAACTCAGAAATGGTCCATAGCTAGAAAAGAGGGTGCTTATGGGATGACACAACAGGAAGTTTTCTTTCCAATTCTGGTTACCTTTTAGTAAATGGAAACCATCCAAAATCACCTTATATACAAAAGACCTACACCCATGGCAGTATTCCCCTCAATGGACTCAGTTGACTGTTCCTTATCTGTTTTAATGGTAGCATTTCTGGAAAGAGTAATGGAGTAATTTAACATCCCCCACATCTATTTTCAAAGTCCTGTTTGTTCCTCCCTCAAATGTAGGATGCTAAAATATATCTTACCAGTGCGCAAAATAACTGTTCTTTTCATTAGATTGATTTATACCTGTTCACCCACAACTACTCTAACTCACCCAGTAGTCTCCATACAGCAGCCACACATCTTTTTAAAATGAAAATTTTGATCATGTTAACTTCCCCGCTTTAAAGCTTTTCAGTGACTTCCCACTGCCATTAGAAAATTCTTAAAACTCTCACATTCCCTACAGGCCTTGCAAATCAGTACCTCACGTATCTCCAATTCCACATGCTAACCCTCTCCCCTCATTCTGTATGTACATCAGCCATACTGATAGCTGTAAGACCCTGCCTATAACAAACACCTCACTGTTCCCTTCTAACACTTTGCTCTTCACTAGCCCAATGAAAGCAGGGACCCTGTCAATCTACTTGACTACTATATCCTTAGTACCTATCACAATGCTTAGCGCAAACAATGAATGAATGCACTATCAATTAGCTTTCTATAGCTTCTCCAAGAGAGAACATTATTCAGAAATTTGTACTGAACTGGTCAGCAAAAGTAACTGCCCTCCCCACCGCCAATTATCTATGTTTAATAAAATAGTAAAAACGAGCTTATATCTACACTTACAAACACAAGTATTTGAAACTAACAGGCTTGGTTTAAGGATTAAATAATTTATTTTTAAGAAATTTTGAACTTCGGTCTTGCTAAATTATTTTTAAAATTACTTATTAATAACCTCTTCTTTAAGTTTCTCTGCAAGCAATCTCCTCTTTAGTAATGTTTGCTTCTCCTCTGCTGTCATTTCTGGTTTCTCTGTCATTTCCTTAAAAAAAAAAAAAAAAAGAAAAAAAATTGGCTACAGTATAAAATGGGTTCATTCGTCTAAAATTCCCAACATACTGCCTTGAACAAATGTTAGAGCATTCAGTAAACTTTTCAAAAAGAAACCACACATGGACTATGATTCCTAGCTCTCTTCTTTGTAAAAATCTCTTCTTGGGAAGCCTCTTAGAGGTGGTGGCCAGGGTACTGATACTGCTCTATGAGAGTATTTCAAAAGACTCAGATAAAAGAGACTGCTGACACTTAAGTGCTCAGAGCAGAGCAAGTAAAGAATCAAAACTGCTATCATTTTGACCTCACGAAATCCTCATCACAACCATCGCACTGCCTAGAAAAAGACTTAGCAGGTGCCACACTAATAGGTTAGTATGAATGGAGCTACAAGAGCAACGTTCATGAGTGAGCGAGGCTTTCTTGCACATATTCTGATTTGGAGAATTCCACCTGTAGATTTGCAAATTTTGACATACTAGAGCTGGCCATACCTCTACCTCCTCAGCAGATTTTCCCTTCTGCTCCGAATTTTGAATCTGCTTAGTCCTTATATCCTTTCTCATGGACATCAACTTATCTCTCTTCTGCTTGAGATAGTGTTCTCGCTGCCGGAGCTCTTCTGTTCCAAGTGTTGATAAATTCTAGCTCAAAAAAGAGAAGGAACTATTTAAATTCAAGTCTGCATAACAAGTGGCACAGATATCCATTGATTCAATTAGAAGTTTGAGTTCAAGACTGTGACAAAGACAAGCGTGTGTGGCTGCTTACATTGTTGAGTACTTTTGTCATTTTGCTCATAGTTCCTGAGAAGTAACGTTTTTTACTTACTGCTATTGGTCCTTCAATGCTTGTGTGTTCGAAGCCAGGAATCTTTAGGCCTTTTTGTGGAAGAGAGGAAGTTTCAGGTAACATTTCCAGCTTTCTTGTCAAAGGTTGTACTGGTTCATTAGCAAAATGCACCTTAACTTCTGGCAGTAATTAGATAGAGACCAGTTAGAATATTATAAGAAATATTAAGTATTAACCTAGGTTCACCAAAATGAACTAGTGTTAATAATACTTGTTTTTCTCACATTCATTCACTCAACATGAATTGATTTGGTGCCTACATTGTGCCAGGCACTGGGTGAGAAATATGGTCTCTGTCCTCAGGGAGACTGAACTACAGTTACTTATGAATAATGACGAAACACCAAGCTCCTGCTGTTTGGTACTATAGCTACAAAAAGATATAATTCTTGTCTAAAGATTAGAACTACATTATAATGTAATACAAGGTTGCCATATAAGCCAAATACACAGTACACCTTATTGATTCCTCCCAAATTAGGTCTTCATCAAGGGCTTCCATCATCACTTTGTATGAAGGGATTTCCTGAGATATCAGATACACTCTTTTTTTAACAGAATAGTTTTTAAAAATTAAAATCATTACTATTGAAATTATCTGCCATTGGTTCTCTGCCACTAATGTATATCTCATTTATATATGGTTTAAGATCAAATTTTCTATAGTTTCACTTAATAGTTAACATAAAGAACTAGACTAAGTAAATATATTCAAGTTATGTCCAAGACAAGATTTAAACAGCATACATACTTAGATCTACATAAAACAGAAAGTTAAATATGGGTCAGAAAATGTAAAAAGGGCTCAGACAAATCTAAAGCAGGTGCTTTCACCTCAAATGAGGTTATTCTAGTCAATAATGCAGAATATTAAAAAAGAAAATGATTAGGTTTGCTAGGAAGAAAAAAGTAAAGTAATTTTATAAACCTGCTTCTGTCTCATATGCCCCATTGTCTTAAATTAAGAATACAGTTCTTAAAATAGTGGGTAAACATCAAACCCATCTATCTCAAGTGTTAAAGTTCTTCTGAAGTGTAGAACACATGATTTGGCATCAGAAGACCAAGGTAAGTCACAGTTTCACTATTGAAGAGAGATTTTGGGCAAGTCACTCAAGTTCCTTGAATTTGTTTTTAAAAAAATAAGATAAAAGAAAAAAAGGATCATTGTATCTACCTCACAGAGTTATGGGGGGTTTTTTAATTGAGAAAAAGACATTTATCTAAAAATCATAGACATCTATGATAAAAATGAACTAAATTCAAGATCATAATTCAAGTTCTGTTTCAGAATTACCTGTTTTCTTACAAAGGAAATCAGAGTGTGTACATTGAAAATGATTTGCCACATACTGAACAAGGTCATCCACCAACATTTCCTATGAAGATGCTCATCAATTTTGGTTTCAATAATAGTTTCTGACTAAACTTCTAGATAAATCGGTTATTTCTTATTTCCTAGTTGTGCTTTAATTCACTAGGAAAATAAGTTAATATTATCTTTCCATGTTCAGCTTCTAACTCACAAACACTATATAATTGTGGTCAAGGAAGAGAATACCAAATGTCATGTGAACATATCTTGGATGCTACAGCCATGGCTAAAGGCTGGTGGCTCCCTTAAGGGATCTTCTTCACTGCTCTGGGTTTCAGGCTTCAGTTAGAAATCTGGGGACTCGACCCTCTCTGTCAGCTAGGTATCAACTACAGGCAGCCTCTTTAGCTAAATTTACAAAGAACTTTATATACCAGTGGCCATTCAACACCCTATCACAGGGTTTTTGAGGGTTTATTATGTGTGAGAAAGTAACACATTCTTTACAGTGTTTATGTATTCATATTATTCAGAAAGTTTGGTATATTTCAACCTTACCTGAGGGTGGGTGTGCAAAATGTTCACCATCCCCCTGGGAATTATTCATTTTTGCAGTTTCATTGGCATGCACTGGGGGCTCTTCTGTTTTAGCCTCTGATGACTTCAGGAATCAATAATACAATTAAAAAATATTCTAGGTTATTTTTGAATAATTCACTACTTAAGGAATTCAAACACATTAGTTTAAAAAATTTACTACTATATTGATAATAAATCACAGATTCTATTTTTCCAAAGTTTTTAAGATGTTTCCAGCATTATTCATCTTCTACTTTTTGAGGTTGGTAAACATTCTCATTTTAAATCATGCAGTACTATGAATAACTA
This sequence comes from Camelus dromedarius, assembly GCF_036321535.1. Classification (NCBI taxonomy): domain Eukaryota; kingdom Metazoa; phylum Chordata; class Mammalia; order Artiodactyla; family Camelidae; genus Camelus; species Camelus dromedarius. The sequence continues at coordinate 23,893,820 of NC_087450.1, forward strand.
GTTTGGTTAGAACTTTGAACTTAAGAAGTGGGTTCAAACCTAGGCTTCACTCTTACTACTCACGTGACCTTAACAAAGAAACCAACACCTACTCTAAGAGAAATAAAACCACTGGTGCTTTTTCACTGAAAATAATCTAAAAATAAAATCACAATAATATCACTACAAGATACGCCTGAAGCAGCCACAATTCAGTTTACTGGTATATCTCATTTTATTGTGCTTCACAGAAACTGCCTTTTTTTTTTTTTTTTTTTTTTTTTTACAAATTCAAGGTTTGTGACAAACAGACATTGAGCAAGTCTACTGGCACCATTTTCCAACAGCATTTGCTCACTTTATGTCTCTGTATCACATTTTGGTAATTCTAGCAATATTTCAAACTTTCTCATTATTATATTTTTTATCATGATCAGTGATCTTTGATGTACTACTGTAAATGTTTTGGGGCACCACGAATCACACCCATATAAGACGGTAAACTTAATAATTAAAAGCTGTGTTTTAATGGCTCCACCAACTGGTAGTCAGTTGGCTGGTTGTCAGCACAAAAGTCTACTCCAGTGAACGCACAAATGACAAGAAAGTGAAGCAACCTTATTGCTGATATGAAGAAAGTTTTAGTGGTTTGGATAGAAAATCAAATCAGCAACAATGTTCTCTCAAACCAAAGCCTAATCCAGAGAAAGGCTCTAACTCTCTTCAATTCTATAAAAGCTGAGAGAGGTGAGGAAGCGACAGAAGAAAAGTTTAAAGAAAGCATAAGGTGGTTCATGAGGTTGAAGGAAAGATGTCATCTTCGTAACATAAAAGTACAGAGTGAGGCAGTAAGGGCTGATGTAGAAGCTGTGGCAAGTTATGCAGAAGATCTAGCTAAGATAATTAATGAATGTGGCAAAACTAAACAATAGATTTTCAATGTAGTTGAAACAGCCTTCTCTTGGAAGAAGATACCATCTAAGACTTTCATTAGCTACAAAGGATAAGCCAGTACCCAGGTTCGAAGCTCCAAAGAACAGTCTGACTCTCTTCTTAGGGGCTAACGCAGCTACTGACTTAAAGTTGAAGCCCATGCTCATTTACCATTCCGAAAAATATAGAGCCCTCAAGAATTATGCTAAATCTACTCTGCTTGTGCCTTACTAATGAAACAACAAAGCCTAGATGACCGAACATCTATTTACAACATGGTTTACTGATTATTTTAAGCCTATGTGTTGAGACTTACTCCTCAGAAAAAAAAAAATTGCTTTCAAAATATTACTAGTCACTGATAATACACCTGTTCACCCAAGAGCTCTGATGGAGATATACAAGATTAATGTCATTTTTATGTCTGCTAATGCAAGATCCATTCTGCAGACCATGGATCAAGGAGTAATTTCAACTTTCAAGTTTTATTCTTTAAGAAATACATTCTGTAAGGCTATTGCTGCCACAGATAGTGATTCCTCTAACAGATCTGAACAAAGTCAATTGAAAACTTTCTGGAAAGGATTCACCATTTATATACAGTTAAGAACATACATGATTCATGGGAAGAGTTCAAAATATCAGCATTAACAGGAGTTTGGAAGAAGTTACTCCAACCCTCATGGATGACTTGCAGAGGTCAAGACTTCAGTGCAGGAAGTAATTACAGATGTGGAGAAAATAGCAAGAAAACCAGAATTAGAAACAGAGCCTGAAGATGTGCCTGAATTGCTACACCCTAATGATAAAACTTGAACAGATGAGGAGCTGCTTATTATGGATGAGCAAAAAAGTGGTTTCTTGAGATGGAATCTACTCCTGGGGAAGATACTGCAAAGACTGCTGAAATGACAAAGGATTTAGAATATTACATAAATTTAGTTGATAAAGCAGCAGCCAGGTTTGAGAAAACTGACTCCAATTTTGAAAGAAGTTCTACTGTAAGTAAAATGCAATCAAACAGCACTGCATGCTACAGAGAAACTGTTCATCAAAGGAAGAGTCAAATAATGCAGCAAACTTCATTGTTGTCTTAATTTAAGAAACTGCCACAGCCACCCCAACCTTCAGCAAAAATCTGATCAGTCAGCAGCCATCAACATCAAGGGAAAACTGTTCACCAGCAAACAGATTACAAACACTGGGGGCTCAGATGATGGTTAGTATTTTTTTAGCAATAAAATCACTTTTAATAAAGGTATACACATTGTTTTTTTTAGACATAATGCTATTGCACAGACTACAGCACACTGTAAACATAACTTTATATGCGGTGGGAAATGAAATATTTGTATGACTTATTTCATTGCTATATTCACTTTACTGCAGTAGTCTAGAACTCACAACATCTCTAAGGTATGCCTGTATTTCCATTTCTAAAATGGGATATTATATTTAAACCAAAGAAATCACTTAAATTTCAGAAAGAACTAAGTAAACTGATAATTCGTTTTTCCTTAAAAACAGATGAAAATTCAATCACACATAACTTTTTAGGCAATTCTTGGATACCTAAATCAAAAGCCCCTATATGCTGAGTGATGGATACATGACAATTATTATTATTATCAGCTCTAATTTTGTGTGTTTGAAAATTTCCATAATAAAAAGTCTAGAAAAATAAATGCCCCTAAAACATGTTATTATTCAAGAAGCCTAATATAGTTTACTTATAAATCAGAAAGTTAATACTACTGTCTTATGATAGCAGTTTTGAACTGGTTTCTTTTCTATACCTTTACATTTAAAAAATCTTTATTAATATCTAGGAATTTCATCACCATTTACTAAAAGGAGACTTACTCAAAGATACATAAATCCTCTCTAAATCCTAAAACATCTCTTCCGCTCTTCACTGGGTACCTTGGAGTAAAATAGGTTCTTTTCAAAGACAGTGAATGATACAAGAATGTATCATGGTGACTGAAGGGAAAAAAGGAAAATGACTTTCAAGTGATTGAGAATTAGTTTATATTAGGTTTCCCTCTCACTTCAGGGAGATGTGGGAAAACATGGAAAAAGAGGCAGCTAGGAAAGAGGAGAGGAAAAAGTAAATATTAGCTTCCCTCACCTCAGCCAGATACACGTTTTAATTTATCCTGAGGAAAGATCAGGCACTTTATGGAAACAGTTCTTAATGAAAGAACAGCATGAATGCTTTTCACAGGAAATGTGAAACTGAATCATTCTGCTTCAAGCTGCCAATGTTAAAGTGTACAGGGGACCCTCGGCAGCAACTGCAACTGCTGTTTCAAAACAGTGAAGAAACCAAGGGGAGTGGGGAAATAAAATATTTTTTAATTTTCTTTTATTCAGAAAATGAAGGGGAATTTCTATAAGGAATTCCCCCAAATATGAATGGTACTACAGTTTTTTGGAGTTAATAATCTCATTCTTCACTGGGAATGTAAAAGGAGGTCATGGATGAACTATAAAGTGAATAAAGCTATAAAATTAAATATAAGTGCTCAGAATTGCTAAGAAAATATGAATACTCTAAGGAACTATGTAGTTCCACCTAAGCTTAAACTTTAAATAGCAAAACCTAGGTATAAACTAAAGGGATAAAGGAATGAAATACTTCTATTGTTAACATGTTTTGCAGGCACCTGCTTTTTCCTCTTCCTTTCTTCCTCCTGGTCATATTCTTCTTTTGATTTTCTGAAATATATAAAAATAAAGTAAAATGTCTCTTTTGGTCAAAGAATAAGTATTCAACAAGCAACATGTTAGTGTAAGCTTACAATGCGTACAAGGGATTTTGGAAACAAGGATGGAAATAAGCTTTGCTTAAAGCAGCTTACAATCAACTGAGAAACAAAGAGATAGGCATAAACAGCATAATATAGTCAGTCACATAAAATATGGGTTTACCTATTTCCTCTGACAATGTGAATGACCCCTAGCTGAACAAAGACCAACAGGTTTGAAATCCCAAACCCAATCTGAACGGCAAATCCCATTAATATACTGTGAGCTCTTTCTTTACACAGATCAGTAACACTTCTCCTGATAAGATCCACTTCTCCCCTCGTTCTAGTTTTTCCATGTCATCTGAGCTACCACAAGGCTCTCCTGATGCCATTATGCCAAAGCCCTGTCAGCTTTTGTAAAATCTAACAGTACAATGTTGATCAATTTTCAAACCACCAATCAACCAACAGAAGCAACCAGTGTAAGTCAAACTTTACCAGTCCTCTAAACCCACTACTGAATAGCCTTAACTCTTCAAACGTGTAAACTCAAAGCATTCTATGTTGTCTCAGGCTCCCATATGACCCTGCCGTGGAAAGGAGGATAACCCACATACTTGCCTCCCTCCCCACAACCACTCAAGTCCCCTGAAATTAAGCACTAAGTCCTAGAGCTCCTTCCATAGTTCCCCACTAGGCCCATTCTCCTAAACCACCATCTTGCCTGTCCTCCCTTTTGCTCCAGAACTGAGGACAAGGTGGGTAGGTGGGAGGACCGCGGGTAGGTGGGAGGACCGCAGGATGCTGGAAGACGGTCATGCATGTGGTGACAGATGGAGAGGAAGGGCGCCCAAAGCCCAAGGCCCCACTCTGCATGGGACAGAGTAGCTGCAGGTATCCTTTAGTCCTAAACCTAAATGTATATTCCCACAGATTCAATCAGGTGCTGCAATTGCCCCTCCCTTCCAAAACTCCCATAGGGGTCAGGAGGCAACAGGCCCAAGAAAAAACAAATTCCCCTTTAATGAGCTGCACACCCCATGCCAGGAATTTGGCTGAGAATCATGCAACTGAGTCAGGAGAGGGACCAGCACAACAGTCATCTGGGATAGGCACCTCCCACTGTCCTCTTGCAGGTTACCTGCCACCCAGTCAGCTATTTGTTCTGTGGAGCTGGATGTCCAGCCTCCTACTGTGAGACACCTGGCATGAGCCTCCTCTAATAGTGAGATCCAGAAGCCATAGAGTTTCCTGCTCAGCTCAGGCCACTCCACCCTTTTCCAGGCAGATGGCTGGGTCTACTGCGTCTTGTTCCCATTGATGGCTAGTTTCCTACCCCCATGATGGAAGTGGAGGAAAACCCTCCCATCTGGGCTGATCTGGTATGAGTCATCTGAAAACAATTTTTTCTGTCTATTAAGAAATGTAATATATATAAAGTAATTAACAAGTAAAATGATAAATCATTTTCATAGTTTTTAGGAGAGAATTTAGATTATTTAATAGCTCACAGTATTTTGGGGGTAAAAAGCATATATACAGATCATATTACAATATTACTAATAATTCATTCAAGAAATAATTGAGAAAGATACCTAAGAACTTCCCTCAGGATTTTCATCTCTTCCTGTTCAAGGTCACTGACCACATCAGAACCACCCGTTAAGCAGTCAGGTAATACACCTGTTCAAAACCAAAGACCACACAGAATATCAACTCCAATTGAAAACATTTATTTCTCATTATTCTAGTTCATCAAGAAGTACAAATTAGTTAAATAAGATCTATCACTTAAAGAATGTTCTAAGCTATCATCTTTTTAACTATGGTCTTTTGATTTTTTTCTTATTTCAGGGACACAGTCCCACCCAAAAAACATAATGTTACCTAGAAGTGTCTCTTGGTAATTATTTGTATTGCCTATTTAAAATAACAGTAATATTATATGGCAATAAAAATTAATATAAGCTATTATCTTCCATAATCATATACTACACAGGATACACCACTGAAATCATTAAGCTCCTAATCATGAAATTATGCTCTCAAAAGTATCCCTTAAATGAGAAAAGTTTACAAAACAAAATATGAAATACTCTGTTAATTGAAACAGCATGTTAATATTCTTCAGTCACACTACAACAAATACTACTAAAAGAGCCCTGCTTACTACATGCAAAAAAGCATGATGCTAAGCACTTAAGGGGAATATAAAAATGAATAAAACAATCTCTGCTCTCAGAGCTTCTACTAAGATATTGGGCTAATAACTATAAACCAGGGCAATACCAACTTTGGCTCAAGACAAATAATTCAGGGCAAGTAATTTTAAGTATTGGTTTCATTTACTTTATTACCTATATCTTCCTTTGATAAGCAGGTAGACCGGTAATAAGTGTTCTGTTTTTATCTATAATTATTATACTCCCAAAACATTAACAGCATGTCTCTCAATTTTTACCTTCCACTTCTTTACTCACATATGACTACGGGATTTCGGGTCTTCTTTAAATTAAAGTAGCTTTATTATTCTAATTCCCTGGATGTTTAAATGCATTTTTAATTCAACTTTTTATTTTAAAATAATTGCAGATTCGCATGCAGTTGTAAGAAATAATACAGAGATGCTATACACTTTTCAGTTTCCCCCAATGGTTACATTTTACAAAACTATAGTACAGTATCACAACCACAAAACTGACATCTATACAACCCATTGATGTTAAGTGCATTTTTGCTCAGTAAAAACTATACAACTAGTATTCTATTAACCTAAGGAAAATTTTAAAAAGTAAGTAAAACTAACAGTACACAATACTTCAAAACCATCAAAATAATGTTCTGATTTGCATTTTCCCCAAAATCTTTGATAAGATACAACCAAGAATCCAAAGAACCTTTGAATTTTTCTCACAGAAAGACAATTTTCAAAAGGTCTGCAGTTTTGAGTACAGTCAACATTGCTTTAAGGTACTATTCCCTGCATTTACATTAAGCAAAAATCTTAAATACAAGTATTAAAAATTCCATGGCAGAAATTAAGTATTAGTTTATATTTAAATATAAGCAAACTGTCCCACCCTGTGGTTTGACAGCAGCCACATCATTCCCCTCGTCCTCCCCTGCAAATATAATCCATGTGTATGCAGTTATCAAGCAGCAAGTACTTAGGGGCCCTACCCCACCTTACAAAAGTGATTCACGCTTCAAGCCGATCATAACGGTCTTCATTCCCCTGCCAGAGGGCATGTGACCCCAATCGAATCAATAGGACCTGAAGGGAAAACTCCTGGGGGGCTTCCATGAAAGTGCTGTCTTGCTAGCAAAAAAAGATGTGTAGGAAGAAACAGCCCTTTTCATCATGAGACACTGTTGAGTCTACATTCAATGCAGAGAGTGATCATGACAGAAGATCCTGAGAATGGCAGAGTATAAAGATGGAAAGTGTCAGGGCCCTTGATAACATCACTGAACCATCAAATTAACCAGCCATGAACCTGTCTTTCTTCCTTTCCTTCCCCTGAACCTCTTGTTCTGTGAGATGACAATTTCTTATTGCTTAGGCCATTTTCTTTGAGGTATTCTGCCAATGGCAGCCTGAGGCACCCAGCTGATACTAGTTATATGTATCTGTTCCCTTTTTATTGAAATTTAAATGAGTTTCCAATTTATTCCAAACTGAAAACTAGACTGTCAATATCAAGTTCACTATTTCTTTTATCAAAACTGATCCCCCCAAAACAATTTTAAATAACACAAAATAATTATTCAAATTCTCTATCTTATACATCAGAATAAAGCATAGTTTCAGGAAACGCAAGAGAAAAGGATTTTTATGAAGTAAACCACAGTAAAAGAACAAAGAGAGACTGTTTTCCAAGCTTATTTACACCAAAGCAATAGCACAGTGCCAGGCGTCATTCAGAGTTAGGGTGGTGTTATTTCCTACCCACAGACAGCAGCTCTCTAACCTGTTGTGAAAAGCATTTTAGGATTTTAGGGAATAGTTAGGATGGTGGTTGGCTCTAAGGGACAGAGTCTCTACTTATATCAGACAAATGAGAAGAGAATTCACAAGGGCCCTGCAGCATGTTAACGTTTGCCCTGTAACAACAGAAGCCCTATTGTCACATGTTCCAGACCCTTAAAAGCAAACAGTACAACTAAACTATAGCTCTCATTATCTTCAAGAAACAATCAAAGAAAAGGCCCTGCTGTCAAACCATTAGAGAGTACATAGGCGTTGTAAAGAACATTAGTGGCAATCTATTGAGCAAAGGAACACATAGGTATAAAGATTACCAGAGTCATAAAGGTGCAACCAAGAAAAGAATGTGGGTTGAAAACCAGACAGTACAGTAACAAAAAGTATGGTTAGGAACTCGGATGTTTTGAGTCAAGGTGTGAAATATAGTTCAAGTACACAAGAAGGGAACCAAAGCAGTAAGAGCTAGAAAGAAACTGAGTTTAGGCACAGAATAAGGGAAAAGACAAAGCCAAGATGGGTTATTAGAGCTTTGGCTGTTGTTTTCTCTTCCACCAGATGGTGGCGCTATCCTACCTGCCCGTTGCCCTAGAACAGCAGTTCTCACTCCGTCCCAGGACTAGCAGCTAGGGACTCATTAAAATGCAAAGGTTTAGACTACTGGATCAGAAACTGGGCGACAGCCATATGTGTTACAACAAGCCCTTCAACTGCTTCCAGTGCTCACTGAAGTTTGAGGGCCACTGTCTACTACAAAGGTCCTAAAAATAAGCCAGGAGAAAAATAACCACCTTCTCGCAACAGAAATTGTAACTGTGACCACTCAAAAATAATGAATTTCATAAACACAACGGCTAGGCAGGAAAATCAAGTTCTCCGAAATCTAAAACATTAAATCAAATTCTGGGCTGCTTTCTTTGAGACGTCAAACAACAATGATCAGGACATTTGCACTCTCATATCTCTTAAGTCATCCATAGACTGTCAAACTTAAAATAAATTTATACAAGGCAGCTACGTTAAAGATCATACTAGAACCAGAATAGTCAAAACTGCCACCAAAAAAATGCATTTAGCACTTGGATTTCTAAACTCAGTATTTTACCATTTCTCTCTTGAATTATTCGAATGGCTTGCAGCTGCATTTCAATGTTTTTCTGGACCATCATTGCCTTAAAGATAGTAAAATCTTCTGCTGCCAACACAGGTTGCAAAATGGCCTGTGGAAAGAAGTCTGGAAGTTAAATGAAGATTCAAGTTTTAAATCTATTTCCCACATACTCAAATCATTTCCATTGCAAAAGATTCATTAATTCAAGAATGCTGCATTATTATTCATGACTAGATGACTCAAAAAGACAATTTTAAGATTTTATTCTAACAGTCTTTAAAGTAGGAAAAAAAGATGGAAAGCTTCTTTTCCCTTAAATTCAAATATACTGTTCAAAACACCCAAGGCAGGGAATGACAAATAGACTTCACCTGTCTTTAACTGAAAGTTGCAGCCCAGAGACCAGTACTGACAACGATTGTAGGCAGCCTCTGAAATAGAGTAGTTATGTCTGGTTTGGCAGGGCCCCTTTATGGGATTACACCACCACATAACTTCGTTCTGGGCCTTCTTAGATTTTGTATTAGTAAAATCAAGTGCTCTCCTCATCACTAATAAACACCTGAAGAGCACTGCTGTTGATGGCAGTGTGTCAACTAGAGCTATCAGCAAGTCAGTTATACTGTAGAGCTTCTCAGAGTGTGTTCTTGACCCATCAAAGAAATGCAGGAAAGAAATGCATATTCCTGAGCCCTGCCCTAGACATAATTAATCTAAATTTCTGGAGGATGGGTGCCCATATATCTCCCTAGATAATTCTTTTTTTTTTTTTTTAGTATTTTTATTGAAGTATAGTCAGTTTACAACGTAGTGTCAATTTCTCCCCAGATAATTCTTACAGCATTAAAGTTCAAAAACCATTGATATACTGTGGGGGGAAAAATTAGCCCTTAAAATCAAAGCCTACTTCCAGCTTAACCAAGCACCAGCTGTGTGATTATCACACGTATCACTTAGTCTTCTGGGCATCAGTTTCTTCACCTGCAAATTAGTAAAATAATAGTAATAGTAATACAGTATTTTGTTGATTCTAAAACTCCATAGATCAGCAAAATAAAACATTATTTCATGTACTGATAAGGAAAAAACCCTGCTAATTAAATTATAACATGTCATCAATGATAATATGCATTCCCATTTCAGAGATACGATGAAAACTTTCCACTTTAGAATACAGGAAATACAGTAGTAACTTTCTGGCTGGATGACGGAATTAAACAATGTGAGAAAGCACTTTTTAAATTGAAAAGTCCTATAAAAGTAACTGGCTCTTTTGAGGCTGGTTAAACATCAAACTGGTGTGCTAAACCTAAAACTTTACAGCAGTTGGTCTCTTCTGGTCCAAGGAAATGAACCACCACTTTCCTAGGAGTTTCCAATACGGGCAGTTAGAGGAACTAAATACAAGAGTTACTCCAAAAAGCTAGCAAGTGGTTTAAAAACAATAATCTTAAGTATCCTTTAAATTAATTGAAATGGAAAACTACTTTGAAAGAAGACTATGAGGTAACGCAAACATGTTATCTATGTTTGAGAAAAGCACATTAACAAAAACATGAGCATTGAGTCTTACAGAATCTGACTTAGATGAGTTTTAAAAACATCCACACATGTTCACACTTAGCCTAAAGTTATTATCTCTGCTTAGAGTTAATCACACCATAGTTTCGAAAAGTACAAGTGATTCCAAACTTTTACACTGCTCCATTAATAGAACCAAAAGGAGAAATAGATGAGTTCACTATATAGTTAGAAGCTTCAGTAATGGAAAGATTCAGCGGGCAGAAAATCAGTAAGGACATAGTTCAACTGACTAGCACCTTCAATCACCCAGATCAAATTGACATTTCTCCAACAACAGAAAAATATACATTCTTCTCAAAGTACACATGGAACAGTCACCAAAATAAGACAACATTCTGGGCCATAAAACACACCTCAGTAAATTTAAAAGAACAGGAATCATACAAAGTATACTCTCAGACCCTAACAGAATTAAACTAGAAACAGTAACAGAAGATAACTAGAAAAACCTAAAATATTTAGAGATTAAGCTACACACTTTAAGGCAGCACATGGGTCAAAGAAGTAGCCTTAAAAGAATTATAAAATCAACTGAACACAACTGAACTAATAAATATATCAGTATTTATTATATTTATCTGAACTCTTTAGAAGGACATTCTAATTCACAAGCACATTTTGAGAAACCACACATATACTGTTCTTAAAACATGCTCTTAAAAAGTTCGTTGTTGCTTTTAAACTAAAGTTCTTCAACTGTTGCATTCCTTGCTACTCCTGCTGATTTTAATATACAAAAAGTATGCCAGAACCAGTGGGGTCTAGGGCTAATGATGACCAAACCAGGCGAAAAGAATTTTGCAAGTTGGCTTTAGCAGCATAATTCAATGAGAGGGGAACTGGTTGCTATTTTAAAAATTCAAAATCATGGGGGGAGCGTACAGCTCAGTGGTAGAGCGTGTGCTTAGCATGCACAAGGTCCTGGTTCAATCCTCAGTACCTCCATTAATACATTTTAAAAAATTTATAAACCTAATTACCTACCCCCTCCTCAGAAAATAAAAAAAAATCAAAATCAGACCAAAACAAAATAAAAACTACTTCCTAAGTTACCCTGGGCAATTGGTTTCTTAAATTCATTCTTAGGTATCCCTATATCAGCATAATGGAATCAGCATTCTGATCTTCATTTATAAAGATTAGATTATTGCTGTAAAGCAGTAAATGACATGCTTTGGGCTGTTTTCTGGTAATAGTTATGGCCTTGCGCTGATTTATTTTGCTATCAGTATCTGGGGCAAAGAGTGCTCCAGAAGAGAATAAAGCTAACTAGTCCACATGGGGATTGAATACATGACCCTGGCCTAATTAGCACCCTGCTAATCAACCACCAAAATAGCTACCATTATTTAAGAGGTGCTTCCATTTATAGACCACCTTATATGTGTCAGGTATTGTGCTAAATGCTTTATGAATATTTAGGAACATTATCACTTAAAAATCACAAAAATCTTTCAAAGTAAATACTATGCCTATTTTATAAATGTAGAAACTGAGAATCAGAATGGATAAGAAAGGAAAACTAAAACGACTTTGTCCATGGTAGATGAAAGATCTAGGACTCAAATCCAGATCTGTCTGCGCCAAAAGGCTTGCCCCCTTGTACGTAACAAGGTTGCACTCTCATCAACTCCAAATCAAAAGGTGTTGTATAATAGAACAAAAGAGAAAGATGTGTTACTCTCGATCTGAAAACAGTATTTTAAATTCTGAACATCTTCATTCACAAATAATTTAACATTATTCTGATAATGCAAACAAAAGATGAATGTGTCTACTGTTACTGTGAATATCTTTTTTCACAAAGAAATTCAGATTCATTCATAATGGCTTAATTAAGAGACTGATAAATATTAATCACAACAGAAAATATTCCTGAAAAACAAGGAAAATAAATATCAATGTCTTAAAAGACATTTAAGTACTAGTTAATGATTTTCAATAAATTCTTCCTATTCAACTGAAAATAAGAAAATAATGCCTATTATTATTCCTTAAACTAAAACTATGGTACACACAGAAGAATAAAAGCTATTGGTAAACTATAAAACAACTTTTGCTTTATAGAATTATTAACTAATAAAATCAGATGTTTGTTTACATTACTGTGGGCATACCAATAACATTTAAATTTTTTGTAAATGTCATGTTATATTAAAGATTTTCTATCTCTAGAATGACAGGTGACCATTAAATGAACAGAAGTTGTGCAAAAGAACGGTAGAAAGAAGTGCTGAATTAAACAGTAGTCAAAGCAATCTCTTCTAGGCCACAATAAGATGATTTAAACTAACTTTCTGCTAGGAACTAAGTTCTCATCTCTGTGCTAGATGCTGGGAATGCAAAGATACTAAAAAGAACCCAAAGGACTTACTATCTATATCTACTAAAGCAAACAGATTGGTAAAAAAACTATAATACAAGGCAATCGAACTGAATTGAATATGTAAAAGTGCTCAGTGAGGTAGAATGAGTGCTAGTCTGACTAGAGGGATGAGGAAAGCTGCATTTCAGCAGGATTTCTCTGGGTAAGGAATGGATGAAGGGTTAAGGAGGTAGAGGCTAAACCTTCCAGGTTAAGGGTATACCATGAGCAAAGGCAGGTGCACGGATGCTTACAGGAGCAAGTGACCTGGAATGACCACAGTACATAATGTATTGGAGAACTAAAGCAGGAGAAGACTGAACATATAATTTGGGGTCACATCATAGACAATCCTCACTATCATCTAATGAAGGAATTATAGTTTGGTAGAAGATGAAAAGCTAAAGCAACCTCCTGGGAAGCTAATTGGGTGGTAGTAACATATTCCTAAGCTCAACCTCTGAGCAAGGGCTGTCAGTTGGAGTGCTGGGCTGGTACTCCAGCTCTACTATCTACTTAGCTGTGGACTTTGCACTAGTTGCTTAATATATCTGTGCACTAGTTTCCTCATGTTAAATGGAAGTAAAATAGTACCAATTTCTTAAGGGCTGGTGGGAAGATTAAATGAGATAATACATGTCAAATGCCTAAAATAGCAACTAGCACGAGCCCTCAGTAAATATTAGTTAAAAATATGCATAATACCTTCAATCCAGCACTGAGGAACTAATGAAACAATAAAATTAGTACCAAGAGAAGGAAGCCCCAGGAACTGTGTACTGTGTACTGTGGATCTCCTAAGATTAAAAAAGGGGCAACTCCAAAAATGTCTGAGATCTATACAAATAAAACACTAGTTTGGATAAAGCCTGTGATCTACTATATTTATGAGTTCAGAAAGTTTCTTTGTTAATAGCATCAGTTCATTAATGCCTCAAATTATCATTTCTCAAGGTAATTATAAAAAAAGAACATGTGATAAATCGGCTTTCGCTCCTACAATATCTAGAATATTATACTTTGACAATCAAAAATAGCAAATTTGAGTGAAACCCTGGTCCATTTTTGTTAAAACTATGTATTAGGAGAGTAACACAAAAGCAAAAACCTGTGACGTATGGGTCTTTGCAAGAGGAGAAGTGCATGCTTCTTGAAACTGATCTTCATTAATTCCAATTTCTTTAAGGTAACTTTCTAACAGCTTTTCAACCTAAAAAGAGAAAGTTTAACTTTTATAATGTACACAGAAAAATTCCAAATGAGTTTTTATATTGAGTTTATAAAAGTATAATCAATTGCTTGTTTGCAATTATTAATCTACATAAAATTAATTACCTGGCAGTGACAATGTCTTTCACAGAAAAAACAAAAAACAAAAAATAAAAATTTTTGCAGAGAATCAAGGGAAAGTTTCTTTCCTCTACTAGAAATAACTGAAGTCAAAATTATAAAGTTTGATATAACTCTTTGGCTACCCAGAGGCATTTTTTAAAATCTCAAAACAACATGACTAAATTAATAATTAGCCCTTCACTGGATGCATTAACAGAAGAATAAGAGTAAGAATAAAATTTAAAGATCAGATGGAAGATCCCTTAAAATGGCCATCCTAAATCCATTCTAGAGTTATTAAGGACGAGATGCACAGAGAACCCTTGCAGCCTGATGCAATTGTTAGTACAATTAGGGTAGGCTGGATTTTTTTAATTAAAGAATTTTAATGGAAAAATCAATTTTTTTAATTTAGAAAAGCTATAATTAATATTATTTGAATTGCCTTTTAAAATCAGCTTTAAAAATACTCACTAGTTCTTTGTATTCTTGATGAATCTCTGTATAGGTCAATTTGCTTTCTTCTTCATCATCAAAAACTAAATTTAAGAGAAAAATATTGCATAGTGTGAAAAACAAATCATTTCATTAATGCAAATATGAAAGTCCACCCCTTACATCTTACAAACAGAAGAGACAAAGAAGAATAGAAGAAACACTCTCATTCATATAAACCAGCTCTTTAGTTTCGAATTCTTGGGTTAAAAAAAATTTATATATATATATACACACACACACATATATATACATATATATGTATATATATACACACACACATATATATACATATATATATAGTGTTAGTTGTAAACAAGTTTTTTTCCTACCTAAGATCTATTTCATATAGAAGACAAACACTAATTTCCTACTTTTCAATCAATAATATAAGGCAATAATTTCTTTATAAACTTTAAATGGAATATTACTGTTAATAGTTTTTAAACATTAATTCCTTTTATAACAGGTTCCAGATCATTTTGCTGGTGAAAGTGACTAGGATTTTTTTGTTATATATAAGTCAATAATGAAATTAAAATAAATAAAACCAAAATGAATATTTACTAAATGACCATATGTGTGAAACAATGCAGATTGGAAAGATACATATTCCCTCAAGAAGCTACAATTTGATTAGTGAAACAGAACAAATTCATGAATTGTAAACAATTAACCCTCTTTTTAAAAAATTCCTCCTGAATGATCTTTCTAAAACACAAGACCAACTTATGTAATTTTCTATTTAAAGCTCTTCAATGAGAAGAGCTCTTTGCCTAAAGAATAAGTATAAAATCCTTAGAAGGCCAGACAAAACCCTGCAAGATTGGACCCCAAGTCTCATCTCTCACCACTCCAAAACCCAAATTTTGCACTCTTAACAATACACAGTTACTTGGAATACCACCAAATGTAACAGACAAGATGCTTTCAAGCCCCATGCCTTTGCTCAAGCTCTTCTTAGATCTTTTTGCCTTTACCAATCCCTCTTCTCCCAACCATTCTTCAAAACATTGCAAGTGGCACATGATCTACTACCCACACCCAACCCCTAGCCTGGCTAGTCTTCTTCCTCTGAACTCTTACAATATACAGCCTAACATTATTATAATGCCTGCCACTTTATATTTAAATTTCATTTACCTGCCTGTCTTTCCCACCAAATTAAAAACTCTCAAGCGCAAGGATTTGTTTTATTCAACTTTCTATCCTCAGCTTCTGGCTCAAGGACACTTGATAAATGTTGAAATAAACGCTTATATTACAAAGTTGTACAAAACTAATGTTTAAATCATCTGAGGCAGATAATAGCACATTGATAACCCAGTCAGTGAAGTATAAGCACTGTTACTTCAAGTATCACTGGGCTGTTACTTCCCTTTCTCCTGCTCTATGCAACACTGGGTATACATGCAATACAGCAGCTATTTAAGCTGCTTTCAGTTAATTTTGAAGCCAAATTACTACAGTAATGTTTATAAAGCTGAGGATTACTGTTTTCCTATAAAATTACACAAGCAAGTGTGTTATAACTGAGATGCAGCAACTTTGGCATTTGGGGATAAAAAGAACAAAGGTTTTTTATTTTTTTTTTCCATTTCAGCAGTTAGTCTCTGTGGGATAAGAGGAATCAAAAGGTAACAAAATTTTTTTTTCTCCTCAAGGAGGTCAGAATACCACATGCTTCATCAGTCTCATAATAGCATTTTTAATTTTTAAAAAGAGCATAAATAAAAGTTATTTTGAATTTCTTAAAAATTATCTGTAAGAACGCTACTTAATAAATACTATATGAATTTTGCTTACGGCAATAAGAATGTAATGAGAAGATTCGGTGGTCAAAGTAAACTTCATCTTTACCAGATTCATAGAATCTTAGGGTTGAAAGGACTCTTAAAAGATCATCCAGGATAACCAGCCATTTGATAGTTGAATTCTCTTCTATTATAACTCCATTAAGTTCTTGTCAGATTCATTCAAACACTGCTAGGGCCTGGAGAACTTATTACTTTCTGAGGCAGGCTAATTCATCTGAGATACATTCAGTTACGAAGTACTTCCTTCACCGAAATTTGTTTCCCTGTAGCTTGCATCCACTGATCCTAGTTCTATCTCATTGAACCTTACAAACCAAGTCTAATCCCTCCAATGTAAGACAGATGTTTAAACGATTAATGGACATCACTACCCTTAAGTCTTGCCCGGCTAAACAACCACAATAACAGTTGGGAATTATTCATATGACATCGTTTCTGGTTCCTTTCCCGTGATGGGCTCCAATTTGTCTCCAAGAACTGAATGCCTAACTCTAAGCGTGATCAGAACCTGTAGGTGCTCTTCTCTCGCAGGGTATATAATGTCACGTTTACATACCTCATTTGTTAGATTACCCAACCCTTCCCATTTTTGGTATAGCTGAGAGTCAGCTCAAAAAAGGGAATAAAGGCCACCAGGATCACCGGCTCTGGGCCTGCTGGAGTAATCACATTCCCGCGTCCCCCGCCGCTCCATTTTTAGATCAACTGTTGGGATCAGAAGGAACTCAGAGGTAAACTGACGTCTCTCCTTCCAAGTCACTGGGGAAGTTGTTGAAGAAGCCCACCCAAACAGTGCCACCTGCCTAGGGCAGAAAGGTGCAGGAAAGGGTGAAAGACCCAACACAGGATTAAAGTCTAAAGTTTTTCGGATGGACCCAGAAGGAGGAGGGTCTCGGTCCCCATTTTCATCTCCGAAAAGGAAAAGACTGGCACTGTGACAGCAATACACCTTAAAAACCAGCTCTAAACTTGGCCGACAGGAGTGGAAACCAAGGAGATGAGAGGTAGTTTATGGTGACCACCTCTCTGCCGACAGCTGGGTGAGAGAGGTGAGAAAGGATTGACGGTTTGGGCTCTGGATTTTACCTTCACATTTCTGCTCCATAAAGTCCAAGATGGGGATGGTCCAGTCCGGGCCCCGCAGGAATCCGGCGATGCTCTCCACCACCCATTCCACCTCGTCCTCTTCTTCCGCAGACATGCCGCCCCCGCGAGGCGCCGCGGAACCCTAGAACAGACCCCGAAGCCTGGAAGGCCTTTCGGCCACTGGGAGCCGAGAGGAAATGGAAGAAGAACGAGTTGTTCCCGCAGCCACCGAAAGCTATAAACCAGTTAACGTAAAATGGTCGCTATGGCAACAGGCGTAGCCGCTCCGCGCGGCCGCCCGGAAGTGAAGCCAGCTTCCCGGGAGCCAGCGCATCTCAGAGAGTGGCATTTGAAGAACGTTTCCGATTGGCTGGAAAGGAATAGTAGAGGGTCGAAAGTTAGGCTTCCGGCTATTGGCCCGGAGTTGAGGGAGGCTGAGTAGCCATTGGCTGGAGGTCCTAAAAGGAATCTCAGCGTTCCCTCTTGAGAAGTGCGTGAGGCCAACGCGTAGAAATGGTGTAGTGAGGGCCTTCCTGAGACCCTGCCTCTGACTGAAAGAATTTCAAAGGCTTCAATTCACGGTTGTATCTTCACCCGTCAGTGCCAACCATTTTCAGACCCGCTGGCCCAGAAACGTTTGTAATTAAAGGCTTGTTTGAAAATACAAAGCCGAGCAAAGTAGCTCTGTAAGACTTGCTGACTGGCTGTGTGGTCAGTTTGCATCGTGTAGCTGCAGGTAGGTCTTTAAACCTTCCTGCGCAATAGAAATAAATAGAATTAGGAGTTTTTCTAAGAGAAAAATTAAAGTCAGTGTTCCTTTAAATAAATGTCTGAGTAACCAAACCTTGTGTTAAATAGCACAAACTCTACTTCTAGGTTGGGATCCATTGTGTAAGGGGTCTTCAAAGGTCGTTGGCAGGGATCTTCGCATCCCAAAATACTTTCGAACAACCTTATATGTATTTAAATAAATGGGGCCATATTACATATACAGTTATGAGACGTTTTGTACTTAATATTTGGTCTTTTCATGTAAAAATATAAAACTGTCATCTATTTGCAGCTGCTTAGTTTTCTATAAACTACCGTTTCATTACTTTTATTTCGTGTATGTATACACAGTAGCTTACTTGGATGCATAAATGTGATTAGGGTGCAGATTTTTTTTTCCTCCCTCCAGGGTGTGGATGTACCATGCCATTTTATCCTTCTACAAACTGCTGAAGTGAACATCTTTGTGTCTCCAAGAACTGTTCATTTTATTGACTATTCCAAGGAATAAATTTTAGCAGAATTACTAAATGAAAGAGTATATATACTTTGATTTATGTGACCAGTCCTCAATTGCTAGATTAAATTACTCCAATTTGTTAAATTCATAAACAATTCTGTAATGAACATGCTTGTACATATGTTTTGGAACCCCTGACTTTTTATTTCCTTTGAATAAATTCCCAAAGGAAATATTAATGAACCTTTTTTTAAAGTCTTTTTAAAAAAGTCTTTGCCAATCTACTAGGTTAAAAATTATACATAATTTTAATTTGCATTTTTTAACTTGAAATTGAACATTATTTCATATTGATAAGCCTTTGTGTTTCTTCCTGTGTTATCTTTTCATATCCTTTGACCATTTCTTATTGGGTTTTTTTTTTTTATAAAGAGCTTTTTATACATAGAAGAATTTCAGGTCTTTATCACATGGTGCAATGACATGTTTGTCATTTGTTTTTTAATTTAGTTCACTGTGTCTTTTGCCATATAGAAGTTTTATTTTTTTTTTTTATGTAGACTTTAAATGGTAGGCAATGAGTTAGTTATTTTTCTCTAGTGGATAGCCATGCTCCAAAGACCACTTGCTGGAAATGGGTGAGGTAAAGTGTGGTGGGTTTTGAATTACTGAGAAGAGGTAAAAGGAAAGAAGAACATCATCATCCTTGGGCTAAAATACTGTGACACGAGGTGGATTACTGTGGTTTATTGTTCTGCTTTTCTGCCTTCTAAACCAGCTTAAAAGAGAAATCCCACTTTTTTTCTGCCAGTTTCCTCCTTTCATAAAGAAGTTGCTTGTGTGGTTTCTAACGAGCCTGGAGGCCACAAAGTGCTACCCAGCTGCACTAGGCATTACTCAGCATTAAGGTCTGCCTTCTTCTTTAGTCTCTTCCAAGTGCTTTCCAGTTTCACTAGAAGCCAATGATAACTGGAATGCACAAGCTCTCCTTTCATTTATTTTCTCAGCGTTGTTCCTGAATGTGGCCAATGTGAATTCCCTCAGGCCTGCGGGTTTTCTAATTTATTTCAAAACATTGTATTATTTCAGTTTTCTCCTCAAAACTTAAGGCTTTTCCTTTTATTCACTACTTGGGATTCTTATAAGCAGGATGCTTTTACAGGTTTAATATAATATATTCAATATGCTCATCATGAAATAAACGCAAACTCAAAAGAACAGTGCACACACTCTTAGGGCAACGCACGTGAGTGCTCTGGAGTAAGAGTAAGGAGGCAAGATGAGTGTGTGTTGTGCATTTTACCATACATCTCTGTTTAGCCAGGTAGTGGTCTTCCTGTTTCACAGTGGTGCAAACATAGTCCTCTCTTGAAAAATTACAACTTCTCATTTTGGCAGTTTTATTACCTTTTATCTACTACATATGAACAAATTTTCATATTGAAGATATGTGTTGTAACAGATAAGACTGAAATAGATAATATACACCCACATAAACATATATTTATACATCCCCCCCCCAACAAACACACGTATACCTACAGTACTTTTACCATAGAGTTGGTAAGAAGTTTAGAGAACATGTAAAAAGTGTTTGGGGCCATGCTTGGTAGTAAGTGCTCTATACATATTAGCTGTTATTATTATATGTAATTTAGATTTTTTTAACAACTTGCAGCCTGAGCATAAGAAACCATTCCCTTTATTTCATCTCTCTCTTTTT
The DNA here is from genome assembly GCF_036321535.1 of Camelus dromedarius. Classification (NCBI taxonomy): domain Eukaryota; kingdom Metazoa; phylum Chordata; class Mammalia; order Artiodactyla; family Camelidae; genus Camelus; species Camelus dromedarius. The sequence goes on from NC_087450.1 coordinate 23,914,214, forward strand.
ACTGGCAAGTCATTTGTGTTCTTTACTGCAGTCCTATTGAAATCTCCTGCTTTTCCCCATCCCTGTATGGGAACTGAGCCTCTGCCTTACTACAGGGCTATAAAGTTCAATTTTAACCAGATGACTGCATTCCTCCAGGTTTTTCAGGGACCACATGAGTAATCACTACTCCCATTTGTATACTTCTTTATAGTTTACAAAGGGACTTATATCTGACTTAGGGCAACCTTGAGAACTGAGTAAAGATGGTATTAAGATTTTCCCCATCTTACAGATGGTGTGTATTAGTTTGCTAGGACTACTGTAGCAAAGTGCCACAGACTGGGTGGCTTTGTCAGAGGGTAAGAAATAGCCAAAGAAAAACTAATGAATCACCAAAGTAGTAATTAGTTAATGTTTATTGAACACACACGAGAAAGACAGTTCGCAAACCAGGAGTTCTCAAACCAAAACGTGGAATGAGGTATTTTGTTAGAAAGCAGCTTACACAGTGAGAAAACAGTGACTGTTTATTCTTTATCGTGATTGATTACAGTATTAAAATTTTTATAAGTGGTAGGGAATTTGTCAGTGATTACTTCCTATCAACCCTGGGAAACATTTCAAGTTTTGCTTATGATTTTCAGAGGCATGAACAAGAAATGATCCAGGTCAAGTTGGTCTCACACAACAAGCTAAATTAAGCCTTGTTTGTGTGACTAAACTGGTTTTATCTGCTGAGGGAATTTTCAAGTCTGCTCTCCCTTTGTTTGTGACTGTAACAGCTTAAACAGCAGAATTTTATTTTCTCATAGTTCTGGAGACTAGAAGTCTGACTTCGGTGTCAGCAGGGTTGGTTTCTTCTAAGGCCTCTCTCTTTGGCTTTTAGATGCTGCCTTCTCACTGTGTCCACATGGTCTTCCCTCTTTACCCATCTGTATCCAAATTTCCTCTTCTTACAAGGACATCAGTTGAAGGGCTCAGAATATGACACCCTAAAATATGCCACTTTGGCATATTGATTATTTTGAGCTGAATGCAAGTGAGAAACAGCAAATGCAAACATAGCTCTCTGCTCTCCTCCATCTGCATAAAACAAGGCATAAATTTCCCGAGAAATGTACTCTCCTTGTTCAAGGCAGAGGAGAGGAGGAGTCAATGCTGAGATGAATCTGCATAAACAGACTTTAAATAAACCTTGTCTTTCATTAGAAGATATCTTAAACACCCACTCCCCATATTTTTCCAAGTCACTTCCACACAATTTATCAACCCTAAAAGCCCAAATTCTCTTTCCTTTGTCTAGTCACTTCGCAGTTTATCACACTTTGTTAAAATGGAATGTAAGCCCCAAGTCTGTCTGCCTTTTGACTTTTTCACTTTTTTGGGGGTGAACCCCCGTGCATATACGATTTTAAATATTAGTAAAGTTGTATGCCTTCTCTCCTGTTGATCTGTCTTTTGTCAGTTTAATTCACAGGCCTCAGCAACTAGACCTAAGAGGATAAAGTTTTCTCCTTCTCTACATATACATATTGCATTAGGGTCTACCCTAATGAGCTCATTTTAACTTAATTACCCCTTTAAAGTCCCTCTCTTCAAATGCAGTCAAAATTTTAGGTACTACAGGTTAGAATTTCAGCATATGACATGATTCAGCCCATAACAGATGGGAAACCTGAGACTGTATGAGGTCAAGTTTCTTGCCCATTTAGCACAAAGTCAGTCAGGGTTTGCACTTCCCTGTACTTGATACTTAAGCAACAAGGTTAACTTCCAATTTTCCTTTTATAATATCTCACAGAAGTCTTTCCATGTCGATGAAAACATTTCTGAATGATCCCTTTTAATGTTACCTAGTATATTAGTTTGGATTGCCATGGCAGAATACCATAGACTGGGTGGCTTATCAACAAAGGAATTTATTTTTTTACAGGCCTGGAGGCTGAGAATTCCAAGATCAAAGAGTCAGAAGATTTGGTGAGAGAGAACCACATCCTGGTTCATATACAGCTGTCTTCTTGCTGTGTCCTCACAGGTGGAAGGGGTAAGGGAGCTCACCAGAGTCTGTTTATAAGGGCACAAATCCCGTTTATGAAGGCTCATGAATTAATCACCTACCAAAGGCTCCACCCTCTAATATCACATTAGGGGTTAGGATTTCAGCATATGAATTTTAGAGGCACACAAACAATTCAGTCTGTAGCACTTACTTTTCCACTGTGTGAGCATAACACGATTTATTTAAACAATTCTATATTGATCTAGGCAGTTTCTTGCACTATTTGAAAAAATAATTCTACAGAGAGCATCCTTGTAACTAAATCTTTGCACCTAATCTTTATCATTTTGTGAAGATTAATTCCTAAAAGTGGAATTGCTAAATCACAAGCATACAGTTTTGAAAGACATTTGTACCTATGGAATTTGGCTTTTTTAAAAAGAGGAAGTATTATGCATTCTGCAATAATCATGGTTTAATGCTAAGTAATTCTTATCTATTTTTTATTATTGTTTTACATCCATGAGTCTACATAACCATACATACGCACAAGTATAGCTCAGATACTTTGGATAATGCTGATTTAATGAAGGAGGACTAGGGAAACGATCATGATTTCCAGAGGAAGTAGACTCTTCAATTTCACAAATGAATCTCCAACTCCAAAACAGTGGTTCACTCTAAGAGACCTACAATGAATATTTGACGAACATGTGAATGATGACTGGAGTATACAGTGCCTCTTATTTGCCTAGAAATAATGCATTTCTCTTTTCTGCCCCCGGGGGAGAGAGTAAAGGTGTGACTACTGGCAGAGCAGGAGTTTTTTTAACTTTAACAAAGCATGCTTGCATTCTAGATTAGCTGACTTAAAGTTATTATTAGCAATAGGCTTAAAAATACCGATGCAATAGAAGTGTCATTTTCATATGTAATTTATAGATATAAAACATCACAAATGAACTACCTAATTGCTACTCCAAATGATATGAATTCAGCTTTCAAGTAAAGAAAAGAAGAAAGGTCACTGCTCTAATCCTCTAAATTGCTTTTATTCTGGCTATAGAAAGACTTTAGAAGTTCTAAATTATAGGTTCTTTCCAAATATTCTTGCTTATTTGGTTTATATAACAGTAAAGGGATGGAGGAGGTTTCCATGGGTTGGCAAATAAATAATTACCTGCCATATCTTAAAATTCTCCAGTGAATCCTTAGATTTTTAGTGCATTTGCACATGTAGCATCACAGTTTCTATTCTTTAAGTGTCTTTTGTTTTCTGTTCCTCATAATCTATAAAATATTCAGCAGCTTGATTTAAATAGGGGCAAAGAAATAACAAAAATACAGTGTCTTCAACTTGTGGCTTAACTCATTTATTTGGATGGCATTACTTACAATCCTTTCTTTATACATTGAGTACATTCTGTGTGCCAAGCACTATGCTAGACACTGAGAGTAAAGAGCTCTGGATATGGTACATTCTAAATTCCAACTGTATAACAGTTTGCTTGTTTTCATTTCATCTCTAAATATTCAGGGTCTTTGTGTGAATTATTTCTTTTTATTTCGCCTCCCTTTCTTTAGTCATGTTTTTTTCATTGTTTTATTTGTGTATGTGTAATTTTCCTGTTTTACTTTCTTTTGCCTTCTATCTTCTATTACCTACTAAGTTGACTCTTGCATTTGTCTTCTATAGTGTTTTCTCACCTGTTTTCTTGGGGTTTTTTCCTCCCTTTTAACTACTATATTGGTGACTTTGGGGAGGATGACTGATTTATAGAACATATTTATACATGCTTTAGACCTGTTTTTAGTTCTCTTAAAAGTAGCCATATGCTTAATTAATGGCCTCTAAATTTTTGTGACCAGATGTTCCATCAGTAAAAAATTTTTTGAATACTCCTCTTAATATTTGAATATATATTTACTAATGACTTAACAGACATGTATATATACATATATGAATATAAATAATTGTATAATATATACTTTAAAAAATAAAAGTTGAAAATTGAAATGAACAAAGAGTGAGATAAGAATATGTAGGTTGAAATTCTAAAACTTCTTCCCTGCGTTCTAGTGGATCATCTTGGGTACCCACTGTAAAGGCTGATAGTTTGGACTTCATGAACTTAAGCTTCTGGCACAGTAAGGATGCCACTGAGTGTTTTATTTGCTGTAGTCCCTTTTAGAATATTCTAGGAGAGATAGTAAAGAAAATCTAAAGATTCACATTTGGAGCCCAGGACATTGAGATCAAGACTCTCAAACAAAAACAGGATGACAAAAGCCTCTTCCACCTTCAGAAGAGGTGGAACCATCCTCATTCCTGATGTGGGAGGCAGTAGGGAATTAGACATATTAATGGAACATCTTTTAAGGTTGTCAAGGAAATACTCTTTTATTTATTGATTTTAAAATGTTATCCTTATTATTTTTTCTGTTGGGAAGGTAACACAGTCATCCTTCTGTTTCCACGGGTTCTGCATCTTTGGATTCAACCAACTAGAAATCAAAAATATTAAAAAAAATTTTTTCATAGAGTTCCAAAGCAAAATTTGAATTAGCCATGCACTGACAACTATTTACATAGTATCTACATTGTATTTATGACTACTTACATGGCATTTACATTGTATTAGGTATCATAAGTAAACTAGAGATGATCTAAAGTAAATAAGAGGATGTATATAGGTTATATGCAAATACTACACCATTTTTATAAGGGACTTGAGCATTCACAAATTTTGGTATATATGAGGGTCCTGGAACCAATCCTGCATGGATACCAAGGGATGACTGTATACATATATTGGAAAAAACTCAAACATAGAACTTCACAATGAAGAAAGTGAAAGTCTTCTATCTTTCCTACCACCTTAAAAAAATTTCTATAATTGTGTGGTTATTGGCCTCCACATTTTAATGTACATATTAACAATATATTATTATTTTCTTTAATCAAAATGAGGCTATTCTCATTTATTCAACTTATTTTTACTTCATTGTCCAAAGATCTTTTAATATTAATACAAAGAAATTGTTCTTTCAAATGAATGCATGGTATTCCATTATATAGATGTACCTTTTTTAAATGGTACATCTTATTCATGCTCACTTACAATATTTTGCTCTTATAAGCAGTACTACAATAAACATCAGTGTACCCTTATTTTTACATTCTTGCTAAGTTATTTCATAAACAAGAAGTAGAATTCTGGGTATAAGGATATGAAACATTTCTGGAACAATAAAATTTTCCACCAGTATTATCAAATTGCCCTCCAGAAGGCAGTATCAGCTGGTACTCTCACCAAAAGATTACGTGTTTACGTTTCCATACCTTTTAAGCACCAGCAACTGTTAAGTATTTTAATGCTTTTCTTTTTCAAATCTGGAAGATTTTTTTAAAAGTTTACTTGTTTTAATTTGCTTATGTTTAACTGTTAATGAGATTGAGGATTTTTTCATATATAAATTGGCCATTTATATTTGTGAGAGCAACAATATTTGTTTTGTTTCTTTGAAACGTTTTTATACAAATTTGCAAACATACACAAAAGAAAACATTATGCTTCAACAATTATCAACATTTTTGCCAAACCCCAGACATCATGTCATTTTATATAGGAGTTCTTTTACATAAGATTGGAAGATGCTATTTCATGCCCTTTGACCCAGGCGTTTACCTCTAATTCTTTGGTTAACTAAAATAAGTGTAACCTAAAGAGCAACAACCAAACCTAGTTATCTTGCTGCAGTGGAAATGTAGTTATTGATTGAGGCCACCAGATGGCAGACCATGGGGGAAAAGAAAAGGAAGAAATTTACTCCTACCAAGACCCAGCTACAGGATGGCCTAGAGGTTTTAGGGAACTTTGTTTTCTATTAGTAGTGTGGGGAAGTGGAGATTAGTCAAAGGTGTTGTTTTAAACCATAGTAATGTATTTAATTATCTGATAGTAATGTCATTTATTATCTGATGTATTTTCTTATCAGATAAAATATCTTTCATGTTTCCTTTTTTGTTTTTTTCTATGAATTTTGTTATTATTCTTAAGGCCTCCAAAAATAATGTTTTAATTGGAATAGCATCAAAATTATAAGTTAAGTTGAAAAAATTAAAATCTTTGTACTCTTTATTTTTTCTAAGAAAGAACATGATGTTTTCCTCATTTATTCAAGTCTCCATCTTTATCTTTCAGTAAGAATTAAAGTTTTCCTTATAAAGACCATGCACATCAGTCATTAAATTTTTTTACCTAGAAACAGGTTTATTTTACATATAGTCTAACTAGATTTTGATGATTTCACAGAAGTATATTGACTTCTGCAGTGTTAATGTTTACTCTATTTTCTTTTATTAAGAGATAGCTATGAGTTAGTTCTTTTTAATTTTCTTGCTATGCAATTACATAATCTGAAAACTATCACAAAATTCTTATGTTTGCCTTTCCACTGTTTATTTCTCTTATTTCTGTTTCATACTTCATTACACTGGCTAAAAATGACATAAAAATATGAAATATTTAATAATGCAGTGTATCTTTGGCATGCATAATTGACTTTTACTTGGAATAGACACTCATCATATTTAATTTTGCATAGTAATATACTCTTATTAAGAATATAAATGGGTGTTGAATTTCATCTGGTGGCCTTTCAGCATCTACTGAGAGGATTATGATTTTTCTTAATCAATTGATGTGGTTATTTTATTTTATTTTTTATCAAGGTATCGTTGATTTACAATGTTATGTTAAGTTTCTGGTATATAGCACAGTGATCCAGTTATATATATTCTTTTTCCTATTTTTTTTCATTATAGGTTATTACAAGTATTGAATATACTTCCTTGTGCTATACAATAGTACCCTGTTGTTTAATCTCTTTTATATGTAGTGGTTTGTATCTGCTAATTCCAAACTTCTAATTTATTCCTCTCCCCTACTCCTCTTTGGTAACCATAAGTTTGTTTTCTGTGTCTGTGAGTCTGTTTCTGTTTTGTAAATAAGTTCATTTGTATCATTTTTTAGATTCTGCATATAAGTGATATCATGATATTTGCCTTTCTCTCTCTGACTTACTTCACTTAGAATGACATTCCCCAGGTCCATCCATATTGCTGCAAGTGGCATTATTTCATTCTTTTTTATGACTGAATAGTATTCCATTGTGTATATATACCACAACTTCTTTATCCAGTCATCTATCAATAGACATTTAGGTTGCTCCCATGTTTTGACTATTGTAAATAGTGCTGCTGTGAACATTGGGGCTCATGAATCTTTTCAAATTAGCGTCTTCCTCTTTTCAGGATACGTCCCCAGGAGTAGGATTGCTGGATCATACGATAACTCTATTTTTAGTTTTTGAAGGAATCGCTATACTATTTTCCATTATGGCTGCACCAAATTACATTCCCACCAGCAGTGTAGGAGGGTTCCCTTTTCTTCACAGCCTCTCTAGCATTTATTGTTTGTGGACTTTTTAATGATGACCATTCTGACCAGTGTGAGGTGATACCTCATTGTAATTTTGATTTGCATTTCTCTGATAAGTAGCTTATTGGCCATCTGTATGTCTTTGGAGAAATACCTATTTAGGTCTTCTGCCTATATTTGATGGGGTTTTTGTTTTTTTGGTTATTGAATTGTACGAGCTGTTTGTATATTCTGGAAATTAAGTCCTTGTCAGTCGCATCGTTTGCAAATATTTCCTCCCAGTCCATAGGTTGTCTTTTCATTTTGTTTATGGTTTCCTTTGCTGTACAAAAGCTTGTAAGTTTGATTAGGTCTCATTTTTTATTTTTGCTTTTATTCCTACTGCTTTGGAAGACTGACCCAGGAAAACATTGCTATGATTTATGTCAGAGAATGTTTTGCCTATGTTCTCTTCTGGAGATTTATGGTATTCTGTCTTATGTTTAAGTCTTTAAGCCATTTTGAGTTTATTTGTGTGTGTGTGTGTGAGGAAGTGTTCTAAGTTCATTGATTTACATGCGCTGTCCAGCTTTCCCAGCACGATGTGGTTATTTTATTAATGTTTACTCATATTGTCAGTTCTCCAGTATAAGGTAAATTCTCCTTGATTTCAGTGGGTTAAGTTTTAATGCATTTTGAACTAGGTTTGCTACCATTTTATTTGTTTTGTGTCTAGTATTCTTAGGTTAGGTTTGCCTGTAAGTTTTTTTGGTATGGCCCATCTTTTTTGGATTATAGTGTCAAAGCTATGTTTAGCTCATAAAATAATTGAGTAACACCCAATCATTTTCTGTGTTTTATGTTCCAGAATAAATATGTAATGATTTTTATCTATTTTATTATTGTGTTTCTAAGGCAGTTCAAAAAGAATGCTATTTTTAAAATTTAAATAAATAAAAATAAACAAATGCTTAGAGTAGATATGGTTTATAATGCAGAACCTAAAGAACTGTAATAAAGGTTATTTTCCCCACCCCAACATGCTAAAGAAGTGCCTGCCAAACCCATTATAAAAGATTATCTCTGTCTGGGTGTGCTGTCAGTTATACTACCACATAAAGCAGACAGAATCCTTTATTTCTCTCAGCTGTTCTGTTCAATCATAGAGAGAATAAAATTATGCCTACTGATTCAGTATCTGAAATGTTATATCAAATCAAAAGTTGATGTCTATATATTTTTCACAATAAGCTACTGCATTTCTTAGATGCTGGTAGATAATGATATTCCAAGGAAGTATTTCTTGGGGGGGAAAAAAGCAGTAAAGAATTTTACTCTTGTTTTATCTAGCTGTACATCTTGCCTCTAGAAGTAGCCCATGGCTTGGATAATAAAAAAAAAAAGTAGTTAGGATCAACTTCCAGATGAGTAATATTGACAAACTTCATTATAACTCTTCTGACAAATTACAGCATCGTTCAATAGAACTTTCTGCCATGATGGAAATGTTCTATTTCTGTGCGTCCAATGTGTCCCTGTGTTCACTGTGGCTCTGAGGACTTGAAATGTGGCCAGTGCAAATGAGAAACTAATTTTTTTAAATTTATTTTTAAGTAATTTAAATTTAAATAGTTACTATGTGGCTAGTGGCTACCTCACTGGACAGCGCAACTCCAAAGCATGAAATTTAATTAGTTTGGATAAATTTTTAAAACCCAGAATGTTTTCACTACTAAACGTTTCCTTATGCATAAATAAATTTCGCCTGACAGTATTTTGACAACGGAAAATTAGTATCAGTCTCTGCTTACTTCTCCAAAATTATTTGTACTTGCATTTTAAAAACTTGGTCTAACACTTACCTTCCATGTGAGCCACCTTCTTTTGCCATTCTGAGGAGTATCTGTTTTTCCTGTCACTGGCATTTTGCTGTTGTTGTTGTTCCTCTTTGTTTACATACTTTTAGCTCTACCACTAGGTGTCTTTGCAATTTTGTATTCAAACCTACTGAATTTTTGTTAGTTCCCTTTAAAAAAAAAAGTGATTTGGTTTAAAAATTGGACATAAACATTTTGCCATGTATAATGATGGATAATTATACCAGTAAAATGGTCATGGGTAAAAAATGATCAAAAAGAAGTTTGCAGAGTTTTAGTGAGAATTTATAAGAATAGAACTGCCACTGTAGTAAGGAAATTGCAGCTATATCATTGAACTGCTTTTCAAAGATGAAGCCATTTTACTTAATGCATTACTGTAATTATACTTTAAACTTTTTAAAATATTCACTTCATTATACACAGTTTTACATGTAGTCTCCACATCCAGCTCCTTCAGTTTAAGACTTAGTGGTTGTATTATTAGAACAGTACTGCATGTGTTGCTTGTATTTCTGTAGCAGCAATTTGAATGTATATCTAAAAAGTTTTATGATTTCAAATGACCTAATAAGATTCAGGAATTATTTCAGTGAATCATCTTTTGATTAACAGATTGCAGAGTACTATTTTTAGAGAGATTGGAACAACCACTCATCTGAAGCTAAAGCTTCATCATTTAATAAATTAATTCATCATTTAAATCATAAGCTGCAATAGTGGAGAATCATGATAGCTGCCTATTATAAAAAAAAGATAATTTTAAATGAACTTATCTGTGACTAGAATCCAGATATTGAAAACATTGAAATATTGGACTGGCTGGATACTTAAAAGAAGAACTCATGTTTCTATAGAGATGTTGAGTCTCACGGTGGAGTCTTAATAGGGGTGAGAGAAGTGACTCACAAACTTTTCAGAAAGAAGATGCTATACCTCATTCCTATCAGTAACTGAGATTAGATTAGCATCTTGATAAAATATAATCTTATTACCTTGGTCCCTACCAACTCACAATTTATGATATATAATTTGAGTTTGATATAAAACTTAAGGTTAAGTTTCTTAGGAAAACATTTTGCTAACATAATAACAATATGAACACAAGAAATAATAGAAAACATGAGACAGTCCTTTTTATTTATTTTTGTATGATTACCTCATTTAAAAATCAATGTAATGTAAGATCATTTTTATGATGACTAAGGATACTAGCTATTTTTACTAGTTTATTTTTTTAGATAAATTTCAGAATTATTTTATCAAGTTCTTTTGAAGTATTTTTAATTGGGATTTTGACGGATTGCTTTAAGTAAACTAATTTGTAGGAGAATGACATTATTAAAATATTAGTCTTAGAATATGGTACCACTTTTCTTGTACTTAGTATCTTTCAGGGAAATCTTCTAACTTGCTTCATATTGATGATATATTTTCCATTATTGGTCATTAACATATATTCATACCTGCTGCTGTTATAAATTATAAAGGATTCCCTTCTAATTATATATTTCAAATTGAGTGTTGTTAGTACATATGAATGTGATTTCAATTGTGTTTATTTACCTTATATCCAAGTATTTTGCTGACTCTTTAAAGTATTCTATATTCCTCTCCCCAAAATGGAAATTTCTTTTGTTGTCTATTTTCTTAACCAAAAATAATATATCTACTCATTTCATATATGTTATATTCATTAAAGTTTGAGGATCACTGGGGCTAAGAACACCAGGCTATCACATATAGACAAAGGGCTCATGCCAGCAGAGTTAGGATAACACAGGCAAATTACATTCCAAAATACCTGCATATGTATTTAGAAATAGCAATTTCTACTTACACATTCAAGGATGCATAGGGAAGATTTTGTTAGGGGAAAAGTCACCTAAAAGAGTGTTCAAATTTGCTGCCATAAACTTTTGAAGCTTTTGAAGGCGTTATTGTTATGTTGGTGTGTTGACAATAAAAAAGACAATTAATATTAATTGAGTGAATGAAGCACTGAATGAATGAATATATGTAGCACTTTACTATGCTCTGAGGGTATAGTGATGAGAAAAGCAGACCTCAAGGGGAGATAGACATTAAGTAAAGACTCACTCAGATAAATGCATCATCCATTCCTGGAGTGGAGAATTTGAGGAGCCCAGAAATCATGTCAGCCACAGGAACCCTCTCCAGTGTGACCTTAAGCGCCCACAGGAAATCTAACCCTAATTAACATCATTCCCTTTGAGTTTCCCATCCCAAATCCCTGATCTGTGAAACAAAGACTAGAAATGGAAATAGACTTTAAGAGGGACATTTGTCAAACAGACGAAAAACTAGGTAGAACAGTCCTAAACGACCACTCCACCTTCAGTTAGGTACCCAAAACCGTCTATTGTCTGAACTGCTTCCTCCTCCACTTGCAAACTACTAAATATTCTCAATGAATTTTCAAGGAACTATCGGAGCCTGAGACCTCAATGTGGGGCATCTCTGAACAGCAGATAAACCTAGCTATTTTTATTGCCTGTAGGTTAAGGACTTTCATTGTTCCCTATAGCAAATGTTCAGGATATCCAAGCCACACATGGGGTATCTCACTCGTACCCCTGAAACAGGACTCAGACTCCACAATCCATTGCATTTGGGTGGACCCTCATATGCTTATGACTGAGAACTGCATAAAACTTGCCTGATAACAGTTTGTGGGGAACAATAGGTTGCAAGAGAAATGTTCCACTATTTTCACTTATAAACATTGTAATATCCCAAAGACTGATAGTTTAGAAACTGATTTGGTTTATCATCAGTTCAATCATTAGAGTCAGGAAAACAGAAACCACTGTGCATAGTTCAAACAGAAAGGGATTTAATTCTAGGAAATGGTTACAAAAGTGTTAGAAGGACTAGAGGGAAAAGGAAGAGAAAAGAAGGAAGGTTACCCAGAGATGAGAAAGCTGCTACCATCATGCTTAGGCTGCATTTGCTGCTGGAGGTCACTGAGTAGCCAGTGAAGGAACTCCACTTCCACAAAAGGGGCACCATGTGGCTCGTGCTGAATTGGCTGTTGAGACACCTCTACCACTGGTACCAGACTAGATGGCTTCTTTTCTCCCAACTGTTACTTCCATTTGGCCAAACCTGACAGGAAGCCAGTTGGTAAAGGATTCTGGGGTCTAGAGTTACAGGCTTCCAGCTCCTGCAGTTACAGAACACAGAAAGGAGGTGGCATTGTAGCCAACAGAAAAATAACTGACAATAATGTTATCAATTAGGTAGATCTTAATTATTTTTAATCAGTTACATTAGATAGACAATCATTTATGAATGGATTGGATAAGTGTATAGCAATAATCACTTTCTTCCCCACCATTTCTTGGGAAATCTTGCTGATGAGGCTTATTAAGATAGTAGTAGCACAAGACAGAGATAGGAAGCAAAGGATGGCTGAAAAGGGGAAGAATGGACACAGCAGAACAGGTCCAGGGGCAGACCCATGGATAATTAACTTGAGGGCATGGATTTTGAAAGAGACTTCATCTTTCTAATTAGAAAACATTTTGGCTCTAACATTGAGGGTGGAGGTAGGGCAACAACAGTAAAAAAAAAAAAACCTTTCTTTTTGTCTGAGTAGCAAGAGCCAATGAGTTTCATAAGGAAAAAAAATCTAGTTTGATAATTATATACAAAGTCTCCTTTATACTGGAAGAAAAATGAGTCAACAAAAATACAAAAGCTACATAAATTAGCACCTTCAGTGTTTTTAGACGACTGAGTGAAACAGTGTAATAGAGTTATGTCCCCAAATTATCTTCCTTTCATATTCTACCCAGGCATATCCACTAGCATTTGTGGATATTACCATCAGTTGATACCTGATGTGGAATTTGTTTAAGCTTTTTTATATCTCCTCCACTCTCACTCTGACTCACAAAATGCTTTGTCAGAGTTCACTGGGGCTTTGTGGCTTATCTGACTCAAAAATGAGTTAATTCCTACTTTGTGAGTTGGCATGAAAACATTATGAGCAGTGCTGAGCAGGATGATTACTCTATGGATAAACATGTAGAGATCATTTCAAAGATTGTTTTGAAAATTCTACTCAATAGTAAGTTACGTTTAATTTTTAAAAGCTTGTGAACCTAAAACATTAGCTTTAAAATGATCTTTGCTTCTTGCTGGAGTGTATATATATGTGTATGTAGAGACAACTTAAGTGTATGACTATATTTTGTGGGGCAAACTGAAATGCTGTTCTAGAGACTTCTTTCAGAATTATAAAATTTTTGAGAACTATAAAAATTGTAATGGCTTTCTAGAACTTTTTTTAAACTGCCATTTGCTGTCATCATGAAATGCATATTATATAGCCAATGAAAATTAATATATAAATAATAGTTCATAGATAAATTTAAATTTTTCACATGTGATAGAAAGAAGGGTATTTCTGTCAGGTACTTTTAAAAACTTATTATTTTTTAATCTTATTTTATTTTTTCTTTAGGTTTTTCTTGGGGGGAAGTTATTAGGTTTATTTATTTAACTTTTTTTTAAACAGGTACTGGGGATTGAACCCAGGACCTCATGCATGCTAAGCATGTATTCTACCACTTGAGCTATTCCTTTCTTAAATTTGTACACAATTCTCTCCCTGTTCTCCTGAGTCTGAAGTAGTCAACCCATTTCATAGTTAATCCTCCTAGGACAATACTGGAAAGGCGAAAGCAGTGGATTAGGTTATATTGGTTTGTGTAGCTTAAACTTTCTCCTCCCTCCTCTTGGAAGTAATAGAGTGAACATTCAAGACACAGTCACAGAGTACTGCATAGAGGCTCCCGAGTGATCATGTCACAAACATCTGTATTTGGTTCCATTGAGGCAGTCTGCACAGGTGTGATTGTGCTGTTTCTTCAATTAACAAGACACTGCCATACCCATGGTGGTGGGCAGAATAACGGTTCCCAAGGATGTCCATTTCCTACATATCCAGAACCTGTGAAAGCATTATCTTGCATGGCAAAAAAGGATTTTACAGATGTGATTAAGGATCTTGAAATAAAGAGATTATTCAAGATTATCCAGTGGGCTCAATCTAATCACTTGGATCTTTAAAAGTGGACTTTTTCCCAGCTGTGATCAGAGGGAGATGTGACCATGCCAGAAGGGTGAGGGGAACGTGTAATGTTGATGGCTTTGACGATAGAGGAAGGGGCCACAAGACAAGCAATGTAGGCAGCCTCTAGAAGTTAAAAAAGGCAAGGAAACATTCTTAGAGTCTCCAGAAAGAAATACAGGTGTGTCAGCACCTTAATTTCAAATCGTTGAGACCTGTGCCTGATTTCTCACCTATAGAACTGTAAGATAATAAATTTACGTTATTCTAAGCCTCTAGGTTTATGGCAGTTTGCTACTGCAAAAATAGTAAAACCACTATACCTCAAGCCCACTGCTGCCTCAGCCATCCTGACCCTCTTGGGAGTCTCAATCCAGTAACAAAACGGGTAACACCTGGCAAAGCAGAGTTCCCTGGAGCCCTGTTCCAACACAACAACCAGCTTTAGTTCTGACTGAGCTATGCCCAACATTACCAGTTGTGAAATATTTTGAATATTACTTTTTTCACTTTTTTTATTGACTTACAATCATTTTACAATGTTGTGTCAAATTCCAGTGTAGAGCACAATTTTTCAGTTATACATGAACATATATATATTCATTGTCACATTTTTTTCTCTGTGAGCTACCATAAGATCTTGTGTATATTTCCCTGTGCTATACAGTATAATCATGTTTATCTATTCTACAGTTTTGAAATCCCATCTATCCCTTCCCACCCTCCATGAATATTACTTTTAATTTCAGGACAGACATACATTCCCACACACAAATTATATAACTGAAATGAATGTTTCATGAAACATTATTTAGCTTTACTATATGTGTTGCACTTTCATATTTTCAGTTCTATTCTCTTCTGGTTTTTTTAGGGTAAATGTCAACCCACTAAACTGATTTCATGATTCACTATCAGATTGCAACCTTCAGCTGAAAAACACTGACCTAGATCCTAACAACTCTATAGTTAAGATGTAGAGTTTCTGATGGAGAATATGTTCTGTTCCATTTTTAAAGTTTGGGATTTAAATAGTTTCTATATGTAAGCTTAATTCATTATTACTAAATGTTATTTATTGATGTACTAAAATTTTATTAGTTTTCTCAAGGTGAACATCAAACCCATGACAATTTGTAAATTAAGCGTGACAGTAAGCAAGAGGGGACCACAACAAGGAGAAGGTACATTTTAGAAACAATTCTTTAAAACTGAAGTATAGCTGATTTATAATGTTGTGTTAGTTTCAGGGGCTCAGCAGAGTGATTCAGTTATATGTGTGTGTATGTGTGTGTGTCTGTGTATATATATGTTCTTTTTCAGACTGCTTTCCGTTATAGGTTATTACAAGATACTGAATTGAGTTCCCTGTGCTATACAGTAGGTCTTTGTTTAGAAACAATTTTTAAATGAATATTCATTGGGTACATGTATTTAGTGTTCTGCTTTTCTGTTGCTCAATTTGTTCATTTCTGCTTTTATTTTTAATATTTCCCTTTTTTGTGCTTGCCTTTAAGATATTACCCATTTCCTTCTCTAGATTTTTTAGGTTAAGTTGTTGCCTTTCTCTCCTTTTTTCTTATTACTATTTACAGCTGCAGCAGCATTTCAAGCCCTTACACTTTGTTTCAGTATCCTCTTAATCTGAGGTCCTGGTGGAGTTTAAATGTGCATTTAAAATTATGTCTATTAATTCAATTAGCTTTTCTAGGTGTTGACAGCAAAAGGGTTTGAGGATTATGCTATGTATTAGTTAGCTTTCACTAGGTTATGTTGTGGAACAAGCCATCCCCCAAATCCTAGTGGCTTACAATAGCAATGATTTAGTATGCATTCACTGCACCTGTTGGCTACAGCTCTGTTCTGGAATCTTTATCAGAATGTAGACTGAAGGAGAAACCTCTGTGAAACACACTGGTTCATAGCTGAACCACAGGATGTCTCTTAAAGCTTCTGCTCAAATGTGGAGCATACATCACTTCTGCATACATTCCATAGCCCAATGAAAGTCATAGGACTAAACCTAATGGCATAATCCATTGATAGGCAGGACAACAAATAATAGGAAAGAATAGTAAAACCTATCCCCTTGTTATCCCCCATACTGCTGCAACCAGAAAGGTTTGTCCTTGCAGCTCTGTCAATTCAATGCTCTAGCTTATTGTTGGATTATATCTGAGACTTACCGTTACAGCATTTTTGTTTCCATTTTTAAATGTATCTTTAATCATGTTAAAATACTGTTTGTCTCCCTTAATGCTTTTTGCTGTAAAATCAGCTATGCTGATCATGTTTTTACAGGCCACACCAGGCTGTGGCTACTGTAGCTTATAATAACATTAAGAAAACAGTATTTTTCTAGCTTAGCCCACATCCACAGCAAAGCAAGACCTCATCTCTGAAAATTCACCAGGTATTTGTGTGCTTCTGCAAGGGGTCCCGTGGTGCCCAGGAGGGTCTTTCTTGGTACCTAGCCAGCCTGGGTCTCTGGTCTGCTGAGAGAGAAGCAGTGTTTCCTGCCCTCTCCAGACATTTACGGAGCAGTGCTGCACTGCATGTCACACCTTCAGAGGCTCCAGGGATATCACTCTTTTCTAAATTAATAGCCATCTTTCCCTGGAGCTTTGGCTAAAGTTCCTAGTTGCTGGGACACAACTGTATAGAGAATATTATGATTAATACACTGTACCAAACTCAAAATTACTCTGACAGCCAAACCTTATATTTCAATAAGCTTATATCTCTTTCCCTCCCCCATCCCCCTTCCTCTCTACTCTCTACCCTCCCCGTCTCCAGCATGCCGTCTCTCCTCCCCCTCTACCAGAGGCTTGTCTGCTGTTCACGCTGATAGATCTGATAATAGCCAATCCCACCCTTGGAGCTCTATGAAACTGATATAATTTAAACACCAGGTTTTTATTCTGCTTGTATAGGCAATATGAATTGGAAGTCATTCTCCTTGCTTTTTAAAATTTTCCTTATTTTAAAACATTTAATCACAATAATCACACATGGAAAAGAAAACAATAATATAATAGGGCTTATAATGAAAACCATAGTCTACTGCCTCCCTCCTCTCCCACTCTAATTCAGTTTCCCAGAAGAAACCACTTTTGGGGGGTTACTTATGTTTTTAATGGAGATTCTGGGGATTGAACCCAGGACCTCATGCATTCTAATCATGTACTATACCACTGAGCTATACCTTCCCCACCAGGAACCACTATTAATTGTTTCCTTTTCAAGGCTTTTTGATGGTTACTTCTCTAATTCTAAACAATGAGCCATCACTGCTGTTTCTTGATTTACTGGTGAATCACTGTACTAGGGGTGAGAAGATTAGTTCCCTGCTTCTTCCAGCTCTTCTCCTCCATCCTCCTCCTGCTTTCCGTACTTATATCTTTCCTTTCAGATTATAAAGATTACCATTTATATTTTCTCTAGTAACCATAATTAAGTTCTCCCTGTCCGGTTCATAGGCTGCTTCTAAAAATTGAAAACTACTAACCATCATTGACATAACTGTGTTAATGTTGTTGATACGAAAATTAGATGCTAGGATTTCATTTTCCTCTCCACAGGGGTTCTACAGATCATATACAGATCTACTGCAAATTTAAGATTATACCGTTTCACTTGGCAGGTTTGATTTTATATTTTCATCTCTTTTCACTTATGCTGAAAATCTTGGCTCCAGGGACAATAACATAACAGTCAGTATTTAGAGGTCTATTTTACACTCTTTTACCCATAAAAGTTTTATTTTTAAAAAAAGTCAAACCTACAGAAAAAGTTGAAAGAATAGTACAATAAATGCCTGTATATCTTTTATCTCGATTCACAAATGGTTAAAATTTTTTGCCACGTTTGCTTTATTTCTCTTTTTTGCTTTTGCTGAGTCATTTGGAAGCACATTATAGATAGCATGACTATTCACTGCTTGCATGTGGAACAAGGACATTTTCTTATAAAACCATAATCTCATTATCAGACCCAAGAATTTTAGTATTGATCCTATAATACCTATGGCATAATCCATATCCAAATTTCCCCAATTATCCCCCTAAATATCCTTTATAGCTTTTCTTCTATCCAGAATTCTGTCAAGGCTTACTCATTACACATAATGGAGATATCTCTTATGTACATCAGTGTTCAGAGCAGCACTATTTGCAGTAGCCAAGAGATGGAAGCAACCTAAATGTCCATCAACAGATGAATAGATAAAGAAGATATATAAAAATATATACATATGATTTATATGACATATATACACACATACACATATATACATATGTACATGTGCACAGTGGAATCTTACTCAGCCATAAAAAAGAATGAAATATTGTCACGTGCACTAACATGGATGGACCTAGAAATTACATACTAAGTGAAGTAAGTCAGACAGAGAAAGACAAATGTTACATGATAGCACTTATACGTGGAATCTAAAAATGCAATACAAATGAACCTATATACAAAACAGAAACAGATTTACAGACATAGAAAACAAACCAAAAAAAAGTGCTGAGTCTGACATGTTGTTTGAGATGTGTGTTGATAACTGGGTAGTGTTGACAACTGAGATGTTGAGTGTCTAGATGAACTAGTATCTAGATGTACCAGTATCTAATGTACCATTCTGGAGATCAGGGAAGTGGGCTAGGCTGGAGATAAATATCTCTGAGTCATCAGAGTATACATGATATTTAAAGTCATGAGTCTGGATGGGAACATTTAGGAAATGAAAATAAGATTTTTTTAAAAAGGAAAAACAGAGGTCTGAAAATTAAACCCTAAAGCATCCAAAATTCAGAGCCAGATATGAGAAGTCATCAGAGGAGACTAGCAAGGAGAGGCCAGTGAGGAGAACAAGGATGGCAGCCTAGAGTCAAATCAACAAAGTGTCCCCACAACCCAGGGTTCCAAAAAAGGCAGTACAACTAAAGTGCTTAACAAGTGAGGATAACACAATAGTTTATCTCCCTACATCACCTGATATAAAATGCCAGAACTTTTATGGTAAAGTGATATTCTTCAGGGATTTTTAAATAAAATAGTCATTATTATGCAATAATAGGTTAAATAATAGCTGAATGTCACTAGCAATCTCAACACTTAAGTCTGTTTTTTACCACCTTACATTGTAGTGAATACTCTGTACTCCAACAAGAGTCCTGAAGAGCCAACACTCATCCCCAAGCTGCTGCACTATCAACTGCTGTTGGCTCACAGACACATCTCCTGCTGGGAACACCTCTTGGCTGCAGGGATCTGCTTCTGCCAAAGTTATACTCCCTACCAGGAGACAGCGCATATCAAATGAACACAAAGCTGGGCCCCTCTGCCTCAATTTGGAACAACTCTGAAGGGTCATCCCCCTCCTGAACTCCCCAGTGGATGACTGAGGCCTCAGCTGAAACCTCTCTGAGGTCAGTTTCTCCACTGTTCAATCCTATCTTCCTCACTTCCTCAGAGGTATCTCTCTAATAAACTTCATCATGCAACTCTCCAGCCCAGAATTTGTATGTAGGGAGCCCACCCTAAAACAACACATCCTACCAGGGGCACTACTATCCTCCAACATAATCGTGCCATTTACATTATATGGTAATTATAGAATTTATTATTTGTTGAAAAGGCCAGGTCTTTTGTTTTGTAGAATTTTCCATATTCAGGAATCAGCTGATTGTGTCCCTGTGTATATTCTTATTCTGATATTTTCTGTAAGCTGGTATTAATACTGGAGACTTAATTAGGTTCACTGCCACTCATTTACACCTGGTATTCTGAAACCTTTCTTTTACTTTCCTTTTCCTACTCTGTGAAATTTAAATATTGCTTATCTGATGCTAAGAAATGATGAAAATCAAAGGTCCCCAGGATCAGGAGAGATTATTAATAATTCTAACTCCCTCCCCTACTCCCATCCCCCCAACCCCCACCCCTGCCCCAGACTCGGTATATGCAACCTAAAGGCCTTCCAGATACGTACTCAAGACTGGGAACAAATGACTGGAGAATGTGCTTACCTCTGTTTACAGCCTTAAACACTAAATACCTTCCTCCCAAAGCAGAGTATGATGATCTCATTCTCATCTAGGAAGAGAACCAAAGACAGCAATACCATCTCTGATTTATTTGCATGAAGAATTCCACGTTGTTGCTAATTTTAAAAGCCATCCTGGCTTTCTTCTGTCACATGGTTTGATTGTGGATCGCATTCTTTCACCAACAGCTGGTATATTCTAAGTCAATTAATCAATATGCATTTATCAAGCACCTGCTGTGTGATCAACGTCATTCTTGGAGAATTCATGCTGATTAAATTCTCTGTAAAACAATTAGGAAGCTGTATCTTGTTTCTGCCACCCCCAGGTCCCACCCCCAATTCCCACCAATGCATTACAAAATCAAATAGATGCTCTTTTTGTATCAATTTACTGTTTTGAATTATCTACATCCTGCTCCATTCTGTTGAGAGTTGATAACATCCTGGACAATTATGATTTTTCTAAGGTAGACAAGGCAGTTTTGCATAAATGTATATTCCTCTCCATAATTATGTTCTTTTGTGTATCCCTTTTTGAAGAAATTTGCTATGAGTTTTTGTTCATTTTATTTTTTTATTAATGTCATTACAAGTAACAGAAACCAGATTGAGCTGGCTCAAGGGAAAATAAAAACTTATTGGAAACACATTAGGCTCTCTCACGGAATCCAAAGAAGAACTGAACCACCAACCAGGCCTCTGGAAGGGCAGAAGACAGGGAAGCTCTGGGGACCCTGACAACAGCTGCTCACGAACGCTCTTTTTGGAATTCTGCCACTAACAAGACTCAGAGCCAAACTTCTCCCATCTCTGTGTATCTCAGTTCAAAATTCAAATTCCTGGGAGGGAGAATCTGTTTGGCTGAGCTGTGGTCAGAAGGCTGCTGCTGTTCCAATCAAGTGCAGCCGGGAGGCAAGGTCACATGCTCTATATCCACACTGTCCAGTACAGAAGCCACAAGCCACGTGTGGCTATGGAGCACTGGAAATGTGGCTAGGACACTGAGGAACAGAATTTTTCATTTTATTTAATTGTTGTTAACTTAAAATTTAAAACTGAAACAATGTGAAATATTTTCCCATTATATACAACTTTATTTTTTTGGTAGAACTTCATTTCACTTGTTAAAATTTACCCTCTGAATTGAGATGTGCTTCCAGCATAAAGTACTCATCGAATTTTGAAGACACTATGAAAAAATAAAAGATATTAAATATCTTATTAGTAATTGTATTTATATTGATTACATGTTGAAATGATGATATTTGGGATATCTCAGATTAAATAAAATATTTAAAAATTAGTTTTACATATTATTTTTTACTTTTTGAAAATATGGCTACCAGAAGATTTTAAACTCTATATGCCATTCACATTATATTTCTACTGGAGAGTGCTCTTCTGAATAGCTACCAAGTTTCTGTTCCTGAGGATCAAGGCTCGTTCCACAATACTGGATGAAAGTTCTGAGCAGAAGAGACACCCCCAAAGGGGTCAACTACACAGTACAAATAACATATGCAGAGATTTCTGGGGCAACATAATGTACTCAATCGATAGCAGAATACATCTCTTCAGCATTATTTGACTACTTCATTGCAGTATTTGTTATATCATTAAGAAATACTGAAAACTGTTATCTCAGACTTTAATGTTTGATGCTACTAATTTCCATTCAACTAACATTTATTGGCAAAGCCCCTGTTCTCACAGAGCTGAAATTCTGGTAGAGGGGAGAATCTGCAATAAGCAGATAAACAAAGATGTAAAGCCCAGGTATTAATAGATGCTCTGGGGGAAAAAAAAGTAAGGAGAGAGAGAATGACAGGCGATGCTCTTTAGCTGGATAATTAGGGTAGACCTTCCTGATCCTGTCACATTGAAGTAGAGATTGGAATGAAAGGGGTGTCGGGTGACTCTCAGGAAAAGCAATCTTCCTGACTTTTGAACAGGATTAGCTCAGCATGTGTCAGGATCCACAGGGACGCTTCTCAGGCTAGAGAACAGGAAGAATGGGGAACAAGTGAAATCAGAACAGGTAGTCTGGAGCCAGATCTTTTAGGGTCCTCAAGGCAAGATAAATGTGAGTGAAAGCCCTTGCAGTGTTGAGAACAGAGAATGAGACCATCGTGTTTACATTTTTTTCTTTGGTCCACAAATCACACAGGCCAGACATGAAATTTTATGACCAAGTTTTTTCTGTGGGTTTTTATCCACATGGTTTTATCAAAAACGTACCTACTCTGGACTGAGGCAAAATGGCAGGCTCGCAGTGAGCCACTGTGAACGGATGAAAAAAGGTATACCTAGAAGCAGATTTTAAAAGCAGTTTCTCCTCAAATCATCTTACTTCATGCCACCTGATAAGCATCTTGATTCACCATGGCATTAGCAGCAGTAAAATGGGGGATAGCATACAGAACTATCTTTAAACATCTACTTCCAATTCAAAACGGAGCCTTGTATTGTGTGTCATAAATCCACATCTTCTCTTCCAGATGACTATAATTGCAAAGTAGAGCTTGCTTTGACATCTGATGGCAAGACAATTGTATGCTATCACCCTTCTGTGGAAATTCCCTGTGAACACACAAAACCTATCCCTCGGCCAGATCCTGTGCATTATAATGAAGAAACACATGATCAAGTGCTAAAAACTAGATTGGAAGAAAAATGTGAACACTATGAGCAAGGACCTATGATAGAACAACTTAGCAAAATATCCTTTACTACTGAGCACTATTGGTATTTTCATGGACAGTATCATCAGACGTCATAAAAAATGATCCTCCCAAAGACAGATGATATTGAGGTTTTCAGAAATCAAAGAAAAATATTATCCTGTATCTCATTTGCCATTTGAGAAAATGCAATTGGGTATTTTAATTCATAGGTTATATAGTAAAATAAAATGTCTTTTCATATATTAAAAAGAATTATTCACTCTTACTTTATTTCCTTATTCTGTATTTGTCTTATGAAAAACTAAATGGATTATGAAATATTAATAAAGATTTATGAAAAAATAATTGAAAAATTAAATCTAGAGCTATTTATCTTTTCAGGACTCAAATTAATTCTTTATAGCTCTTATGTTATAATACCTACAATATTGTCCTCTTTTTTCTTTTTTCTTTTTCAGTTTTATTAGGTAGAATTATTACAGTTTGACTGCACATATACATCATATTGCATGTAAATAGATATATACAATATACTGCACATTTTTTAGTTTACATATATGTACTGATCATTGTTTCTAAGAACAGATTAGAGCTTTAGCTTTTTAAACTTACATAGTTATCAAAGGAATAAAGCCAACCACAAAATAAGAATCAACAGAATACAGTAATCCAATCATAAAGGACAGTCAAATGTGCTTACACATATTCAAGAAATCAGTCATCTAATTATAATAATTATTATGAATAATAATTAGTTCATTTGTGTCCTTATTATTTACAATATTGTTCTCTTAAAATGAAAGATGTGTAAATTTTTTAAAATAGGTCTTGTGTCAAGACAGCATCCACAGGTCTGAAAATAGCTTTATTTAAAAATGCAAAGTAACTTTTGGTTTCCCCCAAATTACTCCAAATATTACTCCTAGAGAGAGCTTTCTTTTCTTAGAGATAACTTCTGGATTTTGTTGGCAAGTGTCCTCCCCCCTAGAGAATTTGATTGGATAAGAATCTGTTCCTCGTTGTCTTTTGTGGTTTCTGTAGCTTAAGACTGTGATGAGTGGATGAGACCTGTAATGTTTTCATAAATTATACTCCTGCTACCTTTACAGCATGTCACTGGCACAAAATTCTAACTCTGCTAATTACATTAGGAAGAATGAAGTTGTTTTCCACTAAAAGTTAGAATGCTTTGAATTCTCTTGTACTTCTCTCAACTCTTACTGCTGGGAAAACACCATCCTGGAGAGAAAGTATGAAACTGTATATAGCTAAAATGTGCTGAACACATAATAGGGACTCTTCCCCAGAGGAGCTCATAATCACAGAACAAGTGACATCTTGTGTTGTTTTTGCTAATGAATAGTTTATCTTAAATATTAAAATGCCACATTCTTCACAATTGTCTTAGCTTAACTGGAAATGACTTGAAAAATAATTTGTTTTAAAATTTAGCAGATTAAATGCAATGTGCTCTCCTGGATTAGATCCTGGAATAGAAAAAGAACATTAGCGGAAAATTGGGGAAATCCATGTACAGTCTGCAGTTTAGTTAATAGTAATTTATTAATGTTAACTTCATAGTTTTGACAAATGTACCCTGGTTAGGTAAGATGGTAGTATTAAGGGACATTAGATGGAGGATATACAGGGACTCTATTCTTCTCTGCAACTCTTCTGTAAGTCTAAAATTACTCTGAAATTTGAAGTTGTTTTTAACTCAAAAAATTTAGCTGAACATTGAAGTTGTATTTTCCAGTCTTTGTCCATGAGCAAAGGGGCCAGGCTTGCAATTCCAGGGTTCTGGATTGGACTTGGGACTATAGGGGAAAATAAGACAGAGAACCAAGATGACAACCAAAAAGACTGGGACAAAGAGAACTTCTGGGCAAGGAAAGGGGACAAAGCTGGCAGAAAGCTAACTGGAGGGGAAATCTCTAGGCTGTGAATATAAGTAGCCACTAAATGCTAATATAAACCTAGAATTGAGATTTTAATCACAGATAATGTTACAAAAACAGAACATGTGTAGATGAGAATGATGGATAAAGCACAGGTTGATGCACCTTTTCATACTACTTTTGAAATTTAGACTCTACCTGTCAAAAATCTGGAAGCTGCCGGTTGACAAAAGCTAAGGAAGCTGCTGCATATTTACAGGATTGGCTCTTGCACTTCTGATGGTGTGAAGACAGGGTGACAAAGTCTTCTGTTGTTTTCCTTGTTCTCTAGTTCTGGCTCTTTCTCATTCTGTTTGAGATCACCTTGCAATTTTTAAGCATGAGGGTGTGACCCTAAGAAACTTCTCCTCATATATTTTCAGTTTTAGATTTGATGATTTTTATGTAAAGTACTAAATTCTTTTAAAGAACTTTAAAGCTACAAGGTAGCTTGCAGTCTACCTAAGCATGGATTCCCACCCCTCTTCCTTTTCTCCAGGAAACTCCATCTGATTGGAGGTGGGCACATGACCCAGGCCCAATCAAACATGGTATCCCATTTCTCTGGACCTTCTGACAAACTGGGATGATGCAAGCATGGCGATATTAGGAAGAACTTGCTAAGCTAAGAATTCAAGGGCCAAGCCTGAGTTCAAACTTCCCTGAAAGCAGAAAGGCCACAGCACACTGGGAGGCCCCTCTGCCTCTAGCCAGTAATCAAGGACCACTGAGGGTCAAATAATAATTCTTGCTGATTTGAAAAAGCTGAACTCTATGCTCCAACTAAAATTAATACAGAGGAGGAATGCAGGAATCACACCAGAGACTTGGTAAAAATTAGGAAGCCTTGTTTCCCTTGCCCCTTTCTCTTAAACAACTGTGCTATTCCCCGCCAAATATAATTAGTAATCATGCCCCTGGAAAAACACTACCCACTGAGTTACAGCCAAGGGGCAGGTTAATCATTATGAGAGACAGTAAATTGAGAGCCTATAGGGTGGGCAAAGCTGAGATCTGTTGCTAAGAGACAGAAACTGCAAGGGTTGGGGGAGGTAAGATTTCTGGTATTGGTGCCTAGTTTATGGAATCCCCAGATATAAAACTGGCAAAAAGCCAGCTGAGATCTGAAGAGAGTTGTACTGCCAGAAAAACCCAACTTGGAAACAAGCTGATAAATGTTCAAAGTCTATGGCAATACCCAGGCTCCATAATGAGGCCAACAAGAAGTTGATGGCTACAGTAGTGCCATCCTGGAACATGTTGGGTAAGGGAGACTTGCTTCTCATATGTGCAGATTCAGGGGCAGCAAGATTGAGTCACTAAAGAACTTCTCTGCAAGGCAAGCAATTTAGATGATATTTGCACTGCAGGACCAGGAGGAACCTGATCTCCACCTGAACAAGAAGAAAGCATATGGCCCAGAGATGCTAGACTTTAGGACAATGTGGGCTGTCTTGCTGAGGTATGAATTGTACATGAAGGTTTTGAATTAAAGTTGGTATGGTCATGTTTGGAATTGCACATTCAGAAAATCAAGAGTATTGGATGATAACAGTGAACTGTGATAGCAGATTGTGCTGCCTGATATCTTTCTTAATTTGGCTGGCCGCCCATGCTATTTCTTTTCCCTGTACCAGATCCTCTCTTCTAGTACAGATATGGGCACATGTCACCAGCCCACCCAATCTTCGTACCTTGTTCCCCTGACATCATGATTAGAAAAGGGGTGGGCACGTGGCGTAAGCAGGGCCTATAAGGGTCCTTCTCTGGAATTGATATGTAGACATTAGGGGAGAGAGGTCTCTTTCCCCTGGGATTCCTAAATCAAATGATGTAAGCCTAGAGCTGTGGGCAACCTAATTCTCTGGCAGCCTGGAAGGTGGAAGAAAAGGAGGTCACTACACAAAGGAGGCTGAGCTGAGGTATTGGAGGGAGGGAGGAAGAAAGAGACTTAATGATACTTACGTGTGGGCCTGAAGCCAAGTCCTTCCATAAACTTCTCTTTCCTTCCTTCTTACTCCTCCTTCAACTCCTCTGCCTTTTTGGCTTAAATTAATTTGAATTGAGTTTTGGTCAATTTCAACTGAAATTGTTTTTATGTTTTTTTATTTTTCTAAATATAAAAGTAATACATGCTCACTGTAAAAAGAAACTTGGAAAATACAGGTAAGTAGAAAGAAAAAAATTTTTTTCTATTCTCTCATGTTTCAAGTACATCTAGGTTAGCATTTTAGATTTCTTACATTATTTTAAATGCTTGTTTGACATAGTTATGATCACAGTAAATATTCAGGCTTAATCTATTGCTTTTCTATTTAACATTTTAACATTTTCCCATGTTCTTAAATCACCTTGTAAACATAATTTTCTTAAATTTCCTCTATTACTAGATAATTTTGCAGTATTATAACCATTTGGATTATAGCCCTAGCATTTATTTTGAGAAATATAATTACTGGGACTAAATATTGGAACATTTTAAAGGCTCATTATATGTTTCAGATATGATTCCTTATTTAGATAATACAAATACATGCAAATGAGAGCTGTGTCCTTCATGCGCACTCAGAATTAAGTGAATCAAATATACAGGGTTAAACAAGAAAAAAAACAAATAAAATAACATTAGGCCTTGAATGAATAATTCTTTTCAGTGGCAAAAGCTATCTAGAATTAACCCAATTCAGAACTTAAGCCGCAACCAATTACAGGAATTAAAAGAAAGGAAAACACTGATATTCAACAATGGTACCTGAGATACTTCTCTCCCTAATTGACATAATCTTTTAAACATTTTCCACTATGAAAATAATATGTAAAACATGGGATACCACTGACACCTTTTTAAAATAATAATGTTTGTTGTCATTGAAGGTACAGGTACAATGCTGGGAAGGGTATGAATTAATATAACCCTTTGGGGACAACTTGGCAACTATTCTATTTTTTGTATGAATGAATAACCAGTCATTTAAATTGATTAATAACATTGTATTAAGTGCATATATTTACATAACCAGTACTCTATTTTGGACATTTAGATTGCTTCCAGTGTTTGACTATTACAGTACCACTGTATTGTGTTATTGTGCAGTAAGTCTGGGGAAGAGCTTTCCTCTCACCTCCCTGGTAGAATCAAGAGATGAGCAGATGACCTAAACTAGAACAATTGCACTCTCTGTCCTGGAACTTTTTAAAAAAGATTTAATAAACTTCTTGTCATGGAAAATTCAAGCATACACAAAATTAGAATAGTGTAATGAATCTCTGTGAACCCAAACTCATTCTCAACAATGATCAATTCATGGCCAATCTGACTTATGTATACATTTCTCCATTTCCACCAGTTCCCAGGGTTTTTTTTAAAGCAAATCTTAAGAGATATAATATCAAGGAATATTTTTCCAGTATTGCTAATATAAGCCATTAGATTAATTAACTTAGTTTGATGAAAATATTGCTTTGTGCTAGAAAGCATCATTTTTTTAGTACTCAGTACTGAAACTGACAACACCTGAAAAAAAAAGTATTTTCCTCATTGGAAGGAAGAAGAAATATCAAGATCTGGTCACCCTCTGCATTTCTCTGACTTTTGTCGACCTCTCTTGGTTACCACCAAAGTCAAACACAATTGTATCAATTTTATTTAAGTTGATCAAATTTATTTAATTCCACATGTTATCATGCATCCTTTAATCCTAGACCCTAGAAAGATTCAAAGTTCTATTTATGTTTCCTTGCTCTAAAATTGCCTTCCTGAAAATTTTCAGTATTTGGCTATATCGAGATCATTTTTAATTTTTTTATCGTGGGGCAAATATATATAGCATAAAATTTGCCATTTGAACCATTTTTAGCTACATCAAGCACATTCACACTGTCGTGCAACCAGGGACATAGTATTTTGAGCAGTGTAATTTAGGAAAGAAGGAACAGATAGAGTCCACTCATTACAACATAAGCATCCAAGCAAGACCAACCAGGGATCCCTATTACTGAAACCCCAAGGAAATGCCTCATTCCAAGCTGGTTTTGCAGCCTCTCCTTCAATCCTATAGGCTCCTAAAACCCCCTTAAGATGATCAGAGTCAACTGTTTCTCCACCAAAGAACCCTAAGTGACACAGAACTGTGAAAGATTTTAAGCGAAGAAGGGACATGTTCAGCTCATTTGATAAAGAAAAAAACCTTTGACAAAATCCAACACCTTTTCATGATAAAAACACTCAGTAAACTGAAAGTAGAAGGGGACTTCCTTGATACACTAAAGAGCATCTAAGGAAAACCCACAGTTAACCTCATACTCAGTGGTGAAAGACAGAAGCCTTTCTCCTTACCTCAGGGGAAAGACAAGGATGCCCACTCTTGCCACTTCTATTCAACATTATACCGACAGTTCTAGCCAGAGGAAGTCAGGACAGAAAAAAAAAAAAAAAGAGAGAGAGAGAGAGAGAGATGGAAAAGGGAGAGAATCCAAACAAGACAAGAAGTAAAATTATCTCTATTTGCAACTTTGTGTTTTGGAACGATCACTTGGACTGTAGGACAGAGGTTGTTATGGACTCAGTTGTGTCCCCCTCCAAATCCATATGTTGAAGTCTTAACCCTCAAGGTGACTGAATTTAGAGGTAAGGCCTTTAGGGAAGTAATTAAGATTAAATGAGGTCACAAAGTGGGGCTTTCATCCTTTAGGACTGTTGTCTTTATAAGAAGAGGAAGGGATGTCAGAACTCTCCTCTCTCCCTCTCTCTGCCTCTCTCCATGTACACAGTGAGAAGGTGGTCATCTACAAGCTAGGAAGAGAGGCATCACCAGAAACAAATCTGCCCACTCCGTGATCTGGGACTTTCAGCTTCTAGTACTGTGAGAAAATACCTTTCTGCTGTTTAAGCCACCCAGCCTGCGGTGTTTCGTATGGCAGCTCTCATAGACTGATTTAGAGGTTACTGCAAACACATAAAAATGACATTTCCCTCAACTGAAACAGTGACAATGGAAGTGGAGACAAGAGGATGAATTTGAGCCCAATTAAGAAATAGAAATAAGAGGGTTGGGTGATGACTTGGATGTGAGGATGAGTGTGCTGGATGAGTTACTAGATGAGTGTGAGGCCTGTGGTCCTTCTCCAGCTTCTCTCTATGGAAATCCTACTTATTGTTGTCAGGAATCTCAAAGCAAAGATCTGCTTTGATTCTGACTCTGCCCTTCTATCTGATAAAGTATTTCTTGAATTCAGGTAGCTACTGTTTAAAACTGTTCAGTCAGTAGGAGAGATAGAGCTAAAACACATGGTTGTCCCTTGGGTTAAACCATTACAGATCATGTGAACAAATGCTTCTCAACACAAATGGCACATATAGAAATGATAACACAGCATTTGTTATGCACACTGGGGAAAGAAGAAGAAACTGCTTGCAGCTGAAGACAGCCAGCCAGGGTCTTCAAGGACTGCCCCAAGGACTGAAGGCAGTCAGTATCACAGTTAGCTGGAACCACCCTTGCTGCTTAGAAATCTCTGATGGGGACAAAGTGCACATCTACTTCACGTAGATGCAGCCTTCATTTATACAGTATTTAGAGAAAATATCCTCAAGGAGTTGTTGTTGACTTAAATATCTTGTACAGGGCTTCATCTAGATGTGTTTAATTGTTCATTTACTCATGATAGGTGTGAATTTGCTCCATGATACAGTTGCACAGTAAATATTGTCACAATCTTGGAGCAATTCTGGAAATGAGAGGGGCAGCATTAGAAGGTCTAGAACATTTAGGGAAGGCTACTGAGGTTACACTTCAGGTGCTCTATAACCAGGAATGGCCCTTTGAAAGCAGGTGGCTCCACTCCCTCCATGCCCACAGGCTTGGGCAAATCTTCCAAGCCAGAGCGCCTAGGATCCAACTCCCTTCAGGGACCCCATGCGGACATCTCCCTATCCACACAACATGTATAAGTGGGACACAGGTGTCTGTCCAAATCAAACCCTTCTCCCCACCCCCTTGGGGGCAGCTCCAGTTTAATTACTTATTGGATCCATCTATTTTTTCTTTATGCCAATTAAAAAAACATTGGAAATACTCTCTGATAGGTGAGAAGAGCCCAAATGTAGTTTTCCTGATGGGGGTGGAATAACCTTTTCAGTTTCCTAAAGCAAATGGCTAAGAACTGGGCAGAAGAGACTACCATGTCAGTAAATTAGCCTGCCTCTGAGGAAAAAGGATTCACTTGAAAACCATCATGACTGTATTCCAATGCCTCTCGGCTTCAAGAACATATTTATAGCTGAAGCTCAAGAAATTACATGGTGAAATAGTATTACAGTTAAAGACTTTTTGTCTATAAATAATACATGCGAGGGGATGTGGAAAAAAGGGAACCCTCCTACACTGTTGGTGAGAGTGTAGTTTGGTGCAGCCACTATGGAAAACAGTAGGGCAGTCCCTTAAAAATCTAAAAAATAGAGTTATCCTATGATCCAGAAATCCCACTCTTGGGCATATATCTGGAGGGTACTCTTAATTCAAAAAAATACATGCACCCCAATGTTCATAGCAGCACTCTACAATAGCTAAGATATGGAATCCACCTAAATGTCCATCGACAGATGATTGGATAAAGAAGATGTTGTGTGTGTGTGTGTGTGTGTATATATATATATATATATATATATATATATATATATATATATATATATATAATGGAATATTAGTCATAAAAAAAGAATGAAATAATGCCATTTGCAGCAACATGGATAGACCTAGAGACTGTTATACTAAGTGAAGTAAGAGAGAGAAAGACAAATATCGTATGATAACACTTGTATGTGGAATCTAAAAAATAATACAAATGAACTTATTTACAAAACAGAAACAGACTCACAGTCATAGAAAACAAACTTATGATTATTAAAAGAAAAGGGGCAGAGAGGGATAAACTAGGAGTTTGGGATTAGCAGATACAAACAACTATGTATAAATTAGATAAACAACAAGGTTCTACTGTATAACACAGGGAACTGTATTCAATATCTTATAATAAACTAATGGAAAAGGAAACAAAAGATCAAAGACTTTTTTTAGTTAAATAAATTCTGCCTTTATGTGAAAGTGCAGGATATTCTAATTATGGACAGATTATTGCTAGTAATATGAATAGTGATAAAGGTTTTTCATACTCAAAATAGAAATGAACATTTTCTTTCAAAATGAAATCGGACTTGGGGTAGAAGTGGAGGGATGGATCTGTATGGTGTTTGAATGTGAGTATGAGCTGGCTCCAGCATGAAACAGAGGTGAGCTATAAACAAACATAAAAACTAATACCCAGAACTAAACTGAATTAGAGCAGGAAGAAGAGATCACCGAAGTGTGAATCTAGAAGCGGGAGTCAAGAAACCAAACTGGAGTAAAACCCAGGGAGCGTTTGAGGATCTGAGTCATAAGAGAGCATGTCCTGCTTCTCTCATCATTGAGATCTGACCTAACCCAATCTACTTGTTCAGTAGTTGTCATCTTCTTCTAGTAAAAGTAATAGTAGCTTCCAGAAATGAGAGGTGGGTAGGAGGCATGCTTCCTCTCCTTTGTACACCATTGTTAATATGATTATCACAGTGAAACAGTCTTAGACCTGAATTTTCCACCGATACAAACATGTATTAACAAATAGGCCAAATAGGGTATTCATACAAATGGTTCCTCCAAACTTCCTGTACCTAGCACTTTAACAAGCTGCCTTGCACAGAAGATTCACTTGGATTCCATCACAACTGTATTCCGATGGATTACATGCATGAACCAATCTTCCAATCAGCCTCTGTGAAAGAATTCTTTTTTAAGAAGAGCAACACAGAAGTTAACAAGTTAGAAGTAGAGACTTTGGGTGCTACTTCAAAGGCTGTTAGTCTTCTGGGCTGCTAGATTCTTACACTCCATATAAAAGTGGAAATTTCTGTGCAGTGTATTCTGAATAATGCTCACTTCACTATAAAAAAAATCTGCTATGGTACAGTTCCAACAGCAATATATAAAGTGCTGTACTAGCCTCCTTTGAGGGATGGGCTATTGACTAGGGTCCTTCAACCATTAAATAATAACCTCTGCCTGCAGTGTGGACTCCTTATCTGGCTACTAAAAATGTTAAATCATTGTTCCTGGGATGTAGATTAATTTACACACACACATATGCAACAAACTGGAGTGTTTCCAAGCAAAATTCCAGACAAAAATAACAGACAACTTTAACTAATAATATTTAAATCTTATTTTGTTTCCCACAGTTTTTTTTTCTTCTAGAGATCGAAGCGAGATTGATTTTTAAAGTAGTTGCCATGACTTAGGAATGGAGGCAATGTAATACGCCTTACTATTAGTCAAGTGGCAGAAATCCTCCTCAAGTTCATGTAAGGAAAGAGCAGAATTTAGTGGATCATGGTCCTGGCAAGAATAGGGAAGGATCTGACCATGGCCACTCTGGACCTAGGAACTCAAAAGGATATTGAAAGCTCTTCTCATTCTTTTTTCTCTTTCTCTCTCTCTTCCTCGGCTTTATGTTTCTTCCTCACAGGTCTCTTCCTCTGTGTTTTGGCTTCATTCTCCTCTATTTCTGATAAGACTTTTCACAGGGCAGGCAAACCCCTCTAGCTTCACTTCCATCTAGCTCTATGATCCTGCTAAAGAGGGGGCCCTACTGGAGAAAGATCTGGATCAAAATATAAATGAATCTAGTGGAGAAAGACTTAGATTTTCTCCATTGGTTTCACCTGCTCTGAATAATAATCCCTGGATAGCCCTCTGGCAAGAGGTTGGGGTACTCTAAATCTGGGGCAGTTGCCGTGTGTTTTGTGGGTGGGAGATGATTGTTAATAAAAGAAGGAGCCAAATTCACCCAGCCTACAGTAGCCACACGTCCCCCCCCCCCCCGTTGTCCTCTCCCTGCTTTTCTTTGGCTTATATGTGTTAAAATGGATGTTATGAAAAACAAGAAAAATTAAAACTTTCCGTGCCTTAAGGTTTTGTAGCACATAAATATTGATCCGCCACCTACTTTCAGTAGAAGAGACCATGTAGAACAGCTGGCATAAGAACTTTCTGGGATTTTTTTCCCTCAAGTGATACCATTAAAATGGAAATCTGAAGACTTTAATAAGCAGATGTGAGCTAACATTGATCTGAAGAAAAGTGCCGAGATGCCATAGCAGTGAATATTATAACCAAAATTAATTTCCTTAATCATTGAAGTGAATTGAATTTGGGACTAGGAAAAACAGCCTGTTTACACATTTAATCACCATCTATAGGTAAGAATCTCCCAGATTTTCCAGGTGAATGATGCTCCTGATGAAAATCTCTCTGTCTTGTGGACAATAAAATGATTCAACAAATGCCATATGTAGTGTTTAGCTTTCAAGGAGACCTACAGCCTAGTTGGAACACATCCTATTTGCTGTGCCTACTGGAGGGTAGAATGAACAGATTGCTGGTAATAGCTCACTCCACATACTGTCTGGCAGACATAAAGTGCCAGGTCAGAAACTGACCACACGCAATGTGGACACCACTATTTTTCCATTTCTCTCAGTTACTAAGAAGTTTCAAAGAGAACGAATGTCAAGAACACTCTTCAGACAACAATAGACTGCGATATGATATCTGACCATTTTATTATGATTGATTTATGGCAGTGTTGATTAAAAATGGACAAATGGTACCAGTTGGGACTTCAAGGGTTAACAGAAACGCTTTGATGTAATGATTAGCAACTTTCCGGCATGAAATTCTATTATTGAATATATTCTGAGGAAGAGTGCCATTGTAGCAAAAACTGTATTACTGTTCACATATGGAAGGTAATACCCTCACGTAGGTGAATAAGACCAAAATAAAGGTGGAAGGGTGAATCATAAAGTCTAAGTTCTGCTGTTTAGGACCTAGTGGGTTGCTGAGAATCGCACTGAGGATCCTGAAAATGTATACTATTGTGTCTGCATGACTGGTACCGTATAGTACCTTGATACTCAAAAGATGGCAGGAAGACCTGCAGAATCAGCATCACCTGGGAGCTCCTTTATAATGCAAATTATTTGGCCCTACCCTAGACTTAGCTGATGCAGAAATTCTGGGAGCTGTACCAGCAATCTGTGTTTTACAAGCCCTCCTCGTGCTT
The DNA here is from genome assembly GCF_036321535.1 of Camelus dromedarius. Taxonomy (NCBI): domain Eukaryota; kingdom Metazoa; phylum Chordata; class Mammalia; order Artiodactyla; family Camelidae; genus Camelus; species Camelus dromedarius. The sequence continues at coordinate 23,949,427 of NC_087450.1, forward strand.
CTGGTGCACCCTACAATTTGAGAAGCAACTTCATAGTTAGTTATGAGCGCTCTCCTGGGGGCGTGTGCAACTACCCAGCGATAGGACTTGATGATATAGATGTATGTGATGCACAGGTCACTATCCTCCAGTGTCACTGCTTGCAGCAGTAAACCAACTTAGTAGACCTCCAATGTTGCGATGACTTCTTTCACTTAAACCTCAAACCCACACTTTAGGTAGGTTGAAGTTCTCATCTTCCTCATCAGTTTTTTTTAAGTCATCAACAGGAACTTCTCAGGTTACTTTTACTTCTAGGGTGCTATACTCTGTTATTGTTAATCAATGCCATATAATATACAGATGCTGTCTCTAATAGTTAATACAACTTAGCACTTCTTCTCTATAACATATATTCTTTAAAATTTTATTTTTCCTTTTAACTTTTTTTTTCCTGCCAAACTGGAAGGCTTGAATCTTCTTATGTCGCTTATTTCTAGGAAAAACTCCTTTCAGGCACATGTACTAACCAAAGCTGCATAATTCACTCCTTACTATTCGTATATTAATTACAAATTAAATTGTAAAAAGGTACTTTTTTAACCGATGATCAATCAGCATCAACAAATACTTATTAAGTGTATATTACAACTAATGCTTTGTTCCAAGAACAGCTAAATATATATATATAGTTGGCCTAAGATACTATCATCATTTAACTTCTGGTTAAGAAGACAATATAAACTTGAAATTTTTAATGACAATATCAGATAATAACATAAGAGATATGCCTAGGCATTATATAATTAATTGTAAAATAAATGGAAAATTCAGTGGAAAGGAAGAGATCACTGGACTGAATAGGTCTGAGAAGGCTTCACTCAAGTTTCCTTCACTGAGCGCATGTTTAGGAAGTATCTACTCCAGGAAGGACCTTGGGCAGGTGCTGGAGAGAATGTAGAACTTGAGCTAGGCTTCTGGGAAAGTCAATTCAAATGAGAGAAACAGCACAAGCAAACGTATGGTGTGAGGAGTTAATACAGTAGGTCTGATAGCCCTCTCCTTGCATATCTCCAAGGAAGCCTGGACCATGACTGACCATTGCCAACCCCTGGGCATATGGTCCTTGGGAATTTATGTTAATTTTGATTATTTTGTTGAATGCACCTGGAGCAATGGACCATATTTTACCAGCCTGTCAGAATTGCTCTGCACAAACATCAAGACTGCTGATGTGCACTGGTTTCATTTTTGGGGCCCTGAGTTTCAGTTGCCATGAATGGTCATGTACTAGAATGTGCCTACATGACCAGACCTCCATAAAAACCTTGGACCCTGACACTTGAATCAGCTTCCTTGAGTGGAGACATTCTGCACACGTCCTCTGTTAGAGAGAAAGCACAGCTTATGAGGCCCTCAATGGAGAAAGACTTGAAGCCTGTATCTGATCTCTCTGGATTCTATCCAATGCGAATCTTTTTCCCTGCTGCTTTTTGCTCTGCACCCTTTGCTGTAATAAACCTTAGCCATGAATATAATCCAGTTTGAGTCTCATAAATCTTTCTAGTGAATCTCCAAACATGGGGCAGTCATGGGACCCCTGAAACACATGGCATGCGACAAGATTCAAAATGCACATAAATTTCTTTGGATAAAAACAATAAATATTTAGATCTGGTGGGAAAATTCAGTTCTTGATTGCTGAATATAGGTAAAGGGTATATGGGTGTTCATTGTACTATTCTTTAAAGTTTCCTATAAGTCAAAATATAAATTTGTAAAGAAATGAATAGTATTGGGCAAATATTAGTACTAAGAAATGTAATCAAGTAAAAAATCAGTTATTGTATATGTGTATGAATTTATGTGCATATAGAGTCACAGAATTGTCTGTTGTCTTGAAGAATACAAATTTTACATTTCATTGTTTGGTCAAATCTGTCTTTTCTTGTTTGTTTGCATGTGTATTTTTCCATTGCTTTTTGACCAGACTCCTGTTTTAGACAGATGGGGGCCTGAGAGGCATGGGAGAGCTGGAAGTGGGCATGAGGCTGCGGCAAGTGAAGCCAAGAGGATAATTACCAGGTCAGTTTCCTATGGAGTCACCGGGTTAGTAGTGCCAAGACCAATAGTCTAGGATCAGGATGCCAAATTCAGACAGGACAATGAGAAGAGGAAGCTTTCATTCAAAGCTGATCCGTCTGACAGAGACAGCGGTGCAAAGAGAGTTCAAACAGGGAGGAAGGCAGACAAGCCAAGAATGATCTCTGAGGAAAAAATACACACAGCTACACAATCTTTTTTAACCTGGTTCCTGCCACAGCCAAAATAGGGGGGTCTATCCTGAAGTGGCTGATGCAGCTGGGGAGTAGACACTTGGAAGTTGACAGAGTTCTCTCTCATCCTGAGATTGAATAAATATTCACCTATGTTTTCTTTAATTTTTACTATTTGAGATTTTACATGTAATTTTTAAATCTCTCTGGTTAGACTATTACATCCATATACATATATGGGTGAGACTGGTTTATATTGTGCTAGCTTCTTCAGGTTTTATAAGTGGGATATACATAGAGGTTAAGAACATGAATTCTGGAGTCAGACTCCTTGGGTCCAGATCTTGGCTCTAACACCTAGTAAATAATTAGCAATATTACTTAATTTTTTGATATTATACTCTTGTCTTGTATAAAATTCAGTTAAAAATGTTACCTACCATAGGATTGTCCTGGAGGTGAAATGAGGTATGTATGTAAAGCATATAGCATAGTTGTGATAGAGAGTAGGCACTCAGTAAGTTTTTATTATTTTATTAGCGTATGCAGCATCAAAGAAGGAATTACAAATGAGGAAAGGAGGAAGGCTAGAATGACCTCTATGATGTTGGACTGAAAAAGTATCAAGAGAAAGATGGCAGAAAAGGAGTTTTCTACCATCATTTCACCACAGAACATCAATTTTGGCAATCACCCACAGATGAGAGTACCTTTGTAGGAGTCCAGGAGTCCAGTGGAGAAGTTCCATTGTAGTAAGAAAAAAATCTGAGAACATACACAAAGAGTGTGAGAAGAACAGTTTCCTTTTACTTGTATATGTACTGTGGAACTAATGTATGGCATAGTGACTATAATTAATAGTACTGTGTTGTATACTTGAAATATGCTAAGTGAGTAGATCTTAAGCATTCTCACTACACATATCAAAAAGAGAATTATATGAGGTAACGTATGCGTTAATTGACTCAATTGTGGTAATCATTTCACAATGTATACATATATCGAGTCATGCTGTACACTTTAAATATACGCAATTTTATTTGTCAGTTATATCTCAGTAAAACTGGGGGAAAAAGTATCAGTATGAATTAATGGTTTTGGATAAATATAGAAATAGAGGTGTGTGTGTATGTATATGTACATATAGATAGATATAAACAGGTATTAATGTATGTATATATACATATATTCCTCAGCTCTGTCTGATGAAAGGACCTAGAAGCAATGACATCCCAGTAGCAGCAAACCCACCCAGTGCCCACATTTTGTTCTGTAAATATAATTTTCCAAAAAATAAAAAGCTCCTTAGAGAAATGGCTTACTCCAGGACTGGAACAGGGAGAGAAAAAGAGGAACCTGGAACATTTTGTGATGCCAGAAAGTAAGTGATCAAAAAATGATCAGGGTATATTGAAAGAACATAGGAACCAATATGAAGGGGGTCCCAGGGGCCAAATTTGGGACAATTTAAGCAACAAAATAAATGATAGTAATATAATCCATGGAATAAAATGAGTGTCCATGAAAAACTATATGATAAAAAATTAAATAAAAATAATTGGTGGAGTAGGGAAAGCTCTTTGTTACAGTAGAATTCCAAGTAATAAATGTTGAAGAAGTGATGGAAATAGAAAATCACCATTTGCCAAACATTTGCCAAACAACTAAGAGTTGTTTCAGGCAAGAATCATTAATGGATGCTAAAATTGGTGGGCCGAAGTATGGAGAAATGGGATTTTTCACATAATGTCAAATTATCTCCCAGAAGATACTTATTAATGGCAGAGAGAAAAAGTGTCAGGGTCACAAAAGACAAAGGAAGATTGAGACACTATCCCAGAGTAAAGAGACTAAGGAGATGTAATGCATTGTGTGATCCTGGATTGCTGCATCCTGCTCCAGGAAAAGTATGACATTAGTAGGACTGTTGGGAAAACTTGAATATGGCCTGTAGATTAGTTAGTGGTATTTATTGACATTGTTTTCTTGGTTTTGAACATTTTAATGTGGTTATGTAACATTTAACATTTGGGGAAGTTGAGTTAAGGGTATACAGGAATTCTTTGTACTATTTTTGCAACTCTTTTATAAGTCTGAAGTTATTTCATAATGAAAGTTTAAAAATTAAAAAGTATTTTTCTCGCTCACTAAAGCCTTTCTAGACTCTTGTAATACATGTATTAATGATAAACATGTATTTTGTAGATGGATAGTTTGGTTCTCTTTTACAGAAATATTATACATGGTTCTTCCTTGTTTCCACTCAACGATTGTGTTCAATTCTTTTTGAGTGTTGGCTCTAATCACACCCATCTGACTTAGCTTAACTTTCTTCTCCATGAGATGGGCCCCAGACAACTATATCTCTATATAACTTCATTCCTTTGTGATAGATGATGATACCATGGGTAGAGATCTGATTTAAACTGTGATCATCAGATTCTTCCTACCAGGAATTTGAAATTGGGACCATAATATTCTTATTCAGACTGAGCTACTGTTTTGAGTGAAAGAAATTTAAAAACTTCAAAGCTGGAGTACAGCTATAACCAGATGGATGAACTGAGTAGCAGAGACAGTTGCTAGGCAAAGCAATGAGAATTAAACAGGAAAGCAGGATGGATATTTCCTGGCATTTCCTGGGTTCATGGTTACTAACCATTTTATTATCCCGTGCTCTCTCTGAGGTACTACTGCCTTCAGATTCCACAAAACACAATGAATCCTTCTAATACATTCTCCTTTTAGGCAGCTGCCAAGAAGCAGAAACCACACCAGTAAAGAATTGCTCATTAGATACTGATGAACTGAAAAGGCAAAGAGAAAACACTAAGTTATCCCAGAGGTAGCACTTGCAGGAAGCAGATACTACCATTAGGGCTGGATGAAACAAAAGGACAGAGTTGGGACTATGACAACTTAAAAGTGTGGAGGAGGAACCAAGAAGAAATGCTTGGAGGGTCCCAGCCTCAGCATCACAAACCACACTAGTGAAGGGGTGGGTTTGCAGTGGAGAGGCAGTCACGTAATAACTGACACACCAGCTCTGGTCATTTTTTGTTACATGCAAGCAAAGAGTTCTAAATTTCAAAACAATAATTTGTGAAAATTTGGCATGACATTGTATACTCTCCACAATGATTTTTTAGTTGGTTGCATAGTACTTAATTGTATGCATGAACTGCAATAATTCACAGGTCTCAGCTTTTAAATCTTTAGGTTGTTTTTAGTGATTCACTGTTATGTACAATATTGCTGTGAAGATTCTTCTACATTCTTCATTGTACATTTATCTTTGTACATATCTCTTATTCTCCTAGAGTTTGTGGGTCAAAAAGATGTACATCAAAAAACAAAACTTTGTGTATTGAAACATTTCAAATCTACAGAAAAATTACATGAATAGTACAAAAGAACACCTGTTAACCTTTTAACTAGATTCACCAATTAACTTTCGCCACATTTGCTTTCTCTCTCTGTCTGTCTCTCTTTGAATCATGTAATTTGTAGATAATAAAGGATATATGTTTTAAAGGCTTTTAATTCATGTGACCAAAATACACTCCAGAAAAATTGTAACAATTTACACCTATTAGCAGCATATGAAATTGTTTCTTTATCCCCCGTTCTTCCATTTGGGGCCAAATAAGTGGTCTTAATTACTATAGCTTTAAAATAGAAAACATTTTTATTATCTGGAGGGTCAAATACCCTTATTTTCTTATTTAAAAAATTTTATTGATTAATCATTCAAATAAATTTAAACATCATTTTCTGAATATTTGGAAAGTTTCTATGAAATAAATCCTTATAATAAGGAAGTGTTTATGGATGCAATGACACATCTAAGTTAGCTTTAAAATACACCAGACCAAAACAGAAAAAAAGGTGGGGAAGGGTATAAATAAATAAAACAAGATCAGCAAAATAGTGATAATTATTGAAGCTAGGTCATAGGTTTATTATAGTTGGTTTGAAATGCCCAAAACTAAAAGATAAAAGAAAATGAAATTTCCTTAAAGATTTCATTAAAATATAGATTACATTGGAATCACTTGACATCATTACTATATAAAATCTGGCTCTTAGTATTCACAGGGTATTTACTTACTTGCTTAATCCCATAATAGACACAAAACAGTTTCAGAATTGCTAACTCATTCCCTTCTGAAAAACAAATTTATTAACTAAGGTATAATATTCATGCATAGTTCTTTTTCTTTTCTTTTACTTTTTAACCTAGAACAGGAGTCGGCAGACCTTTTCTATAAAGGGCCAGGTAGCAACTGTTTTCAGCTTTGGGTGTTTATATGGTCCCTGTTGCAACAAGTTAACTGCTACTGTAGTGCAAAAGCAGCCATAGACAATATGTAAACGAATAAACATGAATGTGTCTAATAAAACTCAATTTACAAAAATAGGTGATTGGCTGGATTTGGCCCATAAAACTTAATTTGTCAAACACTGCCTTAGAATATACAGTTGACCATTGAACAATGCAGGGGGTGTGGGTGTGGGTTTGGTTAGGAGTGCCAACTCTCGCCTTTCCCCCACCCCCTGCTCAGTCAAAAATTGTCATATAATTTTTGACTCCCCCAGAACTTAACTACTAATTGCCTACTGTTGACTGGAAACCTTACTAATAATGTAAATTGTCAGTTAACACATATTTTGTATGTTGTGTGTATATCTACATTTATTTTATGCATTCTTGACATACCTGATTTTTTTGATATCTCTAAGCTCTACGGTTTGTCTGTGAGTTTTTTCAAATTGTGGCAAATCTCCAAAAAATTTCCAATGCCTTTATTGAAAAAATCAGTATACTAGTAGACCCATGCAGTTCAAATCCATATTGTTCAAGGACTAACTGTATAGTTAGAGTCAAAATACTGTTGCCCAGAGTTACAGGTGTTAGTTTTCGTCTTTCCTAACTCCTTCAGTGTGATTATATTATTCACTTGTAATATAGTAGTTAGATTCATTTGTTACCATTTGGGTGGTAGAATTAAATTATTTATTTTTTGAGTATGTGAAACATTAACATGGTTCTAAAAGTCAAAACTATACAAAAAATTTACTCCTGGAAGTATGAGTACCCTCTCAGTCCTTCTACCCTGATCCCACACCTCCATTCTTTCCACTTTCCTCCCACCCACCCCCTGTAGGTGACAGAACTCATTCATTTCTGGTTTCTTCTTCCTCACCTTTCCTCACCTCCCTTCCTCTTCCTTTTTTTTTCCTGTCCCTTCTCCTCCTTCTTCTTCCACAAATAAGCAGATATAGACATTTTATTTTCCCGTTTTTCTTACATAAAGGTACATACTCTGTTGCACTTTGCTTTTTACACTAAAAAAAATGTATCCTGAAATCAGTCCATAGTGGTTCATGGAGATTTTCGTCATTCTTTTTTTTACAACTGTATAACGTGCTTTTGTGTTGCTGTACAATAATTTATTCAGTTATTCTCACAGGAGTCACTTTTGATCATAAAAATATTTTTAAAAACCTTTTATAGAAATATACACAGCACATATCAACGTGTCAGCTCAATGAATTTTCACAAACTGAGCACACAAGAGTAACCAGTACCCAGCTCAAGAAACAGAACAGTTCTCAGAACAAGTTCTTTTTCTTCCTATTGTCCATCTCTACCCCATCCTCCCTGGTAACTAACCACTATCCTACTTCTAAGAGTAAACATTAGTTTCACCTATTTTTCTTCTTACTATTAATGGAATTATACAACATGCACTCAGCTGTGACTGCTTCTATTCATTCAACATTATATTGTGAGAATCATTTATATTCTGTGTAGATCATGCTTATTGATGCATAGGATTTTATTTATTTATTCATTTTACTGTTGAAGGGCATTTGGGTAGTTCCCAGTTTGGGACTATTACATATAGTGCTATGTGAACATTCCAGCGCATGTCTTTGTTACACATAGACATACATTTCTGCTGGATATTTACCTAGGAGTTGAATTACTGCATTATAGGATATACACACTTGGTTTTAGTATATGCTACCAAACAGTATTCCAGAATATCACTTTACATTCCCACCAGCAATATGAGAGCTCTGTTTGTTCCACATCCTCACCAACACTTGGTAATTTCATTTTAGCCTTTCAGGTGGGTGTGTAGTGGTATACCACTGTGATTTCATTTTGCATTTCCCTGATGACTAATGAAGTGGATTACCTTTTCATATGTTTATTGATCATTAGTGTATACTTTTTAATGAAATATCTGCTCAAGTCTTTTGCCCTTTTTCCTATTAGATAGCCTACATTTTCTTATTTTTGAAGGATTTTTAAAAAATATTCTGGATACAAATTGTTTCTTGATGTCTTAGGTTGCATTCTCCAAAAGGAAACCCTGAGATAAGGATTCTAGTACACATGATTTATCGGGAAAGTGCTTCCTGGAGAAAATAATATGAGAGTGTGAGCATTAGGATAAGGAAGGGAAAGAAGCCAAGCAAAGGTATGACTTTAGATGAAGTCCTGCTGAGGGTAGCTTCAGCTTAATGCCTCAAGTGATCTCTTATACCTTAGAGTTTGCCCCAGATTGAGAAAAGGGAGCTGAATTTTCATACTCCTGAACTGAATTTCATAATTCTGATACATGCTATAACATGGGTGAACTCTGAAGAGTTCTTATGCTAAATGAAATAAGTCAGAACAAAAGAACAAATGTATGATTCCATTTATATGAGGTACCTAGATTAGTCAACTTTGTAGAGGCAGAAAGTAGAATAGTGGTTCCCTGTGGCTGGTGGGAAGGAGGGAGTAGAGTTATTACATAATGGGTACAGAGTTTCAGTTTGGGATGATGAAGAAGTTCCGGAGATGAGTGATGGTAATGGTTATTCAACAATGTGAATGTACTTACTGCCACTGAAATGTACACTTAAAATGGTTAAAATGATAAGTTTTATGTTATTTATATTTTACCACAATAAAAAATAAAAGAATCATATACACTAGTATTAACTGAGATGCAAGGATTGTTTAGCATATGCAAATCAATAAGCATGATTCGCCACATTAATAGAATAAAAGATTTTAAAATTCATATTATCACCTCAGAAAATGTATTTCACAAAATTCAACATCTTTTAGTGATAAAACTCTTGGCAAATTAGGTGTAGAAGGAACACCCTCAATATAATGAAGGCCATGTATGACAAGACCACAGCTAATATCATACTCAATGGTGAAAGTTTGAAAGCCTTTTCAGGAACAAGACAAGGGTACCCACTCTCATCGCTTTTATTTAACAGAGAACTAGAAGTCGTAGCCAGAACAATTAGGCAAGAAAAACAAATAAAAGGCATCCAAATTAGAAAGGAAGAAAGAAAATTGTCTCTGTTTGGAAACCCTAAAGACTCCACCAAAAAACTTTGAGAAGTAATAAATTCAGTAAAGTTATAGGATACAAAAGAAACGTATAAAATTTAGTTGTTTTTAAAAACTAGCAAAGACCATCTGAAACAGAAATTAAGAAAACAATCCCATTTGCAATAGCATCAAAAATAATAAAATATTTATGAATAAATTTAATCACGCAGCTGAATGACTGGTATACTGAAAACTATGACATCAATGAAAGAAACTGAAGAGGACACAAATAAATGGAAAGACATCCTGTGTTCATGGATTAGAAGAAGCAATATTGTTAAAATGTCCATACAACCCAAAATGATCTACAGATTCAATGCAATCCTATAAAAATTCCATGGACATTTTTCATAGAAATAAAAAAAAATCTGAAAATTCATACAGAACCACAAAAGACCCAAAATATCCAAAGCAATGTCAAGAAAAAAAGAACAAAGCTAGGTGTATTACAATACCTAATTTCAAACTTAGTTACAAAGCTATAGTAATCAAAACAGTGTGCCACTGGCATTAAAAACAGACACATAGACCAATGGAACACAATGGAAAGCCCAGAAATAAACTCACACATACACAGGCCAACTAATATTTGAGAAAAGAGCCAAGGATACTCAATTGGGAAAGGATAGTCTCTTCAATAAAGATGTTGGTGTTGGGAAAACTGGATATTCAGATGAAACAAAATGAAATAAGACCTCCGTCTTAGACCGCTCACAAAACTTAACTTGAAATTGATCAAAGTCTTAAATATAAGACCCAAAACTGTAACACTACAAGAAGAAAACACAGGGGAAAAGCTCCTTGATATTGGTTTTGGCAATTATTTTTGGATATGACACTAAAAGCACAAGCAACATAAGTGAAAAATAACAAGTGGGGCTACATTAAACTAAAAAGCTTCTACACAGCAAAAGAAACTATCAGCAAAATGAAAAGGCAACCTCTGGAATGAGAGAAAACATTTTAAACCATATATCTAAGGCGTTAATATATAAAACATGTAAAGAACTCATACAACTCAAGAGCGAAAAAACAATCTGATTAAAATACTGGCAGAAGACTGAATAGGAATTTTTCCAAAGACATAAATGATGCATGAAAAAAAAGTACTCAACATCACTAATTATCAGAGAAATGCAAATCAAAACCACAATGATAGATCACATCCAGCCTGTTAGGATGGCTATTATTAGATAGACAAGATATAACAAGTGTTAGTGGGGCGGTGGACAAAAGGGCCCTTGTGGCCTTTTGGTGGAAATGTAAGTTGGTACAGACATTATGGAAAATAACATGGAGGTTCCTCAAAAAGTTAAAAATAAAACTACCATATGATATAGCAATCTCACCTCTCGGAATATATCCAGAGGAAATGGAATCACAATCTTAAAAAGAGATACCTGCACTCCCATGTTCATTGCAGCATTATTCACAATAGTTAAGACATGTAAACAACCTCAGTGTCCATCAACAACAGATGAATAAATAAAGAAAAATGTGGTAACACAATTATTGAAATATTATTAAGTTATAAAAAAGACAGAAATCTTGTCTTTTATGACAACATGAATGGACCTTGGAGAATTACGCTAAGTGAAAAAAGTCAAACAGAAAAAGACAGATACTGTATGTTCTCACTTACATGTGGAATTTTAAAATCTTTGGAAATAGAGAATAGAATTAGTGGTTTCCAGGAGCTGGTGGGTGGAGGAAATGAAGAGATGTTGATCAAAAGGTACAAATATTTTCAACTACAAGATAAATAAGTTCTAGGGATCTCATTTACAGCATGGTGAGGGGACAGAGGTGTTAGCTAACCTTATTGTAATCATTTTGTTATATACATGTGTATCAAATCATCACATTGTACACATTATAAACTTACACATGTTATGTGTCAATAATATCTGAATAAAACTGGAAATTTTTAAAATTGGCTTTCATCTAATTCAAATTATATTCTAAAAACTTTTTTTATTGACTTGTAAATATAGTCCTGGTATATTTTTAAGTGGGGAAAAGAGAGTACAATACAGTGTATATGATATGATCCCATGTGTGTGATTTTGTGTGTGTGTGTGTGTATGACAATTTGGAAGCAATTTGGGATTGTGGGTAAAATTTTTTTCCAATTTTTTTCTTTTATTTTTCTTTTCTCTTTTTTTTTTTATTTATCTGTAATATCTGATTTTCCTACAGGGAAGATATACTCTTACAAGTCAATTTATATAAATGTAAGTTATAGCTTTTTGTTAATATGATTAATACTGAGAATACATTAAGATATAAAATAAATATTCAAGACAGATGTGAATTACCTATATTTACTATAGAACATTTTGCTTAACACTATTTAATCTTATTTATGCATTGAGATTACCACAGTAATGATATTTTACTTTTATTTTATTATCATATTATGGACTTCTTAAGATACTTTTTGTATCTTCTACTCTTAGCAGTTACTGGCACACATAGTTGCAATGAAATTTATGAATAACTTGAATTTTAAGGAAAGAGAGATCTTTGTAGTTGTGTTTGATAATGAGGGGAAGATGATTCAAAACCTCAGTGGTGGTATACATATATATTTGTAGTGTAATGCTGGCATTTTTTATTGAGGTATACTTGATTTACAATATTATATAAATTTCAGGTATTCAACATAGTGATTCACAATTTTTAAAGATTATACTCCATTTATAGCTATTATAAAATATTGGTTATATTCCCTGTGTTGTACAATATATCCTTGTAGCTTATTTATTTTATGTATAGTAGTCTTAACCTCCTGTCCCTATCTGGCTCCTCCCAACTTCCCTCTCCTCAGCAGTAACCACTGGTTTGTTCATTATATCTGTAAATCTGTTTCTTTTTGTTATATTCACTAGTTTGTTTTATTTTTTAGATTCCACACGTAAATTATAATATATAGTATTTGTCTTCCTCTGACTTATTTCACTAAGCATAACACCCTCCAGGTCTACCCGTGTTGTTGTAAATGGCAAAATTTCATTCTTTTTTTAAGGCTGAGTAGTATTCCAAAGTGTGTGTGTGTGTGTATCACATCTTCTTTATCCATTCATCTGTTAATGGACACTTAGGTTGCTTCCACATCTTGGCTATCACAAATAATGCTATGCTGGTATGAACATTGGGATGAGTGCATCTTTTCAAATTATTTTCATTTTCCTCAGATATATAGCCAGGAGTGACATGTCTTTTTATATCATAAAATATAATAAACCTTATTTCCGGGAAATTGAAGTACAATCAGCAAATGAATATGAAATGACACCCTAGACAGTAATTTCTTTTCCTTTCCACCAATAGGGAGCAACACAAACAAGCTGCTGGGTGGGTAGCAGTGTTCATAACCTCTTGTCTGTCCACAAAGTTCAAGAAAGTCCATGTTAAACTTGCAACAAACAAAAACAGTGAACATTGAATCTATAAAACTTTAGTAGGAGAAACTCCTGTCTGGTTTCTCTGCCTGCCCTCTCACCTCTTTCCAATCCCCTCACTACAGTGCTGCTAGAAATTTTCTTTTTGAAAGAGAAATCTGATACCATTCCTTTGTTTTGTTTTTTAAAGCTTCAGTTGAGCCCTATTGCCGACAAGATAAAGGCCAGTTCTTTAGTACGATATTTCGGTTTCTTTAGAGTTTGACCTCAACTTTCATTTCCCACTGTTCTCGACCCCTGGGAAACTGTGTATTTTAGCCACGTAAAGCTATTCATGACTTCCAAACATACCACGGACTTCTGCACTTTGACGTGTTGCTTCTGTTGTTCTTCCACCTGAAATTCCCTGGAATTTCCCTCCCCACTGAACATCTGCTTTTCATTCAGGCCTGACTGAAAAGACACCTCTCTGTGAAGCCTTTCTTGACTTTCCATTGAAACTGAACTTTAGACGGGGGTGGTATAGCTAAGCATGCACAAGGTCCTTGGTTCAATCCCTAGTACCTCCATTACAAAAAAAGAAGAAAACTAATCACCTCCCCCAAAATAAAAACAAAAAATAAAATTGAGAAAAGAACTGAATCTTGTTTCTTCCTCCAAGAGCACCTATCACATATTGCTTTGTTTTAGATTAATCAGCTTGTTTGTATTTCCTAACTGACTGTAAGGTCCCTGAGGGTTCATGTGTCATAAGGAAACATCTTATTCATCTTTGTATCCTGAGTGCCTGGTTTGTAATAATTACTCAAAATGCATATTCACTGAATGAACAAAAGAAAAGGAACTAAACAGGAAGTTCTCAGATTGGACAATTTTCAGACTGACATTATAGCAAAGGCACGTGGACAGTGCTTTTCACAAATTCAGGTAGGATCAAATGTTACTAAAAAATTATTTTTGAAATATATTGGAATCTTCCAGTGAATTTTAATTTCTTTACCACTTCCTAGTGGCCAGTTTTTTGTTTTGTTTTGTTTTGTTTGTAGTATTTGTCAAGATGGGGGTTCTTTAGTGCACAAGTACAAGGATATTATGTTCATTACAGTTTGGAGAAATCCTGGTTGTTCCAGGTCACTTGATTTCTAGGCCAGGTGGAATTCCACTTTCCTGCTTCTCTGGAGACAAGGGTGATCTACAGTCTGTGTGTACTCAGCACACTCAGTAACTGATTCCAGTCTCATTTACGTCTTTATGCTGAGATCAGCATTCAGGAGTGCAATGAGGGGAGATGAAGCATCCTTTCATGATCCTACCTCAGACTTGAGCAATACAGTATGTTTGAAAACCCATGATATATATATCAGTAAGTAGACATGTGGATGTCTTATAGAGGTGATCATTGCTATACCATCTGCCAGGTTCTGCATTTGGTTAAAAAAAAAGAAAGGAAAGAAATTAGTTTGACAGGATTGCTCCTCACACAATCATGTTGATTTTTGCCAATTCTATGTAATTTGACCTGCTCTTGCAAAATGAGTAAGAGAAAAGTGCTTTCACATTGAGCTACAGGAAAAATATGGCCATTGTTCTCATGACCTTTGTTAAAAAAAATTCAAACATGAGTAAGATAGGCCCACGGTAAATAAAAAATAAAGGAGATGGAGACAGCTGGGTAACTAATTCAGAACTACAAAAACTCAAAACTTGTTTGTAGCTGTAATATAATTGATATATTAGTGTCTCACACTAAAAAGAAGGGGAATGAAATCTAAAGCTTTCTGGGATCAAAATATGCTCAATTCAGGACTCAGAAACTTGTTCTTTTTAGACTTATGCTAGTAAATTTCCACAGAACGTGTATACATATGAATTTGTGAAAGGTATCAACTTCACTTAAACAATTTCTTCCCAATTTAGAGTCAGAGTCTTCACATGACTAGTGTATTATGAAATATAGGAGATCTAGTTGGTATTGCCTGCTAACTTTATTTCAGTCAGTACCATGGCTGTCCATCATGTTGATTTCACAATGATTTTGGAAGAGGCTACCTGAACTTTGTCAAATATAAGTAAAGGGCATAACTCCAATCTCTTATCCATTTTGCTTTTATTAAACAAAATGATGACTAAATGATTTCAAATAAGGATTCATTCTAAATGCTGAATGAATGTGTTTCAGTGAAAGTGGGTTTGTGTGTAGTGCTTCCAGTTTTTGCCGTGAGTGAGGAGCACAGATAAGAGAATTGCCAGTGCCCCATATTTTCTTTTAAAATAATGTATTTTAGTAAATTATACTTTTTATTATTTAAATATCAAGTTCTTTCAATGAAAGTTATGAAAAATTAATTTAACAAATTTATTTATTCAACTAAGAGAGCACATATTATGTGCAAGCTACTGTTGGACACGGATATCATATATTTGCCAGTTAAAAAAAAAGAGATTTAGTTTCTACCCTGCATTAACAGATTTTATATATCAAACTATATGCCACAAATTTTAGAGTATTTTATTCTTAACATATTTATCCACTCCCTCTGTTTCATCATGGCATTTCACCAAAGATTTAAACTTCCATAAATTTGATAAGAATTGCCATTTTGTGTTGCTATCAAATAATCTGTAGACATGGTTCTAGGTGTTATCTACACTTGTCACATGCAGCTCTGTGCCAGACAGTTGCATCATCTGGGTTCTCTTGCTATCAGCTTCTCATAGGGTTCGGCAGTGGAGAGCACTGGCCGGCAAATGAGTGAGAAAGAGAGATTGGGGTTATCTTTCTCAGTTTTTTCTTCTGCAGCATGATGATGGCAGAAGTTCCAATCTCTGTGGAGACAGCTCCTAAATGGTTCCTCTTCCAAGACTATGGTCTTTCAGGGTTCTAGTAACACAGTTTCCTCCTCTTGTCCCTTCAGGACTAGGGATGGAAATGCTCCTTGGTGTTATTGCTTGTCCCTGGTTGCTTCACCACGCTCTGTTGGTTCACTTACCTCCCCACACCTCTCTAAGTCACCCCTTCATTGAATTCTTTTTGGTTAAACACTTCAAGGGTGCCCCCTCTTTCCTCACCAGTTTTATATCCAGGAGAGACGTTTTCAGTGGTAAAGTAATGAGAGGTTAAAAGCAGTTTGAAACTATATCTGATACACTAGGATAATGGAATTCAGTTTCCAAGCAACTTGTGAACAAACTCTTCTGCACTTCCAGAATATAATTATACACTATAGTTGGTTATTTATAAAGTTAATTAATTGACTGGAAAAGAATTCAATCCTCTGTTTTTGTTTTGCTTGCATCCAGTCTCAATATGGTGACTGCTAGTTCGAGGTGACTAATGATGGCCTCACAAACCAAACTTGGCCCACTGTCTCCTTTTGCAAATAAAGTTTAACAACACAGCAACACCAGATATTTGAAAGGAAGATGGCGGAGTAGAAGCTCCGCTCTCCCTCTCCCACAAATACACCAAAACTCACATCTACGGACCTACTCAGCCAACCAGAGAACCTGCTGAACTCCGACAGAACATTGTCTTCTTCGAAAGACAAAGACACCAAAAATCTGGTAGGAGAAAACGAAAAAAGGAACAAAAAAAAGCAAAACAGTGCAAGACTGATCCCACGGGGAGGGAGCGGCAAAGGAGGACTGGCGCTCATTTGCTGGGTCTCTCCTCGCCAATGGAGAGGCCAGCGGGATGGAGGGGGAGCCTCTGAGGCTCAGATCTGCCCCGAGCACCCCTTGACCGACAGGACTGAGTTAAACGGGCACAAAGGGTCCCCGTGACACCCAGCCCAAGACACGAGCCGGCAGCTGGGGCCGGGACAGGCCACCTGAGCCGGGCGGAGGACTGGGGCAGCTGCACTGAGGCAATCCTGGGGGACTGCAGGGGGCTGCGTGCTGTGGCTGGGAGGGGATACGGAGCAGAACAACCTGGGCCCCCATAAATTGCGAAAAAAGCAAAGCAATACGGCTGGTGTGCTGTAGCCTTTGTCTCCTCAGACCTGTGCCACCAGCACTGGCGCTTCTCGTGAGAAGAGAGGCAGGGCCGGGGGGGGGGGCAGCCACAGCCGCCATCTCCTCCTGTGCGCAGCGCCTGGGCGGGGGCGGGGCCGAGACCTAAATCCACACCCAGGGGCTCCACAACCTCCTAGGCAGGACTGAGACTTGTTTATAGCCTTAGGCAGATAGGATCTTTCTGCCCTGGCACCTCAGAGAACTCGCGCCACCAAGACAAACAAGGAGCTGAGATTTGGCACGGAGCAGGGGTGGGGCCGTTCCATGGTCTTCCCCGAGCCCACCTTTGGAGCACCAACCCGAGGCGGAGCAGGCAGCTGCACAGAGCAGCAGAGTGACCCGCACCAGGAGAGGGCGGGCGGCCATCCGCCTTCCTGGCAGGAACGCAGCACCTGACCACGGTGCTGGGAGGGGGTGCGATCTGCCCACCTGCCTCACCCGAGCGCAGCATCTGACTGCGGCATCAGGAGGGGGAGTGACCCGCTCCCCCACCGGGTAAGAGCTCAGCACCTGATCCAGTGTTGGGAGGGGGCACGATCTGCTAGCCGACAGCCACTGGGAGCAGCACAGATGAGGGCACCAACAGAGGGCCTCTGGAAACAGCAAGCTGAGTTCGCGAAACAGGGCGAAGACACAAAGACCTCTCAATAAAATCATTAAGAGCACACCGTCTCCAGGACAACTAGATAACTGATACTCCTTAAGCCACAGTGCCAGAGAGATATGAGCAATATGAAGAAGCAGAGGAACCACTCCCAATTAAAAGATCAAGAGAAACCCCTGAAAGCACGATCAAGGAAACAGAAATCAATGGCCTACTAGATCAAGATTTCAAAAAATGAGTGATCAAAGTACTGAAGGAACCAAAAGAAATAGTGTTTAGAGATATAAAATATGTCAAAAATGAAATAGAAGCTATAAAGAAGAAACAAGTAATTAGTAAACTCATTTGCTGAGATGAGATCTGACCTAAAGGCTGTGCAAAGCAGACTAGGTATTACAGAGGAACGAATAAGTGACCTAAAAGACAGGACAACAGAAAGCACCCAATCAGAATAGCTGAGAGAAAAACAAATAAAAAACAATGAAAACAATATAAGGGACCTATGGGATAATAATTAAGCGTGCCCATCTACACATAACAGGGATTCCAGAAGGGGATGAAAGAACAAAAGGGATTGAAAAGGTATTTGAAGAAATCATGACTGAAAACTTCCCAAACCTAAAGAAGGAATCAGATAGCCAAGTACAGGAGGCTCAGAGGGTCCCAAACAGGAAGAACCCAAACAGACCCACACCAAGACATATCATAATCAAGATGGCCAGAGTCAAGGATAAAGAAATGATCCTAAAGGCAGCAAGAGAAAAACAAAGAGTGAGTTACAAAGGAACCCCCATAAGGCTCTCAGCTGATTTCTCTACACAAACACTACAGGCCAGAAGGGAGTGGCAAGATATATTCGAAGTCCTGAGTGAAGAAGAGATGCAGCCTAGGATACTCTATCCAGCAAACTATCCTTTAGAACAGAAGGAGTGATAAAGAACTTCACAGACAAGCAAAAACTAAGAGTTTAGCAACACTAAACCCATGCTAAAAGAAGTATTGACAGGTCTACTCTAAATAGAAAAGAAGCAGGATGCTACAAAAATGAGAAACTTATAACTGGAAAGGTGATAACTACCATGAATTACAAATAGAATAAACACAAAATTGTAAAAGAAGACATCTAAGTCATTAAGAGTGGGAGAGAGAAGCAAGGAAAGCCACTATGGAAAACAGTATGGAGATTCCTCAAAAGACTAGGAATGGACTTACCATGTGACCCAGGAATCCCACTCCTGGGCATATATCCAGAAGGAACCGTACTTCATAGTGACACCTGCACCCCAATGTTCATGGCAGCAGTATTTGCAATGGCCAAAACATGGAAACAGCCTAGATGTCCATCAACAGATGACTGAATGAAGAAGCTGTGGTATTTATACAATGGAATACTATTCAGCCACAAAAACTGACAACATAACGCCATTTGCAGCAATATGGATGTTCATGGAGAATGTCACTGTAAGTGAAGTAAGCCAGAAAGAGAAAAAAAAATACCATATGAGATCACTCATATGTGGAATCTAAATAAATAAATAAATAGAAAACAGAAACAGACTCATAGATATAGAATACAAACTTGTGGTTGCCAAGGGGGCGGGGGGTGGGAAGGGACAGACTGGGATTTTAAAATGCAGAATAGATAAAGAAGATTATACTGTATAGCACAGGGAAATATACACAAGATCTTGTGGTAGCTCATAGTGAAAAAAAATGTGACAATGAATATATGTATGTTCATGTATAACTGAAAAATTGTGCTCTACACTAGAATTTGATGCAACATTGTAAAATGACTATTACTCAATAAAAAATGTAAAAAACCACCACCACAAAAAAACAACACAGCAATACCTATTTCTTTGTGCATAGTGTATGGCTGCCTTATGCTACCATGGCAGAGGTGAATACTTGCACAGAGACCTTATGGCCCACAAAGGCTAAAATATTTACTATTACTTTTACAGGAAAACTTTGCTCACCTTTGAACTAATTGATTGAATGATATATTTGGCATTTTATTTATTTTGGCCTCATTTGGATATAATCTTGTCTGCCTCTTGTCTACTCCATATGTAACCTTACACATATGGTAGCTCAATGAATGCTGATTAATGAAGAAAGCAAGAATGCACTGACATATATAGAACTAATAACCTCAGTTTTGCTTTAAACCCAGAGAATGCGTCTTTATTCCTTTGCAAGATTTCTTAGTCAAGTTTCAGATATGGTTATGGAAGTTTGGGGTTTGGTGTTTTACAAACTGGTAACCTAGCAGTTCTACACACTTAACACATGATAAATATTCTTATTAAAAGTTCATTTGAATTCCACTTATTGAGTAATTTAAACTGAGATGCATGTTCAAACTTTGATCATTGTTATATTTTCTAGTGGTGTTTTGAGAATGATACAGTTTTTAAAAATAATATGAAATATGTGCAGCAATATATTAACTTCTGAGTGGTAGAATTATAGGCTTGATTTTTTTTTTGTTTCTTTTTGGGTTGTTGATTTTTTCAAATATGACAATGAAACATGTTATTTTTATAATGAGAAAATAAAATAAGTTTTAAAATATGCAATATGTTTAGCTTTATGTAACTGAATATTTTATATTGATATCTTAGTTTGAGGAGCAAAAGACAGATCTTTAGATTACAAAATTCATAGAATAAAATTAAGTCTGAGAACTGTTCTCAAGTTAACATTTTAAGAAAATACTCAACTGGCATACAGTGATTAAAGATTAGGAAGTAAAAACATTTACACTAAAAATTTTTTAAAATTTCACATGAATTTTAACTTTAGACAGCAGAACACCAAATACATAAGTCTCATATCAGTATACACATTTTTTTAGACATCTTCCTTCTGCCATTCAACAGAAGGAAATAAAATATCTTCATATTCCCTCACTTGTAATTTGTATTTTTTGATATGGAAGCAGATCTACATTCTTCCTATGATTAGAAGCACTTGTTTTAGCCTTCATTTATTTTTAGTAGCCTAAATGCACCAGTGTGCCTTATGTGGGTACTTGCTTGCTCATTTACCTTAAAGGGAATGCTGTGTGGCAAATTCAAATGATGCCCTAAAAATGGTATTATTATACCCAAGAATAGCCAGTTCATGTTTCTTTTATTAGAAGGTCTTAAGCTGTTGTCATGGTATGTAATTTATAAATTATATTTCTATGATATTTCTTCACTGTGAGGGTAATGCCAGCCGCGGGGAATTTTTGTCTGTTACTGCTCCATCATTTGTTCTGACACAGGCCGAGTTCTGTTTTAACTAGGTATTGCTAACTTATGCCTCTAGGATGTAAATGAGTACATTGTAGAGGCTTACAATTAGAAAAGCAGAGTGATTTTTTTCATCTTTTAAAAGTCCATTTTATAATATTTGGCCTTCCCTAGACACGTTTTTATTTTCTCCTCTAGGAGGTTTCCATTTGCTTAGTATCTTTCCACAAGCAGCATTTTAAGTAGAAATGAGTCACCACCTATTACACAGATTTAGGGAATTAAAAGAAGGGGAGGAACCATACAAATACAAGGAACTGAACACGTGGTGAGACAGTTATGCCCTGGAAATACCTAACTGACCATTAACTTACAAAATTATTTCATGTCACACCACAGCTGAAACATTACACCAAGAGATGCTTTTAGGCATATCACAAATTCATGGGCTGTACTCATAGGAGAGCCTATCAGGTCCTCACTCAAAAATTATTCATTCTTTCATATATATATGTGTATACATATATATGTGTGTGTATATATATATATTTTTACATATATACATATATACACACACACACGTCTGAGTCACTTTGCTGTATACCAGAAACTAACACAGCATTGTAAATCAACTATACTTCAATAAAAAATTAATTACTTAATTAAAAAAAAGAAGTCTTGGGTCCTGGATTCCCAATACCTGCAGCCAGTATGCAGTTTTGTCTTTTTCTCCCCAAAAGGTGGTGATGGTTATCTTTGCTCTTCACGGAGTGTTATATTCCATCCTTGCAAGCTCTATGTAGAGATGTGACAAAAAATTTATTCTTTCAGACTGTTTTAACAATCTGTGAACTCCCTGCACATAGAAAATTAGAAGCAGCAAATTTGAATGGAGACTCTCGATAGAGCTCTCGATAGAGATACTTTCACCACCAAAAAAAAAAAAGTCAGGAGAAAAGATAGGAAAACTACTGAAAGTAAAATAAAAACTCAAAACACAGTTGTCTGAGACCTGTGAGTGTAGGCCAAACACCCTCGCACCTCTTGAGAGCCTCTGAATACATCGTTATGTTAAAAGCACAACACAATAATTTGGATCAATTGTATTGACATGTCTCTTAAATAAATGATCAGTTTCTTTTCAGAATATGCTGTCCAATAAAGCTCAGACAATTACAATACCTTTCTACAAGATTTCCATCAAAATGATAACAAATGAAAAACAGTTTGGATGTTGAAGAGGATAAATATCATTATATGCTGTCTGAGAAGTAAAAGATTACATGATGTTTCTGTATTCTTCAGTGCTTTTCTCTGAGAAAAAAAATCATACAGACTTGGGGGAAAAAGAGCTGTCTTGAAAGCCATGTATTTTATGGTCTCAATGTCTTTTTAGTTCTTCAAACTCATTGGCAAGCAGTAATCAGCTAATGCTTCCTCTAGGTCATTAGTTAGCTAGAATAGTCCTTGTGGGACGCTGCTCAGCTGGGAGCTCTTGCCAGTTGTTAGGAACTTAAACTGGTCACCATGGTTGAAGAAAGCCTCTGACATATTGACTGAGAGTGCCCATAACAGCAAGGTACTGTCCTAAAGGCCGGAGATACAAAAAAAACCAAGGTCACTTTACAGGATTTCCCCATCTTCCCAAAAGGGCATGTCAGCAAACACATGCCATTCAGAGTAAATTACAGGAATAAAGGGAGATTAGATCACCTGCAGGCACAAAAGAGGGAGTAGTCAGCGCAACCGAGGAAGAGGAGTGCTTCAGAAGGAGTGACACTTGAATCCTGAAGGCTGGGGGTTCACCTTGTTAGAAAGCAGAAAAGGGCATTTCAGGGGGTGGTGGCATGGAATGTAATGGTGAATCTGGGATGGTTCACTTTGTTTGGAACACAGCATTAGGGTGTTTAAGAGGAGCCATTGAAGACTGGGCTGAGAAGAGGACCCCATTTTCTGCCCTGCCATCTCCAACTTCACTTTCATCAGCCCAGTTGAGATACAGGACAAAACTACAAGCCCACTGTCTAAGCAAAGGTCAAGTAGTGAATGAAACCACTATCCTCATTTTACCGTGGAGGAAATAGCTGCTCAAAGAAGTTAAGTAACAGACCTAATTTCTCTCTCTCTCTCTGTGTCATTGTATGCTTCTCTTAAAATTATGTTGGATAATTAAAATATATGCCTTCTATATTCTTAGGTGAGTTTGAAATCTTATTCTTTAGAACAAGAAGACTTAGAGACCCTTCTGAAAACTCTATGAGAGATTAAATTTCTTGATGGTATGATTATTTTTTAAAAACATTCATGAAGCAATAGCACCATTCTTTTTTTCTAAAACAGATTTTTTTGAGAAATAATTGCCAATTTAGCCACTAAAATTATCCAATTCAATGATTTTTAGTATATTCTCAGAATTGTGCATCCGTCACCACAATCAAATTTAGAATTTTTTTTTCTCAGAAAGAAACCCATACCCCTGAAACATGAATCCCATTTCCTCCCAGCTTCTCCAGATCCAGACAAATACTAATCTACTTTCTGTCTCTATAAATTTGTTTCTTCTGGACATTTCATGTAAATGAAATTATACAATATGCAGTACTTGTGACTGGCTTTTTTAACTTAGCATAATGTTTTCAAGGTTCACCCATGTTGTAGCATGTGTCAGTACTTCACTCTTTTTATTGCCAAATTATATTCCATTGTGTGGATATACCACATTTAATTTATTCAATTATCAATTGATGGACATTTGGGTTGTTTCCATTGTTCGGTTATTATAAACAACAGTGTCATTCTGCTACTGTATTTACATTATTTTTATCATACTAACTTATGAATGTGATTAGTTTTGCAAATATGTGTCACCAAGGAGCCCGGTTTGGGGTAAGTCTATCACTTCCTGTAGTGTAAATCAGATGGAGGTAAACATGGGTGATTTTGGTACATGAGTAGTGTTATGTATGTGTAACCTACAGGGGAAGCCTCAATTATAATGCACAGGGGAGAATCTTTCTCCAGAGATTCCTGAACGGGATCATGGTCCATTTCAACCATTTAACTTCCGATTAGAAGAAAGTAGCGCTAATAACTTAGACCTTAACCAGATGGGTATGATTTTTCCAAAGTCCTTTCCTGTTGGATTCAACATTCTAAGAAAGGATGAATTGAGGACAAATGACGACAAAGCACAAAAGTACCTTGAAGAAATCTTGAGAAATCTCCGTAAGTGAAATGAGAATAGGAGGAAGCTTTTTGGATTTAGTCTCACAGGATGCTGCAATTCAAAAACCATTAAATTGTGTATAATGTACAATCCCTCTTTTGCCGGAGAAGTTTCCTCATTGTACTCTTGAGATATTTTAAAGCGTTTCTAAGGCTGCTGTTAAACTAGAGAATTGTGAATTGGTAGGTTTTCAAATAAGTTACTCCAGACCTCAGTCTGGTCTAAATCTTCCTGTTTTTACAATTAACTCCTCATGTTTCTTTGTTGAGTGTGTGCATATGTGTGTGTGTGTGTGTAAAACCTAAAGATAGACCAGGAAGCATCTGGGGCCATCTGGTTCTAAAGGAGAATACAGATTTCTGTGAGGGTTAGCTACTGAATGTAAAGAGGATAAACAATGCTATCTTAACACACGACTCCTGTGCTAAACTCTAGTCATCACTGTCCAAAATGCCCTTCACTTGTACTTTGCGTTAAACTTTATGGGTTTTTCATCTATGAATGAAGAAGTTTGGTTTGTTTTAAGAGAAACCATAGCATAGGCACGAACACTTCCATGCTGTTTAATCAAGTTTCTGAAGGATTAAAAGAAAAGTGGGTATGTCAGGCACTGGGTGCTCTTGAACGCTTTGCTTCCTTCTTGGTGCATGCTCACTCTTGGTCTGTTTCCAAATAAAGCATTGTGATTAAGAAAGAGTCATCAAGGGCAGAAGGAAAAGATTGCTAGCAACTAAGACTACCCAAGGCTTGTGTACTGGCCAGGGCAATGCAGGATTCTACTCTGTATACCACCTAGCAAAGTGCCACATGAATGCATCCTGATTTTAATTAAGATGATTTGGGAGGGGCACTTTCCTGCTCTCCAAAGCAAGACTCTTTACCCTGCAACTGAAGTAAAAGAACTTACATTTCAAATTTTCCCCCTCAAGATTCTTAATTCAAAGGGAATAATGATGAAAACAACAGCAATAATATTTACAGAGCACTTACTGTAGGTTGCCGTTTGGTTTAACACTATTATTACCTCTGCTTTACAAGTTAAGAAAGTGAAGTGCAGAGAGGTTCAGAGACTTGCCTAGACTCACACAGCTGGTAAGTGTTGGAGACTGGATCTGAACCAGTCAGGAAGACTCTAGAGCCCAGGCTCTTAACCTAACTAAGAAAGTGGGCTGTTTCTTAATTCAGTATTATGGCAAAAACATGTTCAGTGCTAATTTAAAATATATAAGTACTCAAAGTAGATATTTATGTAAATGTAAACAGCACACATTGCAAAACCATAATACTATATTTATTTTCTCAAAAAAAATTGTTTTGCATGCCATTTTGTCCCAGGGAAAAAAGTCTTTATTTTCCTTCAGAATGAGAAGGAGTAACATTTGATTTTGCTGGGGAACTGTTAAAATTACTTTGATGGTTCCAGTCGTGCACAGCATTGAGATTTATGACAAATATGTAATCTGTTTATTTGTCACCCAGCTTGGATGATTTCCAAATGTTTCCTCTTAGTAGCTCTTGATTTTGTTTGGCTTTTCTTCAATCGCCAAATAGTCCAACAACAATGTCTGAATCGCGTTTGCTCCGTCAGGGAATACCAACGTGTTGAAAGACAGCTTTGATTATTTAAAATCCTACTACATTCACTTGCAACTTTGAAGAGCATGCATGCTTTCGTGGACTGGATTTTTTTGAAGAAGAAGAGAAAGAAAAAAAGGAGGGGAAAAAAAAAACCCCCACAAGTTTGAGGCCGAAGTGCCTCCTTTGCTATTTACTGCAGTGAGTTTTCCGTTTTGCTGGCGAAAGCACGCTTAACAGATCAAATCAAACCGTTCGGAAAAGGTTGTCTGCACCCCTTATGTTTAAAAGAGAGGGATTTCGTTCTCTTTCCTTCACACATCAAAGAAGGCATTCGGGGAGGATATAAACCATAATTAGGCAAGAGCGAGAGAGCAACAGACCCCTTCCTCGGCCTTTCCCATCCCCGCCCCCCCAAGGCCCTGGCAACCGTCCTGCTCGCGAGCGAGGTGCCGGCCACCGCAGCAGCTGCAGCGAGTGCGTGTTCACGACGCGCCCGCCGCCGGGATCTGGGCGGCGGCGGGGCCGGCCTGGGGGCGCGCGCGCTCGGGAGCGCGCTCATGCAGCGGTTTTCTTCTCCTACAACCGAGAGGCTGCGGCGCCGGAGGGGCGGGGAGTCGGCGGAAGGATATGGGCGCGGAGGGAGAAGCGCGCTCCCTTTGACGGCGGGTTGGGCGGCGGAGAGCGGGGTGTGATGCGACACTGCGGTTCTGAGGCCGTTACTCCGGCTCCTCCAGAGAGGGCGGAGGAGGAGGCTGGAGCGCGGCGGTGATTTTGTGCCAGGGCTTCCCAGAGGCGCACTGAAAAGGCTTGGCAGGGCTCAGGAAATTGGTGGCTTAGGGACAGGATTCAAGCCCCCACCCCCTGGGAGGGGAAGGAGACAGGCAGCGAGGCTCGAGGGCGGCGGAGGGATGGTGGCTGCTCGGGGGGAAGGGGCGAGCCCTGCCTGTCGTTGGTGAGGGGCTACGGGCAGGCGAGGCTCCGCGGGTCAAAGCGGCTCCATGCCCACTGGTGGGTGGAACGTGTTGAGCCGAACGCGGAGGTCGCCTGGGGCTCGGAACCCTTAACATAGTCTCAATCGTGGGATTTCAATTAGCCCACTTTGGGATTAATTCATTGGGGGCAGCCTTGCTGGTCTGGCTCCTCCAGGAGCTGGGCAACCTTGACGGGCTTTTTGTCTTGCTGCTCCAGCCCTTTTTCCCTTCCTCCTCCTCCAGATGCCTTTTCTCTGCCCCTCCTCGCCCGGTACAGACATTTCTAGAGCAGCCTGCCGCTCGTGGCTGCTGTCGAAGCCACTTCTCGGGATTTCGGCTCGTTTTCCTCTGGGGTGTTTTTTGAGGAGGGAGAGTTTTTCTCCCCTCCACAATGGGATTTTTTTCCCGTGCCAAAATGGACTTTCATTGATTTCTACTTAATTCTTCACCGTTTAGTGACCAATTTCCTAGGCTGATTTTTGTGGTAGTTCCTTTTTTCAAATACATTTTCTGTAAAATGGAGAACGAGATTTTTACTCCCCTTCTGGAGCAGTTCATGACCAGCCCCTTGGTCACTTGGGTAAGTAGGGTGTTATTTATTGCATATTTTGCGGCATTATTTGTGGCTGCAGAGATGGAGGTGGGCGTTCTGTCGTGATGATCATCATTCTGTTCTTAGGTTAAAACGTTTGGACCTCTGGCTGCAGGAAATGGGACCAACCTGGATGAATATGTGGCTTTGGTGGATGGGGTTTTCTTGAACCAGGTCATGCTCCAAATGTAAGTATTCTTTTCTTTCTTCTTAGGCAACTTTTTTTTTTCCCTGAAAAAATGCATACTGTGAACTTACTTTATGTTTTAAGATCCGAATTTAATTCTTTGGCCAGAAAAATTTAGGTAGTTTAAGAATTGGACCTTGAAAGGAATGATAATTTTAACATGCCCAGCCCATTTATCACAAACTAGGAATTATACCTGTTAAAATTGTGAAACTTCTATTTTTTATTTTGTAAATCAAGTATTGTGACTTACTGTATTCAGTGCTGAAATTCAAACCACATTGTGTCCTCCTTGATAATTTGGTAAGATGAGAGGGAGAATTAGAATAGTTTCCTAAGTGGGGAAAGGCCTTTACTGTAAAGTTATGTGCATTTGGTGCAGAAATGTTTCTTATTAACCTTTGTGTCTAAAAATAAATGGCTCAAAATTTGAAACTGGTGAAGTAATAACAGATTTCAGAGGAGAGAATTTCAAAGAGCAATTCTAATTGGTGAGGACTGTTGTAGCAAGTAATTAAAATGCATATAATAACTAAAGTCTAGGTGATTTATTTGTGAATTATTAGGTTAATATTTGGGGGATCATTTTACAGTATTAGAGCTAGTTTTGAAATGCAGAAGATTGAAATCTTGATGTCAATTAGATAATGATTTACTAGGTAAATCTTTGTCTTATGTTTATGATATTTGGTTTATATTAAGTAGGAAAGTGTTTGTGAAGTGGCAATTGAATATCGAAATCATATTGGTAGCTGAGTCAGTGAAATAAAAACTACATTTTTATCCATTATATGTATTGTGGCATGCATACATTCTCAGCACATCAGTGTAGTGAATATTACAGGTGTGCTCAAAATGTGTATTTAGCCTTCTTTCTCATGAATACAACCTCATTACAAGAGTAGTTTGGAACTTTCAAATTCAGGGCTTTCTTTTTATATATGTGGGAATTTAGTGCATTATTAATAAATAATTGTTAGCAGAGAATAAGTCTGCTGTTAATAGACTAATAACATATAAATGGTCAGTTTTATGTTTTTTGATATTAGGGTTTTTTTCAGATTTTTTTACCTAAAAGAAGGTATAAGTCAAATCCTTAAATTACTGTTTTCTGGTAACTTCTCAGTCTGTGTACTCAGATACTTGTGGTCTGTATACTTGGAGAGATTTGTATGCTGTTCTTCATGTATGTGTTAATTGATCCTACAGGGAAATACTGTATTATACTACTACATATTTTCCAAAAGTGTTTATTTGTATAGGCACCCAAAGAAATATATGTTATCTAAATGTGGTATATATTTTAAAGAAAGTAAAAGGGAATTTGGATATTAATTATTTCTAGGGATAATTAATATATTTTTGGCAGCTCTCCTATGGAACTATTTTTAATCTTTGAAATATCCCACTATTTCCTAACCAAAATGGTAGAATAATTAAACTGACTTCTATTTTAGGGAACACAGATGACAGGAAGGGTAGCCATTACAGTAGATACTCAGAACTTGTTCCCCTATATCTCTCTTCTTGTTTGTTTTTAGACAGAAAATTTTGAATTTGTATGCTGAACCCTAAAAAAAAGGTATGTTCACAAAAATAGGAAAATACTTTAGTTTTTCCCTTTAATGGTTTTAATTTGAATAATTCTTTTTCCAAAAAAAAAAAAAAAGAAAGATTTTTTTTTTAAATTCTGAAGAGTTGTCTGTGGTGCTAAAAACAGGCACTTTTGCTTGTTTCCACTTTGGGTACAGTTTTATACTTAAAATAATATATATGTATATTTTGAAGTAATGGTGTCCCAAAATAGTGGTTGCCAGGTTGTTTTTTGGGGAGGACCAGCTCTATTCCAAACCTCAAATCTGCTTCTGTTTTCAGTTCCACCTCTCAGTTTCTTTAAAAGTTTTTTCAGTGTCCTGTTTCTGTTGTGGATGACCTATATAAATTAAAGGAAAAGGAAATTTTTTAAAAAGTATGTTTTAATATTAAAAAAAATTTACTAAAATAAGATCAACACAAATATATTTTAGTTTATTACCTAATTATTTGCCTAATAGGGTAACAGTATAATTTTAAAAGCTATATTTTGCTAATTTTGAAATCAAGATTTCTGTTAAGCACTTTACTTAAATTAATGTTTGATGTAAAGTACTCTATCAAATTGTCAGCTGAAACTGTACCCAATAGGTTAACCTTAAAGTTAACCTCAGTGTAAGTAATTTCTGGATTACATTTGGTTATAGAATTTGCAGGTGAGAACTCTTTGTAAATGCAACTTTATGTGTTTTTCTTCATATTTCTTGTGTTTGGAGTTTATTGAGCCTCTTGGATCTGTGGGTTTGTAGTTCAAATTTGGAAAAAAATTTTGGCCAATTTCTTTAAACATATATATTTCTTTTCATCCTTTCTTTTGGAAGTCCAGTTACTTGTATTTCAGACTGCTTGATGTTCACTGATGTTCAGTTTTTTCAGTCTTTTTTCTGTTTCATTTTGGATAATCTTGCTAAATTCATTAATCTTTTTTTTCTGCAATATTTAACCTGCTATTAATCCCAACCAGTGTATTTTTTATTTCAGATGTTGTAGTTCCATCTCTAGAAATTCAGTCTTTTTTTATATCCTTCATGTCTATAGCTTTCATGCTGTTTTCTTCTCTAGATTCTTGAACATACAGACTACAATTATAACTGGCTTAATGTTCCTGTCTACTAATACCAGCTGTGTGATTTGATTGATTTTTCTCCTCATTATGAATTGTGTTTTCTTGCTTTTGCATGCATGGTAATTTTTTACCAGATGCCAGACATTTGAAATTTTAGCTTGTTGGGTGCTGGATGTTTTTGTATTCCATTAAAAATATTCTTGAGCTTTGTTCTGGAATGCAGTTAAATTACTTGGAAACAATTTGATCTTTTCAGATCTTGCTTTTAAGTTGTGCTAGGCAGTACCACTTCGTCTTTGTTGCACTGTTGAGGCAAAACCCTTCTGAGTACTCTGGTGAGAACAGGAACTGGGTGGTGTTCCCTCTAATCCTTTTTGGTGGTTCTTTCACTGTCCATGGGTAGTATACACTGATAAGTACTCAGCTGAAGACTTGGGGTGTACCCTCTGCACGTCTCTGGAACTTTCTGTGTAGCTCTGTCTCAGGCACTCTGCCTTGTATATGACAGTCTTGCTGTCTCCAGACTAAGTTCTGTTTCAACTCAGGGAGACCACTGTGCTCTGCCTAGGTTCCCTATTCCTGTTCTGTGGCCTAGAAACTCTTTCAAGGCAATAAAGTGGGGCAGTTGTAGGACTCATCTTGTATGTTTCCCATCTATTAGGGATCTATTGTCCTTTGTTGCTGATGTCCATTGTTTTGAAAAATGCTTCATATGTTTTGTCTTTTTTCCCCCCAGTTGTTTCAAGCAGGAGGGTAAATTTGGTTCCTGTTATTCCATCTTGGCCAGAAATGGAAATCTGTTTATATGCTTATAATTATATTTTTGCCCTGCCAGTCTTGTATTTCTGCTTTCAGATGTGACATAGAATTTTGTTACAGGATTCTTACGGTAGAATTATTATTTTTTTCACCTAAAGTGTTTATTAAGGGTAAGAATATTGATTAATTTAGTGACGGCCTAGAATCTGAAAGTAAAGAACTGACTTCTTTATGCCATTTTACTGACTGCTGTATAATTTCAGAGTCTGTTCACTGATTTGGGATTCACTGTATGCAGGGATCAGTCCTGGGTTTCACTGAGTAGCTCCTTGAATCAAAGAACCTCTGTAAGAGCTTGTGACATGGCATCCGTCCTCTTTAACTAATGGGAAGGGGAAGCTATTTTAAAGATCTGGAATGATGGGCCAGCTCTTCTGCATGCTGCAGGGCATTTTCCTACTTCAACCAAATGAAGTCCTTTTTCCTCAGTGCTAGTTATCAGACATAGGGCTTGGTGACAGTGAAGTGGAAATAATCATTTTCCTGTTTGAGATTTTATGCAGTCCTGCAGCCAATTTAGAATATTACTTGCTGTGAATTTTTAAGGAATTTGTGACATTGTAGTTGATTTCGTAATCCTGTTCATACTACCAAAGCAGTTGAAAACATAGTATGTTAGGGTTTTAAGTACCAAAAAAAATTTTTAATAGTATCAAAATAGTATTTGGAATTACTCTCTGTGATTCAGCCCCATTAGATAGCTATAGAGATCTGTACTTGAAATACCTAGTAATTGTGAAATACTTGTTATGGTATTTCTTCTTTTAGAGTCTTGAATTTGAAGGGACTTTAGAAGTCATCTACTCTGAAAATCATTTTTATATGACACATGGTCATCCAACTTCTGCTAAAGTATTTCCTGAGAAGCAGCTTCATAAAGTGTACCTAAAGAAACCATTTAATAGAGGAAGTTGATAAATGTTCCTTAGTTTTGTCAGTGCTTAAGATTCAAAAGTAGATTGTGCTAACTTCATGACTATAATAGCTGTAAAATGATTACAAAATACATAAGCTGTCTTACCAAGTATGGCATTGACTCTGAATTTTGGTATGGTCTTTGTTGCTTCTTTAAAAACACATTCATAATGTAGTCAGAGTTGCTGTCTACTAGTTTTGTGATTTACCTCCCAAACATTTCTCACATGTGTCTCTGAGTCTGGGATTAATGCAGTTGCCCCTGACTGGTCTTCTTATGTTTGGCTTGCCCCTCTTCAAGTTGTCTTCTCATCTGTGATCATATGAAACTCTCTAAAACAGATTTTATCGTGCTACTCTTACCTTTAAAATGGTTCAATAAATTTCTTCTGCCTTCAGAGTAAACACATTACTTAAGTGTCTAGACTCCTTTGAGGTCTGGCTGCTGCCTGATTCTCTGTTTTCATCTTTGCATAGTACCAATCCTCAGAGCATAGCCAGAGATTGAGCAGATTTACAGTTCCCTAAGACAAGCAGTGTTCTCATATGTCTCTGTGCCTTTCTACACACTCTTCCTTTCCTTAGAACGCTCTTCCACTTCCTCTCTATTGCTTTCTTTAACTTCTGTGCCATTCCCTGGCTGATGCTGGGCTTAGTACTCCTCCTTGTGCTTCTCTAGGACCCTATATATAGAGAGTAAACCTTGATAATAGCAGTTCCTGGTGTGATTGACCCTGCTGACTAACCTGTGAATTCCTTGATGCCAAGGACTGTATCTTTTATCTCTCTCTTCCTAACGTAGTGCTTGATATACAGTAGGTTTTTAATACACTTCTGTTGAGTGAATAATAGAGAGGCTGTGGGTAAAGTGTAATGAATTTGGGCTTTGAATGAGACAGACTTGATGTCACTTCTCACACACACAGTGTGTGACCTTAAACAATTTACTTAGCATCTTCACATCTCAGTTTCTACATCTCTAAAATGGGAGATAATGTTTCCTTCCTGGAGTAGACATAATCTCTGCTAAGGCAGGGATAGTATCTATTTTCTGTTTTGTTGACCACTGTATCCCCAGTGCTGGTTTTTGTCATTGTTATTATCCTGTGCTATACCATACCAGCTCTTTATGTTGCCTCAAAGAAATCATGATCATTCATAGCTTGGTTTTGAATGATCTCTGTTGGTCTCACCTCACTTTACTTCTCAATTTCCTCATTTATAAACAGGATAAAAAGAGGATGACACGGTTATTATGAGAATCAAATAAGATGATTTATGCACAATGCTTAGGATATATAGCAAGTGCTCAATGAATGTTAGCGGTTGATATCTTTTATTTCTGTTGTAATAATAATAATTTTCCCCTAGGCTTTCCTTCCCCTTTTTTTGCTTAGCAAATTCCTACTCATCCTTTAACACCCTGTGAATTCCCTTGGCAGAGTTAATTAATCTCTCCCCTATGATCCCTTATCTACTTTACCAAATTGGTAAAGTGCTGTGACTACTAGAGAGTTAGCATTTAGAGGCTAGAGATTTTGTGTTATGTTATCACCAGTGCCTAGCATAGATTTTGTACATCATAAGTTTTCAGTAAATGTCAAAGGAATGAATGAAGATGTTATATACTTTTATTAATTTTCAAAATTTTGAGGACATTCTCTAGTTTAATATTGTACAATTTAGTTTGTTTTACATTTTAATTTTTCTTGTATTTTCTCTCCGTCTCCTTATTTATTTTAATTACCTTTATTGGATCTTTCCCCCACCTCTGTTATATCTTGCTCAGGTGAGGTGGTAAGATGAACAAGTCATAGTCCATGGTTTTATGTGGTTTTATATGAGACTGACATGCTGCCCACTGCGCTAAGAAGACGTTTATGTGGTTTTAGAATACACGTCATACCTTTAGTTTGGTTTCCAGTAACTTTCCTGATGATGTTCAACATATTGAGATTTTTGTTCATAGCCTTACAATTAAAATTCAAGTTAAGAATTTGTGGAATTTAGAATTCATAAGCTCAAAGTTCTGTATCAGAAGTGGTGGGACCCAACCTCCAGTCCCCATCCCTAACTCTGACACCACAAAGAGGTCTTCTGTGCATTCCTATGGACATCTTGCATGCATGCCTGAGTCCAAGCTCTTGTACTCCCTCCTCCAAACTGCTGCTCCTTGACCCAAGGTTGTACATGTCTGTAGCAAGGTCCACCCTCAGGAGAGATCTGGGAAAGAGGCCGGTGCAGGTCCTGAAATTGGATTAGAGATATTTGAACAAGAAATTCCAGAGTTCCAGATGAATGGAGTGTCATCAAGGAAAAGGAGCATAAGGGTACATCCTCTTATTTCTGTGGACTTCTTGTCCAGAGGTGAGGGGCATGTCCTGAAGAGGGCCACAATGGGACTCGGGGCAGAGATCACTTTTGCCAAGATCTAAATACAGTACTTAGTGAGAAGGATGAAGGGATGGTGCATTCAAAAGATAAGTTCATTTATTTAATCGTTTCTGAGTGCTTATTCTGTGACAAAGTCTATTATGACAAACTATCTGGTAGGTGCTGTGGATGTGATGCTAAATAAGGTATGGTCTTTGTCCATTACTAAGAGGGACAAGCATGTAAACAAATTGCAGTGTGACATATGTGCTGAATAGTGGATTATGTTCTTGGTACAGTGTTGGCACAGAGAGAGGTTATTATTTATAAGGAGGAAAGGTTTCTTGAAGAGGGAATGCTTGAATTGGGACATAAAAGTTGAGTAGGAGCAACTGGGTGAATAGGAGTCATAAATAGTGGGAGTAGGAGGAAGGACATTTTAAAGAGAGAAAATATCATGAAAAGAAGTTTGAAAATGTGAATTAAAATGGTGGAATCAGGTAACAGTATGTTATTTTGTATGGCCAAAACAGAGATTGTATGCTTCTTGTACATGGTAAATGAATTTGAAGAGTTGGAGAGTGGGAAGCTGTCCTTAAGACAGCATGTTAAGAAGATTGAGTTTTTTTCCTGTAAAGAGGTGTATTATTTCAGGTTCTCTCCAGAGAACGGAACCAACAGGGTGTGAGTGTGTGTGTGTGTATGTGTATGTATTTAGAGAGAGGGAGGGAGGCAGGTGTATATTTATTTTTAAGATTTGGCTCAGATTGTGGAGGCTTGGTTAGTCCAAAATCTGATGGGGTAGGCCTACATGAACTGAGGGAAGAACTGCATTGTGTTCAAGGCAATTTTCTAGCAGAAAGTCAGTCTTTGTTTCATTAAGGCCTTCAGATGATTGAATGAGGCCCATCCACATTATGGAGGGCAATCTGCTTTATTCAAAGTCTGTTGATTTAAATGTTAATCTTGTCCAGAAAACAACTTCATAGAACATCCAGAATAATAATTGACCAAATATCTGAGCACCGTGGTCTAGCCAAGTAAACACATAAAATTAACCATTACAATTAGTGTTTCTTAAACTGGGTCCACAGGTATTCTTGGGGGTCTTTAGGACTTCTAATTTTTGTGTTTTCATTTCAGTAATCTAAATTATTTTTCAAGAGATAATAATAACAATTCTTTTGCAGTGAAAATTCACAATTGAAAGATTTTTTTTCATAGACTAAAACTAGTTTATTAAGCCAGTTTTTCAAATAGGGGCCTTGGACTCTTATGATGTCTATGGACAGATACTCACAGATTCCGGATAATTTTGTTTCTTTAAAAGATTTCACTCACTACTTTACCCCAGCTTGAAAAACAGTACTATAGGCTACAGAATATTGAAGGAATTGAAACAGATAGCATTTGCGTTTTAGAAGGACTGATGTTGGTGCTTATGAAAGCCAGAACAGAGAGAAAAACTGCACTGATGTAGAAATAATAAGGAAGAGAGAGAATGCTGAAGTTATTGGACTTGGTTACCAGTTTGGTATGGAGAATGAGCGTGGGATGTGTCTAGGATGATTATCAAGTTTTTTACTTGAGTGAAGAATGGTTGTAGTGCCTTTGTAAGTAAAGCATTACAGGAGGATGAAAAGTTGAGGGGAGGGGAAGTGTAGAAAGTGATTTTGAGTTTATTTTGGAATGTCTGGTTAACAGTGAGAAATATCTTGTGGGCAGGTAATATGCATAGGTCTGGTGCTCAGGAGAAAGGTCTAGAATAGAGATATAGAGATGTAGAGATATGAGAATTAGCTTTTAAGTTTGTAATAGAAACTAAGGACTATGGGTGTCAGAAAAAAAATATATAAGAGAGCCAATGACATATCCTAGGGAACAGGAACATTAAAAGGCTGGAGGTTTGAGGAAAGTGGAAAATTTCACAAGGCTGCTGGGAGGAAATCACAAAGAGACTCAGTTAAAGATGAATACAAGTATTGTCATGCAGGGTTGATGGCTTACTTGAGATTTGGAAACCACACATTTGTAGTGAAGCCAATCAGCATGGTAGAGCAACTTACACAGTAATGCTTAGCGCTCAGAAATTGACAAAAGACCAGTGGAGTTTATGCATAACTGAGGATTGACAGGTAGACGTGGGCGAGAATATTTTCAGGTGAGTAGTTAAAATGAATAGAGTGTGAGCATTAAAGTGAGGAGTGTCATCAGCTGCAGGCCGATAGAGTTAGACTTTGCAATAAGGATGAAGGAAGGTGGGTTTAGAAGGAGTGAGACAGAGTGGTGTAGGATGTTGATGTCAGAGGGGACTTTCAGAATTTGAGATTTTGTAGGTTGTGTCTCTGAATGGTGATCTAGGGCCAAAGTTAGACCATGGTACTGGGTGGATAAAATGGACTAGAGTGAATAAAGTTGAGAAGGAACTTATTTCCTTATTATTTTTGAAGCTATGGTCTCTTGATTACTACTAGAGATAGGCATTAGTATTTTGAATTAAAATAGAAAACTGGATAATAAAGACTGGTAATTGAAACTTTGATTACAATAATCCTTGTATTAAAAATTAAACTTTGTGGAACATCTCAGTAGTTTTTCTGGGAAATTTTTAAATGGTGTATTCTTTCTTCTTTTTTTTTTTTTAGAGTTTAAAAAATTTTTTTTATTTAGTGGGGGAAGGTAATTAGGTTTATTTATTTACTTTTTTTTTTTTTAATGGAAGTACTGGGGATTGAACCCAGGACCTTGAGCATGCTAAGCATGCACTCTACCACTGAGCTATACCCCACCCACCCCCCAATTGGTGTATTCTTAATGCGACTTACTTTCCTAGTGAAGGCTAGCAAAATTTTTTTTTGAACTTCACATTATCATTGACAACATGACTATACCTTTTCCCTTGAGTGGTGAAGGACCAAGGATGATGATTTAGTTTTAGGTGCTGGGTCCTAGTTGATTAAGACCTGGATTTTTACCAGGTTGTGGAGGATGAGAAGTTGTGGAGAAAAACCAATGGAGGCAGTACTCCGAACTATTTTTTCCAAGACTGGTTTAAAAAAGGGTGAACCATAGTAAAATCCTAGTTAATTTGAATATTCAGGGAAAGTGGAGTGTTGACTTTACTCATAATTGAAGGTTAACCTAATTTTCTCCATTTCTTTGTTTAAAATTTTTGCAAATGAATTAAACTGTATTTCTATCTTTGTAAATAGAATATACATGTGATGATTCAGAATCTTGTAGTATCTCATTTTAAACTTAAGTTTTTGTGTTAAGTATTGAATGTATATAACTGACTAAGATGAATCTATTAGTGAATAATGAATCATCCCAGGCATGTATTTGTATTTGAAAACAAATCTCTGGTTACTAGCTTCTTCCTTCCTTTCCTTCTTTCCTTCCTTCTCTCCCTCCTTCCTTCCTTCCTTCCTTCTGAATTTTATATGTGTCTTTTCAGTGTGTGTTAGTGGGTGTACGTTACAGAACCCTACTGTTCAGAAGTTATAAGTTTAGAAGTTAGTTAGAAGTTTGGTTTGGCCTCTTGAATGATGGATAGTTAGGAAACCTAAATAGGGAGGAAACTATATTTGATTATACCTTGAATAACTGAACTTCGGTAGCCATTGATGAGGGGAGGAGGGTGTTTTAAGCTAGGGAAGCAGCTTGAGGAAAAAGTATATTATGTATATGTATTATCTGGAAGATGGTGAGGGCACTAGTCTTAGTAGAGGATCCAAGCTGGGGAGTAGTCGAATATAAAATTGCATAGCTAGAGTAGGCCAGATTATGGAAAACCTAAAAATTAACTAGTATAATTTAGGCTGCATATGGCAGGCACTGGAGAGCCATTTAAAATTCCTTATTGGCAGATTAAATGTATTATTTCAGGAACATTAGTTTGCAGAATAGAAATTCATTTGTTCATTCAGTATTTATTGAGCATATACTGCTTATAGTATTGTAAGTACTGAGAATACATCATTGGATCAATGGAATTTAACACTGTATTAGTGCTTGAGGAACAGGTAAAGAAGATAGATGGGTAGTGATGGATGTCATTTATGTTTTTGGTGGTAAGGTCCTAGGTCAATGTGGGCTGTATGATTGAAGAGGGAGCAAGTTCAAGAACTATTGCAAAAGAATTGATGGAATTCTAAATACAGTGTGTGAAAAGGAAGAATGAAAGATGATGCCAACGTTAAAGCTGAACAAACTGTATTTAAAATTATGTATTTATAAGACAAATGATATGAAGTTTGGATACTTAGTTTTGCAAGAGGAGATAAGGATATTTAGTTTCTTTTTATTTTTCCTAATTTCCAGCTAAAAACATTTAAATGTATAAGATAGCCATGTATTTTTGACAGTGATGCCTAATTTTGTATTAGAAACATTTAAATTCCTATATATTTGTGTTGTTTAAATTCTTGTTACTATTAGTACATATTTCAGTTTTGAATTTATGTAGTAAAATAGTTTTAGGATGTGTTATTACAGTTCTTTTGGGCTGCTGGAATGCTTAAAGTCTACACTTACAGGATATAGCTTACCTGGGAGATTTAACAATTACCTGAAAATTAAGTTGCATTTTAACTATTTGTTAGAATTTAGCCATCTTTATAGCAGATTTCTTTTTTTTTTTTTTAATGGCATACTTCTGTTCATTGTAAGAATTTAGAGTTTTGTCTATGCTAATAGAGGTCAAAGTAGTGTTTCAGAGTTTATGTATAGCTGTGCTCAAATTTTTCTGAATATTCATGTAATTACTCTTGTATTACATATTATTCTGAAGATATAGGTTGTTACTGAGTTATTTATTCTGGTCATCTTTGCACAGTTCTCCAGAGGTTTTTTTGTTTTTAATTCTATTTAAAAAATTAAATTCTAAATTCCTAAATTTCTGGAGAAATTAAGTTCATTATTTATTGAGTATTGTACATTTTTTTGAACATCACATTATTCATCTTTGTTGTTCCCACCCACTTTTAAAATATTCTAAAATCTTACTCATTTGTTCCTGTCTTTTAAAAACTAGTGACCCACTTTATTAAATTGGCGATCCCCAAAACAGTTTATTCCCCTTGGGCCATTTGTAGGCCATATTGCAAACTTCTTTAACTTGTCTATTAATAATTCTTTACCTCCCTGTTTGTGTGCCTTTCCTCTAACTTGGTTTTCAGTTTATCACATCTTTTTCAATAGTACACTTGTTCTGTGTGTGGCTGTTTTTTCTCTTCTGTTTTACTTTTTATTGTATTTCTTTCATTTCTGCGAGTCCTTTGCAGTGCATTTTAAATAGGCATCTATTATTTTGCCTTTAATTGGTGGGCTTACAATGAAGTTAGCTTATGGTCCTTTTGGAGCACTTTTATGGTTTATAGTCAAATGGACAAATTAAACCAGCATTTTGATAATCTTATTCTGCTTTTAATAGAATTCATATTCTTAGAGTTATCCTTAGAGTTATGGGGACTATTTTTTAATATTAGAGAAACTGATGATGAAAAAGTATTTTCTTATCAAATTTTAAAACGTCTTACTTGAGGTAAGTTTCTGTGGCTGTGTATTTTAGTTAATTAATTAGAAGAGATTATACTTTGGAAAATACTTTTTCAAGTTTTTCCTCATTTTAGGGGGCTTTATTTCTTCTTGAAAATGACAGTGATACCAGTCACTGATAATTAATCTGAACTATTTAAATTACTCTAGGAGGGTTTATGGACTTCATGTTAAGGATCTTTCTTTACTCTAGTGAACTGATAGTGTGGGAGTGAAAGCTATAATAGTTAAGTCTGTTCCTTGATCAAGGAAAATATCTAATTACACATCAGGTCAGTTTGAGATTTCTTGAGTCTTTAGGACTGACTGGATCTGGAGCAAATACTACACTAGAATACTGATTAAAACAAATCCCTGAGACCCTGTCTTAAGGCTTATGGACAGTGGGTGAAGGGTTCCATCACAGATCAGCAATGACCATTGGTGCTGTAAATAAGTTTTGTTTTGGTTGCTAGCTATGTGGTTGACCCCTGAATAAATGAAGATTCTGTTACTTCATGAAGGCACTGATTAGCATATTACTAAGTCCTCAGATTTCCATATAAAGAACAGGAATTGATTGGCCTAATGCTATTGTTTTCAAAATGAAATCAACATACACCTGGGGGTCTAGTTGTCTGTCCAGTCAAAATTATTTTCATATTAATATTAAGATGCCATTTGCCTTTTTACCTGCGTTGCAAAAGCACTAATGGTACAGAAGCAAAAGTAAGTAAAACTGCCAACACTCTAGCATGAATCAAGAAGTAGTACCAAATTGTACTGGTGGTAGTTGTGTTATTCAAGCTGTGTGCTTGCGGTTAAAGAGAAATCCAGCTTCACTTAAAAATGTCCTTGATAAAGCAGTAAAAGTTGTTTTACTGAGTCTTGACCTTTTGAGTACACGTCTTTTTTAACATTCTGTAGGACAAAATGGGACATATGCATTAAACACTCCTGTTGCATAATGAGGTATGATGATTATCTCAAGGAAAAGTACTCATGATTTTTTGGGTTGCAAGCCAACCAAGTCTTCATTTTGTGGAACACTATTTTTGCTTGAAAGAACAACTTATAGACAAACTATAGTTATTCAGGCTTGAGTATTAGGCAGACACTTTCTAAAAAATGAACAAAGTGAGCCTGTCATTTCAAGGAAAATAGTTGATACCATGTGTTGTCAGTGATAAAACTGAGTTATAGAAACCATGAACTTGGTAGCTTCTCAATATTTAAAGACTTCTTTGATGAAATTAGAGGTGATATTAATCACGATTTTTCTATATTGAATAATAAAATGTGCAGTATTTGGAAAATTCATATAACTCAATGAACCAGAAGTTTCAAAGTGACCAGTGCATGATAAGAAATCATGCGTCTGTAAAAGATCCATTCAACATGTCAGGTAAACCAGTGGATTTTAATGTATAACAGTAAGAACAGTTCATTGATAAGGCTTCAGATTCCACGTTTCATCCTATGCTTTAAAAAATACCACCTTATTGAATTTTTGTAGTATCAAAAAAGATTATCAATAAATATCTGAAAAGTTTATTAAAGTATTCTTTTTCTAATTGCTTATTTGTGTGAGGTTGCTTTTTTTCATGTACTTAGAGCAAAATAATGTATCACAGCACATTGTAGAAGCAGATTTCAGAATTTAGGTATCTTCTATTAAGCCAAACGTTAAAGAGATTTGAGATTTACAAAGTTGTAAAAGAATGTCACTCCCCACTAAAATTTTTCTGTTTTTGGCATCATAAAAATGCTCTTTGTTAACATACAATGAGTTTGTTATTTTTAGATTAATAAATTATTTTTAATTCTCAATTTTAATTGCTAATATAGTAAATATAAATAGATAAACTCACATAAATAAAAGCTCTTTAGAGTTCACAATAATTTTTAAGAGTAAAAAGAGATCTTCAGACCATAAAGTTAGAAAACTGCTAGACTAATATTATAAAGGCTCCTGTTGTCACATTTTAAGAAGTAATGGGTAGATCTTTAGTGATTTTACCCAATTCAGATAAAACCAAAGTTAATTGTATTGGACTTTTATTCTTTTTGTGTCCATTTGCAATATTTAAATCAAAGCATTAGTTCTTTCTGTTTGTTAAATCAGTGTATATCATTGCTGTACTGCTAGCTCAATCTTGGGCTATCTAGAAAATGTCACAGA
The DNA here is from genome assembly GCF_036321535.1 of Camelus dromedarius. Classification (NCBI taxonomy): domain Eukaryota; kingdom Metazoa; phylum Chordata; class Mammalia; order Artiodactyla; family Camelidae; genus Camelus; species Camelus dromedarius. The sequence continues at coordinate 23,991,400 of NC_087450.1, forward strand.
TATTTCTTTAACTTTTGAAGAGGTAACTTAATGTATCTTAAATTATGAGAAAGTACATGAAGGGGTCTGTGTCTATAATCTCTGTCATAATTATATATCACATACCTCTCCAAGAGTAACTATTCAGTCATTGTGAAGATCAAATTAATTAACATATGTGAAAATATTCTGTACATATATAAGAGATTATATTAATATTAGGTTTTATCGTTGGCCATCATGCACAGTGATTGAGTTTGTGCAAAGAGGGAGATACTAAAGTAAAGGAACACTTAAAAAAAAAACACATATTTCCCTGATACCTTATTACTTGGGTATTAGTAAGATATCAGGACGAAGGTATCCTACCTGGATATCTATCAGTCCTGATACCTATCAGGACTACTTGGATAATCCTAAATGGTAATATTTACCCAATTAATAATTTTTCATAAAGCTGTTGTTCTGGTATATGCACAATTGGAGTTTAGATATGCAAGTAACTTAGTTATTTCAGATTGTTTTGTTGTGATATGCAAATACTACATGGTTGTATGTTATGATATAAAATATATCAAAATTTTTAAAAAAAGTCTATACAACTAGATTTAAATTAAAGTTGCATGATCTAAAACATAAGCAGCGATACTAAACAGATGGTCCAAGAGGATACATAACAGGTTTGCAGTCTGGGTAGAAGAGCATAAAGCCATTAAAACTATCAGATTTCTGTTTCTCATAGATATTAGTCAATGAATAAGTAAAGACATAATCCTCGGTTATATAAGGACCAAATCTTAGAATATTAACGTTGCATAATTGCTAATTTTTCCTTCATTTTTTTACTTTAATGTAAATATTACTATATATAGTGGTAGATAATACTATTGCTTGTTTATTGAGATTAATTCAACTTGTCATAAGTAGGTTATTTATAAATGTGAAACTGCTTGAGGCTGTCTTTTACTGCCATGTTGCATTTAACTTCTGGCTGGACAGGTTTGAGCTATATTGGTAGACTGTCTGCCTCTAAAACATTTTTCAGTTTTCATCTTTTAAGAGGAAATGGTTGATTTGAGATTATGTTGACTTGGAAATAGCTATGTGTGATTAGAAAGGTACTTGCTCACATACCACATGGGAATTGTTCAATAGCTCATCTTTTATTTTAGAAAAAGGGCTTTCCAAAGATAAAGTCTTTTTTTTTTTAACGTATGCTTTCAAAAAGAACTTAATCAAAACTTCATTAATTATAACCATCTATTCTGGGTTAATATTTGTTTAGCATTTTAAATATTAAACATGAAAGGAAGACAATATTTGGAATACTGAATAGATTATAATTTCTTTTTAGAGAATTCTGGACTCATATTATCAAGTTTGTTTAAAGCTGTACTGTGACTTTGATTGTATGAAGAAATAAACCTTAAAACACATGCAGAAATGGAGTGCTTTCTGTCTTTACATAGAATGCATACTTTTTACAGAAGAAATGTTTTATATTGTTTTATTTTCTTATGTTTATGCATAGTCTCATACATCTTACGACTCTGAATCTCTAGCATTGAATTCTACATATATAACCTCATATTTTTCCCTAGAAGTAAATAAAATAGAAGTCTTCTTGAAATAGAACTTTTTTGTCAGTGTTTTTTCCCTCTTTAAAGAATGTTTTACATGGCTAAAAGAATTAGTTAAGACCAAAAAGGTTCATGATGAAAAACAGTAGTCCCTGCCCTAATTTAACTCACATCTCAGTTCTGTCCCCCAAAGTAAAAACTTTTAACTTTTTTTTAAAGCAGTTTCTTCTGTCATTTAACCCCCAATATAGTGGTAGTATGTCTACCCTAGATTTCTTGACTTATCTCTTTCAGACATTATCTATTGATTTCCTGATAATGGTAGGTAGGTGAGATTTTTAGCTTTTTTAATACCATATCTTTGTATCTTCTTACCCTGTATTTCTAATTTATTTACTTATTACAAATTTAGTTAAATCAGCAGTCAGTATTCACATATAATGTTTCTTTCAGAGCCAGGTAGTCATAATGTAATCACTACATTTTTCTTTTTAAAAAAATGCTATTTTCCTCAAGTAACTGGTTTTCTTGATTTGTGTAATTTTCTGTAAATCCGCCTTTAAATATTCAACAGTTTTTCACTGGAGTAGAGATTAGGACTTATCAGTCAGTTTCACTTGAGGGAAGCCCTTCTCATATAAAGAGATCACCTTCTTGGGGTCAAAGGGCCTATTTTCATGACCCTAACAGATGTCAGTATGACTCTAACTCAGATTAATTATGAATCAAATGGGAAATCCAAGCCTTGTAATTGAAAGTTTATTGCTCTCTAGGTCTATGTCTTGAGTACTTAGCAGTTATCCTGGTCTCCAATTCCAGAACTTTATGGATAAACTGCGATGTAGTATCTGATAATTCTAAAGAAGTAGGAACTTTCCAGTTCTGATTGATTACTAAAATAACTCCCAATAGGTTCAGTGTAGATTGGAAACTGAAAGAGGCTTTTAGTACCAGGGTATCAGCCTGTCCTGTCAAAGAACTCTCACTATTCTGTTGGATTTGCTAATGAGTCTACTAGATCTACTAAATCTAGTATCTAGAAGAGTCTACAAGTCAACTAGAAATCCCCTCAAATCCCATGTAATTGTAGCAAAGATTTGTAAACATAAAGGACCACAATTATATAAAAGGATGCAGAATATTTTCATTCCCCTATCTTTAGGATCTCTGTTGACAGGGAGGTTAATTTCAGGTATTGAAGTACTTTTCTGTAAATTTTCCAAAATACTTTCTCTAGCATACCTAAATTGCATATTTCCCTTTTCCCCAGATTCCTAAAATAATTTCATCTGATACTTTTGGTGTATAAAAATTGAACAGCTCCCTTTTTTATATTCAGAGGCTGAAAAAACTTAATTTGAAACTTAATAAATTTTTTTTGGCAAAAAAGTTATTAAAAGATTTTGGGCAAACCACAATTCTAAATTTTTTAAATTTGCTATTTCTTAGAGGAGCTTTATGCAAAGGAGACTATAGACCTTTCTGGCAACTGAATAAATTTTGAAATATCATATGAGGAATGTTGGACATAAAATTTCAAAAGAAACTTTAAAACTTTATTTAAAGTCACTTTAAAGAACAAAGAGAAACTTGGTAACAACTCTGTCAGGGACAAAGATAATATTTACATTGTAAAACTTGTTAAAGTGGCACTGAAATCACAAGTGCTCATTAAATACTGTGATTATACATGCATCCCAAAGTATAATCCAAGTTATATATTATCATGTAACAATTGGCTTGCACTATAAATTTGTACCTTTTTAAAGTTTACATACATTTTCAGTAGTAATATTGAGATCTTTCTTAAATAATTGTCATCAGATTAAAATCCAAGGTTTTTAATAAAATGTTACTGTAATGAACTGAGGAGGGGAGAAAATGAATCTTCTTTAGTTTGAGTACTTGCTGTGAAAACAGAATCAGGAATATACTCAGACAATACAATAAAAACAATGATTTATTATACACATGGGTTTTATAGATAACATTCCTGAAACATTTTTCTATTGGTCTTTTCTTTGTTTTCCTGAATAATCCTGTAAGAGACAGGCTGAAAGAGAGTAATTACTTTGGACTTAGTTTTCTGATTTATTTCTGAAACTAGATAATCTCTATAAAGTGTTTTTTAGGTCTAAATGTTATTTAGGAGATAGTCATGAGTTAGAGGTATTTAAGGGGTGCAAATATAGAGTAAGGAAAATAGAGATAAAAAGATAGAAGAAGACTAGAGAGAAAAGGTATTTACTGAATGTCTGTGATTGCAAATGAAATTTACACAACTGTAGTATACCTAACATTTTTGTTACCAAGGTTGTTCCTGCTCTCTTTTCCCAGTTTCAGATATACTTTTCTCCACAATGATAGCTTGGCTAAACTAAAGAATTATGCATTAAATAATGTAGCCACAGTATGTACTCAGTATTTAACTTACTGACAAAAAGAGTTGATTACATAAAACAGGATTTTCCCTTCAGCTCTCTGAATTTTTAACCATGACTTCCTGACCATGCTGCTGTTTGTCTTTTGACTGCCATGACATGTGATCTGACTTCTGCAATATAGTCTCCTCATTTTTTGTAAGTAACTAGTTCTGGTTGGTACCTTTCCCTGAGAGACCCACTTTTCTGCTTATAACTCCCATTTGCTTTGGGCTATTCATTATTTCCCATACATTAAGTGTAAGTCATCACAGGTTGGATTTAGCTTACTTTATTCAAACAACATTTGTGTTAGGTTATATGCTGATTTTTAGAGAATAAGATAAGGTCCGTGCTGTCGAACTTATAGTCTAGTAAGAAAGTGAGAGGCATAAAGACATTTAGTATAAGATTTACGATATAATTATGTATCAAAAAAGAGGAATAATTGTTATACCATGGGTTGGGGCTGATGGAGTAAATAGTCTAGGACTGTGAGGATGATACAGTATTAGAAGATGTAACAGTGTAATTCATTACATTAACATATTAAATAATAAGAATCAGGAGTAGATTTGGGAAAAATTCAGCACCCATTCAGATACTGAATAGGAATAGGAGGGAACTTAACTTGAAGGAGGGTATCCATCAGAAATTTTCAGCAAACATTGTTCATTAATGGCAAAACATTAAAAGCAGTCCCATTAAGTTTGATAGCAAGATAAGGACAGATACTATCTCTGTTATTACTTGTTAATAAAATAAGTAAAGAAATGAGATGTAACATTGGAAAGGAGAAGATAAACTATCACTTGCTGACAGTATGATTTTTTTTACCTAGAAAACCCAACGAAATGAACTGAGTAAACTAAATTTTCAAGGTAGTTAATCAGAAGTGCAATATATAAAAACTACAGTTTTCCTATTATACAGTAGCAAGGACCAAGTAGACAGTGTGATAGAAAAGAAATCCATTTCACAAACAAAAACCCAAGTAAGAAAAAAAGATCTTAATTAAATGTATAAGATCTTTGTGGGGAAATTTTAAAATTTTACTGATGCAAGTCTTTTATCAAATTCTTTTTATTAATAAAGTCCTAATAAATCTCAACAAGGTTTTTCATAGAACCTTATATATATCCTAAAATTCATAGAAAAGAGCAGCATGTGTGACTAAGCAGGACCATTTAGAAAACAAAAGAGAGGGACTTGCTGTAATAGAATCAAGGTAACAATGAAGCTGTAGTAATATTTAGAAGGTTTTGGTGACACAGGAGTAGACAAATGGTGTAATGGAACAGGACAGAGTCCAAAAGGAGATCCACACTTATGTGGAAATCTAGTATAATCATTGAGGCCTTTGGGAAACAGTAAGCTCTTTAGTAATTGATGTTGGAATAATTGATTATCAGTATAGAAAAGCTACAAATTATATTCAAGAGAACCTTTAAAAGCACCAACAAACAACCTGTTAGAGTTTAGCAAGGTTTGTAAAGATAAGAGCAATACACAAAAACTGATAGCATTTATATATCAGTAGTAACCTACTAGCAAATATATTTTTAAATATTACACTTACTCTAATAGCAAAAACTAGAAAGTAGTTAAGAATATAGCTAATAAAGGGACTTCCTAGAGAAGATTATAAAGTGGTTTTGAAAAAGAGTTCAATGATGTATATGACTCAAAAGCACAGGCAACAGAAACAAAAATAGACAAATAGGACTGCATTAAACTAAAAAGTGTTATCCTGTGTCATCACTTTGCTCTTTAACTTCTTCGGGGCATTGCCTGCTCAAATATAGTCCCCATTATCAAGTGAGGAGATACGTTTATTGGGTATTAGCCCATATTTTACATTCTTGATTTAAATAGATTTGGGGGGCTGGAAAGATATATATTCACACATATAAACATACATGTATATATACATATATATTCATATATATATACTATATTCATATATATATACATACAATTATTCAATTCAATATTTGTATTGAATTGTATTCAATTGTGTATATATATATATACACAATATATTCAATTCAATATATATATAAATATATATATAAAGGAAATAAAAGGTTATTCATTCCAGGAAGATGGAGAGACAAAGTGAGAATGAAAGGCAACATCTGACTACAGACTTACTGTAGAAATTTATTTTACCACTTATTTGAAATATCAGATGCATTGCTATGAATAAAAAGCACAGAATACATGTCAAAGTAGTCATAGGTTCTTTTGGATCATCTGTTAATGCAGATGAATACACAGTTTGTTTAAAGAAAAAAATGTATTATATGATTATTTTTACTCGTCTATAAGTTGATAGGTATATTTCAATATAATTTTAGTTTAAAGTATTTCTTTTTATTTCTTACAGTAATCCTAAATCAGAGAGTCAGAGGGTAAATAAAAAAGTCAACAATGATGCCTCACTTAGAATTCATAATCTGTCCATTTTGGTGAGACAGATAAAATTATATTACCAGGTAAGTGGTCCTTTTTTTTAATCTAGTATTTTAGTAACTGCTTGGGTAGTCAGTTTTCTGTTGTTTAGTATGTCACCTTATATATACTAAATGCTTGTTATGTGCCAAGTACTGGCCTATTTGCTGGAGGTAGAGTAGTAATAACATAGTTTATTTCTTATACAGTATTAAAGGTACGAGCCTGTACTTCATAATTATCCCATTTTTCAAATAATTATTGTATTTTATGAACTTTAGAAATTATTTCAGTTTTCTGAGAACTTGCATACTGCAACACTTTGTTAGTCTACTCGAATTTTGCCTTCGAAAACTGTCTTTTTATTCCTTTTTTTAACTTACATTGGAAGCATATTTCGCAACTTAAATATGAGCATTCTTAAGGCTATTAACATGCCTCTAAGAATTGCTGTTGCTACATCACACAAATTTTGGTGTGTTGTATTTTTTTGTTTATTTTTATGCATTTTCTATGATTATTTAGAAGTATGCTTATAGATTTCTAAATATATGATATTTTTCAAGCAGTCTTTTTGGTTTTGATTGTTGGTCAAAAAATATGGTTTATATGATACTGGTTCTTTGACGTTTCTTAATGTTAACTTGGCTCGATATTGTCCATTTTCATTAATGTTTTATGTGTGCTTGAAAAAGATGTATATTCTCCATTTGTTTGGGTGCAGAGTCAGAGCAAGCTTGTTTGTTAATTGTAATGTTCAAACTTTTGCAGCTTGATTAATTTTATCTCTTGATCTGTCAGTTATTGAGAGAGATGAGTTGAAATCTCCTATTATTGTGATAGATTTGTCAAGTTTTCGTTAATACACCTTAAAGCTATGTCATTAGGTGCAGACGAGTCTTAAATTGTTATATTATTCTGGGGAAATCATACCGTTTGTCGTTGTTTCTACATGTTTTTCTTTCTACTGGTTTAAAAGTTTTTCACCCTACTTTTATTTTTTTGGAGGATCTCTTGAAGTCGTACCCTTTGTACTTTTCATAGCAAAGGCCAAAATTAGTCAATAGCATTACTCTTTTATAGAGCAGTACTGTGACCTTAGAATACTTTAATTCCTGTCCCCCCTTACAATTTTTAAGCAATTCTTATCTTGTATTTTAGTTCTTTTTTAAAAAAAATCCAGTAAAGTAAATACTGAAGGTACTTAAATCAGTGTTCCTTTAGATCAAGCTATATGTTTTGTTTTTTTTCCTTCTCATGGTTTTTCTTTGTATCTCAGACTTGCTTTTGGTATTATTTTCTTACTGAAGTCAGCCTTTAAATGTTTAAATGTTTGTTTAGAGAAGGCTTGTTCATAGTAATGTTTATCAATGTTTGTCTGAAGATGCCTTTATTTCACCCTTGTTCTTGAAGGATAGTTTTGTTGGGTGTGTAGTTCTAGGTTAACAATTACTTTTCTCTCAGTGTGTGGCAGATTTTTTTCCTTCTATCTCTCTTTTGTTCTGGAGAAGTCAGCTGTTAGTCAAATATCTTTTCTTAGGTCAAACTGTCTTATTTCTCTGCTGGCTGATAGTATTAGTATTACCTCTCTTAATATTGCCTCTTTCCTGGTAATCTAATATACCTCAGATATTTTTATTACATGTGTATTAGACTTTGTTTTACATTATCAATCTTGTGCTGCATTCTGAGTTGTTTTTTTTTTTCAGGACTATCTCTCCAGTTTGTTAATTTGCCCCTTATAGCTTCTGTTTAGCCCACTGATTAAGTTTTGCCTCTCAGTAATTATATCTTTCATTTGTAGAAATTCTGTTTGATTCTTTTTACATCTTTGTTAATTAATCATTCTTTTAATTTCTTCCTTTATTTCTTAAGAAATTTAAAAAATATCTATTTTTGATTTTATGTGTGATAATTACAAAATGTGAAATCAGATTTGTGGGGATCTGAATCTGCTCTTTGTTTTCTGCTTGCTGTGTTTCACAGGGGTGGTGGCAGCAGTACCAGTATGTGTGTGGGTGTGTATGTGTGTGAGTATTTTAATTGTGAGCTCGTTTTCGGGGGTGGAATTTATCCTTGGGAATACTTCTGTGTCTAGGCCAAGGATACATTGCTTCAGAGACGATTTGTTTCCTTTTGTGCAGCTAATCCAGAAGTATTTTTCACTTAATTTATTTTAAGCAACTTTATATTATTTTAAAAACAATATTTGCATACTATGGAAAACTAAAGAAAAATGAGAAAACACAAACATCATTCCAGGGCCTGGAGATTACCATTCTTAGCACCTGAATATATGTACTTCTGAATCTCTTTTTCTCATTTGTGTGTTTGTAAATTATGTATTTATGTATTTACATACATGTTTCTTAGCTGGGACTACATTATTGTAGATTCTTGGGGAAACAGCTCTCCTCAATCTTAACCAAAGGCCAGGAAAAACAGCTTCTTCTTTGTCTTCTTTTGCAGGGTTCAATTTTTTTTCTGTTTTACTTTTTGATGGTTACCTTTTAATTTTCTTTTGAGATCAGTCAATACATTGTAAAAGATTCTTTAAAAATTATCTAGCACTTTTGGAGTCCTTTACTTTCTTTCTGATACTTGGTACTGCTTGTTGCCAGAAATAAAAGTCTGTTTTAGATTTTTTATAAACTTATAAAATTTTTTTTAATATTCCAACTCTCATTTTCCTCCATTTAGATTTAGTGAATTAGGTTCTATGTTTTATCTGTTTTGCCTTTTACTGTTATTTTATGTCAGTATTTTTAGACATTTTAAACAAAAGACTAGATGTGGTGACTCATTTTGACAATCTTCATCAGGTTTGTCCTTATATGATGATGTCAAATTTTTGGTTTCATACCATCTTTAGAGAGATGGGAGTTTTCTCTGGAAAATTTTAATGAAATTCCTTGGGGAAAAAGATGTAAATAAAAGGCAAGGGGATTTCTTCATCAGAGTCTTAAATCAGTTGTCAGTGCAACCTAATCCTGGGTATATACTGCTGTATTTTTTTTAGCATCTTTATTCAGATATAATTCACATACCATAAAATTAACCCATTTAAAATGTCCAATTCAGTGGTTTTTAGTATATTTACAGAGTTATACAAGCACCAACACAACCAATTTTAGAACATTTTTATCACCCCCCAAAGAAACCCTGTATCTGTTAGCAGTCACTTCCCATTTCCCACAATCCTACATACACAAATATCACCACCATCACCACCACCCCAGCATTAGGCATCTGCTAATCTATTTTCTGTCTCTGTAAATTTGCTTATTATGGATATTTCATAAAAGTGGACTTGTACAGTATTTGGTCTTTTATTACTGTCTTCTTTCATTTAGCATAATGATTTTAGTAATCAGTGTTCTTAGCCTCTGATTTCTTTTGTCTTACATACTTTTTAATGTTACTTGTAAGACAAGAATAGGGAAATAAGTTTTACAAAAATGTAGCTAGAATCCTCTGAAGAAGCCATAGAACCAAATAGAAGTTTTAGAATAATTTGAGTTTTTAAAATTTGTGTAATTTATATAATTTTTAGATGCCTTATCTAGTATTAGTACTTTCAGACATAACAAAATTAATACTTGGAAATAAAGTAAAAGGTAGATTTTTCCCCCATTACCTCTAATATTTAATAATCTTCATATTTTCATAAACTTTGTACTTTAAAAAATTTGCATTCTTTGTTCATAATGTATAGTCAGTTTACAATAAAAACTTAATATTTTTGTTTCACTTCTTACCCTTTCCAACAAAAGTCACACGTAAAGTAAGTCATGGAGCTGAAATTTAAGCCTAGGCTTTCTAGCTCCGCTCTACCTGAGTATACTAGGCCTTCAGATTTCACTATACTAGAGTTCATTTTTAGATACATGGGGGCACATTTGAGTTTAGCAGTTTGCTATAGCAATTTGCTTCATCCAAATGTAGTCGAACTTCATAGGGTAAAGGTCAAACTGTATTGACACATGAGGTCATTGATGATACCATGTGACGAAAGAATATGTGAGGTTGCTTTTTATCTTTGTGGAGAGACTGAGTTAGCATTAGAGAATGGGGTAACAGAATAGGCAGGAAGTGGGCAGCCCCTTGAGGAAAAGGATGTAAGAAAGAGGTAGTGAACCATATTGAGGATTACTATCCACTTGGACAGTTTCCTTTGTAACAGTGTACCTACGTAGAATGTTACATGGTAAATCAATAAAGTAAATTGCCTTGGAAATATAAGTTGATGTTTTCTAGTTGATTCATCAATTTTGTCTTATGTTACCCAAAGTAAATCGTATAAATGAGAATTCTCTTTTTCTTGAAGTTGAGATAAAGCTTTTTTCCAATCATTCAGGATCTGTTGAAATTTAAAGCCTCTCTATTAGAGTGAATTTGAATCTTCTTTGTTCTGACGTAGATTATCTCCACTAAAAAAGGTATAGACAAAACAGTGACTGCTTTTTTTAATGCAGTTCTCTTATTTATGATTTCTTTTAAATATGTTCAAAGATACTCCTCATAATTTTGCTTTAAGTCAGGGAAGCAAAAAATTAGAATGAATTAGAAATTTATTCCTTTAAGTTCAGTTAGCTGTTTCATACTTGACTTTTGCATATTTTATCTTGAGATACCTTGCTTTTAAGCAAAAATTCATTAAAGAAAATTCATTTATTAAATACCCAAACTCAGTATTGATCCTTGGAATAAATGATTTTAGCAGTTTTTGAAACTTATTCTTAATATTTTTAACTGTTTTTACTAACATGATGCACATACTAAGTATATACTTTTTAAAAAAAAGTGCATATTTTTGGTGATAGTTTTTTTTAAAGAATACAAATGCTGAAGAAAAATTCTTAAAATTTTCTAATACGTATCTATAATGAATCATAGATAAAAAGACTAATTTTAATTAGCCTCTGGTGTTTCGCCACACTGGCTATGGGAAAACACTTGTGGATCTAAGATTACATATCTTTAGAAAGCAATACGTTAACGTTTCATGGTTGTTTCCTCATCATAGTGTTAATCAAAGAATGATTCAGAAAGAATTGAATACTTACAAAAAAATTATTCCTAAGCAGCTGGTTATGTCTGAATATGTAGTGAAGGCCACATTGTAAATACAGTCAGAGTTATTTCTGTAATCTTCCAAAGATTTAGTAACACCCAGCAATCCTGTAGTCTAATTCATCCAGACCCTTTGTAGCGAGTCATTGTTAGTAGTTATAATGATAGACACAGTGTGTTCCTTCATTTCCTCAAAGAAGTAGTAGTATAAACAGAAGATGTATACTTGATGTACTAAAATGAGTAATTTTAAAGCATTCAGTTCTTTCTGTTTCATTCTGTACCATCAGAATTTGTATATATTCTTGTCACAAAAAGCTTGACAGAAGTCAAAGAAAGTAAAACATCTATTGTAGATAGAAGAGAAATAATGATTCAGTGAGAAAGAGCTTACTCTTATGAAATGATCATAAGATAGGATTTTTGATGAAGTTAACTAGCTTTCTTAATTTTACTATCAGTTGATATTCTTAGTTCTCTCAGATAAAAGTAACAAAAAAAACCCAAAAAGAGTATACATGCCTGGTCTTTAACTGAGGAATGTTGTTTAATAATCTAACACCTAAAATTCAGATTTCTAAATAATAGGTATTAGACTACTTCAACTAGGACATTTTTATTTTGTGGACATTTGATGTGTTATTAACTTAAATATATCTGATAATATAATTTTAGTTATTTAATTCATTAACTTATAGTTACAAAAGATTTAAAACTTTAGATTTATACTGTATAGCACAGGGAAATATATTCAATGTCTTGTAGTAGCTCACAATGAAAAAGAATATGAAAATGAATATGTGTATTCATGTATGACTGAAAAATTGTGCTGTACACCAGAAATTGACACAATATTGTAAACTGACTATAACTCAATGAAAAAATTTTAAAAAACCTTTAGATACCTTTGTTCACGTTTTTTAAGCTGTCTCTCTGTTTTGGCACAGACACAGGCTTTATTATAATTTGTAGCAAGCATCAGCCCACTGTGTTACCATGGAAGAAAGGATTCTCTTTTTCATTGCAGTATAGCTTGCCTACAGAGAGGTGCACAAATCATAAGTAGCTTGTTGAGTAATTACCTAGTATAACAACCTTTGGGTATCTTTCCACAGGAGACTTTGCAGCAATTGATCATGATGTCACTGCCAAATGTCTTAACCATTGGCAAAAATCCCTTTTCTGGTAAGTATTAACACACTAGGTTTTTCGTGGCTCTGTAAGGAAAGTTGGAGATGATATTCCATTTTATATGGAGAAAATAAACAGAATGTTTTTAAGTTGTGGATGGGATCAGACATACATTTTACAGTTAAGTCCAGTGTTTTTTTCAACTACCAAATTGATAGTTTTTTGTGATGAGTTTTAGTGTTTCATAAGCAAGTGTAGAAGATAAGATCAGTAATTATAAGCTTAAAAGAATATAACCTTAGAAAAGAAGTGATTTTGAAATAATTTCTAGGTTTCTATTCACATATTTATCATCTCCATTGCCAAAGTTGCTTGAATCTAAGGTTTTACTAATTGATACGTTGTCATTTATATTAAACTACTTCTGAATGGAAAAAAAGATGAGAAGCAGTTTGTTAAATCATTTAAAATAATTTAAATTATTTTCTTCAAAGTTTTTGCCCTTTTCCAGATTTTTAATATGACATGTTCAGGTTTTAATTTTTGAACACTTGGGGAAATTAGCAGCTACCTAATAGTTTCAACAAAGGACTTACTCTTACAGGCTACATGTAACACAAATCAGGTATATCTTCTCCAAATTCCACTCCCAACCTCAGTCAAAACAAACAAACATAAAACCAAAATAAAAACTAAAACCAAGCAGCTGGTTTTGTTAAGCAAACTACCAATTAGTTAAGGTGAATTAGAAGTTTAGATAATCTTTTGAGATAATCTGGGATATTTGATTATACAAATGAAAATTAATTTTGTATGTAGAATGGAATTTTCAGTTTCACATGCATTTAGCAATTACTTACCAAGTTATAGGGACCAGGAATATAAAGAAAATAGGTTATGCTCTAGAGGACCTTGTGTCTTGGTGAGAGATACACAGATGACTGAGAATCATATAATAATTAGTACAAAATAAAGATGTAAAAATGTTAAAGCTTATAAAATGTGGAGCCATTGATTATTCTTAAAGTTGGCAGATTAGTGAGGGTTGGAGACCATTGGTGGTTGGGTCAGAGAAGACTCCACAGAGGTGTTAGAGCTGTGCCTAGGATTGTGCTTAGTAGCTGGTTCTCTAGAGGGATGGAGGAGCGGGGAGGGAAGAAAGATAGGCAAAGGAGTAAAGACAGAGGCGTGTGGATGTATATATAAATTTGGGGAAGGCTGATTAGTGTGGCTAAGAAAGTAGGTTGTTTCATGGAGAGTAGGACGAAATGTTTGAAAACGAAGTTTGGACTTAATCTTAGACAGTTTGGCTTGATGGTGAAATTCTAGCCAAAGAAGTAACTTTTTTTTTTTTTTTTTTTGTCAGCTGAATGTTCTAAGGAAATCTGAATTGAGTGCTGTTGGACAGTGAATGTACTTTCCAGTTCTGTTACAGACCATTATCTTTATCCAACTAGTTATATACATTTATTTTACCAGCCTCACCATAACTGACATTTAAGGTTTTGATTCTCATCTGCTCAGTGGAAAACCTTTTAAATTTTATAGGTAGATGAATCCTATAAGATGTGTGTTTTAGAAAGAAAACACCAATAGACCTAAAAGAAGCCAGACCGATTAGGAACCATTTTGGCTGACTGTAGCATGTCTCTGTATCAGCAGTTCTTAATTTGGTTTGCTGATTTAGTATCACTTATGGAAAAACAGTGGATTTATAGTTAGCATCCTTCATTGCACAGAGCTTTGAAGGCTATTTTATCTATACTGCAACCTTTCATAATTGTGATCCTTGCCCATTTCTTCTGCTTTTACTACATTGTGCACACACAGAGCTGCCTTTTTTTTTTTTTTTTTTTTTTTAGTTCTCCACTGTACTTACAAACTTAATCGCTTGGTCGAGTTGTTGTGAATATTACCTTTAAAAGTAATTCTGCCCATATAAGAGAGTTGGACTAAAGTAAAATGTACTTGGTATTTGCTTTTATTACAGAACAAGGCACAGAAGAAGTTAAAAAGTTACTTTTACTTTTACTGGGTTGTGCAGTTCAGGTAAGTTAAAATATTTCTTCATTTTTTCATTTTAATAACCTGTAAATGTTTTTTTCAGGCTGTGGTTTCTAAGAGACTTAAGGATGGGGCAATGGTGTTCAAAGTCTATCTTAGAAATTTTTAAGTAACTGTATATCCTCCTAAGGAGATTTTGAAGAAAAACACTTACTCTGTTATTTTATTTCAAACTTCAGTTGTATTATCAGATAGTAATATCATTTAAAACATCTATTTTTTTATTCTGAGACTTTTAAAGACCTCAAGCTTTTCATGTTTCCCTAGAGGTTGCCTTAAAAACCTCTTCCAAAACATCTTTATGATTTATGCATGCATGTAGTGTATTATAGAAGAAAAGGAGGATTGATAATTAAAAGGAGGCAGATACTATGAAATCATAGTAATCTGCTGGTTTAGAAATCAATTACTGTAATAGAATTAGAAGTAACTTTAGTGCCCATAACACTTTAAGAACTTTGTATAAAGATAAAAGAGAGTTTAGTTTTAAATGGAAAAATTTTGCTGACGATTATTTAGTCTTCACAACAGTCTTCATAGTTGGAAGTGAAATTGTTTATTTTTTTTAACACTAGACTTTTTTATGTTCTAGAGCTGGGTTATCAGAATTGCCACTGGCCACATGTTGCTACTTAAATTTAAGTTAATTCCAATTAAATAAAAGTAAAATTTCAATTTCTCAGTTGCACTAGCTACATTTCAATACTCAGTAGCCACATATAGCTAGTGATTACTGTATTGGACAGCGCTGATATAAAACATTTGGTCTGATTATTCAGCTTCAAAGTTTGAACTTCTGTCTCTTTTCCATGTTGGTAGTCTTTCTCTTTTCCAGCCTTCAAGAACCTGTCAGCTTCATTCTGTATTCTTTATGAAGGTCTAACCTATTTGCAAAATATTTTCAGAATTCTAAATTCTTAAAACTTCTGGAGTTTGAGATGAGATTTAGTAGAAATTGTGGGTATTTTAAGGGTAAAGAAAGAATTGTCATTGATTTGTGTTGAGACTGTTAAAGGGTGAGCTTTTAAAGATAGTATGAATAAAGAAACAGTGGCCATAGGACTTAGAAAAGGGAAATGTATTTCTTTAAACTGGTGGCAAGCAAAGGTCTGGCAGTTGAATTGAGGGAACCCTTCAGTTTGTCATAGTTATTATAATCCTGCCATTTTGTATATGCTCATTGTCTTAAACTATGAATGGGTTAACACTTTTGGAAGCATGTAACTTAAAAATTGAGGTTACCATACCTAAAAAGTTGATTATTTTATATATTGCTACAAATGTACTACCCAGAAGTCATTCTTAATTGTTCTCACTAGGCCTGTCAAGTATTATTTCTAGACAGAAAAGTTCTTGTTTTTAAACTCAGTAGTTTTTATCAGATCCCCACCCCCCAAAAAATTCTGACTTCCCAGTCACATCTAGAAACTACATTTTGGTAATTTTAAATATTTATATGTCATCCTAATAATTTTGTTTTTACAGAACGAGGAACTTTCTGCACTGACAGAATTGTATTTAGTTGAGTTAAATTGTATGGCAATAGAAATAGAATGTTACGATATTAGTAAACGTGTAGAGTATAAATCAGAACCTGGCTAAGTTTCTTAATGATCACAGAGCCAGTTTTTCTTTTTTGAGTATATTGTCTTCATTAGTAGTTCAGTAATTGGCCCAAGAGATGTAACTAAGCTAGACAAGGCAGTGCTGTCTGTTTTGTATGCACTTCTCATTTGGTAGCTGTAAGAATACAGTTATACTAGCAGTTGGATTGCAGCATAAGAGATGGTAGAAGGGAGTCAGTAAGATGCATGTTAAACTGTTTCTCAGTACTGAATGGAAAGAAAAAGATTAGGTTTGCATTGTAATATTTTAAATTTATATAAAGTTTTTAAGAAGGTACACAATAAAAGAATTGCTGCTTTTATTCTACTTGATACATGTATACTTGTATATACATTCTTAAATTTTGCCCCTGGTAACTTTGTTAGAAACAAATCAAATATTTATTGTAGTATCTTATACATGTTGAACGAAGCCAAAAAAATAGGTTTCTTTTACTAAGATTGATAGGATGAAGATGTGAGAATGAATTGTAAGCCTGAAGTAAAAATTGCTTAAAATTTTTTTTCCAAGAAGAAAGGCTGTGTTGTTTGATGATAGCCAAAGACTGACTGAGCATTTTGGCAGTATTCCGAATTCTGCTACTGACTCACTGTGTTTTTTGGCAAGTAATTTATACTCCCTGAAACAAGTTCTTGATTCTTCTCTGTTTGTAAAGTTAGTATAATAATATTGTACTGACCTCAGATGGGTTGTGTAATGGTTTTCCACTTCAGAACTTTTCGGTGTAGAAATAGTATGGATTTCAGTACCTTGCTTTTTAAATAAATATTTCTAAATTGTTATCTTTTTATTAGGTAAGTATATTGGAGAGATCATTTAAATGCAAAACAAAACAAAACCTTCATTAAGCTATTCAAAATGTAGCCAAGCTTTTTAGCCTGATGAGTTTTTAGTTATTTATAACATATTAAGAACTATACTCTATAAAATATGAATGATTGTTTTATTCATTTCTTTTAGTGTCAGAAAAAAGAAGAATTTATTGAAAGAATTCAAGGTTTAGATTTTGATACAAAAGCAGCAGTTGCTGCACATATTCAAGAGGTAATAACCTGTATACAATTTTTATGTACTTTTAATAATGCTTGTGGTATTTTTATTTGTATATCTCCCAAAATACTTAAAGTCATAGATTAAGCAAGAACAAATCAAAATCAGATATAGAAGAATTGTTTTAGACAAGTTGTCTTCTTCTCTTTAAAGACTTTTCTTAAATGAATCATCTTACACATGGCACAGTGCTGACTAGAGATATACTATTGCCTTTATCCATAGGGATATAGGCAGAAAGTGCTGTTTGAGGAATGAAGTATATTTCTTTGTTAGACAGCACAGCATGAATAAATAGTATAGTAAATGGAAGCAGCAGAAAGTGGATCACTGTCTGTAATTCAAAGCTGAGGTGAGGTAAAATGATAACCTTAGTATCATAACATTCTAGTGATTTTTTTTTGAATGAATGAGCATAGCATAGATTTTATTGAAGATGTTACTTGAATTTTAAACACATCAGTGGCTTGTAACATCCATATAAAAACCTAAATGTAGGATATATTGTGCAATGTCAAATAATTGAAGTTAAAATTTACTTGTTAAAATTGTTTTTAAAAGCTGCTACTTCTGCATCTGTCTAGTCTTGGGCTTTTAATCTTGTTTTACTTATTAGACTTTTTAGAACTGCAGTTTGTTAACTTGTACATGTTGATTAGAAAGAGAATTAAGGAAAGGGAAAGGAGAGAATTTTAAAATAGTGAAAATTGGTAGTGTTTAAAATATTCTCTACTTAAATGACTTTGTGTTCCATATATCATCTTTTCTTAGTTACCATTCATAGAGCCCAGCTTTCTTGTCAGTAATATTGTCAGCAGTAAGCATGTTAGTACTCTACAAGATATAGTTATATTGGTAGTTGCCCTTTATGTATTATGTTTGTTTATTTATGCTTGTATTGCTATTTCTATTTTATTTGAATAAATGCTAAGTGTTGCAAGTTGCTGAATTTGCCACCATTTCTTAAAAGTGTTATTTTTGCTCTTTATTGTGAACATTAAAGCAAAATGATGGAACATACAGTGAGAAGTGGAAAGCAAGAAATAAGTACTTTACTTATATAATTTCCATTCTTTAAATATCTTTATATTGGGAATCCTTTTCTCCTAAGGTTCTATGACAGTATCATCTTCAGAATCTATAAAGACTTAACTTTTCCAGCATAAAAGCAGTAACATATACCCTACAGGATTAAAAAAACTTTTGCTTTTGAATTCAAGTACAATAAATTTAGTCTTATCTAAGGAAAAGATCAATTGATTTTGTTAAAGTAGTTGTCAGGCATATTAATATTACCTTCCCTTAGAAATGCCTAGAATTACATATCTTTTTTTTAATTGTAAAATAAGTATAAATTCATTTAAAGATTATGTTTAGTTAAGATTGTTTTTATTGGAAGCCTTTTCATTGTTCATTAATTTCACATGTCCTTTTAGACATATTTACTTTTCATATTTTTATTATGTGGGATATATAATTTTAAATATTAAATATATAATATTTAAGTTAATGTACTAAAATGAAATTGATTTTTAAATATTACCCATTTTTAAAAATTATTTATTTTGGTTACTTTTCTAAAGGTAACTCATAATCAGGAAAATGTGTTTGATCTACAATGGATGGAAGTGACTGATATGTCTCAGGAGGAAGTAGAACCACTCTTGAAAAACATGGTATTGCATCTAAAAAGACTTATAGATGAGAGAGACGAACATTCAGAGGTTTGTAAATTCTTTCAGTATATTTGCTTTCTAAGAAAGAAGCTTCAGAGATTTTCCAGAATTGATACTCTGTTTATTAGGGACAGGTAATAAAGGCAACACAGGAAACAGAAAGAATGCCTAAGAGCCCCACATTGCTAGTAAACAGGTTGCAATTAGGTTTCTTTTCTCATTCCTTTTAAATTATTCTGATTTTGTTCTTCTGTATTTTTAAACTCATCTCCATAGTTCTGGCAACAGAACAGAAGTACAAAACTAAAAATATCTTTGATGTAAGTGAAAAAATCACTGCCTTGGAGTATAAGGATTTGCTTAAGGCTAATTTTGTAGTTTTATTGCACATTTTGAGATTGGAGAAATAAGTGTTAATAAAAGGAGAATAACAGGTGTTCTGAATAAAATGTCCCACGAAGGTCTCAAATTTTTCTAGTCAGTGTAATGAGGTGTGATTTTAAAAAAGAGAATTATTATAAGCTCCTTTAAGAGAGTACTTTGCTTTTTAAAAAGAGTGAAATTGCACCAGATTTTTTTGCCTGTACTCTCTGAAAGCAGCTTGTAATTTTTAGAGGAGTCTAGACATTAGTGCATTTGGTGGTGAGTAATATTTTCTTAATAGCAGACCAAGTACTCCATCATTCAGGAGAATGTAAGCTTTGATTTGTTAATCATTTACATGAGAGAGTCAGATTTGAGCTATTTATAGAGAATTTGATTACTCTTGGGACTATTAAAAGACTACTTAGAAGAAATTTCTAAAGTTTTTTTTTTTTTTTTTGGAACAAAAAACTTTCGTGTCACTAGAAACTATTCATTTCTGATGGGAATTTTCAGTTTTTATTCAGGCATTAAAAGAGAAGAAAATATAGGAAATAAAGTGTTTTAGAGCAATAACTAAATTTTTAAAAAATCTAAGAACAAAGGAAGAGCTCAGTGAATTTCTAGTATATATCCAACATATCCCAATATTTCAGTCACTTCACTTTCAATCTGAGTTTTGAACTGTATGCTGTATCTTTTTACATTAGTGTCTTTTTATTGTTATATCTATTTCCTATAACATTTCTCTGTTTACATTTCAAGATATTAAAGGTATTTTGATAAAGTGTCCTCCAGCTTCTGAGGAATTGCTTCTAAAAATCTATGCTTTGGTTTCATTTGACTGATGGTTATGCATAAATTTTTTATCTCACTTACCTGAAGTGATTAATATGGAGTGAAGGAGGACATTATTTTGGAGAAATATGAACAAAATACTTGTCGCTACATGATCTGTGTCAAAACTAAAAAGGAATATGAAATACTGTATAGAGTGGTTGTTTGAAAAACCTTTTAAAATCTATTATCCTACCTGATTAAGCATTTTACTTGAATTTGTTTTTCTAACAAGGGGAAAAAAGTGGTCACACTCTCCTGTCCCAGGTATTTGGAAAACAAGTTTCTAGCTGGTTTAAACCACTTCTCTGGGGGAAACAACTTTCAGTTTGGGTCACCAGTGGACTAATTAGAAAAGATAATTTTTAATGATTGTGAAAAATGTAAATATAATAATTCTGTATCATTCAGTTGGATTGAAACAAGTTCTTAAGATTTTCCTTTTGTATTTTTTCTGCTTTTATCCTCCAAAATATTTTATTAATTACAATTTTTATGTAAAAAGTAAAACAGAAGAAAGTTATACATCACAGTAAATAGCAATGTTTATGGTTGTGGTTTCTAATTTCTCTACAGAATTAACCTGCCATGATGGTGTAAAGAGAATTAGGAGTAAATACCACATTCATATTTTTTGGAATGCTTCAAAGTACAAAAAGCATGGTGCTAATTTTTAAGTGCAGAGAAAGCTTATAATAAAATAGACTTTAAAAGTTATAAGTAAAAATCTGTATATTAAAGGTATTTTTATGGCATAGCACTGTGTAGAAAGAAAAGTGGAGAGAGGAACCATCACATCAGGTGTTACAGGTTGGGCCCATTTCAACTTGCAGGACCTTATCTGCTTTTCTCAAGGGGAGAGTTTCAGTCAGGTTGAAGAAGGCCACAGGTGTCACAGGAGACATAGTGCTCCTTGTCCGTGTTGTGTTTATCCACTAGCACCATGCTGAAGGAATAATATGGGATTTGCAGCAATAGCCTGGGCTGCAGAGCTAGTGCCGGAGGCATAATTTTTGTTCCTGTCCTGCCAGTGAGGGTCCAGAACATGCCTCCCAGTCCCCCATGATGATGTGTTGAAGATCCAGGCCGTGCTGTGCTTGCTATAGCATTCCCAGCTGCAACCAGTAGAGGAAGTTTCTGGCTGTGGATGTGGACCCAATGAGGAGTTTCCTTTTCTCATAAAACTGATCTGGAAGTCGTAGAACTGCTGTTCTGATGCCCTCATTGACATTCATGGATGCACAGGTGGGCTCCTGGCCAGACCAAGCCAGACTGGATCGACAGATTCAGGGAGGGATACCCTGTAGCTTGTGGCCACCGATGCAGGAGGTGGCTCTGTAACTGTTGCTGCTGGGACTGCTCATGGACCTGTTCTCTCGGGCAGTGAGTTTTGTCACAGCATCTGACTCTTTCTTTAACTTGAAATGTACAAATTCCCTTGTTCTCAGCTCTGTCACAGACTGTGTACTATATCTTGTGGTCTCCTTCAGGGAAATTCAAGTCTTAGGGGGAGGCCTTTTAGAATAACATCAGTTAGAATGTTGTTTCCTGTGTCTCTTCATTCAGGCATCTCCCAGGACACTGAGGACTGTCAGCTTATGGGGTTTAGAAATGTATTCTTACTCGGGCACTTGATTCTAGAAAGTTCCAATTAACACAGGCTGGTTGGCTGCTCCGGGCCTTCTTGTCTCTCCCATTTCAGTGTGTATCCAGGCGAGCAATCATACTCTCACTGGAGTTAAAGGAGGCAACTGAAGCACTTAAACCCTCCATTTGCTGGCATGGCAAGGGCAGGACATTGCTTTTCAGTCAGAAATGGGCAGCCACACACTGCCCACAGGGGATGCTCCCCCTTGTTAGAACAGAGAGCCCTTTCTTCTGTTTTGATTGATCTTTTGTCATAATTGTTTCATGTCGATCTGAAAAGTATAATTTGGTAACCCTGTTTTTAATTACTCTTCATTTATTTGTAATGCTGTGGAGCTCAAGAATCTCTTCAGTCCTCTCATTTTACTAAAAACCAAATATTTAGTGTCACTCTTTATGCCAAGCTTTGTGTTGTAAGTTCAACATATACTGTCTTAGTAAGTCTGCGCGATAACCCTATTGTATAGATGAAGATTCTCAAGCTCAGAAAAGTTAGTAACTTGCCCAGTCTAACTCCAACACTTATATTCCTAATCATTATAATACCTTTGCCTAAATCTCTGATTGTGCTGAGTACATCTCTGATTATTTTCCTTAAAGATGGCTTATGTAAGTGGAATCATTAAGTCACCAGAAGTTTTTTTTAGCATTATATCTTTTTTTTAAACATTTTTTTATTGAGTTATTGTCATTTTACAATGTTGTGTCAAATTCCAGTGTAGAGCACAATTTTTCAGTTATACATGAACATACATATTTTCATTGTCACATTTTTTTCCCCTGTGAGCTACCACAAGATCTTGTATATATTTCCCTGTTCTATACAGTACAATCTTGTTTATCTATTCTACATATGCCTGTCAGTATCTACAGATTTTGAACTCCCAGTCTATCCCTTCCCACTCCCCTCCCACTCGGCAATCACAAGTTTGTATGCTGTGTCTATGAGTCTGTTTCTGTTTGTTTGTTTGTTTGTTTATTTATTTATTTATTTATTTATTTATTTATTTATTTATATTCCACATATGAGCGATCTCATGTGGTATTTTTCTTTCTCTTTCTGGCTTACTTCTCTTAGAATGACATTCTCCAGGGACATCCATGTTGCTGCAAATGGCATTATGTTGTCGTTTTTATGGCTGAATAGTATTCCATTGTATAAATATACCACATCTTCTTTATCCAGTATTATTATATCTTTATGTGTTTATTCTTCAATGTATGTTAATAAATACATGCTTTTAGCAAGATCTTTTGCTAGAGTGCTTGAGAGCAAAAAACTGACAGACTTTCGGAAAAGAACCAAAGATTGTTATAATCTAATAGGGTTAAAATAACTTCATTTTAATAAACTAACCATAATCAAATTTTTAAAGTGACAAGTACCAAAAGAGAGACATATATCTAAATACTATAGGAATTTAAAGAAGGAAGATATTACTTACAATTGTTAGTGGAATGTCTAGGATTGGAAGGATCAGAGAAGGCTTAAGAAATTAAAGTTATGCTTAATACCATTTCCTGTCAGATTTTTTTGAAAATGTTTGGAGTTCTTGAGCTGAAGTAACTACCACTATTAAAGTCAAAATGTCTACATAATCTTTAGTGTACCACTGGATACTCTTTAATTCTTAATTCCAGGTTTCTTTCCTTCCTTTCTTTAAAGAATATTTTGCAGCCTTTAGTTCTTTTGTGCTCTATTTTGGGCATCTTGAAGCTCTTGATATTTTAATTTCTACATCAGATAAATCCAAATATAAGATGTATCTTTAGTACTTCTCTTCAGTTTTCCATTTTGTGAATCATTCAGTTAAATATTTTGAGTAGCTCTTTTTGTGTTCACTACTATGGTGGATAAGTTCAGGGATACAAAAGAGGCATGAAAAGATTGTGTTTGTTTTTTTTAAGAAAACACATTGTAAGTGAAAAACATAAGGTAGCATATAATTAAGTTCTAGTTTGTGCATGAAACAAATATTTAGTAAATTCTGTCTGCAGGTACTATTGTTAAAGTCAGGAGATGTTGGAAAGCAAGTTTAAAGATAATTGAGACAGTAAGAAAATACACAAGTAAAAGTTGACTCCATGAAGTTTGGACTTGGACTACTATGGAGATTAGTAACACTATTCACAGAGACAGGGAAGTTGGGCTGGACATACTGGGAAGGTGGATAAGACGAAGTAATATCAGTGAGCAAAGTACCCTTCAAAAAGTAGCACTGGAAGAGAAATAGAAGGGTAGTAAGAGGAAAATGTGATTTTTCCCCCCCTACATACAAGAAACTTGTATGTCTCTGAAGAACAAGGAGAAAAAGCCAATAGGAAGAGAGAAACTGAAAATGTTGTAGAAGTAAGGAATGTGTGTTGGAAACAAGAAATGCATAAAAATGGAAGGGTTTATTGCAGGTGGTTTTGTTTCTTTGACAAGTTGTAGGAGAAGTCATTTGTTGGAAGTGATAGCAATTTGAATTTGAGGGCTTATCTAGAGAGAAGGGAATATATTTACAACAGCCATTGTGGGAAAATTTTGCCAGGAAATCATCAAGATTTTCAATAAAAGGACTGATGGGCATTGCAAAGAGCAAAACTGAAAATGGATGGCAAGATCCGTAGTAGGGCTGTGTTTTGTTTTGTTTTGTTTTTTAGAGTTCTTTATCACCTTGGAGCAGGAATTTAAAAAACTGATGGTAGGTAAGGAAAATGACATAATGTTTGAGTCAAACTTGATTTTGAATTCTTATTATACCTACCATTAAATGTGTGACTTTGGTTAAGCTATTTAATCTATATGCAACTGAAGTTTCCTTATGTCTAAAATAGATGTAATGCCTCTATTGCCAGTTAAGTATTGGATGAGGTCTTGGAAAATCTTCTAGCCAGGAGTTCTATAAACATTAGTTCCCTTTTCTTTTCTTTTTTTTTTTTTCCTTAAGAGTGAGCCATAGTCAAAGAATGGCATGGTAGTGTTAAATTAGAAAGTAAGGATGACATTTAATGGCCTAATTGTAGTTCCAGACTGAGTAGGAATTCTAGAATAGCCAAGAAAAAAAGGGGAGTTGAGTGATTAAAGGTTCAGGAATAGGAATGGTGACATGAACATAATGCTGCAGTAAAGGAGGCATGCCACAAGAGAGGAATGGTTCCTTCACTGGAGAAACCTGTCTGTATTGAGTAGGGAGTGGATGTGGGGTTAGAGAGAGAAAAGGAACTGGGAAGTCATGTTCTGTGGTTTATCAGGAGGCATACTGGAATCTGTGAAAGCAGTAGTTGAACAGACCTTGATTCAGGTACTGAAATGTATTCTAAGGATAAAGAAATGAATTCTGATGGATGGTTTAAAAAATAAAAGAAGAGGAAAATTAATGATTCATTGAGGTGGTTATAAGACTTAGTGATGAGAAACAAAGTGAGCATGATGATTTCATGGTCTCAAGGTGGTAAGTAACCCCACCCATTCTTTCTGGAGTAGAAGCACAGACAAAATTGCTACCAAGGAGAATTTCTGATTGCCTGGAAAGTTTGAAAGAAAGGCTGAGAGACTGGTTCAGAATAAGAGAATTTTCCAATAAAAGGAATATTAGGGGAATAGAGGAATATTATTAAGTGAGTTACATGTAGATTAAATAGCCCTTAAAGTTCAGATTTAGGATAAGTAGAAGATTTGTATCCCAAGGAGTGTCTCTAGAGTAACGAATAAAGGAAGCGTTGAGATGGGAAGCAGATTAGAACTAGATTTGTAAGAAAGAGCATAGGATGTGGAGTCAAGAGACTGGTCTGTAACCTTGGTGTTGCTACAAGCTAGTTGTGAGAT
Source organism: Camelus dromedarius (assembly GCF_036321535.1). Lineage (NCBI taxonomy): Eukaryota > Metazoa > Chordata > Mammalia > Artiodactyla > Camelidae > Camelus > Camelus dromedarius. Next base: position 24,017,111 of record NC_087450.1, read on the forward strand.
CATAGACAAATCAGTCTCTGTGCCTCAGTTACCTTACCTATAGAATTAAGAGACTGAACTAAACCTCTGATGTTCTTTTAGGTCCCTCTGAGGTTTCTATTTACAATTCTAGAGAATTGTCCAGTTCTGCGTCAATGGCAAGACTGTATTTCTCCACCATCGAGTACAGTAACCAGTGGCTATGTGTGACTGTTGTGCTGTTGAAATGTGACTTATGTGACTAAGGAACTGTATTTTTAACTTTAAAAATTTTTAATTAGCCACTTATGCTACTGGCTACTATGTTGAACAGCACAATTATAGACATATCACTCTTGAGATAGTTTCTCTACTCGGTCAACAAGTCTTTGGTACTTTTCCATCAGTTGCTATCTCTTCTACTTATTTTACCACAATTTGCTTCTTTTGTTAAAAAACTAAGAAGAAGGAAAGGTATTAAGTCTTTTTCTCATATTGTCTACTGAATAGATTATCCATGTACTGGAACTTTAAGAAATAACAGCTAAATATGACAGATATTTTAATCAGTGAATTATTTTTGATATTGTAGTACAATACTGAGACTTAGTGACTAGTGTTGATGTGTTTAGTTCTCTGATATGTAAAATACTAAAAGTGATTCTTTGTTTCTTTATTTCCTTAGACTATTATAGAACTCTCTGAAGAACGGGATGGTCTTCATTTCCTACCCCATGCCTCTTCATCTGCGCAGTCACCTTGTGGTTCTCCAGGCATGAAGCGAACAGAAAGTCGACAGCATCTGTCAGTGGAACTGGCAGATGCTAAGGCGAAGATAAGAAGGCTGAGACAGGAATTGTAAGTTGCTGATTTTCAAGGCTTACTGAATTTATGTGGTTGCAGAGGTGACCTAAACAATGTTCTTAGGTTTGTACACTGTAGATCAGTGGTTCCCAATTGCTCAGCTGTATCGAAGTTTTCACTAGTATTTGTCAAAATGAGAAAAATAAGGAGACTAGCATAAGGTTTTCCTAATGCTAAGTCTTATCAATTTAAAGGGTGCCCTTTATTCTGTATTTATGTGCTTCCTATTTTTCTAGTGTTAAAATGGCCTTTTATTCCTTGGCAAATAAAAATCTCATTAATTTTTTAATTTTCACATTCCTTGAAATCTAAAATACTGGCAACTGCTGATACAGATCAATACATTAAGCTCTTTTAAAATTAATGTTAGAAAAACCTGAATTGTTGACATAGATTATTACAAAAAAATAATTTTGTGTATCTTCTGCATTGAGTAATTGAAATGCCTGAGTCATGTGCTTAGAAATGGTAAATATTCAGATTGGTTAGTGCTGATGAAATTATATTTATTTAAGTTTGAAAGATCATTACTAGAAAGTCAGTATAAATCTCACATAGGCATTTCCTGGTAAATCACACATAAAGAAATGACCAGTCTCTGCTGGAGATTTTTTTATTTTGCACTTTTAAAAGAACAAAGAAGTTGTGTTTTAGGCTTTTTTCTTTTCCTTTTTTTTTTTTTTTTTTGGTTTGTTTTCCTGGGAATTTGGGTTTCAGAATGTAGATTTTAAACTTAAAGCCACAATACAGCAATTAAGTTTATTTACTGATTATTTAAAGCAGTTACTTTAAGGAAGGGGTTGAATGTGCAAGGTAGAAAAAAATGTACAGTCTATAGGAAAATCTGAAAACAAAAAAACAGCTTTCATTGTGGATGTCTGCATTATTATGTATCTATTGGTGGGAACACGCCCAGGATATTCTATAAACAGCTGCACCACGAAAATTAGGGGAGAGATTGCTGTTATTAGTTTGACTGGCAGTTAATGGATAGCCTAAACAGTGAACACTAGTTCGTTCCATGTAATTTAGCATAATCTTCCCCAGTCTTTAGATAAAGCATGTAATTAGAACTGTAGTGATGGCTGTGAATTCATTTAACATTTTGCACTATATTAGAATTTGATTTTTAAGTAAAATTACGTGGCCATAGAGTGTTATTAAAATTCTAAACAATTTAGAGAGATTGGTAAAATTTGGTCTCATGTGCTGATTGGAAAATGTAAATGAATATTTTTAATGAATAAAGTAAATATGCCAGATATAGCAAGTATTCTCAGTAACTAGCATTTCATCAGATGCTCTGTAATATCTTTGCTGTCCTTTGAAAATATGTTCCTTCATGCATTTTTTCTATTAACATTTGTTTTAAGTGTTTTTGTTGGGACAAATATTTACTAAAGTGATTAAGTATGGACTCACGGTGGATAAAAATAGTTCAGGTTGTCTTATACCTAATGGAAATAAATAATTTTCATAAGAACATGCAAATTACCTAATAGCATACTTACTTGTGGGTAGTGCATTATAATATAATTGCTTTTGATTTTTTTTCTGTCTTTTTTTTTAACATTTTTTATTGATTTATAATCATTTTACAATGTTGTGTCAAATTCCAGTGTTCAGCTAATTGCTTTTGATTTATTAACTTACAGGGTAAAAGTATAATTTACAATTTGGGTGGAAGATGTAATTCCTTATAAATTTTACTTTTATGCAGTAATTAACGCTATTGAAGACTTCCTTTAATAATTCTTTCTCCATGGATGCCATGCTTTCAAAGAATTTTTCCTCTCATACAAATTATTCTTTTAGAAAAACAGCTTTATTGAGATATAATTCATATATTGGAAAATTCATTCTTTTAAAGTATATAATTCAGTGATTCTTAGTATATTCCTAGAGTTTTGCAACTATCCCATGCTCTCTAATTCGAAGACATTTTCACCACCTCAGAAGGAAACTCCATGTCCATTAACAGTCAGTCTTATCCTCCTTTGCCCTTTGCTTCCTGAAACCACTAATACACTTTCTGTTTCCATGGATTTGACTATTTTGAACATTTCATATAAAGGAATCATACATTACGTAGCCTTTTGTGACTGGCTTCTTTCACTTAGTATATTGTTGTCAAGGTTCATCCACATTGTAGCATATGTCATTACTTTATTTTTATGGTTCAATAATGTTCTTTTATGGGTATACCACAATTTGGTTGTCCATTTATGAGTTGATGGACATTTGGATTGTGTCTACTTCTTGGCTATTATGAATAATGCTCTTACAAACATTTATGTGTACATTTTTGTGAGGACGTATGTTTTCATTTCTCTTGAGTATATACAGAGGAGTGGAAATGCTGGGTCATGTGGTAGTTTTATGTTTATCCTTTTGAAGAACTGTCAAATTATTTGACTGCACCATTTTACATTCCCACCAGCAATGTATGAGGGCTCCAGTTTCTCTGTATCCTCACCAATATCTGTTATTATATACCTTTTTGATTATAGCCAACATAGCAGGTGTGAAGTGTTATTTCATTGTGATTTTGACTTGCATTTCCCTAATGACTATTAATGTTGAGCATCTTTGCACTGCTATTGGCCATTTGTATATCTTCTTTGGAGAAATGTTTATTCAGATCCTTTGCCCATTTTTAAATTGAGTTGTGAGATAAACTTTTAAATAAATGAGTGAAAGAACATGAAACTAGAGGTATATTAGAAGTCTATATAGCCTCAAATGAGTTTAGGTCATTTTTAACTTGGGAGAGAAAAGGGAGTGGTGTCAGGAAGATTTCATAGCGATAGTAACATTTTACCTGATGTTAGGCATTAACTAGGTTGAAAGGCTCAAATGGGTATTATAAGCAGAAGAAACTGCAACAATAAGATATAAAGAGGGACATGGCACGAAATGAAGTTGAAAATGATGGAGTTGATAAGTAGAATGTAATGTATGCAGTACTCAGGTTTGGACAGTAAACAGTGGGGACCAATTAAGATTTTTTGCATAAGAGAGTATAGCACAATCAGATTTATGTTTTAATAAAGAGATACTAGCCTTGTAGCTGACTCACAGTGAATATTCAAATTGGAAGAATAAATTCTGGTGATAGTATGAAGGTAGATTAAAGGACAGTCCAGTCAAGAAGTGATGTGGGCCTGATCTAAGGTTTTAACAATGAGGTTGGAGAGGAGTTAAGGGAGAAGGCAGGGTCTTGGATATAATTCCTAGTTTCCTATAAGCAGTGTCCGTTTTTTTAAAATTTTCTCTTTGTTTGGTTTCTTTTGGAGGGGGGGGTAATTATGTTCACTTATTTATTTTTTAGAGGAGGTACCAGGGATTGAACCCAGAACCTTGTGCATGCTAAGGATGCGCTCTACCACTTGAGCTATACCCTCCTCCCAAAAACTGAATTATAAGCATTCTTTTTTTTAAATTACTTTGTGTATTTATTTATTTTATTCTTTTTTTCTGGCAGGGAGGTTATTAGGTTTATTTATTTTATTGGATGTACTGGTGATTGAACCCAGGACCTTGTGCATCCTAGGCACACATTCTAGCACTGAGCTATACCCTCCACCTAGCAGTGTCCATTTGGATGGTGATGCCATTCATTGAGACAGGGAACATGAGAGAGGAATAATATTAAGGTAAAAGACAAGTTTAGTTTTTGACATATTTTAGTTTGAGGTGCCATTATCTCTATGGAGATAATCAGTTAGATGATTGGCTGTCTGGTCCACAATGCAGAATAGAGATTTAGGATCATTAGCATACTCACTCAGAATAATATGCAGATGTAAATAGTAGTGGAAACCTTTGGAGTGGGTGAGACTGCCTAGGAAGAACATGAAGAATGAGAAAGATGTAATTTGAACACAAACATTAAAGAATGTGTTTTAGTGGTTAAGGGAAGACTTCACCATTTATTACCCATGTTACTCAGTTTCTTCATACAAAAAATGAGACTTCTAGTAATATGTACTCTAGAGAGATATGGCATATGATCCAGTGCATGAACTTTAGAGGCATTCTGCCTGTGAATCCTGGCTCAACACTTCCTAACTGACTGTGGCCAAGTTACTTAAGCTCTCTAAGGCTGCTTAGCTTCTAGCCTAAGTAAGAATAATAATTGTGTCAACTGTAGGGTTGTTATATGAGGTAAATATGTAAGTAAATAGTGTGTAGTACATAAACGCTCAATAAATGTAAGCTGCTGTCACTGGCTACTACTTCTTGAGATAGCTCTCGTGAGGATGTTTGGCAAAGTGTGAAGTGCTTAGCAAAAGTGCCTGGCACAGGTAATGAGAACTTGATCATTGTTAGCTGAAAGACAGAGACAAAACATGAAGTCAGCAGAAGAGTCAGAGAAGTACTATATAGAGAAGTAGAAAAACCTAAGTGTGTGGAGTCATATAAGCCGAAGAAGAGAGAATGTTAAGAAGAAGAATGGCATGAACTGTGTTAAATTCCTCAAAGATCTGAAAATAACCCAGCAGTATGAAGGCAATTGACTCTGAAAAACAGTGTCAGTGGAGACGTATGAATGGAAGCCTCATTGCTGTAGATAGAATGGTCAAATGGGTGCAAAAAGGAATTATTTTATTAGTAGGTCTTGAACTCCTGGATAACTCTTTTAGAAATTCCAGTGTTTAAATTCATGCTTCGCATACTTCAAAGTGAATTTCAGATGGACTAAAGAGCTAAATGTAAAAAACAAAATAATGATGAAAGAACCCAAAAGAAATATAGATGAGTCTTCCCTAGTTGGGGAGGAGCTTTGCACAGAAATGATTGCTCTCCTTATATAAAAAATGTTAAATATGTAGACATCCAGAAAAAAAATAAAATTAGAAGTATTAGAATATTTCTCATAAAGTTGAACATAGAATTTATATGACCTAACAGTTCCACTCATAGGTATATCCCACCAAAATTGAACACAAGAACTCAAACAGATACTGGTATGCCAGTGTTCATTGCAGCATTATTCCTAGTAGCCAAAAGATGGAAACAACTCAAATGTTCATGAACAGATGGACAACTAAACAAAATGTGCTGTAGGCAAACAATGGAATATTATTCAGCCATAAAAAGATGAAATTCTCATACCTGCTTCAACGTGGATGAGCCATGGAAACAATTTGCCAAGTGACATAAGCCAGATATGAAGGACAAATATTGTATGATTCTACTTAAATGAAATATCTTTAATAGGCAAATTCAGAAATTGAAAGTAGATTGGAGAGTTCTTGCTTAATGAGTGCAGAATTTCTGTTTGAGGTGATGAAAAAGTTTTGGGAGTAGGTAGTAGTGATAGTTTAACAACACTTTAAATGCAATTAATGTCACTGAACTGTACACTTAAAGTGGTTAAAATTGCAATTTTATGTTGTGTATATTACCACAATAAAAATAGGGGGTTTTTTTTGCTATTTTTAGAATTTATTTTATTATTGGATGTTTAGCATCCAAATTCCAGAAACTAACTTTTTTGTTAAAGTTTAAAAAAATTTTTTTGGAACTACAGTCAGTTACAGTCTATAAAGAAATAATTGTACAAATATCTTAAAATCACAAAAAGTAATAGCTTTTCTTTTTTCTTTTAAAATTTTTTATTGAAGTATAGTTGCTATACAGTATTATAAGTTATAGGTGTACAGTATAGTGATTCACAATTTTTAAAGGTTATATTCCATTTATAGTTATTATGAAATATTGGCTTTATTCCCCATGTTTTATAATATATCCTTCTGGCTTATTTCATACTTAATAGTGTGTACCTCTTACTCTCCTCCTTCTATATTGCCCCTCCCCCATTCCCTCTTCCTGCTGGTAACCACTAGTTTGTGAGTCTGCTTTTTTCTTTTTTGTTACATTCACTAGTTTGTTGTATTTTTTTTAATTGAAGTATAGTCAGTTTACAATGTGGTGTCAATTTTTGGTGTACAGCATAATGCTTCAGTCATACATATACATACATATATTCGTTTTCATATTCTTTATCATTAGAGGTTACTGTAGGATATTGAATATAGTTCCCTGTGCTTGTTTATACTATATATATGTGTGTGTGTGTGTGTGTGTGTGTATATATATATATGTGTGTGTGTGTGTGTGTATATATACATATATATGTATGTGTGTGTGTGTATATATATATACACACCATATCTTTATCTATTATCTGTTGATGGACGCTTAGGTTGCTTCCATATCTTGGCCATTGTAAATTATGGTGTTGTGAACTTTGGGGTGTGTGTATCTTTTTGAATTAGTATTTTTGTGTTTTTCAGATGTATACCCGGAAATGGAATTGTTAGGTCATATAGTAGTTCTATTTTTAGTTTTTTGAAGAACCTCCATACTGTTTGCCACGGTGGCTGCACCAATTTACATTCCCTCCAACAGCATACATCTCTTTAATTCACATCCTTGCCAACATTTGTTACTTGTGTTCTTTTTGATGATAGTCATTCTGATAGGTGTGAGGTAATATCTCATTGTGGTTTTAATTTGCATTTCCTTGATGATTAGTGATGTTGAACATCTTTTAGGTTCACATCTAGTGATGATGTAAGCGGGTATGAGATGTTACAAACAGATTGCTTTAAACAATGAACATTTATCTTTTATTATTAAAGAATGGAAGATGGAAAAGTAGATAGTGAGTGGAGACTTGCTTTGAGGAGTTTGGCTCTGAAAAGGAGATAGAAAGTGGGAGTTAGTAGTAAAATAGTATAAAAAGAAAAAAGTGTGTATAGGAGAAATACAAAGATGTCTAGACTACAGGGACAAAACCAATAGAGAGATAAAGATTTTAGATATCTGTGTGGCAATTTATCATTTCCTTTAGGTCCTTGTAAATGTTGAAAATAGTTTGGAGACCATTATAAGTCTCAGACCCAGACAGTATTATTGCCTTGCATAAAAACCCTTCCAGCTATAGTCTTTGACTATGCAGAAAGGTAGAAAGGGAGAGAGAGAGAGAGAAGAGAGTGGGAATTGGGGGATGGCAGGAAAGATGAAGAGAAACTGCCTTATGACTAGGAGGATGTTAGTCATTGAAGGTTATTAGCCTTTAGAGAACTTTAGAGTCTGTTGACATTCAGTCATATAAATTCCTAATACCAGTTTCTTTGTCTATTTCCCTCAGTTGGGGTTATGGCTAACACTGTGTTAAACTAGGTATTTAGTCATGATAATACATTTGTATTAATGCAGATGATGATCATAGTTTTTGAAAGCACTCAGTTTATTATTTAATAAATATTTTTTGCTTTTAAGGGAGGAAAAGACTGAACAGTTGTTGGACTGTAAACAAGAACTTGAGCAAATGGAAATAGAATTAAAAAGGCTGCAACAAGAGGTTTGTACCTGGAACTTTCATTATAAAGGATCACTAAGTAATTTGAAATTGATTTTTTCTCTTTATAACATTTACTTTCCTGCTTTATAAGTTTACTGAGTCTTAATGAGATCCAATGACTTTTTCAGTATTCCTGTCTTCAAAAATGCCAGAGCCAAAACTGGACAATTAGGATCTTTATAGAGTTTTCCTTTTTCTCTGTGAGTGCTACTCAGACTTTGCTAAGATCCCAAGGAGCCTCTTAGGACTGGGGCAGTTCCAAGTTTCTCTTTTTTATGTATTGGTTTTTGTGGGTTTGGAAGCTGGAATACCTCTGTTGCTGAACTGTGCTGTTTATGTGTATCTTTCTGGGTCTTTACTCTCTGATGGTGCTTTATACTAATTTATATATTTATGTTAATTTATATTAATTTTTCACTCATTAAATATGATAAACAAATTTTACTTTTTAAAACATTTTTATTTTACTACAGCTTAGTGTTTTTTCATCTTGAACCAAGATTGTTTAAGAATTCACTTCTTTTAATTTTACTCTCTAATATTTCATTTTCAATTGGAGGTATTACAAGAGGTCTTCTTAACCCATAAATGGTAAGGACTGGGGCAAGGCTGGACAATTCTTCTTTCTCCTTACTTCCTCTAACCTGCCATTTTAAATTCAGGTAACACTTCACTTGTGGGATCATAAACTGGGACCTTTCTAGATACATGAGACTGGGAATCATAATTTTTAGTTCTAGATATGCTGTGACTGCTATCCCACTTCTTGGTAGCAGAGTTTTTTGTATGTGTGTTTTATCTAAAATAGTGATTCTCAGTCTTTTTGGTCTCAAGACCCTTTTCTGCTCTTAAAAATTAATGAGAATTGTTGAATGTGGATTCTCTTTACTGGAATTTACTATATTTGAAATAAAGACTAAGAATTTTAAAAATACTAATTCATTTAAAATACTTAACCCATTACATGTTAACATAAAAGTTATATAGGAACTAAATAACCATTATTTTCCGAAGCAAAAAAAATTAGAAGGGTAGTCTTTTACTTTTTTGCAAATCTCTTTATTTAATGCCTAGCTTAATTGAAGACTACCAGATTTTCATATCTGCTTCTGCATTCAGTCTATTAAGATATCACATGCCATGTATGTAGCCTCTGGAAAACTCCACTACTCCCTCAGGAGAGAATGGGAGTGAAAAAAGCAAGTAGTGTCCTACTATTATTATGAAAATAGTTTTGACCTCATCAATTCCCTGGAAGGGTTTCAGGGACCCACAGATGTCCCTGGATCGTACTTTGATAACTGCTGTTTTAAAGGATTACAAGTGGGCTTTTTAAAGACTGAATTTTAGTATTTATCTCAAATGGCATTAAGATATGCACTAATCATATGCAACTAATCATTCACTTGGAAGTATTTAAAAACCTCAGCTAGATTTTGGTAACATATCTGGATAGAAACATTATTTCTCTAAAGTAACTAATGATCAACTTTTGTAATAGTTTGCCTCTTCAGTGTTTTTACTATCTTGTACCTGTATTATTATCCTGTATTACAGTTAAGTTTTCACCTTAAAATAATTGCAAATGGTTATGTTAAGGAGGGATTACTTATTTTAAATATCCTGAATATTTTTATATTCCTAATAGAGAACATTATATAAAATTTTGTGTATAAGTTTGTATATTTGTATAGAAACATGTATTTTGAAAATACTTCTTATTCTTGGTTTAAAAAAGCTTTATATCCCCATTTTTAAAAAACAACTTAAGGTGTGATTTATATACCATGAAATTCACACTTTTAAAGTACACAAGTCATTGATTTTTTTTAGTAAATTCGTCATATTGTACAACCCAAGGATTATCCATTTGAATTTAGAAAATAATATTTAAAATTCCAATGTGTATTTATATTTAGAACATGAATTTGCTTTCGGATGCTCGTTCTGCAAGAATGTACCGAGATGAATTAGATGCACTTCGGGAAAAGGCAATCAGAGTTGATAAGCTTGAAAGTGAAGTCAGCAGATATAAAGAGAGGCTACATGATATTGAATTTTATAAGGCAAGAGTTGAGGTATGTTGCATAATTTATACTATTCATAGTTTTTTCTTTAATAGTGTTACGAGTTTTCAAAGTGTATTAAAAATTCACTTAATAAATATAAAGAACTCTTGAAACGTTGAGCAAACTGTAAATACCATCAAGTGTTTATTTTATGCTAGATCAGCATATTGTTTAGACCTGTTAATAGGAATTTTTGGACATAATTAATTTTGTTGAATTCTTTGGAATTCTTCTTTCATTCCTTTATTTAGCATTGCAGATAGGGAAGACTTTTGAAGTCCTTCCCCCATTGTCCAAATAAACTATATCTCTAATAATGTCAAACTTGTTCTTAGAAATAACTGCAAAACATATTTCTGATTGCTGCTCAAGTCCGAATACTAAATTAGGATCAATGAAGGCAAAATCTTTCTTTCTTTGTATACATATGAACAAATTAGAAAAAAAGCAATTTTTCATACTTAATGGTTGCAGTTCAGTGTTATATGAAGTTGAGTTTGACAGCAAAAATTAGAAAATCTTTGCTTCTTCCATTTTTTTTTTCATTCTCAGTTAATTTCTTCATTGTCTGTAGACAGAAAAGATTTTGGTCAGTTTCAATATGGGGATAAGAAGGAAGGAGTATGCAAAATCAAGAAGTGAATATATTACAAGAGAAAGTTAGAACTTAGCCTGAATGTTTCCAGAAAATAGGCCCAATAGAGTACAAATGTATATTAATTTTTTGTTAATTATTTAAATAAGCATATGCATGACACTATTAATGGATTCTCATGGATGCCACTGTTCTAATATACTTTCTCTTGACTTTATAAACTGCAGCCATATAACTTAGAAATGTAGATTTGTGAACATATTTTCAAAACATATGTTAAGGATTTTAAAATACTGATATAAAATATTTGCTGCTAAAGCATTGGTTTATGATTTATGTGAGTCTTAGTTCAAGTCTTGGTATTTTACTCAAAAACCCCAAACCCTTCACTTTCAAGTAGAAAGAAACCTTTGAATCTATTTCAGTAAATAAATTAAGCCCTGATTCTATGGAGATTGGTGTCTTAAATGTCTGGAAGACTACTTAGTTCCTTCGATCTTTGTGACTAAGGAATTTAAGTGTACCCTGACAACTTCATGTGAAATTATGGCAGTAAGTACTGAGCATTTTGTATGCATAATAACTTAAATTTGGGGGAATAAAATGAAACCAACTGTATTTCTATTACTCAGTACTTTTACTCTTGCATAGAACTGTTGATAAAGACAGCTTATTGTTTTATTTCACAATAAAGAATTTTTATGCTTCAGAGGATTAAAAAACTTAACATATTCATGATAATTAAAGCCTACTTGAAATGTTTATAGGAATTAAAAGAAGATAATCAAGTTTTACTAGAAACAAAAACCATGTTGGAAGACCAATTAGAAGGAACTCGAGCTCGTTCTGATAAATTACATGAATTAGAAAAAGAGAATTTACAGCTGAAGGCTAAACTGCATGATATGGAAATGGTAAGTATTGTAAGGTAGATCATATATATAGCCTCTAAGAAAAAATGCAAGGTGTTATCTGATTTCCCTTTAGTGACAAGAATGGCTAGTATCCTTAAGGCTTTAACAGAGAAGAGATAGCTAAATAAATTAGATTCCTCCCATTTTATATAAATTCAGGAGAAGTAAAAATTTCTGCTTTTGTTACGGAGCGGTATTTATTAATTTTGACTTCAACTTTTCAGAAAACCTAATAAACTATTGTGTAAACATTTCTTTTAAAATACAGAAATACAGCTATTTGCTAAAATTTAGCATTAGGTCAGATCATTTGTTACATCACTAAAACAATATAATAACTATGAGGAGCAGTTTTCAGTGTCCCCAAAGATCATTTTAAAAGGATGTCTGACACCGAATCAGTTTAGTGACCAATAGTAATAATTATAACTGATTATTAACTTTAAACTGTGAAAATTTTAAGGAACTCACAATTTATCATCTTATTACTCAGTTTCTGCTAAATGAAAGTTACAAGTAATAAAATATTACTTGAGATTGTACTGTTTCTTGGCTTTCTTTTCTCTCCCTACTCCCTGGCAATAAAAAAGGAACGTGATATGGATAGAAAAAAGATTGAAGAATTAATGGAAGAAAATATGACTTTGGAAATGGCACAGAAACAAAGTATGGACGAATCATTACATCTTGGCTGGGAGCTGGAACAAATATCCAGAACTAGTGAACTTTCTGAAGGTATTATTAATAGTTTTATTTAAATGGATGAATGAATAAATGAAGTTGTATTTATGCTTACATTTCTGGATATTTTATTGCTGTTCTTTATTTTCCCTGGCTGGAGATGTCTCAGAAGGCCAAACATCTCCCTAGATAGGATTTCACAGAGTAATATGTTAATTTCCACATTCCTGGGTCTGGTCCTTTGCATGTCTTACAAATCAACTTTATGAATGTAGTAACAGATTTAATCAGCTGTTTAGGCACTATTTTATGTTACTATCACAAGAAACTGGGATACCAGTTTATTAGTTTATTTTGAAAAATATAGTCGTCTACTAAACAGAACAAGAAAGTTGTATGATCAGGTCAGCTTGTTATGTTCTTTCTGTATAGGCAAACCTAAATAGAAAGTCAATGTATTAGGAATATTCTTCAGTGAATATGTAGCCCAAAAAAAGTGAGTTAAGGATCTTCACGACTACTTTTATCAATATATGTAATCTCCATTAGGATTATACTTACCAACAACTCCAGCCCAGTTGTACCCTGGAGGTAATGAAAGACCCCAGATCAGTTTTTTACTTTTGGCTCTTTTTCCCTAGTCTCTACATTAGCTTGTCCACTGTATTACAGCTGGGCACATACATACAATGTGTTTTTTTGGGTTGAAGCTTTGAGTTTGCTAGTACTGATATACTTTATTGAAATTATACCCAGGTCACATTTATTTGAATTAGAATGGTTCTCTAATTCCTCAGTTACCCAGTACTAAGATTATTCTACCTATTTTTCTTCCTTCAGAAGATATAAGCACCTACCATGTGTAAAATATTATACCAGGCCCTGAGGATATGGTGGTCAAGTAAACATAAGGTCTGAAAGAGCTTATAGTCTGGTGTTTATGGAATAATTAACTTCTTCAGATGACTCATCGTATTTATTACTGTTAGTCTTTTCCTAATTTTACACTTGAGAACCTAACTCCAAATTCTGGGACCCCATGTAAATTGACTACATAACAAATAAAGATATTCAGTCACTGAACTTGCTGAGCTGTGTTAAAATATTTGTGGGACCTTTTTAATTGTATTCCACATGAGTTGTGTTACAAAGGAAACAATTCAAACTTGAATGTTTTCTACTACTAAAGTAGTTAAAATTACAGTATTAAGAGTTTTCTCATCTGTTAAGTGGAGACAAGGATATTAAGTACTACCTTGTAGGTTGGTTGTGTGGATTGGATTTGTTAATACTTATGAAGCTCCTTAGAATAGTGCCTGGTAAATGGTAAACATTTGAGTGGTTTTTACTATTCTTACCATCATCATCATCATCATCATGTCACAGTTGTTTTGCAGTAGATCTCAGCTGGGATCATAGACCAGAATATTCATTTCGGTGTGGTGTATTTTGAGGGTTGTTTTTTTTTTTTTTTAACTATACAAGGGATTTTCTTTCTAGAAAATTTAAAAAATGTAGAAAAATATAAAGAAGAAATAAAAGTGACTAATAATTTTTGACTCATTTTTACATTTCACAAAATTTGCTTCTAAAATTTTTCTACACATACACAGATATTTTAGGTATCGTCAGATAAATATGTATATACAATTATGTTTCCTTTTTTCAGTTAAGATTATAACTAGACATTTCCCATGTTAAAAATGTGTTGTAAGCATTCTTTTTAATTCTTTGTAATTTGACCTGAAGCTTCTTTATAGCACATAGTATTGAAAATTTTCCTAAGGTATATCATGTCTTGTAGCCTAATCTTATTTGACTGAAATGCTTGACCTCAAATCATGAAATAGAGTTTTACTATAAAAGACTTGGACAGCTAATGGAATTTAAAAAGTCAATGACTATCTAGTATACCAGCTTTTAATAAAAGAGTAGCAATGTACTGACTAGAACAAAAGCATGGAATAAGAATTGAGGCTTTCTTTACTTAAAGTCTAGGGAATATTTTACTCTACCTAATGTTTCAAAGAATGCACGCTTGTGGGGATGTATGTTGTGTGTGTGTATGTGTGTCTTTGCTTTTTATGATGGAGAATTTCAAACATACACAAAAGTAGACAGACCTAGAAACACCCTCCTGTACTTCTGTTTACTTCCCTTTTGTTCAAGTAACCTAAGATTCATTGAGATTAAAGTGGCTTGGGCATTGTCAAGTAGTTAACTTCTCATAACTGAACTGAAATTCTAGTCGCTTCTGTCTAAATTTTGTACATTTTTTTCAATAGAATGCTTATAGATACATTACAAATTTAAGATTTACCTGTATTTTATCTCTCCATTATTTTTTTCATAGTGCCTACCTTGTATAACTTCATAATTTTTTTATAAGGTTAAGGATCAGGTGATGTATTTACACTAAATATTTTAAATAATGAAGAGTAAACATAGGTTTACCAATGATGTATTTTTCTCTGTTATAGCACCACAAAAATCCTTGGGCCATGAGGTGAATGAACTGACATCAAGTAGGTTATTGAAGCTGGAGATGGAAAATCAGAGTTTGACAAAAACTGTAGAGGAGCTTCGGAGTACTATGGATTCTACAGAGGGCAGCACTTCCAAAATCCTGAAAATTGAAAAAGAAAATCAAAGACTAAGTAAAAGGGTAAATAAAAATTAATGTTTAATGTAATGTTAAAAATATATGTAAGAGTATAAAAGAATAGCACTGAGGTAGAACACTTACTTGCTAGTTTTTAATATTATTTTAACTTATGGAAAATTTCAAACATATATAAATGTAAAGTGAATAAACACTTACACTTATTCAACTTCAACAATTATTGACTTATAGTCAGCCTTATTTCTACCTCTGCCTACTCTCCCCACAAACACTAGATGATTTTGAAGTAAACCGTAGACATGGTACTACAGAATATCTCAGTATAAATCTTTAAAAAGTAAGGAATTGAAAAAAAAAGAACAGTGATATTATCACACTTAAAAAATTAATAGTTTTTGGTCAGCATTTCAATTTCTCCAAATCTGTTACGATTTTTTTTTCACATTTTGTTCGATTTTGAATCCAAATAAGAGCAACACATTCGATCAGTTGATGTGTTGAAGAAAACAGTTTGTTTGTCTAATAGTTTTCCCACAATCTAGATTTTGCTTAATGAGTCCTTAGCAGTTCCTTTGTCCTCTGTATGACTTGTTTTATCTGTAGGCTTAATCAGGTTCAAGTTGAGTTTTTAGTAAGAATACTCGTAAGCAGTATATTTCAATCAGGAGGCACATGTCTGGTTGTCTCTCTTTCTGTGATGTTAGTTGTCATGGAAATTCATTTGCTTAGATCCTTTCTTTAATCAGAGTTTAAAAAATCCTGCTATTATATCATCCCTTCTTAATTTGATAGCTAGAGTATTTCTATAGGAAAAACTTTGTTTTAAAAACTATTGGTTTAAAAAAAACAATCACCTTAGTTACTCTGAGAAACAACTCTTAGGGGTAAAGTAGGAGGAATGTTTGATTCTTTACCTTTACTTACCAGTTTCCTAGTAGTGAATTGGTTCTCTCAAATCCTCCTGAGACAATTAATGAGTGAGTTTGTTTGTTTTAGTATCACTATGAACTCATGGGTTTAAAAATATTTGAAGCATTTCAATGCACTGTATTTATTTCTTACTGTCCCAACTCTTTAAGTTGCTTCCTGAATCCTTTTAACATGACCTTAGAACTCCTGGAGAGCTTCTTTGCTTTCTGCCATGACAAAGTGTTCTAGGTTCCTCTTAAACATTTTCTGCCTCAAACCTGGAAACAGCCATTTCTTTAAAATGCCCTTGTTCCTTTTAGTAAGAAATTGTATTTAGAGACCACAACTTAGACATTATGAAATCTGAATTTTAATTAGACCTTGATTGAACATAAATATAAGCATTTTTTATTTTATTTCATTTCACTTTATTGCACTTCACAGATATTGCATTTTTTACAACTTGAAGGTTTGTGGGAACCCTGCTTCAAACAAGTCCATCAGCACCATTTTTCTAACAATATTTGCTTTACTTCGTGTCTCTGTGTCACATTTTGGTAATTCTCACAGTATTTCAAGCTCTTACATTTTTACTTGTTATGGTGATCTGTGGTCAATGATCTTTGATGTTATTATTATAAATTTTTTGGGGTGCCACAGACTACACCCATATAAGACAGTTAACTTAATTGATAAATGGTGTGTGTGTTTTGATGACTCCACCAATTGATGATTCTCCTGTCTCTCTCCTTCTCCTTGAACCTCCCTATTCCCTCAGACACAGCAATATTGACATTAGGCCAGTGAATAACCCTACAATGGCCTCTGTGTGTTCAAGTGAAAAGAAGGGTCACATGTCTCACTTTAAATCAAAACCTAGAAATGATCAAGCTTAGTGAGGAAGGCATGTTGAAAGCTGAGATAAGCTGAAAGCTAGGCCTCTTGTAACCAAATAGTGAGCCAAGATATGAATGCAAAGGAAAAGTTCTTGAAGAGAATTAAAAGTGCTACTCCATTAAATGCATGAGTGATAAGAAAGTGAAACAGCATTATTGCTGATATGGAGAAAGTTTTAGTGGTCTGCATAGAAGACTTCTCAGCCACAATATTTCCTTAAACCAAAGTCTAGTCCAGAGCAAGATGAGGCAGCAAGTGCTAATGTTGAAGCTGTGGCAAGTTATCCAGAAGATCTAGCTACGATAATTAATGAATGGTGCAAAACTAAACAATAGATTTTCAATGTAGATGGAACAGCCTTCTCTTGGAAGAAGATACCATGTAGGACTTTCATAGCTACAGAGGATAAATCTGTACCTAGGTTTGAAGCTCCAAAGAACAGAGTGACTCTCTTCTTAGGAGCTAACACAGCTGGTGACTTGAAGTCGAAACCCATGCTCATTTACCATTCTGAAAATCATAGAGCCCTCAAGAATTATGCTAAATCTACTCTTCTTGTGCCTTACTAATAAAACAACAAAGTCTGGATGACCAAACTAATGAAACAACAAAGCACGGATGACTGAACATCTGTTTACAGCATGGTTAACCGAATATTTTAAGCCCATTGTTGTGACCTATTCCTCAGGAAAAAAAAGATTCCTTTCAAAAATATTTCCACTCATTGACAGTACACCTGGTCACCCAAGAACTCTGGTGGAGATGTATGGTGAGATTAATGTTTTCATGTCCGCTAACACAAGATCCATTCTGCACACCATGGATCAAGGAGTAATTTCAACTTTCAAATCTTGTTCTTTAGGAAATACATTTTTGTAAGGCTTCTAGCTACCATAGATAGTGATTCCTCTGAGGGATCTGGGCAAAGTCAATTGAAAATCTTCTAGAAAGAATTCACCATTTAGATGCAATTAGGAACATTCGTGATTCATGGGAACATGTCAAAATACCAACGTTAACAGGAGTTTGGAAGATGTTGATTCCAACCCTCAGAGGCGACTTGGAGGGGTTCAAGATTCCAGTGGAGTAAAGTAACTGCAGATTTGATGGAAGCAGCCAGAGAATCAGAATTAGAAGTGGAGCCTGAAGATGTGACTGAATTGCTGCAATCTCATGATAAAAAATTAATCAATGAGGAATTTTTTCTTATGGATGAGTGAAAAAGAGGATTTTTGAAATGCACTTTACTCCTGGGGAAGATGATGTGAGGATTGTTGAAATGACTACGAAGGATTTAGAGTATTAAATAAATTTAGTTTGTAAAGCAGCAATCAGGTTTGAGAAGATTGACTATAGTTTTGAAAGAAGTTCTGCTGTAGGTAAAATGCCGTTAAGCAGCATTCCATGCTACATAGAGATTGTTCATGAAAAGAAGAGTCAATTGATGCAGCAAACCTTATTGTTTTATTTTAAGAAATTGCCATAGCCAGCCCAGCCTTCAGCAACCACCACCCTGGTCAGCAAACATCAACACTGAGACAGGACCCTCCACCAGCAAAAAGATTGAGCTGTTGAAAGCTCAGATGAGAGCATTTTTTAGCAATAAAGTATTTTTAATTAGGTGTGCAATTGATGTTTTTAAGTGTAGTGCCATTATTGCGTACTTAATAGACTATAGTGTAATGTAAACATAGCTTTTACATGCACTGGGAAACCCAAAAATTCATGTGACTTGTTTGATTGTGATACTCACTTTATTGCGGTGGTCTGGACCCAGACTTGCATAATATCTCTGAGGTATTCTGTATTCCAATTGTGGGGCAGTTAGTCCAGGTAATTTATTTTTGCATATCTTTCTGCATACATACACATACACACACACACATAAATAGAAATCATATAGAAACATACATGATGTATTTATCATGAACACTTCCCATCACATATACTCCCCCAAATGTGCTTTCACTTTTGTTTCCAGTTCTTGGTCACTGTAAACAATACTGTAAAAAATATTTTTGTACATATGTCCTTATGAATTAGTTTTTATTTATATATATAGTCAGCCATGTCTAGTTTTTCTTTTGATAGATTCTGTGTTTCTGGACTCGGTTGTAAAATATCCCTAATTTTTAGACCAGTAGTTTTGAACAGGTATTGCATCAGAATCACCTTCAAGACTTGCTAAAATACATATTGCTGAGCCCCATGCCCAGAGTTTCTAATTTAGTAGGTCTGGGCGGGGGGGCTAAGAAATCTCATTTCTGAAAGTTCCTAGGTGATACTTAACCTGCTGTTTTAGAGCCGTGCCTTGAGAACCACTGCCTTAATGTGAATAGACTCCTTGATTTTCTTGCAAGATTTTTACTCTTTTAAAACCTTCTTGCATCATTTTTAATCCATTAACCAAATAAACTTACTAAGCATTTCATAATAAATATAATGTTAAAATAGGAATGGCCATTTAGAACTTGGAACAGTTTTATTTTGGTTTTCGGTGTAATTGGATCTGGCAATTATAATTTGATTTTTAAATTAGCTTTTAAGTCTAATTAGTAAATTCTTAGAGATTCTAGCGAGTTTTCACCAATTCATCATATGCCTTTTATAAACTGAATGTTTCACTTGAATTTCATTGAGTAAAACAGCAAACGATTTAATTAAATAATCTGCTATCCATATATTTCAGTCAGTAATGAGACAACCAATTTAGTTGTTAATAGCTTAAAGGTTCCTGGTCATGTAAGTTAATGTTGATTGAATTATTAGATAAGGTTTATGACTTGATGCTTTTGAGATATTACTGAAAGATTGATTTCCATGTGTGGTTATCTTCCACTGATGTTAAAATAGAAAAATTCAACTTGCTTTATGAAAGACTATTAACATTCTTAGACTTCCTTACTATTGATATAAGGATTTAAGTAATATTTAAACTTGAAGTGGAATATTTTATATGCCTAAGTCTTCTTTTTTTTTTTATTACCTGGTTTAATAATGTTTTATAATAATGGGGAAATCAATAGTTTGGCATATTTCGAAGTTGAATTTGCTTTTTCATACTTAATAATAGCTTACTTTATTGTATCTTTGAAATGTATAATTCACAATAAATTTAAATCTAGAATATAAATATTTGCTCAAGTTTTGTTCAGACCTTTTTTCTCTAGTAGTTTCCTTTTTCTCTCTTCTTTTTAATCCAGGTCTCTTCTTGTTTCCTCATTAAACTTTTCACCACCATTTCTCATTTTTTCCTTTTTGTGCAATGAAATTCCTTGATGATAATTAAAATTTTACTTTACAAATCTATTTAAGCCAAGAGAGTTTTCAATAAGATTTGTACATTCTTCATATGGCATGTGTGTATGTATTCAGTTAGATTTGTGTTTGTGATTAGAAGTAGAATTTGCCCTCAAAGATGCAGAGGATAAGAAAGATAGTCACGTCTGTGTGTTTTATATAGCTGCTAAAATTAGCTTGGAATATGACTTGATATTTTCATTGAAATTCTTAAATTTCACCATTTGGGTGTTAAAACTATTTTTTCCTTTATTCAATGATTAGCTTTTGTTTTTACATGTTCCCACTGTTGGGCAATATTTAAATGATACATTGTTTTTGTGATTTCATTTTCTCCAGGTTGAAATTCTTGAAAATGAGATTATTCAAGAAAAGCAAAGTCTTCAGAATTGTCAGAATTTAAGCAAGGATCTAATGAAGGAGAAAGCTCAGCTTGAGAAAACAATTGAAACACTTAGAGAAAATTCAGAGAGACAGGTTCATAACTTTCCTATTATAAGCAACATATTTTTAAAATTTATTAACAAAAGTTATTCTGTAGTTAAGATAACAAAATGTTCATAATAACATTAAGTGGAAATATTTTAGAATTTTTTAGATTTTAAAGTAAAATGGTGTTTCCTCATTTTCTATCCTATGTAAAACAGGTTAGAAACAAAAAGTTGAAGGGAAAACCTATAAGTTTCTAAGTTGCCTGTGTCCTTAATAATTATCTGGTATAAAATTTTGTGGTACCTGTGTTTAAATTGCTCTCAAGTGTCTGTGGATTCGAGCTGCAGATTTTAAAGTCCCTGAATGAAGTTGGGGTGAAATACAGCTACACTCTGACCTCACTAAAGAGGGACAGGTGGTGGCAGCAACCATCTTGGGTATTTTCCTACTTGCTTTCAGGTGTTTATTGGTCATTCTCATTTTATGCTTGAGGAAACTGAGAACTAAATAGATTAAGTGGCTGGCTGTTTTAAAATTTCTACTTTTTTAGAAGTAAAGTGATTTGTTTTATACTATCTAGGTATAGTTCTCAGGCCACCTATAAAAATGCAGATTTCCGTGGATCTACAGAACAAAAATTCTAGAGCTAAGCATGGTTCTCAGGGGATTGTTTAACACACTAAATTTTTCGAGAACCATTACAGTAGGCCATGCTATAAATTGGATGTATTAGTTTTAAAATGTACTGGGGATTTTGTTACTTTGATATTGTTAAATTAGAATTCTTTTGTGGAATGTATTCACACAAATACACAGCAATGTATATACTCTTATAACACAGCAAATATTTACTGAGTATTCACTGTGTATATACATAGCAAAATTTTTTGAATAAAAGTAAAAGCTTTATATCTTCAAGAAGAGGGGCGGTGGGTACAGCTCAGTGGTAGAGCACATGCTTAGCATGCAGGAGGTCTTGGGTTCAATTCCCAGCACCTCCATTTAAACACACACACACACACACACACACACACACAAAAACATAGAAGATAATGTGTCTATTATGTTTCACCTGTACTCATCTTTGAATTTGAAACATGTAACCGTAAATAGCCTGAAGATCATTTTGATTAGTATTAAATATATCTCTCTTAATCATCTTATCATTCCTTTACATTATGAACTCCCTAAAGATAGGAACTTTAATGACCTGGCAGTACATGTACAGAGTGATCTCACAGTACACATTTGTGAAAATTAAAATTAAGATAGACAATTTGACTACCTTTTTATGCTTTGATTTTCCTGTTAGCTTTTGGAAGGGAGAAACTATGTAATTTTAAATATTTACTTATGCTCAGTCAAGTTTTAAAGTTTCTCCTTTCTTTTTTTTAGATTAAAATATTGGAACAGGAAAATGAACATCTGAATCAAACTGTGTCCTCCTTAAGGCAGCGCTCCCAGATAAGTGCTGAAGCAAGGGTGAAAGACATTGAAAAAGAAAATAAAATTCTCCATGAGTCTATCAAAGAAACAAGTAGTAAGCTAAGCAAGACTGAATTTGAAAAAAGACAAATTAGAAAAGAATTAGAACATTACAAAGAAAAAGGAGAACGAGCAGAAGAACTTGAAAATGAGTTGCATCATCTTGAAAAAGAAAATGAATTGTTACAGAAAAAGATAACCAATTTAAAAATTACTTGTGAAAAAATTGAAGCCTTAGAACAAGAAAATTCAGAGCTAGAAAGAGAAAATAGGAAGTTTAAAAAAACATTGGATAGCTTTAAAAACCTTACTTTTCAGTTAGAATCCCTAGAAAAAGAGAATTCCCAGCTTGATGAGGAAAACTTAGAACTACGAAGGAATGTGGAATCTTTGAAGTGTGCAAGCATGAAAATGGCGCAGCTACAATTAGAAAATAAAGAATTGGAAAGTGAAAAAGAACAACTTAAGAAAGGGTTAGAGCTCATGAAAGCATCTTTCAAGAAAACAGAGCGCTTAGAAGTTAGCTACCAGGGTTTGGATACAGAAAATCAGAGACTACAGAAAGCTCTAGAAAACAGCAATAAAAAAATTCAGCAATTGGAAAGTGAACTACAAGACTTAGAGATGGAAAACCAAACGTTGCAAAAAAATCTGGAAGAGTTAAAAATATCTAGCAAAAGACTAGAACAGCTAGAAAAAGAAAATAAATCATTAGAGCAAGAGACTTCTCAACTAGAAAAGGATAAGAAACAACTGGAGAAGGAAAATAAAAGACTCCGACAACAAGCAGAAATAAAAGATACCACATTAGAAGAAAATAATGTGAAAATTGGAAATTTGGAAAAAGAAAACAAAACCCTTTCCAAAGAGATTGGTATTTATAAAGAATCCTGCATTCGTCTGAAAGAATTAGAGAAAGAAAATAAGGAGCTTGTGAAAAGAGCAACTATTGATATAAAAACTTTGGTTACTTTAAGAGAGGTAAATATAGTTAAATTTCAAACAAATATTTTTTACGTTTTTAACTCAAGGCTTCTTTAAATTTTATTGCAGTAATTTGCATTATCTATTTATGGGTCAAAGTAGAAAATTGAAACTAGAAACAGTTTCCTAGTTCCCTACTTTTGTTAAAATAAGGAGTAAATGTAAATTGAATTTTTTAAGAAATTGTAGTAATAAGGTTTCCATGTGGTATCTGACTTGTTACATTGTAACTTTATACTTTTATTTCAAAATAGTATTAAAATATTTCATCAAAACTTACTGAATGTAAGTATAATAAGCATGATAGCAACTAGTTACTCAGTACTAACTATGTGCCAAGTACTGTGCCAAGGGCTTCATAAGTGGTATTTATGTATATTTATATAATTTTTATAACCAATCCTTTATGATCATCATCTCCATTAGATTAGAAAACTGAGTTTCAGAGACATTAAGTAGTTTACTCAGGATCACAATTGTAGATTTGGATTCCTGGATTCAAATCCTGATCTTTCAGACTTCAGAGCCTCATGAATTTTGACTGCTAAGCTAGGAATGCAAATCCGGTTGAATTTAAAGGTCAACATCGAATAATTGGTATTTGGTTGGATCTGTGCGTCAAGAAGAATTCTTAAATTCACTGGAGTAGATTGACACTAGGTCTTGTGAAACATGACTGGTGTAGCTCAGAAGATCACATGCTTGGCTCTTTTTTGCTATTCCTATGCTATACTATATATAATAACTTTTAGTTCAGTTTAAAAGTAGCTTATCATTATGACAGAAACTCACTTTGGGAAATCTGCCTTTCCACTAAAGAGGCATTGAGAGGGGACCATTATTATCTTTTCACTTTTTTTTCTTTCTCTTCTATAGTCTTAACAGACATGAGCAATTGGTTCCTTGTTCCTGAACCTCTAAGAATTCCCCCTAGTTATTCAGGTCAATGTCTTAGGCCTCTTCCACTGGGAGAGGAGTGCTTGTGGTGGGAGAAGGGTGTTGTATCCAAAATATATTCATAAAAGGAATATGCACTAAGGTTCTAGTTCATTATTAAAAAGTTAATGAATGCGTGTTTTACCCACAGTTTTCAGACCTAAGGTGTGTGTATTCAAAAGCATGAGTTTCTCCTTTCAGTTTTTAACATTAAAAAGTTAAAAAGAAGCTTTAGCAAGATAAAGGAAGGAAAACAATACTTTTTGAGCTAGGTTATAATTTTGTTGTTTAACTGTTCTTTTTTATCAGTGAAGGAAAAGCTCAGCAACAGCATTTCTATCTTTCCTGTTTTGAATAAGTGTGTTTCTGGATGATGGTGGTAGTTGGAATTTTGGTTGAATTCCTTAAATGTTTATGTTCAGAACACTTATGTGAGTTTTGTATTACTTTTAAAATAAGGATTTGGTGAGTGAAAAGTTGAAGACTCAACAAATGAATAATGATCTTGAAAAATTAACTCATGAGCTTGAGAAGATAGGGTTAAATAAAGAGCGACTCTTACACGATGAGCAGAGTACCGACGACAGGTGAGTATTATGTCTATTTGATACTGCTTCTTGGCCTTTTGGCTAAGATGAGGTGTGAGTCTATTTGAGAATAAACAGTTGAAATTATTGTTGTTATTTTGCTGAAACATTGATTCTTTCCTATTCTAGCTACAGGATACGTTTATGTATTTCACCCCGTTTCTGGTTCTTTTCTAACCTTAGAGAAAGTTCTATAAGAAAAAAAATTAAAAATCAAATACAAACTATCTAACATTGATATAAGGGGAAAAAACCAAAATGGTTTTATATAAATACCATTACATAATAGGAAAACAGGATGTCTCCCAGGTAACAGAAGATCAGAGGCTGTCATTGCCTGTGAAAGTAGAATGAGACATTACCAACAAAGTCCTGTGTCATGAAATACACAGTCAATTTAAGCAAATTATTCTTTATTTGAATGATGTGTTTACATGCCTCAATTCTCCATTTATTTTGTGTGCCAAAATGTGAACTTAAAGAGAAATGGAGGAAATGTTTGAAACAAAGGAAAATACACTGAGAAGCCATTAAGATATAAAAATAATGTGAAAAACTAGGCTTGACAAACAGTAAAAAATTAACTTATACACACTTGAATTTGAGAGTGTTCAGTACATACTTAAAGAGGATTTTTGTTCTCTATAGTCTATCAAACAGTTAATTGGATTTTCATGTAGTTAGCTTAGCATCTAGCTGGCCACTAGTTACAGCTAGAATAGAAGTGTGTATTGTTAATATTGTTTTATATAGATTAGACTTTAATTCAGTGGAATTTTTGTAGTTATATAATTTATATTTTGTCATCTACCCATATTAATGTTCTAGCAAGTGTCTTATTCTGTATAAAATAAATGAATATAGGAAAATTGATGCTGATTATATGGGATTTATTTTTGTAATTTTGAAAATATTCAAAGTTAATAGAATACATTGATACCTTTAAAGGTTAGTTGTATAATAACAAATAGAAGTAATTTGAGGCATTTTTTTCTAGCAGTCAATTCAAATAATCTTAGCTGAATTACTATACAGATATTTCACGAGAAAATATTTTTTGAGTTAGACATACAGTTAAGGGCCAATTTAGTTGACTATCTTTTGATATAGATACTAAATATATACCACTGCTTTATTCAGAGTTTTTGCCTGCCATGTGTAAGACATTTAAAAAGTAGAGCAAAAAAAAGTAAACCATGTAGCTGCCTTAACTGTCCCTGTTTTAAATTTATTAGCCCATCTCTAGAGGGGCCCTTCACATTGTGGCACCGCTTCCCAAGCCTTACTTCATGCAGTTAGTCAGTGTCAATTAAGCTTTCATTATCTGCTGATCATCAGCATCAAATAAATGATAATGTTTCAACTGAACCTTGAAGAATGACAGAAATTTGCAAGGTAGAAATGGGGAAGGGCATTCTATGCAAATAAAGCACAAACGTGTGTTGAGCAATTCTGAGTAATATTAAATATATATTAGAAAAGGGCAAATTTGGAGGCATGGAGATGAGTTAGGAAGTTATTGTAATAGTCTGGACAAAATATAAGTGCGTTCATTAGTTGGCGCATTTTCATTTTATAATGAAAGCATTAGACATAGAGATAAGGGTGTGTATATTGAACTAAAACTTTCAGGAAAAGGAATTGAGAATAGTTAATAACTATGATCGAATCTGGGGATCAGGAAAAGAAGTGTCTTAAGACACTAAACCTGCTTCTTTCTCAGCCAGTAAGTTAGCCTTAGCATCACAAAGAAAGTAAGTTCATAGACATAAATTTATTTAACATTCCATCCCCTCCATCTTGGAATTATGTATATCTGCATCTGTCTTTACCTCTAATCTCAGATGGTATCCCTAATTCCTTTGTTAGTCTGACCTCTTCATCTTTCCAGTTGATTTTATTCCCTCTAACCCCCTTTGAAAATATTATATTATTAAGATATTTATTCTTGCCATCAAGGACTATATAGTCTAGTTATGGAATTGAATGTGTTAATAAAATCAAAAAAGTAAATTTAGTGGTGGAGTTGCAAACAGTACTATGTGATCACTCTTGTTTTTCTCTTTTAACAGCTCTTTTCCTGTGTCTTCTCTGTCAATATAGTTTCCTAGGGTTATGTTCTTAGGCTTCTTATCCACTTATTCTGAATGCTGATCATTCCCATCCATCACCTCACCTGATGTCCATATTATTCTCTGCTTACTGGACATCTGTATTTGGACAGTCCAGAACTCAAGCATCACAAATTTAATATATCCAAAGTCACACTCATTAAATGCTTTAAAATTGCTTGTTGACTCAAGCTGTTACCAGAATGAGTGAGATTTGTTCTCTGTTCTCAATGAACTTAAAATCTGGTTGAACAAAAAAATAGATACATGGAGTATGTGTATGCACATTTGACTGTCCTTTATGATTGGATTATTGCATTCTGTTGATTCTTATTTTGTAGTTGGCTTTATTCCTTTGATAACTATGTAAGTTTAAAAAGCTAAAGCTCTAATCTGTTCTTAGAAACAATAATCAGTACATATATATAAACTGAAAAAAAGTGCAGTATACTGTATGTATTTACATGAAATACAATGTGTATGTGCAGTTGAACTGTAATAATTCTACCTAATAAAACTGAAAAAGAAAAAATAGATACATATAAGTTAATTACAGTAAAAGGCAGAATATGATAAAATTTCTCATATATATACTTCAGGTTTTTATTTGGTTTAGTCATCGGGGTTCTCAGGTATAAGAAATAGATTAATCCATAAGTCCTAGTTTATGATTCATCCTCAAAAACTGTGTTCATGAACTATCTTTTTTGTTAAAAAAAAAATTAAGACTAATATAAATATTCATGAGCCTACCCTTCAAAAAGATGACAAATACTGACACTCAAATCTGTCTTCCTCTTCCCGTTGTGTATATTTGTGTCTTTAGTATATCATTCTCTTTTTTAATATTCTGCAAGTACTCTGTACCCTGAAAACAAAGTTTTCAGTGAATTTTAAGTCTTAACTATTCATATATGTTTGTATAAAAATGTTACACATTAATATCATAGACAAATACTTAATAATATGATAAATCTATCCACTTCCTCTTTCTGTAGATTCTTATTATACAACTAAGAGGAATATTTTGAGACTCAGATCTTCTAGATGCCTTTTTTGAATATTAATTTTTGCTTTTGACAACCTAGACTGTAATCTGGACCTCTCTTTTACTCAGTGAGTTTTTTGCTCATTACCAGGAATAGTTTAAAAGGGGAAGTGGGCAGTAAGAGAAGGATAATTTAATTTGAAAGACTATCTTATAAGATCTATTTATACTACCAGAGTCTGTGGTCATAAACTATCCTTAAAAAGAATTTTATGACCTTCAGTAATGAACTAATTATTTTAATACTTGGATAGTAGGTACAAACTTTTGGAATCAAAGTTAGAATCCACTCTAAAAAAGTCCCTTGAAATAAAAGAAGAAAAGATTGCTGCATTAGAAGCTCGACTGGAAGAATCAACAAACTATAACCAGCAATTGCGCCAGGAGCTTAAAACAGTAAGTAACTTCCTTGGAAAGCATTTCAGTTGTTAACTGTTTGGACAGAAAAGTGTAAAGTAGAAAATAAAAAGGCAGTATGTGGGGAAGGGTATAGCTCAGTGGTAGAGTGCGTGCTTAGCATGCATGAGGTCCTGGGTTCAATCCCCAGTACCTCCATTAAATCAATCAATCAGTCAATCAAAGTACCCCCCCAAAAGGCAATGTAATTTTATTAATAATTTGTCTATTTCTTCCTGTTTCTTAAATTTGAGAGTATTAAACAGATTTTTGTCAGAGAGTCTATAACAAACTATTTTGTCTATGCACTATAATTTATTCTATCCTATTTCATGTGTGATTGTCCCCCATGCAGTTAGGGACATAACAGAATTGTGAGCATGGGATGGGAAAGAGGCAGGCATATTTCATTGGGAAAAGCTGTCAGTGTGGTACTTACACTTCACTGACACTCTTTTCCTATTGAGAATCCAGGCAAAAGTTTGATAGGCAAAGATACGGATGTGAGGATACAAGTCAAGGGAAATAGTATGTGTGGTGTAAGAAAGCACTCAGTCTCATAAATTTGAGGTCTTTTCTAGGTCTGTTTTCTTGTGATATTTGGAATTATTCAATGAAGTATGTGAAGTAGGGGCAGCTGTCTTTTTCCCCCACATGAATAAATTAAAATTGAAGGGGATTGCCCATTCCATAGGGTTAGTGTTTAGTAGATTGGTAGAATCGTGTTATGATTTATTCTTCCTTTTAGCATCTCTGTAGTTACACCCAGAGTGGTTTTATAGTCAAACATTCAGACTAACAGATTTACTAAGGGCCACGTTTAGAACCATTTGATTAGGAACACTATAGAAAATATAAGTTGATATTTATGTAATATAGTAGGTCACTATCAGGTGTTCCTCTTCACATAATTGTCTGAGAGTCATCCTCTCACCAGATGACAGTTCAGGTGCAAGAAGACAAAATTCACATTGAGTATGTTGGGGAGCTGCCCTGGCTTTGAGGCTTCATGTTCCACAACAGTCATCATCTCTTGCAACCACTCCAAAGGCATGGATTTAAGATCTTCACAATCTTAAGATCTTAAGATTTAAGAGGGGGGAGGGTATAGCTCAGTGATAGAGCACATGCTTAGCATGCACAAAGTCCTAGGTTCAATCCCCAGTACCTCCATTATTTGTTTGTTTGTTTAATATAAATAATTTATTTAAAATAAATAAATACTTCCCCCACCAAAAAAAAAAAAAAAAAAAGAAAAAGATTAAAGAGTTGCTGTACTCAGAGAAGTTCAAAGATAGAACTTCCTACTAGATATTTATAGTTCTCCCAGTACAACTGTAATTTACCAATCAAGGGTCTTTTTTCCCATAAGCAATCTTGCCTGGCAACATAGAACATTCCAGTTTTATCGGGTTTCCAGAGAAACAGCTACCCCAAGATGTAGTTTTCATGCAGAAAGGGGAAAAGGTTTTGTTTTCCATTTGCCCATACCATCACTGCTGCTGTTTGTCTCAGACATAAACATGGAACATACTTTGTTAGAGAAGAAATTCTAGAACTTTGCTTAGTTAACATAAAGAATTGTCCAAAAAATAAAGTAAAAATGTTTGCCCTATTAAGCAGTATCACTATGGTGCAAATAAAGTCAACTTCATGAAGCTACTAAGCCAGAAAGTCAATGGGTTTTGAGTATGGGTTGATAATATGTGTATTTCAAGTCTAAAAGATTCTGATTAATGATACATAAGGTAAAGGAACCATTTTTGAAACTTAGTTGTGAGAACAATGGGCTAACATGAGAAGTTTTGAGTTTTAGTCTCAGCTCCCCTTCTTAATAGTGACATATGTTTATAATCTTTATAAGCCTAGAAAAAAGATCCTGTGGGAAATTAATATAAAATAGGAGACTGGAAATAACGTCACTTGTCTGTTTTATTAGGGTGTTGAAAATTAAAAATGGAAAATCAGAATCCCAGAACAGCTATTAGATCACTTGCCAAGCTTTAAATTACATTCTGTCGTGGCATCTTTTTTCTTTAGTCTCACATCATTATTTTCTAATTCAGTAGTAGCAAAGGTTGAGCCATAAGCTTTGTTGAGGTTGCATTAGACACTGAATTATTTTGAGCATTTTTTTCCTGCCTTAATAGAAAGTTTGGAGTTAATTTAGAAATTTATGATAATTGTTTCCTAGGATAAACTAGCAATTTGAGGTAAGTATAATAATAATCCATTTAAATTGAAGAGAGCAGTTAAGTTAATCAGTAAAATCTGCTAATGTAGGATGATGACCAAGTTGTTAGTTTTGAGTTGACTCACTTAAAGTAGGATTTGGTTGTAATCACACCAGAAACCCTGGCTAAGATACATCTTTGGATCACTGTTCATAAAATGAATTAAAGTAATTATATATGGATCAAGATTTGAAAAAAGAAGTCATTTATTTATTAATATAGATCATTCTGGGCAACATATCCTTCCTAGAAGACAAGACATATATAGATACTTCCTCAACTTTAGGTGTCTTTTTAAGAGGAATTATTACATGTGTCAAGTCTTTATTTGTTCTTTACATGGGAATCTTTGAAAATTCTGTATCAGCTATAGATAGCTCTAAAAACAGTTGCTAGTATTTAGCAACTTGTCTATGTCCAGTTAATCTAGTCTTCAGTGGCATTTTCATCATAAACAATAGGATCTGTAATTACAAAATATATTGTAGGAATATGGCACATAAGGGGAGCATATTTAATGTTTCTAAAGGAGAAGATTTGCATTTTATAAAGCATAAAGTGTGATCATGATAGCAATGATAATTGTACATATTGTTTATCACATTTTAAAATAAAGTGTCTCTCACATTCATCAGACCATTGTAGAGTCTAATTAATTGTGATAAATATAACCTTGGAGGTAATTTTTCTCCCCATTAAAATATTTTAAATAAAATTTTAGGTGAAAAAAAATTATGAAGCTCTTAAACAGAGACAAGATGAGGAAAGGATGGTACAGAGTTCTCCTCCAACTTCTGGTGAAGATAACAAATGGGAGCGAGAAAGTCAAGAAACTACTAGAGAGCTTCTTAAAGTTAAAGACAGATTAATTGAAGTAGAAAGAAATGTAAGTATTTTAGTAGGAATAAGGCTTTTTAGAAGTAAAGGATCATTGAGTTTATAAAACTCAGAAAATGTATCTGATCTGGTTTTATAGCTTTGATCATTTCATACTTTAACTGATTTATTTTATAATATGTAAAAAGACGAAAAACTAATAATTTAATATGCGTTTCTTTATCACCCTTGTGTAAGTCCAACAGCAAGCTTTGTCAGCCCTATCTTGTAAATATAACCCACACTCGTCTACTTCTCCCCATTTCTGCTGCTGCCACTCTTAAGTTACCATCGTCTTTCATCTGGACTATTTAGAGTATCCTCCTAACTGGTCTGCCCCCTTTCACTCCTGACCCAATCTGACCCATTCTCAATGCAGTAACCTAGAGTAAATTTTTAAAACATAACTCAATTCACATTACTTTCCTACTTAAAAACTTCAGTGGCTCCCCATTTCATTTAGAATAAAATCCAGACTCTTTACTGTATCCATGAGGTCCTTCTTGACATTTCCCTGTCTCTATCTCTGACCTTATGCCATATTACTCTTCTACACACCATGTTTATTAATCTGGGGTTATTATTATCTGTTAATATCGGGAAAACATGGAACAGAGCCTGGCATATAATAAGTAAATTAATTCTGGTCATAGTGGTCTTTTGTGTTTGCCCCTATCTCAGGGCCTTTCTGTTTGCTTCCCCTACCTGGAACACGTGGCTGGCCTCCCTTAGCATTCAAATCTCATGTTACATAACTCCTGCAA
The DNA here is from genome assembly GCF_036321535.1 of Camelus dromedarius. NCBI lineage: Eukaryota > Metazoa > Chordata > Mammalia > Artiodactyla > Camelidae > Camelus > Camelus dromedarius. The sequence continues at coordinate 24,049,149 of NC_087450.1, forward strand.
GAGGTCTTTCCTGACCTCTTCTCTCGGTAAAGTAGCTGTCCCCAAACTAAACCATTCACCATCACACCACTGCCTTGTTTAGTTTCTTCATAGCTTCTTTCACTGGAAAAATTATTTATTCATTTATTTATTGTCTACTGAAAACAAGCTCCTTGGAAGCAAGTAGCTTGTCTTTTGTTTACAGCACTATGCCTTCAGTATGTAGAACAATGCTTGGTAGATAGCAGGTACTTAATAAATGTTTGCTGAATGAGTTTAGTAAATATTTGACAGTAGACGATTTTCAAATGAATTCAGCAACCATTTATCCTTCAAAGATGAATGAGCTTAAGGAACTTACGTGGTAACAAGTAAAATAGTTGTGATTGTTATTATTGTATTTTAAGTTAATATTAATTGAAAACTTTAAGCCATGAAGCCAGAAATTAATCTCCTACACTACGGATTCCTGCTTTCTTAGCCAAAAATAATCACTGTAAACAGTTTATTTTTCCAGAAAATGTTTGTGATTTATCTGTGTGTAGAAATGTATTTCTTTTACAGATTCACACTTGTGGGATCTTAATTACATTTTTCAATTATATTATCTTAGAGATCTATTTTAGCAGATACAGATCTATGTAGTTTTGTTTGATGACCACATATTATTCCATAGTGTGCATGTTAACCATGATTTATTTAAATAAATCTTAAATCAGTGGAAATTTATGTTCAGATTTTGCTGCAGTGAAAATCCATATATAACGTGTCCATAAGGTAGTAAATTGCTGACAGTAGAACTGATAGGCCAAAGGGTTTCCATATATACATATTTCTGTGTGTGTGTTTAATTTTAGTTGATATCATTATATTAGCCTTTCAAAGAAACATCAATCTTCAGTCCCACTAATTAGAGTACCTATTTTTGCTGATTAACATTGGGTATGACCAGCCTTTTAATTTTTATTAAAATGATAGGAGAAAGTGTTTTAATTTGTATATTTTAAATTGTTAGCTGTTTTTCATCTTTTTATATATTTATCAGCCATATATGAATACCTGTGTTTAGTTATTCGCAATATATATTTATATATATATACACATACACATACATACATATATACACACACACACGTATATATGTATATATACACACGTATGTATATATTTCAATCCTTTGGATTAATAATTACATTTCAGAAGAATTGGCATATAAAGTTGTTTAAGATAAATCTCTTTTCTCATTAATTTCTGTATGAAGTTCTATGGGGGAGAAAAAATTGCTTGGTTCTCATATTTTAGCTATTTTAGATAATGGGTTTATAAAGATGGCTACCCTACATTAGGCTGGTAATTTTTGTGCATTTGCCAGTAAATATATTTGCTAACCTCATATTTTTCAATTGTAAACTATTTCCTGCTCTGAGATACCCTTTCTACTCTCAGTTGTCTCTTCTATTCATTATAGACTATAGGAACTTATCTTATTCCTGAAGATACCCAGACTCATCATTAGAGTTTGTACATTCTGTTTACTAAAGAGCTGAACTATAATAGTGCTTAACATATGTAAGTGAAAAATGGTTCACCTCTTTGGTGTGTCAAGATGGTATATAAATACCTCAGTAGTCCATAATTATTTTTGCATGTAATTTCTTTAATCCTTTGTATTTGATCAAATGATCAAAAGGCAAGTAATACACTATCAGTACTTATTTTAAAGCGTTTTTCTTCCTCAGCTTTGATTTTATGGTATAAAATATAGGTTGAATCATGACTTGCCTTTTATACAGTGACATGTAGTATATATAACTTAAAAGCCTATAAAGTGAATGTTGTCTTTGTCCCATAATGTAGATATGATAAAAGTGATCTGTTGTGGTTCAGTTGTAACTTTTTTTGCATATTGCAACTATATATAAATTCTGGCCTTATTGTATATTGAAGTTTTATTTTGGTTTTCTAGGGGGTTCTTCCTTTATACTTTTTGATGCTAAATTTTTTATGAAATGTTATTTAGAAATAATCCTGAAAATGTAATATCCATAACAAACATTTTAATATCTGTCACATTAAATGTAATGATCTATAATTTGCATAGTAATTCAACTGTTTAACTATACAATTGAAATGTGGCCATGTATACTGGAAAAATTGAAAATAATGTGTTTTTTTTGGATTTTCTCCAGAAGTCCTATAGATGGAATAAAGTTTTAGTCAGTGTTTTATACCATGAAAAAAATCACTAAAGAAAATATGTAACATCTGTTATGTCTATTATGGACTGAATTTTTTAAACAGATGGTTAGATTGTTCCTGCTTCTCTTCCAAATATTTGTGTCTATAAAATACTTAATATTTAGTTTTGCTGCTACTCCTGGGACCACCACACATATAATATGTATATATACACCTACATCACATGTACATACCTACATATATGTATATTGCCTTTGGGCAGTTAGAAAATGTACACTGCATTGGCTAGACACATAGCCCCATGCCCTCTGGACACTTGAACAGCATAAAAACCATACAGTTGACAATCCCATTCTAGTTTTTTGTGTCAAATACATTTAGAATGGATATGTTATTTTTCAGACATTATAGAGCAGACAGGACAGAGGCACGTTAGTAAATTAAGGTTTTAGTAATATTACTTTCTTTTCCTTAGGTTAAATATCTTTTTACAATTTGGGATGGGGGGGAAATGTTTTGTCTTTTCTCTTTTAAGATTGTTGGTATATTTTTGGATTATAATGGTAATATATGGTAATAAATACTTGTACAACATTCTGGTATCTGTTAAACAGAAATATATTTGATACTGCTTTTGTTTTTAATATGTGTTTTATTTATTAAGAATGCTACACTGCAAGCAGAGAAGCAAGCATTGAAAACTCAGCTGAAGCAACTTGAGACCCAGAACAATAATTTGCAGGCTCAAATTCTTGCACTTCAGAGGCAGACAGTGTCGTTACAAGAGCAGAATACTACTCTTCAAACACAGAATGCCAAGCTTCAGGTAGAAATGTAATATTATGAGGTTATGCAACCAAACTCTTGAATTATGCTGTTATGCTATCAAAATAAGGATGACTAGACATGGTAACATTGTTGCTTAGTGAGTGAATTTAACAATTAGTTTAAGAAGCTGCTATGCCAAATTTTCAGATATCAGTGTTTTTTAAAAGTCAGAGCCTCTAAATTAATAAATTCCTTCAACAAATGAAAAAATAAAGATAATTTTAGTTATATTTACTTTATTGCCAGTTCAACAAGTTGATTATAATTAATCAGTTAGAAACTCTTGTTTTAAGACCATGATTGCAAGATACCCATCAGTTATTGGAAAACAGCGCAGCGTGAGAGTTTTGTCTTTAGACTTGTCCTTAGTTCAAAGGAGCCATCTTACACTTAACACTGCCAGTGTCTTTTCAGATAGAATAGTCAGGTAGGAGAAAGTGCAACTCTGAAACCTCTTTAAAAAGCTGGGAAAAGAAGTTGCCTCTCTGATGCTAAAAGTTCTCTCTATAGTTCTTTTCCAAACAATAAAGCAAATACTAATTTAATTTAGACTCGAGAAAATTTCCAATTGAATTTCACAAGTAATTTTTTAGTTCTATCAACTCTAAACTTCTAGGAAATTATAAACTGGCATTTTCAGTTCTGTACCTTTTATGGAGTTGTTGCTAATCATCTTCATTTAAAATAATTCAACCCAAAACATATATATGATATATATCTTACACTGTGTATGTCTCATAATATATGTATTATGAGGTGTATATAACACCTACCAAAAATAAAAAATTAATGGTAGCCTTATTCTTTAGGATGCTAAAAATTCAGATATTCTTTGTATAATATGAATATATCTGCTGTGATTTATTTAGCACTTGCTAAAGTTAACATCTTTTATTTTAAAAGAAAGAACAATATAAGCTATTTTTCTTATGTCTAATACAATATACATTCTTACAGGTTGAAAATTCCACCCTTAATTCCCAGAGTACCTCACTTATGAACCAGAATGCACAACTCCTAATCCAGCAGTCTTCCTTAGAAAATGAAAATGAATCTGTAATCAAAGAGCGAGAAGACCTGAAATCTCTCTATGACTCTCTGATCAAAGATCATGAAAAGCTAGAACTTTTACATGAACGGCAGGCTTCAGAGTATGAGTCTCTCATTGCTAAACATGGAACTCTAAAGTCTGCTCACAAAAATCTTGAAGTGGAACATAAAGACCTTGAGGACCGGTAATTTATTATCTTTTCTTATGTTATTAATTTAAAACCAGTTTTATTTGGGTAATATAATAAATTTTATGTATGAACAGATCTGAGATAGTTTATGTAGGAAGTTTATATGAATTAACATGTTTTATGTGATTACTTAATAAATGACTCCCATTTCCTTTATTTCTAAAATTTTTTTTTCTAAGGAAATATAAACCAAATACATAACTTTTTTTTTTTCCAGTTACAATCAGTTACTAAAACAGAAAGGACAATTGGAAGATTTGGAAAAAACGCTGAAAGTAGAACAGGAAAAAATGCTGCTTAAAAACAAAAACCATGAGACTGTGGCTGCCGAATACAAGAAACTTTGTGGTGAAAATGATAGGTAATAAATATTTATATATTTTAGTTTTATATTATTCATTATATCCAAAGTGTATATTGCCCCTTTGTGGTACCATTCATAACTTAGAATTTTTTGAAAAGACCCCAAACCTGTAAGTAAATTACCCAGCAAAATCATGTAGCTAGTTATAGAATCACTCAGACAAAAACCTGAATGTCCTGTTTTCTCTTGTTGTTTCTCTCTTGATTTATTCAACTAATTAAGTTTTTAAGTCACTTTATATAACAAAATTTGTGTACGTTGTTAGTCTTTTGAAGTTGCTACAAGTGAACAGTCTCATGATTTCCTAGCTGATTGATTTATACTTTTATTTTTGACTTAGGTATTAATGGTCTCATATTGCTATAGGGTAACTTTTTAAAATTTGAAGCCTTGGAAAGATCAAAACTTACTAACTGGTAATCAGCCTACTTCATGAGGATATATTTTCAAAAAATTTTTAGAAACCTTTGAAAAATGTAAACAGCCTAAAAACATTTGTATTGCATTTACATTGCCATAGCTGAAGTGCTGAAAGACAGCACACAAAATTTAAATGGGGATCATTCATTGAGTATTTGTCCTATTATGAATATGATACGTTCCGTTTTTAGAATTAAACATCTATTTCTTTTCCTTCCCCCAAAAACCTCCCTAAGCTTCTAGAGCCATTTTCATTTGTATGCTCAATAGTTTTTAATACAGTAATTGTTACAACTAGAAATTCTGTGCTGAGCGATTTGAACTTTAACAGTCTCAACAGCAGGCTAGGATCAAAGAGGTTGTATTTGTGCAGTATAAATAATAGAAGACCAAATTGTGACAAGTTATAGGATAGTTACAGGACAGGGTTTTTATTACATACATAACATTGCCAGATGCATTTACTGTGGAATTCCCATCTTGAACCTAACCTTTTTCCGCTGCTGGGATTCAAACCAAATTTGGACATTGGGAACTTGAGTAGATCTTCCAGAAATCTAATTGTATACATTACTGAGGAGTCTTCAGAGAAAAAACTTGGCCCAAATGTTAAGAAGAAATTGAACATGGTGAACTTGAACCAGAAGATTATGTAGACTTGGAAGGGAAGAATGGTCCTGAGTAGAGTATTTTCTGTCTCTCTAAGGTGTTCTTGCCCAGCTTTTATGCATTCGTGCCAGTGTTCTAAGGGAAGTAAAGACTTTTAAGTAAAACCTGAAAGAGCTCTTTCACAAATAAAAGCTATTTATGAAAACTTGTCAAACAAGCAATATCCATTCCTCTAGATAGCCTAAGTTTTAATCTTAGATAATGCCAAACCAAGAAAGTTTCTTACATGAGCAAGGTTGTCTTGCCTCTTTAGAGTTATGTTCACTGAATTGTGTGTTGGTGTTAATGTTCTCAGCTTTGAGGGACGGTGTAAAAAACTCTCCTAAAGAGCTGATTTTAGTATTTGCCGTTGAGATGCTATTGAGAACATTATTATATCTCTATATCCCACACCCCATGAAGCATCAGTAGGAAAATCTTTGATCTCCATCGGTATTGATATACTATGTTGCTGTCTGTATGTGTCAGTGAGGTTTGACCAACTGTTAAATTCAGGCATGTATTCATTCCTAGATTCAACCTATTTATGGAGCATTTACTGTTTGTTTTGATCTTGCCATTTTATTGTTTTTCACCAAGTCTTGATTTTTAGAATGTTTATTTTATTACTTATAATTCTTGTAAATTGATTCAAATTCTTTGTCAAGTGAGTTGAAGTAAATTATTGGATGTTCTGAGAAAATCCCGTACTGGGCAAAAGTTTGCTTTGTTTGGCTGCCTCCTCCTTTTCTGGGTTCCTGATCTTAATGCCATTAGGTGAAGGTTGGTAAACTACAGACAGCTCAGCAGGCCAGATCCAGCCTGCAGCCTGTTTTGGTACAGCTCCGAAACAAAGAACAACTTTTACATTTTGAAAGGTGGTTTAGGAAAAACGAAAAGAAGAATGTGCTCTAGATTGCATGCAACCTACAAAGCCTGAAGTATCTATTCTGGTCCTTTACAGAAAGAATTTACTGATCTCCCTTTTAAAGGTCAGTGGACCTTGTTCTAAAGGTATAATAGTAGAAAGAAACAAAAGGCTATCATTTGGGTTTTTTAAAAAAATCAAAAACTTATCATTAATAACTGAAGACTACATAACTATGAATAATTTACCACAACTGCAGAAATCTCAATAACTAAAATTTTCATCTAAGCGTGTATCTCTCAGTTATCTGACAATAGATTGATAGATTACTATGTCTCATACTAGATTGATTAATTCACTTGATCTGATTTTTCTTTAGTTTTCCTGTTAAATTTTAGAATCTTTGAATTCTCTAGGTTAATCAAAACTGGATTGGTAATTTCCTGTTTTGTTTTTTAAACATTTTCTATTAAAAACTTGTCATCTAGTTTTTACAGACTAGAAACTGATTCTTGGTAAGTTTAGTCACTGGCAAAAGAATCTTACATTTTCTAAGTATGTCTGAATGTGATTTACAGCGTTTTCACATTGTATAAATCACAGTGAAAGCTATTAAGAGAATCTAATGTGATTTCTAATTATAGGTTGAATCATACATATAATCAGCTTTTAAAAGAGACTGAAGTTTTACAAACTGACCATAAAAACTTGAAAAGTCTTCTAAATAATTCCAAACTGGAACAAACAAGATTAGAAGCTGAATTTTCAAAGTTAAAGGAGCAATACCAGCAGCTGGACATCACATCCACCAAGCTAAATAACCAGTGTGAGGTAAGCTTTAACAAGGTTAGTCAATGTTCGCTGCCTTTAGGCATCATTGCCTAAAAAGTAAATAATCAGATTATAATGACAATAGCAGTGTATGTTTAGTATTTCTAAGAGAATTGGTCAGGGATAATTGAAATTCACAAGTAATTCAGAAAAACTTTCTTTATGATTAATTTCAACTTTTACTATCAGTTTAAACTTATATGTTCAGATACTTTGAAAATTTTTATCCTTGTTTAATGAAAAAAATGTTTACTGACCACCTGGCATGCATTGGTAAACCATAAAGGTAAAAACTTCATCCCCTGTGGAGCTTATATTCTGGTGGAAAGAAATAGACAATAAACATAACAAGTAAGTTTCAGTGTTTTGTTACATATGGCTGTATAGCAGTTTACCCCAAACATAGTGGTATAAAACAACCACTTATGCTCACAGATTTTGTGGTTCACAATTTGAACAGGGACAGTGGGGCCAGTTTATTTCTGTTCCGCTTCCCGATTGGCCCTCAGCTGGAAGACTGAAAGGCTGAGTGCATGTTTGGTGGCTGATGCTGGCTGTCAGCTGTAGGCCATCAGTTTTCTCTTCACGTAGTCTCTCCCCATAGACTGATTTGGGTTTTCTCACAATATGGTGAGAACCAAACAGAAGCCATCTCTACTCTAATGATCAAGCCTCAGAAGTCATACAGCATCATTTCCCCTGCATTCTACTCGTTGAGCAAGTCAAAGTCCCATCCAGGTTCAAGGAAGAGAGAAATAGATTCAGTCTCTTGATGGAGAATGGCATGATTCTGGAAGGCTACATGGACTGCAAATACTGTTGTAACCATTTTGAAAATTAGTCTGCAGCATATGGTATGTTAAAAGATAAGTTATATACAAGTAAAAATGGAGTAGGGTAAAGGGGAATAAGGACTGCTAGGGTGGGTGAGAGAATGTAGATTGAAACTGTAACTAGACATGATTGAAAAAAGATTTGAAGGAGATTAGTGTATTATTATGTGGATATCTGGGGAAAGAATATTCCAGGCCACCAGCTGATGCAGTGACCATAAGGCCAGGGGAACCCTGGTGTGTTTGAGGAACACTCAAGGAAGCTAGTGTGCCTGGAGTGGAATGAGACAGGGGGAGTAGCAGGAGATGCGCTCAGAGATAAGCCTGTGCCAGATGTGTTGCCTTATAGGCCATTGTAAAGCACTTTTCTGAATAAAACATGGGAGCCATTAGAGGGTTTTGAACAGAAATGACATCTGCCTTATGTGTGCAGTTTTATTCTTAACATCATTCCATGCCTTTCTCCATGATTATTTGATGCAGTGGTAAAAGTTTTGAAGTATAAAAAGGATCCTGAAAGCCTTAAATAATCCTTAAATTTTGTGATTAGTCCCTAAATCATTAAAGTTTGAATATAGCTTAACATTTCTTGGAACTTTTAGGAAACCAGCACTTAAGCAAACCCTTAAGTAGAATTAGGAATAGACTGTCAGAAAAGTAATATTTAAAGGCTTTTTGTCTGAAATTATAAACCAACAGAAAGGAAAATTAGTTTGAAATCATATATATTTAATTACCCAACAAAGTTCAGAAAGTATAGAACATTCATTCTGCCTGTGATTTATAATAAGTCTAAATAAAATATAATTGAGTTAATGGATTACAAAATGGTACGTTGAGGAACATGACCGATCAATTCCAGAAATAATAAGATTGGACAAAACTATCAAAAATAACAATTTTAGGACTCTGGAATTCAAGCAAAGACATACAACAAATTGAGAAGCATTTATTAAAGAAAAACTACTCAACTTTGGATAGGACTGTGGTTGTCTGAGACATTTTATCATGTGACTTCTCCCATTCTTAGTCCCTCCCCTTTTTCCAATACCTGGTAGTTCAGGTGAGGGGCAAGCCATGAAAACCAGCAACTCTGCTACTGGGGGGGACTGGCTTGATTGCAGCAAAGAACAGAAGAGTCTCACACCCAGGAAGGTTGTCAAAGGCCAACTCTCAGATACCTGAATATTGGATGGGGCAAGTAATTATACCAGCAAACTAGTCAGAAATTTAACTGGGAGATCCGAAGAATGAGACAGCCAGCCATAATGAATCTTGATAAGGCCCTTCATGTTGCTGGTAGTCTAAAGGCTACTCAGGAGAGGTCAGAAAGGGCCCTAGCTACCTACTTATCCGGGGCTAATTCTCCTAACTTGAGTCAAATGCTAACTTTTGGCTAAGGGCGAAGTCATTATGATTTGAAGGGAGTGTAAAAATGAATCCACAGTGTAGGAGGTTGAAATAGTAGTTAATCTTTGTAGGGATGGGTGGTAGTTGGAAGAGAGCATGACAAGTGTTTCTGGAATACAAATGTGCTGTCTCTTGATCTGAATGCTGGTTTCACACATGTTCACTTTGTGATAATTGAGCTGTATATACACTTAAAATTTGTTTCCTGTGTATATGTTTTATCAGTTGTCTGTTGACACAGTAATGCTATGTAACAGTGTCAACAATCATAGAACCTCAGTGGTAAGGGACAGTAAACATATATTTTTGCTCATGAGTCTATGAGTTGGCTGAGCAGATGTGCTGACCTGCATTGATGTGTAGGCCAAGATTAGTTGATCTTAGTAGGGCTTGCTCCTGTATCTGCAACTAGCCAGTACATACCCTGAGAGCTGACTGGACTAGGGTGACCCCAACTGGTATAATTTCTCTGTGCCATGTGGTCTCTCATTCTCCAGTAGGATTCCAAGAGACTGAGTGGCACCACATAAGCCTCTTGAGGCCTAGACTTGGAACTGTCACACCATCACTTCCACCTCCTTCTCTTGGCCAAAGGTGTACCAAATTCAAGAGGGGAAGTAGATTCCACTTCTTGATAGGAAAAGTGAGAAGTCACAGCACAAGAGAATATAGGGAGGAAAACTGTATTCAGTTTTTTTTGCAGTGGATCTACCACATATGTTATATTTCAATTTAACAATATATAGATAAAACAAATATAGCACAGTATTAACAGTTGTTAGATCTAGATGGCTGTTTATGGATATTAATACCTGCGTTTTTCTACCTTCTGAGAATTTTTGAAATTTTTGGGATGGGGGGATGGAGGAGGGGAGAAGGGGTTGTTACTGGCATTTTTTTAAAATACAGATCTCTGGGCTCTACTTCAGACCTGCTGAATTCAAATGCTAGAACCCAGACATCTACATTTTAAAAATGTATTCTACAAGTGATGCTAAATTTTGAGAATTAAAACTTTGGGCTTTCTGAGTTCTACTGGAATCTCTGGTCTAACTAAGGCATCCTTCTAAGTTCTGCTGACTGCAGAGAAGAAGCAGCTCAATGATGCTAGCAGCCCAGCTACCAGTAATAATCAGTAGTAATACCACCCATTGATAAGATTACTTGACTCCCTTGGATCAAGCCATAAAAATTATACACAAACTTTTAAGGTTCCTTGAAAACAGTGGTTGGGGGAAGAATGAGGTCTATGAAGTACCTACTGTGTGCCATAGGTAAGACACCAGGTACTTTACATATATTATTTAATCCTTGCAACAGTCTTGGCGGGGGTGGGAGTTGTTATCCTCAATTTGTAGATGGGGCCATTAAAGCTCAAAGAATTACTAACTTGTTTAGCATTTCATAGCTTGCTTAAACAGAAGTCCAGAGATACGAATCTAGCTTTGGGCTCTAAGTTAAAGTTTTGAAGAAAGAAGTGTTTTTGGAACTAGATAATTTATTATGTGTTAAACCCAACGTCTGTGAGAATTAAGAAAATATGTATGTCCAGCACATAATCCAGTATTTTAGCTGTCATTATTACTAAATAATCACTCATGTTCTAATCAAAGTAAAACTATCTAATTGTTCAAATAGCAGAAGACTTAAGTCTTTGTGAAGTTAAGTTGCTAAGTCTTTGTGAAAATGTTAAACGTAAATGTTGATATTTTAAAAAATAAATGTTTGTGTTTAAACAGTTGCTAAGCCAACTTAAAGGAAATTTAGAAGAAGAAAATCGACATCTACTAGATCAAATTCAGACACTAATGCTACAGAACAGAACACTATTGGAGCAGAATATGGAAAGCAAGGATCTTTTTCATGTTGAACAAAGACAGTACATGTAGGTACCAAATAATTTTGCACTCCAAAATATCAGTCGTGATTTTATCATTGCCATATCTGGTGGCAGAGTAAACAATGCTAATTTTTCTTAATTTTTGGCATTATTATTTCAAATTACATTTTTTGAATGCTTATGTTCTGGGCATAATAACCAGAAATACTAACATGAAAACACATGAGTCCTGCTCTTAATAAACTATTAATATAAGCAAGAAATACAAGTATTTGCTATAATGGAGGTATGTATAGGAAGCCATAGAAGTACAGCAAATAGAAGGGAAGGAGTATCTTAGTCTGCAAAAGAAGGTAGACTTCCTAAAGATGGAAGCTTGAGCTGAGAGTTAAAGGTTCAGTAGGAGTTCACCTGGGGAGTCACACGAAGCCAAGAGAGGAGCAAATGCAAAAATATGGGCATATGATGAAAGTGTATTATTATTATAATATAAGGTCTAAAAATTAATTCTTCTTGCTAGAGCAAAATTGAGGAAGAAGGAGTAGCAGAGAAGTGGCTAAACACTCAGGGGTCACTTTACAAAGGTTTTTCTATGCCATACAAGGATTGCTGAAAAATTTGAGCAGGGAGAAATGTGATCAGATTTGTTGTTGGTTGTTTTTTTTTTTTTTTTTTTTTTTTTTTTAAACACTGATGACATTAGAGTATGCATTGGAGATTCTGAGACTAGAGACAAGGAGTAAGTTTTAAGAAGGTTGTTGCAATACTCTAGTGAAACTAATTCACAAGCAGTGATAGCTGAGATCAAATACAAGAGAAATGTGAGAGAGAGAATTGACAGGGCTTAATTGTTAGTAAATTGTATCTTTGTTGAGAGTGGAGGAATCTGGTAAAATAAGAGGTTTTGGCCTGGGAAGCTCAGTGGATGACCTTTTATTACACTATGATTCACCTTTACTAAATTCTTCTCTTCCTCTTGTTCCCTAAATGAGAAGCTCTGTCGTATAATAGAAAGAGCACACATGTTGAAATCAGACAGCTCTTAATTTAAATCCCAATTCTTCCAATCACTAGTTATATGACTGTAGGTGAGTTACCTCATTTCTTTGATCTTTGGTTTCTTTTTCTCTAAAACAGAGATACAACACCTACTTCCAGGACTATCCTAAGGAAATGAAATAATGAATAAATGAAATAATATGTGACTTTCAGACATGTACATAATGGTGAACCCCATGGCACATACGAAACCAGGATACACCATACATTTTTTTGAAGTATCAATTTTATTATAAAACCTGGGGCAGGGAACATTATTTTTATATTAATACACAGGAATATCATGATATACCTGTGCAGAAGGTAAAGTTTGCATGAACTTTTAAGGTAAATGTAAAGCTTCAGAGAAGTTTCACATTTGTGGCTGGCCAGTTTGGATCTTCAGTCCTTTCCACGACTACTTGTATGCCTTTACTCTCTGCCATTAGAGGTATTTTAGCTTAAGAAGCAGTGAGTGTTTCTAAAGCTCTTGGCATTTGAGTTTCCTGCTCTTTAAGCAGAGGCATTATCTAGCACTTTATCATGTTAATATTCTGACCCTTGATGAATAATCCATTTCCAAGGTTTCCGTGATTGTATCTATACCATTGGCTTATAAATATTAGTATCTATTCTGACTTTTTGTATTTAAATTTAGAATACCAATTTTATGTGTCAGACTCATTTCTAGCTGAATGCCTCTGTCACATGGTCCTAGCAGGAGTGACAGTGAATGGGTGGTACTGAGAATTTGGTGGTCCCTGATGATATTTAGAGGCCATGTGCTATTTGCACTGTGATACAACTAATGGCAACCTCTATTCACAAAGCATCTTCTTCCATAGAAACTCTCAAATCAGTTCCTCCTGTTTCCCGGCACCCCAATTTCTCTCTCCCATGAATTATACTACCCCATTAGCCTCCTGAATGTTTTCTTTGCCTCCATCCTTTCTGATATATCCTATTCCATTATTGAGTTAAGGTAGTTAAACATAGATTTCATGTCACTTTGTAATGAAACCTTCAGTATTTCTGCTGTTCAGCAAAATCTAAACCTGAAACTTCACTACTTACTCTCAGCTAAACTGTTTAATTTAGCATTCTTATTTTTTCTTTTCAGTGTATCTAATATGGCCTTTTTCTTCATGAGACTTTCTTTGGTCATCCAAGATAGAAATATTTATCCTTTTATAAGTTCCTATGATACTTCCACAGTACTTTTATTTTGGCATCCCTACTATCTTGGATTATAATAGTCATTTATGTATATATCTTCTCTCTCCTACCGTGCTCTTAACAGCTGGGCTACTTCTTACTCATCTTTATATACACCTCATGCACTCCTCATTGTAAATAATCACTAAATGTTTAATAAATAGTATTCTTTAGGATCACAGTTTAGATTCTTTAGATCATTTTACTTTTGTCTGTGATCTTTGATGTTTCCCTATGTAATACATAAAAATGAAACTAACATGTAGTCAAGCTTAGTACATTCATGCATTGCTGGAGACAGGAAATTCTCTACAAATAAATTAAGCCTACATAATTCTACCATAAAGGAAAAAAATCTGTTTGCAGGAAGGTGTGGTTGCAAGATTATTTATTGTTTCTGTAATTATAAACAAACTATCCAGCAATTTAATATCTTGCCTATATAAATTATAATAAATCACTATTCCAAAAAATGACTTGAGATACCAAAGATCCAAGAATAGGGGACTTATCAGTGTTGAATATAATGTTTAATAGCTGAAAAGGATGTTGAGGGAATTCTTTTGTCATGATGAGATTGTAATATGGAAAATTTTCTTCAAACAAATAAATCCTGTTGGAGAATTGAAACTTAGATCACAGTCCCCAAATAATTTAATATCATTCATAACTGTATAAAATATGTTGCATGTCCTAAAATGTAATTTTTATTTTATAGTGATAAGTTAAATGAATTAAGACGACAAAAGGAGAAATTAGAAGAGAAAATTATGGATCAATACAAATTTTATGACCCATCTCCTCCTAGAAGGTACTATTTAACTTTTTTTGTTTGTTTTTATTTTGAAAAAAATGAAAAACTTCTGATTTTGAGAGGGACTTACATGTTGAATTTTAGACTGATAAGAATTTTTAATTATTTTATTAGGAGAGGCAACTGGATTACTCTAAAAATGAGAAAATTGATAAAATCTAAGAAAGATATTAATCGGGAACGTCAGAAATCTCTAACACTAACACCAACCCGCTCAGACTCCAGTGAAGGATTTCTTCAGCTTCCCCATCAAGATAGTCAAGATAGTTCTTCAGTAGGTTCAAACTCTTTAGAAGATGGCCAGACTCTGGGGACCAAGAAAAGCAGCAGTGAGTGCTTAAACTCTTTAAACATTTGTGATCTCTAGTATTGATTTAGAATCCTTTCTAAAGGTTTCTTTTAAATAACTTCAACAGTTCTTTGGGATAATAGTCTGATGAATGCATTTCTTTTTGACTATATATGACTTTAAAATTCACTGCATACTGCAGTACTGCAAAACTACATGATTTTCTCTATTTTGTGTTTAGATAAATACCATACACAGAAGCACCATCATTTGGCCAGGGAGGTAAAATAGTATAGAAAGAACAGTGAAATGAGAGCCAGAATACCTCTGCCACTTGCTAGTTCTGTTAATATGGGCAACCTTTTACCTTTGCATCATACTTCATAAGGCGATTCTGAGGAGCAACTGAGAAATATTTATAAGAGCTCATTTTCATAGTTATTTATAACTATGAAACTATATAACTATTATAAAAAGGTTTTTATTTTTTATAACAAGGTTTTTATAATAAGGTTTTATTCATACTTTGGTGTCAAATTGGAGCAAAGTTACATTGTAGGAAGCAAAGAAAAATAGGTATGAATTTGAAGAGAATGTTATTCAATTATTTAGAAATAATTGAAGGTTATAAGAGTTATTGAGAGATTGCTTATAAAAGGTTCATTTAAAGTAAAGTAGATGTGGAGATATAAGTCTATGTATAAACTTGTGATTTAATTTTTAAATTACAAATGTAGAAGTATCACGTCATAACGTGCCCTGTACAATTCATACTCTCTTCATTTCATTACTAGTGTGCTTAGCCAAATAGCAAGAGCAAAGTAAAAGCCTAAAGAAATGTATTTTAAGAGAAGGAAAAGAACCCAGTGGTAGGCCTTTTGAAGATATCTGAAAAGTTGACTGATAGCAATGTTCTTATAAAATATGTAAAGAGGATACTTTGAATCCACTCACACTATCACCAGAGTTACTAAATTTAAAAATTACATGTATATATTTATATATGTATATAAATGTATAACTATATTATATATACATATATTTCATTACTATTCTTTTGAAGTAAATAGGCAGAAACAGCTACTACCCAGGGTAGATTCTCCATATGGAAGCTATCAAAACACTTTTTTGTCTTCAGGGGAATTATCTCTGAAAAGACAGTATTTTAGGATATAAGAGATTAGACCTTCATTATAGGCTTTATTTCAGACTGCAACCACAGCACCCTAGAAACTAGAATCCATAAGTAAGCAACCAAAAACATAATACACATAAATGAGTACGTATTCATACATACATCCATACATATGTGTCTGTGTATTAGTCTCAAGAGAGTGGTTTAATCTTATATATCCACATAAGATTAGTCTTGTCAGCCAAATCTACATGAAACCTCTGAGTATTATAGAGAGATCATCAAGTTTAAAAAGGTGCCAGATGATTCAATTTTATCTGCTACCTTTAGATATAAAATACCTGACACCTTATTAAATGAGAAATGGTAATGGGTATACTTAGTTTTTTTAATTAAAGATATTTCAATTCAGATGTGAGAACATACGTAAGAAAGGCATGACAGTCTTTTCTGAGGTCATCGTGTTTGTTTTAAATACAAATCTGTCATACCTTCATACTCTATGCTAAACATCCAGAGTAAGAATCAGAAAAAAATGAATAGTCTCCTTTCTAGCAGTTGTTCAGTCTTAGAATTTTTAAAATAAACACAAAAGCCAGCAATTCTAACAATCCCTTAATTTCAGTATGGTTTGGGAAGAGAACATTGTATATCTACAAACTAATTGTCATGAGGATCACATTTCACCACTGACAAATGTGAAACTCAAAAATTCTATCCGTTTTGGAAGAGTGTCTGTCTGTCAGTAAAGCAGTCTATGGAAAACAGTTGAAAACAGAAGTATCTAAACAAGACAACATGTGCATGCTGCAACCACTCAGCTTTGTTTTAGCTAAGTGTCCATTTTTACATTGCTTTCAGTTCATTTCTTTTTAATCATTGAAAACAGCCATGTTTACCAAGCTAGATAAGAAATAAAAGCTTAAATGAATCATGACTATTCTTATTAGCAATCAGATAAATAAGTTAAAAAGCTGTATGTCCATTGCATTCTCCTTAATGAATGATACTTGTCAGTTTGTCAAAAGAGCTTTGATTATTTACAAGATGACAGCAAACTCTGAGAAAGAGCATAGTTATTAAGGCTGTATACGATATGCTCTTAAGTCTTTACGCAAGTTATTTCCCTAGATCCTAAAATGTAGGCCAAAAACATGTAACAATTTTTTGTATTAAAATTTTATTAAAATGTAGCTTGAGAATGTTACTGACTCTTGTGAACACCGAATTTTTATGTTTATGACTCCTACTGTAGTTTTAACCCTAATTTTCATTTATAAAATTTTCATGCATAGTGCTACCTTTTATTTTTTTAATAAAGTGACCCACAAAGCCCTTCAAAATATCTAAAAATGTTATAAATACATATTTTTCTGTCTTTTTTTTTTTTTTGCTTGCTTGCTTGCTTTAGGATACCTCCTTATCTTTTAGGCTTATCAGAGCTTAGTGCTAGCACTTATTACTACTATCAAAATACTCTTTTTTTCCTCTTTCTCGCAGTCAACCTTTTGCAAAATGATATTATCATGATTGCTTATGTCATCTCTTGAAAGACTTCCCTCAGAAGAGTATGTATTTCCATGGTGCTGCTAAATAATGCACGAGAATTCAGTTTAAACCAAGAAGTAATTCCCTGTTTTCTTTATTAAAGTTTAAGAAAATAATGAGAGTTTTTAATGAAGATCATAAAAGTTTTTTTTAGATTGATTTAAATATCCCCTTGGGCACCCTAGTTTTTTGTTGAGGCATTTTACCCTCTTATAGGATGTATATTTTTCTAAATCACTTTTTTCCAAAATAAAGCCTTATAATTTTAAAAAGTTAAAGAAAACAGAGGATTGAAAAGCCGCCTACATTTTCATCATGTATACTCTGTGGTCCACCAAGAGTGGCCCTAATTTTAAAGGTATATCATTACAACTTAATTAGGAAAATTGTTCCTTCTGTAAGTAGTTCTAATCAGTTCTTGTATTTATAGGACTGTCATCAAGCTTTTAAAGTATATGTTCCTCATCATTGTCTTCAGTGCTTTTCCAAGTATTTTAAAGTATCAAAGTACATATTTCATATTTCATTATCACTCAGCAGCACAAGAATTATAGCTTTAGTATAGCATACATAGCTGAAACTCAGACATTCATTTCTGTCCTTAATTTCAACATTTAACTCCCATCTGTTCTTCTCCCTTTTTTCTTTCATTTTTCTGTTTCTGTTTTTCCTCATGCTCTGACATTAAAGTGGTTGCACTGAAAAGACTGCCCTTTTTGAGGAACAGACCGAAGGATAAAGACAAAATGAAGGCCTGCTACCGTCGTTCCATGTGTAAGACTTTATGACAGTTCAGCTTCTTTCAAATGACTACACTGGCTTCCATTACTAATTTTTCACTAACCATTCTCTGGACTGCGCCAATTTTCTTATTTTGCAAAGTGCAGTCTTCCTCTAATACAAGGAGCTGGAAGAATTCTTTTTTTCAAAACTGGCACTGAATTTGCATGATATGTATGTTCACTTATACATATACATGCAGATATTTACTCATACATGTAATATATTTGTAAATTTCTAGTGCTTTCTAAAAGTTGCCAGAAAAAAAAAACTTTAATTTTATATGTCAGAGATTTTTTCCCAAAGAAATTTACTTAAAGAAAATATAACAGAACCTTTAGTATTAGAAATTTATTTCCTCAATGAACTAGGATTAAATAAATAAATAAGTAAATAAATAAATAAAATGGCCTATAACCCTTGAAAATGTTTGTCATTTTTTATATAATAATACTTTTTTTTCTTTTTTAAGTGGAATGGGTAATTACATAATCACATTAAATGTCTGTCACTTTGGATATCCTCTCTTTCAGGTTTTTATTGAATGGTATACTTATTTGATTCATAAAATGAATAATTCCTTCAGTAACCTGCTCTGACCAAGGACTCTTTATCATTTTCAATAGTGATGCTGTAAAGAACTGCTCTCCATCTTACCTTTATTCATTCCATTTTTGTCACCACCAAACCACATTATGAAGGCTTCTAATTATATTGCACATCACTGCTCAAAAGCATGGCAGTGGTACAGAGTAAAATTCCTTTTCCTATCTTTAAAGGGGGTGGAGGTGGGATAAAAGTATTCACCAAAGTTTATCAGCCTTTGGCCTACTCATTTCATTCAGCTGAATGCATGTCATAATTCAAATGACCTTATGGTTATAGTTTTTAATGTTCACTTGCATTAATCCATAAACAAAAATCAGATCATTTATAATTCAAAATGGAAATAAGAGCAGATACATTAACCATGCTGATTCATTTGCTTTCATTTGCATCCCAGCCATGAATGACCTGGTGCAGTCCATGGTCCTAGCAGGAGGACAGTGGACAGGTAGTACTGAGAATTTGGAGGTTCCTGATGATATTTCAACGGGTAAAAGGAGAAAAGAATTGGGAGCTATGGCCTTCTCTACTACAGCCATCAACTTTTCAACTGTCAACTCTTCTACAGGCTTCAGATCCAAGCAGTTGGTTAATAATAAAGGTATAGGCCGTCTGCTATTTGCACTGTGGTGTAACAGGAATTTTAATTTGACTTTCCCATGTGTACTTTTTTGACAGCAACAACCTGAAATAATTATTAAGACAATCTGGATTTGATCTGAGGGAATTTTCAAATCATTTCAGAAATTTAAAACATCATACAAATAACTAAAATCTTTCCTAGATCTTTCATAATAAACAGTTAATGAATGAACACGGCATGGAAAAGTAAACCAAGAAAAGGAGAAAAGGAGAGAGTGATAGAAGCTTTAAAAAAAAAAAAAAACTAAAAACCCTACAACATCAAACAGAGAGAACAATGTAGAACCACCCAGGCTCTTGCTTTGCTCTGCAGGGTCACAGGGAAATTGTTTCAGTGCTTCTGATATTTTCCCTGAGCGAGTCAACTTTCATAAGAGCTACTGTGTTTCTTACTCCTACTTTCAGTTTCTGGTTGAGTCTATCAAATATGTTAAATCAAGATGTATTATACATGATTGAAAAAGAATTTCCATATTCTGCATAAATAAAATTTTATGATTTTTCTTTGTTAAAAAATATTTTTATATCCATTTTGCTATTTTATGTAGATACTACATCCTTTGAAGATGTAAGTCCACAAGGTATTAGTGATGATTCTAGTACGGGATCAAGAGTTCATGGTAAGATATGAACTTTATTTAGAGAGTACATATTACATGCAGAATGAGAATGCTAAGATTCTTGCATTGAACTGGTGAATGTGGCATTGCCAGCAAGCATGTTTTCTCTAACCTGCATCTCATAGCTACCTCTGCCATTTCTTCAAACCTAATACTTCCTTTTGCCTTTTCTAAGGTTATTGCTTCATCTAAATAGTCTCTGTTCTAGTCAGGGTCATTTATAAAGTATGCCTGCACAATGCTTAAAGGTAATTTTGTTGCCATTTTGGTGTCAAGTTAAAGTTATAAGAGAGAAATTTACCATTGATTTAAAAAATATTTACTTTGGTAAATAAAGGATGAACTCTAAGAAACCACATTTTCTGCAGTGTTCAGCATTTCAGATTTTTTAGTTTCTATCTGGAAATCACATCTTACCAAACTAAATTATTAACAAAAAATGGATAACATGTTAAAGGAATTTCATATGTAAGCAAGACTTTAAGAAGTAGGATAGGGCCATCTTAACTGTGCCATTGTTTCCCTTGTATGGATAGGAATACAGGATAGTAACTGTGCAGATGCTCGTATTCCTGCTGTTCGTGGCATCTCTGCAATGTGCAGGGTTCCTTGTCTGATCTGTTGTAAGTGACCCAATCATTAGCTTTTTATTTTTTCCCTTTTCTTTTTTTGGGGCATGTCATTCTGTTCAACTAAAACAGCCTTGGTATCCATCTAGAAATCCATTTCTAAGTCTAATTATGCACTTTGCCTTCTTTTCTTTGACTCTCAGTTATTGTCTCAGAAGTGTCCTGTTCTCAACTTTTTAAATGCCTTTGGTCTCTAATCTGTAAGATTCAAATCTTTGTGGGCATGCTCAGTCTGTGAAAGTGCATGATTGCCTCCTCAGAGCATTCTGTGATCAGAATGTAAAGTTCAGTGTCTTCAGCTGGAAGTTTTATCACTGTCTCCTGATTTTTTCATTTAGCTTCAAGACCAGCCAGCCTTGATAGTGGCAGAACATCCACTAGCAATAGCAATAATAATGCTTCACTCCATGAAGTCAAAGGTATGCTGTAGGTGAATTTGTTAATATTTAGCTCCATCCATTTCCAGATTTAAAAGTGGGAGATTGATGGAGTTTCTGGGTTAAAGTATGAAATCCAAATCAACTATGCTTTGGGACATAGTTCCTTGGAATACTTTATACTTTTCACATTGTAATACAAATGTACTTCAATGTATACAGATGTAAAAACAGGAGCAGTCATTTTGGTTTCCATTTTTCATCTTCATAGAAAAAATATTTTTATTGTGGTATTTATATTTCAAGAATATCTGTAGGTCCTTATTTTACTCATGTTTTGTCTTTATCACAAAAATGGTTGTCCTTAATTTTCTCATGATGCATGTACATTGAACTCAAGTGTTTTAGAAATACTTTTAGCTTAATTTATTCACAAAATGAGGGGGAATTTTTTTTTAATTTGAGAAGACAGTTGTTTGTGGGTAAGTATGTGTAACAAGAGCCAAATGGACACCTATAGCTCATATAAAGAATTAGTTCAAGGTAGTTTTTCCCTTAATTTTTTAATATGCATTTCAAGGTGAAGTTTTTCTGTATATATCAGGAAGCATTGACTAATACTTTTTTCCTTAAAGGTATACTGCCTACTCAGATTCTGAAATTGTTAAATAGATTATAAAAGTTTGTTAAAGTAGTTATTCTCTACAGTCCAGAATTGTTAATGAGTGCATTTATTCTCTAGCTTTTAGTGTTATAAAATCATTTTGTGTCAGTTGTAATTTTATTTTATAACTAAAGCTATGACTTTGTTGCAGTGATCTGAAAAATCTGATTTCAAGGAGGGATTATTTTCTCATTTTTATAATCATGTTCTTTTATCCTATGGAAAAATACAGTCTGAAAATAATAAGTCTTTTCTGATTTGAAAATTAAAAATTTTTTTTTATAAAATGTGCTATAGCTCATGCCAAAATCTTTCATGACCCGCTTTATTCTCTGTGATCAGGGAACCATGGAAAGTTGCATTTTCTTTCTTCATGCTGTACCTATACCATTTGCTCTTGATCAAAATAAATAAATTGCACTCTTAAGGAAGTATAAACTTTAGGGGGCTTTTTTCCAAAGGTAATCATTTGTATTCTGTACAGTTGCTCAACCTCAACTGAGTCTTTTAAGGCTGTATAGCCACCATACCAACCGTGGAAAGCAGGGAGAATCAGATGATTCAGACATTAAATAAATAATAAAATACTACATATCTGATTTTTTATTTTTACTGGAATTTTCTAAGTAATTAAATTATGTCTCCATTTGACTTTCCTTAGATGCCTGCTCTTTAAACAAAAATATGTATTTCTTTAGAGTTGTTCATTTAGGATGAACAGAGAAGCCTTTAAGTAGGAATAAAGACCTCATAGGAAGTCAAAGAATTAGAATTTTTGGCACTCAGAAGAGTTTTTGGTTTAAGATTCTTAATTTAAAATTTATATCATGCTTTGTTCTAAACTGTAAAGTGTTTTACAGTTATTTGAACCTGAATTTTTAAAATATATTATTCACTTATTTATTTATTTACTCATCAAATACATTGTGTGCTTGCTTTGTATGTTTAGGCTGTGGGTATGGTGGTGAAAGCATATCTTTGCCGTCATGGAGCTTATTATATTTGTCAATTTGACAAATAAGGAAGCAGGCTATGGTAGACAGTTGTTAGACTGATGAAAGATTAACATGGGTTACTAAGCGTTTCTAAATAAAGTTTTGAAAGTCAGTTTGGCTATTCATAAAAATCCAGTCAACAAATATCAATACTTACACAATTTTAATTTTATTTCTATTATTGAACTCTTAACACATCATTTACTCCAAAAGCAGGTGCAGTTAATATCCAAAGCAGGCCACAAAGCCACAGCAGTGGAGAATTTAGCCTGCTTCATGAGCATGAGGCTTGGTCCAGCAGTGGTAGCAGTCCAATCCAGTACTTGAAAAGACAAGCCAGATCAAGTCCATTGCTCCAGCACAAGACAGTAGAGAGTCGTGCACATCACAAGATCAAAACTGGCTCCCCTGGAAGTGAAGTTGTTACTCTACAACAGTTTTTGGAAGAAAGCAACAAGCTTACCTCAATACAGGTTAGTTTTATACATGGTGACCTTAATTGAGACTGACACTACAAGTTAAATTTCTATGGTTGAACTTCAGAGAGCTTTTTTTTTTTTGAGTTAAGGAGTGTTTAGAGACACTAGCAATTTTTTATTGTACCATCTTATATATCAGGAAAATAAAAGCACAGCTGTATTTGTTAATCTGCTGCTTTTTTTTTTTTTTAAACAGATAAAGCCCTCAAGTCAAGAGAATCTTTTAGATGAAGTAATGAAAAGCTTGTCTGTCTCTTCTGACTTTTTGGGAAAAAACAAACCAGTTAGCTGTGGTCTGGCCAGGTCAGTAAGTGGAAAAACCCCAGGAGACTTCTATGATAGACGGACAACTAAGCCTGAACAATTTGTGAGACCTGGTCCTCAAAAGACTGAAGATACCTTTTTCATTAGTTCTTCAGGAAAATCTACACTAGGCACTCAAGGAAAGATAAAATTAGTAAAAGAAACTTCTCTTTCACGACAATCAAAAGATAGTAATCCTTATGCCACTTTACCTCGTGCAAGCAGTGTGATCTCTACTGCTGAAGGAACTACTCGAAGGACAAGCATCCATGATTTTTTGAGCAAGGACAGCAGACTACCTATGTCAGTTGATCCACCACCAGCTACTGCTGATAGCAACATCACTGCAGCATCTAGTGAGTACCGTTTACACCAGTGGTCCTCTCCTGCACTTCACAGTCCAACATATGCTGTGGGTTCTCAAGCACAAAATGATTCAGACAAGCCCGAGTCTCTGTATGTGCAGGCTAGAAACTCAAAAACAGGAAAGTCACATTTTCTAAACCAAACTTTTGCCACTATTAAGATTTCTAAGGATATATTTGGAATATCTGCTAAAGATAGCATAGAGTCCTTTACTATGGCTCATCCATCTCAGCCATTTTTATCCCTGAATACAGAATTAGTTAGTAACATAAGTGGGTTACCTCCCAGGCCAGTCACCAGAGTAACTGACCAGGCTTCAGCCTCTTTGAATAAAGTTGCACAGAAAGATAATGAACAGTTTTTTGGTAATCAGAATCCTAGTAACAGTAACTCACAGTCTTCTGTAGATAGCAGTAATCTTACCACTCCTGCATGCCTCTATCCAGATGACACAGAAGCTGCATTGTTGGTTTCTGAGGATAATCAAACTGTTTGGTATGAATATGGTTGTGTGTGATCAAAACTGCACAGTGATGATGTCATTTGATATGCATTATGCTTCTCTAATCTGATTCGAAAAGCTGCTGTTGAAAACTTATCATTTAGCTAGGTTTATATTTTTATTTTTAAACTGTGGCATAATGTTCAAGTGTACATTATGGCATGTATATAAATGTGATTGTGTAACCACAACAAAGTTTGCATGAAATATTAATTGCATTGTACATTTTCTGCATGACTTTAAAAACCTTAACAATAATGCTTCTCTTTGACACTTCTTGTCATCTAGTAAGAGAACATTACTTTGATATCTAGAAGCATGTTAAAATGGTTGCATGCTATAATCACCAAGGAGACATTTTCATGACATATTTACTTTGTTACTTCCAAAAAACAATGCTCATTTTCTCCCTCCCTCTCTTTTGCTCCCCTTTCCTGCTCTCCCTCCCTCTCCTCCTCTCCTTTCTTTTTTTCCCAGAATGTGCACTTCATATTGCACATGTACAGTGATAGTAAGGAAAATATTTTTAAAAGATGTCATTTTCTTTTGCCATTTAATTATACCTTCTGCCCTGTTTTCTTTTCAAAGAAATAGTTAATAATTCAACACTTTATGTAGCAAATATTAACTACTGCCCATATTTATAAAATTGTTGAGATTTAAAGCTTTGTTAATATTCATATATTTAGTGTAATTCTTTTTTATAAAAAGAAACATCAAATTTAAATGTGACTGACACAGTGACTAGGAGCATTTGTATTCTATTTCTTCTCTGCACTTTTCTTCATCTGATAAATATAAGAGCTCAAGTACTATCTTTTCTTCAAGATTACTTTTTTACTTGGAATCAGTTAATAGTTTTTTCAGTTCTTCTTTTATATAGAGCCAAAGAGAAATAAAGCAAATCATACTCAATGTGTTGGAAATTTGCATTTTTACTTCTGTTCAAAAAGGGTAGAAAGTTTACAAAGTGGTGAAGACGGTTACTTACATAATTCTGTAATTCATTTATTATTATTATTATTATTATACATGTCTGTCCTTAAAACAATTTTCTGAAATGAGTACACTGAGCTAAAATAAAATGTAAAATTAGTATTTGTAACCATTTAAACAAACAAGTATGTTTTTAGTAGAACAGATTTTAGAACTAAGAATAAATGTAAACTCTTAGCTAGAAAATAATTATAAAAGATAGAGAAAATATTTGCTAACTCTGACTCATGTCATAAACTTTAAAATTATCTTGCTGTGGTCACAGAATCAGTTAACTTTGAATCTCTAACTCCCAGAATAAAACAAACAAAAAAAACAAACCCATAACCCTAATTCACTTTCTTCCAGAGAAGTATAGCTTAGCTCTGTCTCTGGAATGTTTTTACCATCTTTTTTTTTCATTGCATCTATTTTTTTCTTTTTCTTTTTTTTTTTTTTTCTTAGTTTAAGTATAGTCAATTATAATGTGCCAATCTCCAGTTTTTGCCATCTTGATTCAGCCTAAATGTTACTGACAGTAACTCAGACTGGCATCTAGAAGAAATGATTTGAAATGTTAACTTTACACATGGGGAGGAAATTGTTATTTTATACATGTTGTTATGCTAAATT
Source organism: Camelus dromedarius (assembly GCF_036321535.1). Taxonomy (NCBI): domain Eukaryota; kingdom Metazoa; phylum Chordata; class Mammalia; order Artiodactyla; family Camelidae; genus Camelus; species Camelus dromedarius. The sequence goes on from NC_087450.1 coordinate 24,075,220, forward strand.
ATTATTGTTATTAATTGGGCTAAAGAAAACAAAATGTACAGAGAAATCTTTGCTCAATGCAATTTATAGCCATAGTAAATTAAGCTATCCTCTTGTACTTATACAAGAGGGCTAGGCCTGTTCCATTTATTTCTTTGACCCTACTTTTTTTTCTCATAGCCAGCTCTTACTAAAAATGGTTCTAGTGCAGGTAATCAAATGAACACAATCAGAAATTTTTCATATTTTTTAGTACCACCTTAATATATCTTATACATGAATATATGAATACATCAGTCTATTTTATTGTTAGTTGTTTTAGTTAGTCCTAACATTTCAAATGTTTTTGGGAAGCCTTTTCTTTTTTCAAAACTTAATGGTAAATATAGGTGGGATTGGATGGGGCCATATGTGATACAGATGTAATAATTTTTTTCCACATTGAGTCAAGGATTATTTCACAACCATTTCAACCTTTTAGATGTTATAAATCTAGCCTTAAGCTTTAAATTTAAAATATTAACTTTATGCAAAATATGTTGAGAAATCATATGCTATTATAGCAAAAACTGTGATTATTTTACAAATAGACCTATAGGAAAGAAGTATTTTTAACTCAAGTGGCTATAGTTATACATACAGCATGTTTGCAAAAAGAACTTAATACTGTGCATGTAAGACAGATAGATACATACCATGTCCACGTGTCTTAAAGACTGGCTGAGAAGACTTAGACTTCCTCCATAAACTGTCACTAGCTGTGGAGTCATAACATTTACCCAAACACTAGTTTCTTTCCTATGTTTCTTGATAGAACTTGGGATCCATTAGCAGTAGGAAGAATCTTATAAGTCATATAGCACCAGCATTTCCCAAACTGTAAAAAAATCAACGTAATATTTTCTATAAATGAAATCTTACAAAGATGCCCTGATTTTAAAAAAAAATTTTTTTTTTTTTTGAGATAAAAGTGAAGCAACTCTGACTCAGTTGAGCAGCTGCACTTTTTTCCTCTAAGATATCTCCATAAATATCCCACGGCTTTGTATCGTATTACAGGCATACCTCGTTTATTGCATCTTGCTTTATTGTACTTCGCTTAAAGTTTGTGGCAACCCTGTATCAAGCAAGTCTGTCTGTCAGTGCAATTTTCCCAGCAGCATTTGCTCACTTCATGTTTGTCACATTTTGGTAATTCTCAAAATGTTTCAGACATTCTCATTATATTTGTTATGGTGATTAGTGATCTTTGATGTTAGTATTGCAAAAAGATTGACTCACTGAAGGGCTCAGATGATGGTTAGTACTTCTTAGCATTAAGTATTTTTACTTAAGATATGTACATTGTTTTTAGACATAATGCTATTGCACACTTAATAGACTGTAGTGGGAACATAATTTTTATATGCACTGGGATACTTCAAATTCATGTGACTCACTTTATTGCAATATTCACTTTATTGCAGTGCTCTAAAACCAAACCTGCAGTATCTCCGAGGTATGCCTGTATTAGTACCCTAATTTTAGATGAAATTGAATAGCTTTCATATTCCTGGTTTAGGTTTCTAGAAATTATACCCTTATTATTTGTGATATTGTAAATTACTTTTGTTCTGCATCGAGTCCCCTTTGATCAAAGCAGTTTTTGCTATTACAGTTTAAGTAGGTATCTTACTTGGCTATAAAATCTCCAGCCCTGGTTTTCTTAGTAACTAATACAAATATTTCATTGTGGGTGTTTCTGCAGGCGCATGCAAGGTTATTTTTTACTTTAAAACTAGATGTGACCAATTAGTAAATAAACATAGTAAGTAAACCTATCTGACACTGAAAGGGCATAAATATATTATTTATAGCTTTTAAAATATAAGAATCAGTCTTTAAGTAATGAGATTCTGTCAGATTAGTAACATTTCAAGAGTTAGATTCCTTCTCTTTGCCCTACTGAGTAAGAGCTCTTTGGTTTCTTATCTTCATGAATTGTGTTATGTTTAACCTTTGATTAAATAACATGAAATGCTTTTCTCCTGCAGATGTGGACAAAGTACAAGAAAGCAGAAATTCAAAAAGCAGGTCTAGGGAGCAACAAAGCTCCTAATTCTATTACCCACTACATGACAAGTGGGCCAAGTGGTGAGTTTCTTGCTTAAAATGTAAATGAGATTAGTCTCATTTATACAAACTAACTGCATTAAGTATAAGAACAAGTGCACATTGCATTAACAGATGTAAATATTGCTTGCTTAATTCATGACTTTGTCTTACTTACTAGTCAAGATTAGTTGATTCCCAAAAGTTTTTGCCTGTCAGTGCAGGAAACCAACCTTTAAAAATTATTTTTTTCCCCTCAAGTTCAATTTTATTTTACTAATGAATGTTTTAGAAATTGCTTTTTCAGTTTGAAGTCTGTTTTTGTGGTAGGAATACAACTTCTGCAGTGTTCTTGATAATTAAGAATAAACTAAATGCCTTTTCTGTGAAGAGCCACTTAAAAATTGTCTCTGACTTTCTGTCACTTTCTTATTCCTATAGAAATATCTGGTGCATGCTGTTCTTTTAGTGGCTGCTCTGTATTTTATATCTGTCTTATCTTCATGCTTTTCTTATATTTTCTTTCTTCTTTCTACCTTCCAACTAAATACAGAGAGAAAAGTATCCTTCAGTTTCTCAGTATGAAGCCTTTATTTCTGAAGTAACAAGACACCCAACTATAGGAATCATTTTTTAAAAATCTATAAGGAGACTTTAAACAATCCTTCGTGACTAGAGCAGGCAACAAATACAAACCTTCATTCCTTCCTTGAATCAAGGAGCACTACTGGAGTCAACTGCCAAAATTTTTAGAAGGTTTTGTGACTTACTATACATTTTACTGTTAAGCTCCACTGAATAAAGGATGTTCTCTCGCTAAGGACCAAGTGTTTTAAAGTTTCAAGAAGTACTCCAAGAACAGTCTACTTCTTTACTTATTTGTTTATGAATTCATCCATGTTTGCTTAATGCTTCTGCTAAGTATTAGCCAAAATCTAGCCATTTATATTTAGTTGTGTAAATTTAAATTAAATGCTGTAGTATGTTGTGGAATGTACTATATGTCAAGATACGGAGAACATTGTTTTGGCATGTCAGAGCCTTATTTGGTTAGTAGACTGCATGTGTTGATATTCTTTTTTTTTTAAGCCAATTATTTTGATGTATTGCAAAAGAAATTTACTTTATGAGATAACTGAAAAATCCATAGTGAGATAGGAGTTATAAAAAATTTACAGTAATATTAATCTTTCCATATTCCCCATTAAGCAACACTAAGCAATTCACACTGGATCCAAGGTAATTAAAGTGTTTTTCTGAAACATTTTTTAGTAAGGTGGTTTTCTAGCAAATGGCATTCCCAAGATAAAGCTGTTGGGTTTTAACTCATTTCCCTTCTTTAGTATTGGGTTATGTATGTGTGTTTGTTTTTTTAACTTGAGAGCTGACTGTTGCTTAAGAAGTTTTCTTATGGCAAAAATACTGTAAATAATTTAGTATGATCTGCATTTTGCCAGGAACTCATTTATTAGTAAGGTTATCACTTATTAATAAGAACTTTTCTGTTTTTGTCCTTTATAATATTACATTAAAGTTGGTAACTGTTACTAGTACTTTTCAAATATTTGTATGCATTTGTTACCTTAAACATTTGAAAGAAGCACAAAAAAGTAAATTTAGTTAACCCAGGGAAACATCCCATTTTTTTGTAGTTCCAATTTTGTATCACAGTTTTATTTTCTTATGAAATCAAAAAAATGCATTGATACTATAATATTTAATGCAAGTTCATTATCTGACATAAATATCAGAATAATCTTAAAGGTCTGAAATGAGAAAGATACTGACTTTTTTATTTTAATTAACAGTATACTTCTTAGGCTCTCATTACCAGCTCTAAAAACCTTTTTGGAATAATCCCATAGTGTGTCATTTCTGAACTGTGTGTTTCATCACTAACTTAGTAGCCACGAGAAATGTCTCCCTTTCTCTTCCCACACCTTTCTGTCTTTCTCTTTTTGGTAGTCCATTAACAGTGTTATATTCACAGTCTACTTCCACAAAGACCATTAATGAAAAGAAATACAGCATGTATAATTGAAAAGAAACTGAAGTGAAAGTTAGAGAACCTGGACTTAATTAATGCCACCATTAACTTAGGTTTTGCCACCTAATAATGTTGTAAAGTTAAATCACTTTTAAACCCTTGGATGAAAGGTGCTATATAAATGTAAATACAAAGGATTCTTACAAAATACAAATATTGCACAACAGACATATTTAAAACCTATTCTCTAGACTTTGAAACACCTTTCTCCATCATGACTCCCTAGATTCAAGTATCAGATTGATAATGGGCATTGTGGCAGTCTAGAGACACTTGCATGTAAAAAATGTAAATTCATTTCTAGGTGAATAAATTGAAAGTAAATATAGAAATTATGTTTTAGGCAAATACAGTAAGTGGGTAACTTAGAGTTTTATTAACTAGCATCTAATTTGCACAACTAGGACACATCCCAGGACATTTACTGTAAGTTAAAATTTAATGCGCAGAAGGTGGCCCATTGAGGGGAATGATATCACAGCTTGACCTCTCCAGGACAGTAATATCCTATAATAGAGAAACTGCTGACTAAAGCAGCACATTATTGCTTCAAGCAGAAAATGCTTAAGGGCAGCCTATAAAGTACTGAATCTGAGTAGGCTGTCCCTGAGAAAATACAGCAAGACAACCATGGAAACATTTGAGACGGCAAAAGTAGGAATATTCTTAATTATATTCATTGCCTTTTTCATACCATTTCAAGAAAGGACTAGATAACCACATGAATATTTGACTTTCTCCAAAAGATACTGTCAGAAGCAAAATTTGTACGAAGTCACACATTTCCCTTATATAAACGACTTCTGCCAAACATAGTATATACCCAACTAGAAAATAACTGGGGCCACTTTCCTGACTGGGGCCTGACATGCTTTTAATTAAATGGCTCTATTCTAAATCAATACCTAAACCCCTAGGAAATTGAAGAATTTAAATACAGGGTAATAGCGTCAACCCAGACCTCCAATAAAGTGCTTCGGATCTGGCAATGTGGAAATGTATGGTCTAAGCTTTTGAACTGGTGGTTACCAAAGAGTTCACAAACAGGTTTGTATGTAGCACCTTTCATGCGAGGCATGGTAAGAGCCTTTTTAAAAATCACTGTGCATATTACAGAATTGCAGCCACCTCACAAATGAAGTATTACAGGCTGCACTGTCTTAACAGTTTTATGTCAGGAAGTGAAAAAGGATACTGTACCAAATCTGGAGTTACAATGAGGAGTAATAATGTATGCTAAATGACTTGTATTTTAAGTTACTTTTGAGAAAATTGGTGAATTTTTGTGTTTTCTTTTCTGCTACACTTAGTCCTGAGATGTATTTTTTCTTTAAGCCTTGAATGAATAATACAAAAGGACCCATTTTATAATATAAACCTTGATGTACATGTTGAGACATTTGGACAACAATGAAAATGCCTTAAAAGGAATGTGTATGGATAAAGCTGCACTTATAACACCCTTTAACAAAATCTGGTTTTAAATTGTCTTTTTCTTTTCTACTAAGGGTTCTCTCTTTCAATATTTGCCATTGTACTTAAAGCTGTTATTAAATACCAAATCAAATAATATAAAAGCTGTAACATTTCCTTTAAAAGTAATGCTACTGAGAGATTTGGAGTTGATGGCAAAATGTTTATTACTTGGCTATACGTAATATAAGCAACATTTCATAACAGAAAAATCCAGTTCATAACAAAATAGACACCATTGGTTGATTTGTCTTTTTTAAAACATTCATTATTTTCATTTTAGTTTTTAACTTTATTTCTCCTAAAAAAATTAAGCTGGTTTAATATTCACTTGTCAAACTGATATAAAAAGAAAGAAAACAAAGGGGGTATTTATAGCAAGTGGCTAGCAATCACAACATATATTTTAGTCAAGTATTATTCTCTTTCCCGTTGTCCTAGAAAACCTATTTTCAGAAATAACTCATAATCTTATTTAGATGATTCTGTTCTAATCATTTTAGGATGAGTATTGGAGGTTTTGGAAAGAAAAAGAGTCGGGGAACCTATCAGTTTTCTCAATCCCAAAATATGTTTAAATACAGTAATAGATTGTACAGATCAGTCTCTCATTTTGATTTGTAGACTTTGGGAGGCAGACTGTTAAGAGATGGCATCCAGCCTCGTGTCCTTGGGCAGGTTGGACCTTCTGGGCCTATTTTCACCATAATATGAGGAAGGTAGTTAGACCAGTTATCTGAGGTCCTCAGTGTCTTTGATTCTATTCATTAAGCCTTCATTTTATGTGCAAAGCAACCTAAAATTTCATCTTAGAGATACAGTACAGAGTAGGTAAAAACTAACATGGCACCTCAGAACAAGGTTATCATTTATGGAGAATATTTCTAACTCATCTCTTAAAACCACTCTATATTTTATGAAAATTCTGCAGACTTGCAGTTTTTAATCATATATATCCAAAAATGACAAGTTTTTACTTTTATTTTGCCTTTCAGTAACACAAATTGGTACAAATTAAGTACAGTATCTCTACCAGATGCAAATTATTTTTTGAGTGTTCAACTTTAGGAAAATAATGGTTATTTCACAGATAATCCCATTTGATTGTACTGGAGGAAATGAGAATTTTCTTGAAAACTCAGCTATTTTTTGTAGCTTAGTCTAGTCAGACCCTCAACTAGGGTTTTGTTTAAGTGAGGTGAAAAAATATGTCAATTTTCCTCATTCTGTTTTTGAACTACCTTCTATATGGCAATGACAATACATAATCCCGGGTTTTTATACTGTTTAAGACTCCATAGTTGAAAGGGGATGAGAAAAATTTAATATAGCCTAGAGGACAGAAGAAACTTTTTCAAGTGTGTTTACATGTCTACCCTCTAAACAAAAAAGACTAAGGAAATCCTTCTTAATAGCCTATGCATATTCTGCTGAGTTTTAAATTGTAACTTCATCAGTATAATGATTATGACATAACATTTTCCATCTCTATTTGAATGTTTTTCTAGATTAAAATTTTCTAAAAATATAATTTAATAAAAGCCAATTAGCTTATTTTTCACTGAAAAAAAAAAATCACTGGTTTAAAAACAAACAGTAATAGGAAGGATTTACCCTTGCCCTCATGTTTGTTTTCATTATCTTGCTGGGGAGTTTTTACTCCTTAATCCTCATTCCCCAAAGATAATCACTATCAACAACTTAATATATTCCCATATTCCTCTAGATTTTTTGCCCTGTATGTACACTATCATATGTATAATTTTATATATGCTGTTTTTGCAACTTGTTTTTTTAAGTATTATAAACACCTTACATAAGATGTAAGATAGATAGTTAACCAATCTTAGTTTTGATGTTAATTTATTCTTAATTGTTGAAGGCATTCCTGTAATGAGTAATTATCATGGGGGTTGGTAGGGTGGAATCTCAGTTGACTAAAGCTATTACCTTAATGCATCTTTCTAAAAACAGCTCCTTTAAGATGCAATATTCTTCCTAAAATCATTTTAGGTAGTTACCAAACCAAGGTGTTACATGTATCTTACCACTTTTTTTGCTTTTTATAAATTACAAGTAAGAAAAACAACTTTCAGAAATAAATGTATTCTAAACATCAGTTAGTTTTAATCAAAATTTAGTATTATGGGATCATGTCCTGTCTTCTTCACAAATGTGAGAAAGTCTTCAGGGCTCAATCCCATGGTCGCAGCATTAGTCATTGGATGAAAGTACACCTTTTCATGTCCACCGTCCAAAAAAGCAGAATCCAAAACAAATTTCACATCTCCATCATCACAGAAGAGTGCCAGCGGTGTGGCACAACCTTGGCCAACTTTTAGTTTTTCTAGCATGGCTGTTTCATCAGCAAACCGCAGATTTCCACTCCCAACACCTAACTGCTTGGCAAGATCATTCAAATTAATTTGTCTATCATGAAGAACTGTCACCAGCCAATAGCCTTTTTTCTTTTTGTCTTTAAGAAATAAGTTCTTACTGTGTGCTCCTTTCAAATGTTGGATATGAGGCATCATTTCTTCAACTGTAAACACCTGTAAAATATGAGAAAATTTGAAATAATACCCATGTACATACACACTGCACACACACACACATGTATTTTGCTTGCTGTGTGAAAACAGCATGGTAGTACTCAGTGCCCCAAATTTTAGTGGTAGAGACCATTCCCAACCCACTGCTAAAACCCTATCTCATCTCAGAACCTCAAGTAGTTTCTCTTAGGCCAGTTCTCTATTCCAATGTGCTGGCCAAGCCCTCACATTCCTAAAATGCTTTGTTTTTCCTTGAAACTTTTGGTAAGGTTCATAGCAGCCCAGACTCCTTTTCCTTGGCATTACACATTACATCCAGACCATGTGACAACCTCCACTCTATAAACAGATAACCAGTAGGATGAGAGGGCGGGGGATGAGACCCTGGACTACTGTATAAAAAACATCAGAAAAGGTGCCATATGCACAGTAGAAAAGGAGTGTGGACTGGGGGTAAGTGGGGGAGACAGGAAATGATAGTTTTTATGTATTTCTCTACCCTCTTGAGGTCACCTCTATATTTAGCTAATAATCATCAGCTAATACCCAAGCCTTGGGCAAAAAATTTTGTCCCTGAACCACTCAGGTTACAACATATTGGCCACATGAGACATTGCAGAAAATCTTCCCGTCAATGCACCAAACCAAGCTAAAATAATACCAAACTTTCTAATCTTGCTGTCCCGTATGCACGACGCCTGATAACATCGTAGCCACTGCAGACACGGCTTACTGCTTGGCAACTTTACAAATAAAGTGGATACACTGACCGACATCCCACACCAGCTTAAGATGCACAAGTTCTCGATATGTTGCACCAGGTCTTAACATAAAATATCCAAGTCACTCCAAAAGTAAAACGAGTTTTTTTCACTATTACATCAGAGTCCCAAGTGGAGAGGCCTTTCGTGCTGCGTTCAGGGCCCTTTCGTACTCTGGATCCCGGGAATTGCCTTAGAACAACGTTTCTGCGGTACATTACCCCTGAGACATCTGTCTTGGCGGCTTCGCCCGACAGACGCTGCAGCAGAGCCCAACCCTTCCCGGGGCTGTCCCAGGGGAAGCGCCTCACCTCCGGGTGCTCCACGACCTCCGTGCGGATGGCCAGGGCGCTGAGCCGCTGCTCCAGCGCCGCCCGCAACTCGCCGCCCGCCATGCTGCCGTCGTGGCTGTGCCGAGAGACCGGGCGGAGGAACTGGGCGTGGCCTCCCGCCGCCTGGGCGTCGGCCGGCCGAGACGGAAGTGCCTGCAGGAACTAGGGGCGGTGCCGGAAGACCCCGACTGGAGACTTCCGGGGACGGGGCCTCGCCGGCTTTGCTAACCTCGGTGGATCGTTTGTGGAAGTCGCCTGTGTCCGCAGGGACGGCCTTGTCAGACCTGCAGGGTTCCTTCCCCGGCGGCCCATAAGAGGGAGGTGCCTGCAGTCTCACAGTCCTTTCTAGCCCAGCTTCAGGTTTACTAGATACAGCAAATCTTCCAGGTAAATAGATTCAGAGCCACCTGATAACTCAGCTTAAGGAGTGTTGGGGGAGTAATCGATTGTATGTCATCATGGGTTGCCCCGGGAGGTGGACCAAGGCAGTCAGAGGCTCCTCACTCCTTCTTCTGTCCTTAGAATGTACTTTCCGCCTGCTGTTCCTGTGCTGGGAGCTACTTGAAGGATGCAGCCTAGAGAGAGTAATGTGTTATTGAAACCACCTGGACGTTTAGGTGACTGAAACCAGTCCACCCCCTCCGCACCACCCTCCACCCCCGCCCAGATAGACTCTTAGGATTCTGATAGATGAACACCCTAGACAAACCACGTGTGTAAGTTCCCTTGCTTATTGAACCTGCCACCTACCAATCTGGAATGGTTTGCCTCTTCCGTCTTACCATGCCCTCCGTGTGTGGGTGTGTTGGGGGTGGGGAAGGGGGGTTCACCTGGGGAACTCCCTGAGGTTGTGAACCAACGGGGAGAGTGGAGGGGGTCCAAATCCCTATCCTTTTAAATAGCTGTGGCACCCGCAACTCACCTTTTTGAGAGGCACTTTGCCTACCCCTTGGTGGGATGTTTTCCTCATTTCCTACAAAACCCTCCCCACCCTTGAATGAGGCCTGAAATTCCACATTAGAGTTTCACTTACGAATTTAGCAACTTGCTCAGGTCACATCTTTAGCGGTTGGTGAGATGGTCCCTTAAAATGATACCAATTGAAATGCTTCAGTAGTTTTCAAGTTTGTGTGTTAGACTCATTAAAAAGATTTCCAGGACAGAGGTTTCCTTTCAGTCATTCAGCAACACTGATTACACGTTTGTGGTAGGCCTTGGGGAGACAAACAAAAAAGGGAAGGGGGCATGAGTCAGGAGGCCAGACTATGGGAGGGAGATAACTGGACCTAAATTCAAGTCTGTTTGATTCCAAGGCCATCTCTTAACCGCCGCCATAATTGAAGAAGTTGAATTAAAGATCATTAGGGTCCCAACCAGCTTTGAGATTTTGCCTTTTTTAACATAATGAATATAATCATTTTTAACTTAAATTTGGTATTAATCTATACTACGTGATATATGGTAAATATCTGTGTTTCTTTTAGTATTGCAGCTGCTACCAAAACAATTCTCCATGTGGGAAACCGTAAGAGTAATAATCTTGTATATTTCTAGTGGGAAACTTAGCATTAATCTCCAGTAACCTCTATACCAATAAAGAAATTTGCATTGAATTTTCATCAGCAATGATAAAACTGGTTCTATCTATGTAGGTATGGCACTTTTAGACAACAGAAACTTTCAAAGTCACTAAAAAGAATAAGGGGGTGGGGTGGGTATAGCTCAGTGGAAAAGCGTATGCGCAAGGTCCTAGTTTCAATTCCCAGTACCTCCACCAAAACAAGAAAAAAAGAATGATATGGATCTATGTTCATCAGCATGGAAGATGTCCATTATGTATTGTAGCAATAACAAGCAGCTTTTATAGCATTAATCTCATTTATATAAAATTATACGTATTTATACAGAGATAAATGAAATGATGTTCACCAAAAAAATAAAAGGTGTTTACCTTCAGAGAGGTGGGACCTAGGATTTGATTCACTGTATTTTTTTTAATAAAGTTTTAATTTTGAAATACATTTAGATCACAGAAATGTTGCAAAGATAGTGGAGAATTCCCAAATGTCCTTCACTTAGTTTCCTCTGATGTTAACATGTTAGATTCTTATGTTTGTGAAAATTAAGAAACTAACACTGGGGTATTACGGTTAACTAAACTACAAACTTTATTCAGATTTCACCAGTTTTTCGACTAATGTGCTTTTCTGTTCCAGGATTCTATACAGGATCCTATGTTGCATTCCATCATCACATTTCCTTCTATCTTCTGATCTGTGATAGTTTCTCTGTCTTTTCTTTTCTTTTTTTTTTATTTTTTATATCCTTGACACTTTTGAAGAGTTCTTTTTTTTAAACTTTTTTTTATCGAGTTACAGTCATTTTACAATGTTGTGTCAAATTCCAGTGTAGAGCACAATTTTTCAGTTATACATGAACATACATATATTTATTGTCACATTTTTTTTCGCTGTGAGCTACCACAAGAGTTTTGAAGAGTTCTGCTCAGATGTTTTGAATAATGTTCTTTAACTTGGGTTTGTCTGATGTTTTCGCCATGATTAGAGTAGGGTTTTGGGTTTGGGGGATGAATATTATAGGGATGAAATGCCCTCATCACATCATTTCAGGGGATACATGATATCAACATGACATTGCTGGTGACATTCAGCTTGATCAGTTGGTTAAGGTGGTACCTGCCAGGTTTCTCCACTGTGAAGTTACTATTTTTCCCTTTCCATATTCTGTTCTTTGGAAGCAAGTCACTAAGTTCCAGCCCACACTCAAGGGAAGGGAAATTAAGCTTTACCCTCTACTAGAGGTTATACACATATATCTATGGAATTCTTCTGTAAGGAGAATTTGTTCCTTCTCGCTATTTAAGTACAGACACATGTATACTTATTTGGTATTTTGGGTTATAACTAATACTATGTTGTTTTGTTGCTCTACTGTTTCCAGCTTTGGCTTTTCCTGGTGGGTGCCTGTTCCTTTAACTGCCCTCAGCTTTTTTTTTTTTTTAAGCTACTTTATATATTTTGGGGTATTACTTAAATTTTCTACATTAGCATCTATTATCTTCATGAATAGAAAAGCATTGGTTATTTTCACTTTAATATTCGGGGGGAGAGAGATGCCCACTTCTTTTATGTTCTTCCAGCCAGTTTCTGCTTGTTTCCTTCTCAACTGCTTGGCAAGGCAAAGAGAGCAAAGAGTAATTTCTTGCAGAAATTGCACTTAAGTGAGTGTAAGTAAAATGATAGCAATTGAAATGCTTCAGTAGTTTTCAAGTTTGTGTGTTAAATTGATTAAAAAGATTTCCTGGACAGAGGTTTCCTTTCAGTCATTCAGCAACACTGATTACACATGTTTGTGGTAGGCCCTGGGGAGACAAACATTAAAAAAGGGAAGGGGGCATGAGTCGGGAGGCCAGACTATGGGAGGGAGATAACTGTACGTATATTCCTGAGTAACTTTACTGTATGTACCACATCATTAGCCTAGGATAGTGTTAGACCTTGAGGACAGAGATAAAACAATACTTAGACTCATGAGAATAGTTGTGGTCAAAAGAACGGGCCAAAAGACAATGTCCAATCAAGATGTGGAAATGCTAATTTCTGGGAGGAGGTTAATAAGCATAACAGCAAACACTTACGATCAACCATCTGCTTTATGAACTTTACCGCTACTGCTATTCTAAGTACTACTATCATTACCATATTGCAGAATAGAGGCATAGATAATTTATACAACGTCCCCAAGTCTACACAGCTGGGAACAAGCTGGGACTGGAGGCCACTGCGGCTTTACTACTTCAATCCTACCCTCTTGAGGCGACTTTTGAAAGACAAATTGCTCCCCGCTCTGTACTAAGTGGGTCTATCGCACGTTTCCTTGCATTTTTCCCTTCTTGTTACTATGTCTTTTAAAGACATCTCATTTCTCCCACATTTCCCCGTTCAACTTTACTTTGAAAGGGAAAGGTGGGCACCGAGGTCACTCACAGACACAGAGTAGCAGCAATTTACTTCTCAGAAAACGAAGGGATTTGCAGAAACGATTATCGACGCGAGGCTGACCCCTTAACTCCCAGACGGCTCCGAGAGCCCCACCCACAACAGCTACTGTTCGCAAGTCCCACTTCTGAACTCCGAGTAGAACCGCTTCCGGCGACACCGGAAGCCTGACGGGGACCGTTTCGGGGACGGACTGGCTAACAGACAGTTTTCCCGGGTCCGGAAGGTGATCTCCGCCCGGCTTTAGAGTCTGGATGCCCTGGCCCTATGTAGGAGTTAAGTGAGTGGGGTCCCTTAGCTGGGTCGTCCCGGGTGGTATATATTGTTCGGCCTAATGTGTTAGGGGTACAAATCATAAGCACCATGCATTCGGGAGCCCTTCCATGATGCATTTAATTCCTGAGTGGCCCTACTTAAAGCGTAACGAAAGCGTTGTTCAACCAGAAGCGGTAGGCTGCATCCGCTCCCCGCGCCCTGCGTCAGGTGTTCCCCACGCCCCGGCCTCCCCTCTACCCAGGGCTTTCTGGGCTCGGGTTCGAGGTGAAGCCAACCCAGATCCGTAATTTTTCTACAGTGACTTCTTTTTACCTTTCAGATAGCTTCCGAGGCTTCCAACTCCTTTATTCAGACTTTTCCACCAACGCAACTTCATTATTTCCAACATCCTTTTCCACATTCCATGACAAGAATATCCTAGCTGCGGAGGAACACAGAATTGGGAATCAGAAAGCCTGTATTCTAGTCCTATCATTAACTAGCGGTATGACCTTGGAGAAGGCTTTTTGACCTCTCTCACTTCATTTTCCTTTTCTGTAAAATGAGAGTTTTGGAATAAGTACCAAATAAGGCTCCTTACAGTTTTGGTATTTGGTTTATTGCTCCCCAATGTATTTTTCGAATTCCTGCCTCGATATGTATGTGCTTTAGTTAATCTCCTTGTCGGGCCTTATCTCGCATTCCGTTTTTCTGTGTCTCTGTGAAATCTGGTTTCAGACTCCATTAAAAATTTTTTTTCTCAAGGAATTTTGCGCTTCCTGAGCATTCTTTATGTCTTAATCCAGGGAAATGTACCTAAATAAGATTTTTTTAAATGTGCCATTCTTGAGGTATTTAAGCATTATTATATCGGAACATTTTAAAGACTGAATTCTGAAGGAAGGTACTCCGGCTTGTTAAACTTTCAGTCAACAACCTCAAATACAGTGCCTGGAAGATGGTACTCGGGAAATGTTTGCTGAGGAGAAAACACACTTCTTACAGTATTTAGTTGCTCTTTCCCTTAAACACTGAAAAGCAAAGCTGTAGAAATGTAGTCTTGAGGTCAGATGGAATAGAAGACTCAAGGAGAAAAAAACTATACTTCTTAGTTCTGAGCTATAGTGTTGAGTTCTTTGTGGTTTTCTCTCGATAAACTCTTCTTTCATCCCAAGGGTAGTATTCAAAAGGCATTATTCAATAGGTATTGGCATTTTTCAATAGATATTTATTGGGTGCCTTCTTCCCACTCTGACTCATCTTTTTTGTTGAGGGGTTGGGAGGAGGGGAAAATGTTAAGGTTGAAAGACAATTCCAAGTAAAGGGAGCATATACAAAGGCTCAAAGATTAGGTGAGAAACCGCTGAAGATTACAGGTGGGACAGAATAACAAAAATTTGGGAGGGAGGAGTGAAAGGACTCAAAGAGTGTAAGAGATGAAGTGAGAGATTAGCAGAGGGAGATAATGAGTTCTTATACAGCATGTTTGAAGTTGTGCATTAAACTGGGGATAATGTGCTCCCTCCCCCACCCATCCAAGGGTATTTAGCGAAGAGGTGAAAAAGAGGTTGGTGACTTTTAAAAAGCCTCTGTACTTGTGGTTTGGTTAGTTGATGTTTCAAGCATGAAAAAAGTGCCCTTTATAAGTTTGTTATTGTATTTCAGTGTTGTTATGGTAGGAACATTAACAATAATAATAGTTAATATCAGGAGATAGTATGGAATCCCATCTCTCTGACTAGACTGAGCTCTTTTCAGGGCAGGAACCCAGTTTTACTCATTTACTCTAGCACAGTGCTTTGCATGTAGTAGATACCTAATTAATATTTGCTAACTTGATTTCAATATTAACCAAAATATTATTTTAAAACTTTCTTCCTAGGAGAAATATGAACCAGAAGTTACTGAAGTTGGAGAACTTGTTACGATTTCACATTGTTTGTAGGCAGCTGCATAGCCTGTGTCAAAGAAGAACATTAGCACAGTGGAGGCATATGTTTTCGTCTGCTTACCCGGTGTGGACCGCTCAGCTGTATGCCCGGCCCTGGCAAACAGATGCACTCATCAGGGCTGCTTTATCTCAACATAGGCTTCTGGTAACAAAGAAGGTAGTAATATATTTCTGTCAGTTTCTCTTTTATTTGATCTGAGGTGATAGTGCCTAGAGCCATGAGTAGAAATCCATTTTGAGTATTTTGTCATTTATGAAGTATTTACGTTGTAATGCTACACTCCAGGCAGTAGACCATTATGATAAATCTTTGTGAGGAAGGGAAGTTCTGGTTAGTTGTTCAGTAATGCTGATGAATTTGATTACTTGCAAATCAGTGTGTAACAGTAAATTAAAAATGCAGGGTTTTAAATTTTACTCCAACGTTTAACTACTTATGGGAGTGTTGGTAGAACTAGGAGCCAAGACTGTGGTAGATATTCCAGAATAAATCTCAGTTGTCATTCAAAGTTTTATCTTCTTTATACATTCTGAATATTTAATAGGAAGAAAGGTCACAGAAATCTCAGTTATCTTCAAGAAAATCTAAAAAGGAGGTGGAGGTATGGATTGGAATGACTGTTGAGGAGCTGGCCAGAGCAATGGAAAAAGACATAGGTAAGCCAGATAATTTTATGAGGAAAAATATGGAATTGTGGAATACCTGGTATTTCATTTGCAATGAAATTAAGACATTCAAGGATGCAAATTAGACTGGAGGTTTAAAAAGATGTTAAGTGATTCTAGTATTTATCACTTTCATTCACAAACCCTAATTAGTTTCTTGGCTCTTTGCCAAATATAGTTCACCAAGATTTTGCTTTTAATAAAAGTGGGAAAGAGTTTTTAATATGAACTAAGCGTTATTTCTCAGAAATTTGGGGGGCCTTCAGAATGAGTTCGAAGAATGGTTTTAGACTGAGGGACCATATTTATACTCTTTTGTTTTTCTATAATTCCCTAATTTCCTTTTTTGCACTCATTTTGACAATATCTGTAGTGTAATGCCAGCAGAAAAATATTCGTAGTAATAACTACAACTTTTAATAATACTATTTTTATTATAAATGTACAGCTTATTTGTTATTTTTTAATTCCTTAATTGCACCACTGATGTTGGTACTCTGTATCCATGGGTTCTGCATCTGTGGATTCAACAGACCACAAATAAAAAAAAAAAAAAAAAAAAAAAATTCCAGGAAGTTCCAGAAAGCAAAACTTGAATTTGCCGCACATCAGAGACTATATAGCATTATGTTGTATTAGGTATTATAAGTAATGTAAAGATTATTTCAAGTGCATGGGAGGATATGTGTAGGTTATATGCAAATACTATGCCGTTTTATGTAAGAGACTTATATATAAAGTCCGTGTACTTTGGTATGGAGGGTAGGGTGGAGGGAATGTCCTGGAACCAATCCCCTGTGGATAACAATAGACTGCTGTATTTATTACCAATTTAGGATTATTGGAAAAAAATTTGAGTTTTCATTATAAACTGACATTAAAATTTAGTAAAAAAGAAATAGCCTATTGTAGCAAAATAAAGTAACAAGTGAAGCAAACTCTTGGGAAAAAGAAAGAACTAGTAATAATAACTCAGTTATTGAGCTGTTACTATATACTAGTACTTTATATGTATTAACTTATGTAATTCTCAGAATGTACTAGAAGCAGGTATGATTACTGTCCCCATTTATAGACTGAGAAACCTAGGCTTAGAGAGGATAAATAATTGCCCAGGATGTCACAGCTGGTATGTCGTAGAGCCAGAATTTGAACCTAGAGAGTATGGCTCCAGAGCCAGTGCTCTTTCTTATTCACAGACCAAATTATGACTCAGCAATTGTTATTTTGTAAATCACAGCAGATCTAGAGTTTTAATGTGTTTCCTGCCTAAAAGTGTTACCACTATTTTGAATGTATATCCTCACAAAGAGTGGAAAATTAGCACTGTCTTGTGTTTTTTAACTTTGCAGTTGAATTATGTAATCATTTTGTGACTTGAAAAGTTAAAGAGAACAAATGGATATGGCCATATCATTCAGAATTTTCCCGGGGAAAACTGTAGCGATATGATTTTGTAAATGGTATTAGTAACAGATTTGATTTTTTAGAACGTTTTATTGGCATTTTTCATATGTATGTGTGTGTGTGTGTATATGTGTGTGTGTGTGTGTGTATATATATATATATATATATGAAAGCAGAAAGAATGAAATAATATAAACATAATGTATGCCTAAGCCAGTGACAATTATTAATATATAATTTAATCCATGAATACTTCTGTATCACTGAAAGGTGAGGATTCTCTCTTTTTTAAACATTAACACACACACACACACATACCCAATAACCATAATTCCTTTGTATCACCAAGTAAATACAATAATTAAAATATACGGATCAGTACTCTAAAACAAAAACTGTTTTGCTATGGTTTAAGTAAAAGTTATCTATTTGAAGCTTATTTAATATTATATTCATACCTCTTTTGAATTTAAGATAGTTTTCATGTGTGAATATTTTTAACTACTATATATATAAGCAATGTGCATGTATTTCCCCTGAGAGCAATGATTCAGTATTTGCTAATTAACTGTTCCCAGTGAGTTTATTGAATGTAACTACCTTGAATAACAAGAATCAACATGCAATTTAATGTTTTATTGATGGCTCACATGGTTCCTAAGGCACATAGTAAATATTCAAATATTTATGAATGTGCAGAAATATCAGTTAATATAAATGTATCATATTTTAAAGTTTATTTTCTTTTCAGCTTTTTTTGTGATTTGTTAACATTAGAGAAACAGCTTAGATAGTTATTCTTCTCATCGAGTGTATCATTTATATAGACATTTATTAACAGAGGTCACTTTCTTGAACATTCAATTCATGATGCTAAAAGGTTTTATCTTATTTCACCTAGATTATATATATGAATCTTTAATGAACACTGCTGTTGACATAGATTCACTAGAAGCAGACTCACATTTAGATGAAGTCTGGATCAAAGAAGTGATAAAGATGGCAGGAATGAAGTTAAAATGGAGCAAATTAAAACAAGAAAAAGTCAGAGAAAATAAAGATGCAGTAAAAAGGTAAAACTTAACTGTATATATTGGGGGGAGGAGACCAAGGATTGTTTTACTCACACTTTTTAATGGAAAGATTTCCTTTAAATTTCTTCTGCAATTAAAATGATGTATGAATACAGGTTAAACTTTTCTTCAAAATGCTTAAAGCATCAGAATGTATATTTGGGTTATTATAAAACTTTTAAGAGTTATTTTTCTTGGTTTGCCAAGTGTGTATATTGATTCTGAATTCTAAAACTTTATGCAGTTCTGCTCATTGTTATGAAGATGCCAAAAGTAGGTGGGCAGTCATTATATATTTTGTCATAAGTCATTGTATGTGTAGAAGAGGAAAATAGGTGTATCTAATCAAAGCTGAATGTTGGGTTTTATTGTTAATGGCAGTTCACAGAAGTAACTGCAAACCAACTCACTGGCTATAAAGTATTTCTGATACTTAAGACATGAAACTCCTTTGCTGTTAATTGTAGGCCCCAGGCAGATCCAGCTTTATTAACCCCAAGGTTCCCAGTTGTTACTATAATGGGCCATGTTGATCATGGGAAAACGACGTTACTTGACAAACTGCGAAAAACTCAAGTGGCAGCAATGGAAGCTGGAGGCATCACTCAGCACATTGGTGCCTTTCTTGGTATGAACACAAATTACCTTACAATGTGCTTGGGAACCCTACGTATTACTTTCTTAAGCCAAGTGTTGTAGTATGAAATACACAAATTCAAAGTAAAAGGAAGGCTAAAGCTTAAAGTATTGGTTTGATGAAATGTAGAGCAGATGGTTAATAAAGTTTCCATAAGTAGATTATACCTTTTTTATTGTAGCCCATTCTTAGTTTGGTTTAATGAGCCTGAAATTCTTCAATACTGTGTTGTGATAATGTTACTACCAATAATTAAATAATAGCTACCATTTACTGAACACCTAACATGTGCCTAGCACCATGCTGAACACCTTATGTGCTTTATCTTTTATCTTCACAACAGCATCATAAGGTAGGTATTACGATTCCTACTTACAGATAAGGAGGCTGAGGCTTGTTTAGGTTAAGTTACTTGCTCAAGGTACACAACTAGTAAGTGCCAGGGTTAACCAAGGCTGTTGGACTCAGATCCTGAGCTTCTAACTGTGTACTAAATTGCCCTTGTTGCAGAAGGAAGTTGTGCAGCTGGTGTTTGCTAATGTAGGAGTGGCTGCCTATACAACTATCAATCTGTTCTTTCTCCAGAATAGATACCAGTCGGTCCTCATTTGTGAAATTCTAGAAATAGGAAGAGTTTTAGTTTGAAATTGTTACTTGAAAACCCTAAAAGTCTCCTTGGTATGTTACCGGAAAGAATAAAATTATTTGGAAGAATTATTGATTGTGTTGATAATGTTACATATATTCCTTTATATTAAGGAAGTACATATTTGAGTCCTTAGTGTTCTTGGATTTATGTTTCTACAGTCTCTCTGCCTTCTGGGGAAAAGATAACCTTTCTTGATACTCCAGGACACGCTGCTTTCTCAGCAATGAGAGCCAGAGGTGCTCAGGTCACTGACATTGTCATATTGGTTGTAGCTGCAGATGATGGAGTGATGAAACAAACTGTAGAATCCATTCAGCATGCCAAGGATGCTCAAGGTACGTGTGGCTGACTTACATGTATCAGGAAGGAAGTTACTTTTTTTTTTTTTAAAGAATCTCCTACACAGAGTCGCTGTTTGGGGGCCATTTAACATCTTGCCCATTTAATCTTCCTGGCAATCCCAGGATTATCATACCTGTTTTACAAATAAGGCTGAAAGACAGTTGAATTGTTTTCGTGCAGACATTGACTACTAGGAAGAATGTAGCAGGATTTAACTTGAGACTTGTGACCATAAGTACAGTCCTTCTACTGTTCACTTACTTGGGATGGTGTGACAGTCTTTCTAAAAAACTTTTTATCATGGAAATTTTAAACAGATATAAAAGTAAGACTAGAATAATGAACCCCTATGTACCCATCACCTAAATTCATTAGGAGTTACAAAGTGCTTATACTCTTACTCCTTGTTCATTTATTATCTGGAATTCCCTAGAAAGAGACTTTTCCCTCATCTGCTTTAAACAAGTGTTTATTTGGTCAAAGGTATAAAATTGAAACTTTTGGGAAGTCATTTGGCTATCTTCTCCCTTATTTCTCCATTTAAAATTTGTAATAATGAACACCACACAAACATACTTCGTATATTTATTCTTTATTCTGATGTGACCCTATACCCACTGAGAAAAAACTGTTGTCTTGAGAAGGTACATCTGATGGAGTGTATCATATGGCAAGCAAAAAAAAAAAAAAAAAAAAAAAAAAAAAAAGATTGAGAATCATTGCTCTAGTCTAGTTTTTTTGTCTTTGTTTTGACTTTTTTTCATCTCACAACATGAAAACCAAGACCCAGAGGGTGGCAGAAACTCTCCCCCTCCTCCAAATTACAGTTAATTTGTGACATGTCTGCATTTGGATTCTGGTCTTTAGCTTCAGTGTTCCTCTCTTTACATTTTAATTCCTAAAATCTGCCTTTGTGGCATGGACTATGTTCTCAAGGTTTCTAGGAAACATAACAAAAATATTAGTAATAAATATGTCAGGGTCCCCGTAAAAAAGCAGTTGGTTGAGAGAAGATAAATTCCTTAACATTGTGCTTTCTATACCTGTTCTCTTAGTCCCTTAAGTTCCAGCTCATTGATATAGAATATACTTTTTCATAATAGTTGGTTGTGGATTGCATAGCTTTTTTGTGTCTCTTTTCAATTTCTGTTCCTTTGATACCTGAGAAAATTGCAGAGTTGGTGGAACCCAGCCAGAGAATTATCTCTGAATTTTGTGAGTTCTCTAGTGAGAGGGTATGTTTAGTAATGACAAGTAGATTATAAGATTATTTGGTTCATTCATTAATAAACATTTATTGAGAATATACTGTGTCAGTCACTGAGCTAAGTGTGTGAAGAAAGAGTTGCTATAAATCCTAAAAGAATGTTTACAATAATGATACTTAGTTTCACCCCAGGGGGAGATGTTGGGTTTTAACAATGAGTTCATAGCTCCTGGAAAAAAAGAGACAAATGACCTAGTGGGATTAGAATTGAATTAGAATGTTCTCTTGATTTTTTTCTGGAGATTATCTCTAGTATAGTTGCTGATCTTGCCTTCAGGTTTAAGGGTAGGCCTTTCTCTACCGCAAATACTGTAGTTTTTTTTTTTTTTTTTTAAATCATCATAAATGTCTATTCTTAGTTCAGATCTGCTTATAATCGTAGTTTTGACATCCCTCATCTGGAATTCTTCTTTATGTGTAGAAAGTAGAGTAGGGTTGGTCTCAAGTGGGTCCTTTTAGGTCTTTGTTAGATACATATGTCCAGTGAGTTAAGAGAAAGCCAGAGAAAGTTGGTGTCTTTCACAATGAATACCTGGAATTGAAGTGTCATCCTCTGCACTCTTCTTAACTCTGTCTCTGTCAGTTCCTATTGTCCTTGCCATTAACAAATGTGACAAACCTGAGGCTGATCCTGAAAAAGTGAAAAAAGAACTGCTAGCTTACGACGTGGTGTGTGAGGATTATGGAGGCGACGTTCAAGCAGTGCACGTCTCTGCACTCACGGTAAGTGCAGGCGCCTCTGAGACAGTGTGTTCACGAAGTGCATTACAACTAAGGAACATTTGACGTACATCATTTCCCTTGTTTAAAAATTCTCTGAGTGCTAGGCAAAGCTGGTATTACTATCCTCATTTGGCAGATTAGAAATTAGGCTCTGAAAGGTCAGCTGCCAATCCAGGGAAATAGGGTCTAAATCTAATGCTTTTCTTACTATGAGATACTTAGAATGAGGAGAATAAATGGTGAATGATGTGGGGATAGTATAATAATAGGCTAGAGACTTTTAATCAGAAATGAAATCCAGTTGGTAATAAAAAGTGCTTGTTTTTATAGTGAAAAAACTATAGAATATGTCTTAAGGCATTTAAGAGAGATTTAAACAAGTAAAAAGTTAATTAATACAACGATAAAACACTTGGTTGGGTTCAGTTTGTTATTGATTGACACAATGTTTCTATGAATTAAATAGATGCAAGTTTTATAATGTTATTTATGATGAATTCTGTTTCCTTTTAAATTACCAATTACTCTTTTCTTGTCAAAAAATTTGAAGAAAGCTTAGTACCTGCTTTGTGACAGCATTTTCCAATTCTGTTGTCCTATACAGGTTGCTGCTAAGTAACAGTTTACTTTTTTGGTCTATTCTTATCATATTCCATGGTTTATTCATAATGTAGACTTTTTTGGGGTTTTTTGTTTTCTTTTTTGTTGTTGGGGGAAAGGTAATTAGGTTTGTTTGTTTGTTTGTTTAATGGAGGTACTAGGGATTGAACCCAGGACCTCGTGCATGCTAAGCATGAGCTCTACCACTGAGCTGTACCCTCCTACCTATAATGTAGACTGTTTTTCTTCTGATCATTCACTGAAGGGTTAATAGTATATGTGGCCACCTTCCTCCAATTAAGTCTTATTTTACCTTTACTTTTTCTAAATTTGTTACCTCCAAGATGCTAAGCCTCCATTAAGAGTAAAAATTATGCCTCCATTAATAGTAAAACTATGGCCAGGGGGAAGGTATAGCTCAGTGGTAGAGTGTCTGCTTAGCATGCATAAGATCCTGGGTTCAATCCCCAGTACCTCCATTAAAAAATAAACAAATAAATAAATAAACCTAGTTACCTCCTCCCAAAAAGGGGGGGGGGTGTAAAACTATGCCTCTTTTTCTCTGAAACTCATAAAACGCCATCTTTGTTATCACCTTGTTATTTTTCTACTGTACCTTGATTGCTATTGTGCTCTGAAAGTCAGGTGGCAAGATTAGAACTTTTGAAGACATGAGCACCTTTTCTGCCCAGATACCATCAGATCAGTGGATAGATAGATATAGAACTGCTCAGGAAAATTTGGAGGCATGGCAGAGGTGGGGGAATGGAGGGAGTTGGGAGAGAGTGGTGGAGAAGTAAGATGAGGCCTTCTTTTCCAAGATAGATACAGAGGACTATCTCATGGAAAGACACAACCCCAGCTCTGCTTTTCAGAGCAGCATTTTGTAAATCGGAACAAATACTAGGAATAAGTGGATGAGTAAGCAAAATGTTTATAGTCAGCTTTTTTAAATTGAAGTATAGTTGATTTACAATACTATTTTAGTTTCAGGTATATAGCAAAATGATTCAATTATACATAGATATGTATTTTTTCTGATTCTTTTCTATTATAGGTTATTACAAGATATTGAATATAGTTGTATACAGTAAATTCTTGTTGCTGATCTATTTTATATATAGTGATGCATATCTGTTAATCTCATACTCATAATTTATCCCTCTCTGCCTTCCCCCTTTGGTAACCATAAGTTTGTTTTCTATGTCTGCGAGTCTGCTTCCGTTTTGTAGATAGGTTCATTTGTATTATTTTTTAGGTTCCACATGTAAGTAATATTATATATTTTTTGTCTTTCTCTGTCTGACTTCACTCAGTGTGATAATCTCTAGGTCCATCCATGTTGCTGCAAATGGCAATATTTCATTCTTTTTTTAAGGCTGTGTTATATATATATATATATATATATATACATACACACACACACATACACATATACACTACATCTTTATCTACTCATCTGTTGATGGACACCTAGGTTGCTTCCATGTCTTGGTTATTGTACATAGTACTGCTAGGAATACTGAGGTACGTGTATCTTTTTGAATTAGAGTTTTCATTTTTTCCGGATATATGCCCAGGAGTGGGATTGCTGGATGTTATGGTAACTCTATTTTTAGTTTTTTAAAGAACCTCCATACTGTTTTCCACAGTGGCTGCACCAGTTTACATCCCCACCAACAGTGTAGGACGGTTTCCTTTTCTCCACACTCTCTCCAGTATTCATTATTTGTGGACTTTTTGATGATGGTCATTCTGACTGGTGTGAGGTGATAACTCATTGTAGTTTTGATTTGCATTTCTGTAATAATTAGCAATGTTGAGCATCTTTTCATATGAATGTTGGCCATCTATATGTCTTCTTTGGAGAAATGTCTATTTAGGTCTTCTGCCCATTTTTGATTGAGTTGTTTGGGGTTTTTTTGATACTAAGCTGTTTGTATATTTTGGAAATTAACCCCTTGTTAGTTGCATCATTTGCAAATATTTTCTCCCCATCTGTAGGTTGTCTTTTTGTTTTGTTTATGGTTTCCTTTGCTATGCAGAAGCTATTAAGTTTGATTAGTTCCCATTTATTTTTGCTTTTATTTCTTTTTTGGGAGGGGACTGATCTAGGAAAATATTGCTTTGATTAATGTCAGAGAATGTTTTGCCTATGTTCTCTTCTAAGAGTTTTATGGTATCATGTCTTATATGTGAGTCTTTAAGCTTTTTTGAGTCTATTTTTGTATATGGTGTGAGAGAGAAAAGTGTTCAGTCGATTTTGTTTACAGTTGTCTCTGTTTTATACTCTATAACAACTGTGAGCAATCTCTTAGCTAACATGGAGAATGGACAAGTCTCTTGTCCATCAGCTCCAGTTCCACCAGCAGTTAAGTAGCTGCATGATCTTGGAGCCCTAGAAAGCATAGTAAACACGGATTATTAAAGGGAAAGAATTATCTAGCTCCTTTGTTTTATAACTGAGGAAAGATGATCCAGGGAGGTGAAGTGATTTTCCATGGTTGCACAGCTGGGTAGTTACAGAGGATAGCTTAGAGCCTGGGTCTAGTCAGTGCTTTTCTCCTTATTTATTTACTAAGAGTAAGTAGTGTTTGATTTACTTATTTTACAGGATTCTTGAGTGGATCAAATAAAATCAGTGAAAGTTTGTTCAAGTGGATAGAACTTCAAATGTAAAATAGCACTGTAAAGAAAGTGAGAAATAAACACAATTATAGAGCCAAATGGAGGAGAGGAAGAAGCATGTTTATGAAAGGGTATTAACAAGCACTAGTGGCCATCCTTTAAAAAAAAAATAGCCACTGTTCCTTGCGATACCTGTCTCTGGGTCAGTTTTTTTTGCTCCTTCCTCCCTCCTTCCCTTCCTTCCTTCTAATAATTCATGTTTTAATTCATGTTTTTAATGTTTAAGGAAGGATAACTGTCAAGGATTATTTAGCTTTCTGACCTAGGTATTTATGTTTACAGATAATATTTATTAATATATTAACACTTTTTTTTCTTGTTAAAGGGAGATAATATGATGGCTTTGGCAGAGGCAACAGTCGCTCTTGCAGAAATGTTGGAATTGAAAGCAGACCCTACTGGTCCAGTTGAAGGAACAGTAATAGAATCTTTCACAGATAAAGGAAGAGGGTAGGACTGTTAAAATTCTTATGTTTTAATCATTTTATTCCATTGTTTTTGTGACCTGATTATATGCCAATATATTATTTTTATTGCATGTTATTGTTAGTCCATGAATAGTATTTTTGAAGCATTTGTTTTGAAAAATATTTTATTGTACTAGCACACGGAACACAAAAATGCAGTTATCAGCAAGCCTTAGCAACTATATGTATACATTTAGTAGTCATATTAGATGACTTAAGTAGATCAATTTGTTTGATTTTTTTTCCCCACTGACTTAACTGAATTGGTAAAGCCTTATAGACTAACATAAATTGGAATAAAATACCAATTGTTGCATTTCAGTGTTTCTAAATTCTTTGTGTCCTTACCTATTAGTATAAATATAGTAAGATTGTTGGAATAGTGTTCTCTTCTTTAATTTCCCTCCCTGTCAACAAGAGGTCTTCTCACTGCTTAACAAATTAGTTATACAAAGGGGATTAGGATTCTGTCAGAACACTTAGCTGTCTGCACCCTTCACTATCCTAACCTTACAAGAAATGTTTTTTTTTCTAATTGTGCTAAAAGGTGCATAACATATTTAGTATCTTAACTGTTTTTAAACTTACAGCTTAGTAGTATTAAATATATTTATACAGTTGTGCATCAGATCTCTAGAACTTTTTCATCTTACAAAACAAACTCTTTGCTCTTGAAGCACTGATTTCTCTTCCCTCTTCCTCCCAGCCTTTGGAAACTACCTTTTAGTAGTTGTTTCTATTATAATTTTGACTACTTTAGATACTTCATATGAGTGGAATCATACAGCATTGTCCTTTTTGACTGGCTTATTTCACTTAGCATAATGTTCATCCAGAAGATTCAGCCATGTTGTGGCACGTGACAGGATTTTCTTCTTTAAGGTTGTATAATACTCCATTGTATGACCTTTTTTTTTTTAACTGCATTTTCTTTATCCATTCTCCCATTGGTGGACATTTAGGTTGCTGTTCTGAAGCAGTGTTTTTATAGTATTAAAAACTGCTTGAGAAGTTGAGAAGTGGTGGAATTAACTCCCTGTGTACTTATTATACATATATTTTTTAATCTCTTAAAACTATCTTTGCTCTACTTGAGAAAGTGCTGTGACATCTTGATTATGGCATTAAGAATATATACTTTTATTTTCATATTAGTCCTGTTACTACAGCTATAATTCAAAGAGGAACTTTGAGAAAAGGCTCCATTCTGGTTGCTGGAAAGAGTTGGGCAAAAGTACGCTTAATGTTTGATGAAAATGGAAAAACAATCAATGAGGCCTATCCCAGCATGCCAGTGGGAATTGTAGGTTGGAGAGACCTCCCTTCTGCAGGAGATGAAATACTTGAAGTAGAATCTGAGGTATATCAAGCTTAATTCCTATATATTAGATATGATATAATGATTTAAAATATCAATCTATAATGTTATGCCAAATAAGAATATTGTTAATAAATAATTCAGTACTATCAGGGCTATTAGGAAGCCAGTGATGTCATTTTAGTTTGGCTATAGAATTTTTAATAATTTGAGAAAAGATTTTTAAATAATTTCAAATTTACACAAAGCCTCAATATTAAAGTTTTAGAAGTTTCTTGAAACTTTAAAATTAGTGGTTTTGTGTTTAACTTAAGCTAATTTCATAGTGGAGGAAAAATGCAAAGCTTTTAACCCAGTAGTTACTGGTTTTTATTTAGTTAAATAATTGTCTTTTTTTTTTTTTCCACTAAAAAGCCAAGGGCACGTCAAGTTGTTGACTGGAGGAAGTATGAGCAAGAACAAGAGAAAAATAAAGAGTCTCTGAAATTAATAGAAGAAAAGCGAAAGGAACACCAGGAAGCACATCGGAAAGCCCGTGAGAAGTATGGCACTTTGCACTGGAAGGAGAGATCACTTATAAAATACAAAGAGAAAAAACAGCAGCAACCCTTAAAGCTAAAAGAGAGAGTAGAAAGAGAGTCAAATGTACTTCCTATAATTATTAAAGGTGAGTCTTAAAAGATTTTACTTTATAACTCATTTTAGGAATATATGTATTTTGTTATTGTCACAATTAATTTGGTCCATTAAATTTAAGCCAAAAAATTTTAAATTGAGATGTAAGATTACATTAGTTTTAGGTGTATAACATACTAATTTTGATATTTGCTTGTGTGGTGAAATGATCACCACAGTAAGTCTAGTTAATGTCTGTCACCATACATAAAGGTTTTTTTCTTATGATGAGCACTTTTAAGATTTACTTTCTTAGCAACTTTCAAATATGCAATACAGTTTTATTAACTGTAGTCACCATGCTATGTACTATATCCCCGTGACATACTAATTTTATAACTGGAATTTTGTACCTTTTGACGCCCTTTACCCCTTTTTGCCTATTTCCCATGGGGGGAGATTTTCTTAGTAAACATGTTTCTTGCTGATTTTTTGGTAAGTGTACATTTGGTTCATTATACTTTATTCAGTTAAGTAAATATTTATAATAATAAACCTAAATAAAAGTGGATTTCATGGTAAATGCCATTCTTATTATTGCTTTCAATAGATTATTGTCATTTTTGTCTGTTAATGCCTAACTCTTAACATCAATAATTTTAAATTTTTGCTGCATTTAGGTGATGTTGATGGTTCCGTTGAGGCCCTTTTGGACATTATGGATACCTATGATGCTTCACATGAGTGTGAACTAGAATTAGTACATTTTGGTGTGGGTGATATTAGTGAAAATGATGTTAACCTTGCTGAAACATTTCATGGTAAGAAGTCTATTTCTTGTTTGTTTAACTGAGTTCCCTAGAACCATTTGCTTCTAGTTTTTGTTGTTTGGATAGTCACACCTGACATTTACCCCCCTTAGCATCCTCCTTCTTGATACAGAACAGTCTCAGCTAGCAATGGAGGGCAAAAGGGATGTGCAGTACTAAAGCCACAGCTCCACTTGTCATTGTTGTACTGAAACCTTGCACAACTATTTCAAGCCCCAGTAGTGTTTCTTGATTGTTTTTTTCGATGTACTATTACTGCCCTTCCTCAGTTCTCCCAGTTCCCCACCAAACCCATGGTTGTCTTTTGTTTAGACTTGAATGCTCCTAAGCCTGCAGTCAGCCTATTCAGTACTTTACTTCATCTTCTACTTTTGGCTGCCTATTTTTGTTTACTTATAATTTTTTAAGTCATATCTTTCTTAGACCAAAAGCTCCTTTTTGCTTTAAATGCCTAAAAGGCAGGGGCTGTTTATTAATCGAACTTATGATACACAGAAAGGAAATTCATGACTGCAGGACTATCATTTTAACTAGGTTTAACATCTAGGCAAAGCACCACCATTTTTAAGTGATTAATGAATCACTTAGGAGGAGGTACTTCATGACCTAACTTGATTAGAGTTGGATGTTACCTCTACTACTGAAAAGGTGTTTTCAGTAATGCTGGTTATCTCAAAGTATTTTATGGGCACTGACTATACTATGTAATGTAGGTAGTATCGTGTATGGAATGATTTCATAATGACAAGACTTTCAAGATGGTGTGTTTTTCTCCTGATTAAGCTGTTTGCATAGATTTTTTTCACTTATTTAAGGCAAGAGTGTTTTGCTTTTGTTTCCCCTACCCTCAAGGTGTTTGTAGTTAAATACATTATTTATTCTTTGGTAAAATGGTCAGCTCCAAGGAACTTCTTCAATTTCTTAAATAACTCTTGGACTTTACCAATTAAGTAACTATAGTTGACCCTTGAACAACATGGGTTTGAAATGTGGGTCCACTTATAGATGGATTTTTTCCAGTAGTAAATGCTACAGTACTATACAATCCGAGATTGATTGAATTCATGGATATGGAGGAACCCTGGTTATATGGAGGGCCAAATATAAATTATACTCGGATTTTCAACTACACAGAGAATCAGCGCCCTTAACACCCATGTTGCTAAGGGATCAGCTGTATCTTTGAACATCTTTTGGCCAGCTGAATACCTAAGAGTAAACCACAAAAGCTATAGACTTTAAGATTATAATTAATTACAGAATTGTTATTAAAATAATGTAATAATATTTCAGCCCTAGTCATTTTTTGTTTTATTTCTCAGGTGTAAAAATAAAAGGTTCAGTTAGCATGTTATGGTGCACATTATGGGCACTTAATGTTTCTTAAATGATTGGATTTTAAAATCATTAGGAAATTTTCCTTGTTTAACAGCCGTAATAGAATTCATAAAACCTTTTCATTAATTTGAAAATTAACTAGTTTTGTGAGAAAAAAAGATAGTTTCTCATCTTTCCTACCTGCTTTTAATTTATGTAAAAGGAAATAATTTCAATTTGAGTTTCTGCTTGAAAGACAGTTTTATGCAATGTTTGTGCTATTTTATTGACTGTATTTCTGCTTGCCAGGTGTTATATATGGTTTCAATGTGAATGCAGCCAATGTTATACAGCAGTCAGCTGCAAAAAAAGGAGTAAAAATTAAACTTCACAAAATCATCTACCGTCTT
Source organism: Camelus dromedarius (assembly GCF_036321535.1). Lineage (NCBI taxonomy): Eukaryota > Metazoa > Chordata > Mammalia > Artiodactyla > Camelidae > Camelus > Camelus dromedarius. The sequence goes on from NC_087450.1 coordinate 24,105,689, forward strand.
ATTGAAGATTTGCAGGAGGAACTGAGCAGCAGATTGCCCTGCAATGTGGAAGAGCACGTAATAGGTGAGTGTTCACTGAATGTTACTTTTAAACATTCATATTTTACCTCCTGTAAATAACATTTGAAAGCAAAGTTTAAGGGAAATGTATTTCACTGTTCCAACACATGTCCCGTTTTCTACAAAAAATGACTACCATAGAGTTCACTGGAACTTCATATGAATTATAAACACCTGCCCTCCGTAAGGTGTCGTGCTTTGGCTGTGAGGATACAAAGGCAAATAAGGCAGTAAGAACTTGCCCTCAAGTTTGAACATAAATAACTAATTGTAATACAGAGTAGACTGGGGTGGAAGGCATAAAGATTATTACCAATGTTGTGGAATGAGCCATTGATTTTGTCATGTAGCTGGCAGAGAAATCCACCATGAGAAGAAAATTTACTTTAAATATCAAACATTTAAAAATATTTTTTCTAACATATCCCTTGACTGTATTAAACGCTATTTTTTTTTTTTTTTTTTTTAGATAGACTGAATCATTTTTTGTTTTTTCCTCCCCACATACAGTTTTGGTTAACTTTTAATTTTGATGATAGTTTTAAATTTCCAGAAAAATTACTAGAAAAGTATAAGGAACTCCTTCTCAGCTCACCAGTTGTTTGCATTTTGCCGTTTGTTTTAGTCCTCCCTCTCCCTCCACACATACACATGATTTTTCCTGGACCGTTTGATAATAAATTTGAGATACTGTGTTCATTTGCTCTTACATACATTTCCTAAAAACAAGGATGTTTGTTTATAAAGCTACAGAACAAATATAAAACTCAGGAAATTTAACATTAATAATCTTATCTAAGCCACAATCCATATTCACATTTTGTCCATTGTCTAAATAATGTACTTTATATGTATTTGTCCCTCAGTGCAGGATCACAGATTACATTTAGTTCTTGAGTCTTTTTGGATGTTTTTGAAGTGTATAGACCAGTGACTTTGTTGAACGTACTTTAATTTGGATTAGTCTGATGTTTCTTCATGATGAGATTCAGTATTTCCATTTTTGGTCCACAATATAAACTTACTTTAGGATTTTCTGACCTACTAAATATGATCAGAGATTTGCATATTCTTGTGCTAAGAGCAATTTAGAAAACTGAGTCATATGAGGGTTTCTAGGAGTAAGCACTAAAATAACACTAACCGTACAAAAAATTTGGTACATTATAGTGTCTAACAGTGTCATTATTGGAATTTAATTTTCCGTCACTAAAAAAATTAAGATGAGTCATAGAATTAGTTACTATTAAGTGGATATAAATTACCAGTGGTGAGATTAAAAATAAATCAAGGGGGGAGGGTATAGCTCAGGATGCATGCCTAGCATGCATGAGGTCCTGGGTTCAATCCCCAGTATCTCCATTAAAAAATAAATAAACCTGATTATCTCCCCCCACCAGGAAAAAAATAAAAATAAATCAGGTAATTCAACTTAAAAAAAGTACAAATGTAAAAATAGATTTCTATAAAAAAATAAATAAATCAGGTAACAACAGATCATCCATTCTAGAAAATATATTGAGGAACTGAAAACTAGTTTTTCATGGAGCAGACAGGAATTACACTTATCAACTGTTATCTTCTGTTGCATTTTATTTAAACAAAAAAGTAAAAGTTCCACTTTTCTTTTGTTCATTATTTTGGTAACCACATATATTTTTGATTTTCTTTTTCAAGAAAACCCAAAGATTTTTTTTTTTATTTCTAATAGTGTTCAGGAAAATAATGGAATCAGAGAAAATCAGGACTTCTATGTATGAGTTACCTTTAATTCTTGCCCTGTAGAATGTCAGAAATTATGTATTTCTCAGAATTTTTTTTTTCTGTAAACTTCATGTTCTCTTTTTCCTAAAGGTGAGGCTTCTATACTAGCTACCTTCTCTATAACAGAAGGGAAGAAAAAAGTTCCTGTAGCTGGCTGCAGAGTCCAAAAGGGACAGTTAGAAAAACAAAAAAAATTTAAATTAATCCGTAACGGACATGTTCTTTGGAAAGGTAAGCAACATAAAAATCTGTTGTATCTTGTCAAGTCACGAAAACCTGATGACCCTGGGTAACTATCTGAAATCTTTCACTCCCATAATCCTGGTTCAGGCCATTCTTTGCTAACTCTTACCTGGAGGTCTCCAGTTGAACATCCAGGAGTCCCGATGACTCCTCCAGGATCTAATCCAACTGATTTTCTAATGTTCTAAAAATTTGCCCCAAACTACCTTCCCAGATGAGCGGGAATCATCCTAGTGCATAGGGAAGGGAGGCTGCTTCGGGTAGACAAGAGGAGAAAGTGGGCAGGAGGAGCCTTTGGGGTCCAAGGTGTGGAGCCGTGATAGGCACCAGGGACCGGGCTCAGGTTGTGGGCCTCAGAAACTGTGTGGAGCAGGGTCTCCTACACTTGATCCACGTATTTTTTTCTATCCTTTCTTAATGACCCTTTGCCTGCAACGTCTTTATCCCAGTTTATCTCATTGAGTCCTGAATACAATCCCGTCCTCTGCAAGGGGGCATCCCATCTTGTTTACTGCTAACTTCATTTTTTTGGTTTCCTTGGTACTTAGTCCCATCATTTAACAAGACAGGACTGTAAAATCTCTAAGAATTTTAGTGTAATTTTCAACACCAGACTGACTACAATAGCACTTAGTGGGTACTCATTATTTGTTGAGTATATGAACTTTTTTTTTTCTTTAAAGGCTCATTAATCTCACTGAAACACCATAAAGATGATATTTCAGTCAGCAAAACTGGAATGGACTGTGGTCTCAGTTTGGATGAAGAAAAGATAGAATTTAAAGTGGGGGATGATATTGTTTGTTATGAAGAAAAAGAAGTTGTAGCCAAGACGTCTTGGGATCCAGGATTTTAAAGTTACATTAAAAATGTAAATATTTTGCTTTATAGAGCAACTAGTTTTGTTTTACTGAAGGTAGTAATTCACCACTACTGGTCAAAAAGTACCAGGCAGTTCTACCAAGTGTTAACATATGCAATTGTCAAAACGCTTCAGAAATACGAAACCTTACTTAACGATGTCTACAACTAGTAATCCTGAAATAAGTAAAAGAATGTGGTTAAAGGAACTTGTTAATTATCAGTGTACCATTAAATCTAATACTTAGAGACTGTAATAAACTTCAAGTGCTTGCTTTAGTTCAGTGATATGAAGAGAAGCAACCCCCTCTGAACTCTGCTCCATAGGCAAAATATGGTACCAATCAAGTATTATGAAACCTTATTTCTCAGTGTCAGCAGTACCAAAGAGCAAACATTAGAATTTAAATTCCTGAGTTCACGCTCAACACTGAATAATAGTGTTCTGTTGCACTGCAGACTGTAAATATCCAGCCAAACCACCCCAGAAATTCAGGCAATTTAGAGTTCAGCCTTTAAACTTCCTCTGTATGAGGCAAGTTAAGTTGTAGCAGCTTTTCAGGCAAGGTTATAACGCCAATTCACACAAATTAGGTTTTCTCAATCTCGGAGGGAGGGTAGTCCCCCACCCCATACCCCCAAAGGTCATTTAGATATTTCTGGTTGTGGGGAGGGGCGGTGTGCTACTGACATTAAGTGGGTAAGAAGCCAGAGATGCTGTTCTATCATCCTATGATGCAAGAGATAGCCTCCACAAAAAGAAATTACCGGCCCAAAGTGCTGAGGTCAAAAAACTAATAAACTGGCTTATATTCAGACAGCTACTATTAAATACAACGTAATTCGGGCCAAGTGTAGTTTTATCAAAAAAATACTGTGATCAATTTGATGCCTAAAATCCATTCTTCAAATCATTAGAATAAAATTCCAGTTAAATGTTAGTTCATGTCTTTTTATTAACCAATACACAATTACTTGTCTTCTGGTTTGTTGAAACAATAGGTCAGACAACATTTGCCACAATAATGTCTGTCAAAGTGGCTAGCCATAAAAACTCCAGCACCACATTCATCTGAAGGGCACTCCCGACGAAGGCGACTGATTTTGCCATTCTCATCCACCTAAAAAAGCATAAACTTGCTGTGAAGATAATTTTGCAACATATTCCAAAATCTAGTTTAAGTGACTCAAAATATTTAACCTTTTAATCACAGTAGTAGTTTTTAGTACTTACAAATGGAACGAAGCACCCCAAATCCTCACCAGTAGTACAACAAAAAACTTCAGCTTTGGTGCTCTCTTGCCTTCTGAGATGGCCTGCACCGTCTATGGTGTATCTAATTTTAAATACCCAAGCTCAAACCTCTTGGGCTTTCTCTTGGCTTTCTGAGACAGCCTGCATTCTGTCTATGGAGTGTCCATCTTACTAAATAAATCTTTTACTCAAAAAATTTGTTTTTTAAACCAGACTTGTATGCAGTAGAGTTTAAACCCTGAACCCAGATCTGAATTCAAAATCAGAACCTCAGTTTGGAAAAAAGCAGCTAAAGGTGAATCCCATTATATAATTTTATACACATATATAACTTTTATATTAAGAATGTGAAAACAGACGCAAACAAAATTCATTACCTATAGGTTAAAAACTAATTGGCTCACCTTATAGTATTTCAGGACAGCCAGCTTTACCTTCTTTCTCTTATGCTTGTTCTTCTTGGGAGTTGTGTAAGACTTCTTCTTCCTTTTCTTAGCACCACCACGAAGTCTCAACACAAGATGGAGAGTGGACTCCTGTTAATTGAACAGAGGACAAAACAGGATTTAATGCTGGTTACATTAACGCTACTGATGTATTCCATATATGGCTGACAGTTAAATTTAACTTTTCCTTATATAATACCACTGTGCCATAGGTTTAATGGTCATACCCATGCAAAATGTGTGTGTGATGTGTTTTAGTGCTCCACTGAGGCTGGATACCCAGCATCATGAATCTTCTAACCAGATGTGATAGAAAGTACAAAATACCACAGATGAGGGAGTCTTACAGAAAAAAGAGGTATCTGATTTCTATATAAACCATGAGTTTATAGATTAAAGAACACATTAAATTACACCACAGGATGCAATCTGCAAAATCCAGAATGTGAGAAACCTATAGCAACACTCTCAAATGCTGGTGTAGGCATCACCTGCGAACCTATTGCTAATCTAATGCTATTCTCCCCGCTTTTGTGCATTTGTCAAAATTTCCCAGATAAGATTCATTTATACTTAAAGGGCTGCTCTTTCCTCCAAACAGACCTTTTGAATATTGTAATCAGACAAAGTACGTCCATCTTCCAGTTGCTTGCCAGCAAAGATCAGTCTTTGCTGGTCAGGAGGAATTCCTAAGGGAGGAGGGTGAACAAAAAACAAATTAGTGACATCAGAACAAGTGTACCTGCTCAAGATTTACAATCCTGAGTCAAAGAAATGGTACTAATAGCTATCGATAAGTTCTTACTACAGCCAAGGTATAATTTTAAGTATGTACACATTTTACCATATTTAACCTTAACTTAGTATGTTTATGAGACCGTTTTACAAATGAGGAAACTAGTGTAAATTAAATTGCTCGTCCAAACTCATGTGAACTCAACCTCAGCGTGACTACACGCTGATTAACGTTTATCTATTGTGCTATTTCAAAAGCATTTGACAATCTGACCTCTTTCCACCCCACCACGAGCAGTTATGTCCAGCCCCTGAGCCTCTATAGTTGAGTGTTTGAATTACAAAATATTAACTTGCCTTCCTTATCCTGGATCTTGGCCTTTACATTTTCTATTGTATCCGAGGGTTCAACCTATGAGTTTTAAAATGCAAACATATTGGTAACGTAAAAAACTAGAAAAAAACCGCTCGGAATTCAACTTGAAGGTTTTCCAGGACCCGAGTCGGTGCGGGCTGAAGCCTGGCAGAAGGGAGCCTCCCGGGGCTGTACCCGGCGCAGGCTTCCTCCCCAGCACCGCCAGCTGCGGCCCGGCCCCACGTGCTCGCGCCCACCTGCCGGGAGCGCCTCCCTCCCAGCGCGCGACCGCCGCGTTGGCTACCGGACTAAAATCACTAGAGACGACAGGCTCGGACTTCAGGCGTCAAAAACCTGCCCTCAACCCCTGCTCAGCGGATAAACCTCACTTCAAGGCCAAGTTTCAGAACCCAGGCTCGGAAACGTATTCTAGGGCTCCCGAAATCCCCCTCAGGCCCTTCCTCGTTCAGGCCTTGGCTTCTCCCGCCGCCTAGCCTGTACCTCGAGTGTGATGGTCTTCCCCGTCAGGGTCTTCACGAAAATCTGCATCTTGGCGGCAGTCCCACCTGAAGATGAGGAAAAGGAGGAACCAGGTGAGACCTGGGGACCCAGGAAGGGCGCTAGCAGGCCACGGGTGGGAGAGCGGCCCACAGCACACACTCACCACAGATGGCGGATCCAAAAGGAAGGACGCCGCGCCGGCCCTCGGGCTTTCCCGGCACTCCCTGGAGGCCCCGCCTCCTAGGCGGCTACACCAAATGCCTGAGTGCTGTCTCAGCGGCTGTCCAGCCACATGCCAGACCAGGTCTGACCTCACTTTTCCTCGCTCTAGCCTGGTCTTAGTTCTCATTTTAACCTTCAGAACGCTCTCGAAATAATAGATTTAAACAACTTAAAAATGTCTTTAAAAGGCTTTTCCCATGCAGTTGACGTGGCTAAGAGGGTCTTTCAGAGGGGGTGGGGTTGAAGGGGCCTCATTGAGGAACCGGGAGGAAACAGAAGTGTCTTCTGGGAACTGTAGTTTTCCGCTGCTTTCTTCTCGCTCGGACTACTTGTCCCAAGATGCAGTTCCACACCCCCGGGCTCCCTAGTTACCGTCGCCTAGCTCTGGAGTCGGGGTTTGGAGGAAGATTAAAGGTGAGGAGTGAGCAAGGGTGAAGCGCCGTGATGGTTTCGGGAAGACGGAATTGGGTGGCAAATGAGTAGGAAGGAAAGTTAAGAAGCTGGAGAAGGCTGGGGAACGAAAGTGTCTTTCACCCACGTAGAGGCGTTGAGGGAAGGAGGGTCAACCATCTACCACCACACGCTCCGTGGGCCTTCAAAAGAAGGGCTTTCCTGTGGCCAGCTCCAGGTCAGCTGAGAAGTAGGTCTTCAAAACCTTACGTCCATCCTTTTCTCGCACTGTGGCTCCTCCCCGCCTTCAACCCCCAGGGCTCTCCTAGTCTAAGGAGAGTTCTGTCTGGTGTGTCACTACGTGGTGTGGAACGGTTTAATGTGCTGAAAGTCTCAGTAGTTTTCAAATTGTCAAATGAAGCCGTATGGGAAAGAAACCCGCAGAATGGTTATTTAGTGTAGAATTTCCAAGTTTGGACGTTGGAGTGGGGGTGAAGGTCTTGAGGGAAGTTTTAGGAGTCTGTGTAGGGCGCTCTCCCAGAAGGCGGGCCAGTCAGCGAGTTGCACCCTTCCTCTGGCCTTTCTCCACTGCTCAAATCCTTATGTGTGCCTTCCTAATATATTTTCTATCTCTCTGTGCCCTCCCCTAGGCATCCCCATTCCCAAATTCAGGCCCCCCTTAAATTTCTCTGTCCCCAGTTGTCTTTCCTAACCCACCTCCAAAATATTGTAGAAAATAAAAACTATTATGTCATTATTCTACTTCACCTTTCAAATAACATCCAAATTCTTTGGTATGGTATTCAGCCTCTGCCTCTCTTAACAGCCTAATCTGCTAAATCCGTTACTATCTTTACACTTTGATAACGTTGAGCTAATTGAAGTTCCTTTCATGCTTTGGCATTTCTTCTCCCTGGAACACTCTTTGTCCCATAGTCTGCTAACTACTCTCCACCTTTACAACGAAACTCCTTGAAAGAGTTGTCTTTTCTCGTTGTCTCCATTTGTTATCCTTCCATTGACTTAACCCACTCACATCAAGCTTTTGCCCTCATCATCACAGTGGAACAGCTCTTGCAGTTACTAATCACCTCCATGTAGCTGAGTTCAGTGGTCATTTAATCTTATTTGATCTGTTAGCAGTTTTTGACACAGGTGATCTTGCCTTCCTTCTTTGAAACTTTCTTCACCTAAGTTCCATTTCCCTTCTTCTGTCTCCCTGGACATTCTTTTCCAGGCTCTGTTGTTGCTTTCTCCTTATCTACCAGACCCCTAAACTTTGGAATGCCCCCAAGGCCGAGTCCTTGGACCTCTGCTTTATTTACATTTCCCAGGTCGTTTTCCATTCTGTGTCGTAACTTTTAAATATCATTTATATGCTTACCCCTCACTGAGACTTACCCCTCACTGAGACTACTCACCTGAACTCCAGCTTCACATATCTGGCTATCTACACAGCATCTCTAGTAGGCAGCCCCAAACTCCTTATCTTATGAAATTGCTCTTCCCACCTCATAAATGGCAATTCTCATCTTTTCACTCGCTGAGGCTAAAAACTTCATGGTCATCCTTGACTGTTCTCTTATACCCACATCTAATTCCTCAGCAAATCTTCTTGGTTTTATTTTCGGCATATATGTAGAACACTTCCCACCATCTCTGCTGTTACCTGTCTGATTCAAGCCACCATTATCTTTTGCCTGGACTATTGTGATAGTTCTTTCAACTTTGACCCTTGTCTGCACAGAACAGCAAGAGCAATTCTTTGAAAATGTAAGTCAGTTGTCATTCTTCTGCCCACCGCCCTCCAATGGCTTCTCATCTCACTCAAGAGTCAAGCCCAAGTTCCTATAAGCAAGGCCTGTCAGTCCCACACTGGAATGACTGGAAGCCCCAATCCAGCTCCTCGCTTCTCTTGCTCAGTCTGCCTAGAGAAGGAGGTCTTGCTCAGTCTGCCCAGAGAAAGAGGCACCCTTTTCTAAACGGCACAAAGGTGTCCCATGGGCTGGTAATGGTCCTGCCTTCAAGGCACTATATTCTACATGACCTGGCGGCTACTTCTCTGACCTCATCTTTCTTCTCTCCTTTTCTCATTCTGTTCTAGTAACCTTCTTGCTGTTCTCCAGATGTGCCTTCCTGCCTTGAGGCCTTTGGACTTGCAGCTCTGCCTACCTCAGCCGCTCTTCTCCCAGGGATCTACATTACCTGCGTTTTTCAGATTTCTGAAATGTCACCTTATCAGTGAGGGCTTTCCTCTTTTCTGACTTAATGCATTATATAAAATGGCACCCTCCCACCTTCCTTACTCTCTATCCCCCTTTCCTTGTTTTATTTTTCTGTGTACAACTTACCCCCATCTGTTATACTATATTTTTATTTGTGTGTCTTCTGTCTCATTACTTGAATGTAACCTCTGGGAGGTTAGGGACTTTGTTTTGTTCAGTGCTATATCTCTAGTGCCTGGAGTAGTGGCAAACACACAGTAGTTCTCCACCTTCCTCCCCCCAAACATTTATTGAATAAACAAATGCAGCACAACTTAAGCATTATCCTGGATGTTATTCCATTAGGTATTTTCCTTGATGTTCCCCTGCCCTCTCCTACAGACTGGAGTCTCCGCTGGGCTTTTGTAGCCCATTGTGCCCACCTGTCACACTGCTTTCTCTGCTTTGTAGCAGTGGTTCATTCAGCTAGACCCAGTACTTGACTGGGAACCCTTTTGACGTGTTTTCTCTGTGTCCCTCAGTGTCTGATATGAATGAGTAAGTGAAAGGTCATATGAGTTGGTTTTGTAACTCAGTGGCATTCTATAGATGCTGAAGAACAATCACTTTAGCTATGTTCTGGTTTGAGGACACAAGTCATGTCTTTGAGCAGGCCAAGTTATTGCTCAGAGACTATTGATTATTAAGCTTTTTTTTTTTTCCCGAGTATGTAGTCTGCTAGATACTGTATTATGCACTGGAATGCATATGGGTGGGGAAGGATAACGGGGAATGAGAACAATTTGGTTCTGATCTTCTCAAACTTACCACCGTCTGGGAGAGACAAAGTATATAAATAGAATTTTGAGTGATAGTACCGTGATAGAGAAGGTGCACAGTGCATGGGAGAACATGGCAGTGGTACTTGATCAAGTTTAAGGGAATCCAGGGCAGCTTTTCCTGGAGCTGATAGGCCGAGATATGAAAAATGAGTAAAAGCCAAGTGAATGAAAGTGGTAGCACCATGTGTATCTTGTGGTGGAGGAGAGTGGTGAAGTTGCAGGAAGGAAATGCTGGGATGTGGAGAGAATTATGCAAGACCCTCAGGCAAAAGAGCAAGTTCATGGGAGTGGATGGGGGTTAGGAGGAGGACAGGGTCATGAAAAGACTAGATTTGGTCAGAGAGAATAAGAATCCCTGGTTCCTATAGGGCAACCATAGAGTAAGTAAAGGAACTTGGATTTTATCCTAAGGGTAGGAGGAAGACACTGGTGTTCATATGTGACCACTCACTCCCCAGTGATCACATCCATTCCTTCCTCCTTTGATTTTTATCTTTTACTATCTGATATTACAGTGTTTATTTATAGTCTGTCTCCCCTACTAGACTGTAAGCTCCAAGGACCCAGGACTTTATCTTATTTATTGCTGAATCTCTAACTATAAAACAATGCCTGGCACTTAGTGGACACTCATTAAATATTGGTTGAATGAATGAATAAAGGAACTGATTTCTTATTTGGGAAAGCTGTTGATCCATCTACGGATTATTACCTGGTTAGAACTACTTTATGTTTATTCATAAACTGATCTTTCATTACCCAGTTCATCAACATAAAGATAAATAAGGTCTTTTAAACTTTGAAATTATTTTGATGTCTCCCTCCTCCTATATATAGCCTATGGGTAATATTTATAGGTCATATATGTAATTTCAGATAACCAGATATCAATCATATTGCCAAAACATGGTAAAATTGATTTAGACCTTTATTCATCACAGTGTTACTTTTAATAGTGAAAATGTCCAACTTTGGTGAATGGTTAAATTATGGTCTATTATACTATGAAATACTGTGCAATCATTAGAAGTCATGTTTTTGAAAACTATTTAACAACATGGAAAAGTGCTTTTAATAGTAAGTGGGAAAAATTAAGATGCAAAACTGAGTATAGAGTGTGATGCTAATTTTTATAATTATAAAAATTGGAAGGAAATACACCAAAATATTAAAGTCATTGTCTTTGGGTGGTAGGATTCTAGATTATCTTTCATTGATTTTCTTTGGTTTATATTTTCTAAATTTTATACCATGTGAGGAGAGTGGGGAGAGTTAAACCGTCTTGCCTTACCAGGCATTTTTAAGCAAATCATGGGTTCTGTTTGATGCTAATGTGAATAGATCTCAGGATCCGACTTCTGTATCCAACTCTAATTGGACTGTGATTCTTTACTAAAAGAGCAGTGAAAGGTAGCTGTTTGAAAACCACACTCAGAAGGTACTGCTTGTTATCTTTGACATCATCGATGGATAGATTTTAACAGAAATCCTGACTTCTTACTTTTTTTTTTAGTACATTCTTATTAAAGGTAAGAATTATAATGAAGTTTATCATAAAAACAATGAATTATTTATAACTATTGTGTGTTAGATAACTGTGACTGGACCAGGAGGTACATGGATGGAGAAATATTTGACCTTGTTTATGACATCAGGAGGCTTCCAAACTAGTTTTCCCACATGAAATATACAAAATGGTAATAAACTTCTGTTAGAAAGCGTTGAAAAGTATAAGAAACCATTAGATCATGTGATACATCTGCTTGTTTAGCAAGAAAAGAACTCTTTATGGACTCGTATTTGGTATTTCTCTCCCAGAGGTGTAGCACATGGCAGTAGAAGAGATCAGACCTTATATTTCGCAGGCTGAAATATTTATCTCAGAGATCCATGAGACACTTTTGTTTTCCTGAAACAAATACACATTTTTATATCAATATTTGACTCAATTTATTTTAAGCTTCAGATTAATTGTGGCCTTTTTTTCTTTTAGGCTTATCAAAATCTTAGGCATTGTTGCAGAAGCAAGTCAAGACCTAACTTTTCTCTGGTGAACAACTGTGCAGATTGTGACATATGTCGGTCCAAGAAATAAATAGACATGCAGTTCTTCCGCCTATCATGAGAAGAAGTGACAAGGATTTTTTGGAAAGGATGCAAAAATACATAATTACCGAAACCGAAAGAGTGGGCTGTAATGAGGAAGGACCTGCTGATGAATATTACATCATATACCGAAACGTTTTTGATAAGGTATCATAATACTCCTAAGACAATGGAGTTTTCATATTGTAGAAGTGGTCTGTCTTGATAACTGTGATTCCTGCTTGAGTAACACCACAGCTTGTTTGACTACATTCCATTTGTTAATTTTGAGAAGTTCATCCAATTTGTTAGACAGCGATAAACGGGGGGAATGCAATGCTGGATTTCTATTACTAGACAGTTAATAAGTGTTTCAGTTGTTTTTTAGCTTAAGTGCAGGCTATCAGTTTTTGAGCAACAACCTCTAACATCATTTTGACATTCCATCTCAAAATATTGTCTGGTTTGTCAGGAATGGGACTGTGAGCAGGAACCTGGTAGCTCCTAGTTATTTTGGAGTTGTTTGTGGTATCATTAATGTCTTGGTTTAGATTTGATCTAGTATATTAAATTGAGAAACAGAATCTTTTAAGTAATCTAGAAAATCTATCTTTTCAAACTGATATGTTGGCAGGTTAGATTCATTTTATAAGTTGTTATGAGTTATGATATGGCTTTGGCCTTTTAGTTATTAAGGAATGTATTAGATGAAGGTTTAAAGGCATTGTTTGTAGTGGGTTTTATAAGTATCAAGAATCATGCTGAGACTCTACTTGTGTGAAATCAGCAAAGGAAAGTATTATCACTGTTAACATGTTTATCTTTGCACGCCCAAATGCTGACACCTGTCAAAAGTTTTCTTACATGAAGAACTATCTGCTTTAAGTCAGTATAGTTAGTGGAAGAGGGTATATAGCTCCAGTGGTAGAGCGCAAGTTTAGTATGTGTGAGGTCCTGGGTTCAGTCCCCGGTACCTCCTCTAAGAATAAATAAATAAACCTACTTACCTCCTCCCACACATTATTTATTTAAAGAAATAAATTAACATAGTTATAATGAAGTAATTTTGGAGGAGGTATTGGTAAATTTAATTCTTAGAGAAAAGACATGGGATTAAATACAAGGTAATATCTATATCCATAATCCTTTTCTCTCTACCCTGCGAAATTTCTATTTGGACTATTTGTACATTGTACAGTTATAAATTGTACATTTGTACATTGCAAAGAGTTCTGTTCTTCAGGACTGAGAGGGGATCTGAAATAGAAATCATTTAGTGCTTAGAGAAACTTTTCTTCTAGCTTCTCAGAAGATAATCTGCCTTTCCGTTTTCATGTTATTCCAATACATTTGATTGTTAGCACACTATTAAAGACTGCCTTCTCTAATCTTCCTTCCCCCTTGGAAGGATCTAGTTGGGCAGAAGATGAAAGTATTAACTTGTATCTCTGAGTACTTAGAACCAGAGAACAAATACCAAATTTTGTTTAAAATCAAAGACAGAGGATTTGACCTGGAGAATAATGCCTGAATCAGAGTAAGGAGACCTGAGACTCATATAACGAGAGTTGAGGGTTGCAGAGAAAGCCGAGGACTTAGTAAGCACAGAAGACCAAAGCTAGGAAAAATGAGCTTCTATAGAAATGAATTATGTGAATTATGGAGGCAGCTGGGCTCTGGAATGTGGCTGGCCTTTTGTGTTCCTGGCAGTGTGTTGTACAAATAGTGTAGATCCATATATAGGAATGGGGGTATTTAATGGAAGCCTTAATACAAGATTCTGAAATTTGAATGCTGGCAGAAGCCAGGAAGGTCACAGAAAAGAGTTAAGTGGACTGGCTTAAGGAATAAGGAATCATGGAGACTGTGGTAAAATGAAGAACCAATCCAGTCTAAACCTCCAGCTGATTATTGTCATTAAGGAATAGGGGTTTCACGTTGGTAGATTTTTCACAGTCTTCAAGAAAAGCTGAAAATGGGGTTTGGGGTAAAATTTCCTGTTTTAAAATAACTTGTGGGTCAAGCAAAACTATTCTACCTCTGGCATACCAGTTTGCCTCCTTTACTTTAATGCATTTTCTATGCATTTTTTAAAGTTCCCATGGGTGTTCTTCTGAAATCTATTTCTTCTAGCAAACCCCTATGGGAGCTGATCATGGTGTCACTAAAAGTCTATTTTCTGTCTGTTAACATATCTGGGAGTTGTCTTGGATTGTTGCAGCATTTCATAGAGGCTTGTGGAATGGAGGATGGTTGGGAGCAGTGAGGTGTTTAATTTGGAAGACCACAGATTAATAGTCTCTATTTTATTGAAAGTTCTTGGATAGCAGTCCTGATTTGGGTAGATAGGTAGTATGTTCAACAAGACAACCACTATCTCCCACTCAAGTATCCTCTCCTGGTACTTGCTATTGATCAGTTATCTCATACCATTTCTTGATACACCAGATGTCCTCTTGGATAACTTTTTTCTAGGTATTGTTTAGCTAACACAAAACCAGTGGGGGATACCAGAGACTGGATGTGTGGCAGGGGTAGAGAGCATAACTGTATCTTTCAGAGAAAATTGAGGATTGATCATATCTATTCCCTATAAGCATCAGTCCCTTCTGAAATTCTCATGAGCAGAATTTGGAAACTATAAATTATTTATGACTTTTTTGTTTTTTAACTTCTTTAAAATATTTCTTAATTATTTTTTCTATGGGTAATGCATATACAAGATTAACAACAACAACAAAAAAGAAAGAAACGAAAGAAAAAAAGGAAAAAAAAACAATAAAGAAGAGTTTATAGTGGAAAGTTAAATCTTTCTCATTTTGGACCCTACTTAACCTTTCCTTCTCTGCAGGTTTCTGTTTTCTCCCATTATCCTTCCAGAGTTATTATGTACTTAATTACCATTGTAAACCATGCATGTTTAGTGTGAGAGGTTTTCAACAATTGTACTTGATGTCTTGGGAATGGAGATGCAGTTTGGTGTTTGAGAGTATTGATCAGCCAGTAGGAGCAGATAGATTAGAAAAACAGGGAGGAGGTGAAGAGAGTCTAGGATTTTAAGGTCTGAGTGAAGTCAGAGACTAGTAATTATGTTTGATATGTAATTATATTTAAGAGACCAAGAATCAGATAGTTAGACCTGGTATTGGTTTTAACTGACATCATATATGTGTTCATACTAAGTAGAGCAAAGATATGTTTTTTTCTGTCTCATATTTAAGCTCACAGAATTATGATTCACAAAGAGCACTTTTTCAGTAATGATTGTCTTTAACATGCAGTCATTTTGCATGTAAGTGCAAGATCGAATTTGTAAAATTTTTGATTTCTAATTGCCTATCATGTTTCATTTAAAAATAATCTATAATGCTTTTGATCCATAGTCTTCTAGAAAAAAATTCAGTACCAAAGGCAGATAAATCATATTTCAGGTAATAGAGTATGTTACTGCATACAAATCCATTCTTACTTCAATCAAAAAAGAATACGATACCTTTATTGAGACAATAAAGAAAGGCCAAAGAGCTGCATTTCATCTTCATGGAAAACTTAAAGCTTTGGCAGGAGAGCCCACAACACTGGTATACTACAGGAAAAGAATAATCCAACTTCAAGCAAAGTAAGTATATTAGTAAGTAGTGCCAAAGACGATGTTGTTATTTGGCTATATTAACTAGCCATTATAACTATAACCAGTCGTTCTCAGTCTTTCTGAATTTCAATTTTCTTTTAAAGCCATGTTTTTATGTTACCCTTCCTACCAACTTGAAATTACTATATTTTTTACTTATTAAAAGTAAAAAATATTAATTCTGTTTGAGAATTTTATAATCTCTCAGGATAATTAGAGGCACATTGTGGTATCATAAAATGAGGGGTGCAGATAATTGGTCCAGGTAATTTCTTGTATGGAAGCTTTAATAGTACAATTTCATGATTACTACCTGAATTAGAGCACTTAACCCTGTGATGCACAAAGGTAAGTAACCTACTGGGAGAGGATAAAATCTTCATTTTTGTCAAGTAGTCTCAGATTTTCAGTGTTCCATTTGGGCAATGATGGGTAGCTTATTCTTATAGATAATTTCAAGTCAACTTGGAAAATTACATGAAGTTTGTCCTTCATTTCTGGTAATATGGCTGGCTAGATATTGGGATAGATCTTCCTATTGGGCAAAATGCTGCGTAAAGTATTTTTAAACATTTTTTTCAAAAGCAACAGGAAGCTGTCAAGATAGTAAGAGATTATCAGGGCAAAATCATAACAGAAGACAAAAGGTAAGAGGAGCACTAAGGCTTCTTAGGCCCTGAGAGCATTTATTAATAATGATGACCACAAGCTTTAGTTTTTACTGTGGCACAGGGGAACAAAAGACAGAGCCCAGGGCCTGTCTGCCCAAGCGGTACAGTCTACTGGGAAATCCTTCCCATATAAAGCTGGGATGATAAAGGGCTACATCCTTGAAGAGTGAACCAGTGGTAAACTGCTCCACCCGTGGGAACTGCATAGAATATTGCCGTCTGCTCAGCAGACTGCTAACTGGTATGGGGCTTACTTTGGGGGTGATGAAATGTTTTGAAACTAGAAATGATAGTGGTGGCACAACTCTTCGAATGCACTAAAATTCACTGAATTACATACTTTACAAGAGTGAATTTTAAGGCATAAAAAAAGACAGAGGATAGAGTGAGAAGGTTATGTTATGTCCAGTCACAATTCAAAGAGAAGAGAATATGGGACAAAGACAATATTTGAAGAGAAAATGGCTGAGAATTTTCTAGAACTGGTGAATGTTATCAATTCACAGATTCGAGAAGACCAAGACTCCCATTGTAAATAATAAGACATACTCAACTAGATTTATTGCATTGAAATTTCAAAGATAAAAGATCATAAAGGTAGTTATAGAGAAGAGGAACAATTAGATACCTTCTCATTTGTGTTGCAACATGTATTAGAGCTTAATTCCTTTTTATGGCTGAATAATAGTCCATTAATATGCCAAAAGCCCTATAATATTAATGTATCTAACCCTCCCTGAGCCAACATATTGGTGATAAACTAGGAAGCAAATTTCAAATAATACTTAAAAGAAGTTTATATCTAACTTCTTGACCTTTAAGATCCCCATTTCTGGATGAACTCAGTTTTATCTCAAAGAACTACTACCATTCCTCTAGCTCTAGGATCAAAATTACTATAGTAGGCTGAATACTATAGTAGGCCACCAAAGATACCAAGTTTTAATCCTGGAAACCTAGAAATGTTACTTTATGTGGAAAAAAATCTTTGCAGATGTGATTTTATTAAGAATCTTGAGTTAGGGAGGTTATCCTAGACTATCCATGTGGGCCCTAAATACCATCACAAGGTAGAGGGGGCACTGATGCAGGCAAAAAGGATGAAGGCATTGTGACCTCGGAGGCAGAAATTGAAGTGATGCAGCCACAGAAGACCAGCAGCCCCCAGAAGCTGAAAGAGGCAAGGAACAGATTCTCCCCTAGAGCTTCTAGAGGAAGCATGGCCCTGAAAATACAAATTTTGACCCAGGATACTAATTTTGGGCTTCTGCCCTCCAGAACTGTGAAAGAACAAATTTCTTCAAAAATAAAATTTTTTAAGCCACCAAGTTTGTGGTAATTTGTTATTGCAGCCGCAGAAAACTAATACAATTACTTATGAAATAATTTTTAAATTGCAAAGGTGATTTTCAACTAAAGGGAATAGACATTGTACTTTATGGCCAGATTATTATGTTTAGCACTTATAAGTTTCTAATAAGGTTACAAATCATAGCATAAGTTTTTTTTTGATGCTTTGAAAGAAAATTGTTCCTCACTTGTGAAGTTTGTTAACTTTTTCTGGGCATTGTTTTGTAAATTTCCACCTAAGTCCATAATCGTACAAATGATAATTAGCCAAAATAAAGAGATAATTTAACCTATTTTATGTTAAATCATTTGATTAAGTAATCAAATTAGTTGAAAGAAACATTAAAAAGCCTTTCTGTTTTTCAGGCTGAAGCTTATTGAAAATAATTCCTCAAAGATTCAATTGCAAATAGACAAAATGAAACAACATAGGGTGGAGTATGACATGAAAGAAGTACAATATTGTACTTTCTCAAAAAATCCTTCACAACCTATTCCAGGTACAGTATTTTGTTTAAAGTATTTGAGAGAAATTCCAACTGCTTCCAGTTACTACCTATTACACAAATTAATATATACATGCTACCATGTTTATATCTTACAAATGTACCAGGACTTTAGCCAGACTTTACAAACAACATTAGCACGGCCTCTTAGATACATACAAGGGAATGAGAAAACTTAAACATCCCTAAAAGATTAAAAGAGTTTTACTCTGGCTGGATTCTATAAAGTATAATACATAGCTTTTAAAGTATATGGTTCCTACATCAACCTCAGCATTACCTGAGAACCTGTTAAAAATGCAAATTTTTTGGTCCCACTGCAGATTTACAATGTCAGAAACTCCACGGATGGGAGTTGGGGTTGGGTGGTGTGGAGCCCAACAGTCAGTGTTTTAACAGGTTCTCCAGGTTATTCTGATGTACTTTAAAGTTTGAGAACCCATAGCATTATATGTGAAAAAATTGTGGTATATTAAGTTCTAGTGAATATTGTTGGTTCACATTGATGTCAGCGTTCACTGGTTCCTCAACTTCAGCTAAGCCATATGTTAAGAAATTGGGATATGTCCTGGAATTCATCCAGGATATTGCATAATTTGTATGATGAACGGATGGAGGAATTTCATATATGCATCCTGAAGAAAAGAAAGATTTTGACAATAGATAACTGCACTTAGAACTTTTAAGGATTCCAACTAGTATTTATCCAAATGCAGAATCAATAGGTGGAAATTTTAGGAAGTCAGATTTGATTTCAATGGAAGAAACTATGTCTTGAGATAATAAGCTACTCCTTACTAGAGGATTTTAACAGAGGTTAGATGATCATCCTTTGTTTGGTGGAAGCAGGGACTTGATTCACTTCAAATACAAAATTATGACTAGCAAACTACAAGATACATATGAGTAAGTACAGAATAACTGACAAATTGATTACATGCTAAGAGGATTCAGGGTAAGGGAATGATTAAAATTGAGTAGGATTAATCCTGGGGGTTTCTGGGAGAGAATTTTGAGGTATGCTTTTAAAGGCAACAACTAGCCTGAGTGAGAAGAGAAGTAATTTGAAGTGTGTGTGTATGTGTGTGTTGTTATGAATAAAGAATAGAGGGGACAATGAAAGAGGGAGAGGACTGAAGATTTGGCAGGCATTTATAAACTTTGCATAGGAGAGAATAAACAGATTACCCTGGGGTTAGCTGTAGTAGATTAGTGGAAGACTGGATTAGTGAAAAATCATTGGACAGAAATCCTGAATTGTCAGGCAGAAGTTCTTGATGTTATTGAGAAACAGCAATATTTAGAGGTTTGCAAGGTGAGGTGATTAGGTCATTAAATTTTTTTTTTCTTAAGATTCTAAGTTTTAGACAATCAGTCTTCATGAAGTTTTCATTGATGATTTGTTTAAAACTACCAGCCATTTAGAAATGTATGCTATACAACTTAATAACAAAAAAACAAACAACCCAATCGAAAAATGAGCAGAGGGCCTAAACAAGCAATTCTCCAATGAAGACATACAAATGGCCAATAGCACATGAAAAAATGCTCAATATCACTATCAGAGAAATGCAAATCAAAACCTCACACCAGTCAGAATGGCCATCATTCAAAAGTACACAAATGATAAATGCTGGAGAGGCTGTGGAGAAAAGGGAACCCTCCTACATTGTAGTTTGGTGTGGCCATTATGGAAAAACAGTATGGAAATTCCTCAAAAAACTGAAAATAGACTTGCTATATAATCCAGCAATCCCACTTCTGAATATATATCCAGATGGAACTCTAATTCAAAAAGATACATGCACTCCACTGTTCATAGCAGCACTATATACAATAACCAAGACATGGAAGCAACCTAAATGTCCATTGACATGACTGGATAAAGAAGTTGTGGTATATTTCTACAGTGGAATACCACTCGGCCATAAAAAGAATAAAATAATGCCATTTGCAGCAATGTGGATGGACCTGGAGATCGTCATTCTAAGTGAACTAAGCCAGAAAGTGAAAGAAAAAATTACCGTATGATATCACTCATATATGAAATCTAAGGAAAAAAAGGACACTATGAACTCATCTACAAAACAGAAACAGACTCACAAACAGTAAACAATCTTATGGTTACCGGGGAAAAGAGTTGGGAAGGGATAAATTTGAGAGTTTGAGATTTACAAATGTTATCTACTATATATTAAAAATAGATTTAAAGAACAAATTTCTTCTGTTTAGCACAGGGAACTATATTTAGTATCTTGTAATAACCTTTAATGAAAATGAATATATGTATGTAGATGCATGACTGGGACATTGTGCTGTACACCAGAAATTGATGTATTGTAATTGACTGTACATCAATTTAAATAATTAAAAAAGGAAAAAAAGAAATGTATGCTAATTCTGTTTATGTCCCATAATCTACAAGTTCACGCTCCTATTTCTTAACATGGTGAACCATCTGACCTATTTGGCTAAGACTTACTGTTTGAGCGCAAGACTCCCATACATGGCTTGGCTTGTTTAATTTATTCTCTTTTCCAATAGGCATGACTCTCGAAGAATCTGTCAATTTAGCTGCTCTCACTAAACACTTGAAACTTCTGGAAGACAAATATGCAGAAATTAAACACATTATGTCAGAAAAATATGTACCAGCTCAAAGGAAGGCAGATTTAGATGAGGAAATGATTGCGGTATTAAAACGGCGAGATCTAGCAGAAAATCTGAACAAAGAATTACAGTTTCGGTATAAAAGTTGAATATATATTTTTAAAGTTTGAAGCTTTTATTTGTTTATTCAAATAGTCCACTACTTGATCTTAGGTTTAGTATATTAATTTTTTTATCTTTATAGTCATCACAAACTGCAGATTATTTCACATGCACTTACTTCATGGTTAAAATCTGATATGAGCAGATCATTTCAAGACTTCGTGGAGGAAATTCAGAAAACTAAAGTTTTACATGGTAATTGATCTCTCTCTATTTTTTTTAGTTTATTTTTTGTTGTTTGTTTTGGGGGGTGGTAATTAGGTTTGTTTATTTTTTTAATGGAGGTACTAGGGCTTGAAACTGGACCTTTTGCATGCTAGGCATGCACTCTACCACTGAGCTGTATTTTTTAATTAATGCAGATAATGGAAAACTTTTTTTTTTTACCCAGAAAGCTAAAAAGTGGGGACTTTTCCTAGGCTGAGTTTAAATAAAGGAAAAATGTATTTACTTCTGTTAGGTCTCTGTTACCCTATGGGCTTCTTCCCTCAACAGCTGACAAACAATTGGTAAAGAGTAGACTTCCTGAACCAAAGAGAGAATAAGGAAGAAAGGGACAGGGAGGCCACTCAGGCCACTTAGGAAGAAGTTGGTGTTGTTAGAAACCATAGAATTTAGTTGTTGGTATTAAATATTTATATGTTTATTATTTTCTATTGATTGATAACCTTAAATATCATCTGGTGGTACTTTCAATATTTACAGGTGACCACAGCATTGTTGAGGAACTACTTGAGATTGACCCGGGCAAGGCCAAAGAAACTGAAATTTTGCTTTCCTGTACTGAAAGGTGAATATTTAAAAAGCTTTAATTTTCCTTGTTAAGATGTTATAAGATTTATTTAATATTTATTTAAATACTTATTAAGTGGTTAGCATTTATTTAGCATCTTTTTGAGCTGTAGTCTCTAGCTTTTTGTCTTTAAAATTCTACTTTAGTAGACCAATTAGAAAATAAAATAAAAATTTAAAAAAAATAGATCTTTGTTAAAAAAAATCAGATTGGTAGTCTAGGAGATTTTTCGTAGGATATACGTAGATTGTAACATTTATTTAAGTTTTATTTATATTTTCCCTGTATTCTCTAACCATCAACCTGATGTTATAAAATGTTTTTGAGAATGTCTTCTTGAGTCAGATTATTCTAGCCAACTTAGTCCTTTTTTCCCCTCATTATTTCCATCCTGTGACATGTTAAGAAGGCATATTTCTCCCTGAAACTTATTAAGTAATGTCTAGTGTATAGTAGAGGCTTAAAGAGATCTAAGATGCTCTTCTTTAAGAGGTTAATTCTCATAGGCTGTCAGCCAATATGTGATGAACATATGTAATATGTTTGGGGGGCACTCTAAAGCCTGTTATTTCCTTATGCTGTTTGCTTCTCTAAGTGCTAGCTTTAGACATGAGAGAAAAACCCTGGCTGAGGTTAAAAGTTTTATGTATTTTGCTTAATATTACTTAGGTATTTTTCTCCTCTGGGGTTCTATACTTACTTGCAACACTTTATAAATCCTGTTTGCTATAGTTTTATTAATTTTGAGATAAGGGCTGATTTGAAGACATTTTACCCTGAGAAGATAAGTCAAGGCTTAAGTTAAATATCATCTTTTCTTCTTGAGTTAGTCTCACAATCAGTTGGGAGTCTGATGCCTGGCAGAGCAACATAGGCTTCTGAGTACCGGGGAAACCTCTTGGTCTCCAACTTGGCAGCCTTTGTGTTTAGTTAATATTTCCTCTAGGCTGAGCCTCTAAGCCCTTCTTTCCCATGATGCCCCTTTCCTTCTGGAGACTGTATAAGAGGGAAAAATCTGAGCTCGTTATACATTCACTTGAAGTTGTTTCTTCCCATTTTCTATGGTTTGCTCTAAGTACTGTAGGAATAAAGTGCAGGATCAGGTTCAAAGTCATTGCAGGCCAAAGTTTCATTCTGAGGCTACAAGAACAACAATATTAGGGAAGGAAGTGAAAGAATATCATACAGAGTGAATGACTCTAGTTACAGTTTATTAGAATTGCTTTTCTGTATTACTATGTTACTATGTTTAATCTGTATTAGACATTTCTAATCAATTTTCTTTCCTTTTTTATGTACTGTTATAATATGTAATGAAATACAATGGCTGTAGGTTCGATGAATTAATCTCACTTGGTGAATATGAAAAGGCAGTTTATTTTGCAGCAAACAGCCCTAAAGGAATTCTTCAAAACACTGGGACAATGAATAAGCTTAAGGGTAAGCATTTCTCTCTGAACCTTATATATGTTTGCAAATTAAACTTTTTTTCCCTGATAGAATGGAACTAGGTCCCAGCCTTATCTCTACCATTTACAGTTTCTTCACCTGTGACATTAAGGGGTTTGATTAGGTTTTCAAGTATACGGGAAAGTATGGAGAAACATATATACATGCATAAATAACAGCATGTGCTCACTATCAAGATTTAATAAATATTAATATTTTGTCACATTTGCTCCACTTCATTTCAAAAACAGTTTTATTGTAGTACATTGACATACCTATAACAAATTGTACATATTTAAGGTACACAGTTTGTTAAATTTTGACACATACATCCTCCAGAAACTCCCTTATTCTCCTCAGTGATCCCGCTTTCCCACTCTTCCCCACCCCTCTCACCTGTCTCCCATAGCTTCCCTCCAGTCCCCAGGCAACCACTAATCTGCTTTGTCACCATAGATTAGTCTGCATTTTCTAGAATTTTATATGAATGGAATCATGTAGTAGGTATTCTTTTTTGAATGACTTCTTGCACTTAGCATAATTATTTTTAAATTCATCCATGTTATTGCATCAATAGTTCATTCTTTTTTATTGCTGAGTAGTATTCTATTCTATGAATACAGATCCTTTATCAGATACAGGATTTACAAATACTTTCTCCCACTTTGTGGCTTATCTTTTTCATTCTCTTAACAGTATCTTTCTAAGAGTAGAAGTCTTTAATTTTGCTGAAATCTAATTTATGAATTCTTTTTCTTTTTTGGATTGAGATTTTTAGTGTTGTACCTAAGAAATCTGTGCCTAATCTGATTTTTTCTAAATCTGTGCCTAAAAGATTTTTTCTCCTTTTTTTCCCCTAAGAATATTATAGTTTTAGTTTACATTTAAATCTATGACCCAGTTTGAGTTAATTTTTATATATGGTACAAGGTATGGGTCAAAGTTTATTTTTTTGCCTGTAGCTACCCAATTGTTCTAAGATTATTTATTTTTTTTAACTTTTTTTTATTGAGTTATAGTCATTTTACAATTTTGTGTCAAATTCCAGTGTAGAGTACAATTTTTTAGTTAATACGTGAACATACATATATTCATTGTCACATTTTTTTTCACTGTGAGCTACCACAAGATCTTGTGTATATTTCCCTGTGCTATACAATATAATCTTGTTTATCTATTCTGTGTATGCTTGTCAGTATCTACAAATTTTAAAATCCTAGTCTGTCTAAGTAATTTATTTAAAAAGACTTTCTCCACTGAATTGCCTTTGTACCTTTGTTGAAAATAAACAGTTGTTCATATATTGTAGGTCTACTCTGTTTTGATCTATAATATTCCATTGTATTATACTGTATTTTGTTTATCTACTCATCAGTTGATGGTCATTTGGGTTGTTTCCACTTTTTGGCTATTATGACATTTTCCATGACTTTTATTTTTTGAGGCTATCTTTAGCACAAGCCATGCTTTTAGCCATGAGCACTTGTGTACAAGTTTTTGTGTGGACATGTTTTTATTTCCCCTAGTAGATACCTGGGAGTAGAATTTTTGGGTTAAATAGTAAGTCAGGGTTAATACTTTGAGGAACTGCTAAACTATTTGCACCATTTTCCATTTCTACCACCAGTGTATAGGGCTCCAATTTCTCCACATCCTTACCAACACTTGTTAATGTCTATCTTTTTGAAAGTAGCTATTCTAATCTGTGTGAAGTGGTGTCTCATTATGGTTTTCATTTATGTGTCTCTAATGACTAACAATGTTGAGCATCTTTTCATGTGCCTATTGGTCATTTGTATATCTTTTTTGGAGAAATGTCTATTCTTTGCCCATTTGATAATTATATTATTTGTGTTTTAATTATTGAGTTGCAAGTGTTTTTTTTTTTTTTTTTTAATTCCAGATAAAATCAGGTAGATGATGTGTAAATATTTTCTTCCAGTCTGTGGTTTGTCTTTTCATTTTCTTGTTGGTGTTTTTTGAGACACAGAAGTTTTTAATTTTGATGAAGTCCCATTTACAAATCTTTTCTTTTATGATAGTGCTTTTATGGCATTTTTATGGCAGTATCTAAGAAATCTTTGTCTAATTTAAGATCCTATGTTTTCTTCTAGGAGTTTTATACATTTAGGTTTATGATCTACTTTGAGTTAATTTTTGTGTATGGTGTGAGGTAGGGGTCCAAATTCATTCTTTTGCATATGGATATCCAGTTTTCCCAGCACCATTTGTTGAAAAGACTTTTCTTTACCCATTAAATTGTTTTGGTCCCTTTTTAAGAAATCAGTTGACCTTAACTGTTTGAGGTTTATTTCTAGACTCTTAATTCTATTCTTTTGCTCTAGATGTCCGTTCTGTGCCATAATACTATCTTGATTACTATATCTTTGTAGTAAGTTTTTAAATTGGAAGTGTGATTCCATCTTTCTTTTGGTTAGTATTAGCATGCTATGTCTTTTTCTGTACTTTTACTTTAATCTATTTAATTTGTGTTTTTGTATGTAAAGTCAATGTCTGCTAGGCAACATATACTTGGATCTTACTGTTCTATACAGTTTGACAATCTTTGCCTTTACCTGGGGTACTTAGATCACTTACACTTAATGTGATTGTTGACTTTTATTTGTTTTCTATTTTTCTTATCTCTTCTTTGTTACTTTTTTTCTCTTTTTCTGCCTTCTTTTGGATTAGTTGAATTCTTTTTTTGAAAAAACTATATAATATATTTGAATGTTTGCCCAGAAAGCACTTGAACTATAAATAACTACATAAATGTCATAATTACACTGCTCAATACTTAAAGGATTCATGAAAAAAAAATCAATTCATAGCACATGGCACCCTGAACCATGAGAGGCAAGTTGAAGGATGTGGGATGAAAGACTTCATAGTTGAGTTTTTTTATTATTCCATTTTTCTCCTTTGTTGATTTATGAGCTATAATTCTTTGTTGTCTTATTTTGGTTGTTGCTTTAGGGTTTGTAGGTTATATCTTCAACTTATCACATTCTACCCTCAGGTGATATTATACTACTTAATGCATTGTATAAAAACAATATACAATTTAAACCTTCAACAACGTGGATTTGAAGTGTATGAAATGTTTTTCAATAAATACATAGTGTAGTACTACATGATTCATGGTTGGTTGAATCCACAGATGTGGAGCTGTGGATATGGAGGGCCAACATGGATACATGTATACATGTATTTTTGACTGTTCTGGGGTCAGTACCCTCAACCCCTGCATTGTTCAGGGATCAGCTGTACTTCTAAATGCTTATATTCATAGCATTTACCATTTCTGATCTTCATTCCTTTGTGTAGATTATATTTCTATCTAGTGTCATTTTTCTTCTGTTTGAGGGGCTACCTTTAACCTTTCTTATAGTGCAAGTCTTCTGGTAGCATTTTCTTTGAGTTTTTTTAAGTTCCTTCTGGAGGCACTGATGGAGATTCCATTCCATGCTTCTCCTAGCCTCTAGGTGGCTATTAGCAGTCTTTGGCCTTCCTTGACGTTTAGATCCATCACCCCAATCTCTGCCTTGGTTTTCACATAGCATATGATATTTAGTCATTATCCAAAATACAGTTTAAGCCATAAGCATTAGTTAAAAGTTATAAATGTGTAATTTTAGATTAAAATTTTTAGAAAATGCAACAAGATGAAAATAATAACGTGAAGTAAGAAAAAGCAAACTAGTACTTGACAGTATTTGACTCAAAAACTTTTCTTCCCTTTGTAGCTGTTGGAAAAACTAAAGGAAAGCCTTTTCCATTACTCTTATTTTTTGAGACTATCTTTAGCACAAGCCAGGCTTTTAGACATCCTATAGATGCAGAACTAACTCTGGAAGGAATCAAATGTGGACTATCTGAAAAACGTTTAGATTTAGTTGTCAATTGGGTCACCCAGGAAAGGTAAGCAAAGTTAAGCTTTTAACTTAATTTTGAAATTTAGTTAATAAGGTTGTTTGTTCTTCTCAAAATTGTAATAGTTTTCATATCAGTATGTTATTTGAGCATTTATTTCAGGTCTTTATTGCAATTAATTGGTCAGAAAGTATTTACTAAGCATTCAAGGATGGAGTAATGGGACCTAGTCACAATGAACCCAGAACAGAAGTTGACTTACATGAGATGATTCATGACCACTTAATGGTGGATGGAAGTTGATCACTAAGGATAGAAAAGGAATTTTCAGTATCATTCTGCTCAGAGGGGTAAAGCAGGAACCTGGTTTTGGACAGGCTGTGAATACATGTAAAGAATAAACCTAGGAGGAAATTTATAAGCAGGAGGGACATGGACCAATGTAGCATTTAGAAAAACATACAAACCAGCTAGGACAGGCAGGAGGTGACTTCTTGGAGTTGAGTCTCAGTACAAATTGGTAGATTTGTACCAGGGTTCCCTTAGGTTGGGTTCCCTGGAACCAAAACTGGACACAGTAATTTGAGTGCACATGGTTAATAGAAGGACAGCTTTTCAAGAAGCACCTGTAAAGGAATGAGTGAAGCAGGAAGGGGAAAGAGCTAACCAAGGATGTGACCTCAGACAAGTTCTAGTGTTGGCCTTATTTATGCTCTGAAGCATAAAACACATCACAGAGCTGTTCCTGCTTGAGGCAAGGGGACTACCTTCTGTGCTTCTTTAACAGTCAGTCAAGGGTTTTACACTACCTGGATGGAGTGGGAGTCCATATCTTCCTGGGCATGGTGGCTCCTCCTAGCCCAGGGCAATTCTCTGTGGAAGGGAAGGATCTATGAGCCATTGGCATCCAACACCTGGAGCAGCTGGGGAAGAGTGTGCTGGCCCAGGAAGGAAGATTTGGGCAGGACAGCAAACAGCATCTACCTTAGTCAGCCATGTACGCAACACAGATCTGTTTGCTTCTCATGTTTAAGTTCACTACGTGCAGGCACAGCTTCTTCAGGATGCTGTGGTCCTAATTCTGGGGGAATCTTATAAGAAGAGGGTTAGTGGAATGAACTATAGCCCTTGATGTTAGGTTCTAGGGCTGTAATTTGGGTTTTTACAACTTTATTGAGATACAGTTTATATACAATAACCTATACATATTAGATGTATACAATTTGATGAATCTTTAAAAAATATCATTATGGAGATATAATTGATACTCAGTAAACTGCACGTATTTAAGGTGTGCAATTTGACAAGTTTTGACATATGTATACACACATGAAATTATCACCAACGAGAGAGTAAACATATCCATGACCTTCTAATGTTTCCTTATGTCCCTTTATAGGGCCTCCTCCTTCCTTCTACCACCTCATTCTACCTACCTCCCCATCTCTAGATAACCACTAGTCTACTTTCTGTTACTCTACATTAGTTTTCATTTTCTAGAATTTTATTTATATGGAATCACACATTTGTGTATTCTTTTTTCTTTTTGGTCTGGCTTCTTTCACTTATAATTATTTTGAGATTCATCCATATCAATTAGTACCTCATTATCTTTCTCCTCTGTTGCCCATTTTACATTCTTAGACTTCTTTTGGTCTCAATGGCTTGTCTGGTAGGATGACGGTGGTTATCATGCCTTTATCAAACCATGGTTATTGATTTACCCACTAACAATTTTCAGTTAGCATGGGGCTACCCAGAGATATCCGAGTAGATCATCTACCACCCATAACAGACAACTGTATACCATTTGAAAAACAACTGTTGGGTCCTGCAGAAGTTGCAGTGTTTATCTATGGAACATCAATGACTGTGCAACTAGAAATACTTATCATTCAACTGTATTCTGACAGACTCACCAAGTCATAAGGTCAGGTGAATCATAAGAGTCCATCCAAAATCAGATATAACTAAGATCATGCTCAAGCAGGTCCGGAGCATGCGAGTAAGCTTCATGAACAGGTGGCCCAGACCCCATGTCAACTACCACTGCGTGATGAATACTGCTTCCATGGCTCACACCTATAGGCTTATGCAAGGGTGTGGTTACCTAGGACCAGCAGGCAGAGGAAGAAAAGAACCCAAACTTGGTTCGTGGAAATTTCAGATGGTATCCAGGTGATGCCAGCTTGTCACTCCATCTTTTGAAGATGGAGTAACATCCTTCAGGATGAAGTGTACTCCTTAAACAATGATAATTATATGGTACTGTATCCCCAGCAGGTAGAATTCTTGGATCTAGGAAATAAAGAGTGGCCCTGCTCGACTGTCACTCCCAAGAGTCTGCTTAGAGAGTGTATTAGTCAGGGTTCTGTAGAGAAACAAAAAATATATATAAAATAAGAAATTGGCTCATATGATTATGGAGGCTGAGAAGTCCCAAGATCTGCAATCAGCAAGACCCAAGAGAACCAATGGTGTAAATTCCAATCTGAAAGCCAGCAGCCTCGAGACCCAAAGGCAGGAAAAGACTGAGGTCTTAGCTAAGTATTTAGGCAGGAGGAATTCTTTTTACTCAGCCTGCCAATTAAAATTTACTGTCTTCAAATACATTCTCCAACACCCCCAAAATAATATTTGACCAAATATCTGGGCCCAGTCAAGTTGACACATAAAAGTAACCATCATAGGGAGTTTGTGTTTCCCATGCCTGCAACTTAGGCTGTGTGAATGTGGAAGTCCAGATTGACTTTATCATGATAATGTAGTACTGTTACTAGGCGGCAGGGCAGAGGGAAGTGTTTGGCACTCAGGTTCCCTATTCCCTTGAAGAGAACATGATACCTGCATTTGGGTGCATGTCATTTACTACTCCTTGGGAAATTTTGTAAGGAAGGAGTGAGATAGGAAAGGGAAGGGGAAAGAGCCAAGCAAGGATGTGAATTCGGGTAAAGTCTAGTATTAGGCAGTATTACAGGGAGAGAGCAATAGAGCATAAACCAGAGTTGTTTCCCCTTGATTATGTGACTGGCTTTTTGTATCCCTTACTTGTCAGTCATCAGCTCTAGACTACTGAGGGGTTGAAAGATAGGCATAATTTTCTCAGGGAGGTGGCCCTAGTCAACTGAGGACAGTTATTTGGAGAAGTGGGCAGCTGTGAGCTGTCAGTAGTCAGCTGGAGAAGGGGCACTGGTCCAGTAAAGGGGACCTGGGTGAGGCACCAAAACAGTGCCTACCAGCTTATGAAGTTCAATCTGAGGATAAATACCAGCTGCTTTTGCTGGGTCTATGTGGACATGGGTTGAGCTGTGAGAACTGGAAGGCTGAGTGAGGAAAGGCCTCCCTGTCATCTCTAGTAGCTATAGCCTGCTTACTTTGCAGCCTAAGGGCTGTGTCTACTTGGCTCTAAATGCTTAGGGACATAGACTACATATTAGAGAGTAGTTATCATTTTCATCTTTAAGAAGCGTATCATAAGGGAGATAGATGGACAAATGTAAACATTCCCTAAATAACAAATCTATGACTTAGAAATGTCCCAAACATAAAAATGGCAAGTTTGCATACTGTTGCCTATTGCCACGCACCCCAAATTCACCATTTCCCTGAACAGCTCTGGATAGTCATAAGCTGTCCTGAATTGATGGCACTAGGGTTTACCACTGCAAAGGATCTTTCTCTCGCTCCCTCTTGTTATGCCTTCATTTACTGTTCACATAACAGTTCATTCTTTTTTAGGAAACTTCTTCATACGTGCACCCTTCTTTTCAGTCTTTGCCTCCTTCTTTCTTCCTCTGCTTGGTCACACTTCTACAATCCACATAGAAGTACTTGTCAGGGAGCACTAGAAATGGTTCAGACGTGAGGACATCGTCAGAAAGTTCATGTTCATCACTAACACTTGCTGTCTTGTGCAAAGACACGTGAAGCAAGATTAATTTCCTTATTTATACCGATGGTTATAGGCCCATTCTGCCTCTTAGTTGTAAGAATTAAAACTTTTGTGCAGTTCCCTGAGTGCATAAATCGGGTAAAGTGCCACTACTTTTAAGGATCCAGAGGTGATATAACAGAATACTCAAGGAAATTCACTTTTTTTATTCTTAGCTTCTGTCCTCTGATCTCTGACTGATGACCTGGCCTCTACCACATAGCTATGTGAAAAGTTCTTCAGTTCTTTTCCTGAAGCTCAGCACAAAGCCAGCCCTAAAGCAGCCTGGTTTATAGACTAAACTTGGCTCTCTTAGTCATTCTTACCTGGGAAAAGTCTAATCACTTGACCCACAAAGCCTAAATTTAAAAAATGATGCTTTACTGCTATTAATGTCTCCAAATTGCAGATATTTCTCCTAGAAAGGAAAAATATCCTCTGAAATATTAACTTTACAGACCCAATCCTATAAAATAACACTAAATGAATACCATGCATAGCTTTAGTGATTATATATAAGGGCATACTCTTATTTTGACTGTTAAAGATTTACAGTCTGGTTTGTAATCAAATATGCCTTCATTTACTAGTGGAGTGAAACTTATTTTATTAGTCATTTGTATTCTCCAGAGACAATCTGATCTCAGATCCACTTTGTGAAGTCTCTGAAAGTCAGGGTGGGGAGAGCCAAGAAAGGGGCTTTGGGAGAACAGAAACAGAGTATGATGAGGTGATTAAGGGGAGAAAAGGGGAGGGAGGTTCCTAGGTTCATTTCCCAGCTTGATCCACAGTACTTGACTACCTCTCTTACCCCCAGGAGTAGAATCCTTTTTTTCTTTCCCTTTTTTGCCTTCAGGGCCAATTCCGTTCTTTTGGGGCTTGATCCTCCACCTCCCTTTGTATATTTTTCTTTTTAATCATACTCTTTGTTTCTGATTAGCCTTTTGGAAAGTGACTAGCCAAGACAGAGCGACCTTAGCCTCACCTTCTCTTAGGTGGAGCAGCATCGTGAGGCTGACCACTTAAAATCATGAAATAATGGTATTAATAAGAGAAATAAATACTAAAATACTATTATTTTCGTGTTGCTCCAGTATTGCAGTCACTACACCAACTGAAATGGCTTGTTCAGCCTCAGGAAATGTGGCTGTAGATACCAGAACTTATATTTTGGTATTAAAATATGGAATTACTAAAAAATTGATTTGTACTCGGAAGCTGCCTTGTGATTTTAGAACTTCCTCTCTGCTGCCCACCTCAGCACACACAGAGGGATCTTCATCTCCTGAGTTTTCAGTAAAGAGACATTTTGTAGGAGTTTCAAAATTTCATTTTAATGTTATTGGCATTTTGTTGCATGTATACAGGCAACAATATTATGTGAAATTTTTCTGTAGCTATTAATTAAAAATATAACTAAAGGGTAATTTCAGTACAGCCAGTAATTAGAAGTGATACCTTTAATCATACCCAAGTGTTCTTGGCTTACGCTGATAGTTTCTAGGTGGTTACTGTCTAGTACAGATGGTTCCTTTTAATTGTGTATGAAGATAGTACACTAAAATTGATGAAAAATGAAGTGTTTTCAGTTGAGCCATCTCAAAACAACTACTTCTTCAGTCTCTCCTAATAAACAGTTATGTCCTTCCCTTCACCACCCATTGTTTCTTACAAGTCTATAACAACAACAAAAGCAAACCACTGCTGTCACACGTTCTGTGTTTTTCTTTTAGTACAAATGCTTGCAAGATCTCCTGCTAATTTTGAGCTAAAATTTTTATCACTATCTTTAGCCAACATTTAATAATTTCTTACATCCTACAGGGTTTTAGAATCTAGATCATTGCAGAGAACATTGAGAGCCTCAATTATAAGATAATTTTTGTTTACCTTTAAATTTTAAATCCCACCAGTCCTCTCAGCAGAGTTTTAACCTTGTTTGTAAATTTTTTAAAAAGTTGAGTTCAGTTTCACCAAACTGACTTCCCCCAAAAGAATACCTGCTGATTGTTGTTGTTCTTATTGTTAAATCTTAGCTATGTTTAATTGCATCAATTGCCTACTTGGATTTCTTACAGACCATAGAAAAATCCAGTCTACTGTGCTGAATTTTTAAATATTTCATTTCTATCTACTCAACAAGAACTCACTAATGTGTGCCCTGTTGATCTGCTTGCTCTAGGCTGACATTTTCTGAGGAGGCTGGGGATGTGATTTTTGATTATGGGGAGCAGGATACTTACAACAAGTCCAAGTGCCTGGCTTTAGCTCAGATTATCTATAGTGAATGTGGTCTGCACAAGA
The DNA here is from genome assembly GCF_036321535.1 of Camelus dromedarius. Lineage (NCBI taxonomy): Eukaryota > Metazoa > Chordata > Mammalia > Artiodactyla > Camelidae > Camelus > Camelus dromedarius. The sequence continues at coordinate 24,138,932 of NC_087450.1, forward strand.
AAGTTCTTCTTTGCCTGTGTAAACAGGGTCAAATTCATGGGGCCATGGAATACATACAACAATTCAAGTTTACTTCTGGTAAGTAGAAAAGCCTACTTATTTGTCACACATTCGAATTTTGGACTTGAATTGTAGGATCACCCATGATAGTAGGCAATATTTTGGGTTTACATTATGAAATTTGTTTTGCATATACTGATAAGTAGATTTCTTTTGTAATTTTCAGTGAAAACAGATAAGCTGGAGCTGATTGACTTTAATGCTAACCATTCAAATACATTATATATTTCCTCAATACATAAACTTTTGATAAACTTGCAGATATTTGGACCATGCTACTTAAAGAGTTTAAAAAAAATAACTTATTCGTAATATATAATGTTCTGATCTATGATAAGCATTAGAAATAAAGGATTAGTGAAATAATGTTTATTTAAAAATTTTGAAACACCTAGGTTGCAACTGGGTTGTGATCTGAGAAAATTGTGGGCCTTATGATGACCCTAGTTGAATGAGCTGATCTCTTACTATGAATCTAGTTAATGTACAGGCAGTCCTGACATATCCCCATATCCCAGACCTGTGTCAATCCTGATTTTGCAAGCTGTTTACTCCAGTTCTAAGAAGTTGCAAAATGGAACAAAACAGCACTTTTAGGTCACATTTTTCCAGGAAAAAGGATCCTTTAGGATTACTGAATCTGATCACTTTCAAAGAGTAAATTGACTTTTATTTAGAATTTATTTTTTAGGTTATTAATTTCTTCATTCATTATGTAACAGCATGCCTGCTACCATTAGTGTAATAATAGCTAGTAGTTCCGCTTTTTATATGCATTAGCTCACTTAATCCTCATGTTAGCTCTATGAAGTAGGTTTTGTTATTATCCCTGTTTTATAAATGAAAAAAAACTGTGTCCACTGAGAGGCTAAGGCGCAGAGATAGAAACAAATTGCCTGTATACACACAGCAATGGAATAGAATATGTCAGTTACTATACAATATGTATGTTGAATAAATTATATATTTTATTATTATTATCTAAGTTATACAGATTCAGTTTTTGTATTCAGTATTATTTTTCCATAGAATTATTTTAGAGTTTAGACATGGAACGTTTTAATTGCCTTTAGAATTTTTTATTGAACGAAGTGTGAAGATTTTTTTTTTTACTTGCAAAATTTGCCTTATGTGAGTACACAGAAACAAGATTGACTCGGGGGTGAGGAGAGATGGGTTCAGCTCAGTGGTAGAGCGCGTGCTTAGCATGCACGATATTCTGTATTCAATCCCCAGTACTTCCATTAAAAATAAATAAATATAAATAAACAAATAATTGTTTAAAAGATTGACTCATTATTGTATTATTCTGTAGTGCATTTTACTATAAAATAATTAAATATACAGTCAGCCCTCCGTATCCACGGGTTCTGCATCTGTGGATTCAATCAATTTCAGATTGAAAATATTCAAGGAGAAAAAAATTCCAGAAAGTCCTCAATAGCAAAATTTGTATTTGCTATGTGGTAGCAATTAATAACATAACATTTGCATTGTATTTACAACATTTATTAGTATTTACATTGTATTAAGTAATCTGGAGATGATTTAAAGTGTATGGGAGAATGTGTGTAGATTATATGCAAACACTATGCCATTTTGTATAAGAGATTTTTTATATAAGAGACTTGAGCATCCTCAGATTTTGGTATCTTCAGGGAGTCCTGGAACCATCTCCCTGGACACCAAGGGACAACTGTATATTATAATAATTTAAGAAATAATAACACTACTATATAATTAGAACCTTGATATTTATCCGCAGGATTTATTTAACATAACATCATAAAGTGAAAATAATTTTAAACACAACACCATAAAGTAAAAATAACCTGAGAAAAATTAAACTTAAAAGGTAGAAACAATGTTGGGAAAATTACTTCGTTTATTTTACTTTTAAATGAGAAACAACCACAGCTTTCCGAAGTATCATCTTTGGCCTCGGGACAGATTCAGTTTGTGAATACCTTCTGGTTTCAGAAGAAAATGTTCTCTTTCAGTTTTAGACTATCAGCTTTACATTTACAATTCGAAGAAATAAAACAAAAACAGTAAAGTCCTAAAAAAGTCTTCTGTTCCAAAAGCATAGATCTGACTAACAGAACATGTGTTTTAGAAGTAAAGATTCTTTTTGTTTTTCCTCCTACGAGTAATTTCTAGAATACAGCCTGAAATGATTTGTTTGTTCACCTTCCTCGATATCATAAAACAAGTGAATGTACCCTTCTGGGCACAGCCTAGAGCTGGAATTCTAGAATTGGAAGCTAAGAAATACTCTAGAAACTGAGTTATTCTAGATCAGAGGCTCTCAAACCTTCTGGTCTCAGGTCTCCTGTATATCTTTAAAAAAGCATTTAAGATCCCAAAGAGCTTTTATTTATGTGGGTTCTATCAGTTGATATTTATCCTATTAGAAATTAAACCCGAAAAGGTTTTTAAAGTACAGTTCATGTACAATATTATGTAAACTACAGGTGTGCAATATAGTGATTCACAACTTTTAAAGCTTATACTCCATTTGTAGATATTATAAAATATGGGCTGTATTCCCCATGTTGTGCAGTATATCCTTGTAGATTATTTCATACCTCATAGTTTGTACCTCTACCCCTATATTGCTCCTCCCTGCTTTTCTCTCCCCACTGCTAACAACTAGTTTGTTCTCTATATCTGTCAGTCTGCTTCTGTTTTATTATATTCACTGTTTGTTGTATTTTTTAGATTTCACATATAAGTGATATCATACAGTATTTGCTTTTCTTTGACTTATTTCATTTAGTATAATGCCCTTCAAGTCTATCCATGTTGCGGCAAATGGCAGAATTTCCTTTTTTATTTATTCATTTAAAATAACAATAAACCCATTATGTGTTATAATAGATAAAATATTTATATGAAAAATAACTTTTCCAAAACGAAGCAATTTCAGGAAAAGAGTGACGTAGCTTTACATTTTTGCAAATATCTGTCATGTCAGGCTTAATAGAAGATAGCTAGCTTCCCATATGTGACCCTATATTCAGTCTGTTGTAGTATGTCATGTAGCTTCTGGAAAACACCACTGTATATTTGTGAGAGAATGAGTATGAAAAAGGCAAATCTTAGTATTTGTATGAAAATAGTTTTTACTTTATGGACCCTTTTTTGAGAACTACTGTTCCAGGTGTTTTGAGTTAAACAATACCGGCGTTGGTATATAGACCCTTATGACCTTATTAAAACAGAACATACGTGAGATAAATGATGATTATAACATGTTAAACCAAGGAGTAAGGGAATAGATTCTGAAGTGTTGCAAGCAGAGGGGGAAGGTCATAGGATTTGAACTTGTGTCCTTTCTGATTAGTCAGAGACCATATCTTGCATATAAGTGAGTAAATGTAGATTAATCAATTCATGGAGAAGGGTATTTGAATACCTGATTGAATGAAATAGATGAGTGAGTTATGAAATGCTGCTGTATAAATAGCTTTACCTTAGTGGAGGCCAGACTGAATGACCATAAATCGTAAATTTCTACCTCTTCTCTAGGGAAAATTTTGAAAATATTTGACTTCATTGATATTGAATTATATCTGCTGTTCCTTGCTTCATCTTTTATCATTTCTCTTTGTCTCTTTATGTATGTATGCATGTATGTATATACACACACATACTGTTCACACACACATACATATTTATTATTTTGAAGGAGCAGTACCATTGATTGAAAGGTCCTGGACTTTGGGGATCAGATGAACTGTTCTGCTTTAGACTATGTGTATAATTCTGGGAAAATTAACTTCTCTAAGCCTGTTTCCTCACTTGTAATGTGAGAATAATAACTGACTTATACTGAAAATTAAATGTAGTGATCTAATATATGTAAGTTCCCAGTACAATGAATATGTGTTTAATAAATACTAGATTACCTTATATTACCTTTCAGAGTGTAATTATGTTAATAGTATATCTTGAAAGGCTCTCAAAAATTAGTCTGAAAATTACTTCTGTGTGGCCCAAGAATATTTTTACTTTAAAAAATTTAGGAAGTTAACACAAAGTTTATAAATTTAAGAATATGTAAATCATGATTGTAGCTTTAGATTACATCAGTGGTTAGCTAGTAGATTAAACCATATGAAACTGCTTTTGTTTGGAGTCAAAAATGGTCAAATTTAGGCAACTTCATATGGCTCAACCTCTAGCTACTTGAACTAGCTAATGACTTCTTAAAATCTTCATTTTTGAGTTTCTAAATACTCATATTTTTAGGGAAAAATTATTGAACTCCTTTTCTGTGCAAGGCACAGAAAGAAAAATATTATATTCACTAGCAGTTGGCCCCCAAATGAGCAACAAGATGTAGACAAACATAATGTAGCATTATATAGGAGCCTAGAAATTGGAGGCACCAATTCTAGCAGTTTAAGATGCAAAAACAGATCCAAAAGATTAAGTGACTGATGGAACTATGATCAGAATTCAGGTTTCCCGATTGTCAGTCTGGCCCTTTTTTATTACACCACATCTCTTTTCATGACAGTTCTTTGATAAATTTTTCTTCCTGGTACTCTTTGGTAGGTAGTTTTCCTTTGTGTTTTGCTATGCTGAGCATGATTTTTTTTTTTTTTTGATTGCAGATAGTAATGTTGAAATCATTGAGGGTTTTAGAAGGATTGGAAAAAGAAGTGTTGATTGGCAAGAATAGATATTAGCTAGTTGATGTATCGTATTAGGATGTTGAGACATAGTTTTTCATTTCTGTTTTCAGATGACCTGATGCAGCTAATAAAGTTATGTCCCCACACTGAGTTAATTCAGTGTCTCACTAAAGAATGGAATGGGAAACCACCATCTTTATCTTTCAGTCTTGTTATACTTCATCTGTTCTCCGTAGATATGAAAAAAGTTGGCGTTAAGCTACTTCAAGAAATAAATAAAGGTGAGAAAGGTAAGTAGAGTAAGATGAAGAAATAGTAGTGGGTTATTTAGGGAAAGGATCAAGATTATTATGTTTAACTCTGTCTTCCTAAGAGTTCCTTCTTGGCAAGAGTTAACTTGAGTCTATAAATGTAAAAACTAACATGTCAATAATACTCTTTTGGCAAAGTATATATTTCTTGAGAGGATTAGGATAAAGAGAGACTCTTTATGAAGCTTCAAGGGAACATCATAATAATTATAATAATTAAGACTACTCTAAAAACTTTATGTATATTAACATATGTGTATATATAGTAATTTTTTTGTATGTTTTAGATGGTATTTAGACAAACTTTATATTTTTCACTCCTAAACCAAGTATTTACTCTGAATCTAACTCTGCAGTGGGATCAAGAATAAGTAATTGGATCTCACTTTTTCCTTTCCTTTCTCTAATTTAATATAGAAACTTGAGCAGACAACTTGATTTTAAATTAAGAATGAATAGTAAATAACATGAAATATTTGGGAAGATAAATTAGAAATTGTCATTACAGATATCAGGTAAAACATTGTATTTGATAGAAAAATAATAATCATAGTAGAAATAAAATAATAATAATTACAATATCCTAAATAGAGATCCTCTTTCATCAAGTATCGTAAGTAATGCAGGTAATAGATAAATGAGTTTCATAAATAGTCCCAAAGAGGGTCACCATACTTGATTTTCAAAAGTAAATAATATCATTAGTTTTCTTTAATAAACAAAATCCTTCTTTTATTTTCTTTAGAAAAATATTTGTTATGGAAGCCCCATCATTAAGAGGTCTCTATCTAGAGATAGGATGGAGGTTTTGCCAAAGAATCTTTAAACGCTGAGGTTAGCACTAATAGGGTATTTATAAAAGTGTTTAAAGGATCATGAAAACTTGACCTATAAGCCCTCATATATTTGACAGTTTCTACTGGTATCTTATAGACTCTAAATAAGGCTGAGTCCACATTCTTAACTTTCTGAGCTCCCTTCTAGCCTTCAGTATCTGCTAAACTTACCAAGAAGATGACTGGAGGAGTAGAGAATGTGAGAAATGGTAGAGGGTTGAACTGAGGCATGAAATAGTTAATGGAAAAGGAGGAGGAGAAAGAATTAACACTTGAGTACTTGCCGTGAGCTCCACTAAGCACTCCACCTTAAAACTATAGGAATCAGGTTCAATAGTAAGTGAGTTGAAATGATCTATTTTTAAAGAATAGCTAAGTATGGATTATCAAATAAGGGCTATACTATAATAATGTATTTTATTTCCTCAGATGCAGTTGAACATTTTATGATAAAGGATCCATTTTGCTCCCTAGAAAAATGGCAAGAAGTGGCAAATATATGTTTACAGAATGGTTTTGACAAATTATCTAATGACATCATGTCCATTCTACGATCTCAGGCTGGAGTTACAGAAATTTCTGAAGAGGATGATGTAGTCAACTTAATGCAACATGTTTTTTGGTAATTCTACATCTTAACCAGTTGAGGGAGCCTGTACAACATTTTGTGTATATTGGTTGGGCAAACTGACTTTGTCATAACTAACATAAATAAATCTAGAGTATGAAGGTCTCAGAAGCAAATCATGCTTCTTTTGTTATGATGACTTTTAGATTTGTTTTTTTTTTCTTAGTAATATTTTCTCTTCTTTATTGTAAGAATACAGTATATGGTACATAAAACATACAGAATATGTGTTAATTGACTTTATGTTATCAGTAAGGCTTCTGGTCAACAGTAGGCTATTAGTAGTTAAGTTTGGAGTGGTTAAGGTTATGTATGGATTTTTGACTTCTTGGGGGTTGATGCCCCTAATCCCCATGTTATTCAATGGTCAAATGTGTTTTTGAACCAAAAGCATTAAGATCATTTGGGAACTTGTTGGAAATGCCAATATTTAGATCCCATTAAAAACAGATGGGATGGGGCCCAGCAATCTGTTTAAAGTCTTCAAGGTGATTCTGGTGCACTCTGAAGTTTGAGGAGCATCCCCAAACTAGCTTCATTAGCTTCCCTAATGAAGCTAGTCAGACCTTCACAGTGACACTGCTCTGGGTCCTTTATAGAAGGCGTCCATTTGAATTTTTCACATTTTTATTTCTTCCTTATTTTTAAAGTTATTCATATCCCGAAAGATAAGTTTGCAGTCAGGAGATAGTGCATTGTGTAGCGAAAGATTTAAAAAGATTTATTTAAAAAGAAATGAAAAGTAAAAAAAAAAGAAAAAGAAAGGAAAAGTACATGCCCAAGAATGGGAGGTGGGCTGATCCAAGGAAAGAAAAAGCCTACATTTGTTCTTGAAATATTTATACCATTGCTTCCTTTTTTTCCATATGGTCATTTTGTATATTGAATGTTGATAAAATCCAAGAATATATTTTTGTATAAATCTCAGTTTAAGCATTTCTATCTAAGGGCGTAAGTTAATGTCTAGATATATTCCCTTCTGGTGATCTAATTTGATAGCAAGAACTGAAGCAGGTGTGAGTGATATTCTGTCTGTTGACTGATTTCCCAAATATCAAATGCTATTAGCCTGACTTTTAACAAGAAAGGCAGGATGTCATTTCAAGGTTAGACTCACTGGCAAAAACCTATAGTACAGTGATTTTGTGCTACTGATTCAAAGATGTGTGCTATGCTTTGGTATATAGAAATAGCAAATGTTAGGCTTCTACTATAAAACTTGGGGATTTCAGCATGTCCTTATCTAGAGAGAGAACCAGCCAAATTTTGCAAAGAAATAGACCTGAGATACCCGTAGGCATGGAAAATGTGATAAGAAATGGTTTGGGATGATTTCAAGAGTCTGAATAAGTTTTTGATTGAAGACTCAGAGTTCTGAGTCATGGACAGGTGTGATATTCAAAATATTTAATGATCAGAATGGCTTGGGCACTAATCAGACAGAACCCAACTAATCAAAACACTTTTCAGCCCTTATGCCTCACCAGAGCATACCAGCTGCCTTTCAGCCTTGATCATGGAATGTGGTAATAATGACCTACTATTAAAATAAAAGAGCCTAAGTTTTTCCCTCCTAAATTTAAATTGAATATAAATTAAAATTTATATTTTATGGTGGAAAGAATGTGAACTTGTAATCAGACAGTTTCATATTGAAATTCTATCTGTTATTCTTTGTAAAATATGGACAGTTAATACCTCCCCTAAAGATTTATTGTAAGGATTAGTTTTTTATATATATATGTGTGTGTATGTGTGTAGTTTAAGTATATACTATAATGGAAGAACTTAGTAGAAGATAACTCTTTGATGTAATGGGTCCCAGAAACACATATTCTCTACTTGGTTTGTACTTACTGAGTTCCACATACCTATCCATTTGTACTTGTATAATTATCCCTCTTTGGAGTATTTGGTATAACTTACCTCATTGCCTGTATTAAGCTGTCTTGTTTACACTAATACTAGGAATGCTAGGCTTACTCTTCAAATTCAGAAGAGTTCTCAATTTTTCCATGTATTGCTAAACACAGTACTGGATAATTATAATTCAGTTTTCTAAAACGTAGTATTTTTTTAAAAATTGGGGGAGGGGAGATAATTAGGTTTATTTATTTATTTACTTTAATGGAAGTACTGGCAATTGAACCCAGGACTTCATGCATGCTAAGCACGCGGTCTGCCACTGAGCTATACTCTCCCCTCTAGCATGTAATGTTTTTTAAAGTAATACTTGGGCACAATTTAAAAAGCAATAAAAGTTCAGAATATTTTTATATCCTGTCTTCACATTAGCTGTAATTTTTGGAGAGAAAAGATGAAGGATGCGAAAAAGAAAGGGAAAGAGAGAGGTTATTTCAGTAGCATTGATTTTTTTTTTTTTGGAGGGCCACTGCACTTTTATTATTTTTTAATTTTAATTAAAAAATTTTGTAGAGCTTTTAAACATTATTTTCCATTTACAGTTATTATAAAATATTTTCTATATTTCCTGTGTTGTACAATACGTCCTTGAGCCTCTCTTACAATACCTTCCACTTCCCCATCCTGTATTGCCCCGCCCTATATATCCCCTACACTGATAAACTCTAGTTTATCTGTGTCTGCTTCTTTTATGTTATATTCACTACTTTTATTTTTTAAATTCCACATATAAGTGATAACATACAGTATTTGTCTCTCTTTGTCTAATTTATTTCACTTAGCATAATGCCCTCCAAGTCCATCCATGTTGCGGCAAATGGCAAAATTCTTTTTATGGCTGAGTAGAATTCCATTTTATGTATATATATACATGCACATATATATATACCACATCTTCTTTATACATTCGTTTGTTGATGGACTCTTAGGTTGCTTCCATATCTTGACAGTGGTAAATAATGCTGCTATGAACACTGGGGTGAATGTATCTCTTTGAGTTAGTGTTTTTGTTTTTTTTCAGATACATATCCAGAAGTAGAATTGCTAAATCATATGTTAATTTTATTTTTAGTGTTTTTGAGAAACCTCCATGCTGTTTTTCACAGTGGCCTCAATAGCATTGATTCTTAATGTATCAGCAACTTAACACCTTTTTTTCTGTGATATTTGTATGATTGATAAAAAGCTACTATGTTTCCCTTAACAGAATTTGGAAAAAAATGAGTTCATGAAAGCCAGGAGGATGAAGTAGGTATATAAATCTGGCAAAAGCTTGAAACAGCAGCTGTTGTTGTTTGCTTTTGGTTTTACTAATTTTGCTTTGATTTTAAAATGATTTTCCTGCACTCACTATTTTTTTTTTTTTTTTTTTTTTTTTTACTCACTATTATTTTTTGTTAGCATTCCCTTTGGCAGTTTTCCCAAGGAAAATGAAATTTGTCAAGTGAATATAAATTAAAATGCCTGGAGACGGAGTTGGGAAAGGAAGAGCAAGAATATAGTCAGGTGGGGTATAAAATCAATAAACAACAAGATCCTACTGTGTAGTACAGGAAACTGTATTCAATATCTTGTAATAACCTATAATGGAAAAGAATATGAAAAAGAATATATATGTATATCTGAATTACTTTACACCAGAAACTAACACAACATTGTAAATCAACTATTCATTAATAAAAATAAGTAAATAAAGTCAAGTGGGGGAAGAAGTTTAGTTGGGAGCTATACAGGGCTTGGAAGTGGTAAGAACCTCCCTATAAGCTGCACTGAAGGAGATCTAACATGAGCCTCGTGGCAGCTCTACCACAATCTAGCTTTGTGTCCTTTTCCTCATGAACTTATTTTGTCAGGATAATTCCTCTGGTCATTTATAACTCAAAAATTTAATAATTTCGCAGAGATACAAATGATTTCCCAGTGCTTTGTGACCTGCCTAAATTTTAAATACCAAGACTCAATCTCAGTGTCAACAGCACATTCTGAATACCTGTTTCATGTTTGGTCTCTGCTATCAAGATTACAACTTCATTGGGAAGATACAGCATATTTAAAAAAATAGCTAACAGTAATTCCTTATCGTATCATTTAATATCCAGTCTGTATTCAAATTTTACCAATTGCTGAAGAATGCCTTTTTACAGTTGAGTTCCAGTTAGGCTCTAACCAAGGTTCATGTGTTCTGTTTGGTGGTTGTGTCTCTGCATCTAGGGTATTCCTCCTCCCCTCTCTGTTTTTCTCTCTTCACATGGGCTGGTTGGACTGCTTGTTGTTACTGGGAGTGTTCCACATTTTAGGTTTGTCTGATTGCTTCCTTATGGTATTTTTTAACTTGTTTTTCTATTTGCCATATTTTCTGTAAATGGAAGTTAGCTCTAAGGACTTGACTAAATTTAGGTTCAAGTATTTTGGCAAGGGTACTTCATAGGTGATGTGAAGTATTTCATATTTCATCATATTATTATGCACTAAATGGTTGTCTCAGGTCATTGCTTTTTGAGATAAAGTCTAAAGTCCTTAATATGGACTAAAAAACTCTGCATAATCAGAATTCCAGCTGCCTCTCCAGCCTCATCTACCATATTACTCATTACTTTGAGCCAGACACTTGCCTTTTTCTGTTCCTCTTGTAAGGGGCTTGAAAATAAGCTATTTCTTTTACCTGGAAGGCTCATCCCTTTTTTTCACCTAGTTAATAATTTCTCTTACTTCAGGTCTTAGCTTAGTTAAAAATTCCTCAGGGAAGCCTTTTATGACTTCCTTGATTATGCGACTTTCCTCTTTTCTAGGCTGTTTATTGCCATTATCATGGTTGTAGTCAGGGACAATAGTTTTTATTGATCCTAGGACAACACTTTTTTAAGGTGTGGGAAGTGGGGGAGGAATACTGTGTTAGTTTTCTAGGGCTGCTGTAACAAAGTACCACAGACTGAGTGGCTTAACCACAGAAATTGATCGTGTCACAGTTCTGGACGCCAGAAGCCTGAGATCGAGTGTCAGCAGGGTTGTTTCCTATGGAGGACTGTACAGGAATAATCGGTTCCAGGCCTCTGCCTCTCTTCTTGGCTTAAAGGTGGCAATCTTCTCTATATCTCTTAATGCCATCTTCCCTCTGTACGTGTCTGTGTCCAAATTTCCTCTTCTTACATGTACACAAGTCACATTAGATTAGGACCCACCCTAATGACTTCATTTTAACTTTGTAAAGACCCTGTTTCCAAATAAGGTCACATTTTAAGGTACTGGGGATTAGGGCTGCAACATGTGAATTTTGGGAGGACACACAATTCAACCCATAACAGTTACCATTATATCAGCAAAATCATACACAGTACTGGGTACAAAGTAAATTTCAATACTTAATACCAGGCTGGACCCAGTGTCTTTCAGATTTAATGCTGATCTAGTGAATTAGTTGTACTATATTTTTTTTTTTGGTAAATTTTATTGGTATATAAATATACATCCACACATTAATATATTCTGAAAAATGCGTAAGTTATAACTGTAGAGCTCAATAATATTTTACGACATCAACACATTTGGGTAACCAACTCCCAGATGAAGAAAGAGAACATGCCTGGAATCCTAGAAGCCCCTTTCAGTCACTATTATCCCCCTTCCAAAGAGAGCCACGATCCAGACTTCTCATACCTTAGATGACTTTTGCCTGAATTTGAATTTTGGATAACTGAAACTGTAGTGCATTTGTTTCTGTGTGTTTGGTTCTTTAGTTCTTTATTGTTTCTGTGATAGTTATCCATGTCACTTGCAGTTGTAGGTATTCTTTCTCATTGCTAGTTAGTATTCCACTGTGTAAGTAGACCACAGTCCCAAACAAGAGTCTGCTCTCCAGTATCTATAGAGCCTTGGTCCTACTGTGTGAGATGAGTGAGATGTTTCACAATCAGACATAGGGAGATCTAGGGACTTTTTCAAAGGAGCAATTGTGGTAGGCTCCAGGCAATTTTGTCATGCAGGATTATGGACTCAAAATTACCATATCAGAAGCTGGAAGAGTAGATTTGATGAGAGCAGTCTTGATTTTCAGAGGACCATGTAAGCCAAATAGAACACATCTACAGACCAAACTTGACCTACAGGCCACCAATTTAACACCTCTTTCCTAAACTCAGGAGGCCAGATTGAATTTCTTCTTTCCATTTACTTTGAAGCCTTTGGGGTGGATAAAGGAAGTAAAGCTCTACCATGTTTTCTCATTTAGGAAAAGCTGCTGCAGAATGCCTAATTTACTATTGGCAACAGAAGGCAGGATTCTTTAACCTACAAGGTAGAGCTATTGCGTGTATCACAGATCCAGAATGGAGGCCATTTTGATTTCTAACACAGAGGAATTTGGAAACCAGCATTGATGTAATTTGTGTGTAGAAAGAGGAAATGTTACGTGCTTAAGTAAATTTGACACCTTTTTCTCTCATGATAAAGAATTAATCCATCAGTATCCTTCTTTGACTGTATTGCCATAAGAATGATAAAGAGACAGTAATGCCATTTTGAAAGAAAAGCTACTAAGATAAATTTTGAAGATTTTCCTAAATGGACCCTTGTTTCTATTCAATTAACTCTTCTGTGGAAATTTCACTGTGGCTGTGGGGGGCTGCTGTTATCATGTTGTATTAGCAAACTGCCTTCAGGAATAATCACCACCATGCATTTTCAGTCCTCCATTGAGTGCAAACTCAACCTTCGAGCTCCCACGTATATTACTGCGTTAAGGCCACTAAGGAGGACCCACCTTTTTCATCCAGGTAACAGTTGTGGGAGTTAAATTCTGTTATCTTGTCTTCTTGGGTCAGATCATACAGTGCCGTTATAAATAGGGCCAGCTTTAGTTGGATTTGTACTTAACATGAAGTGCATATCACCCTTGAGCTCTTTGGTTATATACAGATCGAGATGTCTATACATTTTGGAAGCAGCCCTCTCTAATGGGCTGAATTATCAAAGATCTTTGCTTAAACATCTAGGCATTTATGAGTTAACAGTCATGGGGTTTGAATTGCAGGCGTTGACTAGAGAGCAAACAGTTCTGCATGTAAAGTTTGCAGGCTGTTTTTGCACAGCTTCTCTGGGGTGAACACTTTTATTGATCGGTTCTTGAACATAACATCCAGAAACAGGTTTGCACTGACACGAGGATCAATAATGAGAGTGGAAAAACATTAACAGAGAGATTCCAGTGGCAGTAAATGAAAGCATATAAAGTACAAAGACTTTTCTTTGGGTAGGATTTACTAGAATATAATACAAATTATATCAGTAGATGGCGATAGAGATGCCGTTAAGACTTTCACTTCTGCTTCAGTGAATTGAATTGTTTTTATGGGGAAGAAGTGAGGCTAGGCTGGTCCTGTTGTTGCATGTCACATTTTTAAAATATAGCATTCTGTTGGCAAACTTGAGTAATTCAAAAACCACTCTGTTTTTTCCTAATTTTTTTATTGTGGTAAAATCCACATAACAGAACTTATCATCTTAACCATTTTAAAGTATCCAGTTTAATGGTATTAAATACATTTGTAATGTGCTACCATTACCACCATCCATCTCCGTAACTCTTTTCCTATTGTAAAACTGAAACTCTATACATATTAAACAATAACTCCCCATTCTTCCCTCCCCCAGCCCCTGGCAACCATTATACTTTCCGTCTCTATGATTTTTGACTAAGTACCTCATATAAATGGAATCAGACAGTATTTGTCTTTTTGTGACTGGCTTATTTCACTTCGAATAAAAATTTAAAATAAAATTACCATATAATCCAGCAATTCCACTTTTGGGTATATGCCCAAAAGACTTGAAAGCATGGTCTTGAAGAGATACTTGTACATCCATGATCTGGAAATAGCACAGGTATCCATCGGCCAATAAATGGATGAGCAAAGTGTGGTATATATGTACAAAATAATATTCAGCCTTATAAAGGAAGAAAATTCTGACATAGGCTACAACATGAATGAAACTTGAAGACACTATACTAAGTTAAATAAGCCAGTCACAAAAAGATACTATATGATTCCATTTATATGAAGTACTCAGTAGTCAAAATCATACATATGGAAAGTAAAATGGTGGTTGCTAGGTGCTAGAGAGATGGCAGAAAGAGGAGTTATTGTTTAATGGGTATAGAGTTCCAGTTTTACAAGATGAAACAGTTATAGTGATAGGTGGTAGGCATGGTAGCACATTATGAATGTATTACTAAACTGGACACTTAAAATGGTCACAATGGTAAGTTTTGTTATGTGTATTTTACGACAATTTAAAAAAAACAACAACAACCCTACTCCTTTAACAGCTCTGTCCCCACCCTTTTTGGTTATTGATGTCGTAAAATTACGTCTTTAAACACTGGGTTTCCAAAACCATAAACTAATAATTCTTTTAAATGCATTAGTCTCTTACATGATGTCAAAAACAATTTAAAATTACAAATCAGAGTTACAATAATACTAGCATTTAGACTAATAACTTTAAAAAATGCATTAGTCCCTTAAATCATGTAGATGACAAAAAGGGTAGTTACAAATCATTGTTAAAATAATACTAGTTTTTATAATTGCATATGTATTTACCTTTATTAAAGTCTTTATTTCTTCACATGGCTTTGAGTTACTGTCTAATGTCCTGTCATTTCACCCTGCAGGACTCCTTGTGCATTTCTTTCAGGGAAGGTCTAGTGGTAACAGACTCCCTCAGCTTTTGTTTATCTGGTAATGTCTTATTTTCTCTCTCACTCTTTTACTGTTATTATTATTTGATTTTATTTTTATTGAAATAGAATTGATTTACAATGTGTTAATTTCAGGTATACAGCAAAGTGATTCAGATATATATATATATAATATACATAATATAATAATATATATATAATATATGTATTCTTTTTCAGATTCTGTACCATTATAGGTTATTATGAGATATTGGATATAGTTCCCTGTGCTATACAGTAGGTCCTTGTTTTTTTAATCTATTTTATATATAGTAGTGTGTTCTCTCAATCTTGAAAGACAGGTTTGCTGAATCTAGGATTCCTGGTTGACTTTTTGTGTTTTTTTATTTTTCTTTTAGCACTTTGAATAGCACTGCCTTCTGGCCTCCAGAGTTTGTTTCTAATGAAAAATCTGCTGATAATCTTATTGAAGTTCCCTTCCATATGATGAATCACTTCTCTCTTGCTGCTTTCAAGATTCTCTCTTTGTTTTTAATCTTTCAGAAGTTGAATTATAGTACATCTCAGTGTGGGTCTCTTTGAGCTCTTATTTGGAGTTCATTGAGCTTCTTGGATGTTTATTTTGTGTCTTTCATCAAATTTGGGAAGTTTTCTGCCATTATTTCTTCAGATATCCTCTCTGCTCCTTTCTCTATCTCTTCTTTTTCTGAGACTCCCACAGTGTATATGTTGGTCCCCTTGATGGTGTCCCATAGGACCCTTATGCTCTGTTTTTTCTTCAGTTCTCTTTCTTCAGATTTTTTTTTTTCTGTTTCTCAGACTCAGTAATTTCCATTGTCTTATCTTCATGTTTGCTGATTCTTTCTTCTGCTGCTGAAATATACCACAGAATCCCTCTAGAGAATTTTTCATTTCAGTTATTGTACTTTTCAGCTACAGAATTTCTTTTTGGTTTATTCTAGGTTTTCTATCTCTTTATTGATATTTCTGTTTTGTTCAACCATCATTTTCTTGACTTTCTCCACATCTCCCTTTAGTTCTTTGTGCACCTTTAAGACAGTTGTTTTAAAGTCTTTGTCCAGTAGATCTATCAGTTCTTTTTCAGGATAGTTTTTGTTGATTTGTTCTTTTCATTTGAATGGGTCATACTTTTCTACTTCTCTGTATGCCTTGTGATTATGGTTGAAAACTGAACATTTGAATGAATAATTTGGTAACTCTGGAAATCAGATTCTCTCTCTTTCACTGGGTATGCTGGTCTTTGTTTTTGTGTATTGTTTTTGTTTTTAAATTGTTGTAGGCTGTGTCTGTGCCAGGGATCTGGTTGAAGTGTAAACTTAAAGTCCTCTCAGGTCTTTTCTGAGCCTATGCCTTTCCCTGAGGTATGTATGTTGACATTCTGATTTCCCCTATATATGGAGTTCTTTTGAATGTCCTAGTCTTTCATGTCTGCCCCCCAAAAAAGGAAAAGGGGAAAAATGAAGGGAGGAAAAGACCCATTACTGGCCCTTTAAATCCCCTGGAAGTCACTTCAGCTGGAGGAGGGAGGGACTTGCAACAATGTAGGGAGGTGCAGAAACAGTGGCCAATGACCTCTTTGTTGAGATCAGAAGCAGCAATCCGTGATCAGAGCACAGACCCCTTATATTTGAAAGACAGGGTTCTTGCCCATCCTGGCTCCTGCAAGTGGTGTACAGGCTTCTCCAGGTACAGGTGCACAGCTGCCTGCCATGGGGCTGGAGGTGTGGGATGGGTAGCTGCTCTGGTACTAGGAGCTAAAATTGACTATAATTAACTGCACTTTCCTGTCCAAGCCTTCTCTGGGAAGTTGCAAGCTTTCAGTAGACCCAGAGTCTCAAAACAGTTACATCAGACAGGTTCTACCAGTGTAATTGTTGTCTAGGTTGGGGGACAGATTCCTGGTGCTCCCTACTCTTCATCTTCTCAGAATCCTTGAGAACTATTCTTGGGGGATTTGTAGTATTAGGAAGATGGCCCTTTAAGGAAAAACAGTTACTCTACATTACAATGTTTTAAGCTCTAGCATTTTTTCTCTTTTTGAGCTTTTCAGTTAAAGCAGGGGTGAGGGTGGTGTGAGTGGGTGAGTTCGGGCCTAGGGTTGAGGGCTTTGTTTTCTAGACATAAGATTGCTTTTCAGGACATTTCAAAGACCGTATTGTGGTGGGATCCTGCCCTCTATGCAGCAATCCCACACTGTTATACGCTTGACTGGGCTCTCATGGCCTGGCTGACTTTTCTGGTTCTGGTACTCTAGGTTGAAGCACAGGCTGGCTGCAGAGTTGTTGCTAATACCGTAATTCTAGCTTCGAAAAATTTTGGCATGCTCAGTCTATTCTTCAGCAAAGTAGGAAATATATACACAAAAATAGCCCAGGCTGGTCAACTTACTTCCAGATTGTAGATAGTCTGTTTTCTCAAAACCACTGATAAGATTTCACAACCAGTGGAGGAAGAGTATTTGGTTATTCTGCTTGATAATCCTTGATTCCAAGTGGGGATGTGAGATTATTACAGAGTTGAAAGCAAGAGGCATCTCTTTGTGTCTCTGAACAAGACCCTGACCGAGGAAGTAATTCCTTGTTATTTTTCTGACTCAGTCTGTCTGCTCACAAATCCCCAGATGACATGTGACTGTTGAAGGGAGCCCATGAGCCAAGGTCAAGCTTACTTTCACTTCACAGTTGGGGTTTCACTTGTTGTCTTTGTTCCTCAGCTCTGCCTCCATGAAAAATAAGACAGTGCACTGGTCAGTCAGGCAGCCTGTAATTTCTCTGGGCAGTTGGGTGTTGAGAGGAGGAGAAACAACAATGCCTGAAGCTTCCTGAGGAGATGAATGATTTAGAAGGATACAGAATTCTCTGGAAGGCAGAGTTTCTCCATCTCAGCACTATTAACATTTTAGACAGATAATTCTTTGTTGTGTGGGGCTGTCCTGGCGCTGTAGAATGTTTAGCGGCATTCTGGCCTCTATCCACGAGATGCTGGGCGTGCTCCCTGCTTCCCCCTAACCAGTCAGGAGGAGCAGAAATGTCTCTAGGCCTTGCTAAACGGTTAAAAACCACTGGTGTAAGTTTTCCTAATGAGAATAAAAACTCTACCAATCCACAGTTAAACATCATAATTACTCAGTGGATCAAAGACAGGAAATAAGTGAATGTACCTCCTTTATTTCTTTCTCCTATGTAAATCGTTATTGACCATGCAGAGCCAGAAAGCACCCTGAGATAAGTGCAGGGAAACAAGCAAATCAAATAGGGCTTATTTCACTTTCAGTTCATAACTCAAAAATCTAAATATCTCAAGGATTTTTGGCAAGAAAGAACTAACAATGTGCTCAGGTTTGTCCCATTAGCAGAAGCACACAACCCCCAAATGTGAGCTGCCTGTCTCTGGCCAAGTTCTGCAGAATCTGTCCCTGCCTTTATCTGGGGGGCACAGTGGCTTCTCTGTCCCTAGGATCATGTGGCCTCAGGTTCACCCCTTCCTCCCACCTCTTGATCCCTTCCCACCTCTTCAGTTAGAAGCATGTTAGATTCTTCAGCTGTGAGGATGCAGGATTTGAAGAGTAGAAACCAAGGAGAGTGCCCTTTCTGGCTTCTAGATGATGCTTTGTTATTCTGCTGGAGTGCCTTTGCCACGCAAGATGAGAAAGCTGACTAATGGATGAGAAATTGATGTAGCCATTTAACTGACCAAGATTTGAAAAAGATTCCTTTGTGGCCTTTACAGAAAGCCACAGACATGATGATAGAATCAAAAGTATAACCTTGTGCAAAACAAACAAACAAACAAAACAGCTGTAGAAATGGGATCATTCACCTTGAAGACTGAAGATGAATCACAAAGGGTGAATCATAAACAAAGGAGTTAAAGTTTTCTACCTCTGCCTAAGATAGAAAAAAGAAATCAATACGTCCAGGGTGTGAGGAATTTGAATTTCTTGTAGGGGAACATTTCTGAAAGTTAATTAGGGCTTATCAACTTTACAAGGGGTGCTAGTACCAACGGTGTTTTGGAATCTCCTTTAAAGGTCTTTAAGAATTGTCTGACCTTCACTCTGGCTGGTCAACTCAGGTAGGGTGTGGTCCTGCAAGAGAAGGAATGGCCTTTTAGGTCTCACTGCTCTCTCTTTGTGTCATTTAGGTTTTCAGGGTATAGATAACCTCCTTGGTTAAGTTTATTTCTAGGTATTTTGTTATTTTTTTGATGTAATGGAAATGTCTCTGCCAGTTATAAAATTCTGGGTTTTGAGTTTAAAAAAAAAAAAAGTGAATGAAGGGCCGCAAATGGCAAAATGTCCTTCTTTTTTATGGGTGAGTTGTATTCCATTACATATATATGTATACCGCATCTTCATTATCTATTCAACTATTGATGTGCACTTAGAATGCTTCCATGTCTTGGCAGTTATAAATAATGTTGCTGTTGATAGCAGGGTGTATGTATCTTTTTGAATTAATTCTTATTTTGTGGTTGGCTTTATTCCTTTGATAACTATGTAAGTTTAAAAAGCTAAAGCTCTAAACGTTCTTAGAAACAATGAACAGTACATATATGTAAATTTAAAAATATATGTACAGTAAAAAAAAAAAGATCTATCAAGCCATGAAAGACATGGAAGAAACTTAAAAGACATATTACTAAATGAAAGAAGCCAGTCTGAAAAGGCTACAAACTGTACGATTCCAACCAAATGACATTCTGGAAAAGGCACAGCTACAGAAACAATAAAAAGATCATGGTTTCCAGGGGTTTGGGGAGAGGGAGGGAGGGAGGGAGGAATGAACAGATGGAGCACAAGGGATTTTTAGGCAATGAAATTATTCTGTATACTATAGTGGTGGCTACATGTCATTATGCATTTGTCAAAATCCATAATGTACAACATCAAGAGTGAACCCTAATGTAAACTATGGACTTTGGTTGATAATAATGTGTCCATGTTGGTTCATCGATTGTACCAAATATGCCACACTGATGAGGGATGTTGAGGGTAGGGGAGTATATATGTGTGGGTGGGGAGGGCTATGTGCAAACTCTCTGTATTTTCTGCTCAATTCTGTTGTGAACCTAAAACTGCTCTAAAAGAATAAAGTCTATAAAAAAAAAAAACTTTACAAGGGGTGCTAGTACCAACAGTGTTTTAGAATCTCCTTTAAAGGTCTTTAAGAATTGTCTGATCTCAACTCTGGCTGGTTGGCTCAGGTAGGGTGTGTTCCTGCAAGGGAAAGAATGGCCTTTTAGGTCTCACTGCTCTGGCACTTGGATGGCAGTGAGGTGACAACCTGTTACCTAGACGGAGCCTTAACTTGATTCTCTAAATCAGGACTCAGGCAACAGTCTTTCACAGCTTTGAGTTACTTGACCAGATTAAACAGATGGATGTTTTCTCTTTGCCTTCAGTGGGCTTCGTGTGTTTACTTAGACAAGCGGTGTTGCAGTTGGGTTTCCCCACAGCTGACTGCAATTAAGATTTATGTGCAGGCTGCTCACTAGGAAGCGCTCTTGGTATCAACACCGTGACAGACGGAGAAAACAGGACTGGGCATCGGGAGCAGGTAAGCTCTAAACGATCCCAACAAAGAACTCAGATGACCACATAGAAAGCTCTGAGGCTGGGCTGGCCTCTCTCGGGTGTCCTCAGTTGGGACAAGACTTGTCCACGCCTTTATACGCCTGGATATGGGTCACTGGATGAGGGCTGCCACCGGAGAAGGCATGACCTTGGGCAGAGCAGCTTCCCTTAGCCCAGGCACTCCCCACAGCGGGCTGACCACTGGACGTCTCCTTCCAGCAGCATTCCTGCTGCGTGGGGAATAAACTGTGCCCCACTCAGGAAAGGGGAGGTCTGTGGGCGCGTCACTGTGTTCCCTACAAGCGGCTTTCCCTACCTTCTTCTTGCATCTGAGGCTTGCCTTTACCCTTTACTTATTTCTACAGGAAGCATTTTCCCTCCTGCAGGAACATATTTCTCTTACCCTAGTTCCCTTCCAAGCCTTGCCACCCCAGTACACAGAGTAAATGCAGAGTCACAGATTCTGTTGGTTCTGAAATGTCTTCTTTCCTCTCTCTGTCCTTCCCCCCCTTCCTCTTTTACCTCCCTCAACGCTAATCAGGCAGTTTCACCTGCTTCCAATTTGAGCCTCGTGACAGGCAGCCTAAATTACAAGCTTGATGTCAGCTGATTTCTCCCTCTTTGGAGTTTTTCCATTATTCCCTTCATGGCCACGTACTCCCCCTCTGCCCTCTGCCAATACCTTGTGAGTGAATTCCCCGGGGCAGTGGTGCAGCTGGCCCAGAGCCTGGGTTAGCTCAACCACGAGCTGGTGGGACTTTGATCACGGCCCATTCTCTCGATTAGCTGTCTAAAACGAGGCCAGGGCACTAAGTGATCCCCCAACATCTCTTTTAACTCCAACATTCAATGACTTTTTGATTTGAAGTACTTTCACAAAGGAAAATGGGAACAAAAAGGGATGCCAGATTCCCTACTCGGTCTTCACTTCCTGTCTCACCCACTGAGAAGACTGGATCCTCCTTTCCCAGCTAAACGCAAGATGTGGGACCAGTTATGGCAGTCTAAGTGTCTGGAGAGTCAAGGTTTGGAGTCCCCAGAACATTGTGGAAACCAGTCAGAAGTGAGCTCAGAAACTTCTTAGCAGCCCGTCCTGCAGCTGCACTTAGCCTCTGTGAGTCTCTCCTGTGAGGGCTTGTGTTGAGCTGTCTTTGAAATGCTCAGTGAGTCCACCGCAGTGAGAGAGGTTTCCGGCTGGTTTCATTCTGCTGGCCTCTCTCCCCTCATCTTAATCTAAATGGATTTCACTGTCACTATTGCTGTTTTCTGTAGCATTTGTCTTTTGTTTGTTTTTCGCATGAGACTGGGCCAGGGTAAACAGTGGCCCTTGACAGGAACTCAGGCTC
The DNA here is from genome assembly GCF_036321535.1 of Camelus dromedarius. Classification (NCBI taxonomy): domain Eukaryota; kingdom Metazoa; phylum Chordata; class Mammalia; order Artiodactyla; family Camelidae; genus Camelus; species Camelus dromedarius. Next base: position 24,160,972 of record NC_087450.1, read on the forward strand.
AGGGGGACCAGGTTAAGACCCTTCAAATTGTCCTTTCTTTTCCAGGCTGGCCTTTTCACGCAGTAAGTAATGACAGACCATGATAAATGAACTGCATAGAGTAAATATAGCACAGAGGATGGAAGCTGGAGAGAAAAGCCTACTGGAAAAGTGAACCTGGTGGTTCAAGAGCAGAGCTGAGCTTATTTGCATGTAACTCAGGTGCGGTTACTTATTTATGAAGCACATTTCCTCTGAGGTGTGGAAAATAGGCTAGCTGTGAACCTGATCCGGGCCGTAGAAGGCTCACGGTCAGGAAGCAGAGCCTGGGGCAGAGGTCGGGGAACCACCGCCCACCCCCCTGCCCAGTGCACCCCACCCCCCACCCCAGTGCTCCTGTTAATTCCCTGAGCTTTTTCTTGTCTTCCCTTCTTGCTGGACTGTGAGGAGGGCAGGGGCAGTGTTTGGTCACCATTGTTTCCCTGCGCCCAGTGTCTCACCTGGCACATGGCAGGCCTTCAATAAATACATGTGTTATGAATGGCACTTGGCAGTGAAGCTTGCACCTACCTGGAAGTTGGAGGGAGGTAAATACAAAAGAGGGGGAGAGCCCTTGGCCCTTCCAAACTAGACCCACCCTGAAATCAGAGGAGGAAGTAATGTTAGAAAGAGAGGGAAGGAGAAGCACATTTGAAGAAGGGGTCAGCTGTGGACCTGCTGCAGGAGAAAATCCCAAACAAACGTGACCTTCCAAGTGTGTGGTTTGACTCCCAGAACAAGGAAAAAAACAAAACAGAACAACCCACACAGTTCCCCCCAATAAAAAACGCCTACCCCAAACAGCAATTGCTCCAGACTCTTGGTGATATCCTAGTTACACAGCAGAAAGAACAAAGAAGTGATTTAAGCATCTTGAAATTGGAATAGCTGTTGCCAAACGCCAGAGGATCAGCAGAATCGTTAGATTCCAGAAAATGCAGAACCTTTGAGGCTTCTGTATTCTTCCATCCTGATGTCAGACTGCTGGCAGCCCACGCTGAGCTGCTTTGTAAGAATGTGCAGCTAGGCCACTGCCTCTAGAAAGGGGGAGGAAGGAAGGGCCAGCTCGCCTTGCTGGGAATTTGGAAGCTCTGCACCGGACACTGTCATTTCTCCGCTCCCAGTGATGAATGAGGCTGAGGCCGGCCCTTTCAGCTGACTAGACACAGATGTGAATTTATCAGTTAGGAGCCTGGCTGGGCAGGGTTGAGGTAGCAAATATGGAATGTTGAGGAACCTAGAGACTCGCATCAGTGCGAGCCGTTACCTCCCTAAGGTCGAAGGACAAAGGGAAGAAGGAAGTCTTGATGCCTGAACCAGGGGGCACTGGAGCTGTAGAGGAGGGGCCTCCAGAGACAGGCAGCAAAGCAAGGGGGACGTGGGGAAGAAACCCTGTCCGTGTTGCCTGCCGGGTGCCTCCCACTGGCCAGAACGGGAGCTGGCCAGCCAGGGTGCCCAGGATGGTGCCTTCCTCAGGGGTCAGCCTACTGGGGCTGAGAAGCCTCCTGGGGTGAGTCAAAGGAAGGAAAATCAGTACACTGACAACTAGCCTGATTACGGCAGAGCTACATGTCATAGAGCATTTTATAAGTTACCTCATTTAATCCTCAAAGTTACTTTAAAGCAGGCTGAGCTCGAGGCGAATTCCAGAACTTGTGGGCACAGTGCCTGCTCATGCCTTACGGCCTATGAAGACTGATGAACTGAAAGAGGGAAGTGTGTTGACACCCACCGTCAGGAGCTTGAGGCCAAAGGGACTCTAAACACCAACTAGAGCTGGGACGGTGACTGGGGGCAGTTTGCCTGCTCCCAGCCTTTGTGATTTCTCCCACGTTTGTGCTTTTTATCCTGTTTACCAGCAGTAAGAAGGTTGTCTTATGCCCAACTGGCAGGCCTGTGGGGAGAGAGTCCTGCGGGACGCTGTGGGCAGGGACTGATCTGCAGGAAGAGGAACAGTCTGGTTCCATCTGAGGGAGGAAAGGGAAGCAGAAAGGCCAGGAGCCAGTTGGTCCTGAGGAGGGGGTGGGCTGGGGACCAGGGGCACAGGGCCTGCCTCCTCCTGGTGCTTCTGCCTCCCTGCCTGGGGGATGGGGAGGGGTGGGGAGCTGTTCTCTGTGGCTCAGGTGCACAGACCTGAGTGACCCTCCAGCAGCTCGAGGCAGCAGGCAGCAGACTGACATTGGGTCTCCTTCATTGTAAGGTAATCCAGGCAAGAGTGGCCATTTGATCTGAAGGGCAAGGTCTTATCACCAAATAAATATTTCATCACTTGAGGCCCCAGTGAGTTGAGGCCTGGATGGGACTTCAGGGGACATGAGTCCCCTGCCCCGTCTCAGATGTCCCAATAGTTCCTGCCCAGGGAAGGGGGAGGAGGAGGGCCGGTGGCTGAGCCATTAGAGAGGGTGGGAGAGGGTGTCCCCTCCCATGACCTCCACCAAAGTGCTGAGTCACTCAGCTCGGTCACCTCTCTGCACCTTAGTTTTCTCAGCTGCAAAATGGAAATGATTTCCCAGCCCAGCTCTAGTGCCCTTTTTGGTTGCAAAGGTCAAATGTGGTAAGAAAGGAAAGCATTTTGGAAGGCAGAAAATGACTTACCAAATGTGTTCATTATTAATACCGACCCTGTCTTTTCAGAAAATGTCCCTCCAAAGGCCTAAACCGTAGTCGAGTTGCTTTCATTTATTCACCAAACAGATATTTATTGCATACTTGCCATGTTCAGGGCTGATTCCCTGCCTTTCTGATCTGTATACTCTTCTCGCTTCACGTGCCCTGCCCTTTAGAGGTTTTATTTTAACCTCTGCTCTCTAGGGTTGACAGGGAGTATACAAGGAAGTCGAAAGCTTGTTGGGGTTGAAGAGGAATACATTGGCTGAAATGAGATTCCAGTGCCTCTGCTCATTGCCTCCAGCCTTACTGACATTCTGCCTTTTCGCCTGAGGAGCTGCAGGCTGGGTGCGAGGAGGGAGCGGAGTGGCCCTGAAGGGTGCCATGGCAACCACGCAGGACTGCCACCAGGGACTTTGATGTCATGTTGCACCTTGAAGCTCATTAGCTGTGGGCTCAGCAGAAAAGAAACCCTTTCCAATCCTGTGAGGAGAAGGAAAGGGGAGAGAAGCAGGTGTGATGGCTGCAGCTCAAAAAAGGCTGTATCAGCAGGGCTGCCTTCATCAGGGGGAACTTTTCACTTTCAGTGGAACCTCTGCTGGCTGGGAACTTGGGAGGCCAGGCCCTAGCAGGGAGAAAGGCACTAGTGCTGCTGGGTTATTCAATCCTGGGATATCCTCTCAGGACATTAGCCTCAGAGCAAGAAGCATAGGAGTAGAGGGGTCCCACGTGGCTGGCGGGGAAGTTCAGAATCCCTGACTGCCCTGAAGGGGAACCCTCCTGAGTTAGTCCTGCCCCCTGTCCAGGACCCGTTGCCTCTGGGTGTGTACTATTTTATTGCTCCTTTGTGTGGTTAATAAATCCACTTTTTTACCGCCTTCATTTCCTAGTAGGAATGTTGGTAGGCACCCAGTAGATGCCTGGACTATGCTAAAACCAGCCCCAGTCCAGAGAAAAATTGTCTGCAGAGTATCGCTAAACAAGCACAAGATAGTGTCCTTGAAATAGAGAAAGAAATAAATGAGGGACAGGGTCTGGGGAACTTGGTGTCCCTTGGTGCTTTCAAAATATGCTCCAGTTCAAGGATCCTAGGAGGTGGGTGTTGGTAGGGGAGCAGACAGAGCCCAGCCCTTGCCATGGTCCACCTACCACAGCGTGCTTCTGGCAGAATCGGCCTGGTCTGGCGGTAGGCCTCGTCTGCTAGGAATCTGTGCTTCTGTGTCTTCTCCTTTTCTGCTGCTTTCTTGTCGTCCCTACACGGACCCCTCTAAACAAATCTAGCTTCCTCCTCTGCCTCATCCAACCCGCAGGCAGGCGCAGAGGCTGAGGAGGAGCTGTGTCCAGCCGTGAGGGGGGGCTGTTGTTGGATGATGGGGGTGAGGAGGACGACACGCAGCCTCCTCCTCCTCGTCACTGTCACTAGTGAATAGGGGTGGAATGAGGGTGACAGGTGACAGCACTTCAGGGGATTTATCTTATTTTAGCTTCTCTTTGCAAAGATGCTTTAGAACTTCATAAAAACCCTTTCCTGAGCTCTGGTGATTTGTCTTTCCTTGTTTCTCAGACCCAGGGTACCACCAAACCAAAGTTTAGAAAGTTTACTAGTTTGTGTGGCTGCAGGTGGTGGCTGCCAGACCCTGGGAGGAGAGGCCCCGATGGTTGTCTATTTTCATAGGTGCTGCTCTGGCTGCTGGTTCACTATTGATTTTTAGATTAGACCCTGTAATCACACTGCATTATGCTGCCCTGGCCGAGGCCCTGCGCAGAAATCTTTACTTGAAATGTCTTTCTTGCTCCGTTCTCTGAAAACTGCTGGCACGCTCTCCTCTGGCTGCGGCCCCCAATTCATCCTCTGAGCTGAGAGTCTGAGAGGAGAGGGCGTCCACACTCCTTTGTCTGCTGGCCCAGCAGTTTGCTTCAGTCCTGGAATGTACGGTGGGAGGGGCTGAGCCAAGGGCCGTTCTTAAAAGAAGGATAACCCATTCACATCAGGAATCTACAGAAGACTTTGAAAACACCCTGTGAGAAGAAATATACCGTATTTGGAAACAGAAATAAGGGTTCACCACCAAATTTTCCTTTGCAAAACCAGCACCTCCCGCCTACTGCTGGGAGCATTGGGGGAGCCGTGATGATTAAGTGAAAGGGGCTGCATGTCCCCAGTCTGCCCCAAACGCTGTGTGTCAGTCTTCCCTTTGTGCTCCACAGCTTAACCCCCAACCCCGGTGCAATTTGTGACCTTAGATTTGTTAAGGTCTTAGAAGAGTGCTGGGTATGTAGTAAATGTTATATATAAGTGCTTGGTAGATAAAATAGCCAGCAGAACTGGGGGCCAGAAATGGGACTGCCGTAGCCACACTAAGGAATACGCAGCCAGGGCAGAGGGAATGTGAATGGGGTTTAGGGAAAATTGTATTTGACGACACAGAAAAAGAAAATCTTTGAAGGGCGGAGGCTGTGGGATTCAGAATACCTGCTGGGAGGAAGGGACAGGTGCCATCTAGTTGAGGGGCCACTGCGTGTTGGCTGCTTCACTTACATATTCCCGTTAGTCACCATGGTATTTGGTGAAGGAGGCGTTGCTGTCGTTATTCACAGATGAGGAAATTGCCCAGGGTCCCACAGCTGCAGCAGGGGTGGAGGACAGCTGTGGGCCCGTTTGCCTCTGGACACGTTGCGGGGAGGGAGGGGCGCACACTCAACCCCGCCCCCCGCCGCCCCCCGCGGTGGGCTCAGCGCGAGGCTGCGCGGAGCGGCGGCTCGGCCCCGCTGAGGTGGAAGCGGGGCCAGGCCACAGCGGCCTTGCTGCAGCCCGAGCTCAGAGCGGCTGAGGTCACCCCTCCCTGAAGCCCTCGAGACTCTGCGGTGGGACGTGAGTTCTCCACAGCTGTCCCGGCTCCTCACTCTTCCTCCCTGCAGGGACTTGTTGGCTGCAGGCCCAGGCTCTGCTGATAGAGAACTGACAGACTTCCTAAAATAGGAAGCCCTGTCACCCACCCATTCTCTCCCTTCAGCGGAGCTGGGTGGGGCCTCCTTACTAGAGACCTCTCTCTCGAGATTTGTTTCACCAGAAGCAGCTCTGGCCTAAAAGAGTCCGCCGGACTCATGCCTTTGCTTGAGGGCCAGTCCACAGCCGTGGAAAGGCTATCGAGCCTGGGGGTTTACTGGGGTAACAGGGCAGGCTAGGGGTTGGACAGGAGTTTGTGCTCTCACTTCCTGTTTAAAAGTGATGAAAAAAGCTCCAGCCCACTGACTAACCAGCTGAGTCCTTTCCCTTCCCGGCAGAGGCCCAACGGCCCCTGAGCTTGAACAGGCAGTTCTAAGTTTGGTGTTAGAACTGCCAAATCCAAGTTCTGGTTACCTTTATTTTTCTATTAGAAGGCCTGGAGCAAATCCCTCTGGGACTTGGTTTTCTTATCTGTGTAGTGGGTTTCACAGTCCCTGTGCAGCCTGGCCACACGGTCTGTATAACTTCAGCTGATAAGAGACAAGTTTTGTTTGCTCTGAGATAACACACAGGGCCTGGAATGGGAAAGGTGAGTCCCAGCCCACCTGTCTTCTCAGGGTGCTGCTTCCCTGTGGCTGTGACCAGGTCAGCCTCTCTCTCCCGCAGTCCTGACTCTTTCACGTTGATTATAAAAATAACCACATGCCTCCTCCGTTTTGCTGTTTGGATTTTTCTTGGCTGCTTTAACTCATTCTTCTGTAACACTGGCTTTTTTTCTTCTGCACTTAGTTGATCTGAAATCAGATTTCACCTAGTGGAGCAGAATTTCACATTCTTTTGTTGATGAAGGGTATGGGTTTTGTTTTTTTGATCCTGTTCTATTTTAACTCCTCAGAATTCCCCTGATATACTTTAGTTTTCCAACTTTGCATGTGATTAGAGGGAGAGGCCATCGTGATACTAACATTCCCCTCCCCTCGATGTGATCCTGCCTCGAAAAATAGTAAAGAAGGATACAGGGCAGATCCAGTCTGAAGTCCAAGTCGTGCTCAGACCATGTCCATTCTTGGTGAACTTGGCAGCGGTGAGTTTGGCTGGACTTGGATGGGGCCATAAACATGGACCTGATTGTTAAGCCCCGTCTCTCTGCTGATGGCTGTGGGAAAAATCATGAGAACACAGTCCCTCATCCCCACCCCCATACAGGCAAAGGCCTAGGGAAGCCTTATTTGAGGGGGGACTCTGCTCCCCTCTTGCCACAGTTGTCTTTGTGTGTTTTGGGTGTGATGGAGAAAGAGATAACTGTGGGAAACTAGGCAAAGTCAGAATGGCTGAACAGACAGGGGTGTCCCAGCCGCCCTTGCTTAACTGGAAGCAGAATCTTGCCCAGAGCCCCTTGTGAGCAGAGAAACGAGACTCTCCAAGCTCATCCTGGAGGCTGGAACCAGCACTTGTTCTCAGCGGTAGATACAACAAAGGGCAGATAAAGTCCCCGTGCTTGAGGAACTCAAAACCTACCAGAGAGATTAGAGCATTCCCCAAAGCATGAAAGATGTGGCAGTTATTAAAGACAACTGGGTGTGTGGGTGGGTGCATGGGTGGGTGTGAGGATGGCAGCACTTGGGCTGGCGCTGGCCTTCTGAACTGGCAGAGGGGAGCAGACGAGCAATCCTCTTGGCTCCCTGCTGCCCTCTTTGCTTCCCTCCTTCCTGCTATTTGTACAACACTGTGCCAGACCCCAGGTGAGGACAGAGGTGTTATAATAAGGGGTTCAGCAGTTTCCACTGGGAAGTATCCATGCCAGAGCTGGGGAGTACTACTTTAAGGGCCAAGTCATCCTGCCAGAAGGGGCAAGACCTGTACTTTCAATAGCAGTGTCAGGGCAAACGAATCTTGTCTGAGGGCGTCATTCTGGACTGACCACATCCTAACCTCAGCTTCTGCACCTGTTCTGTTCCTTCGCTTTTGCCTTTGAGTCTGAATCATTCACATGGATTCCACCTCCGTGTAGGCGTCTTTCATTTGTCTTTCCAATGCCTGATTTGGAAAGACCCCTGACATTACCCTTGAGGCAGTGCTCTGCCCCTGGACCCCCTTTCTCCTGGTTTTGGTTCTGGCAAGTTGCTTCAGCCCAGATGGAACTTACAGGACTTCAGATTAATTGAGGGGATAAGATGTAGACTCAAACTAATTTTTTTTTAATGCTATGTTAATTACCAAGAGAACAGTTCTCCGTGAGATCTAAGAGGGCTTGATTTTGGTCCTGAGGGACAGTCTGGACTTGCATAAATGGGAAGGAGCAGAGAGGCAAGGTTTCAGCAAGTGCTCAGAGATGGGAATGTGCTTCACTAGTTCGAGGGACAATTAACAGACCAGTCTGCTAAAAATATTTATCGAGTGCCTCCTGTGTGTGAGGCACACAGGAGTTACAGAGGAAGGGTAACGAATGATCTCTGTGCTCAAGGATTCTGCTGGGTTCTGATTCTGAAATGCCCCCCTCAGAGCAGAAAGGCCAGAGGGAAGTCTGGGGAATAAAACTGGAAGCAGGAATTGAAGGTGCAGCAAGGCGGCAGCTGTCTTAGCACAGATATGGATGAGGAAAAAAATGTGTGCTCCTGACATAATCTTGGGAAAGCTACAGGTTACGGTTAAAGCAAATATTTACAAAGAGGACTGGCACGAGGACTGTGCGGGCAGAGGGCGCATTTCCGTGTCGTGTCGCAGAGCTTCAGAACTGCTGCAGTGGATTTAGCCGGCAAACGTGGAAAGGGAAGACACCAGGGGCCGAGCCCCAAGGCGTTTTAACAGCAATCTCTCCAGCCAGCTGATGCCCCCGTTATTTGTTATGTTGCTGTTGTCTCGGTGACCGTGGCAGCAGAGTCATACAGGGAGACCTTTCTAGGTTGCTAGATTCTTTGGCTTTTTGAGCTTGTCGCAAGAAGCTGCTTTGCTTTCCTCACCCTGACTACAGAGGAATGTCTGTGGTCCCTGAAATAGAATAACAGTTGATGGAGCTCTGCGTCGTTTTAGCAGGAAAAAATACTGATGAGATAGGTGATTTGGGTCCTTGAGTTTTTTCTTCTGAACATAGCTAAATTCTAATGGTGTCTCTGAAGGAACGTATTTTGAGTTTGCATTTGTAATGACTGGTATATTATCCCTTAAGGTATATAATTAATAAGTAGCAAGACATGAAATGAGTACATATTTTCCAACGAAATGAACATTCATTCATTCATTCAGCAGGCATTTTGGTCCCTATTATGTTCAAGTCACTCTGCTGGGCACAAGACCAGGTGCTTATTTACAAAAGCCTTACTTGTACTGTGCCCTTACATGCACATGACCAGGACCCTACCCAACTAAATGAGCAAGGCTTGAATTCCAGGGTTGAGTTCTTCCAGTGGAAGCATGAACTGTCCATCTAATAGAAGGACACGGAGGGAAGGGACTTCTTCAATGGTCTGTGGTAGCCTTTTGCCCTCATCCCCCTCCGGACTTGGTGAAGTTGCCAAGTTTCATAAGGAAAGGCCCTCGTCCAGGGCTGTGTATGCAGGAGGCAGTTAGACCACCAGAGGTGGGAGACTAATCTGACGAAGCAGGACGCAAAATCCAATGTGAAATCCTGCGAAGTGGTGGAAACTGGCTGGCTTCTAATGAAGCTGGTTCCTTTTGTAATAGCAAGCAGGATGCTGTTCCCAACCCAGGCTCAGTGACCCTACTCTGAGTCAGCCTGCAGGTGGAAAGGTATGTCCCCAAGACCTGGAGAGTTGGGTTCAAGAGCCAGGATCCGAGGGATGGGCAGATGCCTGGAGTGGACCCGCCCACTGGTTGAGTCCAGAAGGCCCTAGGGAGGAAGGTGTGCTGCAGTTTCCCTCTATCTGTGCTCCTGTTCAACTTCTTTAAGAACAAGGCCCAATCAAGAGAGAAGAGACTGGCACAGGGTGGTGTCAGAGCATGCTCTGTGGAAGCCCAGCCCAGGGCTCTTGTCATTAACTTCCTGGTTACCCCAAACACAGGGGCTCTCCATTGTAGGATTAGCTTCTTTTTTTTTCTTCTAAATTGGGATTTCTACAACATGAATCATTTGTTAGAACAGTTTGGGTCCCGAAGGAGTGGAGACAAGGATGCCCATGGGTTTATGTTTGGGTGGTGCCTCTGACTCACTCAGAGAATTGGGTGATCTTTTGCACCTCAGTTTCTCTTACCCATGGAAACAGGATGAAACTTGCCTGCTGCAGATCACAAGACTGTGGGAAACTTGCTTAAAGAAAATAAAGAATGTTTACATGCTCTTAATACCTTTGAGGGAGGCAGGAGTTGGGCCTGGTGAACATTTTCTAGAGGAGAGATACATGGTGGTCTGAAAAATCTTTCTTTACACTTGAAGATGTGTTTCATTGTGCCAATATCTCTTTTCTTCCCACCTTCCTTCTGGTCACCCGGACGTGGTCACACACCCCATGTGATAATTTATTAGTGATAGTAGTAGCTACTGGTGATCCACCAACTCCTCTATGCCAACTACTCTGCTAGATTTTACTTGAATTCTTAAAACATATGAAAGTTAAGTATTATTATCATTATAGTATTGAAGTATAGTTGATTTATAATGTTGTGTTAGTTTCTGGTGTCCAGCAGAGTGATTCAGTTATACATATATATACATATTCTTTTCCATTATGGTTTATTAGAGGATACTGATTATAGTTCACTATGCTATACAGTAGGACCTTGTTGTTTATTTTATAGGTAGTAGTTTGTGTCTGCCAATCCCAAACTCCTAATTTATCCCTCCCCCAATCCCTTCTCCTTTGGTAACCGTAAGTTTGTTTTCTGTCTCTGAGTCTGTTTCTATTTTGTAAATAAGGTCATTCATATATTTTATTTATTTCTTTTTCTTTTTTCTTTTTAATTGAAGTACAGTCAGTTAGAATCTGTCAGTTTCTGGTGTACAGCATAATGTCCCAGTCATGCATATACATACATATGTTTGTTTTCATATTCTTTTTCATTAAAGGTTATTACAAGATATTTAACATAGTTCCCTCTACTATACAGAAGAAACTTTTTTAAAAATCTGTTTTTATATGTAGTGGCTAACATTTGTAAATCTCAAATTCCCAAATTTATCCCTTCCCACCCCTTTCCCTGGTAACCATAAGATTGTTTACTATATCTGCAAGTCTGTTTCTGTCTTGTAGATAGGTTCATAGTGTCCCTTTTTTTTTTTTTTTAGACTCCACATATGAGTGATATCATATGGTATTTTTCTTTCTCTTTCTGGCTGACTTCACTTAGAATGACAGTCTCCAAGTACATCCATGTTGCTGCAAATGGCATTATTTTATTCTTTTTTATGGCTGAGTAGTATTCTGTTGTATAAATATACCACAACTTCTTAATCCAGTCATCTGTTGATGGACATTTAGGTTGCTTCCATGTCTTGGCTATTGTATATAGTGCTGCTCTGAACACTCGGGTGCGTGTAGAAGGATAAGTACTACTAATCCCTCTTTATACTTGTGGAAGCTGAGGCCTAGAGAGGTTAGTGGAAAAGACAGAGGCGACCCAGCAAGTCAGTGGTAGAGCCAAGACTGGAACTAAGGTCCACCAGCCTCCAAAGCCATACCCTTTTCACTACACCCCACCGATTCCTCACCACTCTTCTCAGATTTCTGAGGGCAAATGAGTGGAATCTGCCCAGAGAAGCCAGCTCCTAGCAGAAAAGGTGACTGCAGAGTGTGTGGTGCTGAGCACAGCATCGGTGGTGCCCACACTCAACCCAAGAATGTGGCTGAGGCTGGAGGTGATGGATGCAACACAGTGTCCTTTCCTTCCTTTTTTTGGCCTTTGGCTGAAATGCCATCGATGACTGAACCCACCCTTTTTTTGTGTAGAAGCCTGCATATTCCTGGTTCCCAGCCGTAGGGAGGATGACAAAGCTCAGAGAAGGAATGAAGTTTTTTCTGGGGCAGACTCATTGCACACCCAGGTCCCTCTCCCCTCTTGCACTTTGGGGATGCAGCAAGCCCTCTCTGTGCCCACCTGTTCAGAGGGATGAAGGCAGGTGGTCTCGTAGGGGTGCTGGGAATTGGGCCTCTGTCCTGCTGCTTCTAGAAGGCCCAGCTTTCTGGCAACACAGCTTACCTGGAAGCTGTTAACTTTGCCCTACTTCATTTTATTGCATGCATACTTATCCTTTTTGTGATGCTTTCAGACCATGGGTGTGGCAGCTGATGAGTTGAAACCTGTCTTCATTAGGCACTGATGCGGGCTTAAGGAGTGTTATTACTTGCTTAATGATAGCAGCTTGCAAAACAGTTTCCACAGCTCTCAGCACAGCCAGGCCTGCATGGTCAGACATCTGCTCCTGAAACGGATTTGCTGTTTGGAAATGCAAGCATTTGACTCTGGCAAATGGCACCCTGACACAATCATCCTCGTGTTCACTGTCCTCTAAATGTCATTGTCTCATAATTGGAATTGATTTTGGTCGCTCTTTCAGAGGCTGGGCTGTCAGCAACCCCTTGTGGGGGCTCGTAGCCTTTGATACCTGGGGAGGAGCTGCTGGTTTCATGGATGCCGTGCTACGACCAGAATTCCCTGGGGCCTATCTTTAGCTCTTCAGAGGAGTTTTTATATACAACATCCAGAACACTTGTGAAATTTCTGTCTTGTGTAATCAACATCAGTGTCGTATATGTAAAACTTTCCTTTTCCTATTTGTGGTAATCACCACCTTGCTGCTTAGTTATTTAGGTAAGGATGCACAGTTCTCATAGACGATAACATTCTGTTTTTCCAACTTCTAGCCTTCTCAGGCAATGATGTATTCCAAATACCACGTTTTTTCTAGTATCTAAAATTTACCTCTTCAAGCAGAAAAATGAAAGATTTTAAACTTTTGTAGTATACAGTCTTGGTTTCTTAAATATCATATATTTAATGTAATATAATTTTTGTTTTAATGACTTGGGAGAGTTGAGACCAGAGATTGTACAATACTCCTGTCAGTCAATGACAGTCTCTACAGGCAGCTCGGATACACGAGGTTGGCCCTTTGCCCCCCAAATGCTGGAGTGTTGTGGATTTTTATTTCCCTGGACCTTTAGTCTCCTCCACTTTCATTTCTTTCTGCTGCCACATGTTCTGTTGCTTCTAATCCACATCCTTATTTCTCACACAAGGACTTGGCCATTACTTTTCTCTCCTGGAGACATCCTGCACGTGGCTTTTGTGACAGCAGCCCATTGCTCACAGGTCCATTTTGTCTTTTCCAGAATCCATAGCTTTGCTGTAGATGACGGAGGAAGGGGGAGCCTCATTTATTTCCTGGCCTGACTTAAACAGAATTTCTGTTTGACCAAGTAGCTGATGGTGAGTGGACCAACCTCAGCTTCCCCCTATCAGCCTCCACTTTGGCCCTTACATACTATCCCCTGGAGAGGCAGGAGATGCCCGAGGCCATAGCAAAGAACCGGCTGCCCAGCTTCTGAGTGCTTCTGACGATCCTTCAGTAACCCTCATCACATATGTAATTTCTTTTTTAATGCCTGTCTTCCCACAGTTTAGTGAGCTCCAAGAAATGGAGGGCTGTGTCTTTGCTCCCCATAGCCCCGACCTCTGCAAAGTGCCTAACACTCAGGGAATACTTGTTGGGTTAAGTTTGAAAAGGTCCTTCACGTTCTTATCTGAACAGTCCTGTGAGAATATTTAGTGGACAGAGATCTTTTTCAGACTAGGTGTTTGAGCTTAAAGAAAGGTTTTTAGGTGTAAAACTTGTGCTCTCCCAGGCCAGGCTGGTGGGAAGGTCCGTGCCATCTTTCTGGGTGTTGGTGTTACAGCTCAGTGTTACAGCTCAGTTATGACAGCAGCCTGGATCCAGGCAAGAGAAAGCAGCACTCGGAGGGTTGGAGAACTTGGTTTATTATGCTGGTGGGCCCAGAGGAGTTAATACTCCAAGCTCTGGACCCTATCTGTACGTTTACACAGGCTTTTACAGGCTGCCAGTCTACACTTTGAACATCATATGCAAGTAAGATGTAACAAAGTTGACTAATTAGGAATGAGCTTTGTAGAAATGGGCCAATCAGGAGTACTAGAAATGGACCAATCAGGAGTGATAGAAATGGACCAACCAGGAGTGAGCTCCATGCAAATGAGGCACTACAAATGGACCAATCAGGAGTTAGCTCAGGAAACCAATAGAACCTTAGGGATAAGTTCCACTTTCCTAGAAGTAAGCCATTTCAGAGGCAAAAAAGCGAGATAATGCTGCTGGGCCAGGGAACCGGATGGTGCTGGTAGGAAAGTAGTGGCCCTGCCTGGGGGTCCTGCCAGTCTTTTTCATGGGGATTCCCACCTCACTGGTCTGTGAGTGTAACCTAATCAGTAAGTGGTTCCCCTAGGCTCAGCACTCGTCTGGGTGCTGCGACAGCTGGAGCCTGTGAGGCTTCGCACCAGCAGAGAGCAAGTTTATACTCCAGGTAGGGAGGCGACAGTAACCCCACAGGTGATGTACGTTAAGTCCTCAGAAGTCTTAATGGGGTTCAGAAAGGACAGAGAGATGGATGGAGACCAGAGCTAAGACCAGGACCCCCACAGTGGAGTCTTAGATATTTGGTGGCTCAGCCTCTTACCTCTTGCCTTTCTTTAGAGGATGGAGTTACCTGTACGATATCTACGTCATTTTCTTACTTGTTCATACTGCCATTTCTCTATCTCACTCTTCTCTGATGAGGTAGCTGTAATCTGGGCAAAATAGGCCTTTGGCATCTTCCCACCTTGATTTCTTCTGTTCCTGTCTCATTTCTTCATGCTGTTGTTTCCCTTTTCCAGACACGATCTTTGTTTTCTTCCCACGCCCTGCCCTACCTTCCCGGTTCTCAGGCCCGCAGCCTCCCTCCCCCTGCACGCCTGCTGCCCGTCTGAACATGTGCTGCCCAGGCAGGAGTCTGTTCCCTCTCCTTCTACTCACTTCTCCCTACAAACTAACTACTCCATGCCCTTCACTTCTTGGCTTTGCTTTGCATTTTCCCAGATGAGAGTGAATTATCTGATATACTTATTTGCTTGTCAGACATTTATCATCTGTGGTCAAAGTGCTGTGAAAGGCACTACAGAGAAGTAATGTGATAAAGAGTCACCTTTCCAGGAACTCAGAACAGACCGTTGGCACTTAATTTTTCTGAAAATATCCCAAGACTTTCTGAGGAAAAAAATAATAAAAGAGAACTTTGAGCCCTAGTGTTATGAAAACTTCACTTATATTCATAATTATATATTAAGAGGGGAGACAATGGGTGATCCTACCACTCTTAGGTGGAGCGGGAACTTACTGTGGGGCAGAGAAAATGTACATTCCTGTCCATCCTGACCTTGGACATCAGCTCATGGCTGGTGGGAGTAAGACACGGGAAGGTATCATTCAATACCCTCTTGTCTGGCTCTGGGAATACTTTGTGCCCCTGCAGACAGAGCTATAAATGAAGAAATGAGATTTCCCTGGGAGTTTGGAGGAGTATCACAGGAACTATCATCACTGGTGAAAGAAGCTTCCCCTCCTGTGATGAGCAAAAACTCAGGAGCAGAAACTGAGATGGGGCCCACAGTGGACAAGAGGCCAGGTGGAGGCAGGGCCCTGGTCCCCCGCTGCAGCGGCCATGAGCTCTGTGGACTCCTCTGCACCTGAGGTGGCAGCCAGGAGTTACAGGGGAGGACCATCTTCCTCCTCTTTTGAGCAGTGAAGTCAAGGAGTGCTTTGGGAATGGTGGGGACTCAATGGGGAGCTTAGACTTCCAGGAATGACTCTGGGTGGAGAATTAGGACTCAAAGACATTACAGTTGTGTCCTTAACTGTTTTTCTAGACTTGGGTTCAGAAAACAAAGATTAGGTAAAGAAGAACGAACTATGCCCCTTGTCCTCAGAGAGAATCACGCCGTGATAGGTGGTTATGGAAGTGCACATATATGCACATAATCCAGGGTGTCAACAGAGCTGGAGTGATGAGTAAGGAGAGAAAGTATGAGAGTGAGCTGAGTATGGGATTGCCCGACCTCAGTGATCTGAATGTGAAGAGGAGTGTTGCGCCTCGTTGGAAATCCCTTAGAGTGATGGATGGTATTTGGTTCTCTTTGTGGCATAGATGCTCCCAATACTGCGGATGAGGTGATGAGGACTGAACCTCCCTCATTCACTCTAATCAGAGAAGCTCATTCATGTCCTAGATCATTTTCTTACCTGTTTATACTGAACCCTCTCCATCCTGGTCTTCTCTGCCCAGCACAGAGGTAAATGCTCATCGTACCAGGGAATTAAACTTATCAGGGTTCAGTTAAAACCAGCTGTCCTGGGCGGGTGGTGCTATGACCACCACTCAGGACACTCTCATTCCATAAAGCTGGCTTCTGCATAGGTGGTGAAGAAGCACTGAATACCAGGGATGGCAGGGATCATACAGATAACCAGGTGCAACTTCCCTCCTCTCCCACCAGAAGAATCTGAGGTCCAGAGAAGAGAAGATCTTGCCCAAATTCAAAGCTGCAGGACCAGGAAAAAAACCCAGGTCCTCCAATTGCTATGTTACAGTGTTAACTCTTCTGCAGTGTAATCTTAGAATACAGTACTCTCCAGCTAGACAGGGGTATAGCTCTTGACTCTAGGAGACCTTTGATAAAATGTGAAATGAAGCCATGCATTAAGCGCTAATCATTAGTAGTACTTCGGTGTGGATAGTGATAGCTTTCTCTTACATCCACCAGGCCAATAGGATAGGATTTAATACTCATATATCTACTCACTGGTAAAAAACCTCCCCCCTTCTTTCCTCTTCTGCTCTGCCCTAAAGCACATACCCATCTGGGTTAGGGTAGCATCTTTGTTAGTGATTAGACTAGAAGAACACCATGTTGACTTTCCTCTTTGGACCATGTCAGGATTTGCTAGACAAGGCAGATCTTTGGGCCTTTCCTGTGTTTTTCTAGTTGCCAGTTCTGTGATGGAAATGAAACTGGAGATGTTTCAGACTAAATCCCATAATCCCTCATTCCTCTTCACACCTAGGAGACCAAGAGTGGAAGAGAAAAGCTATGAGACATTCCTTCTGACAGCCAGTGGGGTCGCTGATGGCTAAAGTGATAAGTGTCTGTAGAAAAACGGACACTAAGAAAATGAATTTAGAGGGTTAAAAACTCCATTCTAGAGCTTTATACATGACATGCTTTATCTGGTAACTTAAACTTTTGAGGTTCCTTCTTCTCCTGTGAGGAACATGGGTCCTGTGGTTCATCTCCCTTAGCCCCCACTGCTGGTAGGTGAGAAATTAGCCGCTTTGATCAGATCTCACCACTGAACATACACCCACTATTCCCACTGCCTGGGTTAATTCCTTCTCTCCTTACACATTCCTTTGCTTACATATCTTCTCACAGAATTACCGACTGTTTGAGTTGATCAAATAAAGACAGTGAAACCCACAGCTCTGATCAACTCACTTCCCTCCTCAAAACAGTTGTCAGCTGTTGACTGACTGTAGTGGTCGTTTCCAATGAGGGTCCCTGGACCAGCAGAATCAGCATTACTGGGGCGCTGGGTGGAAATGCAGATTTCTGGGTCCCACTGCAGACCCACTGAATCAGACACTCTGCAGGTGGGGACCAGAAACCTGCACTTTTACAAGCCCTCCAAGGGCTTTTGATGCATATTTGATGAGCACTGGACCGCAGTATGAAGCACTGCCTGAACTTGCCATGGGAGGGATGTCATATTAATGCCCCCTGTTCAGCCTCCTGGTGCGCCCCTGTACACGCTCCGTACTCAGGGTAAACAAAAGGGGGCCCTTCATTTTCATGCCTTCCTGCCTTTACTCAAGTGGCTCCTCTGCCTGGAGTTCTCCCCTTCCAGACCCCGTATATCTGTCTACCCAGTTCTTTACCTAAAAGCTTTGCCTGCCTTAAATGCTGGTCAGCATGTTTCTGATGAGGGATATTTTTCAGTTTCAGACGTGAAGGTGGTTCTCTCCAGTCATCCACGGGCCCATTAAACACTCTAATAGAACCCCAGCAGCACTGGACAGTTTCTCCAGATGTCAGTTTGCAAGCATTCTCTGATCGGCACATAGGTTAACTAACATTTGCACATTGTTTTCCTTCTGGGAGCCTCCAAAGCCAAGTGTTGTGACAGAAGAGAGGATGATTCAGTCCAGAACTGATGGGTAAACAGGATACAAAATCCAATACCACTGATGTGAGCAATGAACAATACTGACAACCTATATTTAAATGGCATGAGTCTTGATGATTATCTCTTGAGGCATCTATCCAGCCTCCCAAGCTGAATGCATCCTCAGGATGTGCAACTCATTCTGTTAATTTGAGCACTGGGAAACCGTGGTGGGCTTGTAAAAAGTGTATACCGTAAGTACATGATATTCTGGGCAATGTATTCACTTCTGCCAGGTTTCGTGTGCCAAATTGACCACTTTAATCACATAAACTGCAAAGAAAATCAAAAGTACAATGAGGTATCACCTCACGAACTAGTCAGAATGACCAATTAAAAAGTCTACAAATAATAAATGCTGGAGAGGGTGTGGAGAAAAAGGAATCCTCCTACACTGTTGGTGGAAATGTAAATTGGTACAGCCACTATAGAGAACAGTATGGAGGTTCCTTAAGAAACTGAAATTAGACTTACCATATGATCCAGCAATCCCACTCCTGGGCATATATCTGGAAAAGATGAAATCTCTAATTGAAAAGATACATGTACCCCAATGTTCATAACACCACTATTTATAATAGCCAAGCCATGGAAGCAACCTAGGTTGCTTAATATATATATATCTAAGAAGTTGTGGTATATATACACACATTATATATGTATAAAATGAAACATTACTGAGACGTAAAAAAGAATGAAATAATGTCACTTGCAGCAACATGGATGGACCTAGAGATTATCATACTGAGTGAACTAAGTCAGGCAGAGAAAGACAAATATCATATGATATCACTTATATGTGGAATCTAAAAAATGACACAAATGACCTTATTTACAAAACAGAAAGAGACTCACAGACATAGAAAACAAACTTATGGTTAACAGAGGGGACAGGGGGTAGGGGAGGGATAAATTAGGAGCCAGGGATGAACAGATACACACTGCTATGTGTGAAATAGATAAACAACCAGGACCTACTGTATAGAACAGGGAACAATATTCAATACCCTTATATAACCTATAATGGAAAAGAATCTGAAAAAGATTATATATATGTATGTATAACTGAATTACTTCACTGTACACCAGAAACTAACATGACATTGTAAATCAACTACAGTTAAAAAAAAAAAAGAAACAAAGAGGGAAGGATATAGCTCAGCAGTAGAGCACATGCTTAGCAAGCACAAGGTCCTGGGTTCAATCCCCAGTACCTCCATTAAAAATAAACAAAAAAATAAATAAGCCTAATGACCTCCCCCCTCAAAAATTAATTTAAAAATTAATTAAAAAACTACAATTAAAAAAAAACCAGAAACAAAGAACATAAAGAACAAAACCCAAAAACCCCCACAAACGCTGCAAAGAAATTTTACTTAATAATCATAAACTCTCAGCTAATCTCTGTAGGACATTGATCAAAATGATGTCTACCAACATGATCCCCTCTGTCTTCGAGGTGTCACTCATTAGGTCTGTAGCCATTTGCTGCTGTGGGGGAACCAGGCAACCCCTTCCTGTACAAATGGATGATAATGACTAACATGCCTTGCTTCCTCTGCAGGCTGCTGTGAAGATTAACTGGATCTAGGTCCCCCTGTAAACGGCAAAGTTTAGTGTAAATATTAGCTGATATTATTGTTTGGACCACCCATTCCCTTCTGCCTCCTCCAAAGCCAGAAATCTGATAGTTTCACTCGACAAACTGAAAAATCATTCTTCTTATGGTTATGTCATAAATAATCAGTTAGTCTTGGAATATGACCGTAGGTGACTGGGGCATAGTTGAAAACAGTCACTAGCTTTTAATGAGATGTTGTGATTAGGATGTGGAAGGAGTTTGAAAGAGCAAATTTGATTTAAACAACTATGGTCCTTGGGTTGTTCTCTTTGTTCACAGACTTGTGGGCTTGTTGAATTGAGGGGTACTGTAGACGGGAGCCAGTCTAACCTTTCACACTCCAGAAATCCATGCCACAGCATCCCTGACAGACGTCAGCTTGCTCTTGCCTCGACATCTCCAGAGTTGGGTGAGCTCATCCTTTCAAAAGCTCATTCCATTGTTAGCTATTTCCAGTTGCTGGAACATTCTCTCAACCTTTACGATAAAATCTGCTTCTGTTTTCTTCCAACTATTGCCCTTCATTCTGAGCTCTGACAACGCACAGAAGGCTGCTCTTCTCTGTGTGCCAGGGCTTCCTCAGGAAATAATGCCCAGCTGGCAGGCTTCTCTCTGAACTGAACATCCGTCTGGTAACTTTTCTTTGTTCATGTGGTTTCCAGAACTGCCTCCCAATCCTGGTCCTTTCTCTGAGTGAGGACCATGCATGTTTACAGTGTGATTGTTGGGGCACTCAAACTGGCAGGGAGCACTAGCTCTTTGATGGTCTTACAATATGGCAAACTTCCCCCTCCTCCCTAGCCCCCTTACTGCAGCGCCCAACTCCAGGGATTCAAAAAGGGTCCCAATGGTAACTGACCCTCCTAAGCCCCAAGGCTCTAAGGAAGGAACCAAAACAGTGACACTGGGCAACCAGAGCAGCCGGATCCTGTCTGTTACGCAGAGTGAATTCCACTGGTGTAGTTCCTACTGATCATCTCTTTGTCCAAAGTGATGGCATTCTTCCCAATATCCTATAGACATGTTTCAGCAGCAGACAGTGTAGGAAGTTGGATGCAGTGATAAAATGCAACAGGCAGACTGACTGAAGTTTAAATACGGCTCTGCCCCTTAAGCAATTTACCTAACATCCCGGATTCTTTGTTTTCTCACGTATAAAATGAGAACGATCATTCCTACTAAGTTAACCCGAGGGAAACGCAGTGATATTTCCAAAATAGAGCCTGGCTCACAGGAGGTGCTTATGAGTACACTCTGGTGCTCTTAGCACGTGGACTCTTGTTGAGATTTCCTTTCCATTCTCCTCCCTCCAAAGCAGCCCGGTTCAAGATGTTTAAGACCTTCTGGTGTGGTGATAAGTGCACCACGGAATTTAACGCAAGGGGCAGCAAAATTTATTTGCAAAGGCCCAGGGGTAATTACTTTAAATTTACATTTAAATAGCCACATTTGTCTGGTGACTATGTATTGGACATTGAACGTAGCCACCTAGGAGCATGTGAGTTAGAATTGTGGCGAAAAAAGGCTGAGCTCAGTTGGTGGATTGAGCGATAGTCTAATAAGCAGTAGGGAACCATTTCAAGTTTTCCAGTAGGGGAACAGCAAGAAGAGAAGCGTGGGGAGTGCCAACAGCCGACCGCCTTGTACAGGGTAGTCAGGTAGCTCAGCCTTTGTGGGTCACACAACCACTGTCACAACCACTCAGCTCTGCTGTTGTGGTGCCAACGCAGCCACAGACATTATGTGAATGAATGGGTGTGGCCGTGTTACAATAAAGCTTTATTTCCTAAAACAGTCAACAGGCTGCATTTGACCTGCAGTTGGTCAGCCCTGGGTCTAAACTCCTATTTCCTTCCTTCCTTTCCTTTCTTCCTTCCTTCCTTCCTTCTTTCCTTCCTTCCTTTTGGTAAGAACACTTAACAGGAGATCTACCCTCTTAACAAGTTTTAAAGTGCATAATACAGTAGCGTCAACTATTGTCACTGCATGTACAGCAGGTCTCTAGAACTTATCCATCTTACATAACTGAAATTACATTCCTGTTGAACAGCAACTCCATTTCTCCCTCCTCTCAGCCCCTGGCAACCACCATTCTACTCTCTTAAGTCTATGAGTTTGACTCTTTTAGGTCCTCACATCAGTGAAATCGTGCAGTAGCTGTCCTCTGTGAGCAGCGTCCTTCACTTAGCATAACGACCTCAAGGTTCTTCCATACTGTTGTCAACAGTTGAAAGTGAAACTTTCCTTCTGGCATTTGGCAGGAATTCCTTCTTTTTTGAGGCTGAAAAATGTCCCCTTGTATTTACCACACTTTCTTTATCCAGTATCCACTGGTGAGCATTCAGGTTGTTTCTACGTCTTGTGCATTCCGAGTAACGCTGCAGTGAACATGGGAGTGCAAATAGCTCTTTGAGATCCTGCTCTCAATGCTTTGGGATAAATACCCAGAAGTGGGGTTGTTGGATCATATGCTAGTTCTGTTTTTCAATTTTTTGAGGGACCTCCATACTGTTTTCCATAGCAGCTACACCATTTTACATTCCCACCAACAGTGTTCAAGCATTCTGATTTCTCCATATCCTTGCCAACATTTGTCTTTTGATTTTTGGTAACAGCCATCCTAACAAGTATGAGGTGGTTGTAGTCTTATTTTCTGATCTCAGCCCTGGGGACCTGCTTCTGTTGCTTTCATCTTTCCAAGAGCATCTCTCTCCCACCCTCCCAGCCTCTAGGATTCCCTCTGGACTCACTAGGCACACAGTCCCAAAATCTGTCTGAAGATTTGCTTCAAATACTTGTATCTCCAAGAAGGGCAAGGACCTCCATCCACCATCCCTGAGAGAGAAGGGAGGGGGTGTGTATAAACCCTCAGAGGAGACCCACTGGAGATTTCATTATCACTGGGATACCTATGTCCTGTGTTTCCATTCAGATCATCTGTGTGCGACTTGCCCTGATGTATGCTCCCGTGACACCCCACACTCTTGCCTTGTACCATTTAGTTCAATTACCACTATTTGCATGATGGTCAGTTTAATCACTATCCCTTCCTCCCTCCCTCTGAAGGCAGCACCAGGTCCGAGTTGCTGTACCTGGCTGTATCCCTAGCATCCAGCAGAGTGACCCACATGAGGTACACACTCAACAAATACCTGCTAGACTGATCCATAGAAGCTTTTCAGATCACATTTGCCAGACTTCCTCTTCCTAGCCGTGTTGGGAAAAGTTTGACTTTGAACCGTTAATGAATGCCAGGCCTGAAAAACAAGACATAAGGACCTATGTTACAGGCATGGCCTGGACTGAAGGCCTACATCTCAGGACTCAGCAGTTTTCTTGGTAACCATCACTGACACACCTTCTCTGTCTATTTACACCTTGTACGGATTTCTTGGAGGAAGGTGACATTAATAAGAAACTGTTCCTTTGAAACTCAGGAATGGTGATTCATTCAATATTTCCTTCCTCTTCCTCGGAGAAAGGAACTTTTAGAATTTTTGTACATGGTGAAGCTTTTTTATGATTCTTAGATTGGATTTTGTGAACTAAGTTTTGGAGGACATGAACAGCAGCAGAAGAAAGTTAAGTGCTGAATCCCGTGTTCACAAACCAGGAGTGGAAGTGCGGTCATTTGAGCAGATGTGGAGCAGACAGAGCTAGCGGACTTCCACAAGGCAGGCAGGGAAAGTCCGGGGCAGACAGGCTGCTGGGAGAGTTGCCAGGGCTCAGCCCAGGCTGCTGCCTCGCTTATACCCCCAGGAGGGTAGAAAGAAGGGTTATCCCTAGGTTACCCAGCAGGGTAAGTGAGGTGGAGGATGGTGGTGGGTAAGTGGGGAGAGACGTGGATGACGTGGCTTTTTCCCTGTTACTTTGTTGTTCCAGCCACTAGTGCCCTCTGTGGGTCTCAGTGGAGGGTGGATGCCAAGCCCATGTCCCCTCTTTCCCACTACGGCCAAGCTGAAGACCCACCCATGGCCCTTGCTACCATAATTTGGCTGCATAACTCCAGTACCCACCTTGCCCCATGAACTCCTGCAGGTTTAAACAGAGGCTCAATGTAGTTTCCTCATCTTCTCCTTTCCCCTTTGTTTGGGTGCTGTCATGGGTTGAATAGCGTTCCCCCAAAGATATGTCCAAGTCCTAAACCCTGAAACCTGTGAAGGTGACCTTACTGGGAAAAAAGACCTTTGTAGTCTAATGTAAGGATCTTGAGACGAGATCATCCTGGACTTAGGGTGATGCCTAGGTCCAGTGACAGGTGTCCTTATAAGAAGAGAAGACACAGATGCAAAGGAAAAGGTTATGTGAAGTCAGAGACAGGAATCAGAGTGACAGTCACAATGCCATAGGTTGCCCCTGGTGGAGGCATGGAGTGGAATCTCCTACAGAGCCTCTAGAAGGAACCAACCGTGCTGATGCTGACACCTTGATTTTGGACTTCTGGCCTCCACAGGTGTGACAGAATACATTTCTATAGTTTTAAGCCACCCAGTTTGTGGTGATTAGTTTTGGTGGCCCTAGGAAGCCTATACAAGTGGTGATGTGAACGTAGTTTTGAGAAGACTTTTAAGACCTGAGCACGTCAACCCCATTGTTATCTTGTCAGCAGCATTGTCTCAGGCAGCCAGGATGTGGAAGTGTTGAGGAAAACAGTGCCGGGTCATGTGCTATTAACCACCAGCTCTGGGTTCTCCTCCCCTGAAGCCGGGGTGTCTGTGGCAGATAGCACCTTCCTTATCCTTATCGGCTGGGAAAATGAGAGAATGAGTATAGAACTCAGTGACCACTGGGCCGGCTGTGGAGAGTAGAAAGGGCAGGCTGGTCATGGGACTTTCATATCTCTCTCCTCTCTCCACTCCTTTGCTCCTTGGCATACAAGTGTGGAAAAAACAGTGCCCCCATCCGCAGCAGCTGCCACCAGTTACACTGCAAACATGGTCCCTTTTCTAAATGATGCACTCCTCCCTAAAAGGGCAAAGTAAAGCAACATTCAGAGTTAGAGAAAAGATATCCTCCCATCCTTACTACTCTCTTTGGTTTTTCCCCCTCCCAGGCACCAGCCCTTTCCCCTGACATCAGAACAGTGTGGCCGGAAGCATAAACTGGGTGAAGCAGTGGGTGAGTACCAGGCACATGATGGGGAGATACTCTGGGAACCCCTAAGGGGTCAGGGGATGGCTCGCTTTGGCTGTTTGGGTTTCCATCACTTAAAAATGATGGAAGTCCTTTTTGGTGTTGATGTGCAAGAATCTTCATTTGTCCTATTGGCTATTTTAAAAAAAGGTTTCATTTAACAATAAAGAGAGAGATTTTTGGCAGTCACTAAACGGTCCAGTGCTACAGCCTCAGCAGAAATATTTATGCCATTTATAGTTGCTTTCATGTCCTTCATTTCATCTGAGTCTCCTAACAGTCATGAGATGAGTGGAGCAAGGATCATTACTCCATCTTATAATGAGAAAACATGAGGTTCATGACTTGAAGAGGATATAGGTGGACAGCAGGGAAATAGGAGGGAATTCCAAGCTTGGGGAGGAGGGTGGGTTGGGGGTTGAGTGTGAAGGAATCTGGAACAGTGAAGAAATCTTCATGGCATGTGGGTGAAAGGTACACTTGGAGAGTACTGTCACTTGAAGAGGTTCCTGGAGTGGCGCAGGGGATGAGAAAATCAAGGAGAGACCCGTGGTTTGTGGGCCTGAACGTTCAGTAAGCAGTGGATTCGGGTAAAACTGAGTCTCCTCACCCCAATGACTGCCCACCTTGAAGATGCTTCATGATAATACAATGAATGAACTCTGTCCTCTGCAGTAAAGAGGGGAGGCCGCCATGGTAGTCAGTTGTTGGGTCACCCACCCAGCTGTTGGATGGGGTACCCCTCCACAAGGCAACATTTTGGGAAATGGGGCTTTCAGGCGCTGGGAGGCCTGGACTGGTGGATGTGACCGTTGGGTTGCTATCTGACTGTGCGGAACCTTGAGAGGAGGGACTTGGCACCTCCACTGTCCCCCGTGGAAGCCTGTCCTCAGCTGGTCTTGACACATCACATTTGCTTTGTGATTTGCACACATAAAATGAATCTCCCCAACGACCCTCTCCCCAGAGCCTCATCAATTAGAACTGCTTTTGTCCTTAGCCTCCTTTTGTTGACCAGCTTGGAAATTGGTTAGGAGGGAGAAGAAAGGGAAGTTGTCTTTGTGGGCAGTGGCGCTGGAGGGCTGGCTTCTAATGAAGAAGCCCTGAATGGTGCGATTGTGCTGCTGTTTATATAGTTTTAATTTTAATTTGCATCCGTACCAGGCTCGGCTCCCGAGAGGCATTCGGCTGTGTTTGGAGCTTTTATCTTCTCCCATAGAGCCAAACCTGCCAGCTTATCATTTGCCTCGAGGAAATTAATGTGCCTCCCCGCCTCCCACGCCCCTGCCGTCATCATGTGCTGTTGAATTGTTTATACTTCCGTGGAGAGAGAAAGAAAGACTGCACAGAACCGCGGAAGGTTTCTTTCCTCGTGTTCATGGGTCATCTGAGACTTAAAAGGCTTCTGGAGCCTAGGACTCGGGGAGCCAGCCTTTGCCCTGGATTAAGGCGAGGGTGTGCGGACACAGTGTCAAGGAGCTGAACTGAAAGTGTTAAAGTAGGAAGTGAGGGAAACGACTTCATTTCCCCTCATCCTGTGCATGGATGGGTACTTCTTACTCTTGTTCTGCTGTTCCTGAACGTGTCAGCAAAACATGACTGAAGAACCAACCTCAGCTCTCTAGTCCCTTGTTAATTAAATCGCAGCTCTTCAGTGTGGCATTTAAGACTCCACAGAACTTAGTCCCTTCTAGTTCTTGCCGCTTGCTAATAAGAATTTTCAGTTCCTGCGGATGGACTTCCCGCGCCCACGTTTCTCTCCGCCTGTGCGCTAACGTCTGCTCGGCGTCTCTGCAGCGGCCGCCTCCACCAGGACGCTCTCCTGGCTTGTCCAGTCCACCCTGCCTCCAGTCCCGTTTATGGAGCCTTCCTCGAGGGCTCCAGCTTACATGGTTCTCTTCATTCGCTAAGGTCCTGGCTGCTCAGGGTGGGGCCCTGACCTGTAGCCTGGGCCTCCACTCAGAACCTGTGAGACATTCAGACGCTAGCGCTTCACCCAGAACTACTGAATCAGAATCAGCTTTTGAACCAGACCCCTGGGTACTTCATGGGCACAGGAAAGTTTGGAAGCCCTGCTCCAGACTCCTGTGACATTTATCAACTGGTCCTCCCCACCTGGGGATGGATTCATTCTCAGATGTCTTCATGGGCGTGGACCTTGCTTCCCCAGTGTGAGTGTTAACACTTGGAGACAAGGGCTTAGGTTCACTTGAGTCATCTTTTCAGCTCTAGGATGACCTGACTACATCATAAGAACTCATTAAATGCTTAGTTAATTCCATGCAGATTTGCCCTTAAATCATACTTATTTGTTGCTCTGTTTAAAACGTTGGACGTCCAGTGTTTTGATGGTCCTTTTATGTATGCTAGTTCTGTCATCTTCATCTTAGTTATTAATATATTAAGGGCAGGGACCCCTGGCTGTTTTTCTTATCTTCATACAGCTTTTCCTCCCTGGTGATAAAATGAGCTTTCCCCAGGACTTTTCAGAGTAAGAGTTGAGTGACTCTCCTGTTTGCTGAGAGCAGCTCTGACCCTCTTTCCCTGTTGTGCTGGGTCCGAAATCCCAGTGCCCTGCATCCATCCCCTCATCTCAGCTTCCCTCAGGCGGTTCCTGCCAACGTCAGCTTACTCTCAGATCTCTCTCTAGCCCCCAAAACAAAAGGCTTTGACAATGCCCTCAAGAAGTGACCATTTAGTGGGCATGAAAGAGGTTCTAGAGGGTGATGCTCAGTGTGCAATGGGCACGGGCGTCTGAAGTCCTCAGGGAGAGCTTCTGGAGAAGGAACCTCGAACTATGCCTGGAAGGGGAAGGTTCTGTGTTCAGTCTAGGCTGAGCCATGTGACAAGGCTCTCAGGCCAAGAGACCACGAGGTGGAGAGCCAGTGCGCTATTCCACCCTGTTGTTGTATGTGCATGTGCATGTGCATGTGTGTGTGTGCTGGTGGGTGTGCCCCACTTGCCCAGGGCTCTGTGGGCATAGAAGGAAAGTGAGAGTTCATCTCACAGGTGGTTGGAAGTCACAGGGAAACTGAGCCGGTAGGAGACAGTTAGGGGGTTTCGCTCTCTTGCCGGCAGTGGGGTGGTGGTCTGGACAGGGTGAGAGTCCGGGACATCTGCTGGGAGGCTGTAGCCAGAGTCTAGGCCAGAGAGGATGGCACCCCCCTCATTCCTCCAGAGCACCAGCCGTGAACCAACCCACGGTCGTGCTCTTCTGCATGCCTCACATCTGCTTAGTTGCCAGTTCCTGTCCAGTCTACCTCTGAGTTCTCTAAAACTTAGTCCCTGTTGTTCACTCCCAGTGGCATCATCCAAGTACTCATCACTCCTGTTTTCTTCTGCTGGGCGTTCTTCTAAAGTGCAGTCTGGCCTGGCTCGCTTCCCCGGCTCCGCAGTGTCCCTGCCTGGACGACAAGGACCAGCCCCCTCCCCATGGCCCAGCAGGCCCTTCTCCAGCCTGTGCTCTCCTCACCCCCATCTCATTGCCTCCCCTCTGCTCAGAGTTCCCAGTTCCTGGAACCTGCCTTGCCCCAGGGATAAAGGAGCTATGAACATTGGTTTATCCGATTCTTTTAGCTTTTCCTTTGTTTTGAATGTGGCAACTACAAACTGTAACATGTGTTCACGTTGTATTTCTGCTGAACAGTGCTCATCTAGATTCTCTTCTGCGCCTCTGCTCCCCTGGCTCAGGCCAACTGCCAGCTTAATTGCATTTAATTCAACCAACCAGTGCCCTGGGCCAGGTGCTGGGGAGGTGGGGGCACTGGGTACATCTCTCCTCTATGCCCCTCAGACTGACCTTTTCCAGGGACTGGCCACCTGGCTGGGGTGAAGGGTAGGTGTCAGGGAGGCAGATGCATAAACAGTCACCCTGAATTCAACATGAGAAGCCAGAGAGATGCGTAAAGGCTCAGTGATGCAGAGGAGGGAGCACATCTGTCTGGGGAGTTTGGGAAGGTTTCCCCAGAAGATGACATTTGCACTGGATATTGGAGGAAGGGGATTCACCAGCCAGGGTGGAGGAGAGGTTTCTATGTGCGGGAGAAAGCTCTGTAGTTCCCCGGGGCAAGGCAAACTCTACACTTTAAATACGTATAGTTGGTTCTACGTCAATTTTCCTTAAATAAAGTGATAGAAATGAAATAGAATGATTAATTTTAATAATATGTTTTAACTCCATATACCCCAAATATTGTCATTTTAACATAAAATCAATACAAAAGTTAATAATAAGATCTTTTACATTCTTATGCTGTGTTTGAAATCTGGTGTGCATTTGACAGTGACAACACATCTCACTTTGGACCAGATCTTTCAAGTGCTCTGTAGCCGCACGTGATCAGTAGCTACCATGTTGGACAACACAGATCTAGACACTCTAGTGAAACCCCCTCCCCTGATCTAGAGTGGTTTTCTTCTTAGATTGGGCACATCTGGGCAAACACATCTACACCTGGAGTAGTTTTGAGCTGTTCCTTTCTGTGGCCCTGAAAATCTTGGGCTCTCTGAGGCTGCAGGTCAGAGAGTGGCTCTGGGGAGTCTAGGTCATTAGCCTAGAACTGTGTGATTTCCCACCTCCCATCCCACCCTCTGTTTAAGCCTGAAAAACAGCAGATCTGTCAGCTTTAAGAAATACCTTCTTACGTTCCCCTTTGCATCAGGATGCAAACTCCACTTCACTGACTACATTTAGGGGGTTAATGCTGGGGTAGGAGGTGGGGCTGCCCCAGGTTAGGAAGGGCACCCACTGGGTGGGCATCAGCCTCTGAGAGTGAGTCTGAGGCTGCATCTGGCAGCTAGGGAGAGTCTCGGTGCAGAGCAGCCTTGGGCCCCTCACTCCGGCCTTCTCTGAGTCTGAGATCTGCCCTCCCAAGCCCTCAGCTCCTGTCAAGAAGGGATCAGAGGGGTGCGGGGAATGGGAGGCACTGTTGGTAGGACAGGTGGGGGCTTCACCAGCCCTGTGGTTGAGGGGTACCCTTGGGGGTCCCCCAACAAAGGCTGCCTTTAGGATAGTGACAGCTTTTTATGGTTCTGCCACTAACGAACTCAGGGGCCTTAAGCAAGTTACCCTCTCCTCAGGGTCTCAGTCTCCCCATCTGTACAATGAAGGAATTGGAATAGACAGACTCAGAGGCCCCTTCCACTCACGAGGAACAGTGATTCTAACTGCAGTCAGGTGAGCACATACTAGTGCTGGGCAGTGTCCTGCACAAGAAGGAGGTGACAAGAAGCACACACGACACAGTCCTTGCCTGTATTCATGTAACGTGGATTCACAGTCCTCTGTACTGCTTGACAGTTTTACAAGAATCTGTTACTTTTGCAAGTGAAAAAAGGCAGAGAAAGGGAAGAAAACAAACGAAAAGGTATGGGTACATGTGTGTGGTAAGAAACTAACCCTTGCAGTTATTAGTATATTTATTTTTAATTTTTCATGTAAAATCTTCAAACATACACAGAAATAGAAATGCAACACAGTGAGACCCATGGCCCTGCCACCCAGCTTCCACCATGAGCATACCCCGGGTTTGTTCCATCTACTCCTCCCACCTAGGAACCACACGATCACATGTGGCCTCTGCCTCCATATCCGCTGACCGCCCACAGGCCAGTGACACCACACAGGACGAGGCCAAGGGACTGATCTGCAGGCAGCTCGGTTCCTAGCCAGCTCCTCCCCGGCGGGGCCACACAGGCATCCTGAGGCCACGAGGAGCCAAGGAGGGGGGGACTGGTGTCCCTGATGTCCCAGATTCTTAAGGGAATGGGCTGCTCCAGAGATTCAGGCATCACTGGGCTTTTACTCCTCGGCAGCAGAGTGGGGTGTGCTCGCCACCTCTGGCTTCTGCACCCTCTTCACAACTGCCCCAAGAGCAGGAACACGGCCTCCTTTAGCACTTCTGCAAACAAATATTAGGAGGAGGAAGCTGGGTCATAGGGCTGTCCTAAAGGGACTGGCAGAGCCGCTGGGGCAGAGGGTGCGGCCAAGTGGAGTCTGTATATTCGGCCTACTGTTCTGTGTCCCCCGTGAGGGGTAGACTGTGATAGAACAAAGGGCAAGGGGAGGGGAGGCAGTGGCTTCCTGTGTCCAAACCTGCAGGACAGAAGAACAACCCTTGTCAATCCTGGATGTACATTACGTGGTACATATAATTTCTATCCTATTTCCATAAAAGATCCAGGTGGATAGTAGGTGCATCACTAGAATAGGCTAAAGACTTGGCACGTGGGCTGTCCTTTGCCCACACTTACCAGAGTTTTTTCTAGAATAAGTCTTTATTAAAGGACCTGCACATTTATTAATGTGCACTTTCTATTTTTAAGCCATGTAACCCCCAGAATAAAGTAAGGATCAAAATAAACAAACACCAAGTACAAGTTTAAATAGCGTGCTACTGCTTAGCTATGATAAGCTTTCTCATCTAAACAGTTTTCTTTTTGAAAAAAAGCTATTATGAACTGTTTCAAAATACAAAAGGTATTATATTATTCTTTCTCCCTTTTGTAGAGACAATTATGTAATAAATATTGTACTTGTCACCCAGGGTAAGAATTATCATGATATAAATACAAATGGAAGCTTCTTAAGTGGCTTCTCATCCAGGGCCCTTCCCCCCGTAGGTCTTTATCTCTCTCCTGTATGTCTTTATACTCATACTAATTATTTGTATTAAAAAACAAAACATATCAACGATAAATAATAGTAACTATTAATAAATATAAATAGTACATATTTGCATGTTTTAAAACATGCTAAAAATAGCATCAGACAATATGTAGGGAATTAAATATTTGATTTTCTTTATACAATGAAGACAAATTATGCTTTGGAATCACCTAGAGGTGGACTGAAATCTTTCCGTGTTACTTGGTGGCTATGTGACCTCAAGCAAGTTACTTTACCTCTCTGAGCTTCAGTTTTCATCTCTGTCATATAGTTATTGTATAATTCCTTCAGCTGCCTCAATTTCACCTGTAAGACAATTAATATTAGTACTTGTAAAACAGATAATATTAGTACTCACATCAGACTTGTGAGGTTTAAAGAAGACAATGCAGATTAGGGGCTTAGCTCTGAACCTGCCACCGTCGGATAAATCAAAGATTTTCAGAGCACTAGGTCTGTCTAAATTTTTTCTTCATTTTTGCAACCCGACACCTCTGAAGGAAGCAGGTCTTTTTGTTCTTTCCCACCCTCAAGTGATCTAGAACAGCTAAACCAAAGCATACTATCTAAACAAGGCTATCCAGGATTCTTCATAGTTCTAGGGGAAAGGGCGACTATTTCCTCCTTGAATAGGAATGGCAAAGGAATAAACATTTCTGTGCTGGTCGCTGTGGGTCACTCCGCTTTCCAGGAAGACGGAAGCCCCTGACTCTACAGACTGTGGACTCCATGCACAAGGGCCTAACGCAAACAGGCTGACGGGACGAGAGTGGGAAGAGCCACTGGGCTCAGTGCCAGACACTGAGATGTTGTCAGCAGCAGGAATGTTCTGTTCCTCTTCTCATCTCTACTTTTTAAGCAATGGACCTTATTTACTGTGAATTAATTTCTTTCTAGATATGTAAGCTGAAATGAGATAATTACTAAAGTATTTAAACTCAAAACATTGCTCCCTATTTCTGGCCAAAGCATCTTCCCCCTCAATAATTTATATCTATAATTTTTTTTTTCTTCAAATCCTGCTTTGTGAGTCCTCAAGAGGGAGCTGACACAGGTAGGCCTGATAAGCAAGGCCTCAGCCTGGGCACCCAGCTCCATGTTTGCATTGTTATCTGACTTTAGGACACACCAGAAAGCACTTTGTTTCTCCACATGTAAAATGGAGATAAAAATGCATACCCATTCCTCATTTCCTCCACCCTCAGAATGAAAGCTCACTTAGCTCCAGATTCCTCTGGACATGATGAACTTCAGGGCCGAGGTGTTCATTCCCCCAGCTGCTGCCCACAGCTGAGTCTTTCCCAGGACTGGCCCCTCGGCTGAAATGAGTGGCTTTGACCAAAGCTGCATGGCCTTCCCAGAGGCAGCCCACGTCCAGTGACTGGTCCGTGCAGAGGTGCAAAAGCCCAGCCCCCTTTCCCCATTTGAGGACAACTCTGAGGAGCCCTTTCGGTTCCAGAGCTCCTTCTCGGGGTCTGATAAGGTCACCGCCCGGCTTCTTCCTTTGCCCAGTCCTGTCTTCAATCACCCAGAGGTGTTGTTCCTGAGACCTCTTCCCAGTAAACCTCTTGCAAGCAAATCTGAGTCTCCTAGTCTGTTTCTCAGGGAACCTGACCTGAGATACAGTGGAAAACAGAATAACATCTGTCAGAGAGTCAGGAACCTTGGTGAAGTGACCCTGCAACAGCTTCTGGGTATCTAACAGGAACCACCAGATAGGATTCAGAGGGAAAGGCTGAGAAACTGGCTGTTGGGGTCTGAATAACAAAAATGTATTATATCCTTTGCTGAGTTCCCTGAGTGGGAACTCAGCCTTTCTCCAGCTGTGTCCCCAGAGGAATGAAACTGTTCATCAGAGAAGGACAAGACATTGATAAAGGAGAGGGAGGTTGGGGCGAAGCTCTCACCATAACTGGCCACAGAGCTTATGTATGGGGGGGCTGGCAGTTCCACTGTGGTCAATAGAGAAGAGGCCTGTGACTGGCCTGTATGCTAGTTTGCCTTGCTCAGCTGTGGGCCAGTGTAATCAGGACACAGGGTCCCCAGTCCATCTCTGAATGGGTCATTTTACTTCCCAAGACCAGCTGCCTGAGAGATAGTTGCCTGGCCTTCATTATAAAAGGTGGTGGTGACCCGATCACCTCTGGAAAACAGGCCAGGGTGGGGCTGGCTACATAATTTGCAGAGCCCAGTGCAAAATGAAAATGCAGGGCCCTTGTCCAAAAAGCAGGAAAGATAAGTGCTGTTGAATAATAGTACTGAAATAGAAAGCTTTTTTTTAAAAAGATCTTGTTACTTATAAACATAATAGGCATAATAACATTACATAATAACAGCATAAACTTACAAATGCAAAAAATGCTTTTGGCGTCGTATATTATACAATACAATAAATGATAATACTTTATTAATGTGATAGCTTGATCGTAAGATTTTACTATTTCACTTTTTTGCAAATTCATTTATTAGATCATCAAAAATGATACTTTTAGCAACTTCATTTTCAACTGATGTAATTGAAAGTGACACTGGTCACTCTTGGCGAATGCAAAATCTCAAATTTTTGATAATTGTTAATTTTCAGAAGGATCCTTCTGCTGGTATAGCTGTTACTGGAAACTTTAGGTATATTTTAGAAGCTGAAACAACAGGGTAAATTTCTGGTAAATTATTTCAAGGTAGAAATTTTAACACATCTAGAGCTGATGGCCAGCTTTATGTAAGTCTGAATTTAATTTTAAATATAAATTTATACAATGGCATTTTAATGTTTTCTCTGGCATTTCCAGTAACTTGCAGTGGTTGTACAAGAAATTGAGAGTAGTTTCATGATTTGTATATGATTAAAAATTCTTATTTATGCATTCTATTGCATTATCTTTCACTATAATAAAAATTAATTTTTAGTTGTCTTTCTTATTAATAGTTGGCTTATCTGAAGTTTCATATGAAAATAATGTCCTTTCTGTTGAATGCAGTGGTCTTTAAACTTACTTTCTATTTCTAAGCCTGCTGATACTGGCTTTGCAGTGCTGTAACAGTTTTCCAAGCCAGAGATTCTAAACTATTCAAAGAATTCTAATAGCCTTCAGATAGGTTTTATTGCGATGTCTATGTGCACAATTTTATTTTGTAGTAATTGACTGACAAAGTTTACTGCCTGAGCACTGGCAGCTCCCATCCGAGAGCTGGGACTGGAGAGTTATTATCTGTATTACGTGCTGCAGGGATGGGCTCTGGGGATGAATGGGTCCGCTGACCTCCCACCTCCATCCTGGCACTGCTTTCTTGAGGAGCTTCTCCCTTGTCTGGGGCTGTGGCCACCATTGCCATCAGTGCTTCTGCTTCGCCACCACCCCCACTGTCACACTCTGAGCTCAGATATGGGCCTGGCTGTCCTTTCAGCACATTGCCCACTGTGCCCACAGGCTGGAACGTATGTGTGTGCACATGCCGTATTGGCAGTGTATCTCTTCTGCTTACCCATGCTTTGTTGTCTTATTGGACTTGGCTTACAAAACACAAATTCAAAGATAAAATTATGAGGAATTTCAGGAGAGTGGCCACAGAGCATTAAGCCAAATCTGAGGGTTGGGCCCTGTGTGACTGCACAGGCCACACGCCCATGGAGTCAGCCCTGATTCTGGGCACGCGTGCAAACCTTGGGTGGGGAGCAGAAGCATCTTTGTACTGCAAGCCAGGAAGCACTCTAAGTCCGGGACCCATAAAAACCAGGACTCTGTTCTAAAAATGGAAACCCAGCACATCCCAAATTGTAAAGTAGGCATTCCATACTGATAAACAGCTTGAAAGACCTATCTCCCCAAGGTAGAGAGGAAACCACTAATAAGTAACTGATGGTATTTACTCTTCCCGCTCCCACCCCCAGAGCTGGGGACCTAGGCCTAGTGAGAGGTCAGCTGAGCAGAGGGGGTGATCATTGCCAGGCGCCGGGTAGCAGATTCCCGCCTATGTTTAACCCTCATCACAGCCCCATCCTCTGATACAGGGCTAGAGAGTGGGGGGCAGTTCCAAAGGTCTTGCCCAGCCAAGGAGAAGCATGTTCGCTGGATGGAGAAACAGGAGACAGGAAAGCAGCCATGGTCCTAATGTCTAGATGAGATGACTGGTGCCTGTTTTGACCCCAGTACAAGGGCTTTCTTCAGGATGACACTCGGATTCTCTGAAGATGGAAGTGGGATTTATGTCTTCATCCCAGATTCCCCAAAGCAAGACATGTTCAGTAGTGAAGCTGGTGCCTTAGAACATTTTTTATAACTTTATTTTCTTATTACAAAATCAACTCCGATTTTTAGAGCTAGATGTTGATTTAGAAAATACAGATAAGTAAAATTAAGAAATCCCTCCTAGCAGAAATAACCACTGTTAAAACGTTGACGTATGCTCTAGTGGTCTTTCTGTTTGATTGCTTTTCTGTATGTATTTCAGGAAAAAAGATGTCGACTGGAAAGTACAGGGAGTAACATGACAAACACTCATGTACCCAATACTCTGAGTGAATGAGTATTTACAGTTTTTCATTTTTGCCTCAGATTATTTTATATAAAAGAAACAAAAAAGTACTGATAAAGTTCAAGTCCCCCACTCAAATACTGTTTTCTTTCTTCCTTCCCTAGAAGCAATTATTTTCTATCTGGAATACCAAATCCCACACCATTTACTGAAGTTCTTCCTTTCCCAACTAATTTATTATTCATTCATTCATTTAATGAATATTTGTTGAGGTTCTATGTGTGCCAAGCACTTGAAAACAGTGGGGGGGGGGGGACAGAAAAAAATCTCTATCCCTGAAGAGGCATATATTCTAGCAAAGGAGACAGACAACAAAGTATGTAATGTGTCAGACAGGGATACCACCTATGAGGAAAAATAAAGCAGAGCAGGAGGACAAGGACTGAGTACTGCCATTGTAAATAGGGTGGCCTGGGGAGGCGTCACTTACAAACTGGTACTGCGACGTCTGAGCAGAGACTGGACGGAAGCGAGAGAGTGCGGATGTGGGTATGTGGACAAGAAAGTGAGTGTGGAGGCCTTGAGGAGGCAGTGTGCCTCGTGTGTTCAAGGAAACCAGCCAGGAGACACACATGACTGACGTGGGGCATCAGCAGGAGAGGCAGTCAGAGCTAATGAGGAGTGGGACGGTGGAGGCCCCTGTGGGCCGTCGGCAGGACTTGGGCTTTTAGTCTGAGTGAGATGGGGAACATCACAGGGTTTTGAACAGAAGAGGACATCATCTGACTTGCATTTTTAAATGGTT
This sequence comes from Camelus dromedarius, assembly GCF_036321535.1. Lineage (NCBI taxonomy): Eukaryota > Metazoa > Chordata > Mammalia > Artiodactyla > Camelidae > Camelus > Camelus dromedarius. Next base: position 24,197,466 of record NC_087450.1, read on the forward strand.
CACCCTGGTGGCTGTGCCAGGGGGAAGTCGGTGAAACTTTCCGTCACCTCACTTCTTCTGTCTTTGTGGTTGGCAATGTCTAAACGCATCCTCTGCTCTTAGTTGTTACAGGGATGCTTACATGATGCCATAAAGGGCTGGGCCTTCTTGCGAGAGAGGCTCCCAGTGATTATCGTTGTCAGAAGAGTAAGAATAATGGAACATGATAATAGCAGGCTGACTAGAATGACCTCAATGGATAAAGGGGCCTGTCATGCTTCCTGGAGAATTCTGGATACACTGGTGGATGCTCTATGATTAAGACTATTTATTTCCAGAGCTTTATGTTCAAGTGACTGATAATGAAATAGAACAAGCGCCAGATGAGTAGACATTAGCTAAAAGTTTAATTAGCTAAAGAAAGAGAGAAAGCAGTGACAGCCTTAGGCTGACATCCCTTAATACCCTAATATTTGCCTTCACAGTATCCCTTAGTGACAGTTTCTCTGTTAAGGCAACTCCTTGTGTCCAGTTTCGATATCCCCTACTGTTGTGCTCTTGGCTCCTTGAATTTTCTCTATCGAAACACTTATCACGTAAGAACCAGTTTAATTGGAAGTGATTTCTTCCAGACTGTAAACCCTGAGAGCAGAAGTGGGATTGCCTTGTTCACTGCTCTATTCCAAGTCCTGTGTGCAGTGTCTGCCAGAGAAAATGCCCGATAAATATTTGGCAAATGAATAAGAAACTGTCTAAGGACACAGAGCTATTGTGCAGGATTTGCAGCTGGTTCTGGCTTCTCGCGTTTGTTCTGCTGGGGAAGGCGCCGTACACTGCACTTTTCTGTGGGGAGTGTTTGGTTGGGTGGCCACACAGGAATTCTCCCAGCTGTCCTGGTGGCCTCCTTGGCTTCCTTGTTGGTTGAATCATCCCTGAGTGGAGACCTTGGGGATCCCTGCAGTTGGATGCAATGTCTGGAGCAGCCACTGCCTGAAGCTCTGTGGGTGTGATCTGGAGACCAAGCTTGTCTTAATCTCTGCTCTGGCTGCTGACAATAAACAAGCTTTCCACCCAGCAGCTGTTGACAGTTGCCTCCCACACGGCCCACCAGGGCCCTGCCCAGAGATGGCATGACACCCTCCCAGTTGCTCTAATAATAACAACACTATGTTCTTAGCCAGAGCTCCAGGGCTTCACTCTCAGAGCCACTTTGCCTTAGAATGGGAGTCAGAAGAGCACAGAAACAGAAAGGTCATCTGGACCTTGATCTAACCATCTCCAAGTTAATTCGTTCAGGTTCAATTTCTCTTTCCCCTGCTCCTCTTCCGGTGGCTGAGCAGTGAGAAGGGGACAAGCAGAGCCCGGGAACAGTCAGAGGCTGGTGTCAGCTCCAGGCGGAGAGGAAGGACCCCGAGAGGCCGCGGGGCTGCGAGGGCGCCCGGTGGCGGTTTGCTCTTGCCTGTGCTGGGGCCCTGAGCCGGGATCGGGCAGGCCTGCTGGGAGCAGCAGCCTGATGGGACAGGAAGGACTGCTTTCCTTCCAAGAACCCTCTGTTTCCTCCTGCCTGGACCTCTGTTCTTCAGAGAGGTGGTGTGCAGCTCCGCCCCACCTCAGGTGCTGCGGGGGGCCGGTGGGGGCCCGGTGGGGGCCCAGAGTGGGCGTGGGAACCGTCCATCACCCGCCTCTCAGTGCCTGGTGGGTCCAGGCGCACAGGGAGCACAAAGAGCCAGGGGCTTGCATTTCACAGGGGCCGGACTGAACACTTCCCCAGCTCCTGAGAAGCAAATGGAGAGGGACTTCAGAATCCTGTCCACATCCTCCTGCGTCTGAGGCTCACGACCGCCTGAGAGAAGGAGAAATGGGAAGCCGACTAGTCAATGGCTCAATTCCTATGCCCCCGTATAATTATGGGTTGGCCACAAGTCCTAGCTCGTTTTCTCAACAGCCCTATGACACAAGGGAGGAGGAGGCAGCTGCTGCAGCCACACGCCCTGCATCTTAGTGGTGCTCCACCTGCCTAGGAGCAAGGCTGCCCCCCTACCTCCTTGGGGAGGTATCTGCTTCCCTCCCTAGCTTTTTGTTTTTGTGTTTTTGCTCCTTGTAATACTTCCAGAATTTTCACTGAGGCTGAGTGAGATTCCAAGGTGGGCTGATCACTGCCCAGGGAATATGGGATTACACTGTAACTTAGAATGCCTGAGGTTCTATGAAGAGAAGTGTCTGATACATCCAAGGCATTACGATATTTACTTCCACATTAAGGCTTTTATACTCGCATCCAGTTAGCCTGTACCCCGAGGGCTGAAGCCAGCAGCTCTCACATGTGAATTCATTGTTCTTAAATAGACTCAAGGCTTTGCGCTAAGCTTTTCAGATAGATTCATTTAAAATTACAGCTTGCCTGCCACTTTAAGAAATTCATCTTCTCCACCATCAGCCTGGTACTGTTGAATATATTATTGTGCATGGAGACACAGACGATAGCTCTGAGTAGAAACTAAAACTTTATATTGGATAATTGCAGAAAACTTGACTGCAGCTCACTAAGAACGTATTTTGATGAATAAGGAAACAACATTTCAAAAAGTAGGTCAGGGAGCTTTTAGGGAACCCAAAAAACCCTACAAGTATTTTCTGCAGGTGTAATAATTGGGCATTCCATCAGCCACCCTCCTCCATCCCTTCCCTTGTATTTCTGTTTCCAGTCTGCTGCCTGTGACAGCCCGGGAAGGGGCCCCAGGCAGCTCTCCTCTGAATCCTTCCCTGTGACATCTCCTCTCTGCCTTCTCCCCGTACACATCAGCATCACTAGCACCTCAGTTTCTAATTTTAGCTTCTGTTTTGCATTTTGCATAGCATATAAGGAAGTATAATGCAGAATTTAGACAGGAGAGAAGTCAGGCTGTTTTCTTCCTGATGAATTGGCAGCAAGTCCTATTTGATGGAGCTGGCTGATAGCAGTCGGTAGAACAGGGAACAACAGAACGGTTGTGCCCTCACCTGCGTCAGAGAGCAGTCTCCTTTCAGGATCCCAGGAGCTAGGACCTTTCTGTGCTTTTCCGTCTGCACTGTATGGCTGGTTGCATGACTTCAGAAACCACTAAACTTATTTCTGGTTTTGTAGGAGTTCAAATGGACACAGATAATTGATTATGTTGAGATCGAGAAAGTGTGCATGTATGTATTTGGGGTTGGGCAGGATTATCTCCCATAGGAATACTGAATTAGATTCAATTATCTGTCAAGACTAGAGGCTAGACAGATCTGCATTAACAAACAGGTAGAGGACCGTATCTTACATCCTATGTCATGTGGACTGTCTCCTTGGGGGTCTTTTCAAGGATGGGGTAAAACTTTGGGAGCAGACTGGATCAGTGCCACTCAGAGCATGACAGCATGAGCACCATCTGGGAGTGGTCAGAAATGCAGAATCTTGGGCTTCCGAATTCATGCTTACTGAATCCTAACCCCTGGAGGCCCAGGAATCTGTGTTTTAACCTGTTCTCTAGGTGACTTTAAAAATTTAAAAATTACTAGCTAGATGATCTGTCAAGTTCTCTCCAGTCCAGCTGAAAGTTAATTAGTTCCCATAGCTTTTTCCATGTCTTCTCAGGTGAGGTTGCTGCCAATTTCATTAGTGAAACAAAACCAAATCTAACCTTTGTTATTGCAAAGTATCACACACAGAAAAGTCATAGATGAATTATATAAAGGGAACTCTATAAAGCTCAGTGAATTATCATAAACAAACCCTCAGTCATTTCACCCAGGTCGAGAAATAGAACTTTGCCGGAACCCTAGGAGGCCCCTTCTTAGTGGAATTCCAAACCCTTTTCCCACCCCAAAGTGAACCACTCTTCTGACTTCCGTGGTAGTCACTTCCTTTTTTTCCTTTATATTTTTAGTCTAAAACTGTCTCCCTAAATAGCACAGGGTGGTCTTGCCTAATTTTGACCTGTGTCTAAATGGAATGACACAGTACATACTCCTTGGGGTCTGGTTTCTTTTGCTCAGCATTTTGTTGTGAGATTTCATTAAGTTTTCCACTCAGCGATTCTTGCCCTTTGTAGAGCTGCCACACCCTCTCATTGCTTGGATCCAAAGCAACACCTCAGAGATGCACAGATTTTCCTTTAAAATTATAGCAAATTCAAATTCATTTGGTTAATGGGAAATTCACGGTGCTCCTGGAGCCAAATATGGATTCCCCAGGATGTGGCTGAGTGAGGACTGGGAATTACTGCTCCGGGACTCCAGCTGTGTCTTCTCTGTGCCAGGGATGGGACTAAAGAGATGGTCAGGGGGCCCTTCAGGAGACGAGACCTCTCCTTTAGAGAAAGGAAATGTTCAGAGCTATGAGCTCCCAGGGGCCTCAAACCCAACATTCAACCAGTGTGTAGCTCTGCATCAGGTACAGGGTGACCCAGACTGTTTCAAGGCCGCACATGTCTGTCTTCCTGCTAGTTTCATTCAGGTTTTCTGATCCATCACACAAACAACAGCTGTGCTGAAGGCACATGCTAGAAGGTATAGAAGAGAGGAGACACTAAGGCACAGTTACTGTCAGTCTTTTCCGCAAACTCCTGCTCCCCACTGAGGTTAAGAGCATCACCTTTTGAGTCAAAACCCAACCTGGGTTCTGGTCCTGGCTTTGCTACTTACCAACCAGGTGACCTTAAGCTCATCTTTAAAATGGCGATTATAATAGTGGTATGTACATCATGGAGCCATCCTGATGATTGAGAAATGCTTGAAAAATGCTTAGCACAGTATCTGGCTAATACTAATTCCAGCTAACAGTTAGTGACTGCTTCCGATGTGCCAGGTCCTGCAGCCCTATGTGATTGCTTCTATTGTTACCCTCAATTTCAGATGAAGAAACCGAGGCCCGAAGAGGTTAAGAAACTTGCCCCGGATCCCATGGCTAGTATGTGGCGGAGGAAGTTTAACATCAGAGCCTTTGCTCTTAACCGCTCTGTGTGTGGTTCAACAACTATTAGCTATTTTTATCATCTTTTTATGTCTAGGCTTTGATACCCTTGGTGTGTTTCTCTGATTATCTGTTTCAAACCTCTCACGTGACTTTTAGCATAGCCAGGGACCTATGAGCTGCCTATTCCAGATCAGAGTCATGAAACAGATGAGACTGGTTTTGGAATTTGAGAATAATCCCATCTCCTTGTTATGTGATCCTCTTTTGGGGTTGTCTCTCACAACGGAAGCTGGTGACGACAACGGTGGCCTTGGTAGATGCATACCAGAAGGTCTTAGCTGTCACTTTATGAGTACTAACTTGCCCCAAAGCCTCATGCCTCACTAAATTGGGATTCTGCAAGCAACGAGCAGTCAAAATGGTTGAAGGGTTGGAAAATGGTCCCGAAAGGACAGCTTAAAGGAGTTGGCGGTCATTTGGTAGTGACATATTGGAGACTCTAACTTTGAACATGATGTGAAAGTTGACAGTTTCCCCTGCCCACATGTGGTGAGAGAAGAAGCAACGTACAGAAAGGGGTGAGCTTGATAGAATGTTTTCCTTCTATTGATGACAAAGACTTAGTGCCCTGGAGTCGAATATTGAGGGGCTCGTGGTAACAGACTGTGCTTTCGTGGGCAGCAACATTGGCAGCTCAAGACAGGGGGGTGGACCTCTTTCCTTCTTTTTTCACAATTTTGTGATAAGGACATTTTTTCTTTATTGTCAAATTTTTAAAGACCTTCCACCGCATGGTAGGTAGAATCTTGCTCTCCACCAGAGATGTCCACATACCAGTCCCTTAAACCTATTTATACAGGCAGGCCCACAAGGTTCTTCTTGGGAGGGGGGACAAGAGAGCCAGTTTCAGGGAGATAGGATATGAGAAAGACTTGACTGGCCCTTACTGGTTTTAAAGATGGAAGAAGAGGACTGCAAGTCAAGGAATGTGGGTGCCTCCAGAAGCTGGAAAAGGCAAGAAAGTAGCTTGTCCTCTGGAGCTTCCAGGAGGGAACGTGGGCCTGTCAACACCTTGATTTTAGCCCACTGAGATCCCTGTCAGGCTTCTGACCTATAGAGCTGTAAGATAAAAATTTATGTTCCTTTAAGTCATTTAAGTTTGTGGTAGGTTGTTACAAAAGCTGTGGAAAACAAATACAGTTTAACCCATATGGCAAGAATATAATTTGACAGGTTGAGGGGGAAATTTTTAATTTCTCTCTCAGTCCTGACTTCTGTACCCCAAGTCATGAGATCCGGAAGCCCAGATGTATGTGTTAGCGTGGTAACAGTAAATACCTCTGTTTTTCAAGCTGACTTTAATGCTAGCTGTCAGCTGATACACCCTCTAGTGTCCCCTGGGATTGACACAGGGAGGGAATGGGGACTGCTGTTCCTCGTGCTGTCTCCACCCCTGAGCCTCTGCACCAGGAGAAGCTTCAGAGGAGAACGCAGTAGGACTGCTTTTCAAAGGCAGCGTGAATGGCTATGCTAACCTCCTACGCTGCCCTGGAGTGACCCTAAGTCAGTCATGGCCTCTATTGAGCCTGGACTTTGGAGCCTCCTTGTCCCCTTCCAGCTCCAGCCCCTGATTAGAAAATGAGTTTTCTCCCTGTGCTGACTCACCTCTCCGACTGCAGAGTGGAGCTGCAGACTAATTCACGGAAGCAGGAGGAAGAACAAGCCAGTATCAGCAGGAACAAAAGCTGCACCAAGTCCCAGAATGAAGTGACATCACAAAATGTTCTAACTCTCCCTGTCTCGTTATGGAGCAATGGAAAGACAGATAATTCCAAACTGCTGACTGGAAAGGAGAAGTCTGGCTAGATTTTTCTACAAAATGAATATTTAGCACTTTGAAAGGAAAACAAAACTTTCAGCAAGCACAAAGAAAATCAAGTTTTAAATAAAATAGGGTTTCCCAGAGTTTGTGAGGCCATTTCATGGGCCAATAGGCTGAGCACAGAAGTTTCTTTCACAACCTGATTTACTTGCTCAGGATCCAGGATCAGAAGGAGTTAATTTTCTGTTTTTGGCCGGGGAGGGGTGGCCAAGAACATTCCCAGGGGCAAAGAAGTTTCCACATTTGGCACCAGACTACTGGAGAGGGGCTCCTTGGCTCTCTCGTCCCCAGTCACTTAGGACTAGAGGTCACCTCTCCCTCACTTTCCTACGAGGGTGGTAAATGCTTCTGCAACTCTTACGTGGGTAGGGACAGTGTGCGAGTTGAAACCACGGTGCTGAGCCAGTTTACCTATGTAGGGGCCCCTGGGTCCTGCAGGTTGTGGGGAGAGGCCACCCGCTGAAGGGGAGTCTATAATAGTGTCCAGCTGCAACAAGGGCCACTGCAGCAGCCTCTCCCCTCAGAGCAGCTGCCACCGCCACCCTGTCTCCTCTTCCTGCTGCAGACAGACTGACAGAAGCTTCCCAGGAGGGCTGAGCAGTCAGAGATGCTAATGAGGGGGAAGGCAGCCATGGCCTCACCTGAGATCCTAGTCTGCCTCAGGGAGTATCAGTGAGGCTTGGGTTCAAGTCCATACTGGTCTCAGCGTCCCCGGACTAGAAACCGCAGCACTGGGACTCTGAAGGGTCCTCTTCTGTAGGAAAGCAATGTGCACCCCCGTCCCTACCCTCAAATAAGAGAATATCCCTTCCCCCATCCCAGGAAGCCTTGGCCCCTCCCCTTTCCCTACTCCTAGGAGAAAGGAGGGGGCCTTTCTTGATGGTGAGTTTTTCTATTTTTCTAGCGACAGCACAAGACAGAGCCTTTCTCTCACTGTCAGTCACCATCTCACCATCTTCCTCCTCCTCGTGCCAGCCCTGAGGTTTCACAGGGCCCAGGCCTGCTCTCTCTGGACCATCCTCTGAGCTCCTGGCTGCCCCTGTTCTGGCCACGATTTTTCATTCTAAGGTGTGTTCTTCAGAAACCAATTTTCCCATCTTTGTGGGCATCAGATTCTTGCCACTTCTCTTTTTCGTTTTTAAGTATTTTGTGGCTCCATAAACTGCAGTTGAGGATTTGCAAAAGAGATCAAACAAAGAAGCCAGAGACATGAGCAGCTCTGATGAACCCCATAGCAGAGGAGACCTTCGATGCCAGCGTTAGATGAGAGTTGGAGGCTATCTGTTATATTTCTCCTTGCCCCTTACCCCACTACTTACTCAGTTATACTAGTGCAGGCCTATCCCTGAACCTCCAGTGTTTATCCACTTAGAAATCTGTCTTCGCAAGACAGCCGAAGCTGCAAGGCCGGGCCCGGAGCCAGTGCAGCGTGGATGCAGTGCCCTGCAGGGCAGGCTCCAGAAGAGCCTCTGGGCTGCTGCAGACACTGCTCAGCAGCCTGGCTCCGGGCTCACTAGAGGGGGAGTGCCCAGGGAGACGCTCCTCTGTAAAAAGCTCAGAGGTCCGTCGGGGGCTTCCTCACTCTTCCACCGTCCAAGTTTGGGTTTAGACCCATACTGGTGTGGATGGTGCAGCTTCTCGAAAGCCAGGAGTGTTGATGTGTTTGGGAGCCTAGACTCCTCACCCCCAGGTCTGTGCTCAGAATCTGCTTAATCACCACTTGACTTTGGGCTCTGTGACCCCCCTGTAAAATGGAGATTTTGCTGTCCGTCTTCCAAGATTCCTGAGAGGGGTAAATGAGGTTGCCCATGTCAAGCATTTAGCAAATAATAAACATTAGGTCAGTAGTGATTTTACTATTGGTATTATTTGTTGTCATCACGGTCAGCAACATCACAGCCCAATATCAGGAGCTGGTAAGGTCAGCCTGGTATAGTCCCAAGCAGGCTCACCCACAGGGAGCCTCTCGAGCTGGCCTCAGTGCCTTCACAAGGCTTCCCTGGCTTTGGGAGCACTGGATTGGAAAGTACTGCCCCAGTGTTCGCTTCCTTTTGACTGTCATCCTTGGAGCTGAGTCCCCAGAGGCCCATTGCATGATCAGCTGCTTCTGGGAGTTAAAGCAGTTTTTGAGCTGAGCGTGCTCACAGGGCAGACCTGAGCTCGCTGAGTCATCCTGCAGCGTCTGAGACACCAAGACAACAGGCAGCAGCAGTCGGGAAGATGAATGGCCCTGGTGTACACAATACTTTTCAAGGGGATTTTAGTGATCGTTTAACATGTCTCGATGCCAGAAGGACTGGGTGGGTGTTAACATTTATTAAACACTTGCTCCCTACCTGGCCCCCACAACAGGGCTTTGATTTCACTGAGCCCAAACCAAACTGCCCAGTGGGGACACCGTTCTCTCAAATTGCCAGACACCCTCCTGAGTGGGTCCTGGGGTGAGTCTCTGACACCCAGTGGAGGGTGGGAGGTGGCTGTGAAGGGAAAGTCACTAGCCAAGTCCTGGATGTGGGGGACGACTCTCTCCTCCCCTCACCCTACCCACACACAACCTTCAAGGTGGGGTTATGGAAACAAGAGTGGAAAGCATTGATTTCTCCGTGAGGTCATTAAGAGGAAGTGACTTGCAATAAGGACCATGCCATGAGATCTGTTTTGCACAGTTGCTGTGGATATTTAGTTATTTCTGTTAAAACCACTGTCTACTTGGGCTTAGGATATGAGAATGTGTCTAAAAAATGCTTTGTCATTATCCCTGTCCTTACTCTCTGCTTGAAAATCTTGGAAGAGTGAGGTTAAAGTGAAGTGATTTCTTTCAGGCGAATAGTCCAATGTTCTCTCAGAAATTATTGGAAAAGAAAAAACAATTTTGCAACTAGCACATTTCCCAAGGTTTGCAAGCAGATGAGTGAAAAGAAAGGTAATGTATTTTTTAAAATACCCTGTATTTTTCCTGATTTGAGGCTGGCTTTTAGATTTATTTCTGGAGTGAACACATTTGGTATTTATGTAAAGAATGAGATAAATAAAAAAGGATCCAAATGGATATATATAAGTCTTAAGATGGACTGACATTGGTCTGCATTATTGATAAGCAATCAGGAAGTGCTGTTTGGGAACATTTGTTTCCTTCATCAGCAGGAATTTTTCGAGCCTTTATTGGCTCTGGTATGGCGCAAGGTATTCTTGATTGTTCTGCTTCTTTGGATATTATTGTAACCTTGAGTAAATACCTATGAGCATAAGAAAATGAAAGGTGAGGAGGGGTTCTGAGGGGTCATCTGTCTAATCCCCCGGCTTCATTTAGAACAGCAACTGTACTTTCTACTGACAAGAGAGACCCTCTGAAACTGAGATTCCAGACATTTTTTTTTGATAATTTGTTCCACTATTTAATGCTGTTTCTTTACCCAAAGTTTTCTCTTACTGATTCTGAGTGTGAGTGAAATGTTTCACGCTTCAGTGAAGAGGCAACCAGTTGTTCCCCAGGGAGTAAAGAACCCCACCCCCCACCGGTCTGAGATTCTATTTGGGTGCTTCCTCTGTCTCTTCTTTCCTTGACTGAGTGATTCTTATTTTCACTAATTTACTAAGAATCTCCAGGCTAATTACTCTCTGCCTGGAGATGCTGAGTGCTGCGGGGCACCCAGGCTATCACACGGTCTGAGTCACGGCTGCCTTTTCCCTGACAAACCACCAGCAGGCTGCTCACACAGTAACACCCTCTTGTTCCTGGGCATAGCAGTAAAATGTCTGTCTTGCTCAAGCTCATCCTTTTCTGGACAGTGCTTCAGCAGAATGGTTGGTGAATAGCAAGTGAATATCTGTAATTCCCCATTTCAGAGGGCAGGAATTCCAGGGACAGACATTCTCTTCAAAGCTGAGTTAGCCCTGTTCTAGTCAAGGCCACCTGGCTACACCATACTGCACCTGTTGATCCTTCTATGGCACAGAAAAAATACGAGGACTTGGCTTTTGTAAGCACAGATCATACCAGAAGTCTTCAGTGGAGTTGAAGCAGCACCTGAATCACCCTGAGTGCTTTATTACCAGTGTTGACATTTGCCCAACTTTGCATCTATTATTGAAGGGCTCAAGCTGTCTGGGGACTTTCTCCCATGCCGGCATCCACTTGCTGGACTTGGCAATATGGCTTCTGATTTTGGACATTAACTGCATTTTAGAAGGAATTTAGCACCCTTTTCAGATATAGCTGGGGTTTTTTGGTTAAATTTCAAAATTATAGGAGTTTTAACTTAATCTTTGAAGAGCTGTGGCTGAAACATTTCAAAGTGAGTGAATTTAAAAATAATAGTCCAACCTATAGACTTAAAACAACTCTACTTATCATTCAGAAATGATACTCGGAGCAGCAGCCAGCTGAGCGTGCTGTCACTAGAAAAGGCTATGAACTTGGAGAGAGCTTCCGCCTTGACCTGCTCTTTGCCATTTTCTTAGGAACATGTTTAGCACAGAGCTCCTGAAACTATTCTCTGAGGAATATAACTGTTAAGAGTTCCTGAGGATCCTCTGTTCTTCCTGTTTTCTGGATTCTACTCATAGAAGTTGGTCTACTTATTTCTTTGGGGGGTCAGAGTAATAAGAGAGGATAGGTAGGTAAGGATAGAGGCCAGGCCTGGTGGTTTTGTAAATTTCCAAATCCAGCCTGGTCAGTTGTGATTAACACCCCTTCCCCAGTCTCTCCACTGGAGCCACTCTAGCTGACTCTTCCCCTCCAAACACAGTGAAAACAAAACAAAAAACAACCAAAAAATAAAAGAAACCCCCACCCACCCATGGATAGCAAGGGACTCCTAACCCTAACAAATCTTGGTTCTCTCTCTCTTTCACACACATACACACACACCCTACATCACACAAACACCTGTGCAATTCCAGGCCCATCCTCCACCCTGGAGCCCTCTTCACCCAGTTGCCTTTCCACCCCAGCAGGAAATTGCTTAGAATTTAGAGAATTACAGCTGCAATAGGCCAGTATTTTAAAATGCATAATCATACTTTTCTAAAGCTATACATATGTATGTGTGTGTACATTTGTGTTTATATTAAAAAAAACCCAAATTTACCATGGTAATTAAAGTGTGATTTATAACTAAAGCCCAGGCTGTAAGGTAGCAGAGGGCATGGTGAGGGGGTTCAGGAGCTAGTCTACGTTTTTTATGTGCACCGCAGGTAGCCTTTCCTGAGTCACTCAGAAGTATCTCAGCATCTCTGTTTTTGTGATTGTAATTGGTCAAGGATGAGAAATCCTATCATGGGTCCCTGTTTGTCCAGGGAGTGGTGTGGACATCTCTGATGCTCACGGATATGAGGGCTCTGGGTGCCCAGGGGGCCCTTTATCTACCCAGAGTCTGACTGACATCTCTGCTCACTTTGGTATCGGCTCAGCCCAGAGTGCATGACCTTGTTCTATAAATACCAGCCTTGTTTAAATAAGAGCCGCCTTGGACTCGTGGCTACCACAAATACCTCAGATGTAGCAGGCAGGCCATCCCCTCCTGGCTGTGAGGTTGGATCTGCCCTCCCTCTGTGAGAGGGAGTAGGGGCGCGGGGGGCAGTGCCTAGAGCTGCCATCCCTCACCCTGTCTTTCCACAGATGCCTGAGGCCCTGATGAGGGCTCTGGGGGATACAAAGATGAATGCAACTCAGTCCCAGCTCTCAAGGAGCTTACAGTGTGGTACAATAGAAGAGAGATGCGCAGATAATTATAATGTGAGAAAGAAATGAAAGAAAGAAAGGAAAGAAAGAAAGAAAGGAAAGAAAGAAAGGAAAGAAAGAAAGGAAAGAAAGAAAGGAAAGAAAGCAAGGAAGGAAGGAAGGAAGGAAGGAAGAAAGAAAGAAAGAACGAAAGAAAGAACGAAAGAAAGAACGAAAGAAAGAACGAAAGAAAGAACGAAAGAAAGAACGAAAGAAAGAACGAAAGAAAGAAAGAAAGAAAAGAAAGAAAGAAAGAAAGAAAGAAATCCACGGGGGAGGAGGGAGAGGAAGAACAGTTAGGAATTGAGAGGAGGGTGAGCTCTCTCCCATGTCGTCGGGGATCCCGAAAGGCTTTGTGGAAGATGAGCATTTGAGCTGAGATTGAAGTTCAGGCAGGATTTGGATACAGGAAAATAGGTGATCTATTTAGAAAACTATTACTTTCGATCCCTAGCTCGTTCATCAGACTAAACCCCAAATCCCAACAGTTTAATACAAAAAAAAAAAAAAAAAGCAACTCTCAAAATAGTAGAAAATATAATTGAATGTTTCTGTGATCTTGAAATGGGGAAGTTAGTTTGAAACATAAAAGAAAGAAAATATAAAAGAAAAGACTGCTTTTGACTATAATAAGATGAACTATCACAAGCACCCTGCACAAAATAAGAGAGCAAGGAAGAATGGAGAAATGTTTGTTACTTATAATGGTATATACATATTAATATTAATATAGTTAATATTAATATAAAGAGTTTGCACAGACTAAATTAGAAAAATAAATATCCTAACAGAAAAATAGGCAAACGGCAATGAGCAACTCATCAAAAAAGCAATATAAGTGGTTTATGAACATGGAAAAATTCCATGTAAGTAGTAATCAAAGAAACGTAAATGAAAACAACAGGGAGATGCTATTTCTCACCTACTAATCCAAGCAAAGTTTCATTTTTGTTTTTATTTTTTAATGATTATTCCCCAGTGTCCAGGAAGAACAATGGGGAAAAATGGGCTGTTTTTAAAACCTCATTGTTTCTTTAAATGTTTTCTTAACCTGGTTTAAAAATGTACTTTATGATAGTAAATTCTTGGATTAATAAAGAGGCTTAAAGTTGCTTTTAGAAAAGTAACACTATGAAGCTCTGTTTTACAAATCTCTTGTATTCCTTCCCCTACTTCCCACCCCTCAATTCCAGAGAAGCAGCAGGTTCTAAGGATCAAGTCCTGGCCTGGAGTGGAGGCCAGCAACCTAGAGCCAGGGTTCTAGTCTGACCACCACCAGATTTTTTAAGGCCTGCCAGCTAAGAATGAACTTTACATGTTTAAATGATTGAAAAAAAAAAATCGAAAGAATACTATTTCATGGCATATGAAAATTATATGACACTTAAATGTTAGTGTCCCTTGGGAAGGGTTGGGTATAGGTCAATGGTAAAGCAAATGCTTAGCATGCGTGAGGTCCTGGGTTCAATCCGCAGTACTGCCATTAAAAAGAAAAGTTAGTGTTCCTAAATAACATTTATTAGAACACGGCCACACCCGTGTGTAGACTATGTGTGTAGACTATGACTGCTTCTGTGCTGCAGAGCAGAGTTGAGTCATTCCAATGGTAGAGGAGGAAGTTTTCTTGACCCTCTTAGGGTCCCTGGCTGGATCCCAGAATTAAACTAAGACAGATTAACAGGAGAAAAGCATACAAATTTTATCAAAAATTTTACGTGTACATAGGAGCCCTTACAAGTGAATGAAGACTCCAAATGACCAGAGCAGGAAGCTTTTATAACTTTCAGACATAGAAGCAATAAATTTGTGAAGAATTGATGAGACAGAGGTTTCCGCTGGGGTAGTAAATGATGAAGAAGTCAATGAGAAGATAAGGGTTAGTTTAATAAGGTTTGTTTATCCCACCTCCTCAGCCCTCAATTCCCTGCCTCTGGTGGTGAGAATGTCTTTTTCCTTCTGGTACAGGGAAGGCACCTTTCATGTGGGCATTTTATGACCCATTTCGAGGAAAAGGACATGTTGTGTGTGTTGGGGGGATGTCTGAGTGACCTTCCTGTTTCTACTGTGTTTTAAAATCCTTCAACTTAAGGTGTATAATATGCCAAGGTGCCCTATTTTGGGCTAGTGTGTCCTGAGCCCCATCAAAACAAAGACTGCATGGTCCACAAAGCCCAAAACATGTACTCTTTGGCCCCTTACAGCAAAAGTTTGCTGACCCTGGTCTGGAGTAATAGTAGACATGGTGTCTTCAAGGAATTTCAATTCTACAAATCCAAATCCAGCTCTATTTCACTTGACATTTTGGCCCTCCCTTCTCTTTCCCCCTAAATCATCATCTCTTCCAAAGGATGGACTCAAATATGTGGGCATGGTTTGGACTGAAGGTTTTGAAATAAGAACATCTCATCTTTAAGGAAAGTTACTTATAATTTTTAAAAATTGGCTTGTTAACTCTATAATTCAAAATGAGACCAGAGACTTTTTTCATGTCTCTAGTATTCAAATGGCACGTCTAAACCTGAAATACTAGCAGGAAAGAAAATAACATTTCTTATCTCTTTATGTTCTTTTGATTTTATATTTGATTTAGAAGTGTCAAAGAATATGATACTATATCCTACAGAGAGTGGTAATTTTGTAAAATTTGAATATGCTGATGAAATACACATTTTTAGTCACTCAGCCCTTATCAAAGGAAAAATTCACTTTAGCCCTAAAAATTTGAGCAGTACAAATAATTTATTTGCTTATTGTTTATTCACATGCAGCAATTCTCCTGGTTAATTGTTGATGTGCTCCAGAACTTACATAGGGTTGGTTCATACCATAAGAGGACAGAAACTGGGTGTGTCTCTTTCACCACTATCTAGCTAGTATTTACACACCTAGCACTCTGCCTGGCACATACTATTAACGGGAAAATGTGTTTAATGAGTGAATGTGGTTTGTTTATTGTCCTAAAGGTATCAAAGTTTAAAATTCCATTTTGTTTTGTATATGTATAAAAACATATACTAAATTATTTTGGATTCAATAAAGGCTAAATGTATTGCTGTTCAACACATCAGTTATTATATTAGTCATAACTTCTATTTTTACAGAGGCTTACTAATATTATACCTCTCAACTGAGAGCTACCATGAGAAGTCTCACTAATGCTATTACAGTTGAGAATATTATTCTTTCGCTGTTCTGAACATTGATTTTCAAAAACTTTTTTCTGATTGAAAAGGTAATACTTATTCAAAAGAAATTCAAGGACTATAGAAATATATAAGGAAACTCAATTATAATTTCACCCCTGGAGATAATCCCTATTAACAACTTGGGCTATCTTTCTTCAGATTTTTTTTCTATGCATATGCCAATGTGTATAGTAATTATTATTCTACTAAAATATACACACTGTTTTGAAATTGTTTTTTCTCTCTCAAAAACATTTCCATTTCAACACCTAAAGATCCACTTTATTATATTTAGTGGCTGAATAGTTTCCATTATATGAGCCTACCATTGTTTATCTGCAGCCACTTCCCTGTTGAATAACACTTGGGTTACAATTATTTTTAAAGTGCCTTAAAAAAATCCTAGGAGCGCTGGCTATCAAGACACAAACACACACGTGCGCGCACACACACACACACACACACACACACACACACGGAGAGAGGCAGAGAAAGAGAGAGAGAGAAAACAAAACAAAGAGTGAAACAAGTGAATAAATTTGTGTTTAAGCAATGATAGACCTTGGTGCATCCTGGGAGTTTCTGGCTAGAGCCTTGCAGACAACTTGGCGTAGCTGATGCAATGACAGTGCAATTATATGTCAGTGATGCAAGGAAGTAAAATTGTAAGCAAACATCTTTTCTAGGGGAACCCATGGCATAACCACTTTCGAGACTGTTCATGTTAAGGCTCTGGGGTTTTCTGGTGCAGAGCAACGCCTGGATGCTTTGTTAGGATCTAGTAGACCACCAGGGAAACAGCCCCTGGGCTGCAGCTTCTCTTTCACTGTCTTTATTGTGAACTATTCAGTGGTGGCAGTCCTGAATCTTTTAATCCCTCCAACCTGAAGAAAGAGTTGTATTGCAAATAGTTGAATGGATTGATATCTGGTAACCTGGAAGGACTTCCAGACAGGACCACTGTTACGGTTTATGTGACCTGAGATGTATCTTGCAGCTTCACCAGTTTGATTTGAAACAGAGCTAGGGGGCTTTGGGGAATCCATCCCTAGTAGCTCCCTGTGCTCCTATAGGAAAGACCAGACAAATGTGGCTTGGCAATGACTCGAGTGCAAATTAGGACCTTAACTTCTCAGTTGGGTCACTCCCAGCCAGGATCCTGCCAATTTACCCCTTTCCAGATGAGTATAAAAAGCAGGAAGTGTGCTGGTGCTGGAGGACCTTATGAATGCTATTAGCTTTGTTGAATTTGGATTCCTTTATAGGAAATGTTCTAATATATGTGAGTGTTACATCATTTAGAGCTGCATATTAGTGGGGTAAAAGTGCCGATGGAGCTTTAGAATCATTTTTCTAAAATAAATCAGTGTGTCACTAGACAAGAATAAAACGTAAGTCTGTGCTGCTTACCAGATGATCCACAGGGTGAGCAGGCAGCAATGACAAGGCTGAAAAGAGAGTAACAGTAAGAATACTAATAGCCAATCTCTACACAAGCCCTGTGTGCCAGGCTCTTTTCTGAGCACTTTACAGGAATTACCTCATTTAAGTCTCACCAGGATCTTGTGAATTGAGGTATTGTTATTATTCTCATTTTATAGCTGAGGAAGCTGAAGCACAGATAAGTTGATAAACTGGCCCAATGTCACAAACCTAATAAGTAGTGAAGCAGTGATTCAATCCCCGGCAGGCTACCTCTGGAGCCTGTGCTGTTAGCCACGAGTATGCCTGAGAAATGCAAAACTCTGAAGTCAATGTCAAATCAACCCAAGGGCAGTGAGCACCCCCAGAGCCTGGAGGGAGCTCTGGAAGTACCACCTCCAGGAGCCAGGCTGATGCAAGTCTGGGGCAGGAAATGAAAGCAACTTGTCACAGAGATGTCAAGGGAGCTATCAAAGACTATTAGGGTCATTTCAAAAGGACTCAAGAACCAACCTAAAGGGACTCTCACTGGCTAAAGATGTGGCAATTTGAGCCTCAGCAGGAATAATAACAGCAGGAAATTGAAACATACAAATATATTTAAGTCTGTGAGTTCACAATGATGCTCAAAAAATTGGTCACATTTAGAAGATGATTGAGAAGTAATTCATTATTGATTTGAAAACTGGCAAATAAATTCAATTATTTTTCCTGCCTTTCCTATATAAGCAATATCCCTGAATAACTGAATAATGCATGGAGTGAAGCTCTTCTTTATAGAAGTATTTCAGCTGCTAAATAATAAAATTAGAGTATCACCTTTCTGCAACTCCTAAAGATCTAATAATGGATGTAGATATTGAGCATTACTGATTACTAACCAAAAGAGAGACAACCAAACAACATTTACCTCCTGATGGAAGAAGGAAGAACACACCTAATGAAAAAGTCCTACCAAAAAATCTGAATCTCATCAAGCTTCTCATTCCAACTACCAATTTCAGAAAATACAGAGGATTGAGGAACATGTTACACTACACTGTGGGAACACAAAGAGCAAGGAATCAGGCTGGGAAACTCTACAGAGCAAACGACTTGATTTGGTCAATAAATAATTTACAAGGAAAAATTTTAAAAGAGAGAAGGGAAAATCTATAGATTGAAAGAGACTTAAAAGGCATATCAACCAACTGCAATGTGTGGACCTTAATTAGGTCATAATTTTTTCAAATTGGAAAAGAAATTTATTTGTGAAAAAATTGATAATTTGAATAATGACTGAGTATTTGACGATGTTAAAGAAATACTGTTAACTATTTTAGGTTTAATAATGATTTTTTTTAAGTCTTCTCTTTTGATGAAAGGATATGCTCTCTGGGATTTGCTTCAAAATAAAATGCAATGAGGTCGGGGGTAGAGATGAAATAGAATTGGCCCTGAGTTGATTATTTTTGAAGTGGATAATGGGCACTTGGAGGCTTATGAATGTTCTACTGTTGTGTATGTTTGAAAAATTATCATAACATTTTTTAGTAAAATAAATAATTTTGGGGTTGCACAAGGTACACACTATTTCTGATCAGAGAATACATGAATAATTTGACCCCAAATACTTTAGATACTAAGGTGAAATGAAACTTATTCTATCACTCATGATTTTAATGTATGCCCTTTCTATGCTCTGTAATGGCAAGAAAAAAAAAAATTTGAGTAGCTCCTGTTAAAATAAAATGTGAGAACCTGGAGCTAGAAATAGGAAGACAAAACCCAGATGGTACTGTGTCGGGAAATATCAACAGCCATAATGTGCAATAGTTTGGTAGCTATTACTTGAGTAGATTCGCTTACAATTTAAACACTAGAATTTTAAGTCCAAATTAATTAACTCTCCTTAAAGCTCCACCACCATGTCACCAACATTTACTGAGCACCTACTCTGTGCTAGGTGCTGGGAATCCAGCCTCTAGCAGGATAAAAAGGAAACCCTAACTCAAAATGATCGGAGGTAAGAGAGGAGAGAACAAAGAGACAGCGCAGCACAGTGCTGGGTTAATTCTCCCCGGGGTGGTGAGAGTTGGAGAGAGCGCCTTTGATAAGATGGCATGAGGCTGGCGAAGGGGTTGGAGGAGGGGCTCTCTCAAGGAGGGAAAGGACTTGAGGCTGAGGGCGATGAGGAGGAGCCGGAAGCACTGTAAGCCCCCTTGGTGAGTCATCCTTGGCCCTGCAGACCCCACCCCCTTTCCTGGGGAATCCCATTTTTTGAGTCCTAGTCTATGTGCTAATAATTTTAGAAATTCTTATGTCCAGCCTTGACCTCTGTCCTGAGCTCCAGAACTGTGTGTCCAAATGCCTGCTCTTCAGGATGGATTTCACCTCAAATTCAACGTGTCCCAAAACTGAATTAATTACCTCTCCCCCCAAACCTACACTGTCTCTCCTATTCCTAATGTCTCTACAGGCGTCCAAGATGCAAACCTTCAAGGCCCCATTGCCCTTGTGTCCTGCACCTCGACGTCAGACAGTCCGCCTTCTAAAGGTCTCCTGAAGCCACACCTCCTGCTTTCCCCACTTCTCTTGCCTTGGTCCAAGCCTTGGCATCTCTCAGACAACAGCAGTTGTCTTCCAACTGCTCTTCTCACCTCCAGTTTCTTCTCATTCCAATCTCTTCTCTGCTCTGTGGTCAGAGTATCAGTGTTCCAAGCTTCCCTCATCAGAAATACCCAAAGGGCTCGTTACAAATGCTGATCACCAGGCCTTTCCCTGGACATTCTGAATCTGTGAGTCTGGGTTGGGGCCTAGGAATCTGTGTGTTTATAGCCCGGGCCCTGAATTACTATTATCAGGGGGGAAATTTGAGAAATACTGTTTGAACACACATCCGTGCTACATATCCTTGTAACACTCCATAAAGCAGGGTTTTAAAAAATTTATCTAAAGGTGATTTCCAGTAAGAAATAGAGTTTACATTGCAAATCAGGACATACAAACATTTACATATGCTGTAACAAACTAAATGTTCACAAAACTAAATTTTTCTCCTCTTTTCTCTTTCAAATAATGATAGTTAGGGGCTCACAAAAGGGAGTTTAAGACCCACAGCTTGAAGACAATGTCCTGTGGGTTAAAAATCCAAGTTCCTTAGCTTGTTTTGTCACAGTCTAGCTCTTATTCATGTTTTGCAAGTACTTCCATATTAAATTGCTCAGTGGCCATGGTGTACGCAGTGCACGGCATGCCGTCTGCCTAGAACTTCTCTTGGCCCTTTGTCCACTTGGCAAACTTTTTTCTTTCTTCAAGTCTTTGCTCAGACATCACTTTCCCTGTGTAATCTCCCCTAAGTACTGGAGCCACCGAGGAACTTTGACTTAGATGCCCCGTTTGCAATTTGTACACACCCAAATTAATACCTTAGCGTCTACCCCGCAAGCTTGCAATTAACTGTTTACAAGGCTTGTCTACTCCACATTCCCTGAATGTAGAGAATCTTTTTCTTCCTTTCCTTTCCTTTCCATTTCTTTTTTCCTTTCCATTTCTTTTTCTTTTTTTTCTTTTTGTTTTTTCTTTTTCTTTTTCTTTTTCTTTTGCCTTTTCTTTTTCTTTTTCTTTTTCTTCCTTCTTCTCTTCTCTCTCTCTTTTTTTAAAGCAGTTTCTACATTCCAGGGCCTAGAAAGAAAACTGTCACAGAACAGAAACTTGGTAAGCAGTCACCCACGCAGCACGCACGAAGGGATGAGCCGGGTGTGAGTGTTAGTGCCAAACCCAGAGCTCAAGGCAGGAGATGAAACAAGATAGTAGTTTAGCACCAGTAGCCTAAATGTAATGCTGGAAAACTTGGACTTTATCTTCCAACTGAACCAAAGGTTTCTGTTTTGGGGGTTTTTTTTGTGTGTTGTTTTTTCCTAAGTGTGATTATCTGACCAGAGAAAGAATATGACGAGAGCTTTGTCTTAGAAAGACAGCTTTGATAGTGTGGTAGAGGATGCTGAGAAGGGACTCCTGAGAGCTTAGACCTAAGTCTGTGGGGATAATGCTAATGATGAGTTGGGTCTGGGACTTAACGTTAGGTGAAAACTGGAGGTTGGTAGGATGCCAGGGAGGAGAGTGAGGAGTCAAAAATGACTTGGAACCTCAGCCAAGGCACCAAGGTCTGCATCAGCAGTGATGAGTCACGCTGACTGTGTGTGCCTCAGATATAGTGTGATGACAATGGCACTTTACCTCTGAGGTCTTTTTTCCAATAACATAAAACCTTAATCATGAGAAAAACATCAGGCAAATCCAGTTGAGAGACGTTCTACAAAATACCTAGCCAGTACTCCTCAAAACTGTGAAGGTCATCGAAAACAAGGAGTGTCTAAGAAACTGTTGTAGCCAAGAGGAGCCCAAGGAGACATGTCTAAATGTAACGTGATACTTTGGATGGGATCCTAGACCAGAGAAAAGACATTAGCAATCTGAATAAAGTGTTGACTTCAGTTAATAATAATGTCACCGTTGGTTTGTTAGCTGTAACAGAGGTACCCCACTGATCTAATAAAACTGACTTGGAGGTGGTGATGCTATGATTAACATCATGATATCGTACGGCTGTTACATGTTGTATGGTTGGCAGATGATAATGATGACGTAGGAAATACAGGGGAGGGCTTGTGCGGAGTAGGAGGTCATCCTGAGACCATCGTTATTTCACTGATATTCAAAATCTGAAGCTTATATAAATAGTCTTGCTATGCATCTCTCACTTCCACTTCTGGATGTTACTCCTCAAGTCTACCTCAAGTCTACTTTATCCTTTGCCTGCCCTAACTCAGAGGTAACTATCAGGTCTTACATAGGCACAAGGCTAACATCTTGGTTCTCTATGCCTGGAACTTGATTTCACCAGGTTATCTCCTAGCTGGCTCTTCCTTATCATTCAGCTCAAATATGCCCTCCCCAGAAAGCTTCTTTTGACTACCTGATCCAAAGCAGCCCCTCCCCAGTCATTCTGCATTGCATCGCCCTGTTGTGTTTTCTTCATGGCTGTTTACCACTATCTAAAATTTGCTTGTTTATTTACTTGTTTATTATCTGTGGCAGATGCCTCCTCACTGGATCTGAAATCCCACCAGGAAGGCAGAACCTCATCTACTTTATCACTGCTCTATCCACAGCCCTGGAACAGTACCTAGAGATGCTCAGAAAATATCTGCTAAATGAATTTCATGTAAATCACTGTCTTAGTCAGCTCAGGCAGCCATAACAAAATGCCATAGACTTAATGGTGGCTTAAATAGAAGACATTTATTTCTCACAGTTCTGAGGCTGTGAGGCCCAAGATCAAGGTACTGGCTGACTTGCTTCCTGGTGAAACCTCTCTTCCTGGCTTGCAGATGGCTTTCTTGCTGTGTCTATATGTGGCCCAGCACCATCCTTCATCGGTCTATCTCCCCTGCCACCCAGATACATTAGTGTAGGATGTTAGTGACTGCGGGAAAATTGACTCTTTTATAGTATTTCCATATCCTGCTCATACTCTCTTTTTTAAAAGAATAAAAGTAAGAAAATGTTTTTCTTTATAATTTCTTCCCTAATCCTTTTTCTTCTTAGATAAAGCAAACCACCCAGCCGACAGAAGCATATCTAAATAAAATGTATCTTTTCTTTGGCACAGCTTAAAGGGGAGCTAATTAAAGGTTTCTGCTGGAATCAGGGGAGGGAAGAATTGGTCACATTCACCCTTTTACCCTTTTCCTTTTACCAATTTTTTCTTTCCCTCCTTTATTTTTGACTCTCTCCTAATTCCCTGGTCTGGTGGGGATCGCCGTCAATGACCTTGCACAGTGCTGATCTCAGCAAGATGCAGGAAATGACTCGTGGCCTTGTTCAGGGAGAAATATCACCTCTAAGCTGAGCTGGGGAACCCCTTAGGGGTTATGGGAGCTAGTGTTACCAGAGAGCAGATTCTTGTCTTGTGCAGGAAAGAATTCAAGAGCCAGCCATAGTAAAGTGAAAGCAAATTTATTTAGGGAGATGATAGATACACTTCCCATAGACAGAATGCAGTCCATCTCAGAAAGGGGAGTGGCCCCAGAGCATGGAGTCATCCAGGAAAGTAAGAGCAGCTCTAGGAGATACACATTCCATAGTAAAGTGACAGTAGATTTATTCAGGGAGATATACACACTCCATAGACAGAGTGCTGGCAGTCTCAGAAGGCAAAGGAGGCCTTGAGGTGTGGAGGTGGCTAGTTTTTATGGGCTGAGTAATTTTGTATGCTAATGAGTTGGAGGATTATTCCAATTATTTGGGGGAAAGGGAGGAGATTTCCAGGAATTGGGCTTCTGACCACTTTTTGGCCCTTTATAGCCAGCTTGGGGACTGTCATGGCTCCTGTGGGTGTGCCATTTAGCATGCTACGACAATGAGCCTATAATGGGGTTCAAGGTCTACTAGAAGTTAAATCTTCTGCCATCTTGGAACTAGTTGGTTCTAGCCAGTGTATGTCGAGTCCTCAATGGCTGTGTCATTCTTTTAATGGTTGTGCCCTGCCCGCTTCCCTCCTGTCTCACTAGGACCTCCTTCAACCACAACGAACACCTTTCTGGCCTAACAGGAGAATACAGAACACTTTCTTGGGGCCCAGGGAGGTTATTGCTTAATTTATACATCTACATGTATTTCAGCCAGTGAAAGTTCAGTGATAGTTCGGATGTATTTTTGAGCACTTCAACCACAGAATCTGTTGAACTAGGTGTTTACAGGTATTTACTAAGAACAAATACAAATTCTCTATTACATTTAAAAAAATCAACATAAGCAGCATTCCTTCATTATAAGAGCTGCTACTGCAGTTTTTAGGCTGATGAATGCACATCACAGGCTGTCAGAAGCGTTTTCAACCAACCAAAGCAAAACAAGGCTCTCATCATATGCTGTTTACCCACCCACCCACACACGGTTATTTATGTTAGTTATCAGGGTCCTAAGCAACATTGAATTGATAAATTAAAAAGTGAATTTTATAGTCATTAATTGTGGTTAGTGACTAAAAGTCAAACAAAAATATTTTACTCTCGGGAAGAGGTTTGAAGAAATGAGCAATGGCAAGAGCAGAACACTTCAATAAAGTTATGAAAAAGGACAAAACTGGGTCCGTGGAGAGAAGGAAACTCACCTCATGTGTGAATCCTCCTGAGGCCTCCGCCAGCTCTAGTGAGGCCTCTGCTTTTCTCTGGGAGGCCCCGGGGCACATTCATGTCCATGGGGTCCATTTTATCTGACTTAGGTGAGACAGTTAAATGACAAAACTCAAATGAGTGAGGCCTTTAGGAGACGGCACAGCTGAGGACAGCCTTCGGTAGAGCGAGGGCAGGAAACAAGGGAAACTCAGATGCGTTCATGTCACAGATTCTTACTGAGCACTGTATTCCAGGAGCCGGAGGTAGGAATCTCTCCCTTCATGCTCACCTCATTCTAATGGGGAGAGAAAGGTGGAAACTATGCAACCAAACAACAAGTAAGTATTATTAGGAAATAAAGCAAGGTAAACTGTAGAGAATAATTAGTGGGCAGAAATTTGGGGATTGCAGTAGCTATGCAAAAATGTAAAGTGAGAGCATTCTCAGCAGAAGAGTATGTGCAAAGGCTCTGAGGGAAGGAGCACTGTGTGTGTGTGTGTGTGTGTGTGTGTGTGTGTGTGTGTGTGGAGAAAGGGGTCAGTGTGCCTGACACCCCATGGATGGAGGAAGAGTAGAAGGAGATGAGGTCAGGGAGGTGAGCAGGGCTAGGTCATGTGGGGCCTACAGACCACGGGAGGACTTTGAATTATGGTGGAAACCATGGATGATTTAAAACTGTGGACTGATATATTCTGACTTGGACACACACCACCTGTGTGGCTGCTAGTGATATGTAGAAAAAAGACCACTGGGGGCCAGAGTAGAGGCAGGATGACTTAATTAGGAGGACCTGCACTAGTTCAGCTGAGGAATGGTGGCTGATACTTGGTTGGGATCATCAGAGATATAGGGAGGAGGTGAAATGTCCAAATTTGGTTATGTCTTGGAGGCAGGGCCTGCTGATGGCTTGGTTAGATGAGAGAAAGAGGAATCAGGATGACTGGAAGTTTGAGGCTTGAGCAACTGAGTGGATATGGGGCTGTTAACCAAGATGAGGAAAATTAGGTGAGGACCATGTTTATGGGGTGGAACTGAATTTGGCTTTTGACCATTTTAAATTGGAGTTATCTGTTAGACAGCTAAGAAGAGAAGTTGATTAGACAATCAGATCCAAGGTCAAGGGCTGGAGGCAGGTCTTTGGGAATCATCAACTGCAGCCTCCTTGCCCCTTAGAATGGACTCAAAGCTCTATTCCACATTTCACGGAGCTCCTAAGCACCCCAGATGATTTGGGGGAACCCCTGGCTAGACAGAGAGGAGGAGGTGGCTTCACTTGCATTGTCACCTCTACCTAGCTCTTGCTTCTGCTTCTGTTGAATCAGAGCACTTAATGGACTGTCTCTCCTTCCTCTGCAATATCCTTCCCCCAGGGAAGAAACTCAGCAACTTCCTTGATTTCCATAGCTGAACAAAGTAGTGGATTAATCTCACAGACATAATGTAGAGCAAAGGAGGCCAGACACAAAAAAGCACATACAATAGGACTCTCTGTATGTCAAGTTGAAAACCCGGCAAAATCGTTTGATGGTGATAGACATCTGGATGAGGGTAAAGGTGGTGGCTGGGAGGGCTCCCTGAGGGGCTTCAGAGATGCCAGTTATATTCCATTTCTTGGTTTCAGTAGCAGTTACACAGGGTCTGCATGTTGTGCCAATTCATTGAGCTGAAAATTTATAATCTGAGTAGCATGCTGTACTTTAATCAAAGTTAAGATACAAACAAACCTGACACGTATTTGTGGACGGTGATCACTTCCCAAACTTGTTATACCAGCTTTATAGTCCCATCCTGGGCCATAAGCCAGACAGGCACCTTAATTTTATGTGTTTTCAATGTAGATGAATTGGGAAATTGAATTGAATTAAATTAAAATAGCTGCTATCCTTGCGGGCCTGTGACACTTCTGTCCATGGCTTATATTTGATAGCAAGGGCTTGGAGCTGGAAGTCTTACTCTTCTTAACTTGGCAGTCTTGGACATGTCATAATATTCTCTCTGGCCTTAGGTTTGACTCAATGAGAATGACAATAATGGCTTGTTGTGAAGATTACACAAGACATATCCATGAACATATATGATAAACCTCAAGGAGCTACAAATTTGATTTATTATGATCCAACCAATGTATAGTGGGATGATATTCATGTTTCATAGGTCTAATGTCAGACAGGAGCTGGGGTCTTTAATAATGTGTATTAGGGGATGGGATGAGCCTGGACAGGGTCTGAAATACAATTCCTTTTTCTCAGTGTAGGTTGGGGAAGGATCATGTTGGTTGGTTATGATGTCTTGTTGTTTAGTCAAACATGTTTACATGTTGCTGCAAGGTATTTTCTTCCATGAGATTGACATATAAATCAGTAGACTTTGAGTAAAGCAGATTACTCTTCATTATGTGCGTGGACATTATCTAATCAGTTGACGATCTTAAGAGAAAATACTAAGACTCCTTCAAAAGAAAGAAATTCTGCCTCCAGACTGTCTTCCGTCTCAAGACTGCAAGATCAACTCTTCCCCGGGTCTCTAGCCTGCCAGCCTGCCCTGCAGATTTCAGATTTGCCAGCCCCCACAATTGCATGAGCCATTTCCTTAGATTAAATCTGTACATCTTTCTCTGTAAACACCCCACTGGTTCTGTTTCTATGGAGAAACCTGACTAATACAGGCTAGATGAGCAAAGGATGACAGGACGGTGGAAGGAAAATTTTTATGGCTGTGAGGGAAAGAGTATCTAGTACTCTTTTTTAAAAAGTGAATTCTGCAGGGTTGGGTGACCTGTTTTCTCTGGATTACATATGAAAGTACAGCTTTTCCTCCTAAAATTCCCCTTAGTTTTGTATTAAGTGAACATACAGTTTTGCCTATTAAAAAACTGGTTTTTTTCCTTCTAGTATATATATGTGTGTGTGTGTGTTTAAACATATTACACATCTGCATATACAAATTCACATCATGCTTTTACTGTGATATTTTCATGCAAGCATTTTTCTGTGCTGTGACAAACTGTCAAAGACATCACTTTTAATGACTGCTTATCCCACCTAATGAGATTAATTTGTTTATTCATCCTTCTCTTGTTTTCCTTTGATGATTGTTGATGGTGTATTGATTGTTGTTAACTGTTGTTTTAAATCGTAATGCAACAAAGTTTAGTTGGTAAAGAACAAAATTTGGAGATTTTAGACCCAGGTGTGAATTTCAGAAGTGCTAGTTGGCTGTATAACTCAGTGCAAGTTACTCAGCCACTTTAGTGTGAGATGTGGGTGATACGACTTGACTTTACAGGTTATAATGATTAAGGGAGAAAACATATAAGATGCCTAGTGGAACACCTGGCACATGGTAGGCATTCAGTAAGTGATAAACATGAAATTTCCAGTCCACTGTAAAGTCCCCAAAGGCAAGCGGTGGTTTTGTTATTTCCAATAGCTACTCTGGCTTATGATGCATTTTACTCAGCACCATATGTATTTGTTGAAGTATTGACTGCTTTAGTGAGCTCTGCCGAAAAGTGGGATTATTTTCTTAAGTGGAATTACTGGGTTAAAGGATATAGACAGGGAAGGCTCTTGAAACATGTTATTGATTGGTCTCCTAAAAGATTTGAATCAATTTAAGTGCTGTTACACAAACATGAAGTGTAGTTATGCATGGAAGTAGCTGGCCTCATCTGCCATGATTCATGACCATTGTCATAATGGGGGGGCTTGGCTTGGGTCCTGGTGTCACCAAAGCTTCCTGTCCTATAGGGAGGGGAACAAACACCTGGCCAGGGGTGCCTAAAATTGGCCAGTCACCCATATTGGCTTGCTAGGGCAGCCTGCAACAGGACTGCTTATTTCAGAAACTTATTTGGGAGCGTGGTGGTTTGGTTTTTGGGGTTGCTCCTGATCTGGCTGTTCTTGAGTCCTTAACTTTGTGGGGATAAATGTATCTTCAATAACATTTCAGTTGTGGCATAACTTCTGAGTGTGTGGAAAACAATTACAGAGGTGATTATTTACTGTTGCTTTTATGGAAAACCAAGGTATCAGGTGAACATGTCTTGGTTCCTGTATTAACAAGCACCTTGGCTATAGCTCTATCAGCTGGATGCGGTGCTCCAAGCCAGGATATGGTACAGGCAGTGAGAAATCATCTCCATAGTTTCAGAAATTACAAATGTAATCTTAATAGATACAAATTTTTGCACATTTATACCTAGAGATTACATCAAAGACTGAAATTCAGTTTAGACCTTCTGCTAAGAAAAGTACCCATCTCCTGGGAAGAATAAAATGGCAGCAGTGTTTAAAGTCAGCACAGGAAAAATGGCAGAATTTGTGTGTGTTCAGGTCTTCTTCTCCCCCACACTTTTTTTTCTTTTCTTTTTTTTCCCCCTACACTTGGTAAAAATAAATTAGCAACCTTGATTAGCAGAAAGGCAGGGGGCATACCATTTTTTTCTATCACTGGGATGAAATAAATAAATTCTCTGGATTTGCAATTAGTGCAATAATCAGGAATGTTCAGTATTCAAAATGTTATCTGTGCATTTACATACATATAGTGCTATGTTGCAAATGTGACATTTAGATTAGATAAAGAGTGAGTTTGGGGTTCATTTTCTTGTGAGTAGTAGGTTAAGAGAGGGTGAGGACAGTGTACCCATTTGAGAGACCTAAATATAGGGAAAAAAGTATCATGTCGCTCCCTTCCAAAAGAAAAATTTTTTCTTTTCCTTTCTCATTTTTAAGACCAAAAGATTTTTGAAAGATAAAGGTTGCATCTTCTCTACATAGTGTAAAGTAAGTTCTTTAAAATCAATTTAATTAAGTCTGACTAAAGAAATACCATCAAAAGCATAGTTTGTGATATGTATTATGCAAATAAATATGCAAAAACACTGTAAGTTATTGGACATGTACAAAAGACAGAGCAAGGACCATATGCCCAATATGTTAGGAAAGATAGACTATTTTAAAAGAAGATAAAAAAAAAACTTTTCTTAGTAGAAAGACGGTTTCAGTGTACTCAATTTTTCCTACCCTTTCTCAAATTCCCTTTGCTTTCAATAGAGATTTGTCATTGAAAATTTTCTCAAAGAGGAGTTTGAAGCATATTCATGTTTGAAGTGAGACAAGGTCTATTCTTAATATGAGTAACTTTGAGGAATGTGGTACTAAGGCATTAAAACACAGTATTTATAATTGATATCTATAAGTCTGACACAGGATGTGGAGAGAAATGCCATGATGGAGATGAAATACAACAATAGAACCATGGTAACTGGTATGAACTTGCTTGTCCTCACTCAGATACAAGGAATGTCCCATTTCTTTCTTTTTTTTTTTTCAATCAAATAAAATTTGACTCAGCACCTTCACCTAACCAGGATGATTGGAAATCCACTCAGTCATTTTGTAGGGCTCCTTCCTTTTCCTTTGAGATTAAACAATACTATACTTGTTCCTTGGTATCTCAGGGGATTGGTTCCGGGACCCCCAGTGGGTACCAAATTCCAGATTTTCAGGTCCCTTAGTCAGCCATCCATATCCATGGGTTCCGCATCTGTTGATAGGGAAGGCCGATTGTAATGCTAGCGAATGTTTACATAGAACTGATTCTGTACCAGGCCCTGTTCTAACAGACTAATTCATCTCAGCATCACAGCTCTCTGGGGTAGGTCATGGTATTATAATTATTTTTAAATTGAGGAAACTATGATGCAGAGAGTAGCTTGTGCTAGATCACCTGGCTAGTAAGGGATCAAGATTTGGACTCAGGTGATCTGGTTTGAGAATCTCTTCTCTTAATGACTATACTAATGCCAGAGTTTATGCATTTCAGGAACAGTGGGACAGGGCTCTTGATCCCTTCAATCCTGAGCACCGTCTTTCTGTAGGAGAGTCCAGATCTTTGCTCCATGATTTGACACCCCAAATCAGAAATCTGGTGACCTGTTGTTAGATCTGACAGCAGACAAGTTTTGTTCAATGAGGGTAGTATCTTTCAACACTCTAAATTAATGGCCAACATTCCAAATATGGAGATTTCTTTAAAAAGTAAACATTTCTAGCTTTTATTGAAAGATTACAAGGTCTGGGAACACAGCCAGCGTTCCCACTGGACCCTAGGCTGGAGCTCAGTGTCTTCTGCCCCTTTACACAGGAACATGTGCTCTCCCTGGTTTTATATTCAAGCTCTTTACTCATCTAGGTTACCTGATAGACTCAGTAGGTCAGACTTGAAAAAAACAAAGGTCACTTACCCCTTCTCTGGGGCAAGGAAGCCTAGCCCTGAGGACACAAAGTTATGTCTGCCCTCCCAAGAGGTGGAAGAAGAAATATTACTTGTTTCTTCATGAGAAGTCAACCACCCAGACACAAGTAATTTCTCACTGGCCCTGGTATAACATTTTGCTTCCATAAAGACCAAGATTGGCTTGGGTTTTACCATCAACTTTCCAGGCACTGAAATTTGAAGCCTTGGCAATCTTTATGGTTTTTCTCTTGTCTTTGCCTAATAGGTCAATTAGCTGCCAAACCCTAGATTCCACCACCAAACCTCTTGTGCCACAACATCCTTTATGTTCTACTTGCCCACCTCCAAGATACCACCTTAATGCAGGCACTCCTCGCCCCTTGTCTGGACCATCCTAATCCATGACCTCTTACCAAGTCTACTGGCTCCCGTTTATCTTTTCAGCTTTATTTTCCATTTCCCATCTCTCATCCTTATCCCCAGTGCTCAGATGAACTAAACCTCTTTGATACAGTACCACTCTGGGTTTTTCTTCTTCTCTGATTATCCCATCCACTCAATCTAAAATTCCCTTCTTCCTTGAAATGTATTCAAATTTAACTCTCTTCAGTAGCCTTAAATTTCAGTTTCTCCTTGAATCTTTCTGTGATCCTACCTGGAAGTAATTACCTCCTCCCTCAAATTCCCACAACACTTTACCTGCACCCCTTTTAAAGCACCTACCGACTTCACTGTGTTTACAAATAGTGTTCCTATATGACAGTAAAGCTTTTGAAAGTAAAAGTTATTTTTCAATCACTTGGTATGCTTGTTTTGTACTGCCCACAACTCCCAGAATGGTATCTTGCAAGGACTTTGAGCAGGTTTTCAAGATTCGTTGAAGGAAGAAAGGCAGGCAGGCAGGCTAAAGTCTCTTACAAAGCAAAGTATTTAGTAATAGGAAATTGTTTATTTTTGTTACTGTTTCATTGCCTTTATAATAGAAGAAGAGCTGGAGCACCATTTTTAAATACACACTTTTTAGCTTAAGAATAATATGGCAAAACGACTGTTTCTACCTTGATGTTTCCTTATTTTACAATACTCATCTATGAGCTAGCTTTAGAGTCACTGCCAACTTCCACAACATCCTGCAAAGCAGGTGAATTACTGAAGTACATCACCTTCAAGAATGTGCGTATCTAAGAGAAGACTTGAAACTTATGCCAAGTGTGGATTATGCTAATGACTTGCCACCTAATTTTAATGATTGGGTAAGGTATATGAGTTGCTTTTGGGACATGTTGTGGCTTTGGCTTAGCCTTATGATGAATGTAACCTTGTGATGTGACTGGGACAGGTGGCCCTAAGGGAGTGTGCTGATAAGGGTGCGGTGCCAGTTCTCATGTCAGAGACTGAGGCTCAGGTCCTGGCATTGCCACTTATTAATAAGTGAGCTGGACAAGTGTGTCAATCTCTTTCTTTGCCTGTAAGTGAAGAAAATTGTGCTTTACCTCCAAAGTTCTTTTCAGTTCTCAGAACCTGTGAATCATGTTGATAGGTTATAATTTTCAGTACATGAATCAGCAAATGTTTACAGAAAGCCATTGGTGTGAGCAGTCTGAAGACAAATGGGAATTCTAGAGATTGTATTTTCCAGTGGTATCTAATGGATCCCTGCAATTCTTGCACACTGACACCATGATATAGCTGCATACAGATGTCCTGTATTAGCATTCTGTTGTAATTCCTAGAATTCCTAGAATATTGGAGCAGTCATTAACCGCTCAGTTAATTATACCGATTTGCCGCCAAATCCTCCTTTCTCCTTCTACTTCTATCCCTGTGGACAACACATGAGAATAAAACTGCTGCTACTGTTTCTCCTAATGGTTACGGTCAAAGTTATGCTACTGCATGTTTATGTTTTCTATAAAGTTATTTGTAGACAATACTAAAAATAGTTAAATATGATGAGCTGCACATTGGATGATGAAATTAGTACTCTTGATTGTTTGATATTTATGGAGAGAAATAAATAATGGGGTTGAGCTAAAGGTTATCCCCAGTAGGAGAAAAAAAGCTCACCTAAGTGTCTGTGTAGCAATAAACTCCATTTAAAAATGGTTTCTGTGGAAAACAGGTCTTGTTAGAATTGTCTTGTTTTTGATTGAGTAGTATGTACAGTAAAGCTTTTCTTTATGATTTATTTTAAAATATGTAAAGTGTAGCCTAGCCTCTTTAAAATTAAAATTATTTTTTGAGTTATTGTCAGTTTATAATGTTGCACCATAGCCTAGCCTGTTAATAGTGCTGCTTAATGAAAGCGCAGAAATAAATAATTGTAGTGGGAGATGGAAATTAGAAGAGGCAATTGAATAAGAGAAAAAAATGATGAAGCAATGAAGCACAGCAACTGAAGAAGCTTGTTTTAGGGAGGAGAGTTACAGAAAGGGCTCTTGAACCATTTCTCTTTTGATTATTTGAAATAAATATGGCACATTTCAGTACGTATAAAGCACAGATGGTAATCTTGAAAAAGAAGGCAAAAATGGTTATGGTTGTGATCTTTATATTTGGAGATTCCCAAGTTTGAAGATCACATAAACATTCCTTGGGACAATTTCAAAATTAGAACTTATATCAAGTCTGATTAGGCATGTGCTCAAGTGCTAAGTGGTAGAGATCTATCTAGAATGCCAAGATGGTACCATGATAATTAAACAAAGGGAATTCCTCCAAAAACTTATTTTCAAAAATGAAAGCATTAAAAATGTGTGTGCTCCTTGATCCAGAAACTTTACGATTAAGAATGCATCCCAAGGAAATAATAAATACACATACCAATTTTCTTTGACAGTATTTACTCAATTTACTTTTATTTATAATTGAAAAAGAGAAACAAAAACTAGAAATGACTCACATTTCCATCATTAAGGAACTGTTTACATAAGTTGTGTACACCCAGAAAGGGGAGACTGTTTTAATGACATGGGATAGGATGGGGGCCGTTTAGTGCAGCAAGCAAGGGGTGAAGGAAGGTGAACATTTCTCCTTTCTTGTATTCCGGAAAATTCTCAGATAAATGAAGTTTATCTGAGCCATCTTCCGACTTTCCTTTCTGCTCTTCTCTCTCCTTTTGGGTTCTAAAATCCTCAAGCCAAATCAGTCACTGTAACACTTTTATGTCACAAAGTTATTTAGACTCATCTCTTCTAAACTGTTTATGACTTTTACAGTTTCTTCCTTTCCTTCACTAATGAATCCACAGAATCTCTCAAAAGATTCTAGGGTCTTGTTTGTTTGAGGGTTTTTTGTTTTTTTGTTTTTTTTATTACAACCACAGCCATGGCAGTGGTGCTGGAATTACGAAGGGTTTGTGTTACTGTTTGCTAGGAAGAGATCTAGAAATTAAGCATTTGAAGTTTGTGATTGCCTGTAGTATTTTTCTTAGAATCAGATCACATTTGTTCTCTGCACTAGCAGTAGCAAATGACCAGTATTTTTAGTGGCAAATGGTCCCACTCCTACACTGGCAACGTAAATCATCGGCTGTTAAAAGTAGAAAAGGTCACCAAACACTCTGAGGTTGCTTGTTAATGGGTTTCCGTTTTTGCAAAGACCATAAGGACTTAATTATGTCTGGTTGTATTTTCTCTTAACTTTTCAAAGCACTTTTCCATCTCCTTTCATTTTATCCTTATAATCACCTGTACAGAACGTAAGCTGAGATACTGTTGCACCCATTTGAGAAATGATGAAACCTAGACCCAAGAATTTAATCGTGGAGCAGTAATAGGACCCAGGATGACTGACTCTCAGCTGGACATTTTATCTTGTAGCTCAAAAGCAGGAGCCCCCTGGTAGCCAGTAAATTATTACTATAGAAGCTGGGCAGAATGTGAAGCTACTGCTAGAAAATCACCTTGGGCTGATAGTTTTGCAGTTCCATTTTTTTTAAAAAAATCGGAGCAGCTGTTTGTCCTTGAAAGAAATGGAGAGTTTTATATGCTAAGATAATGATGCATCTAGACCAGTGGTTTTTAATCAGGGGTCATTTTGCCCCCTCACCTCTCCCCTCTCCCCAAGGACATCTGGCAATGGCTACAGACATTTTTGGTTGTCCTAACTGGGAGGGAGTATTACTGGCATCTCGTGGGTGGCAGCTAGGCATCCTGCTATATATCCTACAAAGCACAGGACAGCCCCGTAACAAAGAATTATCCGGCTCGTAATGTCACCAGTGCTGAGGCTTGAGGAGCCCCACTTTAGATGTCTTTCTGCTCTGGTGAATGGTGATCGGCATGCTCTCAGTCACATACAGTCTCTGCCATTGGAGTTAAATAAACTAATGACAGGAGAAACTTTTCAAAAGACCATTCAGTAATGTGTTCCCTTTCTCCCTCATAAGGTGCTTCCTCTTAATTCTTCATCCTCTCTCAATCCTTGCTCCCCAGTTGTCATTCTGCCCGCTTCCCGGGCTTATCTCGTCTTTCCATATTCCCCCTGACCTTTTCCTCTTTGACATCAAACTGATGTGTTTCCACTCCCCTCTGGCCCCTTTCTCCTGCTGTGAGTGAGCACACAGTCTTGGCAGATCCTGGGTGATGGGTGGAGCTGCAGGCCCCTGAGGCACCACCAGGAATGTCGATTGGGCCTCTCTTGGGAACCGCCTATCTCAGAGCTTCTGCTGTCATCTTTGGAAGAATGGTTGGGTGAGGGAGGCAGAAGCCTGCCTAGAGTGCCTTAAAGAAAACCCATGGGCTAATTTTCCTAAAAGTAGAGTAAACTTCTATGCTTCTCTTGGGTGGAGGGTGAACAATTATATTCCACACCCTCCTATACATTGTAACTATTTGCTTAATGTTAGTGAACTATGCATAGATAGTCTCTGGCCATACAGGCATTTCCAGCTTGCTCTTAGACAGTGGCAGAACTGAATGTACTGAGTAACAGGGGCACTTGGAGTAATAGAGGGACTTTCTGATTTGGAAGAGGGAAAGGGGTAGAGACGGCCAAACTATTTTGGTATTTTATTTTCCAAAAGAATGTTGACATGGATGAGAACCATTATCCACATCTCAGTAATAAAGATCAGAACTACATATCCTAAATAGTTGACTTCTTGAACAAGACTGAGCTAACCATTACTGTTTCAGTCTGTCTCATGAGGGTCGGTGCTGAGCCAGGTAAAATGTGTCAATTTCTTTAGCTGAATTATCATATAGTTCGGCGATTCTCAAAATAAGAACTTGGACACCCACCCCCCGTGGGTGTTCCTGAGATTCTTTCAGAGAGACTGAAAGGTCCAAATTTTTTTGGTAATGATGTTAAGATGTCGTTTGTTTTTCTTTTTTCGGTACCATTCTCCTCACTAATTTTGCAAAGGCATGGTGATGAGAATGGCTGGTGCCTTGGCCAAAGTCAAAGCAGTGGCTCTAAAGTGTACTCATTGTCTCTGTATTTTTCACCTCCATGCACTCACAGTAAAAAGAAAATTCAGTTGCACTTACAACTTTACTTAAGATCCTGTTGAACCGGTAGAAATGATTAATTTCTTAAATCTTGACCCTGGAACACTCATTTTTAATATTCTGGGTGACAAAATGGAAAATACAGATAAAACACTGTGGCTACATGCTGAAGTACAACAGTGCAGTGGTTGTCTTGAGAAAAAGCACTACATGGTTGTTTGAGTTGCAAGCTGAACCAGCCATTTTTTCCCCTGATGCATCATGATTACTTGGAAGAACCACTGAAATACGAACTATGGTTATGCAAACTTGGGTGACTGGCAGGATGTTTCAGAAAAATAAAGTGAACCTGTCATTTCAAGGGGGAGAAGACCAAACTCCAGTATTTTCTAAAGTTGAAATTTGAGTTATTAAGCAAAAATCAGAATTTTGGAAAAGCTATACCCACCACTGTGAGTTTGACAATTTCCAAACACTAAAAGACTTTTATTAATGAGATGAGTGGTGATACTAATTCATATGATTGTTTAGTATTGAATAAGGAAATGTGTCAACATTGGGAAGACTTGAATAAGTCTATGGACTGATATTTTTTATTTGACCAATGAACAAACGAATAATGTTACTAAATCATGGATGGGTGGAAGATTCATTCAAGATTGACCAGTGGATTTTAATGTGGCAGAGTAGAAGTTCATTGGTATGAACCTTTTGTTCACAAAAAAGCAACGAACCGAGTTTGTTGGTTTCAAATCCAGATTGCAAATAACCTTAAAAAAAAAAAAAACACTACTTACTGGGCTTTGATATAGTATCAAATAGTCAAATCAACAATCATCTGAAAAGATTATTAATATACCCCTTACTTGTCTAACTACGTATCCATGTAAGGCCAAATTTTCTTCATATACTCCAACTAAAACAACATATTGCAACAGATGGACTGCAGAAGTAGATATGAGAATCCAACTGTCTTGTATTAAGCTAGATTTTACAGAACTTTGCAAAAATGTAAAACAGTTTCTCACCAATTATTCTTTGTTTTAGGAAAAAATAGCTATTTCTCACAAAACTTAGTTAACATGTAATGGTTGTTTAATATTATTTTAAAATAAGTCTTTAAAAACTTTCTGTTTTAATTTATATTACAGTAAATATTAATAGCTAAAATCCATATCACAAAGGGTGCAAAGGGTCCTGAGATCAAAGATTTGGGAATCACAGATCTAGAATATTACAAATTGCAATATGGTTACCGTGAACTTGTTCTCTTCAAAGCAAATATGGGCTATTTCCTTTCCTCATTTAAAACAATAATGATTACATTTGGGTGGTGTTTTGTACTTTCCAAAGTGCTTTTATATGTTATCAACAAGTTAATCCTTTGAGTCATATTATAGGTCAGACATTATTTTCTCTATGTTATACTAAAAAAAATGAGGTCTAGGGCAATGAAGCGGCTTATCCCAGGGCAGAGAGCCAGTGAGAGAACTGAGATATGACCCCAGAATTTCAAAATTCCAGTTTTCATCAGATTTTTGAAATACTGCCATGTAGCTTCAGAAACTGTTAGAAATTATTAGTATGTTAACAATTCAGATTGTAATCAATTTGATTACATAGGGGTTATTAAGTAACTTTCAGTTGACAAACATTAAACTCAAATATATATTCCAGTCATATGGAGTTTGAGTTATGCTCTTTATGTTGACATGCACATTATTTCAAATTCTGATTTAGTGATGTTTAGATGAATGGTTTTATATAACCTCTTTATATCCGTCCATTGTATTAGATTTAACTATATGAAAATGTCAATATTCTCTCATTTTTTGACATAAAAATGACAACTATATGGCTCAACTTAGTGCAATTTTGAAAACAGAAAGAGTAAATCTCTTAAATTATCTTAAAATAAGATATTTTAAATCTGAAATCTCTTAAATTAGGTTAAAAATTAAATAAAAAGAATGAAAAAGTATACATTGATAAAAACTAGCCTATGTAAAAACTCCAACTCCTAGCCACACCCCAGCAATCTGAGAATCACTACCAACAATTTCCTGCATATCCTTCTAGAAATTGTCCATGCATATACAATCGTACATACACCTATTAAAATATACACACACGTGGGATCATACTAAACAAACTACTCTGCAAATTGTTTTTGTTGTGTAATATGTTTAGTTATCATTTCATTCAAGTCATATACTTCTATTCCTTTTAAAAAGTTCTATTAGTTTATTGGAGGATGTATCATAATTGACTACTGAATTTTAAAAACTATTGGCATAATAATATCCATACAGTAAAGAGGGGAGAGTAAAGCTCAGTGGTAGAGTGCATGCCTAGCATGTACGAGGTCCTGGGTTCAAGCCTCAGCACCTCCATCAAATAAATAGATCAATAAGACTAATTCCTTCACCCCCCAAATTAATTAAAAAAATAATATCCATACAGTAAAATGCACCAATCTTAAAGTCTATTTTCTACATGTGTATAGACATGTGCATGCCAACTAATTTCTACATGTGTATGTATGCCTGTGTAATCACCACCTAGATCAATGTATAAAACGTGTCCAGCATCCCAGAAGGTTCCGTCAAATTGTTTTTGTTGAGGAGGAAGAAATTTTCTTCTACCCTTCTAGGTTCTTCTGGCTGGTCTAAGAATTAAATTGGCATGAGACAGATTAACAGGAAGAAATCACACAAAAGTTTAATACTATGTTCACATGGGAGAGACCCAGAAAAACTGAGTAACTCATCACCATGGCTGAAGCCCTCATCTTAAATACCCTCTTCAGCTAAAGACAGAAGAAGATTTTGGGAGTGGTGGTTTGGGACTTCAAGGGGGTGGAATGCAATTTATAGGGAGATGGAAAAGCAAGTGCTTGATAAACAAATCTTTGCTGGGCCATACAGAGACAATGGGACACTGAGAGGAATTTTAATAAACAGAATTTGCTGGGTTTCTCCCTGCCTTCCACACCTAGTTCACATTGTTATCTATGGTGATAATGCTCTTCTTGAGACAGGTCCTGTATTTTTATTGGCAGTTAGGGGGAAGATCAAAGTTTCTTCCTGATATTTTGGGCCTTGATGTTTTCAGCTTGAATTAATCCTTATGCCAAAGAAACATTCTGGGGTGGCAATTTTTTCTCCTCAACCGTTTCCAGCCAATAACTCCTCCCCAACCCAGCCACCATTGTTCTAATTTTTATCAATAGATTGGTTTTGTCTTAAGTTTCATATAAATAGAATCATAGTGTATGTTTTTGGTGTGTGCGTGCCTGGTGCTCTTGCTCAACATCAGTTCTCTGAGGTTGATCCACATCATTGTGTGTAGCAGTAGTTTGTTTTTATGGCTGTATAGTATTCCATCACATGAATTTATCCATTCTACTGTTGATGCACATTTGGGTTTTTATTAAAACATTTTTAGATATTATGAATGAATCTCTCATAAACATTCTTTGCATGTCTTTTGGTGGGCATACCCATTCATTTTCTTTGGTATTTTCTTACCTGATTTCATTTTGATTTAAATGTGTGAATATACCTATAAGGCAGCCCTTTATAGAGGAAGTATGATACACCCATCACACTAGCAAACGCTGGTGGAGGCAGATGGTGAAATACAGAAAATATGAGTGAGATTTAAGAAAGTCTTTTAGTTAGAAATGTAAAGAAAATGTGCTATAAATAAAATAAGTGTTCTAGTAAAATTCTCTTTGTGTGAGCTGAATGTGTGATGATGGATTCTGGTATGAAGAAACTTTGCCAATAGAATGCCAGATAAAGAAAACATTCTATAAGTGTAGAACTAGTGGCTTTTTCAGGCTAAAGATATCAATCAGAAATATATCAGTCAGATATAACTAGCCTTTTCTCTCTGATCTCATTTACATTCTTCCTGGCATATGCTTACTGGCTTATTTTACATATACTATTTAAACAAGTATATAATATAATACATGTATTCCTAGTGGAAAAAATTAAATTGTTAATCTGTAACATTAATATAATTTGATATCAAATCACTTTCAGATAAAAAGATAAAGAAGGAAATTATATTCGGAAATAATCTAAATGTTTAGTTAAACATATAATTTAAAATAAGAAAAATCTCAATGAACTGAAATTTTACATTATAATTAATTTGATTTCTGATTAATTAAAGATTAATTAGAATTTTTTTTATTTCTCATTGATGAGCGTTTCTTAAGTAAATTACTGCATTTTCTCAGCCTTAGTATTTTGGTATAGGAATACAATTTATTCTTTGATGATTTAAGAGCTTTTGTGTTAATCTTTTAAATATTAATGATTGTTGCAAAAGTGCTATAGATGGTCTAAACCTGGGATGACTCTGGTTTCTTTTAAAAATAAAATTTGGCTATCATGTGTTTTCTTACCATTTGAGAGTTCTAATTAATGTGTTTTAATCAATATTTTACCTAATTCATATCTTTTCAGATATTAATTAATATTTCAGTAGCATGTCATAAGTAAAACAAATAAAATTTGAGAGTCTTAGAGCACTTCATTTTACCAAAATGACACTTAGTAGTAATTTTTAGCAAATTATTTTTGAGGTTTAATTTTTAAACAAACCACAGTAGAACATGTTAACATGTAGAACATTCTGACAATATTACCTGTTTCTAAACATAAACATGGTTCTGTTTATTCATCGCTTGAAACCACTATTATTAATAAATTAATAATCCTGGAAATAGGTTTATTAGTGTGGTTTCTTTCTTTATTTTTTACTAAGTACTGAGTGACCAAAGTATATTTTTAAAATAAAGTGTTATCTGTGGTGATTTATGGATGGGTAATTTTTAGAACCTCCGGAAATCATACATTATTCTCATGCTCTGGGTGTTTATATCAAATTGCCTACTTGACTCCTCTGCTTCAACATCTTGAATTCAACATGAATAAAATGGAAACCTGACTCCTCACCCCTTTTTAAAATGGGCTTCTCTCCTCTCCCCACTTCCAAACTAAAACATATCCATGTGCTATCATTGTTAACTAAAAACATAAGAAAAACTAAATTATGAAACTTAAAAAAAGACCCCAAAAGGTAGAAAACATTAAAATGGTAAAATAATAATAATGAGCGGGATACTATTATTAATTTTATTGCCCCATACCTATTTCTTTTGAAGTCCAGGACATTGAACTGGCATGTTATAATAAAAGAAAATTAACTATGAAAAATGAAATTCTGTGTCTTTATCAGGAGACTGTTAGAAATTCAAGTAGCTATTTTTTTCTCCTCGTTACTCCCCACCTTCTCTCTTCCTCCTCCTACTGCAATAGCCAGACACCCATTAAGCAGGACCCTGTGGGGCCTTCCCAGGGACAGACCTCCTGTGTCCCCTGCCTCTTGTTTATAGAAAAGCTTTAGCTTCCTAGGCCTTCCCTGAGTTCCAAAGAATAGATTTAATTGGAGAAAAGAAGTGCAGAAACAAATAAAAACAGTCAAGGAAGACAAAATAGTAATCATTTAGCCATAAAACAAAGTCAATGACCTTGAGTTCCTCCTCAAGGGCAATATATAGATAATATCCTGAGCCATATCCTTGAGTCGCTTTGCAGATACTAAAACCCCCACCAGGTGGAAGAAGCTAACTGCATGATGACCATGAGCACATAGCCCCCAGACTGGCTGGAGTCTGAGGATTGAGAATGCTAACCCCTGTGATAACATCCTATTACTTCACCGTCAGCCAATCAGAAGAATGTCCATGAGCTTTCAGGCGGCCCACGACCCTCTCCCTTACCTTGCCTTTAACAACCATTCCCTGAGAGCCATCAGGGACTTTTGAGCAGTGGCCATCTGCTCTCCTTGCTTGGCCGTGCAATAAACGCTGTACTTTCCTTCACCATAACCCAATGTCAGTAGACTGGCTTTACTGCACCTCAAGTCAGCAG
Source organism: Camelus dromedarius (assembly GCF_036321535.1). NCBI lineage: Eukaryota > Metazoa > Chordata > Mammalia > Artiodactyla > Camelidae > Camelus > Camelus dromedarius. The sequence continues at coordinate 24,239,396 of NC_087450.1, forward strand.
ACCAAAGTTTGGTTTAGTAACACCATTTGCTGGCTATAGCTTCTACCAATTAGCCAACCACATTCCAGGAGAGTTTTTTGCTTTCCTGCCTCTTTAATTAAAAAGTAATAATTAAGTTTTTACTATATGTTTGAATTTATTTTTTAAAAAAAGAAAAAGAAAATTGATTAAGTCTAAATCATAGATCTTGTCCTTGGGGAGGCAGGATCAAGACAGGTAAAACAAAGGTAAAGAGGTCCAAAAAAACTCCTTATTTTTTCCTGGTGCTTTACATTTACAAAAAGCTCTGACAATAAGCCTTCATTTACTCCCAAAATGATACCTTGCTGCAGTCTAAGTAAAAAAATATTAAATGATTGCTCAGGGTCCTCTCCATATTTAGAGATAAATCTGGTGCCAGGAGCCTTGTTTTCTGACTCTTTGTCCCACATTCCTTATGTATGGCACTACCTTCTGAAAGCCAAAACTTAACACCAGGATTTTTGACTCTGCATTGTGACTCTGCAATGTGCCAAGCCAGACTAACTGAACTAGCTTATGACTAAGGTACACTTTAACTTACAGATGATTTCTAAAACTTTGTCACTTCTGTGTTTTTTCCCTCCCACTTTTCTTAGCAACCAAGAAGCATCACTTTATTTTCCCTTTCTCCCTGCTGAGCTCCAGCAGCAGCGCCCAATGTGATTGTCCAGAGAGAAAGAAAACCTCCAACGACCATGAGTTGCACTTAACTGAATAAGAGAGGATTGTAGATTCTACTATGAGAACTTGTGCTAAAATTTCATCCACACAGCAGAAGCTGTGGAATGCCTACCAGCTGAAAGTGGCTGCTGGCTGGCATGTATACCACAGTAATCCCTTGGGAGTAAAAAAGAATCTGTGATTTTGTGTGGTGCATTTAACGTTATGGCCGCCTACACATGCAGTTAAAAGCTGTTCATGGCTGAGGAGAAACCCCTGATTCCCTCCCACGTCATATCTCAGCTTCATTTTGGTGTGAGACGTGGGCGGCTTCGTCAAGAATGTTTATACCCTTTACCCAGAGCAAACATTCCCATAGTGCTATACTTGTAGATCCATAAAATAGAGAATCAATTTAGTAATATTTACTAGTAAGTGAATAGTAACAGTACAATAAAGCAAAAGATATTTTCTCTGACTTTCATCAGTCCCTGAGGTCTCTCCATTTTTTTTTAAGTCCCTTAAATCTAGCCTTTATTTCCACTCTACCACCCTCGTTCAAAGTCTCTATCTTTAGTACTGCAAAAACCCTATGAATACTCTTACTACCCATTCTCCCTGCACTTTCTCCAAGTTATTCTTTTCATGTTCCAAATAGTTTTATTGAATCAAGTTCTTTTCCTGCTCGAAAACACACAGTGACTTGTAAAGTCCTCACTGCTCTGACATTCAAGGTCCTCTAGAATACGGTCTCACCTTACCTATGTGACCTTGTCTTGCTGTCCTAATAATAATAATAACAATAATTATAATTACTATTAATTGAGTACCCAAATTCCAGACTCTGTGTTAGGTGCTGTCCATATCCAATTTCCTAACCCACACTCTTGCTCCAGTGACTCCTATGTCCTTATATTTCCCCTGTAGGCTTTGTTCTTTTCTATACTGTGCTCTATTTTCTGTATCTTCTATGTCCCCAAATCCTATGAATAATTTGAAACTGAGATAATTTCTCAGCTCCTCTAAAAATCTCCTCAAATTATTCAGAGCCATTGATCTTTTCCATATCTGACTTTTTAACACCCTTTTTCTATACCACACACTAAGATGTTTAATACTATTGTGTGATTATTTAGTCATTTCAGGTATGTAAATTTACCTCCAGTTAAGTTGTCATATATGGGCATCCATGAGTGGGCTTCAAAGGGTGCATGAACCATTTAAAATTGTGTGTTTTGCATTTTTGCATTTTTCCCAGGTCAGGAGTTTTCATAAAATCCCAAAGAGGCCCAAGAAGAGGGTTGAGTTACTCTCTGGATACCAAGTCATTCCTACCTAAATGTAGGAAATATATATCTTATTGCATACCTCTGATCTCCATTGTAAAAAACTCTTAGCTAAGGTGCACGAGCCCAAGTTTTACAATGTTGATCTGCTGTTTTACTCTGTGTTAAATGAGGTGTTCTGAATTTTAACGTGGAAAATATTATCACTATATGTAGAACTTATTTCAAAAAAAATTTTAAATTAAACATTTTTGAATAGATAATATAATTACACAATTTGAAGGTCAAAACTATGCAAAAATGTCAACCAGAGAAGTCTCACTCCTACTTGTCTTTCTTTTATAGGTAACTATCATCAAAAAAGATTTTAATACCATAGGTCATACAATAATGTCTGTAGCTTCATTCATCAAACCTCTTTTGGTTGCAAGTAACAGAAATTTATTTCATACCAGGGTAAACAACAACAACAAAAAGAAATTTCTTTAAAGATGGAGTATTTCAAGAGAGGCAGAAAATACAGCCAGGTTTCAGGAAAGATTGGAACTAGGACTTGGGAATCCATCAAGAACACAAGCAGCCAATTTTTGTCTCACTTACTGTGCTCCTTGGCTTCAGTTCTCTCTCTTTCTCTCTCCAAATTGACTTGGTTGCTTTGGCTGCATAAGGCCAAACACAGCTGCCACCTTGCTCCTGAGTACACTCAAAATCAGTTCTGGTGACCAGCCCAGCTTCTTATCTCTCAGGGCCAATTCTTAGAGACAGAGAGACAGAGACAGAGAGATTGAGGGGCTGTTTGGCCTGACTAGCCTGACTAGGGTCATGTGTGCATCCTTGGTTGTTCAGCTCTGGACAGGGGAGCAGGGAAACAGTACAAACGTGGATGCCAGGGATTCAACCCTGTGGAGGAAAGTTCTTAAAGCAAAGGGTATGGACCAGCCTAATATCCTCCAAGGTGCGTACTCAAGTGGTTTCGCTGACCATAGTTAACTAGCTTTTCATTTTCATGGTCCTGAGGCCACCTTTGGTCCAGATAGATACCCAGTCTGATGATCTCTTTACTTTTTGGCGGGAAACAACTCAGAGTCTGAGTATGAATGCTCTCTTGAGACCTGAAGGATGGCTTATTCTCTTTTTATTTAAAGTTTTTAAAAGTTTCCCTTGGCCAGTTCACGTCGGTACTAGGTGCTGTTCTCACACTAGCTGATGCTTATGTTATCACCTCTGGTTACCTCCTGGATGTTTCTTAGTCAGGAACGAGGACCACTGCCTGGTTACCAAGAACAACAGAGCAGAGTAATATGTGGCTCATACCAGATCCTTCCTTCCATAAAGAAGGTGGGGGTGAATGCTTCTAAGAAAAACAAGCATTGCCTAAGTAACAATACCAAATTCTAATACTCAAAGAATATGGCTCTAATGTACTTACATGTCATAGTGGTGCTAAATGCACTTCTTGGGTGTTATGTCTTATCAGTACTTTTCTTATCCGTGAGCTGAGAATGGTGTTAGTAGAAGCTATTTGAGAAAAGCAAAGGACATACTGTCTCTTTAGGTGAAATTTTCCAGAACAAATATTAGTAATCTTCCATCTATCTTTCCTTCCTCCCATCCTTCCTTCCTTCTAAATATGGTAGTATCTTCTCAGAACTTCCCAGGACTTGTACTGTCTGAAATTCTTATTTTACTGCATAAAATATCCTCAGTGAAGTTTATGAATAAAAACTAACCTGAATAGTGTACTTATGTGTGCCAGGCACTCTTATAAGTATTTTATGATTATTCAACTAATCTTTGAAACCACTGTATGAGGTGACCACTATTATTAGCCCTATTTCACTGATGAGGAATGAGGCACAGAGAAGATAATTGCTCAAAATCACAAACCTTATAAGCAGTAGTGTCAGGATTTAAACCTAAGAAGTTTGACTCTAGAATCTATGCTTTTAACCCCACCTTCACTTCTCATAGTGAAGGCAGTTCTTCAAAATAGTGATCATCAAATTAACATGTTTTAGAATATATGCTGCAAGCGTACTTAACAGGATTGACGAATCTGCTGATGCAGTTCATTTGGGAGGCTACAGAACTGTGTCTGAACTGGCCTGTGTGTCATTTATCTCTCTGCTCATTTCTTTAGGGCTTACCTTTGGCAAATGCCACCTTTCTCACCAGATTTACATTTAGAAACTGTTGATAAATAAAAAAATTTTGAGAGGATTGTAGCTCCAAATCAACATAATATTTTCTCTTCCAAGTTGTTATGATTAGTTGTAATATTGCTCATTTGAATGCTCCTGCTCTCCTAGGTGGTGGTCCTCGGTGCTGGCTGTAACAGCAGAGCTCTGCTTGGAGGTAGCAAACGAGATGAAAGTAAAGGTGACAACTGAGCTTGGTGAGACTTGAGAATGGAATAGGAAAAGATGGGTTATTGCTTTGGAGAGGTTTTGATCTAAATATGGAGAGTGATTATGAACTGTTTGTAAAGCTCTGGAGAATCAGTGTGACCTGTAAAGACAACAGGCAGGTGTGCCATGCTCAAATCGTAATCTACCAGTTAAGATCCTACAGGGCTTGTGACGCCCCTAAAAATGTTCTCAGGGAGATTTCCAATAAAATCATATACACGTACAGTGTGACTGCCAGACAGAGTTAGGGTGCACTTGAGACCAGTGAGGAGGCACAGAGTCAGCCTGGGCAGTGAGCTGTGTGTTTTCTCACTTTCAGTTAGGATGGTGCAAGAGTAGAGAAAACAGAGCTGGATTTAACTGCAGCTGTGGTTTCACTAAGCTAGATAGGGGAAGGGAGTTGAGGGAGTCTTTTGCTATTCTCATCCATTTGTTCCTCTATGTACATTTTAGAAGTACCTTGTCAAGTTTCACGTAAAATTCTTGTGCTTTTGGTTGGAACTCCTTTGATTGTACTAATCAATTTGGGACAAACTGCCTGCTTTATGATACTGAATCTTCTATATTTCTTCTTATCATTAAATCTCTCTAATATCTTTTAATGAAGATTGAAATTTTTCTCCAAAAAAAATGAAATCATATATACCAAATCTAGCAACAATGGACATGAAAAAAATTGTCTATCACATCCTTGTTCAGTATTTTCATAAAGATGTCTTATGAAAAATTTCTCTCTAGGTTTATCATAAAGTTATGAAATAAATTATTACTGCTCTCAAATTCTTCTTTTGAGACTCCAATGGTTTAGTAATAACAAGTGCTGTAACTTGGCTGCCGACTTAGAAATAGTTTCCTTGTAGCTGTTTCCCTTTGAGTTCTTATCCTTTGAGTAGGCTGCCTTGCCTCTCTCAAAGATACTGTGTATTATTTCTCCCTTGAAAAACATGCCTTTTCTTTTCAGCTGAGTTCCCTCACATAACAAAAAACTTGGAAATGCTGTGTCTTAAAGAGAATGCGTAAAGGTTATAAGGCATCATGCATTATTATGGTTAATTACTCAAGCTCACACTGATTATATTAGATTTTTTGAAATCCAAAACTTTGACTAAAATGAAGGTCCTCTTTTCGTGTGTGCACACGCGTGTGCCTGTAACATTTGGCTATATGGTTGTATTATTTCCTAAGGCTGTTGTAACAAAATAGCACAAATTGCGTGGTTTAAAACAAACTGGGTGGTTTTAGCAGAAGTGTATTCTCTTACACTTTTGGAGGCCAGGTGTAGGAAATCAATGTGTTGACAGGGCCATGCTCCCTCCAAGCCTCTAGGATCCTCCCTTGCCTCTTCCAGATTCTGGAAGCCCCGTATGTTCTTTGGCTTGTGGCAGTATTATTCCAATTTCTGCCTGTTTTCACGTGGCTGTCTTTCCTACATGTCTCTGCCTTCTGCTTTTCTTAAAAGGACACCAGTCATAGTGGATTAAGGGCCCCTCCTACTCCAGCATGCCCTCATTTTTACTAGCTATATCTGAGATGACTCTACCTTCTTTTCTTTCTCTCTTTTTTAATGGCGGTACTGGGGATTGAGCCCAGGACTTCGTGCATGCTAAGCATGCGCTCCACCACTCAGCTATTACCCTCCCCCGACCTTATTTTCAATTCAGGTCATTCTGAGGTACTGTGGTTAGGACTTCAGCATATCTTTTGAGGGGACACAGTTCAACCCACAACAAAATCTAATTACTGAGAAATCTTGCATAAGTTTTTTAGGAATATAGGCATATTCATTTAAAAATGTAACTTCAAGTTTGTTGTTTGACATAGAGAAAGGACACAAATGCAGGAATATATTAAAAAATCTATAGTGATGAAATTTTGCATGTCAACCAGGCTTTTATGAGAACTCTTTATTTTTTACTTCAATAAAATCTCTGCAGGCAATTTTTAAAAATATTTTTGATTAAGCTATTTGGCTGAATCACTGACTGTAATATAGGTTTCTCAAAAATATTTCCAAGTCTATTCAGCTTTCTACATAGTTTTCATATTTGCTTTTAGAAATGAGAAAGACAAAGTTAGAAGAGAAACTCAGATCTAAGTTAAACACACTATGTGACTATCCGCTTTATTTTCTTACTTAGAAATGTATAAAAGGAAACTGTCTTCTTTCAAGAAAGGCTCTAAAGAATCTCGTTACATTTATAAAGACTCCACATGCTGTAATAAATCCACCAGCACCGTCTTTAATTCAGAGCATTGTTGCAAATCTCCTAACACAGAACACATCTTTCTGAGCTGTTTATCCCAATGTTTGATGTCGGCACTAGAAAGAAATTAAAGGTTAAAAATAAACAATAAAAAAATGATCTTGAAGGTAGATCAGGGCTAGGGAGTCATTAGGTTGAACCCCATGATTTACAGAGGACGATACTGAGACCCAGAGGTTCTTGAAGGTCACCAAGCTGGGGCTGGAAAAGCTGGATCTAGAATCTTACTCTATTGAATCACATTGTATTTTCTTCCATATCTTATTCAAAACTTGCACAAAAGGTGAAGAATAGCTGGCACTGAGTTGTACACTTTAAATGCATGAACTGTATGGTATGAGAATTATACCTCAATAAAGCTGGTTTTAAAAAAAAAAAAAGATGAATGGCTGGGTTTCAGAGGTACAGCAAGGAAAGTACAATATGCTTAAGAAAGATTCATGTTAAATAATAGTTTCTTTTTTAAAAAAATTGCACAGTAAATACTCACCTGAGAACAGCAAGTAGCCCCAATTCTAAGATCTAAAAAACAACTTAAGCTAGACTCAATTTTAATTATAACATTATCAATTTCACAGAGCTAGAAGGTGATTTAGAGAAGGAACATTGTCTAAGAAATAGTCTTAAGACATTTGTTGACACTCAAAAAATCTGTACACATTTATAAGGCTAAGTTAAAATGTAAACCTTTAAATAGTGCTCTGTCATGGAGCATGAAGTACCATACTCTGCAGGTTCTCCTTTCTAGAGGACAAAGCAGATTAATAGGAAACTTGTGCTTTTTCTGTTCTTTCTTTCTGAATCTCTTATTAGTGATTCATAGGCCTCCCAAATTTACCCTCTGACTTTTTCATCTTTTGTCTTCTGTATTATATATATATTTGTCTTTTAAAAAAAGATACAATTTTTATCCAGTAAAGTTCACTTCTTTTGATCATACAGTTCAATGAGTTTTGACAATGTATATATTGTAACCATCAACACTATCATTCCAAGAAGTTCCCTAGTCCCCTCTGCAGTCAGCCCTCCCCCCATTCCCTGCCAGTTTGACCTTTTATAAGGATGTCACATAAACAGAATCACAGAGTATGTAGGCTTTTGTGTCTTGCTTCTTTCACTTAATATAATCCTTTTGAGTTTCCTCCATGCTGTGTCTATCAATAGTTTGTTCCTTTTTATTGCTCGGTAGGATTCCGAAGCCACAATATGTTTATCCATTCATTCGTTGATGGACATTTGGGTTGTTTGCAGTTTTCATTTCTCTTGGATAAATATCCGGGAGTAAAACTGCTGGTTCATACCTAGTGAGGTATGTTTAATTTTATAAGAAATTACCAAATGATTTTCCTAAGTAGTGGCACCATTTTATTCTTGCAACAGCATTCATTATGTATTCCTGCCAAATTTTATAGTTTTGACCATTCTCTTTGGGCCCATGATTCATTTTGAGTTAATTTTTTTTATGATATAAGGATCAAAGTTTTGGGTTTTTTGTTTTTGTTTTTCTTTTTGTTTTTTTTTTTGCATATGGATGTCCAATTGTTTCAGCACTATTTGTGGAAAAGACTATCCTTTCCCCATTGAAATACTTCGGCACCTTTGTCAAAAATTGACTGTGAGTCTATTTCTGGACTCTATTCTGTTCCAGTGATCCACGTGTCTTTTTTTATGCCAGTACTACACTGTCTTAATTATTGTAGCTTTATTATAAATCTTGAAATCAAAGTTAAAGTCCCTCTAGTTTTTTTACTTTCTCTAGCAATGTTTGCAGTATAATGGTCTTGGGCATATTTTGTTAAATCCATCCTTAAATATTTCATGTTTTCTGAGGCTATTGTAAATGATGTTGCTTTTTTTTTTTAAACAACTTTAATTTCCTTTTGTTTTTTTGCTAATACATTTTTATTCCTTTTTTCTATTTCCTGGGAGGTTTTACAAATGTATCTTTCAATATTTTGATTAATTTTTAAAGTTGCAATTAAAATTTTTTCATGTGGTAAAATATATGAAATGAAATTTACCTTTTAAACTATTTTTAAGTGAGCAGTTCAGTGGCATTAAGTACATTCACATTGTTGTGCAACCATCACCACTATCCATCTCCAGAACTTCTTTGTCAACCCATATTTTCAATCTGTATGTACTAAATACTCTCTAGATACTAACTCCCCATTCCCACCTTCCCATATCCCAAGTGCCCACTGTTTTACTGTCTGTCTCTATGTATTTGACTATTATGGGTAACTCATATAAATAGAATCATACATTACTTGTCATTTTGTGTCTGGTTTATTTCACTTAGCATAATGTCTTCAAGGTTCAACCATGTTGCAGCATGTATCAGAAATCCATTCCTTTTTAAGACTGACTGCATAGTATTCCATTGTATGTACCTACCACATTTTGTTTTTCCAGTCATCCATTAATAGACACTTGGTTGTTTCTACCTTTTGGCTATTGTAAATAGTGCTGCTGTGAACATGAAATTGGCTTTAATTTATGAACTATTTCATGTTCTTTGAGTTTTTCATTTTTGTTTCTCTTTTTATTTTATGGAGTGATATGTTTTGTTATCTCCCTCTAAATATAGTTTCTTTGAGGTTTTCTTCTATTCTCTATGTGTCTCTGTTCCCTCAAGTTTCTTTTTCTAGAAACTTGTTTGTTTGTTTTCATTTTTAGCATCCATTCAAGCCTTTTGTCAAACATCTGGTGGTTCCTGATATTTTGTTTTAAGATGTTTAAGAGTGGAGAATTTAAAAAATGGATAGAAGCTTTGTGGGGAGAAGGGGGCAGGTGGAGCTTATCAGGTCTTTTTCCTGGGGTACTCTAAATGCCAGAACATTGAGGAAGTTTCACTGGAACCATTTTGTTTCTCCACAAAAGCATGAAAGAGAGACTGAGGCATAGGGGATAGCAGGGGTTGGGGGAGCAGTGATGGTGGGGCAGTGATGACATGTTTAAGCCTTGTTGTAGGCTTTCTGGGTGCAGGGAGGGGAAAAAGAGGCTGAGGGTTCCACTTTTACTTAATCCACTTGTTTTTAGTCCTAACACCTCCAAGGGCTGAGCTTGTCAAGAATTCTGTGGCACAAAATAACATTTCTAGTTTTAGAGATATTTAGTTGGGAGATGTTTAGGTTGTAACTTCACAGCCGGCTACATCAGTAACTGCTTCTCTATCTGCTTTGTCTTCCAAAAATGTGTTGAAATATTTTATCCACTGTTATCTCCTCTCTTATTCTCCTTGTCCTTGTTGGTGAATACCATTTTTATTGCTTCATTGACATTTAATGGGGTTTTGGGAGGGAGAGGAAATGAACACATGATACACCATATTTAACTCATTGGAGTAAATAGCATTTATCATTCATAAATGATTTACAGCATTTCTTTTACCACCTGACAGGAAAAACTTCCACCCAGGACAATAAATAAAACTCAGGTGAAGTGGAAATACTAGATCACAGGTTTGCAGTCATAAAAGGAAAATGAATTTTCAAAAAGGCACATACAGGGCAATATGCTAGAGCATTTCTGGTAATGAATGTGTTCCTTGGTTCACTGGAAAGTAGAAAAGAGTTGAATATTGAGCAATCTAGATCTGTTGATTAAAAAAAAATCCTATACCTCATAAAGAAAAGTAGTGTATAAAATAATTAAAGCTGTAATTTATAGAACTTGCTTAATCTCTTATTGCTTTTCTTTCAGCCATTTCCTTCTCTTTAGCATCTTCATTAGTGGATGGTTAGTTACAGGAAGAGGCAAAAGTCCACTAGGCAATGCTACTACTTGTTATTGGCTAAGAGGCTGGACTTAATAGTTCAATGAGGGTTTGGTTTAAGAATTATGAATGGCTTAAATTATTGGTGCTGTCCCTGTTACTACAGATTACTTAGTGCTAACTATAATTATACTGAGCACTTGCTGGAATATTGTTTTGAGTTTAAGGTGGATGGAGAAAATAAAAATGAGCACCTATTTAAAAACTGGACCCATGAAGAAAAGCTGAAAGAAGTTTTATTGTTTTGATTTGATTTGTTTGCCTAGAAAAAGTAAAGGATCAGTGGAAGTAACGTTGTTCAAGGACATCCAGAGATGGTTCATGTTGATGTTTCCCAGAGCTCTTTTCTAAGCCTTTTTCTCCCATGGGCAGTAGACAGTATCCATCAACCTGCTTGGCCATCCCCTCCCTTACCCCACCATTTTTCCTCAAATATTTACCCATTAAACTTAACCAACAGGTTTAGCTACCTGCTCTCCAGACAAGATCCAAGCTACAGCCCTAGTTTTCCAGCTGCCTCCTGATTATTTCTACTCCAGTGCTCTGCAGGCAACTCAAGTTCAAAGTATCAAAAAACTTAGGTCATTATATCCTCCCCAGCATTGCTCACCCATTCTGTGCTCCTCTCCTGACTTCTTTAATAACGGCAGTACCAATTCACCTTGTCACCTAAGCTTAAACCTTAGAATCAGCTTTTCTTTCTTCTTTTCCCATCAGTCCCTCCATCTTATTAGTCTGTGAACCAATTCTATGAATTTAACTTCAATGTTTTTCAAATTTATCTTCTCCTATTTCTTATGCTGTTAGTTTAGCCTCTCATTAACTTTTGCCTGAACTGTAAGCAGTAATGTTTCACTTAAAACAGTCTGTCTGTCTCTCTCCCTCTCTCTGTCTCTCTCTCTCTATAATATATATATATAATGTATATTCATACGCATATGTGTATACATACAGACATATACACATTTACATGAATATGTGTATGTACATATGTATATATACCTATATATTCTTATGTAAACTAAACTATATATTCCTTGATGTTAGGAAAAATGTTTTATTTACGGTTTATCACCAAAGCCCAGATGCTCAATAGATTTTAGTTGAATATATGAATAACGTTTATGCTAAAGGTAGTGACCACCTGGTTTCTATTTCCATTCACAATTAAACAACAAAATTAATAATTCAATCTTTAGGTATTAGGAAGAGTGGGATACATACTGGAATGAGTTTTTTTTATAGCTCAGATAATTTGGTAAACTCTTCTTTGTAGTTGTTTTTTCTCATGAGGACAGATTTTTTTTTTGTCTGAGATGGTTTAGAAATTTCTTTGCTTGGATTTGTGATGCTTAGATCAGTTGATTTTCTGCTGGGTCAAATACAGTTCTTTTGCTAGATCAAAATAAATTTCACCAGAGGAATCACACATATTGAACTAGGAAAGAAATGCAATATTAATACAGAGAACCTAAGAAGGTTAAAGGAGAAGGATTAGGTTAAATTCTAATTATGACTTTCCCTTGCATGATTCTCTTTCAAACTTGAAATTTTAATTTTAGGTACAACACTAATTGTCAGTGTATAATTAGCATGACCAAAGATGTTGATCTTATATTATTTCTATTTCTATCCTTACTTCAGAATGAACTAGTATAAGTCAAGGTGTTAACTAGAACCATGAACTGCATTTCACAAAAAGGTACATTTCATAAAGTCTAAAATCCCAGAGAAATGGTAGGGACAATGACATAGCAAGCTGTTAATTTTTCTCTTAAGAGTGCCAAAATGCTGTTTCAGGCTTTTTTGAATATAAAGATTAAATGTAATTCATTGGTGCTCTTGAACACAAGTCATTTTCAACAGGCAAAAAAGCTGTGATATACAACTTTTGAAACAGATTTGTCAGGAATCTACCTCTCTCCCTTCTCCCATGGTTGCTAAACCTACTCTTGAGTTTATATCCTGCAGGATGTAGGCAGGACACCCATCCCATGCTTTTAACTCTTTCAGGGGGCATACATGATGAAAGGACAATTAACCTCTTCTTGTCCAGATTAGGTGTCATTTCAGCATTCTGCAGTAAGGTATAAAATGGGCTATTTCCCTAAGTAGTGAGTCTCCCTCTACTGAAAATGTTCAAGGACATCTGTGTCTGATTTGTTCAGTGCTGTATTTCAGAGTCTTGAAAAGTGCTTGGTGCAGAGTAAATACTCAATAAATATTTCACGTATGAATGAATAAAACACAAAATGGATGATGTTTCAATTAGCTTTTACTGCATAATGAACCACCCCAAAATGTAGTAGTTTAGAACAGCGATTCATTATTTTTCATGGTTCTGTAGGTTGGCTGAACAGTCTAAGATGGTCTCACATTTCTGGGACATCAGCTCTAGGGTTGGGACAGCTAGGTCTTTCTCTCCATGTCTCTCATCTTGGGCCTCAGCATTCCAAGAGAGTGAGAGTGGAAGCAGTAATGCTTCTGCCTAATAGGCTTGGATGTCATTTCCAGCGCATCCTATCAGTCAAAAAAGTCATAAGGCCAGATCTAAAGAGATGGGGAAATTGATCTGACCTATTGATGGGTGTTGTTGCAGAATTTGTGGCCATTTTTAAATCTACCACAGATGACTAAGTTTAAAAAACCTTCTGTATGGAATTCTTGTAATAGGAGGGAGATTGGTCAAGCTGGCCTCCCAAAGTCCTTCCAACTCTGAGATTCTGATTCCATGGGCTCTATGGATCTCTTATTGTGTTCTAAGAGAGAACAGTTACTAACCCATTGTAACTGGAAACTTTAATCTACATCTGGCAAAGTAATTTCAAAGATAATTCACTGAATAATTATTTTCTAACTATTACTATGATCTAGAATTATATTCTTCCTTAACTCATTTCAAATGCCCACCAGAATGTTCTTGTTAGTGACAGTGAATATTTACAACTCTAGTTTTAATTCTGGTAAAGCAGCAACATTCTCCTTTCCTTATGCTCTCTTGACCATTTTATAAACACTAGATAAACTCTTTACTCTTACTCATCCATCAAATACTTATTATTTTTTTTTTGCAGCAACATGGATAAATCTAGATATTATCACTAAGTGAAATAAGTCAGATGGAGAAAGACAAATATATGATATTACTTATGTGTGGAATCTAAAAAAGGGATACAAAGGAACTTATTTACGAAACGAATAGACTCCTAGACATAGAAAACAAAGTTATGGTTACCGAAGGGAAAAGCAGGGGGTTGGTGGGGAGGGATAATTTGGGAATTTGGGATTAACAGATACACACAACTAATACAAAGTAGATAAACAACAGGAGCCTACTGTATAGCACAGGGAACTATATTCAATATCTTGTAATAACCTACAATGGAAAATAATCTGACAAAGAATATATACATATATATGTATAACTGTATCAGTTTGCTGTACACCTGAAACATTGTAAATCAACTATACTTCAATAAAAAAACCCCCAATACTTAATTTTTTAGGAGTCACTGAGATCAGTAATTTAAAATTCTTTTTAAATTTTTTTTTAGGCAGGAGGTAATTAAGTTTTTTTTATTTGTTTGTTTATTTATTTACTTATTTATTTATTTTTAAATGGAGGTACTGGGGATTGAACCCAGGACCTCGTGCTTGCTGGGCAGGCACTGTACCACTGAACTATACCCTTCCCCCAGTAATATAAAATTCCTATTTTTCTTCTGTGTCAGAGAAAAGTGCTTACATTATTGCCTTAATATTTAATGCTATTTACTATTAAAGTTGTAAATCTACCACTTTTCTGTAATCACCCTTTAAGACACTTTTAATAAAGATATTCCCTTGTGACTATTTTAGTAATAGTAAGTACACAGATACAGAATGCAGAAATATCATATAAGCAGCTTACAAATAATATATGAAAACCCTGTGAAACTTTCCATTAAGGAGTTTCAGAACAATCACAGTAGGAAAACAGTATGGGGAAGACTGAACTGCTGATGGTTAAACTGTGATTTAATAGGAAAAGTTCAGACCATAAAATTTTGCTAGTATATTTTTGTATGTGTATGGACTTAGTTGAAAATCATGTATGTTTTTGGTAATTTTGACAAATACTGGACAAATACTTGAAACATGACTATTTTAGTTACTGAAGAATCTATTTAAAAAAAATTTTTTTTAGTTTGACATTCTACACTAATACTACACTAATACTTCTCTCTTCCTACTCTTCCCAACCCTTCTAAATAAAAACAAAGAAACAAACTCACAAAAATTTTCTAAAAATAAAGCCACTTCATCTCTGGGATTGATAAGCCAGGTCTTGGATGTATTGTTGATGATTAATGTCATCAAGTAGCATTGTCAGGGAATCTTGCTCTACCTTTACTTTTTTTTTTTAAGTTAATAAATTTTCTTTCTTTGTTTTACATTTACAGAAAATTGAACAGAAAAGAGAGTTCTCATACACTCCCATGCCCACCCCTCAACCAGTTCCCCTAAAACTAACATCTTGCATTGGTGTGGTATATTTGTTACAACTGATGAACCAATATTGATAAATTATTTACTAAAGTCCACAGTTTACATTAGGGTTCACTCTTTGTGGTGTACAGTTTTGAGTTTTGCCAAATGTATAATGTCATGTATCCATCACCACAGTGTCATACAGAATAATTTCACTGCCCTAAAAATCCCCTGTAGTCCACGTGTGTCCCTTCTCCTGCCCCTCAACCCCTGCTTTTCATTTTTAATACCCAAATTGAGCCCAGGGCAATATTAATTAGTTGGAGCTGAGAATTTGCTTAAATAACCTGTGATTCCCCATGGTGATCAACATTTCTTAATCATTTAGGCTAGCACTGTCCAATAGAAATCAAGTGTAAGCTATGTATGTTTAAAATTTTCTAGATGCTGCACTAAAAGGTAAAAAGAAACAAGTGAAATTAATTAATATATTACACTTTTCTCAATATATCCAAAATATTATCAATTCCAATATGTAACCAATATAAAAACTGAGATATTTAAATTTTTTGTACTGATTTTCAAAATCTAGTGTGCATTTTAAACTTATAGCATATCTCATTTCAGACTACTCACATTTCAAGTACTCAGTAGCCAGGAGTAGCCAACAACTAAAGCATGGAACAGTGCAGCATGGAACTGTGAGCAACTTGAAAGCAAGCTATCCTCCTCTCTCCAGGGCCTCCAGATTAGGCAGGAAGGGAATATTTTTGGAAGGTATATCAAAAAGATAAAAGGGTTCTCTAAATCTCTGGATGCTGATACTTAAATGTTCTGCAACTACTTTCTTTAAACTCTCCAGTTCTGGGAAAAGTGGAATGGGGATCATGCTCATACTGGCATAGCAAAGAAATGAGTATGCATTTGGCTTCCTGACTCCCAGAAAGCCTGAATCATCCGAAATGTTGACTCATGAGCCTAAGGTGACTGAAATATGAAGTGAATCAAATCTGCCTTCCAAGGCATCGTTTTGTTTCCACTTTTCTCTCTCCCCTCCCTGTTTGGGTGACTCATCCTTTTACCAAGAGTCCAGCAGCGGGCAGATCCTAAAACCCCCTTGAAGGAGATGAGCAGTCTTTCGGTCAGCCTCAGTCTCTAGATCTGCTGTTTTGCCTACCTCATCCAGATCTGCATTTTAGACTGGGAATGATCCTAAAAACTGTCAACAAATATTTTCTTTCTTTTCAGGTGGTGATGGTAGTAGTGAAGAGGTGGTTTAGGAATCTGTGAAAAAAAGACAATCTTTTATTTCAAAATCTTATAAAATTTAATGTATCCTTCAATCCTGAAGGCCTACTCCTCAGTGCCGTTATTTAGTACCTTTCTCCACTCTGGGTTTTTTCCTTCCCTGGGAGGAAAGTTTCCACCCGCTGTCTCCAAGATAACGCCCTTCCGGTGGCCGCCAGGAGCCTCTCTGACTTCGCAAGGCAGGCAGGCTGCCGATTCGCTTTCCCAGTACAGTTAACTACACAGACTGACCTCCAGCTGTGTGCAAGGCCAAGACCCCAGTCCCACCTGCAACCACTCAAGGCGCAGGGTGGGGCTCCCAGTTCCAAGCCCCGCCCATCGAGCCCACCCCAGCCGCTAAGAGAGAGGAAGTGTAGTAAGACCCACCCACTTTAGTCGTTTTTCCTTTCCTTTGGGCAGTCTGGCTGCCCATCATCTAAATCCCTTAGCCGATTGGTTCGCCCCCTCCCGCGCCAGTCCGTGCTTCTCCCGAGTGGGGAGGGCGAGTCACGCCAAACTGGGCGGGGAGTCGGCTGGCCTCTCTTCTTCGCTCGTCTGGGCGGTGGCGGCGGCAAGTGGGGACGGGGCGGGTGGCGCATCACGGGCGCGGAGGCAGGAGGAGCAGTCTCATTGTTCCGAGAGCCGTCGCCACTGCAGGTCCCTCGGCTCATTGGGGCCTGCCCCTCTCAATCCTCCCCAGCCCCCACAACCGCCAGCGGCTCTGAGGAGAAGTCTTCCGCGGAGGCAGCAGCTGCAGCAGCATCACCGACCCGCCCGCCATGGAAGACATGAACCAGTCGCCTCTGGTCTCCTCGTCCTCGGACAGCCCGCCCCGGCCTCAGCCTGCGTTCAAGTACCAGTTCGTGAGGGAGCCCGAGGACGAAGAGGAAGAGGAGGAGGAGGAGGAAGACGAGGACGAGGACGAAGACTTGGAGGAGCTGGAGGTGCTGGAAAGGAAGCCCGCCGCCGGGCTTTCGGCGGCCCCGGTGCCCCCTGCCGCCGCCCCCGCCGGCGCTCCCCTGCTGGACTTTGGCAATGACTTCGTGCCCCCGGCCCCCCGGGGGCCCCTGCCGGCCGCGCCCCTCGCCGCCCCGGAACGGCAGCCGTCTTGGGACCCGAGCACCGCGTCGTCGGCCGTGCCCGCGCCCTCCCCACCCTCCGCTGCCGCAGCCGCGCCCTCCAAGCTCCCCGAGGACGATGAGCCTCCGGCCCGGCCTCCCCCGCCTCCCCCGGCGGGCGTGAGCCCTCAGGCTGAGCCCGCGTGGACCCCGCCCGCTCCGGGCCCCGCCGCGCCCCCCTCTACGCCAGCCGCGCCCAAGCGCAGGGGCTCCTCAGGCTCAGTGGGTGAGTGCCGCACCCTCCTCCTCGCGCCGCCCCTCGCGCCCCTCCCTCTTTTGTGTGCAGCCCCCAAAGCCTCGGGCCCTGCGTCCCTCTCCGCCCGGAGGGGGCTTTGTCTCTGGACCTCGGGGCAGAGGCTCCCCCCTGGTGGGAGCCGCGGGGAGCTGGGTGGGGCGGCAGAGGAAGCCTGGGCTTGCTCTTTATTGTCTGTCTGGGTATTGGGGAACACGTGCACCCCGAGGCTCCCAGGTCCTTTCCTCTTGTCCCCGTTCCATTGCGTCCCAGAAGTTAGGCACCCACCCCTTGCAGGAGCTGGGTGTGTATGGAGGAGCTAGGAGTGTGGATTCATCGGGCTGGCTCGGTTCCGGGGAAAGGATGGAAAGGCTTTGGCTCCCTAATCTTTTGTCTGCCCGCTGGATTGCCCCTGGGGAAAAGATGCAGTTTTGCTTCTGTTCTGCCTGCATTCATCCCTGCCCCCCTTCCTCACCCCTTCCTCGGCTTGGGTGGCCGCATGGGCTTCATCTCCTTCCCTCCTCTCCCCCTCGCTTTGCGCTGGTGGGGAGCCGGCCCAGTGGAAAACGTCCACATTGACCCAACTGCAGTGAAGGGAGAGCGCCTCCACTGGTGTGGCGCGTGGAGAATTGGGAAGCCGAGTTCTGGCGAAGTCGTGCCACCGCCCAGCTTACCAGGGTTGTGATGTGGCGACTCCTCACCAGCTTAACCGAGCCAGGGAAGTTGAGAGCTGGGCATTGTATTCCGAGGCGACGCAGTTCTACCAGGGGCTCTGTTAGGGTGGACAGGTTTAGCCTCTTAATGCATCGTAATTGAGTCGTAGAGGGGAAAAAAAAGAAAAGGCAAAATGGTTGACATTTTTAAAGAAGGGGAAACTTGTGGATTCCCTGCCGGGAAATAGACCAGTTGAACTTGTGGCAGATTTACCATGAGACTTAATGAAATGTTTTGAGACAGACGTTTTCATATATTGGTTAGAAATACTGTTTCTTAGAAGTAATATATTTTAGTTCCGCAGAGACAAATCTGCAGTCTGTAAGTAGTTTTCACATCTTTTCATTCACATGAGTATCAGCTGTACCTGATTGTATATTATTGGGAACATTGTTTTCAGCTGTACCTGATTGGATGTTATTAGGAACATTGTTTTACTACCCTTTTCATCTTGGGAAATTGTTTACTTTGGAAGAGAAAAAAATCAAGTTTGTTAGTGATTGAAGATTCCTCTTACTTGGCAAATTATTAATAAGTAGTTTGTTACTTTTGGGATAGAAAGTGTCCCACCAGCAGTACGACCTTTATATATAAAAGAGCAAGAATCAGATAATGTAATAGCCTGCTAAGAAATTGTCGTGGCCTTGTAGGATTTTAGAAATGGTTATTTTTCTAGGAAAAGAAAATCTGAGATCACAGAAGAAAAAATTTTTTCTTCAATCCACTACTCCACAATGGGGAAAATAAGCCAATAATGATGTTTCTGAATAACGTTTTGATAATGACGTACCCCAAAGCATTACTTAAAATAATTCCTATTCTAAAGATAAAAGAATATGAGGAGTAACTTAATTTTTCTTTTTCTGAGTAAAAAAACACATTTTAGAGAAACTAAGGTGAGGTAGAAAAATACCAAGTAATAAGAAATTTGCAAATGGAAAATTTAATGATTAACAAGAGCATACTCATTTGTCATCTTGTATTCCTGCATGGGAACAAAGAAAGGGGTTCTGTTCTTGAAACAGTGAAGATTTAGAAGGTGACAGCATTCTCTTGGAATTCTGACTTTTGGAGTACTAAGTTTGGAAGACGAGAGACAGTATTGCCATTCAGGCACTCTATCTTGCATAGTCCCTAATTCTGTGTTGATGATGCCTATTTGGAAACTTCATTTCCTTTAGTAAGTGCAGGAACATCGTGATTATGGTCTGGACAGATAAGCCATTTCAGTGAGTTGAGGTTTCTTAACAGAGTTTGTTCGTTCATTCAACTGATTATTGATTACCTACAAAGAGATAGGCACTCTTCTAGCCTATGAGGATATAGCAATAAGAAGGATACAGGTGCTCCCCATGGGGGCAGTACTGATAATAAGCACATAAATAAGGAACTCAGTAGCGTTAAGTATTACGAGCAAAATAAGCAGGATGAAGGTGTGGGAAATGCTTGAGCTGTGTGGGAACCTTTTTAGATAGAGTGACACTGAGAAAGGCCTTTCTGAGGGGTGATGAGTTTTGAGCTACAGAGAAAGAAAATTTACAAGAAGATCCTAGGAGGCAAAAGCCCTGAGGTAGGAAGGAGCTTGAGAATCTAGGAAGAAGACTAGGGAGAAAAACTAGGGGGGGAGTGGTGTAAGGTGAGGGTGGAGAGGTGGGCCACGCTTGGATCATTTGAGGTCTCTAACAGGCCATGGTAAAAAAATTTGGCTTTTTAAAATGTTATTTATTTTAGAAATATACTCCTTAAATAATAATATTGGGATTTCGGAGCAAAAATTAAATTTAGAGAAGCCGAGAGGGCTGATGTGAGTAAAGGCAAAATGAGAAATGTGCGGAGCGTGATTGGAAACAGGTCAGTCTGACTGGAGGAGGGTTTATGTTACTGAGTATGGTAGATCTCTGACACTTGTGTATTAAACATCATTATTTACCCATTTTTTGAGTAAACTCTAATTTCTATCACTTGGTAAGTTATAATTTTGCTGTTTGCTATTGTACTTGGAGCATCCCCATTGCAATGCAGTAACTGAAGTGAGGCTGAAGACTCTTGCCTGCTGATCATTTTTCATGGAGAAACATTGGCTTCAGGGTGAAAAGGTGGTTGGTTAACCTAGACTTTGAGGCTATGCAAGGGCAACTGGATAAAAATTGAGTTGAGAGAAATGCAAACATTCATTAACGATGACATTGAGCTGGTCTCTGGACATGTTCTAAATCAGTGTTAATTAAGATTGAAAATGTGGTAGATTAGGATTCTGAAGGGTATTGAATGCCGAATTAAGGGTTTTTATCATCCTGCTTTCATCCATGCTCTCTACCATTCACAGTTGCCCTTGGTTTTGGAAATTTATTTTACGAAACAAAAAATGTTTTTGTTGTTGTTTCCAGAATACAAAGTTATTTCATTATTTTTCACGCTTCTCCTGAATTACTGCTTTAGGCATTGGGAAGCCACTAAAAATTATTGAACTGAGGCATGGCATCATGAAAGCAGTGTTAGAAAAGTGAATTGGTGAAAATATTGAAGATAGGTTTGAAAGAAAAAACAGGGGAACTACTCAGAAAGCTTTTGCGGTAGTTCTGAGAGAGGTGAATAGAGCCTGAACTAGTTCATTACTAGTTCATTCAGTGAAAATGGAAGCATGATTTCTTTGGCTGTGAATGTCTATAGTTAGATTAAGAAGAGGTTTTATGAAAGAAGAATTGATAGGCCTTAGAGGCCATGGATGTAAATACAAAGAAAAGAATGTTGGTGCTTATTAAATCGATTTCAGAGACTGTCCAAAGTTGCTGTTGCGGTGGAAATTTGTATTGAATATTGCTCATAAGTATAGCTTTCTGCTTAAGGATTAAAAATTATTAATCTTTTATAAAGTCATTTATTATATGATTATATCGGCATAGGAGCACATATTAGATATGTTAAAAGATTTTGAGCAATGTATGGTTTGAATCTTATATCAGTTCTTAACATAAAGTTCAAGTAAATAGTGATGTGACACTCCCAGGAAGTAGATGCCTCTAGAGATGACATGTGCTAATCCATTCCCCTTCCTCCTTCCATTGTTTTCTAGAAAATGAAAACAAGGAATAATAGAACTGATGAATTTAGATTCTGAATAATTTCTGTGGTTAACCATTTCTATTTTTCTGACTAGGAATAGAAGTTGGGAAAAGCGGCGTGCTCTTTATGAATAAAGTAAATTACATATCAGATTGGTTTCTAGGAGACTCATTGTTAAATTTATTGTTCTTTTTAGTAACTCACAAGCTTCCTCAAATCCTTTTAAAATAAAGTGGTGAATATAGAGACCGTGATTAATACCTAGTTATGTGGAGTAGTATTTAGAAATCATGATGTTTTAGCACTGTATTTCTGTAAACTTGGAAATTTGCTATATTATATAAAACATTTCTAAAAAGTGTATTCTCTATTGTCCAAAAATTGGCTCTATTTTATGTATATTTATTTCATAAGATGCCTAAAAGCAGTTTATTTGAAACACTGCTGATGCAAGGCCCCAATTTAAATGGCACATTTCACAGGTATTTTGCTAGCCCAGGATAAAAGTACCAACCAAAAAGATGATGTTTCTTGATTTTTTTCCCTTGGATCTCTAAGTAGAAGTAAATGTTGCAGATACACTATTCTTAACAGTACATTGTTTGAAACTTTTTGTTTCTGTTTCTAAATATGGGCCCTAGAAAGTCCCTCTGGGGGTGACAGCACTAGGGATGGGAACTGTAAGGGGCAGAACCATAATTCCTCAGCAGTATTTAAATGGGTGAGTGTGATCTTTGTAGCTAGCTAATGTGGTACCTAGGCATGCAAAATGGCAGGACCCAGCTCTGTTGATGCTAATGTCATCTCAGACTGATGGCCTCATCATTCTTTTCAACTCTAAAGGAGGAATTGGTAATTTCACATTTAAAGTGATATTTTTTTCTTAGAACGATGATGATTAATTTTTACATTGCTTTATTCAGGTGTTCCCATAACACTATATTCTTACATCATCATATATATCATACTATATATATGGCAGTATTATGTTTACTTATTTCTGTTCCCCAGACTATGTACTTCTTGAGGAAAGGGGCTGTATTACCTTTTTTGCTTGAGGAAAAGGACTGTATAACATCATATCTTCATTGCTGAGCACAATCTGTTAGATGTGGCATAGGCACTCAGATATTTGTTGAATGAATAGATATTATAGATAAATCCTTATTCATATTCTGTATAGTTCCAGAGTTAAAATATTTTCTCTCAATAAAAATCTCAAGTCTTAGGAATTAAAGCATTTATTTATTCACATAACCGGGTATATGGGTGTACCATATTTTATTTAATCAATCTCTTACTGATGGTTAAGTAGTTTTTCAGCTTTTTCTGTTTTAAACAATGTTGCTGTGACCATCCTCATATGTACTTGTTTGGAAATACATGCTGTTGTATGTGTTGTAGCATACAGTTACGTAAATGGAATTACTGATTTGAAGGATATGTGCATTAAAATGTTGATAAGGGCAAACTGTATTACAAAGAGTTGTTCCAGTCTATTTTCCCATCAATAGTGTGTTAAAGTACCTTTTTCCTTATGCCTTTACTAGTGCTGTGTATAGGTAAACTGGTGAATGGTTTAGCAAATTGGTTTTTTAAATTTACATTTTAGAGAATTTTTTACTAGGCTTAGGTGCCAGTAAATTTTTTCTGATCACGACTTTTGCTTATTCTTTTGGGTTTTTGTTCTTATAGAGGTAGGAGCACTTGATCTATTACAAAGAAATTAGCCTTTTGTCATAGGCTTTGAAAACTTTTTTCCTGATTTCGTTATTTGTATTTTGACTTTCGGTATTTTTTTGTGTGCAGGGATTTTTATTTAGTCAGATTTATCATTTTATTTTGTGACTTTGAATCATAAAAGTCATAGAATTCTGTATAATTCTTCAAAAGGCCTTCTCTAAGATTGTAAAAATTTTTCTCATGTTTTCTCCTAGAATTTTATGATTTTTATGATTTCATTTTAATATTTAATTATTCTTCTGCAGTTTGTTTTGTTGTAGAGATTAAAATAGTGAAATAATTTTATTTTTCAACATATTTTCCCATTTGTCCCAATACCATTCATTGAATCATCCATCTTTTCCTTATTGTTTTGAAATATCACTTTTGCCTTACACTTGTAGTGTGGGTGAATATTTTTTGTTCCATTTGTCTGCTGCTCGTGCATAAGTAGCAAGCTGTTTTAATTGTTACAACTTTTAAATAAAATACTAGCTGATCAGGCTTTTCCAAAATTATTTTTCCTGGCTACCCAAGTATGTATTTTCTGTCTGATCTTTAAAGTTTGTTTATCTAATCCCGTCTCGCCTTCTGTTGGAATTACAGTGAGGTTATATTACATTTATAGATCAATTTAGAGGAGGATTGATAAATTTTTAGCATTGATATATGTATATATATACACACACACATACATTTACAGCACATGGATTTTAACATGTATTTTAAAAAAAATTTAGCTTATAATTATGTGAAGTATAGATTTAAAAAAGTAAGTATTAAATATTATAGCCTGCTTAGTATGAAATACTTTAAATAATGGATTAAATAGATATTTGACCCCCTCTTTTCAATTGGTTATAGGTAGAAAAGTGAAGAAAGATAAGTCTTCTTGCTTTTTGACTTTTTAAAAAAATTTTCTTTTGAGAAAGGAAGAAACGTCTGTACTCCTTTAGTAGGAGCGATAGCTGCTAAATACTGGATTACCATTTTAGCAGCCTCTGAATCCTTCATTTAGTGGCCTTCTAGTTTCAAAAAACCCCCATTATTTCTTTAATGGCTTGTTCTTGTTGATAGATTTCTTACCATAGATGAAGAAGGCTTATAAAGTTTTGTTGAAACAGATTTGGCAATTGTCTGGTAGTAATGGTGGTCCCTAGGCAATTCAATATTAGTTAAGAAATAATTAGCATACTCTTTTTTTTAACCAGGTTTAGGGCTGAATATGGGAACAAAAAGATGAGTAGAGATTGTACTTATGAGAGGTACACGTAGCAGATTAAGGAAAGAATACAAGTCCCTAGCCGTGAAGTATTTTATGTAGAGGAGTCTTATGGTTGTACTCTAGGAACAGTCATATATTTACCTACCTGTCAACTGCCTTTGTGAAGAGAAGAAAAAGTTTTTCTCTTCCTAACTTTACATACTGACTTATAAACGACTGATTGAAAGGTGCCATTGTTACTTATCTCAGTGTTCTGACAGCTCTAGGTGAAGCTGGTTTAAATCCTAGATTTAAACATTTTAAACCTACTGCAGTCTTTGGTCTCAGAAAAGAAGGGAATTTACTTGTTTATAACTCTTTTCATCTTTGTTCTAAAGGGGGTTATTAAATATGCTTAAAGCTATTATATATATCCCTTTCATAAATATCCTTTAGAACTTCTCAGTCTCAGCTAATCAACATCATTATTAAATTATAGAAAATTATATTTTGCCAAGTTCTGAAATTTTAATTTTTTATAGAAATTAATTTTTATGCAAACAACTCAATAAAAACTTCATTAGATGCTCTTATTTATATATGGTGAATTATGAAAATCACAATTTAGAATATTAAATATTTTATTACATTATATTTTATAGGCCATATATACCATACAACACAAATCTGTTATAAAGATTAGGGCTATAAGACATCACTTTTGAAAAAGGACTGAAAAACTACCACCTTCCAACATACGTTCTCATTTACCCACTCTTATTCCACCAAGTTTTCTGTTGTCTCTCTTACTAAAATTTTGTTAATGAAACATGTTGCAGGAGCTGTAGGTAAGCATTGATAGAATCAAACATGTATGCTTTAGTGATCTGCTAAGAGTTGTGGGTAGAATTGTAGTTAAATTTCCTTCAATATAATAGAATTTTAGTATGTGCGTGTTGCCTTATCTCTTTTTTCTGAGGGATTTAAAAGTAAATTTTTACTTTTTGCTATGAAAAATTTCAAACATTAAGGAAGACAGAATACTGAATAAAACCTCCTTTAGCCCCAGCAATCATCAACCCATGGCCAAGTCTGCCGATCCCACACCCTCATAGATATTTCATTATGTATCGTGCAAACTGTTAAGTACTCCTTTGTAAAATAAAACAATACTTACAATCAAATATTTCCCCAACATACTTAGCAATAATTAAGTTAATACTTAATAATCATCATCAAAATCCAGCCAGTGTTTACATTTCCTATAATGTAGTGAATGTCATAAGTGGTCTTTTTTTTTCAACAATTAAGAAAAAGTCACATTCCAAATATTACAATAGATTGATTTGTTTTACAAGTCTCTCTATCTATGGGTTCTCCCTTTCTTGCTTGTAGCCTCTATTTCTCTG
Source organism: Camelus dromedarius (assembly GCF_036321535.1). Classification (NCBI taxonomy): domain Eukaryota; kingdom Metazoa; phylum Chordata; class Mammalia; order Artiodactyla; family Camelidae; genus Camelus; species Camelus dromedarius. The sequence goes on from NC_087450.1 coordinate 24,265,032, forward strand.
AAATTTATTTTTTGAGGAATGCTTATATGCTGTAAAAAATTTTTTTTTATTGAATATAATTGATTTATAGTGTGTTAGTTTCAGATGTGCAGCAAAGTGATTCAGTTATATGTATATATGCTCATATGCGTTTTTCATTTTAAAGTCTTAAGCTATAATTTACACATAATAAAATGCATGGATCTTCAGTTTTAACAGTTTAATGGTTTTAGAGTGCATCCGCTCATTTAACCGACACTGCTGTCAAGATACAGCATATTTCCATCATCTCAGAAAGATCCCTTTGGCCCTTAGCAGTCAATTCTCTCCTCCCCCAAACCCCTCAGTCCAGGGAACCACACTGTTATGATTTCTTTCACCATGATTAGTTTTGCCTATTATAGAGCATTGTATGAATGGAGTCACACAGTATGTACTCTTTTATGTCTGGTTACTTGCATTTAATATGTTTTTGAGATTTATCAGTGATGTTGCTGGTATCAGTAATTCCTTTTTACTACTGAATAGTGTTTATAAGAAAATACTACAATTTAATTATTCATTCACTTGTTGATAGACATTTGGATTATATAGTTTCTGGCTACTATAACCAAAAATGCTGTGAACATCCTTGTACAGACCTTTTTGTGGACATATATTTTCATTTCTTTTGGGTAAGGAGAGTGGAATTGAGTAAGAATAAACTGAGAGTAGAATTGCTGGGTCATAGGATCAGTATATATTTATAAAAAATTGCCATACTGTTCAGTGTTTCCACTTCCAGAAGCAACATGAGAGTTCTAGTGGCTTCACATTCTCACCAACATTTGATGTTATCAGTCTTTTAAATTTGAGCCACTTCAGTGTGTATGTAGTTCTTTCTCATTGTGGTTTTAATTTAGATCTCCCTAATGACTAATGAATTAGAGGATTTTTGTATGTCTATTGGCTATTTGCATATTTTCTTTTGTGAAATTTTCCCATAATTTTCCTATTCTTAACATTGGGTTGTGTGTCTTCCTTACTGATTTGCAGGAGTTCTTTCTGTATTCTGGATAAAAGTCTTTTGCCAGATGTGTGGATTGTGAATGTATTCTAATCTAGCTTGCCTATTTTTATTGGTGGTTTCTTTTGATGAGTATAATTTTTTAGTTTTGAAGAAGTTTTAATTTATCAGGATTTTCTTTTATGGTTAATGCTTTCTGTGTGCTGTCCAAGACATCTTTGCCTACTCCAGGGTTGTGAAGATAGTCTGCTTTCTTCTAGAAGCTTCAGTTTTAGCTTTTATTTTTGAATCTGTGATCTATCTTGAATTAATTTTGCCTATGGAAGAGTTATGGGTCTAGATTTATGTATTTTTCCATATAGATACCCAGTTTTCCCAGCAGAATTTTTTTGAAATAATTTGTCTGTCTTTATTGAATTGCTTTGGTGCCTTTGTCAAAAATCAATTGACCACATAAGTGTGCCTATTTATGTACATGTATTTTGTTCTATTGATCTGTCTGTCTGTCCTTATGCCAACACCAGACTGTTTTGATTACTGTAGCTCTATGGTAAGTCTTCAAATCAGTGTGACTAATCCCAAGTTTTATCTTCTTGTTAAAAATTGTTTCATCCTTTCTAGGTCCTTTGTATTTCTATATGTTTTGGAATTGGCTTGTTCATTTCTACAAAATACCTCCTGGGATTTGATTGGGATTGCATTGAGATTAGAGATTACTGTGTGGAGAAATGACATTTTAGGGTTTGAGATTTTACCATATAACAAGCTAACCAGTTAGCCTGAATAGTTTTATGGATACTGGCAGTACATACAGATTCCTGGGCCAGAGTCAAAGAACTTGATTACCCACAGCAATGGTAACAGCTGGAATATCACATATTCTTGTGCAGGTTCCCTGAGTCCCGTTTCCCATCAGGCAACGTGGAATAGGCCAAGTGACACTTGAACTTGCTGTGGGTTGTATTATAGGAGAGGAACCTTGAACTTAAACTAAATCTTACATTTTCCTGACTGTTGCTTAAGAGGGGGACGCTATCTTCATTTCCAAGGCTGTTCACTGTATACATCTTCAAAAAGATAATAAGAAACAAAGGCAGTCAGTGCCCAGTCTTTCTACTCACAGGATATGCAAAAACAGAAGAAACTCATAGGGAACTCTTTCCTGACACTGAACAATATTAAGTCTTCCAATCCATGTACATGATATATCTCACTGTTTCTCTCTATTCTTTAGATCTTTGATTTCTCTCAACAGCATTTTATGTAGTTCAGTGTAGAGATTTTGTACCTCTGTTGTTAAATTTACTCAAGTATTTTTTTGTTACTACTGTAAATGATATTTAAATTAAAAAATTTTTTCCATTTGTTTGTTGCTACTATATGGAAATACAGTGATTTTTGTATAATCATATCTATCCTGCATCCTTCCTAAATTCACTTACTAGCTCTAGTAGGATTTAGTAGGTGTTTTTTGTTTGTTTGTTTACCATTGGGATTTTCTAACCACACAGTCCTGTTGTCGGCAAGGTAAGATGGTTTTAGTTTTTCCTTCTCATCTTCATGTCATAAATGTGGTGAGAAGGCAAGTGGATTCCTTTCTTTATTCTACATCTTGAGGAAAATTTGTTTAGTCTTTCACTTTTAAGTGTGATGTTAGCTGCATATATTTCCTAGATGTTCTTACTGTTAGGTTGAGAAAATTTTCTTCTATTCCCAGTTTGCTGAAAATTTTTATGAAATAGTGTTGAATTTTATCATATGCCTTTTGGCCTCTATTGAGATAGATGGTCATATGACTTCTTTTTCAGGCTGTTAATATGGTAAATTTCATTGTTCAGTTTTGAATGTTGACTCAACCTTGCATTCCTGGGATTAAGCCCCTCTTGGTAATGATTATACTTTTAAAGAATTGGTGGGTTCAATTTGCTAGTATTTTGTTAGAGATTTTTCCATGCATGTGTAAAAGATACTTTTCTGTATTTTTGTTTTCTTAAAACATCCTTGTCTGGTTATGGTATTAGTGCATAAGTCTGTAAAACATTTTGGGAAGTGTTTGCCCCTTGATATACTGAAAGAGTTGTGTAAGCGTCCTTTGATGTTTATAGAATTTACTAGTGGAGCCATCAGGCCTTGGAGGTTTCTTTGTGGAGAAGGTTTTAAATTACAAGTTTACTTTCTTTAAGTGATATAGGACTATTCAGATACTCTGTTTCTGCTTGTGTCAATTTTGGAAATGTATACCTTTCAAGGAACTTGTCTATTTCGTCTTTTTGAGTAGACATATAGGAATTGGTCCACTCACTTAAGTTGTCTAATATGTTGACATAAACTTGTTCATAATAATCTCTTAAGCTTTTAGGATTTATAGTGGTAGTCTCTTTTTCATTTCCAATACTTGTTTTTCTCTCTTTTTCTCGATCATTTTAGGGATTATCAATTCTGTTGAACTTTTAATGAACCAGGTTTTGGTTTCATTGATTTTTCTCTATAGTTTGATTGATTTTTTTCCTGTATAATTTGTTTCTGCTGTTATTTATTGTCTATTATTTGGGTTTAATTTGTTCTTTTTCTAGTTTCCTTAGATAGAAGCTTTAAATTTTGAATTTAACCCTTTTTCCTAAAAGCATTTAGAGCTGTAAATTTCTCTCAGAGCATTGATTTAGCTGTATCCTGCAAATTTCCATCATCATTTGATTTAAAATATTCTTTAATTTCCCCTGTGATATATTCTTTGATCCATGAGTTACTTAGAATTGTATATTTAATTTCCAAACTTTTGGAGATTTTCCAGAATTTTTCTGTTTTACTGATTTCAGTTAATTCATGTGGTCAAAGAATATACACTGTATGATTGTAATCCTTTTAAATTTATTGAGATTTGTTTTATAGGCTAGGGTATGGTTTATCTTGGTGAATGTTCCATGTTACTTGAGAAGAATGTGTATTCTGTTTTTGGTTGTAATGCTCTATAAAAGACAGTTCACTGGAGTGTTGTCTAAATTGTCTAAATCCTTACTTACTAGTGTATATGTGTGTGTGTCTAGTGTATCAATTAACTGAGAGTTTTGTTAAAATTTTAAAATAAAATTTATAGATTTGTCCTTGTCTCCCTTTGGTTTTTGCTTCATTTATTTCCTTTACGCCTTTTCCATATACCTTTAGTGTTGTTACATCTATTTAGTATTATATCCATTTACTTCTTTATCATTATCAAATTCCCCTCTTTATCTCTAGTTATCTCAAGATAATACTCCTTGTCTTTGACTCTACTTTGACATTAATATAGCCAATCTAGATTTTGTAGGATAAGTGCTTGAATGATACACCCTTTTACATTCTTTTACTTTTAACCTACCTGTATTTTTATATTTGAAGTGTGTATCCTGTAAGTGACACATAGTAGAGTTTTTATCCAGTCTAAAAACCTCTGCCTTTTAATTGGGGAACTTTACTACATTCAGTGTAATTATTAATATGAGTCATTTTATTTTAGTCTTTGTTTTCTCTTTGTCCCATCTGCTTTTTTTTTTGTGCTATATATTCCTCAAAACTTTATGCTTTTGTCATACATTTTGCTTTTATGTATATTACTGTATATTGTAATTAAGCTTCAAAAGTCAATTATTCTTGAAAGAAATTAAGAAATGAGAATACTTTGTCTACTCATGTATTTACTATTTCTTTAAAGAAATTAGGGAATTTGAATATTTTGTATCTACTCATATATTTACCATTTCTACCTTTATTCATTCCTTCATGAAAGTCAGGTTTCTATCTGATTTCCTTTCCCTTCATCATGAAGAACTTCATTTAACATTTCTTGTTGTACAAGTCTCTTGGTGATAATTACAGTTTTTGTTTTTATCTTTTGTTTATCTGATAATATAATTTGTCTTTATTTTTGAAGGATATTTTTGATGAATACAGTCAACTGTTATTTGTGGTAGTTATGTTCTATAAAGTCATGGAAAACACTGAATTAGCAGATACTGAATCGTCTCTAGGGGAAATAACAGGGTTAGGTTCCTGTGAACCTCTACTCATAGCATTTTTGTTACTGATCAGTATATAACTTTGTTTTAGGTGTGTTTCTATTTAAAGAAATACATTAATATAGATTGTTGACTCTTTAACATTGAACTCAAGGCCAGGCGCAACAGTGCTGTAACTCAGGTCTGAATGAACCGTATCTAACACACACTCACACGTTTCCTCTGTTAGGTACTTTACAGCCTTCTTGTGGTGAAGAACATTAGACAGCACTTAAGCACTGTGCTTAGGGGTCATACCAGAATCACAAACAAAAAGCATAAAAATCCAAACAGCAAGGCATTAAATGGACTGCTAAAAGAAAACTTGTTTACAGTCTGAGAGCCAAAATAAGAAGGTATAGGGTTGCCTTAATTGACTTCACCTGAGAATGTATGTTGGGGACTGGAGTGCTTGGCTGCTCTGCATGTGTCCACTGCTATAAGTACTGATTTTGGGGTAATTTAGTGAGTAGGCCAATTGGCAAATTAAGAAATCTGAATTATGAGGGTTGACTGGATGCAATTCTACGTTTTCAGTTGTTTTTTTTTTTATTTATTTATTTATTTTTATCATTTTAAAGTATTCTTTGGATTGCATTGTTTCCAGTGATAGGTCGGGTCATTCTTTTTGTTGTTCACCTGACTTTTTCCTCTGTTTTAAGATTTTTCTGTGTTTGGTTTTCAACAATTTGATCTCTACAAAGTACATCTTTGTGGGTTTTTGTTTATCCTACTTGGGGTTCATTGAGCTTCTTGTATCTATGGATTGGTATTTTCTATCACAATTGTCAAATTTTAAGCCATTATATCTTAAAATTTTCCTTGCTTCAGCCATTATTGTCTTTTTGGGGGACTCCAGTTATGTGTATACTTTAACTGATTGATTGTCTCATAGGTCATTGAGTCTTCATTTTTTTTCCTCCAGCTCTTTTTTTTTTCCCTTTTCTTTTTTTCTTTTTCTTACTATGCTTCAGTTTGGATAGTTTCTCTTGCTCTTTCTTCAGGTTCATTAATCTTTTCTTCTCCACTGTCCAGTTTGCTTTTAAACTCATCTAGTGAATTTTTCTTTTGATTAATGTAATTTTCAGTTATGGCATTTCCATTTGGTTTTTTTTCTAGTCCATGTTTCTCTACAAGATTTTCTATTCACTCATTGTCTGTTTTTTACTGACATACTTAGGGACGTTTTAAAGCTATTTTAATTTACATTTTAATATTCACTAATTTAACATTTATACTCTTTGTTTATATTGGCTATTTTTTCTTATTTATGCTCATTTTCTTGCTGCTTTTCATGTCCAGTAATTTTTTGCTTGGTACTGGTTGTCATGGATGTGGTGGTAGTTTTGTTCTGGCAGGCAATTGATTTGCTGGCAAATCATCTTGATCTTTTCAAGTCTTGATTTTAAAGTTAGGGTAGGTATAGAGCAGTTGCTGGCTGACTTTTTTTTTTTTTAAGGGCTGAGAAGTAAATATTTTAGGCTTGTGGATCATACAGGTTCTGTCTTAACTACTCATCTTTGCCTTTATAATGTAAAAGTAGCCATAGACAATACATCACATGAATGGACATGACTTCTTCTGGTACAACTTTGGCCCATGAACCACACTTTACTGACTCTTGGCCAAAGTATCCCTTACTGTATGTATATAGCAGTCCCACTCTTAATGTGTGCCTTTTCTGGAATCTCATTTTTATGCTTGGGGTGTTCATGAGGTCTCCGCTCTGGCTGGCCAAAACTTTTATTTTTCTTACTATTATTATTATTTTATATATTTTTATTGAATTATAGTCAGTTCACAATGTTGTGTCAATTTCTGGTGTACAGCACAATGCTTCAGTCATATAGGAACATACATATATTCATTTTCATATTCTTTTTCATTATAGGTACTACAAGATATTGAATATAATTCCCTGTGCTGTAAAGTATAAACTTGTTAATATATATATGTATAAAAGTATCTGCAAATCTCAAACTCCCAATTTATCCTTTCCTAACCCCTTCCCTGGCTAGTAACCATAAGTTTGTTCTCTATGTCTGTGAGTCTGTTTCTGTTTTGTAAATAAGTTTGTCTGTCTTTTTTTTTTTTTTCAATCCACATATAAGTGATATCATGGTATTTTTCTTTCTCCTTCTGGCTTACTTCATTTTGAATGACATTCTCCATGTCCATCCATGTTGCTGCAAATGACATTTTATTTTTTATGGCTGAGTAGTATTCCATCATATAAATATACCACAGCTTCTTTATCCAGTCATCTGTCGACGGACATTTAGGTTGTTTCCATGTCTTGGCTATTGTAAACAGTACTGCTATGAACATGGGGTACATGTGTCTTTTTGAATTAAGGTTCCGTCTGGATATATGCCCAGGAGTGGGATTTCTGGATCATAGGGTAAGTCTATTTTTAGTCTTTTGAGGAATCTCCATACTGTTTCCCATAATGGCTGCAGCAAATTACATTCCCAACAGTAGTGTAGGAGGGTTCCCTTTTCTTTACACCCTCTCTAGCATTTATCGTTTGTGGACTTTTGAATGATGGCCATTCTGACTGGTGTGAGGTGATACTTCATTATAGTTTTGATTTGCATTTCTCTGGTAATTAGTGATACTGAGCATTTTTTCATGTGCCTATTGGCCATTTGTATGCCTTATTGGAGAATTGCCTGTTTAGGTCTTCTGCCCATTTTTGGATTGGGTTGTTTGTCTTCTTCTTATTAAGTTGTGTGAGCTATTTATTCTGGAAATTAAGCCCTCATCAGTCTCATCTTTTGCAAATTTTTTTCCCATTCCGTAGGTTGTCTTTTTGTTTTGCTTATGGTTTCCTTTGCTGTGCAAAAACTTGTAAGTTTAATTAAGTCCCATTTGTTTATTTTGCTTTTATTTCTATTGCTTGGGTAGATTGTCCTAGGAGAACATTGCTGCGATTTATGTCAGATAATGTATTGCCTATGTTTTCTTCTAAGAGGTTTATAGTGTCTTATGTTTAAATCTTTAAGCTATTTTGAGTTTATTTTTGTGTGTAGTGTGAGGAGTGTTCTAACTTTATTGATTTACATGCAGCTGTACAGTTTTCCCAACACCATTTGCTGAAGAGACTGTCTTTACTCCATTGTATGTTCTTGCCTCCTTTGTCAAAGATTAATTGACCAAAAGTTTGTGGATTTATTTCTGGGCTCTCTATTCTGTTACGTTAATCCATATGTCTGTTTTTGTTCCAATACTATGCTATTTTGATTACTGTAGCTCTGTAGTATTGTTTGAAACCAGGGAGGATCATTCCTCCAGCTTCATTCTTTTTCATCAGTAATGCTTTGGCAATTCTGGGACTTCTGTGATTCTATGTAAATTTTAGGGTTATTTTAATTCTGTGAAAAATGTCCTGGGTAGTTTGATAGGGATTGCATTAAATCTGTAGTTTGCTTTGGATAGTATGGTCATTTTAACAATATTAATTCTTCCAATTCAAGAACATGGGATACCTTTCCATTTCTTTAAGTCATCTTTAATTTCCTTAGTCAGTGCTTTGTAGTTCTCCACATAAGTCTTTCACTTTCTTGGTCAGATTTATTCCTAAGTTTTTTTTTTTTTTTTGAATGCAATTTTAAAAGGGATTGTTTCTTTACTTTTCCTTTCTTATATTTAATTGTTAACATAAAGAAATGCCACTGATTTCTGTATGTTAATCTTGAATTCTTTTATTAGTTCTAATAGTTTTTGTGTGGAACCATTAGGGTTTTCTATATATAGTATCATGTCATCTGCATATGACAATTTTACCTCTTCTAATTTGGATCCCTTTTATTTCTTTTTCTTGTCTAATTGCTATGGCTGTGACTTCCAGTATATACTGAATAGAAGTGGTGAGAGTGGGCATCCTTGTCTTGTTCCAGATTTTAGCAGAAAGGCTTTCAGTTTTTCACTGTTGAGTATTGGCTGTAGGTCTGTCATAAAAAGTTTTAGTATGTTTAGATATGTTCCCTCCCTACGCATTTTGGTAAGAGTTTTTATCATAAATGGGTGTTGAATTTTATCAAATGCTTTTTCTGCATTTATTGAGATGATCATGTGTTTTTTGTTGTTTCTCTTGTTGATGTGGTGTATCACATTGATTTGTGTATGTTGAACCATCCTTGTGTCCCTGGGATGAACCAAACTTGATCATGTATGATCTTTTTTATGTGTTGTTGGATTCTATTTGCTAATATTTTGTTGAGGATTTTTGCATCTATCTTCATCAATGATATTGGCCTATAGCTTTCTTTTTTGGTAGTGTCTTTGTTTGGCTTTGGTATTAGGGTGATTGTGGCTTCATAGAATGAGTTTGGAAGTATTCCCTCCTCTTCAGTCTTTTGGAAGAGTTTGAGAAGGATTGATATGAGCTCTTCTTTGTATGTTTGATAGAATTCCCCATACACAACCTAACCTACCACCTAAAAGAATTAGAAAAAGAAGAACAAGCAAATCCTAAAGTCAGCAGAAGGAAAGAAATAATAAAGATCAGGGAGGAAATAAGTAAGAAATTAAAAAAAAAAAAAAAAGAAAACAATGAAACCAAGAGCTGGTTTTTTGAAAGAGTAATAAACAAAATTGACAAACCTTTGGCCAGGCTCACCAAGAAGAAAAGAGAGAGTGCACAAATAAAATAAGAAATGAAATGGAGAGATTGCAACCAACACTACAGAAATACAAAAAATCTTAATAGAATACTATGAACAACTATATGATAATAAATTGGACAACTTAGCAGAAATGGACAAGTTTCTAGAAACATACAGTCCACCAGAACTGAATCAAGAAATGGATCATTTGAACAGACCAATCACTAGAAGTGAAATAGAATCAGCAATAAAAGAAAAAAACCTCCCTGCAAACAAAAGTCCAAGAACAGATGGGTTCACTGGCGAATTCTGTCAAACATACAAAACTTTTAGGTCAGGTCTTCCAGCACAGTCTGACCTCCAGAATACCCATTCAATTCACAATTCTATCATAGATTTGCCTGCTGGGTCTTAGTAAGCCTCGGGCTGCATATGTGCAGCATAGTATTCAGCCAAAGTTTTAAAGGGAACCTCTATCCAGATTTCTGGAGCTTCTTTTTCTCTGAAACTTTCCTTTGTATGTCACCCTGCCCTACAAATTCCGGACAGCCTCCTTAGCTCAGCAAGAGTGAAGTATTCTTGGGCCCCTCTTCCATGTGCTGTAAACAGAAAGTGCCTCCAGACAGAAAGCCTCTGGTGTGCATCCCTCTTCTCAGGAATCACACCCTTGTACTGCCTGTGGTGCAATGTCTCAGGATGGTTGCTTCATACATTTTGCCCGCTTTTACAGTTATGTTGGGTTAGCCTGATAAAATTACTTTTCTAGCTAAGAGCACAGTTCTTCTATTTGATATTAAATGTAGTTTATTTTCCTTGTTCTTTAAATTAGGTATGATTTTACTGACCAATTATACTTTTGATTAATAAATTTTAAAGTGAACAATTTCAAGGAAAATACTCAGTATAAGAATGTGTGGACATTGATGAGATTGTGATAGCATACGTGTTTTTTGAATTGAGCAGTAATAAACTTAAAACTGATGCCATTTTTACTTTTTAAAATAATGATTTACTTTAAAAAAATAAAAGAAATCTCTTTAGTGAATAATTTTGAAACTGATTCTTACGTGATGGAAGTAATTAGCATTCAAAATATGTAGCCCTGAAACAGTCTAAACTTATATTGTAGTTTTAGGTTTAGGTAAGGAAAAGAACCTAGCATTAGGGCCAATTTGAGAAAATAGATCATTTGGAAAATGTTTTTGTTTTGTGAATGGTGTGCATTTTTCATACTGTCATTATAGGTAGTTCAGTGATTCTATTCATTTTACTGAGGGTAATAAGCAAATAATTGTATATCTGATTATAGTGACAAAGTTAAATTATAATTTTCTAGCTTTGTCATTAACTTAAGCTATGTGACCTTGGATAAGTTCATTCTCTGAGCTTAGGTAACTGGAAATGTGGTGGGAAATTAACAAAAATAAGGTAAGGACTTAAAATAAGTTTTAAAGAAAATTAGTGAGGCTGAATATGGTGAATTTGAACTTCACTGGGTGTCAACATTCAGATATGAAGGAGGGGGAAGCATGGGTTTGGTTAGGAAGAAGTTTGGTTAGCATAGATGACATGTAAGGAGCTGTTGAGATAAGTTTAGACAGGTAAATTGGGGCTATATTGTGCAGGGCCTCATATCTGACTGTTTTTGGTATAACTCAATGTATAACCAGGAGCTTTTAAATGTTTTCAAGCAAGAAAATATATAAAATTATCCTTTTAGCAGTATTAATTTGATGGCTGTAGAGGAAAGACTTAATAGGAGATCTCTGGCTTCCCTTTTGCCTATTTTTTAGTGAAAACTTGGTAAGTTTTTAAAAAACATACCATTATGTTTTTACTTACTGTACATATAATTAAATCCTTACTATTTATTTCTTCTGGTGCTCTGTTCAGACAGCACAAATGAGATTGATGACTAAGGTTTTAATTTCATTCAGTAGTTAGAATTTGGCGTTATGAGTAGATCATAGAAAGGGGGACTTGTTTATCTTTCTTGTAAGCCTAGTATTATAAGTATATATAACATATCTCAGTAATTCAGAATGTTATACTTTTTACTTAATATAGGATCTCTGATTATAAAATAGTTTATTCAGTTGTGAAAGTCAAGTTAGGGTTTTTTTTTTTTTTTTTTTTTTAACAGAAAAAGGAAGAACAAAGTCAGTTTTTTTTCAAAACAAGAAATAAAGGGTTTTTAGGTGTTTTAGCCTTAGGATTTGGTAACTTTTATGATATATAAGTGTATCTACATATATGTACATTTTATAAAATCTCATAAGGCAGCATGTCTTACTGGTTTGGATGAGTGGCCCGTCCAACCTATTGTTCTAGGTTACAGGAGACTCTTAAATGGATTTCCCTTTACCACCTCATCTAAGAATCCTTTAGATATGACATCATGCCTAGTATGAATTTGTCTAAAGTTTATGTGACATTGTGAATTTAACTCACCTATTCAACAGGAGGAATGCCCTTGGAAGGCAAGTCTGTGTTCATGATAGTCACATCTCTGATTTTTTTTCTATTGATCAGCCTTGTCTAGCTTGTTCTTCCAGATAGAAGTGTTCAGATTTGTTAGGTCGTCTATACTAAAGGAATACCTCCTGTCATCACTCAGGCTATTTCAAAATGTCTTTTGCTAGAGGCCTTTCTTTAGTGTAAACCACAGATCTTTAGCTGAAGCTATCCCAACTGCAGGTATAAAATGGCATCGTGCAAAGTTAATATATCAATATACAGAGTATTAGTTGGCTTGGGCTGCCTTACCCAAATACCATACACTAAGTGGCTTAAGTAACATAAATTTTATTTCTTACAGTTATGAAGGCTAGGAAGTCCAAGATCAAAGTGTAGGCAAGTTAGGTTTCATTCTGAGGCCTCTTCTTGGCTTATAGGTGGCTGCCTTCTCACTGTGTGCTCATATGACCTTTCCATGTGACCGTTGCTCCACCTTCATGACCTCATGTATTCCTAATTATCTCTGAAGGCCCCATTTCCAAATACAGCACATTGGATCTTAGGGCTTCAACATAATGAATTTGGGGGAACACAAGTATTCAATTTATAGCGTATAACATATGGGGTTAAGAAAGTGGGCTCTGGAGTTGAATTGCCTGAGTCTCACTACTTACTGAGTGAGCTACTTAACTTCTCTGTCACTTTTTTTTTTTTTTAATCTGTTAAATGGAGGCTGTTAACAATAACACTTAACAACAAAGGGTTGAAAGGAGTAAAATGAGTTCTTGCATGTAAATCACTTAGAATAACAAGTAGAGAATATTTGTGAATTCTGAAAGTGTTTTCTGAATTGAATAATGCCAGTAAAAAAAGATTAAGCAAGAGTAGTTATTAATTTTATTCAAATGCATCTTTTAAATTTTTGGCTTGATAATGGTAAGATAATTTACCTCTCTGAAAATGTGAGTAAAAGCTTTGGATGCAGTATGATAAATGAAATTTAGTATCTTAAAACCAGTTTGGCTTATGAAGTTTCTTTAACATAAACACATTGCCTGTTGAAAAATGTTAGGTTCTATAGATATCATTTAATCAGCTTTATAATATATATAATTTAATCTGGATTAATGATGCTACTAATGGTACTACTTTTTCTTTTCTGTCTTGGCTTTTTCTCTGTAGGTAAAGTTTTGTTTTAACTCATTACAAACTGAACCCCTTGCTTGCTCCTCTTATCTTTAGTCTCCTTTCAACTCTGTCTTTATTTCTCCTGAGGTTATATTCTATTTGTTTTTCAGATGAGACACTTTTTGCTCTTCCTGCTGCATCTGAGCCTGTGATACACTCCTCTGCAGGCAAGTTCTTCCTGCTAGCCTTTATCCTCTGTGTATTCTAACTTTAACTTTTTAGTTATGTTAACTCTGTGCCTAGTATTTTGAATATACTAAAATCAGCATGGTTCCAAGAATGTTTATCTACCGACAAAGTTGAAATTTGCATTTTATATGCTATGACCAAGAGAGAAATGGGTAGAAACCCAATTAATAATTGGAAATTGTAAGGAATTCTTGGACCCTTGATTTATGTTTACATATTGACTGGTCATTGTCACCAAATGTAGTTCACTTGCTTATAGTTGTCAGGCTCTCATAGAAATGAATGCCAGTCTATGGCATTTAATTATCCAGGACCCTTTCTTTCCTATACTGTCAACCAAACTCTTCTCAATTCCTTGTTTCTTCCTCTCAAACTAGTTAAAAGTAATTTTTCTCATTTAATTGTACGTGAGGTTTTCCTCAAAGACTTGATGTCTTTGCATGGCATATAATTGCTTCTGTAGTCTTGCACATGTTTTATTGACAATAGTTTTAATTTTTTTCAGTAACGATTCAGTCTACTTGATGATTATTTATTAACTAAATGTTAATTAGCATTTAATTTTAGTTAACAGTAAGTCTTTACTAACACTATTTTGAATCTGTCATAAAACTTGGATTACCTCTGAGAACACTGGCATTCTCTAACTTTCCTTTTTGTCCATGGTCACAGAAAAAATTATGGATTTGAAGGAGCAGCCAGGTAACACTGTTTCCACTGGTCAAGAGGATTTTCCATCTGTCCTGCTTGAAACTGCTGCTTCTCTTCCTTCTCTGTCTCTCTCAGCTGCTTCTTTCAAAGAACATGAATACCTTGGTAATTTACCAGCAGTACTACCTACTGAAGGAACGCTTCAAGAAATTTCAGATGAAGCTTCTAAAGAATTCTCTGAGAAGGCAAAAAAACTATTTGTAGACAGAAATTTAACCGAGTTTTCAGAATTGGAATACTCAGAAATGGGATCATCACTTAGTGGCTCCCCAAAAGCAGAATCTGCCATAATCGTAGCATATCCTAGGGAAGAAATAATGATGAAGAATAAAGATGAGGAAGAGGACTTAGTTAGTAATAAAATCCTTCATAGTCAGCAGGAGTTACCTGTAGTCCTTACCAAATCAGTTAAAGAAGACAGAGTTATGTCTCCAGAAAAAACAAAGGACAGTTTTAATGAAAAAGGAATTGCAGCAGAAGCTCCTTTGAGGGAGGAATATGCAGACTTCAAACCATTTGAGCAAGTATGGGAAGTAAAAGATACTTATAAGCAAGACAGTGATATGTTGGCTGTTGGAGGTAATATAGAGAGCAAATTGGAAAGTAAAATGGATAAGAAACGTTTTTCAGATAGCCTTGAACAAACAAATCATGAAAAAGATAGTGAAAGCAGTAATGACGATACTTCCTTTCCCAGTACACCAGAAGCTATAAAAGATGGTTCAGGAGCATATATCACATGCGCTCCCTTTACCCCAGCAACAACTGAAAACATTTCAACAAACATTTTTCCTTTGTTGGAAGATCCTACTTCAGAAAATAAGACAGATGAAAAGAAAATAGAAGAAAAAAAGGCCCAAATTGTAACAGAGAAGAATGCTAGCACCAAAACATCAGACCCTTTCCTGGCGGCAACACAGGAGTGTAAGACAGATTATGTTACAACAGATAATTTATCAAAGGTGACTGAGGAAGTAGTGGCAAACATGCCTGAAGGTCTAACCCCAGATTTAGTACAGGAAGCATGTGAAAGTGAATTGAATGAAGCTACAGGTACAAAAATTGCCTTTGAAACAAAAATGGACTTAGTTCAAACTTCAGAAGCTATGCAGGAGTCACTTTACCCTGTAGCACAACTATGCCCGTCCTTTGAAGAATCTGAAGCTACTCCTTCGCCAGTTTTGCCTGACATTGTTATGGAAGCACCATTAAATTCTATAGTGCCTGGTGCTGGTGCTTCTGCAGTGCAGCCCAGTTCATCACCATTAGAAGCTCCTCCTTCAGTTAATTATGAAAGCATAAAACTTGAGCCTGAAAATCCCCCACCATATGAAGAGGCTGTGAGTGTATCACTACAAAAAGCACCAGGAATAAAGGAAGAAATTAAAGAGCCTGAAAGTATTAGTATAGCTGTTCAAGAAACAGAAGCTCCTTATATATCTATTGCATGTGATTTAATTAAAGAAACAAAGCTCTCTACTGAACCAACTCCAGATTTCTCTAGTTATTCAGAAATAGCAAAAGTTGCACAGCCGGTGCCTGATCATTCTGAGCTAGTTGAAGATTCTTCACCTGATTCTGAACCAGTTGACTTATTTAGTGATGATTCAATACCTGAAGTTTCACAAAAACAAGATGAAGCTGTAATACTTGTGAAGGAAAACCTCACTGAAAGTTCATCCCAGTCAATGATAATAGAACATGAAAACAAGGGAAAACTCAGTACTTCGCCATCACCTGAAGGGGGAAAGCCATATTTGGAATCATTTCAGCCCAGTTTAGATACCACAAAAGATACCTTACCACCTGATGAAGTTTCAACATTGACCCAAAAGGAGAAAATTCCTTTGCAGATGGAGGAGCTCAGTACTGCAGTTTATTCAAATGATGGCTTATTCATTACTAAGGAAGCAAAAATAAGAGATAGTGAAACATTTTCAGATTCATCTCCAATTGAGATTATAGATGAGTTCCCTACATTTGACAGTTCTAAAGCAGATTCTTCTCCTACATTAGCCAGGGAATACACTGACCTAGATGTATCCCACAAAAGTGAAATTGCTAATGTCCAAGATGAAGCTGTGTTACTGCCTTGCTCAGAATTACCCCATGACCTACCTTTCAAGAATGTACAACCTAAAGATGAAGATAAAGGTCATGTTCCAGATGATTTCTCCAAAGATAGGGCCGATAGTTCAAAGGTGCCCTTACTGCCTCCAGATGTTTCTCCTTTGGCTGCTCAAACAGAAATAGGCAGTATAGTTAAACCCAAAGTTCTTGTGAAAGAAGCTGAGAAAAAACTTCCTTCTGATATAGAGAAAGAGAACAGATTGCCATCTGCTATATTTTCAGCAGAGCTCAGTAAAACTTCAGGTAATCAATCCATACATTATTTTGTGTTTTCTTACCACCTTTTGACTTATAGAACATTCCATTACATTTTATGTAATATATTGCATTTCTAATGTCTAATATATATCACATTGATAAGAATTTTTCACTGCCTCAGTTAAACGTTTCAGTGCTTTTTGTACTCTTGCACTCATCACTCATCCTTGCTCTTAACTTTTCCACATAATTATTCATTGGTCATTTTTATATTGTACCATGGAACTAGAAAAAAATTTTTGTTAGAATTGGCTTCAATGTCTGTTCTCTTCAGTGTTTCCTGATAGCATGAAGAGCAAGAGGTATTAAAACAGAATATTGTCAGATGTATTTATTGTTTCCCAGAAATTCCTTTATTTTAAATTTTTAATGAAAGGTTTCTGTAACATATTTCTATTTCAATATACTGCAGTAACTTCCAGTAATAGATATAAAGATAAGCATATTGAGTAGTAGACATTTCGTTAAGTGTAAATTGAGATATGCTATTATGAATTCTTTTAAAAAGTACTGATTTCTCATTTTTCTTTTGACTCTACATTTCCCACATACCTGATTTATGTAAAGTGAATTATACATGTGTTTTTTATTTAGCATTCTAATTTAGATGTGCTTTCTATAAAAAAATATGTAGTGGTTACTGTGTGTTTACTGAATATATCTATGTACTGAAGATAGGTAGTACTAGTGGCATAGAGACCAGTTTAGAGTTTGTTTATATAGTCTAAGAGGAGTTGATGAAAATTGAGACAGTGGGATGAACAAGGAGACAGTACTTAGTTTTTGATTGGAATCAGACATGCAAGATAAGTGGTGGAGTTAAAGCTTACTAACCAGGAAATCTGGGTTCCTTGTGTGTTCAAATACATGGATGGCAGTATGAGAAACTGAGTTAGGGAACATAACAAAATAACATGGGCTTAATGGGACAAAAATCAGTTTTGAAAATGTTGCTATTAAGGTACCAAGAGATATCCAAGAATGATGGATATTGTACATATGAAGCTCTTGAGAGAGACCTTGGCTGTGTGTATATTTACTATGGGCTCAGAGATAGTAATTAAAAGTCACAGACATTAATTAGGGAGATCAGAGGGAAGAGGAAGATTTAAAGGTAGCAGAATTGGTCAACATAATCAAATACAAGAGAGCTCAGTTGAGAAAAGGATTAGGAATTTGTCAAAAGGGAAGGAAGGTGTTGTCATGTCAGTGGCAGGTAGTGTGAGTGGGCTGGGCTAGCGTTGAGTTGAGGCACGAATGGGACTTGAGCAAACTACTGAATGTTGACAATTTTTAAGAAGTTTGAGAATGGAGAAAGTGTTAGCAGGCACGAGGGAAAGTACGAGGTTGAGGAAGGTAGGAGTGCAAGTCTGATTAAAGGTGCACTTAGTCAGCAGGGGATGGAATGAGATATAGAATTTAGATGGACAAATTATATAGAGGAAGAAGGATTTTGAAAGACTTGTAGTGAGTGGAAGGAAAAGTATAGCTGTTGATACTGCTAGGGTTTTATGGCTGGAAGTTGATGATTTGTGTTTATTGTTTAAAAAAGTATGTTAGGTCATTTGTTGAGAATGAACTGGAACATGCTTGGGTGGAGATCTGAGATACCTTCTGACTAGGGAAGCAAAGGTATTGCACTAGGAGCCCAGTCAAGGTTGAAGGATGGTCTGTGTGGTAGGGTGACTTTTCTTTGACTGTGCCCAATCGCCTGGGTATGGGTTCAGAGAAGGTAAATGCTTGTATGAATTCAAGATTGTGTTTTGTTAGATGGGCCCAGAGAAGGACAATGAGTCAAAGGAGTTAAGGATAGTAGCAAGCGTAGTTTGATGTGCTGGACTGTGGCATCTAAGTTGAAGAATATAAAGAGGAGAGGAGAGGCAGTTGATAGATAAGAAAGTAGAAGGTCAAAGAACTCGAGTTCTAAATTAGATCTAAGAAGCAAGAGTAGTAGGAGTGAAAATACGAACACCAGAATGATAGGAGGTGTGGTCAAAGTAGGATTATGTGTGTGTATATATGTGTTAGATGTTGAATTTAGAATTCCAGGTTGATTATAATGTCCAGGGTTTGGACATGAGGCAAGGGCTAAAACTGAGTGGGGCAGAGGTTGCTAGAGGTGAGGTGAAGTAAACTGTGAAGCCAGGATGTTGGATTACTCTTACACATGACATTGGAGTCACCCAGGATGATGGCAGGACTTGGGTTGGAAAAGAAGGTTAGGAGCTAGGGACAAGAGACTTTGGTAAAGGGCAGTGAAGCAACTGGCAGGGTGGTAGATAGAAGCAGTAAGGAAAGAAAGACGTAGCTAAATAGCTAAGGTTTTTGCCCAGCGCCCTGAAATAGTAGTCTGGAAACAGCATTGGTGAACAAGAAGAGCACTGGCCTCTCCTCCTCTCTCTTGGTGCGTAGTGTATAGGAGAATAAAAAGTCTCCATTTAGAGAGTTCCACGGGAAAGCAGTATCCTCAGGGAAGACCCAGGTTTTAGTGAACGGACGTAAAATGGCAGGAATATTCACGAAAGACATTGAAGGTTAGAGGTGGTTCATAGGGGAATGGGGATTTCAAACAGCACAGCCAAGTGGTATAGGAGAGAACAGTAGGGAAGCGTCTGGGAAGCCCAGAGCAGCATGGTGATGAAAGCATGGGTGAAGACCACGGATAAGCAGTGATGTGTGAGCAGTTGTTTTAACAGCCTGTGCTGTCCAGTTCCCTCTACCCTGACACTCCCTCTCAAAACTTAATGCTAGCAGTCCTCTGGTACATGGGGGCACTCAGGTATTTCAGAAGTCAGCTTTTTCTTGGGTTGGCTTTACTAGACCTAGGATCTTGGCCTGTAGCCAGTTTAGAATTAAGGAAAGAAAAGAGGGCAGAGCCTTTGAAGACCAAGTAGGGGATGATTGAATAAGGAAGTATAAGCAATAGTTGAACTATTGCTATAATAGTTCTTTACAAAATAGTTACTAATGTCTTTTCTGTGAGAAATTGTGACCTATGCTGCTTTTACTCAAACTTTTGATATGAACTATCATAGCAGCTAACCAGAGAATAGAAAATTATTTGGATACACTAAATGTGTCTACTCTACAAAAGTCATGGAAAGGGAAACCAGTGTGGTGTAGTAAAAATAATATAGATAACATGAGTTTTAGTCTTGGCTGTACCACTGACAACCACTTTATCTGTCTCGAGGTTAGTTTCATTTTCTGTAAAAGGAAGGGGATTATATTAGGTCCTTGCAACTTGATGGTTTCTTTGACTTAATTTTAAGTAGGTAAGTAGTTTAGTGTGCTTTATACTAAGCAGTGTGCTAATTGTGTGTGTGGGGGGGAATAAAGACTAAGACAAAATCTTGCCCTCATGCAACTTTGTCAGCTGATGGAGACAGACTGGTAAGAACATAGCTAAACATTATAATATGTGTTATAAGGGTACAGGTGCTTCCCTGTCTTCCTGAAAATGTGGGCTCAGTGTTAATGAAGTCACATGTACCAAAATGCAGCAAGAGACTGACAGGATTACCATTGGAAGGCTCTATTCTTGACTAATGATTTTCTGTATCTTTGTTTATGATATATTTAGGTGTTTTTAAAAAAAGATTCTGGGTCTTATTATTGAATATACAGTTAAACATGAAAACATTGATAAGTATTAAATAATAAATAAAACTTCCTCAGATAATTTATTAGCTCCAATTTGCTCTCCTTGTTTTCTTGAAATGACATTTGTAGACAGAATTCTGTTTTAATTTTGAGAAGAAAGACTGATTTTGTAAGACAAATGAGCAGGATATTATGGTGCAGACTTTGATACCTTATTGATATTTTTGAATACAACTTGTTATGAGAAAAATGAATACTAGTCTTCCTCTTTTGCCTTGATAAAGTTATTTTATCAAACTATTCTTAATAATTAAATATAAATGCTGCTTTTTCTCAGTTCATAATTAAGAACATTTGTTCTTTTTCTTTCACTGTACTTTATTGTTTAGAGGCTCAGTATTTCCTGTATGTTCTCTGTTTACTTTTTAAAAAAAAATCTGTAGCTAAAGATCTGTTTTTGGTACCCTGATGGTTTCCATTTTTGTTTAAAATATATTATGGCTATCACTGGCACTTTAATTTTTCACTTTCCACTCATTTTAAATAAAAATGTATAAGTTAGAATATTCTAATTATTGTGTAGATTTATACTACTATAGGTCCAGATAATGAAACTTCTGAAAGGAATAGTTAACTGATAGGCAGCACTACCAGATGACAATTAAAATGTTTTTCTCAGATGAAACATGGAAGTCTCAGTTTGTCACAGACTGATGGTTTAGGAATATAAGTATATAATGATTGGAAGTGGAAGACCATCAACACACACTAAGGGAACAGAGAGGCTAGCTCTTCTTTGGGGTATTACGAATGGCTTCACAAAGAGAGAATCCTTTGAAAGTTACAGTTAACAATTGTGAGTAAACATAGAGAACTGTTTATTTATATAAATATGATTAAAGTTTTCCAGATCCTGTTTTGGTATATTTGGGGCAGATATACACACACACACACATACACACACATAGGTTTATATACACACACATACACACACACACACATACATGTGTATGTATATATATGTATGTCATGTATATATATGTATGTTATGGTCAGTATATAGAAACCTCCTCACTTGAAACTAGGGACCTAGATGGATTTGCAGACTGGCCCTGGGTGACTTAAGTGAAAAGAAACATTCAGGTTTATTCAGAACTAAACTGAAAAACCAATCTATGCTGAAGGAGAGTTTGATACATTATATGCTAAATTTTCTGTGACTGGAATTAAGCAGATTTTTTTTTTTTAAACCTGTGGTATCATTTAGAAGACTTTAAAAAAAAGATAATTGCTTTTTAAAAATTAACTTTCATATGGAAATAACTTCAAACTTAAAAACAATTGCAAAAAACTAGTACAAAGAATGTCTTATACTCTTCATCTAAATTTACCTACTAACATATCCCCATTTGCTTTATTATTTATGATCTATTTTTATGAATATGGATACATAGATACATCCTTTTTTTCTGAACAATTTAAGAGTAAGTTATATACATTCTGTTTTATTTCTTAGTACTTCAGAAGGGGACATTCTCTTACATAACCTCAGCACAGCTATTAACTTTATAAATTTACATTGATAAAATACTTTTTTCTAATCTACCACCCATATTCCAGTTGTGTTACTTGACCCAATACTGTTCTTTATATTGTCCTCTACTGGAAGGTCCAGTCAAAAGCCAAGTTTTACATTAAGTTGTTATGTTGCTTTTGGCTCTTTGAATCTGGAATATTTCCAGTCTTTATCTCTTATGACATTTTTGAAGAACACAGGCCCTTTCCCTTCTCCCTTTTTGGTAGAACATTCCTCATTTTGCATGTCTGATGTTTCTTAGTGATTAGGTTGAGTTTATGAATTCATGGCCAAAATGAAGATGATGTAGTGCCCCTCTTTATGGTATCTATCTGGAAGTACTTACTGTCAGTCCCTCATTGATAAGGTTAATTTAGACCATCTGGTCACGGTGGTTCCTCATTTCCTTTTTGTATAATTACTGTCTTTCTTCCTCCTTGACAACTAATAAGCAGTCTGATGGGGACACTTCAAGACCATGCATATATCCTGGCCTCCATCAGAGTTTCCTTCCTAGATTTAGTATCTGTTGATGATTCTTGTTTGATTCATTCTTTACCATTAAGTTTTCAAAATGATTTTTCAGTTCTGATACTTCCTCCACTTTTATCAGTCAACCCTGGCATTCTACTCTTAAGAGCTCTCCTTTTCCAATTAATTAATTAATTATCAGTATGGATCCATAAATTTCTCATTTCCCCCAGTGGTTTATAATTCATTACTATACTTAATTTTTTTGGTTGTAAATTGTCCCAGATTTGGAGGGCTCCCCTTCAAGTTGGCTCAAGGACATGGAGCTATCTTTCTTTTTGAGTGGAAAAGAAAGAACTTCTTTCTAGCATAGCAAAACATTGTAGGCTCATCTTTTGTCCACTCTGCCTCAGCCTGAAATTAACTATTTCTCCAAGGATCCCTTATTCCATTTAGTGATCGAGAGCTGGATGCTGTCGGTACCTTGCTAGTGTGGGGCCTTTCCATTGTAGTCCTTTCAGCAGACATAGGTAGGAAGTGCTTATATACGTATACAAATGAACATAAGCACATACACATATTTATGAAATCATAAGTACACAGATACCTCCATTCCAGAACATTCCCAGAGAACGATTTCTTCCTTCATTTTGTATTTGTACGTTCCTTCTATAGTGAGAACTTGGCTCCTAACACTACCAAACATTTAGTCGTTTATTTAATCCTTGAATACATCTAACATAGTTTCATAATGTTTTATAATTATAATAAATATAATAAAAGAATTCAGGATTATTTTACAGATCCATCTCCCTCAGCCCTGCCCAAGATTGAATGTATATATAGTCAAGTACAAGGTACTTGGATTAGTTTTATTTTCCCCTTTCCCTCTACTTTCCCCCACCTTCAGTGTGTTTATAATAGTCATTTGAAATAAAGTTAGATTAATTTGTTTTATTTTGCTTGCTTAAGAATTTTTAAAGACCAAGAAAAGTCAAATTCTTTGCATTTTACCTGGAAAGGGGAGACTACCATTTATGAGAAATCTTTTAAACACCCAAGCACTTTAATGTAGTCATCTCATTTAGTCTTCACCATAATCTGAAAGAAGGAACCATTTTATGGATGACAAAACCTAAATCTAGGGATGTTAAGAAACTTTCCCAAGGCTACATAGTAAGCACAATACTTTGGAGCTTCTACTGTGCTCCAGATGTCCAGTTAACTGTCTTACTTGTATTAGTTCTTACCTAATTCCACAAGGCAGATCTTTTTTCGAGTGGGTGAAGAACTGGGATGTCAGCTAGGTTTTGTTCCCTTCAGTTTCCCCATTTTGGAATAAGCAGTTACTGTCCTAAACTTAGCACACGACCAAGGTGCTGCTGCTTTTATTACATTGTGTTGGGGGCATTAACCAATGCAAGACATTTTTAAAAAGTTAGGAAAGTGGGTTACCATGTACATTTTCCACGTGGTC